>NC_142877.1:93950000-96441250 GCF_051225735.1 Oryctolagus cuniculus
CAGGGGCACAAGCCCTTGGACCATCTTCTATTGCTTTTCCAGACCACAGCAGAGAGTTGGATCAGAAGTGGAGCAGCCAGGACTAGAACTGGCGCCGATATGGGATGCCAGTGCTTCAGGACAGGGCTTTAACCCACTGTGCCACTGTGCTGGCCCCATATTCTGCTTTTAAATGTATATTTTTATGTGAATGCCTTTTCTTTTTTTAATTGTTATTAACAAAAAGAGAACAAATTTCATGCATTTCATAACTACAACCCCCCTCCTTCCTTTCTTTTTTTCCTTTAATTTTTCAATAATAGAAATTCAATTTAGTTTATATTACAGGCTTAATACACCTCTAACCATAATATTCAACAGGTAAAAAGTAGAAAGACCACTGTCCTACAGGAATATAGACAAGGGCTATAAATAATAACCAAATCACAAGAAGTCAGTTTCATTCTGATACACTTTTTTCTTTCTCTACTTTATATTAATTACCATATACTAGAGATAACGATATTTGTCACTTTGGGACTGCCTTATTTCACTAAGCGTAATGGTAAGTGTGTTTTCAATATTTGTAAATATTGTTAGTTATGTCTTATTGTTTCATTTTTTCAACAAGCAAGAACAACTTATTTTTAAGATTCGACCTTGTACGGTGTACATCTGGTCCATAACTTCTAATCAAGAATCTGACTTTTTTTTTGGAAAAAGAAAATTCTTGAAAACAGCTAGGATATTGTATAACAATTTTCTTTTCTTCATTTACTTATTGGAATAGTCATTCATCTTCTTGGCTGGAAATCACATCCATATTTTCCATATTCATAATTTTGAATCAGGTGCTATTTCTTTTCAACTAAAAGAATATAATTTATTTTTGAAACATTAAAAAAGAAGTTGTCTAAGAAACTATAAAGAAAAATATGTGATGTTTTTGTGTGGATACAATAGCTAATGGTGCTAAAGAAGTGTTACACAAACCTACTTTTCTGAGTATAACTCTTAAATAAAATCAAAATATGTGTTTTTCTAATCCTGTATTTGATGATAGTGTGGTAATGGAGATTCCAGACCCTACTGTGAATTTCATTTATTGAATCTGAAGGAATAAGCTGTGCTGATGTTAATGTAGCCAATCTTTCTCCACTCTCTACCTGCTGACCTGGGGAGACAGAAACAAAGAGATTGCATTTGGACCATGAAAGTCTCAACCTGATGACTTTTGTTCTTTATCCAATTTTTTAAAAATATTTTTACCAGTAGTATGAAGGAAAAGTCATTAACAATATTTTTCTACTAAAAAAAATCATGACTACTTTTCACCTCTCTTCAGATGAACTGGTTTCTGAAATTTTCTATTTTGTATGATTTAATTATTAATGCTGGTAAAAATGCAGATGAATTATTGTATACATGAGCAAATAAAAATAATGAAAATAATATTTGTGATTCAAGATTTCTAGGGGAAAGTAAAATAAATAAATACCAAATATCTATCAGTGTTCAATGCTTCAGAAAGGTAAAAGAGGATAACAATTTTAAAATGGACATTTTCTTTGGCTACTTTAGAATTTAGAAGTAATTTAGAATTTAATGAAGATAATTTGTTGGTTTAATATGTCATTATTTGATAAAGAAAAACTATTTGAAATATATGTTTATTTAGGGGCCAGTGTTGTGGTGTAGTGAGTAAAGCCGCTGCCTGCTGTGCCTACATCCTATATAGGTGCTGGTTTGAGTCCTGGCTACCTCACTTCTTACGCAGCTCCCTGCTCATGTGCCTGGGAAGGTAGCAAAGGATGGCCCAAGACCTTGGACCCCTGCACCCATGTGGGAGATCAGGAAAAAGCTCCTGGCTCCTAGTTCCTGGCTTTGGTCTGGCCTAGCCCTGGCCCATTGTGGCCATTTGGGGAGTGAACCAGTGGATAGACAATTTCTCTGTGTAACTCTGCCTTTCAAATAAATAAAATAAATCATATATAAGCAGGCATATATGGTTATTTCAATAGAAAAATTCTAAGAGGGAAGTTATTTATTATGTGGATTCTGTAGCATGATTTAAGCAGAAATTTCATAAAATTTCAGTTTTAAATAAGTATCAACTCAACAACTATTTACAAATAGTTAAGATATATCTGGCTAAGGTCTGTAAAAGCTACAAGAAATAAAGAAGAGAGAATCTACTTTGGAATTCACAAGAATTCAGTTAAGTATCAGACTACTTCACCATTCATTCATCAGTTAATTTGGTCTCTGAAAAAATAATTTGTTGTAATCAGATCACTCAGAATCTCTGTGCCATATTTGAAGGCTACTATGATGTATTTATTTTCATAAGTGCAAGGTATGTGCAAGGGTGTTAGATGAGCTTGGAATAAATCTTCCCTGGGATTTTGTACCTTGAAATATCACACAATCAACAACAATTGAGTTTTCTCATATTTGACTTTTCTACTAAAAGATTTTATGGCGTGATATATATCACTTCATTTGAACTGTTTCAATTGATTCTGAGGATATTATTTCTAGAATTATTAAGCTTTAAATGTGTGTGTGTGTGTGAGAGAGAGAGAGAGAGAGAGGGAGAGAGAGAGAGAGAGAGAGAGAGAAGGAGGGTTACCTTACTGAGATGTGAAAGACCAACATCAAATTAAATTTTTACACAAGCTTATCCGTTCCAGTTCTGCATGGAGACACCTAATCAGCTGGGCCACATGAGATAGCCCAGTATCAAACGACTGTCTGAAAGTCTCTGAGATGACTGTAGACCCTGAAATTAACCTTGACACCTTAACAAAAGACGGTGAGACTATGTTTTCAAAAATACTTCCATGCATTTCCACACACTGCAAACTATTTCTTCCATAACTAGCTGAAATTTTAGTGAGCTCAAATATTTTCTTTATGAAGAAGTCTGTATATAAATTAACAGAATTATTATTTTCACCCTCATATATTCTCCATTATAATCAAAAGTTAATCTTTAGTTTGCTTGGAATTTCACTAAAGAAGATTAGGTTAGAGAATAATACTAACAAAAAGTGAGGGAAATGGAACAAGCACACATATTTTATAGAAAAGAATTCTTGGAAAGTGAAACTGTTGGAAGTTGAGCTGACTTGGACAAAGGAATAAATGCCATCAGATATTTTCCCTCATATAGAAAATTGTAGATTTTATTGGAAGTATTAGAAATTTCAAAAGAATTGGCAGCAAAATACACTATAGATTTCACATTTCTCCTAAGCTAGCAACTTAATTCTGAATAATACTTTCAGCCAAACACTATAAATTTTTTCACTGTTAAATCCATTTGCGACTGTTGAAAAAGCCTTAACTGGTTGGCTTCATAAATTGAAAACTCACTCCCTACATTGATTTCTAGGATTTCAGCTCAATTTCATAAACTTTATGCAAGAACACGTGGAATATTTGGCTTCATAAATCTTTCAATGACCAACTAATTGCATTACTTTTATCATATAACTGTAGGAATATGTGGAGAGTGTGCAAAAGTAATTTTAAACAAACATCTTACCCTTTTCATATTCTTAGAAGACAAAAACAATAATACAAAAGCAGATTTCAAAAAAAAATCATCTAGGAATAACTTTTAGAAAAAACAACAAAAGGACAAAAGGCACTCTGTGGCATAGTGCATAAAGCCACCACCACCTGCAGTGTCGGCATCCCAGGTGGTCACAGATTTGAGTCCTGGCTGCTCCACTTTCAGTTCAGCTCTCTGCTATGGCCTGGGAAAGCAATAGAAGATGGCCTAATTCCTTGGGACCCTGCACCAACATGGGAAACCTGGAAGAGGCTCCTGGCTCCTGGCTTTGCATTGGCACAGCTCTGGTCATTTTGGCCAACTGTGGAGTGAACCAGCGGATAAAAGACCTCTCTCTCTCTCTCTCTCTCTCTCTCTGCCTCTCCTCTCTCTGTGTAACTCTTTCAAATAAACAGATAAATCTTTAAACAAAAAAAAAAAGGAAAAAAGAAGCAAATAGTTAACAGATTTCTTTTATAATCATTCCTTATCTTTTATATATTTTTACCTAATGGATTCTTAAAATTTAGAACCATCCCAATAGCTTGACAGAATTTCATGTTATTAAGTCCTAATTTCAGTGGTTCTGGCTTTAGGTTTGAGAGAGAATTGAGGAATCACTCTTTCAGGGTTCCAGGATAGTGTTGATTCAGATTGGCTGAGTGTAACACTCTGAAAAAAATTGTTCTGTATTTTTTATTGAATTGTATTCCTGGTCTCAACCATTTGTTCTTATGCTTCTTGGGGAAGCCTAGGACAGAGGCATCCAGGTATCCAGAGTTGTTCTTTCTGCTATAAATAATGTGGTATTAATGAATTATTTGAACTTGAAGTGGAGAAACTGCAGAGAATTTCACTTTGTCACCTCTGAAATATAGCCTTATTGTTCTTTAAAGTTTAGACATTTCCAAAGCTTAGAAGAACAGGATAAAAATCCAAGAAACCTCCAACATGCACTCTTGCCAACTGGCAGCTATTCAAATGTGGGGAGTGTAACCAAAACAAAGTTAATATTTTTGCCATTTTCACCAAATGCAGTCTATTGTAACAGTTCATTTTTTTAAAAAAGCCTCTCAGGTTGGAAGGGGGGAAGCAGAGAAACATTGTACACTCCAGTGTTGACAGATTCACTATTGCCACCCTTTGCTTGAAAAAACTTACTCCTTGAAAAACTTATGATCATCACTGCAAAAGGCATTAATTACTGTTTACCATTAATTCTTTTTCGCTCATTTGTTTTTTTGACATGAGCTTATTCCCTGAGCGCTGTGGAGGAAACTATACTCTCTTTCCAGCTGGCCTAACACAACAGTTAGCAAACACATTTAGCACATAACTTCAATTGCAGGTAGAAATCCATTTGTGTCCCTGAAACTTAGCACATTTCTTGGAAAAAAAAATGCTGTCCTTAGTAATCACTTGAATAAGTGGAGATAAACACTTCTCTCATAGAAATCATATTCCAAATGTGAATAAACAAAGAGTGTAAAATTGACACAAGATACAGATGAGTATGTGGCATGCATGAGACAGAGATAACTGTGATCGGGGTCAGATGGGAGAGGAAAGAGTGAGGGAGAAAGAAGGGGGTCAAATTCAAGGAATAGAGTGATTAGATTTCCTGATGAGAAATAGTAATGACTTTATAGAAACAGTGACATTGAAGTCAGCCATACAACAGAGGGACCTGGGTGTGATACAGGAATATTGAAGGCAATGAATGGTCAGCCTGTCTTTAAAGTGTAGAGAGAATTATCCCTGATAAACACTTCATCAGCCTTTGTATTCACTTAATCAGTAAGTGCCAGTTATAGAGTCCCCAGGACAGGGAATAGGCTATTTTGAAGAGGCTGTGGAGCATTTAACAAAACAACCGAACACTCTGAGAGTCAGTTACAAATGACAAACTCCTCTTATATCACCTGCCTAATCATTTAGGACACCAAATAACAAAGTTTTCTTTACTATCTGGTCAAAAATATAAAAATCCAGCCAGGCTAATCCCTAAAAAAAAAAAAAAAAAAAAAAAAAAAGACTTTTAAAAGGCATTTCACAGATGTCACATTTTTTCCTTCTTTTGTTGAACTTCAGCTGTGAAACAAAAAATAAATTTTGGTTAAATTAGCTTAGAAACCACAACTTATTGATGCTATAGTGGCTCCTCTAGGAAAAGACAACAGACATACTACATGGAATCTAATAGTGAATTTATTTTATTTCTTTAGCTCGAGTTTCCCCGTGTACTTTTTCAATAATGTGGAAAATTTGATGAGTTACACATGGAGTAAGGAATTAGTTCCATCAGGTTAGTTCTATTTATTGTAATTTATTGACATTTGTTTTTTTCTCTTAACCTTTTGATTTCCCGTATCCAGAAAGAAAAAGATACTGAGAAGTAGCCAAGACCAAGGAATCACCAGGTCCCTATCCTATCCTAATCCACTTTCCCAGCCCAGTGATCTGAATAGTAAATATACAGAAATAAAGGCCACATTTCTTTGAGAATTTTTCTCCCAATATTTCTAAGTAACAATATTGGCTTTTATGAGGACACCCTTTCCCTAGGTTAGAAGCAGCCTTCAGAGGCCACAAACAAACACAATTTTCCCGGCTGCTCTCTTTCTGACCCAGCTCTCTGCTATGGCCTGGGAAAGCAGCGGAGGATGACCCAAGTCCTTGGGCCCCTGCACCCACGTGGGAGACCCGGAAGAAGCTCCTGGCTCCTGACTTTGGATCGGTGCAGCTCTGGCCATTGCAGCCAGTTGGAGAGTAAACCATCAGATGGACGACCTCTATCTCTCTCTCTGCCTCTCCTCTCTCTGTGTAGCTTTTTCATATAAATCTTAAAAAAAAAACTATAACTGACTATCCATTAACCACTTTTGCCAATCTCTCCTTTCCCCTACTCTGCTTAGTCTCTGGTAACCAGCATTCTAATCTTAACTTCTATGAGATCAACTTCTTTAATATTTCACAAATGAGTGACGTGTGCCTGGCTTACCTTAATTTCCATCATTACTAGAAAGGCATGGCAGAGAAAATTTCACCATTCTACTAATCTGTCAACTTGCAAGAAGACGAATAAGAAAAAATAGTCTTGTGGGTATAGGGGAGGAGAAAGAGAGAAAGAGGAGAAGGAAAAAGAGGAGGAAAGTGAGGAGAGAAGAGGACAGGAGAGGAGAGGAGGGGTTCATTATAATCCTAAACATCCTGAAATAAGAGATAAATCATACCCTAGCATCTTTGTCCTATAAATAAACATGAATCCAACAAATATGCTTCCTTTGCAGGATGTCATGAGTCTGGTTCTGCACACTATCATTTCTTCAGTTAGGGGTCTCGGTTTCCTGCTTGTCCACAGGCTCAACTGAAAGAACTGAGATAATCCAGATGCCTGTGGTCCCACCATCTAGCTCTGCAGGTCTGATTAGGTTGAGCAACACAGATTATTGGAGTCTAAAGGAATGAAAGGCTGTAAGTCCAGTATTTTTGACTTATGAGTGAGGAAACCAGTTGTCAGAGAGAGAGTCTTGTGATCATACTAGTAGCAAAACCATGACGGTAATACAGGCCTCTTTATTCCTCTTGACGCTCCCTTTCCATTACATGAAACCACCTGATTGATTTCTTTCACAAATGAATGCTTCTGTGTATGGAAGAGTTCGTAGTCTTTTAAGTAAGATTGATCTGGATTAAGTCTCAGCTGCAAAATTTACCCATGTGTGTGAAATGGGGCTGACTAATTGAACTCTTTTGAGCCCTCAAATAATTGTAAAATGGGAATGAGAATCAAGTCACAGAACTTATATGATTAGTAAAGAAGGTAATTATGTGAGAATTTTGAGTAAAACCGTCAATGATTAAAACATTAACCTGTTGTGGCATAGCAGATAAAGCCACCACCTGTGACACCGTCATCCCCTATGGGAACCTGTTTGCATCCCAGCTGCTCCACTTCTGATCCAGCTCCCTGGTCTGCAAAAAGCAGAAGAGGATGGCCCAAGTGTTTGGGTCCCTGCCACCCATGTGAGAGTCCCAGATAAAGTTCCTGACTCCTGGTTTGACCTGGTCCAGCATTGGCCTTGAAGCCCTCTGGGCTGTGAACAAGCAGATGGATGATCTCTTTCTCTCTGTAACTGTGACTTTCAAAATAAATAAATCTGCAACGAAATCCAGTCATTTGCAACAAAATGGAGGAATCTGGAACACATCATGCTGAGTGAAATAAGCCAGTCCCAAAGGGACAAATACCATATGTTCTCCCTGATCGGTGACGACTGACTGAACACCAAGAGGGAAACCTGTTGGAGTGAGCTGGACACTATGGGAAATGGTGGCTTGATCAGCATAGCCCTGACTGTTAATGAACAACTAAATACATTATCCCTCTTAGTAGTTTTTTTATCTGTTCTACTTAATATGACTGGTTTAGATCTGTAATTGATGCACAGTTATTCTTAAGTGTTGAAAATTAACTGAAATGTGATCCCTGTTGAACATGGTGGTGGGAATGGGAGAGGGAAGAGATGTATAATTTGGGACATGCTCAGGCTGACTTGCCCCAAGTGGTGGAGTTGGAAGCATACCAGGGGATTCCAATTCAATCCCATCGAGGTGGCATGTACCAATGCCATCTCACTGTTCCAGGTGATCAGTTTCAGTTCACAGTTGGTCATGGTGAAGGGACTGGGAGTCAAAGGGAGCACATAGACAAGTCTAGTACCTGCTAACGCTAACCGATGGAGTAAATAAAGGGGAGAGTGATCCAACATGGGAAGTGAGATACTCAGCAGACTCATAGAATGGCAGATGTCCTAAATAGCACTCTGGCCTCAGAATCAGCCCTAAAGGCATTCGGAGCTGGCTGAAAAGCTCATGAGAGTATTTCAGGCATGGAAAGCCAAGACACTCTGGCAAAAGATCTCTGCGAGTGAGATCCCAGTGGAAAGAACAGGTCATCAAAGAAGGAGGTACCTTTCTCTGAAGGGAGGAGAGAACCTCCGCTTTGACTATGACCTTGTCTAAACAAGATAAGAGTCGGAGAACTCAGAGGGCTTCCATAGCCTTGGAAACTCATGACTGGAGCATAGGGAGATTACTGATGCCATAGACAGGAGTGTCAATTGGTAAAGTCAACAACAGGAGTCACTGTGCACTTACTCCTCATGTAGGATCTCTATCCTTAATGTGCTGTGCATTGAGATTTAATGCTATAACGAGTACTCAAACAATATATTTCACTTTGTGTTTCTATGGGGGTGCAAACTGTTGAAATCCTTACTTAATGCATACTAAACTGATCCTCTGTAAAAAAAAAAAAAAAAAGAAAAAAAAAAAAAAAGAAATTATCAATTCCCAACTTGACTCTCACTGGGATTAAACATGACAATAGGTCTGATCTGATTTAATCATCATTTAAAAAAATCATCTATTAATTTTCACTTTATGTTTCTGTGTGGGAGCAAACTGTTGAAATCCATACTTAATGTATACTAAGCTGATCTTCTGTATATTAAGATAATCGAAAATGAATCTTGATGTGAATGGAAGGGGAGAGGGAGTGGGAAAGGGGAGGGTTGTGGGTGGGAGGGACGGTATGGGGGGGAAACCATTGTAATCCATAAGTCGTACTTTGGAAATTTATATGCATTAAATAAAAGTTTAAAAAAAAAAGAAAAAAAAAGAAAAAAAATAAATAAATCTGTTTTTAAAAAGAAAAAATTAACTTATTGGTATAAATAAAAATATTTTGTTAATGTTGAATATGTTTGTTCTCATAGCTTATATTGGAAGAGGAGGGGGTGAGGAAGCTGGAGGTGGAGGAGGAAGCAGGAGAAGGAGAAGGAGTAGGAAGAAGAGAAGGGAAAAGAGGAGGAAGAAAGGAGGAGGAACAGAAGGAGGAAGAGGAGTCAGAAGTTCCCATTGCCAAGGCTCATACTGCAGATAAATAATAAACCTTCAGACTTTGTCCTCGCTGTAAACCAGAGATGGAAAAGACATAAGAGAGGGTCTTCTCTCTTTAGTTAAAAAGTCTCATCCGGCCGGCATCGCAGCTAACTAGGCTAATGCTCCGCCTGCGGTGCCGGCACACGGGGTTCTAGTCCCGGTCGGGGCGCAGGATTCTGTCCTGGTTGCTCCTCTTTCAGTCCAGCTCTCTGCTGTGGCCAGGGAGTGCAGTGAAGGATGGCCCAAGTCCTTAGGCCCTGCACCCGCATGGCAGACCAGGAGAAGCACCTGGCTCCTGGCTTCGGATCAGCGGCCATTGTGGTTTGAACCAACGGCAAAGGAAGACCTTTCTCTCTGTCTCTCTCTCTCACTGTCCACTCTGCCTGTCAAAAAAAAAAAAAAAATTCTCATCCTCTCAGGAGGGAAACCTGGACCCATGCTACTGGAATCTGAGTATCAGCTCAATACATACTGGATGGGTTTACCTAAGAAACAATGAAGCATTTAACTTTTACAGTAAATCACTTATTTGGAACCTGGCAGACCACTGCCTGATATTACATCTCTGAAGAGAAAACTAGATACCGCATAGGGAAAAAAAATAAAAAAGGTACAAGAATGAAAGAGTTCTCTAGTGCTGAGTGCACAGGCATCTGTCCTGGTCACAAACAGTGCTGAAATGTATCTCTAGCAGCTTTTTCAAAGTCTAGTTGAAACTTAATTCCACTTGCATCTTACAACTGGGGGAAAAGATAAAAAGGGTGTAGAGATAAAGCAGTCTTGGTTGTTATGTTTGAAATTGAGAATATATTTAAAAAATATACTGCATAAAAGTAAGCCAAAATTGTTCTAGAGTTAATTTATGGCATTTGGGGGTCTTATTTTTAGATATATTTTTAGCTTAATAACTCAGCTGTGAAATGAGGGAAATATAAAGAGGACAGCACAAGTGCCTTTTCATTTGATTTTGATTTTTGCAGGGAAAGTAGAACTCCAGAGACAGCTAGGAGAGTTCTAGCAATTGTTGGGAAGGTCTAGCCTTAGCAAGAGTTGAAACCTTAATGAAAATGAAAATGATCTATAACTGTAATCACAAGTAGTTTTCAAGTAATCTCTAAGAAATTTCCTCTCAAATGTCTTTTAATATCTGTATTTGAAAATAATGTAAGCAAATACACCAACTTCTAGAAGTGAAGATTTATTTACATCTCAGATAAACTTTCCAGCTAAAATCTTAAATACCTATATATATATATATATATATATATATATATATATATATATATAGACAGGCAGAGTGGACAGTGAGAGAGAGAGACAGAGAGGAAGGTCTTCCTTTGCCGTTGGTTTACCCTCCAATGGTCGCCGCGGCCAGCGCACGGCGCTGATCCGATGGCAGTAGCCAGGTACTTATCCTGGTGTCCCATGGGGTGCAGAGCCCAAGCACTTGGGCCATCCTCCACTGCACTCCCTGGCCACAGCAGAGAGCTGGCCTGGAAGAGGGGCAACCAGGACAGAATCCAGTGGCCCGACCAGGACTAGAACCCGGTGTGCCGGCGCCGCAAGGTGGAGGATTAGCCTAGTGAGCCGTGGTGCCGGCTTAAATACATATTTACTGGGAAATGTCCCCTTCTAAAATTATCCAAATTGTGACATCTAAACTGTGACCAGGGCCAGTGTTGTATGTATTGGGTAAAGCTGCTGCCTGGGATGCTGGCATCTCATATAGATATAAATTTGTGTCCTGGCTGCTCCACTTTCAATCCAGCTCCCTTCTAATGGCCTGGGGAAAGCAGTGGAAAATGGTCCAAGTGTCTGGGCCACCGCCACCCACATGGGAGACCTGGGTGAAGCTTCTGGCTCCTGGCTTCAGCCTGGCCCCATCCTGACCATTGCACTCATTTGAGGAGTAAATCAGCAGATGGAAGATATTTCTCTCCTCTCCCTCTCTTTCTTTCTTCTTTCAAAAAAATAAATATTTAAAAAATAAAATAAACTATGAGTAAAAAATTTAGCAATTAACATTTTGCTTCCATTTTTTTATTTAAAAAATGCTTCTTTAAGCAACTATTGGGAAATAATTTGGACAAAGGCTTGGTATTTTCAAGGCCAATGCATCCAAAAAACTCCTTATATGTGCTAATAGCATGAAGTCATGGTTCTTATGGTTTCCAAGTAAGACAAATAAAGGACATTATTTTCTCACGGCAATGAATGCTCGATAATAAAACACAAAATTAAAAGGATTGCACTCAGGACTCAAAGCCATTAGAAAAGACTTGAAATAAAATTTTTAGCCTAGTATTTGGGAAAATGCCAAGAAATAGGAGTAAGAAGACAGATGTATTTTTTTTTGAGGTAAGAAATCTAAAATGTACCTGCAAAATTATGGGAAAGTTTAGTTTAATGAAAGAAAAGAGAAGTCACCTACCTATCAATGAAATTTTCAAATCCAACAGGAATGGACCAGATTTTCAGTTTATGTTTGGAGGATTGTAACTTTCAAAAGAATTAATGCCAGCCATGTATAATCAGCAAAAGAAACCTCTCTGGTTCTCCCCATCATCCTTTCACAGCAACATTTAAGACCAAACTGATATTAGCACAGGAATCTATATGATGGAAGAAGGAAAATGGTACATAAGATAATACCAGAACTAGGCTATTTCATGCCAGTGACCCCATTAGTCATTGAGGGTCATTATAATGGAATGTTCTTTGAATATTTTCCTGCTCAATTATTTTATTCACATGCAACAACCCATAGGACACCACCAGCAACTCTTGTGACAGGCAGCTGGCCGGGGAGCCATCTTCCCAGAGTGAGGTGAGAGGAATCTGCAGAAGCCCATTATGCACTGGTGATATTTTCTGGGGGAGAACCTCATGGTCCCCACTGACTTTGAATTTAGGCAAACAAGTTGGCAGGAGCAACTTTGTGAATGAAGGCCACATTGCTTCCCTCTTCTCCCCTCAACAGGGTGCCAGTGACCAGCAGAGGAATCACCATCTTCCCATAGGGAGGAAGGGGAGGCTGCTGTAGCCTGAGTACCTCTGGTGGATTTTGTCAGAGGGAGAAATCCGTGGCCTCCACTGACTCTGAGTCAGGGCAGATGGACCGGTTTAAGGGTCAGGGTGTCCACTTGATTTTGTTAATAGAGCCACATTGTCTCCCTCCCTTCCCCACCAAGGTACCACACAACCAGCAGAAGCATCATCTTCCCAGAATAAGGCAAGTGTAATATGGCCTGGAGAACTGGGGGTAGGGGAGGGTGAAGAAGAGCACCCACTTGGCCCGTTTCTCTCCTCCCTTCCTACCACTGAAGCACAGGACTCAGCCTACTAGGGTGGGTCACCCTCAAACATCTGGCAGGACGACTGCTAGTTCCAGGAACAGGGTGACACTCTTGTAGATGGGGAGGGTCACAAGACAGAGAGTGGATCCTGCAGCCGATGACTGTGGGAAGCCTGTGAGTGTGATAGGCCCAGAAACAGATAAAGGCGTGGGGTGTGGCTGGGTCTTTGGGCAATTATGGAGCCCAATTCCAGAAGCCCAAAATTCCCTGAGTTTTGGGAATGGATATTGTGAAGGGCTCCACATTCACACTATGGAGCACATAGATGCTTTGTGTTGTTCCTGTGCCTGAGTGTGTGTGTAGGGAGGGTGGGGGGGGGGCAGTGTGCAGGCACAGACAGGTTCACCTTGACACAGAGAAGAGCGAAAGCAGTGATCATGCCAGCCAGGATGATCATCCTTCTCCCCTATGACTACAGAGACCTACCACACATAACGTGGGTGTCATCCTGGACTTTTACTGGACCCGCAAAAGCTAGGCAGAGCTCCCTATTCCCACCCAGCAAACATCTTCAGATATTCCCTGAAGGTTCAGGCATTCCAACACACCTAGAGACATAAAAATAACTTTCAAAAGTGAAAAGAAAGATCCTAAAATGTGCAAGAGGGAAACACTAGACTACTTTAAAGGATCTCCAATTAGATTAATATCAGATTTCTATTCAGAAACCCTATAGACTAGGAGAGATTGAAGAGATGTATTACAGTCCATAACGAAAAGGTGTCAGTCCAAAATATTGTACCCAGCAAAGCTCTCGTATATAAATAGGGGTGAAATAAAGACCTTCCAGAACAAAAATTTAAATAATTTGTCACCATCTGGCCAACCTCACAAACAATACTTAAGGATGTGCTACACACAGAAACAGAAAGATAACCAGAATCATGAAGGAACATGAAGGCAGAAATCCTCCTAGTAAAGCACAAAGGAGCAGACTGACATGCTGGTAGAATGGGTTAAGCCACCATCTACAATGCCATCATCCCATATGGGCACCAGTTTGAGACCTGGCTGTGGATGGAATCTCTCTCTCTCTCTCTCTCTCTCTCTCTCTCTCTCTTTCTAACTCTGACTTTCAGATTAAAAAATACACATTTTTTTAAAAAGTACAAAGGATATCCAAAACAAACAACAGGAATTTATATGGGAAAATGGCATCACCAAGTCATCACTTATCAATAATAATCTTGAATGTAAATGGACTGAATTTTCAAATTAAAATTAAAAGATACAGACTGGATGGATGAATTAAAAAGCCTACAAGAAATATCTCAACAACAAAAATACACACAGACTGAAAGTAAAAGGATGAAAAAGATATTCCATGCTAATGGAAATAAAAAAACAAGCAGGATTACCTATCTTTAAGACAAAAACATTATGATTAAGGAATCAACTCAAAAGGAAGATGCGACTACAGTAAATGTATATTCACTCAATGCTAGGTCATCCAGCTACTGAAAACAAATGTTAATGGATTTAAAAAGAGACATATGCCCCAATACAATAATATATTATAATACAATACTAATGGAAAACTTCAACACCCCCACTTTCATCAATGTATAGATCAACTAGTCAAAAAATCAAAACATAAACAACAGAGTGAATCTATACTATCAACCAAATGGATCTAACATATCTACAGAATATTTTATTCCATAGCCACAGAATATACATTCTTTTTGTCAGTGCATGGAACTTTCTCTAGGATAGACCATAAGTGAGGACATAAAGTGACTCTCATCAAATTCAATAAAATTGAAATACCATATGTCTTTTTTAACCACAATGGAATGAACCTGCAAATGAACAACACAAGAAACTCTGGAAAATATACAAACACATGGAGACTGAACAACATGCTCCTGAGTGAAGAGTGGGTCATAGAAGACAGTAAAATGGGAATCAAAAATTCCTGAAACAAATGAAGACGACAGCATAGCATACCAAAACTTACAGGATACAGCAAAACCAGCATTAAAAGTAAAGTTTAGGACCTACATCAAAAATTGGCAAGTTATTAAACAAATGATCTAACCTAGAAAAACAAGAAAAAAAAACAAACTAAAAATTACTAGGATAAATGAAATAAGGAAAATTAGAGAATAAATATAATTTAAATTAATAAATGTACTAAAGAGGAGAAAAATGAAGAGCTGAACTTTTAAGATAAAATTGATAATCCCAATTCTTCTTAAACTATTCAAAACAATTGAAGGGAGAAAATCCTCTGTTCTTTTTCTATGAGAAAAGCATCATCTTAACTCCAAAACCAGAAAAAGATACAACAAAGAAGGAGAAAGAAGGAAAGACCAGTATTCCTGATGAACATTGACATAGAAATCCTTAATAAGATAGTAGCCAATAAAATCCAACAACACATTAAAAAGATCACCCACATGGACCAAGTGGAAATTATCTCAGGGTTGCAGGGATGATTCAACATACACAAATCAATAAATGTGATACCTCACATTAAAAAATTGATGAATAAAAACTGCATGATTATCTCAATAGGTGGATAGAAAATATCTCATGAAATACAACATCATTTCATGATAAAAATAAAAAAAATAAGTAAACTGGATTTATAAGGAACTTATCTCAACATAATAATGGCAATATATGACAAACCCACAGCATCATATTGAGTGGGGGAAAGTTGAAAGCATTTCCAATGAGATCTAGAACCAGATAAGGATGCCCATTTACTCCATTACTATACAACATAGTTCTGGAAGTTTTAGCCAGAGCCATTAGGCAAGAAAAATAAATCAAAGGGATACAAATCAGAGAGGAGGAAATGAAATTATCTATATTTGGAGATGACATGATCCTATATATAGGTAATCCAAAAACTCCTCTAAGAGGCTATTGGAACTCACAAGAGTTTGGCAAAGTTAAAGGATATAAAATCAACACACAAAACCAATATCATTTGTGTACACAAACAGTGTCATGACTGAGAAAGAACTTGTGAGATCAGTCCCATTCACAATAGCTACAAAAAGTATAAATATTTTATAATAATTTAACCAAGGATGTGAAAGATCTCTACAATGAAACTTATAAAACATTAAAGAAAGAAATAGAAGACACAAAAAGTGGAATAATATTCCATGTTCATGGATTGGAAGAATATATATCATCAAAATGTACATACTGCCCAAAGCAATTTGCAGATTCAATGTGATCTTAATCAAAATACCAATGACATCCTTCTCAGATCTAGAAAAAAATGATGCTAAACTTCATATGGAAGCACAAGAGACCCAGAATGGGCTAAAGCAATCAAGGCAAGAAAAACAAAGCTGGTAAACATCACAATATCAGATTTGAAGACACAGTATGGGGCACTTATAATCAAAACAACCTGGTAGTGGTACAAATATAAACATGTAGACCAATGGACTAGAATAGAAGCCTCAGAAATTAATTCATGGATCTACAACCAACTAGTTTTTGACAAATGAAACAAAATTACTCTCTGGAGAAAGGAAAATCTCTACAACAAATGATGTTGGGAAAATTGGATCAATGGATATAGAATTATGAAACTGGACCCCTACTTTACACTTTACACAAAAATCTACTCAAAATACATTGAATATTTAGATCTACAATCTGATACCATGAAATTACCAGCAAAAACATTGGGGAAACTCTGTAGGACATTGTCATAGATAGAGACCTCTTGAATAAGACTAGAAGCACAAGCAATAAAGCAGAAATAAACAAATGGGATTCCATCAAGCAAAGAAGCTTCTGCATGGCAAAGAGAACACTCAACAAAGTGAAGAAGCAACTGACAGAATGGGAGAAAACATTTTCAAACTATGTATCTGATAAAGGATTAATATCCAGAATATATAAGGAAATCAAGAAACTCAACAATAACAAAATAAGAAATCCATTAAGGAATTGGCAGACTTGAACAGGCATTTTTCAAACGATGAAATAGAAGTGGTATATACACACAGGATCAGTCAGTCAGAGAAATATAAATAAACACAATGAAGTTTCACCTCACCTCAGTTAGAATGTCTATCATTCAAAAATCAAATAAAAAGGGAACAACAACAACAAAAAAGCTGGTGAGTGCCAGCTCTGATTACCTCCTTTTCTTCTTTCCTTCCCTCAATTCCTTCTTGACCAGCAACAAGAACATGGACTGAAATCTACCCAGCTTGTATCCATTGCAACAGAGAAATGGGCACTTAATTGTAGTATACTTTACATTATAATGTAATGTAACTTTACAATGATTTTGTTATAATCTTTGGGTTGTGTTATTACCTCTCCTAAAGTTAACCTCAGTTTTATTGAAAATTTGTGTTTTCATCCCTTCCCAATTTATAGAGTTCTTTCTGGATTTTAATCAGATTTATACTCAGCTTAGACCTCAGGATATACTCTGGATGGACACTACTCAAGTTGCATGGCCATTCCTTGGTGACATGCTTCAAATATCATGATGACTTGACACAATCAAGAAGGAGTTCAGGCATGATCAAGAGAGAAATAAACTCAATACTATTTGAGCCATCCATTTATATGAGTTGGAAGCATAGCAGGGTGATGCCTGGAATGGTTAGTTGAATATTCTAAGGGGTCAGTCTGAATAAGGACTTGAGTTCCATTCATTTCCTTGCCCCTTTGTTTTTAAACTCGGAAAGTGTCATGGCATCAAGTGACTGATGGAAGTAGTTGTGTCAGCCATGGTAATTTTATTACAATTACCTTACAATAGGCTAAAGATCACTGCAGGGATGCAGATGGCAGCTATGTTAGTTATCTTTGGTAGGTTTCAGTCCCAAGCAGCTGTTTTGTGAAAGCTGCAGTCTTCCACTGCACAGAAAGTTGAGGGAGAGGGTAATGGTTTAGGTGATACAGGCAGGGCTGCATTACAGATGGGTCACAGATGGTGATCAAAGCTCTTCCTTGCTGGCTACCTCTTTATTTACCATAAGGGCTGATACTCTTTCACTAGAATCTGGCTTCCTCAGAGATTGGGAACTGTGCCTTGCACAGTGCATCACATATTCCAGTGATGAAACAAAAAGGCATATAACAAGAAAATTATTGATAGCAATGTTATTCACCTTGTTACATATGAGAATTCTTGTTAAAGATATACATTCTTATTAAAATATAAAAGATTGTTTAAGTGACCTCAAGTGCTAATACAATTATCCTATGTGATATTGATATTTTTATATCAATTAAAATCTTACTTTTACAGGATTTATTTATTTTCTTGTAGAGTAAAAGAGAGAGTGAAATAGAGATAGAGAAAGATCTTACATCCAATGGTTCATTCCCCAAATACTCCCAACAGCTGAGTATGGGCTGGGCTGAAGCCAGGAGACAGGAATTCCATCTGAGTCTCCTATGTGGGAGGGAGGGACTCAAGTACTTGGTCCATCATTGTCTGTCTCTCAGGCACATTAGCAGGAAGCTGGATTTGAAGCAAAGTAGTAAAGACTTGAACCAGGGACACTGATATTGGATAAAGGGATCCTAAGCAATGGTTTAATGCGTGCACCATAAAGCTTGCCCCCAAAACCTATTCTTAAGTGACTAAATGACAACATGGGAAAAAACCCACTAATATTTTAGCAAAACATAGAAAATTGATATATTCTATTGGTGAACTATTTTCCATAGTAGCCAGCTGATACAAAAACACTGACTTTAGTAAAAGGAAGCTTTCATAAATGAACTGAAACTCAGATCTGTGAAACTTTTTTCAATCAGTAGCATTTGGAAATACAAAATACATATTTTATTTGACAGATTTTGCACATCACTTTCTCCACCCCTCAGGATAACACAGGAGGAGAAATGCTTCCATATGCTACAACTGAATTTCTACATATTTTGAGCAATTGTTGGAGGTGGGGATGAGAAGGGAGGAGAATGCAGCATGGCAAAGGACAAAAGTTAAGAAGAGGACAGGGAAAAGTTCCCCTTAACCACTACTGAGTTAAGATTTTTTTATTCTTTTTGGTCTCAATCTATTGTAACATTGAATGCTGATTTTGTAGGAAAGGATTGAACTAATATAAATTTAATTTGTTGGCCTAACTCATCCCTGGCTGTTTCAGCCATTTGGAGAGTGAATCAGTGGATAGAAGCTCTCTCTCTCTCTCTCCCTTTCCCTCTTTCAGTCTGCCATTCAAATAATTAAAAAATAAATATTTTTTAAAAAAAGCACAGGAAGTACTGTAAAAAGTGAAACTTTCAACTTTATAAGATAATGACATTTGTATCTAAGTAATTACACCATTTGATACCAGATGAGAATGTTCACAACTCCTTCATCTATTTAAATTGGCAGTTTTCTTAATTTAATAATTGAATTGGCAAAATGATATCATTTTATGGTTTTAATTTATATGATTTCTAATGACTTAAAACTCTCTTCATTTCTTTTAGTCATTCTCTTTGACCATGTTGAAATTTAAATGATTGTCTTTTTTAGATTTTAAAAAAAATTATTTATTTGAGAGGCAGAGTAACACACACACACACACACACACACACACATACACAGAAGGGGAGAGAAAGAGAGAGTATTTTCCATCCTTACATACTCTGGTTCACTCTCCAAATGGTTACAACATCCAGGTCTGAGACAGCCTGAAACCATGAGCCAAGAACACCATTTTGGTCTCCCATGTGAGTGGCAAGAGCCCAAGCTCTTGGGTTATCTTCAGCTGTCCTCTGAGGAGTATTAGTAGGAAGTTAGATAGGAATTATGGTAGCTGGGACTCTAATCAGCACTCTGATATTAGATGCCAGTGTTGCAAGTCGAAGCTTAACCTGTTGTGACACATGGGAGGCCCTATGTTTCAAAACTGCTTTACTGCAATTCTTGTTATTAATCCTCCATTGGTTATATATGTTGTAATTATCTTCTCTTTGTTAAGTCTTTTCATTCACTTCCTATATATATATATATATATATATATATATATATACACACACATATATGATAAAATCAGTTCATTAATCTCTTCTATCATGATCTGTCTTAGTTAAGAAATCATTCCTGGGGTAGGCGTTCTGGTAGCAGCTTAAGCAGCTTAAACCACCACATGGGTCATCTGAATATCATATGGAAGTGCTTGTTCAAGTCTTGGCTTCTCTGCTTATAATCCAGCTTCCTGCTAACATGCCTGAGAGAAAGCAGATAATGGTTTAAGTACTAGGGACCAACACACCCATGTTTGAGACTTGGATGAAGTTACTACTGATGCCTGGCTTTGATCTGGCCCAGCCCTGGCTGTTGTGGGCACTTGTAGAATAAACCAGTTGGTAGAAGATCTCTGTTCTTTTGTCAATCTCTCTCTCTCCTGTCTCAACCTGTCTCTCTGTCACTCTGCCTTTCACATAAATAAATACACCTAAATATAATTTTTGGCTCATCAGAAATATACTCATCTGTTTTGTTATAAACACTTTAAAGCTTTGTTCCTAAGCCTTCAAATATTTGGAATAGAATTTTGTTTGTAAGATGAAGTAAGTATCAAAGTTCATCATTTCAAATTTTTAGAATTTATTTTCACTTTATTTGAAAGGTGAAAGCAGAGGAAGAGACCAAGAGACAGACAGAAATGAATATTCCATCAGTTGGTTCACTTCCTAAATGCCTGCAACAAGCTGGACTGGTCCAGGCCAAAGTCATGAGCCCAGAAGTAAATCCAGGTCTCCATATGGGTGGCAGTCACCCACATACTTGGGCCATCATTTGCTGTCTCCCAAGGTGTACAGCCGTGAGAAACTTGATTGAACAGAAGAGAGGTA
Organism: Oryctolagus cuniculus; assembly: GCF_051225735.1. Lineage (NCBI taxonomy): Eukaryota > Metazoa > Chordata > Mammalia > Lagomorpha > Leporidae > Oryctolagus > Oryctolagus cuniculus. The sequence goes on from NC_142877.1 coordinate 93,970,653, forward strand.
TTCCAAAATGGGATGCAGGCATGTCAAGTAGAGATTTAACCACTGCACCAAAAACATCGGCACCATAAATCATCTTTTATTGCTGTGGACTACAAAATATTACAATTATTTTTCTTGAGTACTCCTACATTCTCTAGTGAAAATCAATGGCATGTCTCTAATGATATCTTAAATTTCCATATGTGCACAGGAGTGAATATGGTTAAGATTTTCTATTCATTTCTAGTAGATAACTCTTTCATTCTTTTCAGTATTATCTTATCTTGATTACTTTTCCTAGCTTATTGATTTTGATGTGAATTTTAGAATCATTTGTTAAGTTCTCAAAATAATTACATTGATGTGGGTGCTACGGCTCACTAGGCTAATCCTCCACTTGCGGCGTCGGCACCCCAGGTTCTAGTCCTGGTTGGGGTGCCGGATTCTGTCCCAGTTGCTCCTCTTCCAGGCCAGCTCTCTGCTGTGGCCCGGGAAGGCAGTGGAGGATGGCCCAAGTGCTTGGGCCCTGCACCCTCATGGGAGACCAGGAGAAGCACCTGGCTCCTGGCTACCAATTGGTGCAGCATGCTGGCCGTAGCGGCCATTTGGGGGGTGAACCAATGGAAGGAAGGCCTTTCTCTTTGTCTCTCTCTCTCTCACTGTCTAACTCTGCCTGTCCAAAAAAATAAATAAATAAAATAATTACATTGAAAGCTCCTTTTCTTCTTATTTCACCTTTTGTTTTTCATCTCGTATTTCCATTGGCAGACTTCTGCAGGCAGAGGCATTTAGGAACTGTAACTTGTGAAACTCCATACCCTTCATAGCAAAATGTAAAGATATAGCTCTGGATGTGAAAATCTATAGGTAAATAAGTGGCACTTTATTTCTTTTAATAACGTATCTGTAGAATTGCTTCTATTTTCTTTGCAAACAATCATATTATCTGCAATATTTTGAAGTTATATTTTCTTCTTTTAATTCTTAATGCAGTTCATTTATTTTTCTTTGCTTATTATGCTGGCAAATTCCACCAATAGAGAAATAGGAATGGTGACAGTGAATATCTTTGCTTTATTTCAGATTTTAAAAGCAATCATCCTTTAAAAATAGAACATTTACTCATCAATTTCTAATTCAATAAATAGATTAAGGCTAAAAATTAAACTTGAAATACCACATAAAGAATCAAAGTCAATTTGATATACAATATATTCACAATTATTTGTATTATATTTTTAAGTACCCATTCTTATTTTTTCTTTGATCCATATGTGTTGTATAATTGTTTTGGTAATTTCTAAATATAGAGGGATTATCCTTTTAAATGTTTTCTCAACTTCTGATTTATCTTGTTCTTGTAAATGGCATCAGTAGGTTATATACTGCTTTAAATTCATTGGAACAAATATGGTTTTGTGGTGTAGTGTAAAATGCCTTTACAAATCATCTATTTGAAATGAAAAAGAATAAAAAGAATGCAAATTTTATTTTTTGATGTCTATGCAATAATCAAAACTTGAAATTTTTTAACCTTACTCTTCTGTATCTCCTGATTTTTCATCTTGACTGCATATTTGGAGGAGTGCAAAGAAATCTACTAAACTCTATTTGAATATTTACCTTCCTTTAATATTTATAAGTTTCACATTATCACAGTTGAAAATGTATTTTAATTTCTTTTATTTTTATCTGGAGGTTTTTTTTTTATTGTTTGTGACCTTTCATTCCTAATGATCTATTTTGACTTCAGGTGTACATTGTTCAAAATGATTATAGTTATAATTTACTCAACAGGTCTTTTTTCTACTCTACATTTTACTTTTCCTTATCATTATGACCAGCTGTGTATGTTAACCAATGAATTTGGTCTTGCAAATGCTGATGTGTGAAACTTTTCTATCATCTTAGTATTTGATTTCGAATCTTTTTGTTTCTCTCCTCTTCTTCACGTCCTTCAATTTTTATTTACTTAATACATGTCCACATTTAAAATGTTCATTGATTTTTAAATTACACTTTAATTTTTATTACTCTTAAAATATCACAATTAACTTGAAAAACTAAAGTAAAACAAAGCACTAATCCCTCTAGGGGCAAAAGGGCTTGAAATGTTCACTTGTCTTACATTTCCCACTTTATATATTTTAATTTGCCTTTTACATATATTACTTCTATACTTTTTATGTTTGTAAAATTAAACATAATCAGTCTAATGGGACATTTAAATGACAATTTTCATTTGCCTAATATTTGCCATTTAATTTGTTTAATTTTCTTCTTACTCCTTGAACAGTTCTTCTGTTATCACAGAAAACTTAGCACCAAGAACACAAACAACCTGATTTAAAAATGGGCAAAAAAAAGACATACAGATGGCTAACAAGTACATGAAAAATAATCAACATCACTAATTATCAGCAAAATTTAATAAAGCCAACATGAGATATTACCTATGTCTCTTAGAATGACTATTATCAAAAAGCAAAAGGTAACAGCTATTGACAAAGATGTGAGCAAAGGGGAATGCTTGTACAATGTTAATGAGAATATAAACTAGGATGACTATTATGTAAAAATGCCTGGAATTTCCTCAAAAAAACATTAAAAATAAACCATAAGGGTCTGCACTGTGGCTAACAGGTTAGGCTTCAGCCTGCCAGACCAGCATCCCACATAGGCGCTGGTTCATCTTGTATGGGCACAGGTTCAACTCCCAACAGCCCCCACCCACCCCGCCTTCTGATGCAGCTCCCTGCTAATGTGTCTGGGAAAGCAGCAGTAGATAACCCAACTACCTGGGCCACTGTACCCAAGTGTGAGACCCAGATGAAGCTCCTGGCTCTGGCTTTGGCCTGGCCCAGTCCTGGCTGTTGAGGCCATTTGCAGAGTGAGCTAGCAGGTGTAAGACTTCTCTCTCTTTGCCTCTGCTTCTCCCTCTGTAACTCCACTTTTCAAATAAATAAAATAAATTTCAAAAATAAATAAATGATATGATTCAATAGTCTTACTTGTGGGTTTTAGGTGATCCTGTGCGACTTCCTGTCTAGCTTATGCAGTTAGCCTGACTGCTGGAAGGCGGCGAGACCCCCAGGCACGTTTCCCCCCACACCTGCCTTCTGCCAATCAGGTAAATTTCTCCCAGGTGTGGCCCAGGTCCACCTGGAAAGCTACCCTAGCTATGTGACCTTCAAGCTGATTGGAGAGGCATACAAGCCAGTGTTGGTTCTGTCTTATAGAGTCAGTGTTGCCCTGAATTAGTTACACCCCTTCTGCCTACCGTTTAAAAGTGTACGTGACCGTGAATAAAGATGGACATGTTCACTGAAGCCTGTCCCCCAGTTCTTGTGGAAGAACACTGTCACCCCACTGTCCCCAGCAGTGCGGACTCTGCAGGATGAGTTCACAGTGGGTATAGGTCCACAGGAATTTAAATCAGTGTCTCAAAACATACCTGTTCTCTGGTTATGCACAATAGCCAAGATATGAAATCAGGTAAGAGTTTATAAGTGTTATATATGTTATGTGTATATGGTATTTATACATATAATGGAATATTATATACCATTAAACTTTAAAAATTCTGTCATTTGCAATAACATGGATGAAGTCGGAGGATGTATCACTAAGTGAATTAAGCTAGGTACACACATAGAAACATTGTATGAAGTAACATATTTGCATTGTAATAGTTAAAAGGGTCAATTCATAGAGGTATAGAGATTAAGATATATCTTAATAAAAATAGATTTGATGAATATAAGTAGATGATCCTGTGAATTAAAGTAAATGGAAATGTTTCTGTTAAGTTAAACAGAACAAAACAGAAGCATTTCTACTGGAGTTTGCCAGAAGAGCAGACTGACCCTTGTGATTTGTTTGTTCCCACCACAGTTTAATCCCAGTGACTCTATTCAACAACCACATCTTAAAAACTTACTGCCAGGCCCTGTGTTTAGTCAGAGCTGGGGAGAAGGAATTTGCAGACACTCACGTAAACACATTCTAAGCCCTCTTAATGCCATGGGAGTTTGTTGAGTTACAACACTCTGGGAGAAGAGATCTGGTGCCAAATGAGGATTACAACACGGAAAATATTTCTGACTTTACATCTTGCTTTTTCTTCCCTGCTAAGTAGACATATAACTTATAGATATTACTTGAGCCAAAATAATACATAAAGGATATTCTCTGAATTATCCAACACATCATAAAATCTAAATGAATGTTATAATTACAATGAAGTCTCTTTCCCAGAAAGTCTTTACTTACCATCCACCGAGTTATTACTTCCCTGCCTCCCTCTTATCGCTGCAGGTGGCTTGTTTTTCTTCACCACACCGCTCACTTGCTGACATCATGCCACAGAATGTTGGTGTATCTGTTTATTGTCTGCATCCTCTAAGAATGTCGACTTTGGTGGGATCAGGTTGGATTGGTCTTGTTCACTACTGTATTCTGAGAACCAAATCTGTTTCTGGAGTCTGGTAGAAGCCCAATAAATAAACACACGTGGAATGAATTAATGCGTGCTGATGCAGGTGCAATGGAGGGAATTGTTTTTATAATAATGGGTTTTCTTTTAATGGTAAAGGTTATTCAATCTGAGGAGGTACTCTGGTGAAGAGTCAAAGCAGTTGAAGGTGAATCTTTTTTTTTTTTTTTAATGTATTTATTTGAGAGGCAGAGCTACAGACAGAGAGGGAGAGACAGAGAGGCCAGTCTTCCATCCGCTGGTTCACTCCCCAAATGGCTGCAACAGCTAGAACTGGGCCAATCCAGAGCCAGGAGCCAGGAGCTTCTTCTAGACTCCTACATGGGTACAGGGACCCAAGCACTTGGGCCATCTTCTACTGCCTTCCCAGGTCCTTAGCAGAAGAGGAACTGGATTGGAAGAGGAGTTGGATCAGAAGAGGAGCAGATGGGACACGAACCAGCACCCAGGTGGGATGCCAGCTCCACCGTCAGAGGCTTAGCCTACTATGCCACAGCACAGGCCCCTGAAGGTGAATCTTGAAAGATGTGCTTGTCAGGGCTGGCATTGTGGCATAGCCGGTAAAGCCACTGCCTGAAATGCTGGCATCCCATATGGGTGCTGGTTCATGTTCTTGCTGTTTCACTTCTGATCCAGCCCCATGCTAATGGTCAGGGAAAAGCAGTGGAAGACTGCCCAAATGCCTGGGCCCCTGCAACCCACATGGGAACCATGGAGGGAGCTCCTGGCTCCTGGCTTTGGCTTGGCCCTGCTCTGTCCATTGAGGCCATTTGGGGAGTGAATCAATGTATGGAAAGATCTCTCTGTGTGTGTCTCTCCCTCTAGCTCTTTCAAATATGTAAATAAATCTTACAAAAATACTTGTTACAGGCTAGAAACAGTGTAAAGGGATTGTTGGAAGAAAGGAAAGAGGCTTCTTAGAAAGTAATTGTCCTAACTAATTGCAGACTAGTAAGTATTGTTGAAACCAAGCAATTTAATATTGTACATGGTTAGGCTTTGCAAGACCTGGTAAGACACGAAGTTAAAAAGTTAACCAAAGACCAGGTTGCCAAGTTCCTTCAGTGTCCTGAGGTACCTGCTGTGAGGCTTTGAGTAGCATGAAAATGATACATAATTGAATGGCTGTCAACAGGTAAGTAATGAAGGACCAACACTGTGACACAGCCAGTAAAGCCTCCACCTGCAGTGCCAACATCCCATATGGGTGCCAGTTTGAGTCCTGGCTACTTCACTTCTGATCCAGCTCTCTGCTGTGGCCTGGGAAAGCAGTAGAAGATGGCCCAAGTCCTTGGACCCCTGCACCTACGCGGGAGACCTTGAAGACGCTCCTGGCTCCTGGCTTTGGATTGGTGTAGCTCTGGCTGTTGTGGTCATCTGGGGAGTGAACCAGCGGATGGAAGATTCTCTCTCTCTCTCTCTCTCTCTCTCTGCCTCTGTCTCTCCCTCTATGTAGCTCTGCTTTTCAAATAAATCTTTAAAAAAAAAGATATATAGGATCTCATTTTATGATGTTGCCTAAATTTCTACTATTCTCAATGTGTTCTAATCTCTCTCTCTCTCTCTCCTTTTTTTTTTTTTTTTTTTTTTTTTTTTTTGGACAGGCAGAGTTAGACAGTGAGAGACAGAAAGGTCTTCCTTCCATTGGTTCACCCCTCAGATGGCCGCTATGGTGCTTCTTCCTGGTCTCCCATACGGGTGTAGGGCCCAAGCACTTGGGTCATCCTCCACTGCCTTCCCGGGCCACAGCAGAGAGCTGGACTGGAAGAGGAGCAACCAGGCAGAATCTGGCGCCCCAACCGGGACTAGAACCCTGGGTGCCGGTGCCACAGGCAGAGGATTAGCTAAGTGAGCCAAGGCGCTGACCATGTTCTAATTTCTTATGTTTTATCTGGAAACAAAATCTACTGAATGCATGAGTACAATTTCCTGCATATTTTTAAAATGTATTTATGTTTATTTTGTATATTTGGTATATGTCTAATTTAGATCTTATTGTTATTTGGTATACTTTTTATTATAGAAGTGAAATTGCTTTGCAGTTCTCTTTAAATCACATAAGCACTTTCTTTTGCTTGTGGGTAAATGTTAAGCAAGTATGCATGATGGTTGCAAAACTCAACCAAAGAAAAATCTAAGGCCATCATTATGATGAAATTACAGCTATAGAGAGGCTGGAAGTCAAAATTTAAAAGATCATGGGGAAAATAAAATTCATAGTGCTTTGTAAAAACCAGTCTTTTTAACCCTCCAGTATTTCTGGAAACATAGCTATTACTAGTAGGAGAACTTTTAACTAAGAAATCAACATTCCTCTGGCTCATTTAGTGGTCTGTTATTCATTTGAGTGTTTTTGTACTTATTAGGGCATGATAATTCCTCAAAAAACCTCAAAAACAAGTGCATTGGAGTTTTCCTTCACCATAAAGGCATCCACTGGCCCTAATTTCCAAATGGAGTTTTGAAAACAAAGCAGGACTTTTCTCAGTTTTACATTTTCCTCCTAAATGAGGGAGTGCAGTGAAGTCTCCAGTGAATCAGGAAAGAGAGAATCCATATGCATCTTTGTTTCAATTCAGTGATGAGGAAGTTTATACAGAAAGTCACAGTTATTGTTAGTGAAACAATTGAGAGAAGGTTCTTTTCAAAATTCACCCTATTGCTGACCACATCTCCCAGATGCCTTCCTGGAAATTCCATCAGAATGAACATGAAGCCACCTGTCTTGATAGAACACCAGCTGGAGGGCTCTGAAAGGAAAAATTCATGAGCAGGAAGAAGCATTGCAGAGCGACTCTCAAATACGCTTGGTGCAGGAGTGTCTCGCGCTAGCTTTAGGACTTTACAAAGGAGCAAAAGGAAACTTTGGGATGATAAGTTTATTATCTTGATTATGATAATTTCATGAAGATATACATGTCAAAACCCATTGAACTATACACTTTATGTAGGTACAGTGTATTGTGCCTTGAATATACATCAATTAAACTGTAGAAAAATGGAACAGAAAAAATATCTATGAGCCAGCATTTTTTAAAAGATTGATTTATTTAGTTGATAAGCAGAGTTACAGAGAGAGAGAGAAAGACAAGGAGACAGAGAGAGAGAGAGAGAGAAACAGATTTTCCCTCCACTGATTTACTTCCCACATGGCTGCAGCAGCCAGAGCTGGGCCAGGCTAAAACCAGGAGCCTGGAACTCCATTTGAGTCTCCCACATGGGTGGCAGGGCCCAAGGACTTAGGCCATCTTCTGCTGTTTTCAGATGCATTAGCAAGGAGCTGGATCAGAGGTGGGGCAACTGGGACTGGAAACCAGGCCCTCAGATGATATGCTGACATCACAGATGGCGACTTAATCCTCTGTGCCAGAACCCCAGCCTCTAAATCAGCATTTTTATGCCTTGCTCTCAGGTGAAGAAATTGGGGACCAGAGTGCTTAAATGCATTGAAGATGCAAAAAAAAAAAAAAAAAATTATCCTCATGTATGCATGTTGTGAATAACAGGTTTATTTCTAGTTGCTTCCTTAGAGAACAAAACTTTTCTACTTTTTAGCTATGTTAACTATGCTGTGTATCATATCATAGTAACACTCTAACTAAGCTCCAGTAAAAGACTCACCCAGGGATTCAAAATGTTAGAATCCTACATTGGGTGACATACTAAATAAAGCAAGTCTATATACCTGAGATACTGTGTCTGGTGTTCTGTTTTTAGCAAAGCACCACAACATGCTGGTTATTCATTTAAGATGTCGAAAAGCACTACCTTACCTGGGGAGGAGGAGGACAGGCACGGGGAGAACAGATTAGGCAGTCTCCAGATTTTCTTCCCTTTACCCTTCTCCAGGATGGGCCACTGACGCAAGGTGCCTGGAGGAGCCAGCAAGAAGCTGCTGTTCTGCAGCTGTTTGTGCCCTGAAGAGGTAAGATTCGGCCTCTGCAAAGAGGAGCTGTCCTCAGGTAGGCTCTCCCTACTGCCTTCCCTCTATTCTTCTACTAGAAGGATCACTTGGCACTGAGTTTGATCATTGTCAGCTGACATTAACTATACAGGAAATGGCTGTTTTGAAAATTACAGTTTTTAGACTTAAGAATACCGTAGGACTTTGGATAGACAGAAATCAAGATCTTTTAAAAAGGCAGATTGCCAGCTGGGAAGAGATTTTCCCTAAGCAGCACAGAGGAAAAGCCTGTTTAAGCCCTTCACATTCTTTCTAGAGAGAATTTATGGCAAATTCTCTATTACCTACTTAAGAATAGCTTTCCAATGATTGATGATGCATTTTGTAAATGACAGGAGGAAAGTTTATTTTCATTTCTTCTATAATACAGTCTTTTGAGAGAAAATAAAATTTAAATTTATACCAAAGAACATAATCTGAGAGTGGTATCACAGCGCAAGGTTCAAGTAACTTACCTAGTTGTAGAAAAAAAGCTTTTACATAAAAATGCACATTGTATCTAATGTAATATGTATCGTATATCTGCTAGTCAACTCAGTCTTAAGTGCTGACAGTTCTTGATGGCATTCCATTTTCCCATAAGATAGTGTTCACTGAAAACGTTCTGCCAAAGCACATTGTGCTTTAGAGAAATGCTTCCTTTGTTTTGTACACATAATTGGCTCTGTATACATCACTAGGAATGAGTACATTTTTGACAGCATGCCATTAGTCTCCAAACAGGTTTTTATTGCTAACTAGGTAAAATGGAAGTTATTCTTATAAATTATAAACCCAGTTTCCCATAACAGAGCTCAAAACCTCTGGTTGACTACAACATAAATTGGTTTTTAAGGTCTCATTTTAGGAAAATTTTGTGCTTATTCCATGTTAGAGAACCCTGGTAGCTAGCCACTCTTTTTACCTTACAACCAAAGGATGACTGCAGAGATTCTGTAGCAGCTCCTTAAGTAACAGGATCTCATTGCATAAGAATCTGAAAACAACAGCAATGGAAGTAACAGCAAATACCCAAGCACCTTGTGAGACTTAATGCGTGTTTCAAAACTCCTTGTAAGTGGCTTCTAGAAGCAGATAATTTACATCATGTAAAATGCTCTCTTCATATCAGTAAGATATTGCAGAACAGAGATATCTTTTGAAATCTAATCAATTCCTTTAGGTACCTTATATATAAGACACGAATTTCACAAACACCAAGCACTGTGATGCCATTTGCTGTTTTATTTTGCTATTAACTTGTTAACATAACATGTAAATACTCAAAAAGAAACATGAACATGAATGAGAATGAAAATTAATTCTAAGAAAGAAAAGTTTCACAAGGTAAATATGCAAATTCTTAATACTAAAAATACTTTTCTAAGTGTATGTGACTGTATAAACTTCATTTACTATTTTGCAAAATTACTGGTCCCATAATACTAGGGGGCTACAAAAGAGCACACAATAATTGAATTAAAAGATAACATGAATTTTCCATGAGTATTATGGAGCTCCTTATATACCACTAATTTTTCAACAAAGTAAATTTGAACATATTGAGATAGTTTTGTTTAAGACAGTAAACATACATGCATGTGTAGTCCATGTTTGCGGACACATTAAATTAAGATTTAAGGATGAGAGAACTTGGCTGACTTCCCTGCAATCAGTAAAAGGTTTTGCACATTCTTCGATAGTAGACATAGAAAACACTAAATTTACAAATATAGCATTAGTTTCCTCTCTATTTGTATGTGTGTGTGCATGTGCTATTGTGATGAAATAGGCCTGCTTTTCATCTTTCCTTTTTTTAAAAAAATGTGGTCAATGTTTACAAAACATTTCCCTCAGAATTTAAAATTTTTGGAAGTAATAAACAGCAATAAAAAATGGATACACAAAAAAACCTAACCATAGAGTACTGCTCCAGGATACACTTCAGCATAATTGTAATTAGCAGGTATTAATTAACAGTGATTTCATTTGCTACGCGTAGGCATTCATACATATCTGGAGGCAGACTCATTTGGGTGAGGTGATTGCCATCCAAACGCAGATGCTTGATCTTGGAGTAGGATAGTGGCCCCAGGATCTTACAGAAGCTCTTCACTTCAAACTCTGCAAATCAAAGAATAGAGAACTTTAATGAGTATTTTAGTTACTGGCTTCCAAGAATCTTTACAAAAATTCTCATCTGTATTATCAAGTAAGTCTCAATTAGTAAAGCCTTGTACTATATATCTTAAATTTTGGACTATTAAGGTCATATTTGTAGCTATAAAAATAATGCAGGAATATTTAGTGAACAGTAACTAGGGTGGACAAGAGTATTTCGTGGAATTTCTCGAACAAAAGAACTTAATTATTATTAGAAATTGACTTCTTTTTGGCTTTCAAACTTTTATTTAATGAATATAAATTTCCAAAGTACAGCTTATGGATAACAATGGACTTTTTTTTTTTTTTTTTACAGGCAGAGTGGACAGTGAGAGAGAGAGACAGAGAGAGAAAGGTCTTCCTTTGCCGTTGGTTCACCCTCCAATGGCCGCCGCTGCAGCCGGCGCACCGCGCTGATCCGATGGCAGGAGCCAGGAGCCAGGTGCTTTTCCTGGTCTCCCATGGGGTGCAGGGCCCAAGCACCTGGGCCATCCTCCACTGCACTCCCTGGCCATAGCAGAGAGCTGGCCTGGAAGAGGGGCTACCGGGACAGAATCCGGTGCCCCGACCGGGACTAGAACCCGGTGTGCCGGCGCCGCAAGGTGGAGGATTAGCCTATTGAGCCACGGCACCGGCTAACAATGGACTTTTAAAAAGTATCCTACAAGTATTTAATTATTATCTAAGAACCCTCTTGAAATGTTTATTCTGACCTGAAAAAATTTATATGTTGATGCTGTTGTATGAACAACCTTGCCATATAAGCATCTGGATTTTTGCATCCTAAAATAAGAAGGATTAACTATACGATATCTGATGAATTTTTCAGCAACCATATACTGTGACAGTAGTTAAAAGTCTTGGGGCAAAAAGCACATCATGCCATGTCCACCATCCAAGTTCTTTTTCTTTTCTTCTGTGGTCAAAAAGTAGCCACTGCGGGACAGAAATTGTGATGCAGTGAGTTAAGCTGCTGCTGCTTATGATGCATGTTTTCCCTGTCAGAGTGCCAGTGTGAGTCCAGGCTCCTCCACTTCCAACCCAGCTGAAGATGGCCCAGGTACTTGGATCCCTAAGACTGATGTGGGACAATCCAATGGAGTTCCTGGATCCTGGCTTTGGCCCGACCTAGCCCTGGCTGCTGAGGGCATTTGGGGAGTGGATGGAATATATATCTCTCCTCTCTTTATCACTGTGCCTATCAAATCAATCTTTTAAAAAAAAGCAGCCACCAATGAAAACTGATTCAGTTTTTAATAAAAATTAAGACTTCACTGGATTACATATCTATGTGTATACATAGAAACTATCTATATTTACATATGTCTATTGCAGATTAACACTATTTGGTCACTTATCTTGTTACTTTTGTTCATTCTCAAACTTAGTTCACAATGACTTTAATGGAAACCCAATCACACTGTACTTCTTTTCCTCCAAGATGGTGTCTTAAATAACTCATCAGTCTAATTCCCAGATCTTATCATGGTACCTATTTCTTATAAATGATGAAACAACAGAGAGAAAATTTAGACATAGGACTGAGCTGAAATTTTACCTCTGCCAATTTTCAGTTTTTATACAATTAACTAAGGTATGTCCAGCACTTCACATAGTACCAGTACATAGTATATCCTAGGTAATAAAATATCCTTTCAATTTTTTTCTTTTCCAAATTTTTCACATTAGGAAAATCTGTGATTAGGCTAATTTTTAGAATTGTAAATATGAAAAATAGTTCGAGGTTATACCTTAATAAAGATATAACCTTTAATATTAGACATTGAATACTGAATTACACAAATATCAGATACTCAATTTGATCTTAGACATTAAAAAATCCAGGGCTGTAATATTTATATTTAGAGACAATTTTATGCATGATTATTATCCTGAAAAATATTCTGTATTAAGGAGCTACATGCAGACTAACAAACTATGTCTGACCAGATGTCAAGCAGAAAGAAGGAGCAAAGGTACCTTTTATGTTACATTTTCAAATAACCACCATGTGCTAGGTACTATGTTTTCTGTCCCAGCTTGGTACCAAGGTGCTATTCTGCCATAGGCTGCCTTTCCTATCCCACATGAACTCTGTGCTTCATCCATACAGCGTATTCCAGTATATGTGCCTCTATTTATGCCTTTCTTCCTTCTAGTTTCAGAAAAAGAAGTAATCCTGCTCATATGGCAAAACCCCACTTACTAAAACTGACGGATTTCTTCAGCCCTGACCCATGTTTAATCCTTTTGGAACTATAACCTATCAGAATATTCTTCCCTTGAACCACAGCTGTTTAAAATGTGGGATCATATGTTGCCACATGGTGAGTTTTGTAACAACTTTAGGGGGTTAGTTAGATTAGTGTGACTGTGTATTGGATGGTAGTCCAACAGCACCAACCCTTGCTTGTCTTCCAGATACAGCAAAGAACATGTGGAGTTTCATAGTTGGCAGTTGTGGTCTCCTTTATGAGACCATCCCAACCCTCAAGAAGTTTCATGAAATTGTTGCAGAATTGCAACATATCACATTCATAGGATACATTATAATTTTTCTGATAGCAATATTCTTCTCCAGTATAAAATTGGAACCAAATGTCATTAAATACAGATGTTAAATTTCAACGGATTAAGTTGTAGCTATTATTGCCATAAATATGAATCAGTGTTTCATACTTGGTTTTTCATTTTAAAAACTTTATCCATGAATCTTGGCTTTTCTCTTCTGCCAAATTTTGTTAAAGACTAAGGTGATGAATGGTCCCTGAATCTGTATTGCTTAAATTGATAATGTTTCCATAAGGTCAGAAAGATGCACACAAAATCCAAGTAGATAAGGTCTAACCTCACCCAGAAGATAAATTAAAAATGGAACTATGGCAGCAAGAAAATGGAAAAAACAAACTATAGGAAAATCAAATTAGTGTAAACATTGTGTATAATAAAAAGGGGTTGTATAACAATAATAATAATAAAGATGTCCCAAACCGTCCTCTTGGTTCTCCCCTTCATTCTTGGATTCCCCATCAGAATGCTATGAAAACCATACATACTGTATCAGAGATAAGAGAGGTAGCTGATTGTCATGGAAACAGAGTAACATGTTGAGTACCAAGTAAAGATATCAGGGAAGACCATGAAGATATGGTCTGTTATGGGGACAAATGGGAGGGAGATTTCACCACCTTTCATAGCTCTACCTCTTCTGAACTTGTTTATTCCTCCCTCAGCTGGATATTGCAAATAAACAAATGCGAGACCAAGTCGAAGTCATGAAGGAGGCAAACAATGACAGGTAGCTATCAAGAGATAACACAGTAGGATTATTAATTAAATTTGAAGAAATTCAACATCAAATACTATAATCTTAATTGTTCCTCATCTGCATACTCTCAGAAAAGGCCAGATATTGGATGTACAATTGAACCAGTGTTCTTATATGATTGAATTAGAGATATATTTTTGTGTTGCTGTGTTTAGGCTGTACAGCTTATGCCTTTAATCGCTTGAGGCTGCATCAATTAAACACAGCCATGGCTTTCTACTTACTTTCAAGTTCATTGACCTCCAGGTAATAGTTTTCAAGATTTTCATTAACAGTTGGTATGTTTTTAAGCTTATTATAGGAGAGATCCAGCTCAACCAGAGATGATATATTAAAAGAATTTCCGGGTATTCCACTATCAGCCAATTCATTATGGGATAAACGCAGATACTGTAGGCCATTGAAACGCTTGAAATACTCATCAGGGATGTCACTGATCTTGTTGTTGTCTAGGTAGAGAGTTAGAAGAGATGCGGGGAGGCCAGAAGGCAGTTTGCTCATCTGGTTGAAGCTCAAGTCCAGGTACTCAAGTGATTTAAGACCTTTAAAAGCAGCTGAAACAGCATCTTCTTTCAGCTGATTGTGTTGAAGGTGAACGAAGGTCAAGTTTAGCAGTCCATCAAAGGAACCGAGCTTCGTGATCTTGTTGTGGGTAAGCTGCAGGTCCTCCAGAGATTTAGGAAGCGGCCCCACAGACTCTGTAAGATTGTTGTGGTTTATGTGCAGCTTCTTCAGTTGCTTCAGTTTAGAGAACACTTTTCCTTTTATCTTGGAATTTTCTAGGAGGTTGTGATCTAGAATGAGCCACTGCAGATCAGTGACATTCTCAAAGGCCTTTTCATCAATACGGTCAATCTGGTTATTCCTAAGGTAGAGGTATTTGATTCCCGGAGGTACCATTGGCACACTTTTCAACTTCAGCTCATCACAGTACATGGCAGTTGGATAGTTTTCAGGGCAGTTACACTCTGGTGCACAGTTTGGTGATGAGACCCCATAAATTGAAAGGGGGAAATCATAATCATAGTATTGGCCACTGGCACCATTGACTAATGCCAGGAAGAGAGTAAATGCAGCTAGATTCATTTTCAGCAAATGGTTGAAACCTAAATAGAGTGGAAACATATATTATTATAAAAATGGCATACCTTCAAGAAAAAGAAATTTTATTTTCAATGTTAAGTGCATTAGCAAATATGTATTTTATTTTATGCTTTTTCAATGCATCTACAATAGTGTCTTAAGTGATGTTTTAAAATATTTCATGTAAGTATGTTGGCAAGGGTGTAAGTTTATAACTTCAGGGCAGAGAAAAGGGGACTTCAATTTTGTTTGCATACACAGGCGCCCCCTTTTGGGAGAGCTAAGCTTAATTGTCCTTGTCAGCTCAAGTGCTTCCTGAATGAAATGCCTTCCTGTAAGAAGTTTCTGGGTGATGCTCATTGACCACAATGTTAGAACACAGTTTCAGAATATCCCTCAAAACCAGAAGAAATGAAAATTAGAAGACAATTGCAGACTGTACACTTCACCCTACTATTTGACATCATTAAAATGTCTTGTTAAGAAGATCCTTATTGGAAACATGGGCAATCCATGGGTTGGTTTGGAAGAAGAGTGTTCTTATTATGTGTGTGGGGGGGTGGGAGGAGGATGATAAATTTTAAACTGCCAGGTTATTGTTGGTTCTTAGGAGAGGAAACAGAATTTATGGTGTATTTATAAGATTTCAAGTTTTGTCTAATATTCCATACTTTTAAGTTCTTTACAAAACTCTGTTAGGAAATTAATATTTAAGACTTATGTTTATTAATCAGGAAAAACTCTAAGAATTCCCACATCTAGAAATGGATTCAAACAGGTAGAGAAAGATATTTTATTTCAAGTTTGGAAATTAAATTCTCTCTCTCAATTACAAGTTCTCTACTTTCTTCCTTCCAAAATTTAAGGGGTCATGATTTGCTAATCTGGATTTTAGTGGCCTCACATAATGATAGTACAGGAGCACTTGGAATTAAATAAAAGTTTTATTTAACACTACTATTAGGAAACATGTAGTGAAGGAATCAGCTGACACAGATTTAGTATAAACTCTAAGAGTTATCTTCTCAAATGTACATGTTTTGAAAATGAATATCAATAAAACACATTTTAATTGTTTGGAGGAAGTACAGAATTAGTCATGTAGGTGAAGTACAATTAAGATATAAGGGTTGGACTTTTGTAGAGTGCAGTTATGACTGAGCAAGTTGGTAGCTCTTGGAGAGAAGTTAAATCAAGAAGAACATTCCAATATGTAGCAAAGAATATTATCATCTTCCTCTGAGAAGTATGACACAAACTATTGGCTCACGATGGTTTGGATAAGGAGGATTTTGAGGGCCAAGAATTTTAAATAAATTTTCTTTGCTTTAAGTTTAATCATAAGGCACTTGATTTCAGAAAATGAAACATTTATGAAAGGTATTAGAAACACTTCAGTTGTTGACATAATAGCATCTTAGTAAGTTATTCCCTAAAATTAAAATAGGGACATTCAATTTAGTTTACATGACTTGACCATGATAATAATTCAATAGTACTAAAAATAACATGATGACAGACTCCTAAAATCCCTTATAAATTACAGTATGTTGATACTGTTAACATTTGTCTTGCTTCATTAATAAGCTCCCATTTTATTTAAATTAGTGATAGATAGTCATGGGAAATATAATGTGAGTATTTAATGGTAGCAAAAACAATCTTCCATATTTTTTACAGAGTAAAAATGAGTTTGTGCCCATATAATGCCTCCACTATGAGGCAAAAGCACAATATACTTTCTCCTGTGCTTTCACATATCTGTTGCTGTAGAGGAAATAGGTTTTTCAAAAAGTAAATCATTTTCCAGAATAACTTTAAAATATGTTCCTTAAGACTTACATCTAAAACATAAATCTTTAAAAACAATAACATAGAAGCAAGTAATTATATGTATGTAAGTACTTTAGTTCACATTTTATAACAACATAGGGTGTTTATTATAAAATGCAAAAATATATTCATTGAAAAGTATTTTGAATGCTGATTGAAATGTCCTTCTTTGATCTGATATTAGGTTTCAACAATTCTAACATATATAACTGGATAAATGGCAAACATTTTAATTTCCATTCTTTTTTTCACAGTCTCTAACAATTTCTCATTTTAACTCTGAAACATTTTTAACTTCTCTTGCCAAGCAGTACAGAAAGTCCTGTGTAAAATTTATCTAAAATCCATAAATAATAGAAAGCATATTAAGCAAAAGACAAAAGTAAATGATCACAACTGAATTTGCTGCTGAATAGCAGTTGGAAAAGTGATTCTAGAGTTTTTTTTTTCTTCTTCTTCTGTTCCTGTTACAATAAACACTGTCCCAAATAGTTAGCATCCCCAGTGCAATAGTTAAAACAGCACTTACCTTACTGTCTTGCCTCTGCTTTCGTTAATTCTTAAAGCAGATGCACTGTGGACAAGAATCCACCAATATATGCTGTAAACTCTGTCAGGACGGAGCTGGCTGCCAGATTCTTAGTGATACAAGAGCTGGGGAGGGAGGGGGACCAGCCCAGTCACGCCAGTCTCTGAGTGGAGTTATGTCACTGTGGGGCTCTTGTGGTGTGGCATGAGAACACTGCTCTCTAACGAAGTGCAGGTGGACGTGGTGAGCAAGCACAGCCCTGTTTTTTTTCCCCTATGGATTGAGAGAGAGAGAGAGAGATGTTTAACTAGTTCACATAGCATAGCTTTTCACCAAGAATTAAGTCTTACTCTAAATAAGGCATCTCACAGTGAGAACATTGCTCTCAGAAACCTCTTTACATCTGTGGTTGTGGCAATAATTAAGCTCAATTAACTCAGCCAACTTTCATGTTCATCTAAAGGTCTCATAAATCATAAACAAAACAATTTCAGAAAAATACAAATGTGCAAACTCAGAGGATTGTGGTCCTTCTGCCCATCATTCTTGGAATCCTTTCTGTTTTACTTGGCCTCACTTAATTTTTACCAAGAAGGCAACTTACATTAGCTTTTAAGATATAAAAAATACTTCATATAACTCTGATAGGAATGATAATTATCAACATTTCCATTTTATTTCTTATGCTAAGGGAATTCTTTATGCTGCTCATGTCTGGAACCAATCAGCAATGTTTTGCCTGTTTCTTATTTTGTGGATTTCATTTAGGAATTCACCCAAAACCCTACTTGGAGATAGTATTCTATAGCTTAATGCCAAAAAATAGAAAAGAACAAAGAGAGAAATAAATTTATGTTAAAAATATCACAAGGCAATCATCTTTCATTCTGTCACTGAATGCTAACAGTATGATTTTTTTAAAGCTAAAAGCTATTTGAAGTTTTAATCTCACACAGGCCTGATTTGATATATCTTTCATTGTTAGTTCCTAACATTTGCTTCTAGGAAACGAGAGTTTATTTGAGTCCTTGTCTATTATACTTTTGATAGGATCACCTATACTTATAGGCTTGTTCCACCAAATTTTGATTTACTTATGTTTGTAAGATTTCTTAAAACAAGAAATTTTAATGAAACATATTATACTTTTTCACTTAAAATACCATTTTTTTAGCCATAAAATCAGTGTAAATTTCATTTCCATCACTAATATTGCATTTGTTTGACCAAGTATCTCATTTTTGTTCCAAGAAAATTGAAAAAAAACACCATAATCTTGAAAGTAATTCAGAGATGTGTAGGATGATTCACAAGCATGAAATTTGGCTATTGTTATTCATAAAAATTTTTGAAAGGTATTAGTTTTATAATAAATCAAATGTATAAACATCAGAAATCAAGAAAAAAGACAATAGACAAGTAAATTATAATTAACTGGCCATTCTATATGAGAATTTTTTAAAAAACTGTAAGCATTGTGTTCATTAAACTCTGTAATCTGAGCTCCCTGAAAAATTCTAATGTTTTACTCCTTAGGATTATTTTTTTCATAAGGTTATAACTGTGTTATGTTGTCTAACATAGATTTTAAATGCAAGAAATTTGATTCAGTTTATTTGCAAAGTTGATATTGTCAATGTACTTTTTATAATAAAATTGATTCTATGAGATCAATAGTTGAATAACTGCACATTTGAAAGTTTATTTCATAGGTCTGTTAGAAGAAATGAAGTTAAAATTTATAAACTACTTATTTTCTTGAATTATTCTCAGAATTTTCACATATTTCTTTAAATATAACCCTTTAAAATCCTTATATGTTATTATCACTTTTCTGGAAGTAGAAACAGAGACCCAGAAAATAATTCTGTGAAAATCATCTAATAAGTAAATGTGAAATTAAAATTATGAAAACTATGAATATCTTCACTCATTAAGAAAAAGATGGACAGGACTGAATGAAAACAAAGCAGCTAATTCAATCAGTTCAAAACATTTTATAGGCAATATTATTGCCATTTGAGAAAAAGGAGAAATATTAACTAGGCAATAGTTACATTTAGAACAAATGTTAATTTGTATACTCTTTGCTTGCACATCATGCACTTACAGGAACTTACAAAGCCATATCCATGCTTCAGAACTTTTGGGTGATATTTGAAATTTCTATCCTGACATATAGAGATTCATAGGATTTGTGGAAATGAGTATTGAGATGTAAATGTGTTTTATGGAAACAACAGTTTAAAGACATTGAATTGCACCCATTCCCCTCAGTCTGCCAATGGATTCCCAAAGACTTGAGATCAATAAGAATGATGGTGAACATTAATGCCTGCTTCACTCACCTTGACTGGAACTCAATGCTGAACTTTCCAAAGCCTCCAGAATCAGCACAACTTGATTCTCATTGCTGCCATAAGCATTTTGATGGTAGGTCCTGCTATTGCCAGCCTAGCTTGGTAAGCTCTGAAGACTCCGTCCTAGAATAAGAAAGTAATTAAGATCCA
This sequence comes from Oryctolagus cuniculus, assembly GCF_051225735.1. Taxonomy (NCBI): domain Eukaryota; kingdom Metazoa; phylum Chordata; class Mammalia; order Lagomorpha; family Leporidae; genus Oryctolagus; species Oryctolagus cuniculus. The sequence continues at coordinate 93,990,516 of NC_142877.1, forward strand.
AGACTTTGTGGAAGAGTAGATATAAAATCAAAACTTCCTCAGGGTACTTAATAGTAGTAAAAATGAAATGAAAATGTGGTCTTGACACTCCAGTGTCTTCCTTAAAATGAGTTTGGTGAAATCTATAGAAAAACTTAGGGATTTTGTAGAACACCATATGTGTAATGTCTTTAGTATATTGATTCAGCAAAATGTAAGTTATTAACATATTTAATATCTTACAGTTTTCATTAGTTATTCACAGAATCATAGATCTACAGATTTGGAATGATTCACAGACATCATCAAATTGGTAGGTATTGTTAAATAAATTCTCCAAGTGTTCTGTTGCTGGTGTTTTTTTCTCATGGAATGTTTAAATCTAATGTCTTCCTAGAAACTCATCCAAACAAACGCCAGCATTTTCTTTTGGGTGGGTGAACAGTATTGCATGTTTTCCTGCATTCTGTATTCAGTGGTATATAACAGTTTCTACAATGGGAAGTTACCTGAGAGCATAGAACATGATGAAATGTAAAAACAGTTCACTGAGAATATTCAGGAATGTTCTATTTTATCATCTTACACATTAGGTTTTAAACTAAATTTTTTTCTATATTACAAATTTCATAAAGATAGTTTATTTAAGTATATTTTGAAAATCAGGGAGGAAGAATAAAATCAGAATTTTACATATTTGGAGAATTATCTCAGGGGGAAAAAGAAAATTTTCTGGTGTGTGTGTACAAATATAAAGACATACATACTTTTATTTTCACATAAATAATAAATATGCTTATAGTTTTAACATATTTCATATACTGGTAAATAGGGCATACTTTTCTATGTCATTAGATATTATCTAATGTCACTTTTATATGCTACATGAAATTCTGTTATATAGATACACGATAATATAGGTGTAAATATTTAATATTGGACATTTGCAGTTTCTTACGCTTTGCAAAGCACAATCACATTCAGTGAATTTTTTTAAAAAGGTTTTTTTTTTTTTTTTTTTTGACAGAGTGGACAGTGAAAGAGAGAGAGACAGAGAGAAAGGTCTTCCTTTGCCATTGGTTCACCCTCCAATGGCTGCCGCGGTCGGCGTGCTGCAGCCAGCGCACCGCACTGATCCGATGGCAGGAGCCAGGTACTTATCCTGGTCTCCCATGGGGTGCAGGGCCTAAGCACTTGGGCCATCCTCCACTGCACTCCCGGGCCACAGCAGAGAGCTGGCCTGGAAGAGGGGCAACCGGGACAGAATCTGGCACCCCGACCGGGACTAGAACCCGGTGTTGCTGGCGCCGCAAGGCGGAGGATTAGCCTAGTGAGCCACGGCACCGGCCTAAAAAGTTATTTACTTATCTGAAAGTCTGAGTTCCAGCGGGTGGGGTGTGGGGTCTGGGAAGCATATTCGATCTGTTGATTCAGTTCCCAGATGGCCACAACAACTAGGGTTGCGCAAGGCCAAAGTCAGGATCCAGGATCTTCATCCAGGTCTCCCACTTGGGTAGCAGGGTCCCAAACCCTTGGATCATCTTCCATTGCTTTTCCCAGGCTGTTAGCAGAGAGCTAGATGGGAAGTGGAGCAGCCAGGACACGAACCAGCAACCATACAGGAATATGGCGTCGGAGATGTTGCTTTTATCCACTATGCCAGAATGCTGGCCCCAGAATTTTATTCTTTATACAGGTTGTACCTGACCTATCTACTCTGCTTATGTGAATAGACACATGTTAAATGAAAGCACCTTTTGAGTAACCAGATTCAAATTTTCTTTCTGTTTCATCACATTAATCTCATTTCCAGTCTTAATTTTCACAGATCTTGTGAGCCATGAACCTATCTTTCATCTACATAGTCCTTATGCTCATACGGATATATATTTTAAGCTTATTCAATTGCCTCTACTTTTCTTGACATCTTACATGGCAAGTATATTTTTAGAATTATCAATAACATGGCTTATATTTTTCCATTACTATGTCTATATTATAAGAATAATGCACATGAGTGGTACAACCTGATGAAATATGAAATAGCATACTAGGGTATAAGGTTTAATATGAAATCACTCCTCTCCCAGCTGACTCTCAAACCCCAATTTCTAGAAGTAATCATTTTTCAGATTTTGTTCATTAATTCAAATATTTCAGATAAAAAATGTATTTACAATAGAGTTTCATTTCTCTTTTTCATGGTAGTCTAAGAGCCTGTTACTTTAGTAGATGTGCTTTGGAGAGATAATACCTCCACTCTCTTTCTCTTTTTCCTCTTTTTTGCCCCGTTGTTCCAATATTTTCTGCTGTACTGTATAAAATCCTACTTTTTGTTTGAAAGGCTGAAATGTGTCAAATAGAAGCTAATCTCCTTGAAGTGAAGTTGTACTTTTTTTTAGTCTATTTGCCAAACCTGACAAACCACAATTTGTATATAAGCCCCACTTTTAATTAAAAATTAGCGCGCCATAAAAAAGTGGCTAATTATGCCAAGGGCACTTGTAAGGCAAGCATGAAATTCTGCCGATGCAATATTAGATCGGTCTTCATGTGTTAGAAAATTCTTTATTTTGGTGAATTACTGTTTCATTGCAAAGTGACTGATTTCTGTCACTGGCTTTTCATCCAGCAAGCATTTAGCAGAGCCATCTTAGTTTCTCAAGTTTTGTGTGCACTTCTCAGACCATGAAATGTACTTGAGCTAGAAAAATACTTAGTGGCTTTTTCAATTCTAGTTTGTAAAGCTGCGACAATTTTCTTTGGCTTTTAGAACCCATCATATCTATAATTAATTCATTCATTTTTCATTGAACTCATCTTTAAAGTCATCAGTCCCATGGCGATGCCACAACCCAGTTGTTACCTTTAAACTAGTTGAAATGTTCTGTTGCATAAGGGAAAGTAAATTATTAATATCTGGAAGTCCAGAAAAAATATGAATTTCATCATTTTTTTGCTTATGTTCATTTTCAACCACTTTATTTGGAATATGGCCCACCTTTCCATGATGCACAGAGCTGTGTGATTTATCAAGTTTGTGCAATATAGCTGTGGGTTGTAAATGAAAATGTACCTTTTTAAAGATAGTAATCTAGTTTGAAATATATGAATATTATATTATCATTGAAGAAAACATTTAAAATACAAATAACAAATTCAATTTTAATTTTAAGAAACTTTAAAATTTTTTTCTTCATTTTACTTGAAAGGCAAAGACAGAGAGAGAGACAGAGAAAGATCTTTCTTCTTGGTTTATTCTGCAAATGCTTGAAACAGCTGGAGCTGGGCCAGGCTGAAGCCAAGAGCCCAGAAGGCAATGCAGATCTCCTGCATGAGTGACAAGGTCCTAAATGCTGAGCCATTAGTACTGCCAGCATGTCCATTAGCAGGAAACTGGACAGGAAGTGGAGTAGCCAGGACTCAAACCAAACACTCTGGTTTGGGATTTGGGTGTCCCCAAATAGCAGCTGTGCCACCCACCTACTGCTAGAAACATTTTTTAAAAGAAAAATTATTGCAAAAACAAGACTGAAAAGATTATAAAATAGTGATTTATTGGACAATGAGTAGATTACAGGATTAGAAGAGGAAAAGCAAACATAAACAAAGATAGTAGAACATATTCGTGTTACTGAGAACAAGCTGAGTTAGACTTTGAAAATACGTTTCTGCTCTAAACTCACAACTACAGAAAATTCCAGAAAACATAATACAAGCAGGTCTTCTATTACCCATCTGAACAAAGACACCATCACATGTCACAACCTCCCGGGTCACCTCTGAGAAAATTAAATACAAAACCTCACAGACAACTGAATATTACAATAAAAAGAACTTCCCAAGAAGTTTTCAAGGCTCACGATCCCCACCTTGAGAACTGTGGCCAGTTGGTGTGCATCTACATTGATTTTATTACTTTGTTATTGTGAATAATGCTGCAGTAGACCTGAGAGCACAGGTCCTTCTTTATGCTTATTTAATTTCCTTTGATATAAATCCTCAGAAGTGGAATAGGCAAATCATGTGATAGATCTATTTTTAGTTTGCTATTAGGTAATTTACAATAGCTTTTAAATATCTTTTCTCCCGGTCCAGTTTTCTCCGGGAAATCTTATCTCAATGAATGAATTCACCAAATCTGAAAATATTGTGGGCAAAGATCATAAATTTTAATTTTATTGTATAGGATATAAGCAGGAAAGAACTAAAATTTCATTTATTTTTTTCATGGAAGCAGATAAAGCACAAGAAAATGTCCATGACATTTATAGTATTTTTATTCAAACCAATAAGTTTCTCTGACATATTCTCTAAAGCTCTCATGATAGATGAATATCACTATATGTAAGTCATGCCATCCAGTTGTTATTACTTTATATTTTTGTGCTGTCATATACATAATGACTTCAGATACTTCAAAATCTAATTCAAGTGAAGTAGGAAAAGTGTAATTTACCATTATAAATATGAAAATAAAAATCTACATCAAGTTTGTATTATGCTAAAAAGAAAAATGATGATACCAGGTACCAAGCCTCCTTCTTCCAACAACTAGTGTGTGTATGTCTATTAAGGAATGCATTCTAGCTGAAGAATGCTCCATAACATTTGCTCTGTGATCTTGGGATGTTTACTTAGCCTTGGTTGGCACATCTCTAAAATGGGAATGATCCTGGTGCCCATCAAATAAAACTTTCTTTGTGAGCTTTAATGAATTAATGTCTCAAAAATTCTTAGAATAATTCCTTGGACATAGTAGGTATTTAACAAGTGTTAGTGGTTACTATTTTTTTAAAGACTTATTTATTATTTATTTGAAAGTCAGAGTTACACAGAGAAAGGAGGGGCAGAGGGAGAGAGAGAGGTCTTCCATCAGATGGTTCACTCCCCAAATGGCTGCAACAGCTGTGCTGATCCGAAGCCAGGAGCCAGGAGCTTCCTGCAGGTCTCCCACATGGGTGCAGGGGCCCAAGGACTTGGGCCATCTTCTACTGCTATCCCAGGCCATAGCAAAGAGCTGGATTGGAAGTGGGGCAGCTGAGGCTTGAACCAGCGCTCATATGGGATGCCGGTGCTTCAGGACAGGGCATTTATCCGCTAAGCCACAGCGCCGCGCCGGCCCAGTGGTTACTATTGTTACAGATGTCTATCACTCTCCTCTATTTTAAAAGACAGTGATATGGAGAATTGTGCATAGTCTAGGAGCAGAAACACACCATGATAGAAGTCTTTGCTTCTGTCTCTGCTATTTTTTGCTATGCAACCAACTCAATGCATAGTAACACTGTGTGCTTCATTTGCCACATTTTCAAAACAAGGTTGATTACCTCCATCATGGGGATGTTGAGAATTAAGTGAGTTGATACATTAAATCACTTGGAACATTGGAAGCATATTCTGGTTTGTTTTGTAAGCTAATACAGAAAGCATGATTACTTCAATATGCACTTAATATTTACAAAGGCAAGAAGCAAAATACATAGTATTTTCCTTAGTGGTTAAGACGCTGGTTAGGATGTCCATGTCTGAATTGTGGTACCTTGGTTCAGTACTCAGCTCTGACTTCTGACATCAGCTTCCTGCTAATGCAGATCTTTAAAGGTAGCAACAGTGGCTGAAGTAATGGATTTCTGCCACCCATGTGGGAGGTCTGTATTGTATTCCTGTTCCCAGCTTTGACTCCAGCAAAGCCCCAACTATTACAGGCATTTGCAGAACTATCTCCTTTCTTTGTATCCCTCAATTAAATAACAAATTTTAAGTACAGATTGTCATAAATATTATAAAATAAAGTGGCAGGAAGGTAGTGAAATAGAATGCAAATTGAATTAAAAAACCCCTCTTGGCTAAACTTATAGTGTAACTGGATAGGGCAAAATAATGAGGTAAAGAAAAAATGTTCAATTCAAAGGTCTCAGAATTTTTGAAAGAGGATCGGTGGCAAAAGTTTAATAGCTGATTGCCATGAAAATTATGATTGGACCTATAAAGAAGGCCCCTTTATGTAGGTTGTCATAGGCATATTATTTAGCTTGGATTTTTGTTTTAGAGCTTGATGATTGTGATCATTTGCAATCAGTGGAATGACATGGAAAGGGAGAGTCTGGATGAGACAAAACAGTGTTAGTCCAGGCAAGAAATGGACATCATGGCTTGGACTAGAGAAGTGACGGTGGAGATGGATAGAACTTGCTATATTCCATTGCAATATAATCAAGTACTGAGTTAACTACATAAAAATATTCTTTTCAACCTTCTGTAGAAGAGCCTAATTAAGAATGTTAAAGACCCTGAGCACTGAAATATGCACACACATGCAGACACAGAGAGAGAGAGAGAGTGTTGCTATTCCCCAATGTGCAATTCAAATTAAAATCAATACAAAACTATAAATTATTTGTAAGGCAGTTTTTTTTTTTTTTTACATTGGATTTGCCCCTTGAAGGAAAGCTCAATCATTATTCAGGAGTCCAAACATGAAGACTTGGGCACCTTCTGCACTAAAGAACAGCCACTGACATTAACAAGCACAAACTCTATGTGGAAGAGATGAAATAAGCATGCAGTTATGGCACCATGTGGCAGCTTCTTTAACAGGAAGAAGAAGAAGATGTTACCGGATCATAGAGAAGCAGCACCAAAACCAGCTCTATGTTGCTGAAGAGGGTTTGACTGAAGGGAATGAAAATGAACTCACATCCAGCTTTAGAGTGAAGGGTGAGCTATAGTTAGCCAAGGGGTCAAAATTCAGACAATTCTAAGCAGAAAGAAAGCTTTATAAGGGTCCAGATGAATGGGGGAGTCCATTTTAGGGGGAAATGACTGGTTTTCTATGGCTGAAATCATGAGCATTGTCTTTAGATCAACTCTAGGACCGCTCAGAGCACACACTTTTCCAGGAGGCTGAATTAACTGAAGGTTTAACTAAGCATAAATAACATGTAAGATTAAATACTCTTTGTCACAAGCTATTTACAAATGAACATTTTCCTAGTGGTTTAGTAGGCATATTCTCATAAAAATATAAAGTTTTGAAGACTTGGATAATTCTAATGTGTGTTTTTAGTACCAAAATTATGTGGCATGTTTTGTAAATGACATAATGTTGACTCATTATAAAATAGGTTCCACCAAAAATAAATTGACTTCTAAGGGAAAACTGTATAAGTACTCATTATTTTAGTGTTGAAAGTTTTGGTCCTGAAATTTAATATGTACTTGTCATTTCAAATATCCTTCCTCCATTATATCTGCAAGGAAGTGGTTGGGCTTTAAGATTAAGTAGTTAATACACTTTCAGATGATACACATTTTCCAGTGTTATATGGTTTCCCTTAAAATTCAGAAGGGAATTTGAGAAAATAGCTCTAGGGCTTTAAAATACATGTTGTAGTTGACTTATTCATAAACCACAAAGATGCTTTAATGGTACTCATTTCAAAATTAAAACCCTACCATGCTTCAAAACTTCCTTTCTGAGGAATATATATAGCTTGGATACTTACACAAACTTATTATATTCTAACCTAGACCCAATTGTTTTCTTTGCACAACAGTGAAATTAATTTAATGCATAAAAGTCTTTTTAAAGTTTCCAAAAAGAAAAGTGGGCAGCTACATTATATTCAACTTTGCAATGATTTGTTGGTTTCATTATTTCTTTATTCAAAAAACATAGTGGGGGTGGTTCTGGGTAGGGTTGTCCATGATTCAGATTTCATAGTAAGTCAACAATTTCCAAAGTTGACTGTCAATTAAAATTATTCTAATAACTTTTAAAAAGTAAAGTTACCCAGGAGATTCCCCTAGGAGACCCTGATTGAGTATGAACAACTGAGAAATCTATATTTTTAAAAGTGACTAGGCATTGTTAGGTCCAGGGACATAAATTATATTCTCTTCTCTCCTCTGTTTTTATTTCTGTGTAGTAGATCTCATCACCCTCTTGTCTTGGGGCCTTAGCCCTTTATTATTCAAATGATCTCCTTCTAGGGAATTCACATTCCAAATCCTGATATCTAGTGTCTATTACACCAAGTAAACAATCCCTTTGTAACTTTTGTCCATTTTCAATTATCTTTTGGAAATAGTGTCTCTGCTTGTGTGTGTGTGTGTGTGTGTGTGCATGTATGTGGCTATAATTAGGGGAAACCATGGTTAAACAGAAAATCTCCAAGGGAGATGCAGAAATGAAGAGATGAGTTCAGAAAGACCATTTCATGCCTGCCCACTCATTCCATGAATAATGCAAATTTGAGGAAGAAGATGCTGAAAGACTCATGGTCTTCAAGAATTTCCCTATTGTTCAGAAATACTCACAGGTAAGATTAATCACAGAATAGTCATCTAATTTTAGTAAAAATAATAACTATATTCAGATATATAAGAAAACTGGCAAATTTTGCTGATTTTTAATTTATATTCTCTTCCATCAATATTGGACATTAGGAAATTTGAACTGGCTAATTTACATTTTTTCATCGCTATTTAAATAGTCCTTGTCCATTTTTAAAGCCATTTTAACCTTCCAAAGTTTATAACCTTCACCATTATCTTACACAAGATGGAATCTCAGTAGGAAAGCAAGCAAATAAAGAGTGGCATAGCAGGTAAAGCCACGGCAGGTTATGCTGGCATTCCATATGGACACTGGTTCGAGTCCCAGCTGCTCCACTTCTGATCCAGATCCCTGCTAAAGTGCCTGAGAAAGCAGCAGAAGAGGGTCCAGGTCCTTGGGCCCCTGTCACCCATGAGGGAAACCCAGAAGGAGCTCCTGGCTCCTGGCTTTGGACTGGTGTAGCTCCAACCATTGTGGCCATTTGGGGAGTGAACCAGAAGATGGAAGATTTTTCTTTCTGTCTTTCCCTCTGTCTGTGTGTAACTCTGCATTTCAAATAAATCAAGAAAAAAAAAGCTTAAAAAATTATGTGGTAAATTAAGTCCATATGGATGAACTCTCAGTGTTAAAATCAATTGAGTAGTACCCTTGATTCCACCACCTACCTGGGCCCCTGTTGCCATACAGTGTAACAAGTTCTGGCAATTACAAAGCAGACATTTTTGAAGTTCTATTACTGTATTGTACTTTCCAAAACTTTTTGTTTTGAAATTATACATTCAATTACACAAAATCTAAAAAGATTGATAGGAAAAAAAACTCTGTATGTTAGTTCTACGACTTTCATAATGTTTGATAATGACTTTTAAAAAATCAACTATTAAACAAATCTTTTTTTTAAGTGTCCATATGGTGGCTGGCACTGTGGCGTAGTGGGTAAAGCTGTCACCTGCAGTGCTGGCATCCCATATGGGTGCTGGTTCAAGTCCTGGCTGCTCTACTACCGATCCAGCTCTCTGCTGTGGCCTGGGAAAGCAGTAGAAGGTGGCCCAAGTCCTTGAGCCCCTGTACCCATGTGGGAGACTCAGAGAAAGCTCCTGGCTCCTGGCTTTGGATCAGCATCATTGTGGCCATTTGGGGAGTGAACCAGCAGATGGAAGACCTCTCTCTCCCTCTCTCTCTTTCTCTCTCTCTCTCTCTTTCTGCCTCTCTATAACTCTGCCTTTCAAATAAATAAATCTTAAAAAAAAAAAAAACTTGTTACTGCACTACATAGTATCTCCTAATTTATAGTCTAAAATCAGAGAATCTGACTTTTTCCTTTAAGCTTTTCATAGCCAGTTAGGAAAGTGAGTTGAGATGTGATCTTTAGCAGAGTAATTCAGCTGTTACATCTCCAAATTGCTAATTTAACATTCCTTTGGAAGCCAGGGAAAATAAAACTACAATGGATTTATTCTGCGTCTGGTTAATGTCCTTTCTGGGAATAGACTTTGCAGTAACCTATAAAGTACACTGGGAAGTCTGCTTGCGGGTGTGTGGATTGTTCTTCCCAGAAGTGATGCAGCACAGTGGACTGGCCAACCAGAGGAGGAACAGCTGAGTGCTGGCGAGTCTGGATTTATTTCTGTGCTTGCCATGGTCGTGACTCATAGTGGAATCTTGAAATGAATCATAATCTCATTTTGCCACTTTGGAAAAAAGGAAAAAGACAAGGCTCTATGCAGGAAAAACACAGAGTGATTGTACTGGATTAAGGACCACACCCATTGAGAATTCTTCCCCAAATGTTGATCATTCTGGTACATGAGTTTTATTAAGATCAATAGTAGTCTCTGGCCGGCGCCACGGCTCAATAGGCTAATCCTCCACCAGCGGTGCAGGCACACTGGGTTCTAGTCCTGGTCGGGGCGCTGGATTCTGTCCCAGTTGCTCCTCTTCCAGGCCAGCTCTCTGCTGTGGCCCGGGAGTGCAGTGGAGGATGGCCCAAGTGCTTGGGCCCTGCACCCCATGGGAGACCAGGAGAAGCACCTGGCTTCTGGCTTCAGATCAGCGTGGTGCGCCGGCCGCAGCGGCCATTGACGGGTGAACCAACGGCAAAGGAAGACCTTTCTCTCTTTCTCTCTCTCTCTTTCACTGTCCACTCTGCCTGTCAAAAAATTAAAAAAAAAAAAATAGTAGTCTCATCACCCATTCCTCCTTATCCTTACCTTCTTCTCAATGATATTTCCCATTACTGCTCTTCTGATGATTTGTGCCATCTTCCCTTGTCCTCTGAATGTGTTTGTGTTTTCCACACAAAATGGACCGCACAGAACATGGAAATACACTGGGCTGGCACTGCGATCTAGCAGGTTAAGACACTGACTGCAACACTGATATCCCATATGGGTGCCAGTGGGTGTCCTTGCTGCTCCACTTCTGATCTGGCTCCATGCTAATGCTCTGTGAAAATAATAGAAGATGGCCCAAGTTCATGGGCGCCTGCACCCATGTAGGAAACCCAGATAAACCTCCTACACCCTGGCTTCCACCTGGAGCATCCTTGGCTGTTGTGGACATTTGGGGAGTGAACCAGCAGATGGACGATCTTTCTTTCTCCACATTTACTTTTCTCTCTTTCTCTGTAACTCTGCCTCTCAAATTTTAAAAAGAAAATGGAAGTACAAAAGCAGGGGGTGCCCCTTTATTTTTAGATGGACCACTTCAACTTTCTTAGCCTTTATATATGATTCTTGACTGCATGCACAATGGCCTAAAGAGATTGTTGGAGTATATATTTTGGGGACTATATCTGAGGAAAAGTTTAAAAAAGAAGTAATGTATAAATATTCCTTTACTGTCATTAATATATAAATTAATTTGACCTCATCCCTCCCTTCCTCAATTACAAAAATCATTTCTCTCCTAATAATATGCTAAAATGTAAGAAGAAAAAGTAACACTGGGAAGAGGATGATACAAACATAAATGAAATCTCAAGGTCTCCCTCTCCCAGCCATACACACTTTATTCTGAATGAAGTGGTAAAAGATGTTCAAGAGGTTGGGAAGAATGGGGTGGGTGCTTTAAAGCACAGTGTTGTGAACATAGCTCACAATAGCACATTATATACTTATGACGAACAAGAAGACAGGGGCTTGGCTTGCAATCTCCAAATGAAAAAAATTATAAGGAAATGGAAAATTATATCATCAGTACCCAGTGTACAACATTGAAATATCACAGTGTACCCCATAGATATGCACAATTATCACATGTTAATAAAAATGTAAGAGAATTTTAAAAGTTTAAAGAAAGAAATAAAGTATATCTTCTGCCTCAAATTTGACAGATGGTAAATTAAAAATTAGTGTACAAGTGCCACCACATTTTCATGTAGCGTGATAAAAATATTGATGTATTTTATCATGTTCTTATTACTTCATTTTATATACGTATATTTAACCTAAGGAAAATAAACTAGCTACTCAGAAATCATTACCGCACCTCAAAATATTTTAATTATGTATACAGTCCAATGACCAAAGAAGGCTTTTCAGATATAATTTATACTGTAAACATAAGCAAATCTCAAACAAGACCTGGTTTATTTTACTGGGAGGAATGATTGAGATGAAATTAAAGTTTTTTGTTAAAGTTTATTGATTCTAATTTCCCATTTCACCAGAATCTACACTTCACGGTACACAGCTCCTAAGGCCCATTCCCTGAGGTATCCACCTAACTCATACCATTCAGCCAACCCAGTACCACCGATGTGACTCTACTTCATTTTGTTTGCTGAAAATAATGTGCTGTTATATCACTACTGCAATTTTCTGGGTCCAGAATCAAACTAAGGAATTTCATTTGGTTCTCTAATTTGGTTCAGTTGTTGAAATGGGTACCTCTCTCTCTCTCTCTCTCTATCTCATCTCATTTTCTATGTTTCTTCCTCTTTACCCCACCTCTTTCTCTTTTTCTCTTTCTTTCCCTTTTTCTTTTTCTTTCCTATAAACATTCTTTGGACACTTAATGACAGCTGAAGAAATCTTGTTGAAAGAAAAGGGTTCTGGCCGGCGCCGTAGCTCACTAGGCTTCCTCCACCTTGCAGTGCCGGCATACCAGGTTCTAGTCCCGGTCGGGGCGCTGGATTCTGTCCCGGTTGCCCCCTTCCAGGCCGGCTCTCTGCTGTGGCCAGGGAGTGCAGTGGAGGATGGCCCAAGTGCTTGGGCCCTGCACCCCATGGGAGACCAGGATAACTACCTGGCTCCTGCCATCGGATCAGCACGGTGCACTGGCCACGGCGGCCATTGGAGGGTGAACCAACGGCAAAGGAAGACCTTTCTCTCTGTCTCTCTCTCACTATCCACTCTGCCTGTCAAAAAAAAAAAAAAAAAAAAAAAAAAAAAAAAAGGTTTCCATTAGCATAAGTACAATGTGGAGCAAGTATTTGTCCTAGTGGTTCAGACACCAGTTAAGATACTCAAACCCAATATCAGAGTACTTGAATTTTTCTTGGGTTCAATCCCCAGATGTGGCAGTGGAATTTAGTTTCCTGCTAAGGTAGATCCTGGGAGCCAGCAGTGATGGCTCCAGTAATCGGGTTCCTGCCACACACATACTGGAAACAGAGATTGAGTTCTTGTCTCCTAGCGCCCACTTTTGTCCTAGCCCAGTTCCTGCGATTGCAGACATTTGGGGAGTAAACCAGTGTATAGGATTTCTCTCTCTCTCAGCCCCATATGTGTGTGAACATGTATGTGTCTGCTTCTCAAATTTAAAAAAAAATTGCAAATAGTATACTCATTTCATAGCATGGGTGTCTATGGGTATTTACCCTCAGTGAAGGAGACTCAGATGTGTTAGTAGGATGTTGCTTTGATCTCCCCATTCCCCAGTATCCAGGTCAGTTCCTTAGTTTCTGCTGGCATAAATCAAGTAACAAAACATCTCTTTTAACTCCACATTTCCTCCCACCCCGAAAATTAAATAAGAAGAGATAAATGCTTGCATGGTTTAAAATAATTCCAAGACTTATGAATAATTTTTGAGGGTGAGTCCAGAGATCAATGTCTTATTTGTTCAGATCCTTCATTTGTTTAATCATTTATTGATTATTTCAATAAATACAGAATTCCCAGCCATGGATTTAGAGTTCATCTTATGTACTAGAAATACAAAAACTAACATGACACCAAAGGTCCTTTCTCCTGAGAGCTGATGTATTTGGGAGAAGAAAGATAATAAATAAGAGAATACTTTTATTACACTAATATGTGCTATAAACATAAAATAGAGTAAGAGAAAACAACAGAAAGGGATCAGAGTACAGCATATACTCTTTTATTAAGAGTGGTCAGAAAAGTGACCTGGGCATCTAGATCTGAGAGTGGCCATGGTAGAGCGAAGAGCAATTACAAATGTCATGAAGTGGGTCAGGCTTGGCCTGCTGCTGGTAAGAGTTAAGTTCAGAGAGGTGGGCAAAGAGAGGATACTGCACAGCCTCATCATTGGAATTTTTGTCCAAAAACAAAGAGGAGTCCTTGAATGGCTTAATCTTGGAGAAATGGGTGAGTAAAAGACAAAGTAGATGCAGAAAAATCAACCTGAATATATCATAGCCCAGGTGAGAGGTCATCATGATGAAATAGGTGGTAGCAGGGTAGATGATCAAAAGGTAAGTATTCAGGATATGTTTTGGATGTCATGCCATTCATCTCTTTATTTTTATTTCTCTCCCCTCTTAGTGGACCACTAAATTCAGAAAATGTGGCTTATTTGAATTTCCTAATGTAGTGATTTACTTCTATGTACTGTTTATGAAGCAATATTTTTTCCTATATAGTGTTTTTATTTATTTAAAATCTGTCTACTTAGGACAGATGCTTGTGGAGTGGTTAAGACACCACTCAGATTACATACATTCCATGTTGAGTGTCTGGGTTTGAGTGTTGGTTCTGTTCCTAATTCTAGCTTCCTGTTAATGCAGCACCCAGGAAGGCAGCAAGTGCTAACTAAAGTACTTACAGCTGGCGCCGTGGCTCAATAGGCGAATCCTCCGCCTTGCGGCGCCAGCACCCCGGGTTCTAGTCCCAGTCGGGACACCGGATTCTGTCCCGGTTGCCCCTTTTCCAGGCCAGCTCTCTGCTGTGGCCCGGGAAGGCAGTGGAGGATGGCCCAAGTTCTTGGACCCTTCACCCGCATGGGAGACCAGGAGAAGCACCTGGCTCCTGGCTTCGGATCAGCGTGGTATGCTGGCCGCGGCGTGGCCATTGGAGGGTGAACCAACGGTAAAGGAAGACCTTTCTCTCTTTCTCTCTCTCTCACTGTCCACTCTGCCTGTCAAAAAAAAAAAAAAAAAAAAAAAAAAAAAAAAAAAAAGTACTAAAAGTACTTACGTCTGTCAGCCGCATGGAAGATTCAAATTAAGTTTTGGGTCCCTGACTTCAGCTGCCTGTTGTGGACAATTGAGGAGTGAACCAGCAGATGGGACATGTCTCTCTCTTTCTTTATCTCTCTCTTTCTTTCTCTTTTTGATCTCTCTCTTTCTCACTGTCTCTCTGCATTTCAAATAAATAAGCCTTATATACAATTAAATTATATAATTTAGCTCTCTATTTTCCTTTATCTCAATATCAATTTTATTATACAATTTATTGAGTATTCATTTATTTAATTATAACTTTTAATTGATGTATGAAAATTATACTTATTTTTGGATGGCATGTGATGTTTTGTGACATATATACATTACATTATATAGCATGTAAATCAGTTAAACATATCTATCCCCCCAAACATATGTCATATATTGGTTATGAAAACATTTAAAATTCTGTCTTCTAGTTACTTTTTGGTCAGCAAAGGAAATAATCAACAATAAAATGAAGAAACAACCCCCAAAATGGTGGAAAATATTTTCAAGTCATATATCTGACAGGAGTTAACAATCACTGTACAGTAAGAACTCAATTCAATAATTTTTAAAAAATACAATTCAAATGTATAGTAGAACTAAATGGTCATTTTTAAAAGGAAGAGATACAAATGTTCAACAGGTACATGAAAATATGCTTGATATCACCAATCATTAGGAAAAATGCAAATCTAAACTATACTGAGATATCACCTCACTCCAGTTAGCAGCCAAACAAAAATGCAAAAGATAACAAGTGGTAACTAGAATGTGGAGAAAACGAAGCCTTTGAAGAAAATGTAAAGTTTTGTAGCCATTATGAAAAACAGTATGAAGATTCCCTAAAAAATAATAGAACTCCCATGTGATCCAGCAATTCCATTTTTGGTATATATCCAAGGGAAATTAAATCACTCTGTATAAGAGACATCTACACTCTGTTTATTGCAGTACTGTTCACGATAGCCAAGAAATGGAAACAACAGAAGTCTCTGTAAAGTGTTAACTGGCTTTAAAAAAAGCGAAACATACTCATGGAATACTATTAAGCCACAAAGTAGGATTAAATCTTGTCATTTGAAATGACAGGAATAGAACTAGAGATCATCATGATAAATGAAATAAGCCAGGCATAGATACTGCTTGATCTCATTCATATGAGCTCGAAAGGTGAGCTCATAGATGTTAAAGTATAATTGTGGTTGTCGGAGGCTGGGCATGTAAGGAGAAGAGGAAAGGTTGCTTATTGGGTACCAGTGTATAACTAGAGAGGAGTAAGAAGTTCTGGTATTCTATTGCACTGTAGGATGTAGCTAATAATAATATACTATGCATATTTATTTGAAAAGCTAGAAATCAATATTTGTTTAGAGTAAAATAGACATGATTTTCAAAATGGGACTTTCTTTAAAAAAACAAAGATATTTACTTATTTATTTCAAAGGCAGAGTGACAGAGAGAAGTAGGTAGAGAGAAAGAGAAAGACAAAGAGAGGGAGTGGGAGAGAGAGAGAGAGAGAACGAGAAAGAGAGAGAGAGAATCTTCCATCTGCTGGGTCACATCCCAAATGGCCAAAATGGCTGGGACTGGTCCAGACCAAAGGTAGGGGCCCAGAACTCTGTTCATGTCATATATGGGAGACAGGGGACCAAAGTCTTGAACCATTCTCAGCTGCTTTCCCAGGTGCAGTAGTAGGGAGCTAAATCAGAAGCAGAGCATCCAGGACTCAAACCAGCACTCAGACCATGGATGCCAAGGTGGCAATCAGACACTTTTCCTGCTGTGACATGATGCTGGCTCCAAAGTAGGATTTTTCTTTCCATAGCATCAGTCTTTATCTTTTCATAAGGTTGTAGCTACTTTTAAAATATTTTTGTCATCCTTGAGTGATTTTTATCAAAGCTGATACTTTGCACATAAACAAAATTTCAGGTTCTTTTTGACATCCATTTCTTTTTTCCCAGCTTTTATAGAATTAATAGAACTGAGTGATGTGCAGAATTTCTTTTCCTGAATATTACTGCTAAACACCAGAATCCCCCAATCACTTCACCTGGCCATCATATCTAGCCAGACAGGATATAAATATAACAGATAACTTAGAGACTCAAAAGTGTATTATTTCTGTGGCTCTGCCAGGAAATATTAAAGCAAAAAGCCCATATAAGATGTTACAATAATGAATTATGTTTCTATTTCATATTTGATATCATTGGACACTATCATCCTCTACTCAATTTTGTATGTATTTCTTAAAATTCTGATCTCAAAAACAATGGTTAAAGAAACAAAGTTGATTAAGGCACAGGTTAAGGATTTTGAAAGTTTCTTCTAATCCAGAAATTAACTCTAGACAAATGGTGCTTTTACTGTGTTAAATCGCTAGGGGATAGAAGACTTTCTTTTCTATGACAACTATTGTCATCTTAACTAAAACTGTTTTGTTTAGTTTCTCATTCAGAAGATGCAAGAGATCAAATCAAGTGTCTCTAACATTCAAATGTCTATTAAAATATTTCATCATAGAACAGGTCATCAAAGAAGGAGGTACCTTTCTCTGAAGGGAGGAGAGAACTTCCACTCTGACTACGACCTTGTCTAAATATGATCAGAGTCGGTGAACTCAAGAGGCTTCCATAGCCTTGGCAGCTCATGACAAGAGCCTAGGGTGATTACTGACACCATAAACAAGAGTGTCAGTTTGTTAAGTCAACAACAGGAGTCACTGTGCACTTACTCCTCATGAAGGATCTCTGTCCTTAATATGCTGTACATTGAGATTTAATGCTATAACTAGTACTCAAACAGTATTTTTCACTTTGTGTTTCTGTGTGAGTGCAAACTGTTGAAATCTTTACTTAATATATGCTAAACTGATCTTCTGTATATAAAGAGAATAGAAAATGAATTGATGTGAATGGAAGGGGGGAGGGAGAGGGAAAGGGGAGGGTTGCGGGTGGGAGGGAAGTTATGAGGTGGGGGAAGCCATTGTAATCCATAAGCTGTACTTTGGAAATTTATATTCATTAAATAAAAGTTAAAAAAATATTTCATCATTAGGTTCAATTAACTAACTAGCCTTCCTTAACTCCTCCTACCATTTTGAGTTGCTGTCTTTTTAATATGATGGTAGCTTGTTGCTGGATCCTCCAGAGGGAAGGAACTCCGCCTTATGATGAAGGTTGGGAGGGCAAAAGGCCAAGTACTGTGTGAAACCTCTTTTAGAAGGGCCTTACAGCTCTCTGCTATGGCCCGGGAGTGCAGTGGAGGATGGCCCAAGTCCTTGGGCCCTGCACCCACATGGGAGACAAGGAGAAGCACCTGGCTCCTGGCTTTGGATCAGCACAATGCGCCTGCGTCGGCGGTGGCCATTGGGGGGGGGGGGTGAACCAATGGCAAAGGAAGGCCTTTCTCTCTGTCTCTCTCTCTCGCTGTCCACTCTGCCTGTCAAAAAATAAATAAATAAATAAATAAATAAATAAATAAATAGAAGGGCCTTAGGCCTATTCATGAGGAAGTTCTTACAACTTAATCACCTCTTCTTAGCCCACCTCTCAATACCATCACATTGGCCATTGAGTTTCAACACCAGAATTTTGGAGAGAATACATTCAAACCATAGCACATTTCTACTGTTTGTGTACACCTAAAATTCATGTGTTGCCACTAGAATTCCCAGCACCTCGAAATGACTCTGTATTTGGTAATAAACTCTTTGAAGAGATAATGAAATTTAGGCTGAGTTTACGGAGGGTCCTAAGGCAGTCTGACTGGTGTCTTTAAGAAAAGACAAAATATGAGCGTACTGAGGGATATCAGGAATGTGTAACACAGAGGAGCAGTCATGTGAAGACACCATAAAAAAAAATATTTGCATGCCAAGGTGATAAGTCCCAGGAGAAACTGAACTTAATCTTAAATTTGCCAGTCTCCAGAATTGTGAGAAAGAAATATCTGCTCTTTTTTTTGAAGATTTATTTTATTTATTTGAAAGTTACAGTTACAGAGAGAGATATTCCCTCTGCTGGTTCATTCCCCAAATGGCTTCCACAGCCAGGGCTGGGCCAGACCAAAGCCAGAAGCCTGGGTCTACCACGCAGGTGCAGGGGCCCCAAATGTCTGTTTTTAAGCCACCCAGTTGATAGTATTTTGTAATGGCAATCTTTTTTTTTTTTTTTTTTTTTTTGACAGGCAGGGTGGACAGTGAGAGAGAGACAGAGAGCAAGGTCTTCCTTTGCCGTTGGTTCACCCTCCAATGGCTGCCGTGGCCGGCGCGCTGTGGCGGGTGCACCATGCTAATCCGATGGCAGGGGCCAGGTGCTTATCCTGGTCTCCCATGGGGTGCAGGGCCCAAGCACTTGGGTCATCCTCCACTGTACTCCCTGGCCACAGCAGAGGGCTGGCCTGGAAGAGGGGCAACCGGGACAGAATCTGGCGCCCCGACCGGGACTAGAACCTGGTGTGCCGGCACCGCAAGGTGGAGGATTAGTCTAGTGAGCCGCGGCGCCGGCTGCAATGTGATATTACTAACAATAAAAAATAGCATTCCCTGTAGGAAACTGACCTCCCACAAATGAATTCCTCCTCCTAAATATATGTCTAAGGTCAATTAGGCCTAGTCTGCTCAGTCAAGTAACCCAAAGGACCATGCATAATCCCTATCCCTTTTTGTTGCAGCTGTCTTCTTTTTTGTTAAGATTTATTTATTTATTTGAAAGTCAGAGTTATAGAGAAAAGGAGAGACAGAGAGAGAAAAATCTTCCATCCGCTGGTTCACCCCCAAAATGGCCACAACAGCTGAAACTGAACCTATCTGAATCCAGGAATCAGGAGTTTCTTGAGTCTCCCAAGTGGAGGTAGTGCCCCAAGCACTTGGACCATCTTCCACTGCTTTCCCTGGCACATTAGCATGAAGTTGGATTGGAAGAGGAGCAGCAGGGACATGAAACGGTGTCCATATGGGATGCCAGCACCACAGGTAGAGGCTTAGTCTACTATGCTACAGCACTGGTCTCAAGGTTTTCTTTCATCACAGCTTGTTGACTAAGTAAAGAAATAAAAATAATAAGATGATGCCTATCAAAATATAGGAAAGAGGATTAAACAGAACAGGTATACTAAAGAACTTCCATAGCAGAAGCCATTTGGCTGCCTAAAGTTGCTAAATAAAACAAGACTAATACCATTAGTAATATGGAGATACCTGTAAGAAAAATAAAACCAGTTAATATTAAAAGTGGTTACTTTATCCATTTTAGTATTTTTTTTTTGTTCTAGTACCATTGGTTGAACTCTGTAATTAACACACAATTATTCTTAGGTGTTTAAATTTTAACTGAAAAGTGATCACTGTTAAATGTAAGAGTGGGAATAAGAGAGGGAAGAGATGTGCAATTCGGGACATGCTCAAGCTGACTTACCTCAAACGGTAGAGTTAGAAACATACCAGGGGATTCCAATTCAATCCCATCAAGGTAGCATGTACCAATGCCATCTCACTAGTCCCAGTGATCAATTTCTGTTCACAATTGATCGTAATGAAAGGACTAAGAACCAAAGGGATCACATAAACAAGACTAGTGTCTGCAAATACTAGCTGACAGAATCAAAAAGGGAGAGAATGATTCAACATGGGAAGTGAGATACACAGCAGACCCATAGAATGGCAAATGTCCTAACAGCACTCTGGCCTCAGAATCAGCCCTTAAGGCATGTGGATCCAGCTGAAATGCCCATGAGAGTATTTCAGGCATGGAAAGCCAAGACACTCTGCGGGGGGGGGGGGAACCTAAATGAAAGATCTCTGCGAGTGAGATCCCAGTGGAAAGAATGGGTCATCAAAGAAGGAGGTACCTTTCTCTGAAGGGAGGAGAGAACTCCCACTTTGACCATGGACTTGTCTAAATATGATCAGAGTCAGTGAACTCAGGGGGCTTCCATAGCCTTGGCAGCTCATGACAAGAGCCTAGGGTGATTACTGATGCCATAAACAAGAGTGTCAATTTGTTAAGTCAACAACAGGAGTCACTGTGCACTTACTCCTCATGTAGGATCTTTGTCCTTAGTGTGCTGTACATTGAGATTTAATGCTATAACTAGTACTCAAACAGTATTTTTCACTTTATGTTTCTGTGTGGGAGTAAACTGTTGAAATCTTTACTTAATGTATGCTAAACTGATCTTCTGTATATAAAGAGAATAGAAAATGAATTGATGTGAATGGAAGGAGAGAGGGAGTGGATAAGGGGAGGGTTGCGGGTGGGAGGGAAGTTATGAGGTGGGGGAAGCCATTGTAATCCATATTCTGTACTTTGGAAATTTATATTAATTAAATAAAAGTTAAAAAATATTTCATCATTAGGTTCAATTAACTAACTAGCCTTCCTTAACTCCTCCCACCATTTTGAGTTGCTGTCTTTTTAATACACAAGAAACATGGACTGAGTCCTCATTCTGCATGGCATATAGAGTTTTATGGAACCCCTTCCCTAAGATTTCATGTAGATTTCTAAGAATCTACATGATGTAAAATTTCCAGAAACAATTCATGGTGCTTGTATCTCTCAACCCCACTTCCTTCACAAGTCCCCTTTGATCTTTTTGTAATAATTAGTAGGTAGGACTGGAAGAAATGCTTAAGTACACCTTATGGAAGATTTAGCCTATGTTCTTAAATATGCAAAGTATGCATGATATTTGGTATGGATAATAAGGAAGTCATAACCTAGAAAAGTAAAATTTAAAATAGAAAGCACTTGTCACCATTCGTACCACATCAACTGGATATCTTCCTTCCCAGCGTCCTCTTGGATGTCTCTGTCTTTACATCCTACACTACTGCCATGTTGCCTTTGTTGCTGGGACCATCTTTAATGTCTTCTATGTCTTTTAATTTGTTATCCAAATCAATTTGCCATAAACAGAATACATTTAAAATTTACCATTCAGTGATTTATGACAGATACACATATTCATTAAGCCACCACTTTAATCACCACAGAACAATACTGTCATCACCAAGAATTTTGTTCTCCTTTGCAATCCATCAATCCCTTGGATCTCTTTTTATCACTGAGTATTAATGCATTTTAGTCATAAACTACTTATTAAAATATATTGATTTGTCAGTGGACATTTGGGTTGGGTTCTTTGTTATTATATTTACTCCTTTACTTCTTTTTTATTTATACTTAAGCCCAGAAATGGAGAGAGAGATAGAGAAAAATATCTTCTCATGCACTGGTTAACTCTACCAATGCCTGCAACAGCTGGGGCTGAGCCAGGCTGAAGCTAGGAGTTTGGACCCAGTTCTGGTTTCTTATTTGAATTTCTAGGACTCCTCTACTTTAATATCATCTGCTGCCTTCCATTGCAAATTAGCATAAAGCTGGAGGGAAAGAGGAGCTATGTCTGGACCCCAGGCACTCCAACAATGGATTCAGGACTATTAACCCTTGCATGAAACACCAGGCCTCCAGTTATTTCAGTTTTGGTTATTGCAAATAAAACTGCTGTAAAAATTCAGTATAGTTTTTGTGTAGGCATTATTTTTTCTGTTAAATACTTTGGAATGCAATACATGGGTCATATGGTTGGTTTCTGTTTAACTTGTTGAGAAATTACATGCATGCCTTCCAAAGTGGCTCTAAGAACAAGCCTCATCATCAGCAGTGTATGAGAATTCCAGTTGTTGTACATCATAGCCAAGGCATGGATCTAGCAGTTTTCAATTTGAATCAGGTTTATGGGTATATAGTGCTATCTTATTTTTTTATCTTTTTTCTAATTTTTATTTACTTTTATAAAGAAAATGAAAATATATAGTTCATAGATATAATTATATGAAAACAATGATATTTCCTTATTATAGTATAATTAGCATTCCTTTGATGAGTATGAAATTGATCTCATCATGTGCTATTTGGATATTTATTGTGCTTGGAGGGAATGAAGCATGAGAACCAGCTATTCAGCACTTTTGTCATTTTTGAACTTTGATTGATTGGCCTTATTGAGTTTGAGAGCTGTATATAGAAGTACCTACATACTCTAGATACAGTCCTTTGTTAAATATATGCATGATAAGCATTTCCCTCAGTCTGAAGCTTTCTTTGCTTTCAGTTATTTTTTGAATAGCATGGATTTCAATTCTGATAAAGTCCGATTCATCAACTCTGTCATGGTTCATATTTTATGTATCTTATCTAAGAAACTTCTGGTTACCTCAAATTTAGAAATTTAGGATCAGTTTAGTATGCATTAAGTAAGGATTTCAACAGTTTGCACCCCCATAGAAACACAAAGTGAAATATATTGTTTGAGTACTCGTTATAGCATTAAATCTCAATGTACAGCACATTAAGGATAGAGATCCTACATGAGGAGTAAGTGCACAGTGACTCCTGTTGTTGACTTTACCAACTGACACTCCTGTCTATGGCATCAGTAATCTCCCTATGCTCCAGTCATGAGTTTCCAAGGCTATGGAAGCCCTCTGAGTTCTCCGATTCTTATCTTGTTTAGACAAGCTCATAGTCAAAGTGGAGGTTCTCTCCTCCCTTCAGAGAAAGGTACCTCCTTCTTTGATGGCCTGTGCTTTCCATTAGCAGTATTTGGTACTTCTATGATTTTTATCTTTCACATCTCTTACTCATTTGTAAATTCTTTTATGTATTTTATGATTCTAAGATAAACATATTGAGATCTATTTTCTGGTTATTTTATTAAAAATAAAAATAAAATAATTGTTATATAGTGATTATCTATCTTGCGATATTGCTAAATTACTAATTATGGTAGGGGTGTTTTGGGGGGCAGGATTTCCTATGCACATGTTTGTATCATATTCAGATGAACACAGTTTCACATTTTCCTTTTCAGTCTTCATGCTTGTCATTTACTTCTCTTTTCTGCTGCATCTTCTAATCAATATTTAATAGAAATGTTGAGACCAGGCCAGACATTTGACATGGCAGTTAAGACACCACTTGGGATGCCTGCATCCTATATCAGAGTGCTTATGTTGGAGTTCCAACTCTGCTTCTGATCTCAGCTTTCTGCTAATGCACTCCCTGGCAGGAAGCAGCTGATGGCTGAAGTAGGTTGGTCCCTGCCACCCGCGGGTGAGACCTGGGTTGAGTTCTAGGCTCCTGGCTTTAGCCTGCTACTGCCCTGGCTGTTGCTGCCATTTGAGAAGTGAACCAGTGAATGGAAGATCTGTGCGTGCGTGTGTGATTGTGTGTGTGGGGGGGGGGGGGGGGAAGGGGTCTACCTTTTCAAAAAAGACTCAGGGGAGTTAAGATCAGTCATTTTTGCTATTTCCTGATGTCAGTAGAAAGTCTTCTTTCTTTAGCTATTTACCATAGTCTTATAATTGTCCTAAGTAAATTAGCGGCCAGGCAGCTTTATTATTTGTCTCCACTTTAAACAGGCCCAACTCCATGCAGCTTGAAGCAACAAAACGAGGACTATTCCGAGTGAATCCAAGCACAGGCTTTCACTCTTGGTGGCTGCTCCACTCTGTCTCAGCATACGTTGACTCAGATTCTGCAGCTACACTTTAGGTCTCCACCCAGGCTACCTGCACCATGCTTAGATCCCCAGGCACATCCTCCCTCAGCTCTAAGACCTACACCTGAGTGAGTGATGCAGCCCACGCCAGTTCCACATATCCTCTCTGCTGAGCCAGAGCCACTGTTTCGTGGCCCACTCATGTAGCAAGGGTGTGAGTCTGTGCTCTGTGGGGCTTGGAATGCATCAAGAGGGTGGCTGATGGGCCTATCAGTGAGAAGAATAGGGAGCCAGTAAAACAAAGTATTTCTCATTTTCTTTCCCGGTTGGTAATTTAACTCCTCAACTCCTTTCCTCCTGGCTATGTCTAATCTCAAAGCATCATTATCTTATCAATCAAAACACTTTTAAATAACTTACTCCTTATCTCTTTCTCTTATCATAATGTAACTCAATGGTCCTGTTGGTTAGCTGTGAAAGAGCAATGAGATTGCGTGTGTATGTGTATCAATATGAAATGACATTATTACTATTATTGTTTATATTGCAAACAAAAATTCAGAGAATGGATAGAAAATTGAATTAAATTTGCTATTTTTAGGCATCAAATAGAACCAAAGTTAAGCAGCTCTAGTGGTCAACCAAAAGACTGCTCTTACATTATTACTTGATTTCCATCTCTTGCCATCCAGGGCCTGGCATGCCTTCTGAGAAAGGAGTCCAAAAATGAAGCTATAATCTGGAGGAAATGCAGGCTCTGAGAATGGCAGCCACTTTTATACATGAGATTAATTGCACAGCCCAGTCATCTAGTGCATTTTTCTGCACAAACTTTCCTTTTCAGAAAACTACATGATAGTAGCCTTCATCTTTCATTAATGTATCTTTAATGTAGTTATCCAAGAGAATTGATGAAGATAGACTCTTAAAAGTTTTAAAAATCCATCTAGCAATCCAGATGGTCTGAGAAGAACCTTAATCAAAATAACAGCATACAGAAACATCTGGCCCATAAGCTTTGTTTGTCATTTCCTGGACCTCAGCAAAAGCTGTGTCCTGTGATTTGTAGGTGGCCTGGTATTTCTTACAGCATTCCAGATGTTTTTCCTGAAGTCAGGGTAGCCACAGGAAATTTGTTTAACATTATAATTTTTAATCATGAATAGGTAAATAAGTTTTGACTTTCATTTCCTCTCGGGACTTCCTTACATGTTGAATTTTTATTCATTTTTAAAGTTTATTGAAATAATATCTTTTTCACATTCCAAAGTTATCTTCTAAAGGGAAGAAAATATATATCTGTTTTGTTTTTATTTTCTTCAGACCTAGCACATTTCTTGCTACATTCTAAGTCTTCAATAAATGTATGAATTGATAGAATAAAAAAAGTTGAATTAATTTAAATTTTATTTGCTCTCATGTGAGCAAGTTCAGACTAGAAGAGCAAAAAACTCTACACACACCCACACCTCATTTTGTAAAAAAAATGAGGAAAAGTAAATTATTTAAAGAATTTTTTATTATATTTTACAGATATCAATGCCAGATAAAGTGACTGTATGAGTTCTTTATAAGCTAGTGATCAATATAAACTACTACAGAATTCTCTGCAGACATTCTACAACAGAATTGCAAGTAAAATGGTCTTATCTGTGGAATTTATACACAGTCCCATGTTTTTCTTGTTAAATGTACTGCTACAGTTCATGAAGCTCACTGAGACCTCTTGCAGTTTCACAAACATTTTTTCTAACTGTTTATTTATAACTGTCAAACCACCAGCAAGTTATCAACCCATATTCAAGGCAGGCACCAATGAATGTTTTGTTAATATGAATTCTTGAGGAGAAAAGAAACTAGACTTTTTTTTTTTTTACAATCATAAACTTTTAAGAGAAAACACAAAGTTAAAAAAAAGCAATAAAATCCTTTCTCAAGAGGTTGATCTTTCTTTCGTGGTATTGTTTAAGCAATGACTGTTTTGGAAAAGCTCACAGAATCATAGCAAAGGCATCCAGAGGGAAACATATAATAGGTTTATTTATCTTAGAAACCACAGACATTGCAAAAGTCCAGAATTGGCACTGTAAAATCTGTTGCTAACATGTACAATTTGATTGCTTAGTTTGGATAAAGTCATTTCTGTGCTGATAAAGAAGGATCACAATGTCTACTCTGCCATCTCTAGCACTTATGTCTACAGCCCAACCCTTCCTCTTGACACTGAAGTTCTAGCTCTAAATCCTCCTTGATATTCCATTGTGGAAGTTGAAGAGGCGCTTCCAAAGGAACTGATCCAGAACCAAACATCCCACTCTGTACAATTTAATCTTCTCACGGTCTTTCCAATCTCAAAATATGATGAATTCATCCTTTCTGTGGCTCCGGCCAAACCTTTGGGAGTCCTGTGGCTTAGGTCAAATCTCTAATCTTTCTTACTTCACATACGATTGCTCCGGCATCCGTATCTTCTCTATCTACAAAACAAGATCTGTATTCTGATCCTTTCCGAATACTTTCTCTGTTATTATTCAGGTCACAGTCACCCCATTTGTGGCTTGCTTATTGCAGTAGCATCTAAGTATTCTTTCCTCACCTATTCCTATCCGTCTACAGTCTACACAGCCAGAGGAAACCTTCTGAAGACAGTTTAATCAAGTCACGACCCCTTTGATAGCTTTCCACCTCACTCAGGGTAAAATCTAGTCTTTAGAGTGGCCCAAAAATTAAAAAAAAAAAAAAATGAAATGTCTAAAAAGACCTACTGGATTCAATTCCTATGATCCCTCCAACTTTGTGTCATATGTAGCCCCTCCTTACCTCTTTATCTACTCCTATTTGCCCTCTGTGATATTACTGGTACCTGCCAGGCATCTTCCTAATTTTGGATCCCTTTTATTCAGTTGTCATCCTATCCTCCATCTCTCTTCTCCATATCGCTTCTGACTGCTATCTTATATAAAACAGCAAGTCTTCCCTCTCACATGTCTTACTCCCAGGTCCTGATGTACTGTCCCGTACTTCATCTGTGATGTCTGGTAGACATTATTCATTGCTATATCTGAGTCACTAGAACAGCTTTAGGCACATCCAAGATCATTAATAAGTATTTTTGAAGAAATGAATATGTGCTAGTAGACTTATCAAACCAGGACAGGAGAGTTTAATACTTTTATATATGTGGAGGGAGTATATTTTAAAATTGATTTGTCTTCCTATACTTGTTCCTGATGGTCTGCGTGTATTCAGTTACTCCTTCAGTCACTGTTGGAGAAATGTCCCTGGAGAGAACGTCTTCTGACCACAATGCTTAACACATCAATGGGGTCATACTTAGGAAGCATCTCACCTCAGCTTCTGTTTTGTTGTTGTTGCTGAACAGAAGGGTTTTCTCTTTAAGATTATTTAACTTCATTGAAGGTCATTCTACATTCTTGGATGTTTATGATGTATGTGATTTTAATAAGTGTAGTGTTTTCCTTCTCTTGATTTTACTTTGTTTTCCATTATCAACTTTATAGCATGAACGTGACAGTCTGTCACAGACCTGTGACTGGAAGTAATTGTTACAGATGGTATGCTTGAATACATAAACCGATTCACTGAGAGAAATGTCTCAGCAATAAGTTTGGGAATTAAAAATGAAAAAGTCAAGAGTAACTATAATGTCAGCTCAACAGACAGAAATGCCTGTGCTACAGGAAATCAGACCTGAAGGATAATGAGGTCTTGTGGAGAATTCTGTGTCTTATACCAGGCAAGTCTGGAACTCTGGGGTAAATGAGAAACCAATGAATAGAACATTTTAAGTTTCCTTGAGGGATTGGGCGTTTCTTCGTTTGCATGAAGATAAAATGATGACATCCTCCATCTGCAGATGCAATAAAGTTGGAATGAAGAAGTCCTTGGAACTGTATTTTGGAAAAGAGCAAAGGAAAGCATAACAATGAAAGATAATGGTGATGGTTCAGTGAACTGAGTGAACCAGAAGGAAAGGGGAGGCCCAATTTATGCCTGATTTATGTGAGGAGAATGACACAGTAACATTCATTGCCAAATCAAGGTCGCGAAGAAAAATGCATTAAAAGAACTCACACACTCTATTCTGGAAAATTTGGGTCACTTGAACATGGCAAGATGACCGCTCTCAAGACTGGAAAAGGTGCAGATGAGGCCAGCACAAACATGAGGGGGCCTTGCCCAGCCACAAAGGGCCAGAGGCTAATTCAGTTTCTCTTCAATCAAGTTAACCACACATGGTCAAGTGGAATTTTTAATTCATAAAGAAATATTTTTAAAGGAAAAAGGGACTGGATGTTAATAATTTACTGATGTCTTACCTCAAAATATATATTCGACTTCTATCTTCTCGTATCTGTGAATGTGACTTTATTTGGAAATACAATCATTTTAGTCATAATAAAGTTCAATTGAGCTCACAATAAATCTGAGGGGAGGCCTAATTCAGTGTGACTCCTGTCCTTATAAGAAGGGGGAAGGGATGTAGCCACACAAGAGAAGGAGACCCCATGAAGAGTTGGGCATCAGTGCTGCTGCAGCCAAAGAATATGTACAGCCATGTGAAAGCTGGAAAAAGCAAGGAAAAACCTGCTCCTAGACACTTTGGAAGGGCCCTGGCGCAATCAAAACCCTGTTTTTTTTTGAACTTCCAGCCTGTGCAACTGCAGGAAAATAAATTTCTATTAACTAAGCAACCCAGTGTGTTGTACCGCATGTATCTTTATTTCACAGGAAAAAAATATAAGAAAATAGAAGTTGTTTTCATGCTGTAGAGATGAGTGCTGAAGAATCAGGCCTCTCTGTGCTTTCAAAACTGAAATAGTCCTATTGATAGAAAGTTATGGAATACTACTCAGCCACAAAAACTAGTGAAGTCCAATCTTTTGCAATAAAATGAATGTAACTGGAAAATATTATGCTTAGTGAAATAAGTCAGTCTCAAAAAGACAAATATCATATGTTTTCTCTGATAAGTGGCAGTTAATATAGAATTCCAAAAATGTATAGGAATGAAATGGTCATTTTTGAATATGATTGCCATTTTTAGTCCTTGTATATACTCCTATGACTACAGTCTTCCTACATTTTACTTGTTAAATGCTGAGATTGGGGTGATTTAAGACTGTGAACATAGAGTGGTTTAAAATTATGACTTTGCAAAAACTGATGAAGAGAGGGCAGGGAGGGATGAGGATTCATGGGGAGCAGGGGAGTGAGGGAAATGTGGTTGTCCTCTTAGGACTGTATCTCCTATGGAATGCATAAAATCTGTTCTTTATATATTAATAAGTTTGTTTTAAAAGAGGTGGTGTACTGGAGGATCTGCCTTGCAAGTGATAGTCCAAAATGGTCTTTCCATCGTTCTGTCTACTCATCCTTTATCCTGCTTGTCCATTAAGTAGCAAGATAATTGTAGGCTTTCCTTCAACAGGAGAAAAGCTACAGTGTGAAGGTGCATCATTTAAACCTCCAACATGAAATTCGCATCACTCTATACTACAATATGGGGACTGGCGCTGTGGTGTAGTGGATAAAGCTGCTGCCTGCAGTGTTGTCATCCCATATGTGCACTGGTTCAAGTCCTGGCTGCTCTACTTCCGATTCAGCTCTCTGCTATGGCCTGGGAAAGCAATAGAAGATGGCCCAAGCCTTGGACCCTGCACCCATGTGGAAAGACCTGGAGGATGCTCCTGGCTCCTCGCATCAGATCCTCATTGCAGCCAATTGGAAAGTGAACCAGCGGATGGTAGACCTCTCTTTCTCTCTCTTTCTCTCTCCCACTCTCTCTCTCTGTCTCTCCTTCTCTCTCTGTGTAAATCTTTCAAATAAATAAATAAATCTTTAAAAAAAGACTACAATATGAAAGGTATGTCATCAAAGCTGCAACAAAAGTAAGGGTGCATCAGACAAAGTTCATCTCTGAAACAAACAAACAAAAAAAAAAGCAAACAGTATCCAATGATGGAACCCCTTTTGAATAGCTGATTGTCTTCCAGTGGAAATCTCCTCTTCTGATTTCAAATCACAAAAGTGTGAAAGCTGAATCTCTTGGAAGATAGAAGAGACAAGAAATAGTATCCTTCCCTGTTGTTGAACATATGGGGAATTCATATTTTCTGGTTCTACAAGACTGTGGAAAGAGAAAAATATGGCTTCCCTAATGTTGTCATTAACTCTGATACAGCAAATGTAGGTGTTATCTGCTTCCTCTGCCTCAGAAGGTGAAGAAGTTGAGAAAGCCCTTCTTCGTGCCAGCTTATCTGAAGATGTGCCCGGGGGGCAGCATGGCAGCATGGCAGGTTAAGGCACATCTTGGCGATGCCAGCATCCTGTGTCAGAGCAATGTTTTAAACCCTGGCTGCTCCCTGCTAATGTGCTTGGCAGAGAAGTAGAAGATGGCCCAAGTACTTGGGCCTGTTCTACCCATGTATGAGACCTGGATGAAGTTCCAGGTTCCTGGCTTCAACCTGGCCCAGACCTAGCTCTAGAAGTCATTTCAGGAGTGAATCAGTGGACTAAAGTTCTATTTCTGGTCGGGTATGTTTGTATATGTATGTTTGTATATGTATGTGTCTCCCTGTCTCCCTGCCCTGCCTTTCAAATAAATGAATGCATAGTTTTATAAAAAAGTGTTCCCAGATACACCTCTTGGTCTTTGAAGTTATCTTCTGCCGCTACTAGCTTTTCTCTGTCAATTCTTTCTGTTGAATTCGGGCATCAATCAAAACCCACCTTAACTGTGACTTCCTCATAGAAGTCTTTCATTTTCTTTTACATTCATTATACTACTGTACACTGAGCCAGCATTATAACTTACATATATTCCTATCATAAAATGTATCCTGATATATTTCAACCACTTTTTCTTCTATTAAACTATTAGAGTAGGGGCCAGTGCTCTGTGACATAGTGGGTACAGCTGCCGCCTGCAGTGCTGGCATCTCATGTGGGCGGTGGTTCAAGTTCTGGCTGCTCCACTTCTGATCCAGCTCTCTGCTATGGTCTGGTAAAGCTATAAAGGATGGCCCAAGTCTTTGGGCCCCTGCACCTGTGTGGGAGATCTGGAGGAATCTCCTGGCTCCTGGCATCGGATCGATGCAGCTCCAGCTGTTGTGGCCAATTTGGGAGTGAACCGTGAACCAGCTGATGGAAGACCTCTCTCTCTCTCTCTCTCTCTCTCTCTCTGCCTCTCCTTCTCTCTGTGTGTAACTATTTCAAATAAATAAATAAATCTTTAAAAAAACTATATAATCAAATCCATTATGATCCATAGTCCTACATATAGGACACCTATAAAGGACATTTAAAGACCTATAAACACTTGAGCAACAGATATACTGCTTTTGGGAACTTGGAAATAAATATTATGTGGCTGAAATGTTTGCAGAATTGGAAGGTTGGGTCCAAATGGGTTAAAGTCAAAGATGGTATCAGTCATTATTATATTACTTTCATTTTGGGTTTGATCAATGGGGACAAACTGTACCAGAAGGTTCATCAATAGAAAGACTATCTTTTATTGCCTTTGTAGATTAAAAAAGTTGGTTTTGTTTTTAACTTGGAACCATAAAACATCTACCTGCATAAAATAAACAAATTGTATTCACATATTTGCTTATTGTATGTTGGTAGTGTAATTGTTATCAAATGTTTCTGATAAATATTTATTCTGATGAAATCAGCTCATTCCTCAGACTTGTTCTACTGTCTACTTTGATAGCTGTTTCTAAATCCTATGGAAAAAATTCTAAAATCAGTAGTTAACTGTGGACAAAGGTATTTTAATATGTCTATCAGCTGTAGAAACGCTCAGACTATACTCCTAATTATATACATGATAGCTTTAAAATTGACTTATCAAATTACTAACTGGGAATATTAATTATTGAGACAAATCAGAAAATATCTGATTTGTGCACTATATAATTAACCCTGAGTGTAGATAGTGTAAGTTGCCATACTCAAGAAAAACAGGCTGTGAAATTGAAAATATATGCTGTTATTGTCAAATCTCTACAGAAAATTGAGTTTAGGGAATATTTACAATTAAACTTTTTTGCCATAGTTATTTTGAATGTATTTTTAATTTATTTTTTCAAAGTGATGACATTAGCAGAACGTTTACATAGCCAGTACTGAATTCACACATTCAAGTGTGGCTTTAGCAGTAACAGTGGTGGGTTAATACACACTTAGTATATCGTATTTCACTTTATGTCAACAAAGCTAACTGACCTATGAATTACAAAAGACCAACACTCTTTATTTGATTCATTCTGAAAATTAAAAAAGAAACACTTTACTAAATTATTGATATATGTATATTTACTCAAAATTTTACAATTAGTGAAATAAGATTAATTGTGGTAGCTCAGTTAACATCAACAGAAAACTTCAAAAATGATTCTCAAAATGGCAGGCAATTTTTTTATTGTAGGCAATTATTTAAACTGCATATTTAGCTTTATGCATAAGTCATGTGGGAAAAATATCCACATTGCAGTTAGGTTCCCAGTATCTAGCTTTTATTCTTTATTTTATTTTTAGTTTTAGCAATGACATTAACAGGATTTTGCCAGGTTATAAACATGAGGGTGTTCTTGGGAGTTACTTGTAGTTTCCGAGCTGAATGGCAGAGCGCATGTAGACGCATCTGAAGGTGGATGGCTGGATCTCCCAGTATTGCACAGGGTTGCTGAAAAGACTCACACCTGAGTAGGAAGCCTTTTTGGTGTTGTACCCAGGAGGGCAGAAGTCATTTGCTCCAACTACAGAGATATTATTGTTATGAAGGTAGACAACCTACAATAAGAAACAATGGGTAATGGTTATTTTTTTCCCAAATACATCATGGATCTTCATGTAAATAATTTGTTTGGTCATATGTTCATCCTTCAGTTTGAATACCTTAGAATTTCTCAAATCAATTTTTTTATTTTAAAACATTTTTCAAATTTTCCAAATTTGCTTTTCCCTTCGATAGACTCTTCCCCATCACAGTAACTTGCCTGTCACTCATTTCAGATGCTTAATTATTAACATTATTCGTATTCTTGGTCCTCCGTTACTCTTATACTTTCTACCCAATCATCAAGTCCTGGTACCTCAGCCTTCAAAATGTACACATAATCTACTTCTTTTCCCAAAGTCCAGTCCTAATAACCTTGTCCAAGTCCTTGTCTCTTTCTGGATGATTATAGTTGCTCACAATGTTGTTTTTGTCTCCTCCTTCACCCTCCAAAAGTCTATTATTTTTATATAATTATTTATTTCTCCAAGCCATTCTTTTAAAAAGCAAACCAATGATGTCATGTCTGCCTCTTCTGCTTTAACCTCATCTCTGCAGACTGTCCAACCCAACCATCCTGCGTACTTGCAATTCTAACACAAGAACCATGGTTCTCCCCTTGGGTAGTCACACATACTTTATCTACTTGGAATAAACTTCCCCAAGATCTCTGTAAAGTTTCGTGCCTCATGAAACTCATGTATTCTTACCAGAGAGGCCTTATCTAACCACGATTTGCCATTGTCACCATCACACAATTACACTGCCTTATTATTCTTCATAGCAAGTTATCACATTTAGAAAGACTGAATAAATTTATGATAAAAGTTTTCAATAAACTGGAAATACAAGGGAACTTCATCAATTTGGTGATGGATTACTGAAGAGCTATAGCTAATATTCTTAATAAATTGAATGTCTCCTATTCCAAAAGAGAGAACAAGGAAAATATGTCTAATTTAATACATTCCATTCAACATTAGACTGAACCTTCTAGTATAACACTGAGGATTCTTACTTAAGGGAAATAAACAAATGAAGAAATCTAGATAAGAAAGGAAAAATTAAAACTTTGTTCACCAATGAGTTGATAAAGAAGTAAACTTTCCAAAGGAAACTATAAAAATGACTGCAACTAAAAATAGGCACAACATAGTATTAGGATATAAGATCAGTATGTAAGCATCCATTGTATTTCTATCATCAACAAACAAATGAAATTCATAATTCATTCAAAGAAGCATAAAAATAATGAAAACTTAGCTGGATTTAATAAAAGAATTGTAAGACTTATAATCTAAAATGAGAAAACATTATTTAAAATAATTTAAAATGATATAAAAAGAAAGATACTGCTTGCTTATGAATTGGAAGACTCAATATTTCTTTTTTTTATTTTTATTTTTTATTTTTGACAGGCAGAGTGGACAGTGAGAGACAGAGAGAGACAGAGAGAAAGGTCTTCCTTTGCCGTTGGTTCACCCTCCAATGGCCGCTGCAGCTAGCGCATCGCGCTGATCTGAAGCCAGGAGCCAGGCGCTTCTCCTGGTCCCCCATGCGAGTGCAGGGCCCAAGCACTTGGGCCATCCTCCACTGCACTCCTGGGCCATAGCAGAAGGCTGGCCTGGAAGAGAAGCAACCGGGACAGAATCCAGCGCCCCGACCGGGACTAGAACCTGGTGTGCCGGCGTCACAAGTGGAGGATTAGCCTATTGAGCTGCGGCGCTGGCCTAAGACTCAATATTTCTAAGGTGGCAATTCTTAGAGAGAGGGTTTGGCACAGCAGCTATGACACCACTTGGGATGCCCTTATCCCATACTAGAGGACTAGTTCAAGTCCTAACTCTGCTGCCAATTTCAGTTTCATACCAACACACATCCCGGTTGGTGGATGTGATGGCTCAAGTTGTTGTGCCACTACCACACACGGGACACTGAGTAAATTCCAGACCCCTGGCTTGTGGGCATTTAGAGAGTGAGCCAGAAGATGGAAACTGTCTCTGTTGGTCTCTCTTCTCTCTCTCTCTGTTTCTCTCTCTCTGTGTGTGTCTCTCTCTGTCTCTGCCTTTCAAATAAAAAAAGAAATTTTAATGCAAGTTCTCATAAACTGATATTTATATTCAACACAATCCCTTTGAGTGTCCCAGAAAAAATTTTTAGTTTTCAGAAATGAATAAGTTGATTCTAAAGCTTACCCTGAATTCAAAGGAATAAGAAAAGTCAAACAATTTTGAAAGGATGAACAAAGTTGGAGCACATATTCTTCCTGATTTAAAAATTTAATCAAAAGCTACATAAATCAAAAGGTATAATAAAAGGATATACATATAGATAAATGTTACAGAACTGAAGCTCACAAATAAATTTTACATTATGTCCAGATTTTTAACAAAGATTTAAGGCAATTCATTAGGGAAATAATAGTCTTCTTAATAAATGTTATTGGGACAATTGGCATTCTCTGTGCAAAATGTAATTAGACTCTAATTACTAAATATAATTTATTTATTTTATAATTATTTATTTATAACTATTTATAGTTATATATTTATTTTATAATATATAATTATAAAATACTAAAATTAACTGAAAATTTGATTATAGACATAAAGCTAGGATTTAAGAATATAAAATTTCTAGAAGTTACATAAAGCATTCTTAATTCAGTAGCAAAACTCTAGTCCATAATTAAAACTAATACAATAAATTAGATCCATAAATTCTTGTGGCTAAGAATGAAGTTGACAATTGACTAGATATGAAATAAAGAGCTATCTGGGGATCAGGCATTGTGGTGCAGCAGGTGATGCTGGCATCTCATATGAACATAGGTTTAAGTCCCAGCTGCTTCACTTTCTATCCACTACCTGCTAACGTATCTGAGAGGGCAGCAGAAAATGACCAAAGTACTTGGTGTATTATAGTAAGTTCAAAGCAATAGTGTTATCGTGAAAATAATAATTTAGAGGCCAGTGCTGTGGCATAGCAACTGAAGCCGCCACCTGCAGTGCTGGCATCCTATGTGGGTGCCAGTTTGAGTTCTGGCTGCTCTGCTTCCAATACAGCTCTCTGCTGCGGCCTGGGAAGGCAGTGGAGGATGGCCCAAGTCCTTGATTCCACGCATCTTTGTAGAAGACCAGGAAGAAGCTCCTGGCTCCTGCCTTTGGATAGGTGCAGCTCCGAGCATTGCAGCCATTTGGGGAGTGAACCAGCAGATGGGAGACCTCTCTCTTTCTCTCTGCCTCTCCTTCTCTGTGTAACTATGACTTTCAAATAAATAAATAAATCTTTTTTTTAAAAAAAAAAGAAAACAATAATTTGAACCTATGTGTTTTATAAGATAAGGATGAATGATTAAATGGAAACATTAAAAATGTATCCCTGTACAGTCATATGAAGGTTTGTTTCCTTCCCAAGCACAGAGGATGAAATCCTTTCCCAGTGTGGTGGTATTTGGAGGTGAGGCTTTGGGGACCCAAATGTAGAGTCCACGTAAATGGCATTCATGCTCTTAGAGGAATATGCCTGAAAACTAGCTTACTCTTTTTTTTTTTTTTTTTTTTTTTTTTACAGGCAGAGTGGACAGTGAAAGAGAGAGAGACAGATAGGAGAAAGGTCTTCCTTTTGCCATTGGTTCACCCTCCAATGGCTGCCGCGGTTGGCATGCTGCGGCCAGCGCACCACACTGATCCGAAGCCAGGAGCCAGGTGCTTCTCCTGATCCATGTGGGTGCAGGGCCCAAGGACTTGGGCCATCCTCCACTGCACTCCCGGGCCACAGCAGAGAGCTGGTCTGGAAGAGGGGCAACCGGGACAGAATCCAGTGCCCCATCCGGGACTAGAACCCGGGGTGCCAGCACTGCAAGTGGAGGATTAGCCTATTGAGCCGCAGCGCTGGCCTAGCCTGCTCTCTTAATGCCATGTGTGGAAAAATCAAGAAGTTGGCAGTTTTCAAACTGGAAGGGGTATCTTGACAGAACCTTACCAGTCCTCCACCATGATCTCAGATACTCAGCTTCCATTATGATGAGAGATAAATTTTTGTTGTTTAAGACACTCAATTTATGCTATTTTGTTATGAGAGCTCTAGCTAAGACATTCTGCAAGCAACATTTCTAAGTAGTGCTTCCTGACTCTTAGCATAAGCGTAGGGAGCGTTTACTCTAAGTTATCCCTCATAGGAAGCAGTGGTGTTGTATTACCTGAATGTATTTATGATCTGCCAGACCACCAGGTACTCGGATAAGTTTGTTGTTGTCCAAGTGAAGCTCTCGCAGATGAGGGGCATTGGCCAGAGAACCATTGTCCACAGCAGAGATGTCATTGAAACTCAGACCCAACCTGCAACGGAAAGCAGAAATGAATCTGTACACCACATATGGGTGCCTTTCTTACATGTGTTGTGTCAATAATTAAGTTGATAGAAAAGGCTGAGCTTGACTTGGCTCCTATCATTCCTTGTGCTTAGACTGCTTTTTCCCACCTTTTTAAAGCCTATACAAAGCCATTTATTCTTAAGGTTTCAGTTCAAAGTTACTTTCTTTGACATATCTCTGACAAAAACATGAGTTCTTGTACTAGTACTCTATAACCTTGAATGGCCAACCTCTAATAAAACTTGGAGGATTGTGCTTTTTAAAATTTTATATGCAGGGGCCGGTGCTGTGGCACAGCAGATTAAAGCCCTAGCCTGCAGTGCCAGCATCCCATATGGTGCTGATTCCAGTCCCAGCTGCTCCACTTCCAATCTAGCTCTCTGTTGTGACCTGGAAAAACAGTAGAAGATGGCCCAAGTTCTTGGGCCCCTCCACCCATGTGGGAGACCCAGAAGAAGCTCCTGATCAGCTCAGCTCTTGCCATTGGGGCCATTTGGGGAGTAAATCGGCGGATGGAAACCTCTCTCGCTCTCTGGCTCTAACTCTATATAACTCTGTCTTTCAAATAAATAAAAATAAATCTTTATAAAAATTTATTTGCTTATTTGAGAGGCAGAGAGAGAGAGAGAGGTAGAGAGAGAGAGAACACTCTATGATCCTATAATCCATTTAATCATTCCCCAAATACCCACAGTGGCTGGCACTTAACAGGGACTAAAGCTGAGAGCTGGAACACAAGCCAGCACATCCATGTGGGTAGCAGAAGCCCAATTACTTGAACTATCACTGCTGTCTCAGAGTCTGGATTAGCAAGAAGCTGGATCAGGAGCTGGAGTTGGGAATTGAACCCAGGTACTCCAATGTGTGTCCCTGTCCTTGTAATAATGATTACTCTATGTTATCTGTGGTATTAACTCAGAATTTGTCATGTCCCATAAATAGATGTTGAATTGGTTTACATGTATAATGAATATAGCAAACTCATCTAAGAGAGAACCTAAAGAAGTAGTGTATTGTTTTGGTCACTTTGAAAATAAGCAATCATATATCTTAAAAATTTATTCATTGGAAATAAGAGGTGCAGAACATTCCTCAGTGGTCCTCTGTCTCTCAGAGCTTTCCTGGCCCCAGCATTCCTAGGTACTGAGTTAGATATCTCTCCGCCCCACATATATACCCTGCAGGTTTGATTCAATCAAGGTTTTGGCTCATATCTTTTAAGTTAAAGGTGTAATAGATGAGGTTTTTGCTGCTGTGACATCCCCTTCTTGTAAATGGGAATTCAGGCACAAAAGTTGACATGGGGATATTGCTAGACTATTCGACATTGTATAAATGAAATCTTCAAGAATAGCATGATGTCAATTCACCAGACAGATAGGGCTGCCAGGAATGGGGCAAGGAGATAATGGAACAGAGCCAGAATATTACAAGGAGAGACAGAGAGAGAGGAAGAATCTATCGGATTCTTTTCAATAAAAGGGATAGTATCTGCACACCATAAGATATATTTTCCTAAATTTAAGCTATGTATGATCAATGGACTCTGTAGAGATTTGGATGTCGACTTAGGTAAGTAGAGTTGCCCAATTTTAATCATGTTTTGCTTTTTGAAACAATTGGAATTGATAGTATCATTAGTTTATCTCAGCTTTTGCTTATTAACTTGACATCTTGACTCAGAAAATTTTGGTTTTTTCCCATCTTGAATGTTCACCTCTTGTTTCTGAGTTTTCATTTTTCTATTTCAAATTGTATTTCCTATTCTTCACAGTATTTCAAGTCTCAGTGTGGACTGGCATGTTTGTTTTAAAATATCTAATAATTAATTCAAGGAAAATATTCCTTTACTCAGCTACCTATTGTATATTCAGTAAGGAATTTTTTTCTTTGTGATGGAGGTATTCACTATTTTCTCCTGACTTGTTTTTCTCAATAACAAATTGGAACACTTTCTATGAAACAATGTTTTGATATCGGTGGCTGATTCTTTCATTTTACAATTTTCATTTTCAGCATCAAAGTTCTTCTCATGTTCCAGTGTCAATGAGGAGTAAAAACCAAAAATATTTAGTGGTTTAATATATAGATGTTTCTGGATGGATTTGATTCTAAAAGCAATGTGCATGATAAACTAAAGAACTGTGGAAATTTGCCTGACCAATGCAGTAATGTGCTCTAATTTAACACATGGAATCCAAAGTCCATTTAAAGAGAAATTTGAACTTCCATTAGGCTTTTCAGCATATATTAGCTCTCTACACTTCCATCTGATACAAAGCATATGACATATCATTACTGAGGTACAGAATCTCATGACCTCCTTACCACTTTCAAATATGAACTTTCAAAAAGACATCCATTATGAATAATTTAGAATATAGTCTATTTATCACTTCAGAATATTATTTATTCCTACTACTGCTGTAACCACTTATAATAATAATTCAATAACAGTAACCATCATAAAGACAAATTTACACAGAAAACAACACAACTTATCTGCCTACATTTTTCAGCAACTAGAGGGATCTAATCAATAAAGGGGTGCAGGTGATGCATATGTCATTGTGAAAAATGTTTTCATCCTTAGAGACTGTAATTAAAATAGCTCTAGATGAAGCAGTTCTTACTATTTGGGACACCAGGATAATATATTTTAGCTACAGTAACATGCGTATGGTCCTCTTCAGTTTTCTTCATGCACGGAATCATTGGGAAATAGCCATGGAAATGAGGAAAACTGTGTTCTGCATCGATTTGCTCATAGGCATTTCTCAAAGATACAAGGATGTGCTGCGTTTTTATTCATCAACACGGAGTTTATATACAAAAAGACAAGAGAGTCAATGTGGCATAATACTGTGCTTTTCTATTGGAACATTTAGCAAAATACGTGGATTGAGAACAGAGTACTTCTTGAATACAGCTGAGAAAGTTTCCCAGTGCTTTCCTTCCTTATTACTTAACCAGATTGTGAATACAGAGACTGCGGTTGTTAGAAATCAGGACAGGCACAAGTTATCATTTATGAAGAAAAATTTTAACAATGGACAGAAAGAGAAAAAAAATATTTAGTGTACAGATCCATTTTATTTTCTTTTAAACTCTCCAGAGAATAAAGGATTCGGAAATCTCATCACAAGTTTTTTAATAGGGATCTGTCAGAAGTCTGATATTTCCACGTCCTAGTAGCTTTCATTCTGATGCATTTGCAAATTCAGGACACTGAATTTACTTAATCCTCTGTTTGACATTAATAAACTAGAATATATTCAATGAACATATTCATTAAAAACTGATTTTGAAATAGAAAACCTTATTCATAAGCTATAAAATTAATATGGTGTTCAAAAATATGAAATTGATCTTGGTGATTATAGTAAGTATCCTGTTTATTTTGCTTTATTAAAAGAGTAATCAGATAAGTTGGAGTCTGAGACTGTTAAAAACAACAACAACAAAATGTGATGCAGTAAAAAATCTATCATCACGTTTCTAGCTCTGAGCATATAGGTACTAATCTACCTAGACAGTTTTTGATAGAATATGAGGAGAATATATTATTACTTAGCCAAATTATTCAGTCCTTTCAGGCTAGATGCATCGATTTTGGTGATTTTATTGCCATCAAGATGTAGTTCCGTAAGAGAAGGAGGAAGACCTGGAATAAGAAAAATACAAGATTTAAAATAGCAGATAAGCATTCTACGTACAGAAAGTAGAGCAACTTAATGAGAAGGCATACCATCACTATTCTAAAATACAGAGTTTCAAGTAATTGATTTCATTTCTCCTCTTTTCCTTTTCCCATTGCTTCTTTTATATTAATACATGCTTTTGGAAGTAGTGCAAGACCTTTTAGTTTTATCATAGATAGGCTTTAAGAAAACATAAATTGGTTCTGTCGTGTAGTAAATACTTGTCGTAGGAATTACAGAACTGAAGTCAAATCTCCAATCTAATTATTCTCTTCCACCTTTTTAATGGGCTAACACTGCCATTGACAGAAAATACGAACTATTAAATGGAGAGGTGAACATTTGAACTATAATGAAGAGATTATGTATAAGTTATTTCTATGCACAAATCCAATCAGGTGGTTCATTAATGAGCATCATTAATAATAACATTAATATGCTGGTCTGGCATTAGTCTTACTGTACTTTTCCATAAAGTCATGAAATGCTTTCTTCAATAGGCTGCATAGAAAAGGTTAAAGCTCAATTGAATCTGTAAAACCATGACTGTTTCTTTATGTTGGAGGAGTACAGAGCCCATTTAAAAGCCATATGTGGACCATCTGGGGAAATAACTTTAGATGCAAAGTACCCATCAAGCCTCAGGATAGTACTTCTTGAATGGTTGTGGTTTCAAAAATTTAGTAATATAAATGTAAGTTTAAATGTTTTATTTTCATTTCCTGCTGCCACATGAGGATGTACCATGTTTTTATGAAACTTTTTAATAGCATATTGTTCTACTTAAAAGAATAGCAACTACAATGAAAATAGCAAATGTGTTATGTATGGAACTGACATTTGATTGACAGAATAACTTGGTTAGTTGTCTATAAAGGTAATAGAATTGGAAAATTACAGGTTAGGTTTGGTCAGAATTTTTCATTACAGCCCACTAAATTCTGTAAATATTGTATATTTAATTTCACAGCTTAGACCATATTTGATTAAAAAAAATAGTTTAGCTATGGTAGTATATTTTGTAAGTGACATACTACAGAAAGTAACTTCTACTTATACTAGGTTTCTTAAATACTGAACATTGATCATGGCATTGTTCCTAATTTGTTTCCAATAATTCTTCCATGTATAAATTACTAATTGTTAATTCCCTATAATAGATAAGGAAACAGAGACTAATGTTACAAATATTGTGGGCTGTCTCTCTCATTTTTAAATTTATTTATTTGAAAGGTAGAGTTACAAACAGTGAGAGGGAGAGACATAGAGAAAGGTCTTCCCTCCATTGGTTCACTCCCCAGATGGCCGCAACAGCTGGAGCTGCACTGACTCACTGACTCGAAGCCAGGAGCCAGGTGCTTCTTCCCAGTCTCCCATGCGGGTGCAGGGGACTTGGGCCATCTTCCACTGATTTCCCAGGCCACAGCAGAGAGCTGGATTGGAAGAGGGGCAGCCAGGACTAGAACCAGTGTCTCAGGCAGAGGATTAACTTACTGTGCCACAGCGCCAGCCCCATGGGTTGTTTTTCTTAAAAGTGGATAATTTAATATAATCCTGGATGCCAATAGGAAGTTAAAATAATATGCTCTTTACTGCAACAAATGGAATAACTGCATTTATCTTTTGAATGACTATTATCCCAATCATCATTCTAGAAATAAGATAGTTTAGCCATTTGGTTTTCTTTAGAAAAAATATGAATTGTTATAAACTCCCTTAAGTATAACAAGTACGTAATGAAGCAAATTAAACATGTATCCTTTCTTCCCCATCAACACAAACATAATTTTAAGTGCCTGGAATCTCTCTCTTATCATCTGTCAACCTCATCTAGTTTCTAATTATTTCTACTTTCAGGGTATCAGTTTTCCAAAAGTAAAAGTTACAGCCAGAAGAAAGTTTGATGGTAGAAGAAAATTTGCTATGAGATAGCATTATTTTTCCACTGAGGTATTAAGCTAAAGAACCAATAATTGAGTTAATTTCATTTTTATCTTTTCCTTTTTCCATTTTTAAGATAGAATTTAATGAGAATCACTTGGGTCAAGTACTACATGTGTACATTATGGTCCCCTACCTGTTCCTTACAAAAATCCTAGAATATAGGTATCATTAAAATTTCCATTTTACAGATAAAACTGATGTTTCAGAAAGGTAAATAATTAGCCTCAAGTCACAGAATAAGTAAATGGCTGAGTTAGGTCTCTCACCAGGTTGGTCCAACCCAACACAACAATTTTACATCTGTACACTAAACTCTACTGATTTTCCATTAACACTGTGATGAAAGAGAATACACCAGGAGGGGATGATGTGCGTGCCTAAGAGATCCAGTCTAAGAATAGTAGACCCGTGTTTTGGACAGAGGTATGCACAGAAGAGAGGATTTAATATGGTAGCAGAGCAAAGCAATTAACCACATGAGCTCTGACATCTGCCCAGTG
This sequence comes from Oryctolagus cuniculus, assembly GCF_051225735.1. NCBI lineage: Eukaryota > Metazoa > Chordata > Mammalia > Lagomorpha > Leporidae > Oryctolagus > Oryctolagus cuniculus. The sequence continues at coordinate 94,034,075 of NC_142877.1, forward strand.
AGGTTACAGATCTGATCCTTGCTATGTATAAGACTTTGGTGGCAACTCAGTCCACCTCTTTATGGTTTATTCTCCTCATTTACAAAACAAGGATGACAGTATTATTATAGAGAGATGTTTTGAGGATCATCTAAAAGAATCCATGAAAGACATTTGGCATAATACCTCACTGTAAATAAGTGTTTAACAAAGGGTTGTTACTAAAACTATTATATTATTAAGTGGTAGTAAATAAAAGCAAGTGAGAAATGTTGAGAAAAGAATGCCTAGCATAGGTAGAAGATATAAGAGAGTAAAGTAAAATACATCAATAAGTATTAGGATATTTCACCAAGAGATATTTTGGAGGATGCATTAGTAGGAACAGAAAAGTCAAATATGGGCTTAATTCAAGTCGATTGTCTGCATGATGTGAGGGGGAAATCCAGTGACTTCCACTCCTGCCACTAAATGACTTTGTAACTCTTGGAGGAGCATCATTCAACCTAGCAGTTAAGACACTTGCATCTCACAATGGATGTCCTGGGCTCAGTTCCCAGCTCCAGCTCCTGACTCCAACTTCTTGCAAATTCAGATTCTGAGAGGCAGTGGTAATGGTGCAAATAATTGCAATCCTGTCACTCACACTGAATTGCATTTCTGTCTCATAGCTCTGGTCTCAGCCCAGCCTTGGTTATTATGGACAATGAAGATCAAGCTAGCTGATGGGAGTTCTCTCTCTCTCTGCCTCGCAAATAAATAGAAAATAGCAAATACATTTTTAAAGCATATGTAAAAATATATATACTTTATGTAAATAAAGTATATATAAAAGTATAAAGTATATGTAAAAACTATATATTTAGAAAATAGAATTAAAAGATAAGTTTATTTTGGTGCAAAAAAATCTTGAAATCTATGCAAAAGAAGGGTTTTCAAAAAGTTAGTGGAAATGCATTTTAAAAATCTATGCATAGATATATGTACTGATAGGATTTGGGATGTGCCTCTGGATATAAACTTCTGTGTTGTGTGTGTGTGGTCTCAGTACTCCTTTTCTATAATACTCGAATTTGTGGATGCTTATGCCATTTGTATAAAATAGTGTACTATTTGCTTATTACCTATGCACATCCTCCTTATACTTCAAATCATAATACTTAATAAAATGTTAATTTTAATACTTAACAAATGCTAAGCAAATAGTGGTTAAACTGTATGGTTGAGTAAACACCAAAAAACTCCACCGAACTATGTATGGGTTCAGTACAAATTTTTTTTTTGTATTTTCGATTCATGATTGGTTGAATCTACAGATATAGAAGCATGAGATCAACATCTGACTGTATATTTGCGTATGTATACACACCTAAATATACATGCATAGCTATTTATCTTTCATTATCATCATCTATCATCTATCCTGCATTAGGAACTAAAAAAATCACTAGTTGAGCACAACAAGTAAATGAAAGTTCTTTTTACACTACAAATCAACTTTTTTCTGCCTATCTACCTGCCTGCCTACTTGCCTGCCAATCTCTCCATCCCAGTAGTTATGAATGAGTATTAAGGACATCAAAAGCATGCTTTGTAGTAAAAAGACTGGAAATAGCAAAGGACAGTAAGAAAGCATCCCATGGAATATGTGCTCTCAAGAGTTAGAATTCATGTGAAAGCATGATGAAGGACCAGTCCTGTTCCCTATGAGTATGTCTCTGTATTTTGTGCCTCATTCAAGAACAAGGTGTTGAAGCTGAGAAAGGGAGAGTCTGAACAGACACCTTGAGGGCATAGAAGGGCTTATGTGAGACTGAAAAACTTATCATAGGGAAAATGGACAAATTAGAAGAATTTATTATTTGTGGTTTGATGCCTTTTCTGATTCACAAAAACCGGTTTATGTGCCTCTTCTATATACCTCAGCATGGTGAGCTCATCCCTTCTGACTGTGGGATGATGGCTGTTTACTTGTCTCGCATTGCTTTGGGTAAGAAGTTCTTCAGGGCAGGTAGCATATCTTATTTATTGACCTATCTCCAGTGTTTGGCACATAGTTTAAACTGAGCAAGTATTAAAAATATTTTTAATAAAAATACAAGGTAATCATAATATCCTACTCACACATATGCCAGATATTCTCTTAATAATATATTAAAATTCTAAAACAACTCAATAGGGTGGATATTAACCTCATTCCTACTTTACAGATAAATAAGTTGAAGAATAGATGTTGAATAATTTGTTCAAGTTCCTTAAGCCAATTAGCAACAACTTGAACTCAAGCCAATTGACTTCAAAAATCTACACTTTGCAAAACACAACCACCCCTGTTAAGCAAGAGTGATGGAACTCCCTATTCAGTTATTAAGTTTTGGAATGTCCTAAAATAGAAAAGGATTACCAATTATACTAGAAAATCAAAGTAAAACTTGATCCAGTTTCAGAGGTACTTGCATGCATATCTATATCTGTAATACAGAGATGCTCTATTTAAAATAGCTAACTATACTTTGTGACATTACAAATACATAATATATAACTGTGACCTGTTCAGTTGTTCAGTTACAGCTTAGAAGGGATTTTAGAAGGAGTTAATGCATCTCCACAGTGAGACTGAAGTCCAATGATCACATATGCCCAGTATAAATAATTCCAGGGACAGAGAATTTAACAGAAATAACATTGTCCACTTGTTTAATAATTAAAATTTCCACATTTTTAAATGTCAAAGACTTTAAAATACAGAGAGAGAGAGAGATTGATCCATACTGTTGGTTCGTTCCCCAAATGCCTACAATAGTTGGGGTGTGGCCGAGACAGAGCCACGAGCTGAAAACTCAATCAAGGTTTCCACATGTGTGTCAGGGATCCAAGTGCTTGAAGTATCACTTGTTTCCAGAGTGTGCATTAGCAGGAAGCTGGAATTAGAAGCAGAGTTGGGACTCAAACCCATGTACTCTAATATGGCATATGGGTGTTCCAACTAATGCCTTAACTGCTATGTCAAAAGAATTTAGATTTTTGAAATGTTTTGGACAATTTCCCCACCTTGAGGGATGGTGGTTATGTTGGTATCAGCAATACGAATGTAGGAGAGCTTCTTCATTCCCTGGAAGGCTCCATTTTCAATTCCTGAGCTCTTCAGAGGGTTGGTGCCCAGTTCTACAAATGCAAGAAATGCAAGACTTTTAGTAAACATTTTAGAGTATTAAAAATCAGAATACTGTCTGTTTCAGCAAGAATTCTAAAAAGAAATTTGGGTCTACAACTTGATGGAAAAACAAAAGAGAAACTAAAAGAATGTCCCTCAAAACAATAGCAAAATGGGAGTAAAAATGTCCCTTCCTAGAACCAAGGAAAAAGACCTAAAACTTGTGCAAAAAAAGTAACAATTAAATTATTTAAGGTGACTTGAATCTGTCCTGTGTGTCACAGGGTACCTGTAGCCCTAGTGTTTTCTCCACATTTTCAGACTTTCAGGGACAAGAAAGAGAAGCATCATTGTAAGGTACCAAGTGCAAATTCGCAAATTTCCCAGTCCTGTTTCCGTAGTTCATTTAGGCTTAAGGTATGTAGGCTTTAGCTGATTTACCTTCCTACAGCTCAAGTGTCCTTCAGATCTCTTAAAGTGAACCTTGATTCTTGGTCTCAAAGTATAAGAAATCCGTACCTATGACAATCATCTGGTTCATTCCACTGAACACAGATTTTCGTACTTTTGTGATCTCATTCTCATGGGCACGCAGCTCTTGAAGAGATTTGGGCATTTTTTCTGGCAATTCTTTCAGATGGTTCTTAGACAAATAAAGTCGCTCCAATTTCACCAAAGGTGTAAATGCTCCAGGGCTGATTTTGCTAATTTTGTTGTTGACGAGGATCAATGCCTGTATGAACAAAAACAGCATCTCCTTAATATGTTTCTTTTTAAGCAAATTTCAAAAGGCAAAGGGACAGATGAGAGAGAGAGAGAATAAAGGCACTTAGGCAAATTTAACAAAGTGTAAGAAATTTGTCCTCAATTGTTGAATGTCTGTGTATTTGAGAATACAAGGAGGAAAAGGGGACTATAGTGAAAGAGAATGAAATTTTTCAGTCTCAAAAATGCAAGAGTATTAAGATGTATAATTAACCTATGAACATCCTCATTAGCTTACACTATTTGATTAATTGCAACTTCATTTTATAAGTAGCATAATCTGTTAGCAAAGCGTTCAGCTAAAATATAGTGGTTAAAGCTGGCACTGTAGTGAAGCAGGTTAAACCACCTCCAAGAGTGCTGGAATCCCATGTGGGCGATGGTTCGAGTCCCGGCTGCTCCACTTCCTATCCAGCTCTGCCTGGAAAGCAGTACAAGGTGGCTCAAGTCCTTGGGCCCCTGCACCAGCATGGGAGACCCGGAGGAAGCTCCTGGGTCCTGGCTTTGGATCAGTGCAACTGTGGCCATTGTGGTCAATTGGGAGTGAATCAGCAGATGGAAGACCTTTCTCTCTCTCTCTCTCTGACTCTCCTTCTCTCTCTGTGTAACTCTGACTTTCAATAAATAAATAAATCTTTTTTCAAAAAATAATAAAATATATTGGTTGATTAATACAAAATTCTAAGGGAATCCCAAATACTTAAAGGAGTTAAAACTCGAATATTTATAGGAGTTAAGGTATAGGAAATTGTCATCCACAGGCAAAAATTAGGGAAATTGGTAAAAGCCAGAGTCAGAGGAGCAGAGCGAGGTGATTTGCACTGCTACAGGACACACAAAATGGCAGACGCTTAATGAGAAAATCAAAGGAGATAATCAGTCGCAGGCCTTTGAGGAAAATGTTGAAGTCTTGATATAATTAAATGTATTAAATAAGATATGGAAAATCTATTTTATTTTACATGACGAAATATGACTTCATAATATCATGTTCATTTTTCTCGAAAGCCACTCATGTAGGGTTTATTCTGTAACCAAGGATTAGTTTCAAGGTCTTTTTTGGTTAGCATTTTATTTATAGGCAATTATTACTGTATTCATTCAAGACAGACTGCCCCTGAGTCTGTAAACTCGAGATTTGCCCCTAATTTCTGTGTGACTATGAGAAAGCAACTTGACTTCCCTGTGTCTTTGCTTCTTCATTTGTTAAAAAGGAATATCAAGTATGTATATGTCATAAGAATAACTATAAGATTAAATAAGTTAATGTTTATCAGGTACGAAGATCAGTGCCTAGTGTATAGCAATTGCTATACAATTATATGTTGTTTTCTACTGCATGTAGGTAAGCATAAAACTATGTTTATACAACATGTACCACTCATAATGAACCAGATGTGTAAATGGATAATTGGAGAATAAAGGAATAATTTTCTGTTAAATCCTTTCTATATTTAACCTTGCTAAATTTTAATTTCTCTCCTGCCTTCTCATTCACATATGGCTTTTTGAGCTGAAATTATTATGTTTATTTGTATAATAACAGAGGCAAAAATGATCATGAATGAAAGAGCATGAGAAAAGTAGCTGTTCAGAATCCTCTGAGGGCTTGGAAGCTCTAATAAACTCTCCTCTTCCATCTGATGTGTGCTTGGAGGTTGAAAGAAAACGATTACTAAAATGATGGTTACCTAGAAAACATGCTTAGAAAGAGACGGGCAAAGAAAGAACACATTATCATGAACGCCATATTTAATGAGAATGTTACAGAAATTGATGTCTCTTTTTTAAGGATAGAAAGACCTTAAAAATTGTTCAGTTTATACTTAAATGTACAGGAAGTTCAGATTAGAGTAAGAGAAACATTTTCCTTCAAAACAGCAGAGTCAGGGTAAATTTATGCAAATAAAATGAAGGTTTTAAATCTTAGTTTACTAAAGTAAGTTATACTCATTTATATATAGTCTCTTTAAACTTATTCTAATGATAGGTTAAGTAGTCCCTGACAAACCCTGTCAGTTTTGCCACATCGCATTTCCAGTACACCTGTAAGATAAAAGTGAAGAGCTGGCGAATAGGGGTTCATGCCTACCATCCATCTTGTCAGTGGTGCAGGGTTCAGGACCTCAGCTTCAACCCTGTCCTCCAGTACAACCAGTACGTTTTACTCCAACCAGCTTGTGCTCTTGTGTCTGCTCCTTATTTTCTTCTACATTAGCTATCTTCTTGCACTGAAAGACCTCTCTTACACTCTCTGCCAATCAGAATTCTTTTGTTCCACGTTTTCTCAAAACACTAACTGGTGACCTCATAAATCATGATGCCTGAGTTTACCCTTTTTGTGCCCTTACTACTCACTAGTTACATTGTGCTTATATTGTTGAACACATCAATAAACTGACTGTGACAGTTTATTATGTGCTATTATTTTTTGTAAACATTCCATAGAGAATCTTAAAAATTTAGGGAAAATATCTTCTTCCTCAAAAAAATTTGAGAAATTTTATCCTAGTGAATAAATGTTTATTGCTTTTTCCATCTTGACTGTCAGGAAGTTTACAATTGAATATCATCTTGATCATGCTGTGTAATACCTAATGACCAATGTATTCTGTTTCATACTGCATTATAGCCCCATGTATACAAGTACTTTAGAAATTTTGTGGAAAAGTAATTGAATGCAAAATTTTAAAAATTAATACATAGCTTTTTCATAATATATATTTACCATGAGTTTTTTAAGAAAAATATTTGTCTTGATTTCAAAAATTATAAGTACAAAAATAAAATTACTAGGGTCGGCATTGTGGCACATTGGTTTACACCATCATCAGTACCCTATTTGGGTACTGGTTCAAGTCGCAGCTGCTCCCTTTCAAATCTAGCTCCCTGCTCATGTGCCTAAGAAAGCAGTGGAAGATGGCCCAAGTGCTTGGTTCCCCGCACCCACATATGAGACCAAAAAGAAGCTCTTGGCTTCAGCCTGGCCCAGCCCCAGCTGTTGCAGCCACTTGAGTGAACCAGCAGATGGAAGATCTCTCTCTCTCTCTCTCTCTCTCTCTCTCTCTCTGTCTTCCTTTCTCACTGTAACTCTACCTTTCAAGTAAATAAAATAAGGTTACCTTTTAATTTCATTTTTCTATGTAATTTTGTGGTTTATTCATGTATATATTTCTTCTTTTATTATATACTAACCTGGTGATTTATTTTATACTTTTACTTTACTATGGATTAACTATTATTAATGTGTATTCCCCTTGAAATTAGTTTTCTATGTTTATATTTTCAAACCAAAGAATGTTTTTGTGACACCTATTAAAAGAAATTGTGAACTGTTATCTATGCAGGGTAGGGACACATCACTAGGCAATCTGATCCAGCTCCCTACTAATAGTCTGGGTCAAGCAGTGGAAGATCACCCAAGTGTCTGGGCTCCTGCCACCCATGTGGGAGACCTGGATTAAGCTCCTAGCTCCTGGCTTAGACATGGCACAGCCCTGGCTGTTGGGGCCATCTGGGGAGTGAATCAGTGGATGTAAGATTTCTCTCTCTCTCTCTCGTTTCCTTGCAATTTCCACTCTGTAGAGCAATTCTGTCATCTTGTCGATGAAGCAAGTAAACACAGGTTCCCTTCTCTAACATGACCTGTCAAAGAGAATTACATTCAAGCTAGACACCCATATCTCGAACAGTGCTGATTGGACAATATTTCCAGAGTTTTATCCCTGTGAGTTTCCTTCTCTGGATGCTCTTTGATGCCCTCCTTAAAATTTCTTGAATCTTGCTGAGGACCAGATTCAAAAAGAATGTCCTTCCAGAGTGAAATGCAGATATGTTGAGATTTTTATCGTATTTCTTTTACACACTGAAGTCTGGTGTATACATACTAATGTACACCAATATTTTAAGGAAAAGCTGTATCATATTCATCTCACAGATTTCTGGACTAGATAAAATAACGTTTATTCTGGTGTCCTATGAGAAGAGATAATGAATCTAATTTTATGAAAGGCTGTCTCATGCCTATTGGATTGGGTTAGTTATTGTTGATTGGGTTAATTACTCTTGATTTGTTTTTTCTTTTATATAAAGATTTATTTATTTATTTATTTGAAAGCAAGAGCTTCATCCAGGTCTCCCACATGGGGCAGGGGCCCAAGTATTTGGGCCATCTTCCACTATTTTCCTAGTCCATTATCAGAGGAGTTGGATAGGAAGTGGAACATCTGGGACATGAACTAGTGCCCACATAGGATGCTGGCATTGCAGGAAGTGGTTTCAACCTACTATGCTACAGTGCTGGGCCACAAAAATTTATTTGATTAAATCCAATAACTACTAATTATGGAAATTTTGGTAAACTAGGAGTAGAGGAGAATTTCCTCAGCCTGTCAAAATGTCATCCCCAAGGTTAGCTGTTCTTGATTGGGTTTGTTATTCTTCATTCATGGCATACCTTCTCCCAACTATAGATATATTCACTCTTTGCCCTGTTTTTAGTCCTCTCACACGTCCTGGAAACATGACCTCAGAAAACCACATCAATAAAATGCTACTTGTCTTGTGGCCTTCAGGTAGGTTCAGTCTTAGGAGACACTGGTAGGACATTGCGGGGAAGATTGTAGCCCCTCAGCTATTCCATGGCTTTAGTTCCTGAGGCCTTGGGAGTCGGATCGCTTCACAATGCTTGGTGGTGGCTGTACACCTTCGCAAACAGTCCGTTCTATAAAGTCTGTATGGAACTCTTGGAGGGTATGATCTCTTTTCTCAATGCATTGTGTCTGGTAGATTGGGCAGGTTAGTGAAAAAACAACAACACAGCTAAGGATGCCACAAACATAGTACCAAATACAAAGTAAGAAAATGTGTGTGTATTTATATATAATTGGAAATATAATTATATTTACTAACTATGATATGAATGATTATCCCTTTTTCTCTTGGTGTCAATCTTTGAGACTTTATAAGGTCTTGCATAGTTCTTTTAGTAAAATGAATGAAAGGAAACAAAATAAATAAATAAATTATACCAGGATCAACCTGTTTTGTATTCTGTTCCCTTATTTCAGAAGATAAGTGTTTTACTCAATAGAACATGAGAGGATTAAGATATAAAGTACTTTTGAAGCTAATGCTAAAGATATATGTAAGAAGAGTGGATGATTTCAGAGTGATCTATAAATATGATTCTTTCCTCTTCCACCATCACCGAAAATAATTTAATAAACACTTATGCACTAGTGCATTACCCAATAAAATTTTTTAACTTACTTAGTTTTTATTTTTTGGAAAATGTTTTGAGTCATATCTTGTAACTAAAAATAAAAACTGTTCTTACGTGAAGGTTCTTCAGGTTCTTAAAATCTCCATCTTTGATTTCAGTTATTTTGTTGTTTTGCAGGTCCAGTAGCGTCGTGTCAGGGGGAAGGTCCTTGGGCACTTTGTCCAGACCTAGCATGTCAAAGAAAGGAATGTGGAGTGAGTAGAAAGCGCACAGGCCTGCAGAGTCACAGAGAATATATTCATACAATCAAGCTTATATTGCAGTGATAGTTTTACCAGAAAAATATTTTTTTTCTCCTACAAATTGCTCACACTGTAGTTTACAATGTTTATCATTTCCAGTGAAGTCAAAAGATTTTTTGTTTGTTAGTCATAAACTGAACATGTTTTCCCTATGATGATTCTTCTGCTTAAGCAGAAAATCCATAATGTGTGGCTCAACCGGCTCAGTGCACACTGTGTTCCACCTCAACGCTCTTGTGCAAGTGTTCAGTCTGACCAATACTTGAATCTACACAATTCTACGTAAATACTCTGTCAATAGACAAGTCCTCTAGCCAAAGCATAAGCTATAAAGATCTTTCTGATAAATCTAACACTGGCAAAGATTTAAGTCTAAAATTAAAATTATGTGTACATGTAACCCAATTGTGTCAGTAACTAGAAAACTTGTCCAAAGTTCTGAGAGAGCACTGCTTTCAGTTTTAATTGGAATGCTAAAACAATATCAATTTCAATTAACATCTTATGACCAATAGGTAAGCAGCTAACTATGAAACATATAAATTTGTTAGTATAATTCCCAAAATTTAATTATATGAAGCATTAGTCTTGGACTTTACTTTTAGTTCTGACTAACTGAATTATTGATTTTACTTTATGCATGTAAATTCATCGAATAAGCAAGTGGTCATGGTATTAAAAATATTTCATTAGTCACTTGGCAATTCTATTCAAAATATTTGTCATTTTCAGCAAATCATTATAAATGCTAATGGAGAACACTATTAAAGGAAGCCTTTTGTATTTCTCTCCTACAGTGACTTTGCCCCACATTGATGCAGAATGTTAAGTAAAAATTTGTTATAATATTAACTAAAATTAATGTAATAATTTCTACATTTTAAAATAGCATGTGTCAGGAGTGTTTCAACTTTTGGTCGAAACAACCTCTCCATCATTTCTGAAACCTGAAGTACTAAAGATCATTCTTTCATTCATTCAACCAAGCTTTGTCCAGCACTGCATAGGTACTATCAATTTATAAGGTGCTGAGGGTACAGCAGGAACAAGACAGAAATTCCCCGCAATTCATAACAAATAAAATTCACTCTACAGTTTTCAATTAGAAATAAAACCGCAACAATGTGTATTAATTGCTACATGGATTTTGAGTCTTACATAAGCATATAAACAGTTATTGTAGCCATATTTCAACTATTTACATTTCTTCCATGAATATCATAGAAAACATATTCCAAAACACTTACTTCTGAGTTTTCTTAAATAATTTTTGCTCACAATACCACTATTTTGTTGATAGTTGAAACAAATTCTTATTCTTAATTCGGTAAGCACTACATAAATTTTAATATCAAAATGCAAGTGATTCTGAGCTATCTTAAAAATGTTACATAAATACAGAATTTGCTAGTGAAACAGTTCTCACAGAAATAGCAAGAGTGAAGTGTTTCCAGTGCTGAACAGTAAACCACCAGAACAGCTACCTTGCGGGGAGGCTATTGAATGGCTCTATGCAGTTGTAATCACTGCCATTTTCAGAAATGTCAGTTTGCTAATTTCATGCAATTAGGATTGGTAGACTTCTGCCAAAGCTTTGATAATTAGCATTCTCCAACCAAGAAAAGACATTTCCTCTCATTTGGAATACAGTTAACTGCCCTCATTTCATAATTACTCCTTGTGCTCTTTTGTCAAAGTCTTAATTTCCACTTAGATGTACTTTTATATGTTGATGAACATAAATTCCAGTGACTCTCTTCATGTTTGGTCAATGCCAACTTGAAAATAAAACTTCAGATGCAAAAGGAAAGAATAGGGTGTCTGGATGGCTGACAATTTTGATTTTGTTGCCATCCTAGAATTTCATAACAACAAGAACTTCATAGTGATATATATATATATATATATATATATATACATATATATATATATATATAATTTCTGGGGATTTAACATAAAATACTATATTCAGTCTGGTGATTTTTGCTATTTATTTCTTGAAGAGCTATTCCAGTGATGAAAATAATGATCCTACAATCGTCTCCAAATTATTAAGAAGTCCCTACCCATTTGATAGACTTCACATACAGAGGTAGCAGTTTATGCAACTTTTAAAGTTTATTTGAAAAGTTGAAAAATATGATATCTTATTCACTTCACAAGAACTCAATGTGATTGGTAAAATAGTATACTAATTTCATTTTCCAGATATTTTTTATAAAGTTTAAAATATGAATAAGCCCATCTGGCTGGACTAAAAGACAACTCTCCAGGCTTCCAGCAGGGTGGTTTTTTTGGTGCATACCTATCTGTGTCCCCAGGGAGAATTTTTCTGACATTAGACCCAGTAAGACGCTGTACAACTAGAGGATAAACAAGGCATCAGGATGTTAACTGTCTTCCTCAAAGACTAGAGGCAGATTATAATGGAGAAAGTATCCAAATCATGAGTTTTTAAAATGTCACAAATTCAGTTCATGGTTCTGAAAATAGGGAGGGCCCTTAAACAATAGCTTTGTCTGTTATTCTCAAGTGCTGATCAGGTAGCTGCCATGATGGAAAGAAAAACTGGGGAAATCTGGTTAGTTTCAACCTACATTACTACACACACACACACACACACACACATTTCTGAGAACAATTCCTGCTTCCACTTTTCTAATTTTACATATCCCTTCCTTAAAAATTATTATGCGAGTAGATAGCACGTTGTTGTTATTCTGTTAGATTTGGTTCTGACATAAAAAATAAATTAACTTGTTCAACATCCAGAAACATCTACTTGTCCCAGAAATTAGGAAATTCTTAAACTAATCCAATATTCTTTAGTAATAGGTAAAGAAAGAAACTCAAATTAATTAAAAAGATTATCCAAAGTGTCTCCCAGCCTACTTAGACCAAAAATCAATATGGTTTGAGTAAGCTCACTACACAACTACCTGGTGTGCCATTTATGCAGACGGCCACCACTGTACATAATAAAAATAAAGTGGATCTACAGCTATCCCTTGGACATACTGTGCTCATTTACAGCCAGTCATTTCATTTGTACAAGGCCTATTTTCTGGAAGACACCACTTACTCATTCCCTTCTACTTTCAAACTAACAATCCTTTTACAATTTACCCATTATTTCCCCTCTTCCATAATACTCATCCTGATCACCCCAAATAACAGTAGATTCCAAACTTCTTCTTTTGTAGACATACGTGTGCAGACTATACTGCCTCCATTTAGTGTTGGTTTTTTCTGTGCAGACTAATGATGTTTTCATCAGAGTGCTGCTCTAGGTGCTTAACTCATAGGGCACATTTTTCTGATTGTTTTTAGAATCTGTCTGCCTTTCTGTCCCTGATGGGAAGTTGGTGAGCATGGAGATATTTTCTGCCATATATCATCACAACATGTCTCCCTATCTTGTAATCCTGTAGGTTTCTATTTTCCTTAGTGGTGTTAAGATGCCACTGATCACAGCAGTCATAATTTTCTAATTCACAAACTGACCATTTTTTTTTTTTAATTTTTTTTTTTTTTTGACAGGCAGAGTGGACAGTGAGAGAGAGAGACAGAGAGAAAGGTCTTCCTTTTGCCGTTGGTTCACCCTCCAATGGCCGCCGCGGCAGGCGTGCTGCGGCCGGCGCACCGCGCTGATCCGATGGCAGGAGCCAGGAGCCAGGTGCTTTTCCTGGTCTCCCATGGGGTGCAGGGCCCAAGCACCTGGGCCATCCTCCACTGCACTCCCTGGCCACAGCAGAGAGCTGGCCTGGAAGAGGGGCAACCGGGACAGAATCCGGCGCCCCGACCGGGACTAGAACCCGGTGTGCCAGCGCCGCTAGGCGGAGGATTAGCCTAGTGAGCCGCGGCGCCGGCAGCTGACCAGGAACATTTTAGAAATGAATGCTACCATCAGATATGCCATTCTCATTCTCAGCCCCCTGAAAATACCTCTTACTGTCTTCTGTGCTTTGATGTATTTGTGAAATAACCTTTTTTCACATGTGCGTTTGAAGAACACAGACCTTTCTCTCTACCATAGTTTGAATGCTTGTCTTCTCTGAAACTCATCTTAAGAATTAATTGCTAGGCTGGCGCCGCAGCTCACTAGGCTAATCCTCCGCCTGCGGCTCCGGCACACCGGGTTCTAGTCCCGGTCGGGGCGCCAGATTCTGTCCCGGTTGCCCCTCTTCCAGTCCAGCTCTCTGCTGTGGCCCGGGAAGGCAGTAGAGGATGGCCCAAGTGCTTGGGCCCTGCACCCCATGGGAGACCAGGAGAAGCACCTGGCTCCTGCCTTGGGATCAGCACGGTGCGCCGGCCACAGCGGCCATTGGAGTGTGAACCAACAGCAAAGGAAGACCTTTCTCTCTGTCTCTCTCTCACTGTCCACTCTGCCTGTCAAAAAATTTAAAAAAGAATTAATTGCTGCTCTAATAATAGTAAGAGGTGCAACCTTTGAGAGGTAATTAGGATTAGATAAGCTCATGAGAATAGGGATAGCTAAAGCTTTAGAATGAGAGTGATCTGAGCTATCAAATCTGCTGTGCTGCCTTGCAACTGTGCGCAGAGTTGCCGACTGTTGCAAAACCTCATCAGAAATATTCTTTGATCTTGAACTTCCCATTTTCAGACCCATGAACTGAATATATATCCTTTAAATTTATTCAAACTTTTGTGCTTAAGCTCCTGTGCCTCAACTGTCTTACACATTTTATAGAAGTTTTCTATGCAATCAAGCTACACTGCAAAGTGGTATCCTACCAATGTGCAGAGCAGGGTATCAATTACTGCTAGTTAGAATCATTACCCAAAAGGAGAAGAGAGGGTACAGTGCTAATTACCTTGCTGATTATTAGTCTGTACGTATTTTTCTTTCCTGTGTAAGACAATTATAAGGTCAAAATCTATTTTGCAGATACATCAAACTCAGATTTGCAACTGAAGATTCCAGTCAATTTTTAATCAAATATTTCCTAGCTTTGTCGTATTTTTCACTGGTCCTTTGAAGTCCAAGGCCTTAGCGGAACTTGTCTACTGAGCTCTACCTTTGGATAGTTAGCCTTTAGTTTAGTAAGCACACTCTTCCCAACAGCTATTGCTGGTCAACTTAACCCTACATAATGGAGGTAAAATGCCATATCTATAAAATATCATATCTTATTTATAAAAACTTTGAGCCAGAATGACATAAGTTAAAGTCAACTTTGCCACAAATTAGAGACAAGTAGTACATGTAAGTTAGTATCCCTCAACCCTAAGCTTCTCATCGGAAAATGCTGAGTCTGAAGTAAATTGAGGTATAAATTCACTAGAACCAAGAATTACTTTTTATGAATAACATAAAACATTTTATTTGAACTAAAAATCAATCTTTAAAGAATATAAAAACTGGTATTCTTCTTTGGAAATGGTTCATGTACATCAAGATTTTTAAATCTTTTATATCAACAACTTTAAAAATTCTATTTTTATATGTAAGTGTGATTGTACTAACTATATATAATTTTATTTTTAAGACTTATTTATTTGGGGCTGGCGCTGTGGCTCACTTGGTTAATCCTCTGCCTGCAGTGCCGGCATCCCATATGGGTGCCGGGTTCTAGTCCTGGTTGCTCCTCTTCCAGTCCAGCTCTCTGATGCGGCCCGGGAAGGCAGTGGAGGATGGCCCAGGTGCTTGGGCCCCTGCACCCACCTGGGAGACCAGGAGGAAGCACCTGGCTCCTGGCTGCAAATCGGCATAGTGCGCTGGCCGTAGCGGTCATTTGGAGAGTGAACCAATGGAAGGGAGACCTCTCTTTCTCTCTCTCACTGTCTAATTCTACCTGTCTAATAAAAAAATTAAAAAAAAGACATTTATTTGAAAGCAGAAAAATAGAGTGGGAGAGACACACACACACAGAGAAAGGGTACTTTTAAACTGACTAATTCAATCCCCAAATAGCTGCAACAGCCAGGCAGGGCCTGGCTGAATCCAGGAGCTAGTAACTCCACATTGATCTTCCACATCGGTGGCAGAGACCCAAGCACTCGGGCCATCTTCTGCTCCCATCCCAAGCACAGTAGCAGCATTCTGAACTGTCAATCCAAGGTGGGATGCCAGCAAATGTCATGTTCGCAGCAGCGGTGGCTTAACCCCCTGGGCCCCAACACAGGTCCCTGTGCATGATCATTCTTACTGATGCTCATAAATTTTATGGTTACCCGAAAAATGATACAGAAAGTTGGACATCAGACATTGTAAGTGATGTATCAATTAGGCAGGTAAAATTTTCTTCAAAAAATGCATTATATTAAAACAGTCATAGAAATATGATTTAATCCCTTTATTACAATCTTAAATCTAAGACTTAACTATGAAGTAAACTTGAACATTAATTTGTATATCACTTATATAACACCTTAAGTTCAATCCTATGCTGCATAATGATATTTCAGTCAACACATGTGTGAACTTCTAGGGGTTCCATAAGATTCTGTTGCCTAGGGGCTGGTGCCGTGGCTCACGTGGTTAATCCTCCACCTGCGGCGTTGGCATCCCATATGGGCGCCGGGTTCTGGTTCCGGTTCCTATTGCTCCTCTTCCAATCCGGCTCTCTGCTGTGGCCTGGGATGGCAGTGGAGGATGGCCCAAGTGCTTGGGTCCTGCACCCGCATTGGAAACCAGGAGGAGGAGCCTGGCTCCTGGCTTCGGATCAGTGCAGCACATGGCGGCCATTTGGGGAGTGAACCAATGGAAGGAAGACCTTTCTCTCTGTCTCTCTGTCTCTCTCTCTCTGTCTAACTCTAGCTGTCAAATTACAAAAAAAAAAAAAAAAAAAAAAGAAAGAAAAAAAAAGATTCTATTGCCTAGTGAGATCATTGTCATCGTAGTTTGTGTAAGTGCACTTTAAGATACTTGCACAAGAAAGTGAAGGTCTCAGAACTTACCCATCATTAAACAATATATCATTATAGTTTGCAATTTTAAACAATGGCATTCATTGGAACATATAGTATCTGTGAAACTTTCTACATAATATATGATTTTCCCTCATACTTCTCATTATAAATGATATGATTTTTGTATTCTACATGATTTTCTACAATAGGAATCCATCAAAAGATAAATTCTGGCTGGCACTGTGGTGCAGCAGATTAACACCTGGCCTGAAGCGCCAGCATCCCATATGAGTGCCAGTTCGAGTCCCGGCTGCTCCATTTCTGACCCAGCTCTCTGCTATGACCTGGGAAAGCAGTGGAAGATGGCCCAAGTCATTGGGCCCCTGCACCCATGTGGGAGACCAGGAAGAGGCACCTGGCTCCTGGCTTGGATCAGCTCAGCTCCAGCCTTTGTGGCCAATTGGGGAATGAATCAGCAGATGGAAAATCTTTCTCTCCCCCTCTGCCTCTCCTCTCTCTGTGTAACTCTGACTTTAAAATAAATAAATAATTTTTTTTTAAAAAAAGATGAAAACTAATTCTTCTCCCTCCCCTTTGAATCTGGGATGCCTATATGAGGATTTCCTAAATCATTAGGTTATATAGAAAAGAAACATGACGTTTAAGGCTAAGTGAGATAAAAATGGTACAGTTGTTATGGAGTTCTAGGTTACTTCCTATAGTGACAACCAGTGCTCATAGAAGAACTATTTCTACACAGAGATTACTATACTGAAAAAGCCACCTGAGTTAGCAGATCACAGAACAACTGAGTTCCAGCACCAACTCCCAGTTGAGAGTGAGCTATCTTGGGGGTTGTCGCCTTCCCACAACTATAGCTCTAAGCTAATATTTGACTGAAAATACATGAGACCCCAAGTGAGAACAACACACCTGAGCTGTTCCCAAATTTCTTGTTCCTGTCTTCATGAGAAGAATATAATTTTTTAAACCATAATAATTTGGTGAAATATTTATTTACCAAAATTTACAGGAACAAAGTTGTCTACTAAATTTGTTTTTCAGTGAGCATCCTTTAAAAACATTCTAAATATTCCATTAAAACAGAAGCCACCACAGTAATTTGTTTTCTCTATTTCTCTTAAAGAAGATAAATCTTTAAAATATGGTTATGGGGGCCAGTGCTATGGCGTAGCAGGTAAAAGTGCCGCCTGCAGTGTTAGCATCCCATATGGGTGCCAGTTCGAGTCCTGCCTGCTCCACTTCCAATTCAGCTCTCTGCTGTGGCCTGGGAAAGCAGTAGAAAATGGCCCAAGTCCTTAGGCCCCTGAACCCACATGGGAGATCCAGAAGAAGCTCCTGCCTCCTGGCTTTGGATTAGCTCAGCTCCAGCCACTGAGGCCATCTGGGGAGTGAACCAGCGGATGGAAGACTTCTCTCTCTCTCTCTTTCTCTCTCTCTCTCTCTCTGCCTCTCCTCTCTCTGTGTAACTCTGACTTTCAAATAAATATTTTTTTGACAGGCAGAGTTAGACAGTGAGAGAGAGATAGATAGAGAGAACGGTCTTCCTTTTCCATTGGTTCACCCCCCAAATGGCCGCCACGGCTGGCACACTGCGGCCAGTGCACTGTGCCGATCTGAAACCAGGAGCCAGGTGCTTCCTCCTGGTCTCCCATGTGGGTGCAGGGCCCAAGCACTTGGGCCATCCTCTACTGCCTTCCCAGGACATAGCAGAGAGCTGCACTGGAAGAGGAGCAACCAGGACAGAATCCGGCGCCCCAACCAGGACTCGAACCCAGAGTGCCAGCACCGCAGGAGGAGGATTAGCCTAGTGAGCCATGGCTCCAGCCAAATAAATTAAAAAAAATAAAATAAAATATGGTTATGGGATAGGTGTTCAGTGCAGTTGTTAAGTTGCTACTTGGAATGCTGCATCCCATATTGGAGTGTCTGGTTACAATCCTGACTTCTCTGCTTCTGATCTTGCTTCCTATTCATCACACCTTGAGAAGAAACAGGTGATGGCTCAAGTACTTGGGTCCCTTTCCATCGCACGTGGGAGACCTGGATTGAGTTCTAGACTTCTGGCTTTGACCAGGCCAAGTGCTGATTGTTGCTAGCATTTGGAGAGTAAACCAGTGGATGAAATTATCTCTGTCTCTCTGTCTCTCTCCTCTCCCTGCCTTTCAAGTGAAATGAAAATAAACAAATTAATTAATTAATTAAATGTGATTATTTATCACAGTCAAGAAAACTCTACTTAAGAGATTACCAAAAAAATAACTTGAATAAAGACTGGAAAGAAATTCCTCCCCATCTCCTTCCCGTCTTTCTTGTCTGGCTGTCTGGAGGATGAATAGCCTTGTTCTACTAGCAAATGCCAGCAATCTGTAAACACTGTGTTGGACAAAGACCACGTTGCCTTAAAACACCACCCTTTTCCCACCATTGTGGCATGGGACCAAACCCCCAAGTTTATTCTTGTTGACTTCCACCAATATTCTTTTATATCATTCTATCTTCAAGTGAAGAAATAGGACAATGGAAGTTCACTCCAGTTTTTGTCAAATGAGCAAAGTGCTATTTAGATGCCACCATCTCAACAAAAACCTATCTGCTGAAAATAG
This sequence comes from Oryctolagus cuniculus, assembly GCF_051225735.1. Taxonomy (NCBI): domain Eukaryota; kingdom Metazoa; phylum Chordata; class Mammalia; order Lagomorpha; family Leporidae; genus Oryctolagus; species Oryctolagus cuniculus. The sequence continues at coordinate 94,052,999 of NC_142877.1, forward strand.
GCGTGTTTACCTATTTCACTCTTAAAAATGGCAATTTTTGACTGTGATGACAGTTTTAGGAGGCTTCATAAACAGAAGATTTAATTTCATTCTTTTTCAAACAAACTCATGGAAGTTAAGCTTTCTGGTTTTCGGTCATCCTCAAAAGGAAGAAGCAAAACTGTGCTGCAGCTCCTGTCTGCCATGTCCCCTCCTTTTGTCAGCTTGGTGAGGTCAAAAATATTGTAGACTTTTCAACCAAGCCCTCATCCAAGAACCAAGCTACGCATATGTCCATTTATTCATTCATCGGGCATTTTTGATGTTGAAGAGACTTTCAGGAATAAGGCCATTTGTTGAGTAGAAGATATACAAAGGTAAATTGTCACACTTCCCTTTTGGTATAGAAAGTATGTGTATACATAAAGATGTAATTAAAAGATACGGAATAATTCTATATAGGTAATTGATTGGTATAGAATATTCAAGGCTCATGTAGATTTTGGTGAAAGTACAGAAGTAGAAAAGTTACAGAAGTTTTTTTCAAAGCTATCCGCAGAGTAAATTAAAAGGTTATTGAATCTTGAGTGTTAACAACAAAGTTGTGATAGGGCTTTCTCCTTTTCCTGAGATGGGATAGAAAACTGATTTAATTTACTTATGTCTACTTTCAGGGAAATACACATAATCATCTTTCTGCCCTTGTTAAGATTAGGCGGTCTCATGGTTTTCCTCTTTTACCCAGGGAGTTGATATTCCAGCTAACCTATTGCCATCCTGTTGCTTGGAGCCAGGATTTTCTTCCATAGGAGAATGCATCACAGCTGCACTCTAACAGAATGTCTTGATCCCACACAGCTGCTTCTCCCTCTCCCCCTCCAGGGACAGAGAAGGAAACCAGGGATATGTCAGTCCTCTGTGGGGTTAAGCAGACAGATGCTTCCCTTAGCCTTCACTGACTTCTCTCTTCCTCCTCCCATCTTTAACCCCTCGAATCGGGAGCCTTGGTATTGTAGGTCACACCTGAACATTTCTCTTGCTTCATATGAGGATCAGTCATATTACACCCTCTTTGTATGCCACTGGGCATGCTCTATGCAAGCCTCCTTTTACCATGCTTGGAGATACCTTTTTTATGTATCTGAAACTCTGAACAAGGGATATCTATATCCTTGTGGCTGCAGAGCTAGAAAAGAAAAAAAAAAAAAGCCTTGGGAAACACTTAGCTTTCAGCATTCTGTCTGTTCCTCTACAAAACTGCTCTGGTTAATTTTTCTGGGTTGATTTCATGGGAGAAGCCTACAGTTCATTTATCTCCCATATAAGGTTTATTTCTAGAAAATCAATTTCCCATTCATGCAATAAGCTGTGGTATATGTCCCAAGTGGCAAGCAGTGATAAAATTTTTACCAGTTCAAGCAAAATGATTAAAGAGAAGAAGAAATTAACTTTTTGCAGCTTAAAGAGTTGTACTTTCTCCCGAGATCTTTAAAATTAAAATCTCCTTTGCACTGTGAGGTACGTTTTCCCAAGCAGTTGTTATCTGTATGCAGTCCATCTCCTAGAACCATTTTTAGAAGGCTTATATATAAGTTTAGAATCTTGTGATTACACCATGGCCATTGCTTCATTGTTCTCAGTCCATCTGAGGCAATTTTGTTTAAAACAATATTGGATTGGAAAATGTTGACTTTCTTGATAATTGTATAGTATTTCTGATTTTTGTCTATTTCCACTTGGAGATAATGTGGCCATCTTTAGGTGGGGAGGGGGAAAGAAGGTGGTAGTTTGTATCTAGCTTGACAAGCCATACTCTTATTAGAAATTCTAAATTTTCAAAATGAAAATAAAAACATGTGTCAGACACAACCTTACAATGTTACTGACCTTATCTGAAATGCTAACTTGATGTCTGATTACTGTGGTTTCTATAATACTCGTTTTTACATATATTTTCAATTATCACCTGATGAAGTAAGATATAGTCCCATTTAGCAAGTGAGGAAATAAGATTTTAAAAGTTTCTTACACGGCTTGTAAATGGTGAGATTTGAATTCATAGGTGTTTAATTGCCTAGCCCAAGATTTTTACACTGTCAAATAATTTATATAAGGCATTTCAAGCCTTTTGAGACTTGTTTATAAGAAAGATATCAGTAACAGCTACTTTAATTGTTGAGAATGGTCTAAAGGCAGTGCTTATGCTTACTAGACTTGTTAGAATTAATCTGCATTTCAGCAAGGAGATGAAGTCAGAGCCAGTTAGCTCCCTGGTGACACTTCATCCAAAACTGAATGGCTGAGCCAAAGAGTCCACATACATGTAAGAGAAATTGATTTCCTTCAAGATACCAAGCACATGAACCAGAACATCCAATGGGATAGCATTTAGGACATTTTCAAAAGATTTGAAAAGAAGTAGTGACATTATGGTTTTATAATTTTAAGGTAATTCATAATTTCTCAATTTGCTAACCTTATTTAACAACTTTATACTGTTGTTTTTTATAAGTGCTATAATTCAAAGTGAATTGTTTTATGCCTTAAGAATACAATTTTTAAGAATAAGACATTTTAACCATAAAATTCTTATTTAAATTATTAATGTAAATTATAACAAGCTCAGCAAAACAATTTATGAAGCATATACGATTGCTTCCTTTGTATTTCAGGCTCAAAAAGCACATGGCAATGCTACTCTGATGAATTATAACAAGGGACACAAACATTCAATGCATCTACCACATGCCCTAAAGTTTTCTCATGGAATAATTTTGTGTTAATTTTGCAGTTTTGACTTCTTAGCTTGGGAAAAACTGTCTAACAATTTGATGCTATTTAACTTAATCAGATATATTGCTTAGTGGAAAAGTTAATGATCATAATTTAAAAGTTTGTATTAAACAGTGTTTAGATAGTAAGATGGCAAAGGACTACTGTCCTTCCACACTGTAGTTTCTCTGTGCTCATTGTAACTTCTGAGGATAATTCTGAAGACAACATCAGCCCTTGATACAGATAATGATTAACATTTCCAATCCCAAAGTGCATTGCACTTATTCTTTTATTATGAAAATTCAAGATTTATAGTCAGATCACTAGGGAACTTGGAACAAAGAAACAAACTACTTTGCCCTAACTATGAATGAAGTTACCCATTTCTGCTTTCTTATTTTCTTTCATTTTTTGATGTACATAATTATCATACAATAAGAAACTGAGTCGAGATGCTCTATGAACCAACTATCTCACACTTACAAGAGGAGTTCTAGGCTTAACTGTGATTTTTCTGCAAATGAAGATGTCAAGGCCTTAACGATTTGCCAATGAGAAAGGGTTGGATAGTAGTTGAAATTGTGAATAGAGCTGGTTTTTTCTCTTTCAAAGTAAGGGCATTTTTCTTCCTCTTCAGAAGTATACTCTGCTTTAGAAATATCTGATTAAAATGTTCATGGTATCTTTTAATATGCATTTCTGAGTCAATAAAAACTAGAGATACTTTGGATCAGCCCATTGCTCCCCAGAACTTAGTTAAATATGATACCTTAAAACAAATGGTTATTATAATATTAGTTATTTTTTTAGAAATGTAAAAATTTTCCAGGCTGAAAACAAAACAAAACAATCAAAGCAAAATGAGAACAACAGCAAAATTGTATTATGAGATTCCCCAGTTAGTGAACTTTATCTTTCCTAAAACTAGATTTTGCTATTTAGTTTCAAGCCATAGTCCTGACCTATTACTTTAATCAGAGTCAAGCTTTATTAAAAATTTGTTATGGGACCAAACCAAAATATATATATAGAAAAATAAAATTTCAGTAAAGTCACTAGCCATCTAATTTTTCCCTTAAAATATCAACTGTTCATTTTTGATAATGTGTGCAGTGGGAGTAATGAATCCTTTTAACTTTGTTGTCAGAAATAATGTGAAATTTAACTTGCAGCATATTTCTTGGGAACTTGGCCATTTTAGTAATCTCAGAGAAAGACAGTTTATCACTTCTCTATCAGTTGTGATGGTTTCTTTATTCAGATTTTTCAGTCTTTTGTTTTCTCACCTAAAACAGTGATACAGGTCAGATGCTTTTAAAAGTTTCTGGAGAACTTGATAGCAATTCAATCTCCCCTGTAGCAAGCATGCAAATCAAAAAAGACCAGTCAGCACCCCTAACATCTAAGATTCACAGGAACTGCGACCATATTTGGCCTGGCACAGAGCTGACCCATGGCATGCTCTCAGTAGATTTGCGGGTTGAATAGACAAATTAGGGACGTATGTTATCTTCTTAGAGTTGTAGCTATGAAATACATGAAATTTGTTATTTTATATTAATGAATTTTTAATTTTTTAAATGAAAACAGGAAAGTGAAATTTCCTGTAGCTTTCTGAAAACCTTGATATACACATTTTATTTGGGTTTTATACCATATATATCAGCACTGAAGAAGCTACCTCAGCATTCGATTTTCAGTTGTTATTGTGGAACCTATTTCATGTGATTCCATATTCCTGCATGTCATTTATTCCAACTGCAGCAGTTAGTAACAATGTGCTTTTTTCAAAATACTGCTAGAAAGTACGTTCTGTATAAGTACAGGGTTACTGAAAGACATGCCTTCCTATGTGATGGAATTTCTTTTGTAAGGAAATGCACTATGGTAGAATCATACTATAAGGAATGTTTTTTTCTTTCCAGTAAGAAACTATATCAAAAGAAAAGATGAATATAAATCAGCTGCCACGTAAAGTAATTTTTTTCCCTTTGGCTCATCGTCTGAGGCCTCAAAAGTTTCTGGAGATTTATCTTCTAAGTATGTTGCTTGTGGAATTTCCAGGCCAATTTTTTTTTCTCAAAAGATGATAAATCAAACTGTCTCTGGGGTGTTAGGCTAAAGATAAATGCTCTGAGACCATGTTTAATATTTACACTGTACCTTAGTTATAAATATTTCCCTTGAAACTTTCTAAAGAATATAAACAGCTGGATTACAAAATGCCAAAGTTAAAGGCAAAACTAAGACTCAAAGATTAAGCATGTATTTTGGTACTTGAAAGATAAGTTTGTGGCGTAACATTTATCTTGTTTTTCTGCTGGTAACTTTGCATACTTTATAATTTAGTAATGCTCAAACTCTGTTATCTGGGCCAATTCAAGAGTGAGAGACTTCCCTGGGTTTTCTTAATATCTGAGATTTCATGAACACAACTTACAGAATGCAAATAAACCATCACTCTGCAATCCTAGTATATAAGAGTATTTTGTTGAAAGCTTTATGCTGCAAAAATAGAGTCCATGAAGTTAAGAAAGATTTTTTTTAAAAAAGCATTTTATTCCGAAGTAATAGAACTGTGACTAAGGAAAAGCAAAGGACTACTAACTCAGTTACTTCTCTTTCCGTTCTACTTTACTTCCTTTCCTACTCATTAGGTGGCACTGTCTCTCGCATTTGAATCTCAGAGATTAAAATTGAAAACTGAACTCTCAAACAAGGAAGGTAATGAAAGCCTGCACCCAACTTACCCAAATCAGAACACTGGACAACTCGAAGGTGACACTGACAGCGGAAAGGACACACTGGTCCCAGCATGTCCAAGTCGGGAAGTTCAGGAGCTCTCTCGTCTGGGCCTATCCCAGAAGCTTCATCTTCTAGCATAAAGTCAAATAAGCCTCTCTGTTGAAACGGCCCGGCCCAGGAAACTTGTGCAAGCAGAAGGAGGATGAGAGTTGCCGTCATGATTTATTTCATGTATTTTCACAACCAGGGAACCTAGGAAACAAATGGAAGGTTTGGGAAGAGTAGCATTGCCTGGTCCGTAAAGCTGCACCATAGCATGAGCACAGGGAACAGCATAAATTCTAAGATTTCACTTATTATTCAGAAGCAGAATATTAAAAATGTATTTGAAAGGTGATAGGGTCCAATACAGTCTCACTTGCACAACTATTTCCATATGAAGAGAAATTTGAATATTACTTAGGCTTCCTTGTTTAGATTTGGGGTCTGAATTAAGACATTACACTATGTGATCACATCATTTGCAAAATTCTCACGATAATAAATCATGTTGGACTTTTCATTGCTCATTCAACACAAGCCACGGAGGAGTCAGATAAAATTCTGTCTATACACATGAAAGATCTCCAATTCCTGCCTCGGAAATATCTCTGGATGCCAATCTGATATCTTGGTCCTACTGTATTTATTTTGTCCTGGCCTTCTCACCACTGCCTGAACTTTTGCAAGAGGTGCTACTCATCTCTGTCTTGAGTATTTTCTCTACTTCTAGCCACTATGTTGTACAAGTCATTTTCAAAAAAATTAAAACTCATCTGTTAATTTCTACTATGAACCTTTCATTGACTTTCCATGGCTTAACAATAAGATGCACATTGACTGTGTTACACGTAGGACTACTCATAATCTGATAGCAGCAGCTACTTCTAGTCATATTTCTTTTCATTTTCTCCCCACTACCAGTCCCCATCTCAACCCCAACACTCAAAGCTGCTTGTCATCATTTAGAACACCTACCTTGCAGGAGCCTTGCAGAGATGAATTGAGACAATGGGCCTCCCTTCTCTATTCCCTGGCTCATCCAGGAAGGATGCTGCGTTCCCTCTCTTCTGTTCTCCCAAAGCACGTCGCTCTTACCTCTTTTAAAGGACTTATCACATTAGATTGTAATTTGTTGTGCCTACTTGTTCTGTCCTCCCCACCAGAAGATGTAGTCCTTCAGGGCGTGTCTTATTATCCCTTGCTCTGTACCCGGGCCTTGCACAATATTTTGCACACAAATGACTCAATTGACCATAAATATATTAACAATGCGATCTCTTTGATTTCTTCTTAGCATCCAATTTTTCTGATTTTTAAAAACACACAATTATCCTTTTTTCTATATCTAATTTCTGGTATAAAAAATTACCAAATTGAAAACCTAAACTTGGTATTATCAACATTCTTATCAAATATTAACTCCATTGGCTTCTTTTTCAAACTAATTGTTTTAAGTATACAAGAAATACATATGGAAAATCCTAACTTATTTTTATATGACATATATGTTATGTTATCTGATTTTACCAACAGGGCTATTTTGTTAAAAACAACAAGGAAACTAAAAATGTACAGATTTGACAAGTGTATAAATATATATAATATCCATTTATTAAACAAGAGCTTCTAGACATATGTATATATCTACATTTCTAAATTGATCAAATTGAACTAAATAAATGTAGTTGATTGCATAGAAAAACAGAGTCCATTTGTGAGATAATCTATTTTAAAATAAATCCTAATGAAACTATTCTAAGTATTCTTAAAACATATTGCAGATGTTACATTTAGTCTTATCATCTCTACCTTGAATTATATACTGATAAAGCTATACATTCATGATCAGATTGAAAGAATTGTTTATTGTGCAGTGGTAGCACAGATAGCAAAGAAGAGTAGAGAAAAAAGATCGTTGTGTGCTCTAACATGAATGTAACTTCTAGAAGTTTATGCAAGATCCACTAAAGAGGACACAAATATTTTTCGAATTTTTACTCATTTGTTCTTAATTTCCATTTATCGCTAAATTACATATAGACATGGCTTTTCACTTAAAAACTACCATAATTATTATTAGTCGCATGGTCACTTTAAGTTCAATATCAAGTTTTCTCCAGCAGCCTATCCCCACTGAGTTCCTGACTTTCCCTTTAAGAGGAGCCTCTATTGTTTTGGCAGTGTGTTTGCTTGGATTAAATCTAAGGAAGTGGTTTTCTATCTGTTTTACATTAAAATGCAATGTTTATGGTTTACCACAAGTTTGCTGGCGTTGCATATTTAATATATTACAATTTTAGAAGAAAAATGAGGCAAAGTAACTGCAGATTTAATAAATAGCAAGCTGAGTTAATGCAGATGTCGTTTTGTAATTTTTTCTCCAGAGCAAAAAGGGCCTAGTTATTTCACTAACAATCCAAAAAAGGAAATGTTGAGATTTGCTCCGAGGAAAAGTATCATCACTATATTTGTTTACTTGTGTTAAAATGGTGCAGTGCTTCGCACAATATTCTTTTTGATTGAAGTTGAAATCAGGCAATATATATTTTCAATTACTTATTTTTATATAACTTTCATTTGTTGTGTGTGTGTGTGTGTGTGTGTGTGTGTGTGTAGGAGACTGCCTGTGCTGCATTTAACCATGAATGTCCCAGGGTACCATAGCAGCATATCTAGAAACGTTATGTGAGTTTTTCCAAGAAATAACTTATTTTAAATTAGTGTCATGATTCGTAAAGACCCAGCATCTTAAAACATTTAATGTGGGCTATTGATACTAATGATTTCTTTAACCATTCCCTTCCTCCCTTAATGAATCAAAGATATGAACTGCAAACAGCAGTTACTCATGTTGAAATCAGGGAGATCATTACTGAGATAATCTACTTGTAAATTTTCACTGAAATTGTTTCAACTATTCTCCACATGTTCTCATATGACACGTTTCTAGATGCTTGTTGCTAGTATAATGCTTCTCCTCCAATAAAGCTAGTTACCATAGTTTATAAATGTTTTAGCAAAAACAGTTTCTAACTCCTTAAACTACTTAATCATGTTAAATTAACTATATTGTTCATATCAACATTTGGCATAATGTTACTTGTGCTCTTGGTGTGATTTTCAAAGCAAAAATTTAACCAATAAGAGATAAGAAAAGCTTTGCCCCAGCCCTGGGTGAAATAAAAAATTAAGTAATAACAGGAATAATTTAAAAAATAAATAATAAAAGCTTCTACCATTAACGGGGCTGCTATAAGAGGCAGTTGGCTCTTTTTCCAGTGCAAATAGCAAGAGGAAGAAAAAGCCACAGGTATTTACATCACAGTGAGCCCACTTAACCAGTGGTCATCATGTTACCCTGTTTTAAAATTAGAAAAAAAATTAACCCAAATCCTCATTGTATCGTGAGTGTATCTTATAATAAAATTTCATTTTCATTCAAAATATTGACAGGGGCACTACTTTAAAGTAAGGAAACTATGAGAATATCTTAGGTCTTAATAGCATACATATTTTCTATGTTGATTTTTCTCCTTTCTGGTGGTAACTTCTATTCATTCCTGGGGTTGCAGAAATATACATTAGATCTCTGCAACTAATCACCAACATTGCTAAGGTTTTAAAAGTTCTTAAAGTGTACAAGAATTCAGCAGGGAAAAAAATCCTGAGATGTGTAATTCAGCTACAAATAGTATGCTAGTTTAGAATACTTTTCTGTTAACACTTCCTAAAGAGCTAAACATTTCATTAATACAAAATTGATACAATACAAAAACATCAATACAGACAGTCACGGTGTTAGGTTACAGTTTTTTAATAAGCATCTTTGTGAGAACAGAAGATAAAGAGCTCAAACAACACATTAAACCATTTTACCAAATATTTAACCTCTGTTTTCAAGCAATACATGCTTAAAATGTTTCAAGAAATTATTAAAAGTTTAGCATAATTTTCTTTCCTTTCTTTTTCTCACCAAACATTTCCTGTTGCTGTCCATTTGACCGAAGTTTTGAGTCTGTAGCAGAGTTCAGGACAATTATTGAAAACCATACCTTTTAATCCGGGAATTTGCCACTGGAGCCCTCAAAGCTGAGATGTAATTACACTAAATATTCAGCCCAAGCAAAAGAGTTTGCAGGTGTGGAAAGAAGGAGGGGGTAGGTGCTGCTCTGTGACTGTCACTAGGTTGAAAACCTCCTGCTTCTACTCCATAGCACAGTTAAAAACTAAGGTTTCCCTCAATGAACACAATCCGGCTGACACCCACATTAGATCATATGGTAATGATATGTCTCTTGTATTGTAGCCAGAAACTTTATCGGCCTTTTTTTTCTCCCCATTTGCTGTATTCCTTTTACATCTGCTTAAGATTCTTAACTGCTTATGTTGTATAGTGGAAAAACTTGATTTGAAATTTGTCTTACGGATGATTCTTTCCCTAAGTTATTGAGGCTAAAGGATTTGCTTCCCCACCCCCAGCCCTACTCTGCTAGCCACTCTTCTTAGCCATGTTTATAAGAAACATTTATTATGCTTCCAAAATGACAGGGTTTTTTTTTTTGTTGTTGTTGTTGCTGTTTGTTGGCTTTCAAGATGTGCAAGTCCAGAAAATGGAATGAAATTAATCTTGCAGTTGTTTTAAATGTGGTCTGCAAAAATAAATGAGTAGCCTTATGTAAAAAGATCCATTCGGATTCTTACTTGCCTTGAAATATTTGTGCAAGCTTAAATACTATGCTGTGGAGTTTTTCTATGTGTTTTGAATGCAATTATGAAGTCCTGGGAAAAAGCAATGGTATTATACAAAAAGTATGCTACTTACTACTTTCATTACTCATCGTTTAAAAGCTTTCTTGTCTGTTTTTTTTTTAAACAAAACCACTTTGGAAGTTGATCATAAGGTAATTTAGTCACTGTATGAAAAATCTGATATCCTTAGGCTATATTTTATGTAATCCAGAATTTTTAAAAGGTAATGGATTCTATGGCTCCTTCTAAACTTTAGTAAATGGAAAAAAGATCAAATACAAGTAAAGATATTTATTTAGCTACTGGAGATATTTTTTGAGATTTTATAATTCCCTTGCTGGATGCAGTTAGCTGTCTCTGGGTAGGTCTTTGTGTTTTGACTTGTATCTTTATGCCCTAGCCCCCTAGGCTGTTACCAGGTGGAAATTTGAAATCAACATCTGTGAAATAGGAGAGGATCCCCCTCCCATCTTCACCCCCTTTCCTACAGCTACCTAAGTTTATGCTTCCACTGTAAATCTTCTTTGCCTTGATGAAACTTGAAGGAATTTAACTTTAAACCCACTCTCATACCTTACCCCACTCTTCTCTTGCTATTTAGTAACCAAATACCCAGTTTCTCTGATGGTTTAGGAAAAGACAAGCAATTTTTCTCTGTACATTTTTTGTAAAACCCATTAGGCTCTTACTTGGAATGAATGAATTTCTCCTCTTAATTCTCCTTGCATGGGAATTACCTCTGTTTTGATGACATGCAATTACTTATTATTTTAACACTGATTTAATTCCATATCTTGCTCCAAGGGAAGAAGTACATCATGCTTATATTTGTGGAGCCCTTGCGAGTATATTCAGCATATATGCAAATATATGTTTGCATATACATATATACATATGTACATTATATATATATACATGTATATATACATATACATATATACATATGTAAATTCTTAAGAAACACTTGACGAATTACTAAAGACTTTATAATTGCCTATGGGCCATGCCATAACACTGTTATATTAGATAATGTTATACTCATAAAAGCAGAACCATTTTGGTTAATATATACATCTTAGTTTCTCCCTATGACAGCAAGCTGTATGATCACAGGAAACCTATTAATCATCACTGAATCTGTTTCCATGTCTGTAAAATGGGTACAAATGATTACTTTAATCATAGGTTGGAGAGAAAGTGCAATGTGGCAATATATGAGTTTATAAATCAATTAACATTGGGGATGGCACTGAAGTGTAGTGGACTAAACCTCCACCTGCGGTGCCAGAATCCCATATGGGCACCGGTTCAAGTTCCAGCTGCTCCTATTCTGATCCAGCTTTTTGCTATAACCTGGGGAAGCAGTTGAAGATGGCCCAAGTGCTTGGGCTCCTGCACTCACATGGGAGACCTGTAAGAAGCTTCTGGTTCCTGGCTCCGGATCCATTGCAGCCATCTGGGGAGTGAACCAGTGGATAGAATACCTTTCTCTTTCTCTCTCTCTCTCTCTAGCACCCAAATTAAAAAAAAAATCAATTAACATAGACCATGACCCTTATAGGTTGTACATAAAATTAGCTTTTTATTTTTTTCTGATGTATACACAGCAAACCATTAAGTTACGCAAAGACATTATTTAGTATTTTGATTTTATGAATGAGAAAAATTGAATCCTAATGATGTCCCAAGTTCACAGAGCTGGTAAGAAGCGAAGCAGAAACTAATACCAGTTCTCTCATACCTAATCCAGTTTCCATTGTTTTGTTACACCTCAATAGCAAACTCTTAATGGAGAGAAAATTACCCAAATTCTTAGGTAAAATACCTTTAGGGACTGCTTTAAAAACTGCGATCAAGTTACAGTGCTTTTTCTAAGGATTTATTTTATTTATTTGAAAGGCAGACTTACAGAGACAGAAGGGAACAGGGAGGGAGATGCAGAGAGAGGGATCTTCCATCTGCTGGCTCACTCCACAAATGGCCACAATGGACAAGGCTAGGCTAGACCAAATCTAGGAGTCAGGAGCTTCTTCTGGGTCTTGCATGTGGGTGAAGGGTCCCAAGCACTTGGGCCATCTTCTGCTGCTTTCCAAGGCACATTAGAAGGGAGCTGGATGGGAAGAGGAGCAGCCAGGACTCGAACCAGTGCCCGTATGTGATGCTGGTGTCGCAAGCAGCAGCTGCGCCTCAACGATGGCCCCAAGTTACAGTGCTTTTAAAAAAATACATTTATAGCCGGCGCCGTGGCTCACTAGGCTAATCCTCCGCCTTGCGGCGCCGGCACACCGGGTTCTAGTCCCGGTCGGGGCGCCGGATTCTGTCCCGGTTGTCCCTCTTCCAGGCCAGCCCTCTGCTGTGGCCAGGGAGTGCAGTGGAGGATGGCCCAGGTGCTTGGGCCCTGCACCCCATGGGAGACCAGGAAAAGCACCTGGCTCCTGGCTCCTGCCATCGGATCAGCGCGGTGCGCCGGCCGCGGCGGCCATTGGAGGGTGAACCAACGGCAAAGGAAGACCTTTCTCTCTGTCTCTCTCTCTCACTGTCCACTCTGCCTGTCAAATAAAAAAAAAAAAAAAAAAAAAAAAAAAAAAAAAAAACATTTATATTTTATGTGAGAACAGGCAAACATTTCCTTTTTTAAATTTTAATAACAATCTCATTTTTGAAATCCCAAACATTCTAACAACCATAACCTTATTTAAATATGAACCATTAGTAATAAGTTAAATTATACATAGTTTGTCACACTCATTTTTTAGATAAAAGCAACTAACAACAAAACCATACACAATTACATCACATGGCATTATCACTAGAATACAGATCTCTTGTGATCTGACATGAAATGGAAGAATTTTTAGGCTAAAGTCAGCACTTCAGTAGAGATTGCCTGAGTTTATCCTGGCTTGGAATGTTTAGGATAGGATTGCCTGAAACCATGGCTGCTATAGAGATATTTGGAATATTCCAATTCTGAGCACATACTTCATCTGGCATTAAAACAACTTCAAGTGTAAGTTCTATGGACGACCTACTAACAATGGAATAATTGCATTTTGCGTATTGTCGAAGTCTATTTTTGGACTACTTAGTCTTTCTCAGGAACCTCACCGATGAGTGAGTTAAATTGTAACTGAATGTTGAGGATGTGAAGAAGGCTAAAGGCTTAGAAAGGGCTCCTCTTGACACTCTGTTATTTTCTTAGAGGTCAGGAAGCAACTGATTGTCTTCACAAACCTGATGTGACTGGTTTATTCTCAAAACTAACTCTTCAAGATTAAGTCAGGCACTGTAGTGGATTATTGGCTCTATAGCTTGTCCCCCTAGACAGATTGCTCCATAAACCAAGCTAAAATGCTAGAATGGAATTTAGGGAAGTCTTAAATGCAGGGTATCTTGAAATAAAATTTCATGTAGATGACTCTTACCTTGGCTTTCTTCCCATGCTCACGTCCCCCATCCATCACCTTGTGTTCAGTACCCTTGGACCTTGTACAAGTAGCTTAACTTCTCTGATCTTCAGGATTTTAGTCTAGAACCTCCAGAAAACCATGGCACTGCCTTTATTATGGTATGTGATAGGGTTTAAGACGGTAATACAGAAAATGTTTAGAGCTGTGCCTGACACCTCTCCAGCAACACATATTTGTTGTTGCTACTACTGCTGTTGCTCTCAGGGCTGTTATTACAAACCTGACCTGGGACACTCCAGTACAAAAAGCAGACCACATTCTTTTTATAGCCCAGTGGATTTTCTCTCTACCAATCCAAGAAATCACCTACATTATGATACAGTTGGAAAAGAAGGATTTTGCAGCTAAATAAGCTTGAATTTAAGCCTCTACTTTGCATTGTTAAATATCCTGACTTCCTTTAAGCATAGCATTTTACTGAGTTTCAAGGCCTACAGAAATACATTCATAGACTTTTTTTTTTTTTTTTTTTGACAGGCAGAGTTAGACAGTGAGAGAGAGAGACAGAGAGAAAGGTCTTCCTTTGCCGTTGGTTCACCCTCCAATGGCTGCCGCGGCCGGCGCACCACGCTGATCCGATGGCAGGAGCCAGGTACTTCTCTTGGTCTCCCATGGGGTGCAGGGCCCAAGCCCTTGGGCCATCCTCCACTGCACTCCCTGGCCACAGCAGAGAGCTGGCCTGGAAGAAGGGCAACCGGGACAGAATCCGGCACCCTGACCGGGACTAGAACCCGGTGTGCTGGCGCCGCAAGGTGGAGGATTAGCCTAGTGAGCCGCGGCGCCGGCCCTCATTCATAGACTTTTGATGGGTTCAGAGACTCCAGGTTAAAAATCTCTTCCTTAAGACATGAAGTAGAAATGAGCTCAGAGTCAGGGACAGGCTAGTTAATGAATGAAGGCAGAGGAAAAATCTGGAGTTATAGGCCTCATTTCCAATGCAAGGAGATAATCAGTTCCTTCATTGTTGACTTCTTGAATGCTCAGGAGCAAGCAAAGGATATTTTATTTTCTCCGTTATATTGATCAGTTTGTAATTGGACAATAAGCCAACACTTACTGACTATCTAGTAGTCTGTGCAGGACATACCAATCTGTTAAATACAAGGAAATTTCCAGTAACCTATCAATCAATCATTACCGAAATATTGACTGAGGAACCACTATGGGAGAATGTGTTCATACCAGGCCCTGTGGAAGACACCAGGAAAACACAAAATGCATTGTGAAAGGCATGACCACAAGAGATTGACACAACACAAGGAGATATGGCATAAAGTATAATTCAGCATTTTAGTATTTATCATACCTGAAAACTTAGAATGCATAACTCCTGACCAAATTAAAGCATTAAAAATAATTATCATAGCAAGTCAGAGAAGGGACGAGGGAGAGATCACTTTACACGTGAGAGGTTAGATAAGTGTTTATGGAGAACAATTTGAACTGAACCCTGAGGGATAAAAATAAATGTGCATGGAGTGAAAGGAGAGAAAAGGCCTTGGGGCTGGCAAAATGTACTAAAAAATCTTAGCAAGGAGAAAGCAGGAGACAACAAAGAAGTCACTGTAATTTAAGAGGATGCCTCCTTTCAGAAATCCATGAACTCCTCTGTCATCTTTGCTTATTCAGCTGCTATAATGTCTGACATATTGGAGTCAAATGATAATAAAAATCTAAAGTTTATGGAAATTGCTAAAGGGCAAATAAATGAGGGTAACATCTAATTGTGAAAAGACTTGAAAATCTTCCATAGGAAACTTATCCACTTATTTATTTGTTCAACAAATGTTCATTGGGTGACTAGTATGTTACAATTACTTGTCTAGAATCTGAATGCTATCAAAGGTATTGGAATGAAGTAATAACATGATAAGAGCTTTGATTGCATCTTTTCCCCAAGAACATTCTTTTTTTTTTTTTTTTTCGGTGCGTTGCCCGGATTTGAAGCCAGGAGCCAGGTGCTTCCTCCTGATCTCCCATGCAGGTGCAGGGCCCAAGCACTTGGGCCATCCTCCACTGCCTTCCCGGGCCACAGCAGAGAGATGGACTGAAAGAGGAGCAACCAGGACAGAATCCAGAGCCCCAACCGGGACTAGAACCCAGGGTGCCGGCGTCACAGGCAGAGGATTAGTCTAGTGAGCCACGCTTTAATTGGAAAAGTGTAACTAAAAAAAAGATTGTTTCCTATGCAAATAGCATAAGAAATCAACCATGCTTTTTTTTCCCCTTTTTTATTCTATCAGCTAGTATTTGCAGACACTAGTCTTGTTTAAAAATAAGGGAGAGAACGATCCAACATGGGAAGTGAGATACACAGCAGACCCATAGAATGGCAGATGTCCTAAACAGCACTCTGGCCTCAGAATCAGCCCTTAAGGCACGCGGATCTGGCTGAAAAGCCCATGAGAGTATTTCAGGCATGGAAAGCCAAGACACTCTGCAAAACAAACAAACAAACAAACAACCCTACATGAAAGATCTCCGCAAGTGAGATCCCAATGAAAAGAACAGGTCTTCAAAAAGGAGGTACCTTTCTCTGAAGGGAGAAGAGAACTTCCACTCTGACTACGGCCTTCTCTAAATACGATCAGAATTGGTGAACTCAAAAGGCTTCCATAGCCTTGGAAACTCATGACAAGAGCCTAGGGTGATTACTGATGCCATAAACAAGGGTGTCAATTTGTTAAGTCAACAACAGGAGTCACTGTGCACTTACTCCTCATGTAGGATCTCTGTCCTTAATGTGCTGTACATTGAGATTTAATGCTATAACTAGTACTCAAACAGTATTTTTCACTTTGTGTTTCTATGTGGGTGCAAACTGTTGAAATCTTTACTTAATATATGCTAAACTGATCTTCTGTATATAAAGAGAATTGAAAATGAATCTTGATGTGAATGGAAGGGGGGAGGGAAAGGGAAAGGGGAGGGTTGCGGGTGGGAGGGAAGTTATGGGGTGGGGGAAGCCATTGTAATCCATAAGCTGTGCTTTGGAAATTTATATTCATTAAATAAAAGTTAAAAAAAAAGAAATCGACCATGCTATGCTAATTTAACGGTAAGAGTCCAAAAATAAAGTAACTCTTGACAGTAACTCTGGTGTGAGGAATGCTGAAGTTATGCAATCAGAATGATAGACTGAAAGAGAGAAGAAAGAACTAACACAGCCCTCCCCTGACTGGCTGAATCCTCACATGGGAAAGGACCTGGTGGTGAATGAAGCCTTCTCACCCTGAGTGATGGCAGAAAGGTTGACTTTTTACAGAGGAGACCAGATTCGGAGCTGTGCATATTTGAAGTGAGTGGAAACTACACAAGGGAAAGATAAAAGCCAGACACTACCTGGAAGATCAGCTTCCTGGCCCTGATTCTGACTGTTTGTATCTTAGTTGACTAATGTTGATGGAAACAAGGCCTGCTACCATAAACCTGCCAAATCTGACTCCTTTGGCAATGCGTTATTTCCTTCTCAAACAAAGAAAAACATCTTGTGCAAAGACAAAAGTTGAAGTCAAACACAAGGCAAGACAGAATGCAATACTGTACACTGCCTGAATTATCGAAAGAGGACATTTCATATTTGTAATTTCCTTAAGCAAAGAGCCCTTCTGCCATTAGCTTTTCAGGGAAATTGCACGGTATAATTGTTGAGCTACGACCCTGAGGTCGTATTGCTTAGGTTTGATTATGAGTTCTGTCACTTTTAGGGTCTGTGTGACTGTAGGCAGATTCTCCATTAAGGATAGTATCCTCTTCATGCTAGGATAAAATGACTTAAATCATGTAAAGGGTTTAGAACAGAGCCTGTCATTTAGGACAAGCTCTGCAAGTTCGTGTTAAATAATGAAAATTGCAGAATAGATCAGGATTTTGCAAGATTCCTTCTAAATGCCTTTTATTCATATACTTTAGGCTAAAAGCTATGTCTTGTTTAGTTTGGAGCATTCAAATGCAAGTCATGTCTGTGCAATGTGTATTTACTGCATGGCACCTATTTGGTCTGTAAATATTCTCCTTTCAATTTACTCTGTAACCTAGGAAAAGTAAATGTTCCACCACAGAGTCAGCCCTCCAGAATTTAAGTAGGCAAATGAATGAAAAGTTTTATTCTAATGTCGTTACTATGAAATAATGACTTAGTTTAGGGACTTTTTTTTTTCTCTGAGATAGTTACAACCCCTTTGGAGCTACTGGATTTGGTTCAAGTTATCCCCTCAATGGTAATAATTCATCCCTTGTAATTTGCCTTGTTGAGGTTATTTCTTTCATAATTCATGAGATGAATTTTTTGATGCGGATATATATTAACATGACAACAAAGTGAAACGTGTTTTCCATTTGAATCATATGCTGTTTTATTTTTGGAAATAATTCTATATCTTAAATAAATCCACTACAAATATCTGAAGAAATATTAATGCTTGAAAATAATATATATGCCCATTCTTTATAGAATGATGTCTGAGCTTATCATTTATAAAAGCATTAAATTACCAACATGCAAGCTTACTTTATAATTATGAGCCTCTGGGGAAAATAAAAGAAAACTGGGGCATGATCACATTTAGTGTTTCAGGTTTAAATCTCTTTGTAGCTTCCTTCATCAAAAGGTTGGCTTCTCATGAAACATCTTCATTCCTGGAGGCTAGTTTCAATAGCTTCCCCAGCATTACTCATGGTCTAAGACAATACAATACAAATACCCAACTAGGAACAGTACTTAATTCTCCCCATGGACCAAGAACGATAGAAGTTTGTGCCATCAAAACACTGTTTAAATAGGTGATTTGTTAACCCTCTGAATGATAAGAACATTGTGAGCCTGTCTAAAAGTCAAGCCATGTACTGAAAGCCGATGAGAGATTACAAAAACTATTGTGAAGGTTTTTTTGTCTGTTTCTAATGCCATGTAGTTGCACATCTTTACTGGTGCCAACCAGCAATTAAAACGTGGTAGCACCAACATTACATTAATGAGTATATCAGGCTGCCATTGCAAATCTGATGGTTCAAAGGACTTTTTTCATTGTTTGTGTATTTTTTTTATCATGGGAAAATACACACAACATAATTTTTACCATTTTAGATTTTAAATGTGCATATTAGTGGCATTAAGTACTCTGTAAGGTTTGCAGCCATCATCATTCTCCATTGCCAGAATATTTTCATCATCCCAAACAGATATTCTATGCCAATTAAACAACTCCACATTTTCCTCCTCTCCAAGTGCAGCTTCTGTCCTATTTCCTGTCTCCATAGATTTGTCCTTTCTAGGTTCCTCCTATAAGTAGAATCACAGAAACTTTTAACTGAAGGCAAAAATGAGCTTTCTATATTTATGTGTTTATCTATGCATGTGTGTATATTTATATGTACATATGTATGTATGTATTTTGGCTAAATTTTCTTCTCAAATTTAAATGGGAAGGGAATAGAAATGGTCAAAGGCAATGATGGAGCCAGCACTACAATGCTTATCTAGGGGAAGGGCTTCTAGGAATAGAGTCTGGCCTCATTCGTTAAACTGATAGGCCTAGAAAAGTCCTGTGATTATATAAGATGTATAATTTGTAAATGCATAGTGTTATTTATGACAATAATGCAAAACTGAAAACTAACAATAAAAGTGCATATTGTCTGTATATATCAATTCATCAAGGAAGCATTAATGTCACCAAATATTTGTTGACAAAGTATCCATTAAGGATGGAATTTGGAGACTAGCTAATGCATTTGGAGCAATAAGAATGACTCCTTGTTTGCATATATGCATTTTAAATTCTCTACTGTGTATGGAAAATAGAGCTACAGTAATGTATATGTCTTGTCACACTAGTTCTGTGACACAGGAGAAGAATCTTTTAAATAAAAGCTTTAATCCTGATCTTGCTAGAAATATTTTCCATACAAACTAGCTGTTTTTATGAAAATACTTCAGATTTTCTGAAAGAAAAAAATTTATAAAGTGTTTTCTAAATTTCTTTAAAAATTTGAGTACTATGAAATTTATAACAAACCACTTAAATGTTTAATTCTAAATGATAGAAATAATTTAAACACCGGATAAAGACTTTTAGAAAAAAAAAGTCAGTACCAAGCAAAAGAGAAAAGTAAAGTTACTTTGGCTCATAGTTTAAAAATTACTGTTTAGTTAATATCCTTACCTAACTAATGCTAAGGCATCTTTTGGCTGGCAAAAAGAATGCTAGCTCCATAAAAGTAATGAAAGCAGAGCCGGAATTGTGGCTTAGTAGGTTAAGCCTCCACTTGCTACGCTGGCATCCCATATGGGAGCCATGTGAGACCCAGCTGCTCCACTTCTGATCCAGCTCCCTGGTAATGCACCTGGGAAGGCAGTGAGGATGGCCCAATTACTGGGGCCCCTGCACTCACGTGGGAGACTTGGAAGAAGCTCTGGGCTTTTGGCTTTGGCCTAGCACATTCCCCAGTCATTGCAGCCATTTGGGGACTGAAACAGTGGGTGGAAAATCTCCCTCTGTGTGTCTCTCCTCCTCTCTCTATAACTCTGCCTTTCAAATAAATTTTTAAAATAAGAAAATAATTTTTTTAAAAAAACAGGTAAGATAGCATCCCTTTTGGTCATGGTTCTGCCTAGAACAGGCATAACACATGGTGAACCTAGGTAGACAGTTTTGAAATATTAGCTCTGTAGGACCTAAGATTCTGCAAGCCCTGAGGAATGCACATTCAGTTTTTATGTCTTGCATCTCCTTAAACTTCTAGATGATTCTGTCCTCACAGGCAAAGTTCTGTTAGGTGGGCATAGGATCAATTTCAAGATCCATCCGAGCTGAACATCTATTGAAAGTGATCATTTTGGAGATCTTAGTTCTTCCAGATTTCCTTGTCATTTTCTAGAGTGAGACTTCACCTTCCTAATTTGTTCTCGCAGTCACATAATTAACTCCAAGACACCCAAGATGTGAAGCTGCAACACATTATCTGTTTATCCCTCTTATTGCCTATCTACTTCCATTTCCATTGCCAAGGTTTTTCCAGATATCATAATCCTTCCATAGTTCAAATCCTCAAAAGTCGATTGATTATCAACTTCATAACTTTTATCACCTTCTATTATCTATTCAATGCTTATAACTCTAAATAATAATAAAATCTGAAAGTTAAAATCCTGTGAGATTTCTATATTTTCTGTTATACTTTCTTTTATATGCTAAAATAAATATATAGTTATTAATAAAACTTTTCATATTTGTCTCGCCTATAATCAAGTTGCCTACGATTAGTATAGTAGCATAGCATTACTTTTTGGAAAATATTCAATAATCCTTAATCCAGTGCTAGTAAAACCAAATTTCAAGACTTTGTATTTAATATGATATTGGTGATAATTAACCTATAATAGATTTCAGGAATAAAGGTATATGGGGGATTGATTTCTAAAGTCCTCTTTAGTTTGTTGGAATTGCATTGGAAACATATCTTTAGTTCTCTAAGCATGTGTAGCCATTAAAACTTGTGTCATGGAGGATTCCCAGTAGCAGTTATATAAAGATACACTATCCTTATATCTTAGGAACAAGTGCTATATCTATTTCTGTGTGGGTTGCAGGCCCATTTTTCACGATGCTCTTATTGGGTAGAGTTACCTGAAGCAAGAATCACCAGATCAAGTTTCATGGACTTTCTAATACGCTATAAATCCCACATTAGATTTCCCCTAATAGATACCCTCATGGGTATGTTATTTCATTCATAGAATGCCCACCTTAATACTTTTCTTGGCATTTTGAAATCTGATGTGTATAAACAATCAGAGATGTCAGGTCAGGATCACCAGAATGCAGAATCTGAGACAACAATTGTAAGAGAGAGTGGAAAATAGGATTAGTCAGAAGGAGCAATTGAACTGGATTATTGTCACAAGAAAAGCCTCAGCCAATCCCTTGAGAAATTGCCTTGAATTTAGCAACAGCTGAACCTCTGGGCCCCATCAGACTGGCATGGTATGTGAGCATCCCCTGGGGGAAGAAGCTTAACCTCAGACAATGTGGCTCCCTTTTGCAAAGGATCGAACTCTGAACTGACAGTTCTCAAAACTCCTGACAGCTAGAGAGTTAAGAGTCTGAAGATAAGATTGAAGCAATGACCCACAGCATCCACCACTGGAACTTCCTACCCTATCACAAGGGAAATATCAAATTTTCTTTGCCTATAAATAAAGCTCACAATATTTTCCTTTATTTTGAAAATTTCTTTGTAATGTTTTCTCACTAGACATAACTTGATTGAAAGCAGGGCAAAAACCTTTTCAACTGTGTATTCCTGACATCTGGTCTAAGAGGTGTATAGCTATTCATTAGTTGCTCGTTAAATAATTGAAATTAAAAAACTGGAAACTTGACACATGTCCATAAACTTCTAATCAAATTACACTGCCGTAACAGTGTATTGAAATCATGGATTTGGTTAATAGACTTCTACATAACCATTTATATATTGTTAATAGGATACAAAACCAAAATGCACTATTTTATAGCACTTTTTAAGTGGTGGGGCTGGCATTGTGACATAATCGGTAAAGCCACCGCCTGTAATGCTGGCATCCCAAAAGGTCACAGGTTCAAGTTCTGGCTGCTCCACTTCGCATCCAGTTCCCCACTAGTGTGACTGGGAAATGCAGCAGATCACCCAGTGTTTGGGCCCTGCCACCTACATGGGAGACCAGGATAAAGCTCCTGGCTCCTGGCTTCAGTCTGGCCCAGCCCTGGCCATTGCAGCCATCTGGGGTGTGAACCAGCTGATGCAAGATCTCTCTCTCTCTCTCTCTGTCTGTGTGGGGTGTGTGTGTGTGTGTGTGTGTGTCTTTCACTCTCTCTGTAACTATTTCAAATAAATAAATCAATCTTAAAAAATAAATATAAATATATAAATAAATCAAATGGTGATGCATTTTAAATAAACTAGGGGAATTCAGACCTGATACTTCCTAAAACTCCTCTTCAATCATAACAACACTAATTTATGTTCAAATCATTCAATAACTGAGAAAAAGTCTTAATTTTCAACACCCATTTCATTATATGTCTATAAAGCTATCTCAGTTTTTCACATTTATAAACAGTTCTAAAATAAGATAATTAGAATGATACATAAACTTAGATGCATCAACTTAAAAATGTTTGCTCTTATAAAGAATCAACATGTAAAAAATTGTCTTGCTTCCTAAAGTGAAGTTGAGTCTATTAGTTTTAGATCTTTGTTGTTTTTTAATTTTCTCACTTAATGCTATAAATTTTTCTCTTAATACCGATTTCAGTGCCTCCCACAAATGTTCAAAAGTTTTATTTTCATTTTTGTTTATTTCACTATTTTTAAAGTTATTTTGAGATGTACTCTTTGACTCAAATGTTATTAAAAATTGTGTTACCTATATCCAAATATTTGGGAGTTTGTCAACGATTTTTCTGTTTAAGTTCTATTTTAATTCCATTGCATCTGAGAACACACTTTATATGTTTTACACTCTTTTAAAATTGTTAAGGCATATTTTATGTGCCCAAAATGTGGCCAATCTTGTTAAATGTCCTATAGAATTTTGAGAAGTTAGTGTACTCTTCTGTAGTTGGCTAGAGTATTCCATAATGTCCATTAGGTCAAGTTGATTGACAGTAAGATTGAAGTTAAAGATATTCCGATTTCCTCCCTGATGATGTATCAGTCATTGAACAAGAAGTGTTGAACTTTCCAGTTATTGTAGTGGATTCATTCATCTATCTTTCTGTTCAATTTTATCAGACTTTGCTTCATGCTTTTTGATAGTCTGTTGTTTAGGAGAAATAAAAGCTTTTCCATTAGGTGGTACCTGTTCTTCAACAATAATTTTCTAGGATGGGCTTTTGGTGCAACAGTTAAGTTGCTGCTTGGGAGACTGTAGACTTAATTGGAAGACCTAGTTTGAGTCCTGGCTACTTCATTTCTGATCCACTTTCCTGTTAATGTGCACCTGGGAGGCAGGAGAGGATTACTCAAGTACCTGGTCCCCTACCACTCATCTGGAAGACCTGAATGGAGTCCTGTGCTCCTGGCATCAGGCTGGAGCAGCCCAGGCTGTTCCAGGCATTGGGGAAGTGAATCAGTGGTTGAAGAAACTTTCTCTGCCTTTTAAATAAAACTGAAATAAAAAAATTAAAATCTTTAAAAATAATAGTGCTTTGTCTAAGGATACTTTGAAGTTAATATGGCTATGCTGGATTTTTATTATTAATGCTAGCATGTTTTATCTTTTTCCATTCTTTTACTTTTAACCATTCTGAGGTCTCCATATTTATTTATTTACTTATCATATTTTATTTGAAAGGCAGTGGGAGGGAGAGAGAGAGAGAAGACAGACATCCAGACAGAGGGAGATATCCTCTATTTGCTAGTTCACTTCTCAAATACTTTGAAGAGCTGAGGTTAGGCCATGCTGATGTTAGAAGCCTGGAACTCAATTTGGGTGTCCTACTGGGTAACAGGACTCCAAGTAGGAGCACCATCAGCTGCTACCTACTAGGGTGTCTATTAGCAGAAAGTTAAACTCAGAAGCAGAGCCAGAACTTAAACCCAGGCATCCTGATAGATATAGGATGCCAGTGTCTCCA
This sequence comes from Oryctolagus cuniculus, assembly GCF_051225735.1. Lineage (NCBI taxonomy): Eukaryota > Metazoa > Chordata > Mammalia > Lagomorpha > Leporidae > Oryctolagus > Oryctolagus cuniculus. The sequence continues at coordinate 94,077,381 of NC_142877.1, forward strand.
AAGACATTTAACCGCTGGGCCAAATTCCTGGCCAATCCCCCCAACAGCACACACACCCAATTTGACATCTTATTTTTAAAGTTAGTTTCTGTTAGACAACATGAAATCAGTTCCTGGGTTGTTTGGCTTTTTGATCTACTCTGGTAAACTCTGTATTTTAGGCAGGATTTGATCATTGAGAATTGGCATCAGCATTAAGTACAATCGTATTTTCCATATTTGTAACTGTGTCATATTTATTACATTTATTCTTTTATTCTCCCCTTCTTCTGTTTATTCTGTCGGCATCTTATATGACTCCACTTTATCTCCTGTCTTAGAATATAGTTTTTCTTTAATTTAGCGGTTTCCTCAGACCTTCCAACACAAATTAGTAACTATTTTCATTCGAATAACACCATCTCGCTTTACTTGTAGTGCAGGCACTTTAGAGCATTTCCAATTCTTTCTCTCTTCCCTGTAATATAGCCTCCATTTGTCCACTCTGGAAAACTTCTGTTATAGATCAAATTATAATAAGAAAATGGCTTTTCTTATATCTTCATCCCCCACACCCCCACTCCTAGCCTGGTGCTCTTCTTTTCAATGATTAGTTCAATGTATATTGCTCACATAATTTTCTTTCTGCCTGAAGGATTTTTTTTCCTGTCCCAAATAGCACTTTTATTTATCCCCCCCCCAAAAAAAGCCCATTTATTTAATGAGTACAAACTTCATAAGAACAACTTTAGGAACACAGTGATTCTTCCCATCATGCTCATCCTCCCAACCCCACTCCCACACCGCCTCCTTCTTCTTCCATTCCCAGTCCCATTCTCCATAAAGAAAAAAAAAAAAAAAAAGAGCTGTTCTTTGACAGTCAAGAAAAGGGCTGTTCAAGTCATTGCTTCTCAAAGTGTCAATTTCGCTTCTACAGATTTCCTTTTATGAGCTCTAATGGTTATCACAGATCAGGGAGAACATATGGTATTTGTCCCTTTGGGACTGGCTTATTTCACTAAGTATGATGTTTTCCAGATTCATCCATTTTGTTGCAAATGACTGGATTTCATTTTGTTTTATTGCATGTAGTATTCCATAGAGTACATATCCCATAATTTTTTTATCCAGTCTTCAAGTGATATGCATTTAGGTTGAATCCATGACTTAGCTGTTGTGAATTGAGCTGCAATAAACATGGGGGTGCAGATAATTCTTTTATTTGCCAATTTCATTTCCCTTGGGTAAATTCCCAGGAGTGGAATGGCTGGATCATATGGTAGGTCTATATTCAGATTTCTGAGGTATCTCCATCTTGTCTTCCACAGTGGTTGAAGCAGTTTACATTCCCACCAACAGAGGGACTTTTCCCCACATCCTCTCCAGCATTTGTTGTTTTCTGATTTCTGTATGAAAGCCATTCTAACTTGGGTGAGGTGAAACCTCATTGTGGTTTTGATTTGCATTTCCCTGATGCCTAGTGATTCTGAGCATTTTTTCATGTGTCTGTCGGCCATTTGGATTTCCTCTTCTGAAAAACGTCTGTTTAAGTCCATTGCCCATTTGTTAACTGAGTTGTTCGTTTTGTTGTTGTGGAGTTTCTTGATTTCTTTATATGTTGTGTTATTAATCCTTTATCAGTTGCACAGTTTGCAAGTAATTTCTCCCATTCTGTCAGTTGCCTCTTCACTTTCCTGTTTCTTTTGCAGTAAAGAAGCTTCTCAATTTGATGTAGTCCCATTTGTTGATTTTGGCTTTGATTGCCTGTGTCTCTGGGGTCTTTTCCAAGAAATCTTTGCCTGTGCCAATGTCTTGCAGGGTTTCCCCAATGTTCTCTAGCAATTTGAAGGTATCAGGTAGTATCTTTAGGTCTTTAATCTATTTTGAATACATTTTTGTATAAGGTGTAAGGTAGGGGTGCTGCTTGATACTCCTGCATGTGGAAATTCAGTTTTCTCAGCACCATTTGTTGAAGAGACTGTCCTTGCTCCAGGGATTGTTTTTAGCTCTTTGGTCAAATATAAGTTGGTTGTAGATTTTTGGATTGATTTCTGGCTTTTTTATTCTGTTTCATTGGTTTATCCATTTGTTTTTGTACCAGTACCAAGCTATTTTGATTATAACTGCCCTGTAGTATGTCTTGAAATCTGGTATTGTGATATCTCCTGTTTTGTTTTTGTTGTATAAAGTTGCTTTAGCTATTCGAGGTCTCCTATGATTAATATGAATTTCAACTCTACCAATTGGGGCAAGTCAGCCCGAGCATGGCCCAAATTATACAGCATCACTTTCTAGATCTGAGAAGAATATCTCTGATGTTTTGACTGGTATTGCATTGAATCTGTAAATTGCTTTGGAAGAATGGACACTTTGATGATGTTGATTCTTCCAATCAATGAACATGGAAGATTTTTACATTTTTTGGTATCTTTTTCTAGTTCTTTCTATAATGTTTTGTAATTCTCATTGTAGAGATCTTTGACATCCTTGGTTAAATTTATTCCAAGGTATTTGATTTTTTTGTAGCTATTATAAATGGGATCAATCTTAAAAGTTCTTTTTCAGCTGTGGCATTGACTGTGTATACAAAGGCAGTTGATTTTTGTGTATTGAGTTTTTATCTTGCTACTTTACCAAACTCTTCTATGAGTTCCAACAGTCTCTATGGGGAGTCTTTTGGATCCCCTTAATATAGAATCATATCACCTACAAATTTGAATCTCTTTGATTTCTTTTTGTATGTGTGTGTGTAATAGCTCTGCCTAAAACTTCCATGGCTATATTGAACAACAGTTGTGAAAGTGGGTATCCTTGTCTGGTACTGGATCTCAGTGGGGATGCTTCCAACTTTTCCCCATTCAATAGGACACTGGCTGTGGGTTTGTCAAAATTACCTTGATTGTTCTCAGGAAAGTTCCTTCTAAACCCAATTTGTTTAGACTTTTCATCACGAAAGGGGGTTGTTTTTATCAAATGCTCTCTCTGCCTCTAATGAGACAATCATATAGTTTTTGCTCTTCAATTTGTTAATGTGATGTATCACATTGATTGATTTGCAAATGTTGAACCATCCTTGCATACCAGGGATAAATCCCACTCGGTCCAGGTGAATGATCTTTATTAATATGTTGTTGGATTCAATTGGCCAGAATTTTGTTGAGGATTTTTGCATCCATGTTCATCAGGGAAATTGATCTGCCATTCTTTTTCTCTGTTGCATCTTTTAAAGGTTTAGGAATTAATATGATACTGGCTTCATAGAATTTTGGAGGCTTCCCTCCCTTTCAATTGCTTTTGAATAACTTGAGAAGAATTAATGTTAGTTCTTCTTTAAATATCTGGTAGAATTCAGCATTGCAACCATCTGGTCCTGGGCTTTCATTTGTTGGGAGGGTCTTTTTTATTACTAATTCAATTTCTATCTTAGTATGAGTCTGTTTAGGTTTTCTGTCTTCATGGCTCAATTTAGGTAGGTTATATGTGTCCAGAAATGTATCCATATCTTCTAGGTTTCCCAGTTTGTTGGCATACAGCACTTTGTAGTAATTTTTGATGATTCTCTTTATTTCTGTAGTGTTTGTTGTTAGATTTTCTTATCTAATTTTATTGATTTGGGTCTTTTTCCACCTATTTTTGGTAAGTTAGGACAATTGTGTCAATTTTATTTATTTTCTCAAAAATCCATCTCCTCATTTGCTGATCTTTTGTATTTTTTTAATTTTATTGATTTCTTCTCTAATTTTAATTATTTCCTTCTTACTTTAGGTTTGCTTTGTTGTTTTTTCAGTTCCTTGAGATGCATTGGTAGCTCAATTTTTTGGTGCCTTTCCAATTTCTTGATGTAGGCACCGATTGCTATAAACTTTCCTCTTGACACTGCTGTTGCTGTATCCCATAAGTTTTGATATGTTGTATTGTCATCTTCATTTGTTTCCAGAAATTATTTGATTTATATTTTGATTTCTTCTATTACCCCCTGTTCATTCAAGAGCATGTTGTTCAGTCTCCTTGTGTTTGCAAGTCTTCTAGAGATTCCTGAGTTGCTCCCAACTTCATTGCATTGTGCTCTGAGAAGATTAGTAGAGTGTCTGCTTTCATGGAATACCTAGAAGTGTGTGGTAGGAGTAGCCAGTGAGTTCTGTTCTGTGCTCCAGGGTGAAAAGCATGTGTGAGGTAACACACACAGGTTTGGCATGATAAATCTCCTTTATTTTTTTTTAATCAGTGGGAAGGTTTTTTCTTATCTGTTGGCATAGTCTCTCTGAAGGAGTCGTGTGCCTAGGTGCTAGCCCCAGTGAGTATATTATTCATCTGCTCTGCCACAAGGACCACACAAAGGATCTGTGCAGTCCTCAGTATAAGTTCAGATCCCCCAGCAATGTCTCTCATCAGGTAACCAGGGAACCCTGATCATGTGGAGCCTCCCACAGTGACTGCCCAATGCCCCACCCACACACTTGGTCCTCCCACACAGCCTCAGTGTTTTCACAGTTTTGGCACACAAGCCTCCCACAGTCACTAACACCCAGCCTCTGGTCTATTCTCCCCACCTGACTGAGGAGTCTCTGCTTGGCTGGCTGCTGGGTGCTAACAGGAGCTGGTGTGGCTGTTAAATATGTCCAAAATGGTGCCTGCTCTCTGTCAGTTTGTTATAAGATTCCTTTGCAGGATGACTGGGGAGAGAGAAAATGTGCCCCCATCCTTGTTTTTTCTCCTCTAGTTTGGAGGGTACACTATCCTCCATGGGGCTCCCAGCTGTACTCTCTCTAGATTCTTCTAGCAGCTTTTTTGCCAGTGGCTTGGGCTGCTGCAGTCTTGTCTCAGCTTGCTCTCCAATGCTGGTGCAGAGTCTTGAGTTGTGCATGTCCTCACCCTCCACGTAGGTCCACTGTGTGCTTCCAATTTATATAGATTTTCCTCTGCTAACTCTTCTCTGAGACTGCACTCCTTCCACTTTTTAAAAAATATCTTCTCCTAGACTTGAGCTGCAAGCTCCCTCCCTGCTCTGCCATCTTACTCTAATCTCCATCCTATTGTTTTATACTCCCTGGTTCATGCTTATACTTCACACTTTTCTACTTATTGGTGAAATTCACTTACATTTTGAAATTGTTAAATTGCAACTTTTCTATAAATTCCAATTCTATTTGTTCCTGTTCTGATCTTTAGACATAGTCACTACATTTTTGTCTTTCACTGCATCATATACTTAGGACATACTTTTCTCAAATCAACTATGGCATTCGAGGTACTTTGTAAATTCTCTCTCTCTCTCTCTTTCTCTCTCTATAAGACAATATGTTTAGTACATTTCTGAAGAAAAAAATGCTACACTAATACATAAATTACCTAGCACAATAGGTGTTCTACAGATGTTAGGTAAATACATGTTGAATGAATACATAGACACATGAGTCTATGATACCATTAATTTAAAAACTGGCTACATGTTCTTATAATATCTACTACACAAAGAAATCCTTCATTAAATAAATGTCATACTATTAAAGTCTCTAAATGTTTGGCAGAAAACAATATTCCTTATATTTGATGGATTGACATTTTAAACTTTAAGATGTAAAAATGGGATTTGAAATGAACTGTACCTTTAAAGAAATGTGGTAATTCCCTTTACATTTTATCGACTTATCTGCCTTACTCTACTATATAACTTTTTGGAGATAGTGCTATATGTTGAAATTTAAGAAGCTGAATGTGAAATCTTGTGGTCTTACTATACCATATTCCAATGATAAGCATTGGTTACCATATATAAAACATATCTGTCAATTCAAATGTACAATTCTTATTTTGGAAACTTTTAGAAGTTTTCAGTGACATAATAGAGTAACTGATGGGTTAAGATATATATTTTATGATATGGTTTTGAATAACTGAAGTAGCTAAATCAAGATTTTCAAATTTATTATCAATTGACAGCTTTTCCACTCTCACTGCTTTTTGTAAGCAACTATTGACCAAATATGGTTGTAATCTAAAAGAAACACAAATTTTCTTATAATGTTTGCGTGGAGTGTAAGGCTATGAATCATGAAGACACATAATTTATGTATTTGGAGCAATGCATTACTACATGTTTTCACTTGCATTAAATTATACCCTGAAGATAACTGTAAATATTACTCAAGATGCTTTTTTTTTGGTTGACATATAAACACAGGATTCGTTGATTTATGGTGTGATGAAGACTAGAATTCAAAAGTTATTTTTCACTCTTAAGAACAAGAACATTAACTTGCAGAAAGTAATTCATTTTATGAGAATTTCCATCTATGAACAAAAGAAATTGCAATAGCTGTAAAACAGCTCTGCTAGACACTTAATTAAGTTTACCATTTTAGAAATTAATTTCTTTAAGGCCTAATTATTCTCACATTCATACATTTAATGCAGAATCCATTGACAGCCATTAATCTATGTGACATTGCTATCAATGAGAGTAATATGCTTTAATCACTCAATATGTTTTAATGTGAAAGCATTGGTGTTATTCCTCTTTTTACCACCACAAATATATGTTCATTGGTTTTACCTGCCTAACTAGCAAGTGCTAATTATTTGTAGCAACACATCATATATTACTACAAGAAACATGGTCTTTTGTGTTACTCAGACCTGTATCTGAATCATAGCTTCACAACTTCAAAGATTAGAGGTCATGAGCAAGTATTTCTTCCTGAGATCTGGTTTGCAGAATCATGTTTGAAAGAAGGAAAATAATTAACCCTGCCTCAGAGAGTTATTGCAGGGCTTTCACTTTTAGATAGTACATACAATCTGTTGCCACAGCACCTAAAATATCATAGTTCATCAGTAGAGTCCCAAACACTGTACTACATGATGTGGATATGTTTCAAAAGGTTGCATGTGGCCTTTACAATGAAATATAACAGAGGACTCCATCAAGTCCCAGCAAAAATCATACATTAGAATTTTTTTTCAAGATTTATTTATTTACTTGAAAATCAGAGTTACACAGAGAGAGAAGGAGAGGCAGAGAAAGAGAGAAAGAGAGAGAGAAAGAGAGGTCTTCCATCTGCTGGTTCACTCCCCAATTTTCTGCAATGGCTAGAGCTATACCGACTAAAAGCAAGGAGCTAAGAGACTTCTCCAGGTCTCCCATGTGGGTGCAGGGGCCCAGGGACTTGGGGCATCTTGTACTGCTTTCCCAGGCCACAGCAGAGAGCTGGATTGGAAGTGGAGCAGCCAGAACTCGAACCAATGCCCATATGGGATACCGGCACTGCAGACAGCAGCTTTATCCGCTATGCCACAGTGCCTGCCCCACGCATTAGAATTATAATTTAATCTCCACGAGGTTAATTAACTTTGTCTTCTTCATGGCACTCTAAGGCTCAAAATAATTCATTTGGCAGATCCTCAATATACATATGAAGATTGAGTGAATCAAAGAAGATGTTAACTTCTTGAATAGGAGAGAAAAAGACTGGTGGGACCTTCTTTTTGCTTGAACCCTGCATTTGCCGGTATTGAGTTAATCACAGAGACTGTGGCCACCTGAAAGGGATACATTTTACCTAAGGGGTTGCCAACTGTTCACCTCCAGCAGTTTGGTACCATTTTGGAATGCCAAATGTGAACATATGGATTTTTATATAACATATACTAATTTTAAATACCTAACTTTCTTGTGGAATCCAAACACAATCATAGGGACATGCACCTCAAAAGCTGCTGTTGGCAATGCATCAACTTTACCTATGATTAATGCTTTATGTTACAATCATTATTATGTCTTCAACATGATGTATATATTATATGTGTACATACTTAGTGCCTGAGAGTCTGTACTTGAAAAATTAGAAAACATATCCTTCCTATTATTATGACAAAGTAGAATAATGCAAGAATTGGAGGAGAAAGTTCTTTTAAATGATAAAGTCCTTCACTGGAGTCATTGATCATTGGTGTTATTCCAAAGCTTTTATGATACACTAGAGTCATCAAGGCTACTAGCACTCAACTCTATTTCTATTCTCTTTTATTCATATAATCACCTATTCACTCTTTTCATTGAGCTATAGGCTATTACTGTTGCATGACAAAAGAACAAAACAAGTGCTATTTAAAAATGCTTAAAGGAGTGAAGGCAGAGATTGGTTATTGAAATCTACTTATTTAATGGTCCTGGATGACTCTAGACAGTTAAGGAGCTGCCTTATAGCAAATACGATGGGTGGAAGTGAAGGCTGAAATCAAACTTTAATCCATCGTTACCCACCCAAAGGGTCACCCTTGCTTTGGTTCACTTGCCTAAAATGAACACCTTGGGGCTGGTCCTTGGTGGTTAAGATGCCTGCATCTCATATTTGGAGTCCTGGGGCTTGAAGCTTGTCTCCCCTTCTAATATCAGCTTCCTGCTAATGCACACCCTTGGAGGCAGCAGGTGATGACTCAGGAATTTGGGTCCCTGCCACTGTTAGAAGACTCAGATTGAGTTCCATGCTCCTGACTTTGGCAAGTCATTCCCAGCTGTTGCAAGCCTTTGAGAAGTGAACTAGTTAGGCAAGATCTCCCTACTTCCCTTCTCTTTCTCTCTCTCTCTCTCTCTGTTCCTCTTCCTTTCAAATAAAATTAAAAAAAAAAAACAAACAATAACTTACTTATTAAAAGAAAAAGAACACCTATTGATTTCTCACCAAAGCTTCTTTCATAACACCTGTGCCAGGCTGAAAATGGTTCCAATTTACTGTGCCAGAGGGCAACTTAGGGCTCCACCAAAAAGAAAAAAGCTGAAATTTTCAGGTAAGTCTGGTTAGAACTCGGGCTATCGCTCATTCTTAAAATAAATTCATGTTTTATCCTGAGGCAAATGGTTCTCTGCATTCTTCATTTGTTTGAATTAATTTAAAGAAAACAATCTGGGGGTGGGTGTTTGGCACAGTGGCGTAAGTCACCACGTGGAATGTCTACACTGCATATCAGAATGCTTGGTTCAGGCCTGGCTACATCACTTCCAATCTGACTTCCTGCTCTTGGGTACCCTGGGAGGCAGCAGGTGATGATTCAAGTCCTTGAGTCGCTGCCACCCCTGTAGGAGACCTGGATGGAGTCTCTGCATCCTGGTTTGGCCTTACCCCTCCCTGGATATTGTGGGCATTTAGGGAGTAAACAAGCAAAGGATGATTTCTCTCTCTCTCTTTCTCTCTCTCTCGCTCTCTCTCTCTCTCTCTCGCTCTCTCTCTCTCTCCTTCCCTGTCTTTCAAATAAAATGAAAATAAGTAATTTTTAAAACATTTTGTAAAAGCTTTCAGAATGGTGCTACTTCTCTGCTACTGGGCAAAAAAACTACAGAGAGTTTGTTACCAGTAGAAATCGTGACTATTGTAAGAGAAGAGGCCCTTTGTCCATATGAACAGAGATTGAATTTAAATAGAAGTCTGTAAGTTAAGCATTTAAACCCATGCTAAAGGACCTTCAGTCTCCATGTGCCTGACCTGAGTGCAGCTTTTCTGCAGCCAGGAGACCACATGCAAATTTCAGTTGTTCAGCAGTAGCTGTGATTTAAAAACAAACAAACAAACAAACAAAAAAACAAAAAACAAAAACCAACACTTTCTATGTATTAATACCACCTTTGTTTATGCTGCATATGTTTCTCCTTGGGTGATTACTTAAAATCTTGCAAACAAATTTGAGAAAGAATAAATAAGAAAATATGTATTTCCTATCATATGCATTCACTTCAGGAAATTATAGAACAATTTCCAGCTATCGTTTTAAGTTACTTCTCCTAGAAACCTTGCTGAGGAAAGAAAATTCAGCCGCATCAGGCTCCACCTTAGGGCTCCATCTCATGACTGAAAGAGGTGATCATGTGTGGAGGGGGCAGGAGCTTTTAATTCTTTCTAAATTCTAGCCTTGAGGCTCTTTTAAGTACTTACTGGATAGACAAAACTGGTCAGGGATTGAGGATTGGGCACAAAAATATGTTCCAAAGAGTCAGAATTCTGGGTAGAAGCAAATGACCTTCTTCTGTAAATTGCTGTAAATTACTGTGAGAAGATAAGGGTGCTTACTATTATTTCTAATTTCCTAATGCAGTCCTGCCTGAAGTCCATGGTATTTTTACACCCTCTCTTTGGGACTTCTTCCCTTCCCAGGTAGATTCCAAATAAAAGGCCTGATTTCTATGAAATGGAAGAAGCTCCTTTTCAGAAGGGCAGTTCTGTGCCAAAGACCATAATTAACCCAAACTACTAATAGCCATTTTTACCAGTTCTAAAATAGAACAAGTTACTCTTAATGTTGGTCATTTTTCTCAAAATGTTTTGGTTTGGTGTTAGATTAAAAGGTAGCGTTAAACAGACATGATACATTGTTTGAGAGTTCTTTTGCTTTGGAGTAATCTGTATTTTTGTAACCAGTTTTTACTGATGGAGCCACAGAATGACAGTGTGGTTTAAAACTGCCTATGAAGCACAATGTGTTCATGAAAATATGCTACAGAAATGCTCTTTCTTTGTCGTTTTGTGCAATTTTGGCAAAAGAAGGCATTTCACTGAGGTAAGGGAGTTCGTTCTTCCATACGCCTTCCTGTAAAACCTGCTGCGTTATGGTTCTCAAAGTATATCAGTGGCCGATCAAACCCTTTGCCTGCTGGTCTTGTGCAACATCTGGAATTCTTGCTGCCTCACATTCTAACCAAGTCCTTCTCGGCCTTTGAATCAACGTTTGCATGTGTGGGTACAAGGAGACAGTGTGGTGCTGAGGAAGATACGCTTGTGTCTGCAGTTTGGATTAGCTTCCTACTGCTGTTGTAACACATTCCCATACAGTGAATGGCTTACAACAGCACACATTATTATCTAATAGTCAGGGAGGTAAGAGTAGGCAGCACTACATTCCTTAGTGGAGACTGTAAGATAGAATCCACCTTCTTATCTTTTCCTGCCCCTCCAGACTACGCACAGTTTGTGGCTCATCCTCGCTTTCTGTCATCAATGGCAGTGGTAACAACTTGTCTTTCTCAAAGCCAACACAGTAACACTAACTTTTCCACCTTTCTCTTTCACACATTTTAAACATGTATTTATTTTTTATCTATTTGAAAGAGTTGCAGAGAGAGAGGTAGAGAGAGAGAGAGATGTCTTCCATCTGCTGGTTCACTCCCCAGATGACCGCAACAGCCGGAGCTGTGCCAATCTGAAACCAGGAGCAAGGAGCTTCTTCCAGGTCTCCCACATGGGTGCAGGGACCCAAGGACTTGGACGATCTTCTACTGCTTTCCCAGGCCATAGCAGAGAGCTGGATGGGAAGAGGAACAGCCAGGACTAGAACCGGCACCCATAAGGGATGCCGGCGCTTCAGGCCAGAGCTTTAACCTACTGCAACACAGCGCAGGCCCTGGCAACATTATTTTAATGTGATAGGTTGTTCATTCATTTATTGGGCCCTCCATCCATATGTAGTTATTTTTACTTCTCAGAGTAATTGGCAGATAAAATGGCAAGACTAAATTTAGCTTTGTGTGTAATATTTATATTTTAAAATTAGCAACACAGAAGAATGAAATACAACTGTGTTTTTGTGTCCTTCTGACCTAATGTCCCCTGCCCACCCCCCTTTCATATAGAATAGCATAACTAAGGCTGCTGAACTTTCATAGAACCTATGACAAATAATAACAATTCAACTTTGTATCCATGATTTTCAATCCATCATCTCTAGAATGAATCTATATATCTTAGAAGAATATGGCCTTGTCTAAGTAAGATCAGAGTTGGTGAACTCAAGAGGCTTCCATAGCCTTGGCAGCTCATAACAAGAGCCTCAGGTAATTACTTACGTCATAAATAAGAGTGTCAATTGTTAAATCAACAACAGGAGTCACTGTACACCTGCTCCCCATGTAGGACTTCTGTCTTTAATGTGTTGTACTATGAGAATTAATGGTAAAACCCCTACTCAAACAGTACTCTATACTTTGTGTGTCTTTGTGGGTATAGTCTGTTGAAATCTTTATTTATTATATACTAAGTTGATTTTCTGTATATAAAGATAATTGAAAATGAATCATGATGAAGAATGGGATGGGAGAGGAAGTGGGAAATGGGATGGTTGTGGGTGGGAGGAAGGTTATGGGGGGAAAAGCTGCTATAAATCAAAAGTTGTACTTTGGAAATTTATATTTATTAAATAAAAGTTGAAAAGAAAAAAAAAACATTTTAGCACAACTCTAACATGTAATATCTAATTATCACATCCCCTTGTCCAATAAGTAAGCATAGATAAGGTAAATTTTTTCTTGTCTTTTTTTAAAGGTATTTTTGAACAAGTCACTTTCCAGCATTGTTAGGCTTTCATGGCAAAGCTGACTTCTAACAGTTACCAATGATATTTTCTCTGCTGCAGTTGGTGATAAGTTTTAAAGACCAGTGGATATTTCTCAGGACATCAAATGCAGGATGAGATCAGCTTGCCCCAGTGGGATTAGTCTGCCCAACTGCTAGTGTTTTTGAAGAAAAACAGTGACAGATGTTATATCATTCACTCTTCTGTTGTTGGGTGGATTTATATAGGCATTCTACTAACACGTAGCTAATGTTAAAACCAGAATTTCCACATGTAAAAATATACACCATTAGTTTAAGAAGTATGAATACTTGCTGTATCATCTGATGCTATAATAGCCAAGTGTAATGTAGAAATTTTGTTCCTTTGAAAAAGTAATTTGAAAAGCCAGTTCTGTTTTGATTTTCTCAAGTACAGCTTTTTTTTTTTTTCCTAAGCACTTTCAAATATAGGTTCCTTTGATATTTGTTTAGGAGTGCTATGATTTTTGATAGAAGTAAAGAGACGAGGTGCTGGTGTCTGAAAATCTCAAGTTGAGTCAGACCTAGTTCATCAATATGAGATGCATGATTTGAGAGAAGTCATTCAAATTCTCTAAGATTCAGAATATTTTTCTATAAATAAGGCACATCAGCCTCAGACAATTATCATAAACTCCATAAAAATTCATTTAATGAAATACAATAAGTTATTAGTTATTATTGTTACTTTGCATTTGTTAGGATTTAAGCAGAGACAAAAAATGATGAATCAATACAAAATTGTGGTCAGGTGATCAAGAAAACCAACAGGAATAATTGACCATCCAGGAATCAGCAACAGTGACAATGACCATCATCCTTGCAGAAAAGAGGGCAGTGGCTTGTGTGGTCAGCTCCAGCAGAAGCTCAGCCCTGGCAGGGAGGGTCTCGATTAGGTGTGGAGGCAACTGCTGAGGAACAGTCACTGACATGAATTGGTGGGGAGAGGAGGTGAGGCCCATAAATTCTCCCTCCATCCTCCAGTTCTTTGAGTCATTTCTAGTACCAGCAGCCTCAACAGGTATAGGGCCGGCACTGTGGTGCAGCAGGTTAAAGCTCATGTGGGTGCCAGTTCGAGTCCTCACTGCTCCACTTCCCATCCAGCTCTCTGCTATGGCCTGGGAAAACAGTAGAAGATGGCCCAAGTCCTTGGGCCCCTGTGCCCGTGTGGGAGACCTAGAGGAATCTCCTGTCTCTTGGCTTCGGATCTGTGCAGCTCCAGCCATTGAGGCCAATTGGGGAGTGAACTAGCAGACAGAAGACCTTTCTCTCTCTCTCTCTCTCTCTGTAACTCTGCTTTTCAAATAAATAAAATAAATCTTAAACAAAAGAAACAGGTATAATTTAAAGCAGAAGATTGAGGTAAATTTTTGTCTACTTTTCACCAGCTCAGAGAGTCCACTTAAACTCACTGAGAAGCCATGCTGTTGTTTATACTTTTATAATATTAACACTTGCCTTGTTATAGCGATGGAGTCACATAACAAACATGAGAATTTTTATGTTAATTATAATTTATTTGGAAAGCTCAAAAACACTCTCTTTCCTGACAACATAAAATTTCCTGTTGTTTAACTCAGGGAAGAAGTGGTATTTTGGCCATGAGTTATGTATTGATTAGTTTCATGATTTGGAGAAAATCAGACAACACTAATCAGTATAATAGGCACCTTAAATATATGAGGATATCTCAAAACTTTATGGAAAGTGGAATTAAATAATAAGTTTATTCAAGTGCAAAAATGTTTGCACCCAAATGAATGTATCTTTTAATTCCATTTTTTTCCACAAACTTCTTTATATTCCTTAAATATTACATTAATAAAAAACATGTACTTTTTAATTTTCTTTTCAACTCTGTGAAATATATTTAATGATCATATGTATATTATTCTTCTTTATTTTTGAAATGCACTTGGTTTTACAATTCCTTATTAAGTTATTAAAGAAAAATATTTTTAAATAACTTGATTGATAGTTGTAAATGGTGTTTATGCCATTAGTATAAATTATTTAACATTTTACCCTCATCATAGAAGAATGATATAATATGCCAGGTGGAAATCTACTCACTTCTTAGGGTTTAAGAATGCAAATAAAATAGCTGTGCAATAATATGATCCAGCTGTGTTTTGGGTTTAGCAATGTCCCCATTTGTGATGTGACATCTGAGAAATTTTTCACAACATATTCTTCCAGCTGAAATTCATCATTTCCAAATACAGGATCTGCCAAATTATAGAAATTTACACAGATGCTAGATTTTAAAAAGAAGGGATTCAATAAGCTAGGAATAGTTCTTTAACCACTCATCCCCTCCACAAAAGCAATCCAACAACTGAAACAAATATTATTAAGTTTATCTACAAAATAATCAGGTCCATTGCTTTAAGAATCCATCCTAGGGCTGGCGCTGTGGTGTAGCGGGTAAAGCCGCTGTATACAGTGCCAACATCCCATATGGATACTGGTTCGACTCTCAGCTGCTCCACTTCTGATCCAGCTCTCTGCTATGGCCTAGGAAAGCAGTAGAAGATAGCCCAAGTCCTTGGGCCCCTGCACCCACATGGGAGACCTGGAGGAAGCTCCTGGCTCCTGGCTTCAGATCAGCACAGCTCTAGTCAATGCAGCCAACTGGAGAGTGAATCATCGGTTGGAAGACCTCTCTCTCTCTCTCTCTCTCTCTCTCTCTCTCTGCCTCTCCTCTTTCTGTGTAACTCTGACTTTCAAATAAATAAATAAATCTTTAAAAAAAAATCCATCATGGGTCTGGTGCCAGCATCCTATATAAGCTCCAGTTTGTGTCCCAGCTGCTCCATTTTCCATACAGCTCTTTGCTTATGGACTGGGAAAGCAGCGAAAGGTGGCCCAAGTACTTGGGTTCCTGCACCTGCATGGGAGACCTGGAGGAAGCTTCTGGCTCCTGGCTTTGGATCAGCCAAGCCTCAGCCATTGCGGCCATTTTGGGAATGAGCCAGCAGATGGAAGACCTTTCTTTCTGTCTCTCCCTCTCTGTCTGTAACTCTGCCTCTCAAATAAATAAATAAAATCTTTTAAAGTTCATCATTATATCTTTACATGAAATGCACCAAAAACTCCTGCTAGAGAGTGCTTACATCTGTGTGTTTATGTGTATAGTAGTAGATGCTTGTGTATGTGTGCCAAAGTTGTGTGCATGTGTATTTTCAAAAAATGAATTAATATTGGATAAACCAAAAGTATTTAGAATATATATACTCAATGTTTTCACTACTATTCAAAAGCATCTCACATCTGCTGGTTCTACTTCATTGACTTTTTCACACTACCCAACCAGACAATTGGTGTAGTAACAAGTGCTATAACATGAGTCAAGCAAACTGAATTCACATTCAGGCTCATCCGGAGTCATCCAGGAGAACAGTCATTAAACTTTCTGAACTTGTGTTTCTAAAATGAACAAATATATGTATAGAGAATCTTTGGGTGCCATGTGAACTCTGAAATGCCTTGACACTTACCACTCTAATCATACAATTCAATTATCTTTGATTTACACTGGGAAAAAAATCATATATTTATAAATATTTAATTTAGTAGACTTTTTTCTAATAGTTTTAAGTCTGAGAAAAATTACACAGAAATTTCCCATAAACTCTCTCTCCTTCCTCATAATTTCTATTAGCATGGGTTTTGGCAAATGCAAAATGTTCCGCACCTACCATTACAATATCAGGCAGAATAGTTTCAACACTGTAAAAGTTGTTGCCCTGGCACTGACTCTTCGGAAACTTCTGATTTTTCTGATGTCTCTCTAGTTTTGGCTTTTCCGCAATATCTTATGATTGGAATCACGTAGTATATCACCTTTTCATAATAATTTCCTTCTCTTAGCAAAGTGCACTTAAAGTTCCTACACGTCTTTGTTGTCTTGATGACTCGTTTACTTTTAATGTTGAATAATAGTCCCTTCAGTGGATGCACCCACCACATGGTGTGTATCATTATCATATTTAATATTGTGTCTACTTTTAATAGTTGGTGATTATAAATAAAACTGATATACACATTTGTGGGAAGTTTTTTAACTCATCAGTCAATATCCAAGAGTATTATTGCTGGATTGCATGTGAAACCTGTGTTTATCTTTGTAGAAGGTTGTCAAACTAGTTTACAAAGCTGTGAGACCATTTTTATTCATACTAGCAGTGAATGAAAGTTTCTATTAACAGTTTATTTTATTTTAAAAATTTATTTACTTATTTGACAGCCCAAAATTACACAGAGAGAAGAGAGGCAGAGAGAGAGGTCTTCCATCCGATGGTTCACTCCCTAATTGGCCACAACAACCGGAGCTGTGCCGATCTGAAGCCAGGAGCCAGGAGCTTCTTCCTGGTCTCCCACATGGGTACAGGGGCCCAAGGACTTGGGCCATCTTCTACTTCTATCCCAGGCCATAGCAGAGAGCTAGATTGAAAGTGGAGCAGCCGGGTCTCGAACCAGTGCCCATATGGGATGCCGGCGCTTCAGGCCAGGGCTTTAACCTGCTGTGCCACAGCGCTGGTACCAACAGTTTTTTATTTTAATAATTAAAATCTAAATTAACTCATTTAAAGTTGCTTCTGAGGGGCTAGCTCTGTGGCGCGCAGATGGTTAAGCCACCGTCTGCAGGACTGGCATCATATGTGGGTGCCAGTTGAAGTCCTGGCTGCTCCATTTCCAATGCAGCTCCCTGCTGTGGCCTGGGAAAACAGAAGATGGTCCAAGTCCTTGGACCCCTGCACTCATGTGGGAGACCCTGGCTGCTGGCTTAGGATCTGCCCAGTTCTAGCTGTTGCAGCCTTTGGGAAGTAAACCAGTAGACCAAAGCGCTCTCTCTCTGTCTCTGTAATTCTGACTTTCAAATAAGCAAATAAATAAATCTTTTAAAAAATTGCTTCTGAGTATGAGTAATCAAATAATATCAATTAACTTATATATCATGCCATGAGAATTCCCATTTTGTATGCTAAAAAGCATTAATATGTGGTGTTCAGTTGTAGTGTTTTATAGATTTCATCATCTATTAAAATGTGTATCTATGTATCAAATATTTCATATATGTGGAAAAATATTTTTGCCTGTTATTTTATAACACTTTAGCTACATGTGATAATGTTTAATTAGTTTCATGTATCCTCATATTACTACAAGTTATATATACAGTTGATAAGTCCCAGGAACTTCTGTAACATATCTTTTTTTTTTTTTTTTTTTTTTGACAGGCAGAGTGGACAGTGAGAGAGAGAGACAGAGAGAAAGGTCTTCCTTTGCCGTTGGTTTACCCTTCAATGGCCACCGCGGCCAGTGCACTGCGGCCGGCGCACCACGCTGATCCGAAGCCAGGAGCCAGGTATTTCTCCTGGTCTCCCATGGGGTGCAGGGCCAAAGCACTTGGGCCATCCTCCACTGCCTTCTCAGGCCACAGCAGAGAGCTGTCCTGGAAGAGGGGCGACCGGGACAGAATCCAGCGCCCCGACCGGGACTAGAACCTGGTGTGCCGGCGCCGCAAGGTGGAGGATTAGCCTAGTGAGCCACGGCGCCGGCCTTGGACTTCTGTAACATTTCATTCATGATCACAAATAATGCTATTATTTAATGAGAATACAAATACTTGGTATCTATTTATTATGGATGTTTTTTGGGGATCAGATATGTCTAATAAGATCCCAAAGTTAGAATCCAATTTTGTTTTTGTTTTTGTTTTTTATTTTTTTGACAGGCAGAGTTAGACAGTGAGAGAGAGAGACAGAGAGAGAGTTATAGACAGTGAGAGAGAGACAGAGAGAAAGGTTTTCCTTCCATTGGTTCACTCCCCTAATGGCCACCACGGCCAGCGCTGTGCCGATCTGAAGCCAGGAGACAGGTGCCTCCTCCTGGTCTCCCATGCGGGTGCAGAGACCCAAGCACCTGGGCCATCCTCCGCTGCCCACCCAGGCCATAGCAGAGAGCTGGACTGGAAGAGGAGCAACTGGGACTAGAACCTGGCACCCATATAGAATGCCGGCACCACACGCGGAGGATTAACCAATTGAGCCACAGCACCGGCCAGGATCCCATTTTGTAAGAAAGAACATTTTCAAGCCTAAATTCCAAACTTGTGAACATGATACATTTTTCAGAATATAATCCTTGATTTTATTTTAGCCCATGCATATATTTTTACCCCTCCTCCAATCCAAGGCTCCAAAATAAATACTTGCTTGACTTCATTTACAGTGTGTTTGCTGTAGTGTTGAAGTTGGAGATGCCAGAAACTAGAGTGGATTCAAATGGGAGTGCAAGTATCAGAGTGCTTGGTTGAGTTCCCAGATGTGCAACTTCTTTGATACTTGAAATTGAGACGCTATTTAAATTTTATTAGGCTGTATTTTCCCATTTATCAAAGTTCTTACACATGACTTCACAAAATTGTAGGGATTAAAGGAGACAACATATGCAAATATTTAAGCACAACAGTGAAATAGCAAGGAGTGAATGTTAACAAATGTTAGTATCATTGGTAGTGTTGGCGCTGTTTGTTCTGACTGACTGCTCTTCACTTTTCTGTTTCACTCATTTATAGAAGGCACCTCGGTGTCATTTCCTGCCATGTAATTTTCCCTAGCAGTTCTTCACTCTTCTCTAACAGCAGAGTGAATTCTTGCTGGGTGGACTCTTATCCTCCCTTTTTTTTCTAAAATTCATCACAATATATAATTAGAGGGTTTCTTTTCTTAATGTATCTGTTTTATCCACTAACATGTAAGTTCCTTGATAAAACTCTTGTGTCATTCCTTTGCTGTTGCTAGCCCCCGGCATATAGTTGTTGTGTCGCAAAGGGATCTTTAGTTAAAATAGCAGAAAACTTATCTCAACCTCAGGCTTAAACAACAGAACTTAATTGGAGTAAGTAACTGAAGACTAGACCTATGTTAGGCCTGAGGCAAGATGTGACCCAATATCTCCAAGACATCACAAAAGACTCAGTTTCCTTTTTTCTTTCTTTTTTTTAGAAAGCTCTTATTTAATAAATACAAATTACGTGGGTACAGCTTTAGGAATATAGCAGTTCTTCCCCCCATAGCCACCATCCCACCCCAACTCCCATCCCACCTCCTACTCCCTCTTCCATCCCATTCTTCATTAAGATTCATTTGTAATTATCTCTATTTACAGAAGACCAACTCTATACTAAGTAAAGATTTCAACAGTTTGTACCCACACACAAACACAAAGTATAAAATAGTGTTTGAAAACAAGTTTTACTGTTAATTCTCATAACTCATTAAAGACAGAGGTCCTACATGAGAAGCAAGTGCATAGTGACTCCTGTTGTTGATTTAAAAACTGACATTCTTATTTATGACGCCAGTGATTACCCGAAGCTCTTATCATGAGCTGCCAAGGCTCTGGAAGCCTTTTGAAACCATAAATTCCATTGGTATTTAGACAGGGCCTCCTTTCAGAGAAAAGTACCTTCTTCTTTGATGGCCTCTTCCCACTCGCATCTCACTTAGTTTCTTTCTAGATCTCCTTGACACCCTTCTCACTATAGTTTCTTTTTTAAAAAAGTTTATTTATTTACTTATTTATTTTTGAAATACTACCATGATGATTTCTTTTTTTAAAGATTTATTTATTTATTTGAAAGTCTGAGTTACACAGAGAGAGGAGAGGCAGAGAGAGAAAGAGAGGAGAGGTCTTTCATCTGCTGGTTCACTCCCCCAGATGTCTGCAACAGCTGGAGCTGCACTGATTTGAAGCCACGAGCCAGGAGCTTCTTCCAGGACTCCCACTTGAGAGCAGGGGTCCAGGGACTTGGGCCATCTTCTACTGCTTTCCAGACCATAGGAGAGAGCTGGATTGGAAGTGGAGCAGTGGAACTTGAATCGGCACCCAATATGGGACGCTGGTACTGCAGGCAGGCGGCTTTACCCACATGCTACAGCGCCGGCCTCCTGACTATAGTTTCAATCTAAGGAAGCTTTTACTGGGTTATAAATGGCTGCCCTGGTTACCATCATCTGCTAGTAGCAGAATATGATTCCCTGAGGAGCTCTCTTGGGAGAATAAGAAAGCTCTGTCTCAGAAGCCCTCAGAAGGCATCTCCCATTCCTGACCTGCATCTGGTCATGTACTCATTTCTAAAGGCTATGGGCACGGCTTGTGCTGGATGACTTCTTGCATTTGAAACATACCTGGAAAAATGATCATCATCCCTCCATTTGCATGACCCCCCAGAGAAGAATAGAAACCAGGCTAAAACTCGAATTACTTTTAGTAAGAAGTAGGAAGGATGAATGTGCTAAATATGAGAATAAAAGTCCTCCATTCAAGAGACACAAAACTGGACCTAAAATAACTTGTGACCTCGTATGCCATGGCGTCTATGGATGACAGTCTTGTTCTTAAGGATGATTTCTTCCATTTCTCTCTCTGAAATAAGATGCAAATTATATGTGTGTGTGTCTGTATGTGTGTGCGCTGATAGCTAGCTTTCACAAGTATATATTGCATAATATGAACTTCGTGAGAGCAGGGACTTGGTTTATTTTGTTGAATACTAGGTTCCCAAGTCATAGAATAGTGCATGACTCATAGAAGAATTGCAATAAACATGTTTAATTAATTAACATTTCCAGTATTTGGGACTTAACAACGATGAGCTCACAGATGGAGAACTTGGAGTAAAACTTCACATTTGTTCTCTGTCTGTCAGTTGTTAGTGTGTTCAAAAGCTCCTTCTTCTGACTAATTTACATGGCATTAGAAGAGAGGATGCAAATAAAGACCAGGTGTTCTAAAGAACTTGTTCAAATCATGTGAGCAGTTGCATCGTGGTTGAGTTAATGAAGGAAGTAAGAGTAGTAAAGCAAGGAGTTGACATTAAAATCTTGGAAGATGTCTGGGTTAAACCATGCTAGACTGCTCTTAGTGCAACAATGTGAGTGCTAAAACCTAATTCACAACATGGCACTTCTGTACCCAAATCCAGCTGTGGCTCCTCATTCCCATTGGAAGGCACAGTCAAAACTCTTGAAAAGCCATGAGGCTTTCTGAAACAACCTCAACCACTACTGTAATGTTTCTCATTTATTTTATATTACTCCACTTGTTCCTGACCCACCATAGTTACTTCCTTGTTGCCCAAACCATCCAAGTATTCTCCTGCCTCTTTGCATGTGAATGAAATATTTCCCTTCATTGAACAACTCTTTGCTCATGGTTAACTTCCTATGTGGCTTAGCCACTGTCCTACTGATGCTACATCTTATTCTTTCCTTCTGCTTTGATGCTAACTGCCTTTAAGGTGTTCTACTATTATTTCCATAGCATTTATCACCTACTCACATACTATATGAGGTTCTGTTATCCTTACCATTCTCTTCCATTTCCCCCAGCAGAATGTTAGCTTCAATGAGGTAGTAATTATATCGTTCACTGATTTGTTCTGAGTGAATAGAATAGAATAATGTAAACAATAATCTCAATACATATTTATTAAATTAATGATATGCTATCTTGATTACTTATTCCAATCAGTATTTCAGATTTATCCTATATAGAACAGTAACCTGAAAAGACAGATTTCGTTTAGTCTCATTTACTTTCCCAGAGGCTGACTACTGTTTACCTAGGTGTCTTGTTTGTTAGAAAGTGTTGATGCCAAACAAAATGTATTTTGAGAATGTCTAACACTCTGATTTTTCCTGAATTTTAATGAAGTCCAACTGTCAGATGGAATTAAACAAGGATATAATAGGCTACTTAATACCCAGTTTGGGGTTTCTGAACATTTGCCCAAGGTCCAGTCACATAAACAATTGTAAACAGAAGCTCAAATACTTGTATATGCTCAATTATTTTATTGTGCACTATTAGGGCTGAAACTTGAGTTTTCCCAGCAGGGCCCTGCTGGGCAGTGAGGTTTGTGTGTTTGACCTGAGAATAACATCTGTCTTTATCTGAAGAACAAGAATCTCCTAAAAACTATGATGCTACGCTTCAACTATTTTTAAAAGCAATGGCCAATAAATAATTCCTCCTTCAATGGAATCTTAATTGTACAGAAAGTAAAGTATGTAGAGAAGAGTCAAATGCTCCTTTAGTGCTTTTTCCCTAATTGGAGCCTCTCTTTCCAAGTGTGTTAATTGAAACCAATAATATCCACTTGCTTGGAATAGAGTCAACTGTTTTCATGGATGGTGATCGTTTGACTATTTTGTTTTGCAGTGTATCGTTGAAGAAGCTGGGTGTTTTATCCCGCTTTTCAGACTTCTTGCTTTAATTCATATCTGCTTACCATATGTTGAGAGACAGATGATTAGTGGTTCAAGTCTCAAATGTCATAACGTTAAATTGCTTAGTTTAATTTTCTTTAGACTAGGCCACATATTTTTCTGGTTCAGATTCTCTGAGAGCTTACTGTTTGCCCTATGACGTCCTGTATATTTCTCAGAACTCTCTCACCTGAATTCATCTAGGCTTTGCTCTCAACATGGGAAATTTTATATTGTGTTATGTTGGGCCTATATGTGATCTCTGCATCTGTAATCAATCAAAAGCTGCTTTATTTCTCAAATAATTTCTCCATTGCTTTACCAATAATTTCAATATATATTTGGAGAAAAAGCTTAAATGAAAGTAATCATGTAAGCAACAATTGTGCATAGAAATGGTATCCATTTTCATAATACATTATTTTCACCTAATCACACATACTTCCATTTATTTTTATTAATTCAATATTATTTTAATAATACTTGAGCATGAAATACATTAATGAATGAAACTGATATGTTCTACAGAAACTGAAATATTACATATTTATAGTGTTATGCTGCTGAATTGTGCAATTTATCTCTGCTGATGGTGACGCTAGCTACAATGGCTCATTTGCGGGGCACCACATGCACATCAGTTTCCAATTTACATGGTTTCTTTCATGTAACTTGATTGTCTCTCTCCCAGTGTGGTTGTTGCAAAGTATGCCAAAGCCTTACATAGTGAATAGCTTTCTGCATAGAAAAATAGAGTCTCCCATACTTCATTAGCCTTCAGGCCAGTGCTGGCATAGCAGGTACTGCTTCTATGGCTTCCAGTCATTTGTTACATAGCAATAGAAAGCTAACACAGCAGGAGCTCTATTCCCAACTCCCCACCCCTCATCCTGAAACACATTGCTGCTATTTCTTGGGCCCACAAACAACTTGCTTGCATATCAAACTGGAAGCCTGAAATACAGTAGAGTTCATTTCTAGTACTAGATGCATAGCTTCCAAATCATATATTCTTGATCAAGCCAATGGACAGTTTTGAGCCATGTTTCTTTTTTAAAGATTTATTTGTTTTAAAGGTAGAGTTACAGAGAGGCAGAGGGAGAGACAGAGAGAGAGAAAGAATCTTCCATCTGCTGGTTCACTCCCCACATGTCTGCAACGTCAGAGCTGGGCCAATCCGAAGCCAGAGCCAGGAGCTTCTTCCAGGTCTCCCACATGGATACAGGGGCCATCTCTTACTGCTTTCCCAGGCCATAGCAGGAAACTGGATCAGAAGTGGAGCAGCTGGTACATGAACCATATGGGATGCCAGCATCGCAAGTGGAGGATTTACCAACTACACCAGAGTACCAGCTCCGAGTCATGTTTCTTTGTTTCAGCAAAGTAGGGTTAATGACATTTATTTCCTATAGAGTTGTGAGAGTTAAGTGAGAAAATAAAAAGAAATGTAAGTTTCATTTCCATTCTGTACTCTTCACCACATATCCCTTTAGAAGAAATTCTCTAATGTTCTAATTCCTGCTAAGTTGTGAGCGAAATTTTGGAATGGGGATCAAGAACTGACATAGGAAGATATGCATTTGACTGCTTTGGAAACCATCGCAAGTTATGACGTTGGCTTATGGAAAGAAAGTAATATAAAACATGCTGAGAAAGTAAAAGGGACAGCTGCTCTTCTTGGTGACATCAACTGATAGGTTTAAAAACGTTCACATTCCCCTTAATCAGGTTCTAGATCTCTAAGATAAGGATTTCTATTTATCATAAATATGCATCACATATAATTGTGTGTTATTTTTGGTAAATAGATTTTAATCAACCTAAATCCTAAATGGATATACTCAGAATTGGCAGAAACGGTCCAAACATTTAGTAACCAGTACACAGAGAGAGTTTCATCTGCCATTCTGGATTTACCTAGAGTATAACCCCTTGGTAATGAAGTCATGAGCTACTGAATGTACTGCTGCTGAGTCATGGCCCCTTAAGTTTGGCTGGTGAATTTTGTTGACTACACACGCATGAAGGCTCCCGCTTACCATCAGTCAGTTTTATTTTGTGTACTTATGAAAACCTTGTTGGATTTTTTTAGTACAGATTTTACTCACAAATATTTGTTCTCTTCTTTACAATGTTCCTTTATTTTCAAACATACTTAATTTTATTAAAAATGATAACTAAATACTACCAAGCCTTTATCTTCATGTAGATATGGAGGTATTTAGGTATAACACTATCAGAATAAAAACTGTATTTGAACATATGTAAATACCATTTCATTAAATCTAAACCAAATAACCATGATTCAAATGAATATTATTTATTTTTCATTCACATGATACACTGATTCTAAATACACTCATTCATTCATAATTTGTGTGCATGTGTGTGTGTCTGTGTATGTGTGTGCCTGCTCTATACTCTGCTAAGTACTGAGGATGAAACAATAAACACAGTCAACAAAGTCTGTGACACCAAAGGATTAATGAAAAGCAAACAATGGCAACTTGTGACATGAGCATAGTTCCACTTCACTGAGTTAATCTTTCCATGGTTCTGCATGTGTAATCAGTTTTAATTGCTGATTGATTACAACATCATCACATTAAAATAACCTTTAGAACATTTTGTTCTGCTGAGACAGAATCATTAATGTTTATAATTTTGGTCTGTATTTTAAATGCAACAAGCCTATTTCAGAATGTTTCATTTTTCGGCGTTCTTATTGTCAGTTTTGTTTCTATTGATTTCATATTTATATAAAATAGTGAATCAATTTAAATTTAACATTTTTCTTTTTTGTCTATCAGCATTTATTTTTTAGGTGCTGACATCATTATAATGATTATGTAAATGTGGTCAAAGGAACTATTTCATTGTAAGTTCTACTTTCTCTTTAAAATTGGTTATAATTTTGCCTTTGTGGCTTAGGTAGATTATATCCAAGTTTCTATTTAGAAAGAGAAAGGTCATTGAAGATGCAGAGTGTGCTCAGTGGATTCCACTGACCCAAAATAATCTATGACAATTTAGGATATAAAACAGGATCGTAAAAGGAGCCTAAGGAGATCTGGTAACATATACCCACTGTTGTATGTGGGGTGGGTTATGGGGACAGTAGAGAGCTTCTTCAAAGTAGAGCAAAGACTTGGACCTAGATTTTTGCTTCATATTAATTAGTATTTCTGCCATTTAAGGTTTATAGTAAGAATGAATAGAATGAACTGTGTAAGTAGATATAGAAAAAATAATATTTGCTGTGTACTAATACCAGGTAATAGTTTCATGGAATTACTTATGCTATTCTCAACTGTGATCTATATTTGGAAGTGCCACATAAAAGGTTTAAAATAATGGTAGAAAGATGGGCTAGTTGTTGGGTCCGGTTAGGAAATGGTGTTCATGTATTAGTACCGGAGTTCAATTCCCTGCTCCAGCTCCTGTTTCCTGCTTCCTGCTAATGCACATCCTGTGATTATTCAAGTAGATGCATTCCTCCCACTCACTATGGAGAACTAGATTGAGTTCCTGGCTTCATCCCAGTCCTGATTGTTGTGGAGTTAATCAGCAAATGAGAATGCTCTCTTTATTTATTCCTCTCTCTTTTCCTCTTTCTCTCTTCCTTTCAAAATAAATAACTAATTTTAAAATCTAAGTACAAAGACTTGATTTCTCAATCAGTACTCTTTCTAATTTGTAATGGACAGGTAAAACAGTATTATGAAGGATCTTCAAAATATTTAGCAAAGTAGTTTCCTGTTTTTTAAAAAAATGCAAGGATCTCAAAGCTTTTTTACACCAAAATAAACTTAACTCTAAAAAAAAAAAGGATTTATTTTGTTTATTTGAAAAGTAGAGTTAGAGAGAGAGAAAAGCAGAGAGAGAGAGAGATCTTCCATCTGATAGTTCATCCCACAAATGGCTGCAACAGCCAGGTCTGGTCCAGCATGAAGCTAGGAACCAGGAGCTTCCAGGTATCCTACATGAATGCAGGGGCCCAGGCGCTTGGGGCATCTTCCACTGCTTTCCCAGGCACATTTACCAGGGAGCTGGATCAGAAGTAGAGCAGCCAGGACTTGAACAGGCCTCCATATGGCGTGCTGGAGCTGCAGGTGGTAGCTTAACTCACTATACCACGGCACCGGCCCCATAAACTTGTCTTCTAATTACTTTTTTCAAGAATTTTTGAGGTTACCATTGTATATATTTTTCAGTAAAATAAGTACAGACTACAAAATGTTTGAAAATTGGAAACATCTAAGTAGTCATTCTAGCATTAATACACTAGAGGCTATTCTAGAAAAATCAGCATACTTATAGGGTTAGCACTTTTGTTTTTGTAGAACTTTTTTTTTGTTTTTTTTTTATTAATAAAGTATTATTTATATGAAGCCCAAAACAAGAACATGTGTGATTTTTATATTCTATATTAGTTCACTTTATGCTCAACCTCGGAAAATAGTAATCCAAAATAATTAGGTAATTGGGATCCCACTTCAGCATCTTTTCCAGTTACCTGAGAAAAAGTAGAATAAGCCCAAATATTTTTACTTAAAAACATGTAGTCACAAACAAAACAAAAAAACACGTAGTCACTGAAAAGTAAAGTCTAGAATATGTCTTTTTTTTGACAGGCAGAGTTAGACATTGAGAGAGAGAGAGAGAGAAAGGTCTTCCTTTTGCTGTTGGTTCACCCCCCCAAGTGGCTGCTACAGCTGGCGTGATGCGCCGATCCGAAGCCAGGAGTCAGGTGCTTCCTCCTGGTCCCCCACGCGGGTGCAGGGCCCAAGGACCTGGGCCATCCTCCGCTGCACTCTCAGGCCACAGCAGAGAGCTGGACAGGAAGAGGGGCAATGAGGACAGACATGCGCCCCAACAGGGGCCAGCGCCACAGGCGGAGGATTAGCCTAGTGAGCCGCGGCCCAGCCTCGAATATGTCTTACAATTTCTATGCATTTGCTATAGCCCTTACAAAAATTTTCAAGAGTTTATTGAAAGTGAGATGGTCCTGAGACACATAGGATTCCACATGTTGAACAAAAGGGATTGCTATTTACATTAAATGCAATAGCATCACAACATATATTTTTAACACATTTTAGCAAGTTGCTAATACAAAGGTAAAAAACAGCCCAGAACAGGCTTTTTTATACATCATAAGTGGCTAAAAATTTAATAAACAGAATCACTCATTCTCCATGAATTAGGATCACTCAATTAGTTTCAGGCTTGAATAAAATTCGTGACTCAAACAAATCCAATGCTGATAACTGTCCTGAGTGCAATAATGCTAACAGAGCTTTCCTGATAGCGTATCCAATGTCTATGGCTGAGAATAAAGGAATGGAAATGTTTTGCCAACAACTCTAAAGATAGTGGATTGTAAACTGTTCCCAGAATCCGGACTATTCTGATGGTTTAAGACACTAGTAGTTTGTATTATTTTAACTGTTTATTTTTGAGGGGAGCATGATGTGTCATACTCTTAACTTGTGGCTTTAGCCTGAAGATGTATTTTTCCCCAGAGTTTACAAAATGAGCAATAAATATACTAAGCCAATGAGCTGGGCTGACTTGGACTTTCTGGATTTCTCCTTCAGAACCAAAATCTTTTTTGTACAACATCTAAAATGATGCAAAATTTGCTTGTCCAATACACACAAACCTAAATTCCCAGTCTGAGCAAACACAGACATTTGATTATGAGCCAAACTCAGGACAGTACTCCTGGGCATTCTGAACATGGAATTATTTGAAATTAAACTTGATTCAGTTAGGGACCCTAAATCATGTTATAATCTTTCACTTTTTGGACTCTGCAACATACAAGGGAATTATTGTTTTTTTTTTATCCATTTATTTGTTCATTCATTTAACAAGTTCTTATTGAGCACCTCTTGTAAGATGGATATAAGTAATATGACAGATACATGGAATAAGTGAAGGTCCATTGCCCTCATAGATTGTGAATTCTAATGGATGTGACAAAATAAACATGTGAACAAATAAACAAGATTTCAATTAGCCATAGGCAAAAATGTAATCCCAGCTTTTCATGTGCTGTGTAAATTTGGTAATGTTTCTAAACCTTTTTGATGAATTTTTTAAAACATGTTTTAAATGTTTATTTTTTATTTATTTTTGTCCACCTTAAAAGCACTGTGACAGAAACAGAGAGAGCTGTCATTCACTGTTTCCCTACCCACAGATACTGCAGAAGCTAAAGCTGGGCCAAGCCAAAGTCAGGAGCCTGGAACTCCATCCAGACCTCCAACGTGGGTATCAAGGGCACAAGCATTTGTGCCATCATCCAATGCCACCCAGGTTACATTAGCAGGACGCTGGATTGGAAGAAGAGGGAGGACTTGATCCCAGATGTTCAGATATGGGCTGCAGGCATCACAAGTGGCAACTTAATCAGCTTCACAAAACTACCCAACCCTGGTGACATAATTGCTTAATTATCAATAAAACAAAATTATCCTAGGCTTTCTATGAGAATTAGATTATAAAGCAAAGTGTTTGGAAAATCAATGCTTTACTTGAACATTTGTGTAGAATAGGTGCTAGAATGTTGCCAGTGCTATTTTTAATGGAGGAAAAAAATGGAAATAATCCAATAACCCAATTACCTCAGAGGGAAAGGGATAAATAGTATACATTGCATTCACATGGAACAGTGATTAAAAAATATATATATATATATATATATATACTTTGAGTTTAAAAAAAGTGGCAGAAAATCTATAGTGTGCAACTATTTATACTATTACATTCATGAGATAATATATTTGTGAACAAAAATATTTTAAAGAGATATAAAACACATATATCAAGTTTATGAAATAAATGTACCCTCAAGGAAAGAGTAAGACATGTGACAGGGAAGGGGATAGGAAAATTCAAAGAGTACTACAACTTTGTCTGTAGTATATTGTTTATTTTCTTTTAAAATATGAAGAAGGGGCAAGCTTTTGGCACAGCAATTAAGTTGCTACCTGTCATGCCTACATCCCATACCAGAGTGCCTGGTTCCAGTCCTGGCTTCATCACTTCTGATTTTGGCTTCTGTCTAATGCACACCCTGGGAAGCAGCAGGTGATGATTCAAATACTTGAGTCCCTGCCAACCATGTGGGAGACCTAGATTGAGTTCCTGGCTCCTAAATTTGACCTGGCTCTAGCACTTGGGAAGTGAACCAGCAGATGCAAGACCCATTCTCTCTCTCTCTCTCTCCCTTTCTCTCTCTCTCTCTCATTTTGAAATAAAAATGGAGACAAATATAATTTTAGAAACAGAAGCACTTGATAAATAAAATTAAAATAAAGGAAAATGCACTGGAGAGAAAATATTCATCATATAGATAATGAAGATTTTACATGAAAAAATGGCCTTATAAAAGGAAAGTCCTTTGTATATTTGTGGTTGTCCTTATATGGCAGTAACTTTTAAGTGTGACAGTATGCTTTCCTGGTTTTGTGGAATGACTGTGTTATTCAATGATTGTGCTATTAGCACCTGTGACTGAGATAAAACACATTTACTTAGGAAAATGAAGTGAGTTTTTTCAATATTATATGGCATTCATTTTTCTATTTCATGTTTTGTTTATACATTTTTTCCCAGCCAACGACTTCACATCTGGAATACAGAACAAAATTCCTGACTGTTAGACTTGAGCTGCATTAACAGTTCCAGAGCATTGTCAGAGAAAAGTGAACTTGATTTCTCCCTGCCTTACCTATTACCAAGATTTGATTGGCTTCTGTAGATTCCAACTGATTGATTTTTGTGAACTGTTCATATTATTAAATATCCATGTTTGTCTAACTTTGTCAGCAGAAACTCTCTCCAGCTCTGATTTTTTTAAACTATCACTGAATGTGCACAGTTCATGCACACTGTCACCAAATGAGGTGTTAAGCTTCCATTTTCCATCTCACATAAATAGCTACTCCAGCAAAAGAATTTGGAAGGGCTATCCCTCGAGCCAGTGCTATTTGGCAGATACGTCTTTTCTTCCGCAAGCAGAGGGAAAGGCTAACATCTTCATGCTCTGTATTGACTTCAGGAAAACAAGAAGGCACTGGAAACAGGAGTTGCTATTGGAGTCATGTCTCCCTGCAGTTCAAAAGTCTAATGAAAGGGAACGACATAATCTGAGATTTATTGTAACATGTGTTCTTTGCTGTGATCCTTTTTTTTTTTTAAGATTTATTTATTTATTTGAAAGTTAGAGAGTGAGAGAGAGAGAATTCTTCCATCCTCTGGCTCATTTCCTAGATGGCTGCAATGGCCAGTGATGGGCCAGACTGAAACCAGGAGCCAGGAACTTCTTCCAGGTCTCTAATATGGGTAATAGGGGTCAAAGCACCTAGGCCATCTTTTGCTGTTTTACCCAGGCTGTTAGCAGGGAGCTGGATTGGAAGTGGACCAGCTGGGACATGAACCAGCACCCTCATGGGATGCTGGCTTCACAGGTGGCAACTTTACCTGCTATGCCACAATGCCAATTCCCCTAGCTGTGTTTTTATAAGGACCCAGTGGAACTTATATTCTTGTTTTCTTTGGGGACACATTGTTAAGATATTTTTGATCTATCTCACCAGAATCCAGGACAAACAGGAACTTCGATAGAGTTCAATTAATGAAGTGATATATAAGAATAAATCCAACAGGGGAGAAAAACTCAGCTTCCCAGTTGTCTTGCCTGACCAGATAATGGTTTCAGAACCCTGACTCTATGAGATTGTTGGCAGAAGTTTTAAGGCAGTGTTTAAAAGAATGAGGTCTATGTGCTAGCAAGGATTTTCAATTTTCCTCACCAAATTAACATTGTCTACCCAGGACCCAAGGTGCCGGTGTTACAACCACTTAACCCCTTCTATATCCTCAAGGAAGTTCCCAGGTAGTTCTAGGATGTCAGCGATACTTTAGTTACTGATATAGTTATTGTAAAATAAGCAGGACTCTAATTTCTAGACGTTTTCAAAAAATCCTTCTATTGAATGCTCATTTCACTTGGAGTCATGGCTTCTCTCATGCTAAAGTATTCTGCCTTTCTTTTCCTGCTAACTCTTCCTGTATTACTTCCCTTTGCATCATAAAGTCTCATGGAATTCCCTCTTTATATTTTTCCAGTAATCCTGATTCAAGAGAAGGTACCAAACTCATGCCTTATAGGAAACTTCCTTAACTGCTGTTTCCCGGATACAGTATTTGTTTTACATAACCTCAGTGTTTCCTAGGTACAGGTTCACTGTACTATTAATATGTCTTCCTCTTTTCCTTGTTAATTGCACTTTAGGCTTGAGTAAAGCCTCACATCCTCACATTCACCATCTCCTTGAGACAGATATCATATCCTTTTTTTTTTGCATCATGACATTCAAGTCAGAATTATTGAACCTGACAATGTGTGGGACAATTAAAACAGAAAGTATTGATGACAGTCATCACAAATTCAAAATTTTACAAGCTAATTGAAGAAATGATACAGTATTCACTTTAAAGCCACAAAATAAAATATTTAACTAATTTCTAAGACATATAAAGATATACACAACATTGCCCAACAATGTCCCTCAAAAATAATTGCTTGAGGGACCCAAGGTGGTACAACTTTTATCTAGTTGTGGATTAAGACATTCATATGAAGAAAGTAGAATTTGACTTGAAATTAGTTTTAATTAATTCATTCAATGCACATTATTAAGTTATTAACATTCACCAGACACTGTGATTAACACAGGACTAAACATAATTTTACCAGTGAGGAGAAATGGATGGAAAGTTTAAGCAGACAAGTGGTTACAATGGTGCTTGAGCAACAGCAATGGAGTTAGTTTAGTATTAATTTATATATTAAATTTTGGAAAATGGTCATTGTCCTAGTTCTCTGTATTGAGTATTAGGTTAAGTTCTGGGAATGTAGAAACATTACAGAATTACCTCCTAACATTTCAAACTGTGGTAAAATGCAAGTCAACAATTTTCAGGGAGAAAAAATGATAACTGATGTAACCAAGTCACCTAACCTGTTTTGAGGACTAAAAGATACAGAAAATAAGACCTATTTCTGCCCTAAAGAGATATGGACAAGTAAAATAATATGACAAGTGTTATGGCCAAAAATCGAGATTGGATCAGAATGGTCAATTGTGATGACCAACTTTACCTTTAAAGTGACAATGATGAAAGATGGGACAATTGAAAGTCCAGGGTTCAAATGGCTGGCTTCAAACTGAGTCTGAAATGCAACAGAAGTTAGCACAAACTTTGGAATACACACAAGAGGTAATAAAATCTTGCTGAGTAAGTAATTCAATAATTCTTTACTGATTTCTTGTCTTGGAAGTGAAAATCATGAAACTTGGAATATTGCGTCTTCATCCGAGATTCTCTGAGGAGGATCAGTGAGACAGCAGACAGGAAAGGCTTCTGGTCATAATACATGGGCACCTGCTGTTTGTAAAACCATGTCCATCTCCTCAAAGGGGAAGTAAGTGAGCCTGAAGTTCATATAAATAAATGGGCCTTGGAACTATTTATCAGTTATGTAACTATTAGATTTGGGGAAATTTACCTATTATTAAATCAAAAAGTAGATAAGTTCTCCATGTACTGGCTCATAACTTCGCAGTGAGAAGTTCTGCTTGGTGTTCCAGAAAATTCTGCATTACTTCTCCAGTACTTCCATTATAAATAATGCTTAATGAAAATTGACAGTAGGGAAATCTGCATACTGTAATTGTCACTTCTTTTGATTTGTTATGAAAACATTGGCATCACAGACTCTGGTCCCTTTCCTTATCTGAAAACTTCTGTGTCCTTTAAAAAATATTATTTTATTGATTTGACAAGGATGGCTACAGAAGGAGAGAGACAGGGAGAAAGCTCCCATCTTCGGGTTCACCCCCTAAGTGTCTGAGATCTGGGAACTCAATCTAGGTCTCCCACATGGGCAACAGGGGCCCATGCTCTGCTGTTATCTGCCCATTTCCTTTTTTAATATCGAATTCACTAACAAACGCTTCTGATCACTTAGCATATGCTGGCTTAGATTCCAAATCATTCCATTCTTGTTTTTTAAATCCTGGTGAAAGTGTTTCCTCTTATAGATGCTCTGTAATTTTGTATCATCATGCAAAACCACCTACCAAATATTCTGTCTGAATTCATTCAGCTTGCCCTAGTTAGGTTTAATGTATTGTTCAATTCATTCTATAATCTAAGATGCACACACACACTCAGAGAGAATTATCTGATATAAATTTACTCATTGGTCTTGTTCATTTACCGAGAAATTAGGTATGTAACAAAAGAGATTATACCTAACCTAATTATATTAAAATAATGTAGCAATAATATAGATCTACATTTTCTGTAGATGGAAACTAAAAATAGAAAATGGTGGTGCCATACCTTGATATAAGATTTGCATTCCATTCTCAGAATTATTGAATTAGCTAAGCTTTTGTCATGTTTTTCCTGTAAGCATAAGGATATATGACTACATTTATGAAGTGGAAACACAGACTCACAGAAATAAATCTAAAAATCCCTGGGGCTGGAGCTGGACACAGCAGGTTAAAGCCATGGCCTGCAGTGCCAATATCCCATACGGGCAATGGTTCAAGTCCCGGCTACTCCATTTCCCATCCGGCTCCTTGCTAATTTAGCTGGGAAAGCAACAGAGGATGGCCTAAGTCCTTGGGCCTCTGCATCCACATGTGAGACCCGGAAAAAGCTGCTGGCTCCTGGCTTGGGATATGCTCAGCTCTGGCATTGTAGCCATTTAGGGAGTGAATCAGCAGATGGAAAATCCCTCTTTCTGTCTATACCTCCCTCTGTAACTGTCTTTCAAATAAATAATAAAATAAATCTTTAAAACAATCTCCAAAATCATCTTTTCAAAACTTAACATCATTTTTTTCCAAGAAGAATAGTATATTTTAAAGGTATATATCTGATGAATACATATTGAATGAGACAAAAACACTCATTTTAGCATTTTGTGTAAATACTATTGCACTAAACAACTAAACAAAGTTTTAATTTTAACATTCATTTGAAGAAATGTTGCTCCTTAATGATGTCCCAGGAGTTGATGGCTAAGATGGGAAGACATATTAAAATCTTGTGCCAGAGATAAACCTTTCCCACTAAAAGTAGGTCAGTAGAACTCTACAGAAGCATCTATCCTCAGCTACAGATTCAATCCATTTTATTTGTTTCTTTTTTTGTCTTTTGGAAGATAAGGCTGTTATTGACCCTTAGAGAAGTATACATTATTGGGGCTTGGTTTATCCAAAACAGCATATGCTAAACTATGCTAAGTAGGGGGTTTAAATTTGAAAATGATGTGGAAAGGCCACGTTGGTTATAGACATGTAGAACAAAAAGAAAGCTTTGCTTCTTGCCTGCCAGTGTCTTCCACATCAATGGGACTAGGTCCACACACATTACTGCTGGATTCCTTTCTCATGTTAATTTTTAAAAAGTTATTTGAAAGTCTGGAATAGAGAGAGAGAGAGAGAGAGAGAGAGGTCTTCTATCCACTGGTTTACTCCCCAAATGCCCACAAGATCCAGGGATAGTCCAGACCAAAGTCAGGAGCCAGGAACTCCCTCCAGGCCTCCTACGTCGGTGAGAGGAAACCACCATCATCTGTTTTCTCCCAGGGTGCCATTAGCAGGAAGATGGAGTTTTAAAGCACAGGCAGGCCTCAAAACCTTGGCTTTAAAAACCTGATACATTTTTTGCATATAAGTTGGTACAATCTACTGGGTAGTAAATATCAAATATAGATGCTGGCTAATTAATTATAAGAGTGTGCCTATTGAGGAGTGGACGTTGTGGTTCAGTGGATTAAGCCACTACTTGGGATGCCTGGTTTTTATGTGAGTTAACATAATGACTTCTGGTTTCGTCCATATTGTCGCTAATGGCAAGACTTCATCCATTTTATGGCTGAATAATTTTTCTAATATTTGAGTCTTAACTGGATAAACGAAAATGTGTCAGTGTTTGAGTTCTTGAAGAAGTAGAACATTTTTGAGTCTGTTGTTAGCTTAGGCATCAAGCTATGTGAAATACTTTTCACTCTTGGCAAAAACAATGGGAAAAAAAACATTAGTTTCTCCAGTGTGATTTTTGGTACCTCCTACTCTAGGGAAGTCCAGAAACACAAAGTGAGATCAGAGTTTTTCACTAATTTCTGGCCCTGTGTTTCCTCTCCAATTTGGCAGTGAAATATGGAAAACATATTTGTTCAAGGGCAATGTGAACTTTTCCTGAACTTCTGAAGACATCTACTCTTAGTCATGGAAAAGTAGAACTTTTTGGTACTTGTTTTAACATCAACTATTGAAAGCACTCTTGAATCATACAGTAACTTCTCCGTATGAACCAAGGCAAAATTCATTCTACTTTCTTTACTTATTTCTTTGTAGCTAATATTATGCCAAAACCAGATTTATAGAACATTTATAGAAGACATGAATAAAATCAGTGTTTTTGTTTCGACAGAGTGAGATGCTTTAATATTCTTGGTCTGCCTTCCAAACTACTTAAGCCGAAAATATGTAGAAATAGAATAATGCCTAATTGACTGAGTGGGATGAATTCTTTTTAAAAGGTCAGCATCTATTATCAATTTATCTTCTTTAGCCTACAAATTTATTTGAGGGTGACCATGTGCAGAAGTTATTTGAGAGATTGTTTATTTTATTTTATAAATGGAACAAAATTGAAATGAAGAGAGAAGGTGGTGTTTCTTTGGATAAGTGTTTCATTGGATTTGATAGAGTCCCAAGGGCTTCTTCTAATACAATGCTTCTCTAGACCAAGTTTTGTTAATAAAAATGTTATCTGAAAAATATTGAATTCGAAAATAATTTACCCACATACAAACAATACAGAAAGATTCCTCTTGAAAACCTAATACACTAAAAAGGTTTAAATAGTGTCTCTGATATGAAAGGAAGAATGGAGAAATCACAGAGAATTATTCTTTCATTCATCTCTCCCTAAACTCTACTTCATTGCTTTAAAGATACAAACCATTTTCCAGGAAGTATCTCTTGCTGTTGTGTCTGCTCAACTAAGGTGTCAGCATGGGCTGGCACAGAGACACCTAGGTACAAGAACTTCTATTTCTTTCTACTCAAGTCTTCTGTAAAAGCCTTTGCTTATTCATTTTAAGAAAGTAATGGGATGATAGCACCACTGTCAATGTATTAATTTCTTTGAAGTCTTTTCATATAAATTCTCCTGAGATTTTTATGATTTTTTTGATTTTTTATGGTTATTTAGAACATAACATAGAACACAAAAGGTGAGCTATATGATTTAGGCAGACATTGATCCATATAATTTCTTCTGCCCAGTTTATGCAAGTGTGTAATGTAGGTTCCTTACTATTTCTGTTGAGCTGTAACTTGAGACACGTTAGGTTTTCATTCCAGTTTTATTATATATATTTCGAGTGCTTAAAAGTACAAAGAGTAATTGCTTTAGAGGATTTTTTTTAAAGCTATCAAGTTCCTTTCCAATCTTCAAGATGGCTCTAAATTCATCATATGCTGACACAAGAGTATATATTCTGGTTTACAACCCATCAGAGAAGATTTCTCCACTTCCTAGAAGATTATAAGATTGAAATTTTCTCTGTACAGTTTTTCATTGCATGGAATACCCTAGTGCAGGAGTTATTAAAATCTATAAAAATGTTTTAGTATTTAATATTTGGCACATATAGTGTCTGTTAAAACTAGTCAGTTATTTGACTATACAACTTTGCATTTCATGAAACATCACTCTCTTAAAAAAAAAGTTTTACCTTGAAATGAATGGTTAATGGTTCATATAGAAACAGCCTGAAGCTGGATTTTTCTATGGGTATTAAATTGCCAACCTCTGAGTTGGTACTTTGGTTCAAAACTCACTGCTTGAAATTTGCCATTCTTGATAAGAAACTCAAAGCCTCCCATTTATTATGCAACCTTGGGGAAAATGCATTCCCTCCCCCACCACACCTAAACCTCCAGGTTTCCTTTTTAATCAATACAGCGATGTCATTTAATAATGTAAAGGTTAACGTTAACTTCTTCTTGTATATACATTCAAATATATTTATTATTGGGCTAAAACTTTTTCTAATAGAGAAATAAAACTGTGTCACTGTGCCTCATTCTCTGTGATTACAAACAGTAGACAATTACTATCTTTGGTAAATAACCTGAAGAACTTGAAGCCATTCACATCATTCTCTTCTACCTCAAACTATTGATGATTCTTTATTCCTAAGCTTTGACTTAGGATATTTTTTTCCCTCCTGTAATCATGTTCTGAAATTCTTTTGAACTCTCTTTAAAAATTCATAATCCTCTGAAATTATGATGCCAAGAATGGACTGATCTTTATGACAAAGTCTGAAGCCACATTTTGAAAGTCTCAGCACAACCACATGAAACATTCCTAGAATAAGAATTGCGGGTTGGTATTTTCTGGAAATATGAGTATCATGTCTAGTGTTTTCTCTATTCAAAGGAAGTAAGGTGCTTTACATATTATTAAATATTCATCTTGCTACTTATTACTATATTGGTGCTTAATGTTTTATATTAACTCAAAGTCATGCTAATGTTTTATAGGGCTATCATATTTGGTTATTGTTTCTTCAATGAGTTATCTCAGAAATATTCTTAAGATTTGTTCCTAAATGGTGTGGGTATTATGGTGTATCAGGTTAAGCTACCACTTAGGACACCTGCACCTTATATCAGACCACCTGGATTCACATCCTGCCTCTGCTTCCAATCCAGCTCCCTGCCAATGTACAACCTGAGAAGCCACAGATGATGGCTCATTTACACAGGTCCTGGCCAGCCTTGTGAAGACCCCAAGTGAATTCCTGACTCCCACTTTCAACCCAGCCCAGCCCCAGCTATTGTTAGCATTTGGATTTGGACAGCAGATGGAAGATCTCTCTTTCCATCTCTCTCTCTTGCTCTTTCAAAGAAATAAACATTTTAGAAAAGAATTGCTTCCATATGTGTGTATAATTATTATGCATCAATCACAAATAAAATACTAAAAAATTAAAATTTATTTTATTGAAGACGTAATTGATTTTATTATTTTTAAAAAGAATTATAAAAGTATAATTTATTTATATGTTATCAGTTTAATAATACCTCTCATAATACTTTACTAATAGCCTATTACCTTCCTTTATCCATCCCCCAGATCCATTACACTGGGCAGGCACTAATCTGTTTACTGCAACTTTGGCAATTCAGGACTGCTAAATGAATGGGATCATGCGATATACAACATGCTTGCACTGGCTTTTTTCACTAAGCGTAGTTCCCTTGATATTAATCCAATTGTTGCCTCTATCAGCACTACGGTTTATTCCTACCTATTACCAAGTAGTATTCTATGGCATGGATGCATCTTTCTCTTTAATCTAATTAAGTTATTTTTCAACTTTACCTGTTGAGATGGTGGATTATTACACTGGTGGATTTTTAAATTTTGAACCAGCTTCTCATAATTTGAAAGAAACTTCCTTTAGAAATGATGGACATTCTTTTTATATATTGTTGTATTCACTTTGCTAAGGATGCTTGTGTATGCAGTCATGAGGGATATTGGACTATAACTTTCCTTTGTTGCACTATAGTTGGTTTTGGTATCAAATTAACTTTGGCATCATAAAATGATTCGAGATGCTTTCCCTTCTTTTCTTTTATTCTTGAAATTCATTCTTTAAGTGTTTGGTAGAATTCAAAGAAATTTTCTTCTCTGGAACTTTAGCAGGGAGCTGGACCAAAAAACCAGAGCACCCAGGATTAGAATCTGCACTATAGGGTAGTTCTTCTGGTCCTCTATAATATGCATATTTGAAATGAAATTGCATAATATTCATGTATAGGCAAGTTGAGTTTTTGTGTTATGTATTGAGTAAGTTTTACAAGGATGTATGGTGAAGCAGAGACTAACAATGATGTGAATGAAAACCAGTTAATCTTTTATACTTTGTTATAGGCTCACTGACCTTACATGCATATAAATCTACTTTTACCATTTCATTACAAATTTTCTATTAAATGTTAATTGAGAAAGTCTTTTTCTTAGTTTGTGCTTTTATGGTCTACAACCACCAAAGACCTATTACCAAAGGATAACTTAGAGAGCATTCTTCCTGATAGTGTTATTATCTAATGAATCACAGCTGATTTTGCTGGCTAAAGAACCTCAAAAGAAAGCCTTCTAGCGTGTCCAGGGCCCAATAATTGCTGACTCAGTATATCTTTATATAACAAGAAAATAAGAAAACTCTGCAGCAAGCATGTTGAACAGGGTTTTAATTAAAAGCAGTTCTACAGCTGGCAGCAGACTGCCCCAACTGTGTTTTTACAAAATTCTCCAAAACATTTTAAAGTAATCTCTTCCTTTGCTTACTACAAAGATCGTTATATACTTCTGACTGACACGAACAAAAATCATTTTCAGTTCATATAATTAATAGGGTAACAGTTTTACTTATATGCTAGAGTCAGCCAGCAATGGGTGTGTATGAAATAAAATACTCACCCCCATCTCCCTAGTGTATGACCTCAACTTTGGAGAAGATAATAAGAAATGGCTTATGTAAGAGATTAGTTCCTGATGTTTATGGACTTAAAATTCACAGAATGTGTCATTTCTTCAAAAACAGAAATAATAGTTGCTCTTAGAGTGTATGCTTTATTTACAAGTATACATAATGTCATGTTTTTAAAAATGACCTCAAGTATAAACTCTGTTAGTAGCTTCTAACTTTTGCCATCTGTGTATTGTATTCTGAAAACATTTTCTTTTTCATCATCTCCTTCTCCTGTTTACAGCAAGTAGCAATCTGACATTATGAAGAAGAAGCGAATCCAAAAAGCCTGCAGCATTTTCAATTTCCATAGGGAGAGCTCTAAGTTTGAGATTTTACAAGCCATGTTAAATGTCTTCAGTTCTTGGGTGACTTTGATAAATTACTTTAACGGAGTTTTGGTATAAAGAAACAAATCCCCAGGATATATAGTTCTCTCATTGCCTCATATCCTTATTTTTCACATGATCGCCCTGAGACTCTGAGAACATCTGGGAGAGCTCTGATTACAAAATCTGACCTGTTCTGAGTACAGAGCAGTTTGCAATGTGGATTTTCTTTCATGCTGATCTTGTGCTTTCACCCCTTTTGCACTCCATTTGGATAGGGATCCTGTTCCAAGACCTCCTAAATGGGTTAAGTAAACTTCAGTTTCATGTAGACAGGCTTTCTCATCACTTCAAGGAAAGTGTGAGTAACAGTTTGCATTGGTTTTCAATTGGTTTGATAGAAGGTGAGGCAATTTAATAGAGAGAAAGACAGGGATGCATTAGAGGGATCATGGGTTGCAAAAGCAACTCCTTTATTTTTACTTTATTGATTTGTTTTATTGAGGCAGGAACAATTAGATCTACTCATTAATGTTGACTATAGGTGTCTTTTGTATAACAGATCTCTAAAATTCATTCATCTTGCCTAACTGTACATTTATGCCCATCTAGGCAATGATCATTCTACTCTTTCATTTTATGAATTTGAGTCTTTTAGAGATACTTCATATAAGTGAAATCATGTAATATGTGTCTTCAGGTGATGGTCTTATTTCACTCATGTTGTAGCACACTGCAGAAATTCCTGCTTTTTAAAGGCCAAATACTAATCCATTGCAGGAATATACCACATTTTCCTTATCCATTCATCTTCTCATGGTTAGATTGTTTCCATACCTTGGTATTAAGACTACCACCGCTATGACCATGAGATTGCCAACATCTCATCTAATCTTG
This sequence comes from Oryctolagus cuniculus, assembly GCF_051225735.1. NCBI lineage: Eukaryota > Metazoa > Chordata > Mammalia > Lagomorpha > Leporidae > Oryctolagus > Oryctolagus cuniculus. The sequence continues at coordinate 94,118,875 of NC_142877.1, forward strand.
GTTTCACTTATTTTGGATACATAGTCAGAAATGTGGTTGCTAGAACATATCATAGTTCCATTTTTAATTTTTTTAACTTCCATATTGTTTTCTCTAATAGCTACACAAGTTTTAATTCCCATTCACAAGTATGTAAGTGTTCCAATTTCTCCACATCCTTGACAATACTTGTTGTTGTTGTGCGTGTTTAACGAGAGCCATCCTGACAGGTTATGTGAAGATATCTCATTAAAATTTTTATTTGCATTTCCCTGATGATCACTGATTGTAAGCATTTTTCAATATACTTGTTAGGCATTTGTATTTTGCAGGAAATGAGGACTCACGTAAAAGGCAATTTTCAATTTCAATATTATAGCACAAGAAATGTTTTCTGTAGGGATTGGTTTACACATCTATTAGAGTCTTTTGCTCAAAATCTAACTTTTCAACTTGTCAAAGTTAGAGCAGGTTAATTTCTGCCTGGATCCCCAGTGTTTGACACAGAGACTAGAACATAATATTCAGTAAATACTTCTTAAATTCACAGATCACTGATGGATAAGGAGATATACTAACTCATGAATAATTTTTTACATTATTTTTACATTATGAGCCTTACCCTGTGTCCAAGATATTTAGTAAGATTAGTGCACCAGGCCGGCACCACGGCTCAATAGGCTAATCCTCTGCTTAGCGGCGCCGGCACACCGGGTTCTAGTCCCGGTCGGGGCGCCAGATTCTGTCCTGGTTGCCCCTCTTCCAGGCCAGCTCTCTGCTGTGGCCCAGGAGTACAGTGGAGGAGTGCAGTGGAGGATGGCCCAAGTACTTGGGCCCTGCACCCCATGGGAGACCAGGATAAGTACCTAGCTCCTGCCTTTGGATCAGCGCGGTGCGCCGGCCGCGGCGGCCATTGGAGGGTGAACCAACGGCGAAGACCTTTCTCTCTCTCTCTCTCACTGTCCACTCTGCCTGTCAAAAAAAAAAAAAAAAAAAAAGATTAGTGCACCAAACAAATAGGCATAATTTTTAAGATCTATTCTTGTCTATTAATATGATACTAAGGTAAAATTACAATTACCATCTTGATACAGTACAATCATTTACTCAGGGATAAAACAGCAATGACAGTTGTCATATATTTATATTTATCTCTTTTTTTCTGTGTGCTTAGAGTTTTACAATCATTACCTAGTAATGGCAAAACAATTTATGAGTCAAGGCATTATTTAGATATTTAAGAAAGTAAATATCACTTTGTTCCTAAATATGCACATATGAAATACATAAAACTTGTATAACTTAAAATTTAAAAAAAAAGAAATGAAGAAAATAACATGGGCAAGAAGAAATCTAAAAATTCATCCTTGATTTTACAAAGAAGGGAATTTTTGGTCTAAGGAATTTACAGCTCGCCTAGAGTCATGCAGCTGTTTTGTTGTCAGCCGTTGGACTCCATCCAGTTTCAGCACAGCGTTCTTTCTACCATAAAACATTATTGATTTCCTTCCATGAAGATCTGAAAGTTCAAAAGGAAGAATAGAAGCATAAATGGTGGTGCACCAAAACACTAACACTGAGAAATCAGCATCCCAAAACAATTCACTTCATTTGTTTATTCAGCCAAAAAAACTTTCACTAGCAAAATCTCAAGATGGCTTGCACAAAACAGGACTGTTAACAAAAGTATCCTTTTTAGTGGAGGAAGCAAACAAATAAATAGACTGTTAACAAACAATTATATAGCAAATTCTGTGATAGAAGGAAGCATAATAACTTCAAAATGGCATCTCTTACCCAGATTGGGTGGGCTAAGCATTGATCTCTAAACTTTTTGCTCATTTAGCCTATAGAAATATTTTTAATAATCATGTACACCCTCAGTTATTTTAAGTTTTGATAACTAAAACTTTTCTTCAGAATTATGTATGTTTCCAAAGGATTTTATTTCTAATGTAATACAAATATTTTGTTTTTTTTTAAAATAATGCTGTTGTCTCTGTCTTTGAATATACATTGTGAAATTTAAATTGTGGGAGCCAGCGCCATTGCTCAGTAGGTTAATCCTCCACCTGCATCGCTGGCATCCTTTATGGGCACCGGTATCAGTCCTGGCTGCCCCGCTTCCAATCCAGCTCTCTGCTATGGCCTGGGAAAGCAGAAGAAGATGGCCCAAGTGCTTGGGCCCCTGCACCCACATGAGAGACCTGGAAGAAGCTCCTGGCTCCTGGCTTCCGATCGGTGCAGCTCCAGCTCTGGCAACCATCTGGGGAGTGAACCAACAGAAGGAAGACCTTTCTCTCTGTCTCTCCCTCTCATTGTTTGTAACTCTACCTCTCAAATAAATATGATACCCCTTCCCCCGATATTTGATTAAAATGCACACAAACAAACTCTTCTTTGGCAGTCAGAAATTATCCTTCCTAGTAAGTATGCAGTTTGAAGAAAAGTTGAATTAGTGACTGTTCATTGTATTAACAGTAGGATCTACAATATTCTACAAATAATTAGTAAAAATGGATAACATGCAAATGTGTGTATGTGTGTGTGATTATAAAGAATTTGGAGAATGTAAAATTTTGCCCAAATTATACAAATAAAAACACTAAGTGTAGGCTTAACTGTATGAAAAAGTGTCAAACGTTTCTCTACACAGAGTATTAGCACTTTTCATTCCCACCAGTAGTTCAGTAGAGTTCTGAATGCTCCAAATCCTTGCCAATGTTTGACGTCATCATCATTTTAAATTAGAAATTTTAACAAAATTTTAATGTTTATTGTATGTGTTTTCATTTATATTTTCCTGATGACTAGTTGTTTAGCATTTTTTCATGGTTTATTTACCAATCATATATCTTTGATCAAGTATACATTAAATAATTTTCCCCTTAAAAAAACAAACTGTCTTATTTTGAGTCATAAGAATTACTTATATATTCTGGATGGTTCTTTATCAGATGTATTATTTGCCTCATCTCCCAGTTTGTGAGGTGCCTTTTTATATGCTTTCAAGTATCTTTCAAAGAACAAAATATTGTTATTTTTTTATGAAATTTAGTTTACCATATTTTAGCAGTCTACTCTCAACTATTTACCCAGGAACTATGTGTGTGTGTGTGTGTGTGTGTGTGTGTATCCTTACAATGACTTGTATTTCAATGTTTATAGCAGTTTTTCATACTAGCAACCACATATCTATTTTCTAGCAGATGAATGAATACAATATTATGTACCCATACAATTAAATAGTCCCTAGCAAAAAATAAACAGATGAATAAGCTACTGATACATACTAATGACATATATGGATCTCAAGTGCATTATGTTATGTAAAAAGACCTCTCAACGATCATTAAGAGAGAAGGAGTCTTAGGTAAGAATATCGCCTGCTCTGCTTTCACTCGGGCTCAGAGTCTCATTAGTTAGCTGCCCAAGTCTGCATTGACTCCAACTTCAGAAAAAGAATAACTTCTCTACCAACAATATGGCTATCACCAAATCATTCTGCATGGCCTGTCTTAATGATTTATAATTTATAATTTTTGATTCACGTAAATGAAACAGTTTTCTTTTTTTTAACTTTTATTTAATGAATATAAATTTCCAAAGTACAGCTTATGGATTACAATGGATTCCCCCCCATAACGTCCCTCCCACCTGCAACCTTCCCCTTTCCCACTCCCTCTCCCCTTCCATTCACATCAAGATTCATTTTCGATTCTCTTTATATACAGAAGATCAGTTTAGCATACATTAAGTAAAGATTTCAACAGTTTGCTCCCACACGGAAACATAAAGTGAAAAATACTGTTTGAGTACTAGTTATAGCATCAAATCTCAATGTACAGCACACTAAGGACAGAGATCCTACATGAGGAGTAAGTGCACAGTGACTTGTGTTATTGACTTAACAAATTGCCACTCTTGTTTATGGCATCAGTAATCACCCTAGGCTCTTGTCATGAGCTGCCAAGGCTATGGAAGTCCCCTGAGTTCACCGACTCTGATCATATTTAGACAAGGCCATGGTCAAAGTGGAAGTTCTCTCCTCCCTTCAGAGAAAGGTACCTCCTTCTTTGATGACCTGTTCTTTCCACTGGGATCTCACTCACGTAGATCTTCATTTAGGTGGATTTTTTTTTTTTTTTTTGCCAGAGTGTCTTGGCTTTCCATGCCTGAAATACTCTCATGGGCTTTTCAGCTAGATCCGCATGCCTTAAGGGCTGATTCTGAGGCCAGAGTGCTGTTTAGGACATCTGCCATTCTATGGGTCTGCTGTGTGTCTCACTTCCCATGTTGGATCATTCTCTCCCTTTTTTATTCTATCAGCTAGTATTTGCAGACACTATTTTTGTTTATGTGATCCCTTTGGTTCTTAGTCCTATCATTATAATCAATTGTGAACAGAAATTGATCACTGGGACTAGTGAGATGGCATTGGTACATGCCACCTTGATGGGATTGAATTGGAATCCCCTGGTATGTTTCTAACTCTACCGTTTGGGGTAAGTCAGCTTAAGCATGTCCCGAATTGCACATCTCTTCCCTCTCTTATTCCCACTCTTATATTTAACAGCGATCACTTTTCAGTTAAGTTTCAGCACTTAAGAAGAATTGTGTATTGATTACAGTATTCAACCAAAAGTATTAAGTAGAACAAATAAAAAAATACTAAGAGGGATAACATATTAAGTTTCTTTTTTAAAGATGTATTTAGTTATCTGAAAGAATTACACAGACATAGGGAGATATGGAAAGAGGGAGAGAAATCTTCCATGTGCTGATTCATTCCCCGAGTGTCTGCAAAGGCCAGGGCAGAGCCAAACTGAAGCCAGGAGTCACGAGCTTCATCCAGGACTTCCACATGGATGGCAGGGGCCTGAACAAGTGAACCATCTTCCATTGCTCTTCCCAGACCATTAGCAGGGGACTGGATTGGAATTGGAGCAGCCAGGACATGGATCAGCACTCATATGCGATGCCAGCATTGCAGGCGGCAGTTTCACCAGCTACACCACAACACTAGTCTCAATGCAGTTTTCTAACAGTCAACACACTCTATTCTTTATGTTCATTAAATGTCATTCTTTTCCTTAGAATTCTGTCTTAAGGGGCTTAAATAGCATGTTGTTCCTCCTATTCTTTCATAGGTTTAACAGCTTGTACTATGATTACTCCTTACATCTTTGTATGTTGCACATTATCAGGATGTAAGTCAATCCTTTTCCAACTTGAATCTTTCTCAGTTGAATATGCTGAGGATAAGGGTCACTTTTAGTTAACCAATTTCATGCTGCTCTTCCCTCCACGTGGTAGCCTGCTCTGTGAACATAAGCCCAGGGAGATGCTTTGCCACTCCGTACCTAAGAATTGCATTTGAATCTTCTTATGTCTTCATTTATGCTCCAGGACTAGCTTACTTTTTTTTTTCATCAAATAATAGTTTTCTGATTATTTTTGTTTCCAATGAAAATTAAAATTCATGAAGTTTTAAATGTTCAAATATTCTCTAAGCATCTCTCAGAACTGTAGTTCTTGGGATAAACACTGCCCTTGACATGAAAATAAGTAAGATGAAATTCTAAACTTCAGGGAATCATCTGGTAAAAATAATTAAATTAATGAATTAAAAAAATAATTCTAGTTTGAAGATATGATTAGTAGGAGAAAAGTCAAATGATGTGAAAGCACCAGCACTGAAGGCATAAAAGGATTTTAAACCACATTATGGAGGAGGAGCCCTGGACATTGCTCTTCCAGTGGTCCTCAGACTTCATTGAAAATCAGTCACCTAGAGGATTTGTCAAAACCATAGATTTCTTGGAACCCTCATCAGATTTCCTGGCTCAGTAAAGCTGGGATGGGGTGGGGAGCCCAAGAATTTGCATTTCTAACAAATCCTTGATGATACTGATGCTGCTGGTGCAGGGATCACTAAGTCCATGCCTTCCCATTTTTCAGAACAGGAAACTGAGGCAGAAGGAGGTGAGCACTTGCCAAGATGTGCATAGCTTGTCAGCGGCAGATGCAGGATTAAAATCCAAGTCCCTCAATTACAGTTCAGTTATCATTTTCCTCATATTTCCCTGAAGCAAGACCTGGAATGAGTAGAAAACGCTCTAAAGATTTAAGTCAAGGAGAAGAGAGCCATTTTCAAAGGAGCAAGATCCCAGGTGAAGGTTATCATATAATTCAGTTTGACTGAAGAGAGCACAGTACTTCAGTGAGACGTGGAGGCAGACCATGAGCTACGAAAGATGGATCACTGCAGTAGCTATATATTAAGTGGACTACTTGGGTAACAAGGCTCCAGGCAGCAAGAATGTTGAGGTAAAAAAAGCATTAAAGGATTAACAATGAAGGAACAAATTGTCTTCTGTGGTTAGGAACATAATCAGGGTTTCCACTTTTTTTTTTTTTTTTTTTTACCTTTTGAGATAACTTTTTTTTTCTTTTTTTTATTTAGTAAATATAAATTTCCAAAGTACAGTTTATGGATTACAATGGCTTCCCCCCCCCCATAATTTCCCTCCCACTCGCACCCCTCCCATCTCCTGCTCCCTCTCCCATTCCATTCACATCAAGATTCATTTTCAGTTACCTTTATATACAGAAGATCTATTTAGTATATATTAAGTAAAGATTTCATCAGTTTGCACCCACACAGAAATACAAAGTGTAAAATACTGTTTCAGTACTAGTGATAGCATTACTTCACATTGGACAACACACTAAGGACAGATCCCACATGAGGAGTAAGTGCACAGTGACTCCTGTTGTTGAGTTAGCAATTTAACACTCTTGTTTATGGTGTCAGTAATCTCCCTAGGCTCTAGTCATGAGTTGCCAAGGCTATGGAAGCCTTTTGAGTTCACCGACTTTGATCTTATTCCGACAGGGTCATAGTCAAAGTGGAAGTTCTCTCCTCCCTTCAGAGAAAGGTACCTCCTTCTTTGATGGCCCCATTCTTTCCACCGGGATCTCACTTGCAGAGATCTTTTGTTTAGGTCGTCTTCTTTTTTTTTTCCCAGAGTGTCTTGGCTTTCCATGCCTAAAATACTCTCATGGGCTCTTCAGCCATATCTGAATGCCTTAAGGGCTGATTCTGAGACCAGAGTGCTATATAGGACATCTGCCATTCTATGAGTCTGCTGTGTATCTCACTTCCCATGTTGGATCATTCTCTCCCTTTTTGATTCTATCAATTAGTATTAGCAGACACTACTCTTGTTTGTGTGATCCCTTTGACTCTTAGACCTATCATTATGATCAATTGTGAACTGAAATTGATCACTTGGACTAGTGAGATGGCATTGGTACATGCCACCTTGATGGGATTATATTGGAATCCCCTGGCACGATTCTAACTCCACCATTTGGGGCAAGTCCGATTGAGCATGTCCCAAATTGTACATCTCCTTTTTGAAATAGAAAGGATCCTTAAGCATAAATTCAAAATAAAAGGACATTCCCAATCTCAAAAGACCATAAGTATAAAGGATAGAAAAATATATATTCAACCATACTTTAAATATTAGAATTAACTCCTTAATGTTACATCAGAAACATACTCTGAATATTCTAAGATGACAATGAGTTAGAATAATCAATGAGTAGAATAGAAACCTTAATTTCATAAGCTAGCTATTGATTTTTTTATTAATAGCACTCAATGGATGTTAATCATATTCATATCTTCTGATTCCTGATATACACTTTAATAAATTTTTGATAAGATAAAAAATTTAATTAAGGCTGGCTTTAGAAATCTAAGTATATTCTTTTCAAGAAGTTGAAGCTTTTAAACCTCAGGGACAGTTTTTAGTGAATATATAAATCTTTAAGTTTACACTTTGGCCAAAACTATACAAAAGATTTTGTTTGAGGGGAAATTAAAGGAGGATTTTGTGTAAGAATTTAATTTCCTAAATCTGCCTTTTATTCATTATTTTTACCCACAGAAGGTTAGCACAAGACTTCAGAATTAAACTCATCTGGCATTATTTTCTACAGAAATATTAAAAAACTAAAGTATTCACTGTGTAACTAAAATTTGTTTACTTATTGGACTTGAATTCATGCCTGTGGGGTGGTTCCTTGATATTCTATCCTGTGTTTTGAAAGAAATCAAGGATTCATTGGAAATCATGAGGTTGAAATAAGTATCTCTAATGTTTCTGAATTTAATTGTTTTCAACTTTTTGGCAAAATTAGTACAATTTCTAGTTCAATGACACAGGAAAGATTTTAGAGTTACCTTTTCTGTCAGGTAAGGCCTTCCAGATAGAAGATGCCAGCAAGCGAGTTTTGGAGGAAAGTCCCTCTGAGTGAGAAAGGGTAGAGTCAACAAGACTAGGTTTGATATCTGAGAAAGGAGAAAGCAGGAGCCCCAGACCACACTGCAGATCCAAGGAAGTCTCAGCCACGTGGGGAGCTTCAAAGCAAATAGTTTCCATCGGAGGAATCCTTCATTCAACAGAAATGCCCTGGCACCTGCCCTGCTCTATCACTGCTGGGCTCTAACCTTGACAGAGCTTAGTGTGAACATGGTCTTGGTGTGATCCTTGTGAATAATCAAGACACAGCATCTGACGCTACAAATGTCCCTCTCATATCAGGATGCCTCCAGGGCTGCCCGGGTGCACCCCCCACTTCACACAAGTCCTCTACACATTTTCAAAGAGCAGTCCTCCGCAGTCCTTCTGTGACTCTATTTTCTTCTTTCTCTTCTCTCTTGCTCTCCTCTCTCTTCTCTTCTCCACTGCACTTGATCTTTTTTGGTTAAAAGATTTATTTATTTATTTCAAAGGAAGAATTACAAAGAGGCAGAGGCAAATGCAGAGAGAGAAGTCTTCCATCCACTAGTTCACTCCCCAAATGGCTGCAATGGCCAGAGCTGAGCCAATCCGAAGCCAGGAACAAGGAGCCTCCTCTAGGTCTCCCACGTGGGTGCAGGGGACCAAGGACTTGGGCCATCTTCTGCTGCTTTCCCAGATCACAGCAGAGAGCTGGATCAGAAGTGGAGCAGCCGAGTCTCGAAACGGTGTCCACATGGGATGTTGGCACCGCAGGCGGCAGCTTTACTTGCTGCACCACAATACCAGCCCCTACACTTGATCTTAATCAAAAGGCTGAGAAATGATATTTCTTCTCTACTCTCTCTCTTTTCTTCTCTCTCTCTCCTCCCCAGGAAGAAGTTGTGGAGGTAACTACAGCTTCTGCAGTGATATCAGAGCCACGCTAATATTTCTCATTGTTTGTCTCCTCCAGTATCCATTCTGCATTCACAGCGTCGTTGCCTGGACAAGTTCCAGATGCCGGAACAATGGAGCGGATAAGTTAAGGAACAGTTGAAGCACTAGCTTGAATAAAATAGTCTGTAAGGATAGGATGTGCCCCGCAGGGATGCCATCTACACACTAAATCAAAGTCCTGGGTATGGTGTTATGTCCCCACTAGGGAAAATACATGTCAGTCTAGGAACCAAGAGATAGTTCAGAGGAGTGACCTCTCTAAATATCCTTCTCAAAGAGCAGTTGGGGAACTTTGGGTACCTTGTCTCCATAATTCTTGGTCCTACAGGAGAGAAATTTTGGTTCCCAAAGGAGGTGTATTTTACCAGAGCTTATAGTGTTATTCAGTTGGATAATAAGAGGTAGCTCCCACCTGGGAATTTTGGAAAAGTTTGTGCAGCATCCCGTAGGTGAAAAGATGGGGCACCATCTTGGCACAGATAATCCATCAACAGAAGAAGTAAAATCTTCTTAAATACAGTGAAGGCAGCGTAAAATACATATGGAATTGAGATGAATCATTTGGTCACTCTTAGTATTCATGTCTAATTGTAACTGTGAATGAACACTTACAGCAATCTCAACCAGAGACTACCAGAGGTTCAGCATTTTCAGGAATGAGGACATAAGTCATACCACCAGGAAGCCACTATACCTGTCCTTTCAGCCTGTTTAGTATCCACCATTGATAAACTCCTCCAGAACGTTGTATTTCTTTCTATCTCTCATTTCAAAAAATAAAAAATCTTCACCTGCTTCTTTTATTCACATAATATTATTTAATCAACATTAACAGAGATGATAAATAATCTGATGACTTCTTTTTTTTTTTTTTTTTTTTTTTTTTTTTTGGACAGGCAGAGTGGACAGTGAGAGAGAGAGACAGAGAGAGAAAGGTCTTCCTTTTGCCGTTGGTTCACCCTCCAATGGCCGCCGCGGCCGGCGCACCGCGCTGATCCAAAGCCAGGAGCCAGATGCTTCTCCTGGTCTCCCATGGGGTGCAGGGCCCAAGCACTTGGGCCATCCTCCACTGCACTCCCTGGCCACAGCAGAGAGCTGGCCTGGAAGAGGGGCAACCGGGACAGAATCCGGTGCCCCAACCGGGACTAGAACCCGGTGTGCCGGCGCCGCAAAGCAGAGGATTAGCTTAGTGAGCCACGGTGCCGGCCCTGATGACTTCTTAATTATTCCCTTTGTACCCTGGATTTCTATGAAGCTTGCTTTTGATTATCTTCTTACATGTCAGATTTACTCGCTTGAAAATCTTCACCAGCTCTTTAATTTTTTTAAGATTTATTTATTTATTTGAATGTCAAGTTTACAGAGAGAGAAGGAGAGACAGAGACAGAGATTTTCCATCTGCTGGTTCACTCCCCCCGAGTGGCCACAAAAGCCAGAGCTGAGCCAGGAGCTTTATCAAGATCTCCCACTAGAACAGCAGGAACCCAAGTACTTGGGCCATCTTCTGCTGCTTTTCCCATGTCATTAATAATGTGTTGGATCAGAAGTGGAGCAGCTGGGACAAGAAGCGGCACCCATATGGGATGCCAGCATCACAAGCGACGGCTTTACCCCCTACGCCATAATGCTGGCTCCACCTGCTGTTTAAATTTATATTTCTGAATTGCAGATCTCTTGTGAATCTATCCCATCTCCCTTAGGAAAGCTCAATTTCAAAACCTATAGGGCGATAACCTTCAACATTGCATCTCTACCTGAGAGATTTCTGAAAAGCACCTGACCCATGCATTTATTGCCTACTAGGTATTAACAATAAAACACCTCACTGGAAGTTATGTTTTTTCCACTCATCACTGAAATTTTGTCTCTGGCTTCCTTTCTTCATTAGGGAGCTGTTCTCCCAAGCAAAAAAATAAAAAACTCTACTTCCATACCTATCTTCAGTTAGTTGCTACATTTTTATCATCTCTTTCATGTTCTAGCACAATAGCATCTTATTCAACTGATCTTCTTACTTCCAGTGTTACCCTCCTCCACCTGTGGCCAAAAGGGATCTCTCTAATATATGTAAAATCTAAGTCTGATCATGTCATGTTCCCATTCAGCATTCCCCAACAGCTTCCCATTACCCGCAGGATTAAAGCTAAATTACTGCTGAACATTTTTGGCATGCATGCACGAACATACATGCTTTCTTCTGTACATGCTCTTTCAACCACATCTAGCTTACTAAGCAAATTGCCTAAAATTCTCTTTAACCACTGAAAGCCTTTTCAAGCTCCTGAACTTTTTGTGCATGCCATTCCTTCCATCTCCCATTACCGCATGCCTTTCTTAAAGGTAGAGATTTATTTCTTATATATAGTACATACTCCCAAGACTAGGAAAGTCTGATTCATATCTCAACAAGGGTTTATTGAGATGAATTCAATTTCAATACATTCAAGAGTTTCGAAGATGTATTATATGAACCCAGTCACTTAGTAAAAGAATGAGAGAAACTACTTAGTAAAAGGCTACTTAGGGGCCCTGATCATTATGTCATGGAGTTAGACCAAGGGCCACATTTCTGGCTTGGAGAATATTTTATATAAGCTTCCAAAGAAGCTTTTATGTAAGCTTCGGATGATGGGAGAGCATGAAACTGTTGCAAAAGGATTAGAATTTCTTCTACATAACAGACTAGGAACATTTTGTTGTCACTCATTTTTACAAATAAAACACTGTTGGTGAAGGCACAAGAGTGTCCTGGTAAATTTTCTAAAATTTTTTAAAAGATTTTTATTTATTTATTTGAGAGGTAGAATTACACACAGGGAGAGGGAGAGCCAGAGAGAAAGGTATTCCATCCGCTGGTTCACTCCCCAAATGGCCGCAACGGCTGGAGCTGAGCCTATCCAAAGCCAGAAACCAGAAATTTTTTCTGTGTCTCCCACGCAGGTGCAGGGGCCCAAGCACTTGGGCCATCCTCCACTGCTTCCCCAGGCCACAAGCAGAGAGCTGGATCAGGAGAGGAGCAGCCGGGACACTAACTGGCACCCATCTGGGATACCAGCACTTCAGGAGAAGGCTTAGCCTATTACTCCATAGTGCTGGTCCCCATACTGGTAAATTTATACCAGGGTTTATCAACAGTTATGAAGAAGTAGTAGATGAATTTAGAGTCTTAGCTAGAGAGGAAGTGTAGAAAAGAGATGTGTTATAAGGAGGAGGTAATGTTTATATCATATAAAATAGGTATTGTTTCATAACTGTATCAACCAACAGTAAGCAGTTTTGGTGGAAAACAGGAACTATCCAAAGAAATCCTAAAGGTGTGGCTGAAGAAGTATGCATAAAGTAAGTTAAGAGCAGGGCAATTTTACTTTATACAATAAAAGTGTTGCATTTGGGATTGAATTGCAACTAAATTTTGATATAATTCTGATAGAATTGAAAGTAAACAGATCATACACATAAAGGCAAATAGGAAATAAACATCTTTATTCCCCTTTAAGAATGCATGGAATTGTGGCCGGCGCCGTGGCTCAACAGGCTAATCCTCCTCCTGGTGGCGCCGGCACACAGGGTTCTAGTCCTGATCAGGGTGCCGGATTCTGTCCTGGTTGCCCCTCTTCCAGGCCAGCTCTCTGCTATGCCCAGGGAGTGCAGTGGAGGATGGCCCAAGTGCTAAATGTTTTTAAATAAATAGTGCTTCTGCTTAAATTAGGCTGGATTGGCTTATGAAGCCTAAAATTAATAACTTTGGGGATGGGAGTGAGGAAAGGATCATTTGGTACAGCAGTTAAGATGTCACTCACTCCTGGTCAGCATTGGGTGTAACAGGTTAAGTCACTACCTGCAACACCGGCATCCCATAGAAGTACCAATTTGAGTCCTGGCTGCTCCACTTCTCATCCACCTCCCTGCTAATGCTGCTAGGAAAGCAGTGGAAGATGGCCCAAGTCCTTGGGCCTGTGCACCCATGTGGGAGACCCAGATGAAGTTCCTGACTCCTGGTTTCAGCATGGCCCAGCCCTAGCTGTTACAACCATTTGCTGAGTGAACCAATGGATGGAATATATTCTCTCTCTCTCTCTCCAAATATGATGATTTAAAAAAAAAAGAACCTTGATTGATCACCTACTTTTCTGACAAATCCCAAACAGTAATATGGTAACTATTTACTGAATTCAAGGAACTATTTTAGGTGCTGAAGTGAAGGGGTAGGGGTAGAGGTGATACTAACATGTGAGACACAAGGCTGCTCTTTACAAGGAACTGCATGCAAAAACTGTAAGCAGAGACAGGATGATTTTAGCATCAAATCAAAGTGCAAGACATGCAATAGAGAAGAAGTAATAATTGTTTTTTTTACTGATAGTATAATTCAAGGCTCTATGAAAGACAGAGATTTTTTTTAATTAAACCTGAAGGAATGAGTATGATATTTGATAAGGCCATGGCTAAAATGAAAAGCAGAGATTCCCAGTGCTAGACTTAGGGGACAATATAATCAAAATCAGAGAGTCAGGAGTAAAAGGCATGAAGGTCCTAAATATAGATCTGTGTTTCATGCAAATGTAATGAAGTGTCAAGGAATATAGTCCACTTTAGAGACAATGATCCAGTTATTTTTAGAAAAAAGAATCTCAGTCATACGCATGGGAGAACTTGAGCTTTTCCCACAGCCTGAGTTCCGAAGACCAATTTTCAAGACATCTGGGAAGTATAAACACTTTGCTGCATTATAGACCCAAGTTCCTTGACAGTAACAGGTGTGCAAAGCCATCCTCTGTCTGGTCCATACCTCGTGTTGTCCAGGGTTGCTCAGGTCATAAGTCAAATGATGATGTTTCAACTTTTAAAATTAGAGTGAAAATAGTTTCTTCAAACACTATTATTAAGGATTCCCCCATTTAAAATTGACCAAGTGGGTCTTTTCTGGTGGAAAGGGAAGCAAGGATCCCACAGTGGAGCCCTTCAGGGTCCTCTCTTCAGGACACATGCATTTTGCTGCTTCACCTTAAAACTGCCAAGACTTTGGAGAAACAAAGTTTTAAATGACTAGGTTAGTCAAGAGTGGAATTGTGTAGGAAAAAATGGAGATTGCTTTAGCAGGAGACATGGCAGAGAAATCATTTAAGTAGGTTGGATCGAAGATTCTTGAAGTCATCTAATAAAGAGTGATAAAAAGGGGTGAGGAGGTGCAAATAAGCTACAAATATGTACAGTTTATGGAATCTCATTAAAATGAAGAAGGAAATGCAAAAATATATAATTTAAAGGATAAAGACATTTTAGATAGCAGAACAAAACTAATTAGATTGAAGTAAGGATTGCTCAGAAGATGAAGAGGAAAATGCTTTTGCTAAGAACCAACACACAACTAGGTAGAGCTGTTATCACTGGCTACAGAAAAATAATTAAATTAAATTTATGGCCTAAACACATATTTCCTTTATTTTAAATAAAATACTGATGATACTCAGAAGTGAAATATTACACTCAATACTGTCAGTGTAATACTATGATGATTAAAACTTTGCTTTCTTTGGCTTGAAGATGCTATGAAGAATACACTGAACTATCATTGTGAAGATTCTGGTGCTGGACCACCCAGGAGCTAATTGAGCTCAGTACAGGGTGTGTTCTGCTTGGACGTTATGTGTGTATTTTCTGAGAGCAAGTTTTTAGAGTGTAGCGTACTCATCTATATACATATGCCCTGCAGCTTCCAGTAAGTCCAAACATGTTTATTCACTCTTTGATGCCGAACCAAGGAGGGAAAACACTTCTAAATCTTCTTTAAAACAACAATTCAGATGTTTCTTGGGAAAGAACTTTTGTAGACTGGTGATCTAGAGTGCTAGATTAGCACCCAGCAACTGTATAAAACTAGCTGTGAATTAACTCATTTTCTCCCTGTGCATTCTAAGTTGTAATTCTACTACATTCCAGAAGAAGCAAGTAGACTAAAATGTAAGCATCAGAAAGAAAGTGTACTGAAAGACATTACTGATAAGCAGGAATAAAATATATTAGTCTTCTTGTGATATTGCATTTGTGTGTGTATATGTGAGAGTATTTATCTATGTGCTTAATTGATGCTTTCCACATATTTCCAAGCAATGTGTTAACCACAAAGTCACTGTTCTAGTAGGTATTAGATTGCAGTAACTGCTACAGAGGAAATCAACTGGCTGATACCATAGTACCTGGGAAAATGTTTTCTCCTTTTAAATATTTTATTTAACTTAATTTAATTTTATCTACTTTATAAAAAGTTTGCTAGAGAAGCCCCTTCCAAAGAGATATTGTTAGTACTGAATGTGGTGAAAGTTTTAGGGAAAGAATAGTTCAGGCAGTGGATTGGTACATACAAAGGTCTGATCAGGAAGCACTCTGGTGTAGCTGGGAGAAGACAACAGAATACAGTGAGTCAGGAGCAAGGCAGGGCTGTGTGAAGGGGACATAGACAGTCTGGCAGGGGGCAGGCCATACATGATCTTTCAGGCCATAATAAGGACGTTGTTTTGATTCTAAGACTATTTGGAAGACACTTAACGTTATAGTGGGCAAATGAATTAGCTTAGTTGGCTTTGTAAAAGAACATGTTGGTTGCTGTATGTAGAGCAGACCATGATAGCAAAACACAAGGGAGCAGAGAAATCAACTAGAAGTTTCAGCTGCAGGCCCAATAAGAGGCAGTGGTGGTTTGGATGGGGCCTAGAGGTACAGCTGAGGAGAGCTATTCACAAAGTGTGTTGGAGATGAGCGTCACAGAATTTCTTACAGTCCCTATGTGGCAAATGGGATTGGGGAGTCACCAGGAGAAGGGAAGGGCTCTAGAATGACCACAGGTTTTGACTTAAACAACTATGTATATTGAGCTTCCTTTTACTGAAATGAGAAAAGGAGAAAAAAGGTTTCTGGAAGAAATCAAACGTTCTGTGTTAGGTATGAAGATGTTTCTGAAACATTTAAGTCAAGATATCTGATATACAAATATAGATATCCAAGCGATATGCAGCAAATGCGTTACACAAAGGTATCCAGCAACATCTTCACAGAGGGGGTCCTTTTAAAAATGTCACACAGGGGCCAGTACTGTGGTGTATCAGGTAAAGCTGCTGCCTACAGTGCCGGCCTCCCATATGGGTGCCCGTTTGAGTCCCGGCTGCTCCTCTTCCGATCCAGCTCTCTGACTATGGCCTGGGAAAGCAGTGGAAGATGGCCCAAGTCCATGGACCTCTGTATCTGCATAGGACACCCAGAAGAAGCTCCTGGCTCCTGGTTTTAGATCTGCGCAGCTTGGGCCGTTGCAGCCATCTTGCGAATGAACCAGAGGATAGGAGAATTTCTCTCTCTCTCTCTCTCTCTCTCTCTCTCTCTCTCCCTGCCTCTCTGTAACTCTGCCTTTCAAATAAATAAATCTTTAATAAATATATAAACTTACAGTAGCAATGTACATTTTAAAAAATGCCACACAAAGATTCAGTGTATCTTAGATGCAATGCTGTTGTGATTTGGGACCCAGATTTTAGCTCTCTATACCTAAGGTGTCTTCCAAGCATTTGTAGTCTGCAGAATTTATAAGCCCTAACATTTACCTCCCTTACAGCAATCTCATCTATAACAGGTAGCATATTCCCATTAAGTCCAGCTGGAGAGATTTTATTCCTCACTCTTCACCTCAGGTGGCCTGCCGGCTGTTATTTTCAAAAAATTAATCCTGGGGGTTATATTGCATAAGACTGCTCTTTATTTGACCTGAAACATTCCTGTGCTCCCGACAGACAGACAGGATGTGGCCTAATAGGAAAGGGTTCCTGAAGCTCCAGCCCTCATTCACCTGGCACCCAGTCTCTGCCTGTCGCTGCCAACAGGATGGGGAGATGCTCATCCGCTCCTCCGCATATGCTGGGCCCTGCAGCTGGGAAGGGGCAGTTCTCGGGGAGCAGCCTGAGTCGGCCCCTACAGTGGGTGGCATGTTTATCTTTCCCCTGAAAAACAAGAGGTCAACTTGGAACACATGTTTCTATGACAACAATACATTCAAAGAAGAGAGAAGTTGGCCCAATTTGGGAAGGAGTGGCTTGGTAGTACACTGAGTCTCTTTTCAACTTAATTCCCATCTGAATTTACATGGGAAGAAAGACTTTGGTGAAGAAACATGTACAAAAAGAAAACAAAACAAAACAAAACAAAAAAAGCACTCCAAAGAATGTAGTCTGTACACCACTTAACAGAAAAGTTTTAATTTATTACAGCAAACTACTGGTTTTCTGTGAGTAAATGATACTATCAATTTTCAAAATAGATATTTTTTTGTTACTATTAGAAATGACTTCATCTCATCTGCTATCCCTTAATAAAAAAATCACATTCACATTTGTAAATGTCATATGCAGAATAAATGTATTTTGTCATTTGTGTTTTAAATGTGTAATCCTTTTTATCTTGTCATAATCTTGCTATTTTTCAGTATATCTGCACCAATGTATGATGATGTGGGAAGATTTTATTGAAATTACAGAGTAACACGGGAGACAGAGGGAAAAAGACACAAAGAATAAGAAAATCAAGTAGAAAGAAAAACCCTGCTCATAAAAGTCTGATGCTAACAAGCAGCAGAGAGTGGGGGAGCTACAATTGTGCAGAAGAGTAACACCCCCAGAGCAGCATATGGTGCTCTTTCAATGTTTAAAAATGGAAAGAGATACTTTACAGAGTAGAAAATATTCTCTAAACTGTCTTATGAACAGCAAGGAAAGACACCAAATAGAAATTTTTTGTCTTATTTTAGACACTACAAATCCAATGTGTTCTTGTGAATTCTTCGAGGAATACAAGAATGTAGAACAATGAAATTACTTTCATTGCCTCATCTCCTCAATCTCATCATAGAGAAGTGATCTCTGCAGAACTTTGCCATGAAGTTTTACAGAGAGCCTTCAAGTGCACTTTAAAAAAAAAAAAAGATTGACTTCTTTATTTGAAAATCAGGGTTACAGTGAGAGAGGAAGAGGCAGAGAGAAACATCTTCCATCCACTGGTTCACTCCCTAAATAGCCACAATGGCCAGGGTTGGGCTAGACTGATGCCAGGAGCCAGGAGCTTCATCAGAGTCTCCTGTGTGGGTGACAGGGGCCCAAACTCCTGAGCAGCCAGGACATGAACCAGGAGCCATATGGGATGCCGAGTCACAGGTGGTGGCTTTACCTGCCACACCACAGCACCAGCCCCTCTCCAATTGTACTTTAAAGGGTCTTGGAAAGAACCTGCATGAAGTATTGGAAAAACACCAACATGGAAGAGCATCTTCCCAGGTCTGCTACTCTGGCTTTTGAAGGTCTCCCTGGGACTCTGACCCTGATACATGTAAAATGAAGTGGCTCAGAAAAAGTGGATTAAGATTTACAACTAGCCTGAGGGATACTGGAAATGTGTTGGGATATTCTGGCAACATGCTTGTCTCGATGACCCGAAAAGCTGCCTGATGTGTTTCCCTGAATACAAGGATCAAGCATCACCAAAGCAAAATGAAGAATTCTCCTACCCCAAAAGTCCGAAACATCTGTACCCCCGGGAAACACTGTACGTCCCTGAGGTCTCTTCCAATTAGCAAATTCTGGGATAGGAAAGTTATCAGTGCTTGCAACTGATTATTGCAACATGTCTATTTAGAAAGTGAACTATTAGAAACAAAATTTTTGTGCAGCCCTTAAAAGATTTATTTACATTAAAATGTTTCTCTTTGTGTTCTAATTCAATAAAGAAGGTATTTAAGTCTAAAAGTAGCTTGTTATTTTGAAAATTTCTCAGTTTACATTTTATTATTAAAATATTCTCTCGTCAAACTAATTTTAATGACTCCTCTTCATTTTATTTCAAGAAAGAAAGGCTTATAATTTGATATAATAGCACTGTAATAAATTATATTTTGCATATGTATAATATAAATGGAAATCTAGAGTTTATCTCTTCTAATGCTTTAATAAAAACCATCTGTGGTCCTGTAAGCCGACTATTGTTATTTTCATTTTGTAGATAAGGAAGGGAAGGAAACCGCAAAGTTACCTTGACTTCCAGAGCATCCTAGAACACACTCATTTTCTTCAGAGGTTGAAAAACAGCACTGTGAACTTTATTTTTTTTTTCAAATACTCTTAATCTGGCAAGGTTCTTTCACACAGCAATAAATAGCATTTGCTATCTTTGACGGCAAGCCAGCTGGGCTCCTTCCTGGTCCTGAGGTAAACAGAAGCCTGCCTGCTTGCTTTCTGAGTCTGCTCTTGCTAATTAGGAAATGTGTGAGCTGTTTCACTTGAAGGGCCTTCTGGAAGATGGTAGTTCCCCTCTTCCCTCAACCCTGCATGAAGTTCAGTGCTAGAATGTTCTCCTTGTGTGCCCTTTCCTCCTTCATGGGGATGGCAGTGAGAAAATCCCTAAGATCAACAGAGCAAAAGCAAGAGAATCATTGGATAACAAATCAGTCTATATATGGAATGAAAGACATGAAGAGTTTTCATTTCTACACAACTTTAAACTAAAGCAAATGTCTAAGAAAATCCTTAGACTTTAAAAGCTAAATGTAAATATATTTTACTAGTTTTTTAATGGAAAATCTTGAAGAACAAATAAAGACCTCTCTTTCTCATTCATTTCCTCTCAGCCTCCACTACAACTTATTTGGCCAGGACTAAGACATAAGTTTGAGCTTTCACAAGCCAATTTCCTCCCATTTCAGCTAAAGAAGAGTCAATTTGCCAGATTTCTGAATGTTTTCTGTGTAAATGAAGGTTGCAGGAGATCAGTGGATAGAGCAATGGCCATGGAGAAAAACATGTAAAATCAACACCAAGGTTCAAAGGAGAGTTTGAAGTATCTGAGAAATAAAGGAGATCTGGGAAACAATGTATTTGCAGGAGATACGTTAAAACAAGAACTACGATGAAAAGACATTTATTAGAGGTCTGTGTAAGTGTTAAGAGTATGTTCTCTATGTGACTTAACTCAGTAATTTCAAGAAAGATCTCAGCGAAGCTTTAACTTGCTTTAATCTACTCGGTTGACAGGCTGTTGGTTTGAAAGTACTGTTGGCGCTAGACCATGAGCAAGTTAATTTGAAGGTTGAAATTTTCTTTGTGGAACAGTCATCCTACATTCAAAAATGTTAACTGTCTGCTCCTCAGAATTGAATTCTTTCCTTTCAAGCAAGACTAACAAGGAAAAGAAAGACAAGGCAGAGATGCAAACCACATACAGGCTCATATTTATTTTTGCTTGTTTTTACTTAACTCCTTTTGAATACTTTGTTTTTTCTTTGACCTCTGAAGCTTGGTAATCATTCATGTATTTTAAAAAATAGAAAATTTGGAAAACCTGAAGGTTTTGATTTATCAAGTTAATCTAATTCTTGAATATCCAGCCTTTTTCAGAATATGCAGGATATGAGGGTCGTGAGAGACATTCTTGCCTTTAATAAGGAAATATTATACAAATCCACAAGTGCACAGAGATGAAATAGTGAAATGCCTGTGACATACAGGAATATAAATCAACACAGAGAAAAGAGCTCAAATAGCGGGCTTACGAACACACTAACTCATGGTGTTGCTTCCACTTATTCCTCACTGGGTCCTAAAGGAAGTAGGGAAAACAAGACCCATGTCCATTTTCATCTTACCCTATGACTTTACTACAGAGTCATCCTTATGTAATTAGGATTTGTCAAAATATGAATTATTTATTTCTCCCTGAGGTCACATATGCAGACCAGAAGTTCCTATTGTCCCAAAAATGAAGTGGTTTTCAATCACCGTCATTTCTCCTGAGAAAACTTCCTGGAATTTAGTGAAAGTACATAAAAATTCTTCAAATTCCTCTTGGGATCATTTCTTGTCCTGACCAGATGTATAGTCTTGACCAATTTTTTTTTTTCACATCTTTCCCATCAAACAGTTTAATAAGTTGCTGCTTTTATCCCTGTTCATGGCTCATGTTCTGAAAAATGAAATGGAAATTAAAGGGATATGATATTAAGGGCTGGCACTGTGGCATAGTTGGTAAAGCTGCCACCTGCAGTGCCCACATCCCATATGGGTGCTGGTTCGAATCCCAGCTGCTCCACTTCTGATCAGCTCCTTACTAATGAGCTGGGAAAGCAGCAGAAGATGGCCCAAGTCCTTGGGCCCCTGCACCCACATGGTAGGCTGGAAAGAGACTCCTGGTTCCTGTTTCAGTCTGGCCCAGCCCTGGCCATTTGCGGCCACAAGGGGAATGAATCATTGGATGAAGATTTCTGTCTCTCCCTCTCTCTTTCTGTCACTCTGCCTCTCAAACAAATAAAATAAATTGTCAAAATTAAAGGGATATTCAACAATTATTTCTGTAATTGAAGCACAGTCAAGGTTCTTTGTATTTTACATTTAGCCTTGTTAAAAATCCTGGCATCATTTGTATCTCTAAATCCGAACAAATACAATACATGATTCATGTGTATGATTTTAAAAAAATAAAGTGTTGGTGGCCAAACCAGAAAATATCTTTTTTGAGGTTGACAAATCATCAGGCATTTTGTAATGGATTCACGATCAGCCACTGACAAAATTCCCTACTTTTGACTCTGACTCTGTCCCTTCATTTTGTTGCTTCCTTTGAATCCTATCTCAACCCTGAGGACACCGCTCCCACTGCTCCCTCTGCAGCCCCTCCACGGTGACTGCTCCCTGTCCACATCACTGACACTGCAACAGGTGTCCTCTTCGCTCCTCAAGAAAGCACTCACCCCAGGCCGCCCTTCCCTCTCATGCCCTGAGGACACTTTCTTTTTTAATAAGTTTTTCAGCTTTTATTCGGTGGGAGAAATGTATAGGAGAGTGAGGGCCTTATCTGAAAGAGAGAAATCTGGGTTCATACCGAGTGCCAGGAGCAAGCTATGTGGAGCCGCATGAAGGCCAGGAAGCATGGGGCAGGTGCCCCAAAAGCCACATGCCCTGGAGGCAAAGGCCAAACAGAAGGGCTGGGGCCACCATGTCCCTGGCATTTAATCCACGTCCAAAGGGGAGTGGTTAATTAGCCTGATGGGCTGGTGGACACATAGGTGTGGCCAGGTAGTGGCATGAGGTTACACAGGGGCTTGGTGATGGCGTGGTCTTCCAGCTCACAAACCTGATCAATTCTATCCTATATGCCTGCTTACAACTTTCCCCCGTCAGAGACTCCATTCCCTTAATCCTAAGGCATATAGAACACTTTCCTTTGAATGTTGTGTTATAAGAATACACCAGCTATACATCTGTCAGGCCTTAAGTCTCTCCATGCATTTCTTAAACAGTTTAACACCGAGATTATCCACTCTTTCCAACATTGCTCAAGTTGTAAGCAAACTCAAGGGGTCTGTTCAGTTTATAATAGGGGCATATAGCAAAATAATCAGTCTCAAGCGGGAGTTGCCCACCAGAAACCTTATTCACCTGTGACAAGAAAAGGAGACCAGGGCTGGGGCTGGAGGGGGGAGGTGCTGTGGCATAGTGGGTAAAGCTGCGCCTGCAGTGCCAGCATCTCATGTGGTTGCCGGTTCTAGTCCCGGCTGCTCCTCTTCCGACCCAGCCCTCTGCTGTGGCTAGGAAAGCAGTAGAACATGGTCCAAGTGTTTGGGCCCCTGTACCTGTGTGGGAAACCCAGAAGAAGCTCCTGGATCCTGGCTTTGGATCCGCCCAGCTCTGGGAGTTGCACTTAAATGGGGAGTGAACCAGCGGATGGAAGATCTCTCTGCCTCTGCTTCTGCTTCTCTGTAACTCTGCCTTTCAAATAAATAAATAAATTGTAAAAATAAATAAATAAATAAATAAATAAAATAAGAACACCATATGTTTATAAAAAATTAACATTAATGGATGAAAGAGCACATTAACTTTAAAAAATAATAATTGCACATAGTACAGCTATAAAATATATTTGGTATATAAACTATTTCCCCTCCTTCAAAAAGTATGGTATATCTTCATAATTAAATTAATCATGTATTTTTTGACTAATCTAAAGTTGTGATAATTGTGGGAAGTTCCAAATTGGGATTATGAGTTACGATCAAGGCATCATTTACTCAGATTCAAATGAATGTGTATATTTTGTTCCCAGATTTAAGTGTGCTGTTTTAATAGTGTCAGATATTATGATTTCAACCTATTTGCCCAGTTCCTTTGTTTCTAAAATAACTAAAAGTCTTTCAGGTTTTTTTATTCATTTGATGGTTGTTTCAAAGCATTGCCTTCTTAAAGAAATAAGACAGTTTGTCTCAGAAGAACCTCAACCAGGAGCCATTGTCCATAGGACTGTAATCTCTTGTCAGTCAGTACAACAGTATTTTGCTCTGAGGGTGTTTCGCAAGTGAAAAAAGAATGGATTCCAAAATAAAGCTGCAGTCCCCACTGCAATCAAATCCTCACTGTGTACCCCGTCTCCCCTCATCCATGTGTTCTCAGAAGAACCCACCACTGATGGCTACATCACTGCAGGAAAAAGCAGCAACCGATGCCCTCCTTGTTTGTTTCACCCTTTCTTTCTTGACTCCTCCCTTTGTTCCTCTTCTCTGCTTTCCCCACTTTTTCTTTTCCTTCACTTCCTCTTTCTTCCCGTATATGTCAATGAAGCACAAGAAGCATCATGAATACATTCGAGAAATCTTCCCTGAACACTTGCTACATAGACAGTGCTCTGCTGGGCCCTGGGAAAGCCTGCTCGGTGAGACAGACATGATTCAATCCCTCCTGAACCAGTCTGGTGGGGAAGCTTAGTGCGCTCAGGAGGCTGAAATAAAAACAGTGTCACCTGAAGTTCAGAGTAGGGAAATGGGAGCAGACATTTGGCACAGCTGCCAAGAGGCCACTTGAGGTGCCTGCATGCCAAACCCATGGGCTTAGAATCAAGTCCCAGCTCTGCCCCGGATTCCGTCTTCCTGCTAATGCATACCATACGGGGCAGTAAGTGATAGGCCCTGCCACACACAGAAGAGACCCCTAGTGAGTTCCATGCTCCTATTCCAGCCTTGAAATAATGCAGGAAAGGATCACGAGATGATGAGGACAACGCAGAAAGTGGGGATATATCACAGAGGAGTATTGTGAATTGGAGAAAATAATCAGTCTTTATGCTAAGAGTAACAGACATTAAAATATTTGAAGCACATGAATGATACAAGTTATATTTATGAACGATCACACTGGCTTTGTGTGAAGAATCAATTAGTAGAAGAGAAGAAAGGATAAGAAGAGATCAGTGAGTAACCTATTGTTGCACACCTTGTTTAGAATAAAAAGAAGATGCCAACTTGAAATAAGAATCTTGTAATGGTGACAATGAGGATAGTGTTACAAGTGGTGATGGAGACCAGTGGGGCGGGGTGCGACGCTGTGGCCTAGTGCAGTGCCTCCTGCAGTGCTGGCATTTCATATGGGTGCCAGTTCAAGTTCCGGCTGCTCCGCTTCTGGTGCAGCTTTCTGCTATGGCCTGGGAGAGCAGTAGAAGATGATTCAAGTGCTTGGGCCCTTGCAGCCATGTAGGAGACCAGGAAAAAGCTCCTGGCGCCTGGTTTTGGATCTCACTCTCTCTCTGCCTCTGCCTCTCTGTAAACCTGCCTTTCAAATATGTAAATAAGTCTTAAAAAAAAAAGAGAGAGAGAGAGAAAGAAAGAGAGAGAGAGAGAGAAGGGCCGGTGCTGTGGCTTAGGTAAAGTTGCTGTCTGCAGTGCCAGCATCCCATATGGGCACCGGTTCATGTCCTGGCTGCTCCAGTTCTGATCCAGCTCTCTGCTCCACTTCTGATCCAGCTCTCTGCTATGGTCTGGGAAAGCAGTAGAAGATGGCCCAAGTCCTTGGGTCCCTGCACCCATGTGGGAAGACCTGGAGGAAGCTCCTGGCTCCTATCTTCGAATCAGCTCAGCTCTAGCCATTGAGGCCATCTGGGGAATGAATCAGAGGATGGGTGACCTCTCTCTTTCTCTCTGCCTCTTTTTCTCTCTCTGTATAACTCTGACTTTCAAATATATATATAAATCTTTAAAAAGAAGGAAAAGAAAGAAAAAGAGGAGACAGAGACAAGATCATCTATTTGCAAAAAACTTAAGAGGTAAGCTCATTTAAGTTGTGGTTTTATTTTATCCATAAAAATATACTTAAAAAGCACTTCCACCCCCTGCATTAACTTATCCTTCTCTCCTTCACAATATAATTTCCAGAAGAGTGGCTAACGTATTGTTTTTAAATATTCCTCTCTTCTTCACCTTCTCCAATGTGGTTTCCATTCCTCCGTGCCACTAAAATGGCTTTTCATGTGTACTCAAATAACCTCAGTAATACGCAAACTACTTGACAGTTTCCACTCTTCACTTCTCAGCATTGTAAATTGCCACTTTCCAGAACACTCTATTCTATTGACTTCCATGACACCTGTAACTTCTGTGGCCACATTTGCCTGTTTTCTTGGCCACCTTGGCTCACACTCCTCTGCCTGGCCTTTAAATATTAAAGCTAGTTATGGTTCAACCCCAGGCCCTCACCTGTAACCACTCCACTCCACATTTCCATGTCATCTTATCCAGGGGCTTGTCTCATAACTTAATACCTCTATACAATTCTTTGAATTTAGACTCAAATCTAACCGCATTTTAGAGCTCCATTTAAAATCACCAAAGGCACCTCACAATTAGTGCCTATTTATACATAGGAAAGAACAGGGAAGGATCAGATTGGGGGTAGATGGATCTATGCAATTATAAGGGTCATATGCTAAGATAGAGAAGGGAAGAGGTTTTGGAGATAAAATCAAAAAAATTGGGAAGCCAGGAATAAGATCCCTTTTCCTTGAGAACACTGAAGCTACCTAGAAAAGTAACATGAATTAGGTATTTAAGAAGTCTTGAGCTAGGGACAAAATATATTTTCTATTTTCATATTTTGAGATGAGAAAAAAAGCATATATGGCTTATGAAGAAATAAAATAGATTAAAACAAATGAAGGCACAAACTAAAAGTTTAAGCAAAAATAGAACACTAAAATCATAGGACATAGAGCAACAAAGTGATCACACTATTTAAGTGAATATTTTAATATCAATATCATCCATTGAATGGTCAATGGAGAAATTAACTTCAAAATTCACTGAAAATATGAAGTTTAGGGTCATACTATGATAAGAATAAATTTTAAAATTTAGAGAAAGTAGCTGATTTAATTAAAATATAATATGCTATTTTTAATCCAGGCAGCAGAAAACTTGAATGAAACCAATGACCATTGAAAAGGCTAGAAAAGACTTTGAAGAACAACTTTCTTGAAAAAAAAAAAGACACCTTGTTCAACTGGCTTTATTTCTCACTTATTAATAGCTGAAGCAGTCATTTAATCTGGCAGTTAACCACGGATTGGGATGCCTGCATCTCATATCAGAGTGCCTTGGTTCCTGGTCCCAGTGCTAGCTAGCTTCCTGTTAATGTGCACCCTGAGAGGCAGTAGGTTATAATTCTAGTAGTTGGGTCTCTGACACCCACTGTGGGATCCAGATTGAGTTTCTGGTTCTCATCTTTGGCTTTGCCCAGTTCTAGTTGTTGTATATACATATACTATTTCTCTGGCACTTGTTATTTAACACTTTACTGTATACAGATTTACATCAATAAAAATTGTTTTGAAAACATAGCTGTTGGAAATTAAGAACTCAAACTGCCTTTTTGACTTTTATGGATTATGTTGTGTGGTATATAGTCAAATAATATATAGATAAAACATGCGAATGAATAAGTTTAAGGAGTGAGTTGGTTATAAGATCAATTCACGAAAATTTATCATTTTTTCTAAAAATAAGTGTCACAACAACATAAAAATAGCATCTAAAAATGAAACCAAGATGATTATGCTTCATAAAGAAAAGAAGAACCTCACTGAGTTCAATTAAAAAAGACAGATAAATATATGGATATGCTATGGTGATGAATCTGAAAAATCAATATTTTAAAAATTTCATTTTTTCTCAAATTGATCTATATGTGCAATGCTGTTCAAATAAAAGCCTCAAGTTTGTGTGTTGGGCAGGATTTGAAAACCTCATTCTAAAATATGCAAAGGGACAAGAATAAGCATCATAATCTTGAAAAATAAGGTGTGAAGGTTTATTCTATTACACAGCTTTTTTAAACTTTTATTTAATAAATACAAATTTCCAAAGTACAACGTTTGGGTTATAGTGGATTTTCCCCCCATAACCACCCTCCCACTCGCCTCCATCCCATCTCCCACTCCCCCTCCCATGCCATTCTTCATCACGATTCATTTTCGATTATCTTTATATACAGAAGATCAATTTAGTATATACTAAGTAAAGATTTCAACAGTTTGCACCCACACAGAAACACAAAGTATAAAGTACTGTTTGAGTACTAGTTACAGCATTAATTCACATAGTACAACACATTAAGGACAGAGATCCTACATGTGGAGTAAGTGCACAGTGACTCCTGTTGTTGATTTAACAATTGACATTCTTATTTATGACTTCAGTAATCATCCTAGGCTCTTGTTATAAGCTGACAAGGCTGTGGAAGCCTCTTGAGTTCACCAACTCATCTTATTTAGACAAGGACATAGTCAAAGTGGAAGTTCTCTTCTCCCTTCAGAGAAGGTACTTCCTTCTTTGATGGCCCCTTTTTTCTGCTGGGATCTCACTCAGAATCTTTCATTTAGGTCATTTTTTTTTTGCCAGAGTGTCTTGGCTTTCTATGCCTGAAATACTCTCATGGGCTTTTTAGCCAGAACTGAATGTCTTAAGGGCTGATTCTGAAGCCAGAGTGCTATATGGGACATTTGCCATTCTATGAGTTTGCTGTATTACACAACTTTGAGTAAAAGTTGTGATTCTGTTGCAAAAGTAGACACATTGAAAAATTGAATAGAATACAGTCTAGAAAATAATTATCCAATATAGTGAGATAAGAAAAAGCACTGCTAAAACAAATTAAGTGCTTCGGAGGTCTTTTCCAATAAAATGCTGGCATGGTTTGTCATAAATTGCCTTGATTGTGTTGAGGAATGTTCCTTCTATACCCAATTTGCTTAAGGTTTTCATCATGAAAGGACATTGTATTTTATCTAATGCTTTCTCTGCATCTATTTAGATAATCATATGGTTTTTGTTCTTTAATTTGTTAATATTATGTATCACATTGATTGATTTGTGAATATTGAACAATGCCTGCAGACCAGGGATAAATCCTACTTGGTCTAGATGAATGATCTTTCTGATGTGTTGTTGGATTCAATTGGCTAGTATGTTTTGAAGATTTTTGTGTCTATATTTATCAGGGAGATTGGTCGATATTTTCTTTCTATGCTATATCTTTTTCTAATTTTGGAATTAAGGTGATGCTGGCTTTATAGAGTAGTTTGGGAGAATTCCCTCCCTTCCAATTGTTTTGAATAGCTTGAGAAGAAGTGGAATTAGTTCTTCTTTAAATGTCCGGTAGAATTCAGCAGTGAAACTGTCTGGTGCTCAGCATTTCTTTGATAGGAGGGTCTTTATTATTGATTCAATTTCCGTCTTGTAAATTGTTGTGTTTCTTTGGGGGAGTCATCTTGTTTTCCTTATTCTTGTTTCTTAAATTTCTGCACTTATCTTTAGGCATTTATGGAGAAGTTTGTTGGACTTTTTCCTCTGATGGCTTTTTTCTTTGGACCATTCCCATGTGGCTTAGTGGAGTGTCTGCTCTTTCAGTGAATACCCAGGGTGTGTGCTGGGTGTGTACAGGGAGCTATATTCAGTGCTGCAAGGTATGGAGAGTAACCAGGGTGACACCCAAGTTGAGCATCATATATCTCTTTTTTTAACAGAGGGGAAGGTTTGATCAGCTCTGTTAGCATAGTTACACTCTCACCTCCTCTTCCAAGGTAATCAATGCCTGGGTGCTATCCCACAGTGGGTACAATACACATATACACTGCCAAAAGAACCACAAAAAAGATCCAGGCAGTCCTCAGTACCAGAATGGATCCTGCTGCAATGACCCACCCCAGGGAGCCCTGAGCATGTGAAGCCACCCACAATGATTGCCCAGAGACCCAGCCAAACCCTGTGCCCTCCCACATAGCCACAGTGTCTCCATGCTCCCAGCACACAAGGATCCCATAGTCACGGGGTGGCAAGGATCCACTCCACACCACCAGTCCATCCCATCCACAGAGAGGCAGAGACACTCTAGAGCCAGCTGCCTGTGGGTGTTCCACCTATGCAGTTTGAGCCCCAGAGCCTATGATGTGTTGGGAGGCTGGGAGCATCTCATGGTCCTATGTGGGTCCCCAGCCCCCTGTCAATCATTCCAGCCAGACTCAGGCATCTCCTCCTGGCTGGTTGCTAGGTGCGTGGACACAAGCTGGTGCACCTGTTAAGTACGTCCACGATGGCACATACCTTCTCAGCCAGTTGCTGGGTGCCATTTTTGGGGAGATGGGGAGAGAGAAACATGCTCCTTCTTTTCCTCTAGGTTGGCAGATACCCTGTCTCCCACAGGGCTCCAGGCCAGACTCACACCAGGCTTTCCCCACAGCTGTATCACCAGTGACTTGGGCTGCTACAGTCTGGTCTCGCCACACTCTCCAAGGCTGGTGATGACACTCTCAGCTGCTGGGGTCCTGTGTTCATCCATGCTCATGTTGCATGCCACACCTCCACACAGGTCCACAGCATCCCTCTTCCTTCCATTGAATTTCCACTGCAGTTTTCTCCCTAACTCTCCTGAGATTTCACTCTCTCCACTTCTTTTTAAACTATCCACCCCTAGCCTAGAGCAGTAAGTTCTCCCCTATTCCTCCATCTCCAGACACATTCTCCGACTATTCTCAGAGATTTTAAGACATGTTCAGAGATAGGAAACTTGTAAGACATGGCAAAGGTAGGCAAAGATCACTATGAAAGAGAAAGGAAAAGCTATATTCCTCCTAAAGGGGAAACCAGAAAGACGTACAAGGACGTCACTGTACCCAAGATACCTCCTTCAGCATTTGTTCCATGCTGAGTGTCTCCCAAAAGTGAAAGGAGAGCGTCTTGGCATCCATTGGCAATCAGCTGAAGGACAAATACAGATTGCAGCTCATGGAGCTAAAGGAAAGCTTGATGCAGCAGAAAGGGAGTGGTCAAAGACTGAAAAGAGCATGGAAAAAAAGAAAGAGGAGGAAGATGATGATGACAAATGAGTTGGCTCTAAAGTAGATTTTTTTTCACCTGTAAAGCACTTAACACCCCTGTACAACACTCTTTTCTTGTAAAGAAAAAATGAAATGTAAGGCTATGGAAGAGTTCTTTTTAAACTGTACAGTCTTTTTTTTTTTTTTGTAAAGTTAACACGCTATCAAATTTGCCTTTAGATATCCTTGTCCAGGTGCCAGTTTAGCCACTAATCTGGCAGGTACAGTCTAGAGGTTGCAAATTGAGTGGAATTTTTGCATTAAAGATTTATTGATTTATTTGAACTGCAGAGTGAGAGATAGAGGGAGAAATAAATAGAAATAAAATAACAGAAATAAAACAACTAGATACATGCATTAAGTATGACTCTAAAACATAATGTGGGGGGCCGGTGTTGTGGTGTAGTGGATAAAGCTGCTGCCTGCAGTGCCGGCATCCCATATGGGCACTGGTTAGAGCCCCAGCTGCTCCACTTCCAATCCAGCTCTCTGCTGAGGCCTGGGAAAGCAATGGAAGATGGCCCAAGACCTTGGGCACCTGCACGCACCTAGGAGAATTGGAAGAAGCTTCTGGCTCTTGGCTTCAGAAGCTTCTGGTTTCTGGCTTTGGACTGGTGCAACTCTGGCTGTTGCAGCCAGCTGGGGAGTGAACCAGCAGGTGAAGACCAATCTCTCTCTCTTGCTCTCTCTCTCTCTCTCTCTGTGCCTCTCCTTCTCTCTCTGTGTAACTCTGACTTTCAAAAAAATAAATAAATCTTTCAAAAAAAATATTGTTACTCATAATCAGATACAAAGTATTGCACATTGTATTTGTTAATTTATATATTATTCAATTAAAAGTAAATATATAGGGCCGGCGCCGGCACACCGGGTTCTAGTCCCGATCAGGGCGCCGGATTCTGTCCCGATTGCCCCTCTTCCAGGCCAGCTCTCTGCTATGGCCCGGGAGTGCAGTGGAGGATGGCCCAAGTCCTTGGGCCCTGCACCCACATTGGAGACCAGGAGAAGCTCCTGGCTCCTGCCTTCAGATCAGCGCGGTGCGCCGGCTGCAGCGCGCCAGCCACAGTGGCCACTGGAGAATGAACCAACGGCAAAGGAAGACCTTTCTTTCTGTCTCTCTCTCACACTGTCCACTCTGCCTGTCAAAAAAAAAAAAAAAGTAAATATATAAAAAACAAAACTGTATAGTATTTTGTTAGGAAAGTGTCTACTTTTAGAGAGTAAGGAGGAGTAGCAATTAAAAGATGGCATGGCTGGAAATGGCCTATTTTCGGACATAAAAGGGACTTCTTGGATATGAACCTGGTGCTGATTCTTTGCAGTGTATATTTGCATATTCTTACCCTTTTCTTCAGGTATACCTTACTCCTGAATTTAAAAGAAGACTTTTTAAAAAAATATTTATGAGAAAGAGAGGTCTTCCATCCACTGGTTCACTCCCCAATGGGCCATAACCGGTGCCCATATGGGATGCGGGAACTGCCGGCAGCAGCTTTACCCACTACATCACAGCGCCAGCCCCAAGAAAACATTTTAATTGCAATAAAACAACAAACACACAGTAACAGAATTGATAAATTGCCTACAGGGGAAAAACTCACACAAACTGATAGATAACCTAGAATCCAGAATATATAAAGACATGGTATAAATTGATGGAAAACAGCAGCAACAATAGTTCATGAAAATTGGCAAAAGAGAGAAAGAGGCAATTCACAAGATACACCATGTGAAGAATGAACAAAATTATTTTAAAGGTTACCTACCACACCTCAAAATCACAAAATTCAGAAAAGTGCAAGTTAAAATAACAACGAAACATTGCACTCATCATATTTGCGAAATTCTATGGGACGGCTATAACATGTAGGTCTATTTATGTAAGAATGCTTTCTTAGACACATTCTCAGCAGGAGAATGAATGGCTAAAATCAATCTTGAGAATGACATGGCCATGTCTGCAGTATTTAAAATTCCACACATGTTATGTTTCTATTTAAATGACAGCATCATAATAACATACATAGGTATTTGCTGTTTTTTTGCTTGTTTGTTTTCACCATTGCTTATGTGACAAACATGGGAAACAATACTTGATAGAATGATTTTTTTGTCCTCTTCTTTGAAGACCTGTCCACAATGCATAGCAAAGTGAAAAAGAGAAAGCTGCAGAAAAATATGGTCATAATTTTTCTTTGCTAAAACATTGCCACACAAACCTAATGTATCCTTATAATAGTTGGTAAAAGACATTATTAATGTTACTCTCAGAATAAGAGTAGAGGAGACTGGAGGTCAGCTGGAAATATTTTTAATATGCTTCCTTCTTCTTCATAGAATTTCATCTATTGCAATGAGTGTGTACTTATATTTTTTAAATCTAAGAAATTTAAAATGAAAAAAAAAAGTTTCATGTGTCAAGTTTATGGCACTTCTTTCTCTTTCCAATGGAGCTTCATCCTGTTAGGATCACCCATTTAGACCTCCAATTCCAGTTGTTTCTTGTCCACATTCATTAACTTGAGACTAGCTATGGCAGCTTTTCTTTTATTGCAGGTTATTTACATCCTACAAGCATTCACAGTGTGTGAAGATGGCTCTGCAGCCCACGTTGAAAAGAGGATTCTGGTAAACCCTTTCCACTTACAGCACTTTCATCTATTAATTTGCTGCAGTTCATTGCTCTCCTTTTGTTTACTTAAAGATTTTGTCTAGGTTCTTTATGCTTTGCCAGCACCCAAAGGCACACTTTTCTTTTTATACATTCCAGTTTCCATCGTGCTGTACTATTTGCTGGCTTGATTCTCTAAGAGACAATCCATTTATTGAATTACAGAGGCTCTAGATTTAACCTAAGATAAATGTTGAATATTGCTTTGGGTCCTGGAAAGCATTAGACACTCTGTGAAAGAGTGGCCCTACCTCTAAGTTAAAAGCAGCCTCTTTCAGTTTCCAAATGCACATTCCACTTCAGCATACTGTCGCTATATGACTTCTATACTCTGGGCTCACCTTGACAACCCAAATCCTATTTTTTTGGATCAGTGTCTTTCCTCTGGAACACAGACTCTAAAGATCACCCATTTTCTATCTCTCTAAAAGTGATATTCGTATTATAAATTCCAGGCTTTCAAAGTTACATTTGAACCGAGTGTCCTCATGTTCAAAGCCATACTCTTTCCGTGGCTCTCCAGGTATACAGATATTTAAGCTAGCAAACCTCCATCCAAAAATTTCAATCTGACCGATCACCCAATCCAGCCTGCCTCATAGCACTGTTCCCTCAACAGTCAATGGTTGGAAGAATTCTATAGAAAATTGAACGTCTAAACCCTGCTTTCCAACTCTCCTCAAGGACCTCTGGTATGCTTGTTATTTTTTATTTTCGTGTCTTTTCTGATTAATACAGTAGCCCTCTCTTTCTGGGCTTTATTATCTCTTGTTTGCTTAACACACTAATCTTTCCATTACATTGTTGCCAGTCATTTTTTAAAAGTAAGAACCCAGTTTTCTTAATTTTCTTTAAGAAAATGGATGTTTTCTCCTTGATAAATGGCATTCCTGTTGTGAAATAATTGAAAGTCTCTCTGACTTCATCTCTGCCCATCTGACCTTGACACCTGCATTCTCCAGGAAGATGGCAGTCTCAGTTGTGCCTTCTTTTCATTGGATATACAATTTGCTTTGTGAAAAATGCCCTTCTTGCTCTATTCTGCTTGGTGGAGTCCTTTTTTTTTAAAGATTTATTTACTATGTTTTGAAAGTAAGAGTTATTGGGGGAGGGGGTATAGAGACAGAGATAGAAGACAGAGAAAGAAATCTTCCATGTGCTGATTCACTCCCCAGATAGCCACAACAGGGGATGGGCCAGGCCAAAGCCAGGAGCCAGGAGCTTCTTCCCAGTCTCTCATATGAGTGGCAGGGGCCCAAGCACTTGGGCCATCTTCTGCTGATTTCTCAGGCCATTGGCAAGGAGTTGGATGGAAAGTGGAGGAGCAGGGACTGCAACCAGCATCTGTATGGGAAGCCAGTGCTACAAACAGAGGCATAACCTACTATGCCACAGTGCCTGCCCCTGCTTGCTAGGTTCTAACTCATCATTAAGACTGTACTCAAGGGTTTAAACTGTAAAAACCTTCATAATTCTTGAGGCAAACAGTTCTTATTTTTCTCCATAGTGCACTGACCCAAGTTCAATAGCATACATCAGACTATAGTCTCACCATCTGATTGCATATCTGATATTTCTCTTAAACCTAGAGTTTCTCAGGATAGGGATGATAATCAGGTCATTTCCTGACATGGGGGAATCCAGTATGTGCTTATTTTAGGGACCCGAGAACAATCAGGTAAATGGAGTTCTTTCACAAGTGTCTGATCGCTTCATAAAGCCTCTTGTTAAAACTTGACTAGGGGCCGGCGCCGCGGCTTACTAGGCTAATCCTCTGCCTAGCGGCGCCGGCACACCGGGTTCTAATCCCGGTTGGGGCACCAGATTCTGTCCTGGTTGCCCCTCTTCCAGACCAGCTCTCTGCTGTGGCCAGGGAGTGCAGTGGAGGATGGCACAGGTGCTTGGGCCCTACACCCCATGGGAGACCAGGAAAAAGCACCTGGCTCCTGGCTTCTGCCATTGGATCGGCACGGTGCGCCGGCCGCAGCGCGCCAGCCAAGGCGGCCATTGGAGGGTGAACCAACGGCAAAGGAAGACCTTTCTCTCTGTCTCTCTCACTGTCCACTCTGCCTGTCCAAAAAAAAAAAAAAAAAAAAAAAAAAAAAAAAAAAAAACTTGACTAGGTAAGATCAGGAAATGAACCAGGGAGATGGCTCTGTTATTTTGTTTAAAGAACAGCCTCCCATAAACCTCGGGTAAGATTCAGTGGAAAATGACATCAATTTCCCTCATTTCAGTAGTGGACTGCACAGTATTGCTAAAACAGTCCACTCTTAACAACTAAAAATTTCGTTTGCAGACTTCAAAATATTTCAAACCCTTGATTCCCTTAACTATTACTTAAATCAACGATACACATTGTTTCCCACTTAAAATTGGATTTTACTTGGAGAGTTCGTGGAGAAACTACTTGTATTTTTTTCAAAGTTCAAATTCTTCTGCTGAATTTGTCGTATTTTTTTCTTCCTCACTAGAGTTTATCTGTTTGATTCATGGTGTTTTATAGTTATTATGGTAGAATACAGATAAATGCTTTGAATATATCTGAAAATATTTGTGAAAATAAAAATGAAAAGATAAGTTTAGGGATGGGTATTTGTGAAAATAAAAATGAAAAGATAAGTTTAGGGATGGGTATTTAGCCTCGTGGTTAAGATGCCAACCTCTTCTATCAACGTGCTTGGCTTGATTCTCTTCACCAGCTCTCAGCTCCAGCTTCCTGCCATTTCAAACCCCAGTGATGGCTCTAGTGACTGGGTCCCTGTTACGTGACAGATCTAGATTGAGTTCCTGGCTCCTAGATCCTGATTCTGGTCATGACCCAGCCTTAGCTATTGGAGGCATATGGGGAGTGAACCAACAGATAGGAGCTTTCTCTGTTTGTCTGTCTCTCAAATAAATTCTTTTAAAATTAAAAAATAGAAAATATGAGTCACTAATTAAGTTGAACATCCTCCTGGTTTGCCCAATATAAAGAGGGTGTAAGACTTTCAGTTTTAAAAATATGAAAAACCCAAGTAAATCAAGAGAAACAGTTTGCTCTATCTCTCATTAAAGGTCACACAATAAACAGCAGATACAAATTTCAAATTTCAAATTTGATCCTATACATGCTTCCAAATTTCATAATTATTCTTTATGTTGTCTGATTTGGATTTTATATCACATTGTGCAAATGAAGTTTTCATGAGAAATATGAAATGAAAATATGCTAGTGAAATATTTAATGGAGTTTTAAATTACGAATTAGTAGCATAGTTTGCATGCAGCTACAGATGTTCATCTTCTAATTGCAAGCCAAATTGCTAGCTAATAGATTTATCTTGCATACTGCTATGTTACAAAACTTATTTAGAGACTAGCTATTAGCACTCCCAAATTAGACTATTACTCTACTTCCACTGTGAAAATAAGTAGTTCTTACTTTTTTGTGAATGTTCATAAAGCTTTTAATATCTGTCAGTCTGCTTTCATTTCTTCTCCCATCCATGTCCCTTCAATATAAATTGTAGAAATATTTACAACATATGGAATAGAGAGGGTGAAATGATAACATTTATATTGACTTGAGAGAAAAGACATAAGCTAGTGGGTAGCTTATAGGGAATAGCGTCTAGACAATTGAGAAGATAAGACAATAAAAGATTAGAGGATGATATGTATCACTAAATAGCCCTGATAATATTTTGCAAAAGATATATATTGACCTAATGTACATTTCAATCACACAATATTTAATCAATTTGTATGTGTTTATAAATAAATATGATATTCTTTCAACTATCTGATTTTTTAAAAGATTGATTTATTTGAAAGGCAGAACTACAGAGAGAGAGGATGAGAGAGAGATCTTCCATTCACTGATGCAATCCTAAAAGGCCACAATATTTAGGGCAGGGATAGTTGGAAGTCAAGAGCCACAAACTATACATGGGTAGCAGAGGCCCAAGTTCCAGAGCCATCATATTCTGCCTTCCCAGGGACATTAGCATGAAGCTGGATTGGAAGTGGAGTAACTGGGACTTGAACCAGCACTCCATATGGGATGCCGTCTTAACATGCTGTGCCACAGAGCCAGCCCTGTATAAGATTCCTGCAACATCACTTTCTTTTGATCATCTTGTCTCGAGGTATACTTGAAAAATGCTTAGATGTGATATTTCCAATGAGTCTTTGGCATTAATCTGGAACGCAGGTGTCTTAATACTAGAAAATACTGACACAAATGATAAAAGTAACATTTATTGCATTATGCATTCATTCCACAAACAACAGCATGGTAATATAGTACAGATCAAGGCTTGGGGAGTTTGAGCACAGGTTTTCATTCTCCTTATGATTAGCTGGATGACACGAAGGAAATCATGCAATTTCTATTTTTGTTTTTACATTAGTAAGATGAGAAATACTTGTTGTACCTTGCCCAGAGAGAAAAAGCTTCATCTATGTGACCACAGTGTATGCTGGGAAGAACAGTGTTTGGTAAAGTGAATGATCTGAAAGAGTGTAAGGACCACAATAGTTCACAAACAGCTAGTCCAAGAGAAATTTATATATGTGAATTCCAAGAGTCACTAGGAGGACTTGAGAAAGCATGATTTGGGCACAGATTACAAAACCCTTGGGCTCCTCAGGTGATTCTTATGTTTGTGTGTATTTAGTACCCTGTAGCTGCTCATAATTTAGCATTGATACTCATACATATTTCCTAGTACCTTGTTAAAATGTAGAGTGTAATTCAGATTTGCCATCCAACTTGAGTATTTCCATTTCAACAAGCTCCCGGGTGATGTTGATAATGCTGATCCAGGAACTGCTCGAGGGGTAGGGAGGTAAAAGACTTCAGTTTGCGCAGTCAGGGATGATGATGGAAGGCCAGCAGTGAGTGGCCCTGTGACAGACAAGAATCAGTCTGCCACGCCTGAAATTACAGTGAGAGACTGATCTGGAATCTGCATAGGGGGGATTTTAGTCCACTCAGGCTGCTGTAAAACAATGCTGTGAACTATTTTTTCCCTCATAGGTTTGGAGGGTGGGAAGTCCAAGATCCAGGGGACAGCAGATTTGGTGTCTAGTGAGAACCCACCTTCTGGCTCACTGCTGATACCTTCTAGTTGCGTCTTCACATGGTAGAAGTGGGGAGCAGTCCCTCTGTATCCTCCTTGTTTTATAAGGACACTAATCCTAAAAACAAGAGCTCTGGCTGTTAAATAATATTTTTTAAGAGACATTGGGTTTGTATGGGGTACTTGAACTGGGCCCATCCAACCAAACCAGTATATAATTTAATCACATAATAGCCATGATTAGTAGCAGAGTCATACAAACAGTTAACTGATTAGACTGTAACCAACTAGTTCAGTGTCAATCTAGCATAAAAGTTTCACTAGTTAATTGACTAGGATGCAGACAATTAACTTGTTTTCTATTTCTCATCTCTACTTTTCTATAAATACTGTCTGATCTGTTTGTTCATTAATATTCAAAGAACCTGTTCTTTTTCTGGGAACTACCTAATTTGAACTGTTTTTGTTTTGTCTTCCTCAAATATACTCTAAGTTTAGTTTGTTTAGGGAATTTTCTCTCTAATAGCTCCCATGTCCTACTCGCCTCCCAAATGTCCCACTTCCTAACAGCATCACTTTGAAAGTGAAGGTTTCATTTGAAAGTGAAGATTTTAATGTATGAATTTTAGGAGGACCAAAGCATTCAGACCACAGGAGGATATTAATCTGAAATAGTAATATGACAGGGAAGGGCAACAACAAAAATCAAAAGGATTGTCAAAAACGATTTGGAAAAAAACTTCAGATAATTTGTGGTGGAGAAAAGTTTAGGGTGCACAAAGCATAAAGGCAAACTGTATTAAAAAAAAAAAAAACCACACTGGAGCAGGATTATGGTGCCCATAATCTATGTGGCCAAGAACAAATCTGGGCAAACTTGCCAATAATAAATCAAGAAAAATGGAGACAGATGCAGCAACGCCAGCCTCAAGAACTCTGGATAAAAGAGAAATTTTAAAAACCAAGTGGTTTTATTTTCACAATGTACAAAAGACCAAAAAAAAAAAAAAAAAGAGAGAGAGAGAGAAAATAAAAGAAAGAAAATTATTAAGAAAAAGGGATACACGGGCCGGCCCCATGGCTCATTTGGTTAATCCTCTGCCTGTGGCGCCGGCATCCCATATGGACACCAGGTTCTAGTACTAGTTGCTCCTCTTCCAGTCCAGCTCTCTGTTATGGCCCAGGAGTGCAGTGGAGGATGGCCCAAGTGCTTGGGCCCTGCACCCACACGGGAGACCAGGAGGAAGCACCTGGCTCCTGGCTTCGGATCAGCGCAGCGCGCCAGCAGTGGTGACCATTTTGGGGGTGAGCCAACAGAAGGAAGACCTTTCTCTCTGTCTCTCTCTCTCACTGTCTAACTCTATCTGTCAAATAAAAAAAAAAAAAAAAAGAAAAGAAAAGAAAAAGGGACACAGGAAAAAATAAAAGACATGGGGCAAAAATAATTCTCAAGAGAAAAGGAAATTTAAGATGTTTTTCAGATGGTAGCAGGGCACAAAAGGCAAAGGCAAACAGTCATTATGAGGGTTCTATGTCATTTCTTTGGAGACAGTTTCTTTTGCTGAGAAGAGCAGAAAGAAAATGGAAGTACATCCAAATCCTCATGGAAGGAAAAAGAAAAGGAGGAGTTACCTAGAGAAGCAATTAGTAGGAAAGCTACAGGAAATGGGATGATGTTTCTTGTATTTGGAACTAAAGTGACTGAATAAGTCAGCGTAGGAATTGAGAGTTGATCCTGAATTCAAGCAGAAATGAAGAAAGAGAAGAAAGGAATTAGAAGGGAAAGAAAATAGTGTTTAACAGAAGCCTTTACAAATTAAAATCAGTTGCTCTTATGATTCACCATTAAGAAGGAAGATGACATCGGATTAGGTTTTGGCAAATTTTAAT
Source organism: Oryctolagus cuniculus (assembly GCF_051225735.1). NCBI lineage: Eukaryota > Metazoa > Chordata > Mammalia > Lagomorpha > Leporidae > Oryctolagus > Oryctolagus cuniculus. The sequence continues at coordinate 94,158,951 of NC_142877.1, forward strand.
GAACCGTGTTAAAGACTGATGGGAAAGGATTGCATCACATGAATAAAATTTATTTTTAAAAGCTGGAAAGAGCAACATAAGTAAGAAAAACATGGTAAAATAAAGTGGTAGGGTAAACACTGAAGACCAATGACCAACCAGTAGGAAAGCATGATACAGAAAACAGAGTGAAAGGAAAGAAGTGTGCAGAGGTCAAAATAAGAAATGCATTCATCTGCAGAAGGTTGGGAACTCTCCACTCAGCTACAGCACAGACGTGTGGGAACATAGCTACTTCTTTCCCTGGTGTCCACAAATAGACCCTCACCTCTCTGTTGGTTCTGCTTCCACCCTCGCACCCTTGCTTGTTTGTGCATTTATTTATATTTTAATAACATCTTATGGATTTTTAGAATTTTAATGGACTCATCATTGTACATATCTATGAGGTACAGTGTGATAATTTTATACATGTATACAATGTATAAATATTTAACCAAAGTGATTAGCATTTCCACCTCCTTAAATATTTATCATTTCTTCTTGTTAGGAATTTTGAAATTCCTTTGTTCTAGTTCTTTATAAAATACTTAATTATACATTACAGTCACCTTATTTCATTATACAACACCAGAACTTATTCCTCCTACTTGATTCAATTTGACTCCCATTACTTACTGTCTCTATCCTCCTTCCCCCTGTTTCCCAGTCTCCAGTGATGAGTATTCTACTCCCTACTTCAGTGAAATTGTCTTTTTTTAGCTTCCAAATGACTGATGATAGAATATGTGGTATTTCTCTTTCTGTGCCATTTCACTTAACATAAAGTCTTCCAGTTTCAACCATGTTGTCACAATTGACAGGATATCATTGTTTTACATAGCTGAATAATATTCCATTGTAGTGTGTGTGTGTATACATTTTCTTACTTCTTTCACCCATCAATAGATACCTAAGTTAATCCCATATCTTGGGGGCCAGTGCTGTGGCTTAGTGGGTTACATTGCTGCCAGCATTCCATATCAGTGTCTGCTCAAATTCCAACTGATCCAGCTCCCTCCTAATGTTCCTGAGAAAACAGTGGAGGATGGCTTAAATATTTGGATGGGGTTCCAGATTTTTGGCTTCAGCCTGGCCCAATCCTGCTCATTGCAGACATTTGGGGAGTAAATCAACAGATAGAGTATCTTTCTCTCTGTGTCTCTGCTTCTAGAACTTTGTCACTTTGCCCTTCAAATAAATAAAATCTTTTTTAAAATTTAGTCATTTTATTTGAAAGTCAGAATTACAGAGAGAGAGAGAGAGACAGAGACAGAGAGAGTGAGAGAGAGAGAGATATCTTCCATCCACTGGTTCACTCAACAAATGGCTGCAACAGTCAGAGCTGGACCACACCAAAGCCAGGAGCCAGGAGCTTCATCCAGGTCTCCTACATAGATGCAGGGGCTGAAAGGCTTGGGCCATCTTCCGCTGGTTTCCCAGGTGCATAAGCAGGGAGCTGGATGGGAAACAGAGCAGCCAGGACTAGAACTGGCACCATATGGAATGCTGTGGCAGCAGCTTAACTAACTGGGCCACAATGCCAGCCCTAAAATAATATTTTAATCTCATATCTTGAATATTGTGATTTGTGCCACAATAAGCAAAAGAGTAAAGATATATTTTGAAATTTGGATTTTCTTTCCTTTGAATACATACCCAGTAGTGGGATAATTAGATCATATGGTAATTCTATTTTTAGTTTTATGAGGAACCTCCATACTGCTTTCCATAATGATTGTACTAATTTACATCCCACCAAAAGTCAATGAGAATTTCCCTTTCTTGACATCCTAGCTCCTCTATGTTGTTTTTTTTTTTTTTTTGTCTTTATGATTATAGCCTTTCTACCTGGAAATGATATCCCATTGTGGTTTTAATTTGCATTTCTCTGGTGATTAATATGTTGAGCATTGTTTCATTTACTTGTTGGCCATTTATATGACTTCTTTTTTAGTGCTTTTTCTTTATTTATATGAAAGGAACAAATTTCATGCATTTCTTGTATACAGTTTTAAGACTATAATGGTACTTCCCATCCTACCCTACCACCCTCTCTGACTCTTACCCTTCCACCTCTTTCTTTCCTGATTTTTCTTTAAGTTTTTACAACAGCATGCCTTTAATTGACTTTATAATCACAGCCTTAACTCTTCACTAAATGAAGGATTCAGCAAATAGAAAAATCTCTGTTCCTCAAGAGTATAGACAGGGACTATAAACAATGATCAAATCTTAAAACGTCAATTTAGCTCACATATGATACTTTTTTTGTACTCTGTATGTTAGTTACCACAAATCAGGAAAGACATGATATTTGTCTTTTTGGGAGTGGTTATTTCACTAAGATAATGGTCTCTAGTTGCATCCATTTTGTTGCAAAAGACAGGATTTCATTTTTTTGTCTGAGCAGTATTTCATCATATAAATATAACACAATTTAATTGATGGACATCTGGGTTGATTCTATATCTTAGCTATTGTGATTTGATCTACTATAAACATAGGGGTACAGACAACTCTTTCATAAATGCCTATTCAGGTCATTTGTCCATTTTAAAATCAGAATCTTTCTTGTCTTGCTGTTGAGTGTTTTTCGATTAATTATATAATGTAGATTTATCTTGGTCAGATGAATCATTCACAAATAGTTTCCTGCATTCTACAGATTATTTCTTCACTTTTATACTGTTTTCTTTGCTATGCAAAAACTCCCTAGTTTGATATAATATTATGTGTATATTTTTGCTTTTGCTGCCTTGTGTTTTTACAGTCTTATCCAAAAAACAAACAAACAAACAAACAAAACAAAACAAAGCAAAAAACCATTGCCTTTACCAATCACTCTTGCTCATTTATTAGGGATTTATTGTCCCATCTTCTTTTAAAAGATATTTGAGGCTGTTAAAAAAAAAAGACAGGAGGAGCCAGCACTGTGATGTAACAGGTGAAGCCACCACCCACAGTGCCAGCATCCCATATGGGTGCCAGTTTGGGTCCCAGCTGCTCCACTTCTGATCCAGCTCTCTGCTATGGCCTGGGAAAGCAGTGGAAGACGGCCCAAGTACTTGGGCCATTGTGCCCACGTGGGAGACCCGGAAGAAGCTCCTGGCTTCTTCCTGAACTGGTGGATGGAAGACTTTGTCTCTCTCTCTCTCTCTGTCTCTCTCTCTGCCTCTGCCTCTGCCTCTCTGTAACGCTACCTTTCAAATAAATAAATAAATAACCTTAAAAAACAGAGCAGGATAAGTAAATAAGTAAAAAAAAAATAGATGTTATGGAGGAACTACTTCAACAGGGGAAAGAGATTACAGTATAGAACTGGGCTCCATTTGGAATATAGGAAAGAGAGGAAAAGGCCTAGAGCCAAAAAGTAGGAGGGGGAAGAGATGGGAGGAAGGATGTCTGTGTATCAATGGATGGAAAATTCTGACACAGAAACATCAAAGGTAGAGATAATTCTGGTCAAAGCTGATGTAACAGGATTCGCGCTGAAGGCAAGCCAGTGTTATTTGATGTCACCAGAGATACCAGGGGAGAAGAAGCATTTAAGTACACATTTAGGTTAGGGATTTTTACTAACTTGATATTCAAGATTTTGGTAAACCTGTGGACTTTGCAGAGCTGAGGACATGACCCAAGGACAATGCCAAGGTTGCATCCTGGTCAAACAGAGGAGCCTGACTAAAGTTTGTTAAAGGAGACAATCTTCGTCATTAAGACAGATAAACTACTCGTACTCTACCATTTCTCTAATACTTTTTCATTATTGCCAACAAACCATTAAGGGTTTGATCATTCCTCTGTCTACCAGTTCCTGCTAGATGACTGATAAATGACTTTGAGTTATGAAAGTACTGCTTGACTCATAGAATGACAATCGCTTTAGATAGCACTCTGGGGGCCAGTGCTGTGGCATATCAGGTAAAGCTGCCGCCTGCAGTGCCAACATCCCATATGGGCACTGGTTCATGGCCTGGGTGCTCCGCTTCTGATCTAGCTCTCTGCCACAGCCTGGGAAAGCAGTACAAGATGGCCCATGTTCTTGGACCCCTGCACCCAAGTGGGAGATCTGGAATAAGCTCCTGGCTCTTGGCTTCTGACTGGCACGGCTCCGGCCATCATGGCCAACTAGGGAGTGAACCAGCAGATGGAAGACCTCTCTCTCTCTTTCTGTCTCTCTCTCTCCTCTCCTCTCCTTCTTTCTGTGTAACTCTGACTTCAAGTAAATAAATAAATCTTTTAAAAAAATTAGCACTCTGACCTCTGAATCAGCCCTTAAGGCATTCTGGTCTGGCTGAAAAGCCTGTGAGAGCATTTCATGTGTTGAAAGCCAAGACAAAATGTCCTACATGAAGGACCTCGGTGGGTGAGACCCCAGGGGAAAGAAGTGGTCATCAAAGAAGGAGGTACTTTGCTCTGAAGGGAGGAGAGAACTTTGCTTATGGCCTTGTCTAAAAATGTGGATTCAAAAGCCTTCCTTAGCCTAGGCAGCTGATGTCAAGAGCCTCAGGTGGTCACTAACGTAACATAAGAGTGTTAATTGTTAAATTAACAACAGGGGACATTGTGCACTAAGTTCCCATGCAGGACCTCTGTTCTCAAAGAGTGGGATTATGAGAGTTAATATAAAACTTGTTTGCAAAGATTTATTTCATTTTAATGTATTAAGTGGAGGATATACTTTATGTCTCATAAGCTATAGTTATGTCTAAGTACTCAAAAAAGATGTACCATTCTTGAGTTCTTCTTCAAATTTTATTTGTATAAGTTAAATTTTATTTATATAAGTTAAACCTCAGAAAGGTTTACTTTTATTGAATTAAAAAGTACTTTATTTTCCTCATTGCAAATAATCCTTTTGGTGTTCTGTTGCACCGTAAGTATTTTTCTAAATAGCTAGAACAAAGACTTTTGAATGTTTATACTATAAAGAAATCTTGAATATATGAAGTGTTGGAAGCTAATTATCCTAATTTGAACATTAAAATGTATGCATGTATCAAAATATTACATTGTACCCATAAGTATGTACAATTATTATTTGTACAAAAAAACTAATAAAAAAAGAGAAAATACTCTTAACAGAAGTTTCTATCTCATTCCTTCTAGATATGTTGATAAGAACAAATGATGTTTGTTTCTAAGTTATAAGCACCAAATCAAGTTTACAGAATCATAAGCAGAATAATTTGATTTTGAGGGTATTTCCAGCTATGTGTACTCACTGAAAAGATCAATCTTGTGTGATATTCAGCACTATAATTTTTGAACATCTAATTGGACTTGGTTCATATCCAATTCTGCTATTACTTAATGTTCTCAAATTCTTTTTGGAGTTTAACAAAGGAAGAAAGGGGAAATCATCCAAAAGCAAATAACCATTTGAATCAATACTGATTTTGGTATATCTCATTAAAGAAACTTTTGGAAAAATGCAGAGAAATAGATCAAAGATACAATAGCTATTAAGTTTAGGTTATAGGCAATATGATCAAACATTGGGTATACTTTTAAAAACACTAATTTTAATGGGATATACACTTGGAACTAGCTGATATCTTTCATGATAGTCATCATCAGAGATATCACATAATGATGTTGTTATTGCTCAAAACATTTTGGAAACACCGCCTGGGAGTTTTCATGAGGATCAGTTATTAAGTCATACAAGAAACTTATTCCCATAAAGTTATTATTGCCTGCATATTTGTATATTTCCACCACTGCATCTGGATATTTGGTTTTAAAAAAACAAAGAAATAAAAATATTCACTGTTGAAAAAGTGTACTTGAATAAGTATAGGTGGAGGAATCAATTTGTAGTGATGTAATTAAAACTCTGTCACACTGGACACAGTATTCAATTTGAACTGTTTAAAGACCCAGTTTCCTAACTTCTGAGTGGGAGTATTTTGTTTTGGCAGAAGCTTTACAAAACATGGAAGAGAATAAAACTTGATTCATTATTCTTTTGGAATAAACAGGATAATATAGTCCCTTTGTGATTTCTTAGGACATGAAAACAAAATTATTCTGCAAAAGGTTAACTTATGACAACATGCTAATACAGTCACCACTGTCAAAACAACAAGTTTTGTAGTAAACTAAATTTCTTGAAGTTTTAAAGGATTGTTATTCAAAGTGGGGATCACCGGGGGCCGGTGCCATGGATCACTTGGTTGGTTCTCCGCCTGTGGCTCCCTCATCCCATGTGGGCACCGGGTTCTAGTTCCAGTTGCTCCTCTTCCAGTCCAGCTCTCTGCTGTGGCCCAGGAAGGCAGTGGAGGATGGCCCAGGTGCTTGGGCCCCTGCACCTGCATGGGAGACCAGGAGGAGGCGCCTGGCTCCTGGCTCCTGGCTTCAGATCTGTGTAGCTCGGGCCGTGGCAGCCATTTGGGGTGGTGAACCAACAGAGGGAAGACTTTTCTCTCTGTCTCTCTCTCTCATTGTATAACTCTATCTGTCAAATAAATAAAAAAAAAAATAAATTGGGGATCACAGTCTGTTTCTCTACCAACATGAATAGGAAGCAATACTTATACAGATAGGCTTTTGTTCTGATGTTGTTTATTAGAATTTGTGTATCATGTTGTATGCTTGCTATTATGTTAACTATTACACAGTATTTTGTGTTCCATCTTTAAACCATTCTATGTTAAATTATTTTCCTTAGTAAGAGGAATATTAATTATAGCCACACATGTAGGTGATTATTTTTATTAGGATTTTTTAAATTATAAATTCTCTTGTTAGAAACTGTTCAGAAATTATAAGCTCAAATTAAGAAAATGTCAATGGGCCAGCACTGGTGTATTGGGTAAAGCCGCCGCCTCCAGAGCAGGCATTCCATACGTCACTGTTTTGAGTCCACACTGTTCCACTTCCAATCCAGCTCTCTGCTATGGCCTGGGAAAGCACTACAAGATGGCCCAAGTGCTTGGGCCCCTGCACCCACATGTGAGACCCAGAAGAAACTCCTGGCTCCTGGCTTAGATTGGCGCAGCTCCAGCCATTGCGGCCAACTGGGGAGTGAACCAGTGGATGGAAGACCTCTCCCTCGTTCTCTCTCTCTTTTTCTGCCTCTACTTTTCTCTCTGTGTAACTCTGCCTTTCAAATAAATAGATCTTTTTTAAAAAAAGATTTCAATATAAAGTTTATTTCTTCAACAAATGCTCCTTAAATATTCATAGTAAATGTCTCCTTGTGTTGTATTTTATAATTAAAAGATCTTTAGTTATTGTTATGGGGCAAGATAAACAGAAGTGTCGCTATGTTTTGAACAAGACTACCATCTTTGCCTTCCATCAACACAGAGTCTACATAATGTCCAACTTTGGCAAAGAAGTTTACATTCTAGGAAAGAAAAAAAAAATCTGCGTGTAGGTATGACCTGCAGGAATACAAAGAAGTATGCGTTGTCTTTGTGAGGAAGTAGTATAAACCTGTGGTTAAGGTTGGGAGAGTTGGATTTAGAGACCTGGTATCAGGTCAGGTTTTTGTATTGACCAGCACTGCCACTTACACTCTATCAGTCTCGTTTCTCAAATATCAAATGTGGATAGTAGTACCCTCTTCAAAATGCACTTACAAAGAAGTATTAAATTAATACCGTAGTATTGTATCTAAAAGTCTTGTAATTCAGAAATATTGCTTAATATTATTTATTACCATAGACAAAGCCTCTCAAAAACTGATTCCAGGGTCTTCAGAGGGACAGGACATTATATTCCCCATACTTTTATTTCCTCTTTAGTAAAATATCAGCCTGGAAACAATCACTTGTTGATTTGTTATAAAAACCAAATATTCTGACTGTAGGATTCACACATTCAACAGGGAGAAGTATAGGTAGGATTTTTATCCCATGAAAAGGAGAAGTCATATTATATTTTATATGGAAACTAACAAAGGATTTTAGGTAGTCAAAGGAAATTACATGGCCGGCGCTGTGGCTCACTAGGCTAATCCTCCACCTGCGGCACCGGTACTCCAGGTTCTAGTCCACGTTGGGGCGCAGATTCTGTCCCGGTTGCTCCTCTTCCAGTCCAGCTCTCTGCTGTGGCCCGGGAAGGCAGTGGAGGATGGCCCAAGTGCTTGGGCCCTGCACCCACGTAAGAGACCAGGAGGAAGCACCTGGCTCCTGGCTTCAGATCGGTGCAGCGCAAAGGCTGCAGTGCACCGGCCGTAGTGGCCATTTGGGGGGTGAACCAATGGAAGGAAGACCTTTCTCTCTGCCTCTCTCTCTCACTAACTCTGTTAAAAAAAAAAGGGGGGGAATTACATGTTTAAAATAAGCACTTTGTATAAATATTTGAAGGCATCAAGACCAGAAAGAGCAAGGTCACTTGGGAAACTATTATAGTGACTGAGGCAGAACAAGAAGGTAGTGGGAGGGAGGAGGCAAGATGGCGGAATAGGAAAGGAGCACACTGATAGTCCGGGAAGAGATAGTTTAATAAAAGTGGAGATACTGCAGGTTCAAGGAAGAGTAGGGGAGGAAACAGCAGAAGAAACTCTTTGGGAACGCGTGATTCACAGCGGACCTGCGTGGAGAGCGTGGGAGCCCACAGTTCGGGACACCAGCAGCAGACTCAACACACCAGTGCTGGAACGCGAGGTGAGCCGAACCTCAATAGCCCGAGACACCGGCAGGCAAGCGGAGAGAGGAGACTAGAGGGAACGACCCCCCCCCGGGGGGGGAGTTCACCAGGCTAACTGGAAGAGAAAGAGAGAGAAAAAAAAAAAAGGTGACTGGTACGGACACGGGTTTCTCTCTCTCCGCTCACCTCTCAAGGGCGAGCAAGACAAAGAACAGGCGCCATCTTAGACATACGTCATAAGCAGAGCGACCTCAGGTCTGCACCGGCCCTGAGCCTAGCAGAAAAACCTGACTCTGGGCGGGGCGAATTAACAGGAGATTAGGACCTAGTAAATTTGTGGTGCTACTGAACTGAGACTGTGAAAAAAGAGACGGTGGGGGAGAGAACTCACGGAATTCACGTGAGCACTCTCCAGAGACACTACAATTCCGTAACTTTGGCAACCCAGTGGGAGACTGAAGGAGAATTTGAGCCCACTCTGAGGGCCGAACAGATTCCCTGTGTGGTCCTTGGGAAAGAGCTTCCGATCTCTGGCTCCTGTGGGTATATCATTTGCCTGCTAACTACCTCCAACTTCCTTCAGCTGTGTGGAATTACTTCCCTTTTGAATCAAAAAAAAAAAAAAAAGAAAGAGAGAGAGAGAGAGAGAGATTTACCACGCCTAACCTGGGAGTGTCACCTTTGGCACACCAAACAGAGCTCTCAGGCCACACCCATCTCAAGCCCTAAGGCTCCATCAAAAACAGATAGTCCACTTAACCTAGAGTCATAGTATAACAAGAAAAAGCACCACAGTGAAGAAACCAAATATCTCCAATATGCCAAATAACAAATGCAAAAACCGAGGTAATAAAAACAAGGAAGTCACCATGACGCCCTCAAATGAAAAAGACACCCCAATTCAAGATTATGAAGATGATGACATAGAAGAAATGCAAGAAGCAGATCTCAAAAAATTGATAAGAACATTAAGAAGTTCTCAAAAACAAATTCTTGAACTACAGAAATCCTTAATGGACAAGATAGAAAATCTCTCTCGTGAAAATGAAATATTAAGGAGGAATCAAAATGAAACGAAACAACTAGTACAACAGGAAACTGTGATAGTGACTGAAGTGAAGAATTCAATAGATCAAATGAAAAACACAATAGAGAGCCTTACAAACAGAATGGGTGAAGCAGAAGAGAGAATATCGGACTTAGAAGACAGAGAACAGGAAAGGATACAGTCAGACCAAAGAAAAGAAGAGGAAATTAGAAATCTAAAACATATTGTCGGGAATCTGCAGGATACTATTAAAAAACCCAACATTCGGGTTCTAGGAGTTCCTGAAGGCATGGAGAGGGAGAAAGGATTAGAAGGCCTTTTTAGTGAGATATTAGCAGAAAATTTCCCAGGTTTGGAGAAGGACAGAGAAATCCTAGTACAGGAAGCTCACAGAACCCCTAATAAACACGACCAAAAGAGAGCCTCACCACGACACGTTGTAATTAAACTCTCCACAGTGAAACATAAAGAAAAGATCCTAAAATGTGCAAGAGAGAAACGTCAGATTACTCTCAGAGGATCTCCAATCAGACTCACAGCTGACTTCTCATCAGAAACTCTACAAACTAGGAGGGAATGGCGAGATATAGCCCAGGTACTTAGAGAGAAAAACTGCCAGCTCAGAATATTATATCCTGCAAAGCTATCATTTGTGAATGAAGGTGAAATAAAGACTTTTCATAGCAAACAGAAATTGAAAGAATTTGTTGCCACTCGTTCAGCCCTGCAAAAGATGCTTAAAGATGTGTTACACACAGAAACACGGAAACACGGTCATCAATATGAAAGAAGGTAAAGGAAGGAAACCAAGGAAGGAAACCTCACAGCAAAAGATCACAGGGAATTCAAAGCATATATTAGAACTTATCTTTGGTAAATGGCAGGGAAAAGTTACCACTTAGCATTAGTCACATTGAACGTGTATGGCCTGAACTGTCCAGTTAAAAGACACCGATTGGCTGATTGGGTTAAGGAACAAAACCCATCTATTTGCTGCTTACAAGAAACACATCTTTCCAACAAAGATCCATACAGACTGAAAGTGAAAGGCTGGAAAAAGATATACCATGCCAACAGAAATGAAAAAAGAGCAGGCGTAGCCATCTTAATATCGGACAACATAAACTTTACCACAAAAACTGTTAAGAGAGACAAAGGGACACTATATAATGATTAAGGGATCAATACAACAAGAAGATATAACAATTATCAATGTATATGCACCTAACTACAGGGCACCAGTTTATCTAAAAGATTTATTAACGGACTTAAAGAGAGACTTAGACCCCAATACAATAGTACTGGGGGACTTCAATACTCCACTCTCAGAAATAGAAAGATCAATAGGACAGAAGATCAACAAGGATACAGTAGATTTAAACGACACTATAGCCCAAATGGATCTAACAGATATATACAGAACTTTCAATCCTACAGCTAAAGATTTTACATTCTTCTCAGCAGTACATGGAACCTTCTCTAGGATTGACCACATACTAGGCCATAAAGCAAGTCTCAGCAAATTCAAAAGAATTAGAATCATACCATGCAGCTTCTCAGACCATAAAGGAATGAAGTTGGAAATTAGCAACTCAGGAATCCCTAGAGCATACACAAACACATGGAGATTGAACAACATGCTCCTGAATGAACAATGGGTCATAGAAGAAATCAAAAGAGAAATCAAAAACTTTCTGGAACTAAATGAGGATAACAGCACAACATACCAAAACTTATGGGACGCAGCAAAAGCAGTGTTAAGAGGAAAGTTTATTTCAATAGGCTCCTACATCAAGAAATTGGAAAGGCACCAAAGAGATGAGCTTTCAATTCACCTCAAGAATCTAGAAAACCTACAGCAAACAGACCCAAATCTAGTAGGAGAAGAGAAATAATTAAAATCAGAGAAGAAATCAACAGGATTGAATCAAGAAAAACATTCCAAAAAATCAGCCAAACGAGGAGCTGGTTTTTTGAAAAAATAAACAAAATTGACACCCCATTGGCCCAACTAACTAAAAAAAGAAGAGAAAAGACCCAAATCAATAAAATCAGAGATGAAAAAGGAAATGTAACAACAGACACCACAGAAATAAAAAGAATCATCAGAAATTACTACAAGGACTTGTATGCCAGCAAACAGGGAAACCTATCAGAAATGGATAGATTCCTGGACACATGCAACCTACCTAAATTGAACCAGGAAGACATCGAAAACCTAAACAGACCCATAACTGAGACAGAAATTGAAACAGTAATAAAGGCCCTCCCAACAAAGAAAAGCCCAGGACCAGATGGATTCACTGCTGAATTCTACCAGACATTTAAAGAAGAACTAACTCCAATTCTTCTCAAACTATTCAGAACAATCGAAGAAGAGGGAATCCTCCCAAATTCTTTCTATGAAGCCAGCATCACCTTAATTCCTAAGCCAGAAAAAGATGCAGCACTGAAAGAGAATTACAGACCAATATCCCTGATGAACATAGATGCAAAAATCCTCAATAAAATTCTCGCCAATAGAATGCAACAACACATCAGAAAGATCATCCACCCAGACCAAGTGGGATTTATCCCTGGTATGCAGGGATGGTTTAATGTGTGCAAGACAATCAATTTGATACACCACATTAACAGCCTGCAGAAGAAAAACCATATGATTATCTCAATAGATGCCGAGAAAGCATTTGATAAAATACAACACCCGCTCATGATGAAAACTCTAAGCAAACTGGGTTTGGAAGGAACATTCCTCAATACAATCAAAGCAATTTATGAAAAACCCACAGCCAACATCCTATTGAATGGGGAAAAGTTGGAAGCATTTCCACTGAGATCTGGTACTAGACAGGGATGTCCACTCTCACCACTGCTATTCAATATAGTTCTGGAGGTTCTAGCCAGAGCTATTAGGCAAGAAAAAGAAATTAAAGGGATACAAATTGGGAAGGAAGAACTCAAACTATCCCTCTTTGCACATGACATGATTCTTTATTTAGGGGACCCAAAGAACTCTACTAAGAGACTATTGGAACTCATAGAAGAGTTTGGCAAAGTAGCAGGGTATAAAATCAATGCACAAAAATCAACAGCCTTTGTATACACAGACAATGCCATGGCTGAGGAAGAACTTCTAAGATCAATCCCATTCACAATAGCTACAAAAACAATCAAATACCTTGGAATAAACTTAACCAAGGACGTTCAAGATCTCTACGATGAAAATTACAAAACCTTAAAGAAAGAAATAGAAGAGGATACCAAGAAATGGAAAAATCTTCCATGTTCATGGATTGGAAGAATCAATATTATCAAAATGTCCATTCTCCCAAAAGCAATTTATAGATTCAATGCAATCCCAATCAAGATACCGAAGACCTTCTTCTCAGATCTGGAAAAAATGGTGCTGAAATTTATATGGAGGCACAAGAGACCTCGAATAGCTAAAGCAAACTTGTACAACAAAAACAAAGCCGGAGGCATCACAATACCAGATTTCAGGACATACTACAGGGCAGTTGTAATCAAAACAGCATGGTACTGGTACAGAAACAGATGGATAGACCAATGGAACAGAATTGAAACACCAGAAATCAACCCAAACATCTACAGCCAACTTCTATTTGATCAAGGATCTAAAACTAATTCCTGGAGCAAGGACAGTCTATTCAATAAATGGTGCTGGGAAAACTGGATTTCCATGTGCAGAATCATGAAGCAAGACCCCTACCTTACACCTTACACAAAAATCCACTCAACATGGATTAAAGACCTAAATCTATGACCTGACACCATCAAGTTACTAGAGAACATTGGAGAAACCCTTCAAGATATTGGCACAGGCAAAGAGTTTCTGGAAAAGACCCGGGAGGCACAGGCAGTTAAAGCCAAAATCAACTATTGGGATTGCATCAAATTGAGAAGTTTCTGTACTGCAAAAGAAACAGTCAGGAGAGTGAAGAGACAACCGACAGAATGGGAAAAAATATTTGCAAACTATGCAACAGATAAAGGGTTAATAACCAGAATCTACAAAGAGATCAAGAAACTCCACAAAAACAAAACCAACAACCCAGTTAAGAGATGGGACAAGGACCTCAATAGACATTTTTCAAAAGAGGAAATCCAAATGGCCAACAGGCACATGAAAAAATGTTCAAGGTCATTAGTAATCAGGGAAATGCAAATCAAAACCACAATGAGGTTTCACCTCACCCTGGTTAGAATGGCTCACATGCAGAAATCTACCAACAACAGATGCTGGCGAGGATGTGGGGAAAAAGGGACACTAACCCACTGTTGGTGGGAATGCAAACTGGTCAAGCCACTATGGAAGTCAGTCTGGAGATTCCTCAGAAACCTGAAGATAACCCTACCGTTCGACCCAGCCATCCCACTCCTTGGAATTTACCCAAAGGAATTTAAATTGGCAAACAAAAAAGCGGTCTGCACCCTAATGTTTATTGCAGCTCAATTCACAATAGCCAAGACCTGGAACCAACCTAAATGCCCATCAACGGTAGACTGGATAAAGAAATTATGGGATATGTACTCTTTAGAATACTATACCACAGTAAGAAACAATGAAATCCAGTCATTTGCAACAAAACGGAGGAATCTGGAACACATCATGCTGAGTGAAGTAAGCCAGTCCCAAAGGGACAAATACCATATGTTCTCCCTGATTGGTGACAACTGACTGAACACCAAAAAGGAAACCTGTTGAAGTGAAATGGACACTATGGGAAACGGTGACTTGATCAGCATAGCCCTGACTGTTAATGAACAACTTAATACATTATCCCTCTTAGTAGTTGTTTTGTCTGTTCTACTTAATATGACTGGTTTAATTCTGTAATTAATACACAGTTATTCTTAAGTGTTGAAATTTAACTGAAATGTGATCCCTGTTAAACATAAAAGTGGGAATAAGAGAGGGAAGAGATGTATAATTTGGGACATGCTCAAGCTGACTTGCCCCAAATGGTAGAGTTAGAAACATACCAGGGGATTCCAATTCAATCCCATCAAGGTGGCATGTACCAATGCCATCTCACTATTCTAAGTGATCAATTTCAGATTGATCATAATGAAAGGACTAAGAGTCAAAGGGAGCACATAAACAAGTCTAGTACCTGCTAACACTAACCAATAGAATAAATAAAGGGGAGAGTGATCCAACATGGGAAGTGAGATACACAGCAGACTCATAGAATGGCAGATGTCCTAAATAGCACTCTGGCCTCAGAATCAGCCCTAAAGGCATTCGGATCTGGCTGAAAAGCCCATGAGAGTATTTCAGGCATGGAAAGCCAAGACACTCTGGCAAAAGATCTCTGTGAGTGAGATCCCAGTGGAAAGAACAGGTCTCCAAAGAAGGAGGTACCTTTCTCTGAAGGGAGGAGAGAACCTCCACTTTGACTATGACCTTGTCTAAACAAGATAAGAGTCGGAGAACTCAGAGGGCTTCCATAGCCTTGGAAACTCATGACTGGAGCATAGGGAGATTACTGATGCCATAAACAGGAGTGTCAATTTGTAAAGTCAACAACAGGAGTCACTGTGCACTTACTCCTCATGTAGGATCTCAGTCCTTAATGTACTATGCATTGAGATTTAATGCTATAACGAGTACTCAAACAATATATTTCACTTTGTGTTTCTATGGGGGTGCAAACTGTTGAAATCTTTACTTAATGCATACTAAACTGATCTTCTGTAAAAAAAAAAAAAAAAAGAAATTATCAATTCCCAACTTGACTCTCACTGGGATTAAACATGACAATAGGTCTGATCTGATTTCATCATCATTTAAAAAAAATCATCTATTATTTTTCACTTTATGTTTCTGTGTGGGAGCAAACTGTTGAAATCCTTACTTAATGTATACTAAGCTGATCTTCTGTATATTAAGATAATCGAAAATGAATCTCGATGTGAATGGAAGGGGAGAGGGAGTGGGAAAGGGGAGGGTTGTGGGTGGGAGGGACAGTATGGGGGGGAAGGCATTGTAATCCATAAGTCGTACTTTGGAAATTTATATTCATTAAATAAAAGGTAAAACAAACAAACAAACAAACAAACAAAAAGAAGGTAGTGAGCAGAGGTGGATTAGAATACTTTATGGATGTGAGTTGACAGAAGTTATTGGTGACTAAATATCAGTGGATGAAAACCATGAGAATCCTAGGGTAACTCTTTAAACTTTAGCTGTATCCACTGAGATAGATAATGATGCTATTTAATGAAATGGTGGTGACAGACAGAAACAGGTGAAAAATATATGAATTAAGTGTTCTTTGGCCATGTGAAGTCTCAGCTCTTTCCTAGTCACTCAAATGGGATGTCAAAGAGGTAATTGAACATGCAATTCTGATATGAAGAAAAAAGAACAAATTAGAAATAAAAACAATAGAATTATCTTTATGTGGCTGGCATTTACAGCCATTCAAGTGGATTAGCTTAACCAGGAAGAACAGAAACAGAAAGAAAATTCAAAAAGTGCTCACATAATGAATACACTGGAGTCAACAAAAAGAAATTAGGGGGCTGGCACTGTGGCGTATCAGGTAAAGCTGCCACGTGCAGTGCTGGCATCCTATATGGATGCCTGTTCGAGACCTGGCTGCTCCACTTCTGATCCAGCTCTCTGCTACGATCTGGGAAAGCACTAAAAGATGGCCCAAGTCCTTGGGCCCCTGCACCTGCGTGGGAGACCCGGAGGAAGCTCTTGTCTCTTGGCTTTGGATCAGTGCATCTCTGGCCGTTGTGGCCAATTGGGGAGTGAACCAGCAGATGGAAGACCTCTCTCTTTCTCTCTGTCTCTCCTTCTCTCTCTGTGTAACTCCCACTTTCGAATAAATAAATAAATCTTAAAAAAAAAATTAAACAAAGCATAGGGACAGATGGAGGCATAGAAACCTGAAAAGGGATGTATTTCTCAAAATAGGAAACTGACAACCATGTCTAGGGCTGCTAAAGCAGCAATAAATGAGACATTGAGGGGTGAAAGCATCTACTGCAATTCCTGACACACAGCAGCTTCTCAATAACTATTTCCCTTTACTACTTGTTTCCTTTCCAAGAGGAAATAGTGTTTCCTGGTTAAGAGTGTAGATTAGTGTTAAATTAACAGCAGGAGTCACTGTGCACTTACTTCCCATGAAGGACCTCTGTCCTCAATGAGTTGCATCATAATTACATTTAAGTGCTCGCAAAAGATGTATCATTCTTGGGTGCTTCTTTAAAGTTAATTAAGTTTCTAAAAAAATTTAAAAATTTGAAATTAACTTCAAGATGCAATGAGGTTGAACAGCCCTTGTCTTGACTGTTGAGGAACACTTGTGTGTGTGTGTGTGTGTGTGTGCAAATTTTTGAACCTTATACTTACTATAAAGTTGGTCTTGTATGTATAAAGTTAATCAAAGATGGATCTTAGTGGAAAATGGGACTGGGAATGGCAGAGGGAGGAGGAGGAGAGTTTGGAATGTGGGTGGGAGGGCGGGTATGGTGAGAAGAATCACTATATTCCTAAAGTTGTACTTATGAAATGCAGGAAGGTTGTATTCCTTAAATAAAAAGTTTCTTTGGGAAAAA
This sequence comes from Oryctolagus cuniculus, assembly GCF_051225735.1. Classification (NCBI taxonomy): domain Eukaryota; kingdom Metazoa; phylum Chordata; class Mammalia; order Lagomorpha; family Leporidae; genus Oryctolagus; species Oryctolagus cuniculus. The sequence continues at coordinate 94,176,217 of NC_142877.1, forward strand.
TGAAAAAGAAAATGCATTTAATAAACATATCTACTGAATGTCAGAGCTTGGCAACATAGTACTCTGTAGAATATCAATTGTTTACTCTCACATTTGAGGATATCATAGCATATACCACTAGCCTAGGAAAAGATCAAAACATGAAGCGTGGTTTCTACTGAATGCATATTGATTTCCCAGTTGAGCCAGTTTAAGCTGAGATCATCTGTAACAGAAATTTATTTCTCATAGTTTTGGAGGGTAAGAAGTTTAACATCAAAGCACCAGCAGGTTTAGTGGTTGGTGAGAGCTAGTCTCTGTTTCTAAGATAGTGCATTATTACTGTGTCCACTTGGCAGGAAACAAATGTGAAATGGGTTGAATGCTTTGTGAATCCCCTATTAAAAAGAACTTCAGGGACCAACACTGTGGCATAGTAGGCTAAGCTTCCACCTGCTATGCCAGCATCTCAAGTGAGCACTGGTTCATGTCTCAGCTGCTTTCCTTCCAACCAGCTCTCTGCTACGGCCTGGGAAAGCAGTGAAAGATAGCCCAAGTCCTTGGGACCCTGCACTCACATGGGAAGATCTGGAAGAAGCTCCTAGCTTTGGATCAACCCAGCTCAGGTGAATACAGGGCCCCAAGGACTTGGGCTATCTTCCACTGCTTTCCCAGGCCATAGCAGAGAGCTGGATTGGAAGTGGATCAGCCGGACTTGAACCGGTACCCAGTACGATGCCGGCACTGCAAGCGGCAGCTTTACCTGCTATGCCACAGCGCCAGCCCCTCCTACAGAGTTTTGTAAGTTCTTTATATGTGAGATTTTTAGATATTAGCCCTTCAGTAAATGTATCGTTTGCAAATATTTTCTTGTAATCCATGGTTGTCTCCTTGCTCTGAAAACTATTTCCTTTAAGATGTAGAGCTTTCTAGTTTGATACAATCTCATTTGTCTATTTTTGCTTTTGCTGTCTCTACTTTTGGAATCAAATCTAGGAAATCATTGCCCAGACCAATATTGTAGAAATTTTCCCTGTCTTTTTCTGGTAGTTTCAGGTCTTGAGTCTTTGGTTTATTTGAGTTAATTTTTGTATATTGTGTGTGATAAGATCTGATTTTTTTTTTTTTGGAGAAAATGGAAATCTTTATTTTTAAACACTAGTACATTTTCAGGCTGTTTTAAAAAGGAAAAACCATATTACATTAGTTCAAAACTATGCATCAAGGCATATTTATTTAAACTCTAATTTTACAAACACATAATGAAAGAAACATATTTTTATAAATATCTACTCAGAATAGGCATTATGAAAAAAAAAGTGTTTAAAAATAACAGCCCCAGATCTCCCCCTTTAAATATATAAAATTCCCATACAATTCATATGAATTCTTCTTCAAGAGCCAAAAGTTTCATTTCACAAGGCCAACTCAGTTCTCATCAGACACAATCAAAAGTAATAGGAATATTAAAAAATGCAATTTGTTAAGTCAACAACAGGAGTCACTGTTCACTTACTCCTCATGTAGGATCTTTGTCCTTAGTGTGCTGTACATTGAGATCTAATGCTATAACTAGTACTCAAACAGTATTTTTCACTTTATGTTTCTGTGTGGGAGCAAACTGTTGAAATTTTTACTTAATGTATGCTAAACTGATCTTCTGTATATAAAGAGAATCGAAAATGAATCTTGATATGAATGGAAGGGGAGAGGGAGTGGATAAGGGGAGGGTTGCGGGTTGGAGGGACGTTATGGGGGGGGAAGCCATTGTAATCCATAAGTTGTACTTTGGAAATTTATATTCATTAAATAAAAGTTAAAAAAAAAATCCGATCTTATTCTCCTTCTACTTTTAATACTGCTTTTAAATAACACCATCAGGGGTGGGTGTTCTGCATAGGAGTTAAGACACTGCTTAGAATGTCTTCATCCCATATTGACATGACTGGGTTTCAGTCCTGGTTGTACTCCTTATTCCAGCTTGCCACTGATGCATACCCCGGATGATTCAAATGGCTGGGTCTCCATTACCCACATGAGAGATCAGACTTGAGTTCTCAGCTTCTGACTTTGTCCTGACTCCTTCTGGACTTTGTGACCTCTTGAGGAGTGAACCAGCAGATAGGAAAACTCTCTCTCTCTTTCTCTCAATTTCATATAAATTAAATACATAAATAAATAATTTTAAAGAATACCTCCAGTTCCTGACTCCATCTTCCTGATAACTCAGTCCCTGGTAGACAGTGGTGACAGCTCAAGTGATGAAGGTTCCTGCTACCCATGTGGGAGACCCAAATTAAGTTCTTAGCTCTTAGTTTCAGCCTTACCTGAGCAACAATCTTCATTTGTATTTGGAGAGTGAATCATGGATAGCTCTCTCACACCCTTTCTGTCTCTCAAATAAATAAACATTTTTAAAAAGTTATTTTACATTTTAGAAGTCATTCCAGGTACTTCTATGGAAAGACATTTCAGATACTTCTTGAGATACGGAAACATTAAAAAAAAAAAAAAAAAAAAAAAAGCAAAAAAGTATGGTAGGGCACCAGAGACTAGAAACTGGAAAGTCATTTCCACCCTTAAAATCAAAGAGACAAAAGGAAGAAATGGTAAACCCAGTGTTCACTAAGAATTCAAATAGCAAAGGAGTGGCTTTCTTGTGGGAAAAGAGAATAGCGCTATTATCAGGGATAACGTGCTGATAAAGGGAGAATGTGGGAAATGCATAACTGCAGCTCCTTTCAATCTCCTATCTCAGTCCACCAGCACTGCTGTGATTGGAAGCATGGTGAGGCAGTTGGTAGACATTAGCCTTCGTGACCCAGGTGGGGCAGAGAATGATTCTTCCAAGTCTCATTATCCTATTCCAGTGCTGGCACTCCACCCACAGTCACCACCACCACCTTCTATGTTGAGCATCATGTTATCAAGATTTTTACAGCAATCAAAAGACATGGTATTGAAGTAGGCAGGCATACAGGTTAAAATTGATCAGATTTGTGAATTGGAACGCCACGCCCCTGTGTGACCTCATGCTCCTACTTGATGCCTTTGCCACACCCCTGTGTGGCCTCATTCCCCTACCTGGCCACACCGGGGTGCCCACCAGCCAATCAGGTTAATTAACCACTCCCCTTTGGAGTGGGTTAAAAGCCTAGGGCACAGTGTGCCCGGCCCTGCTCTTCTTCCCTGGCCTCTTGCCAGGACAGGGCTTGCTGTAGCCCCGAGCCTCCAGGGCGCACGGCCTCCGGGCCATGTGCTCTAGGCTTCCTGGCCTAGATGCTCTTCCACGTGGCTGGTTCCTGGTGCTCCGTACGAACCCCTATTCGCCTCTCTCCCCTAAATAAGCTCTCACTCTCTTACGCATCTTTCTTACTAAATAAAAGCTTAAAACGTACCATGCTGCCTTGTTTATCTGTGCCGGTATTTAGAATTCTTCTCTAAATATTAGGCAAGAACCCTCTTGGGCTTATTAATAGCAGGGATTTAGTAATAAGCCGGTGGTGAAATTGTAAGGCACCCCAAATTCCGGTAGTGCATGTGGCACCTCAGCTAGCATCTCTAGGGAACTTTAAGGGGCCACAATTTAGTGTAGATTTTAGGGGGTCTTTTCTGATTTCAGTATCTCCTTAGTACTTCTACTTTAAGAAAACACACCACACACACTCACACACACACACAGGATCTTCAAAAACTTCATGGAAATGCATCTTATGAAAAAATTTGTGCATAGATTTCAAATATTTTGCCAGAAACTATACTAATCTTTTAATTCTATTCTCCATGAACTTTTTGAAATTCAGCACTTGGAGTGTTGTTTGTAAATTATGAAAATTAAATGCATGATACTTTTTTGGAAAATAAGCCAGAACTTTCATTTGCTTCCAAGATTCAGATAGAATTCCTTTATTTGAGGACATTCCACAAGAATGCCTTCATTCCTGGTATTTACTGGAAATTTCTAAACTGTTGACACGATGGTTTAAAATATAAACAGATGAATATGGCTCTATGACTTCATTTACTGCTGAGAATACAAATATGCAGAGAGATAAAAAACAATGTTGCTACTTTTTAATGTTTGTAAATAAAAGAACTATCAATGTTATTTTAGCCATCCATTGCCTGTTTGGCTTTTTTTTTTTTTTAACCTTAGTAAGTCTCCAGATGTAGTGGAAAATTGTCCAATCATCAGTCATCTAGGTAAATTGGAGTTTTTTTAACAAATAAAAATAAAAATAAATTGACAAAATCTCTGAGGTCAAGATACTTAAAAATGTGAGGCTAGTGATTTTTTTCACAATCATGGCAAAAAGAATAAAAATACTTTTACATAAAAATATTTTTATAAAGGACCCTTTTACTCACTTTATAAGCAAAATAAAATGGTACTTGGCATAGAGAGAGTGGTACTGGACTTTAGCCAGAGGCGAGTTTGTTCAGAACTCTTCCCCTCCTTTAATTTGAACAAGTTCAAGCTGTAGCAGAATTACAGCTCCCTGATCTCCTTTTAATTTCCTTTTAATTTCCAATGATTTTTGTTGAGAAGAAACCTCAGAAAATACTGACTCCACACTCCTAAATTTGAGACAAGGATGATTAGAAGTATCTCTCATTTAAATAATATCAGAAAAACTTTTATCCCTCTCTTAATACCACATTTGTGATTTACAGAATGTATCTGGAAATGGAAAAAATTCACTATTTCTGAGTTAAAATCATTAAAAAAATGGAAATCATTTGCTTTCATACAATGAGCTTTTATACACTATGTTGTCCTTTTCAAGAGGGATCAATTCTAGTGCAGTTCATTTATTTTATTTTACTTTTTTAAGATTTATTTATTTGTTTGAAAGGCAGAATTACAGAGAGGCAGAGAGTGAGAGAGAAGTCTTCCATCCACTGGTTCACTCCCCAAATGGCTGCAATGGCCAGAGCTGGGCCGATCAGAAGTCAGGAGCCAGGGACTTCTTCCAAGTCTCCCATGTTGGGGCAGGGGCCCAAGCACTTGGGCCATCTTCCACTGCTTTTCCAGGCCAAAACAGAGAACCGGATCTCAAGTGGAGCAGCCAGGACTCGATCGGGTGCACATATGGGAATGTGAAACAGCAGGCAGCAGCTTTATCCACTAAGCCACTGAGCTGGCCCATAGTTTATTTATCTTAAGTGGATACTCTACTTGGTTCTTTTATTTTAAATGGACACTTTACTTACTTTTCTCACAAAATGGATAATTATAAATTGCATTTTTGCAAACAGAATCAGAAAGAGAAGAACTTGCATGTTGTGTGAATAATGATTACATACCAGTTGAGAACAAAATCATATGGTCAATAATTCATGACAATGTTTTACTTTTTTCCATTTCTCATGGTTTTCAATTTATCCACAAATAATTTGTTGAAAGTAATAGTTGTTCAATCTAATTTGATTAAATTTATATTTGGAGGAGAAGTCTGCAGGTTACACTCTGCTTGGTGCTTGCTGAGTTAAAGACATAACTAGTAAAAAATAAATAATTTTATGATTTCACATTTTCTCTATAGAGCATAGAGCCATGTTAAAACAATATGTAATGAGACAAAGATTACTGTGACAAGTCAATTAACTGAGTAACTTGAGACCATATAGTAATCATGGATTCTCGAAGTAGTTGAGACTTGAGCTGAGCCTACCTATGATTGAGTTAGCCATTGTTTAAACTGCATACGTAAATTTATCTGGAAGGACAGTCTGTGAAGTGTAAAGTATTCAGTGTTGGTCTGAATACCTTTCCTAGAATATTTTACTTTATTTTATAGACAGAAATACACACACACACATACACACACACACACAAACACACATGGCTCCCATTGCTGATTCATTTCCCAAGTGCCCACAGCAGCCAGGGTTGGGCCAGGGCCAAAGGCTAGATCAGAATCCAGGTCTCACATAGTTAACAGGAATCAAATTACTGTAGCCATCACCGCTGCTTCCCAGGGTCTGCCTTGGCAAGGAGCTGGAGTCAGAAGCCAGAGCAGGAAATTGAACCCAGCCATTCTACACAGAATGTGGGTCTCTTACCTGCTAGACTAAATCCGACTCCCCTAAAATATTTTTTAAAGATTTTTTTATGTATTTGAAAGGCAGAGTTACAGAGAGGCAGAGGCAGAAAGAGAGAGAGAGAAAAAGAGAGAGAGGTCTTCCATCCACGGGTTCACTCCCCATATGGCCTCAATGGCTGGAGCTGCGCTGATCCGAAGCCAAGAGGCAGGAGCTTCTTCCAGGTTTCCCACATGGGTGCAGGAGCCCAAGGACGTGGGCCATCTTCTACTGTTTTCCCAGGCCATAGCAGAGAGCTGGATTGGAAGTGGAGCAGCCAGCCAGGATTTGAACCAGTGCTCATATGGGATGCTGGCACAGCAGGCAGCAGCTTTACCCACCATGCCACGGCACCAGATGCCCATAAAATATTTTTAAATTACTCAAATTTAGAACTTGTACATTGTATACAAAATATTCTTTCAGCATTAAAGCTGTGTATCTTAATGTAATCAAGGCACTTCTTAAAAATGTGAAGTTAGCCAGTTAAAATGTGGTATATGTGTGTGTGTGTGTGTGTGTGTGTGTGTGAGAGAGAGAGAGAGAGAGAGAGGGAAATGTGATTGGAAGCTTGATCTGGACAAAGTTTGCTCTGTATTTTTCACTCTATGGAGAAATTCCAAAGCCACAGAGACAAATAAAAATGATTCCAGCTGAACTGATTACATATAACTATTCATCCAACTTCCAGAACAGAATTATTTAAAGTATTATGGTCTTTTCTAAAGCCCAGAAATACAGGTTAGGGTACATTTTAATGGTATAATTTCATCCTTCAGCTGAACAGATAAGAATTTTTCCTCATTTTCTGTAACTGGTATCAAAATTTATTTATTTTGCAAAATTTCCAGAAATAGTGTTTTGCAGAGTCTTAAGAACCTTCCAGAATATGAAAAATTTTATCTTTGGACAAAAGCTTTTGTTTGTTTTCCAAAATCATTTTCACAAATGGTAGAATAGCCTAGAAAATAGTATTTTGATTTATGCTCTGTCACATAACTGAAGAAAAAAATTACCAGCTACTATATTTTTATTACTAAACTCTTTTAAAGAAAACTGACTGCTGAGACTAGAATGACAACAATTTATCCCAAATAAGTTTTCAGAGAAAACACTGGAATCCAGTATGATAAAGTCATTCACCCAAAGCCTCACAGCCTGGAAGCATCTTGCTAGGAAAAGTTTAATCAATCTGATTAAAGCAGAATTTATTCTGCTTTTATTAAAGCAGAATTTATTCTGATTAAGCAGAAAACTATGCAATGCATGAATACATTTTTGTTATGCATAATGGTCTATCTGAAATTGGTGGATGGAGCTTTTGGTTATGAAAACCCTTGAGTTCTAAGACGCTAGAAGAAGACATTCAAAGAGTGAAAAAAAGAATTGCGCACATGAAGGGAAGATTCTCCAAATAAAACAGATGGATTGATGAGAAAGGGAACCACTAAAAGTAGGAAAGGGCTTAGGTTTTCGGCTTGTTTTCATTTGCACTTGTTTGTCTTGTCGGGAGACTGTGACAAAGTGGAAAGGATGTTGAGATTAGGCAGTGCTCCCTGAAGATCAGCGGAAATTTTCCCCAAACACTGTAATAGATTAAATCCTGCAAGGAGTTTGAATACTGAGATAAGAAAACACGGCAGTGCTACCTGAAGAATCTGTTGATGAATATTAGGCAATGTCTAGGTAGATGCAGTACCAGCTGAGTTTCCGACACTCAGTCAATACACAAAAATTTACATTTGACTGATAATTTATGTGAGCCCAGTTACTATCCTAGCCTTCTTAAGAGGCCCTGTGGAGTGGTATGTGGTGTGGGTGGAGCACTTGCAGATAATATGGTGCAGAGAAAGTAATGGGCTTAGTTAAATCCCTTGACTGATGGGGTGGTGCCGCCAAATTTCCAAGCAAGGGCTGCTGTAAAGAGAAAATCTGTATGACCTAGAGTTAGGATAACATCTGGATTTAGGTGTGTCTAAATGAATCATGCTATTATACAGAAAGGCATGGGAAATGCCCAAACTGAAATGTTGCAGGCTCCTTATGCTGTCCTGGGTGTGTGTAATAAGCAGTGCGATTTTATTGATCTGACAATTGGCAAGAATTAGGCCTATTCTTACAAACACACACACAGACACACACACATACACACACACATGCAAGTGTACTGCAAAATTTCATAGGAAATGGAATTAAAAGATAAACCTATTCTGGTGCAAAAAGGTCTTTGAAATTCATTCATAGCTTTTTCGTAGCACACATTTTTTTCCATGAACTTCTTGAGTGTGTTTATGTATGTGTAAAGAGAGAGAGAAAGAGAATTCAATTAATCTTCATTTAGGCTCTGTGAGCCCCTAAAAATTTGTAGCGTGGACAGAACATCAAGCACAGATCAGATCAACACAGTGACCTTCTTTTTTTTTTTTTTATAATGAAAATAAGTTTATTTTGGTGAAAATAGAAAACCATGCAGGTTTTTCTTAATATATTTATCCGTGAACTTTGTGAAGACCCTTTGTGAGACCAATAAAAAATGTAGTTTTTAACCTTTTTTCCCTATAATTGCTATGATCTCATTTTTTTTTATCTTTTATTTAATGAATATAAATTTCCAAAGTACGACTCATGGGTTACAATGGCTTCCCCCCCCCCGATACCGTCCCTCCCACCCACAACCCTCCCCTCTCCCACTCCCTCTCCCCTTCCATTCACATCAAGATTCATTTTCGATTATCTTAATATACAGAAGATCAGCTTAGTATACCTTAAGTAAGGATTTCAACAGTTTGCTCCCACACAGAAACATAAAGTGTAAAATAATAGATGATTTTTTTTAAATGATGATGAAATCAGATCAGACCTATTGTCATGTTTAATCCCAGTGAGTCAAGTTGGGAATTGATAATTTCCTTTTTTTTTTTTTTTTTTTTTTTTTACAGAAGATCAGTTTAGTGTACATTAAGTAAAGATTTCAATCGTTTGCACCCCCATAGAAACACAAAGTGAAATATATTGTTTGAGTACTCGTTATAGCATTAAGCCTCAGTGTACAGCACATTAAGGACAGAGATCCTACATGAGGAGTAAGTGCACAGTGACTCCTGTTGTTGACTTTACAAATTGACACTCCTGTTTATGGCATCAGTAATCTCCCTATGCACCAGTCATGAGTTTCCAAGGCTATGGAAGCCCCTTGAGTTCTCCGACTCTTATCTTGTTTAGACACGGTCATAGTCAAAGTGGAGGTTCTCTCCTCCCTTCAGAGAAAGGCACCTCCCTCTTTGAAGACCTGTTCTTTCCACTGGGATCTCACTCACAGAGATCTTTTTGCCAGAGTGTCTTGGCTTTCCATGCCTGAAATACTCTCATGGGCTTTTCAGCCAGATCCGAGGATCAACACAGTGACCTTCTATGCCTTAGCTTAGAGCTGGAGAGAGAAGCTTGCTTTGCGTTGCAGCAGGTTAGTACCCTCGCACCCCATATCTGAGTGCTTATTTGAGTTCTGGCTGCTCTGCTTCTGATTCTTCTTCCTGCTTCTGCTCCTGGAAAACAGCAAAAGATAGCCTAAGTACCGGATGCTGTCACCCACGCGGGAGACCAGGATGAAGTCTGTGTCTCCTGCCCTTGGCCTGGCCCTGCCCTGGCTATTGCGGTGATTTGGAAAGTGAACCAACAAATAAAAAAAGCCTCTCTCTCTCTCCCTCTCTCTCTCTCTCCTTCTCCCTCTCTCTCTCTCATTCTCTGTCTTTCAAATAATCAATGAATCTTTTAAGAAACACACAAATAAAGTCCTATGTTTAATAAAGAAATTCTTAAATTTTGACTTTAAGAAAGAGAATATCGATACATGTAAGGCACAACACATTTGATGTGTTTTTTTTTGGCAAATGTTGAAAGAAATTTGGAAATTGACCTAAACCGATTTTTACTTTGAGGTTGATAATAGAAAGATTAGAAAATGTGCTGGATTTAGAGTTAAAAACGTGGATCCCAGCCTGAGGATATCTTTTGTTATCATCTGTATTATTTTAAGCAAGGCATTAAACTCCTTAGAACAAGCCTCTGTCTCTTAATCTACACAACTGTGGATTTTTTTTTTCTTTTTGCTCCTTCAAATAGCCTGAGGAGCTCATTTCCTCCCCTGCTCGGGTTCTGGAGATGTGTGTGTGTCCCTGCCCAACTGATTCATTCTCAGAGGACATCTGAATCTGCCTTTCTCATCACCTGATGCAGCAACCCTTGCTCATACCAGTCACTCACAGACATTGTGAAATACACTAATGACCACAAGAGGAAATAAATGGGGTACCAAGACTTATTGAACTCTCAGAAATGGAAAATTTTAGAGGAGAAACTAGAGAGAGAAAGAGCATCAGAATATATTAACCTGAGAAATTTCTATAGTTTATTTTGAATTAACTTATGAACCCATGTTAATTATGAAGCAGTTTTAGCTGTTACACACTGGACTAGCCTACAGTGCTGTGTAGCGGACCTTGTGATATTCTCTCTCTTCATACTCTACGGTTAGTAATCTACAATAGAGCTGTCCAGTACGCCTTTCAGCAATGATGGAAAGTTCCATATATTCCTTGTCCAATATAATAGTCACTAGCTACATGCAGCAGTTGAGCACTGGAAATGTGGCTAGTGCGATGAAGAACTAATATTCTTAATGTCAATTTTAGTAAGTTTAAAAATCAACCAAGGGGCTGACACAGTGGTGTAGTGAGTAAAGCCACTGCCTGCAGTGCTGGCATCCATATGGATGCTGGTTCGAGTCCTAGCTGCTCCACTTCTAGTCCAGCTCTCTGCTATGGCCTGAGAAAGCAGTGGAAGATGGCCCAAGTCCTTGGGTCCCTGCACCCACATGGGAGACCCGGAAGAAGCTCCTGGCTCCTGGCTTCAGATGAGCACAGCTCTGACTGTTGTGGCCAAATGGGAAGTGAACCATTGGATGGAAGACCTCTCTCTCTCTCTGCCTCTCCTTCTCTCTCTGTGTAACTCTGACTTTCAAATAAATAAATAAATCTTAAAAAAAAAAGTCAATCAAATAGCCACATGTGGTTAATGGCTACTGTATTTGATAGCACTGACCTATGATTTACATGGTTAATGATGAATATTTATCCTTGAAACACTGAAGGGGTTGGAAGACAACACTCAAGCCCAACATATCATGTGCCTGAGAAAGAAGTGTTGTTGAAGAGACCAACAACTTTCAAATCTATCTGAGATTCTGCTTTCTATGATTGTGGTTTAACACATCTCGCTTACAGATCATTGCATTCTTTCACCAGAAATGGGAAGGGAATTCCGTTGCATTCCATTGAACACACTGCTTCCTTTTCCTGCGACTCAGTTTCTTCATCTGTCAAATGCAGTGATTGGACTTCATGTATGAAATCCTCCCCACCCCCTGCAGAGACACTGGGAGTGAATTTCCATGAATGGCTGGGAAGACCCACATACTTGATCTTAAGTCTCATCATCAGAATTCTTCCCTTTGTGCCTCATCACTCTCTTTATCTGTCCATAGTTTAAAAGATTTCTCTTGTCTGATGGACTAATCCTTCTGGGTTTGTGCTGTCAGAAGGGTTTGTTTAGACACAGTCCAGACACACGCGTGTGTTACTTACGCAGTTGAATTAAGAAAGACAACTCTAAATGGATCAGAGTTATCTTAAAAGAAGAAGAATCAGAACTTTAGTCAAAGATCAGAAGGGAAAAAGAACATTATAAAATAAATTGCAGTAAGGGCTCCAAAGACTTAACCAAAGTAAGAGGGGAAGGCTGTTTTTCTTTCACAAAATCAGATTAATTCTAATTTGAAGGATTCCTTTGAGTATAGAGGAGCTGCAGCTGCAGCAATGCACATTTCTGACTTGGCCACCTGGAGTTTGTTGAACAAAAACAACTCAGAAAAACCACTGGGGTCCCTCTGGCTCCCCTGGTTCTTTTCACCCTGGTAAAGAAGAAGATTACACAAGTGCCACCTTTTGGAGAAAAGAGAAATAGCAGTGAGGAGGCCAGCTTTAAAGACCATTAACTGTTTCTCTCTGAAAAGGAAAAACAGTATGTCAAGTATCCCTGAAGTCTGATTATAACATTTAGAAGTTATATACCACAGATATTTAAAGTTATTAGATTTGAAACTGTAAGTCAAGGTTAAATTATTTGATTTGCCTCTTTTTTAACGAACAAGTACACTATTTAATTTTGTTTTAAAAATAAATCTAAATTAGCCACAAAAGAACAAAACACTTTATCAAATCCTCATGTCATGGTTTTCTTTTAACTTTGGTTATGAATCTAGATCTCCTGGAAATACTGATCATTTGATTCCATTTTCTTCACCTTTGTTAAGATCACTCTTAATTTTCAAGGAAAGTGTCTGTTTTTAGCATTTAGAATGCAAAACCAGAGACACAAATACTTTATTTTGCTAGATAGAAAAATTCTTATTTCTTTTATCCAGAACCAGGAAAAAAATGGTGCATGGATCTGGTAAGGTTTTTTGGATTTGGAGAAAATAGTGAAAGGCTTTGGAAATCCCACATAGCTTGACAGAAAATGTAAACAAAATTACAGTTTACTAAGTGTAAACCCCTGTAGGCCATTAAGAGATGCCCAGTACTGTTTTAAGAATCACTGAAGGCTGGCGCCGCAGCTCACTAGGCTAATCCTCTGCCTTGTGGCGCCAGCACACCGGGTTCTAGTCCCGGTCGGGGCGCCAGATTCTGTCCCGGTTGCCCCTCTTCTAGGCCAGCTCTCTGCTGTAGGCAGGGAGTGCAGTGGAGGATGGCCCAAGTGCTTGGGCCCTGCACCCCATGGGAGACCAGGAGAAGTACCTGGCTCCTGGCTTCGGATCAGCGCAATGTACCGGCCGCAGCACGCCAGCTGCAGCGGCCATTGGAGGGTGAACCAATGGCAAAGGAAGACTTCTCTCTATCTCTCTCTCTCTCACTGTCCACTCTGCCTGTCAAAAAAAAATAAATAAATAAAAATAAGTAAGAATCACTGGAGAAGATTCAGTGACTGAACAACAGACAATGCTGACTTTTAACATGCTTCAAGATGGAGATGGACTCAGTATGCAGTCACAATCATAATGTATTTACTTAATGCCTTTAAGTTCTCTCTGGAGACCTCTCTGCACAGAACAGACTAAAAGCATGGAGGCAAAGCTGATGAATAACTGACTGCTTCCAAGCTTCTCTGAGCTTATTATTCCAACATTTTTGTTGTGCAACCATCTACAAGCACTAAGTGGTTTATAATGTCTAACACACATCGTACTCCAAATCAGATTCTTGGACATTCCCTAAATGGCGTCATAAAAGCTGCATGTATCTTAAAGTTTGAAATGCAAGCTGCCCTTGAAAACAGCCATCCTAGTAGTTTAAAGAACAATCCTCACTGAAGACACAACGGGAGATCAAAAAGTTCACAGGAAAATAGAAGTAGAGGATAAGTGTATTTTGGTACAAAATATTTTTGAAATTTATACAAATATTTTATAATACCATTTTCCATGAGTATTTTGAAGACCCCACATAGATGTCCTGTATTGGCTTTTACATCATTCCCTCCCTCATTTCACACAGTAAATTTTAAGAAAATTATTTGCTTTTAATCTAAACACACAAGAGAATGATTACTAAAGTAGCATTGTGTGTTTCATGCTCTGCCAACATGGGGCTGATAGAGTTGGAGTTAAAATTCCTTAGCATGCCCAGCTGTGGTTGTCACTCAAGCCACTCTCATTCCCCAAACCTCAAAACAGTTTATAATGCCACGTACCGAATATGGAGTAATGATTGAGCTTACCAGGATATTCACTGTTGGACAATCCCTCTGGCACACACAGACTCCATAAAGTCCAACTTTTTACACAGTTACCTAGCTTTTTTTGAATGTTTTAAAGATCATAACTGTAATATCGCTTGACAACTTGGCATGATCAAACTGACTAGCAGACCCTTTCGAGTATGGAGATGTATGCATTGTGTTTTTCTTTCAGGACATCTACCAGTTTTTCCCTTTGGGGAAGTAAAATTAAAAGTATAAATTTACTGTCACTGAATCATGCAAATTAAGTGAGGGTAGATATTTGATGGTATCACTTAAATTGTGTTATTACAAAAACAACTTAGAATTCCAAATGAAAATATGAAGATCAGCCAAAGAAATTTAACATTTTGAATGAGCTCCCAGGACCCCAGAGAAAATATCCTATTATTTTCCTAATTAGAATTCTTATATGGGGTCTGTTTTTTGGATGCATACAATCTCTGCATTTTGGCTACAAACCCACTCTGTTTGGGGTTGCTCTCGTGCACCCTAAATGCATCAAAAACATATGTCCTTACTTCAGATTTTTTTCCTCTCTTGAAAGCCCCCTTCCATGCCACTCTGGCTGGGGGTCTTTGACTCTAATAAAGCTTGTTTTTAAATCTCAAAAAAACAAACAAAAAGCATATGTCCTCAGCTTCTGCCACACTCAGTATAAAGTAGAGGAATGCTTGAAAATGGGGAAAGGAAACAGAGATTTAAATACAAGGGATTTCATTTTACACCAAAATAAACTTATCTTAATTCCATTTTCCAAGAATCCTCATATTTATAGAGTGAAATCAAGATGACTCAATCAAGATGACGTTTTAGGTAAAAAAAAATAAGGTATGTCTTCAAAGTCTCCATTCTGTGCTATCACACACATACACATACACATACACACACACACACAATAAAACATGTTTATTCATATTAACAAGTCCACAACATGGTACTGCAGGACTGTAAGACCTTGATTGTGCTTTGCAGAAAATAAGAAAAAATTGCCTGTGATTTTGGATAAACTCATTTTCTCTGACCCATAGCTTCCAACAAATTCTTGTTTCTTCTAATACACATTTAATTAAAATTCACAAAGAATGTGTCAAGAAGCATAAACATATATAGCACAGTGAACCCATGTATTCAGAATGTTCCTGCTTGTTTTTGGCTCAGTTCACAAAATATAAATTACTTTTATGGACTTTAGCTTACATATGTTTATGTACTAGATGAAGCAATCACCTAAACAAACTTTTTTTTAATTTCTTGTTCTGTCTTTTAAGAAGTGAGGTATGTGCACATGTGCTTATATATGTATGTATGCAAATGTGTGCAGAATGTGTATGTGCGTGTGTGTGTGTGTATAATTTGGAATCCTCATGCTGTCATTACGTGTGAGAAGGGTAGAGAGTCTTGGGGCCATTATCAAGAAATAGATAGTCTTTTTTGGCCACACTAAGATATCTTAAATCAATGAATATTATTAAGATTATTTATTTTCAAAGAAAAATGAATAAAATACAGAGGTTCTTTATCTACTTATACCTTTACAAAATGGAAAAGATATGTTGATACCTAAATTATATAGTAGGAATACATTGGTATAAAATCAGAGAGTTTGAGGTTTGACTCTTATTTCTAAGATCTTGTGTAATATTGAAGATCTTGTGATCTTGGAACTTAGTCAACTCTTGAAATCCAAGTTTCATAATCGCACATTTTATTCCTTCCAAAACTTTGCAAAAAACACTTCCTCCAGAGGATTCTTCCTGATAACTCCTCTCAGCTCAATTAATCACATTCATCCCAACATATAGTTCATAAATATAAAGTCTTCAAAAGAACAAGTCACTTCCAAGTTTCTACCCACTCAAGATGTTTCATGATAGCATATGGCTGGGTTGGAATCTTTTTTTCTTCCAATCCATTTACTCACTCATTCATTCATTTACCCATCATTTATTCGGTCAATTTATGTAAGACATAATCATTACACCTTGAATGTGGAGGAATGCTAGATTTCTCCAGAAAATATGGATAAGTGTAGAGGACCTACTTTATGTAATTGTCACCTTGAGAATCTCAAAACCTTGACCTGTGTTCTCCATTCTTTTGACACTACTGCATAGAACTAGGCAGTCAGTGACAAAGAGGATGTCATCCCCCATGGCTGTAGTGTCTTTTAATGGATTATGAAGGCCTTTACCGTGTTTGATCTTGCCAACTCCATAAGGTCATTACTCTCAACCCAGAAAGGCCCAGAAACTTGTCCAGACTGATAGGAAGTGAATGTTTATGCCTCAGAAATGAATTCATTTTGAAGGCATTATTTCTAATTCTGTATTTGTATTTTTTTTTTACTTTATTCTGTAAAGATAGGTCCAATTTTATAGAATTCAAGCCACGCAAATTCAGTTTGCTCTTACTGGCCAATGCAGTTACTTTTTATTTTGCTTTATTTTGTTTTTTATGCTGTACTATGAATTTATTCTTAATAGCTATCTGGAGAGAGCTCAAAAACATTTGATTCCCAATTTTTCACCCTGCAGAGCTTCTGTTACAGTTTTTGAGTTTGCAGTCTTAAATATGAGGATACTGCATGGAAAAGAAGCTAGAGGAGTAGAGAACTAGAACTAGAGTAGACCTGTGCGCAGACATTTGGAGGAAATGATTATATTCATTGTCAAATCTGACAGTAGAAATTTGATATTAAACCTCAGTTCCAATTTCACAGGGGCCACAATAAAAATTGAAATCCTACAAATAGAGCCCTAAATAGAATTTAGATGATCATTACATTTCCACTTTGTGGATTCTGATACATAGCACTTTTAATGTTGTTGCTAAATCATTCAATTTCTTTTTAACTTTTGTCTCAATTTATCCTGCATTCCTTCCATAGGAACCCTAATGCCTGGTAGCCAGTTAGTTCTACCTCATCACAGCAGCTCCCGAGCCCTTGTACCCACACTTCTTCACTCCATCTGCCATAAAGCTGGCTGTGAAAAATAGCTGCTAAAGTCTTTAGCGATGCACTCAGCTGCCTAGTATTGCCTATGAGCCATCCCAGGAAATACTACCTTTTGCATTGTGTGGCCTGGGACTTCAGAAAACTTGGTTCAAGTAATTTAACATGATGATTTTTATCATGGCCTAGGAAACAATATTTATATATGATTATGCCAGTAGGAACAATGAGTTTCTTAAATATTTATCTGTTTTTATCTATTTGAAAGGCTGAGTGATGAGACAGAAAGAAAGAGAGAGAGAATCTTTCATCTGCTGGTTCAATCCCTAAATGCCTACAACAGCCAGGGCTGAGCCCGGTGGAAGCCAGGAGCCCAGAATTCCATCAGGGTCTCCCATCTAGGTGGCTCCAAGAACTTGCTGAGCCATCACTTGCTACCTCCCAGGTGCAATAGCAGGAAGCTGGACTGGAAGCCGAGTAGCCAAAACTCAAATGAACATCCCAAGATGGGATGTAGGCAACCTAAGTCATGGCTTTACACACTGTGCCACAACATTCACCTGGAAAAAATGGATTTTACAACAGTAAACTTTTACAACTTGCCTTTCTCTTTATCCTGTCCCACCATCCAACCAAACCCAGGCTTCATAGATTTGGGAAGACACTGCGCACCGTCTTTAAATTTTGCTTCACACTAAAACATAGATGAAACTCAAAATAAATTATTTAGTATTACCAAAAATGGTGGAATAACAATTTAGAAAGATGAACAGCAAAAAGTAATACTGAACTGTAGGGTTAGTAGAAAATAATTAAAGATAAACATTGTACTCAGCTAGGAATTTCTTGAAGGAGTAAAAATTGTATTTTTCTGCTCTTATTCCACTAAATGAAAAAGATTTTTTAAACTTTACCATAGAATCATTATGTTATAATTACCACTTTGAGTATGTTTTATATAAATATTTAATTCTCAGTATTAAATCTTAATTTCACTAAAATACATTTTAAAATGATAGAAATAATTGTATGAATTCCAGATTGTTTAAGTAATACTCTGTCCTGTGTTTTATGTGTGTGTCTGTGTGTGTGTATATATATGTATATATATATATTTATTCATTTTTTTCTCCTGAAAGATTTAGGAATATGTAATATTTTTCAAATAATATAAGATTACATCATGAATTTTATTATAAAAGTAAGTCTTAACAGCATAATATAAATTGTTCTGAAAACAAAATAATTATGTTACTTACAACAATGCAGTAATATGAAATATTAAATATTAAAACTTGATAGAATAACTCAGCACCACCACCTGCTGTTTGAAACAAAAAATTCAATTTAGGGTAGAAATGGGAGCTCAAAGCTTAGTACTAGTAGTGAATCACCATGAGGCTAGAACAACTTTATTATCATTATCTCTCAGCTATCAAAGCTTTTAAATAATTTATTTGGAAGCATGTAAGTGGACTTTTACTTTTTTTTTAACTTTTATTTAATGAATATAAATTTCCAAAGTACAGCTTATGGAGTACAATGGCTTCCCCCCCCATAACTTCCCTCTCATCTGCAACCCTCCCCTTTCGTGCTTTCTCTCCCCTTCCATTCACATCAAGATTCATTTTCAATTCTCTTTATATACAGAAGATCAGCTTAGCATATATTAAGTAAAGATTTCAACAGTTTGCTCCCACATAGAAACACAAAGTGAAAAATACTGTTTGAGTACTAGTTATAGCATTAAATCACAATGTACAGCACATTAAGGACAGAGATCCTACATGAGGAGTAAGTGCACAGTGACTCCTTTTGTTGACTTAACAAATTGACACTCTTCTTTATGTCATCAGTAATCACCATAGGCTCTTGTCATGAGTTGCCAAGGCTATGGAAGCCTTTTGAGTTCACTGACTCTGATCATATTTAGACAAGGTCATAGTCAGAGTGGAAGTTCTCTTCTCCCTTCAGAGAAAGGTACCTCCTTCTTTGATGGCCCCGTTCTTTCCACTAGGATCTCACTGGCAGAGATCTTTCATTTAGGTCAATTTTTTTTTTTTTCCAGAGTGTCTTGGCTTTCCATGCCTGAAATACTCTTATGGGCTTTTCAGCCGGATCCACATGCCTTAAGGGCTGATTCTGAGGCCAGAGTGCTGTTTAGAACATCCGCCATACTATGAGTCTGCTGTGTATCTCGCTTCCCATGTTGGATCTTTTTCTCCCTTTTTTATTCTATCGGTTAGTATTTGCAGACACTATTCTTGTTTATGTGATCCCTTTGACTCTTAGTCCTATCATTATGATCACAAAACAGAAATTGACCACTGGGACTAGTGAGATGGCATTGGTACATGCCACCTTGATGGGATTGAATTGGAATCCCCTGATATGTTTCTAACTCTACCGTTTGGGTCAGCTTGAGCATGTCCCAAATTGTACATCTCTTCCCTCTCTTATTCCCATAAGTGGACTTTTAAACATACTGATATTTCAAGGGAAAGAGGCAAGTGGAAGAAAACAAGTAAAGCAAGGTTGAATAAACACTCTCAAGTTGAGTCATCTTCTATACTTTAAAAATAAGGAAACTTCACCGGTGCCACGGCTCACTAGGCTAACCCTCCACCTTGCAGCGCCAGCACACCAGGTTCTAGTCCCGGTCGGGGCGCCGGATTCTGTCCCAGTTGCCCCTCTTCCAGGCCAGCTCTCTGCTGTGGCCCGAGAGTGCAGTGGAGGATGGCCCAAGTGCTTGGGCCCTGCACCCCATGGGAGACCAGGAGAAGTACCTGGCTCCTGGCTTCAGATCAGCGCGATGCGCCGGCCGCTGCGCTCCGGCCGCGGCGGCCATTGGAGGGTGAACCAACGGCAAAGGAAGACCTTTCTCTCTATCTCTCTCTCTCACTGTCCACTCTGCCTGTCAAAAAAAAAAAAAAAAAAAAAAAAGAAACTTCATTTTTCTGCCATAGAATTCCTACAGTTTTTACTCTTACTGATTTCAGAGATTAAATATATTTATTATTCTGTTTATTTTAACAAGCATATTATCCTGGAATACAGAGGGAAACACAGCCTTTTCAATTAGGACAAACTTGAATTTGAATTCTAACCCTTCCACTTGTTAGCTTTGAGCTCATTCCAATTGTTTAGTTTGCTGAACCCCAGGCTGAAGATTTTTATTTTCTAAGTTTTATTTATTGATTTATTTTTTATTTTAAAGGGAGAGTGTCGGAGATAGAGAGAAAAACAGAGAAAGAGAGTGAGAGAAAGAAAAATAGAAACAGACAGAAATCTCCAACTACTGGTTCACTCCTCAAGTGACTGAAATATCTGAGACAGGGCCAGGAGCCCAGATCTCAATCCAGGTCCCCCATTTGTGTAACAGGGATCGGAGTACTTGAGCCATCACCTGCTCTCCCAGGATGCACATTAGCAGGAAGCTGGATCAGAAATTGATCAGGGACTCATACCTAAGCACTCCTCTGTGGAAAGAAAACATCTCAAGTGACATCTTAATTGTTGAACCAAACACAGGCCCCCACGCTAAAGATTTTTTTAAGTTGAACTTTCCACATGGACTTTTACGGTTTTAGTCAATTTTGATGTAGTATATATAAAGTATCTGGGGAACACTTTAAGCACTGAATAAAATGCATGTGTGATTATATTATTTTTACCCCATAATTTTTGTGTGTTAGAAAAGATTTTAAATCTGCAGCTCTTCTACATTTCCAAACGTATGTTTACTTACATTTCTGCTCTGCAATGTGCTTAGATGGAATTGACTGAGTTAATTTCATCTGTGATGTGGTTTTTCCATGTCCTCTGGTGGGCAGTGGAGGCTATCACTAAAATCCAAAATCTGGACAGTTCAAATCAAATCAGGCCATGAAAAGGTATCAAGGAAGATCGTGAAATGGCATAAGGAATCTTATCTTTGAAATAAATGTGGACAGTGGACTTGAGTCAAACAGCCAGTCAATTCCAATAGAGATATCAAATCTATGGAAGGTGAATGTAGTGTCTCATGCTACACTCCCATCTGGGATTATCCTGACTAGGAGACTAGTAGAGAAGTGCAAACAGTCCAAAATTACTCTTAAATAAATGTGGATTCATCTGAGGATGTGGATTGCTTTGGAAAGATGAATCTCCTTCATGGACGTGTCTCCAACACATGTTGAAGAGCAGATGTTGTCCTCGTTTCCTGGTGTAATTTACTTATCAATCATGTGAAAATGGGTAATTTTAAAAAGACCTCATGCATATTTAGTGATATTTAGAGAATTAGTATTATGAGCAGAGCCATCACCAGGAATCTTCCATAAAAATATAATTATGTGAGAAAAAAATAAATAGGACTATGTCATGGGAATAATCAGTTGTATATAAAATGATAAAAAGATGAGTGGACATTTGTATGGATGGATATATAAATAGAGTTCAAAAAGAAGTTTATCAGGGAGAAAAAGCCAAGCATTTTTGTAGCATAAAACTCCAACTAATAAAGGTAGAGGTAAGGATAGAAATAGAAAAATGACTAATGAGAAACCACTATTCGGAATCAAGTATTAACAATTGTTTCAGGCAAGAATCATCAATACACCTGTATTTAAAAGTATGGTGAGAAACAGGATGATTATATAATCTCAAAATTATTCCCAACAATATGGTTTGTGTTATGAAGACAAAATGAAATAGTAACTCTACATTGAAAGAAATTGGCAGACACTATCCTTACCAAGCAGACTGGGTCAAAATACCATCTCACTAATGGAGTAGCGTGAGTTAGACAGACATGTCATTCTTGTATGTCTGACAAAAATGAGTCAATTTGAAAACAGTAATAATCAAACACCAGACAAACCCAAACTGAGTGCAAAAGAACTGCTCTGTACTCACGAAAAATATCTGAGTCATGAAGGACAAAAGTTTTTCAAACAAAATTTGATCTGAACTAAAGGAAGATAAGAGACATGGCAAGGACATGCAATATGAGTTCCTAGATTGGCTCAGGACATGAGTCCTGAGGGAATTAAACGGCTCATGTTGAATAGAGCCTCAGGTTTGACAATAGATCAGACTGCAGTGTAATTAATGTTTGTCTCTTGATTTTGTTTATGGTAATGTAAGTAAGTAATTTAAAATGTACAGTGATGCATTCAGATATAAAGGGTGTCATGTCCACAACTTTTTTCTAATGTTTATATTTTATACAGCTAGAGTTACATTTGCAACTATATTCATGTCTATAACCATTGCTAAGTCTATGGAGGTAGATGATAGTTGAATGGATAGATAGATAGATAGATAGATAGATAGATAGATAGAATGATAAAGAAAGCAGGAGTACATTCGAGTACTCTGGGTTAGGGTAGATGGAAATGTTTTGTACAAATTGTGCAACCTTTTGGTACATCTGAAATTATTTCAAAATCAAAAATTGGAAATGATGGAGAAGGAGCAGAAGGACAGATAAAAAGAAAGCAGACGAGGAGGAGGAGATTTTTACTCACAGAACATTTGATACCAAAATTGCCACATTTCTAGATGTTTCATAACAGTAGTAATATGAGTAATATGAGTCAAGTGAGACTAATTTGTATAGGAAAAAGGAGAAAAAAGAACCAGGAGCTGGAGTTTGAGATGAACTAAACAACTAAATCAGTGTTTTCCCTGCACTATAAGCTCTCTGACGGTAAGAAACATCCAAGTTTTGCTCATTGTTTTGCATCCAGTTCCAACAGGAGATCTGGCACACAAGAAATCCTATGGAGGTGTTTTATTGGGATAGTGTACAACACCTCCTTTGTAATTTGTTTAACTCTTATTAACCCCTTTAACAACTGTCCTCCTTGTTAAAATCTGTCCTCTCAACATCTTGGTACCGTCAATACATAATTATTCAACCTGAATAACACTTTAAGAAAGGAAAATGAAATTTTGTGAGACAGACAAAGCTGAAATCTCAGTATTATGTGAACGCTTTCTACACATTGACTATTCCTTTGATGGGAACATGTCAGAAAAGGTTAATAAAGCTTCCGGAATTTACACACTATTAATTCTTGTTTGTCTTTCTCATGTTATGTGGAGGATTCCCAGAGACATAAAAATGAGGGACTCCCCACCAATAGGTACCGATGTCACCTGTAATCAAATACGTCAGGAGATTAAAACGCCCATACATGGTTGGCCCATCAAAGCCTGCATCAGCAAAAGAGCTCTTGTGTAGCATAGACACTGTGAGATGCCCATTGGTTGTAAAGCACAGAAGATTTTCAAGCAACCAATATACTCTAAAATCTTAATTAAGACATCAAGGTGAACTATAATGAGAAGAAAGACATCATGTCTTTGTTTAAGCATCCATTTTATTTATGTAAAGGCAGAATGACAGAGAGGGGAGGAAGAGAGACAGAGGTCTTCCATCTACCGATTAGCTCCACAAATGGCTGCAATGATTGGAGCTGTTAGACCAAGCCAGAACCGGGAGTCAAAAACTCCATTCCGGCTCCCATGGGTAGGGCAGGGGCTCAAAGTGCTTGGGCCATCTTCTGTTGCTTTCCCAGACACATTAAATGAGAGATGGTTGAGAAGTGGAGCAGTCAGGACTCGAACGAGTGCTCTGATGCGCCACAACACTGACCGCCAAGACATCCCTGTATTTTTAAAACAGACGTTCAAAAATTATTTTTTCATTTTGAAAGTTTCTACCAAATATCCTTCAAAACCATCCTGTTCCACTTATTCTAATGAAATAATAAGTACCATTGTAATGTTGATACACACTGAAGAGTTTTCCCTGTAATACATATAAAAGCTCAAAAAATGTTTTCATTATTTGTCTACTGAACACACATATGTGAGTCTCCATGGAGGTCTTGAAGTTGTTCTGAACACTGGGGATATGGAAGTGAGCAAAATGTATGATAGATGGTGATAAAAGTTGTGAAGGGGAAAACAGCAAAGGAGGTAAGAAATGGGTGGAGGACATACAATTTAAATAAGACGGAAGGACACTTATTAAACGAGATGGCCTCTGAAGAAACATCTGTACAAAGTGATAGAATGGGGCATATGAATGTCTGGGGGGAAAAGAGTATTTTCCAGGTATGGGGAATATTAAATGCTAAAACTCAAAAGCAGGAAGATGCTTATGTGATAGTGAGGTGGCTGGTGTGCGCTAAACGGGAGCATGTTAAGGACCAGACTTGCACAACGGGGATCTCTTGTCCTCTATCTTCCATCAAATATACCTTATTTTTCTCTTTAAATTCAATAACCTACTCGCAAAAAAAATTATTTTAACTTCTTATTCCCTCGAATATCTACTTGTCATCAGTGGATTTTCAGTTACGCTCTATGAGTTTCAACATATCTCTAATCTTTGAGTACTTTTAATACCACAGGAAAAATTACTTTGTAATTGCTATAGGCTTTTTTTCCTCCTTTTTCTTTCTTGATGTCTATGTGGATGTGTCCATCTGGGAAAGTCAAGGGCAGGGAGGACTGACAGAACAGAGCTCTGTTCTGTTCAATGTCACTCCAGAAACTTCAAGGGCTTATATTTTGACTTCCCATCACCCACTCATAAACCTAAGGAGGATAAAAGGGACAAGCGAAATTTCAGCATAAGAAAGAGAAAAGGATATATTCAGAAAGTCTTCCTGGGATTCAGCTTAGAAGGGTTAGCAATACTTGTCATTGCAAGAATAGAAAGAGTGGTGAACTTAATATGCTGAAATAGTCTACCATAAACCTAAGTGCTAAGAAACATTGTCAAGAATTTTCTTTTTACAAGTTGTTCTCTCTAATACACTTTTAGCTTTTCCCCTGTTTATAAAAGCTATTGTAATATTTTGTTCTCAATGTTTTTCAGGGAAAATAGAAATCAAAACACACACACACACACACACCCCATGCAAATTGTTTGTATTAACTGAGATGTTTATTTATGCGAAGCAATCAGCACTCATTAAGAGGATGCAACAATTTCTAAACAGAAATTTGTTAACATTAGGTTTTCACAAATATGAGGAACCAAGATTCTTCTGTTCTGTTTCTGGTATGCCAGACACTTCATTGGTCAAATATGAGCCTTATCCTAAGGTGATTTTATATCTACAGTTGCATAGGAATGCCTGTAATTTAATTCAACCAAATCCCATGATAAGTAATGTGGACTGATCTTATCTTGTGAGACAAAAGAAATGATGCCTCAGCCTCTTTAGTCACGAATTTTAGGAATAGAAGATTAAAGCACGAATTTGTGGGAAACAAAACAATCTCCATTCAGAGATGAAGCTAGTAAAATTAAGGAGTAGATAGAATTAATCACATTCCTTGGCTTACTTCATGAAGAACACCTATGCTTTGAAGAGTTTTCCACTTACCATAGCATTAAAAAAAAAGCTGACGAAAAGTACATTGTGGGAGTAAACACAAAAAAACTGGAATTCACAGCCCAGACAATAAATGAGTTGTATCTCCTCAAGAAATGAACAAATTCTCCACATTGCCTTTCATGGGTGTTGTTTCACAAATTCACTGTAAAAATGTTATTCAGGCAAGATTAAATGGAAGGTGCATACTACACACACAAATTTTTAGGAGAGCCTGGCCTGCTGTTTTCAAAATTACCGTGGAATATTTACAAAATTGAATGGACCTTAAAAATTCACTTTAGAGATAACACAAATAATTGGTCTTTGTATCTACTCAGAAATTAACCCTTCTCACTGGAGAGGGTGAAATGTGGCTTAATCTACAAAATTAAAAACAAGCTCATTTCAACATCATCTTTAAGTTAACATATCTGTTAGAATTCAGTTTTATACATATAAGGAATGAAACATAGCTAGAATTGTGTTATCTTCTATCCACAGAATTGCAAGGATATGTATTTCCCTGTGAAAAATAGCTCCTTTGGATTCTGCATGCCCAAGCATTTTCCTTGCTGTCTTATTGCAGATAACTCCAATCTGCAGGGAATTCATGAATCAAAAACTTAAGACATTCTTTCCATATTATATAACATTTCTATCACTACACATAACTCAATGCCAATTTCTTCAGTCTCCATCCATTTTACAAAAGGCCCAGTGAAAACTGGAGCTGGAAACATTTCTAAGTTCTTGAGAGAGTTTTGATGTTTACTTGGCAAAAATCACAAAATATTAAACTTGTCAAAGACAAACATTTAATAGAATTGGAAGGAACTCTAATCATGGCCTGTTGGCATTCGTACAAACAGATTTATTTTCATCATTTTTTTTCTTTTAATTTAAAAATTGTATTGAAGAAGCAGAGAAAGAGAGAGAGAGGTAGAGAGAGAGAGAGGCACAGACAGACGGAGCTACTATCCATTGGTTCACTCCCCAAACAGCTGCAATAGTCAAGACCAGGCCAGATAAAAGTCAAGACCAGGAAGGCAACAGTGGGTGGCAGGGATCCAGACATTTAAGCCATATCCTGCTGCTTCCCAGGGTGCACACAGGCAGGAAGCTGGAATCAGGAGAAGAGCCAGGACTTAAACCCAAGCACTCCAATATGGTATGCAGTCTTCTTAACTATTAGATCTAATAACTACCTCGTTTTTTAAGTAACACAAACATAGATTATCTTTTCATGTTTCTAGGCTATAAAGTTTTGTATCTTAAAATGATGAATATAATACAGCTACTATTTTCTGTTATATTGTTTTCTCTTGTTCACAGTTACTCCAAATATTTCTTTATTGCTGTACTAGGGTTATTTTTTTTTTAATATACAATACCTTTCTGTTCCACATATGCTATTTCTATCCCATTTCTGGACATTCTCCAGTGTGTATCAATCTCCTACATTTGATTAGGCTTTTATTAAATTTCTAGAATGCTACATGACTGAACTGTTGACAATATTAGGGACTAAACTATATTTGAAGACAGTGCTATGTTTTAAACTTAGTTGTTAGAGGGCAACAGTGTATTCAGCTGCTGCCTGCAATGCCAGTATCCCATCTCAGCGCTGGTTCAAGTCTCCAGTGCTGTGTTTCTTATCCAGCTGCCTGTTAATGTGTCTGGGAAAACAGAGGAAGATGGTCCAAATACTTCTGCCCCTGCCACCCACATGGGAGACCTGAATGAAGTGCCAAGTTCTTGGTTTTGTCCTGGCCCAGCCCCTGGCTGTTACAGCCATTTGGGGAGTGAACCAGCAGATGAAAGATCTCTTTCTCTGTCTCTCCCTCTCTCTCTGTAACTCTGCCTTTCAATGAATAAATAAATCTTTTAAAATATAGTCAACTGATAAAATATTTTAAATAAAGTCCTCATTTAATTAGCAAGAACTTAGAATATTCTGGGACAGAGTAATAACTCTAGGGAAAATAGATCACTATTGGCCGGCACCACGGCTCACTAGGCTAATCCTCCGCCTGTGGCACCGGCACCCCAGGTTCTAGTCCCAGTTGAGGCACCAGATTCTGTCCCGGTTGCTCCACTTCCAGTCCAGCTCTCTGCTGTGGCCCCAGGAAGGCAGTGGAGGATGGCCCAAGTGCTTGGGCCCTGCACCTGCATGGGAGACCAGGAAGAAGCACCTGGCTCTTGGCTTTGGATCGGCACAGCGCGCCGGCCATAGCAGCCATTTGGAGGGTGAACCAACAGAAGGAAGACCTTTCTCTCTGTCTCTCTCTCACTACCTCTGCCTGTCAAAAAAAAAAAAAAAAAAAAGGAAGATCTCTCTCTTGTGAGATGTTGCTCTCTCTCTAAAAAAAAAAAAAAAAATAGATCACTATAAATCTAACCTTGTTTTTAGAAGGCAGTTTATTTTCATTATTTTTAAACATTTTTGAAGTGATGCATGTGCCACAGCAGGTTAATTTTCTGCTTTTCTTTTTTTTAAGATTTTATTTATTTATTTGAGAGGTAGAGCTATAGACAGAGTGAGGTTTTCCATCTACTGGTTTACTCCCCAAATGGCCACAATGCCTGGAGCTGGGCCTGTCTGAAACCAGGAGCTAGGAGCTTCTTCCAGGTCTTCCATGTGAGTGCAGGGTTCAAGCATGTCAGGCTATCCTTTAGTACTTTCTCAGGAATAATAATAGGATGGGGGAAAGAAGAAAATAAATTCCACCCTAAATTTTTTCATTACCGTGAGTATACTCCCAAAAGCATATACTTAGAAACATGTCTAATATAAATTAAGTAATATAGCATAAATTGAGATGGTTAGATATGACTATTTGAAAATAAAAAAATTGCTGCTTATATTTAATCAGAGGCAAATGGCCAATATATATTTGATATATAGTTTATAATATCATTTTAATTGTTTTTGAAAAGCAGCATCTGAAAATATGACATGTAAGATGTTTTGCCCACTATCTTAGTCAGTTAGGGTGTGGCCTGTAGTTGCAAGCACTGAAGTTGGCCAGAAAAAGAGCAGATGAAAGAACAGGTAGTCCATAGTTAATTTAAGTTTCTAAAAAGAAAAATATTCTCTCCTGTCCTATGTCTGAAATTGCCAGTTTTGTAGATCGGATGATCTACAAATGAGAAGATACAGATTTGTTGGCAAGCTACTGTGTACATGTACCTAAAAATTACATGTAGTGCTTAGACCACCTCTCAACCAGCTTCCCCATGACTATTTTACTAGTCAGTCATCAATACATAATAGCTTACAGAAATTAGACGATTTTTCTAAAATCCTACATCAAACAAGTGATGAACCAGGATTTATCAGTCTTTGTCTTATATTCTGTTGCCTTGATTTCATAAAGGTAAGGTTTTCTGTACCTTGGAAAGCTGATCTTGACCACTGAGGTAGCTATGAGACAGGAAAGGCTAAATAACCTTCCATGACACTAGATAACATTCCATTTTATTCCAAGGAGAAGGATAGGGATGTCCCTGCAGTGATACTCAAAGCAGCTCTGATGCACTTAACGTAGGGCAGAGTGGGAAATTAGGAGGAGAGGCTGCTCAGAGCAGTGTATGATTGACAATTTGGAGGAATCCAAGGGCAACAACCCAGAATTAGGCTTGGTTTCTATTATTTTAATTTATTCATTTATTTTCATTCATATTAAAGAAAGAGAGATGGAGAGAAACAGGGAGAGAGACTTTCCATTTGCTGGTTCACTTTCCAGATGCCCACAATAGCCAGGGCTGGGCCAGGTCAAAGCTAGGAGCCTGGACCTCAAATTGGGTCTGTCACATGGGTAGCAGGGATGCAAGCACCTGACCCATCACCTGCTGCCTTCCAGGGAGCACATTAGCAGGAAGTTAGAATCAGATGCAGAGTTAATTCTAACAAGGATTTGGGCATCCCAACCAGCATCTTAATTCTTGTGTCAATCATCTTCCCCCAGATCTGGTTTCGGGTCCGTTTGTCTCTGTTATATGTAATTGTCATTGGACAGTTGTGTAGCTTGTCTGCCTTATTTTTTATCCTCAGTAACATCTAAGGGGCTGAGATGGAAGTTAAAGTCTCTCCTTTTTATAAAAAGCTTTGAGAGAGACAGAGGTCAGATGAAGCTGGCCAGTTGTCTAAACTTCAAGAAGGCACAATAATACAGGAAGAAATGGTTTGTGAATGCACACATTAACTGACACAGCAAGAATCTCCTTTTATAGACACAGGGTAGACCATCGAGGGCTGATGGGCATGACCTCCCCATCCCTGGGTGAAAAAAGCCAAAAGGGCAACAATCATGTGTCTCTGTAGCCCTGTGTGCAGGGAGATTCTTTACTTTACGGGGAACGCTGGATCTGACTTTGTAGCTCTCTAGGAGGGTAAATGAAGGGTTTAAGCAGGGAACCAGGGCCACTCTTTGGTATTCTTTGCCATTATTTATCCTATGCATTGTTTGTAGACTCGATAGTAAATCAAATCTGTCCCAAGCCGTGATTCATTCCAACACTCAAATCAACGCCAGCTTTGCTGGTATGCTCTAGCACAGCAGGACATGAAGTTGTTGGTATTTACTATAATATGCTTTAGAATTACCAGGATTCTATCATATATCTATTCAATTGTATTTTCCATACATTCTCAAGAGAAGGGGAATATTGTTATTTCCCAGTATTCAAGATATGGAAACCGAGGGCTTAACCTGTTATCATTCTTTGTAAAATGCATTACTGCTCAAGTTAGGGCCTCCATCTAAGTCTCTTCACTCCCACTTCCTTCTGAATAATAACTAATAAATATTATAGGTAGGATAAATGACCTATGAGAAAGTTAACGGGGCTCTCTTTTTGCAGCCAGCAATTTCCCTCAGTACTGGGAAATTTTGTCTTCTCAATTACCTTTAGCACATTCCAAAGCAAATGTAAAAGAGGATATGATTTGACCAGAGGGGTAACTTGAACGGAAACTTGAATAGATTTCTTTTCAAGTTTAAAAATGCGAGTAACCAGAAATTTGTCTTGGAAGGCATTCTAAAGAGGAAATTGGAAGACAAAATCGATCCAATTAGGAAAGTGTAAAGAAAATATTCAAAAAACAAACCATATGTCATGTAATAGTCTGGAGGTAAACAAAGAAAAGCTGCTTTGGTATTTAGAAATGAGAAAAATTACATAACAATTGGCATGAAAGTACTCACACCGCTTTAACTCATAAAACAGACATTAAGCCTACGCTGACTCAAGGAGATAGGTTAAAGGCAAAGATCTGATGCTTGGTCAAATCTTATTCAATGGTAACTAAGTGGATAAATGAATGGAGCTATTGCCATAGACGCAGTTGAGACAGGAGAGAGGGGTGCTTCCTCCCAAACTATATCTCATTGTGTGCCATTCCATAACTAGTCCTCACAATTTCTTTTTGTTTGGTTTGTAACTTTTTCTGTCTTCTTGCTCCTAGGTCTAAAGGACTCATCTAGCCCTGAACAGGTAGAAGAAGATTCCAGCTGAACTGAGGATCTGGATGTGCAATGATGGCAGGAGAGATTTGTGGAGACACAGCAGTATTAAGCTGATAATACAGTATAGGTGCTAATGGCTGCCACTTCTCCATATGCCCTGAGTCTTATCTGTATTAATGCATTTATTCTCATAATTTTGGAAGGTAGGTGATCCTACCCCTAACTCATTTATCAGAAAATAAAGGCAGAAGTACTCTCAGAGAAGGCCCCAGAGCTAAAACTCTAACCTATGTCTATCTTCACTAAACCACTCTCGGACCACAGGAGTAATCCTGTGCATTTTGCACGTGAACGTGGAGTGGTGATATGACTAGTGTCTGAAGATTTAAAAGTAGCTATGGACCTTGATACAATGACTCCTTTGGAACTTCTTTTCATTATACCAAGGCTAGCCTTCAGTTTATTGTTGAAGATGCAGGCAAAACCATATTCTACACACAGATTTAGCCTTCTTAACAAAACCACTGGTTGCATGAGGAAAAAAGCCAATTAAATTACCTCTACAGAGTCCTGTTTTTAATAGTTTTACACTATGGGAGATAACTGCTGCTCCCACAAAAGTTGTGGAAGGACCCATTCCTGAAAAAAAATTGGCTGGAGGCTCTTGGCTCCTGGTGTCTTTCATTTAATAATTGGTGACTTTATGGGCTGGGACCATCAGTTTCAGAAGGTTGCAAATCATGCACAAGTCTTGAATCAATGTATTGTTTCTGTTTCCTATCTCTAAGACTATAATATTATAGTAAAAAACACATAGGATCATATTTTAAATACCCTATCTTCCACCTAAATCCACAGGGAATGTCAAATTATTCAATACCTTTTTAAGCAGTTTTTTAGAATTTACATAACTCCTTTGTGGGTGTTCCCATATTTACTGGTATAAATTTGATATCAAAAATATAAGTATTTTCATTTACTTAGAGCAAGAAAATAATTTCTAGATTAGTTATTTAAGCAATCTTGAAATGATTGCTCTCAAAATAGTTGTAAATAGCTATATTGTAATGCCAATTTGGGATCTTCCTATTAAAAATGAAAAAGAAAAATCCTTATAGACTTACAAACACAAATTATGGATCTGTGTTGCTGACTATTCCCCAAAAAGCAGTAGAACATTCTTTCCTTTGAAATAACAAAATAATTGCATTAACAGCCTGTAGTCACAGTGAAATACTGGAATAACAAGAAAAAAAATTCCAAGGTGAATGCCAAAATGCCAAAGTAAAATGCAAAGAATGATGATAGTTCCTCACTTTTCAAAGATGAGTTTTCCGGTGTTGCTGAGGATAAGTATGGGAGTGAGCTACCCTGGAAGAATGCCATACTTTGCCACATTGAAGTTCCTGAGAAGAACAATTACAAATTCCTAAATGGTAGTTACTCTTGAATGGTTGTTCTCAAACCTCAGACCAGGACACTGCAGTTAGTCGCTACAATGAAAGGGTTTTCTGGTTCTCAGAAACTGCTGTGAAATCCTAGACTCCTGGAATTTAAATAAATGACACTCTTGAGAAATCAAACATAGGGCTATCCTTGTCAGTAGGAAGAGTTAGAAACCCTTTGCTGGCTTTGTGAAGATGAGAGTTATTGCTTTGACACCTGCCTTCTTGCATGCTGGGAAATTTCACTTTTAGAGTTCCTTGTGTCTGAAAAGTGTCCTTATTAAAAGGAAATACTACTGGAGCCACTGTAAACCTAACAGAATTCATCTCCCATTGTATGTTGACTATTAACAATAGAATTACCTAGAGGATGGATTGAGAAGGATTGTGAGAACAAGTCAAACCTTTTTGGCTAATGGCAAGGCAAAAGGGAGGATTTGGAGAGCAAAGTCATATACAAACAATGCTCTTTCCAGCTCTACTTTTCAGGATTATCTGTTGATAATTAATAGGACTATCAAGACTGAGATATAAGTTGTTAGGTCTAATTTTAGCTACTTACATCACTAAAGAAAAATAGTCATAACATTTGTTAAGGATTAGTAAGGAAAAATTTATTCAGGACCATCATAATAGCTGTAGGGATTAGTACAATGGGTTCTTAAAATAAGGGATGAGCTTTAGCTCCATTCCAAATACAAAAGAAGTGGGAATTTGTAGCCAAGGAGTAGTGTTAAGGGAATGGTTAATGGATAGAAAGTTGCCAAGAGGAAACTTCAGGGTTAAGGGAAGAGTCCAGCTAAACCCATGTATCAGGATTTGGCTGATGGTAGGCCTCAGTGACCAGATATCACCTAGAGGATGGTGGAGGAAGAGAACTCAACTAAATTTGGAAAGTGAACAGATATTGAAGGTAAAGAATTTTGGCTAAATTCATTTAGCAGCCTTCTTGTTAAAACTGAACAAAAGGTAGATATATGGGGGCCAGCACTGTGGCATAGTGGGTAGAGTCTGATCCAAGTCCTGGCTGCTCCACTTCCCATCCAGCTCTCTGCTATGGCCTAGGAAAGCAGTAGAAGATGGCCCAAGTCCTTGGGCCCCTGCACCTGTGTGACAGACCTGAAGAAGCTCCTGTCTCCTATCTTCAGATAAGCCATTTGGGGAATGAACTAGCGGACAGAAGATCTCTCTCTCTCTCCCTCTCTCTCTGTCTCTGTAACTCTGCCTTTCAAATAAATACAAAAATCTTTAAAAAACAAAGAGATAGAGAACAGTGGATATTAAGAAATTGCTTAGGATGCCTGCATTCCGTAGTGGAGGCCCTCAGTTCATTTAGTTTCCTGCTGATGTGTACCCTGGGATCAAGCACTTGGATCCCTGCCATTCACCTGGGGGACCAAACTAAGTTCTAGGCTTCTGTCTTGGGCCAGGCCTGGCCAGTCCAGGGTTTTGTGAGCATTTGAGAAGAGAAACAGTGGTTGGAAGGTCTCTCTCTCTCTCTCTCTCTCTCTCTCTCTCTGCCTTTCAAGTAAATAAAACTAAATCAAGAAATAAATTTTAAAATTAAGCAATACAGAGATGAACATGGGTGCTCAAAACTCAGAGTTAGTTTATAGAAAAATTTAGTGATGCCTTACTTGAATTTGATTAAGAAGAGAACCTGTCAACTTATATGAAAGAAATGTATCTTCATATTTACTATGTTAATTAAAGCAGAAAATACTTTCCTAACACACAATGATATCACATTTGCACACCATGTTAGGAACACATTTTAGTTCAATAGTAGTAGAGCTGGACATTCATTAGAAAGACATATATTTCAGATTTTTTTTGATGGGGAATGAGTGGTACTTTATTTCACATATTTAAAGAAGATTTTTTTAAAAATTTATTTGACAGGTAGAGTTATAGACAGAGAGAGAGACAGAGAGAAAGGTCTTCCTTTCATTGGTTCACCCCCCAAATGGCCACTACAGCCGGCACTGTGCCAATCCGAAGCCAGGAGCCAGGTGCTTCTTCCAGGTCTCCCATGTGAGTGCAGGAACCCAAGCACATGGGCCATCCTCCATTGCCTTCCTGGGCCACAGCAGAGAGCTGGACTGGAAGAGGAGCAACCAGGACTAGAACCTGGCGCCCATATGGGATGCTGGTGCCGCAGGCGGAGGCTTATCCAAGTGAGCCATGGCCCCGGCCCCTCACATAATATTTAAATAAACAGTGAACCAGAAAACAAGCTCTAGTTCAGCCATGTAAAATTGAGCAACTCATTTCCCTTTTCCTTCAACTGTTCCCCTAAAGTTAGCTATGCATATTTGTCAACAAAATGTCTACTTCAAGGGTTCACAAGCAATACTTCTACCCAATGTTTTGCCACATTACAACAGAGGTCACCAGGTCTCCAGGCTGCAATAAATATTTGTCATTCACTGCCTTACTGGTAATCAATTGTCACATTTTTATTATAAATTATTAATATGTAGGCACTAATTGCAGTACACAAAAAGGCAAAATCTAGTAGCTGACACAAGACAGTAGTCCATTAGTCACTCTCACAAGCAGAGGTGAGTTGTCAGAGGTTAGAAGTGGCTGCTTGTCTTCAGTGTTTGCTCCAAGGAAAAAGTGTGATGTGGAAGTTGGGCACACAACCGGCATGCACATTCCTTTGGAGGGAAGGAATTCAGTCATAAGACTGTGCTTAAAATAAGGACTTCTTATTAAGAGGACTCAAAGAAGAAAAACACTGAAAGAAAATCAGTAGTCTTTTCCACATTCAACTTCAAATCCAACAAGCGAAGCTAAAGCACAATGTTTATAGCTTTAAGGATGTTTGTTTCCTAGATTCTGGTGGAAGTGCTCTGCCTAAGCTTTTTGCTCAATGTAATGCTCTCTGCTTTGGCCACAGCATCACGACTCTTAGGAATAATTGCTGCTACCTGTTTGTGTGTAGTGAGTGCCACCTTATATGGAGTGCAGGCCATTTACTTACATTGTTCCTCTTACATTCATGGTTTATGATAAAAATAATTGTTTTGTTTTCACTGGTTCAATGCTCCATGTTTGGGACTCCTTGTTGATTTTAAATTATAAGCCATGGGGAAAAGTACCTGTTTTTGTTTTCTTCCTTCTTTGCTTCCAGGAATGTTTCCTTCTAATTAGGCTTGCTAGAAAAAAAAACACAAAATGTCCAGTTATATTTGAAATTCATAAAACAAAAATTTTTATGAGTATGTCCCATGTAATATTTGACAGATATTCATATTTTCTAAAAAAGTAGTCATTACTGGTGTGAAATTCTCATTTTGTTAGGTATCCTTTGTTTTTATTTGCTAAGCCTGATAACCCTACTTCTAAAACAAAGTTGAAGGGGTTAGTGTTGTGGCTTAGTGGATAAAACTGCTACCTGTTATGCCAGCAACCCATATGGACACCAGTTAATATCCTGGCTGGTCCATTACTGATCCAACTCCCTGCTAATGGCTGGAAAAAGCAGTGGAAGTTGACCCAAGTTCTTTTTTTTTTTTTTTAAGATGTTTTATTTATTATTTGACAGGTAGAGTTACAGACAGTGAGAGAGAGACAGAGAGAAAGGTCTTCCCTCCGTTGGTTCACCCCCAAATGGCTGCAACAGCCGGAATTACGCTGATCCGAAGCCAGGAACCAGGTGCTTCTTCCTGGTCTCCCATGCAGGTGCAGGGGCCCAAGCACTTGGGCCATCCTCCACCGCTTTCCCAGGCCACAGCAGAGAGCTGGACTGGAAGAGGAGCAAGCAGGACAGAATCCAGCGCCCCAACAGGGACTAGAACATGGTGCCCATATGGGATGCTGGCACCGCAGGCAGAGGATTAACCTAGTGTGCCACAGTACCAGCCCCCGATCCAAGTTCTTGGGCTCCGATCACCCACTTGAGAGACTCAAAAGAAGCTCCTAGCTCTGAGCTTTGGGCTGGCAGCTTTTGAAAGGGGACACGAACATTCAGATAATAAGTTGTCACAAGGTAAATTAAAATAAAAACAACAACGAAATAAACTATGTATCTAATGAATGGCCAAATCCAGAACAGTAAAATATTATTAATTAACAATATTATATGCGCCATGGCTCACTTGGTTAATCCTCTGCCTGCTGCGCCAGCATCCCATATGGACACCTGGTTCTAGTCCCAGGTGCTCCTCTTCCAGTCCAGCTCTCTGCTATGGCCCGGGAAGGCAGTGGAAGATGGCCGAAGTGCTTGGGCCCTGCACCCGCATGGGAGACCAGGAGGAAGCACCTGGCTCCTGGCTTCAGATTGGCGTAGTTCCGGCCATAGCATCCATTTGGGAGGTGAATCAACTGAAGGAAGACCTTTCTTTCTGTCTCTCTCTCTCACTGTCTAACTCTTATCTGTCAAATAATAAAAAAAAGCTAAACATACTCTTAGCTATTGTGATTCAGCAGTCACACTCCTAGATATATGCACTTTGTCAACAATAGATCTACCTCAAGCAATCATAAGCAATACCCAAAGGATTTTAAAACATATCCACAAAGAAACCTACACCTGAATGTTTGTAGTAGATTTATTCATGATTATCAAAATGAAAGCAATTAAGATGTTCTTCAGGTGAAGAGAGAAACTGTGGTAATCCATACAGTGAAATATTATGTACTACAGAGAAATGAACCATCAAGCCATGAAAAAGATCTGGTGGAAACTTAAATGTATACTAACAAGTAAAAGAAGCAAATATATATGAGGTGATATATATATTGTCTGATTCCAATGACACAACAATCTGGAAAAGGCGAAATTAGAGACAGTAAAAATATCAGTGGTTGACAGTGGGTGGGTGAGGTGATGGATAAATGTATAGAGCACAGAGCATTTCAGGGTAGTGAAAATACTCTACATGATATGTAATGACAGGTACATGTCAGTATATATTTTTCCTCAACTCAAAGAATGTATATATCTCAAATCACAGAATGTATACCATCAAAGTGAAGTCCAATGTAAACTGTGGATTTAGAATGATTATGATGTTTCCAAGCAGGTTCATCAGTTGTAACAAATGCACTACTTGAGGAGGGGAAGATATTGATAATAAATGGATCTTAATCAGCCCTTTTCAAACACAATAAATAATACCATCGATTGCCAGAAGCACAGAAATAAATGTTCAGAAAATATCCACCAACATATGAGTTGGTTATGCATCAAAATCCATGGTCATTAGTTCAGCAAAATTTGGTTGATTTCACAATTAAATAAAGATATAGGTAATATTTGTCTGTTAGTGTATTCAGTAGGTTGCTATGAAAAATATAAAGAAGAATTGAAACTAATTTTATCAAACAAGAAGATAACATAGGATTCTGTATAAGTTCTTTCAACTCTGAGCCTTAAGTCCTACATGTGTGTAGTAATACAAAAGTTCCTGCATTCCCCTCACTATATTTCTTCTATTAACATCTCATGTTAGTGTCTTTGTCACAATTAATGAACCACATCCAGCTTCTCCTATTTTTTAAAGAAGACTTATTATTTATTTGGAAGTCAGAGTTATAGAAAGGGCAGGAGAAACAGAGCCCTTCCACCTGCTGGCTCACTCCCCAGATGGCTGCAACGGTCAGGACTGGGCCAAGCCAAAGCCAGGAGCCAGGAGCTGCAGCTTCCCCTACTTTTTTACCCCTTTCACTCCTCCTCGCCTCTAGTAATCAGCTTTCTGTGTTCAGGATTGAGATTTTTAAAATGCATTTTAGCTCCCACATACAAGGGAGAATATGTGATATTTATCTTTCTGTTTCTGGCTTATTTCACTCATCAGACTGAACTCCAGATCCATCCATTTTGCTGCAAATGACAGAACTTCATTCTTTTTATAGCTGAATATTTTTCCATTGTATACACATACCACATTTTGTTTATCTATTTATGAACTAGATATGAAATTCCCTGAGCTATAGGAATGGATTTTTAACTAAATAGAACATGTAAGATAGATTCCACTTGTCTATTTTTATAATTTTATCTTCTAACACATTATGCAATTTACTAATCTATTATTATTCCTCTCAATTGTCTTCCACTTCTTGGAATTTCAGAAGGGATTTTTTTTTTTGTCTGCTGTGCTTAGTAATTTTCACTTAAACATAATGACTCCTTGTTGCCTGTGTAAATGAGTCATTGTTATCTTAAAGATGATGATACTAATGCACAAAAAACATAAGCATATGCTTAACATCACCAATAAAATAGGCAGTAGGACTGGGATTAGAATCTAGAAAGTATGATGACAGAGTTGACCTCTGGGCCATATTGCCCACACTGTAGTGGGCTGCTGGCCAGATTTATGTGGTACAAACCAAACGATGAGAAAAAAGCAATAAATACGATACTTCAAGAAAATACAGATAGCTAAAAACTAAGAGAACAGAAATAAGGGTGTGAGAAAGTAGAATATTGGACATGAAATAAAAACCTTGGGATCTACAGTTCCTTGTTGAAGAATATTTAAAATTCA
Organism: Oryctolagus cuniculus; assembly: GCF_051225735.1. Classification (NCBI taxonomy): domain Eukaryota; kingdom Metazoa; phylum Chordata; class Mammalia; order Lagomorpha; family Leporidae; genus Oryctolagus; species Oryctolagus cuniculus. The sequence continues at coordinate 94,214,887 of NC_142877.1, forward strand.
TATTAGAGCTGAGCTATTTTACAGACTTACTTAATGTTTAAGTTAATCTCATACAAAATGTAGTTTAATTTAGAGCAGATTTATAAGTACTCTGTGTGACTTGGTTGAAGGGATATAAATTTTTAAAAATTATCATATGTTAACAGAGAAGTAAGTGAAGCCTGGAAAGAGGGAGACTTTTACAGTGTCCTGGGAACTTATCTTTTCTCTAGGTTCTGCATAAGAATTTTGGCTATGAAATTGCATTTACTAGAGTACAGGCAGAGTAGCAATGGTTGCAAATTAGTTAATGACATTTTCTGGTCTGAGAATCTCCAAGTGGACCAGCACAAGGATCCACAGCCATAAGTGGATGTGTAGACAATGGTTATTGTGAGATGATTCAGAAATCCCACTTTTTCCATTTCTGAAATACTGGAAGTAAATTTCAAGAATTACAGAAAGGAATAATTCTTATGCTTTGAATATGACTCTGTGTACTCTAGTTAGTGTCTGGAAAAAAAACATGTGTTGCATTTGTTGGTACATGCCTCTCCTATTTCACCGCTGTCCTCTTTGTCTTTCCATTATTGTAAAAACAGGAATCAGTAACCTTGGTAGTAATCTTAGGAAATTGCCTTAGCCTCTCTGAACCTCCCTTCCATTACTATAAAAGAGGACTAATAACCCGTACTGGGATGGTTTCATAAGAATTTAATGAATTAAGTGCTTAGAGTGCTGAGCACAGTTTCCAATAGCTAACAACAGCTAAATAATAATAATCATTATTACTGCTATTTCTCTGAGACTTAACACATGAACCTGGTACATAACGGGCACTTTTTAAACACATAAGGTGGGGCTGGCACTGTGGAATAGCAGGTAAAGCTACCACCTGCAGTGCTGGTATCACATATGGGTGCCAGTTCAAGTCCCTGCTGCTCCACTACTGATCCAGCTCTCTGCCATGGCCTGGAAAACAACAGAAGATGACCCAAGTCCTTGGGCCCCTGAACTCACATGGGAAGACCTGGAAGAAGCTCCTGACTCCTGGCTTCAGATGGGCCCAGCTGTAGCCATTGTGGCCATTTGGGGAGTAAACCAGCAGATGAAGCCCTCTCTCTCTCTCTCTTTGCCTCTGCATCTTTGTAACTCTGTCTTTCAAATAAATAAATAAATCTTTAAAAAAAACACATAAGGTTGGTTGTCAACTCTTGCAGAAGAGTGACAGCCTCTTCCCTACTCCATTTACTACTACTTAGCATGTTTATTGACCCTGAATAGTATGAAGATTCAACAATGAACAAATTCAGTGCTCAGAGTCCAAATTCCGTAATTTATTTTTACAGTAGGTAGGATTGTCATGGCATGGACTTTACACCTTGCTGTAAGTCATTTAAATGAGTTCCTTTCTTAATCTCTACTATAGCCTTGCCTCAAGTTTACTGTTCCCCTCCATGTTCTTTAGGGATGCCTGATATCCTAAAATATTTCCTCCATAAGGAAAATCCAGGAAGTCACATTTGAAAAGGAGAGTGGTAAATTCTCTATTTTGTCTATATTTCAAAATTTTTCTATGAGAAATTGCCTTTCTTTAGACCCTAGGGTTACAGACCCCAGTACTGAGTTAAACTGTGTCGCCATCTAGTGGTCAGATAGCATGGCGGCAGATGCAGAGTTTTTTTAATGAATAGACCAGTGGGAACACAGGAGTCACCTGTCTACCTCTTTTATTTACACAGATAAAACAATGAAGCCAAGAAAAGAAGTGACCCAACACTTATCTCAGACAGCTAACTGAAGAATTTCCTTTTTATTTAATTGCTATTTTGCTCAACAGTATGCAATTTATAATGAATGTCTATAGCTAAGGGTGTAAGTTTTTATGTAGCTACATAATAATGTTTTATGTACCTGAGTGTTCTGGCTTTTAAAATGGGCTTGCAAGGTGTCCGGCGCATAACAAATCTTCCCAGCCAGATGAATCAATTAATTTACAAGCTTTTATTGGGATTTCGCTCCCAGGCAAGGTTCAGGGGACCGTCAGGGGTGGCCGAGGGTAGGGGTGGGGGGGGTCAGCTGTCAGAGGTTGGGAGGGCTCCTTTTGTAGATACAGGGCGTGAGGGTTAAAGGTTGAGGCGTGTCTGATCCTCACTGGTTGACCTTTAGGCACCCATGGGGACCTTGGCAAGGACTTTTTGTTCCCGGAAGTACGGGCCTTCTCTCCTGCGGATCCCAAAGCTACCAGGGCTGACATGATTGTTTTGAGTATCAACTGAATAGTAATAATAATGTGAAAGTGCTTCATAAATAATAAATTATTAAATAAATATAAGTTAATGAATTAAAAAAAAACAACTTTGGTGTGGAAATAGACGCCATCCCTATCATATCAAAGCTGCCTCTGGGGAGCAGTGTTGTGGCCTAATGGGTAGAACCACTGCCTGTGATGCTGGCACCCCATATGGGCACTGGTTCAAATCCCAGTTGCTCCACTTCCTATTCAGCTCCCTGCTAATGGCCTGGGAAAGCAGCAAAAGATTGTGTAGATGATTGGGCCCTGGCCACCCATGTGGCCCCTTGTCACCCACGTGGAAGACGTGGGAGAAGCTCATAACTCCTGGCTTTGGCCTGGCCCAGCTCTGGCCCTTACAGCCATTTGGGGAGTGACGCAGTGGATGGAAGACCCACATCCCCCAATTTCCCCCACCCCTCTGTAACTCTACCTTTCAAATGGATAAATAAAACATTAAAAAAAAAAAAAAGCTGCCTCTGCAGTTGAAAGCTACTCACTTATTTATTCATAGCTTACTTCCACGAGTCTGTACTGGGCAGTAGCTATCTTATTGCTGACGGCATGGAGGACACAAAGACTATGAAAACAAACTTTTCTGTTAAAGAAGACAGACATCAATCCTGCTATTGCGATAACAGACATCAGAGTAGCAACCAGAAACTGGTACCAACTTGAGTGTGTACACATAAGAGAAGTGTGTTCCATTCTGCCAAGCTGGGGTGGAGAGAGACTGTTGACACAGTCTATGCCTCACTAGAAAAAAGTAACCTTGATTTGCATCTCAGATAAACACTGGGGGTATGCAAAGGAAGTAAAGGGGGATGGCTGGAAAGAGGAAATTCCAGATGTGGAGTGCTAAAAACCCTGAAAAGTGCTAGTAAAAAGAACAATATCAAACTATAGCTATGAATATATCCCAGTTGGGCAACCTATGCCTTTTGAAATTCATGTCTCTCATTCCAAACAAGCAACAAAATAATTTGGCTTGGGGCCATGGTTTCATAACTTATAACAAAATTTGATATTTTGTTTGCAGTTACAAAAACGAAGATCATTTAAAATTGTGAGATATTGTATAATCTGGAGGGTCAGGGCTAGCTGGAGAGAACTGAGTTGTTTCCTGAAAGCTCATCTAGACTAATAGTTCTACCCAGTTCTGTACTGCATACCTGTCCTTTAGTTCCATCTTAATGACTACTGAGATTTTCTTCTCTCCCTATCATCATATTTAGTGCTTAAAAAAACCTTAGTGGTCTAAAAGTCATACAATTTATTTTCCAATTCCTTCTAGCCTTCCTTACCATCTTCTGGTATTACGAGAATTGGTTTTTGTACAGAATGATTGACAGCCATCTATCCATACATTATTCATTCTAAATGGTTCCCTTCTGAACTACCTCAGAAAAGACATTTTCATTGTCCTTCAAAACATAATAGTAAGGACACCTATGTCCACAAAAGACATTTCTGTTCACTGTGGAAGTTGAAAATTATATTCTTCCAGGATGTGTTTTTCTATGCCTGTACACATCAAGGAGAACAGAATACATTAAGGTTGTAGGTAAATAACTAGGTAACAAAATAATTGAAAAAGCAAGCAAGCAAACTCTTGGCTAAGGGAATGGGAAACTTTCAAAATTCACAAAACACTATTTTTTTAAATTTATTTATTTATTTGACAGGTAGAATTACAGACAGTGAGAGAGACAGAGAGAAAGGTCTTCCTTCCGTTGGTTCACCCCCCAAATGGCCACAACGGCTGGAGCTGTGCCGATCCGAAGCCAGGAGCCAGGTGTTTCTTCCTGGTCTCCCTTGTGGGAAAACGCTGACTATGTTTTAAGAACTCATTTTGAGCCTCTGTCATTCTTCATTTCTCCACCACAAGCACTATAATTTTCAAAAGGTGCAGTGTACTGACTTGGTGCTTACTTAAGTTACTCTTTCTGCCTCGGAGTGCCTTCCCTTCCCCTGACTCTCATCCACACTTTTTCGATGACAATTAACAATCAAGAGTCAGTCCAGGGCCTGCCTCTGTGGCCCAGCATAATGGGTTAAGCAGCCACCTTCAACAACAGCATCCCATTTGAGTGTTGATTGGACTCACTGCACCTCCTTCTAATCCAGCTCCCTGCTCATGCACCTGGGAAGGCAGTAGATGATGGTCCAAGTACGTGTACCCCTGCTTCCCACGTGGGAGACCAAGATGGAGTTCCCAGCTCTTGGTTTCAGCCTCAGCATTGTGACCCTTTGGGGAGTAAACCAGTGGATGGAAGATCTCTTTCTCTATGTGTCTATCCCTCTCTCTCTTGGTCACCCTGCCTTTCAAATAAATAAAATAAATATTATAAAAGAAGAGAAAGCCCAGAGATGAATAATCTGGGAAAGATCTGTCGATTTCCTTGGCTGGAATACATGGACTCTTGAATCCATACATTCTCTTACCTCTTGTGCTGTTGTGCTATGGTGGGCTGATTGATTGCAAGCATGGCTCTAGTTGTTCCTGCCTCCCTGTTTTATGTGCTTTTTAGTGAAACTTTGGACTGCTTCCCATCAAGAGACTATTTTCTCATTCCCTGAAATCTGGGTTAGCTGTGGGTCTTACTCTAGCCATTAGAGTATAGAAGAATTTCAGCTTGCTAGTTTCAAGCTAGAACTAAGAAAGATTATTTCACCTAAAAACTAAGATTTCTGAAATCTTAATGCAAGGATATCACTTAATTGCCCAGTTTGGTGCCTCATAAAGAAGATAACAAAAGAAAAATGTATTGAGACATACCCACACTGAAAACTGTCATGGTTACAGAACAGGACACTGTGTCCTTAGCACAAATGGCCTTGGACAGTGTCTTTTAGGGCACTGTGAAAGCCAACCTTAAGAAATGGGATTTATCCAACAGGCATGGTGGGAGAGAGCAAAACAAAAGCACATTTATTAGAAATATATCTTGTGGGATTATCTCAATCTTAAAAAGATTGTTAATTATTTCTCTGACTTCTGTCAGTTTTCATTAATTAGCAGATAAGATTATTGGGGGATGTGAGTTATTGTGTAGTGTTAGTCTATTTAGTGACATAATTATTTTTGGCAGGACTCAGAAGGCACATAAGTAACAACAGCTCAAGGTACCAGCTGCCTTCTACTGAAAGCTTGACATTGTCTTTTGATGATTGCCAATTCTGCCAAAACTGTGTAAAGTTCTAAGAAAATATCTATGATCACCAATGTATTGGACTCATTAATCATAAAGAACTAAATGATTTCTATGGATTTCATGACTTCAATAGGAGGTTTTATTGACTTCTCAGAGTAGACTGGACATTCGGTTCAAGGAAATGCCAAGCTAATATGCAACGGGAGTACCTTCCTGCTTCCTCACCATCTTCTCTGAAGCCTTTGATTCATCCTTCATTAGTTTACTATGTTGTCCAGACTCTAGCCTTCAGTTCAGAGGTGAAGCTTACACATGCTTACAGCTGTCATCACTTTTACTGAAAGTCAGATGTACTATTCTCTTCTCCAGCCAACATCTGTGGTCTAAAGTTTACCACCACAGAAAAGGTAGTGTGGAGTTCCTTTTGAATTACACCATAACAGCAGTTGCTATGGATGCCCACCTACCAGTTCTTCATTAGATTCCCAGTGACAAGGACAGGCATTCATAGCAGTGGCCTATGCACCTTCCTGAAAATACGCTATTTGGGAGAGGAAAATTATTCTCAGGAAAGAGCTCAGGAAAGTCTGTGTTTGCAAATGCACAATATACATTACTAAGGGTGAAACATGATGCTAAAGAGTTCTGTAACGGAAGTTTGAGATGCTTCCCACTCATAGCCATGGAGATTGCCTCTCAGTAGATGAAATCTACAGCTACATCCTCTCACTATAGAAGTTATGAATTGTATTAGCAGCTTGCAACACCTAAATGAAAGATCTCTGTGAGTGAGATCCCAGTGGAAAGAACAGGTCTTCAAAGAAGGAGGTACCTTTCTCTGAAGGGAGGAGAGAACCTCCTCTTTGACTATGACCTTGTCTAAACAAGATAAGAGTCGGAGAACTCAAGGGGCTTCCATAGCCTTGGAAACTCATGACTGGTGCATAGGGAGATTACTGATGCCATAAACAGGAGTGTCAATTTGTAAAGTCAACAACAGGAGTCACTGTGCACTTACTCCTCATGTAGGATCTCTGTCCTTAATGTGCTGTACATTGAGGCTTAATGCTATAACGAGTACTCAAACAGTATATTTCACTTTGTGTTTCTATGGGGGTGCAAACTGTTGAAATCTTTACTTAATGTATACTAAACTGATCTTCTGTTAAAAAAAAAAAAAAGAAGAAATTAGCAATTCCCAACTTGACTCTCACTGGGATTAAACATGACAATAGGTCTGATCTGATTTCATCATCATTTAAAAAATCATCTATTATTTTTCACTTTATGTTTCTGTGTGGGAGCAAACTGTTGAAATCTTTACTTAATGTATGCTAAACTGATCTTCTGTAGATAAAGAGAATTGAAAATGAATCCTCATGTGAATGGAAGGGGAGAGGGAATGGGAAAGGGAAGGGTTGCGGGTGGGAGGGACGTTATGGGGGGGAAGCCATTGTAATCCATAAGCCGTACTTTGGAAATTTATATTCATTAAATAAAAGTTAAAAAAAATTAAGAGTGGGAATGTGAAAGGGAGGAGGAGGAAGGGTAGGAGTGTGGGTGGGAGGGAGGGTGGGGGAAGTGTCACTATGTTCCTAAGTCTGTGTATATGAAATACATTGCATTTGCATAACTTAAATACAATTTTCAAAAAATTAAAAAAAAAGAAAAACAGAAAAGTAGAAGGGACAATGAGAGTTTTTTCTACCTACCTGTCACTTTTAAAAGAACCTTCTCTAAAATTTGTTACCAAAAACCTCCACTTAATACTACTGGCTAGAAGTTAGTCCCGCGTCTGTATCTGGTTGAAATGAATGCTGGATGATGTAGACTGTTAGCTGGATGCTTTGTTGTCTCGAGTTCATTTGGGCTTCTACTACTAAGAAATAAGTAGAAAATGGATATTCAGAAGACAATCAGCTAAATGTGTTCTACTAAGTTAAGGATATGGAAGAGAGAAGATTTGCAAAGGTCTGACCTTGAATTAATAGAAATGATAAGGGCAGAGTCCAAAATCTTACCTTTAGACTTGATGAACCCAGAAGTCGTTGGTGAACTCCCCTGTTAGGGCAATTTGGGCTTGAATAAGAAAGGTGAGAGGGAACTCTGCTGTTCTGTAAATACCACTTTTGGCCATCTGTGGAGGAAGAGTGTTTCAGGATATATCTCAACCAGATTTTTGGTCCCAAATGGCAGAAGGTACCAATCAAGACCGAATGCAAGATCTCTATATTCACATCCAGTAGATCTTGCTCTCAATACATTTATCTGGCCTGGAATTTATTCGCTGTAACAAACCCCTGGAATCTGTTGTGTACATATTACTAATCCTTGGAGCTGGGAAGTTTTAATGATGGAGTAAGTATACTGTTAGAAACAAGTGCTGTTAAACTTGTAAACACTTTCCCATTTGCATCTTGCTCTCCTGGTATGTTCCTGTGCTATCAGGGATAATGCCACTGCATTTCCCTTTGTTTAATTATTATTTAGGAAGATGTTGGTTTACTCTTTATCTCTGCTTCAAGATGGCCAAAAAAGTACAAAATGTGTGGTAAGCTTTTTCAATATTCAGTTGACTTGAAGATTGTATTACGCAAATTGAACTGGGCCTATGCTAGCTTTTCTTTTCCCTAGCATTGGAGGAAGATGTCCCTTTGCAATAGTTAGATGTAGAAGGAGAGTTCCTGAGCCATGACGCTGATGAAAATATTCACATTGCATAAAGGGAAAGACTACACAGCAGCCTTCCCCCTTACCAACCTACTTTGTCTGTTACATTTAACTCCACAACTCTTTTCCTCTTATCCCTGGTTGTGCATTTCTGCCTTCTATTACAGTGTAATTGCACACACTGCCCAGCTTTCCAGAGCAACCCCCTCATTTGCTCATGTTCCTCTGCCACTCACTTCCCTAAATCCAAGTGGTTAGATTATATTTTTCCTTCAGATTTCAGTGGAACAAGCACATTCTCAAAGAAGCAGTGAACTCTGAAGAATCTAGTCAATCACCACTCAATATCCCTGGGGGATTGGTTTGAGGATCCTCAGAGGATACAAAAATCCACATATGATAAGTCCATTATGTAAAACGACAAGAGTACTTGCATATTTTAAATCATCTTTAGATTACCCATAGTGCCTACTATAGTCGAAATACTATTAAAATGCCAATATTATAATGCTTAAAAAATCTATACATATTCAGAACAGATGCAATTTTTTTCCCAAATATTTATGACCCATAGTGGGTTGAATCCACAGACATGGAACTCTATGGACATGGGGGACAACTTTATATGTGTACCTGAACTGCCTCTCCTATAACGTGTATCTCGACTTGTATTTATGCAGATATCACTGTTAGTGTGATTATCTGATTAATGTTCTTCCATCCTATTTGACTTTAGCCACATTGATTGCCAGGAGCAAAGTGTTTTGCCAATTGTTGTACCATCAACATCTAACGTGTGCATAGTTAATACTACATGTTCTGTAAATATTTTGTGAATGAATATAGGAGCCCTTATCTAACACTGTTCCTGACATATAAAAGTCATATACACATACCTTTTTTTCCCGTATTAAGATGGCAGTTTATTTACAAGTATCTGTACAGTTTGAGTGGCACACGGACACCAGCCTTTTGATTCTTGGAATTGAAAAATGTATAAGTTATCTTGGGTGTGGCACCCTTCTACACTGAAACCATGCGGGGATGAGGGAACACAAGAAATACTGGGAAGCACCAGGAAGCATGAGCCAGTAGGACAAAGCCAGTGTCTCTCTCTTGCCTGGCCAAGATCCTGGGGCACAGGCCCTGCCCCGGCTGAGACTGGAGACAAGTCCTTAGTCTTGACCCCAATCCTCAAGATACATACACACATACCTTTAAAAAATATATCAACTGAACAGATTAATATACATTCAATAAACAAATTTATGACTGAATTGTTTAAGACTGTATGTTACAGTATAATGAGTGCCCACTTTACTGCACTGATAGGCTTTTACAGCAAGTCTTCAGTTAACTGCTTGTCTGAGTTTGGGCAAGTCACCTTATATTTCTGGGTGTTTCCTTATTTGAGGAACAGGATAAAAATTTTGAATTTTGAATTTTTTTGTCAAAGTTAAATGAAATAACATAAAAACTGCCTTGCCTTGTCTGAGTTAAGATCTCAAATGGTAGCTACTGGCATGACTGAATTTGTGTATAAAATATGTTAAATAAGGATGTAGAATTCAGCTTTTTTGAGTTATTCACACAAAGAAACAATTGTATACACAGATATAGTCAATAAATACTTGTAGAATAGACAGATTAATCATTCCATTTTGAGAATGGCTTCAAATCTGTATTGTGGGGAATAAGCCAAAGCAATGCAAACTGTGGCCACTAGGTGTCGATAAATATACACTCTTAAAACAAAGCCTGGATTCTGGGATTGATTCTGATGTTACATTTCTTTGTACAAGTGAAATTAGAACACTGCAACTCTCTGTAAGTAAAATTATGTGCTTAGTAATTATTCAAACAATTTCAATTATATAGGCATGGCTATCGAGTAAATCAAATTTCCACACTCTTCCTATTTTTTTCTTTCTATTTTAGTAACAGGGAACAAATAACAAAGCCTTTGACTCTCACCAAAACTTTAGGCACACACATAAACAAAGAAGCTAAGGTTCATAGAGCAAACACATGGCCGAGCTGAAATACAGAACTTTACACTTACGGCTTAGCTCCCTTCAGCCCACACCAAACAAAACAAGGGCCAGTCAATATTTTTACCTTTTTGATTCTACTTCCTTGACATGTCCCCCAGCATTCATGATTCAGATTACTTCTATGTCAGGAGTTTTCCTGTAACTTCTGCCAGGAGATTTCCTACCCCCATTCCATCTCATTCAATGCCCTGGTTGTCCAGGTAATGACTGTTTTCCCCCTCGAGTCTCCAAAACATCTTATGTTAGCCTCCCCTCACTGGATGTAGTTTCTCTGTTACACACTGTATTAGTTTGCTAAGACTGTTGTAATAAAACACCACAGACTGGATGGCTTAAGCCATAGAAATCTGTTCCTCTAAGTTCTGGGGGCCAGAAGTTCATGAGCAAGGTTTCAGCAGTTGCTTTCTTTGGTTTCTCTCCTTGGCTCATACATGACCACTTTCTTCCTGTGTACTCAACTTGTCTCTTCTCCCAGCATGTCTACGTCCTAACCTCTTCTTATAAGGGCACAGGTTGAAGTAGATCAAATCTTGGCCTAATGTTCTGATTTTAACTTAACTAACTCTTTAACCACCCCATCTCCAAATGGAGTCATATTCTCAGTTTTTGGAGGTTAGAATTTGGAGGGGTATGCATCTCAACGCATAGTATACATTATCAGAGGTTTCTCAGTGACACCACGGACTATTAACATGCAAAATCCATTGCCTGAAGGCTCTCAGCATCTTTACATTCCAGAACCACGTCTGTTTGCCTCCTCAGTATCTGCACCTGAGCCTGACTGACATCTAGTCCATAGCAGGTTGCCTTCTTATTGCCATCAACATCAACCTCTTTATTACTCTTTCCTGCATTACTCCAGTGTCTGGGACAATGTGGCTCAGTAGATATGTAGTTATATTTAAGGCTAAGGAGAATTTCTTGAGTGTTATTTTTTTTTTCTTTTCATTTAAGCCAATTGCCTGCTTTCTTTAGTAAAACAACTCCCTGAGGTAATACCCCCTGATCACATGTATGTGCATTTTAGCATTAGCAAACATATATGTATGTTAGCAATAGCAAGCTAAGGAAGGCTGTTTCCTACCCTGAGGCGTGCTTTATAACCTCACATTGGTCTCAGCCCAGGTTGACCAGCTGCACTCTTAGAGGCTCACTGCTGACTAAGTAGTGTGAGCTCTGGAAGCAGGCAACAGCTGGTGCCCTATTCAGCATTCCCCTGAGTCCCAGGCACCGAGGCCTCTGCCATGGCCTGGACTGCTCCCCTGCAAACCACAGCTCTCGCTCATTCACAGATGAGAGGTCTGTGAAGCAAGGGTTCGCAAGCAACTGAACCCACATTCTGCATTTTTCTAGATCTCTCTCTCTCTCTCTCTCTCAGTCCTCAAAACCCTGAACTGCCCTCTCAAATGGCCAGAAGCTGGCTGCTGGGGCTTGCAGATGCCTTTTCCCCAAGACCCAACCTCTGGGGCCATGCTAGGCTCAAGAGCTGGCAGAAGATTCCTGGCGGTATGGGAAAGAGTCTGGTGCGAAACAGGAGGAAGGGCGGGACTGGCATGGGTCAGAAGACTTTTTGGTCTGATGGCTCTTTTCTCCCAAATATACAGGAAAGCCGGGCTGCCTTTGTATGTTTTACATTCTGCTGTTTCACCTAACAAAGTATACTAAACCCACAGAAAAATTACTCACAAAACACTTTCTTGGGACATCACCTCTGTAGAGTCAGAGTTTCTGAACTAATATAATACGTGGAACCAGACGAGCCTGAAGCTGAACACCAGCCCTACCACCACCATCTGTGTGATGCTGGACTAGCCACTTCCACTTTCTCAGTTTCAGTTTCCCCAACTGAAAAATAGATCTGAAGAAAGTTAAATAAAATCACATGATTGCGATAAGATTTTGAGTGTGATCTTTCCTGTTAATCTCAAACTGATTGCCAGGACTCAAAGCAGGGGTTGAAACATTAGGTAGTCAAATGTGACATCTGTTAAGTATTCATCAGCAGTGGGACCAGACACTCCCAGCAGGAAATAAAAAAGACAGTCAAAGTCTCTGCTACCTTTGTCATGAATTTAACTTTCTCCCTCAGTCTGTATCTTCAGAGATCTGAGAAGAGTAATTAAAGATGCATGACAAGTGCAAGAGGCAAAGAACAGCAATTTAAAAATATGTACCCTGCAGAAAAGCAATAGGAGAAACACGGGCATGAAATACAGAAAACAACAGAGCTCGCATTCTTAATAAGTCACAAAGAAAATGGCAGCGACACTCAGTGTTTACATTTAAGCTTTGCTTTTTAGTCATGCATTAAGAGAGATTTGGACAGGGGCCAGTGCTGTGGCGTAGTGGGCTAAGCCTCAGGCACCAGCATCCCATATGGGCACTGGTTTGAGTCCCAACTGCTCCACTTCACCTCCATCTCTCTGCTATGGCCTGGGAAAGCAGTTTAAGATGGCCCAAGACCTGGGCCCCTGCACTTGCGTGGGAAACCCAGAAGAATCACCTGGCTCCTGGCTTTGGATTGGCTCAGCTCCAGCCGTTGCGGCCATTTGTGGAGTGAACCAGCTGATGGAAGACCTTTCTCTCTGTCTCTCCCTTTCTTTGTCTGTAACTCTACCTCTCAAATAAATAAATGTTTAAGAGAAAGAGGAGAGAGAGGGGCCCATTTTTATCCCCTTATTGAGAAAACTCAAAGAAAAGGCAAAGAGATCATCACTAAACAAGGGAATGCCTCTGAAGAAGAATGAAAGAGATAGTATTCAAGAAAAGGGGGGAAAAAGAGGAACAGAAAAGAATTTTCTTCTTTTATTAAAGATCTGAAAGTATGATTTTTCAGGATCCCATTGTACAGTCTGAAAAAGACAACACTGGAGACATTGATTGTTTGTAACACTAGTAGGGTTTGGGTCAATGACACACTTAGTAACCAGTAAGCTCTGAATATCTAAAAGAATCTTTATCATTCTATTCTTCTAGCACTTTCCATGACACTCTTGTCTATGAGCCAAATTGAAGAACATCTATCTTTTCTAAAAAAGATTTATTTATTTATTTATTTAAAAGGCAAAGTTATAGAGTGAGGGAGAGACAGAGAGCAGGAAAGATGTCTATGTGCTCCTTCACTCCCCAAATGGCCACAACAGCCAGGGTTGGGCCAGGCTGGAGCCAGGAGCCAGGAGCTTCATCCAGTCTCGCACATTAGGTGGCACAGGTCCAAGGATTTGGACCATCTTCCATTGCTTTCCCAGGAGCACTAGCAGGGAGCTGGATCAGAAGTAGAACAGCTGGGACATGAACAAGCACCCATACGGGATGCTGACATCCCAGGCGGCAGCTTAACTCACTTATCCCACATTGCTGGCCCCTAGAAAGCTATCTTCTTACCATGATGAACTGGCTGGAAAAAGTTCTCATTTTAATTAGCTTATCTAGAATACATAGGTAGTATATACCTACGAGAAGACTGAAATAGAGTAAGACATTTGATTATCGTGGGAATATTTTAATTTTGTCTTCAAATCCTGGCTCTTCTTACTAACTACACAACCTTAGGATAGTTCATCTAAAGCTCAGGGCTTCAATTCCTTCCTAGAAGGAAGGGGGGATCACAAGGGGAGCCCAGCAGATATGTTGGGGGAGTTAAAAGTGATTTCATATGTGAAGGATCCAGATTGCATCTCACAAGGTAAAAATGCTCTGTCTCTGCAAGTTACTGCTGCCCCAGTAGGGCTGGACTTCCGTGCAACCCATAAAATGAGGACTAGTTAAATACCAATCATATAATGGTCTTCGGAAATTCATGAAAAATGCTTAATATGCAAAAATATTCCTGTACTTCACACATTTTTCAACCAAAGTGTGTGGGGAGCAACCCGGACTAGACTAAGTTACTGGAATTAAGACTTATTCTATGCATCTGCTTTCCCACAATATGGCGCTGAGAAGGGAAACAGCTTCTACACAGCTGCCTCCAGTTCAACTAATAAACAGCAGGACCTGCTCCTGATTGGAGGAGGGCAGCGTACTCGGCGTGTGGGTAGCAGAGTTGGGATTGGTGGAAGAGGACTATAAAGCAGGAGAGAGACAACATGCACCAGGAACATCTAAGGGGAACATCTGAAGGAACACCTGTGCAGCCCCCGAGAGAGCCGGCCGGCGGTGTGCCGCTCCCCCGCGGAAGTGGGGAATGTGGCAGGGGGAACCGCCCTTCCACGGAGGTGGAAGGGACGGTAGCCAACCCGAGAAGAACCAGCAGCCAACCCGGGAAGGACCAGCAGCCAACCCGGGAAGAACCAGCAGCAAACCCGGGGAGGGCCGAGCAGACAAAAGAACAGCGCAGGGTCCTGTGTCGTTCCTCCACGAAGACGGGGAGCGACAAAAGTGAACTTAGCTTTTAATCACATTTTCCTACAAACTTTTTGAAGTACTTCTGTAAAAGCAATAATAATTCCTAACATGTTAATATTTACCTTTAAGGAATTCAAATTGCTAATTTTTACACCCTCAAATGTTGCCATAATTTTACTTACTTGTTGAAGAAAATGGATCCTATAAAAGTCTTACTTATTTTTTTTGGTACTACAGATAGGACGAGATATGAAATCCAGCTCTCACTAGTAGGCAAAAGTGGGTTCTTCTTTTGATTTGATTTATACATAAACAAAAGAAAAATAGCTTTGTTATAAATGCTGTATAATTTTTGTTCAACCCAGAAGTCAATAATTAAATGTTCTGGTTATTTGTATGGATAGGCCCACTTCACCAGCTATGCCTCCTGGCCCTACTTGGTGCGATTACAAAAAAAGACCATTTGCCATATCATAGCCTTTAGATTTATTTTAAACAATAACAGTGTTATGATAAAATATTTTATTCATTTTTCTTCCCCCTCTTCCTACCCCCAAACCCTTAACCCTCTGTTTTTCATGTTTGGTGAGAACAATCGTTATATCAAGTGGCCAATAAGGCACTTTTGAGTAAAAATTCCCAAATAAAAATCACAGGGATATTTACCATCCTAATACATATATTATTTAATAAATGTTAATAATAATAGTGTTATATATATATTCATTTTTGTAGCCTGGGTGGTTTGGACATGTGTTGATATACTTACTATAAAAGATTTCAGAATGTAAATATTCTCTTTTTGATTACAAGACTAAAACATTTAGAACACTATCCACAGTACTTAAACCAACCAAGATCACTCCAAAGTGGCATGGGATTTCAAGCCTGCAGAGAATGACAGAATCAAATGAGAGAAATAAAGTTTTTAGCATACTAAATTACATGATTTCCAGTTCCTATGATGTTTTATCATCAGATTGAAAAATATTTTTAAACGCTGTTACCTTTCAACATGAACAGTAACTCATGACTCATCTGTGCATCTAGATATGTAGTACATATATGTGTATATGTGTCTTTCAAACAAAATGAAAATAACATCTTTAAAAAAAAAAAAAAAAACTCTGAGAAAGTTTCAGGGGGTGGGAGGGACCACAGGATGAATAACAAGGTTAGGCAGCACTAATGAAGGGTTCTGCAGCTCTTAGGACACTGGCTGAGCTTGGGTTACTAGACCTGCCTCTTTGCCCTAAAGGACACCAGGCCTGGTTCTTCAACAAGTCCAGCCAGGTTCAGACAACCTAAACCGACAGAAGGAAAGTAGAAGAGGAGATAAACTGGCTAACCCCAAATCAAATTTTGCTGCTGTTGAATCTTCTTCCTGTTCTGATTTTAGGGAGTTGAGGATACCAGCAAATATCTGCTTTAAGTTATCATGGGTCAAAAAGGTTTCTTCAAGCTAAAATTAATGTATTGTTTCTAGTCTCTTTTTATTTCACAAGTGAAGAGAAAATCTATTAATTAATTCCTTATTGTTAAAAGGATTATGGTAGAAAAAACACTCTTATAAATTAACTGATTTTGTATGATTTTTCTGGCAGGAAGTGTTTGATCAGTTGATGGTCGACTCCAGACTTCCACTAGCCAAATACTGCTCATCTTCTTTGAGGGGTTTGGCAGGTTTTCTATCCTTAGGAAATGAGCTGGAAAACATTAGCAAGACTTCAAAGCCATGGCTTGGGGTTATCAGCTGATTTATGAATATTTCCATCATTTATCAGAACACTGAGTCCTTCCTGTGGAATTATAATATTAATATGTAAATAGAATCAAGGAACTGCTGGTTATCAAATCGGAAACAACTGAAGCAAAATGTCCAACCAAAATAATAGGGGTCTTAACATCTGTGCAAGGCACAGGGGAGTGTTTGACAAGTATAGAATTTTGGACACTAGAAACACAATTTCTTTTCTTTAATTTATGTTCAGTGTTATATTTTTTTACACTTTTCCAAATGAGGGCATTAACTGTATCCCTAAAGTTTTCATTGATTGATCCCCCCCTCCCCCGCCATTTCTCAGTTCCCCTCACTCTCAACAATTCTAGGTCAGGAGCAGCAGATGTCATTTTAATTGTTTCACTGTCTTGTTTCCTGAGTTTGGGGAAGTTGCAGGACCTCTGTAATCCTTAGTATTCATAGATTCATAGAATAGGAAACCTAAAAATATTATTAAAGAAGAGAAAATCCTAGATGCTGTCCCAGAGATTCTTTTTCAGGAGGTAGGCTTTAGGAAATAAATAAATGAGTAGGCTTCAAGTAGTTCATGAACAAATCAAGTTGAAAGATAATGCAGAATCTCCATGAACATTTTTCAGTCCCTGCATATTTGTCTATGGAGCTATCTAGATGATTTTCACTCTGGACCAGTTTTTGATCCCAAGGGACAGTGATAGATAATCTCTGAGGACTTTCAGAGATTTAGGAGCCATGGGGTCTGTTCTTTGATAATAGAAAATATTGATGTGAGTCAATGTCCTTACCTCAAGATACCAGTTCTTGGAATGGCAACTTCTGAATAATTCTGCATATCTTTGGTAAGTTAAGTGTCCATTCATCTCAATAGGAAAGAAGAAATGGAACAGAGGGAAAATGGTCAACTAATCAAACCTAGCTTTGGAGGACTGTCCAGGCCCTAGAGTGAATTTTTTATTTTTTTCTCAATTTTGTTGATATGAAGTCAACACATTTTCAGTGTAGGAAATTTGAGAAGCCCTAAGATGAGACTTGATGTATTATTGTGACAAATACTAGGTTATCTTTCTACATACATTATTAGTCTTTAGTTCCAGTTATGAGATTCTTTTTCTTTTCTTTCTTTATTTATTTTGAAGGGCAGACACATACACACACAGAGCAAGAGAGACTGAGACAGAGAGAGGTCTTCCGTCCACTAGTTAATTTTCCAAATACCCACAGAACTCAGGGCTGGGCCACACCGAAGCTGGGAGCTGGGGACTCGGTTGAGGGCTCTCTTGTGGATAACAGGGGCCCAGTAACTTAAGCCAACACCTACGGCCCTGCAGGTGTACATTAGAAAGGAGATGGAATCCTTAGCAAGAAGATGGAATTCGAAGCAGATCAGGGACTTAAGCCCAGGTATTCCCATATAGGGATGTAAATGTCCCAAGAGAGGTCTTAACTGCTGTCCCAAATGTCTGTCACTAGCTACAAGATTCTTCAATTCTCTTGGCAAGCAACAACCTCTTTGGGTCCATGACTTAATTAACTGCTAAGAATTTCACTTCTTATGAGCTCCGTGATCTTGCTCCTTGTTGCCATTTCTTGTGGGCTGAACTGTGTTCTCCCCTCCTCCAAATTTGAAAGGGTGACTGTGTTTGGACAAATGGCTTTAATGGGGGTAATTAAGTTAAAATGAGACCATTAAGGTGGGATGTCTGAGTCTGATGAAGCTGTTATTACACCATTGACTGGGAAGTTGATAAACAACAGACATGTATTTCTCACTGCTTTGCAGGCTGTAAAGTCCTAAATCAAGACACTGGCCAGTTCAGAGTCTGGTGAAGCCTAACTCCTGCTTGGTGAACAGCCATCTTTTGGCTATGTTCTCATTGTGGTGAAAAGCATGAGAGATTTCTCTGGGGCTTCATTTAGAAGGAACTAATCTCATTCATCAAGGCTGTCACTTTACCTCTTCAAGGCCCCGCTTCCAAATATTCTGAAATTGAGGATTAGGTTCACCAAATGAATTTTGAAAGACTGCAGATACTCAGACTGGACCAGTGGAGCTAATGCCATCTGATTGACAAACTTCTGGAAGAAGAGATTAAGACATGCAGAGGGACCCTGGGTATGAGCAAATCAAGGGAAGACCATGTGAGGACACAGAGAGGGCAGCTATCTTCGCACTTAGCAGTGAGGCCTTCCTTAAAGAAACCAATCCAGACAACACCTTGATCTTGGACTTCTACCTTGCAAAACTGTAAGAAAACAAGTTTCTGTGGAGTCACCCATCTGTGGTGTTTTGTTATGGCAGCCCTATAAAACTGAGACACCATTGCCTTGAGGAGAGTCCTGATTTGAGGTCTCATATCTTCTGGATTATCTGTTCTGTTGACTCCCTCCCTGTCTGCTTAGACTTTCCCCAGATGAGAACCTATGGATCACCTTGGACAATAGGTGTTGCTTTTACCATTCTGTTGCCTACAGATGTGACAGATGGTACACTTTGCTTGATGCTTGGTAAGAGATGTGGAAAGTTCCCCACCTTGCACCAGCTGCACTTCCAGGCACATTGAATTCCTCCTGAATGCTGAAAAAATTTTTCATCTCCAGCCCAATTCTGTGCATGCTCTAATTTCTACTCACCTCATCTTCATTGACCTGGCCAATTCCTGCAAATTCTTCAATCTTCCACTTAGAAATGACTTTGGGAAGTTTTCTTTGACCTCTCACTCAACACTTCTGCCTATCATTTTGTATCTCTGAGGTCCCAAACATAGGTGTGGGTCAGAATCAACCAGCAGGCTTGTTAAAGTGAAGACTGATAGGTACCCACACACAGTTTCAGTTTCAGTAGATTTGGGGAGCTGACATTGTGGCACAATGGGTTAAGCTATTGTTTGCAAAGCTGGTATTCCATATGTGAGTACCAGTAGTTCTAGTCCTGGCTGCCCCAATTCCAATCCAGCTCTCTCTTAATACAGCTGAGAAACCAGTAGAAAATGGCCCAAATACGTGTGCCTTTATCACCCATGAGGGAGATCAAGGTGGAGTTTCTGGTTTTTGGCTTCTGGCTTCTGCTTGGCCCAGCCTAAGCCTTGACAATCAGGACAGTCATTTTGGCAAGTGAACCAACAGATGGAAGATGGTTCTCTCTCTCTCTGTCATTTTTCCTTTCAAATAAATAAAATCTTTTTTAAAAATAGATTTGGAATGGGTTCAATAATTCAAAAAATTTTAGGATTTATTTATGTGAAAGGCAGAGTTACAGAGAAAGAGGAAGAGACAGAGAAATCTTTCTTCCACTGGTCCATTCCCCAAATGGTTGCCAACAGTCAGAACTGGGACTAGCTGAAGTCAAGAACCAGGAACTTCTTCTGGATCTCCTGTGTGGGTACAGGGGCCCAAATACTTGCTCCATCCTCTGCTGCTTTCTCAAGTGCATTAGCAGGGAGCTGGATTGGAAGTAGATCTGCAGGGACTTGAACTGGCATCCATATGGGGAACAGGCATCCATATGGGAAACTGGCATGGCAGGCAGTGGCTTAACTTGCTACGCCACAACACCAGCCCCAATAGTTCAAATTTTTAATAAGTTCCCTGGTTATACAGCTGCTTGCAGTTGATACTGGGACCACCCTCTGAGAGCTCTACTGATACATAGCCCATTTACATCTGTTAATTTTCATCTCATCTTTTTTAAAAATATTTTATTTAGGGCCGGCGCCGTGGCTCACTAGGCTAATCCTCCGCCTAGCGGCGCCGGCACACCGGGTTCTAGTCCCGGTTGGGGCGCCGGATTCTGTCCCGGTTGCCCCTCTTCCAGGACAGCTCTCTGCTGTGGCCAGGGAGTGCAGTAGAGGATGGCCCAAGTGCTTGGGCCCTGCACCCCATGGGAGACCAGGAAAAGCACCTGGCTCCTGGCTCCTGCCATCGGATCAGCGCGGTGCGCCGGCCGCAGTGCACCGGCCGCGGCGGCCATTGGAGGGTGAACCAACGGCAAAGGAAGACCTTTCTCTCTGTCTCTCTCTCTCACTGTCCACTCTGCCTGTCAAAAAAAAAAATTATTTATTTCTTTGAGAAGTAGAGCTCTAGAGAGAGAGGGAGAGAAAGAGAAAAAGGTCTCACATCCGCTAGTTCACCCTCCAAATTGCTGCAATGGCCGGAGCTGGGTCCATCTGAAGCCAAGAGCCAGGAACTTCTTCCGGGTTTCTCATGTGGGTGCAGGGGCCCAAGTATTTGGGCTATCTTCCACTGCTTTCCCAGGCAATAATCAGAGAGCTATATTGGAGGAGGAGCAGCTGTGATACAAACCCGTACCCATATGGGATGTAGGCACTGCAGTTGGAGGCTAAGCCTACTACACCACAGGGCAGACTCCAATTTTCCTCATCTTAGCACCAAAAATTGCAAACTCTTTAAGTGCAAGGATTTTGTCTTTCAAACTGCTGTGCCCAATATTTTTGCAAGCAATAGATATTCAGTAAATAATTGTTGAAAGTGTGAGTGAATAAAAATAGAAATTCTTTACACAGAGAAAATAGTTTTAGAATAAGAGGATCCTTTAAAAGATTTTGTTGTACTAAGGCTAATTTAAAATACATAAACAAGAGAGTCAGTACTTATGTAGAAAGAATTCAGTGTCTAAAGCCATAATGTTGTTTATGCTGATTTGATTTATATACAAAGCCATTTTATAGGTACTTGGCTAGGGTTATTTGACCTCAGGGAGATGTTGTAAAATGTATAGCTGAAAAAGAGAAATGTAAAATAAGATGTGAACGTGAGGTGTTAGGAAAACCAGTCATTATCTAATGAGCACAGAAGGAGCTACGATGAAAATGTAAAATAAAGGAGGCCCCAAGACCCTTTATTCCTCCTCTGGTAAAACTTGAAATCACAAATCAGAGTTGAAGAGGCAGAAGAAACAAAACTGAAGGACACTTGTGCAGACTGTGCCTGCTTGAAACACTGGGCAAAGAGTACAAACTCTGCTGCTTAACAAGAGTGAGTTCCCTAACATTTTCCTGTGCCCTGCAGCCCCCCAAACCTCCCTCCCACCCTCTACCTCGTGGTCCCATCAACCCATTACAACAAGGAGTCCCATGCAGGGACCCAGTGGGCTGTGTGCTATTGACTCAGCTGCCATTACACAAATATTTGTGCTCAGGGACCATTGAGAATGAAAGAGTGATAGCAATTCTCCAATCCCCAACATTTTTCTTTGGCTATCATTAAATGGCAAAGCAATCAAGTAGAAAGCCCCATTTTGCTGACCAGATCACTAACAATGCTTTATGTTATGACTCAAAAGAGCAAAGCAACTTCCCCTCTTGAACATCCAAGAGGGGATTGCAATGAACAGAACATGCATGCTCCCCAAAGTTCATTAGTTGGAAGTCGAGCCCCCATAGTAATGGTTTGATGATGGTGCTGTCACATATTGGATTAGTGCCCTCATAAAAGAAATTCCTATGACATCCCTTATCCCGTCCATGATGTGAGAACACAGCCATTCCTGAACCCTGGAGCAGGCCTTCATCAGATATTGAAGCTGCCTGTGCCTTAATCTTGTACTACCTAACCCCCAGAATAATGAAAAATATTTTTCCATGGTTTTAAAGCCATTCCATTTACAATAGTTTTGCTATAGCAGCCCAAGTTGATGTAGACAGGGTTACGAGGGTCTCCTTGACTTCACTCACCCTAGTGAGTTTATATGTAGCCCAGGAAAAGGAGGGTTCTCAGGTTCAAGTAGTAGCAAAGGGTTCTTTCTCAACTCTGGTTCTATGTCTGGAAATCTAAACTGGCTTTGTTTCTGGTATTAGATTTATCAGCCTTGTGGGGAGCAAACCGGACTAGACTGAGTTACTGGAATTAGGACTTATTCTATGCATCTGCTCTCCCACAATATGGCGCTGGGAGAGAAGTAAACAGCTTCCGCACAGCTGCCTCCAGTTCAACTAATAAACTGTAGGACTTGCTCCTGATTGGAGGAGAGCAGCGTACTCGGCGTGTGGGCAGCCGAGTTAGGATTGGCGGAGGAGGACTATAAAGGAGGAGAGAGACGGCATGCACCAGGAACATCTATGGGGAACATCTAGCTGAAGGAACACCTGTGCAGCCCCTGAGAAAGCCGGCCGGCGGTGTGCCGCTCCCCTGCGGAAGTTGGGAATGTGGCCAGGGGGAACTGCCCTTCCACGGAGGTGGAAGGGATAGTAGCCAACCCGGGAAGAACCAGCAGCAAACCCGGGGAGGACCGAGCAGACGAAAGAACAGCGCAGGGTCCTGTGTTGCTCCTCCACGAAGACGGGGAGCGACAAGCCTAACATTCACAAACCAGATAACTACTTTTCTCCTCAAAACTCTTCACTGTTACTCCTTTGCCTCTAGCTAGGGTAGCAATATGTCTTTGTTCAACAAAGAAATTCCCAGTTCATATGTTTGTAGGGTAATTATTTTTGCATCTCTCAAAAGCTTCCTGGTCTAGACAAGTATATGATCGCCAATTCATTATATGCAAGACTTTTACAATCTGGTCCCATCATTTTGTATGGTTTCACTTTGTGCCATTTCCACTCTCCTGCAACTAAACAATGCTAATTAGTTATTTTTTTCTGAATATTATTCTTCTGTGCCCTTGTACATGCTATTTCCTCTATTGGATTTGTCTTCTTTTTCCCTATTCAACCATCTCATTCCCTTATTAGGTGACTATTCAACATTCAGGCTGAAGCTTATAGGCTTTGCAATGTCTTCTCTAACTTAAATAATCCTCTGCAATCTACTGTTGCATAGCAAACATGTTCAATAAGCCATTTGATGCCCTATTTTGTAAATGTCTTTACATCAATTTATATCCCAGTCATGAATAACTTTCAATAAAACAAACAATTCTCATTTTTGCATGTCATCTCAGTGCTGCATGAGTGAATTATTACAAAGAATATACCTACAAGGACCTAAGGAAATAAGAAATAGTTTCAAAAGAATATCCACTTATGAATACTCTCAATATCATCCTTTCAGTCCAAGGGCCTAACTCGAACTGGAGCAACACGTGCAGTACAAAAGAAATCCCCATATTCACACAGTTTGTAGGAAAAGACACACACTTCCTATTTGGGCGGGTTCTGTGGTCACTGCCTAGCATGGTCTTTGTAACCCGTGAGATTTCTTACTGTATGAGGTAAATAACAACCTCATCAAGAGCTATCCTACTACTCTGTCAGACCCTGTCTTTTCTTCCTCCTAAAAAGTGAAAGAAGGCAGGCAGGCAGGCAAGACAGAAAGACAGACAGACAGAAAGACAGACAGACAGACAGACAGAAAGAGAAAGAAAGAAAGAAAGAAAGAAAGAAAGAAAGAAAGAAAGAAAGAAAGAAAGAAAGACGGAAAGAAAGAAGGATGAAAAGAAAGAAAGACCGCCCCTCTAAGTATCTGTGATAAGTTCTCTTCAAGTTTTATTTACTTGACAGGCAGAGTTACAGAGAGAGAGGGAGAGACAAAGAGGAAGAGAGAGATCTTACACTGCTAGTTCACTCTCTAATTAGTCACCACAGCTGGAACTTGGCCAGGCCAAAGCCAGGGGCCTGGAACTCTACCCAGTTCTCCCATAATGAAAGAAAATGGCACTTGGGCCATTTTCTGCTGCCTTCCCAGGCACATCAGCAGGAGCTGGATTGGAAGTAGAGCAACTGGGACTAGAACTGTTGCTCAAATAAGACGCTGTTGTCATGGGTTGGCAGCATAACCATCCGCACCACAATGCCTGCCCCATCATAATAACTCCTCTGACTAGCCTTCCTCTCCAAGTCTGAGGGATTCCATTAGCCTTCTGCTGTTAGTGTGAGACTGTTAGAGAATGACAGAAAAATTCATGACCTCAAATCCAGTTTGCGAACATATTATATGACTCCTCATACTTCTGGAAATAATAGTAAATGAAGAAAGAAAATGCTAAGTGTGGAATTCTAAAATCCATTTCATCTTTTTCTCTTCTACAGCACTGATTCTAAGTCTGTCTCACAAATTCTATCAGGGAAAAAGGTTGCGGATCAACGTGAATATCTTCACTTCCTAGTTGTCAGTATGCAGAGTACCCACTCTTTGTATGCTTTTTTTTGGTCAGAAAATGCTTCATGATCATATTGTCTCATTGTCTTTTGATACCAATGATATTTTTAGCAGTTTGCAGCATGTCAGGGATGATTTTTATGGAGATTTGGTCCCAAAGGTTAACGGAGTTGTCCATTGTGTAAAGAACAATAATGTCTTTCAATCATGAACAAGTAGTGTTCAACAGCTTCAGAGCTATTGCACCCATCATCAGTTTGGGTTATGGTTTTGCTACTGATGTGAAGTTTAAAATAGAAGTCTTTCACAGAGCAACATAACTCCTGTTCCCATGATAACCTCACTGGCACAAGTCAGCCAAAATCTGTGTCCCACAGCTGTAAGATTTCTCAGAAGCCTGTGTAGGTACCTCTTTTCAGGGCTGGTTTGCTGAAGAGCCCATATTCTCATGTGACAGGTGCACAGTGGCACTGCAGGCGCTGCTCATAGACTGATGGGTCCTATAAAATACCCAATGATCTACTTTATTATATTAATCAAAGGGAACACAGCATCGACATTTCAACGAATAAATAAAAGAACAAAGCTCTACTCTGCTGCAGACATCAGTACTCACCCGAACAGAAAACAGATTGATTAACGAAGGAGTTTTTTCAGAACAAACCTAAGTCATTATGTGTCGAGACAAGTTGTAGTTGTCATTCTACTTTCCAAACATCCCACGGAAGGTTGGAAGTATTCTACCCCCACCCCTCCAAAAAAAAAAAAAAAAAAAAACAGTTATAGGATTTTCATGGCAATTTTCGAATAGTCTTGTGTTTAAATGGACGTTTAAAAGCATTCTTTTGTCGTTCCGTCAGTAGTAACCAACAAATCATCCTCACTGAGGAATTACAGAGGCTTTTAAGATGCATGTAGAAGGGAAGGGTTAGCACTGGGAGAGTTAGCTATAAATAAGAGCCCTTAGGCGTGCAGCAATGATGGCGACGGTTTCCAGCACCACTGTAGGTCTTTGCTTTCTGCTAATCCTGGGCCCATTACTTAAGAGCTCTGTAATTGTTTGGGCTTCAAAGATTCAGTTAAGTGACCAGTACCCACCCAACCCCTCTCTGCATTGCTCTGCATGTATCTCTATGATGAGTTACTGCATGGTTGGTTTTGAATGTCAAAGAAAAGGAATGTTTAGCTAGGATTTGCAGAATTCCTCAGTTAAAAGTGCTGGAATCATATGCTTATATTTCAAGTTTTAAAATTGTTTGAACTCTGCCTCATTTAAGGCTTTCCTCCTTTATATATGTTCTTTTGATATTTTTCCTTGCTGTATAAGCCATAATACTAAGCTCTAGTGTTTTGTCAATAACATAAGGAATGTTGAAGTTTCATTCTGTTATTCTGCAATGTATTATTATACTCTCCAGTATCTACTATCTAAATCTAATCAAGTGTATAGATTAAATGTAGCATATACAATTATTTTCTCATTTGGATAATATATTTTAGAGTAACTATTAATAATATACAATAATTTTTTTTTACCTCTCCCTCTTTCCCTGTAATTCTGACTTTCAAATAAATATATAAATCTTCAAAAAAAATGGGGGAGGAGGCCTAGCGCTGAAGCGTAGCGGGTTAAGCTGCTGCCAGCATCCCATATGGGTGCCAGTTCCAGGCCCAGATACTCTATTTCAGATCCAGCTCCCTGCTAATGCAGGCCTCACTGAAGGCTGAACACTAAAATTTACCAATATCAGCCATCCAATATCACTCTTTCTCCTCAAACTTTCTGGTATTTCAACTTGGAATAGCTTCAACCAATAAAAATTTTGATTTCCTTCAGGTCCTCAATTTTGTAGAAATGTATTTTCCTTTTTCATTGCTAACCTAGTAAAATATGCACATGATTTTAATTTTCTTCTCATGTTTTGAACTTTTCATATTATTATTACACAAATGGTCTATCCAAGGGTGAGCATTTCCCAAGATTAAAACAGGCCAAGGGACAATAACTATTAAGCCTAACAAGGAGAAATTGTTAAGCCTAGAAGAATATTTAGACAGACTGACTTCCTGAGCAATAGGCTCAGCAAAGCTAGTGTAATTCACAGAGGGGGGGCCAGTACTGTGGCCTCTACCTGCAGTGCCAGCATCCTATGTGGGTGCCGGGTTTGAATCCCGACTGCTTCACTTACAACCCAGCTTCCTGCTAATGTGCCTTGGAAAGCAGCAGCAGAGGGCCCAATGCTCGGGCCCCTGAATGCATGTGGGAGACCAGAAGAAGCTCCAGGCTCCTGGCTTCAGCCTGGCCCAGCCCTGGCAGTTGCAGCCATCTGGAGAGTGAACCAGTGGATGGAAGTTATCTCTCTCTTTTTCTACCCCTGTCTCATCTCTCTCTCCTTTGCTCTGTGTATCTCTGCCTTTCAAATAAATAAATCTTTAAAAAGGAAACTCACATAGGACATAGTCTATGGGACTACAAATTAATCAGATTGAAAACATGACAACCCGGGATCTCAATGAACATATTAAGTCACCCTTTTTACACTTAAATTATGTGGTTCTGTAAGACACACACATAACAGATGAAGAATGAATAATTTTATGAAAGCTACTGTGTTTTTAGTTTCATCGAGAGGGGCGGGGGTCCCATATTCACTCCTAACAGCTGATTTAGATGATGGGGTATGGGGAAGACTGGGTCTCACAGGAGAGGGAACTGAAACGGAACTTGAAAACAAGCACCTCAAGGTGAGACCAGGCAGGAGATGCCAACGGATGTGGTTTACCCACAGCTTTGCCACAGAAGTGTTACTTCTGAGAAAAACCTACTTCACCATCAGAATGCTGTCATTAAGTCAGCCTGCCATGGCTTCCTGGTTCTACAGATCGGTAAGTAGGTGAGAGTGCTAAAGTCTACTCCCTCCAATGTTTCCCTGTTTTCCAATTATTGGTGAACATGCAATTTTTTCCAAAGACTATCACAGGTAATGGGATAGTTGGTAGACATAAAAAGTGAAAAAATCAAAGCCAAGCTTTGGTGTTTATAGGCACTCAGTATTTCCCCATCCTTCAGGAACCTGGCAAGTTCACTTTGCCTTTTCTGGTCACTAATCGCATTGAGATGTAACCTTGTGCAAATCTGCACATCTCATTTCTCACAGGTACCTCAGCTACTACTGAAAACAAAAGGTACATACGCACTGTGGATTTAAGAGGACCAAATGCTAGGTAAAGGGACAAGACACAAAAGGGTTAACAGGCCCATTTCACCTTATTTATTTTTTGCCTTCCTTACAAACACAGCGGGGGAGGGGGGCTGACTTTGTGGCTCAGCAGATTAAGTAACTGCTTACTGGCATCTGGGGCATCCCATATTAAAGTGCTAGTTTCAATTCTGGCTGCTCTGCTTTTGATCCATCTCCCTGTTAACAGGCTTGAAAAAGCAGCAGAAAATGGCCCAAGTTCTAGGACCCTACAAACTATGTGGGAGTTCCTGGCTCCTACCTTCACCCTGGCTCAGACTTGACTGTTGAGCCATTTGGGGCGTGAAACACCAAATGGAAGATCTCTTTCTCTTTTGCCTCTCCCTGTCTCTATTCTTCAAATCAATCAATCAATCAATTAAAAATAAATAAAAACAAAAAATCAGAAAAAATATGATTCTAAAGATTTTATTATGATTACATATTTATTTTTTAATGAGACAAGCACAAAACCAAGGAAATTCTCAGATGGCCAAATCAGGATCAAAAACACCTCACAAAAGGAAGTGACAAAATGAAACAGGGCACTTTAATAGAAAAATCGTCATAGGTTAATTTTTGCTGGGGTTCAACGTGGTATGCCATAGCAAACATGTAAGAATGGTTCTGGGTCTCAATTTATCAGATTCCTCTAATTTATTAGGACTGCACATATGAAAGTAAATTGCTAGCAGCTGGTTGCCTACCTAAACCTAGCTGAACTCCTGGGAGCTATTACACAGCTTCTTAAAATCTGTCCCAGTGTGCACCAAGCTGATGTGGGAAAGAACAAAGATACCTCTTCTCAAAGCACCTTATTTCATATTCACCTGGAAGCCCAGGGGATATTTCTCCTAAACACCATATTGCCCAAAACTCCCTTGAGCTCCCTGCACTCTGGTAGACTTTTCCACAATTCCTTGACCTATACACACCATCTATTTGGCCATTGTGGCTCTCAGAAGACCACAGCAAGTCACTTCTGCAGTCCCAAGATGTATGTACTATATATATATATATATATATATATATGCACACACACACATACATATATACATAGTACAGTACCCCTTCTCCTTCTTGAAGTCCTCCAGCTTTTCCATTCTGCCCAAGATCTGGATTTCCTGCTAGCCTGTCTACATGGCACCACTAATGGTTTTCAAAGAGAGAGAGAAAGAAAGGGATTTTTCTTAAACAAACCATAACAAATGAGGTCATATTTGAAAAATAAATATTGGTAAGACTTACAACTTGAAACATATTTTAAAAATTAGACATAGAGTTGGTCTTTTAAAAATTATTATTATTCTTTCCTTTCATGAAGAGGCCCCTTCCCTGCCCATAAACTTTGCTTTGCTAAAACATCTGGGTTCAGCTTGGGCTTTCCTCTTTTTAAACAGACTGCTGAGGCAAATCAAGTTCAGGGCCTGACTTTTTCCATTTGGCAACTTTCATTTCCTGGAAATATGGGGTAATTAACAAATTGTCTGCTTTAATACCCCGTCACTTGGTGTGCATTTGGTAGCGAGATGATTCTCATGCTTGCTGAGTTAAATGAAAGGATATACTTTATGTCATCACAGAAAACACAGGGTCTATTTATGATTTTAATTGCTTCACATCATATACACCCATTTGTATATTTATATACGTATTTAAAGGGTAAGGGTAAAAGATAGTTTGCAAATCGTTGAAAATTTCTATTAATCCATGATAAAAAAAAAATCCTTAAATTCCTTTGGGAAAAAAATCCCTAGATGAAAGCAGGCATTTATGCATGTTTTCGAAGTAACTAGATACTATCGTGCATAGCTTTTGGATTAAAAAGGGAATTCTATGTCTTAGACTTTCTGCTTCTTTACTAAATGGATAATTCAAAACTGGGAGACGCAGCTCTAAGTTTGCTGTTTACAGAAAACACATGCTAATGTAACAGTGTACGAGGAATTAAAGGGAAAATGTCAAACACGCCATAAGATCCAAAATGAATTCAGCTGTTTGCTTTTACTAGGGGGACTTTCATTCTCCAGCCTACCCCTTCTAAGACCGAGTGTTTCTGTGTTAGGCTAAAAATAGCCAGCCAAGCCTAACAACTAGCTTCTGATTGGCTCGGAGCAAAAACCACTCAGCCAATGAGAGCTTCTGGGAACAAAAGCAATTCTTTTGTGTGTGAGATGCTCAACCCACGTCAAAACAGCTTCAGGCTGTAGAAATGATTTTGGTTGCGATTTAACAAGGTAATAATGCATTTCAGCCCTCTGAAAGGTTTGAAGCAGAACAAAGGGGCTAGCAAAATCTACAAAACAAATGGAGCGCTCAGGCTTTCAGCGATGAATCATCCGGGTGCCTGAGCTACAAACATTTGCAAGCCCGGAGAAAAGAAAAGAAAGAACGCCAGAATTTTTTTTTTCCTGTTTTCTGCCTGAGATTTTTAACTTATTTCCCAAGAGTTTTCTTTACTCAAGCAAAAGGCAGTCAAAAGCATTTATGTTGACTATGCACAAGTTGTTATCATTTCGCCGAATTGAAAGCCACTTGTCCACGATTTCTTTTAACTCTTTCAAAACAAAGACTTATGCGTGGTAGGAAGTAGGTAGCAAAGCTCCGGAAACACTGGGCTGTGGTGGCTGGGCATTAAAAACAGCGCAAGTTCTCAAAGTGAAGACAGTTCATGATTAGTGTCTGATTGCTTTCAGGACACGCAGAATAAAGCGGACTTGACTGCAGAAAAGCACCGAGCTCGGAGAGTCTGCGCCACCGTCACGGCTTTGCGCCTCTAGGGGTCGCTGTTGCACAGCGGACCGCTGTCTTCGCCACCCACACCTCCATCCTCCCCCTTTAATCTTAAATGAAAGAAAATGGGCTTGGTAGGTGCCTTCCAGGTAGGACAAAAGGGAGTGGGGAGTCAGTGTTTGAAGCCCTTAAGCATGGTTTATGGTCTTCACTATGGGACAAAGCATCTCATAACAATACAGATTACTTCACAAGAAATTGAAATTCCATAAAGGAAAAAATGTTGCTACAGTAACCACTGGAAACGTTACATAGGGCACTCGTAAACCATTTCATGCCTTTAAAGTAGCTGTATTGTGGAGGTGATCATTAAAGATGGCAGGAGGCTTTATGGGGAACCTACAAGGACACACACTTTAACCTCATACACAGGAAACAGCTCCGGCTACCAAGTCTAGAATACCAGTAGCTTAGAAGTGCAGAAAAGAGATTATTTACATCTTCACCTTCCAGAAAACCATGGGTGCAACATAATTTATTTTTCTCCTGAATATAGCTTTCATGACCAACAGTTAGAAAGTGAAAACTTAATTAGCTTTATTTCTTTCTTTCTTTTTTTTTTTTTTTTTTTTTGACAGGCAGAGTGGACAGTGAGAAAGGTCTTCCCTTGCCGTTGGTTCACCCTCCAATGGCCGCCGCGGCCGGTGCACTGCGGCCGGCACACCGCGCTGATCCAATGGCAGGAGCCAGGTACTTCTCCTGGTCTCCCATGGGGTGCAGGGCCCAAGGACTTGGGCCATCCTCCACTGCACTAGCTGGCCTGGAAGAGGGGCAACCGGGACAGAATCCAGCGCCCCGACCGGGACTAGAACCCAGTGTGCCGGCGCTGCAAGGTGGAGGATTAGCCTAGTGAGCTGCGGCGCCAGCCTAATTAGCTTTATTTCTGATGTGGCATACAAAAGCTAAGAAAATCAAACATCTCAGCAAAATGGAATCATTATTTTTGTCTGATGAGATGTAATTAAGGAGCCATACTTTGGTTAGAGTTACCTCTTTAGGGAAATGCATAATTTGTCATAAAACATGTATTTGTTGATTTTTGGTCCAAACTGCATTTATGAGCCTTTAATACACCTTTGGCCATAAGCCATGGATATGGGCAAGAGGGACTGTGGACAGGAGTATCCTATTTTCCTAGCAAATCATGTACAACTAGAGTGGTAGTACACAATCTTTTTCTATTGCATTCATTTTATAATAGATTCTTTTAAAAATAAGAAGAAAAAAATAAGGAAGAACCCACCCAGTATTTACATTTATAAACAACTAAATCCCAAGAGGATGTGTATATGTACTTTTCAACATGTGATGTCCTGACATAAAGTGAATTCTGGCCCCTTGCAGAACTTCTGTAGGTTATGTTGTCTTCACTTCATCATGCTGACCTGTAGCCAGTTGTAGGAATGTATCACCAGTTATGTAGTGCACCAAGTCATGTGGGAGAGTTCAAGAGTTTGGTAAGAAGTAGGATGGGCTGGTTGCAGCAGAACAGGCCCCAGCTATGAGACTGCAGTTGCCTTTTCTCCCCTGCACCTGCTCAGATGTTCAAAGTCCGGTCCCAACAGCTGTTCTTGTGCCATGATGGGGTGCTCATGAAAGAAGAAAAAGGAGAAAAAGGCAAGCACGCATCCTCTCCCGTAGGCCGGTGCAGCTCTAAAGCTCGAGTCAAAAGTGTGCAGAAAGCTGCTCTTCTCACTTTTTTTTTCTTTTGATTTTTAGTTTTTTTTTTTTTTCCCTCACTTTCTTAGAGGCCTCGTATGTAAGAAATCAAAGGTGATTTATTTCCACAGACGGTCATTGCTATTGTAAAGGTTTACATTATTATCTAGGTAAAATATATGTTTTAAAATGTCCTTATTCTTTTCATTTGTCTCTGCTTTCCCTTCTGTTTGTCATCTATGCTTTTTAATTCCAGAGGGAAGCAGGGAGATGCTGTGTATCAAGTTCATCCCTTCAGAGACAGAAGTGCTGAGGCAAGATGCAGACAGAAAGTGTTCTTGGCTTTGGTTCTCAGCCTACAGAAACAAATGAGGGAGAATAAAGAATGGTTTGTGAAAGCCTAGGGACAGAGAGCCTTCCCTAGAGAAGACCATAACCCCCAGAGTGGTGGAGCCACAGCCTTGGTCCCAGATGATGGCGGGAGAGACAGGACGACTCCAAAGTTCAACAACAGGTGTCATCAGCCTAGAGAAGTGAGAGAAGGTTCCAGGGAGATGTGACTCCACTGACATTCCCAACGCAACCAGAGGCTCCTACCCAGACATATTATGCAAGCAAGCACTTGAGAGCTGCTCAACCACAAGTGATCTCTTGGACTGTGAGAAAATCAGATGTGACCACGTCAGCTCTGAGATAATGGCCTCTTCTCTGTTGTCAGGAGGGTTTTAGGCTCTCACCATCTGGTGAATATGGTGAAATTGGATCTTGAAGTTAAAAGTATGTTCATTTAAGGAAAAGGGTAAAAGGGCATTTCTTACATATCTAAGATTTAAGCCTCATCCAAAACATATTTTCCAACAACTATGTTAATCATTACTGCATTGGAACTTCAGTGCAATCCTATAATGGAGTCAGTACAGGTATTTATCATTTTGCATTAACAAAGCAAGTCATTCTCATCTTTTATTATTCTTCACAATACTCTCTGGGAATTGTCATTACTATAATCTCCATTTAATACACATTTTAAAGGGTTTATAAACATGAAGTGGAGGGATTTGGCAAAGATAATCCAGGCTCTGTCTCCACTGCCAAAACAAAATTTATAATTGAGGTACTTTCCAGGGTAATTGTGCTGCAAAATCTTTCTCTTGTCAGAATTACCTGTATCACTCATGTTGTTCATTTTGGAAATAGCATTGTAGGCTCTGGAAAGTTCACTGGCTTGGAAGTTAGATTTTGAGATTAACTGTGACACGAAGATTTGGGATTTAGCTAGTTATAGGTTCCAGGAAGAAACTGGTCGTAGTTAGGAAGCTAAGAGATGGAAGCCAAAGAATATAAAACACCCCGCAGTGCTGTACTGCATAAACAGCGGAGGTCACAGAACCAGAGCAGAGTGATATACTGTTAGTTGTAAAAATCCTACAATAAAAATCCTGCAATTAAGACTTTAGGGATAGACAAGGAATCTAGTTGTGTGAAAAGCACAAATTTATGAAACTATACGTAGTAAATCTAAAATTAGAGAATCATGGGTAGTCACAGCAGGAAGTCTTCATTTCAAATGGTGTGGATTGTTAGGAATCTAGAACCTCACGAAGAGACTCTGGTCACCAACAATGCAGAAAGAGCCAGTTATCAAGGGAAGAATCCTTTTCTGGGAACTAGTTTCTCACTGCCAACAGCTGTGGATTCTCAACTCCAGCTCAGGAACTGAGTAAAGGGCACTTCTACCACCCTTATTTCATTCATATTTCTCAGCTGCCAAGCATCGCTAATTGACGACAGCACTCTTCTATGAAACCCAGAAGACCCTGAGAATCCTCAATGCAGTGCCCCAAGAGCACAGTGGTCATCCATTGGCATTCCATTATTGGGTCTGTATTAAACAAATTAATGCAGCCTATTGGAGAAAAAGAATTACGGTTCTATAGGGTGGAATGACTACACACCTCAGATTTTCCAGATTGGTCCTTGTTTACATCTCATTGCAATGTAATTATTACATCACTTATTTATTGTGAAAGTAATTTTACAAAAAGTAAAAAAAAATTGTGGCTTTCTCGAGAAACAAAGATGAATAATACCTATATGTACTTCATCAATGAATGGTTGGCCTATATGTACTCCGCTGTTGAAAGTATCCTAGTATGGATTATGTATTATATTGTCACTCTGTTATTAGGCACATGGTGAAGAATCCAAGCCCTATTTCTGACTGTGTAAACTTAAAACTGTGTAAGAACTTAACTGTTAGTTAAGTCACAAGAAAAGAGACAACCTGGGCATTTAGTATTGTGGAGACAGCTCTTGTTTTATGTGCACGCAGATGTCTATGGATTCTGCCTCAAATTTCCTTCTCATAGAAATGAATACCTACAGCAAAAATGAAAGTGAGAGGAGCAGTGACAGAAAATATTCAATGTGTTTTGTGATCCTTAGGACCAGAGCCTCTGAGATAATTTAAAAAGTATTCTAATATTTCTGTATAAATTTCAGGTGCCATTACTATTAGATTTGTTGCCGCTTTTGTTCTCTGAACAGGTACATATGCCAGTGTTAAAGAGCAAATATATGGTACATGGGCTACCACTCTGTCTCCTGCTTCCATGGCAGCCATCATTAATTGATCACAAAATTCGTTCCCTTTCAGCACAGGCTCCATATTAGAATCTTCCTGCATAAGTGCTGCTGGCAGCAGCACCAAGTTAACAGATCTTAAAACTGAACTGAAACCAAGTGTCTGAAAGGCTTAGCCTCTTCTATGTCAGATTCTGTACTTGCAGGTGAAAATACAGAAAAGCATAAGAAATGACAATTGCTTTTGAGAAGCTCCCAGGTTACTGAAGGAGTCAGGTAAGAGCACCATCAGGTGCCGGCGCTGTGGCATAACAGATTAAGCATCCGCCTGCAAAGCTTTCATCCCATATGGGTGCCAGTTCGAGTCCTGGCTGCTCCATTTCCCATTCAGCTCCCTGCTGATGACCAAGGATAGCAGTAGAAGATGGCCTAAGTGCTTGGGCCCCTGAACCCACTTGGGAGACCTGGAAGAAGCTCCTGGCTCCTGGCTTTGGGTCAGCTCCTACCATTGTGACCATTTGGGCAATGAACTGGGAGACCTCTCTCTCTGTCTCTCCCTCCCTTTGTCTATAACTCTGCCTCTCCAGTAAATAAATAAACCGTAAAAAAAAGCACACCATTAATTGCCTGCATAGAAGGACTCAATGATGCTTGTATAGCAGGTACCAATTCCACTCATGTCTACTGATGAGGGACCTATATAAAAATGCTGGAATTCTCAGCACGGGGTCAGATGGGACCCTAGTGTAGTCCAAGAACAATTCATCTTCTCCACAGATAAAGATCTTTAAATTTACAAACTGAAGGATAAAGAGGAACGAACAAGAAGAGATATGGGAGTTCAACACAGAGAAAACAGCTTATGCCAAGCCCTTGTGGAACAAGGTGAAGGGGAGTAAAATAAGGTGGGATATGAGGGTGGTGGCAGCAGAGGTGGCATTTTGGTTCAAAGGAGTTTTACTTAAGGGTTAATGTGAAATACAATTAGAGCTCTGTCCACATGGAAAGCAACCCACTAGGAGAAAGGCATTTACCAATTAACTGCCTACACACAAAACTGTTTTGATGAAGCCCTTTTAAAAAATTAATTAAAAGGTAAAGAGCTCATTAAATCAACTTGCCTCCCTCCCTTTTTGGCTTATTGTAGCCCCAATGCAAATTCGATTATTTCTTGTTTAGTCTTTTGCTGAATTTTCCTAACCTCGCTCCTTAAATTAAGAACAAATAGCCTTGTCTCTACTGATACACCAGTTAGGTTTTTATGTTTGTTTTTTATTTTGTGTTTTTCCAGCCATGGCCATACCACCTTTCGTTGCCATGTCTCTGTGTGAAATATAAAACCTGCCATTGTCTCCAAAACAGAAATTTCTTTATTATTTCAGCATATGGAAGGCAAACTCATGCTTTCCTGGTGCACAAATATTACTGGAGATAGAATAAATTGCAAAATTTTCCTATCCACAAATTCACTGACTTTCCAGATCCATCTTCAAAGTGTTTTTATCTAGGAGTATTCTTTAAGATAATTCTGTGGTAGTGTCTAATAATTAACTCGGTAGGCTGGCCTTTCATTTATTTTAAGCCATACTTGATTATATGTATTTATATTCCTGGTACAGGTAGCATTAATTCTTTGCTGTGTATTCCTCTGCTCAACCACCAGAATTATTCCAGAAACCTGGAGAAGGATATTTCATCTTTTATATCACAAATCCTATCCTAAGTACTCTGCACTTTCCTCTTTCTTACATTAAAATTGTACTCTGTTCAGAAATCATTTTAGTCTTATACATTATAAATATCCCGAAATCACTGAGTGTATGCCTTTATGCAGGAGACTGTTCATTATTTTAGGCACAAAAAGTTTACACAGCTCTTCCATTAAGACAAAAAATATATTTCTGATATATTTATATATGTGATATAATTTGTAAATCTAGAAGTAGCTTTTTCTTAAGATAAATGTTACAAATAAACCTCGGTTCCATTTTTTTTCAGTCAAAAGACTTTCTTTTCCAGCTACAGTTCTCTGATGGCTATAACTGATATGAAAACTTCAAAATATTTTGGGTTTGGTTCAGATAAGCATCTGTGACTTTGAATGTTATTCCAAACTTCTGAGTCCATAAATTAAAAATGTATGAGCAAAAAAGCCCATGCCAGATTTTTGCTCTCAGATACAATCAGCTCAAGTAACAAAGCATGTGAGTGACAAATACAATCTAAATTTTATCTGACCTACAGGCAGTCTCGCGCTTATGAGGAGGCTCTTTTCCAAGAGTTTATTTGTAAGTTGTGTAGAACCCAAGATCAGTTGCCCACTGAATCAATGCTACACTATGTTTTGGGGAACCTAGACCAGCCGATCAGAGCCCCTCCATGGAGGCTTCTAAAGACTTTCTGTTTTACAGTTTCAGTCAGACAACAGTAATAACAGTAATAATCATCATTAATTACTGTATGTGCTTTGCATGCGTTAGCTCATCTAGCAACAACCCTGAGACATACACTACTTTCATCAAGCCTTTATGAGGACAAATAGGTTGAGTCATTTGCACCAAATACTCAACTTATAGAAGCAGAAATTGATACCAGGCATTCTGGCTGCAGGGCCAGTGTTCTTCACCAGTTGCAGAGATGACCGAGGAGGGCTGGAGAAAGAAATTGCTTGAGAAAACTGCAGGAGTGAGGGGCAGAGTTGATGGGGAGGAGTTGAGAACAGCCAGCTGTGGCGAGGGGGGTACTAATTATTAACAGGATAGAATTTGACACCTAATTGCTTTTTATCCGTTATTATTTCTCACTTTTACATCCTCATTTTTTTCTCTTTCTATAGCACCACAGTTTCTACTATTGAAACTAAAGTAGGCAATAGGAAACATGGGAGAATGTAACTACAGTGGCTCAGCCTGAACAGCTGTCTTTGTTCATACCTCAGGGTTTCTGGGCACGTCAATACTTAGCTTCAAGATCAGGGAAGTCCCTGGAAAAGCTGCACTAGATTGGTTACATTGGTGCAAGAGTGGCAGGAGCAACACCCTCCATCGAAGTGAGGAGGACGGGAACTAAGTACCGAGAGAATTCCTCAGGAGCAGTGAGCGTGGGGAATCTGTGTGAGCTGAACTGTCATCAACCACAGTGGACTTTGAGCTTTAGATTCCCAGGTCACTGAGAAAATTAAGCAGAAGTTTCTGCCTGATCATTTCCGCCCTGTTCTTAAGTAGTCTGTAGACATATTGAATCTGGCCCCAACCTAGGTTAGGAGGTTTTAAACGAGTGTGGGAGAGAGTGGGAAGCAGCTTTCATCAGATGAAAGCAACTGGAAAAACAACACTGTGCTAAAAGTTACATGTCCCTACAGGAAAGAAATGGCTAACTCTGATTACTCAGTGACTTTTTATGTTGTTTTTCTTGTTTTGTGATTGAAGGAATAAATAACATTGCTGTCACCTTAAATTTTATTATAGAGAATGAGTAGGTTGTTTATAATTATCAAATGTATATATTATTAAGAAACAAGTTGAAATATTTGTGCAAATTCTATGCTGTCTACCATGCTCTGATTTGCTCTATTAGATTTTTTTGAGTTACTATACTTATCTCCTTAAAGTCATAACTAGCACAGTTTATTTTTTAGCATTATAAAATATTACTAAATGAATAAACACTTGCTTACCACGTTGATTTTATTTTATTTTATTTTATTTTATTTTTTTTTTTGACAGGCAGAGTGGACAGTGAGAGAGAGAGACAGAGAGAGAAAGGTCTTCCTTTGCCGCTGGTTCACCCTCCAATGGCCGCCGCTGCAGCCGGCGCACCGCGCTGATCCTGGCAGGAGCCAGGAGCCAGGTGCTTTTCCTGGTCTCCCATGGGGTGCAGGGCCCAAGCACCTGGGCCATCCTCCACTGCACTCCCTGGCCATAGCAGAGAGCTGGCCTGGAAGAGGGGCAACCGGGACAGAATCCGGCGCCCCAACCGGGACTAGAACCCGGTTTGCCGGCGCCGCAAGGTGGAGGATTAGCCTATTGAGCCACGGCGCCGGCTCACCACGTTGATTTTAAACGAGTGTTTTCTTTTATGAAATTATATTTTGAAGAGTCTTATAATCAAAAATAATTCCCAAGGCAGCAAATATAAAAGTCTGAGGTGCTTTGTTGCTTTTCCAAGCATGCTTATTACATATTTTTAAATTGTTTTTAGAAATGTTTTGTTTTAAGTAGATAAATTTCCTAGATCATTCTTCATGAAATGTTTTTAAAGTTGGAAATATCATGGCTTTGTAATACAGTCTGGGTAAAACAATAAAAGGAACTCAACCATTTCATTATGTACAAAGTATATCAAAATGTGTTATACACCTTAAATATATAGAATAAAAAATACTTTGCTCCTACAAAAACTTGAAATGCTGATTAATCCTAAGTTTTAGAATTAAAACCCTGACTTATATGAAGCAAAGACAAGTTCTCTACTGATTTCTTCCTTCTGAGAGAAACAATAGTAACATGAGCAGAAATAATACATAAAGAAATCTATGTAACTTGATTCAGACCTTAATGTACTCATCAAATAACAGCACAGTAAGAAACAACTCAAACATATCAGTGGTTTATGACAAGTTAGCCAGTTCACGCTGCTGTAACAGAATATAATAGGTGGCATTGTTTATAAACAGCAGAAATTATTTCTCACAGTGCTGGAGACAGGACAGTCTAAGCGCAGGGTGTCAGCAGGGTTGGGTTCCTGTGGGTGCCCTCATCCTCATGGACAGCCTTCTTCTCACTCCTCACGCAGGAAGGGGTGGAAGGAGAGCTCTGGGGGCACTGATCCCAATCATGAGAACTCTATCCTCACGACCTGATCATCTCCCTCAGGTCCCACCTGCAAATACCGTGACATTGGGGGTGACAATTTCAGCATATGAATTTGGGTGACATTAACATTGAGACCACAGTGTGACACAACATTTTGTCTTTGCTTCCACTACACAGGGGAGACAGGGAGACTCGGGCTGGCCTTACTCCTGCTGGGTTCAACAGCTTTCAGCTTGAGCTCACTCCTAAGGTCTTACCATTCTGGGCTCTGGACTGATGAGGCCATCATTCACCATTCACAGAGAGGTTCTGTTTTCATGTGGAAAGCAAAAACTCCAGAACGAACAGAGCCTATTGCAAACATCTGGTTTCATATGTCACCTCACCTTAGTCCATTTCTGCCAGCATCATAGCACAAGTACTGCCCGTGTGACCCCCAGTTTTTCTGGCTTAAGGCTTTCTTCACATTCTTTCACTCAGTAGTCTACCCAGCCTGCCCAAAGTCTTTGCAGAGCACCGCTTCCAAGCTGGGGCTTCATTGTTAGCCTTCAGTAGGTTGTTCCAATGCTCTGCCACTCTGGCAGATTCCCAGTGTGTGGCATATGAAACCTGTCAGTGTATCCTGTCATCATAGCTCACTCCTGCTATGGCTTTCATCGTGAAGTAAACTGTCTTCTATTATTTTGTGCAGAGTTCCAATTAATACTACTTTTTAAAATTTACTTATTTATTTGAAAGAGAGACAAAAAGAGATAAATCTTCCATCTTCAGTTTCACTCCTCAGATGGCTGCAGCAGCCAGGGCTGGGCCAGGTGAAGCCAGGAGTCCAGAAATCTATGTAACTTGACTCTACAGGAGCCTCTGACATGGGTGGGAGGGGCCCAAGTACTTGGCCAGACTCTGCTGCTTTCCCAGGCAAATTAGCTGGGAGCTGGATGGAAACAGAGCAGCTGGAACTTGAACTAGCACTCTGATATGGTATGCCAGCATTGGTCAAGGGGTGCCTTAACCTGTCGCATCACAATGCTGGTCCCCTAACTCATACTCAAACCTTTCTGCAGTGGTGCTGACTGATGATTGGCAGCCAAGGAGGCAAATCCACCCAGAACGTGTATCTGTCCCTGGAGTGAAAAACCTCTGGCTGTTTGTGGACAGCAGGGGTCCCATCTAGTTCACTTTCAGTCAAGTGGAAAGTGCATTTTCTCAAGGATTAATGGTCAGTGTTGTCTCTTCACTCATGGGTTGTGGCATTTAAAAGTGGCAGTGGTCAGGCTGGCTTTAGTGGGTGACAATCCATGCTGTTGGGCCCGGATGTCTCCATGTCAGTCATTGCGATGACTGATGTGCCCATTGTAACTGCTTCAATGTTAACTAAGACAGTTTATAAAAATTTGATTGAACTGTGAGTTTAAGGAGGAATGTTTTCTAATTGGAAATTGATATGTGACAAAATAAGTTTTACACTTATTATCCACTGTCATAAATTAATATTCTTCCACAACCAGTATCCTTTACTTTTTTTAAAAAAAATATTTATTTTATTTATTTGAAAGTCAGACTTACAGAAAGAGTGAGGGAGAGACAGAGAGAGAGAGAGAGAGAGGGAGGGGAGAGAGAGAGAGAGAGAGAGAGAGAGAGAGAGAGGTATCTTTCATCTGTTCGTTTCTCAAATGGCTGCAATGGCCAGAGCTTGGCCAGACTGAAGCCAGGAGCCAGGAGCTTCTTCCTGGTCTCTTATGCGGGTGTAGGGGCCAAGGACTTGGGCCATCCTCTACTGCTTTCCCAGGTGAATTAGCAGGGAGCTGGATCAGAAGTGGAGCAGCCAGGACTTAAACCCACACCCAGATGGGATACCGGCCTTTCAATGCCAGACCCTATCTTATTTTCTAATAACTTAATTTAATAATTTTTTATTCAATTTCCTGATCAGTTGGCCAGAACTGTGTACTCCTATCCATGAATCCATATATACTCCATATATACTCCATATATACTCCTAGGCCATGTCTTCTTCCTTACGAAACAAATGACCGAGTACAAAAGTTGAAGCTCTACATACTAGAAAAATTTCCCCTCACCATTTTATTTAGGAGACCTTTCAGAATATGATTGCAATGTAGCTACAATATGTTTTTAACTTGCACCTTTAGACTTTTCTGCTGATTCCACTGGGCTTACAGAATCCTGCACATGACCTTAGATGTGTAACCAGAGAGACTTTCAACCTGAGTGGACAGCATGGGAGCCTCGATTTTCTGTTCATGTGGATTACTCCAAGTCATTGGCACTACTTGACTGGGTCTCAGCTATATTGTTTCTTTTTTGTTTTGGGCTACTGCTTTGTTAATTTGAATTGGGAAGCTTGGGTACACAGCGATACGTTTGATTTCATAGTCAAACATTCCATCTCTACCAATGCCTCAGAGTATGACAGGAGCTTTCCATTAGAAGTTTTATAATTCTTTACTGTAGAAGGAATATCTTCGATCCAGAACCCCAGGAGTCAATGTTGTGCTTTTCCCATTGGTTCTTGCTATATACTCCAAACAAGCACCTTTCCCACAATCAATACTTTCAACAGTACAGTATCTGTTGGATCATGTGTCCCAAGCAGCAGGGATGCATCCATTGCAAACTGGACTAGCTACAGAGACTTCTACTTTAAGACCCACTCAAAAGTGTTAGTCTTTTGTGTTATGCAATATATGAGGGCCTGACAACATTCTTAGTTAGGGAATAGGTTGTTACAGGCCTTGAAGAGATCCATAAAGATTTCTGCATCTTTCTTTGTGGTAGGGATGCAAGATACATCAGTTTGTCTTTTACTTTGAAGAGGTTGACAGTGTACACTAGGGACATGGAACACGTAAAATATTAACAGAAGTGCAGGTCCCTTATTATTTGTAGGTTTAATCACACTTTGAGCTTGTATGTCATACAACAGCTTTGAGCTTCTTAGCTACTTCTTTTTCAGTATGCCTTGATCAACTTTATAGTAATGAGACAAGGTGATGCCCTATGAGATGTCTTGATGGCTTGATCTCTTTGGAATATATAATAAAAGAAGAGAAT
Organism: Oryctolagus cuniculus; assembly: GCF_051225735.1. Lineage (NCBI taxonomy): Eukaryota > Metazoa > Chordata > Mammalia > Lagomorpha > Leporidae > Oryctolagus > Oryctolagus cuniculus. Next base: position 94,257,365 of record NC_142877.1, read on the forward strand.
GAACACAACCAAGAGACAAAACTGTGAATGTATGTTGTTGAGGGATCCATGTGAATGCAAACTGTGTCTAATTCTTTCATCTGCTGGAATAGAAAAAAAATCTCTGGAGGTGAAGCCTTCTACACTGCTCCTTCAACTTTGCCAATCATTTATGGTCCCCACAGTCTCCTGATTCCCAATAGGTAAGCATTGTCATTTAGGCTCAATTTTTTCATGCCTCCATTGAGTCCATTACTATTAACAAGTTAAGCACACAGACAGTCTCTCCTACTGTTAGCTCTGCAGAAAAGGGCCATGACTGAAAATGTTAATGACTGTTATGTCTGTCTCACCAGCACATTCCTCATGACCTTCAGGAAATGTGCATTCTCTGGGCTCTTCCATGGAACACATTGCTCTGATGCTATTCCTGGCATCACAAAATATGTCCCCTTCCTTTTTTTAAAAGATTTTATTTATTTATTTGACAGGTAGAGTTACAGACAGTGAGAGAGAAACAGAGAGAAAGGTCCTTCCTCTGCTGGCTTACTCCCCAGATGGCCGCAACGGCCGGAGCTACGCTGATCCAAAGCCAGAAGCCAGGTGCTTCTTCCTGGTATCCCACGTGGGTGCAGAGGCCCAAGCACTTGGGCCATCCTCCACTGCCTTCCTGCGTCACAGCAGAGAGCTGGACTGGAAGAGGAGCAACCGGGACTAGAACCCAGCGCCCATATGGGATGCCAGCACTGCAGGTGGAGGATTAACCCACTGTGCCATGGCTTTGACCCCATAAAATATGTCCCTTTCTTTATTTTTTTTCTTTTTCTTTCTTTTTTTTTTTTTTTGATAGGCAGAGTTAGACAGAGAGAGAGAGAGAGAGAGGCAGAGAGAAAGGTCTTCCTTCCAATGGTTTACCTCCCAAATGGTTGCTACAATTGGTGCACTGTTGCCGGCGCACCACGCTGATCCGAAGCCAGGAGCCAGGTGCTTCCTCCTGGTCTCCCATGCAGGTGCAGGGCCCAAGCACTTGGGCTATCCTCCACTGCCTTCCCAGGCCACAGCAGAGAGCTAGACTGGAAGAGGAGCTACCAGGACAGAATCCGGCGCCCCAACTGGGACTAGAACCCAGGGTGATGGTGCCACAGGCGGAGAATTAGCATAGTGAGCCGTGGCACCCGCCAATATGTCCCTTTCAACATACATGCTTCCCTGAGTCTTTTTCACCTTTTATGCCTCCATGATAATTCAGGCATTTCAACTATCTCAAGACTTTCCCCAGGTTTCTGAGACCCCCCCTATCTAGTATCATATTTTCCCCATGCACATGGGGTTTTGCCAGAGCTTCAACTTAATAATAATTTCCTGCATTGAAGCCAGGAGATATGTAGAAACAGTTCCTAGAGAATGTACCATTAACTTGATATGAAAGTGGTCTCTGAAATAGCTTTTCGTCTGAGAAAATGTCTAACTCTTAGAGAAGATTGCGCCTACTCTGCAGGTGCTCAGTCTTAATTTCTTAGGGGCATTCACCCATGTCTCCATCCTGTTTTCATGGTCAAAGTTTTCCCATGTATAACTCTGAACCTAGCATAAGAAAATTTCTCAACTGAGTATCCAAGTATCTTTGCAGCTCAGTAGCTCTAAATATAAGATCCTGAATTTGCTCCCCAGCTTTGCCCACTCTCTGGATGGATAAGAAACTGTTTATTGGTTACCCACGATGGCTACTGGCTCTTACATGTAAATTTGAACTCTTTGTTAACTGGTTACTTTCTCCTTATCTTGCAATGCAATATCATAAAAGCCCCTTCCATTGTCTTTCTGTGGTGAATTCCACTGTCTTCCTATGTGTTCCTCACTCTTTATTTTCCAAATGCCAGAATACTGTCCCATCTAGGGCTTTCACCTCCAGCAAGACATTTTCCAAAGTCCTGACTGGTGAAATTTTTGCCAGTAGAACTATTGTCTTGTGCCTGAAAATGATCTAATTGAAAAACTCCATCTTACTCATTAATACCACAGGTTATTCCCAGTAACGATTGGTATCAGTTGGTCCTTCTGGGAAGCAGAAGCCAATATTGGGTTGAAAGTGAAAAAAAGTCAATAAGGAATACGATCTTTGAAAGACAGATGGGAAAGACAAGCAAGATCATCCAAAGTAAGTCTTTACCCAGTGATGAGGATCTGGATCCTATGAAAGGAGGAGAGGAAGGTCAGAAGGTTGGGTAGAAGAGCCTCACACAGCAATGCAGCTTTGAGAAAAAGCCAAACTCATGGGCTCCTTCCAAATGGAATTGTTCTTATACCACCGCCATACTTGCTGGCTGAGTAAGGCCTGGGAAAAATGAAGCCTTGTCTCAAAACGGAGGCATCACTTAAAGCCATCTGCCCATGAAAGTTGTCATCTAACTGTCCTGCTCTTTTCAGGTTTCCAAGGGAGATTTGAGCAGCATACCCCCATGGCTCTCAAAACGGAGGCATCACTTAAAGCCATCTGCCCATGAAAGTTGTCATCTAGCTGTCCTGCTCTTTTCAGGTTTCCAAGGGAGATTTGAGCAGCATACCCCCATGGCTCTCCTGAAGACTTCTGATTGTGAGGCGGGCATATGATCTAGTAACGAAGATGTGGGTTGGGACACCTGCATCACACATTGCAGTGCTTGGGTTCGAGTCTTGGATCTTCTCTTGATTCCAGTTTCCTGCTCATGCACCTGTTGGGAGATAGCAGGTGAGGGTTCACATAGTTGGATCCTTGCAGCCTATGTGGGAAGCCTGCATTGAATTCATGGTTCCTGCTGGTTGTGGGCTTTTGGAAAGTGAAGAAGCACATGGGAGCTTTCTCTCTCTCTCTCTCTCTCTCTCTCTCTCTCTCTCAGTTTGTTTCTCTCTCTCTCTCTTTCTGCCTCTCAAATAAAATAAATAAATAAGAAAAAAATTTAAAAAGGTTGACACAGAGTCAACAATTTAAGCCAATAAATCTTTCATCAAAACACAAAAGATCTCTCTAGGTATGAGATTAAGGAAACCACCAATACTTGTTTGGTAATAAATTCCTCTTCATAGTTTGCTTCATTCTTTACTATTCCTCTACTCCTATTATCTTTTCTTATCCTTTTAGTTTTATCCCATTTTGACAAAAATGTGCCTTGCATCTTTGTGTGTCTTTGAAATAAGTTTAAGTCATTATATTTATTGTCTTCTTTTAGCTATAATATTGTTTTATATAAAATCCATGCTTCTGATTAATCTTTCTTGTAAGAAAAAGCTAAAGCCAGCATGAAAAAAAAGTTTCACACACACACACACACACACACAAACGTGTTCATGCTTAATTTTTACAAATGTGTGCATGAATTTTTAACTTTGTAAGACATTGAATTATAAAAGATAAGAGAGTATTTGGTATTCTTCAAAAAAGCTCACAACTAGCTAAGCCAGAGGTTGCCTTTTCCCACCCTTGCCCTTTCTATCTCACATCATCATCAAACATAACAATACCCTTGTGGAAGATAAAGACAGCATCCTATTTCCAGTTTCCTTCTAGTTCCTGCTAAGAGAGATTAATTTGTCAGAATGAGAGGATGTTGATCTTCATGAAAGCTAGTCTCTTGTCTAATTAGGTAAAGTTTTCTCATTCATATTACTAGCAGGCTTCCTGTTTGTTCTTAATGATAAATAATTTTGTGCTAAATGAAAAAGTTGTTCATTCAATTGTTAGTAAAGCAAGCATTCCAATCAGAAAATATAGTTTGTGATGAAGAACACTTATCTTCTAAATTCCTAACTATACATTCTATCTCAAAGCACAAATATAAAACGACATTATAGCATTTTAAAAGTATGTTTAAACAGAATTCTCAAAAGATTCTTCAATAAAGTGATGTCAAGTATGTGGTTTTCTTTTTCTTTAAATGAACTCTTGAATGATACTATTTTAGAGTTCTGACTGGCTTCCTAATAAAATAATGGTCTTGTCCATGTGTACAATGGCTCCAAATCATGAAATACATTTATTATGATAATCATGTATTTGTGTAGGTCTTTAATATTATATGCTAAACATTGAGTTAAGTACTCTGAAATTTACATACCAGAAATATTGACTGAATCTATGACCTTGAAATATGTAGAAGATGCCATTCATCGACTCATTCAGTTGTTTCTGAAGCAGAGAGGAAGAGGAAGAGGGAGAGGGAGAGAGAGAGAGAGAGAGAGCTAACCAAAAAAATTCTTGACATTTCAGAATACAAATGAGCAGTTCATTTTGTACTAAGTAGGTAGCTATCATATATGGCTGATCATAGAAAATGCAAAAGCTGAAAGATATGGCCTCATTCCACTCGGCTTTACAAGTTTGCCTTTGCACTTTTGATCTACATATCTCACATAGAACAAGTTGGTGAGTACAACCACTCCTCCTATATTTTATCTCTACCCCAACCTGGCTCCTCTTCCAAAATAGAACATGACTAATGTGCTTCAGCTGGGAATGTGTGCAATTATATTGGTCCTCATAGTTTGTTCCTTTGGAACATTGTGTAACAGAAGACTATTCACTGTGGAACACTCCTCCATTTGAAATATGAAATAAGATTCTTCCATTAAAGTACTGAGATACACAGTGAAATCAGAAAACATTTCTTCAGATTCTCTTTCTCTAATGTGTGATATTGACTAATTTGGCAAGTGATCAAAGCTCGAGATGACTCAAGCCTTAAATTCAAACTATCAATGGAAATAACAGAGAAAATAATGATATATGTTTGGAATGTTAGCTCCTTGAGAATAAGGAGATTTTATATGTGGAAAGATATCATGCATAAGTTAAGATAAATGACTATGGAGTCGTATTAATGTTGAGGATTTTCAGTTTACTTAACTTTTCCAAGTGTCCATTTCCCAATCTGATTACAGTATCAATAATACTTTCTTTATGTGGTTGTTTTCAAAATCAAAATGGGGGCTGGCGCTGTGGCATAGTAGTTAAAGCCACCACCTGCAATGCCAACATCCCATATGGGTGCTGGTTTGAGTCCCAGTTGCTCCACTTTCCATCCAGCTTCCTACTGATGTGCCGGGGAAAGCAATAGAGGATGGCCCAAGTCCTTGGACCCCTACTCCCATGTGGGAGACCCAGAAGAAGTTCCAGGCTTCTGGCTTTGGGTCAGCCCAGCTCTGGCCATTGTGGCCATTTGGGGAATGAACCAGAGGATGAAAAACTTCTCTCTCTCTCTGCCTCTGCCTCTCTGTAACTCTTCCTTTCCAATAAATAAATAAATCTTTAAAAAATTTAAGGAGAGCCATGTTGTGGAATAGTGGTTAAAGCCACCACCTTCAATATCAGCATCCCATATGGACACTGGTTTGAATCCTGGCTGCTCCACTTCAGCTCTAATTCTCTGCTAGTGGCCTGGGAAAAGCAGTGGAAGATACCCCAAGTGTTTGGGCCCCTGCCACCCATGTGGAACACCCGGATGAAGCACCTGGCTCCTGGCTTTGGCCTGGCTCAGCCCCAGCTGTTGTGGTTATCTAGGGAATGAACAGCAGATGGAAGATTCTCTCTCTCTCTCTGACTTTCAAATAAATAAATAATTTTTTAAAAAAATCGAAATGAATTATTTATGTAAGCACTGTGTTATATATGAAACTCTTCTCTATACATAGTAAGTGGTCAGTAAATTATTACTAATTTTTGTACCATTAACTGACAGATACCTCCAGAATATTACATTTATTGATACAAAAATTCTGGACGTAAAGTGATTCCATGATACTAATGTCCTTTTGAAATATATCAAATTCAAGGAAAGTTATTAATGGATTAGAACAGATAATATTTGCTACAAATATGATAAAGGCAAGATTCATTAGAATTCTGGGGCCTATTTTGTAATAAACAAAATATAATTAAATAATATCCAAAGTAATCAAATGAAATAAAGTATTTCTAAATTACTACATAGATGACACATGACAATTCCAGGAAGCCATAAAAACATCTGACAGTTTCTTTGTCATAATTTTTCTTTCTGAAGATGTATATGAGAAATTTTTAACATTTTGAAATATATAACATATATGCAGCAATTTGTTCAAAATGTTTTGGTGCAGGAGTCCGTTAAAAGACTCAGAAATGATTTGTGGGTAGTCTTTTCACCTTAAGTAGTTGCTTCTGAATTGATACTAAGGTACTAAGGTCCTGGGTCTTTGGCCAGAAGAACTCTGGAAGAGACTTGTGAACTGGACACAGAATTTCTGTCCCTGGAGACCTGGATGATTTCTCAATGCATTTGAATTTCTTGTGGTTTTCAGGGTGTGGCCTGATGTTAATACTGGCTTTTCATTTGGAGTAAGACACAACCTTAATAAGTGTGTAAATGTTATTTCTCATGACCTTCTCTGCTGACTGCAGACTATAATCCCATGAGATCATGGACTTTATCTGTCCCTTCACAACTGTTTTTTCCTGTTATGCTAATGCCAAACAAGAGAAAGCTTTAATGTATATGTAGACTGTTATTCCTTTCTTTTGTGGAAGCTAATTGCCTCATCCAGGTATAAAGACTTCAACTCAGCTGGTTGACAGTTGGATACTCTACTTCTAATGGGGTTCTCAGTCCACTCCACAACCTACTTCTCAGGCTTCTCTCTGGAGCCAGCTCCCCTTGCAGCCCTGGACTGCATGACATTTCTGAGATACAAATCCAGTGGATGATGAGAACCTGTTCAGTTTTGACCTGGGTTACAGCTCCACATACTATTTTGAAACTTCTCTAATTGGTTATTGAAGACCACTCCATCCTTTCCCCTCCATCTACACAAAGGGAATGGTCTTTGCAAAGTTACATCATGTATAAATCACAAAAACGTAGATAAAATTTATATCTTCCCAAAGCAAATATTAAAGCAATCTCTATGCCTAGCTAAACCCAATTCTTGAATTTACTATGTGCTACCATAGACATAAAATCTATTGATAAAGACAACTAAAGAAGTTGGTAGAAAGGAAGTAGTTATATTTATCTTAAACTAGGCCTATAGTTTCATTAATTCTGGCTTAAAGCTTAGAGAAACTACCAACTCAGATTGCTAAATTCGATGATTAGGTAAATATTTACATATAGGTTTTTTTTCATAAATTTGTTATTATCTTCATCATTGTCATCATCATTTCTATCTTCTAATTTATCTACCATATATTTTCTTTGCATAAACATCTATTTAACTCATTTGCTTGTTTTTAAGTGTATTTTTTTCTTTTCAGTAATTGAATTTTGAAAGTTCTTTATATATTCTGGAAACAATTCCTTTAGCAAGTATGTTGTTTGCAAGTATTTTCTCCTAGTCTGTGGTTTATTTTTCATTCCTCCAAGAGGGGAAGAGATCCTTGACTTTCATCATGTTTATATCCCCTCCACAGGACAATCTCCTCTTTGACTTTTATATTGAAAAAGTTGCTTGTTCATTCTGAAAATTTTGATAAAATTCAATTTATAATATTTTAATCATGAGTTTAGTATTATATCTAAAAATATTTGCCTGAGACATTTTATAGTTTTAAATCATAAACTTATATCTATGATCCTTTTTCACATTATTTTTTGCTTAAGTTGCAAGGTATACAAAGTGTTCTTTTTTTTCCATATGAATACCCAATGATTCAGCCTCAATTTTTGAAGACTGTCCTTTTCCCATAAAATTGTTTTTGGATTTTGCTCAAATAATATGTATATATGCTTGAGTCTATTTCTAGACTATTCTACTATATTTCTCTATATAAGAGGACTTCAAAACACTGGTGAAGAAACAGACTTGATGTATAAAGAACCAATAACCTCACCAAGTTGGAAGATCCCAAGCTCCCCATGGGAGAACAGCCTGACTGATGAGCAGAGGACCAAGCTAAGCCATGCCCAAAGTGTTTTCTTACAGAACTATGAGATAGTTAATGTGAATCATTTTAAGACATTACTTTGTTGTAATTTGTATGCAACAATAGATAAGTAATAGAGAAATATATACTTGTTCAGGCATATTTCTGTGCTGTCATAAAGATGGAAGGTTGCCCATAGAACTTCAAGTGACAAAGCTCTGGGACTTCCCATTATCGACTAGGTCATCCTGTCAAACCCAGTAGACTTAGAGGTGGAATGATTTAGTAATTGTTCAGTGTCACATACAGGTAGTACCCCCAGAATAAAGCCCAAGTTGTACTGCAAAGCATGGATAAGCTACATTAGCAGGTGGCCTAAATTTACATGTCACATACAACAGTTGACCTGGTGTTCTTCCTTCTCAGCATTTACCTATTGCCATTTTGAGACAGGATGGAGGTAAACCCTCTAAAGGAAGAGGAAAAGGTTCTGGGGTCTGTAAGTATGTTGCCTTGGTAGATGGGTATAAGCCAAAAATAGATGGATTCTTCATTATAGCAACAATCATGGGTGTTTTAAAAGATAGTAGGAAAGGAAAATCTAGTGGCAAAGCAATGAATAGATAATCTAGTCACCACTTGAGTTTTGAAAGCAACATGGCCCAAGATAAGAATATATAGCAATATCTAGGCAGTTTCCAATGACCTGGTTATCTGGTCAGGAACCAGGAGGAAAAAGGATTATAGGGTTTGGGTCGAGTCAATAGGGTGGATACATAGTTGAAATGAAATGCAGAGTCTTATGATATGACAATGTCTATTGGAGACCATTTTCATGGAAATGGCACTGAATAATCAAGTAAGCAAAGTGACTCAGCCAGTTAACATTAGTTAACCTTTACCATTGTCTATGCTGGAACTGGCATTATGGTAAATAACTGGAATGAACGTAGTGTCAAAGATGCAAACTATATATAGTCTACAAGCAACGTTTCCACTTTCTAAGTCCATTCAGGTCCATTCGAATACCTGCTCTTGAGTGACAAGCAGAGATTAACACTAAGCACATGCTCTGGCACTGTCCTTTGAAGAAGTCAACCAGGGTCTTAGTCGCAATTTGACCACGTTACACTCTGTGGTTCACCCTAACAGGGATAGCTATTTACCACAGATCATCTCAGTCCATTTCTCACTGCTTTAGCAAAATAGTACAGATTGATTAGTTTGTAATAAGCAGAAATTTGTTGTCTTACAGTTCTTAGAGGCACAGAACTTCAACATTGAGGAACCGGCATATGGCAAGAGCCTTCTTGCTACATCATCCCATAGCAAAATGGCCAACATAATGCAAGAAAGATCAAGAGGGGCTTGAATTTTTCCTTTTATAAGGAACCTACTTCTATGATAATGAGATAATTCCTGGGATAATACTTTAGTCTATTACTAAGAGCAGAGGTCCGCATCTCATTAGGCCTTACCTCCCAACACTGTTGCATTGGTAATAAAGTTTCCAACACATTTTTTGGGTGGAGGGAATATATTTAAATCACAGCACAAATAATGTTTAACATTCAAGGTATAGCCAGCTCAACTTTCTAAAATTTATGGAATGCCCAATCCACAAGCATTGAAACCCAAACCATAAATCACCGAACAAATGGACTGACTTCACAGCAATGAACTGTAATCATGCTACACAGCCCAAATGTAACTGAATTCACAGAGCTGTAACATGCTTCTACAGATCTAGCTGAAGCAGCAGTTCAGGAGAAATGACCTAAAAGGATGATGCACGGTCCTTCACAATGTAGCATAGGCACCAACACAGAACTTTCAGTGCTGCGTGAGTACCCCATAAGAAGAAAATGAGGAGTTGGAAATCCAAGAAACAGAACTCCACTTACCATCCCACTTGGGGAGGAGAATACTGGTAGCTACAAGGTAAGGGCCAGTGGTGCTGCTGGACATCCTATAATGCACAAGAGAACCCTCCTACCACAGAGTTTCATCCAGCCTCAAATATGCTAACACTGAAAAACCCGCCCTGGAGGAGGATCTGCTTTTGACAGAATAGCAAGGTAGTATTGGATCACATAATATCATAATATTGCACACTTTGGACTCCCTATGGCAAGAAAAGTAGTTGTCACCCTGGAGAAGTAATTGACCCTTATTAGTTGAAGGATATATTGCTGTTTTACACAGTGGGATAGGAAAAGCATGCATGGAATTCCCACATTTTCTCATACCCCCTTGTGTCATGAATGAATGTGAGAAATAATTATGAATGAACATAAATAGTAAATCCTGCTAAGAAAGAGATAGCTTCCGAGAGCTCAGAACAATGGTTTAGGTCAAGCCCCCAGGCAGGCCACCCAGAACTGCTGGCATGATAGCTGAGAATGAGGGGAATGTAGAATGGGTAGTGGAGGAGAGATTGGAAGAGCAATTGGCTGTAGAGATGGGAATTTACTTCAGTGATCTCCTTCTAAGCTTCCTTTCAGGAAGAGAGGCCTATAGGGACCTTGCAGGAGCTACTCAACTCGGGAGAAGCAGCACAAGGTGTGGCAGTGACGGCTTGGAGGGTGAAGGGGTCAGATCTCCCTCCAAGAAAAAAATTGTCACAAGCAATACAGTCAGATGGCTGCCTTTGGCTGCCATGCTGGTAGGATCTGTTTCAGTTTCCAGTTGCTGGTTTTAGTTTCTCTCTGCTTAATAGAAAGTGCTAGGCATACAAGTAGAGTTGAAGAAACAAACAGGCTGATTTATTATTAACAAGAAATTTAACATATAATAGGTAGTAACTTGCCAGTTGTCTATGGTTCCTATTAGCATAAAACATTCCTCTTGATACTTAATGGTTTCCTTTTCCCTTTCATAAAAATAATATTAATTTACATTTCACTTTACATTTCTTTTTATACACTTAGTGACAGAAAGTAAATGCATATTTAATTGTGACTTTTACCTATAGAACTTTGTTGGTTAATCAGTGGAGATGAAATTAACATGATAACCTTATTTGGAGGGACTTGTTCTCTGTATCTTACTTCTGTCACATGTCTCACATACCATATCTCTACTCTGAGGTTTATAAGTTTGTGTCCAGAAAGTATGTGGGGTTGAGGAAGGCATGCATTTCGGTTTAGCAGGTTTTGCTGCAGGTTGGGACAGCTGTGTCCCACGTTAGAGTGCCTAGTTAAGTGGCAGGTACTACAGGCTCCTGGCTGAGCTTCTTGCTAATGTACCTGGGAGGCAGCAGCTGATGGCCCAAGTGATTGGGTTCCTGCCATCCATGTTGGAGACTCAGACAGGGTTCCTGGATTCTGGCTTTGAATTAGCCCAGCCCTGGCTGTTGGAGCTCTTTGGGGGAATGAACTAGTGGATGGAAGATTTCTCTCTCTCTGCTTCTTTTTTTATTATTATTTGTTTATTTGAAACTCAGAGCTACACACAGAGAGGAGAGGCAGAGAGAGAGAGAGAGAGAGAGAGAGAGAGAGAGAATGAGAGAGAGGTGTCTTCCATCTGCTGGTTCACTACCAGATGGCTGCAACAACTGGAGATGCGCTTACCCGAAGGCAGGAGCCAGGAGCCAGGAGCTTCCACTGGGTCTCCCACACTGATGCAGAGGCCCAAGGACTTGGGCCAACTTCTATTGCTTTCCCAGGCCATAGCAGAGAGCTAGATGGGAAGTGGAGCAGCCGAGGCTCGAACTGGCACCCATATGGGATGCTGGCACTGCAGGCAGCAGCTTTACCTGCTATGCCACAATGCCGTCCCCTCTCTCTGCTTCTTTTTCTCTATGTGTTACTCTGCCTTTCAAATAAATAAATAATTATTTTTAAAAGTTCATAGAAATGTATAAAAAATCTACTCATGGATTTAAAAATTATTTGCATCAAAATAAGTTTAAATTTTATGTTAAAATATTATTTATTTATTTTTCTTGATTTAAAAATCAGAAGGGGAAACATAAAGACAGGTAGACAGAAAGAGATCTTCTGTCCACTGGTTTACTCCCCAGATGCTTGCAACAGCTGAGGCCAAACCAGGCTGAAGCCAGGAGGCCAGAACAAAATGCAGATCTCTCACATGGATGGCAGGAATCCAAGTACGTAAGCCATCATGTGCTTCCTCCCAGGGTATTCATTAGCAGGAAGCTGGATCAGAAGCAGAGTCAGAACTCAAACCCAGGCACTTTGATAGGAGACACAGGCATTCCAGGTGGTGTCCTAACCACTGCACTAACCACCTGCTCCAAGTTTACTTTTTAGATACTTTTGTAGTTCTTTATTGAACGTCTAGTTAATCTTACTCATTAACCATTCCTGAGTTGTTCTTATTCTTTTTAGTATTATATCAAACTTGATTTGTGATATAGCTTTATGCACTTGGATATACATGTTTGTAAGTGTTGGAACATATGCTTTCCATATGATTTTACTTTCATCTAAAAATTATTTCTTTTTTTGCTGAGAAAGGGCATTTGGCCTAACAGTGAAGACATCTGTATTGCACATTGGAATACCTGAGTGAGATTCCCACCTCTGGCTCTTGAATCCAGCTTCCTACCAGTGCCGACCCTGGACAGTGATGGTAATGGGTAGATTGTATTCCCAGCTCCAAGATCCAGTGAGGCACAGCCCCAGCCACTTCAACCATCTGGGGAGGAGGTCTCATGCTTTCTCACTGTCTCTTTCTTGGCCTTTCAAATAATTTTTTCAAATCTATTTTTGTTGAACATATTTTCAGCACATCTGCTTAGAGTTATTTTCTTTTAAAACTGTTTATTAAATTTTACTAGTCTTCCTCCCCCTACCTCTTTCCTTCTTTCCTTAATATATGCATTTAACTGTTGCCTAAAATGTTTGCATTTTCTTTTGTTTGACTGTCTTATGGCTTTTAGTCTCAAAGATTTGATTATGTGCTTGCTTGGGTACTATTATATATAATTAAATGGTTTTTTTCCTTCTTTTCTTTCTTTAGAAATTATAAATAAAACCTTAAGAAGTAGAACTGTTTTAGTATGTAATAATAGACCTATCTCCAATTAATTTTTCCCTGAAGAGGTAGAAAATTGAAAAGTATATGTGTATGTAAGAGAAACATATATACAAACTAAGAAAATGAATAAAAGAATAGAGGACATTTAACTCTGGGAAGTAATTAATTCCAGTTGACACAAATTACAAAATAGTAAAATTTTAGAGGGTAGGGGAATTAATGCTTGGATTTTTTATGATAAATATATTAATTAAATTGCCACAAATTAACAATCTTATACATGTTACAGATAAAATCAATCAGTGATAAATCAATCTGGTGGCTTGAGAAACATTGTTTTCCCTAATAAATTCTTGCCTTTTTTTTAATCCACAAGAAACTGACCTGATTAAAGGATTAGCATCTATAAGGGGGTTTTTAAAGTGGAAATAACTTTGGGAATGAGTATCAAGATAAATATAATCTGCTATTTTGTCTCACTTGTGAACTAAAACTACTCACATCCACATATCCTCATTATTACCATTGAGAACTGAGCTCACCTGTGTCAATAACACATACACATTTATTCTGGGACAGTTCTCACCCAGGTAGATAAGAATATAACCAATAAATAATTTCATACATCATCTCATGAAACTTGTACAAACCAATATGGACAGTTTGCTCATCTAGGCAAATAGTTTTATCGGGATAATAGATTACTCACCTGTCAAACAACTCACTTGTCAAAGAGTATTTTACTGGACTGCTTCAAAACCCTTTATTTGCCATGTCTGCCAATTTTATGCCACAAGCTTTATTAGTCCTAATCAGTTTCCAATATGAACTCCCCCACTCTCAAACCAATCGTGACAAGACCTCAGACTCAATATATGTCTGGCTCTGACATTCCCCTTCAGAGAGAAAACTGACAGTCCAGCTGATTTTCCCCCTTACTACAGCAGGTTTCATATATTGAGCTTTGCCAGACATCTTTTCTGTGGGATATATTTATGGAGTGGATATTGATAGTGATAGCTACAGCATCCCAGCCTCTCTTCCATTGTTACCCATGCCATTCAAAAACATCTCAGTTCCATCATACTTCACTGATTCCAACTGGACTTGTGAGAGGAATATATATATATATATATATATATATATAATGATCAAATTAAGAATGCTATTATTCTTCTGTATAAGGTTTGTTTGAAGAAAGCAGATGTTTATTCTAGAGGTATTACTAATTGGATTAAAGCATTGGATTATGAACAAAATGATGGCAATAATGATATCAGTACTAAATGACCTTAGGCCTACTATCTGCTTCAAACTTTCAGCTACTTAATCCATAAAATAAGGACAATAAAAATAATTATAATTGCTAAAACATATTTGGCACTTACTCCATCTGATGTGAAAAGTGAAATCAATACACTTTCCTGGTTTATACTAAACAATACATCCGACACAAAACAATAGAAATATGGAGCGGGCAATTATTGCTCCTGTAAGATAAACAGTTAAAGCAACTTAATTAACATGACTAATCACTTATTCATCAATACTTGTACCATCCCCTTGCTCGGCTGTGCCTTCCAATCTATAACTTTGATGTTGTAAACTGTCCAGACCCAGTTACTCTCCTGTTTTTCAAGATTTCTCATAAAATAAGTTCTATATAGTCCACATGGTAATATTATATGCAAATGCATGTGTGTATATATGATCAGTGATATATGTATGTATCGATATATATGTAACCATCTGTTTAATGATATGGATCTATTCTGAGGAATGTGCCATTGACAATTTTGTTGTTGTGTGACTGTCACTGACTGTACCAAATTAAGATGGCTAGGGGATATAACCTTAGGAGATTTTTTCTTTTTCTCCCGACTTCCCCTCTTCTGAGAGTACCCTCAGACCATAGAAGGGTATGTCCCTGTACTGCAATAGGCTTAATAAGTTGAGTTCTTCTGGCTTTTAGTGGGTTATTTTGGACTTTGTCCTGAGTATACCTTACATCTATTAATTTATTTTGTTCTCAAAATAGCCCTGTTAGGTAGGACATACTGTTATTCCCATTTTACAAAAGAGAAAACTGAAATCTCTAGTATTAAAGTAACTTTGAGAAATGCTTTTATGAAAATTGAATATAATCAAGCATGAAAACAGCCCAGTATAGATGCCAACACAGAGTAAAGCTTATGAAATGGGATTCATATTTTTCTGTTATACTAATAAAGGAGGGCAGATAATTACCTCAACAAAGAGACATCCAACTTAAATGTTTTAGAACTGCAAGTATTATGTACATTTTCAAATCCTCAAAATATTTAGTAATAGAACATATAGACTTTGGGAAATTTTTAGAAAATGTTCATTTCTTATTTATATGGAAATTAGTATATAATTATAGAATATATGTTTATTTTTAGTAATATCTTCTTTTCTCAAACAATAAATAGCCCCTTTTTAAAAGATTTGTTTATTTATTTGAAAGTTAGAGTTACAGAGAGGCAGAGACAAGGGCAGAGAGAGAGAAAAGGAGACCTTCTATCTGCTGGTTCACTCCCCAAATGGCTGCAATGGCTGGTGCTGTGCCAATCCGAAGCCAGCAGCCAGGAGCTTCTCTTGGGTCTCCCACACTGGTGCAGGGGCCCAAACACTTGGGCCATCTTCTGTTGCTTTCCCAGGCCTTAGCAGAGGGACTCGAATCAGCACCCATATGGGATGTCGGCACTGCTGGTGGTGGCTTTACCCACTATGCCACAGTGCTGGCCTGTAAATAGCTCCTTTTAAAAGAAATGTCTTTTTAGTCCTTTGATCTAGAGTGAGAATATGACTTTCTGATATAGTTTCTACCATTGCTGGAGCTGCAAAGGTAAGGGTTACACATTAGCTACATGTCATCTTGGTCAAGAGTCAGTAACCTTTATAGGGAATTGCTAGGTGGTAAGTATTTTAGGCTTACCAAATGGTTTTTGCCACAACTGTTCAACTTTGTCACTGCAATGCAAAAGCAGTCAGGCAATAAGTAAGTGAAGGGGTGTAACTGTTCTTTAAGACATTATTTATAAGAGCAGTGGGGCCTAGTTTGCTGACTGCTCTTCTGACTTTGAGAGTCACAAAAGGATGATATATTTTCCTTCGTCCTTGATTTCCTACACTGATCTGACAGTCGTGGGAGTTGCTCATTTATAGATATTAGAGTGTTTCTTCCCCATTCACATGCCCTATCACAAACTTCTCTGAGACATCATGATATGTAGTGCTGTGCTTTGGTGGCCTCTGTGACAAATCAAGATAAGTAAACCCTGGCTGGGAAACACCAACTGAGTTAGTTGCTGTAATGTGCAATATCTGAAAGTCTGGATGGTGCAACGCTAACATAGCCTGGGGCTTCACTTTGGAAAAAAGGCAGTCTCTGCATGAGCTTAGACAAAATTTCACCAACGATGAAAGAACTATTTTGTCAAATTCAGCACCCAATCCAGTTTCATTATTTTAGAATATAAAGCTGTTTGGTGATTAACTGTGTTTACACTTGGCAAAGGATTGCTTCCTTTTCTGAGAGAGAAAAAGACAAAATAGCTCATAAAACTTTCAAAAAGCTTTTGACTTCAAATAGTTCCTACAAAACTGCATTTGGATGAGATAAGTGTGGAGGAATCAAATCCATATGGATTATACTTCTTTTAAAGTAAACACTGATTTAAAAAGTGAGAGGAATTCTTGGAAAAATAGACTTTAGTCTTCCCAGACTCCAAATAGTCAAAAGGCAACTCTAAGAAATTTGATAAACCCCAAGCGCAGCTGGGTTTACCCATGCTTAATTATGGTGTTTTCACTGTATATCATATAAAAATAAACAGCCTCAGGAGTGGCCTACACTCAAATATTTAAAAAGAGTACAAGGATTTTCATTTATCTCTAGAGTAAACTTTTGCCCAGATTCTTGATTTTAAGGTAAATCACATTATAGTATTTGAAATGTTAAAATCGTGAGTACTTGTCACTCATATTTTATTTTTATAAGTCCGGTCTTTGCCCCAAATCAGAACTAAAAATGTTCAGAAATACCTACACACAATTCCTACAAGGTGACTTATCCTGATTAGATTTCCATCTAAATGTTTACTCATCAAAAAATGAGAACCTGATGCTCTTATTTAGTTAAATTATGTGACCTTTTGGATGGGGATTAATGCTTACCACAAACAATCGAAAGCAAATTTTCTTAACCATAATCTCAATTCAAAGTAAATGAATTCAACTAGGCATTTATCCATTCCCTACCAGGTTTCAGGAGAATTGCTAAGCACTGAAAGTTCAAATAGAAGACATGGTCTCTTAGAGGAGCTCCAGGAACAAGCGGTGATGTTAGTTATGCAAACTATTACAGTATAATGCAATGCTTGCTATAACTCCAAAGGACAAATGATTAGTTTCATGAAGGAGAAGGTGAAGGCTTCTTAGACAAAGGACATTTGAATTGGGTCAAGGTAAGGGATTTGCCTGATGCAAAACAGAAGCAAAGCATTTCATGTAAAGGGAGCTGCATGTACAAAAAGTGGGATAATTTAGGAGAATCTGGAGCAACTTTCTGTGGATGGAATATAACACAGTGGGGGAAATGAGCAGAGATGTGACTAGAATGTCACACCGCAGCACATATAGAACCTTGTAGGCCATTCTATGGACTCTGGAATCAATGGAGGATTCCGTGGTCACTATCAGATATAGTGAGAGAGAGAATCCTGAGAGCAGTCTGCAGAAGAGTTCTAGGGGTCTGTGTGAATATACATGTGTGCATGTGTGTGTGAGTAAGGGAGAGAGCAAAAATGCTGAAAAAAGAACTTTTTGGGACAATCACAATGAAAACGCAAAATATGTATAACAAATCATTTAGGCAAGTATACTTCCTACACTGTCACTTGAGAGGCTCTGTGAGAACAGAGACTATGGCTGGCCTACTCAGTGTATGTCCCAGTGTCTGTTTTAGCACTTGGTACATATGTATGAGTAGCATAATCTCATCTAGTAAGTGAATGAAGGAAAAATGTACTGATCATGTTCTATCGATATGACTCAATATAGTAATAAGTCATTAATGGATCTCGGGAAGCAGGAGATTCGTGAAAAGACTGAAAGAGAAACAAAAAACTGAAAGGGAGCTTGAGATTTTCCAATTTGTTTCCACGTGTCTCTTCAAAGTTCAGTCCGTGACTCTGTGGAGCAGTCCCTTACTCCTTGTAATTCTCTTGCCTCTTATAGGTTGCTTCCCCTGGTTCCTGTGAGCTCACCAGTGATACTGTGCCAAGAACTCTCAAACTGGCTTCATAGTTAAAGGAAGTAGCATTGACTAGGGAAAATCAAAGATGAAATTCTCTTCTGTGAACCACTAATCTCTCCCTGTCCCCCTTTCCTATATCCCCTCCATCCTACAAATCTAGCAGCAGCATGGGACAGAGGACGAAAAACAACCTGTGTTGATTTTGATCCATTCATCTTAACTGTATGAGATTCACTAAGCCTCAGATTCTACGTTAGCAAAATAGGCATAAAAATAATGACCAGGGGTGGGTATTTGGTCCAGTCATTAGGACACTAATGGGAACACCTCTGTTCCATATTGGAGTGCCTGTATTCAAGTCCCAGATCTATTTCTGAATCTGGTTTCCTACTAATGCACCCCCTGGAAGTCAGCAGGTGATGGCTGACGTGGGTTCCTGCCATCCATGTAAGATACCTCGATAGAGTTCATGGCTCCTAGCTCCTGCCTGGCGCAGCCTTGGCTGTCACATGGATTTGGAGAACAAGCCAGTGGATGAAAGATCTTTCTCTGTCTCTTTGTATGTCACCTTCTTTAACCCTGCCTTTCATATAAAATATAAATAGAATTTTTTAAAGATTTATTTATTTATTTATTTGAAAGAGAGAGAGAGAGAGAGAGAGAGAGAGATTTCATATGCTGCTTTACTCTCCAAATGACCACAATGGCCGGGCCTGGGGCAGGCCAAATTCAGGAACTAGGAACTTCTTCCATGTCTCCCACATGGGTACACAGGCCCAAGCACTTGGGCCATCCTCCTCTGCTTTTGCAGGCACATTAGTAGAGAGCTGGATCATAAGTGGAGCAGCCAGAACTTGAACCAGCACCCACATGGGATGCTAGTGATGCATGTGGCAGCTTTACTCACTAAGCCACAATGCTCGTCCCTATCAATTTGATTTTTAAAGATAACGAGTAATTTGAAAAGATGTAATTTGGTAAGAATACAACCTTCACAAAGCATCAGTTCCTTCTCTGATTTTAATCTTTCATCCTCCATGACTGCTGTGTGCTAGCTCATATTTTCCTTTCAAAATAGAATACGTCTTCTGTTATAGGTAGTGAAAAGGAAACTCACACCCGGCTTTTCCCAGTGAGAGAACACTGTATATGATTATGAAATGAACTTGGTAGCTTTAGTTTTTTGTTGAGGAATAATTGCATAAAACATCAGTTGTCACTCCCCAATCAAGGGATCATTGAGGACATTCTAACCTAATGCCCAAGTGAGGGCATAAAACATTTTGATTGTAGGAATGTACAGGTACCTGATGCATCTGAGAGTGGGCCTCACACACCTTTGAGAGACACTATTGGCCTAGGGGTTCAGATACTGCTTAGCCACACCGCCAACCACAGGCCTTGGCAGGGAGCCCAAGGTGGGCCTTCCTGGAAGACTGAAGGCTCCTTTGTTGGCCAACTTTCACCCAAACACTCCTGATAGCCTGAAAATTCCTCAGACAGCCTGAAAATTCCTCCACTTTAGGAAGTTCTGCTTGATCTTGCTTCCCCTCCTTCTTTGCCAAAGGTTAGACCTACACTGTGTTCCTTCAGATCTACAAGTCTCGTCCTGCCATATCCCCATTTTCTCTCACAATTGTACTCCCAAATAAAATCCTTGGATACTGAAACCCACCTTCGTGTCTGCTTCTTGAAGGAGTGGAATAATTTACTAAAAAACACCCAGGAGAGTTTGTTTTCAGCTCCAAAGATAGTCATTCATTTCTCCACTTTCACAGATTAACCTTGCTAACAGTTTTCAAAATAAAGTTTGCATTTTAAATATAAAACAAGTACAAAGCATGGCCTAGCACAGTTGTCACAGCTACACACAGGATTAAGTTCAGAGTTCAAGTCCATGTCATCCATAGTCCATGTCCTATTTATTTCCTTGCCACCCATAAACCTCACATTCTAGAAGGTCTCAATTTTTCATTGTTGATAAAATATTCACAACCTGCAAATGCTTATGTCTTTGTATTTTCATTAACCGTCACAATGTCAGCTCCACAACTCAGTGTCAAGTCTTCTCTCACTCTGACATCTCCCAGTCTCTCAAGCAGGAGGACCACTGCATTCAACTGCTTCATCTATAGAGTGCACATGGCAGAGTAACAGGGTTAACGTATCCTTCTGATAACATGGATGTGATTAGTTTTCGTGTTCTCTACAATGTTTAATTGAGAGTGTGATACACTATGGTTGCTAAGTTCAAAAAGGCCTAATCAGGCCACATAAAAAAAGAAGAGATAGAATGGACTTTGGAAATAGGATAATTTGAGTTTAAATCTCATACCAATCACCTACTAAATAAGTGATTTGAGGCAAAGTATTAATTTCTCTGGGGTTTCTAAGGGAGGGAAAATAGATTTTACATTACAGGGGTTTTGTGAAGACTCAGCAAGATAATCCATTTATTTTGCTTTCCTTCTACAAACTGAGAACCTCTAAGCCAGGCATAGACTGTATGCCACTAGTCCCTCAGGAGTTATGTTTTAAATATTTATTTATTTGGAAAGCAAAGTGTGTGTGTGTGTGTGTGTGTGTGTGAGAGAGAGAGAGAGAGAGAGACAGAGACAGAGAGAATCTTCCATTCTCTGGTTCATTCCCTAAACGGTTGCAACAGCTGATGCTGGACCAGCCTGAGGCCAGGAGCTTAGAACTCCATCCAGGTCTCCCACATGGGTGACAGGGGCCCAAGCACTTGGGCCATTTTCCACTGCTTTCCCAGTCAAATTAGCAGGGAGTTGGAGAGTAAATGAAAAGCCAGGATTTGGACTGCAATGCAAGCAGCCTCCAAATCTGCTGCCCCACAGTGCTGGCCCTTCTCCATTGCCTGGTAAAATCAATTGACTGTTCCTCTTAAACACATTAGGGTTTTACTGAATAGCGGAGTACTATGGCCTATCCAAGCTGATCATTATGTCTCTAAAATATTAATTCCGAAGTCAACTTTTCTTGTCTTAAAGACTACTTTGGGGATTTGGACTTTATCAGTTCTCCACTGAAAATCTCCCCTCCAGGACTGTTAGAACATCTCTCATATCAAAATCACAGTACATATGGATTTTTAAAAGAAAGATGGTTTGTTTTCTGATATGTTGTAAGGTTCTATACTATGATAGTTGAATAGTCTGAATTCCAGGCCATTCATTGTGGCTAAATATGCAAAAAAGAAAGGAGAAAATATTTTATTGTTCTGAAATACTCAGCAGGCAGCACAAATATTGAATATCTCTAAATAATTTAATAAGAAAAAACTACATTTCCTTCTGTGTTGTACCTCACATTTTTTATCCTAGATAAATATGTTGCTAATATCCACTTAATATTGATTAAAGACTAAGCCTTTCATATTAAAACTAAATTGAAAACATATTCATTTTGTTAGTAAATATTAAGCTATATGTGCACTGAGAAGCCCAAGTTAAAAAGCAATATAGGAATGTGGCTAAATAAATAACCTATAAAGTGAACACAAAATATGAACCATTATCCTTCTTTATCAAGCAGAAATGTTCTTGTGCTTTATTTTCTTTAAATATTATAT
The DNA here is from genome assembly GCF_051225735.1 of Oryctolagus cuniculus. Classification (NCBI taxonomy): domain Eukaryota; kingdom Metazoa; phylum Chordata; class Mammalia; order Lagomorpha; family Leporidae; genus Oryctolagus; species Oryctolagus cuniculus. Next base: position 94,279,091 of record NC_142877.1, read on the forward strand.
ATATTAATATAATAGATATTATTCTTTAAGAATAATCTTCAGTTAGTGAAAGCGTGTCTGCTTCTCCACCATTGGTTCTAAATTTCCAAACAATAGTGTCTAAGCTCTTCACTGGATTCTCGTGCTTATTGCCAACTTTTCCCCGGGCATCAGGGAGCATCACTTTCAGCAAAGTTTCATAAACATGTCACATGCTATGTTGATCAAGGAAAGCAGAATCTATCCTGGATTCATTGCAATTTATTATTGATTAGGTCACTTTGTCATATTAACTGGAAACTAATGCTATCAGTAAAGTATGAAAGCATCATTCCTCCAGGTGGAGGGAGTTTGGCTAAAGTCAACTGTTGAAACATTTTTAAATTCATATGTTGGGAGGGTGGTTATGGGGGAAGAACTGCTATAATCCAAAAGTTGTACTTTCACAATTTGTATTTATTAAATAAAAGTTTTCTATAAAAAAGTAAAAAAAAATTCATAGGTCACTCCACGTCCGAGCAGTGTTCTGTATCTTGGTGCAGGGCACTTTCACCCGTCTTCAGGTGCCGGTTCCCACCCACTGTTGGTGCTTTGAGGTGCAGTGCTCCTGCTGACCATAGAGTGGGAGGCTGAAACGTTTCTGTAACTCAGAGCTGTCTTTCCATCTAAAGAGATTTTGCTTTCTGAACACTGTTTCCATCTACTCTCCCTCTTCTACATTAATTTTAAACACCTGTTAAACTAAGTTAATCCTGTCAGCTGCCCAGAGTAAAATATCTGTTGTGATAAGGCATAGGATGCTGAAAAAAAGATGGCTTTTACTGTTATGAAGATGAATAGTGCAGATGAAAAATCATGAGTTAACATTTTATTGAATATTGAAATGTAATTCCAAAAATGAATTATGAGAAATGTACATAAACAAAACAGATGTGGAAACTGAACAAGAAGATACTAGGCAATTTTCAATACCTTTTAAAAATATTTATTTATTTATATTTGAAAGGTAGAATTACAAAGAAGCAGAGGCAGAGAGAAAGAGAGAGAGGGAGGGAGTGAGAGAGAAGTTTTTCATCTGTTGGTTTACTCACAAATAGCCAAAACAGCTGGAGCTGGACCAATCCGAAGCCAGGAGCCAGGAGCTTCTTCCGGGTATCCCACGTGGGTGCAGGGGCCCAAGGAGTTGGGCCATGTTCTACTGTTTTTCCAGGCCATAGCAGGGAGCTGGATTGGAAGTGGAGCAGCTGGAAATTGAAGTGGTGTCCATATGAGATGCTGGCACTGTAGGCAGCGGCCCTTTTGGTGCCTTTTGTTACTTGCTCAGATATCACCATCCTGGTGTTCTTGAAAGCCTCTGCAATATTCTCCCTAGAAAGGGTTTTTGTTTTTTAAGATTTTATTTATTTATTTGTTTTTTTTTAACTTTTATTTAATAAATTTAAATTTCCAAAGTACAACTTTTGAATTATAGCTGCTTTTTCCCCTCATAACCTCCCGCTCACCAGCAAACCTCTCCCATCACCTACTCCCTCTCCCATCCCATTCACATCAAGATTCATTTTCAATTATCTTTATACACAGAAGAAGATCAATTTAGTATATACTAAGTAAAGATTTCAACAGTTTGCACCCACACAGAAACACAAAGTATTAATTCACATTGTACAACACATTAAGGACAGAGATCCTACATGGGGAGCAAGCACACACTGACTCCTGTTGTTTATTTAACAATTGACACTCTTATTTATGATGTCAGTAATCACCCAAGGCTCTTGTCATGAGCTGCCAAGGCTATAGAAGCCTCTTGAGTTCGCCAATTCCGATCTTATTTAGACAAGGCCATAGTCAAAGTGGAAGTTCTTCTCCTCCCTTCACAGAAAGGTAACTCCTTCTTTGATGGCCCATTCTGGAAAGGGTTTTTAATACATGCATGTTTGGGGGCCAGCACTGTGGCATAGTGGGTGAAGCTGCCACCTGCAGTGCCCGCATCCCACATGGGTGCCGGTTTGAGTCCTGGCTGCTCCACTTCCGATCCAGGTCTCTGCTGTGGCCTGGGAAAGCAGTAGAAGATGGCCCAAGTCCTTGGGCCCCTGCACCCACGTGGGAGACCCAGAAGAAGCTCCCAGCTCCTGGCTTTGGATCAGTGCAGCTCCGGCCATTGTAGTCAATTAGGGAGTGACCTAGCAGATGGAAGACCTCTCTCTCTCTCTCTCTCTCTCTCTCTCTGCCTCTCCTTATTTCTCTGTGTAAATCTTTCAAATAAATAAGTAAATCTTTAAAATAAAAAAAATGCATGTTTGGTAAATGTCTTGTAGCAAAATGGCTTCCAGGTACTGCACGATGCACATTAGCATGCTGAAGAGCCCATGGTAAAGAACTGGAGCTGGTGTTGCCTAAACTAATCTCACTGTCTCTCTTATTTTATTTTTATTTGTTGCCTTTAATAATTAGAGAAGCTGCAGCTCCCTGGACTACATTTGAAGAAATACAGAAATATGCTAGACCTCATAGTTTGAAGAAAAGAATGGATCAGGCCTATGAAAATATTACCCAAGTAATTCAATGTAGAAAAGAAGTTTTGAAAAAAAAAATTAGAAAATAAATTTTTAAGGAGGGAAAGACAGTAGTGAAACCCACAAAAAATAAAAAAATAAAAAGTGGGAGGACTGGGGCCAGCGCTGTTGTGCAGTGGGTTAACGCCCTGGCCTGAAGCGCTGGCATCCCATATGGACAACGGTTCGAGACCCGGCTGCTCCACTTCCGATCCAGCTCTCTGCTGTGGCCTGGGAAAGCAGTAGAGGATGGCCGAACTCCTTGGGCCCCTGTACCCATGTGGGAGACCCAGAAGGGGCTCCTGGCTCCTGGCTTTGGATCGGCATAGCTCCGGCCATTGTGGCCAATTGGAGAGTGAACCGTCGGATGGAAAACCTCTCTCTCTCTCTCTCTCTCTCTCTGCCTCTCCTCTCTCTGTGTAACTCTGCCTTCCAGATAAATTAATAAATATTAAAAAAAAAAAAGCGGGAGGACTGATAAAAGGAACATTAACTCCTGGTTGGAAGGTAGCACTGGGGCTGGTTATAAAGTTGGAAGCAAAATGAAATCTCAGGAATATTGAAAGTGGGACATATCAATGCTGCAAATGTCTCAGTGGCATGTTGGCTCCATTGATTTGGTTGTGAAACAAAACACAAAGAGTTAGGAAAGAGAAGTATGTTCTGTGAATTGTGTATTATTCCATATAACAACAGTTGGAATTTTCTGTTAGAAGTTAGAGGGCAAGGCTGAGTTGAGAGAAAAAAATTAAAGGCCATAAACAAAACTTCTAATCAAGAGATCAGATAAAATCACATAGGTTTATCTAGTTTCCCTTCCAAAATCTAATGTTGTTAAGATTGGATCAGAGGACTCATTACTGTTAGGATATTAAGTCTCCCCAAATTGATCTATAAATTTAGCAAAATCCCCAAGAAAATCCTTTTTATGAAAAGCTGACTTTAAATTTTATAAAAACAGCAAAAGAGCTAGAAATTTCCAAGACCATTTTGAAAGACAAAAATCAGAATTGGAGAAATAATGCTACAGAATTCTGGATTTATACCACTTGACTTCAAGATTATTTAGGGATTGAGACTTAGCATAGTATTGGTGACTTGGTAGACAAATATCCCAATAGTCTAGAGATACAAGAAAACTTGAATCTTTATTTTGTGAAAACGCCTTCAGTGTTCAACACGTTCCATATTCATATAAAAATTGCGAAATTCCTAACAGTTGAACACAGTATCCAGATCCAACAATATCACATCTGGGAATTCTAAAATGTCTTAAATGTTTATCTATAAATCCCGTTAAGAAATATAATTATTTAACATCAGAGGAAAAGTATAAACTTTCCCTTTCTTTCAAGGCTGTAGAAAAAAATTATAAAATAAATGATCTGTAGAAAGATGGGAACATGTGAAGCAGCCTCTGCTCCCTCAAAGGGGAAGGTTTGATAGAGAATTTTGTGGTGGACATCAGCTTCAATGAAAAGTAGATGTCATTCTAGTTGCAAGTAAAAATGCTAAAATGGAGGGGCCAGCACTGGCATCCCATATGGGTGCTGGTTAGAGACCCCTCTGCTCCACTTCCGATCCAGCTCTTTGCTATGGCCTGGGAAAGCAGTAGAAGTTGGCCAAAGTCTTTAGGCCCTTGCACCCACCTGGGAAGACCCGGAGGAAGCTCCTGGCTCCTGGCTTCCGATCAGCGCAGTTCCAACCCTTGCGGTCACCTGGGGAGTAAATCAGCGGGTGGAAGACTTCTCTCTCTCTCTCTCTGCCTCTCCTTCTCTGTGTAACTCTGACTTTCAAATAAATAAATACATCTTTAAAAAATACTAAAATGGAAACATAAATATATACATGTTCTTTCAGTTTGAAAGACAGAGATAGATCTCTCACCCATCTACTGGTTCATTCTTCAGATGCAACACCCAGGGCTGAGCCAGGCCAAGGTAGAAACTCAATCTGAGACTTCCATGTGGGCAACAGGGACTTGATTACTTGAGTCATCTCCTGCAGCCTCCCTGAGTGCGCATTAGCAAGAGGCTGGAATCAGCAGTGGAAACTGAACTTGAACTCAGGCATTTCAATATGGGATGCAGACATCCCAAGTGCATCCTTGACCACTGTGCCAAATGCCTGTTCCTTAAATGGAAATGCAGGGGAAAAAAGAGGTGACCTCACATGGCCATCAGAAGAGACAAGAAGTCAATTACTCTGAATACAAATTTCTTAGGCTAATTACAATGTGTTTCATCTGTGACATCTCATGTCACACAGGCATTGAATGATCAAAATTAAAGTAAATAATTACTTCTCACCCTGTGAGGGAAAAAAGTCAAGTAGCTTGTCTCTTTATGGGCAAGATTAACTGAAGCTTCTGATTTTCTGGACTCTTTGGGTGTAAAGTAGTATGCTGTTAGACAGCAGACAGAGGGATGGAATGGCAGCTCAGGGAGTTCTGCACCCTGCCCTCATGAGAGCAGGAAGCAGCCTAGACAAACAATGTTCTGCTTCATGTACCAGCTCAATGTGTACCGCAAGGACAGCAGGTTGAGTTCTGCTTTGAAATCAGGCCTGGGAGGCTTCTGTTTCATTGTTTTCATAAGGCCATCATATATTCTAGGAATTGCATGCAATGTTGATGTTGTCTTACTTAGCACAAGTCCTTGGTGTTCTTGTAATCCTTAATTGCTGGCATTTCCTAGAATTTTGCTCTCTTTATGTGTTGGAAGATTTTTTAAAACTCTGCTGTTGGGAAAGATCTACAAATCTTCTTATTATGAAAGACTTTTTTTTTCTTTTTGCACAGGAATTACATAACATTCTGTCTCATAGCATAAATTGTATTCAAAAAGAAAAAAAAATTGTTAAGTACAGACCCCCATAGAATTCCTTATTTTTGGAGTAGAGTTCTCTTACTAGTTGGTATCAAATGTTATATCAGAGACTAACTTCCTCTTCAGAAGAAAATGATTCATGAATATATAAAATACACACATTCTTATTAATCAGGATTCACAGGAAAGGCACCAAAATTGGCTTCAAAATATGTGATATTCTGGAAGAAGCACAGAAAAAGACTAACAAGTTATACATATACAACAGAAGATTTGAAATAACGTAGATTAACTAGGGGAATACAGAAGGTGTTCCTCAGACAATGATTATGAATTGTTTCCTCAGGACAAATAGAAGTTTGACTGAGAAACTATAGAATACCAGACAAACAGAAAGTTAAGGTTTTTAACATTTCTAGAATACAAGGAGTTTAGTGACCTTGAGACACAGGCTTATCTAGGCAGGTAGGGATGCAGTTCCATGAAGTGAGATGGTGGGTTCACAATAACAGTATAAAAGCAAACAAGCAAAATCATTTTGCTTAACACTAAAAGATATCATAGCATCCTTTGGGACTAGCAAGATTCAGTAGACTGATTAACAGAAATATTACAGTGGTAGGGTGACCCAGATGGTCTGGAAGGAGCAGAGAACAGTGGCAAGTAAATAAAAAAATCCATCTCTGACTGAATATTTTCCTTACTCTAAATATTTGTGATTCTGGAAAGGCAAGAGTCTTGCAGTTCAGAGAAAATTCTTTAGGCATCTGCAAATCCAGAGATGATGATAAATGTATCTATTGGATACTCGTTATCTACAGGATCATGTCAGCACCCATGGGGTTTGGAGAGAGCTGGTAGCACAGAAGTGAAGAGAAATGACTCTTCCCAGAGTCATTCAAGAGAACGGGTCTGAGGGCCAGCATTGTGGTGGACCAAGTTGAGCCTCCACCTGTGATGCTGGCCTCCCATATGGGTGCTGGTTTGAGACCCAGCTGCTCCACTTCAGATCCAGCTCCCTGCTAATGCACCTGGGAAATCAGTGGAAGATGGCCCAAGTGCTTGTGCCCCTGTACCCATGTGGGAGACCTGGGAGAACCTTCAGCCTGGCCATTGAAGCCGTTAGGGATGTGAACAAGTGTAGCTTGTCTTTACAGTTGAGGAAAAGTGTTTCTTTTTCTTTTATTTGTTGCACTCTTTATTTAGTGTAGGGTTAATCTTATGATTATAAAGTAAACTGAAGTAGATCATTGGAAAAATTAGGAGAGGGAATAAGAGGAAGAAGGGTGGGAGTGTGGGCAGGAAAGAGGGTGGAGTGGGAAATCTCACTATGTCACTAAATCTGTGTATACAAATTACATGAAATTTGTTTAACTTAAATTAAAAAATTCAAAAATTATGAATAAAAAAGACCTCTATCTGTCTCTCCTCTTCTCTCTATAACTCTGCCTTTCAAATACAAAAAATCTTTTTAAAAAAATGAGAGAGAGAAATTGGGCAGTATTTTTACAAGTAAACCATGAAAATTCTGGAAGCTGAATTTGTTTTGTGTTAGACCAAGAAAAATTTGCTCACTGAGACGTGTTCCAAGAAAAGGTCTGATACTGTTTGGACAAACACCTTCAAAGGCTAATTAGGAAAGATTGCTGTTGTTGTATGGCCATATGGGATAGGAAAAAATGTCATAATCGTCAAAAAAGCAGAAGTAGACATTAGCTGATGAGCTTTATGTTTATAGTAAAATTTTGCAAGTCTCCAGACTAAATAGAATTGACCAAATGTGTGTACAACTGATTGTACAGACGTGACTCTTTAAGTACCTGGGGTTCCCACTGCTCTGTGACATGCAGATCTTGTTTAAGTTAGACATCTACTCAAACTGAGCTCCAAATGCCTTATGTGAGAAAAACTCACATTTTTGTGTTAAAATTTATTTTTAAGTGACTGCTCACTGAAAACTCTTTAAAAGTTGTTATTTTGGTTTTTCTTCTTGAGGTGATGTTTTTACTTAAACAATTCAATTAAAAAATTACTATTAGGACTTAGACACAATGCTGGACACTAAACCAAGGATGAATAAGACACACCAAAAAATCCTCTGTAGTTGTTGGTGGTTCAGGGATGGGCACATCATCTTGGAGGACCCTTAGGCAATAGTAGTCTATCACCTCTTAACTGTGATTCTAAACTCCAGAAAACCCTAAAAACAACTTTGCTTGCTCTAAAATGTTAGAAATGAGATTATCTATGCTCTTCATACCATTTAATATGAAATGAACATTCACACATTCTGCTCTACTGATGTGCTTAATTACTGGGAGCCCAAGATACAGTCATCAGTATTGCATGATATACTCATATTGTCTATATCCTATTTATTATCTTACTAACATCTGAATACTTCTGAATTCCAAAACATATCAGATTTTGATAATTTTGGATAAGGGATTGTGGATCTATGTTCCTTCTGCCAATGTTGTTAAACTGTGTCATTTGTGAAATTGGTTGTGTAAATAAAACTATCAACATCACCCGAAATCTTTTATTGCAGACTACACAGATCATTTGTTAATGCTACAAATAAAAACAGACTCATTTTGCTTTATGATAAAACTCCCCATAGGTTTTCAAGTTAACATCTCTATAATGCAAGACATGCATTTAAAAACAGTCTTTTGTCCCCTGTGACTTGTATTTTGTACTATTGTGCAGATGTCTGTGAAGGACCTACCTTCAGGGAATACCAGCAAGCTGCAGACCCATGGTGAGAACCATTGTTTCCAAGGATTGGTTTAGATTGTAGAGGGAATAGCACAAAAGCTTAAGTCAGTGCTGCTCCCCACTTTTGTATATGGCATGGGCACCGGATTCTCCTTCACTCTTAATTGGATCCCAAGTTAAATTAGTTCCTTATGCGCCTGATGTTTTTCAGTTTTGCAGTTCATCTTGCACAGCCATACAAATGAATAATAAAAGCTGAACTAAGTCTAACCAGAAAAACACAACAGAATTCAAAAGGAGATAATTAAATCCCTCAACTGTTGTGAAGCCAATATTAAGAAAATGTGAAGAGACTGGTCTCCCTTTTATATTTTAACATAGTTCTATTATTTTCACAAGTCTTTCTTCATCAGATCTTATTTAATCATATGACAAAACTACTTAGAGATTTGGTTCAAGGGCTTAGCTATAGTTTTTAATTTAAGTCACAGAAAGAAAGAAACAAACAAACTTATAGGAAAATATGCTTCCTATTAAATCAAAGTTTGTGATTTCCATGACTGGATTGCTCTTAAAATAATGTGTGTGTGTGTGTGTGAATGTGTGTGTGTGTGTGTGTGTGTGACTGTTGGAGGTAACATTTCTATTTTGGCATTCTTTTTCACTAAGAAAATGTTTTCATGGAAAAAATAAAAGATGGATAATTTTGGTACCCTTATCCAGGATTAAAAATATTGAACATTAACCCTGAACTCACCATGTGATTTGTGTGTTGTCTATTTCCCATTTTAATCATGTTATTTTTTCATATAGATTTTCTATTCCAAGATGGTAGAGTAGGGAGGGAGCTTACTGCTCCAGTATAGAAGAGAGTTTTAAAAAAGTGGAGAGAGTTCAGTCTCAGGAGTTAGGGAGAAAATGGCAGAGGAAACTCTACGCAAATTAGAAGGACACAGTGGACCTACATGGAGGGCGTGAACATCCACAACTCAGGACCCCAGCAGACAAGAGCTTCTGCAGCAGTGTTGGAGTGTGAGGTGAGAACAGACTGCAACAGCCCAAGCCACTGTCAGTAAAGCTGAAAGAAGACCCTAGAGGGAACATGGCTTGGGGCCCTGTGGGGGATAGTGTATCTGCCAAATTAGAAGAGAAATAATAAAAGGAGGGGCATATTTCTCTCACCCTAATCATCCTGCAATGGCATCCTGTAACAAGCATATAAAACAGGCACCATTTTGGACATACTCAGCAACCAGCAGAGTAGAGACTCCTGACTGTGGTAGGCAGAACTAACAGGGGGCTGGGTGCTCATAACTCTGCTAGGCTCCAGTGCAGCGACTGTGAAAAAACTAAGGCTGCGTGAGAGGTGCCACAGTGTGGCTAGGATTTGGGGCAGTCACTGTGGGAGACTCCATGCACTCAGGTGAGACTCCATGCACCAGTGCATGCACCTGGTGAGGGGCACTGCTGGGGAATCTGAGCTTACACTGAGGAAGGACTGCATAGATCTTTTGTGTGGTCCTTGGGACAGAGTGGACAAATATTATGCCCACTGGGGCTATTGCTCAGCACTGGTCTCCTTTGAGATGAGGAGCTCAGCTGAGTAGAAAAACCTCCTTTCTGATTAAAAAAAAAATAGGAGATTTAATATGCCAAACCTGGGTGTTTCACCTTAGACACACACTTTACCCTAGAGAACTGAATAGAGCTTCCTGGCTGCACCTACTATATGCCTCTAGATATTCACTAAAAGCAGACATCCACTAATCTACAGACATAGTACAAAGATAAAAGTCACCACAGTGAAAAAAAAAAAGAAGAAACCAACAAGTATCTCTATAAATGCTGAATAGCAAATGCACCAATTCAATAAATAAGAATAAGGAAGACAACATGATGACCCAAAAAGAACACAACACTTCAATACTAGATTGTGAAGAAGCTGAGAATGAAGAACTGTCAGAAATGGAATTCAAAAAGTTGATCCTAAGATTACATGGAAGTAATCAGAAGCAATTGCGGGAAATACTGAAATCAGTACATGACATGAAAGGAAATTTCTCTCACAAAATTGAACTCTTAAAAAGAAATCAAAATGAAATGAAGAATTCAATAAAACAAATAAAAAACAAGTGGAAAGCCTTAACAACAGAATCAGTGAAACAGAAGAAAGAATATCTGACTTAGAAGATAAAGCACAGAAAATTATACAGTCAGACCAAAGACAAGAAGAGGAAATTAGAAAACTAAAAAACACTGTTGGTAATCTACAGGATATTATCAAAGGACCAAAATACAGATTCTTAGAGTTCTTGAAGGCATGGAAAGAGAAAGGATTAGAAGGTCTTTTTAGTGAAATAATAACAGAAAACTTCCCTAACTTGGAGAAAGAAAGGGACATCCAAGTACAGGAAGCACATAGAATCCCTAATAGACATGACCAGAGAAGATCTTCACCACAACACATTGTAATCAAACTCACCACAGTAAAACATAAAGAAAAGATTCTAAAATGTGCAAGAAAGAAATGCTGATAGAAAAAGGACTTAAACAGATATTTCTCAAAAGAGGAAATCCAAATGGCCAACAGACAGATGAAAAAATGTGCAGGATCACTAGCTGTCAGGGAAATGCAAATCAAAACCACAATGAGGTGTATTCTCACTGCAGTTAGAATGGCTTTCATACAGAAATCAGTAAACAACAAATGCTGGTGAGGATGTGGGAAAAAGGTACCCTAATCCATTGCTGGTGGGAATGTAAACTGATAAAGCCACTATGGAAGACAATATGGAGATAACTCAGAAATCTGAATATAGACTTACCATATGACCCAGCCATCCCACTCCTGGGAATTTACTCAAGGGAAATGAAATCAGTAAACAAAAGATTTTATCTGCACCTCCATGTTTATTGCAGCTGAATTCATAGCTAAGACATGGAATCAACCCAAATGCCCATCAACCGAAGATTGGATAAAGAAACTATGGGATATGTACAGTATGGAATACAACACAGAGGTAAAAATAAAATGATGTCTGGTCATCTGCAATGAAGTGTATGAATCTGGAAAACATCCTACTTAGTGAAATAAGACAATCCCAAAGGGACAAATACCATATGTTCTCTCTGATCTATGAGAACTAAGAGAGCACTTGAAACGAAATCTGTAGAAGTGAAATTGACATTTGAGATGGGATGACTTGAGGAACCCTTGTCTTGACTCTCAAGAAACAGTTTTTTTTTTCTTTATAAAATTTGTGGAACTCTTAACATACCGTTAATCATATGTGTATAAAGTCAGTTGAAGATTGATCTCATTAAAAATAAGAGTAGGAATAACAGAGGGTGGAAGAAGTTTGTAACTGTAAAGCTGTACAGTTATACATACATTCCTACAGATGTACTACTTTTTTTTTTTTTGACAGGCAGAGTGGACAGTGAGAGAGAGAGACAGAGAGAAAGGTCTTCCTTTGCCGTTGGTTCACCCTCCAATGGCCGCTGCGGCTGGTGTGCTGCAGCCAGTGCACCATGCTGATCCAATGGCAGGAGCCAGGTACTTATCCTGGTCTCCCGTGGGGTGCAGAGCCCAAGGACCTGGGCCATCCTCCACTGCACTCCCTGGCCACAGCAGAGAGCTGGCCTGGAAGAGGGGCAACCGGGACAGAATCCGGCGCGCCGACCGGGACTAGAACCCGGTGTGCCGGTGCCCCAAGGCAGAGGATTAGCCTAGTGAGCTACGGCGCTGGCCAGATGTACTTCTAAGGGTACAGTTTAAAAACTTGTCATGGGACCCCAAATCTCATTAAGCTGGGTGGTAAAAATGCCATCTTAATGTTAACATGATCATATTAAGCACTAAAGTGGACATATAGATAGGATTAAATTTTAAAGTGATCATATAACTAGTATCAACTGTCTGCTTGTAATAATAGGATTCAAAAGGAGTGTTCCAACATGAGAAGCAGTCCACACAGCAGACTCAGAATAACAATTGCTTTATGTAGCACTCTGACCTCAGAATCAGCCATTAAGGCATCCTGGTCTGGCTGAAAAGCCCATGAGAGCATTTCAGGCATGGAAAGCCAAGACACTGTGGCAAAAAATGTTCTACATGAAAGATCTCTGTGAGAGAGGCCCCAGAGGAAAGAAGTGGCTGTCAAAGAAGGATGTAGTTTTCTCCAAAGGGAGGAGAGAATTTCTACTTTGCTTATGGCATTTTCTAAGTACTGGCAGAGTTTGTGGATTCAAAAGGCTTCCATAGCCTAGGCAGCTCATATCAAGAGGGTGGTCACTGACATCATACAAGAGTGTTAATTGTTAAATTAACAATGGGATTCACTGTGAACTAACTTCCCATGCAGGGCCTCTGTCCTCAATGACTTGGATTATGAGAAGTAATTGTAAAATTAGTTCTCAAACAGTTTGTGTGTGTGTATGCAAATTGTTGAAATCTTTACTTAGTATAGAGTTGGTCTTTTATGTATAAAGTTAGTTGAAAATGAATCTTAATAAAGAATGTGACTGGGAAAGGGAGAAGGAGCAGGAGGAGGGGTGGAAGTGTGGGTGGGAGGGCAGGTATGGTGGGAAGAATAACCACATTTCTAAAGCTGTACCTATGAAATTTGATTTATTAAGTAAAAGGTTTCTTTGGGGAAAAAGATTTTCTATTCCATATAAAATTCTTTTTTTCCATATAAAATTCTTAACAATCATGAGCGTAGGCCAATCATAGTTTTCCATATTTCTCTAAAACCTCAGAATTAAAACATATTTGACACACGAGAAATATATTTGGAGTATGTGCTATAGATTATTTAGAAGAATAAGTAGGTACATGTGTTAATGTGTGTACTCACTTCAGTTTCTCTGATGCTTGCCAAGTGTCTGAAGTGAAGACGTGTAGGTTAGTCCTAAATTAGAAAGGATTATAGAACTTTAGGATGTTTTAGCTGAGGCCATGATGTTTTTAGAAGTGATTTTGAAGTTGGTTTCTATGGAGCCATAGTTCTTAAAGGTGTTTTGAGAGGTCCACAAACATTTGCTTCCAATATAATATCTCAACTATAATAATTGCTAAGGCGCACATTCAAATGTGCTTTATGCCTCATTTTAACACACTGTAGACCACCGACATATTGACTTCTGCTGCCAGGTTAAGTCATATGTGTGTAGACCATAACACAAAATCTTACTATATCTGGGACTATATTTGAACTTGAAAACACATGTCAATGATTAAAGATGATTTTATTTCTGTGAACTCTTTTTTTTTTTTTTGTAACACATCAGTGTAGGCATACACAAACACACATACAAGCCAAATACAAAGCTGTATTTTCCTGTTTGTAAGAGTCATGATGTTCTATTTCCTAAATAACCCAGTAAATTAAAAAAATAAATGGAATGTGTAGGCTGATCTGACTTAACAATCACCTAAATTACTGTCTGGAAGTGTTTTGTGTGTCAAACAGAACTTTCTTTTTCTTTTTTTACATTTCCAAGCTGTTTGAATGTTTACAAAGTATTTTCATTGTTATTACCAAAAAATGTTTCTAAAAATTGTACTTACTGCACATTATTTTTAACTGGAAATAATCCCACAGTAAGTTAACATTGTTACTCCATCCCTCACTAGATTTGGGTACCTGGGTTCTGCCATCTACTTCCTCAATAGTGAAAGAAAGTTAATAATAGTTCCTTTCCTAATAAACTAGAACACTTAGCACAGCTCCTAGCTAACAAAGTCTTTAATATATGGTGTTTTTATTATAAAATATGCTGAAAATATTAAATGTGTTAACATTATTTTGGTCAATCACTCAGAAATGTACAATTTTTATGCCTGTTAAATTTTTTAAATTAAGAGAACCCAAATAAACTTTAACTATGTTATAGTAAGATAAGAATTAAAACATTTTAGTGCTCTATTGCCCAGTATGGTGACTATACATAATATATATCTGTCTAAAAGAAAAAAAAAACCAGAAGACAGGGTTTTGAATGTTTTCATCATAAATGAAAGCTAAATGTTTGAAGAGATAAGCATGTTTTTCCTGATTGGAAAGTTTGCAAGGTATCACAAGTATCACAATATCACATAAATATGTATATTTTTATGTGTATGTTGAACTTACAATAATTATTTTTAAAATCCAAATCAATTTAAAATATATAAAGTTTGATTGATACTGTAATATATTGTAAAATATATTTTAAAAGATATAAGAGTCAAGAGCTAGGTTCTATTGGAAACAAGCTAAAATCAGTTATATTTCACATTTTTCTCAACTTCTATAAAAGTTTCCAGCTTGCAAATGGCATTAAGCTTTCTGTGAGTAGTGAAATGCCAGGCTGGTGGTAGGGTAGGGAGTGCACAATGTTATTGTGAGAAAGTGGAAAGGACTTGGATGAATTCCAGAGTAGAAGGTAACCATTGGGGAAGGGGGCAGTGGTGGGAAATGTGCACTACAGGATGCTCATGAAATGATACTTCTTGAACAATCTTTTGCTAAGCAGAAGTGGAAAAGGTAGCCATTGTGAGATGTTACCCAATGAAACGATCTCAGAGAATTAGTGACGGTAAAATGACAGATGTCAACAAGATTCCTGTATGCAAAATCTGTCGCTTCTACAGCTAGAGCACAATTTGCAAAGCAAGCAAATCCCCAAGGAACTGGCACTCCAAAGGGATCACATGCCTAAGGGGATGTTTATTTGAACATGATTAACAATGCTCTTCCATTTCAAATGCATACATGTTGGCGGTGCCACGGCTAAATAGGCTAATCCTCCACCTAACTGCGCCGGCACACCGGGTTCTAGTCCCCGTCGGGGCGCCGGATTCTGTCCTGGTTGCCCCTCTTCCAGGCCAGCTCTCTGCTGTGGCCTGGGAAGGCAGTGGAGGATGGCCCAAGTGCTTGGGCCCTGCACCCCATGGGAGACCAGGATAAGTACCTGGCTCCTGCCTTCGGATCAGCGCGGTGCGCCAGCTGCGGCGGCCATTGGAAGGTGAACCAACGGCAAAAGGAAGACCTTTCTCTCTGTCTCTCCCTCTCACTATCCACTCTGCCTGTCAAAAAAAAAAATGCATATTGTTTATCATTGTCATAAAGAATTGTCCAGGGGTAAAGTCATCATATAGGCAGTATTGGCTTCATCCTGCCCTTCAGAAGACACGTTGCATTGGCTGCCATGATGCCAAGAAAGTTAAATTTGATGAATCTATGACCGTTCTCCAAACTTCTATCTCACCTTCTATCTCATTTAGTCCTCAGAAGATTTCATAGCTCGTGGAGTGAGAGGAGAGCCTGGCTGGCAGGGAGTTAGCTACTGGCTTCTGCCTAGTACACTCAGTCTCTTGTCTTACTGAGCACCATCAATAATGACAGCATTCTATTGAGACAAAGAAAGGAATCTTGAACAAGAAAATGCTTTTCTAGATGGTCTATGAATATTTTATGCTAAAAGACTTTATTTAATTTATTTGAAAGGCAGAGTTACAGGAGAGAGAAAGTTGGAGAGAGAGGGAGAGCTTCCTTCTGTGGGTTCACTCCCTAAGTAGTCTCAATGGCCAGGGCTAGGCCTGGTGGAAGCTAAGAGCCTGGAATTGCATCTGGGTCTTCAACCTGGGTGCAGGGGCCCAATGCTTGTGCCATCCTCTGCTGCTTCTGAGTGCATCAGCAGGGAGTTGTATTGGAAGTGAAGTAGCCGGACTCAAAGTGGCAGTCATATGGGATGACAGTGTTGCAAATAGCACAGTAACCGGTGTGACACAATAGTAGGCCCCTATGTTAAAAGTTTCTTAAAAAATGTTTTCCCTGGGGCCGTCACCTGCAGTGACAGCATCCCATATGGGTTCCGGTTTAAGACCCGGCTATTCCACTTCCGATACAGCTCTCTGCTATGGCCTGGGAAAGCAGTAGAAGATGGCCCAAGTTTTTTATCTTTTCACTAATTTTTCAGCATTTTTTTTCCTGGATTGAAATTTGAACTTAGGAAACTCTTCTCTCCTTTAGTACTAAGCTAAAAAGATAAGCGCCATATATTTGAAGTTTTCCACTTCCTTTTATTGTCAGAGAATATTCAGAATGCCCAGCATTAAAAATTTCCACAGAGCCAGCTCATTTTTATATTTTACTTTTGGTAGTTCTGTGTGATGGATCCAAACTGAAGTTGAAATTAACTAAACTTGGGGAACTTGTGATACAAATCAGAACTTTCTAATATGGGACACAATGCCAATAATTCTTATTTATTTTGATTTAAATAATATCTGAATATTCCTTTTTATAACAGATTGATAGAATCCAGGTGGAACAAGCTGTTCATATTGACTAAAATCCTTTGATTTTATTTGAAGCAGTTATACTAACAACACAAAAATGGATATTTTCTGGCATCAAAAATGCCCAGGAATGTTTTATCAGGGTGCAGCAGTGCCTGAGGTACTAACCTCATGTAGATGGGTAAACCAGATTCTCTATGGCCTTCTTTCAAAGTTCTCCTCTCAATTGTCAGAACTGTATCGGAAATTCTCTTTATTCTACACTGGCCAATGCAGTAATTGCTGTAAGTGAATGCTTGATGCTGGTGAAAAAATACTACTGGAGACAGGTGTTGGGTTAAGCTGATGAGACACCTGCATCTCGTATCAATGTGCCTGGGTTTGACTTCCAGCTCTAGCTCCTGACTCCAGCTTCCTGATAATTCATACCCTAGGAAACTCCAGGTGATGGCTCAAGTAGTTGGGCTTCTGCCATTGATGCGGGAGACCTAGATTTTGTTCCTGGCTTCCAGCTTCAGCCTGTCCCCAGACCACTGCTTCTCACCCCCACCTGTTTCAAGCATGTGACATTTGGGGAGTGAATCAACAGATGACAGATATTTCTCTCTGTATCTCTCCAATAGTGGTAGCACATGGGGCCAGAGTTTCAAGCTAAGTAGTAAAAGCTGCTGCCTGCAATGACGGCATCCCATACTGGTGCTGGCTCCTGTTTTTGCTGCTCCCACTTCTAGTCCAGCTCCCTGCTAATGGCCTGGGGAAAGTAGTGGAAGATGGCCCAAGTGTTTGGACCCCTGCACCTATGTGGAAGACCAGGATGAAGTTCCTGGCTCCTGGGTTTGGCCTGGCCCAGCAGTGGCCATTGTGGCTATTTGGGTAATAAACAAAAAGATGGAGGATCTCTCTCTCTCTGCCTCTCCCTCTTTCTTTGTAATTCTGATTTCAAAATAAATAAATAAATCATAAATAAATGCTAGCACATG
Source organism: Oryctolagus cuniculus (assembly GCF_051225735.1). Lineage (NCBI taxonomy): Eukaryota > Metazoa > Chordata > Mammalia > Lagomorpha > Leporidae > Oryctolagus > Oryctolagus cuniculus. Next base: position 94,296,441 of record NC_142877.1, read on the forward strand.
AGCAAAAACATAAAAAAGCCAAGATCAGCAACAAAAATCCAATCTTTTTAATGAAAAAACCCACTCATTTTCCTTAACTTATTTTTATCTGAGATTATCACACATATTTTAAAAATTTTTGACCAAATTTTCACATTCTAAATCATAAAACATTCCATTGCTAAGCAGTATCTTTCACATGATCAGCAACTATGAGAAGCAGATTTCAGACAAAAGATGAAAAAAATATTTAAAAGGAGAAAAAAGGAGACCATGTACAGATGATCAAAATGGTGTATTCTGTGTTGGGGATTTAGGAAGTGTTGCATTTACTAGTTTGATTATGAAGTGGTCTGCAGAATTACTCATCTCCCTGATGTTTCCAGCTCATGTTAAAGGTATAGGGACGGGATCTGTCAAAGGAAACCCAGACTGGTTCTGTGTACTGAGGGTATTAATTCTTTTTCATTCTTGAAACCAAGCACAGCAATAAATAATGCATGCACACTTTTGGATAAAGCATCATTTAATTAGAAAAAAATGAATTTTGTGTCTTTCTCTAAATGAAGAATACTCTATGTAATGTACAGAGTATGTATTATTAATTGCCCATTTGGGGATAAAATTAATTTCATTCGGAACATTATTTTTTTCCTCTTAAGTCAGCAGAAAATATACTTCTGCACATTTTGAATAAAGGTATATATTTGTTAGGCCTATTGTGTGTTTTAAATGATGAAAATGATAAAATATTAACATATAAGATGAATAAATAGCATGACAATATAGCTGAAAGTATTCAAAATGCCTGGTGAATAACTAAGTATTTATGAAAAGTGTGACTGCAGCCCTCCTTCTGCATTGACTAAGGAGTTGCATGCAGGAGGTAGCTGCAATGGAGCTTGATCGCAAGTGCAGGTAATCTGGCTGATGGGGTAAAAGGGCCATGTCAAGCTTCAAGATGAAATATTGAGGAAAATATGAATGAGAGATTTCAGAGCACTAATCTGTCTATTTCTCTTTTTCTGAGCGAGACTTTTGTATTTTCCCACCTATGCACGCTTTCTATTTTTTATTTTAAAGACATTTATTTATTTTTCAAAAAGATTTATTTTATTTATGATTTGAAAGGCAGAGTTACAGAAAGGCAGAGAGAGAGAGAGAGAGAGAGAGAGAGAGAGAGGGAGAGAGAGATCTTCCATCTACTGGTTCACTCCCCAGATGGCCGCAACAACTGGAGTCAGGAGACTGGAGCTTCTTCCGGGACTCCCTCATGGGTGCAGGGGCCCAAGGATTTGGGTTATCTTCCACCACCTTCCCAGGCCATAGTAAAGAGCTGGATTGGAAGTGGAATAGCTAGGACCTGAACTGGCACCCATATGGGATGCTGGCACTGCAGGCTGGAACTTTAACTCACTGTACTACAGGGCCAGTGAGGAGTCACTAGTCATAGTTCTATGCTAGGTAAGACCTGTACATTATTTCATAGAATTTTGGCCAAAAGCCTTTTAAGTCCATTATTCTTTTTTTAAAGGAGGTGAACTAGGCTTAGTCAAGTTAATGATCTACTGAAAATCACAGAGCTAGGAAGTAGAGGCTCTGGATTCCAACCAAGATCCATTTTATTTTATTTGCGTTGAATTCTTCTTTATGTAGCTAGTTGTTATATTTTAATGGTAGTATGTGGTTATGTAACAGATAAGAGTAGGGAGAGCAATGGAATCTCAAGAAGGGCTGGTATGAGAAGCTGACTAATTAAAAGGTGGGTTGTTATCTCTTGATCTGAGATTGGTACCCTGCATTTCTTCCACCCCTACTATAATGTGCTTTGTCATCAAAGGGAAAGAGCCCAATTGGCGTAGACCTGAATCCTAGATTTAAGATGTGTCTAGTAATCTTAGTCCTAGGTCTCATACAATCAATGGTCAACCTTCCCTTTCTGCATTGAACACATTACCCACTTGGGTCGAATAAAAATGACACCTGGAACTTATTCTGATGGTTGGGAAAAGAGAAGTCTATTCTTTTGATGGATGAGTTCTAGATATTTGGCTTGGAATGAGTGTGCATTTACCGTCATGAGAAAAGCTTATCTGAGGTCAAACTCATAAATGGAGGAAGGAAGAGCCTCACAGGGAAATGAACAAACTGTACTTGAACTTTGTGTCATAGATTACGTTATTGTTCCTACCTATCCCTCTAAGAATTGTACTTAATCACCTCATTGACGTCAGGCTTTGCTATGCAACCTGTTTTGGCCAGATATGTGAGTTAGGAAAAGGCATGTGACTTTTGAGAAGATTTAAAAGCCCATATATCATTCAGCTATTTCCATCAATGCCTTTCACTTTGTGTTACTCAGGGGCTTCTCCATCAACCTGGACCTCAGAATGAAAAAGACATGTGGAGCAGAGCAGTGGCCTCTACCAGTACATGACATGAATCACAAACATTTGCTGTCAGGCATTACAATTTTGGATTTTTTTTTGACAAGCAGAGTGGACAGTGAGAGAGAGAGACAGAGAGAAAGGTCTTCCTTTTTCCGTTGGTTCACTCTCCAATGGACGCCACGGACGGCGCGCTGCAGCCAGCACACCGCGCTAATCCGATGGCAGGAGCCAGGTGCTTCTCCTGGTCTCCCATGGGGTGCAGGGCCCAAGCACTTGGGCCATCCTCCACTGCACTCCCTGGCCACAGCAGAGAGCTGGCCTGGAAGAGGGGCAACCGGGACAGAATCTGGCACCCGACCGGGACTAGAACCCTGTGTGCCGGTGCTGCAAGGCGGAGGATTAGCCTATTGAGCCACGGTGCCGGCCTTGGATTTCTTTCTATATAATAACACTAATACTATCACCTCTGAACTGTCCCATTAAAAATCCAATGAATATCCTTCATTGTGGAAGCCACTATAAGGTTTCTATTATTTTCTTTTGAAGATCTTCTAACAAACTGATTCTTGTCAATTGAATGTTTGTCAACCATCTATAGAATCAGGAAAGTCTTTTGATATAAAAATTTCCCCAGGCTAGTGCTGTGGCATAGCAGGTAAAGCCACCACCTGCTATGCTGGCATCCCATATGGACACTGGTTTGAGTCCTGACTGCTCTACATCTGATCCAGCTCTCTGCTTATGGCCTGGGAAAGCAGCAGAAGATGGCCAAAGTGCTTTGGCCCCTGCACCCACATGGCAGACCTGGAAGAAGCTCCAGGTTCCCAGCTTTGGCCTGGCCCAGCCTTAATTGTTGTGGCCATTTGGGGAATGAACCAGTGTATGGAAGATCTCTCTCTATTTTTCCCCTCCTCTCTCTCTCTAACTGACTTTCAAATAAATAAAATAAATCTTTAAAAAATTTCCCAAGGTACATCATAATATAATCCTGCATCTGTAATGTCAGATATTTGTTAGGGTTGGTGGTAGCTGCAAAGACGGAGCTCACCATCTCTATGATCATCTCTGTAGTCACCCATGTAAATTGGAAAGGTAGGTGCTTTTCCAGTGTCTGTAATGATCTTAACAAGGTAAAATGAATTTAACACTTCTATAATGCAGAAAAATTCACTATCATACTATGAAGACTTTTCTTGTCCCATACAAAATATATTCCCCTCATTAACAAATATAATCAAAAGCTGAAGCACATAAGTTAATTTCTTTGATGTTTATTTCAAAGCATTTCAGAAGAACTAATTACTGTAACACTCTGAGAAATGTTTAAGTGCTATTACTTCTTTTCCTTACATGGAGAGGTGGAAACCCTGCAAGTTTAACTGTCTTGCCTGTCTTTAGACCACACAGCAAGTCACTGGCAGAACTCAGTGTTCCTGACCTCATTGACCTTTACAATCTCAGTGTGGTCTGTAAATATTTTATACCAGAACATTCACGGGAAGAGTAGACATTTTACCAAAACACTCTACCAACGGTAAAGCATGGAACATCTTTTAGCACTAATAGCCATGAATAGCCTGTTTTAAGCTGATGTTGGATCAACAAGATATTTGAACAAATTTACTACAAGTTCTACACGCCATGTAGTGTTTATTTTAAAGGTCTTGTAGGCAGCAACATGAGCAGAATGATGGGGCGACTGAGTGTCCTATAGATACACCTCTTCTGCTCCCTCTAATCAATTGAATTTCCACAGTGTAGCAAGAGAATGAGATTTAGAGAAACAAAAAGAACTACTAGGGAAAAGTATCTTTCCTCAAAAGAATGTATTGCCTCTACCAAAATAATACTGATGCTATATTAATAATGAAATTATTCTCATATCTTTTAACATTACTTAAACTTTTGCATCTTTAAAATGTCATTTACATAGAGGAATTCAAAAAGTTGTAGAAAAATGGGATTAAAAGATAATGTATATTTGCCATGAATATTTTGAAGACCTTCGTATTACCCAATTGTCATAATACACTATGAAAATAATGCATGCTTAGTTATCAGAGAAGATTGGGTTCAATAAAAAATGAATTTATGGAGACTACATCCCATGTATTAGGGTTACACTAACACTTATAAACTTTCAGAGCAAGCTTTCAGTAGACTTTGCAAACTCTATCTTTTTTTTTAGAAATTTTTAGTTTTATTTTTAATTTTTTTAACTTTTATTTAATGAATATAAATTTCCAAAGTACAGCTTATGGAGTACAATGGTTCCGCCCATAACTTCCCTCCCACCCGCAACCCTCCCCTTTCCCGCTCCCTCTCCTCTTCCATTCACATCAAGAATCATTTTCGATTCTCTTCATATACAGAAGATCAGTTTAGCATATATTAAGTGAAGATTTCAACAGTTTGCTCCCACACAGAAACATAAAGTGAAAAATACTGTTTGAGTACTAGTTATAGCATTAAATCTCAATGTACAGCACACTAAGGACAGAGATCCTACATGAGGAGTAAGTGCACAGTGACTCCTGTTGTTGACTTAACAAATTGACACTCTTGTTTATGGCATCAGTAATCACCTTAGGCTCTTGTTATGAGTTGCCAAGGCTATGGAAGCCTTTTGAGTTCACCGACTCTGATCATATTTAGGCAAGGTCGTAGTCAGAATGGAAGTTCTCTCCTCCCTTCAGAGAAAGGTACCTCCTTCTTTGAAGACCTGTTCTTTCCATGGGATCTCACTCACTCACGGGGATCTTTCATTTAGGTCATTTTTTTTTTTTTTTTTTTTTGCCAGAGTGTCTTGGCTTTCCATGCCTGAAATACTCTCATGGGCTTTTCAGTCGGATCTGCATTGCCTTAAGGGCTGATTCTGAGGCCAGAGTGCTGTTTGGGACATCTGCCATTCTATGAGTCTGCTATGTATCTTGCTTCCCATGATGGATCATTCTCTCCCTTTTTTATTCTATCAGTTAGTATTTGCAGACGCTAGTCTTGTTTATGTGATCCCTTTGGCTCTTAGTCCTATCATTATGATCAATTGTGAACAGAAATTGATCATTTGGATTAGTGAGATGGCATTGGTACATGCCACCTTGATGGGATTGAATTGGAATCCCCTGGTATGTTTTTAACTCTACTGTTTGAGGTAAGTCAGCTTGAGCATATCCCAAATTGCACATCTCTTCCCTCTCTTCCTCCCACTCTTATATTTAACAGGGATCACATTTCAGTTAAGTTTCAACACTTAAGAATAACTGTGTATTGATAAAAATTTATTTGAAAGAGTTACAGAGAAAGAGGAGGAGAGAAAGAGAAAGAGCGAGTGAGAGAGAGAGAATCTTTGATCTATTGGTTCACTCCCCAAGTGTCTGCAATGGTTGGAGCTAGGCCAGGCTGAAGCCAGGAACCCAGAGCTTCTTCTAGTTCTCCCATATGGATGCAGAGGTCCAAACACTAGGACCATCTTCTGCTGCCTTCCTAGGCACATTAGCAGGGAGCTGGATCCGAAAGTGGAGCAGCCAGGTCTCAAACCAGTGTCATATGGGATGGTAGCATTACTGGCAGAGGCTTAACTGGCTACACCATAACACCAGCCCTAACTATATCATTTCTTTTAACCCTTGCAGCAAAGCATGACAATATGAATCTAAAAAATGCATTCTATTTTGCTTTAGTAAATTTTTCCAAGAACATGGATACTTTATACAAGTATATATTTAACACTGAAATTGCTGTAGTGTTTTAAAATTTGAGAACTTCATCTTAAATGAAAGAATATTTTTATCATTTTATTTTTTTTCTATTTTCTAAAAATGTCAAAATTATAGACTGCACCTATTTTAATGTACCAAAAAACTTGTACTTTTGAATTCAAGAAAAATACACTGTTACTAATTCTTAGATCTTCTTGAGGAAAGCCAGCAATGTTTGTTAACTCTCATTAATTCTGTGGAAGAGTTCATGCAAACATATTTGAGTCTTGCTTTATTTTTCTCATTGTGCTCATTTTATAACAAAGTATGTTTTGCTGGCATCTTTATAGGTACTCTGATAATCTAGTAAAGTTGGAAAATCAAAGAATCTACACATGCCTACACAGAAGCAGAAGCCCAAACTTTCGAAATTAGCATTCACTGTGAACTCCCCACAATTAGTATCTATCCAGCAAAAGGTAAATTGTCCCGATATCATTATTCCTTTCTAATACTAATAGCAAATAAGCAAGACAGGGATAGATGATACAAATACCTATACTGTTCTGTTATTAAATTTCAATATTTATGATGTTTTAAAAAGCCAATCATCATTCTTTTGTGCATTTATATGTACAAACATTTTAGACCATGAAAAATTCTCAGTCTGAATATAAGCTCTTGTCGTTGAAATGTCACTTTTGGAAGAGCTAGATATTGCATAATACCTTATTCACTTCATCTAACTCATCCATTATTTATAATCTTTTAAATAAAAATCCAAGCAAAGAGCTCCAGCTTTGCGTAAATGAGGACTAAGTAACAAATGTGAATTTTCAAGGAGGCAAGAGGCTTGCTGTCCCACAGCTTTGTCAATAGTTGCTTGGAGAATTCAAAATGCTATGAACTTGGACTTTTGTTTATACATTCTGTGAACTGCATAGAATTGGATAAATTATGATGTGGATTTATGGTATGAAGATGGTTCCCTGACAATAGAAGCAAGAAGAAAATACTGGCCTTTAAGTTGGAAAAAATAACCTATGATATTTATAAAAGACATCGTCAAAATTCCATGTGTTTTTGTCAAAATATAATACTAGCTATAGCAATTGTGAATACAGCTGGGAATACCGTTCTTTCAGTTCTTTTGAAATATTTACCACTGAAAACAATGGAAATTTCTAACATTCACCTTTCAGTGAGCTTGAGACACTACTGTTTATATATATTTCAAAACAAAGATCATGACAAATTCTCTTGGGAAAAAGAAATCATGATGTGAAATTCAATTTCAAAATAACCATCTTGTGAACCCCGAGAAAAGAGAGAGCATGAGAGATTTTCCCACATTTATTATAGGCACTGATTCTTCCAAAGTCTAAAGTTGATAATGTTTCTAAAATTCTACATCTTAAAGACATTTTTCATGATTTTCTAAGAAAGATGAAGGTAAGGGAGGATGATAGTATACACATCCTTTATGAATGCATTCATTCAATCAACAATTAATATAGTGCATGCTGTGTGCCAAGTACTGGGGATACAAAATGAAATAACACAGGGCCCATGGGTTTGGGGAGTTCTTTCGGGGGAGACAGATAAGTCACAATAAAGGGTACAGTAGGAAAGGTGCTATCTCTGGGGTTTCTAAACATTTTTGAAGAAGACCAGAAAAGTAAAAAGCTTAACCAAATCTGTGTTTTGGGGAATTATTCAAAGACAAGACATTTTAAAGCTGGTTTCCCAAGCAGCTGCCATTGTGTATTAAAGAGGTCTGGGAAGGTTAGCAGGAGAGGCTTAGAAGCATGCATAAGATGTGCGGTAGCACAAAATGGTTGAGGAAGTACAAAATGACAGTGGCTACAGTGGCTAGAAATTGAGGCTGCAAGGGAAGCAGCAGCCGTCACCTGCAAAGGTTAAGGGGACAAGGCAATAGACAGGCAGTGACAGGCTCTCAGTCAGAGGATTTGTGTTTGTGAAGGTTACACTGGGAGAGAAAGAATAGAGAGACCACAAGCTGACCAGCCAGCAGGCACCTCTCTATTATTCTGCTTCTTCTATCATACTAGCAGCACACCCGATTAATGAGCCAATCTATGAAAGTCAGGTCTTTTTCATTTACTCAGATTTGGCCTTCTGTAGCATTCATAACCACCTATTTGAACAGTAGTGTCAAGGGCTTCATTCCTGAAATCCCTTTCATTAACACCAATCTGGAAGGTTAATTTCCAGAAACTGAGTTAAGGTAGCACGATGTCTAGGCGAGCTGTAAATGAGTTAATTATCACATGTGTGCCCTTGCAAGGTTCCAGAGATCGACCCTTGTGGGAAGAGACTTTAGAGTTCATGCTGGCTCACTGAACTTGCCAAGGAACACAAAGCAGCTGCAGAAGAGAACACTGGGGAAAGCCGAGAGCAGAGTCCTGAAGTCTCACCAGCAATGGGGAATGCAGGGGGGCAGGACAGGACTGGTGGTGTGGGAACAGCTAGACATTGAAAGTTGGATTTTTATTTAAGAATTATCTTTTTTACCTTGAAAAAGCACTTAATTCTCCTGATCTATTTGCTTTGGAAACAAACAAAATGATGCAGGATTAAAGAATCTCTGAAATCCTTGAAAGTTTAAAAATTCTAGTGTCCAACTCTGACAATTTTGCCCAAGACTGCTCCTAATATATGTAGTCTATTCTAGGTCTTCCTTCATGTACCACCCACCTCACCCCACCAAACTTCTTTCATTTTGTTCTCATTTGAAACAACAGAGTAATTTAAAGAAAAAAAAAAAAAGCTCATGTAGTGAATATTTTTGTGATGTGTGTATATAAAATTAAATTTGCTTGTAAAAGGAGGGTTGTTGCATAACAAAGAATTTCTTTTTGTCCCAGCTTCCTTAGAGGTAGTTTTTACATCTCTGAAATTTCCTAAGAGATGGTGGACCTCTGAGAGCACATCCAAGTTTATGCTAACAAAATAACTGAGGGCAAACCCTTAAGACAGTTTCAAGAAGGGAGTTGACCACCCCAGAAAGACCAACCATAGTGGGAGTAGGGAGTTGGAGCACTAAGTTAGAGTGATCAGTCCGTTCTAGCTTCTGGGGAGGGAATATGGGCAGAGATTGAGTTCAACCAGGATGTCAATGATTTAAACTTGCCTATGTAATGAAATCCCAATAAAACTCTCGCACGGGGCTCAAGGGAGTTTTCCTGGTTAGCAATCAATGAGCTATGAAAGCGATACATTCTGAGGATGTCAAAGTTCACCTCTCAGTCCTTACCCTATGTGTCTTTGTCTTCGGTTGGTTCAAATTTGTACCTTTTTGCTATGAAAAAGTATATTCATACATTCAGACATAAAGTGAGTTATTTGTTTAAAAGATTTATTTCATTTATTTGAAATGTAAAATGGACAGAGGGGCCAGCGCTGTGGGTGTGGGTAAAGCCACCGCCTACCGTGCCGGCATCCCATATGGATGCTGGTTGGAATCTAGGCTGCTCCACTTCCGATCCAGCTCTTTGTTATGGCCTGGGAAAGCAGTAGAAGATGGCCCAAGCCCTTGTCAAAATTAAATTGCCAAGAAAAATTTAGTGATACATTCCTACAAGTCAACTCTGTGTAGGACTGCTGTTTCATTACAACATCCAGGAAAGAGTTAAATGTGGATGCAAGGGACGCACTAAGCCTCCCTTTCTTTTCTTCCCTCTTTTCAAAGGAAAGAATTAATGTCATTGAGTTGCGGCAGAATGATTAAAGAAATGGTTTAATGAGGAGACAGTGTCTTTTGAAACTGCCAACCAGGAAAAAATGGCAGAGGAAAATGTTTTTAAAAACAGTATCAATGTTGGTAAAAGTTTTGTTTTAAAGAAATGGTGCATGGTAAAATCAAAACAATAAGCAAGATTTATTAATATATTACACATGGTCAGGTATGAGAGAAGTTTATGGTAAACCTCACAGGAAAAAAACATCAATTATTTTTGAAAAGTCTGATAAAAGGTACAATGAGGGCTAATGCGGGATATCAATGATTTATCAACTCATAAAAAATCTTGGAATTGGGGCCGGCACCTTCACTCACTTGGTTAATCCTCTGTCTGTGGCACCAGCATCCCATATGGGCACTGGGTTCTAGTCCTGGTTGCTCCGCTTCCAGTCCAGCTCTCTGCTGTGGCCCGGGAAGGCAATGGAGGATGGCCCAAGTGTTTGGGCTCCTGCACCCGCATGGGAGACCAGGAAGAAGCACCTGGTTCCTGGCTTTGGATCGGCGCAGCACCAGCTGTGGTGGCCATTTGGGGGGTGAACCAAAGGAAGAAAGACCTTTCTCTCTTTCTCACTCACTCACTGTCTATAACTCTTCCTGTCAAATAAATTAAAAAAAAAAAATCTTGGAATTAATTACAGTGAGATGTAATTGAGACTCATCTAAAAATATATTTTAGAATATATGTTTTTTGAGGAAAAATGAAGCCACGAGAAGTTGATTTTTCCCACATAACAAATATTTTCAGCAATGCAAATAAACTTGACATGATGCATATTTTTTCTTTTTTATTAATACACAGAGGGCAGATACCACATATTTCATAGAATTTTAAGAATATAATGATACTTCTTCCTGCCTTCTTTCCTTTTTAACTTTAATTTTTGTAATAACATATTTCCAATCTACTTTATAATCACAGGTTTAATGCTCCACTAAAAAGATCAACAAGTAAAAGTGGAAATATCACTGTTCTGCAGGAATACAGCCAAGGGCTATAAATAATCATCAAATCACAAAATGTGAATTTCACTCATATAAATAAAAGGTTTTTTTCATATTGTATATATTAGAATTAGAGAAAACATTTAATATTTGTCTTTTGGTGTCTGGCTTATTTCACTAAGCATAACAGTCTCTAGTTGCATCCATTTTGTTGCAAAAGACAGAATTTCATTCTGTTTTTCTATAGCTGAGTATTATTCCATCATTTAGTTCACCACATTTTCTTTATCCAGTCAACAGTTGATGGACATCTGGGCTGATTTCATATCTTAGCTATTGTGAATTGAGCTATTATAAACCTGGCGGTACAGGTAACTCTTTCATATGCTGATTTTATCTGCTGGGGATATATTACTTGGAATGGGATGGCTGGGTCATATGGTAGGTCTTTTATTGAGATTTCTATTTTCCATATTAATTTTTATAAGGCAGTTTGAATTTGACTTAAGAACATGTATTTGAATCATTTGTCCTTTTCATAGGTATATTCTTCAATATTATTTCCTGGGTGAAAATTATACATGTTTTATGGGGAAGGATTTAATTCAGAAAAGCACTGTGGCGTAGTGGGTAAATGCTGCTGCCTGCAGTGCTGGCATCCCATATGGGCGCCGGTTCAAGTCCTGGCTACTTCACTTCCAATCCAGCTCTCTGTTATGGCTTGGGAAAGTAATAGAAGATGGCCCAAGTCTTTGGGCCCCTGCACCTGCATGGGAGACCTGGAAAAATCTCCTGGCTCCTGACTGTGCAGCTCCGGCCATTGTGACCAACTGGGGAGTGAACCAGTAGATGGAAAACTCTCTCTCTCTCTCTCTCTCTCTGTCTCTCTGTCTCTCTGTCTCCTTCTCTACCTCTCCTTCTCTCTCTGTGTAACTCTTTCAAGTAAAATAAATACATCTTAAAAAAAAAAAGAGGGTCATCATCCATTTGACACACAGTAAAAGCATTGGAAAATATGAGACAAAGATGAATCTGTGAGTTTCAGATTCTACAAAAGTTTCTTTCAAAGACTCACTACACATAGCAAATAAAACCTGGAGCCCTGTTAACCAAACAGTATTCAGGTGAGTCACTTGTCTATTAAAGACTTGTCGTTTCAGAAGTCTGCTGATCACAGGGTGTGATGTGGGCGTGCAGTTAAGTCATTTGACTGAAAGATGACATCCACGTGACTCAGCTGGTGGCTGTTGCTATCTGTATTGCTGCCACTACCTCTCTCTGTAGGACAGCCTTTGGAGATCTGAAACCAAGAACAAGTGCTTCCTTGTTTATTAATCTTTCTGAGAAATTCTTACACATCATTTCAGGCCCAGAAGCCTCATTGGCAGAATGAAACACTCCTTAATCCATAATCTAGGCCTCTACAGCTCTTTAGGAGATATTCTAACAAGGATAACATCTGTTCACATAGTTTACCTTTCAAAATGTTTGCCCAACCCAAATTTTGCACTTTCCTCATATATGTGTATAAAGCTTGCATGATAGTTAATGTTATGTGTCAACTTGACTAAGGGATGCCCATACATCTGGCAAAACATTATTTCTGAGAGTGTGTGTCTGTGAGGTTATTTGAGGAAGAAATTAGCATTTGAATTGGTAGAATGGATGATGAAGATGGCCTTCACCACTAGGGCAGTCATCATCCACTTCTTGAAGGGCCTGAGCAAAACAGAGGTGGAGGATGGGTGACTTCAACCTCTGCTTGAACTGGAACATTCATCCTGTCTAACCCTTGAATGTCAGTTCCCTGGGTTCTTGGGCTTTTGAACTGTTTGCTTCACTGATAGAACCCTGTTGGCCACTATTATCTGAAGAGTTTACTCAGGGGAATTCCAGGCTAAGGCACGGAAATTCTAGATCTACGGTAAAAGGTAACTACCACTTGTGTCTAAATCTAATAAAAAATAATGCCCGCCTAGCCATCATAAAAATTCTTTAATGAGCATGGCATCACCAACCAATCAAAGAAAGATCACAAGCACAACTACCAACCAGAAACTTGGACATGAGCTGAACATGCACCTCTTAGTCCCAATTTCAATTCCTCCAGTAGCCTGGGAATTAGACAATAGCTGCCTAGCTCCTTGCTCTTTATTTTGCAAATAAATACCTACTTTATTTCACTGAAAGTAGACAATGGACTCAAGTTTGGATGTTCTATAGCAACACCTCCAACTACTTTGGGGAGTTGTTTAGCAAGACATGGACCTACACCATTGGCTTTTCTTGTTCTAAGCCTTCTGAGTTTGGACTGGAACTACACTGCCAGCTTTCCTCAGCCTCCAGGAAAAAGAAAATCTTTACGCTAGATCATGGACTTTCTCAGCCTCCATCATCAGATGAACTCATAACTCATAAGAAATCTCTTTTTGTCTATTCTATCCTCGTTCTCTCTCTCTCTCTTTCTTTCCTATCAATCTTCCCATAGAGTTCTATTGCTCTAGAGAACCCTAACACTGCATGTATAAGAGGGAGCTTCAAAAAATTCATAGAAAATGCATCTCATGAAAAACCTATGAATGGATTAAAAAAACTTTTTGAAAAAAAAAAAAAAAAAACAACTTTTCACTTCATTTTTTTCCATGAACTTTTTGAAGTACCTTCATAGGAAATAGACATGTGTCTGGAATTTTACATTTATTCTATATTCTATATATGTTGGGAGTAAAGGCTGAATTTCTATAACAAAAAAGATGCTAAAACACAGAGGTTTAAATTAAATACAAGTTTTTATCCCTTACACATAAGAATCTCAAGGCAAATGGTTGATGAGGCTACTCTCTTCCACAAAGCAATTTGTGGAATTTGTCATTGACAAAGTAATCCTATCCTGGTTTCCTGTCTGCTGGGTTATTGACCTTACATTGTTAGAGCTGGGTCATAACTGTCCTATATCAGATCACAGTAGAAAGGGAAGGGGAAGTAGGGAGAGAGTACGGTCTCTAGGTCTCTATTTTAATGCTAATGCCTTGAAGTACCACTCAGCACTTCACTTAGTTACTAAATGGAGCCACATGGCCACATCTACCTGCAGGAGGCTGGGATATGTAGTCTCTAGAGGATTGATAATGGGCTCAATTAACCTTCTTTATCACCATGGAAGGAGAGAATGTTTTTCAGAAGTTTAGCCACTTGCCACTTTCACTGTTAGGTAGAATAAAAAAGGCAAATCCAATCAGTAACAGCAACAAAAACATGAACCTGAGTGCTTCATGGTACTTTCTTAGCCAGGGGCATTTTGGCTCCCAGGGAATGTGTGGTAATGTGCTGAAGACCTGTTTGCTTCAACTGGGGATGAGCTACTAGCGGCATATAGTGTATAGAGGCTAAAATTCCTACTCATCATGTTACAACACACAGGAGGGCAGCCTTCATCGCAGAGCTATCTGGATCAAAAATGTCAAGTTGAGAAAATCTACTTTATATAAGATTTTTCATATTTTCAAAATATTGTGTGTAACAATATGTTAGAGTTATTTATGCCTATTTGTTAACTTACTTTTGTCATACCGGCTTGACATTAAAAACCTGACATTAGAAATCATGTTTTGTTCTTGTTTGCACTATAGTTACTCAACCAGTTCATCATCTCGAATGAATGATAATCAGCATGAAATATGTTTTCTGTGTTTTGTCCCATGCCAGTCTCTGTAGTGATTGCTATAAAACACATGGACTTTTGTTCCCAAGGTCTTTGTTACTGCTGTTGTTTGTCCTCATATATCCCCCTTCCCAAAATCCCTACTCATTTGTCAAATTTGCAAAGATATCTATAGAGTGAGATGATAGATGCCACCAAGTCTTAGCCTTCCAGCCTCCCTCCCTTAACTTAAGGAGTCCTTGGCCTGTTTTTGATTGTAAAATCAACCTCTTATTAGTACTAAAAATTACTTATCACCACAGTCATAAGGTCATTTGTTTCTCCAAAAATCAACATCTTGATGGTAGTTATTGTCTCAAAGGGTTTCTTTAGGGGGAAGTTCCGGACCCTGGGCAGGAAGTAATACTACTGAATGTAACCCCCCAGCCTGACTGAAGCCACTTTTCCATCATAAAGAATACAGTATCACCAACCAATCCAGGAAGTCCAGGAGCACAGCTGACCAACCAGGAACCCAGACAATGTGCTGAGACTGGCCTTTTCATTCCAACTCCAATCCATGATCACTTTAGCTGTAACCCCACAAAAAGCCTGGAAATTAACCAATAGCTGCCTGGCTCCTTGCTCTGCATACTGCAACAAATTCCTCCTTTCTTGTACTACTCTGAGGTCAGTGATTGTCTTTCTGCACCACAGGGTGAGCACATACAGCTTTGGGAGTCTATACAGCTCCTCAAACCAGTTTTGGGGTTTGTCCTATGGCGTGCTCATCCCATTAAGAAATCCGTTGCCTCAAATGATTTCTGTCAAAGAGTAAATGAGTTAAAGTAGGAAGCAGCTCTAAATCATTAACTTCTTAACACTTTGGCTCAGATGGAAACAGAATGAAGATTTGCAGGACTGTAAAGGGGATGGTTGTTATTTAATTATTCAAAATGGGAAATATAGAAAACCCAGGCTTTACAACATGCTGTGGCATAGGCAGCATAATCAAATGTGAGGGAAATGAGTACTTGAGCTGAACTTCATCTGACCTTTTGATCTTCTCAAGGGTAGAAAAGTGGCTTTTCTAACCCATGAATCAGCCTCCCACACAATTTCAACTTTTTTTTTCCTTCTGTCCCCCTGTATCTGTCTCTCCACCTCCCCCTTCTATTTACGCTCTCCCGTCCTCTGTCCTCTCTCCCTCTCCCCATTTGCCTCCCTTTCTCACTTTTCCAGCTCTCCTCCCTTTTCTTTCTAGGCCTTTAATCCAAACTGGCCAGGATTTGATCCAGTGATCTTTTTGGAAACTTTCTCAATCCACATCACAGATCATGAAAGGAGAAGGCTCATCTCTCAATCAGCGAATGTCCTCTAATTTACACAAAAACAAAGTTTGATTGTTCAGCATTGCCTCTGTGTTCTCCACTGAGAGAGAGAAGCATGGTGATCATTATCAACTGCACCATAAGGAATCACATGAAAGGCCACATTGTGCTTGCAGCTTATTGAATTGCAAACAGCTTTCTCAGAAATCAAGGCCGCCCCCTGATGCAAATCAGATGCTTACATAATGCTATTTCCTTGGAGGGTGACAAAGGAATGATGGGATTAAGATGCCCCTTTGTGGTGTGGCAAAGCTTTTCTGTCTTCTCTCTTGAAGCAGAACATTTTGACATATTAACTGGATCGGCACAAAATGTATCTAAAGCTTTTGAGTGCACCTATTTTTCTTGATAGAATTTATACCAAACCTCTTTCCAAGGGATTTGAAGCAGCTGGAAGCTACTATGATTTTTCTGCCCTTCTTTCCCTCCCTCTTCTCTCTCTTACTGTATTCCTCTCTCCTAACTTTCCATAATCCTTAGATACGCAAATTTGAAAACAGTGCTGGTCACAGCATAAATGAAAAAAAAAAATCCACACCTTTCCTTTCTCACTGGATTTCATAATTTAGCATCACGTCATCATATCAATTGCACACACATGTGCTACTGCATTTTTTTTACAGATGGCACACTGAATTAGGACCCGTGATCCAGCAAGTCATTTTGTTTCAAGCCAGATTCCAATTTGCCATGTGCTATGCATCAGCATACATCCTTAAGAGAAATGCTCACTGTGTTTACACGTGTCTCCCCAGCAGCTGATTTCTGAATATGGGCAGTGATGCATGGCATGTATTAGAAATTGGAGTCTGTCTCCTGCCGTGCAAACCAAATGAAGCTAACTGTAGTTCCTAGAGATTGCCCTGCCTGCCTTTCTTCTCTCCTTTCATGTTTACTGCCTTGGCTCTGCCCTATTTCCTCCCTTTCCTCCTTCATCATTTCTTCCCTTAATATTTTCCTCTTTTGGTCAGATTTTTTCCCCTTTTCATTAGAGACGCCATGAATAGCACCTTAATACCTTAGTCTCATATCTTAGTCTTCAGGGTCTATGAAAAGATTTCAATAGTGCTTATGAAAAAACTAATGATGCTGTATTTGTAATGGCTAAATTTATGTTCATGCAGAGAAATGTTATCTTTCTCATTGTTATCACCATCACCACTGCTGTCACTGTGGACATGATCATTACCATCCTGAGTGCTCACTCCCCACATCAAGGATGTTGTAATTATTATTTCATTTAATTCTGTAGTGGGAATATTAGTGCCCTCATCTGTAAAGAGGAGATAATAATTGTACCTTCTCCATGGCCTTCTTGTCAGACTAAAATAGAATGTTATTCAGGAAGCATCAGAGTATTACCTGAATGTTAAGTAGTCTAAAAGTTATTGATATAATGACCATTATTTTAATCTTCATATTATAGTTGAAGAAATGGGACCAGAGAGACTAGGTGATTTTCTAAGAGTCACTCAGAGGGCAGGCATAGTGGGGCAGTGGGCTGATGCTTGGGATCTCCTCATCCCATATTGAAGTGCCCGGGTTCATGTTCTGCATTCCTTGCAATACAGTTTCTAGCTAATGCACACCCTGGGAAGCAGTAGATGTTGATAGAAGTAGCTGGGGCCTTGCCAACCACGTGGGAGACCCAAGTGCAGTTCCTGGCTCCTGATTTGGGCCTGCCCTACCCCTGGTGTTATGGGTATTTGAAGAGTAACCCAGAGAAATGAAAAACCCCTCTCTGTGACTCTGCCTTTCAAATAAATACAAAGAAATAAGTGGTTAAATAAATGAAAGTTGCTCAGCTAGTAAGTGGCAGAAATTAGAAGCAAACTCTAATTCTGGCTTCAAAACCAAAGCCATATCTATATTGCCTCTTATTACCAGAGAGTCTCTAACATTTTGAAAACCAGTCTTCAAACAGTACTTCATATTTTGTGTGTCTGTGTGAGTGCAAACTGTTGAAATCTTAACTTAGTATATACTAAGTTGATCTTCTGTATATAAAGATAATTAAAAATGTATCTTAATGAAGAATGGGATGGGAAATGGGATAGTTTGTGGGTGGGAGGGCAGTTATGGGGGGAAAAACTGCTATAATCCAAAAGTTTACTTTCAAAATTTATATTTATTAAATAAAAGTTTTCTAAAAAATGAGTAACAATTATAAGTCAAATGATTAGCTAATGAATATTTAGAGAAAGAAGACTTTTTCTCAAAAAAAAAAGAAGTTACACAAAATTCTAAAGGAAAAACAGTTTTAAAAGGTTATATCTTTGCCATTAAATTTAAGTTTTTTTTTTAATTCTAGGCTGGAAGCATGGTGTAATCATGCTTATATCAGGAATTTATCTATGCAGTCACTCTTTTTCTGATGAAGTGATAATATTACATGTTTATAGTTTCATACTTTGAAATCAAAGTTGAATAGTTCATGAATATCACTGCTATGGTGATGGCTAAACAGTGAAACTTGCTCTAAAGAAAAAAATAGCTTTCTTTATTCCTGTCTTCATTTCTTCTTTCCTGCTTTGATGGTCTCTGATTTTGCTTAATGTTTCTTATAATTACTTTTAAAATTTTAACTTATGACAGAGGCAACAAATTAGATATTATAGGTAAAAGTAAATATTTAAAGATTTAAGTAAGTACTTAGATAAGGGTTGATAAATTAATGTTTTTTTTAAATAGAAGTTTCCATTTTTTAAAGATTATTTATTTGAAAGGCTGTTTTATACTTACACACACATATAAATATATATATATATATAGAGAGAGAGAGAGAGAGAAAAACAGAGACGAGAGACTGAGAGAGAGACAGAGAGAAAGAGATCTTCCATCCGCTGGTTTACTCCCCACATGGCTGCAACAGCCGTGTCTGGGCTGGTCCGAAGCCAGGAGCCAGGGGCCTCTTCTGGAGCTCCCTCCTGGGTGTGGGGGCCCCAAGCACTTGGGCCATCCTCTGCTGCTTTCCCAGCCCATTAGCAGGGGGCTGGATGGGAAGCAAAACACCTGACATGAACAGGCAGCCACATGAAATGCTGGCGCTGTACGCAGCAGCTTTACCTGCTATGACACAGCACTAGACCCACAGTTAACACATTTTTTAAAAATGCAATAAATTAACTTCAAGTCTAAATCTGTTTTTAGATGGATTTAGAAAAAAATTGATAATATTTACTTTAGATCTACACAGATACAAAATCTATTAATTATTGGTTCAGGTGTTTCTCAAGTCTCTTTATGTTCAGCATCTGAGTTTCCTAATCATATTTTTGAGTTGGAGTCCTCATTATTTGTTTTACCCCATGATATTGTCCCCTATACTAGAAGAATGCTTGCAATATATCGTGTTTCTTATCATAGTTCATGTAGGAAATTAATGCTGGTGAGCTATCTGAACTATGAAAAAGAGACTAAGAAAACTCTCTCATTTACAATAGCACTAAAAAGGGGAAAACATTTAATGATAAATAAACCAAGGAATTGAAAAATCTCTACACTGAAAATATATAACAGTGATAAAAGAAATTAAAGAATTTAAAAATAAATGAAAAGCTAATCTATGTTTATGGATTGGTGGAATTAATATTGTTAAAAGATCTATATTGTCCAAAGTGATCTTATTAAAATGTTGATGGCATTTTTGCAGAAATAGAAAAAAAATCCTAAAATTCTAACGGAATCATGTAAGACTTAATCACCAAAGTAATCTTGAGAAATAATAAGGGCAAAAGCATTGTATTTCTTGACATCAAATTATATGATCAGGCTATAGTTATCAAAACAGTATGATATGGTATAAAAATGGAAATATAGACTAAAAGAACAGACTAGAAAACCAAGAAATAAACCCATACATATATGCTCTACTAAACTTTGACAAGAGTGATAAGAATACACAATAGAAAAAGGAAAATTGCTTCAATAAATGATGTGGAGAAGACTGGGTATCCACATGTGAAAACTGAATACTCACATTTGAAACTGTATATCTACATGCAAAAGAATGAACTTTGACTCTTATCTTACACTCAAAATGCATTTGTTTTAAATGTGAAACTTGAAGCCATAAAACTCCAAAAGAAAACATGAGAAAAGCTTAACACTGGTGTAGGCAATACATTTTTGGCTATAAACCTTAAAGTTTAGGCAACAGAAGCCCAAGTATTTGAATTCCTGTTACCCACATGGGAGATCTGGAAGGAGTTCTGAGATCCTGGCTTTGAATTGATCGAGTCCTGGCTGTTGCAGGCATTTGGGAGAGTGAACCAGCAGATGGAAAATTCTCTTTCTCTCTCACTCTCCTTTTCAAATAAACACATAAACTTAAAAATTTAAAAATGGGAAAGAAAATATTGATATTTCAGATGCATATATATATATGTAAATGTAGGAACACAATGAGTATAAAATAGCAAGGCAATGTGTTGGCTCAAAGGCACACAATAACAATTTAGTAACAAACTGCAAAGTAAAGAAAATTGAGAATGTTTGATAAAGATACCTGGTAGAAAATCCAAAATAAGGGCCAGCGCCGTGGCACAGTGGGTTAAAACCCTGGCCTGCAGTGTTGACATCCCAATGGGATCCTGTTTAAGTCCCAGCTGCTCCACTTCCTATCCAGCTGCCTGTTGATTGTGCCTGAGAAAGCAACAGAGAATGGCCTAAGCCCTTGGGTCCCTGCAGCTATGTGGGAGACCCAGAAGAAGATCTTGGCTCCTGGCTTTGGATTGTCTCAGCTCCACTCATTTTAGCCATTCTAGGGAGTGAACTAGCAGAAGGAAGATTCTCTCTCTCTCTGTCTCAAAAATGACCAATCAGCACATGAAAAAGTGCTCAATATCACTAATCATCAGAGAAATATAAATAAAAACTAAAGATAGGTATCATTTCACCCAGTTAGTTGATTCATGTGATGATTTTGATGATTGCTCATAAAATAGGAATAGAATTATCATATGACCTAGTTATCCTGCTACTGGATATAATGCTAAATATAAAAAAAGTAATAAATGCTGGTGAGGATGAAGAGAAAGGGGAACTTTCGTTGACTGTAGGAATGTAAACTAGTGCATCCACTTTGGAAAACAGTGTGGAGGTTCCTAAAAACAATTAGAAATAGGACTATCATATGGTCCAGTTATGTCACTACTGGCTGTGTATTCAAAGGAAGTGAATTCCATCTGTTAAAGAGACATTTGCACTCACATGTTTATGCAGCAGCAACCAAGATATGGGTTCAACCTAAGTATTCATTGATGGAGGAATGAATAATAAATATATGCTATATAAACACAATTGAATCTTATTCAGCCATAGAAAACAATGAAATTCTGTGCCTTGTAGCAACATAGATGGAACTCGAAGACATTAAGCTAAATTAAATAACTGAGGCACAGAAAGACAAACACTGCATATACTTACATATACATATGTAAGTGTGTATATATGTATGTATATGTACATGTATGTGTGTGTATATATGTGTGTGTGTATGTTTAAACATATATTCTTTACTAGATCCTAGGAAGAATGTGAGGAAAGGAGCAATGGAGAGAGGATGTTTAGTAAATACAGTTGAATAGGAGGAATATCTTCTAATATTTTACTCACAGCAGAATAAATATGGCTGACAGATATTAATTGAATCATTTAAAATAGCTAGCAGAGAAGATTTTTGAATTTCCCAACACAAAGACATGATCGCCATAGATATATCAATTCCCATGATCTGATCATTACACATTGTATACATGCATTGAAATGTCACACTGTGCCATATAAATATGCACACTTTGTGTCAGTTAAAAATAATAATATTTAGATGTGGTTTTGAAATTAATAGAAATTGGTTTGCCCATTTTTTTTTCATTTTCATCATGTTCAGCAAATGTTGAACAAAGCCTCACAGTAAAATTATTTTGCATTCTTTTTTTTGACTTGTGTTCAATTTTTCAGGAAACACTTCAGATAAAAAAAATTATGTAGATTCATGATTGTGTGAAGTTTTTGCAAATTTTGCACACTGATTTTGATCACATACTATCTTCCAAAGAATATTTATTATCTTTAAAAATCATTAAAATATATACATAACACCCCCCCCCCCACCTCGGAACATCTCTGTGTCCAGATTCCTCATTCATAAAGTGAGGATAATAGTAGGATCTTCCTTATAGTATTGTTGCCAAGATTACATGAGTAAACCACTTTGGAAACTATTTCTGGCATACAGACAGTGCTGTGTATATTAGTGGCAATTAATATGGTGTCCAATTGCATCTTCACCTCAGTTCTCACCATGACAACCTAGTGAGGCTTCCTGCATTCAGAGCACTTCTCCCCTCTTCATTTATCTGTGGCACCCTGCTCTCTTTATCCGCCTAACTTGTGATGGACTTCAACAGTCAGAGGCATTATGTGCTTAGGGATGACGTTTGCAGACCCAATTCTATGTTGTTTGTAATAATTATCACAAAAAGTTTGTTTTCTTTTTCACTACACCAGTTTTCTATCTCACTATACAGAGTAACTTAAAGACTTTCCTTGTACCTTGTTGCCACTGTATTTGCACCTTCTACAATTCAATGTTTGGCATTGAATTAGGTGTTCACATGCATATTTAACAGATGGGTGGCTCAATTAAGAGTATCCTCCAAGGGAAAATCTGATCAAGACAGCCATAGAACAGATGAATACTTAGCTCGTTTATATTTTATGAATTAAAGCTCCAAAACAATGGCCTCTAATTAAAAAATACTTCAGATTGAAAAGAAAAAAAAAAACTTCAAAAATATAGTCCTATGCCCTGCGGTAATGACTGAATTAGGAACTCTGATCACAGATATTTAGAAACAAACCCTTTGTGGTCTTTCTAACATAGTTAATAATCTCTGATCTAAATTAGCTTTATTTATATGATTTTAAGAGTTCTACACTTTCACTCTTAGCATTATGCAAAACTCTCATTAGAAAAACCTATAGTATAATCTACTACTTTGGATTTTTAAGTTGAAACACTTTTCAATGACAAAGCAGAACTGTGTAGACTTATCCTGAGATATTTCCCAGGGACAAACTTTACTATGTTTTCCTTTTTTCCTACCAATTACCGTTTTATTTCCCCTCACCCCAGCCCCTTAAAGTAGGTATAAAATATTTCCAAATTTAAAATGTGCCCTTCCCATGAACCACTCCAAAGTGAAAGAATCAAGTAAATTCAAGTGATTTCTTACCAGTGTAATTGCGTTTCTTTCATACTAATAAAAGTGGTCTCTCATGCCCATTTTCCCTGGTTTGTCCATATAACACAGGCAACTGTGTCAACATTTAGCAACTATAAATGAATGCCACATACTAAGGTACACATAATAAATGTTTCTGTTTTCAATAACCATCTTATAAATGTTTCTGTGCATCTGAAAATGCCCATTTTCCCTTCTTAACAATGACGTGTTGAAAAGTGGATAAATACTGAGTGTCTGTTATATATGTTGGCAAATGATAAAACATTAAATAGGCTGCTCTTAGTGAAATCTAATGAAAAGACCATTTCACACCAAGTTCTTTGCACCATTAGCATGCTCTAACCTTCATTCTGAAAAGACATGACCACTGGGTGGGAAGGAAAAATACCACAGCTGGAAGACGATGGTAAAAAGAATCTATAAAGAATGATATAGAGGGCATTCATTCTAAAACTGAGATGTAAATGGTATTTTCCCTCTTCAATTTTAATTAGAGATTATGTATGCAGAGTCGACAATAAATAGACTCTAGTGGTGAAGGTAATTCAGGGTATACAGAGCCATTTTCATTGATGAGAAAGGTGGTTATCATTTCTGTAATTTGAAGAATGGTAAAGTGCTCTTAGTTTAAAAAAATCAATCAGTACAAGAATATATAAAATAGAAAGTAGATGTCTTACCTTTGAATACTAGTATAATAAAGACAGCTAAATTCTTTCCAAAATTATACATTTATAAACACATATACAGACAGATGTATCATTGTATACAAAAGGCCTAGAAAAGCAATATACATATATATGTGTGTGTGTGTTTTATGTGTGTGTATGTGTGTGTGTGTGAATGAAAAGTGCTCCATATAGAAATTCTAATGGTTTCCATAAATTTGGAAGAGCCTTTCTGCCAGTATGTAATAGAGATATTCACATCACTGAAGGGAGAATAGAGACACTCCTAATTGCCTATCACATTACTTTTGGAGCTAAATGGATGTTACATTATTCAGGATTAAGGGATCCATTTCCAAAGCACCCAGCAAGATGGATGCTTTGGAATCCCTTCATTGGCTCCAAACGCTGTTCATTGTTTGCCTTTTCATTGCTTTGTCATTGCCACCGTGAAGGATACCTTTGGTGCACAATGCTGTTTGCAGGACAATTTTTGCCACAAAAAAGGATTAATTTTTTTCTGCCATTTTCCATTTTCATCACCAATTTCCAACTGTCATGAAAGTGAGCTCTGTTTTTACACGACATTCCACTCTTATTACCATCTTCGTCCTGAGAATGAAAGTCTGTAATGAGAGCAAAGCCATAGCTGGCATCTGAGGGCTGTTATAATTCACTCTCATGACAAAGATAGTAATGAGAAATGACAGTGGCACAAAATGAATCCTTTCCGATCCCAGCCCCTTGGATGATAATGAAAACAGAAGATGGCACCAACTTTATTCATCTTCATGACACCTATTGTGACAGGATTGAAAGCTGCAGCAACAAACTCATCTGAGGTTACAATTTCCCAGTCTCATTCCCATCGTGTGTGGATGTGTTTTGAAAACACCATACCACCGTTTCTCCTGGGAATCCGGTTATGGGAAGGCTCTCAGAGGTTGTAGAATTTTCTTTACTGTCCACAACTGAAAGCATTTCAGGGAGATGAAGTGCTTCTAGTTCTTGAAACTCTGTTTTCTTTTTTATTATGAAGTCAGCTTAAAATTGCTTCAAGAAGAAATGACAGAAAAGTGGAAGGAGAGCATATGGAAATTAAGCCACCTTTTGAAGTTCAAATTCAATTCTCTAAAAATTGCAAATTTGAGGTGTAGAACATCCCATGGATGCAGCTAATACAGGATGTTACTCACCCATGCATGCATGCTTCTCTTGTATTCTCTCCTTCCCACCATCCCTTCTCATCCCCAACTCTCTGTCATTTGACTATATCTTCATAAAACCTGACGGGGAATTTCAAGCTAAGTTGATCCAAACTCTTCATTTTCTTTTTTTTTAAAACCTACTTTTCAAAAGATTTTTATATTTTATTTGAAAGGCAGAATTACAGAGAGGCAGAGGCAGAGAGAGAGAGAGAGAGAGAGAGGTCTTCCATCCACTGGTTGACTCCCCAGATCGCCACAACAGCCACAGCTGTGCCAATCTGAAGCCAGGGGCCAGGAGTTTCTTTTGGGTCTCCCACCTGGGTGCAGGGGCCCAAGGACTTGGGCCATCTTTTACTGCTTTCCTAGGCCATAGCAAAGAGCTAGATCGGAAGTGGAGCAGCGGGAACTTGAACCAGCGCCCATATGGGATGCCAGCACTGCAGGCAGCAGTTTTACCTGCTACACCACAGGCCAGTCCCTCTTTGTTTTCACAGACTAAAAAAAAAGAAGGCTCAGACAGTAAGGCTACTTATCCAAAATCACCCAGTTTTAAAATCTGATCTTTCTATGGATTAAGTTGGTAGCACAAAATTAAGTATTGTGCTCCATTTCTTTGCAGCCCCTCTATGGAGAGAAGGAGGCATTCTCTATAGGAATTCATTTTGGAATCACGAAATTCCTAATTTTGTCACATCCTACCTCAGAGTCTCTTAGTCAATCATCTTTTACAGTTTTCTGTAACTAACATGATGAACATTCTATTTTCAAGAGGATACCAAAGTGACTATTTCTTCTTCCAATTGACTTCCAGTATGACTTTATATTCTTTGGTCCTCTGAACCTAACCAAAGCTCAGATAGACCAGAAGAAAGGAAAGCCCTCTGTTTTGATCACTTCGTAAAATTCTCTTCCTTTGCCTCCTCTTCACTCTGCTTCCAGCTATTCTGTGGCCAGCAGCTAACTAGGAGTACAAAGCAAAGTGGTGAAGACGTGACTTCCCTTGCTGGGTGCACTGCACTGCACCTTCTCATGAAACAGTCAGTGGATGACTTCTTACAATGCACGCTTCTTTCCTTGTTTTAGAAGTACTCACACCTACCTATTTTTCTGGTTATATCCAGGTGGTTCACATGACCCTGTCATGCCTCCAGCGTGAGGCAAATTCACAGCACCCTTTGTTCTTGCCCTGCCATTGTGGCCTGCTCTAGGAAACTTCTCACATTCAGAATTCTTCAGGCAGGAGATGAGCACTCCATTCTCTGCCTCTGCAAACCTCAGGGAACATGTTACAAGCTAGAGCTATCTGTTCTCTAAGTTTACATGCACAAACTTACGCAGTTTTGCAGTTGACAGCATCTAGAAATTTCTAGGATTGTTTTGTAGTTAACAGCATCTAGCAAAGAATTTCCCTTTTGACATGCTTTCCAACCTCTGGCTTCCTGTTGGGAGGCATCCCTACTTGACTAGAGAGAAAAGGAAGCATGATAGTCATATACAAGTATATACCTTTTAAGCCTCTTCGTTAACTGCACCCTCCAACTAATCTCTAACCTTCTTTTACCTTGGCTATTGGAAGTGATGAGAGCTAGACCAGTTTGGCCATTTGAGGATGGGTCTGCTGCTCTTCTTAGGTAAGTAACAATACTTCCTCTTTATTGTCTCAACTTAGATCTACTCTACGGATCTCACATGGTTGTTGTAATAAGCCCAATGTTTTCATATTGTTGTTATTTATTTTGTTTTTATTTTTATTAAATGCTCTTGAGTTATGGGATATCTAAACTGTGGAGAAGGGAATTGTCTTTTGATATGGGAAATCAGTGCTCCAGTTAAATAAAATATTTTAAATTAAATAAAGTAAGAACATACTGCTGCAATATACTGCAGTTTTCAAGACCTTATAATATCTAGGAGTCCTTGAACTTCCAGAGTTTCTCATGCCTGATAATTTTTGAGACATTATAGAACTCAACTGTAATCTACATTCTGTATCCTCTGAACTGAGGATCCAGAATACTTTTGGCTTGGTCTAGCACTGGCCAGAGCTCTTGTTCTTGGGAAATTCCTTTTCTATAAATATCCCTGCTACCCTGAAATGCAGACACCAAGAAGCATTCCTGTTTCCAAGGACAACCAGAGGTGCACCAGATCTGTGTAGCAGTGGTACTGGGACCACATTGTTTGTAGCCTTCTCAGGACACTATGCTGAGCTTTCCTTCCAATGCTTTGTTAAGTTCCTTGGCCTACCTGCAGGTTTTCACCACACTGTTCTCCTTTTACATTTTTTTTTTAAATTCTCCTGGGCAAATAAAGAGAACATCCTATTAAAACAATAACAGTAATTTTGATGCTTCAGAATTATAGGTCTGGCTCAGTCATGAATTAATACAGCATCGACCTCAGCATATATTTTGAGACCTACTATATATGAAAAGCTTTGTTTTCTGTAATCTTGGACAAGTTTCTTCATTTATGTAGGTTTTTGTGGAATTGTCTGTAATATGAGAGAGATCAGAATTGCAGTCTGTTCTGAGGACCATTTTGTTCTGTTGAGAGTCTCAACTGAACTATAAAGAAAGATGAGATAGGGCAATTGAATTGTTGGGGCTGTTCACCAGCCTTTAACCCAAATAAAAAAGGGGCTATGTATACACAGACACACACACACACACAGAGACACACACACACACAGAAACACACACACACAAACACACACAGAGAGAGCATTCAGCTTCAACACAGTATCAGTATTTGAAAAAAGGACTTAAACTCCAAAACCACGGGTTTCGAATTTCCTCTGTCTCTACTTATCTGTGATTCTATGAAATAAACAGCAAATGATTGTAAAAAGCCAGGTCAGCAGAAGTTAATTCACATTTCCTTTCATGACAGGGGGTGAGGTCAGAGTCATATGAATTTGCTCTGATGCTCACTTGATATCATCCACTTTACTTTGTTTAGCGAGCAAATAATGGTATAAAACAGAGTCCCTTGCCATCCTCATCTCATGGAAGAAAATGCTTTATTTAAAATACATATCATGGGGCTCACAATAATCTTGAAAATTGGCATAAACTTGCCCAGGGGGAAAACAAATAATTTTTAGATTCTGCCATAGGAAGACAGAGAAAGAAGTGAGCCATGATGCAACTGGAGAGTGTCATATTCTCAGCAGAAACTATTCTCACAGTTTCTGATCACAGACCCTTTAAGAAAGGTCTATTCTATAAGAAACATTAATTTATTTTAGCTTATTGTTAACTCAATATTTTTCCAATCATGCAAACACAGATGAAAATTATGCTAACTTAAAATGCTATGGACGTTTTCTATAGTCATTCAAACTATGTAGATTTAATAGCAAAGAATAACAGAAGGGAGAACATAGATTAAGTGCATATAAAAATCTTTGATTCTATCCCTAAATATATTTTAGAATCAAATAAAACATCTGCAAGAGGAATATCTTTCATGTCATTTCTAATGCTTATTTTTTCCCATTTGTATTCTATAGGATTTGTTAGAAAGTATATGATATCTTCTTTTGATAAATTAATCTGTATTTTGGTTATTAAGGTATCTGTAAGATTAAAAAGATGTTTTAAAAATCCAAATCATGGTGACCTAGAGTAAAATCACAATGACTACTCATCTTTCTGCTTGGTTAAATGCACTGTTCCTACTACATTTGGTTTGCTTAAATCAAGCTTAAGAAAAGTGCATACACAAAATCTTGCCTACAATTACCTTGCCTGACATTTGTGCAAAATGTAATTAAAAGGTTTGAATTGTACGGGAGCTAAAAAAACGCATACTAGAAAATAAGCAAACCATAATGTCAGAAAACCCAGATTGGTTATTAACATGTTATGATTTTAATTATGACATTCCAGCATTATAATTCCAGGTCTACTGCTAAGGAGAAAAGGTTATAAAAGTAGGTTGTCAAAATCTTTATCAGAGAGTTGCCTTAACATCATTTTGAAATGAAATTTACTGTTTAATTATAAAGGTAATATAACTACAATCTAGAAAACATGTAAAGTGATGAAAAGAAAAATAACTGCCTATTATTCCAGTACTCAAACTACCATTATTATTATTTTTTAGAGTTCCTTCCAGGCTTTCTTCATAAGCTTTAATTAATTATTTTGCTTACCATTCTAATTTGTGCCTATCACATTTTGTATTCAGATTTTTCACTTTATTGTGTTTAGTTAATAGAGCTTTATATTTTCAAAATGATTCTGGTTCATACCCTAGGACATGACTAGATAAGAAAAAGTGGTCAGCGTGGCACTAAGCCTCAGTCCTGCCTGGTCCAGGAGGTAATTCCATTTTTGCTGGGAGGCTTGAAACAGCTAGGTCATTTTCATCCCCTGGAACCATTTCATGAGAAATGCTTTGCACTATGCTGAATACTAAATACAGGACAAAGTCTCCATCAATTAAGGTTTGGAATGAGGCCAGACCTAAACCACTAGGGGTAGAATCTTTGCATCTCAGCTTCACGGGAATGGCTGTATAAAGAGACCAGAGGATACCGGACACCGTAATTGGCTGCACATGGAAGCCAAAGGAGGGCATTTGAATACACAGAGATGGAAGTACTTCTTTCAAGGACACCTGAAGGCAAGTTGTGAAACTAAGAGCAGCTATAAAGTAAAAATTACTTAGAAAACTAACTGCAAAGCACAGACCGTTCTATGAGTGTGTGGCTTGATTTTATATAGAGATAGAGATAGAGATAGAGATAGATAGATAGATACACCTACACACACATATATATGTGTGTGTAATGCAAAATGAAACTCTGAGAACCTCTGCAATTTTATTCTTTGAGAGAGAACAGTGAATATGCAGACCTATAAAATCAATATTACGTATAGACCTAATTTAGTAAATAGTCTACATGGGAAGGTTACTTAAGTAACGTCTAAAGAAAAGTTGCAAATAAGTTTGCCAAAAAAAAAAAGGTCAAAAGCCATGAAAACTTTCACAACTCTACAAAATTTCAATAGCTTCCTTCCTTCACGATTCAGAAACTATAATACATTAAAAAGCTTTAAAGATTCTACTATGTAGAATGTCAAAGTAATGGGACCAGTGTTGTGGCTTGGATGGTTAAGCTGCCCTTGCAAAGCTGGCTGGCATTCCAGTTGGAGTCCCAGCTGCCCTGCTTCAGATCCAGCTCCCTGCTAATGTCCCTGGGAAGGCACCAGAAGCTGATCTGAGCACTTGGGCCCCTGCCACCCTTGAAGAAGTCTGGGATGGAGTTCTTGGCTCCTGCCTTTGGCCTAACGCCTTGCCTGAAAATTTGGGAAATGAACCTGCAGATGGAAGATCTCTTTTTCTCTCTTTCCTACTCTCCTTCATCTCTCTGTTACTCTGCCTTTCAAGTAAATAAAATATTTTTTAGAAAAAAAAGAAAAAGAATACCAAAGTCACAAAAGAATGTTGTGCAACAGCATTGTCAAGGATATGGAGAAATGCTGCAGAATTTCTGAAGAGTAGATTAATAATTCACATCCAAATCTTTAAATTCATAAACTCTTTGACCCTGTAATTTTTCATCTTGAAAGCTTTTGTCTTTCCCAATGTCTGCCTTTTAAGAAATCATCTAGGGACAGCGCTATGGTGTAGTGGATAAAGCTACTGCCTACAGTGCAGGCATCTCATATGGGTGCCAGTTTAAGTCCCAACTGCTCCACTTCCCATCCAGCTCTCTGCTATGGCCTGGGAAAGCAATAGAAGATGGCCCAAGTGCTTCGGTCCCTGCACCCACATGGGTGACCTGGAAGAAGCTCCTGGCTCCTGGCTTTGGATCAGCTTAGCTGCAGCTCTTAGGGCCATTTGCGGGGGAAGACCTCTACGTCTCTCTCTGCCTCTGCCTCTCTGTAACTCTGCCTTTAAAATAAGTAAATAATTATTTTAAGAAGATATCTTCTATCTTTGGGTTTTGGTGGTTTAATTGTGATGTCCCTAAGTATGATTATATTTATACTATGTAGGGTATAGATCTCTTTTTGAATTTGTAACTTGCTATTTTTAATCAAGTCTGGGAAGTTCTCTGTTGATTTTTCTCAGCAATTGTGTCTTTGGTCAGGCATCAGCCAGACATCTCCTCTGTGTTTTACACATCTCATGCGTTTATTTACTTTCTGTGCATTGTTCTGGATACTTTCTCCTGCTCTATCAAATTATGCACCTGTTATTTTATATTATACTTTAAAAAAAAAACTTTACCTGTATATTTGATAGACAGAATGACAGAAACAGATGGAGAGACAGAGAGAGAACTACCACTCACTTGTTCACTCTGCAAAAGCCTGCAACAGCTGGAGCCAAACCAGGCTGAAGCCAGGAATCAGAACTCCATCCAGGACTCCCACATGGGGGGCAGGAATCCAAGGACTTGGCCATTATGCATTGTCTCCTGGGCATGTTAGCAAGAAGCTGGATGAGAAGCACTAAGTAGCCAAAACTCAAATCAGCACTTTAATAGCAGATATGGAAATCTCAAGACCAGTCCCAACATTCTGTTTTGTTTTATTATTTTTGGTCTGCTAAAAACTACTTTTGTGAATTTTTTATCTGGGGCATTACATTTTTGAATGTAGAATATTCATTTAATAACATTTTATGAGATTTTAACTATCTGCTATAATTTCCCATTCTTTCCTCAATTTTCTAGAATTATATAAATTGTATTTAAAATCTCTGGTAACTCCAATATCAGATTCATTCAGGGGTTTATTTCGATTGTTCTTTTCTCTCCTGATTTTGTTCAATTGGTCTTGCATTTTAGTGTGCCCCAATTTTTTATTTGTTGCTAGAAATGACAGATTTTTAAAAATTGCACAATCTGTGGATACTATTTTTCCTCCAAATGGGATTAAGTATTCTTTTGAAAGCTAGATAGAGTATCAGATCACTTTAATACTTTTTTAATGGATTTTAGTTTTTATAAAAGGTGGTCATGTTTCTATTTTGTCTTTATATAATACTCAAATGGCTTTTTTAGCAACTGAGTGAAAAGCCCTGAGTATTCAGCAGATCCTTTGGATCTGGTGGAACTTGAACTATGATCTCTTTCTTAGCAATCAGTAGATACCAAAAATCTGTTTCATTCTTTTTCTTCCAGCTACTGCTTTCTGTTGGTTTTCTTGCATGTATGATTAGGAATCTATAAACATCCGGAATGATATCTGTGGAAGATTTGGGATTGCTCTGCAGCTTGGGGGATATGACCAGTCAATTTGCACCTTTTATTTCAATCTTGAACTGATTTCCACCTCCTTAGTCCTATAAGATTTTTGTTTTCTACTTGGGTTCCATTCCCTGTCGAAGCAGAAAATTTCTGGTTACCCTCTGCAGGAAAGCCAGCTACACGTGAACTTACTAGTGCTCTTTCTTCCATTTGGTTGTAGTCTCTGTCTCTGGCTAATTTGGTTGTATTTCAAGGCCTTCAAATAGTTTAATTTTATATCTTTTTCATATTTGATAATTGTGGCAACAAGAAACTTAGTCAAATAAAGTCTCTCCATCAGATTTCTAATTCTAGGAAAGAAATTAAAGGAAATAATGATGAATGTGGCAAAGATTTAGATAATTTGCGTAATATATAATAGCAATTTTCCATTTGTGTAAAACTAGACACAAATTATAGGTATTAGAATTGGCATTAAATAAAGGTATCATCTATGCTTCTCACATGTGTCTCTGTGTGTGCTCTTTCTAGTCATGTTTAGTCCATAGGTGCAAGCATCGATAAGTCAATATTTGGTATCAGATTTGCCATACTGACCTCCAAACCTTGATTAATACCAATTTCTTTGTAATCTAAGAAAGACAGAATATGTTCAAGAATGTTAGGTGGCCCACAGAATTGTGAACAGTCTAGAACAATTTGTATGGGGCTACACTGTGAGAAGTGGCTTCAAAAATCAGGCAGAACTGTTTCCACGAAGAAAACACTGCTGGCAGCTCTTGGCAGAGATACTGTTGCTTGTCCCTTTGATGCCATCCATGCTGGACCCTGCCTATTCCTGCTAGAAGCATCATCACTGTTGCCTTAGAAAACTGGAAGCAGCTTTGACCACTGTGCCACCTATTCCTGGAGATATTCTGTAATCGTTCCTTAATGGCTCTGACTCATTTTTAAATCAATTATTTGCAGCAGGTAGATGATGTAATGGGAGAGCAGCAGCATGTCAGGAATATGGGCAGGCCTCTTGCAATGCAGGGTTGTGCATATAAATTATGTAGCTTTTGATTCTCTGAGTCCCTTGAAACTGTTCTGCAAGGATGCTCACGTGCAGTGTTCCTCCCACCACCACACCTGCATGAAGCTCTATCTCCTGCAGAGGTGACTGTCTGAGCGCGGACTCCACACTTAGCCCAACTTTCTCTGCTCCTTATGTTTTCCGGCTAACTCGAGTTCAAACACTGAGTTGTGAGAATCTCTCCTCAGTCTAGGGTTAGGCTGCTTATGTAGGTGAATGAGTCCTCTTTTTCTGAAATATGCAGCCATGGACATTATCTCCTAAAAACCTGGTACTTCCTTTAACTAAACTTAGCAACCCTTTCCAAGATTTTGGCTATTTGTCTACTGTCATACATCTCACCGCTGTAACAGCACTTGGAGTTTATAACATGCTTCACACATTTTAATAGCATTTTTGCAACATTTTGTATAATTGATGAGCAAATCAGATAGTTCTCTACTTTCTTTAGAGATTCCATTTTCGATTTTCTTATTTTCTTGGGCACCTGGAGCATTTTGTGAGGATTGGCAGAGATGGAGAAGGGTTGGGAGGTTTCATCAGAATCCTGCTTCTGGATTTTAGCCCTGCTGGAGGTTTCTTTCATCAGACAGGAAACTTACCCTTATATATAGCAATACATATAATAATTTTCACAGAGGATTTGGAGTTAGCCTAGGAAAGGGTCCTGAGTTAATCAGAGCTTTATTAAGGCTGGTGGAAGCCTGGGGGAAATCTAAAAGTGACCGGTGGGGCCACAAGCAATATGGCGGGCTTCTTCTATTGTGGTAACAGGGACTGCCCTAGCTGTCCTACTGCCTTTCACATCCTTCACAGAGCTAGTGTGCCAGGACAGATCTGTTAGTTCTAATGTAATGCAGTGACTACTATAAAAGAGATGAAGCAAATCTCCAAAGTGGGTAAGGGATCCTGTCTAATTTTGTTCATAATTGGACTTCCTGGCATGCATTATACATGGTACAAGGAAGAAAAAGGAAGAGAGGGGAAAGGAAGGAAGGAAGGAGAGAAGGGTGGAAAATTCTCACATGTGATCAAGAGTACTGCCAATTTTAAAGCATCAACTCAAATATTTGTTACCGGGAAAGGACAGTAGAAAAGAGAATCTGTGAATTGCAGGTCTTTATTTTCACTGAATTCTGCATACCAATTAAATGCTTTTGCTTAGTACTAATAAAGGAGTTTTTTTCCCTTCTTTTTTACTTTTCAAAAGCAGCTATGTTATGACTTCAGAGGCCATCCTGATACTTTTCTGGTCAAAGCAGGAAATTGCTAATTTACTTAATAAAAGCAAGATTTCAAAACATAATTTTCTTTCCCATACTGTGAGGCCTAGAATTGCAGCATACCTAAAGAGTACTTCACACCAATACTTGAGCAGACTTAAAGGTCCCAATAATCCTCCAACCCCTACTTCCTCCCCTCCCCCTGTCTCCACCCACACACAAATCCACACCCGTCTCCTACAGGCTACCATTATGCTTTCTGGAAATTACATGGCTTTCCATCTGGGTGAGAATGCAAAGCAGGCTCCTGACATTCCAGAAGATTTTACAGACTCTGCCATCTGCACATCTGGTAGGAGAGATGCCTCCAGTGCTCTTTAATCAGCAACACAGATATATGTGCTTTGGGCTCTTGTCAGGGAGTTACTCCACAGATTGACTGCAAATAACCAGGTCTTGTCAAAACTTTCCTTGAACAGGGGATGATTTAAAGAGACAAGCTAACCACCTACACTTAGATTTTCTCCAAGCTCTGACCTATGTTAAGAAATCCCAGAAAACAACATTGCTGAACAATGCCATTCATCTTCCTAAAGTTAAAATTGATGTTTGGTTCCTAACTTTAAATCTGTGTAATAAAATATAAATTCATCTTTACAAAGTTTTTTTTTAATTGTTTTGAGAATTATGCTTTTACTTGTCCAATAATCATGCTAACAACTTTACATAATGATCTATGAGATGAATTTATCTTAAAAAATCAGAAGCAAAAGCAAAAAAGTATGTTCAAATACCTTATTATGTTTTATTTAGTGAATAATCAAATTATATAATTTAATTTCTCTTTATCTACATTGTCAAGAAGCTCAGAGAGCAATTTAGTATTAAATTTTCATTTACTATAATTTAGC
The DNA here is from genome assembly GCF_051225735.1 of Oryctolagus cuniculus. Taxonomy (NCBI): domain Eukaryota; kingdom Metazoa; phylum Chordata; class Mammalia; order Lagomorpha; family Leporidae; genus Oryctolagus; species Oryctolagus cuniculus. Next base: position 94,331,789 of record NC_142877.1, read on the forward strand.
TAATAGATAAGGAGCAATAAAAATAAGAAAGATACTCTGCTGAGTGCTGCAGGAGAGACAGAGCTGAATGGATCAGTTCACACATTAGGCAAGGAAACATTCAGCATTCTTTTTGCAGGGAGAGGAGCTAAGGGACCTGAATAAACAAAGCTGAGTAGGACAACACCACTGATGACCCCAAAAGATACTACAGAAAAGGAAATTCCTAGATCTGGGATTCTACAGTCTGTGCAAAGGAGATCAGCATTTTGATGTGGCTTTTAGTAATGTTTTGAAGAGACGGAGAAAATATTCCATATAGAAAGAAAGTAAATGAAATATATAGGGTTATTCAAATGGCCTGGTTTAATTGGAACTGAAGATGTGCGTGATAGGGAAGTATGAAATAAGTATGCATGGACAGGCAGGTTGTTTTGAGTATAGTGCATGACTTTGAAAGCTATGGGCAAGAGCTTTAGTTATTGATTTATACCAATTATTTTCTTATTCTAGAGAGATTTGCTTTGTATATTAATTTAAAAATTTAATGTGTTTCATATATTTTTGACAATATAAGTCACCGCAGATTCATTTTTATGGTAGCATGAAATAAAGAATGTAATGTTATAAATGCTAGTCAGAAGAAACTCCAATAAGATTCATTTAAAAATCATTCAAAATAGCTATCTGATGTAGAATAGAAAAGGAATAAAATGACAATTCGATTTACCTAGACTATCAAGAAGTCAACGTGCAATGAATTTTTCCATATTGTATTTAATCAACATAAAAATTTGGCTAATAGGCATTTTTGTCTCAATTTTGTAGGAGATATCATGAATCCAAAAAAAATCAAACGACTTTCCCAGAGACCCAGAACTCATAAGTATTCAAATTTAGATTGTAAGGTAGATCTGTCTGGAAAGTTCATTTTTCCCATGAACTGTGCCATAATCAGCCAAATGATCAATTACCACTATTTTTTGTATTTCAGTTGATGGCTCTAAAATGATTTTGATATACTCTTGTGTAAACAGAACTTCAGTAATACATGTTCAAATTTTTTGAAAAATGAGTAAGAGGTAACAAGCAGAAAGGAAAATCTAGAATGTGAAACCAATGTTTGTTTTTATCTTAAGTGTGTTCAATACAGATATAATTTTCCACAGATTCAACCGATATATAATGGAAACTTGGATGATAATTGTTTTAACTATTTTACTTTAAAAATATTTTGTCTGTTTATTTTCATTTGCACGAGAAGCAGAAGAAAAGAGAAAAAGTGAGAGAGAAGAGAGAGGAAGAAAGACATTCTGTGTCCATCTAGTCCTACTGATATCTTCCCCCTACAATTTTTCATAAACCTGGATACCACCTAAGTTTCAAATTTTGGTATTTTCCCAAACATCCATGTATTTTCTAATAGTGAACAATAATTTAATCAGGCCTAGCCCTGCCCCCAAGGGGCTTACATTTCATCTCACTAGGGTTGCCAGTGTGTGAATGTAAATGGGATGGAACTGTAGCAGTAATAACCTTATCATTCGTCTTTGCTAACTAGCAGAGTTGTGAGCTCCCAAGTCTCCACTAGTTCTGTCTGAGGGGGTCTAAGGAGGCTGTCATTTGAACTCATGCATAGTCATACTAGTCATCTTCTTTGACCTTAATTTGGTCCCACAAATTGGTCATATTGTTTTTTTATTACCTCTTCTCATTTTCCCAAAGCTACAAGCAAGCAATCTCTCTGCCAAAACAGCCCTGCATTTTCCTTAATTTTTATGGCCTACACAAAAACAGGAAAAAAAAAGCCCCATCCCCACTCTGTGTCCCCCATTTCCAGCTAAGCAGGAAAAGTGTGTAACTTCTGAACACATACCTGGTGGGATTCCTCAGAAAATCCGGCTTTGCCCTTTCCTGGGCACAGCTCCTGTCTCTGCATAGCTGAAGTGATTGTTTTTTGATAATGAGAACAGACAGTATTCTCCCTAGAAGCATATTTCTGATTCCAGTGGGACAGTACTCAATAGAGACAGTTTCCCTAAAATTACTCTGCTTTGGTTAGGACTTGTCTGTTCAGCCGTTATAGTGGATATGCTCCTGTGTCAGGCAAATTATTTCATTTTTCTTGACTAATTTGGGAATAATTGTGAGAACAAAACCCAAAGAGACTTCCCTTTAAGGAGAAGAACTAGTAGAAAGTTTATGAAGTCATTGGAATGTGGTAGACTCTTGATAAATCAAATACTCATTAACTTTTTTAAAGGGTCAATCTTGGGGACCAGTCTCTGAGATAGACACCAAACTGCTTTCCCAGCTCTATTTTTCTCCATGCCTTCCAGACACAATATGAGATCCTGCACTGACTCCTCTAGGCTCTATCAGCCCCAACTGTTCAAGCCAATGGGTACAAAATAAGTCCTGTTAATTCATTCTAACTTCCTTAAGGAAGTCTGAACTGCAGTAGAAAGCAGAAGGTAGGCCTTGCCTGAGACCCTTATTTCCAATTTTTACAAGCTTTTCATCCTTTCTAGTTTTAGAATATTTAGAAGAAAGAACATGGCTTCAAGCCTGACTGTGTCTCCTTGGATTCTTTATAGGGAGCATACAGTGAAAAATGATTACTGAGTTGATTCCTTTTGGTTATATTATAACCACTAAATCCAATCTGTTCTAAATTAAACAACACTATACACATTTCAAATCAAACCCAATCATTTAGGAAGGTGCATAAACTCATAAATAATTGCAAAATAGAAAGCTGCTTTTTCTTTTATATTTAAATAGATTTTCCAACTCTGTATTCAGGTGTATGATGTTGTGTAGACATTGCCTTAAAAGTAGTTGTTTCATGTTACAAAGCCATCTTTTAGAAGAACAATCACATTAGTGCAATTCACATAATATTGGACAAGGAGTGATTTAAACCATCATCTCTCTGGAGCTGCTTCTGAACTACTGCTACTAAATAGCTACAAAGAAAATATTTTTTCCACTTTTAAAATTGCATTTATTGCATGTCACGGACCGTGCAAAGAATTTATATGTAGCTACACAAATGTTGACTTACACAAAACAGCAATCCATATTTCTGCTGGCATTTCACATTTAGGAAACTGAGGCATGGAAGGTCAAAGCAGTCTGACTGCAGGGCCCATTTCTTTCTTTCTTTTTTAAAAATTTTATTTAAATTATACAAGTTTCATGTATTTCATATATATAGATTTAGGAACACAGTGACACTCCCCCCCCCATCCTCCCTTCTGCCCATGCTCCAACCCATCCTCCTCCTACTCAAATTCCCACTCTCAATTTTTAAAAAGATCTATTTTCAGTTTGCTTTATGATCATATAGTTAACTCCACACTAAGTGAAAGAGTTCAACAAATAGTGTGAAGAAAAAAAAAAAACTGTTTCTCAACAGAAGAGACAAGGGCTGCAAATAATCATGGAATCTCAAAATGTCTATTTTTCTCCAATACATTACATTTCAGGTACTGTTACCTCAGCTCAGGGAAAACATGATATCTGTATTTTTGGGACTGGCTTATTACACTAAGTATCATGGTTTTCAGTTGCACCCATCTTGTTGAAGAAGACAGGATTTCTTTTTAATTTTTTTTACAGCTGAATATACTCCATAGTGTATATATCTCATAATTTATTTACCCAGTCAATATTTCTTGAATATCTGGGTTGATTCTATATCTTAGCTATTGTGAATTGAGCTGCAATGAACATGGGTGTACAGATAACTCTTTCAGATGTTGATTTCTTTTGGTTTGGATAAATTCCCAGGAGTGGGATGGGTTGATCATATGTAGGTTTATAGTTAAATTTCTGAGCTAACTTCATACTTTCTTCCACAGAGCTGCACCAGTTTACATTCCCGCCAACAGTAAACCAGGGTACCTTTTCTGCTACATTCTCACCAGCATTTGTCATTTGTTGATTTCTGCATGAGAGCCATTCTAGCTGGAGTGTGGTGAAATCTCATTGTGGTTTTGATTTAGGTTTCCCTGATAGCTAGTGATTCTGAGCATTTTTTGATGTGTCTCTTAGCCATTTGAATTCCCTCTCTTGAAAAATGCCTGTTCAAGTCCTTTTCCCATTTCTTAACTGAATTGTTTTTTTTTGTTGTTGTTGTTGTTGAATTTCTTGAGCTCTTTATAGATTCTGGATGTTAACCCTTTATCAGTTGCATAGTTTGCAAATATTTTTTACCATTCTGTTGGTTTCCTCCTAACTTTGCTGAGTGTTTCATTTGCAGTGCAGAAGCTTCTCAGGTTGATGTAATCTCATTTTCAATTTTGGCTTTGATTGCCTGTGCTTCTGAGGACTTTTCCAAGAAGTCTTTGCCTATGCCAATGTCTTGCAGAGTTTTCCCAATGTTCTCAAATACTTTGAGGGTATCACGTCATAGATTTAGTTATTTGATCTATTTTGAGTGGATTTTTGTGTGAGGTGTAAGGTAGAAGTCTAGTTTCATACTTCTGCAGGTGGAGATCCAGTTTCCCCAGCACCCATTTGTTGAAGATTCTGTCCTTTCTCCAGGGATTGATTTTAGTTCCTGTGTCAAAGATTAGTTGGTTATAGATGTTTGGATTGATTTCTGGCATCTCTATACTGTTCCATTGGTCTATGTGTCTGTTTTGTGTCAGTACCAGCATGTTTTGATTATCGTTGCTCTGTAGTATCTCTTGAAATCTGGTATTGTGATGCCTCCAGTTTTGTTTTTGTTTTATAAGGTAGCTTTAGCTATTGGAGTTCTCTTGTATTTCCATATGAATTTTAGCATCATTTTTTTCCGAGATCTGTGAAGAATGTCATTGATATTTTGATTGGGATCACATTGAATCTGTAAATTACTTTTGCTAGTATGGACATTTGGATGATGTTGATTCTTTCAATCTATTAACATGGAAGATTTTTCCATTTTTAATCTTCTTCCATTTCTTTCTTTAGTGTTTGATACAAAGAAAATATAACAGTGCTTATTTTATACAATAGTTGGATTCATTTTTGGTGGGGATGTTTCAAGAAAATTAAATTTAAAACATTCTCCTCCTCCTCAGAAATGAAAATAAAAAACCCAAACAAGGATGTAGCTAGAAAATTAAACTGAGACTCAAACTCTGAGAGGAACAAAAAAGCTTCAGTATCACTGTCTTTGCAAAATCTTGCAGATATATTTGAAGACAACAAAGTTCCCAGTAGCAATCAAAATATACAACTTTTGTTCTTAGAGATGAATTTTTATGATTAGGCATAAGGAAAGAGGCAGACCCAGGAGGAAATACTCTGCATTGGAAAGCTGACATTATGGGAAAGATGTAAACTGAGACAAAGCAGGCTGTAATTCATAGGAAAATTCTCCCAACCTACATGACATGATCTGTGACCATTTTGGCCGTGTGTTGCCCTCAACTTCCCACTCTTATCAAAGAGGGAGTGTAGAAGGATCTCTGGAAACAAGGCATGTATTCCATGTATTTTTATTATTGTAGTACATGGGTTCAGTTTTTTAAAAACAAATGCTATTCTTCACTGCAGAAAGCCCTCAGCTGGCAAAGCCCATTGGTTATTGTTAGACACATCATGAACTAGATGGACCCATGGGTGTTTTTACAGTTGAGGTTAGTCTGGATGGAGTTAAATATTCACCTTTAAAAAAATGTACTGGAATGAGTTTTTCCTGTAAAATGTAACATATTTTAAAATTTAAACTAGTTATGATATGGACTCAACAAAGATGTCCATCAACTGAAGATTGGATGAAGAAATTATAGAATATATACACTATGGAATAGTACACAATAGTGAAAAAAATGAAATCCTGTCAATTGCAAAAAAAAAAATGGATGCAACTGGAAACCATTATACTTAGTGTAATAAGCCAGTCCCAACAGACAAATACCATATGTTCTCCCTGATTAGTGGTAACTCATGGAGTACCTTAAAGGTAATATACAGAATTGAAATTAACACTTTAAGATGTGACGATTTTGAACAGCCCTTGCCTCAACTGTTGAGGGTCAGTTTTTTTTCTCCTTCTTCATATTATGTATTGAAGTCTTTACTTGGTGTAGGGTTAATCTTATGAGTATAAAATTAATGGAAATAGATCTTTGTGAAAAGTCAGAATGTGAATAGGAGAGGGAGGAGGAAGAAGGGTGGGAGTGTAGGCAGGAAGGAAGCGAGGGTGGGAAGATTCACTGTGTTCCTGAATTTGTATATATGAAATGCATGAAGTCTATATACTTTAAATAAAAGGCTTCTAGGTTAAAAAAATTCACACTAAAGCTTCTTGTTATCCATAGTTGATCCCTCAGTCCTTCCCTCAATGATGTGGGTAAGAAGAGATCATTCTGAGATGAGTCTGAAGAAGCATAAAGTGTGCAGGTGTTCCAACCAGTCAGAACAAAAGAATTATATAAAGTGTAACTCAGAGAATGTGCTATGCAGAAGGAAAGTCTGAGAGGGAGCGAATCTCAAGTTTTCAGGTTGGCTCCTCTCTCCTTCGGCATTAGTTAAATCCCTACACCTCTGGTAGAAATAACCCGTGCTTTCCCCTTACTGGTCAGAACAAGTCAGTGCTGGGGGCCCGTTAAGAAAGTTCTGGTTTTTAACCTTAAAACTTGCATTGTGGAACATTGTTGACGGTCGCTGGTACCTCTGAACAATTCCCTGCTATTCTCTGGGCTGCAGGGGATCTGTTTTTTATCCACAGACTGTGGTGAGAACTGAGATAAGGCAGTAATGGGCTAAAGGGCTCTTGATGAACACCTCTGCACCCCAGTCCCCCATGGAGCTCCACCCCGCATGAGGTTAACAAAGGTTAGACAGAGCCTTGAAAGTAAAACAAAAACTGCTGTCTTTATATAGCACCTCTGAGCCTTTAGTTGGTCTCCTGTTGCCTCCTAATTTGAACTTGTTCCAAAACATTTCCGATGGAAACATAGTGGTGACACTTCAGAAAGGACAACTGTTGAAATGATGACTCATAAGTCCAAGAGCAGGGAATCAGTAGTGGTCCCAAATGCGTAAACAAGTATTATGCAAAATTAATTTTTTTGCTTCAGCATTAAAAATATTCATTTGGGTGCTATATAAAAATAATTGTTTTCTAAAACAAATCCTAAGTTTTTTTTTTTTTTTTCAAAAGTTGACCCTAGATACCAACACATCTGAAAGGCAAATGTTTAAAGTTCTTTATTCTGTGAATATTTAACTTTGGGGACATTTAATAATAAATTAAAAACTCTTGATATGGAATCATAAAATCAATAGTATATCTGAGGAAGAAGGAACAAAAGGTAATCTTATTTAGTGATTGATATTATAGTGTAAGGATTATAAGCTCAGAAAAAAATTACAATGTCCTGCCAGCGCCGTGGCTCACTAGGCCAATCCTCTGCCTGCAGTGCCAGTACCCCAGGTTCTAGTGCCAGTTGCTCCTCTTCCAGTCCAGCTCTCTGCTGTGGCCCGGGAAGTCAGTGGAGGATGGCCCAAGTGCTTGGGCCCTGCACCCGCATGGGAGACCAGGAGGAAGCACCTGGCTCCTGGCTTCGGATGGGAGCAGCACACCGGCTGTGGTGGCTGTTTTGGAGGTGAACCAACGGAAGGAAGACCTTTCTCTCTGTCTCTCTCTCACTGTCCAACTCTGCCTGTCAAAAAAAATTACAATATCCTTCTTGAAAGATTTTTATCCCAAATATATAATATGTATTGATCTTTGGATTTTCTAGAATTTGTTGAAAAATTATTTAATGTAATAATAGCACTTATTTCAAAAACACCTGATATGTAGCCTTTAGAAACGGAATATAACTGGGGAACAATAATTCTGAAAAGAAAATAGTAAAAAAAAATCTCTGCTGAACCCAAGTTGACTCACTAAATTTTGATACTAAACCACCTTCATTTTACTCATCCATGATTTCTTAGTTGCTCCCTCAGGAAATGTTTACAATAGTTTTAGGCCCATCAACAGTAATCCTACTTTTTGAGTTTTGCAAATCGCATCAAACTCAAAACAGCAAAGATCAGTTAAGTACATACTGTGAGAAAGGTATGCACTGGTGAGCACAGCTTATAAGAGCGGTGATTGCTCCTGTTTTCACAGAGCTTTCAGTACCGGAGAGGAACAGAGAGCCCTGAATCAACAAGGAGACTGACGTTAGGAAGAGAACATCTGCAGACAGGCAGGGTCAAAGAGGACGAAAAATCAGAAAAATTCATGCAAGATTCCCAGTAGCATCATTTTCTGGACTCATTTAATGTAAGGTCACACTGCCCTGTACTTAACAGGAATTTCTGGGCACATCATTACAGTACAAGATTTTATAGTATTTGACATACTCAATAATGAACTTGCCCATCAAGAAAATACTCAAAGGCTCTATCTTAAAAGGCAGAAAAATGTGGGTACAGTGTAGATTTTGACTCAGGTCCATGTCTACTGATAGAGATTCAAGGGTATGGGAAATGATTGAGAAGTCCCACATGTTAGCTCATTGGAAAAAATGCCATGAAGGGAGCTCAGTAGAAAGAAAAATATGGTGGGTACAACAAGCAGACCCAATAAGATTTAATCTCTATAATGTACAGCCTTTACTTTAGTTAGCTTCTGGTTGTATCTCATTTCAAAGAAATATAGAAGAATGATTGAAATTCACCTTGCAAGAATCAAAGGCATCTCAATACTAGCAATAACTAACTGAATAACAGAAATGTGCTATCGCAATAGCCACAGAACCAATAGAATGAATTGTGAAAAAGTTGACCAAAGGGACTGGCATTGTGGTGTAGCAGGTTAAGCCACCACCTGCAACCCTGGCATCTCATATGGGTGCCAGTTGGACACTCGGCTGCTCCATTTCCAATTCATCTTCCTGTTTATGCACCCCAGAGAGCACTGGAGGATGGCCAAGTCATTGCTCCCCTGCATGTGTGTGGGAGACCTTGGAGAAGCTCCTGATTTAGGGCTTCAGCCTGACCCCACCCTGGCTGTTGCAGCCATTTGAGGAGTGAACCAGCAGATGGATGATCTTTCTCTCTCTCTCTACAGCTCTGCCTTTCAAATAAATAAAAATAATAATTTATTTAAAAAGAAAAATGAAAATAAATAGCTAACCAAAGTTTAACAAAAACCACCCATGAAGATTTCATTAGTCTTTCTTGTAGTTTTTGGTTTGTTTTAAGATTTATTTATTTATTTATTTGAAAGGCAGAGTTACAGAGGGAGGAGAGGCAGAGAGAGTTTCCATCCTCTGGTTTATTCCTCAAATGTCTGCAATAGCTAGGGCAGGCCAGGCTGAAGCCAGGAGCCAGTAGCTTCAACCAGATCTCTCACATTGTGTAAGGGCCTAAGGACTAGGACCATTTTCTGATGCTTTCCTAGGTGCATAAAAAAGGAGCTGGATTGAAAGTCGAGCAGTTAGGACTCAAACTGGCACCCACATGGGATGCAGGCTGTGGCTTTACCTGCTAAACACAATGCCAGCCCTCCAGAGAATCTTTCATCACCGTGAAAAGGCTCTTGCTCATTTCTTTGCTTATTCAAGGGCAATTTTGTTAGAGTTTCCAGGGGAAATCATTAGGCACCCATTTTACAGCCATAATCTGAGTGTTTTTTATTTTCTAATCTGAAAGAAGTGTCTAAGGTACCCATTTTTCTTCAGTTAATAATGTAAAAAAAGGCTACATTGACTTGGTTCCAATCTCAGGACCCTCAGTCCTCTAGGGAGGAATCAAATGACTGGTATCTTTACTTACCAAACTTTCTTGAACTTCATGGACTTTAGGTTGAGAAATAGTTTGCAGGGTTTTTTTTTTTAATCTTTAAGATTTTTTAAAGATTATTTATTTATTTGTTTGAGAGACAGCAAGAGTGAGAGAGAGAGTGAGAGAGAGAGAGAGATTTTCTCCATCTACTGTTTCATTCCCCAATGCCTGCAACAGCCAAGGTTGGGTTAGGTAACAGTCAAGAGACAGGAACTCCATCCTGGTCTCCTATGTGAGTGACAAAAGCCCAAGTACTTGGACCATCATCTTATGTCTCCCAGGTACATTAATAGAAAACTGAATAAGAAGCAGAGTAGGGCTAGAGTCCCAGCAACAGTTTAACACACTGTACCTCAATGCCCACTCCTTTTAAAAACTTTACTGAGGCTGGTGCTATGGCACAGTGGGTGTAAAACTCCATCTGCATCCCATCTGAGTGCTGGTTCAAGTCCCTGTTGCTCGACTTCCAGTCCAGATTCCTGCTAATGCCTCTGGGAAAGCATCAGAAGATGGCCCAAGTGCTTGGGCCTCTGCACCCTTGTGAAAAACCTGGAAGAAGCTCCTGATTCCTGGCTTTAGCCAGGCCTAGCCCCAGCCATTGCAGCTAGTGAACCAGCAGATAGAAGATCTCTCTCTCTCTCTCTCCTCTACTCTCTCTCTTTCTCTTTCCTACTCTCTCTCTGTAACTGTCTTTCAAAGCAGAAAGTAAATCTTCCAAGAAAACCTTTATGTATGTATGTATGTGTGCATTTTTGAAAAGGAAAAAAGAAGGAGAAAGAGACGGAGAGGGAAAGGGATAGAGAGAAGGAAAGAAACAGATCTCTAACTAGACATCACTGCCTTAAGATTACCCAGGCTGTCATGGGATAGCTTTTGTCTTTGGCATAATAAATATGCAGGCAGCTATTAATGAATTCCTGGAAGAACAACACTAGATGCAAATACTCAAAAGAGCAGCATGGAGTACTGGGGGCATTCCTAATGGAGTGGAAGCATCTTGCAGTGACTGAGGCTAAGGAGAAGAGTGAAAGCAAAATCCTGTTTTGTCCCGTGGTGGCAACTCGTGTCACCACCTGGCCAAAACCTTGGACACTGGTGAAGCAGGATCCAGAGAAGAGCCAGTCATGGGGGCAGAAGAGAATGGAAGTTTCCAGAATTCAGGGGTGTCTCCATTGGGAGACTGAGAATTCCCTGGTAGGTCCCTCTACAGATATGTGGAAATAATTGCCAAAGCCACAGGAATGGAGGTGGGATATCAGCAGGAGGGAATAAGAGAGTCTATAAAACTCAAGGATCATATTAAAACACTATGTCTCATCCTAATAACTTGGGGTCGTTTGGGTTACAAATAGTTAAAAAATGGCACACAAAAATATATTCGGGTCTTCAGAAAATCCCCTTACATAAATAAAATTCATTCTATGATGATGTGCTGAGTATAAATGAGGCATTAATGCAATTGAGCAAATGCTTCAATTAAATCATCTTACCCTTTTCAATTGGATATGAATATGTGGTCATTATCGAAACCTGAGCAATCAGTTTGCTGAAGACTGCAATAATAGGAGAGGATGGGTTGAATCTTTCCCTGAGAGCATAAATATATGCAAACGGGGTGTCTATCTCCAGATTAGGACTTCAGAGAGCAAAGAGAGAGAGAGCGGGCATCAGGCAACACTGTAAGAAAGATAATTGGATTAATTCCATTCTGTGTGTCAAAAGGAATTAAGAAAGGTCTCAAAATCACACTGAGGCTGAAATCTTCAGTGACAGGAAGAATAGCGCCATCATTAACATTAACATGGAAACAAAGGAGAGAGGCTGCTCAGAAAGAAATATAATAATTTTTTTTTTGAAAAAAGAGGTCCAGAGCATTTATAAATCAGAGAGATAAATGAAAACACAAGAGTAGTGTCAGAGGGGCAGGCTTCACTGTGAAATGATGAGCTGTTTCTTGGACATTGCTGCCACAGGTTCTGGTATCATACAGTCAGAAAATAAAGTCTCCAATTTGCCAAAAAGTAATTACACATGTAATTAAGGGTGTAATATGAGTATATGCCTCTACAAATTCAGTATAAGAGGCTCTCAGTTTTATATGAAGAGTTGTGAAATGGTAGAAGGAAGAAGGAAGTGATATGAAGCAGAAGATACGGATTTCACCATGGGCCAAACATGCTGTTTAGTAGGTGTCCTTTGGCAAACCACTTTACCTATAACCTTCAATTTCTTGGGTGACTCCCAAAATCATTAACCATTCAAATGAATTTACATATTAAGTGACTTCTTACTAGAATTAGGCCATGCATTTTATTTTTATGGCTATCCTTCTAAAATGTCCTTATAAGGTGGGCACTGTGGTGCAGTGAGTTGGGCCGTTGTTTTGTACATCCACATCTCCTATCAGGAGCCAGTTCTAGTCCCTGCTGCTCTGTTTTTAATCCAGCTCCCTGGGAGGTAGCAGATGATGGTTCAGGTCCTTGAGCTCCTGCCACGTGTGGGTCACATGGAAGACCTAGCTGGAGTTTCTGTCTCCTGGCTTCAGCCTGCTCTAGCCCTGGATGTTGCAGCTATTTGGGGAATAAACCAGCAGGTGGAATAATCTCTCCTCCCCTCACTTGCTTCTGTCACTCTGCCTTTCAAATAAATAAATACATGTTTTTAAAAAATAAAATAAAATAAGTATTTTTCCTATGAATTGCATTTAGTATGACTGTCAAATCTGGGCTTGCCCACTGCATAGGCCAGAGAACGTTAAGAACTCAACTCTTATGTAATATACTATCATTGATGTTACCTATAACTATGGCATAAATTGTTCCTGTTAAAGAGAACATTGAAAAGCAGGAAAAGGGCAAGTTGGGACATATGTTTATACTTTTCCAGAGGCAAATAGAAGCTGAGATGTTCTGATTCTTGAGCTAACACATAACCATAAAAGAAAGTTTTAGAAACTTCTTTTACAAAGTCTGGTACATTCAGTTTTTTTAAAACAAGATTTATTTTTTGTATTTTATAGGCAGAGTTACAGAGAGAGAGAGAAAGAGAGAGAGAGAGAAAGGAAGAGAAAGAGAAAGATCTCTGTCTGCTGGTTCACTCCCTAAATTACCACAAGGACCAGTGCTGGGCCAGGCCAAAGCCAGGAGCCAAAAGCCCTTGAGGGTTTACCACGTGGGTGGCTAGAGCCATCCTCTGCTGCCTTTTCAAGGCCTTTATCAGGGAGCTGGACCAGAAATGGAGCAGCAAGGACACGCTCAGGTGCCCATGTGGGAGCCTGTGGGATGCTGGAGGTGCAGGTGGCAGCTGAACATACTAAGCCACAGCGCTGATCCCAGTGCATTTAATTTTGAACTTTTCACTCTAAACCTAAAACCCTAAATATAATTAATATTGATCATTTACATTTCAATAGATTTTTCATATCCTGGATATGCTGGAAAGTATTATATTTTAAAAACGTACATGCTTGCTAAATTTTTTTTTTAAAAAGATACCATTTGCTGATTAAGCCCTATGTCCTGGGATGAAAAATTAGTAGAACAAGTGATTTTGACAACAATCTACAGAATTAACTGTGCAGTTTGGCAAATTGTTTAGAAACTGGTAATAATAAAAATAATAATTCAATTAAAGCTACTTGAATTTTTAACATACTGATCACATCACATACTTCACGTAAAATAAGATGTAACTGAGACACCTGGTATCTTTAATCCATTATGCTCTACCTATATAGAAGTCTCACTGTGACCCATAGGGTCCTGTTGTCTCATCACTCATCCATAGCGCATTTTCATTCTCAACCCCGTCTTTCTCTGCCTTCACTCAGACTTCAAGCATATTTCGGCATATTCCTTCCCCTGGCTTCGCCTCACTTTAACTATGCTTCACATTTCATCTCAAGGTCATTTAGTCATCCCTAGCTCTCTAGACTTGGCTGGATCTTCTTCTCATGCTGTTCCATTGTTTTTTTCCTGGCAGTTATTTTATGATTATTAATGTCTGTCCTTATCTCAAAATAATAAATTTCATGAGAATAGAGACCATGCATGTTTTTTTCACTATCATATCCCTTAATCAAAATTTTCACTATAATAGATTATCTATCCATATTTATTAGATGAAAGGCTAAATATTTAACTACATATCTTCAACTCACAAGTAAATTCACTCATTCATTACTTATATTTCATTATGTAGGGCCAGGCATTAGGCATAGCAGTTAAGAAGCTCTGTGGGACATCTGTGTCATATATCAGAATGCTTGGGTTTGAGTACCATTTTCACTCCAGATTCTAGCATTATACAAGTGTACATCCCCGGAAGCAGAAGGTGATGGCTCAAGTAATTGTGTGTGCCACCCCATCACCCAGGTGGGAAATCTGGATAGAGTTCCCAGTTCCTGAATTCTACTTGGCCCACTCCTGGTTGTTATGACCACTTGGGAAGGAAGCCAGCGAAGGGATGCTCTCTCACTCCCTCTTTCCTCTCTCTCCCTCCCGCTCCCTTTCCCTTTCAAAAACATAAAATCAGCATTTTTAAAAAACTAAACTAAAAATAATTATGTAATATTTATTTTGGTAACCCCGTGGGATCAGTTATCCAAAATCAATAGTAGAAGAAAGTTTACATTCAAGAGAACATTTAACTCAGTTTGAAGAGCTCACAAGGGCAGGGTGCCCCGTGTTCTGTCCACATCCACTCCCTGCTGCGATCTTGTGATGAGTGAGTATTCCTGTTCACAAGCAGAGGACGAAGTTGCCCAGTAAGTGTTTCAGCTCACTGTGTGCATGTGTGCCATACAACACATAGGTAAACAAATCACCTGTATAAAGCCCTCACCAGGTTTCGAAGAACAATTTGTATTTTCATTCATGTGAAACTCAGAAATTCCCACAGCAATCAGTACATAAGAACCAATCAATACCTGGCTTCCCTCCCAGTATCTGCCAGAGTTTTACTATCCTGTAGAGCCATTGTGGTCAGTCAGGGAAGTTGCCAAATTTATAGATAGGCTATGGTTTTCAAGCTATACTGGCCTAGCTGGTACATGATCTTCAGAGAACAGACTGCTAGTAATATAGCTTCAGCATCATGTTTCAGCATGATCATTCACATGTTTTCATAAGGGGGAGAGTCTTTCTGAAATTATGGAGTATTAAAAATGTAATATATGAAGTAAGTTGGAAAGTGTTTTCCTGAGCACAGTCTCTTATGGTTAGAAAACAAATACAGGTAGGTAGCCTGGTGAAGTAGATTTGACTTGGAATCAGACAATCTAATCTAATCCCTATGTCTACTTCCTAAGTACTGCAAGACTTCAAGTACATTTGTTACCTCCCTGAGATTTCCTGTTTTCTTGTTAAATGAGGAATATAGAAATTCCCTCAAGATGTTGTACTAAAAAATTAATAATGGCTTCTATTTGTGGAATCCTAGATAGTACTAGATACATTTACCAGTAGATTTCCACCAAAATTCCTAAATAGAGATATAAACTTACAGTGAGGTTCAGAGAGTTTATTTCTCACAATAATAAACACCAGAGTGAATGGCAGTGGATGAGACTTTTAGGGGCTCCTATCAAAGCTATGACACCCTGTTTTATTGTTGCCACAGCTATTGAAGTTATGGGGAAAGTCTCAGCCACACTCTACCAAGAAATGATTCTAGATATTATCTGACCTTGACCAACAACATTGCTTGCTTTAGTTTGTAAACCACTATGGTTGTTTATCATAGGAAGTTCCTATGTGATTTCTTAACCACCAATTTCAAGTTCAATTTCCCTAAACATCAAATAAATTGGAATGGGCTTTCTTTAAATATTGACATTATGATAGTCAAAGTTGTTGCTGATATATAGTATAGATTTGCCTGAATATTGGGGAACGTGCAAATTTTAATATTTTAGAAACTTTTCAAAAACATTTATTTATTTATTTGAAAGGCAGTGAGAGAGGATGGGGGAGAGAACCTTCTACCTACTGATTTCTAATGCATGCAATGGTTGGGGCTGAGTTAGACTGAAATTAGGGGGCTGAAACTCCATCTGTGTCTTCCACATGGGTGGCAGGGTTCCAAGTACTTGGCCATCATCTGCTGCCTTCCCAGTGCAATAGCAGGGAGCTGAGCTGGAAGTGGAGCAGCCAGGACTTGAATCAGAGCTCTAATATGGGATGCTGGAGTTGCAAACAGAAGTTTAACTCACTGTGTCACAATGTCAACCCCAGAAATTAATTTTTGAAAAACATATTTTACATTAAAGAGTCATGGATGCCCTTGGGATTTTGAGAGACTGAACTCATCACATTCAAAATGCCTGAGGGCCAGCTAGCCTTTTCCCAATGCCTGTCACCTGCAGATTCACCTGTCCAGCCCAGTACAGACAACGTGACAGGTAGTAGCACAGAGTGGGAGAACAATGAGATCAATTCCATCCGCGGGAAAACACAGCATTGTTGTAAAATCTGAACCACAAAGCCCTTTACACAGAGAGTGCACGTCAGACATTTGGCTACTATTTTTTGAGGAAAGCAGGTGTTTAGCAGCGAAACGCCAAGCCTGGCCATCAGAACACCTGGTTGTAGATCCTGGTTCTACTGTCAGGGGCTGTGCAATGTTTTCCACTGTCACAAAACTTCAGCCTGCTTCCCTATGGTGAAACAGCCACAACAATGTCTTCCTGGGCCACCTCCAGAGTATAGGAAAAGTTCAAGTGCAATAGGAGGAAAGAATGGGGAAAGGGTATGTCTCTCATATTATTGTTATGACTTTATGCAATAAAATTTTTTTTCACATAGGCAATATTTTCCAAAAGGTATTCTGCACAGCAGAAGTCTTGTAAGAAAAGTGAGCGCAGTTACCTTTGTAAGGATTTTTCTACTCAAATGTGTTTGGAAAATTATAGATTAAATAAAGTTAAATCTTTTACCTCAGGATTTCCCAGAACTTCTAATGAGCTAAAGTAAATCTCCAGAAAAGAATAAATACATTCACTGCTTTTTGTTAAACTTATTTAATTTCATAGCTTTCGGGATTGAGAAATTTAGCTCTTCTGAAAATACATGTGTTTGAACCTAAGTTTAGATTCTCAGACAAAGCTTTTTCTATTCATTATAATAATGACTATGATATATTCTTTTCTATGTGCTAAGAGCTGAGCTAAATGTTTTAAGCCTTGTTACATGGATAAAAACACGATTTAAACCATTTAGCAATCATAAGAGTTGCATGCTTTATTACCATTTTATAAATGAAAGACAAAAAGTCAAAAGTAGGACCCTATTTGGAGAGTAATCATGATTTCATCAGAGTACAATGAAACACAGCAGAACTTCAAACAGAATATTGAGATAAAGATTAATCTTTCAAAAATATGTATATAATTCAATAGAAAATCAATTTATACAGAATTTCAAGATTTTATTTATGAGGATCTATTTATGAAAATGTATCTAATTTTATTTTCTACAAACCACACTGATTACTTATGTCTTAAAATATTTGAGGAAATTTATCTGATCTATAAAATATGATACATTCATATTATCAAAACTCCAACAACATGTCAAACTTGTGTATCTTTGATTTTGTTATAAAATCAAAAGTGGCTACGTTTATCCTATATGAAAGACACTCAGTGGAGGCATTGAGTGCAGAATTATTGCATTATCAAGGCTGATCCATGCTTGTCAAACAGCTTTGATCAGCAGTTTTCATTTTTTTTAAGATTTACTTATTTGAAAGTCAGTTACACAGAGAGGCAGAGAGAGAAAAGTCTTCCATCTGATGGTTCACTCCCCAATTGGCCTCAACCGCCGGAGCTGCGCCGATCTGAAGCCAGGAGCCAGGAGCTTCTTCTGGGTCTCCTACATGGGTGTAGGGGCCCAAGGAGTTGGGCCATCTTCTACAGCTTTTCCAGGCCATAGCAGAGAGCTGGATTGGAAGAGGCGCAGCTGGGACTAGAATCGGCACCCATAAGGGATGCCGCGCTTCAGGACAGGGTGTTAACCTGCTGCACCACAGCGCTGGCCCTGCATATTTTTTAAAATTGAAAAATACTTGCTTCAAATCATACCTTACAAAGAGCTTAGTCTATTGAACACAAAGCCTTAGGACCTGTCTGTGAGAAGCAAGATAAGAGTTCTGCCTGCTCAGACCTCTCCTTCTGCAGCTGCACCAATCCCTGAAATGCACCAGAGGATTACCCTTGACCCAGATCATGTTTCAGACAAGAACTGGAAAAACATGATTTTGCTTTCTGTAAGCACATGCATAAGGTCACAAGAAAGAATTCTACAGCTGGAAGGGAACTTGATAATCATGAGGCTCCATGTCCCCTGCTTTTAGGAATGAGGAAACAGATTTAGAGAATTTTACTGACTTGGTAAGACCAGAAAGCTCAACAGTGGCAGAGTTGGAAGTAGAATAAAATAGAATTTCTGTCTCGTGACATGATCTGATGCTCCCCTTTACACACGGCATGAGTGTGCATAAATCATTTCAAGGTACTATAGTAGCCTAAAGTGCTTATCACGAGAAAGAAAGTGCAAAACATATAAAGTACGTATCAGACCAATCGTTCAACTTGAAGCATAAACACAATTCCTTTAGTGAATCAACACTGTAATTAACATATATTGATGTGTTCTGAAATCTTCTCCTGGTGCTATACCTCTTCTATGCTCTGAAAAAAGACCAATGGGTAGCTACTTTTTTGTCAACCTCTCTACTGCAGTGAGGAATCTGGTGCGTAGCTGACTGCTTTGTGATTCGTCTTCACCTTCCGGAGCACTGAATAACAACTACCCCACAGATAATCCCTTAGCAGTTCTAAAGATTTACCTTCAAGTTCACATAAATCCAAAAAATCAATTATCATAACAATTTAATATTCTCAGATTATTCCAGAATGTTCCTAATTATTAGAAAATATTCTAATATTTCTCTTTCACATATCGTAGTTTTAAGCTACTTCAGTGAATGTGAACATTCACAAACATGTTCTCATTGTCTCATCTACCCTTCCTCCACAGTTTGTTCCTGAAGAAGCAAGGTCCTTTTTGAAAAGTCAATGAAGATCTGCTGCCTACATGAGGATTAAATTTCCTCCTTTAAAAGCAAGGCATGACCTGAAATTTCATGACAGACGCTGCAGTGACTTGACATTTTTTTAGCCTCTTCTGTTCTAAACGTATGCCAATGATGGATAAAATGTAAGAAAGATACGGCAGGACTCAAATGCAAGATAAACAGCTCAATGACAAGAAATGAAACAAGGTACAGCGCCTGTCCAGTGGAATAATTGAGTTGCATGTACAGAAAGATCAGGAGCCGGGAGCTTGACTCCTCCAAGGGAAAGGAGATTACAGGCATTCTGTGTGGCCACTGGAGCTGAAGCCTGCCTGTCTCAGTGAAGCCAGAGTCCCCACTTTATGCAAAGGACAAGAAAGACCTGCGAATGCAGGGGCTGTGCACCAGCTGAGAGGCAGGCCCTGGGTGTGGTGCAGGGGGTGGGGGGGGAGGCAGGAAGTTGTAGACCACCTTGAGCTGCACCAACCCATACCAGCTCTGTAGCTGAATTTGTGTTTTCCCGCATAAGCTTTAGGACATTAGAAAAATGGTTTTGAGTTGAGCCCCTGGAAGGAAGCTTTTTCTAAAGAAAGGGAAATGAATATAGAAAACAGAACAAAAAAAGAAGATAAAAACAAAACAAACCCTCCACCTCCCATACCCACACTTTACAAATGATTCTGTAAAACTCAAGTCCAAAGCACTTACTTCCAAAGTTAATAAAAAATGAGGGTGACTATGTTTTAGCAAAATGCAAGTGGTAGACTGGATTTGCCTCATAGGCAGAGGTTTGTTAACCTCTGTCATAGAAAATTATAGCAAAAGCCCCAGGAAGAAAAATGCTGAAACCTTGCAGGGTACGTTGGGCATTGTGCTCTCAAAATTTATTCTCAATTACAAAGTATCTGAAAAATACTACATAAAAAACTTTAATTTTTTTTCTAAATGTACAACTAAATTTGCAGTGAAATAAGCTAACTCCTCAGAGGTTTACAAAAAATAGGAACAGATATCTAGAGAGATAAGAAAGT
The DNA here is from genome assembly GCF_051225735.1 of Oryctolagus cuniculus. NCBI lineage: Eukaryota > Metazoa > Chordata > Mammalia > Lagomorpha > Leporidae > Oryctolagus > Oryctolagus cuniculus. The sequence continues at coordinate 94,351,657 of NC_142877.1, forward strand.
AGAAAAACAAGCCTTTGTTACTCTCAAGTGATTTTTATTTTAAATGGTCACACCATATAAGCAAGCAAAGCCTTAAATCTGTGCCTTCATGTTTTGAAATTGTCAGAAAGATCATATACTTGGTATTATTAAAGAAATAAAAGACGAAATTGGATGCATAGGTGCAGAGCAATGATCAAATAAAGATTTATAAAAAGAACAAAACTATATAGATAATTAAATAGATACAGAAATAGACATATTTATATAGCTCTTTCTCTATCTACCTATCTAGCTAGCTATGGAGCTACTTCAACTTTACCCTATTTACCCTATTTATTGCTGATAACAAGACCTATGGTTGAGAAGCTGGTAAGTGTTTTTTTTTTTTTTTTTTTTTTTTTTTTTTTTTTTTTTTTTGGACAGGCAGAGTGGACAGTGAGAGAGAGAGACAGAGAGAAAGGTCTTCCTTTACCGTTGGTTCACCCTCCAATGGCCGCTGTGGCCGGCGCACCGCGCTGATCCGATGGCAGGAGCCAGGTGCTTCTCCTGGTCTCCCATGCAGGTGCAGGGCCCAAACACTTAGGCCATCCTCCACTGCACTCCCGGGCCACAGCAGAGAGCTGGACTGGAAGAGGGGCAACTGGGACAGAATCCAGCGCCCCAACTGGGACTAGAACCTGGTGTGCCAGCGCTGCAGGCGGAGGATTAGCCTAGTGAGCCATGGTGCTGGCAAGAAGCTGGTAAGTTTTAAAGAGGAGCAGCTGGAAGTCATATGAACTGACAGAGGCAAAAATTGATATTTAGATATCTATAAGAAGTAGTCTGTTACTTGGAACCTTAAAGGTCTAAACTCCAAAATATGGGTGGACTGGAAGAAGATGATTCCTCCCTAACACTCTCAAAGCCCAATGTCATATCCTTTCAATCATTAGAGACAATTTTCATCAGAAAAATTTTTCTTGATAAAGATAATGTTCTCCAGCTTTCACATTAGTTCATACTTTTCATTATAGTATCTAGCAGTGAAAAGAATCAGTATTGCTGAAAACATAGTTGTTCAAAACTGCTTTATATTTTTGTCAAATCAATGGTTAGGAATGATATATTTCTATAGTTTTAATGATCTGTAATATTTTAAAATTTACTATGTATGAGTGAAAAGTATATCTTTTCACTTGATTACTGTTGATGGTCTTTGTTTTTTTTTTTTTAAGTTTTTTTTATTTATTTCAAAGACAGAGTTACAGAAAGAAGTAGAGACCGAGAGAGAGAGGTCTTCCACCCGCTAGTTCACTCCCCAGATGGCCGCAACAGCCAGAGCCAGGAGATTCTTCCAGGTCTCCCACATGGGTGCCGGCACCCAAGCACTTGGGCTATCTTCCACTCCCTTCCCAGGCCATAGCAGAGCCTAAGAGGAGCAGCTGGGATTAGAACTGGCACCCATAAGTGATGCCGGCACTTCAGGCCAGGGCTTTAACCCACTGCGCCACAGCACTGGCCCTGGTCCTTGTCTTTATTCCTGCTGACCTACACTGTTCTTACTTTTTTGAACTCTATTCAGTGGAGTGTTAAACCTTTGACTGCGATGTAAATTAAAAATGTTATCTCAAACATAGAAAGAAAGAGAGAGAAAGAGAAATGGAGGGAAGGAGAGAGGAAGGGAAATCTCGTTCTCTTAGAATTGTATCTAGGAAAGATACTGAATCTGTTATTTTATATTAGTATCACATTAACATGAGAATTGTTGAGAAAAAATAAAATGAATTTTTTGGAAGATTTATTTGTTTATTTGAAAGGCAGAGTTACAGGCAGAGGAAGAGGAAGAGAGAGAGGCCTTCCATCCACTGGTTCACTCCCCAGCTGATCGTAATGGCTGGAGCTGCGCTGATCCAAAACCAGGAGCCAGGAACTTCCTCCGGGTCTCCCACATGGGTACAGGGGCCCAAGGGCTTGGGCCATCTTCCAGTGCTATTCCAGGCCATAGCAGAGAGCTGGATCAGAAGAGGAGCAGCCGAGACTCGAACTGGCGTCCATTTAGGATGTGAGTACTGCTGGCGGTGGCTTTACCTGCTAGGCCACAGCGCCAGCCCCAAATGAAATTTTTATAAATGAAAAAAGAATCAGGTAAATAAGAAGTAAGTCTTCAATGAAAACTAAGAGGGAAAAAATTTTAGGAAAGAATCTAGATGTTTATATTATCAACCACAGATTTTTTTTTTTTTAAAGAAAACTATGATCCATACACTAAAGGAATCAAATGACAAGATGGACAATCATGGTGAAGAATAGGGAACTATTGGGGTCAGTGTTGTGACGGAGCAGGTGAGGCTTCCTGCGGTGCTGGCATCCCATATGGGTGCTGGTTCGAGTCCTGGCTGCTCTGCTTCTGATCTGGCTCTCTGCTGTGGCCTGGGAAGGCAGAGGAGGATGGCCAATGTTGGAGACCTGGAGGAAGCTCCTGGCTCCTGTCTTTGGATTGGCCCAGCTCCCCAAGTTGTGGACATTTGGGGAGTGAACCAGCTGATGGAGGAACTCTCTCTCTCTCTCTCTCTCTCTCTCTCTGCCTCTGCTTCTCTGTAGCTCTGTCTTTCAAAGAAACAAACAAATAACCAAACAAACAAGCCTTTTTAAACAAAGAATATGGAGCTATCAAATGAATCAAATGGAATTCTACAACCGAAGTACAATATCTAAAATTAAGTACTTGATAGATCAGTGTAACCATGGTTAAGACATAGCTAGAGAAACAATCAGTTAAATAGAGAGACAGAGAAGAAGGAGAAGAGGAAAATATTCAAAAAAAGAACATAGACATGATGGAAAATACAGAAAAGAGTACCATGACCATATGGGCTGTGATAAATTGAAAATGTCTTAATTACTGATACACAAAGAAGTTCCCAACATATTTGTGAATGTAAGAGAAATTCACATAGAATAGTTATCACATTATTTATTTATGTTGCAAAGATGTAAAACTGAAAAATGTACTTTTGAGAGTATATTATTACAGTGAAATTATAAGGAAAGAAAATAACATATACAAAATTCAGGACAGAGGTAGGGAAAGTGAGGTTATCATGATCAGTCACACAGGCAGCCAGAACAGTATTGTAACACTGTGTGGGCACATAGATATTTGTTCTATTTTCTTTGATTCAATGTTGAATTATTTAAATTTCCTGTAATATATGAACTACCATATGCTACATACTATATAAAATATTCAAGTTAATAATAAAATTTGTTTTAGATAAACAACTTAAAATAAACTTTATAATAAAAATTACTAGTGTGCCTAAAATGCAATAAAAACAAAAATCTTATCAAAAGAAGTGTTTAGTACAGTAGTTAAGATGCCATTCAGGGCCAGCACAGCGGCTCACTAGGCTAATCCTCCGCCTTGCAGCGCCGGCACACCGGGTTCTAGTCCCAGTCGGGGAGCCGAATTCTGTCCCGGTTGCCCCTCTTCCAGGCCAGCTCTCTGCTGTGGCCAGGGAGTGCAGTGGAGGATGGCCCAAGTGCTTGGGCCCTGCTCCTGCCTTTGGATCAGCGCGGTGCGCCGGCCACAGCGCGCTGGCCGCGGCGGCCATTGGAGGGTGACCCAACGGCAAAGGAAGACCTTTCTCTCTGTCTCTCTCTCTCACTGTCCACTCTGCCTGTCAAAAAAAAAAAAAAAAAAAAATGCCATTCTGGATGCTCACATCCCATACCAGGGTACTGTCCCAGCCTCAGTTCCAAACACCAGTTTCCAATCAGTGTAGACCCTGGGAGGCAGCAGGTGATGATTCAAAAAGTTGGGTCCCTTCCATTCGTGTAGGAGAGCTGAACTGAGTTCCTGGCTCCTGGGCATTTGGAGACTGAATCAGTATATGAGTGGGTGGGATCTCCCTCTCCCTCTCTCTCTCTCGTTCAAATTAAAGAAAAAAAAATAGCAATGATAATCCAACTTTACTGACAAGGCAATAAAAGATGAACTTCAGCATAGAAAAAATGATCCAGAGGTAACATATGAGAAAGAAGAAACAATATGGAACATAGAGTTTGACAAATATTTTGATAGGTTCAATTAACTATTGACTTAATAACTACTGTTTTCAAAAGAACAAACCCAGCATTATAAACAAGATGATTATTTACTGTTTAACAGATAAAGCATGATAAGACCTTTGTCATGGTTAGAAAAGGACTAGAATTATCAAGAACAGTATAATTGATTTGAAATCATTATCTGAAGACCAAACATGAAAAGAATAGAAATATAATGTGCACTGTACAATTTGGGTATGTATCCAAACAACCTTTGAAATAATAGACATCAAATTAATAATTTTCATTGAGTTAGTGTAGAGTAGAAAATATGCAATGGGGGTAGATATACTGTATCTATGATGTTCATTTTTAGAACTATCTGTAGCAAATATGGTTTAATCTTACATTTATTGAAGGTAAATTGAGGATATAGTTATTAATGGTGTTATCTACTTTGGTCTGTACAATTGAAATATCTTTTTATGAAATATTATTTAAAGGTAGAACATAAAGAAATGCAAGAAAAATGGAAACATGGGAAACTCATTGTTATAGATGGAATGTTTCTTCTCAAATGTTGGAGTCCACTGAATGCAAACTTATTTGGAAATTGAATAATTTGAATTAACATGAGTCCTTAATCTAGTATTTTGGGTCTACAAATATCATAACATCATATTTGTAATCTATAAATAGATGTGATTTTTTATTGATCAAATATAAAAACTTTAAATAGTGTTATAAAGGGATAAATTGTGTGAATATACAGAGAATATCCTGAGAGCACTGGGGCTGAGACTGTGATGGTGCTTCTATTAGCCAAGCAATGCCACAGATGCTCAGCGTACCAGCAGAATCTAGGAAAGAAGCACAAAACAGATTTTTCTTCATAGCTCTCAGATGCCAATGAACCTGCCAACACCTTAACCATGGACTTTTAGTCTCCTTGAGTTTCTCCCCAAAGATTCATATGGTGGAAGCTTGGTCCCCGCTAAAACAATATTGGGAGAAGGTGGAACCTTTCAGAAGCACGACCTGATGGAAGATAACGAGGTTATTTGGCGCATTGCCCTCAGAAGGGATTGACGCTCATTTCTGGCAGAGTAATCTCATGGAAGTGAGTTGTTACAAAAAGAGCAAGACTGGTTGGAGCGCTGGATTCTGTCCCGGTTGCCCCTCTTCCAGTCCAGCTCTCTGCTGTGGCCCAGAAAGTCAGTGGAGGATGGCCCAAGTGCTTGGGCCCTGCACCCGCATGGGAGACCAGGAGGAAGCACCTGGCTCCTGGCTTCGGATCTGCACGGAACGCCGGCCGTACTGGCCATTTAGGGGGTGAACCAACGGAAGGAAGACTTTTCTCTCTGTCTCTCTCTCTAACTCTGCCTGTCAAAAAAAAATAAAAAAGTAAATAAAAAAAAAAAAAAAGAGCAAGACTGGATTTGCCCTGCTCCCTAACTTTCTGTCTCCTTTGTAATCTCTTCCTCTCATATGTTCACACACCACGATGCCAACCACACTGTGACATAGATAAGGGGCCCTCAGCAGAGGTCAAGTTGTAGGAGCCAATCTGATCCTGGATTTTCAGCATCCAAAACTTTGAGCTATAAGCCTATTTTCTTTTCAAGTTTGTGGCCTCAGGCATTCTATTGAACCAACAGAAAATGAACTGTTTATACAAGAATTTTGAGACAATAAATGTCTACAATTTAATCCACCAACTTTTTGATATTCTGTTCCAATATACAATGACCTAGCTTGCTTGATTTAAATAATGGCTATCTAATAAGGATCACGAATGCATAAAGGTTTTACAGTGTGAGGAAAAGAAATAACTTTTAAATAACACTTCCTCAGTTCTTCTTACATAAGGATATTTGGAAATGTAAAAATTTCCTCTCTTATTTCACTATCTAGTTTTTTTTTTTTTTTTAAGTATCTGGGCTGTTCAGCTTCATAGAAATTCTTTTATAATTCCATAATGGATTTAGCTCATTTTATTTATTTATTTATTTATTTAAGAGGTAGAGTTACAGAGAGGGATAGACAGAGAGAAAAGTCTTCCATCTGCTGGTTCATTCCTCAAACGGCCACAACAGCCAGAGCTGGGCCAACACAAAGCCAGGAGCCAGGAGCTTCTTCCAGGTCTCCCACGTGGGTGCAGGGGCCCAAGGACTTGTTCCATCTTCTGCAGTTTTCCCAGGCCATAGCAGAGAGCTGGATTGGAAGAGGAGCAGCTGGGACTTGAACCAGTGCCCATATGGGGCGCTGGAAGTTTTATCCACTATGCCACAGTTCTGGCCCCAATATAATGGATTTATTTCTAAGTCACTTGTCTTTAACAATTTCATACAAAGAAAATGGTGTTTTTCCTATTTTTTTTCTAGATATTACCTTAGGACTGATCACTGATTATTGATTTGCCTTCTCACCACTTCTTTCAATTATCCTGTTTTTTAAAAATTTGAAAATGTGTTCATTGATGATAATCTGGTATACTGTGGTGTTCAACTATTTAGAGCCTTATAGTTTACAAAACGAAATCACAGAGTAAATTGATCGGCAGATGTGTAATTAGTAAGGAATAAAGCCCTCAAAACATGACTACCACTGCAGAATTTCTGTAGGAGAGTAGGATTGGTAATACATGTGCAACTGTAACTTCCAAAGAGAAAATGAGAGAGGTTTGCATAGACCATATTGTTACAGCTCAAAACAGGTTACTGCTCCTAGCAGTGATGCAAAAAAAATTGTAATATTCAGTTAACCAGCTGCAAATTAAACTGGGCTTTGAATAAATGAAACAGAAACTGGGACACTCATTCATTAATATTTATTATTCACTGATAAAAATGAAGGCCATTTAAATCATTTTCCTAAGATTTGCTGAAATACTTATTTTTTTAAAGTGACATATTCCATAAAGCCTATTTCAAAGACTAACAACACTTAGGTTAAAGACATTTTCTTTGTCTCATATAATTCCCTCCAGCTGCAATTTAAGCTTCTTTTAGTCAATCTGTTCTTTCTCATATTTTAATTGGTGCTCACAAAGGATATTCTTTTACCATGGATTTGCAAGGGACCAAACTTCCACTCAGGAAAGCTTGGTAGCCTGGATGTGAAAGAACTCTAAAGTAACTGAAAATGGCAAGACTGCGTTTGTGTCAGGAGATTAGAAGCGAGAAGAAAGAATAAGCGATCACAAGTATCGAGTGGAAGAATCCGAACATTGCTCATGATCTTTGTACAAAATGTTTTCTATTTTTAAGTGTATTTTCTCCATGATATCTTAGCAAAGGAAATCATTTAAATTTTTGTGTAAGTGGATACAATTGAGAAAATCTTAAGTCTACAAAACAATCTATAAAGTGTGCATTTTTAAAGTCTATTTGAACACATAAGTGATTGGGATTCTACAACTTGCCAGGGAAAGAGATAACTTTGTGAAGACACAACTTACAATATAAAATGCTGGGAATGATGGAAGCTGGGTTTGGTTTATTAAGTGTGACACATACAACATACTACTATAAGATATCAAAAATAAGAGAGGGAATGTATTGAGTGTAAGGTAACTCTTTGTTACTACTTCACAATTTTTGTTGAGAACATATACAACTGTTGTGAAATCAAAACTTGATTTTAAAATGTTTTAAGATTAGTAAAAAAAATATACAAAGTAGAATAAAGAGTCTGCAAGAAAATAAAGCCTTCATTTTTCTAAAATAATGGGCACATTTATAAAACAGAATTATGCTTTTGTAGATCATTCACTTGCAGTGAAAGCAGTCTGTGTGTTAAATCTTCCCAATGCAGCCTTGAAGAGAGACTGGCAAGCACTCTGTGCTGAAACAACACGGGAGTAAAAAATCAGGAGCCAGAAAGTTTTACAAATATTTTTTGATTTTTCTGTAAATATTATATATTTCTTCCTAAAAGTTGATGGAAACTTGCCAAGTACTGAAGTCTTCAGAAACCAAGTAATTAGTTCAAGAAAATAGGAAAAAATAAAACCAGCAAAATTAAGGTTTGGGGAAAGACGTGAAATTTATAGTTTTTGAAAAATGGTTCAGGAATGGAATTTCTGAAGAATAAATATTTCGGGAAATGTTAGCCTATAGAATAATAGAAAGATTTTTACTTAAAGAATTCTACTCCAAAGTGGTGCAATTACTACTTCATAAACATTTAAATATCATATGTAAAATGGCATTATTAATACTTTCAATGTCCAAGATATGTGTACATGCACTTTAAAAATCTTATCCTTTCACTAACTGCAAGAAGCAGGCATTCTCATAATCATTTACAGGATGAGAAATTGCAAGATCATAGATTAAGTAACTTGACCACATTCACAAAGACAATGAGTAACCAAACAAGGATTTAAATCCCTATGAATTTGCCCCATTCCCACTCTATGAGAACAAACATACTTGGATTAAATTAGGTTTCCAGAAATATAGACTCCTATAATGTTATATAAACATATTTAAATATAATTAGCTTTGAGTAAGAATGCATTAGTCTTATCCCTTGAAATCTTTATTATTAAGGTCTTCTGTTTTGCAATGAATGGAGTATTTTCACTGTCAATATTACAAAAGCTTAATTTAATTCTCATTATACTAATTTACATAGTAATTTTATTGCTGCTTCTATTTTGCTTAATTTGACAAGAAAATTCTAGTAGAAGTAAAATTTGCATTAGAACTCATTGAGGAACACAACTCACTATATTGATAGCCTCAGGCATCTACTGATATGAGAAAGCATAGTTCTAAACAAGTATTAGAAATAAAATTTAGGTTTTATATCATATTGAATGATGCTACCAGGCTGTGTTTACTTATTTCTAAGAAAAATTTGCTGTATTTAGTAAAATTAAATATTAGGAAGAAAAACAAAGAATGTTGTAGTTACTTGAATAAATAAGCTATAAAAAGTTATCCTTACAAGTATAAATGTGTTTGTGGGGGAGTGTATATATATTTGAGGATGTGTATATGATGATAACAGTCAACTCTCATGAGTAGATAGAAAGATGAATATTCTTTTTTTAATTTTTTTAATTTTTTTTGACAGGCAGAGTGGACAGTGAGAGAGAGAGACAGAGAGAAAGGTCTTCCTTTTGCTGTTGGTTCACCCTCCAATGGCCGGCACTGCCGGCACGCTGCAGCCGGCACACCCCACTGATCCGATGGCAGGAGCCAGGTACTTATCTGGTCTCCCATGGGGTGCAGGGCCCAAGCACTCCCTGGCCACAGCAGAGAGCTGGCCTGGAAGAGGGGCAACCGGGACAGAATCCGGCGCCCCGACCGGGACTAGAACCCGGTGTGCTGGTGCCGCAAGGCGGAGGATTAGCCTGGTGAGCCGCAGCGCTGGCCTGAAAGATGAATATTCTAAATACTGTCAATGAGACAATGTTTCAGCATCAGTGAAAATTTAGGATCCTTTATTACATACACAAGACATGTAAATATTTGTCGATAGTCTTAACAATATTTAAATCCTTTGACTAGGTGATTTCTAAGAATCTCCAAGAATGCAAATAACCATAGTACAAAAAGAATTTGTGCACAATATTGATCATGCTATTATTTTACATAAGGAAAAAGGTGAGAACAATTTTATTTCTTGTGGTAGGGTACAGACCCAACATATTGCAATTTGAATTCATGGATGATTATATAACAATTAATTATATTTTTACAAATTATTTGATGGTATGATAAAGAGTAGATTATAATGTTGTCTATAGAGGGAGCTCAATTATATGTGTACATGTGCTCATTGAGAAAAGAGAAAAATATACTAGTGGCTACCTCTAGTAAAGTTTACATCTTCTTTATCATTGCTATGGTTTGAATATTAGTTTGGATCTCAGATGTCCTCCAAAAGCTTGTGTGTTAAGTTTGGACCCAAAGTCTAACGTTAATGGTATTAAGAAGTTGGAAACATAATCCAGTTATGGTATTTGGAGGTGGGGCCTTTGAGATGTGATTAGATTGGAATTGATCTAAGATGAAGCTCTCATGATTAAACCCTATTGGCTTTATACTAGACTGTATAGACATAGACACATACATATGTTCCATACTGCCTTAGTGTCCTACCAGCAGGAATATCATCACCAGATTGCCAAACCAATAGGACTGCCCAATCTTGCACTGTGAAACTCCAAGACTGTCAGTCAAAGCAATACCTAACTTCCTCAGGTACTGCATTGTAGTGGTAAAAGCTAATACAATTCTCATCCATTTTTATTTCAAACAATTATACAGTGACTATCTGGTATGATTTTACAGAGATCTTCAGAAATACATAGGTTCTTGAGAAGTATTGCCTGGAAAAGCTAGAATGGGGCCCTCCTCTGCTCTAGCGCAGGGTGATTCCAATACCCTATATGAATACAAATCTCCCATGTGAATGTAGCTTCTTGGATCCACATTCAACATCATCGCTTTCTGCCAATCAGATAGTGTTTGAACACTTTTTACATGCCTCTATTTTAGGTACTTATATAGTACCTAATGCTTTAAATGACGTTCCAAATAGTTCCCTTCTTATTTATTTCTGAAAGATTTTAGATGTAAGCATTTTAATTCACCAGACACAGCTATTGGACTGGGAAGAGTGGCTCTAAGAGAACTTTCCCTTTTTCTAGTTTGAGATAAATGTCTTACATATATTCTCTTTTTTAACTTTATACAACAACCTATTTTACAGAATAAGAAGCTGAAGCTCTTGGAGACCATGTAATTTGTCCTTGTAACTATGGTGAATTAAAGCAAACAGAATAAGTCTGCAGCCTTTCCACTAAGCATACTTCAAAACTGCTTTGTCAGAAATCACCACAGCACTATCTACATTTGTAATTGTATGAGAAATATAATCATTCTGCTATATAAATTTTGGGACAAACTGAATTGAGAAAGACAAATATAACAGGGTAAAATTAGTTAAACTATGCTTTCTGCAGACAAAATTTACACTCTCAAAACAGTGATTATAGAATGTGCTGAGCTTTAGTGTGTACTGTAAGGGATTCTGAACTCATTTATATACTGCAATGAATAGACACAGCTTTGATTGTTGTGCTTTTCTTTTGTTTCATACATGCAAATAATTTTAACCCAGTGTTCTTTACCTTTACAAATCCAGACAGGCCTTAATATAAAGCTATATAAATATATGGCTTATGTTTATTTATGCCTATAAATTTATGGTAGAAATACAGATAAGTTCTAAGTCATTGCATTTAATAAGAGAAATGATACACACAATTGACAGTGAAGGTAGAAATACACTTTTGAGAGAAACCTGCGTATTTTTCTATATACAATGAGTTCATTCCAGGTAGCAGTTCAAAGCTGTATTTATCATTTTAGAAAAATCACAATAAAACCTTTTTTTGCCATTCTTTTGCATTATTTTTTTTGAAAATGTTGGTTCTATATATTTCTTTCTATCGAATAAGTGAACATAGACCGAATTAAAAACCAAGCAAGTCTAAGTCCTAGTTACCATTTTAATCAATGCTGAGCAGCGGCACTGGGCTGCTTCCAAGGAACATATGGTTATAGTCGAAAACCTTCTCCAACTATTCCAGAATGCTTTCCAGGAGGCCTCAGAAATTAATAGTAAAACAAATGCCTAAAGCCTTTTCTAGCCTCTGTGTCAGGTGCCTCACCTCCTGAATATTATGGAGACATGCATTTGGTGGAGTTTGAAAATATCTCTTTAATGTAAACACCCAGTGAAACTATGATCGGGGGCTGGAGCTCTGGCGCAGTGGGTTAAAGCCCTGGCCTGAAGCGCTGGCATCCCATATGAGCGCTGGTTCTAGTCCTGGCTGCGCCTCTTCCAATCCAGCTCTCTGCTATGGCCTAGCCTAGCAGTGGAAGATGGCCCAAGTCCTTGGGCCCCTGCACCCACATGGGAGACCTGGAAGAATCTCCTGGCTCCTGGTGCTGAATCAGCGCAGTTCCGGCTATTGCGCCATCTGGAGAGTGAACCAGCGGGTAGAAGACCTCTCCCTCTTTCTCTAACTCTCTCTGTAACTCTGTATTGCAAATAAATAAAATAAATCTTTAAAATAAAAAAAAGAAAAGAAAAACTATGATTGAACAATGCTAAATAACTGTCCTCTGAAGATTACCCAAAAAAGTGTCATTTAATCAGCCATATCCATTCTAAAGGAGAAAGTGGCCTTGTATATTTAAAAGTGTATGTACTACTTTAAAAATATAATTTGACATATGCAGTCTTAAGAATGAGTAAGATTAAGTCTCCATTTCTCCTTTAATATTCATTTAATAGAACAAATTAAAGCAAAACATGACCCATCTCAACCAACAATTTTCATTAACTTTTCAAGATCTGTTGTTTATTTATTTTTTTTAAAAGATTTATTTATTTACACACAGAGAGAAGGAGAGGCAGAGAGAAAGAGAGAGAAAGAGAGAGTTCTTCCATCCGCTGGTTCACTCCCCATTGGCTGCAAGGGCCAGAGGTGTGTCAATCTGAAGCCAGGAGCCAGGAACTTCTTCCAGGTCTCCCACATGAGTGCAGGGGCCCAAGGAGGACTTGGGCCATCTTCTACTGCTTTCTCAGGCCATACCAGAGAGTTGGATCAGAAGTGGAGCAGCCGGGACTCTAACCGGCCCCCATATGGGATGCCAGCACTGCAGGCATCAGCTTTACCCACTATGCCACAGCACCTGCCCCAGATCTGTTGTTTAGAAAAAGAAAATTGTGCACAGTTTGCCTTCCTTTGATAGAATTCTAGACATTTAGGTAAGTATAAGTGTTAGGTTTTATATTAAAAGATTAACATAACAGAAATCTGAAATGCTCAATTTATATCAAGAATAAAGATCATGGAGGTTCTCTGATACTTTTCCTGTCTTAAAGTTTGATATTTCAAGTAATTGGATTTTAAATATTTTTATTCGAGCACTTAGTGTAAAGTGCTGAATGTGGAGATGGTTTGGACCATTTGATTGCTTTAGAGACGAGGATGCTGAAGGTTATTTCTGATGAATAAAAGAATATTTAAACAATTAGTGGAGGGGCCGGCGCTGTGGCGTAGTGGGTAAAGCCTCCACCTGCAGTGCCAGCATCCCATATGGGCACTGGCATAGGAGGCTCCTAGCTCCTGATTTCAGATGGGCTCAGCTCTGGCCGCTGCGGCCAATGGGGGAGTGAACCAGCAGATGGAAGACCTCTCTGCCTCTCCTTCTCTCTCTCAGTATCTGACTTTCAAATAAATAAATCAATATTTTTTTAAAAAAATTAGTGGAAAATGGAGTTAAACAGTGTTTATTATGTTGTAAAACGCTGTAAATCCATGCATAATTGTTTTATAATACATTTTCATGAACTTTTTGAAGACTCCTGTATACATAGGTTAATTTTTTTGCATCAAAATAAATCTATCTTTTAATTCCATTTTCCATCAATTTTTGGAAGCACCCTCATTGAAGAATGGACTATCAGGATCCTGTCATTCTATCTACCACTCTTTCACCTCTCCCATATGTCTCCATCTATGCAATAATTACTAAGGAAAATACTAGCTCAAATGATTCCATTTTTTGATATAAATATTCTAAAACTTCAGAAGCACAACCTTTTTATTTACTTCCTTAACATCTCTTATCTTGCCATATAGGGACGAACTAAGAAGAAGATTTAATAATGCATGTTCATTAGATAGGCATCCTGTAAATCAGGAAGGAGTAATTATGAGTTTTTTTCTGGGATTTGAGTTCAAGATAAAACTAAAAGGCACCAATGGTTTTTAATCTTTATTCATTATAATGACATACTGAAATATTAGAGGTCAAAATGGAAACACTTCTACAAGATATTTTTAAAGGAGTGTATTAAATTGATATTTCAAGGCTAGTAAAATATGAAATTGTTCTTGTCCACATGGGGAACGATACTATTTTTACAGCATTTTAAAAAATCAGGATAGGCTGTAAGTCAAGGTGATAATTTCAATAGAGTACCAAGGAAACTACTTAGTGTTTTGACTTTTCAATTATAATTAGTGAGATTTGGGGACTGTTTCAGTCTCAACCTGCAGGGCTGGTGTCCCCTAAAGGCTGCTCCTGGCTGTTGCACTTCCAATCCAGTTCCTACTAACGTGCCTAGGAAAGCAGCAGAGGATGGCCCAAGTCCTTGGGCCCCTGCATCCATGTGAGAGACCTGGAAGAAGCTCCTGGCTTCAGAACTCCTCAGCTCCAGTCGTTGCAGCCATTTGGAGAGTGAACCAGTGGATAGAAGACCTCTCTCTCTTTCTAACTCTCGTTCAAATAAATAAAACAAATCTTTAAAAAAAATTAACAAGACTTTTCTGTTAGTTAGACATTATTCAGTGGTATCATGGCAATGCAAATATTAACCCATTTGTTCTGCTCTAATGATGCACCTGATCAGGTAACAATGGCTTATCCAGCCTCAGATAGAAAACTTTCAGCAAGAAGAATCTTGGATATTAAACATTTGTTTTCATGTTTAATTCTTAATGAGCAGCATGGAAAATTAACTTTGTATTTTTGTTTGGAGAGAACTTTTTAGAGGAGAGTTATTTGTGCTCCTAACACAGGAAGCTCCATTTGGCTCTTTTCCTCTTTCTATTTTTTCCATGAAAAGAGGCTAATTGTAGGAGTTGAAATAATAGCACAGAACTTCATAGATCTCTAATTTTAAAGCAAATATTAAGAAAAGCTCTAATATGTGATGAAAGTAAGTGTTGGGCTTTGTCTCTGAAGTGGATTTACAGAGCTCCAGCCCCTCATCTATCTCCTGCCTTGGCGTCTTTACAGAGCACTGTAGACCTCAGTTCTAAAATCACTGCCGTGAATGATAGAAAATCTAAGAAGATAAGTGAAGGAGTTATTCTACGAAGTGTCATTACTTTGCTAGGTTAATAAAGATTGTTTATGATAGAGAAATCCACAGGAGGTCCAGTAGATGGAAATAGAAACTTGAACTCAAATAGCTAACAGCTATTAACTAATCCTAGAACTGAAAATAAATTTACAAGAAACATTCTAAATGAAGTATATATGTATCATGGTTGGATTAAGTTCAGAAGGAAAAAATGAGAATAGAAATCATTAGCCACTTTAATAGTTGTTCAATAACAGTCCTCTAGTAATCAAAAAGTACAACTTGTTTTAAAAACTAATTACTGTGTCTTTGGAAATTTGCACATTTATGTGTCTGAAGATAATTGACAGGAAAAAAACTGAAGTTTTTAATATTTGCAAATGCTTTACATTAGTTGCCTTACAAAAAGCCAAATTATAGAAAGAAAAACATTGTGTGTGGCTAAAGAAGCAGTCTTCGTACTTATTTTAAAATAATTGATGTAAATATGAAGTCCTTCACCATTAAGAAGAGAAAATATTTTCCACGCTAAAAAATGACTTAGGAGATGGATGTTTGACTTAGCATTAAGATGCTGCTTGGGATGCCTGAATCCAGTATCAGAATGCCTGAGTTTGAGTTCTGTCTCAGCCTTTGATTCCAGCATCCTGCTAATGCACAGGCTTAGAGGTGGCAGCTGATAGCTCAAGTAGTTGGGTCTCTGCTCTCCATGTGGGAGCCCTGGATTGAGTTCCTGCCTCTTAGATTCAGTTTGGTGTTTGACTAGCCTGCAGGAATTTGGGAACTAAAAAAATGGGTGGGGTATCTTTCTCTGTCTCTCAAATAAATAAATGAAACTAAAAATATATTAATTGGAATGAAAAAACTCATTAGACAATCAAAATATTGTATAAACCCACATATTTAGATTTTTTTAATGTTCAATTTCTTTTAATGATTCTCATCTCCCTAAAGGGCCAATACAGACATCTAGGTTATGGCAAGACATGTTCACTTGAAGACTTTGGCCTGCCTGAAGGCTTTGCTCACATTTTTGGAAGTTTTCTCTCATAAAAAGTACTCCTGAATCAGTGTCTGTGTCTCTTCACTGCTAGGATCCAGTTTCATGGATTCATATTCATATTTCCTATGATTCATAGTCTAACTGCCAATGTGGACTCAAGTTCTTGTGCCTCAGAAGACCCAATTCCAGAAGAGCCTTGGAACAGTCAAGTGATGAGGTTGTAACTCCTGAATGTTTGCATGTGAATTCTTTAGGGAAATAGTACTTCGCACACTACAGGGATCAACCATCCTTTCCAAAGTGCTCCCAAAATACAGCAGCACCGTAGAGAGTGTGTCATTGTTGGAGTGCTTGCGATTAAATGCATACAACACAAAGGTGCTCTTAGGCAGTAAAGGCATCCTTTGCCCTGGGTTCACCCATTAGTGCCCACTTATATGAGGAAGCTGTCTTGTTCACCTCTTTCTGGTGAGGCTGGGGCTTCTGCTTCTCTTCCTATGTTCCCCTCTATTTCTGTGGGGCATCCTTTTTAGTCTGGCTCTCTGCAAACTTTTTAGCATCAAATTAGGCTATCCTCTCAAATGGTTTCACCTCTCCCAAGACAGTCAAGAACAGGGTTACGTAATGTAGTTGAGGAACCCACAGTTGATATTAGGTAAACCTTGCCAGAATGAAAGCTCCAATACCTGTATATAGAGCCACAACAGGGTGTGGACAACTGTGATGTCAGCCAATGTCACTTTTTCACACACCAGAAAGTGTTCACCTTGACAAGAGCATCCAGTAGCCCCAGAATTTGCCTCCCCTCCTCCTTTGTATGCTCAGTGTCCTGGTTGTTATGATTCATGGTGTCTTAGATATGGGGTACCCAAGTACTGGCTAGAAGCATTGTCACTGTCAGCAAAACTCACTGCACCACCTCTGGAGTACTTCCCTGCAGCTCCTCATTGCTCAGATAGTAGGCGATGGCATTGCTCTTGAACACACAGCATCCATCATCATTCTCAAATACTGAAACCTTGCCAGCAGGAAATTTGCAGAGAAATTCAGGGGTATCGTTGGTTTCGCCAAAGTGGAAGTTTGGTGGTGGAGAAAGCACATGGACCTGAGCTCCACTGTACTGAGCACTGTGCCATGGTGATTCCACAAAGAAAGCCAAATTTAGGTTTTAATAGGCATTTGTTATTTTTTTTCAAAAATGATGCTAAAGAAGTTATGTCCTCCAAGGTTTATTATCTACATTTCTTTGTCTGAATTTACTTTGCTGACCAAGATATATGGTTGTTAAGAAAAAAAAAAGTTTTCTTATCCTCCTTTATGATCACTGACTATATTTGCACCATTAGGGTACTGTAAAACTATGTGCAGTTTCTAAATTATTTCCTTAGAGTTAAAGCTGCTGGCCTAATACATTCTAGTTTCTCATGATCTTGGCCAAGAACAGCAGCTGTAGCAGATCTTAGATCCAAAGATGGAAGCCACATGTTGAAGATGATATAGCCAACTGGTCAAGCAACACTCTTAGGGACCACACACTTATCATAAGACAGAGATAATAGTCCATCTATTTTAAGGTCCTGTGTTTTGAAGTTTCTTTATGATACTTAGTGTATGTTTCAGCAAATAAACAACTTGGTACTAACGAACATATTACCAGAAAATATACATGACATTGCCTAGCAGTTGAGTTGCAGAGTACAAGGACATGACCACTGCAGGCTGGGAAGCTATGACTTTTGCTATGGCGTGTCAGAATATTTAGTAAAACTGTTGGCTGTAATGAGAGGAAGTTTATGCCTCTGAATTTGGTTGCTGTAAAGATTATTAACAAAAGGCTGAGTGGTGTCTATGTTAACTGCCCTTGATAATTTTAGCCAAACAGTCTAAGAGAGAAAAGCTTGATTAATGATTGCCACTGAGCAAATAGATATAGAAAAGAATAGACCTTGTCCAAGAAGTCTGAGTCTAACAGAAGGCTGAACTCCAAACTTGACCAAAGTTGAAACTTCTTATATATAGGAAATCCTTTGCTTGTGTTTCTCCATCAGTATAAAAAAGCTTTTGCTCAGAAACTCTCTCAAAAGTCTTCCATTTGTACTTCTTAGTCAAATGATCAGAGCTCTGCTCTGTCACAAAGATCACACAAAATTATGATAGGTGTTAAGTGTCTGTCACATCTGTCTGGTGCAATGGTTAAGTCACTTCTGGGTGCCTGGTTTTGAGTGTTGACTTAGCACTCCATTCGAGCTTTCTGCTAATGAGCCATCTGGGAGGCAGCAGATTATACTTAGGTAATTGCTTTCCTTTCACCCACATGATAGACCAGTACTCAGTTCCTGAATCCCGGCTTTGCTGAATCCTGGCTTTGACCTGACTCAGTCCTGGCTATTGCAAGAAAATATTTTTAAATGTGCCTATTTAAATCATTGCTAGTCAATAAAGGAGGAAATCAAATTATCCTTATTTGAAGATGACATGATTCTATATATAGAAGAACCAAAAGACTCCACTAAAAGACTATTGCAACTCATAAAAGAGTTTGGTAAATGGCAGGATATAAAATTAACACACAAAAATCAATAACCTTTGTTTACAAAGACAATGCCATGGCTGAGAAAGAAATTCATAGGTAAATCCCATTCACAACAGTTAAAAAAAAAACAACAAAACAAAAACCTTGGAATAAATTTAACCAAGGAGGTAAAAGATCCTCACAATGAAAATTATAAAACATTAAAAAAGGAAATAAAAGACATAAGCAAATGGGAAAATCTTCCATGTTCATGGAATGGAAGAATTAATGTCCTTAAAAATGTCCATACTACCAAAAGCAATTTACAGATACAATGTGAACCCAATTAAAATACCAGTGACATTCTTCTCAGATATAGAAAAATGATGCTAAAATTCATATGAAAACACAAGAGACGCCAAATAGCTAAAGCAATCTTAAACAACAAAAGTAAAGCCAGAGGCATCACAATACCAGATTTCAAGGCATACTACAGGACAGTTATAATAAAAAACAGCCTAGTAATGGCACAAAAAGAGATAAGTAGATCAAAGGAACAGAATAGATATTCCAGAAATCAATCCGTGCATCTACACTAACTAATCTTTGACAAAGGAGCTAAAATGAATCTTTGGTGAAAGGACAGTTTCTTCAACAAATGATGCTGGGAAAATTGGATCTCTGCATATAGAAGTATGAAACAAGACCCCTACCTTACACCTTACACAAAAGTCAACTGAAATGGATTAAGGATCTAAATCTATGACCTGACATCATCAAATTACTAGAGATAAACATTGGAGAAACTCTGCAAGACACTGGCTTAGGCAAAGACTTCTTGAAAAATACCTCAGAAACACAGACAATCAAAGTCAAAATATACAAGTGGGGTTACATCAAGCTAATAAGCTTCTGTGCTGCGAAGGAAATACTCAGCAAAGTGAAGAGGCAACCATCAGAATGGGAGAACATATTTACAAACTGTGAAACTGATAAAGGATTAATGTCCAGAATCTACAAAGGGCTCAAGAAACTCAACAATACTAAAATAAACAATCCAGTTAAGAAGTGGGCAAATGACTTGAACAGGCATTTTTCAAAAGAGGAAATTCAAATGGCAAACAGACATATGAAAAAATGATTAGGATCACTAGCCACCAGGGAAACGTAAATCAAAACCATAATGAGGTTTCACCTCAATCCAGTTAGAATGGCTCTCATACAGAAATCAACAAACAATAAATGCTGGTGAGGCTGTGGGGAAAAGGTACTTTATCCACACTGGTGGGAATGTAAACTGGTACAGCCATTGTGGAAAACAGTATGGAGATACCTCAGAAATCTGAAAATATATCTACCATATGACCCAGAAATCCCAGTCTTGGGGATTTACCCAAAAGAAGTGAAATCAGCATAAGAAAGACTTTTCTATACTTTTACATATATTGCTTCTCAATTCACAATGATTAAGAAATGCAATCAACCCAGATGTCCATCAACTGATGACTGTATAAAGAAATTGTGGTATGTATATAGTATGAAATACTACTATGCCATAATTGAATGAAATCTTGTCTTTTGCAATAAAATGGTTGCAACTGGAAACCATTATACTAGTGAAATAAGCCAGTCACAGAGAGATGCTATATGTCTTCCCTAATCTTCCAAGATTTTGATTATACTATTAAATTTTCAATAAAATGTCATCAAATTTCCAAAGAGAACAAGCAATCAGGTGATAATTTAGTAGTAACTAATAGAGTACCAAAAAGGTAATGTGTATGAATGAAATTGACATTTTTAGATTTTATGACAGTTTTAAGGCCTTATCTCTATGGTTGAGAAACTGTTTTTTTCTTACTATTTGTTTAACTCTTTATTTAGTGTAGGATTTATCTTATGAGTACAAAGTAAGCTGAAAGTAGATAATTGTAGAAATTAAGAGAGGGAAAAAGAAAGAAGAAGGATGAAGTGTGAGAATGTGGGCTGGAGGGAAGGTTTCATAGGAAATACCATTATATTTCTAGATCGGTATATATATTAATTACATAAAATTTTTTATCTTAATTAAAAGCAATTAAAAAAGATAAAAGAAAATTATGCAGCCCCAAAACATAGTACATTTCCTAAAACTTAGCCAGAATGTATAACATGCCAAGGAAAACTTTCAGAGATTTCTAGAAGTCATGGAAGGAAATGATCAAAGGCATCATCCAAAGAAACGAAATCTAGGGTGAATTATTCAAACACTGGCATAGTACAAAGTCCCGGTACAATGGGCACTTTACATTTTCTATTTTTATCTGTATGAATGAATATTTTTAATTCCATCATTATAAATTAATGAGTGAGATGAGAGGGAAAGATAACATGTCTCTTAGTTTATAAAAGAAAAACACATATTGGTAAGAGATTCTGGACTTAAACTGGATGTAGAAAATGTATGGGGTGTGAGTGACTCCATTGTGAATGATGAATATGCTCCATTTGTGCAAAAAATGAATATGCAAAGCAGAAGCCTGTTGTAAACAATCCCCTATGACTATTCTGTTTTTATCTCTTTTATTAACAATGCTTGTATACTTAAGCCCTTAGAGGGTGCGGAATGTCTCTCAAAAGTTCATGGAAAATGCATATTGTTAAAAAACTATTCACGGCTTTCAAAAAATTTTACACCAAAATAAAATTATCTTTTAATTTCATTTCCCATAAACTTTTTTGAAATTTCCTTCTATTTCCTGACATTACTAGCAACCAGGATCACCGTGTAATTAACTTTGGGGCAATGTAATGTGAATTGTTATATGTGAATGAACGAATGACTGAAATTTGAGGGCTGTATCTAATTGCCTAAAATGAGAAAAGAATGGTGCATGAATTAAAATTATGACATGTTGGAAAGAATCACAGGTTGTCACTCAAGATTTCGATTATACTATTAAATTTTCAATAAAATTTCATCAAATTTCCAAAGAGAACAAGCAATCAGGTGATAATTTAGTTTAGTCCATGTGATTTGAGTTATTCTGTATTTTGAACTTCAATGGAATTAGAAAGAAATTTATTGGATTTGGAATTTAACATTTTTATTGTTTCTATCTCTTCATGCTTCACCAATTGAGTTCAAACTAGAAAAAATGCATATTAACCACTAGGTAGTCTAGTCAAATTAGTTTTTGTTATGTCAACTTTTTCTACATCTATTCTAAATGTTAATTTTCACATTTGTACTTATTTTTAGAACTAATCAATATACTTTTTTATTCCACTTGACATGGCTTATTTAATTATATGTTTCTGCATTTTAAATTGCAAGACTTGCTCAGTATGTTCTTTTTAAATTTCATAGAAAACCACAGGTACAGATGGTCCATTAATAGCAATAAAAAAGGCAAATTAAAATTATGCAAAAATCCTTTGGAAAGCAATTCATTCCATAGTTATTTCCAGGAAAGTGTCTGTGGTTAAAATCTAATGTGATAAGACTTCCTGCTGATACAACAAGCCATCTTAAAAGGACTATTGGATCATCTGAATTATTTGCTTTTGGAAAAAAGGACAGACTAACTAATTGATTTTAATAAACAATAGCTATAAGTAGGATTCCAATCTGTCAGGATTAGGTCCTAATATTCCATATGACTTGATAAACAATGACATTCAAAACCACAAATTTCTGATTCTGTTACTATTATCAACTAATTTCTCTACTGATATGGTAGACTGCTTTCATTATATAGAAGTTTTATGCTCATTAATATTTCTTTAAGAGTTATGATTTATAACTTTGGGACCAGATGCACATAGTTTCAAATCCCCCCTTTACTCTGTTATTCATATCTGTTTAGTATATCTCTTAATCCTATTTTTCACCTATGATTATTATAATAATTAGCAATAATTCTTTAAAAAGTATTGCAAAAGCTATTTTATTGATGTGGGGGTATGGCATATATTTTAAGATCCAAACAAATATTAGTGTTGTACATCTAAATAGGAGAGACAGAAAACATGGAAAACTAAAAGACCAAAGTTTATGATTTCATGCAAATAGCTGCATTTGAGTTAATTCTCTTAGAGGTATGAGCAATGACATGAAGGAAAAACTTCTATGAATGACCCAAGGGATGACAACAAAGTTCTGAAAAGGAATAGATGGACAAATGGAGTAGCAAATGAAAATCTTCTCCACTGATGCTGTTATAATGTTGACATAAGGGGAAAGACCACCACAGTAAAGAATTCTGATAAATTTCTCTCCCACAGAAATTTATTTTACCAATTACCCCCAATTGTGACCTTATCTAATTAGTGAAAGGATTAGGTTAAAGTCATGCAAAGCAGACCCCATTCTTACAGTAATTAGTCAGTAGATATGGAAATGTCGGACTTCAATAAGAATTTCTCTTTGGAAACTGAAGGATCAGAGATATTGCATGCATGGAGCATAATCAGATTACATTTGATCAACAAAGAGGAAAGCAGGCTACCTCCAAATTTCTAGAGCAGCTGTGCAGTAATTATGCCATAATTAATTTTGATTGTAAGTGTGTTTGTGTGTGTATTTTCTTCTTGGGATTATTTATTCATCTTTCCCAACAAGTTTAAAGAATCTTACATTCCTTGAAGTTGTTTGAGGTATATTATATACAAGAATGCTGAGATGTTGAGTTTAAAAACAACTTCATGTATTATTTCTTATATTGTTATGGCTGAGTTCCTTGCACACACACATACATACACACACAAATAGAGGTAAAAAAAATTAAGGAAAAGTCTTTCTGTATTCAAAGTACAATAGAAACTATAAACTGAGCATTCTTATTTATGATATGAACATTGAATTTTGGTGTTTTTCCTGGGATCCATTTTCTCTTAGCTTATCACTTGAAATCCTTTGAAATGCTTCACAGGGATGAATGATCAACACCCAGGGAGGACTTGGGATTGGTTTAGCACTCTGAGCTGGGCTGACATGAGACTTCATTCTTCAGCTTTCTGGGGAACCAAGAATACATTTTTAGACTTTATCCCCACCCTGAGATGAAAGTCCCTTGATGTCTTTGGGAAATTCATTTTAAAATTAGTTCTGTAGGAAGCAGAGTAATTTGAGAAATGGGGCTGTAGATAATATTTGAGAGAGGTTGACACGCATAATGCGAACTTTGTTATTTAAACTTTAGTCTTGGTGTGTGTGTGTGTATGCACACACATACAAGAGACATTGTGGGAAATGTACACCTGAGCCCTTTGTTTCAGTAACTTCAATAGTTCAGAAGGCCTTTCTTCAAGTGTAAAATACCATTATGCACATATTGGATAAATGTCAAAACCAAAGTTCAAGAAAGGCAAATTGAGAATAAGCTCTCTGTATATTTACAACATTTTAATATGGCTAATATATATAGTTTATGGAATGGTCCTCATTGGAGGTGGTTAGTATGGCAAAAGGGGTCTTTTGAGACTAGATTATAAAAAGCTGAACTGAAACAAAAATAGAGGATGGTAAGTATTGGGAAGAAATCAGGACTTGTTCATCTTATGGCACAAACTTTCAGCAAGTGCTAAGTTAAATAGAAATATTATAGGTTCATTCACTACACAGTTCTCCTGCTATACTGCAAGAAACAAATGTAAAAAATTCTGAAATACCCCAGTCATTGTTTTGTCATGGAAAAATATGAGAAATTCATTATTTTAGTCAGGCATCCCACAATTGGTCACTCTGCTTTTACAAAGCTGGATAGCCCTGCCTCCCAGAGCTAGTTTAGTCTTTGCAGCAGGGAATTCTCTAGGTTAGCCCTTGAAGAAGGGAAAACTCTGCAGGGAATTAAAATCAGCAATGGAGATTTTGGGGAAGAATGAAATGAGAGGCAGTTTCACAGCTGCTTACTATGAAAAACAAACAAAGGTGGGTCAGGCAGAAAACCTCCACCAACCAACATCTAACCTGATGTCCCAGGGTTGGAGTTAGCTTACTCTGAAAAAAGGAACACATTAAAACTAGCATTAGTGTGACTATGTGTCATGTGTTTCCCCAGCCAGCGGTTCTTGGAGGTTGTGAGTCCACAGGAATATTTAAAGATAAAACAGAATTACTCTGAGAAGAATGAATTCATTGTTTAGGGCTTTGGAGTTAAAATAGGTGGTATGTGCACACACAGAGGAAATAGAGCAATTAAGTTGTTCATTGGGTAATGCCTGGATATGGCCACCAATTCAGCTGGAGAGACAGAAATCTGATTAAACATCATATGTATAGCTATAGAAATGAGATAAGCATAGGCATGTAAGTGACTTAACTATGTGGGCATACAAATTTTAACTTTAGTTCTCACTTTCCCTTGCATCCCAGTTCTTCCAACAGGAGCAGCATGATTTATTTCCTCTTGGCATCTCTTCCACAGCTCCTCTCAGTGGAGTTTCCATCAAGATGTGTTTACTGAGGCTGCGGCCAAAATATTTCCTAACCATTCAGATTTCAGCTTTGAGGACATGCACTGGCACAACAAAATGATGAAGAAAAATCAGAATCATCAACCTTTCCAATAGGTTACATCCATAATTAGCCAACTATGTGACTTGACTTCTGCAACGGGCCAGGGGCAGGGCTGAGTTCCTTGTATCCTTATCTCATTTCCTATTCATCAGTCTATTATTTAGAAGATAACCTGATTTGCATGTAGAAGCAAATGAATACATTTAGCACAGTAAGGAACAATGTGAAAAAGAAAAAAAAAACTATGAAATCTGGATTCACGTAGAGTGAGCCAGGTTTGGAGAGAGTAGGCACATATAAATACTGCATGAATATATGATAAATATGAAATAAATAAGTGCTATTGTTACAATGAATCCATTTTTCTCTAATAGGGTGCTGGGTACTGGGACAGATGGATTATATATATCAAAACAATCAAAATCTTTAAGAAAAATTATACTATAATACACCTGCCATGTCATATAACCTTTCCCTGAAGATGAAATCCCAAAAGGCCTTCATTGATTTATTCTTTAAGCAAAGGTGGCAGAATAAATAAATTGTAATGTTAACAGCTGGCTCAGAGCTCCCCTTAGGGAAAAACTATCTTTGTTTAGAAAAACACCCTGTGATTCTGCTTTAGATGTGTGAGTCCAGAGGGCATGTTCTGGAAAGATCTTAGAAGAATGAAGAAAAAACATAGGGATATATTTGTCTGCTCAAAAATCTATAGGAATTAAAAAAAACATGAAATAGGAGAGGGTAAAAAGCCTAACCTCACCTGTTACCAACTAGGTAGAGATAGAGATGAGAGAAAGAAGAGGGGGGATAGAGACAGAGACAGAATGAGACAACAAAGCAACATAGAGATGTTGGAACTCTGTTAACTGGGAAATTTCTGAGAGTGGTGGTTACCAAAGTATCAGGGCCATCTAATACTCTATTAAACAGTTTGTAAATTATTGCTACTGTGCAATCACTTCTTGGTAAAATCTGCTACACCTACAGAGGACTTGTGTGACGACACTTTGGAGATATCAGACATGGATAGTGCAGGGGATGGGCGTTTGGCACCGTGGTTAAGGCACTGTTTGGAAGACCCACATTCCATAGAGTGTGCCCGGTTTTGCATCTCAGCTTGATTCCTTATCCTAGCTTTCTGCTAATATATACCCTGGAGGGGAGCAGGAAATGGTCAAGTGATTGGATCCCTGCCTCACATGTGAGACTGGATTACTGATTCCTGGCTTTGGCCTGGCATCACCTGACTGTTGGGGACATTTGGCAAATGAACTGGTAGACTGAAGATATCTCTCTCTCTTTCTCCATTTCTTTCTGTCTCTCACTCTCTCACTGTCACTCTATCTCCCTGCCTTTGAAATAAATAAAATTTAAAAAATGGACAAATGGATAAGTCACATGTAGGACAGTATAGGGCAGAGAGTCATGAACAAATACAGAAGGTGAGGTACTCATGAAAAGAGTTCAGTCATTCATAATGCTCTTAAAGTGCTATCAGAGTATCATATCCACTCATTCTCAGTGCATAGGGAACTCTTCTCTTCCCTACATATGATCTGATGCTATTGCCCTGTGGAAGAACTGCTCTGTACATAAGTGGCTAGAGATAGAGTTAATGTGTAATTCTATATAAAATATTCAACCTCTGACATGTACAATACAACATGTTCCACATAAATCTCTCTCAATTGTCCCATACTTATTAGCCTATTTAGAATATGATTGTGGTTATTTTGGTAAAACAGCGTCAACAATCACACATACTAAGGACTTTGCTTATGTTTCTAATTTGCCTTTATTTGTTTTAGGAATAGTTTGGAATGCAGCTTATTTTTTTTTAATCCTTGACTGCCTGTGAGAATTAGTATCACTTTTTATTACCCTCACAGCAGAAGTGTTCTTCTGTTGACCAACAAGAGATAGCTTAGGCTAAATTTATAAGACATTTGGATTGCTCTGAATAGATTAAGTTCCATGCTTTCTGAGCATAATACAATGACAAAATATTTATTTCATGTAAGTGCTATGTTTATTGTTCAATTTAAGTTTTTATAGGTGTCCTGTATTTAGGATGATAGGGCATAATGGGTTATATAAAAATGAGCAAAGGAAGAAGAAATCAGAAACAAAGACAGCTGAAGGTTTTCCCAGTCTGCATTATTTGGAGTTCATTTGTCTTACCTTTTTCCTCACCAATCCTAATAGTTGGGTTCAGTTATAATATCTTTTCTGTTATTTCCATTTTCTATATTTTTCTTGTATATTTTTTTTTCCTCATCACTTTTTCATGAATGTAATTATCAAAGTAGCTAACTAGAAATTATCTATCTAGTACAAGTACCCGATCTTGTCCTAAACAACCAATACTAGTGTCACTCCAAAACAAGTTAATGTGCGCCCTAAGCTGTTCTAAAATTTACAGCAGTTTCTCTGCATAGATGATCAATCTGAGATTCCCTACAAGATCCCAACGGCTGATATCTTCATGGTAGCATCTCATACTGAATTCATTCTCCCACTGAACTTTTGTTCTCATGGTTACTGTTTGACTTTGACCAACATTTCATGTAATTCTTCATCCTGGTTGCTGGTCATGCTAACCAACAATGCCCCTAGTACTTAAGACAGATGCATAACAGATCAGCTCCAACGCACCTCTCCCCAAACATCTCTTTCACAGTCTCTCTTCAGTGGCAGAACTTGCCCAGCTTCGCAGACTCACCATACAATCTCCACCCCGTTCTCCTCTATCAGTGCTTCTGGAAAACTGGTTAAACATTATTTTTCTGATCCTTCAACTCAAGACTATTTCCCCAACTCCTCCAAAAATTATAGAAGATCTCGTGTTTTGTTTTTTTTTTTTTTTTTTTTTTTTTTAAGATTTATTTGTTTATCTGAAAGGCAGAGTTAGAGAGAAAGAGAAGGAGAGACCGAGACCATCCACCTGTTGATTTACTCCCCAGATGGCCTGGGCTGAGCCAGACTGAAGCCAAGAGCCTGGAGTTTCACCCACTCCCACGTGGGTAGCAAGAGACCCAAACACTTGGGCCAACCTCCCCTGCTTTTCACAGGCCATTAGCAAGGAGCTGGATTGGAAGTGGAGCAGCTAAAACATAAACTAACACCCATGTGGGATGCTGGTTTTGCAGACAGTGGCTTTACCAGTTACACCACAATACCTGCCCCTAAGATCTAATTCTTAAAATAAACCTCTTAATACTTAACACTAAAAATGGTTGTGCCCTGGATAATTCAGTACTTAGAAGTGGGATGTTTTCATCTCAAAAACCTGAAACATGTGGTAATGGCTTGGAAATTAGTTGCAGGCAGAGGCTGAAAGGGTAGCAAGAAATCTGTTAGGAAAGGCTGGGGGAATGGCCAAGACACAACTCATATTTTGTTGCAGAGAAAAAAATGTCAAAACACTTCCCTGCAATAATGTGAAAAACAGAAAATGAGCATAATGCATCTGTGGACCTGGCTATCTATCTCCACCCCTACATAGAATATTGAGTGACAACAGGATTCTTCTAGCTGCACACGATCCATGAAGGTATAAATACAGTAAAGAAGGAGCTGTTCTGTTTCTAAGCAGAATTTAGAGGAAATGTAGAAAGAACAGGACTTTCTGGGCAGAAAAAGAAAAGTATAATTCATCTCAAGTATGTTCAGTCAGTAACAAATTGTCAAGGTCATCCAAGGCGTGGGACCAAAGATCAAATCTGGGTTCATATTTAAGGCCCCCTAATAAGACCTCTGAAAATTTTAAGACATATCACATGTTTAAACCTAGCAAATATATAGACAAACCACTCTGTTCATCTACATGATTGTGAGAAACAGCTATCATGTTCTTAATCTTCTTAAAGTTTTGGAGCAATTTTCTAGACAACTCAAAATTTAGAAGTTATCTAATAATTAATTTTCACAATGTAGTAATTTTTTAATCAAAACATGAATTTAAACATGGGTGCTTGACTTGCTTTCACTTTACTCCAGATAATTAAATAATTTAGTGTTCATTAATGTATTATTCGTAATTATAACTCAATTTCTGACAGATAACACTATGAAATTCTTCCTAATGATGTATTCTTTACATATAATACATGTTTGCATTGTAAGGGGACCTGTCTAGATGTAGTAATGGTTGAATAAATCATTACTGAATACGACAGCTTGAATTCATTTGAAAAAATTACTTCTCTGAACTTCATTTTCTTTACCTATATAGTTAAAAACACCTGCCCATCTTTTAGTAATACTTACTATATGTCAGCTATTAGTTCTCAGACATGATTTATCCTGTAGAGTTGAGGATAAAGCAGAATCAGGCATCAGGCCAGGACCAGAAGACAAGCCCTGTCCTGATCATTGACCGAAGGATGAGTACATAGCTGTGAATCCACTATTGATCCTATGAAAGCAATCCAGAGGTCAGATTGCTAAGAGATATTGTCCTTATCCCTAGTCATCTAACAATAAAGATATATTTAATGTCGATATTGAAAAGCCTAGTTATTTATCAGATGGCTTACAAAGATCTGAGCTGAGTATGTAAAACATCTAATAATTATTAGTTCACACATTATATAGGATGAGGTGAAAACCTGCTTCTCATTCAATTTTAGATTTTAATATTTTGTACAAAAATTGTTTGACGCCGGCGCCGCGGCTCACTAGGCAAATCCTCCGCCTTGCGGCGCCGGCACACCGGGTTCTAGTCCCGGTTGGGGCGCCGGATTCTGTCCTGGTTGCCCCTCTTCCAGGCCAGCTCACTGCTGTGGCCCGGGAGTGCAGTGGAGGATGGCCCAAGTGCTTGGGCCCTGCACCCCATGGGAGACCAGGAGAAGCACCTGGCTCCTGCCTTCGGATCAGCACGGTGCGCCGACCGCAGCGCGCCAGCCGCAGCAGCCATTGGAGAGTGAACCAATAGCAAAAGGAAAACCTTTCTCTCTGTCTCTCTCTCTCACTGTCCACTCTGCCTGTCAAAAAAAAAATTGTTTGACTTTGCTTTTCTTATGCCTCTGCTTTTTTTAGATTATTTTTAAAGTAATGCAGTTATTTACCTAAAATATCAATATTTATTCATTTTGTCCTATTCATTGAATAAATATTTATTAAATGTTTGCTATGCTCTTGTTATTATGTGAGATATGGAAATACAACAGTGAAGAAACAACATAGTTCTTGTATTCTGGGCATTTTCAGCTTAGTTATACAAAGGAGTGCACAGGAAATTACTATGCATGTTGCAATGATTGCAATAGAAGAATTAGGATATGCTGCTATTGAAGCTCCTGATTCCAACATGAGTACAGGGACAGTGAAGTGCCCTGTGAGAACTAAAGGGTAAGTAAGAGCCCAAAAAGAGGAAGAGGTCCTGGAGGCAATGAAAAGGAAATGCTAAGAAAATGTCCCAAGGTAGGAAGAAACGAAATCTGAGTGGGCAAAGAAGCAATGGCACAGCTGCCTGGTAGATAAATAATAAACTATAACCTTATTAAAGCCTCCTCTGCACTTAGAGAGAAAGGATGACCTCCTACTGGGTTTTGAGCAGGAATTTACGTATTTAAATAATCATCCTGGGGTATAGCGGATGCCTTGAAGGAGAAGAAGAAGAAAATCTGAGAGATGGAAAGCTTTGTAAAGAATTTCCTCAGGATCTGGGCAAGTTGACTATGCCAGAGCATTTGGTGAAGACATTGAAAAGTCGATAGATTAGACTTAGAAATTTATAATGTAGAAATTATAGAGCTTGTTGCTTAATTATGAAACACAACAAAGATAAAGGAACCAAATTTAAGGCTTGAGCAACTATATACTTTTTTGAGACCAGGAATATAATATAGGAGCAACAGCGGAGAAGCATATATTCAGGATGAGATGATTATTTTTGAGTCTGGTGCCCAGGTTTATATGTTCAGCAAGCCGTTGACTACCATTGCATTTCTGGGAGAGATTTGGCCACCAGAAGAGGAGGGATGCTGCTATTATCATTACCTAAAGTAAATTTCCAGAATTATTTTAGATAAAAACTATTTAAATAATGGGATGTCTACAGTTTTAAAAATATATATGGTCATAGACTAGAGAAAAGAATGGGAAAGGATTGGAGAAGATGAAAGAGGTACTAATAAAGTGGTGAAATGGTTTCATGAAGCATGCATTCTGGGAGGCTCAGCCTATCTTTCTAAAAGTATCAAGGATGCTCCTGACAATGACAGAACACTTTTATGAACTGTAGGCCAAGTGGTTAAGGACCTTCTAGAACTGTGCTATGGTGTAGATGTGTCCCTCTAAATTCAACTTAATCAGCAATGTGATGGTGCTAAGAAGTGATTATGTCATTAGGGCAGAATTAGAGCCCTTAGAAAAGGGATTGAGGGAGTGAAGTGTACCATTCATCCCTTCCACCATATGAGGACGCAGTATTTGTCAGTCCTAATGATTCAGCATCAGGGTGCAGAAAGAAACTTCACCAGACCTGGAACCTGCTGGCTCCTTGAATTGTGAAGAATAAATTTCTGTTATTTATGAATTTTCCAGTTGCAAGTATTTTGTAACAGAACTTTAAGGATTGTGATACTTTGTCTAAGAAAATGGAATTCATGATCACAATAAAATATTTTATTTTGAATACACCAGCTGTGAAATTAGAGACAAATCTAACTTCCCAATAAATTTCATCATCTGAAATATGAAATACCCACACTCACATCTCAGGATGATGGTCAGTATTAGGATACATCATTTTACGGGGCCAGCAACATGGCTTACTTGGCTAATCCTCTGCCTGTGGCACCGGCACCCTGGGTTCTAGTCCCAGTTGGGGGCGTTGGGTTCTAGTCCTGGTTGCTCCTCCTCCAGTTCAGCTCTCTGCTGTGACCCGGGAAGGCAGTGGAGGATGGCCCAAGTGCTTGGGCTCCTGCACCTGCGTGGGAGACCGGGAAGAGGCACCTGGCTCCTGGCTTCGGATTGGCAAAGCTCTTGCTATAGCAGCCATTTGGGGAGTGAACCAATAGAAGGAAGACCTTTCTCTCTGTCTCTTTCTCTCACAGTCTATAACTCAATCTGTCAAATAAATAAATAAATTTTTTTTTATTTTTTAAAAAAGGATACATCATTTTGTCTACACTTCTTAAAGTGAATAATGGGTTACATGTCCAGCACTACTCAAAGTCACCTAATAAACAGGGCACAAGAATCAATGGCAAATAATCTTAAAAATATTTTGAAAATGTATATTTGAAGTCCAATTTAAGATAAAGCCTGAGACTACAAAGTTAATTTAAGCTTGTAGTGGCTTCCTCATGCCTCTCCAACTCTAAAGATGTGGGATAATTATTCTTATTTGTAAAGTAACTTTAGATGGAAAAATAAGAAGTATTTTATCTGTACCTGATACACAGTATATTGTCCATGATTTTTAATAATAAAAAACTGAATTATCAGGAAGAAGATGTTTAGTGTACACTTAGCACAGATAAGTATACTTAGTACACATGGATTAGTGCATTGAACTTTCAAAATAGCCCAGAAAGTAAGAACAACTCTTATAGCCACTTGATAGATGAAGAAATTGAGGAAAGAATAAAAAATAATATATCTAAGTTCTGGCAGCTAGTGAGTAAGAAAATCAAGAATCGAGGCAGGCGCCACGGCTCATTAGGTTAATCCTCCGCCTGCGGCACTGGCACCCCGGGTTCTAGATCCGGTTGGGGTGCCGGGTTTTGTCCCGGTTGCTCCTCTTCCAGGCCAGCTCTCTGCTGTGGCCCGGGAAGGCAGTGGAGGATGGCCCAAGTCCTTGGGCCCTGCACCCGCATGGGAGACCAGGAGGAAGCACCTGGCTCCTGGCTTCGGATCAGCGCAGTGCCGGCCGTGGTGGCCACTTGGGGAGTGAAGGAAGACCTTTCTTTGTGTTTCTCTCTCTCTCAAAAATAAAAATAAAAATAAAGAAAATCAAGAACCGAACTCAGGCCATTTGGCTTCTAAACATATGACTTAGCAACAATGTTGTAGTAACAGATGGCATTATGGGTCTACAGAACATGTGAAAATCCAGGCCTCTTGTAAAGACCTGGAATACCTGCAGCTAGAAAGTGAGCCTAGGCCGGCGCCATGGCTCACTAGGCTAATCCTCCGCCTTGTGGCTCCAGCACACAGGGTTCTAGTCCCGGTCAGGGCGCTGGATTGTGTCCCGGTTGCCCCTCTTCCAGGCCAGCTCTCTGCTGTGGCCCAGGAGTGCAGTGGAGGATGGTCCAAGTGCTTGGGCCCTGCACCCCATGGGAGACCAGGAGAAGCACCTGGCTCCTGCCATCAGATCAGCATGGTGCACCGGCCATTGGAGGGTCTCTCTCTCTCACTGTCCACACTGCCTGTCAAAAAAAAAAAAAAAAAGTGAGCCTAAGAAACAGCAATACAGCAACATCATAACCCAGAAGCTCTCGGGTGAGAATGACACTTCAAGTGCATGGTCACTGTGGAACCTCCCTCTTACATCACTCAAGGCCACTCTGGGAACATTTTAAAACATTCCAAACATTCCTGTATGTAATTTACTGAGTCCTGGGAAGACAAATATGATCGTCCCCAATCTGAGTTCCATGTCTAGATCCTGGCTTTCAGGATGCATAATTTTTAATTCTTTGGAATTCAGCCCATGGAAGCTGAATCCTACGTTCCATTGAATCCCATAATTTGAGGTATTTCTGCAAGATGGGATGGAACAATTGACACTAAGCAGTTAAAATGTTTAAACAATTTTTTTCCATCTAACTTGAAGAAAATAATTTTGAACAGCTACGTACAGACCCATTTGTTTCCCAAAATAAATCTTTGTTCTCTACCTCTGTCATATCTCCCTTAAATATACTATAACCTCTGACCTACACTTCTCAATATGGTAGCCACAAGTCACAGGAGGCAGGCACTTAACATTTTGTAGTAGGGCTAACATGAATTGAGATGAAATTTGAGTGCAAAATATACAATTAATTTTGAAGACATATGAGCTAAAATGGTAATATTTTAAATATATTTAATTTTAATTATGTAAAATAATTCTAAACATAATTTTACCATTTACTTTTTACTTCTTTAATGTGCAAGTACTTGCAATTTAAAAATGAGTATTATGCAATGTTTATATTGGACAATGCTATTTCAGATTAAATAGTAGAGTACAGCGCTAATGCCACTGTGCTCTATGCACTGTATTTTCTAATGCAGATAGAAAAATATGGAAATTACTTGAAATATGCAAATATATGGACTACATCTGCCAATGGCCATGGGTAGTACCTTGTTTAAACTAGCATCCTCAGGGAGAATGACTATGCATTTTGGACAAATGCATAAAAGAACAGATTGAAAGCATCAGTGAAAACTACAGTTGCAGGGACTTGAAAGAGCCAAGATGTTAGAGAGAAGTAAAATATGTTGAGGTAACCTCAGTATTCTGCTGTCCCTTTTCCCTGAAGGCAATTGCCAACTCCTAAATTGCAATGTGAAACTGGAACATTGAAAGAAAAAGCAAAAGGCAGCTGTTAAAAGGTTAAAGAGACAAGCAAAATAAGCAGAATTTTGGTTTTTGTTTTGTTTTTGTGTTGTCCAACTTTTTACTGATGCTAGAGAGACAAAAATTAGAGCTTCAAGCTCAGGTAAGAATTCAGGCACACATATGAAACTGAAAAGGCAACATCTTTCAGGACAAACTGGAAGCTTACTAGCCTTGACTGCACTACTATGCTCACCAGACATAAAAGAATCCTTTACAAAGTAAGTAACAGTAATCATAAGCACATATATCTGTGCCTAATGTGCAGAATATGATAAACAAATGATCAGACATGCCAAAAGAAAAATAATCAGATGACTAAAAAACAATGGGGAAGAAAGCAAGACAAATTAGTCAACAGGTGATCCAAATGTTGGCATTACAGGATCCAGACTTCTAAAGAAATTTCCAACCACTTATTCTTATATAAACAAGGAAATACATTAAAAGAGGAGAATTTCAATGAAGAACTAAAATCTTTCTCAAATCAAATGTAAATCATGGTGTGGAAAAAAGTAAAATTAACAATGTAACATTGGTTATAACTGCAAATTAAATATGGCAGAACAGAAGATTAGTGAACTGAAAGATAAATCAATGAAAAAAAATCCAGATTTCAGTACAAAAGAGAACAATATTAGAAAGTAATAATTTGAAAAGGAGCTCAATGACATGTCATAATGTATGATAATTAGATATTTGAGGAACATGAAGATGGTGCAAAAGCAGTAGAAAGACTTAAAATGGCTGAGAATTTTCCAAATCTGATGAAAAAATATGGTCACGCTTTCAAAATATTCTATAAATTCTAAGCAGAATAAATGCATATGAAATTGTATCTAGGTATATTATAGTAAAGTTCTCAGAAATCAAAGATGATCCAAAAATAGTCACACGAAGGCAGAAAAAACAGTAGACACAAATTTAGTTGGGTAAATAAAATCAGACACAAAAGTATTGTTTACAATTTGTTGTTTATATATAATTCAAAAAGATACAGAACTAATTTAAGATGATTGAAATCAGAAGAGTAATCACAATTGGCAGGGCTCAATGCCTGGGTAGAATCCCAAATGAGACTTCTGGGGTGCTGGTGATAGTCTCTATGTTGACCTTCTGATGGTTATGCAGATGTATTTACTTTTTAAATTATATCAATATGTACATTTTACTATAAGTATGTCATGTTTTGTACTTCAACAAAAAGTTCCTTTCATCAAAATGAAAGAATATGAAGGCAATTGCTGCTCAACTTTTTGTTCCCCAAATTAGTCAACCATTAAATGGTACTTAACACATTATTTTTCTACTTTGTTTTTTTCACCTTCTTCCCTTCAAGTAGTGCCAATGTGATAAGACAAACCCCTTTCCTGAAAGTGTTTAATTCTTGGTCATTCAGCTGATTTTATGTTTCAAAAGTTTGTCATCAACTTCCACTTTCAGGCATGATGTAGAGTAAGGACTTTTTAGTTCATCTTGCTTCTCCTGCTCTACCTTCCTTTCCTCCTTCCTTCCTTTGTTCCTTCCTTCCTCCCTCCCTTCCTTCCTTCTCTTCTTAGCTCCCTCTTCCTTCCATCCATCTATCATTCCTCTCTCTCTTTTGGTAACGCTTGAACTTAAACAGAAACTCTTATTAACTTGAGACAGAGAGAGAGAGAGAGAGAGAGAGAGAAGAACTCTCATCTGCTGGGTCACTCCCCAAATATCCACAATGACCAGTTCTGGGCCATGCTGAAACTTGGAGCCAGAAACTCGATCAGTCTCTTGTGCAGCCATCAGGAACCCAATGACTTGAGCCATCACTGCTGCCTCTCAGGATCTCCATTAGCAGGATACTAAAGCTGGAGGCAGAATCTAACCCTAGGTAGCTGCCATCTTAACAACTATTAATGTTCATCCTACCAAGGATTTATGAAGAAGCAATTATTTTTCTTTTGATTGTTACAAATGATCAGCTTCGCCTCCCTTTTTTGAGAAAACTTTTATTTAATAAATATAATTTAAAAAGTAACTTTTGGATTATAGCAGTTTTTATTACCATAACCACCCTCCCACCCACAAACCATCCCATCTCCTACTCCCTCCCCCATCCCATTCTTTATTAAGATTTACTTTTAATTATCTTTATATACAGAAGATCAACTTAGTACATACTAAGTAAAGGTTTCAACAGATTGCACCCACACAGACACACAAAGTAAAAGTACTGTTTGAATACTAGTTTTACCATTAATTTGCATAGTACAACACATTAAGGACAAAGATCCTACATGGGGAGTAAGTGCACAGTGACTCCTGTTGTTTATTTAACAATTGACACTCTTATATATGATGTCAGTAATCACCTGAGGCTCTTGTCATGAGCTGCCAAGGCTATAAAAGCCTCTTGAGTTTGCCAACTCTGATCTTATTTAGACAAGGCCATAGTCAAAGCAGAAGTTCTCTCCTCCCTTCAGAAAAAGGTACCTCCTTCTTTGATGACCTGTTCTTTGCACTGGGATCTCACTCGCGGAGATCTTTCATTTAGGTCATTTTTTTTTTCCAGAGTGTCTTGGCTTTCCATGCCTAAAATACTCTCATGGGCTTTTCAGCTGGATCCGCATGCCTTAAGGGCTGATTATGAGGCCAAAGTGCTGTTTAGGACATCTGCCATTCTATGAGTCTGCTGTGTATCCTGCTTCTTGTGATGGGTTGTTCTCTCCTTTTTAATTCTATCAATTATTATTAGTGGACACTGGTCTTATTTATGTGATCCATTTGACACTTAATCCTCTTTATGATCAATTATGAACTTAAACTGATCATTTTAACTAGTAAGATAGCATTGGTACATGCCAACTTCATGGGATTTGGAGTCCCACGCACTTTTTTAGCTCCACCATTAGGGGTAAGTCTGAGTAAGCATGTGCCGAACTATACATCAACTCCCTCTCTTATTCCTTTTCTTAAACTGTTTGCCTGGTGGCATAAGAACTAAAAGGATTCATTTAGGGTTTCTCAGATTCAAATTAAATAGGGCTATTGGTGGATTAAATTAAAATAAGATCCTTTTATCCTATTCCAAGTACTAGAAAAAATAGTGTCATAAATAAAACATTTATAATTAATGTTGCAATTGGAAAAGGAAGAATCCTTTATTTTTGGTATTCTGTGTTCTGAATAGGACTGCTGTGGTGCTGTGGCTAATGATGATATCAATGAAAGCACTAATATGTGCTGGAGCTTATAATTTACTAGACACTTTAAAAAAGATATTGCGTGGCACCGGATTCTGTCCCGGTTGCCCTTCTTCCAGTCCAGCTCTCTGCTGTGGCCAGGGAGCGCAGTGGAGGATGGCCCAAGTGCTTGGGCCCTGCACCTGCATGGGAGACCAGGAGAAGTACCTGGCTCCTGCCTTTGGATCTACGTGATGCGCCGGCTGCAGCATGCCGCCCGCGGCGGCCATTGAAAGGTGAACCAATGGCAAAAGGAAGACCTTTCTCTCTCTCTCTGTCTCTCTCTCTCACTGTCCACTCTGCCTGTCAAAAAAAAAAAAAAAAAAAAAAAAAAAAAAAAAAAAGAAAAGATATTGCGTACACAATTTTATTTAAGCTTTAAAAATCTTCAGTGGGTATTACCTATATTGAAAAGAAGAAAATACACATATACAAGGTTAGTGATTTCCCCAGGTCACAGAGCTAGTAGACAAAAGAGTAGATTTAGTTGAAGCATTGCTACTCTGAACTTCTTTTTCTTTCCTTTTAAAAACAATTTTAGTGAGATACTATCTTTCCAACATTAATGTTATCTCAGAAAATATATTTTACATCAAAATCTCAAAAATGAGATTTTTAAAATATTTATTTATCTATTTGAAAATCAGAGTTACAGAGAGAGAGGAGAGGCAGAGAGAGAGAGAGGTCTTCCATCCGATGGTTCACTCCCCAGATGGCTGCAACGGCCGGAGCTATGCAAATCCGAAGCCAGGAGCTAGGAACTTCCTCCGGGTCTCCCACGTGGGTGCAGGGGCCCAAGGACTTGGGCCATCTTCTCCTGCTTTCCCAGGCCATAGCAGAGAGCTGGATCAGAATTGGAGCAGCCAGGTCTCGAACCAGTGCCCATATGGGATGCCGGCACTTCAGGCCAGGGCACTACTCCGCTGTGCCACAGTGCCGCTCCCCTTCAATGAGATTATGATAACTGTTTTGTGTTAATTTTAAGTGGGATGTTAGCTATAGCAGGGCGACATTTAGTCTTATTGAAAGGACATCTATCTCTGTCACCACAGCCATATTGTTTTTAATCCAGTAAGTGTATTATAGGGTAGTTGTACAGGAAAGTGGTAACTACAAAGCAAGTAATTTAACAATAGTTATTTAATGCCTCCTCTATGGCTTTAATCTTTTGTTTTATATTTACATAGGACACAAATTCTCACATTTCAAGCCCATTTTGAGTGGCCCAGGTATGTGCAATGTTTTTTGTCAACAGTTCTTCAGTTGTGAAACTTCTAAGTCCAAAGTAATCTGGACAAACTTTTAGTCACTGCTCACAAGTCCATAACATTATGCTTTGCAACTTGTCCTTCCAGAACAGTAGGCAGAAGGGAGGTATACACATAGACTTCTGACCTCTGCGTATACTTTCCTCATTGTGTCT
Organism: Oryctolagus cuniculus; assembly: GCF_051225735.1. Lineage (NCBI taxonomy): Eukaryota > Metazoa > Chordata > Mammalia > Lagomorpha > Leporidae > Oryctolagus > Oryctolagus cuniculus. The sequence continues at coordinate 94,390,787 of NC_142877.1, forward strand.
TTCAAATTATAGTACTACAGAATTTCAATTCCAAATGTGATCATTATATCACCTTTAACTTGGACCCAAATTACTTTGCATACAGAGAATGTCAATCACTCATTCAGCTCAAAGAAGTCTTTCAGGGACAGTTTTTTTTGTTGTTTTTTGTTTTTTGTTTTGTTTTGTTTTGGTTTTGTTAACTAGATCATTTATATTTGATGGTGAACTGCTGTTGAGCATGCCAAAGTAATTAACAATACACATTTTGTGATTAAAATTTAGATTTCTTTAATGATCACATGGTGAGCTAATGATCAAATACCCAGCAGAGCCAAATAAAAATTGACTATATAATTTATTAAGGAAATTAGTACAGTAGGTCTTAAAGTGTCCCTCTACTGGAGAATATGTGAGATTTTTCTTCCAAGTCCACAATTATATCTTAAAAACAGAATGATCATTGCCACAGAGAGGTGGTCTTATATTAAAACCCAAAGGCTGAGATAGCAGTAGGTAAAATTCAATTCAACAGGAAATCCCTTAGGAGGAGGAAATACTGAGTTCGGTGTTGGACTGCAGACACAAATCCAGCTCTGGACTCTAGCTACCATAACCAGATTTTGCCAAGAGTCATCCAAACACCCAGACCATGTGTATACCCCAGAACCAGATGCTGGTTGGTCCCAGGGTCCTTCAGCAGAGATTTTTAGGGTCCTTTTTCCTGAGTGCCCAATGTTTCAGGCTCATCTTCTTCCTGGAGCAAATAGTCACAACAGTCTAGCAGAACATGTACACACAATTTCTGAAAATGGATCCTTAACTCACTTTCAAGTCCTAAACACAGGGTCTGCCATATATCACAATGTTTGATGCAGAAGGCTACAGGCAACAATAGTATTATTATATATATTTTTAATTTTTTTTTATTTTTTATTTTTGACAGGCAGAGTGGACAGTGAGAGAGAGAGACAGAGAGAAAGGTCTTCCTTTGCCGTTGGTTCACCCTCCAATGGCTGCCGCTGCCGGCGCACCGCGCTGATCAGAAGGCAGGAGCCAGGTGCTTCTCCTGGTCTCCCATGGGGTGCAGGGCCCAAGCACTTGGGCCATCCTCCACTGCACTCCCTGGCCACAGCAGAGAGCTGGCCTGGAAGAGGGGCAACCGGGACAGAATCCGGCACCCCGACCGGGACTAGAACCCGGTGTGCCGGCGCCGCAAGGCAGAGGATTAGCCTATTGAGCCGCGGCGCCGGCCAGTAGTATTATTATATATGTAGCATATAGTCCCATTACTAGCTGCTACGCTGTCCAGACAACTTCATCATTGAGTTTATGAAAACAGATATTGAGAGTCAAGTGGTGGGGTACAAAAATATCCTTTTGTTCTGAGAATTCTGGCCCATGTTTTCTATTTATTTATTTATTTGAAAGGCAGAATTACAGAGGAAGATGGAGGAATGGAGGAAGGGGGAGAGCGAGCGAGAGCGCGCGCGCGAGACAATCATCCATCTTCTGTTTCACTCCCCAAATGGTCACAATGGCCAGGGCTGGACTAGGCCGAAGCCAGGAGCCTGGCACTCTATCCAGATCCTCACAGGGTGGCAGTGGCCCATGCACTTAGGCCATCTTCCTTTGCTTTTTCAGGTGCACTAGCAGGGAGCTGGATTGGAAATGAAGTGGGTGGGACTGAAACTGTTGCTCACATGGAATACCAGTGCTGTGGGTGGTGGCTGAACCCGCTATGCCACAACACTGGGATCTGACCCATGTTTTCAAGCTGAAAATCTGATCTGACCCAGCACTGCACCCAAAGCATTCTATTTAAGCACTACTATTTATAGTCACTCAGTCAGACACCTCTAGTATAGCCCACATTTGCAACAAGCCACAAGTTCCTTCCTCATTTATTTAGTCTTCTGTGGGTGTACTGCTGCTCTCTCCTTACACTGAATTGAACAGCTGGGTTCCCTAAGTTCTTAAGGTGTCCCTGGGAGCAAAAGCTGATGGCCTATGTCTCTGAACCCATATTCCTTGTATTTCCCTCACTCCTTTTTCTACATTTGCACCTTTTCTACCTGAAAGAATTTTGGGACATCCACTATAATATAGATCTTCTTGCCTTTCTCTCTGATTTTCTCATCTAACCCCATCTCCAAAAAAGGCAGGGGTTTGTGCTTATTTTCCAATCTGAATAAAATAGAATTTTCATGTCAAACTGAAAAAAAGAGGAAACATGATCCTCTGTTTATTTCTTCTTCTGTGGGAGCTCAAGCATCTGACATTGTGAAGCATCCTGCTAGAACCTGGGTTCTGATCCTGACTTTCTACCAAAGAAAGTAATTTAATTTCCCTGAACCTAATTGTTTACTTTTCAAATAGGGTGTCGAGCATCTTGATGCTTACCATCTCTAGTTAGAAACTAGATTCCTGTCCTGAAGTCATTTTTTCTAAGCTTGAAACAATTAAGCATTTTAAAAATCATCAACATCCTTAAGAATGCCCTCTGATAAATGGGCCCCCATGGTTATATGATTATATACTTGTGATTTTTCTTCCAATGCTCTTCATGAAATATATCCATACATACTTTGATTTCATATGTAGGTCTCAGATTTGGAGAAGCACCATAATTCTCTAAAGTGGACCTCTTTGCAGGTTGAGGTCATTGTCTATTATTTTATGTGTCAAGAGTCATCTCAGCAGGCTGTTCACATATTTACCTCCCAGGAAGGCCATAATCATGAATTTCCAACAAATTTCTCTTACTATGTAGTCTGTGTTAACAAATATAACAAAACGTGTCCAATCGTTCTCAGCCGGTTAAATACAGCTTAATGGTTGATATGATTGGATGTTGAGTGTCCATCAACAATATATATATATAAAGATTTGGGCCCCAAGGTGGTAGTATTGGCAGATGCTGTGGACCATTAAGAGGTGAGTTGTAGTGAGAGATCCTCAAGTTATTGGTGGTTTGCTCTCAAAAGGTAGTTCTTGCAAGAGTATTGTTATAAAAGATTCAGTTTATCCTCACCCACTCTCTGTACCCGAGATATGACTGCTCTTTCAGATGATCCTAACTTGATGTGATGCTATCTATTGTTAAACTCTTTCCAGAGGCCAGATAAATGAGGTCACCTGATTTGGTGTTTGATGTTCCAAAACTGTAAGATAAATAAGTCTCTTTACTATGTAGGTAGCTTATTTCAGATATTTCATTGCAGTGATGCAAAACTGACTGATTCAATGGTCTTAGCCACCTTAGAATCCTATCTCTAACAGAACTGGAAGCTCTATTTTAATTGTAGACTCTCCCATCTCCTACCTGCATGGTGAGGCTTCCATTATTCACGTAGGTAACAAGATCATTGTGCAGAACAAGATCTGGATCCCAACACAGAATTTAAGTATGGAGTGCATCATGAATTAAGTACAATAGAACTGCCTCAATGCCTTTTATTTAATCTGCTACATATAAAATTTCTGTTATTGTAACTTCAGTTAGATTGGGCCACCATTGAATCCCAGTCTCTGTCAGTCAGAACCAGAGCACTGAATTCAGAATCTCTGAAAAATTCATCAATTAATTCATCCAGATCTTTGGACAAGAACTCTAAAAATGTATTCCCTCATCCACTGTGGAAACTTTTGCCAATAAAATTAGCATATATATGTGTATATATATATATATATATATGCCTTCTCTTTCTGAGTTTAAATTTTAATTTTCCCCTCAAGTTTTTCCACTATTTTCCTGCCAACTAAAATATAGACTATACAAAAACAGGGCCTTTGTCTTTTCAGTTCGTTGCTTTACAAAGTCAGCATTTAATAAATATGTAATGAATGAAATAATGAATGAGTATTATGAAATTTAGATATGAAACCAATGAAAGCTTGTAGAACTAGAGAATTGAGTCCTCACATAAGTGTGACTCCCTTAGGAGAAAGTCATTGCAATGTTTGAGCATGTTTTTAGGACTTTTAAACTGAATTATCTCTGTAGTGAACCTTGGTTCACACACTATATATATATATAAATATATATATATATACACACACACACACATACACACACACACAAAATATTCCTTTCTTATTACTAGAGATCACTCAGTTATTATGTTTAGTAATTCTGATCCTAATAACATTTGCCCTAGTGAGAAGTAGATTAAATAATAATTTTCTGAATAAAATGTAGATTGTAAGTTTCTAAGTAAAATGCAGTATTAACACTGAGAGTAATAGATCTAAAATTTAGAATCATTCTTCTCCAAGAAAGAGTCTTTCTGTTGAGAGGCTCCTTAAACAACTTTTTGGTATATACTCCAAGATGATCAGTAGAGTACATTAAGCAACTCATTTCTGTTACATATTAAGATGATCCTTTTGGATCTTTCTGCTGCCCTGAGGTTGCTGCAATTTTCTCCTGGGCTAAAATCTGCAAAAAACAAATCTTGACCTCTCTAATGAATTGCTGTATATTTAAACTTGGAAGTCCTTAGATGAAAGAAACTGCAAAATTTCTATTTTTTCCCTGTAGCTCTTTTACTAAATTAAATTAGAACAGAACTGTGAAGAATAATGCTTTTGCTGCTCCTTTTTTCTACAAAGAGAAGCATACATGTTAAACTTGGAGAAGATTAAGCAACAAAGCAAAAATAGGTCTTATCGCCTATATCATCAGTTGGCAGGTTGCCTGGGCTTGTCCCAGTCATTTAGTGGTAAAGGGAATTTACTCTTTAATTTTACTTCATCTAAAACCAAAAAAAGCACACTCGGGTTCCCTAGAATATAATTCGTTTCATGCATCAAATAGATCCAAGCATCTCTATCGTAAATGAAGCGTTATTTCCCCCTGCAGCCTCTCTTTCTGGAAACTCCCCTGTTTAGAAGATAATAGATAGTATCTTCAAAAGCATGATCCTCCATGAAATTCTCTTTCCTCTCCAATCTTTCCTGTGATTTCTTCTTAACTAAATTGCTCTTAATTACATTTCTGTTTGCTCTTCAGTCTCATTTTCTGAATTAAACTTAGCATTAATATAATGTGTCCAAGCAAGCCATATAATTTTCTTACTTTTACACTCTGAATGTTTTCAACAGTGAGAAACTTTATTGACTCATCTTTCTTCCTATCCTCACTGTCATCAATGAACATTTCAAACTCAGCCTGAATACATAAATCAGAACAGTATCTGGCATACATAGAAGTTTCCCACACTAGCTAAAGGTTAAAACATTTAAAGCTGGTATTAAAGCAAAATGTACTACTCGAAATTGTAGATACTCAAAGAATAGAAAAAAGATTAGTGTCCAAAACAATGAATTAAGTTGATATTTTCAATGTAAATTAAATATTGCTTAGCATAATGCTACTATATACCACTTAAATGAACAATAAAAACAAATACATCTAACAATAGTTGCTTGTTCAAGGTGCACATTTGCGAGCACAAGGGATACCTAACCCAAGGGGATGATACTGGTAAAATCTTCCTAGTGAAGATGTAGGAAACAGGAGGAGTGTTAATTTCCTATTGCTATGGGGCCAGTGCTATGGCATACTAGGTAAATCCACTGACTGCAATGCCATCATCCCATATGGGCACCGGTTTGAGTCCCAGTTGCTCCACTTCTAATCCAGCTCTATGCTATGGCATGGGATAGCAGTAGAAAATGGCCCAAGTCATTGGGTCCCTGCACCCACATGAGAGATAATGGAAGAAGCTCCTGGTTTCTGGCTTCAGATTGGTGCAGCTCTTGCCGTGGCAGCCATCTAGGGAATGAACCAGCAGATGGAAAATTTCTCTCTCTCTCTCTCTCTCTCTGCCTCCTATTTTCTATCTATGTAACTCTGACTTTCAAATAAATAAATAAATCTTTAAAAAAATTTCCTACTGCTGGATAACAAACCCACAAAATTAGCAATACAAAATAATACCTGTTTATTAGTTCACAGTTTTGTAGGTCAGAAGTTGTGGCATCACATACCTGGTTCTCTTATCAGAGTATTGTAAAACAAAATCGTGGTGTTACAAGACAAATTTCTTGTCTGGAGGAAAGACCACCTTCAAGACTATTCTTAGAGTTGGCTCAATTCAGTCCCTTCTTTTTGTAAGACTGAAGTCTATATTTTCTTGCTGAACCACTGTCAGCTCCTACAGATCCTTTGCATTCATTCCTAGGAATGCGGCCCCAGTTATCTTTACATTAGCAACTGCGCCTTGAATCTTTGCTATGCATCTCTGACTCTTTCCATCTTGTGTAAAACCAATGTGATTAATCAGGTCCAACTGGAAACTCTGTTTTCAGGTCAACTGATTTGGGGACTTAATTTTATCAATTATAGCTGCTAAATCCCTTATCAATAATGTAACATAATCATTGGAGTGATAGTTCCCAATAATCATAGGAAAGATTAAATAAGAGAGAGGATCATTGAAAATCATTTTAGAATTCTGCATAACACAGGGGAAATATTTTGTCTTTGACATTACATTCTTTTCCCTTTGGACAATGTCAAAGTGATCCTTTAGTATAATGAATTATTGCAAAAAAACCGGAAAACCTAGAAAAAATGGATAAATTCCTGGACACATACAACCTACCTAAATTGAGCCATGAGACACAGAAAACCTAAACAGACTCATTATCAAGGCAGAAATTGAATCAGTAACAAAGGCCCTCCCAAGAAAAAAAAGCACAGGACTGAAAGGCTTCATTGCTGAATTTAAAGAACTAACTTCAATACTTCTCAACAATTGAAAGGAAGGGAATCCTCCCAAATTCCTTCTATGAAGCCAGCATCACCTTAATGCCTAAACCCGGAAAAGATGCAACAGAGAAAGAGAACTACAGACCAATTTCCCTGATGAATATAGTTGCAAAAATCCTCAACAAAATTCTAGCCAATCGAATCCAACAACACATCAGAAAGATCATTTACCTGGATCAAGTGGCAATTATTCCTTGTATGCAGGGATGGTTCAGCATTCGAAAATCAATCAATTTGATATATCACAGTAAAAAACTGTAGAAAAAATATGATTATTCTCAATATATGCAGAGAAAGCATTTGATAAAATACAACATCCTTTCATGATGAAAACACTAAGCAAATTGGATATAGAAGGAACATTCCTCAACACAATCAAGGCAATTTATCAATCAAGACAAACCCACAGCCAGCATCACATTGAATGGAGAAAAGTTGAAAGCATTATCAGTGAGATTCAGAACCAAAGATGCCCACACTCACCATTGCTATCTGATATAGTTCTGGAAGTTTTAGCTACAGACATTAGGCAAGAAAAGAAATCAAAGGGATACAAATTGAGAAAGGGGAAGTCAAACTAGCCCTATCTGCAGATGACATGATTCTATATATAGGGGATCCAAAAGATTCCACCAAGATACTATTAGAACTCAGGAGAGTTTGGTAAAGTAACAGGATATAAATATTAGTACACAAAAATCAACAGCCTTTGTATACACAGACAATGCCACGACTGAGAAAGAACTTCTAAGATAAAGCTCATTCATAATAGCTACAAAAAACATCAAATACCTTGGAATAAATTTAACCAAGAATGCCAAAGATGTCTATGATGAGATTTATGAAACATTAAGGAAATAACTAGAAAAAGACGCAAAAACATGCAAAAATCGTCCATGCTCATGGATTGGAAGATTCAATACCATCAAAATGTCCATTCTTCTGAAAGCAATTCAATGCAATACCAATCAAAATACCAAAGACATTCTTCTCAGAGGAATTCTTCCAAAGAGGAAATCCAAATGGCCAACAGACACATGAAAAATTGTTCAGGATCACTAGCCATCAGGGAAATGTAAATCAAAACCACAATGAGGTTTCACCTAACCCTAGTTAGAATGGCTTTCATACAGAAATCAAATAACAATAAATGCTGGAGAGCATGTAGGTAAAAAGTATCCTAATCCACTGTTAGTTGGAATGTAACCTGGCAAAGTCACTAAGGAAGACAGTTGGAGGTACCTCAAAAATCTGAATATAGGCCTACCATATTATCCAACCACCCCACTCCTGGGAATTTACCCAAGGGAAAAGAAATCAGCAAATGAAAGAGTTACATATCCCCCCATGTTTATTGCAGCTCAATTCACAATAGCTAAGACATGGAACCAACCTAAATGCCCGTCAACAGAAGACTGGATAAAGAAATTAATGGATATGTACTCTGTGGAATACTACATAGAGCTAAAAATGTAATCTGGTCATTTGCAACAAAATGGATGAATCTGGAAAATATCATACTTAGTGAAATAAGTCAATCCCAAAGGAACAAATACCATATGTTCTCCCTGATCTGTGATAACTAATGGAGCACCTGAAAGGAAATCTGAAGAAGTGAAATTGACACTTGGAGAAGCAATGACTTGAATAGCCCTTGTCTTGACTGTGTTTGTTTGTTTTTTTTCTCTTCTTCATATTATTTGTTGAACTCTTTACTTAACATATACTTAATCATATGTATATAAAGTCAATTGAAAATAGATCTTAGTAAAACATAAGAGTGGGAATAAGAGAGAGAGGATGAGGTTTATAACTGTAAAGATGTATAGGTCTGCATACATTCCTACAACTTTCTTCTAAGGTTACAGTTTAAAAATATGTCACGGGACCTCACATCCCATTAAGCTGGGTGGTAAGAATGCCATAATAAGTGTTTAAGTGACCATATTAAGTGTTAAAGTGATCATATAGGTAGAGTTGAGTGTTAAAGGGATCATATAAATAAGATCAAATGTCTGGTAATAATAATAGATAGAATAAAATTGGGGTCAGCTCCAAGATGGCGGAATAGGGAGGGAGCTCACTGATAGTCCAGGAAAAGATAGTTTAATAAAAATGGAGATAGTATAATCTCAGGGAAAAGTTATGGGAAAAACTGCAGAGGAAACTCATCTGGAATTAGAGGGACACAGAGGATCTACATGGAGGACACGGGCACCCATGGCTCAGGAGCCCAGCTACAGAGAGCCTCCACACCAACGCTGGAAAGAGAGGTGAGGCAAAACCACAGTAGACCCAGACACTGGCAGAAAAGCAACAGGAAGAGCCTGGAGGGAACGAGGCTTGAAATCCAGTGGGGGAAGTACACCAGCCTAACTAGAAGAGAGAAAAAAATACAAGGGACGTTACAGACATGATTCTCTCTCTCCCCACACCTCACAAAGGCATGTGAGACAATAAAGCAGGTGCCATTTTGGACATACATAACAGCTCTGCCAGCTCAGGGCTGTGCCCGCCCTCCACCAAGCAGAAAAACCTGACTCGGGTGGGGAGTAATAACAGGAGACTAAGACCTAGTGAATGTGTGGAGTTTATGAACTGGGACTGTGGGAAAAAAAAAAAAAAACTGGGGGTGTGTGGTAGAATTCACAGTGTGGCTGAGACATGAGTAGTCTCAGTGGCAGATGCAATCTACCTAAATTGAACCATGAAGACATGGAAAACCTAAATAGACCCATAACTGAGACAGAAATTGAAACAGTAATAAAGGCCCTCCCAACAAAGAAAAGCCCAGGACCAGATGGATTCACTGCTGAATTCTTCCAGACATTTAAAGAATAACTAACTCCAATTCTTCTCAAACTATTCAGAACAATCGAAGAAGAGGGAATCCTCCCAAATTCTTTCTATGAAGCCAGCATCACCTTAATTCCTAAGCCGGAAAAAGATGCAGCATTGAAAGAGAATTACAGACCAATATCCCTGATGAACATAGATGCAAAAATCCTCAATAAAATTCTCGCCAATAGAATGCAGCAACACATCAGAAAGATCATCCACCCAGACCAAGTGGGATTTATCCCTGGTATGCAGGGATGGTTTAATGTGTGCAAGACAATCAATTTGATACACCACATTAACAGCCTGCAGAAGAAAAACCATATGATTATTTCAATAGATGCCGAGAAAGCATTTGATAAAATACAACACCCTTTCATGATGAAAACTCTAAGCAAACTGAATATGGGAGGAACATTCCTCAATACAATCAAAGCAATCTATGAAAAACCCACGGCCAACATCCTATTGAATGGGGAAAAGTTGGAAGCATTTCCACTGAGATCTGGTAACAGACAGGGATGCCCACTCTCACCACTGCTATTCAATATAGTTCTGGAAGTTCTAGCCAGAGCTATTAGGCAAGAAAAAGAAATTAAAGGGATACAAATTGGGAAGGAAGAACTCAAACTATCCCTCTTTGCAGATGATATGATTCTTTATTTAGGGGACCCAAAGAACTCTACTAAGAGACTATTGGAACTCATAGAAGAGTTTGGCAAAGAAGCAGGGTATAAAATCAATGCACAAAAATCAACAGCCTTTGTATACACAGGCAATGCCATGGCTGAGGAAGAACTTCTAAGATCAATCCCACTCACAATAGCTACAAAAACAATCAAATACCTTGGAATAAACTTAACCAAGGATGTTAAGGATCTCTATGATGAAAATTACAAAACCTTAAAGAAAGAAATAGAAGAGGATACCAAGAAATGGAAAAATCTTCCATGCTCATGGATTGGAAGAATCAATATCATCAAAATGTCCATTCTCCCAAAAGCAATTTATAGATTCAATGCAATACCAATCAAGATACTGAAGACTTTCTTCTCAGATCTGGAAAAAATGATGCTGAAATTCATATGGAGGCACAGGTGACCTCGAATAGCTAAAGCAATCTTGTACAACAAAAACAAAGCTGGAGGCATCACAATACCAGATTTCAGGACATACTACAGGGCAGTTGTAATCAAAACAGCATGGTACTGGTAAAGAATCAGGTGGATAGACCAATGGAACAGAATTGAAACACCAGAAATCAATCCAAACATCTACAGCCAACTCATATTTGATCAAGGATCCAAAACCAATCCCTGGAGTAAGGACAGTCTATTCAATAAATGGTGCTGGGAAAATTGGATTTCCACGTGCAGAATCATGAAGCAAGACCCCTACCTTTCACCTTACACAAAAATCCACTCAACATGGATTAAAGACTTAAATCTACGACCTAACACCATCAAATTATTAGAGAGCATTGGAAAAACCCTGCAAGATAAAGGTACCAGCAATGACTTCTTGGAAAACACCCCAGAAGCACAGGCAATCAAAGCCAAAATTAACATTTGGGATTGCATCAAATTGAGAAGTTTCTGTACTGCAAAAGAAACAGTCAGGAAAGTGAAGAGGCAACCGACAGAATGGGAAAAAATATTTTCAAACTATGCAACTGATAAAGGGTTGATAACCAGAATCTACAAAGAAATCAAGAAACTCCAGAACATCAAAACAAACAACCCACTTAAGAGATGGGCCAAGGACCTCAATAGACATTTTTCAAAAGAGGAAATCCAAATGGCCAACAGACACATGAAAAAATGTTCAAGGTCATTAGCAATCAGAGAAATGCAAATCAAAACCACAATGAGGTTCCACCTCACCCCGGTTAGAATGGCTTACATTCAGAAATCTACCAACAATAGATGCTGGAGAGGATGTGGGGAAAAAGGGACACTAACCCACTGTTGGTGGGCATGCAAATTGGTTAAGCCACTATGGAAGTCAGTCTGGAGATTCCTCAGAAACCTGAAGATAACCCTACCATTCAACCCAGCCATCCCACTCCTTGGAATTTACCCAAAGGAATTTAAATTGGCAAACAAACAAGCTATCTACACATTAATGTTTATTGCAGCTCAATTCATAATAGCTAAGACCTGGAACCAACCCAAATGCCCATCAACAGTAGACTGGATAAAGAAATTATGGGACATGTACTCTATAGAATACTATAAGCAGTCGAAAACAATGAAACCTGTTCATTTGCAACAAGATGGAGGAATTTGGAAAACATCATGCTGAGTCAATTAAGCCAGTCCCAAAGGGACAAATATCATATGTTCTCCCTGATCGGTGACAACTAACTGAGCACCAAAGGGGAAACTTGTTGAAGTGAAATGGACACTATGAGAAACAGTGACTTGATCAGCTCTTGTCCTGAATGTTGATGTACAATGTAATACTTTATCCATTTTAGTATTTTTTTTGTTCTTGTACCATTGGTTGAACTCTGTATTAACACACAATTATTCTTAGGGGCTTAAATTTTAACTGAAAAGTGATCCCTGTTAGGAATTTGGAAAACATTATGCTGAGTGAAATAAGCCAATCCCAAATGGACAAATACCACATGTTCTCCCTGATAGGTGATAACTAACTAAGCACCTAAAAGGAAACCTGCTAAAGTGAAATGAACACTATGAGAAACTGTGACTTGATCAGCCCTCGCCCTGACTATTGATGAACAACTTAATATGTTATCCCTCTTAGTATTTTTTTGTTTGTTTGTTCTACTTAATACTTTTGTTTGAATACTGTAATCAATACACAATTATTCTTAAGTGCTGAAACTTAACTGAAAAGTGATTGCTATTAAATATAAGAGTGGGAATAAGAGAGGGAAGAGATGTGCAATTCGGGTCATGCTCAAGCTGACTTACCTCAAACGGTAGAGTTAGAAACATACCAGGGGATTCCAATTCAATCCCATCAAGGTGGCATGTACCACTGCCATCTCACTAGTCCCAGTGATCAATTTCTGTTCACAATTGATCATAATGATAGGACTAAGAACCAAAGGGAGCACATAAACAAGACTAGTGTCTGCAAATACTAGCTGATAGAATCAAAAAGGGAGAGGATGATCCAACATGGGAAGTGAGATACACAGCAGACCCATAGAATGGCAGATGTCCCAAACAGCACTCTGGCCTCAGAATCAGCCCTTAAGGCATGCGGATCTGGCTGAAAAGCCCATGAAAGTATTTCAGGCATGGAAAGCCAAGACACTCTGGCAAAAAAGAAAAAAAAAAAAAACCTAAATGAAAGATCTCCACGAGTGAGATCCCAGTGGAAAGAACAGGCTATCAAATAAGGCAGTACCTTTCTCTGACGGGAGGAGAGAACTTCCACTTTGTTCATGGCCTTGTCTAAATAAGACCGGAGTTGCTGAACCAAGATGTTTCCATAGCCTTGGTGGCTCATGCCAAGAGTCTTGGGTGATTACTTACGTCATAAGTAAGAGTGTCAATTGTTAAATCAACACCAGAAGCCACTGTGCACCTGCTCCCCATTAGGAGCTCTGTCCTTAATGTGTTGTACTAGGCAAATTAACGGTAAAACTACTTTTCAAACAGTACTCTATACATTGTGTGTCTGTGTAGGTGCATTCTGTTGAAATCTTTACTTACTATATACTAAATTGAACTTTTGTATATAAATACAATTGAGAATGCATCTTGATGAAGAATGGGATGGGAGATGGAGTGGGAGATGGGATGGTTGCGGGTGGGAGGGAGGTTATGGGGCCAAAAGCTGCTATAATTCAAAAGTTGTATTTGGAAATTTATATTTATTAAATAAAAGTTGATAAAAAGAATTAAAAAAGAGAGACTATTTCAAGATAGTAAGGAGTCTACACAGCAGACTCATAGAATGACCATTGCGTAGACAGCATTATTACCTCAGAATCAGCCCTTAAGGCATTCTGGTCTATCTTAAAAGTCCATGAGAGCATTTCTGGCATGGAAATCCAGGGCATCGTGGCAAAAAATGGCCTACATGAGGGATCTTTGTGAGAGAGACCCCAGTGGAAAGAAGTGGCCATCAAAGAAGGATGTACTTCTCTCTGAAGGGAGGAGGGAATTTCCACTTTGCTTATGGCCTTGTCTAAATACTGACAGATTTTGTGGATTCAAAAGGCTTCAATAGACTTGGCAACTCATGTCAAAGGCCTTGGGTTGTCACTGACATCATGCATAGTAGTATTTTTGTAAAATTAATAACGGGAATTATTGTGTGCTTACTTTCCATGCAGGACTTCTTTCCTCACTGAGTTGTATTATGAGAATTAACTGTAAAATTTGTTCTCCAATTTCTGTGTGTGTGTGTGTGCAAACTGTTGAAATATTTTTTTTATATATAACATTTTTTAAACTTTTATTTAGTAAATATGTGATTTCTCCCTGGTAAGCAAGTGTTTCAGAAAGACAAGCCACAACATAGCCAAACAGTAGTTCATAGTATCATAGTAGACACAGTAGTATTTTCGACAAAAGTATTTAAACCAAACAATTTTCAACACTAAATATGTCCTGAGGGAAAACATCCTACTTTAGAAAGGTAATAACCTGTGCCTCAGAAAATAGAGTTGGTCAACTGTGTATAAAGTTAATTGAAAATGAATCTTAGTAAAGAATTGGACTGGGAAGGAGAGAAGGAGCCAGAGGAGAGGTGGAAGTGTAGGTGGGAGGGTGGATATGGTGGGAGGGTAGATATGGTGGGAAGAATCACTATATTACTAAAATTGTACTTATGAAATTTGTACTCATTGAACAGAAGTTTTCTTTGAGGAAAAAAAAGAACTACGGTCAATATTGATATTTACATATATACTGTATACTAAAATGAATGTTTGATTTTGTGTATGGGAGATAAAAATCATAAAAATATTAAAAGCTATGTAACCAAAATGTCCCTGAGAATCAACTTCTTTTTAACTTTTTCTATGTATGTTTCAGTCTATTTAAATCATACTCTGTTTGGTCTGTCTTGCATAGAAATTAAGAGCTTGACAGCTAAGTAGCTAATGAATGCAATAGTACTTTTAGCAGCTTGTCACTTGCTGCCATCTCTGCCACCACCTCTGCACCCTAGGGAATTAGCTATCTGAAGAAGGGTCAAAGGACCTGAAATGGTGTTGGAGCCTGCATGTGAAATGACACCATCTTGACTCAATGCTAACCACGCTGGGAAAGAGTAAACAGCCAGCAGTAATTGTCAGTTCAAAATGATACATTTTAAAAAGGATGCAAGGTTTGAGAACTGTATTGTGTTAATAAAGATATAAAATAAATAATTATAACACCATAAAATTTATTTAAAGAAATAAGAAAAAATTATCAATAAGTTATGGATGCTTCATATGAAAATTCAAATTTTATTTACTAAAAGTCACCCCGCACCTGTATTTTTAATTTTTTAGTGAGAAAAAGTGAGAAAGCATTTAATTCAGTAGTTTCCAATTA
Source organism: Oryctolagus cuniculus (assembly GCF_051225735.1). Lineage (NCBI taxonomy): Eukaryota > Metazoa > Chordata > Mammalia > Lagomorpha > Leporidae > Oryctolagus > Oryctolagus cuniculus. Next base: position 94,405,910 of record NC_142877.1, read on the forward strand.
TATTTTCTGTATGAACATTTCAAACCTTATTTCTTATTTCCAAACTTGTTTTAATTTATAAATTTTATACCTTAAACTTGTTTTAATTTAAAATTTTTGATACCATGCCATAAGAACATAGTATCAACATCACTTGGCTAATATGACATAGACATCATAGCAAAGCAAATACTTTGACAGAACTAAAAGATTTAATATTCATAGCACAACCTCTTACGTACATTTCTTTGGTGTGTCTGTACAGAGTTGGTGATACAAGAATTTTTAGATAGCTTGCAAACTGTTAGGTATTTAAAAAGTAGCAAAAATGTATATAAATATTCTCCTCTACTTAAAATAATTTTCTTCCTTCCATTAGAAATTGTTTATCCCCCCCCCCCCATTTCTTTAGATTCCTATGAAACTCCTCAGTAGCTTGGGACTGTTGATTCTTAGTTCACAAGCTAAGCACTATAATGATGGCTGCTACTGACTGAATATTATTGTGTGCCAAAGACTTTACTCATAATTTTCTTTTCAAAAACAATAAAAGTATTATCCTTTATAACAGATGAAAGACTGAAATCCGAATTATTTGATAAAATGGTAAGTGGCAGGGTGGTGATTATTTGAATTCAGAACTCCTTAAATTTAAGTTAACCAGAGTGAAAACAGGAAGGCTCAAAACAGAAGATCAACTCATCTATGGCATTAGGACAAGCCGTCTTTTTATAGTGAACATTTTAAGCTTCTCAGTGGCCAGTGTCTATTTTTTGTCTTCTTCAAAAGTAGTTGGGGTTTGTTTTGTAGCTACTGGCTCAATAAGTATAGTATATTTCAGATTTAGAACAAGAAACTATCTTTATGGATTAACCAATAATATTTGAGACAGTTATTAAGATAGAAATAGAGCGCTCTAGAAGCAAGGGGCACAGCCAGTTGTCTCTACTTTAGAGCAGCTGGACATTATGCAGAGAAAATTGTGAGCATAAAGGAGCATTTGAGAAGAGGTAAGGGCAATCCCAGTGAACTGTGATGAGTTTCACCATTAATCTATATTTGTTTTGTAGCTTATGTGATTCTGAAATTAAGCATCACGAACTTACTAATCTGAAGTATCAGTAAAAGTTTAGTTCCACATCATGCTGAGTGAAGTAAGCCAGTCCCAAAGGGACAAATACCATATGTTCTCCCTGATCGGTGACAACTGACTGAACACCAAAAAGGAAACCTCCTGAAGTGAAATGGACACTATGGGAAATGGTGACTTGATCAGCATAGCCCTGACTGCTAATGGACAACTTAATATATTATCCCTCATAGTATTTTTTTTTTGTCTGTTCTACTTAATATGACTGGTTTCATTCTGTAATTATCACACAGTTATTCTTAAGTGTTGAAAATTAACTGAAATGTGATCCCTGTTAAACATAAAAGTGGGAATAAGAGAGGGAAGAGATGTATAATTTGGGGCATGCTCGGGCTGACTTGCCCCAATTGGTAGAGTTGGAAACATACCAGGGGATTCCAATTCAATCCCATCAAGGTGGCATGTGCCAATGCCATCTCACTATTCCAAGTGATCAACTTCAGTTCACAATTGATCATAATGAAAGGACTAAGAGTCAAAGGGAGCACATAAACAAGTCTAGTATCTGCTAACACTAACCGATAGAATAAATAAAGGGGAGAGTGATCCAACATGGGAAGTGAGATACTCAGCAGACTCATAGAATGGCGGATGTCCTAAATAGCACTCTGGCCTCAGAATCAGCCCTAAAGGCACTCGGATCTGGCTGAAAAGCCCATGAGAGTATTTCAGGCATGGAAAGCCAAGGCACTCTGGCAAAAAGATCTCTGTGAGTGAGATCCCAGTGGAAAGAACAGGTCTTCAAAGAGGGAGGTGCCTTTCTCTGAAGGGAGGAGAGAACCTCCACTTTGACTATGACCTTGTCTAAACAAGATAAGAGTCGGAGAACTCAAGGGGCTTCCATAGCCTTGGAAACTCATGACTGGTGCATAGGGAGATTATTGATGCCATAAACAGGAGTGTCAATTTGTAACGTCAACAACAGGAGTCACTGTGCACTTACTCCTCATGTAGGATCTCTGTCCTTAATGTGCTGTACACTGAGGCTTAATGCTATAACGAGTACTCAAACAGTATATTTCACTTTGTGTTTCTATGGGGGTGCAAACTGTTGAAATCTTTACTTAATGTACACTAAACTGATCTTCTGTAAAAAAAAAAAAAAAAGAAATTATCAATTCCCAACTTGACTCTCACTGGGATTAAACATGACAATAGGTCTGATCTGATTTCATCATGATTTAAAAAAAAAATCATCTATTATTTTTCACTTTATGTTTCTGTGTGGGAACAAACTGTTGAAATCCTTACTTAAGGTATACTAAGCTGATCTTCTGTATATTAAGATAATTGAAAATGAATCTTGATGTGAATGGAAGGGGAGAGGGAGTGGGAAAGGGGAGGGTTGTGGGTGGGAGGGACGGTATGGGGGGGAAAGCCATTGTAACCCATGAGTCGTACTTTGGAAATTTATATTCATTAAATAAAAGATAAAAAAAAATTAAAAATTAAAAGTTTAGTTCCCATTTCAATCACAGGCTAGTGATGAACATTACCATGATTATTATCATGACTGTACCATTTTACTCCAGGGAAAATCTAGGTAACTCCCTTAAGTTAATAAAGCATTTTATTTTATAGGGGAGTGTAACCCTCTCTTGTGACTCTGCTTCTGCATTTCCCTGTAGAGTTAGCTTGCAGTCATAGCTGAGTAGTATATAATAGCTTTAACACAGATTGAAATTCTAGAGAATGAATGATCATCTTTTTGCAATTTTTTACAAATAAATAAAACATTAAATTTGGTTTATTTTAAAATAAAAATGAAGTAAAATAAAATAAATTTTATATGATTCAATAGCATTTATACAGGTTCTTAAAAGAAGAAAACCCACAATTCTCCCTATGACTATCTGCTATGCATGAGCTTAAAGTATCATTATGGTTTTCTACTCGGTAAAATAGCAAAGGACTTTAATAATCAAAGTTTACTTTCTAATACAATTATAAAACAAAATAAAATAAGTGATCTGTAAGTTAAGGGACTTTTCTGTTACTGTGTCCCACATGAGAAACAGAAACCTCAACAAAATCTTTTTCCTTTAGCACTTGTACAATTTTTATGCAGTTTCAATAAATAACATTTTCAGTTAAGGAAATGGCATATTGAAAATTATTTCAATGAGATATTATATTTAGTTCACCAGATTAGGTAAGTTTAAAAAATTATAAAACTTAGTCATCGGCCGGTGCCGCGGCTCAGTAGGCTAATCCTCCACCTTGCGGCGCCGGCACACCAGGTTCTAGTCCCGGTCGGGGCGCCGGATTCTGTCCCGGTTGCCCCTCTTCCAGGCCAGCTCTCTGCTGTGGCCCAGGAGTACAGTGGAGGATGGCCCAAGTCCTTGGGCCCTGCACCCCATGGGAGACCAGGAGAAGCAGCTGGCTCCTGCCTTTGGATCAGCACAGTGCGCCGGCCGCGGTGGCCATTGGAGGGTGAACCAACGGCAAAGGAAGACCTTTCTCTCTGTCTCTCTCTCTCACTGTCCACTCTGCCTGTCAAAACAAAAAACAAACAAAAACAAAAAACACAACTTAGTCATCACAATGGTGCACAGAAATAAGTACTTTCATCCCTCATATTAACACTTCCAGCTTAAATTACATTTCAAGAATGTATGGTTTTTACCCAGCAATTTCTTCCTAGAGATGTTTTTGAATTTGTCCACTTAGATAAAACAAAGTGGAACATTTCAGCATAGTTTTGTAATTTGTAAAAAATCAAGAATTTATCAAAAGAGCAAATATATAAAAAATTACCTTGTATCTCTAGAAGTAAACTCTTTACAATAAGACTTAGTTACTTTCCAATCTTTTTAAGGGAAAAGTTATATTTGTTGATACCAACACAGAAAGGTTTTCAAATGCATGTTGAGTAAATACAAGCAAGATACAGAAAAGAATGCATGCATGATCTCATTGGTTTTAAATATTGTAACTGCTTTTATTTGCAAATGTAGAGCATAAAAATCAGCAAGAGTCACACTAGACAGATGATAGTGGTCATGTCTAATGTGAGATTTGGAAATTAAAAAAAGGAACATGAGTAATGTCACTTCTTAATTTTATACACTCCTATACCATTTGACTTTAGAATTAGAGCATATGCTTTTTGTTCTTTCTAAAATAACAATATGATTGTGATTATAGATTCTAAATATAGTTTCTAATTAGAAATGGAAAAATTCAATTAATAGGATCATCACTGACTTTATTGGGCTTTTCAATTAAGTATTGATATTTCATCATTATTGATATTGTCATTTTTATTCTCTATTCTCAGCCACAAGTATTTTTTTAATGTTTAAAACTAATTTGATCAGTCTTGTGATTCTATTAATGAAGTTTTTTTGTACTGATTGCTATTTCTGAAGAATGAGAAAATTCAGGTAATTAATGAGTGTTTATGCTTTGTTTTCAGATTGCTACAGATATTTCAAAATGTAAAATTTTAAGTACTGGGGCCAGCACTGTGGCACAGCTGGTTAACGCCCTGGCCTGAAGCGCTGGCATCCCTTATGGGTGCCCGGCTGCTCCACTTCTGATCCAGCTCTCTACTATAGCTTGGGAAAGCAGTAGAAGATGGCCCAAGTCCTTGGGCCCCTGCACCTGTGTGGGAGACCTGGAAGAATCTCCTGACTCCTGGCTTCGGATTGGCACATTTCCGGCCATTGCAGCCATCTAGGGAGTGAACCAATGGACAAAAGACCTCTCTCTCTCTCTCTCTGCCTCTCCTTTCTCTGTGTAACTCTGACTTACAAATAAATAAATAAATCTTTAAAAATATTTTTAAGTACTAACAATATCTTTTAAACATATCAGAGTTCTTCAAAAAGTTCATGAAAAATGTTTATTAGGAAAACTATGTATGAATTTCAAAAATTTTTGTATGAAATAAAATTATATTTAAATTTAAATTTTCCATAAAATTTTAGAACTTTTAGACTTCCATATATATGTACATGTATATACATATATACAAAACCTTTTCAAAAAGCTAGAAACAGTTTAGTCATCATCAATAGAAGAATGGATTTTAAAAAACTATGGTACATTCAAAGTTACAATGGTGGGGCTGGCGCTGTGGCATGGTGGGTTAATGCCCTGACCTCAAGTGCCGGCATCCTATACGGGCGCCAGTTAGAGATCCAGCTGCTCCACTTCGGATCCAGCTCTCTGCTATGACCTGGGAAAGCAGTAGAAGATGGCCCAACTCCTTGGGCCCCTGCACCCATGTGGGAGACCCAGAGAAGCTCCTGGTTCCTAGCTTCAGATCAGCACAGCTCTGGTTGTTGCGGCGAATTGGGGAGTGAACCCTCAGATGGAAGACCTCTCTTTCTCTCCCTCTCTCCCTCCCTCTCTCTTTCTCTCTCTCTCTATCTCTGTCTCTCTGCCTCTCTTCTCTTTGTGTAACTCTGACTTTCAAATTAATAAATAAGTCTTTTAAAAAAACAAGAATATAATGGTTTGTGTAGGATATTTATTTATTTGTTTGTTTGTTTTTGAAAGGAAGAGAGACAGACATATAGACAGATCTCCCATTCATTGTTTACATTTCAAATGCCCACAACATCCAGAGCTTGGCCAGGCTGAATCCAAGAGGCCAGAACTCAATCTTAGTCTCCCTCATGGGTGGCAGGGCCATCACCTCCTGCTTCTAAGGCTATACATTACCAGGAAGCTAGAATTGTAAGAGGATATGGGACTTGAACCCAGGTACTCTGATATGGGATGTTGACATCCCAAATGTAGTCTAAACCACTTTGCCAAGCAGCCATACTCGTTTGGGCAGGATTTTAAAAAATAAGACATTATGAAAATGTCTTTTAATGTTAAATCAAGTAATTACATAGTGAAATAATCAAATCACTTATGTTCAGGCTTTAGTATTTTCTGTAGAATATTTACTTTAATTCTTTTCATAATATCTTTTTCAAGATATATTCACTGACATCTACCAGAAGAAAGCACAGTCCTGAACACACTATAGGTTCTGAATGAATATTTTTGTTTATTCTTTTTTACTGACCCTACATAAGAAACTGCCTTTGACAACCTTTGAATTAATGGAAAGAAACATACTTCATTAGAGATGATGAAAGCATTAGAATCAAAATAATAAAAATGGAAATCTTTTCCTGTGATAAAATATAGGTCTTGAAAAATAATGATGAAGATTTATTCTGCTTTTACCAATGCATAGCTCTAATGCCTATGATTTAGAACTCATTAAAAATTAAATAGGTGGTACACTAGGACTTTAATCCAGTGGCTGATGTGGTAGTACACTAAGGCATTAATCCAGGGTTTTATATTCTTTTGTTTAAAGATCTTAAATTTCATTGACTTCCCATTGTCATTAATAAAGGTCAAACTCTTTGGTATACCAACCAGTGTGAATGCAGTATATGAAACTTGCAAACTCTTTAGTCCTATTTTATATGAACACCTTGCTAGCTGCCATCCATACTTGGATATTTCTGGATCATTTACCTAGGCAAATTGAACACCAAACTTATGTAATTAGAAAAAATAATCAAATTCATATCCTTGCCATCCCACAGTCACTAAATAATAGACTAGTTTGGATGAAGTTATTCAAAACATGGCCCAGAGAAAAATCTAGAAAAATGTGATTTTAATTTCAGCAGGCACATATATCTTGTATTATTTAAGAAAATAAAGTTTTCTGTTCAAATTCCTTAAGGTCTTTATTTAGCATACCTCATGGATGTGCTTCTCTTTCTTACTAAAAATGGCTATCATTCATCCAACCATATTCTCCCTCCTTTGGCTACTCTTCACCTCGCCCTTTACCCAATTTACTGTGGTTCATTCATGAAAATGTTGCTGCTAGGATCATCTTCACTAGGAAGTTTTTCTCAGTATCATCCCTTGGGTTAGGCGTCCTTTGTGCTCCCCAGTGTGCACCATGAACATGCAATTATTGTTACATGTATTCATTTTTATTGTAGTAATTTATTTGTGTGACTCTCTTCCTACTTTATCTGGCCTTTTTTAATGAATGAATGAATGAATGAGTGAACAAGCTAGTGGAAGAATTTTTATTTCAATTTTCTTTATATCTCAAAATATTTATGAATTGTTTATCTAATCTTTACATGTATGGGTATTTTTTATACTTTAGCCAGTCAGCTAAAGGACCAAACAGAATAAATTATGGTCACTCTTATAGTAGAAGGCTATTAATTTATCTTTCTGAAAATGCCATTGCTGAGGTCAAAATTGCCAAAAGGAAGAGTGGCATTGAACAATGTTCACCACTAAGTACTCTTTACTTAATTGGCATTTAAGACATTTTCAAAGCATGGCTAGTCAAAGAGATGCATAGTAGCCTTATGCCAAGCAATATTTAATTATTTCAGTTCTCATCTGTCACATTAGCACTCTCCTGTCTCATTTTCAGTGCCCCCAAAGCAATGCAGTGATGGATTATGGAAAATAAATCTAGTGTGGAAATACTTATAATTTGCTCTAGGTTAAAAAAAATAGGCAAGAGCAATTTGCAAGTAGTAAATTGCTAGATACAGTGTTTTGGCTCCCTGCTTTGTAAAAGAACGGAGGAATGTTTGACAAGGGTCAAGACTCTTTAGAGAAATAAGCAAATCAAAAATTTACCACCTTTCTAAACCATTTTAATTCAACAGTTAATCTCAACAACGACCTACTTTTCAGAACATTGAATATGCTTGGCTACCTAATCACATTATCTTATTTGTCTCCTTCAAACCTTGAAATAGGAAAGATATATGTATAAATGAAAACACTGGCAAAGCACAGCTGCTTGTCATATTCCCAATCTTCTCAGGAAAACAAATGATTTATAGCATGATGAGATCAAATTTTCCTCCATGGCATACTAATGGCTGTATTTTAAAACTCTGTTAGTAGAATTCATGCAATAGACCAGACTGATGACATTAACAGCCGATCTTTGAACAAATCTAGTTAATGTGAAAGCAGAAGAGAAAGATGATCTCATTTTGGAAACAACAATAAAAATGATATTGTTCAGTGAGGAATTGAGACTATGAGCAGTCAGTGCTTCATCTTTCAGTTCGTCTTTATTAGCCAACTTTCCACTATAAAATACATTAAAATTTGTGGAGAATATAGCTCGGACTTATAATGTGTATGCTTTGCTGAGTGAAACATCATTTCATGATTAGCTGGTAACAGTCTTTATAACCACAAGTGTTTGCTGAAGACCTGTTACGTTCATAGTATTAGGAAAAGGGCTATATAAATTCTACAAACAATAAGGGAGAGCCTATCATATCTGCAAGGGTTAAGTGGGCAACAGGGAACGCAAGATGTATGATATAAGCATATATTGTTTAATACACATGTATATTAAATATATATAAATGTATATGTCTAAATAGATGATATGATGGTGAATGTCTTAATTAAATATTCTTAGAAGTAGAAGTTAACATGGCATTCTTATTCAACTAATTTATCAGGGACCTCTTTCCAGACAGGAGTGATGGAAGTAAGATAGAGCAGGGTGCAAAAAAACAAGAAAGTATTATTAGATAGAAACAAGTTTGAGTATAGTAACACAGGCAAGTGTTTTTGGTGTGTATTTATAGGACTAATTGATTAACCGAAAAGCAGAGAGACATGGAGAGACGCAGAGAGACAGACAAGTATTCCCCATGGGCTGGTTCACTCCCTAAATGCCTGCAACAGTTGGGACAGGGCCAGGCCAAAGCTAGGAGCCAAGAACTCAATCTGGGTGTTCCAAGTGAGTTCAGGGACTCAACTACTTGAGCCATAATCTGCTGTCTCTCAAGGTACATAAATGAGACAAAGCCATCTCAAGTGGTGTTTTCAACTCTGTGTCCAATGCCTGTTGCTATGGGTGAGTTTCAGGATAAAGATTGGACCACAGGATTGTTCCCACTTTGAGAGGAGGAGGTCAGTCTTTTGAAACTCATGCTATTAAGTTGCAGACTCTAAGATCTGGCTTCACGGGTGTATGAATGGGAAAAGTAACTCCTGTTTGGCTGAGGGAAAAGCTCTAGCACAATACAACAATAAGAATGAGGGCTCTATCTCTGTAAGGGTGAATCAAGGAGAGGCATTTCTTAGTCTTTTTGTGATGCTATACACAATATATACTTAAGGTGGGGTAACTTTTAAAATAAAAAGTTTATGTGGTTCATGATTCTGGTGGCTCTAATGTCCAAATAGCATAGCACTTGTGTACTGATGAAAGTCCTTTGGCTGCATCACAACATGGTGGAGAAGCAGAAAGGGAAACAGTAGTACACATAGAATGAGTGTGTGTGTAAGCAAGAAGCGACAGATGGGGAGCGGACAGGCTCAGTCTTTCTTATTGCAACCCACTCCCCTGGAAATTAGTCTACTTCTACTAAACCTGACCCACCCCTGAGAGACAGTCTAGAATACAGCCTCCATCACTTAAGTACCATCTCCTAGGCCCTAATTTTTAAAGGTTGCACCACCTTAACACTGATACACTGGGGACAAATGCCCAGTAAATGAACCTTTGGGCCATAAACCACATCCAAACTATAACAAGCACCAAGATCACAGATTATAATTTACCTATTTCATCACTCAGATTCCTAGCTTTTCATATTAAGTTCAGTGCATCACGGAGCAACTTATTTGAAATATTTGGGATATTTGCTGATCACAATTTTCCAGGAAAACTTTCCAGAGGAGTTATTAGGATGAACTAAAACCTTCACTCATTTGGTCCTTAGGCCATAATTGATAACAACTCATAATGTCCCTCCTCCATCACTCATCCTAGATTTCCTTCTTTCATAGCTAGCACTTTTATTATTCTGGGTAGCTTACCTGATGGATTTATTTATACTGACATCTCTGAGGGACTTGAGCTCATGTTTACAATGCTGCAAAATGGCATGGTTGGTGTACATATACTTTTTTTTTTTTGACAGGCAGAGTGGACAGTGAGAGAGAGAGATAGAGAGAAAGGTCTTCCTTTGCCGTTGGTTCACCCTCCAATGGCCGCCGCAGCCGGTGCACCGTGCCGATCTGAAGGCAGGAGCCAGGTGCTTATCCTGGTCTCCCATGGGGTGCAGGGCCCAAGGACTTGGGCCATCCTCCACTGCACTCCCTGGCCATAGCAGAGAGCTGGACTGGAAGAGGGGCAACTGGGACAGAATCCGGTGTCCTGACCGGGACTAGAACCCGGTGTGCCGGTGCCGCAAGGCAGAGGATTAGCTTAGTGAGCTGCAGTGCGGGCCCCATATACATTTGAAATTATAACTGGAACTGTGTGTACCACTATCCCAGCAGTGGACCACGTAAATGGATTGATTTCTCATCTATGCCATCTTTTGAAAGTAGCATCACTGTTTCCCTGTGATGATCAGGATTAGATACCCATGTCACTATGGTAACTCTTTTCTCTCTGATTGGCACAAAGATCCCAAGACAATCAGGTAGCAATCAAAGCTTTTTACTTAGTGTGACTTGCGGTGTCTACTGGTAGATTCTCTTTTCTTTGGGAAACAGAAATTCTAGAACTACAGAGCTTAAATTAGCAGAGAAAGGAAGTAATGGTGGGTGCTTCTACTCCCTTAACTCTCAGACCCAACTGTCTGTCTATTGTTGATGAAATAGCACCATATAATAATCCATTGGCTAAACATTATACTGTTCTACAAATGATAGAGCATAATCATTGCATTATATAATCTCCAAGTTGAAACATCAGCTGCTCCCTCAGGATATCAGTCAGGTCAGAAAGCTTTGGATAGTGCAACACGTGGTAGGATGAATGAATCCTGAGGCCATATGCCTATTGTCACACTTCTTTTGTAGTAAAATGTACACCTTGATCTGAAACTATGCTTGCCAGAATTCCATGTCAATGAATCAATTACTCTGAAATTTTGGACAGTGTTGCTATCTTAAATACTGTAGGCAAGAGAGACAAAGGGCAAATATATACACATATGTCAACTCTGTTGTGACAGAAAGAATGATACCCCTCAAAGACATCTGTGTCTTAATCCTCAGAACACAGGAATATGTTTCTTTGCATGGCAAAAGGAGCTCTGCAGATAAGAGTAAAATGAGAATTTTGGAATAGGGAGATTATCCTGGGTCAGCCAGATGGGTACACTATAAGATAAAAACTCTTAAAATACAAAAGAGGGGAACAGAAGATTGGGAGTCTGAGAAGATGTGACTCTGGACTCAAATGTAAAAGTGATTGTTTACTTTGGAGGTGAAGTTATCATGGGGTATAATCAGAGATTGTCTCTAGAAACTGGAAAAGAAAACAAAAAAAGACTTTCCTGGGGAGTTTCCTGAAGAAACAATACTTCCTTGATTGTGATTTTAATCCAGTGATATCCGTTTCTAATTTATGACCTCCAGACATAAATATGTGCTATTTTCTGGGCCCTACATTTGTGACCATCTACTACAATAGATAGAGGAATTTTAGACTTTTAGGATCAGAGGGTTCTGATGTAACCTACTTACCAACATAGGACTGACTTCTCAAAGCATGTTAATCCATTTGGGACTTAGTGGGTCTCTGTTGCTGGCAGATCAGAGTATCTGCAGCAGCAATCATTAGGTCTACCTTAGTGAGAGGGAGCATGAGCTACGAGTCCGTTCATGCTCCATCTCACTGTCCAAGGTTGTGACATTCATGAATGCATTTTTCTAGTACTTGGAATGCTGAGGACAGAAACAGACTGTCATTAACTAGTCAAATGATCCTCTCCATTTGATTTAATGCCTCTTCTACAGTGGCTTCAACAACCAATATTATGATGGCCCTACTTTGTGTCCACTCCTATAAGTCCATACATGTCTCTTCCTCAAATCTTGTTGGATATTTAATGTCACTCATTGCAAGCCTTTAGCAAGCCAGCTAAGGCGTCCATTATTGCCCAGGAATCTATGTAGACCCTTACTTTAAGCCAATTTTTCTCTGCATAATTGGATAGCCAGATGGCCAGATGTACTTCCTAATACCATCTTTTTTTTTTTTTGGACAGGCAGAGTGGACAGTGAGAGAGACAGAGAGAAAGGTCTTCCTTTGCCGTTGGTTCACCCTCCAATGGCCGCTGCGGCCGGCACACCACGCTGATCCGAAGCCAGGAGCCAGGTGCTTCTCCTGGTCTCCCATGCGGGTGCAGGGCCCAAGGACTTGGGCCATCCTCCACTGCACTCCTGGGCCACCGCAGAGAGCTGGCCTGGAAGAGGGGCAACCGGGACAGAATCTGGCGCCCCGACCGGGACTAGAACCTGGTGTGCCGGCGCCGCAAGGCGGAGGATTAGCTTATTGAGCCACGGTGCTGGCCCTAATACCATCTTAATGGGAAAGATTTTTCTTTACCAGTATCTACCAGGAATACTTCTGATAATAACTTTATTGAAAGGACAATCCATTTCCATCTTTTACCTGTTTATCAAATAGGCTCATTCACAAACTCAGTTTGACTCTTTTTTTCAACTGTTGGCTGGTCATAGTTCATGAAGCTGTATATGTGAGCCAAAGAAGTAGTTTAATACAATTGATGACATGAATATCTGACTCATCTCTTTTTTTCAGATTATTATACTTTCTGAGCTACTCAATTCCAACTCCATACATGTAATATCCATCTCATGATAATTTACTGATCAGCCAGTGTCACCTTAATTCTGGGTGGGTCTTATGATAATCAGCACCAGTGAGGATGACTTCATTTTCCACAAATACTTTCTTTCTGCCATGGCCCTTTAGCACATCCCAAGCTGCTTTTGAAATACGGTATAAAAAAATGACAGTGAAAATAAGATATTTTGGTACAAAAAAATGAAATCCATGCATATGAATGGGTCTTCAAAACTTTCATGAAAACACATATTATGAAAATCTATGCATGGATTTCAAAATATTTTATACTGAAATAAATTTATCTCTTAACTCCATTTTCCAGGAACCTTTTGAAGTACGTTTGTATAAATTTTCTGCTGCTGATGCATGACCTAGTTCCAGAACCTTGGAGGTCTGTGCTATGATTTTCCCATTGGAGTTTTCCAGAGACTTTGATTGGAATCTTTCTCTACCACAAGTTCCTTTGGTACTATGGCATACCAAATTATGAGCTTCATGTGATTTGTTACAGTGGCATTTCTCTCTGGACTCACTCAAAATGTGTGGTAGTATTTATTGCACAGTAAATGTAGAACAATAGTTACAAGTTTGAAAGATGGCCTGCACTAATTGAAGTATAAGTGAATGGACAATAGTTTAAGAAAAAAAATGGTATATTACCATAATCACAAAATATCTCTCCCAAAATATTTATTCATTTAAAGATAATCATTGTAAAATTAGGGTGGAAACAGTCATCAGATTCCACCTTTACCAAGGATCAGGGTGAACAAATTTTTGTAAAATATACAGAAATCTTGTACTTCTAAACACAATGCACTGAGAACACACACTTTATTGATGTTCTTGCCAAGAAGAAAAATGGATAATCTCAATCGAATGATGAGGACACCTCAGAAAATCCTAATATGTATGATAAACTGTAACTTATCGATGATCATCAAAATTGTCAAAGTCATGAAACAAAAGGGAAGATTTAGAAATTCTCACAGATTGGAAGAGGCACAGGAAGCATAACAGTGAAAAGCAGTATTCAATTGGATCCTGAGGAGCTAGAGAGCACTAGGTAAAAACTAGTGAAGTTCTAGCAAGACCAATAGTTTAGTCAATTCATTTAGTATTCCACCATTGTTAATTTTCTGGTTTTGGTAGTTGTATTATGGTTATATAAGTTAATTAACATCAGGAGAATCAGAGCATAGAGTAGTAAACTCACTATACTTCTGTAATTTATGTAAATGTAAAATATTTAAAAACTGAATAGTAAAATTAAATTAAACAAAATATAAATATATCAAATATTCTATGTTTAATCAAAATTGGATTAAAAAAACTCAACCATATGCTGCTTGCCAGAAACACTCTGGATATAAATAGGTTCAAATCAAAATTACTCAACAGTAAGAACAAGAAAGCTGATATAGATAAATTAATATCAGACGAAGTAGACTTTATGACAGGGAATATTACCAGAGACAAAAAGGGATATTTCACAATGTTAAAAGGGTAAATTTATTAAGAAGCCATAGAAAGCCTAAATGTGTACCCCCAAAAATTCTTCAGTATGCATATAGAAAATACATACTAGAATAGTGGAGATTTTATTTATTTATTTATTTTACAAGAGAACAAATGCATTTTTATTTATTACTCTGAAATGCTTTAAATCCTTGATGGGTACAGCATCACATGGATTCTGTATCCAGTGGCCTTTACAGGAAGGTTGCTTTGAAATTTGGCATGAGCCATGTCACTGTCTACATGACAAGAGTGATCTTTCCCCATATTATGCTGGTTTTGTTAGATTTGCCACCAACTGTGTTGCTCTCTGCTTTGTACACATAAGTGCATCTCTTGCCCAAGTAGAATTCAGTTTCATCTCTCGTATAAACACCTTCAATTTTAAGAAGCACTGTGTGCTCCTTTTTGTTCTGGAGACCTTGCTTATAACCATCAAAAATGGCCTTGCACCACAGCCTTCCAGAGGTAGTTGATTCTAGACGTCTTATCCCCAGGAGGCCTCTACAGTTTCCAAGATGGTGGAAAACCTTATCAGTAATTTTTAGAAAAAGTGTCTGCATTGGCTTAAATGTGTTCTCCCAAAGCTCAAATATTGGAAACTGAATTCCGAAAAGAGTAATGTGAAGATGTGAGACCTATAGAAGATTAGGACATGAGGTCCTCATCCCTGTGAATGGATCAAGAGTTGTAAGAGTGGGTGGATTATTCAGAGACTAAGTCCATAAGGAAATGATAAATTCATTACCCTTCCTTCTCTCTTGCTGACTGTTTCTTGATCTCTGTCTTCCATGAGATGATGCAGAGGCAGTGTTCTCTAGAGGCCACCATCATGGCTTCTGAGTGATGAGAATCATGAGCTGATAAATTTCTATTCCTTTTAAATTACCCAGTCTCTGGTATTCTGCTCTAGCAGCACAAAATTAACTTAAGACAGTGGGTCAAAATAACAGTAAAAACATGACCCTATTAAACAAGTGATTCTTTTGACACTTAGAATACAACATTCAATAACACATGCTTACAAGTATTCAAAGAAAATAAAAAACTAAAATGGAAAAACCTTAAGATCACATAGACCTTTCGTATCAAGATAAAAAATTTATATTTAATCCAATGAGCAATGAGAAGACATTGAAGAATTTTAGCAGGGAAGTTAATGGCATAAACCTGATAATGAATTACATGTTTCTGTTTATAAAAATCTACTTCAAATACCATCAAGTGAATGCTAAGAAAAACATTTAAACGGATTTGGGTCATGAAGTTTCTAAAAACAAAACAAAATAAAATCAAAAAACAAAACTGTTAACAACACCAAATTATTTTGAGATGTAAAATTTACAGAAGGAAGGAAACAGATTTTTGGATAATGCACAGGTATGCATTAGACCTAACAATGAATGAACAACAAAGAAACGAGTTTTACCTTAGTGCCATGCACACAACACACACCCAGACAATTGAGTCAGCAGGAAGAACTTATTCCAGCTCAAAATCTTCCAAGATTCTTTTATGGGATGAATGTAATTTCCTAAATCTATTGGTCTTCTCTGACCACAAATTCTACAATTTAATCGCTCTATGATTTTGCAAAATTTTTAGCCTTTTGTATATGAAAGGAACATGCCAGAATATATTACATGCATTGTAAGTGTTTTGAGATTTGTATTTTAGAGTAGCAGATATTTCCAGAGCATCAATCAGGCAATCCCATAAATCACTGTGTATCCAAGAGTCAGATGGTTAGACCACATACATTTAGAGGATAAAGGATGTGAAAACCCAGAGATTTAACAATAACAGATTAAAGTAAATTTTCTCATCCTCTTGGTTTCATAAATTTAAGGGCAGACTGAGATCACACAAAACATTATTCCTTCCTTGTAATGTTTCTTGCCTCTATCTGGGTCTCACAGTTTCTTGGGGCTACCCAGAGGGATCCATTTCATGGCTTGCTTACCTCATGCTTGAAATAATCCTTTAACCTTTAGATTTCCAGTCCAAAGAAACTGACAAAGCAAAATCTAACTTGACTTGAAATGTAAATGTTGACCCAGTTTTCTCTTTCATGTTGATCACTCAGTACTGATTTGTGGGAAATGGGAACAGATGGTAATATACTACTTGTGGGGAAAAAAAAAATCTTTACCTCTAAATTGCTCCCTTCATTCAGTAACATAATACTATCAATAAATGTTTGCTTCATTTTATTACTCTTGCCTAGGATCCTTGGACCAGGCAAATCAAATAAAAACTCAAAATAGATGGTGTTATTCCAGAAAGAACATGGAAAAATAATGATAACACAAACCCTTTTGATGGAGAAATATTAGAGACTGTATGCTTTGTGTCTCAGGCTGAAGGCGGATGGAAGAGATGGTCTCTGGAGAAATTTTCAAAATAAGCTGTGGAATTAATAACATACAACTCTGTGTGGTCAACAGCCAACACAAAGCAGGCTTGAAATAAACTGAGGAAGGAATTACACAGTAATTCAGTAGATGGAAAGTGTGCAAATGTTGTCTAACCAACACAGATCCCAGAGTGGGTTGAGATGAGTATAAAAGGGTTTGTGAAAAACAATCTTAATATTTCAAATTCTCAAATAGAAGTGAAAACAAAAAGTTGAACTGTGAAATAAAAGAGTCCTCTGGAATAAGAAAGTTCCCACAGGGTCTGACTAAAGGAAATCATCAGCTGCTTCTATTTGAAGACTCCCTTGTGTGTATGGTTTCTCCACCAGAGAAAGGGTGTGAAGAGATAATTTAAATCTCCAGTTCCCCAGTGGTCACACTGGGATAGGAAATTGACTTCCTTCCTTCCTTCTTTCCTTCCTTCCTTCCTTCCTTCCTTCCTTCCTTCCTTCCTTCCTTCCTTCCTTCCTTCCTTCCTTCCTTCCCTTCCACTTTTGAGGTTTATAAGTAAGCCCTTGCCTAGATAAATCAAATTAATAAGCAGTATCTCACTGGTGCCGCGGCTCACTAGGCTAATCCTCCGCCTTGTGGCACCATAACACCAGGTTCTAGTCCCGGTCGGGGCACTGGATTCTGTCCCGGTTGCCCCTCTTCCAGGCCTGCTCTCTGCTGTGGCCCGGGAAGGCAGTGGAGGATGGCCCAAGTGCTTGGGCCCTGCACTGCATGGGAGACCAGGAGAAGTACCTGGCTCCTGCCTTCGGATCAGCGCAGTGCGCCGACCACAGTGCGCCGGTTGCAGCAGCCATTGGAGGGTGAACCAACGGCAAAGGAAGACCTTTCTCTCTGTCTCTCTCTCTCACTGTCCACTCTGCCTGTCAAAATAAATAAATAAATAAATAAAGCAGTATCTCTTGAGATTCCAAAATGGTGAATTAGAAAACAACATAGTGTTCTAGTCCAGGGATAAATAGTAAAAAAAAAAAAAAAAAAGACAAAAAAAATGGAGTGCAGCAACTGCACTTTTAGGGAAAATTGGAGAGAAAACCACGTTGGAAATCTGACAAGAGGAAGTAGGACACCATGGACCTGTGTGGAGGGTGCAGACACACAGCAAGGACACGAACACAGTGCACAGCTGCAGCAGCCAAGAGCAAGAGCAGACGGCAGATTGGAAATGGGGGTGAAACTGGAGTGCAGCAACCCATGGTAATACAGCCTGAGGGAGAGGGTGACATAAGCCCAGACTGGAGCCCTGAGGGCTATGGTCACTAGCAGTTGCCTGCAGACCCAGTGGAAGTAGAGTAGGTGCATTTATCTCACCTCAACTTCCCCACAACAGCATCTGCTGCCTGGCTTAGAAAGGGCAGATGCCATTTTGGGTTTGGGTGGGAGCTGCGGAATTCTTTGTGGACACGCACAACAGTTGGCTGGAGACAGGACACCGTCTTCTGGGCAGTGCTGGCAGCAGAGTAACATTTGGCCAGTGGCTCTTATATGTGATCCAGAGATTCTAGCAGAGGGGACAATCCTCAATCTCTAGTGACTTTGAGCCTGGCTGGGAAGTGACTGGGCAATCATGTAGGATGGTGAGACACCCACAACCTCCCAGGGTCAAGACGCCTAAGCACAGCTGTCTCAGGGAACATCTGCCTCTCTGTTGAATGGACAGGCTGACAGGACAGAGAGAAACTTCTGCACCAAGCAACTGTGGGAGCTTCCTGTGCTGAGACCATGGAAGTGGCTACATGAGAAGGTGCAGGATGTAACTAGGTCTCTGGGCAATCACTGCCTGTGGGTCTACATGCTTGGAGCTCCTTGGTTGCCTAGAACAGGTCATTGCAGCAGAAACTGTGCTCACAGTGAGGACTGTGCAGGTCATTTGTGCGGTTCATATGGTGGCCCAGAAGACACTGGGGGTTAACACCTGGGCATTGAGATCTACCAGCCAAACTTGAGTGTTACCCAGGATGCTCACCCCACCCTGGAGCACTGACCAGAGCCCCTGACCAGAGCCACCACATACCTCTTGGTATTCACTGAAAGTACAGACATTCCACTAAGCCACAGAGGAAAAGCTTGAAGATAAAAAGGCATTGGAGGAAAAAAAAATCAGCTCACCAAATGCATAAAGGTAAATGAAGAAATTCAAGAAACAAGAATAAGGAAGACACCATGAGCCTCCTCCCCACAAGATCACAACAACATTTCAATATTGGAATGTAAAGATGAGAAGATTGAGGAAATGCCAGAAATAGGATTCAAAAAGCTAATCATAGGATTACTCAAAGGCAATCAGAAGCAAATCCATGAACGAAAGTAAAGCATATATGACATGAATGAAAATTTTTCCCATGATTGATTTTAAAGAGAAATCAAAGTGAAATATTAGAAATGAGACATTCAACAGATCAATAAAAAATGTGGTGGAAAGCCTAAACAGCAGACATGGTAAGGCAGGAGAAAGAATATCCAAACTGAAAGACAAATCTTTGGAAATCTTATAGTCAGACCAAAACAAAACTAAACTAAAACAAACAAATAAACAACCAAAAAAAAAAAAAAAACAGTGCTGGATATTTATGGGATACTATCAAATGACCCAACATATGAGACTTAGGAGTTCCTGAAGGTGTGGAAGGAGAGACTGGATTAGAATGTCGATTTAGTGAAATAATTACAGAAAACTTCCCCAATTTGAAGAAAGAGATGTCCAAGTAGAGGAAGCACATAGAACTCCTAACAGCCATAACCAGAAAAGATCTTTACCACAACACATTGTAATCAAACTTCCCATAGTAAAATATAAAGAAAAGATTCTAAAATGTGAATGAGAGAAATGCCAGTTGCTTTCAGATGATTTCTAATTAGACTCACAGCTGGTTTCTTATCAGAAGCCCTGCAGGCTAGAAGAGAATGGTGTGATATAGTCCAAGTATTAAAAGAAAAAAAAAACTGTCAACTCAGAATACTGTACTCCACAAAGCTCTCATTCATGAATAAAGGTGAAATAAAGAATTTTCTAACAAACATAAATTGAAAGAATCTGTCGCCACTCATCCAGCCTAGCAAAACATGCTTTAGGATGTGCTACACAGAGAAATGAAGGAAGAAAGGCATCATTATGGCAAAATGTGAAGGCAGAAAAACCTCTTGTAGAATTAAAAAGAAATACAAAGTAAACAAGATGAATATTTTTGGAAAGATTGCAGAGACAAGATGTTATTTATCAATAATCACCTTTAATGTAAATGGCCTCAACTCTACAGTTAAAAAAATACAGTCTGGCTGAATTGATTTAAAAACAAAACACATCTATTTGCTGCCTACGAGAAACACATCTAACCAACAAAGAGGCATGCAGACTGAAAGTGAAAGGATGAAAAAGATATTCCATGCTAATGGAAAGCAAAAAAGGTGTTGCCATCCTAATATCAGACAAGATAAACTTTAACATAAAAACTGTTAAAAGAGATGAAGAAGGTCATAATGATTAAGGGATCAATTCAACAGGAAGATGTGACTATAATAAATGTATATGCATGCAATTACAGGACACCTGGCTATTTAAAAGAAATGTTAACAGATCTAAAAGGAGACATATTCTCCAATACAATAGTAACGGGGACTTAAACAACTCATTTTCATCAATGGACAGATCATCTAGACAGAAAATCAACCAAAAAACAACAGAGCTACTCAACACTATGACCCAATGAATATCCACAGAACTTTTCACCCCATAGTTGCAGAATATACATTCTTCTCATAGGTGTCTGGAACTTTCTCCAGGATAGACCATATGCAAGGTCATTAAGCAAGTCTCAACAAATTAAAATAAATGGAAATTGTACCATGCATCTTTTATGAGCACAATGGAATGAAGCTGGGAATCTCAAGGATTTCTAGTTCATATGCAAACTCATGGAGACTGAACAACATGTTTCTGATAAATAGCGGGTCACAGAAGAAATCAAAAGAAAAATAAAAAAATTCTGGAAATAAGACAATACATCATATTAAAACATGTGGGATACAGCAGAAGCAGTGTTAATAGTGAAGTTTATAGATGAAGAAATTTGAAAGCTACCAAATAAATAAACTATCAATGCATCTCAAGGACCTAGAACAACAACAAAAAACCAAACACAAAATTAGTAGGAGGAAAAATAATTAAAATTAGAGAAGAAATAAATAAAACTGAAACAAAAAACACAAAAGATCAGTGAAATGAAGAGCTGTTTTTTTGAAGAAAGTAAACAAAATTGATACACCACTGACCCAACTTAAAAAAGAGAGAAGACCAAAATCAATAAAATCAGAGATGAAAAATGAAACGTAATAACAGATACCAGTGAAATAAAAAGAATTGTCAGGAATTACTACAAAGAGCTGATTGTCAATAAATTCAGAAACCTAGAAGAAATGGATAGATTCCTGACACATACATTCTACCAAAAATTGAGTCATGAAGACATAAAAAACCTAAACAGACCAATAAGCAAGACAGAAACTGAATCAGTAATAATGACACTCCCAAAAAAGAAAATCCCAGGAGCAGATGTCTGATGCTGAATTCTACCACTTAAAAAAGAAATAATTCCAATTCTTCTCAAGCTATTCTAAACAATTGAAAGGAGAGAATCTTCCCAGACTCCTTCTGTGAAGTCTGTATCATGTTAATTCCTAAGTAAGAAAAAGACACAACAGAGAAAGAGAACTACAGATTAGTATCTCTGAGGAACATAGATGCAAAGATCCTCAATGAAATACTAGCCAACCGAATCCAACAACACATCAGAAAGATCATTTACCTGGACCAAGTGGGATTTATCCCTGGTATAAAGGGATGGTTCAACATTTGCAAATCAATGAATGTGATGCATCACATTAATAAACTGAAAAACAAAAACCATATGGTTGGGGCTGGTGGCGTGGCCTAGCAGATAAAGTTGTCACCTGCAGTGCCAGAATCCCATATGGGCATGGGCTCAAGTCCCAGTTGTTCCACTTCTGACCCAACTCTCTGTTATGGCCTAGGAAAGCAGTGGAAGATGGCCCAGGTGCTTAGGTTCCTTCATCTGCATGGGAGATCAGGAAGAAGTTCCTGGCTCCTGGCTTCGGTTTGGCCCTGCTCTGGCCACTGTGGCCATTTACGGAGTGAACCAGCACATGGAAGTTCTCTCTTTCTTCCTGTGCCTAGACCTCTTCTCCTGCTTCTCTGTGGATCTGCCTTTCAAATAAATACATAAACCTTAAAAAACACTATATGGTTATTTCAATAGATGGAGAGAAAACATTTGATAAAATACAATATCCTTTCATGATAAAAACTTTAAAATTTGGGTATTGAGGCCGGCGCCGTGGCTCAATAGGCTAATCCTCCACCTAGCGGCGCCGGCACACGGGGTTCTAGTCCCAGTCGGGGCTCCTAATTCTTTCCCGGTTGCCCCTCTTCCAGGCCAGCTCTCTGCTGTGGCCCGGGAAGGCAGTGGAGGATGGCCCAAGTGCTTGGGCCCTGCACCCCATGGGAGACCAGGAGAAGCACCTGGCTCCTGCCATTGGATCAGTGCAGTGCGCCAGCCGCAGCACACCAGCCGTGGCGGCCATTGGAGGGTGAATCAACGGCAAAAGGAGGACCTTTCTCTCTGTCTCTCTCTCTCACTGTCCACTCTGCCTGTCAAAAAAAAAATTGGGGTATTGAAGGAACATTCCTCAACACAATCAAGGCAATTTATGACAAACCCACAGCCAACATCCTACTGAATGGAGAAAAGCTGGAAGCATTCCCCCTAAGATCCGGAACCAGACAAGGATGCAGTCTCTCATCTTCACTATTTAATATAGTCCATAAAGTTTTAGTCAGAGCCATTAGGCAAGAAAAAGAAATCAAAGGAATACAAACTGGAAAGGAGGACATCAAACTATCCCTATTGGCAGGTGACATGATTCTATATATAGGGGATCCAAAAGACTCCACTGAGAGATTATTGTAACTCATAAAATAATTTGGTAAGCTCAAAGAACATAAAATCAACCTGAAAAAATCAGCAGCCTTTGTATACACAGACAATGCCATGGCTGAGAAAGAGCTTTCAAGATCAGTCCCATTCACAATAGCTCCCAAAATAATTAAATATCTTGGAATAAGTTTAACTTAGGATGTCAAAGATCTCTACAATGAAAATTATAAAACACTAAAGATAGAAATAGAAGAAGATACTAAAAAAAGGAAAAACCTTCCATGTTCATGGATTGGAAGAATCAACAGCATCAAAATGCCAATACTACCAAAAGCAATGTATAGATTCAATGTGATCCCAATCAAAATATTAATGACATTCTTTGCAGATCTAGAAAAAATGATGCTAAAATTCATATGGAAAAACAACAGACCCCAAAGAGCTAAAACAATCTTATACAACAAAAACAAAGCTGGAGGCATCAAAATACCTTATTTCAAAACAGATTACAGGGCAGTTATAGTTAAAATAGCCTGATACTGTGACAAAAACAGTCTTGTAGACAAATGGGAGAGAATAGAAACTCCAGAAATCATCCCATGCACCTAAACCATTTACTTTTGAAAAAGGAGCTAATATCAAAACAGCTTTTTTTAAATTATAATTTTTACCCATTTTTCCATAGTAAATTCATAAATTTCTGTGTGCATGTAGCTGTTTGCATATATAGACATCCACAAAGATATAGATGTACAAACACACATGTAAACTCCTATTCTACATTCAGTGTTTTAAAAATTTATTTGACAGAGCTAGACAGTGAGAGAGAGAGAGAGCGAGAAAGGTCTTCCTTCCATTGGTTCACCCCCCAAATGGCTGCTACGGCCAGTGCTGCACCGATCCGAAGCCAGGAGCCAGGTGCTTCTCCCTGGTCTCCCATGCAGGTGCAAGTGCCCAAGCACTTGGGCCATCCTCCACTGCCTTCCCAGGCCACAGCAGAGAGCTGGACTGGAAGAGGAGCAACCGGGACTAGAATCCAGTGCCCATATGGGATGTCGGCACCGCAGGTGGAGGATTAACCTAGTGAGCCACAGTGCCGGCCCCTGTGCTTCTTAATATTGTCACTAAATTTGTGGTTGAAAGTTTTCCCAATGACATTCCAGGGAAAAATTAAAGATATAACCCTCACAAAAGCATATACTGCATTTTAATAGAAAATGAAAATAAAATCATTGTACATTTTGAATAACTATATATGGGGGATAGAGGAAAGGGTAGCATCATATTATTAACATTAGTTCACACAGAGAAATTAAGGGTGACAAGAAAATGACTCAGTTTCTTTTAATTTCTGTATTGCTTAAATTTTATAATAACTATGTATGGACTAATCAGATTTAAATAATTCTACTTTATCATTTGTAGCAAGAGGAAAATTTGAATTTAGCACATTTATTTCATGCCTACCACCCCATGTGTGGTGCTGAGAACACAAGGAGTAAGATTCAATGTCAGTCCTCAATGACTCTTAATGTAATACAGTGTGAGGAAAATACACAAAGTGCAGTAGCAATTAATATGCATGACTATTGAGAGCATGAACTCTTTTCTCAGTATGACAGCACCTACCACATATTATTTAATAAGTGATGGATCATCGAATTAACAAATGATATGTGTGGTACCATAGGTCACAAGAGAAAAACAGACAATTCTACATGGGGGAAGGAGAGGAGAGAGCTAGGGATACTTACAGGATATGGTTCAGTCAGCCTTTTTGAGTTGTAGATGTTCATCAGGACTGCTAAGGAACAGACATAGAGAAATGCAGACAAAACAAGTCACGTATGGCAAAATAGAATCCTCTGGCATGATTAAGGAATGGAAGTTAGTCAACACAATTGCAGCACACAGTAAAAATTGATGGCTGGATTTGGAAAGCAGGCAGGAAAAGGCATGAACTGTAGCTTTGTTCACTGTGATAAAACATTTAGGTTGGAATTAGGAAGATCAAACAGCACAGAAGAAGGGCTCGTGCAGTCAAAGGAATATTTCTGTCTCTGAATGAATTTATGTATTTGTTATACAGTCTAGTATGAGTCTCTATCATTTATGTGTCAATAAGTGATAAAACTATGCTTTCAGAAATTAGTCGCAAGGCAACATCCTTGCTATATGAAAGCCATAGAGTATACTTAAAGAGACCTATGATATCACTAGACAATATCATCTTATGAGGTCCCATTATGCAGCACATGACTGTGTAGGTTGTTGGTCATACTCTTCCTCTGTGAAACAGGAGAAAAGGAGTGTGTCCTCCACCAGTAGGTAAAGGGGAGAGCCGACTGAGCTAAGTTGTTTGAAAAGAATAGAGAGGGGTTTACTTAATATATTCATTGTATGATTCTCTTGAGACCCCAGGAAGTGGCGTCAAAGAAATCAAATCTCCATGAAATTGCTTAGTATTTATCCTGCTGTCTGTCCATGAAGAGGGTAATATATCAGTCATCTGACAAAGCCATGCCATGGCTGCCCTTTGAACCCCAAACTTTTCAGGTATTACCAACTCTCTTATTGAGCTGGAAGCCATGTCCTACAGATTGTTAACCCTTCTGAGTAAACATGAATGTGTAGATAGCAGTAACTAGAATCCTTTTTTATTTATTTTATACAATTTTACTTAATTTTAAGTGAGGACACATTTTGAGCCTGTTAATCTAAGGAAGTAATTTAGTGATAAATTCTACTGACTCTGAAGTTTCAAAATAAGAATGAAGAAACTGGGAAATCTTGTTGAATTGCTTCTCTTTTTTCATTTCAAAGTTGACTCAATTACCTCTTCCTTCTGTTTGTTTAGACATGTTAAGATTCATGAGTGAGAGTCCATTTCTTTCCCAAAATTTCTGAAACAAGTTTTAATCTCAGTCCATAAATACAATTAAGTAGAAAAACTCAGTTTATTTTCTATAATTCAACTTAATTCCTGTTTAAATATTTACTTATTTATTTGAAAGGCCAAGTCACAGAGAGAGAGAGAGGGAGAGACAGATTGAGAGAGAGAGAGATATCTTCCATCCACTGTTTCACTCCTGAAATGGTCACATTGGCCAGTGCTGGGCCAGGTAAGAGGCAGGAGCCAAGAGCTTCATTCCTATATCCCAAATAGGTACAGATGGCAAGCGATGGGTCATCTTCTACTGCTTTCCCAGGCACAATAGCAGAGAACTGGATTGGAAGTAGAGCTGCTGGGTCACGAACCAGTACCCATATGGGATGCCAGCATTGAAGGTGGAAGCTTAACCTACCACACCACAATGCTGGCACCTCAACTTAATTTCTTACACAGAATGCTTGTTCCACCATTGATGATAACATAAACTTCATAAACATTCAGGATTTCTTCTTTGTGATTATTCTACAGCTTCAGTTCCATGATCTTATACAAGAAAGGGAAGTTGGAAGAATGGAGCATGCAGGTTGGAGAGAGGGAGCAATCTGCTTTCAGTCAGTTGTCCACACTGATTTTCACTGGAACATCCATTATTCCCATCTGCCTGGTTCCCTTAACATTCAGGGATGCTTTGCTATTCTGAGCCATGATTCAGGCATGGAAATTTTTAACCATACTGCATATGGGGGCCATCTGCCATATATACTCACAATCATTTTTTCTTGGGCCTTGTGACTTTCAGCAGTACTGCAATATAGAGTTTTCATGTGCCTTTGGGACACATAGACTTCTATGTTTCATTTCCCATTTCTCCTTCATGCAGCCCAGAGGTCTCTTTATGAGGCAAGCTGGTATAGGGTTGCATTTTGTGTGCTAGTTTATTTCCAGGTAATCTGTCTTTCTTTGAAATTCTTTCTTCCAAGTATTTAGATTTTTTTGATAAACAAAAATTCAGAAGGACTTGTGGGGAGTTAAAGGAAACAAAAAAGATAATATATCAAAATGTTTACCCACTATGTTTTTATATATCATGAGATCATCCTTTTTTGCTAGAGAACAGTGAAATTGGTAAAGGAGGACTTTGCAATTTATAAATATCCTTTCGTTGGGCAGGGGCTGGGAAATGGGCTTATAACATACACCCATAGACTCAAACTCAGATGGATTTGACCAATGTTTACTGAACATTTCCTGTTAGGGAAATATTTTGCAAAATGCAATGTTAAAAATTAAGATTGCCATCCGAGATGAATTTTCAGTCTAGTGAAGAAGATTAAGGCATAAACAAATAACAGTAATGCAAAACC
The DNA here is from genome assembly GCF_051225735.1 of Oryctolagus cuniculus. Taxonomy (NCBI): domain Eukaryota; kingdom Metazoa; phylum Chordata; class Mammalia; order Lagomorpha; family Leporidae; genus Oryctolagus; species Oryctolagus cuniculus. The sequence goes on from NC_142877.1 coordinate 94,432,835, forward strand.
TAAAAATGATTCATCTGCCCACATGAGTCATAAACACAGAGCTTTTAGAGCACTGAGAAGGTGATTAATTTTAATCAGGAGACTGGGGAAGACTTGACTTAGAATTGAATGACTGCCTACTTGTAAGAGAATATTAACAACTCTCTGGGTATTTTCTTTATTCTCTGAGCAATTTGGGCTAAGGGTAGAGAATTACTCAATGCTTCTTCAACCCCTGACAGAAGCATTTGTGTGCCTAGCAGTGTTGAGAACTTCAAGATAGATTATTTTTCTATTTTTCTAGATAGATTTATTTTCTTAATTAATTCCTTAATTCTAAGGAATTCTTCACATTAGCTTACACTTAGATGTCTCCATCACCCCCACAACATCACTTTTGGTGGTTATCCACTATTCTACTTTTATGTATGCCATACCCAGGTTCTATATCTTCTTGCATTGTAGGGGTGATGATTTTGTCTGTTTCTATCAATTTTTTAAATATTTTCATTTGCCCTTCTTTTTTTTTTTACATCTGAAATACTGATTTCAAATTTTACACAATTGGGGCCAGTGCTGTGGTGTAGAAAGTTAAGCTTCCTCCTGCAGTGCCAGCAGCCCATGTGTGTGCTGATTCAGGTCCCAGCTGCTCCACTTCTGATCCAGCTCCCTGCTAATGAGCCTAGGAAGGCAGTGGAAGATGGCCCAAGTATTTGGGCCACTGAACCCACATGGGAGAACTGGAAGAAGCTCCTGGTCATTTGGGAATGAACCAGCTGATGAAGATCGCTCTCTTCTTCTCTTTTTTCTCCTTCTCCTTTTACTTCTCTTTCTTTTTCTTTTTAAGATTTATTCATTTATTTTAAAGGCAGAATTACAGAGAGAGAGAAGGAGAGACAGAGAAATCTTCCATCTGTTGGTTCACTCCCCAAATGGTCGCAATGGCCAGAGCTGGGCTGATCCAATGCCAGGAGCCAGGAGCTTCTTCTGGGTCTCCCACATGGGTGCAGGGGCTCAGGGACTTACATCATCTTTCGCTGCTTTCCCAGGAGCATTAGAGGGAGCTGGATCTGAAGTGGAGCAGCTGGGACTCAAACTGGCACCCATATGGGATGCCAGCGTGCAGATGGCAACTTAACCTGCTACACCACAGTGCTGGCTCCAGGAAAGTCAATTTTTCTCTCTCTTCTTCTCTCTCTGTATCTTTGCCTTTCAAATAAATTAATAAATCTTTGTTTTTTAAATTTAAGTGATTTCATGTTTGGAATTTCCTGATTAGATACACTATGTTCAGAAGCCATAGAAGAATCTAATGAACAACATGATAAAAGAGGAAATGATATTTCCTTAAAAAAAACTTTAAAACCTTAAATATATATCCCCTAAGTGAATAATCGAGCATGAAAATGCTACACACACTGACTGTTTCCAACAGTAAGGCTTTCTGGAAAAGAAAAAACTATGGAGATAGTAAAATGATCAGTGGCTGGTGGGGGTAAAGAGAATGGAGGGATGAAGAGATGGAACACAAAGACTTTTAGGGCAGTGGGACTGTTTTGTGTAGTACTACAATGGTGGATCAATGTCAGTTTACATTTGTACAGATGCATAGGATGTATCACATCAACAGTGAACCTTAATCTGTGGACTTTAGGGGATAATGATGTGTCAACCACACCACTCTAGTGGGGATATCCGTTCAGCAGGCTGTGGAGAAGCTGGGAATATGTGGAAACTTCATTTTCTATGCAATTTTGCTAGATCCTAAAACTGTTCTAAAACAATAGTCTAGTTTTAAAAAGCTAAAGATATTTCTATGCACTGCTTTCTCTGACCCAGCACCCTTCAGTACTGACTGTTGTTAGATTAGTCACAGTCACTGCCTTCTGATTGTCTTTGGCTGTGTTGTCCGTCAGCCTTGGTGAGTGATGTTGTCTTTCACTTAACAGAACATAAATTTTAGATAAGACTTTCGTTATGCTAGTCCATATTAATAATAACAAAAAAGTTTCACTCTCTTTTGCTTCTTGTAGTAAGCATTGTGCCTTGATGTGTACTTCAAAGAGACATGGCATAGATGTAGAAAGGGCAAAAAGAAAGGGAAAAATCAATATGGGGAAATATCATTTCTGATTGCTGTGAACAATTTCAGTGTTCCCTGTTTGTTTTATCACTCAAAGAAAAACTCTGATGAAATACAGGCTTATTTAGCACCATACAAAATGTGCATTTATGATGTGAGAGAAGATAGCTTATCTTGACCAGTCACCATGGTAACTTCTAAAAGCAAAGATTATATCTGATTAGGTTGCCCTTCTCAGAAGAAATTGACCAGAAAAAAAGAAATCTTTTGAAAAATTTAAAAAGGAGGTAAGATGATACTGGCACTAATTATGCCCAGCTGCTCTCCTACCTGACTCTCCTAATAAGAGTGACTCAGGTTGTTTTCTAGAACTTTTTCAGATCCACAGAGAGCTTTTAAGAGAGTACTCCCTGGTTGGAAAGGTACCCCAGTTTCTCCACATTTACTGACCCCCAGCCCATCATCAGAATTCTAAATACCTTTGCTATTGTGTGTAAAGATGTTAATGAATTTCCTAAAGAAAAAATAAATAAACAAAAGAAGCAAGGCATAATCTGCTCTAAGAATCTGTGGCAAGAAGTAAAGCATTCCTCAATGATCTGAGGACTGACAGGTGTCAGAAAGCAGGGAAAATTTAAGAAGCCAGATTACTTTATGGTAGAATTACCTTTCTGGAAGTTGTTAGTGTTTTTGGAATTAAAAAAATCTTCCTAAGCAAAATTTGGTGTTTTTTCCTAAGTTTATACAGCATTAGTGTATGTAAAACACAATGTCTATCAATTATTCTGCTCTTCCTATTTCATTTTCTAAGTTACGTAATAATCAAGTGAATTCATTGGAGGTTTGCTTAATGGAAAGAAGAATATCAAGTAGAGGAAATGATAGCTTTATTCCTACTTAACTGAGATGGTACGATATTATCAGAATGATAAAGTAATCTGTAGTTCTGGGTTTAGAAAGAATTCCCATAAGGCCTGCAAAATATTTTCAAACCTTTTGGTGCTTAATAAACCTGAAAACTGGGTGTTATTAATGCTATTCCAACTACCTGCAGATGAACAATGAGATCGTTTTCTCAACTTAATATAAGAAAAAAAAGAGCCTTTCCATTGAGCAAAAGATAAAAAGTAAGAGTCATTCTTTCCTTTTTATTGAAAAGAAGTAGCTTTTATTTTGTGACTATACATATAACAAATTTGGGGGGACAATGTGGTAACATACATCAAATTGAAACTGCACAATCCCTTTCCCTACAGATAGATTTCCACTGTATATACAGAAATGTGTTCGAAGATTCTCAATGAAGCAAAAGATGGGAAGAAATCTAAATGCACTCTGTGTGCACCAACTTAAGAAATGATGATCTATCCAAGTATAGTAATAGTATATGTTGTTTTCACAAAGAATAAGGACATGCTTTATGGGCCAACAAGGAATAATCTCCACATATATTTTTACATAATGGTACTACAAACACATACATAACGTTTAGGGTTTGTTGGGTGTACTCTAAATGCTTTTTAAATATTAACTTAATTCATCCTTATGGCAATTCCATTAAGTAGACTCTCTTTGATTCCTATGTGAATAAATAGTAGCATTGAAAAGTTAGGTAATTTACAATGTCATGATTTTGAGCCCAGAGAGTCTGACTTAAGTCTGTACTATCAGTAACTGAGCAATAAAATAAGGCAGTGTTCAGGATGGTATATATAATGCACGATTAGTATGATAGAAAAGATGTAACACAAACACAGGCACACACACACACATACACACACACGGTGAATTCAAGAAGGTCATAGTAATTCATACTATGACAAAACTGTTCATGATTTCACAATTCTTCCCCCCTAAATAAATTTGCCTCCTAATTCCATTTTTCTGTGAACTTTTAAAAATGCCTTTGGATATACAGTTGATCCTCATTATGCATAAATTTGTCTACTTGAAAAAATTAGTAACTCCAAAATCAGTACTTGCAGAATTTTCTAGGTCACACAATGCCCTCTTGTTTCAGCTCCATATCATACAGAAGCTTTCTTTTTGTGGTCTACCTAGTGCCTGGTCTTTTTTTCATATTTATATTTCTTTGTTGATTACTTTTTTCATGATTTTTGTTTGATGATCCCCAAGTAAAGTGCTGAAGTTCTGTTCAGTGTTTGTAAGCACAAAGCCACTGTGATGTGCCTTACAGAGACAATGTGTAAATCACATAAACTTTGCTCAAGCATGAGTTACAGTACTGTTAGCAGTGAATTCATTGTTGATTAATCATAAATAAGATTTATTTAAATAGATACAGACATGCAATAAGATTATGTGCTGATCAGTTGATGGCAGTGTTGTGACTAGAGGCTTTTGGGAACCCCACTGTATTTCTTATAGGAGCAGTGGAACACTAGTTGCTAACTAAGCGTTCATGGAGACAATAGAACACACGTACTGAATATACAGAGAAGAAATGTGTGTGTGTATCACGTTTAGGAAAATTTAAAAAATATAATATAATATATTAAATTTATTCAATGGACTTAGGGATAGAAACTAACATAATGGACTTTAGAAGTGGGAGTAAAATTTACTTTGGACCTTACAAAACTTTACCATATCACTTATTGAAATATTTTCATGCTAACAGTACAGAGAAGGGAAATGTTTTCAAAAGTTCTCCTTAATCATAGCTTCTTGCAAATGATTTTCTAAATAACTTTCTAGGCTTTAAAAACACAGAATAGACATTACTATGCCAGATCTTGCTTTTGTAAGCTTTATAAGCTAAACTTCTTTACAGATCAAAACATGAGGAGATAACTGTTCCTCCCTTTCTATGTATATCCCACAAATATGGCCCCAAAGCCTCACTCTGCGAGTCTCATATTTCTCTTTCCAGACTGTCCACCACACCTGGAATTTCTGCAAGAGTCTTACAATAACATTTTGAAGACAAAATCATGCTACAACTCTGAGATTCAACACAAGAGTACAGAAGGGGGTATGTAAAGATATGAGGGAAAATCTGAAAGAGTTTGCTAATTTTTATTTCTCAGCTGCAATCATAAAATTTTTATTACAAAAAATGGAAGAGGAAAAGAATCAACCATGAGTCAGTTACAAATTGGGCATTTTGCATTTTTATTTGATCTCACGCTACTGGAGGGAGATATGATTATTCCCATTTTACCAATAGAGAAGAGAGCCTCAAAGTGATTAGGCAGCTTCCACAAATCAAGCCATTTTGCCTCTAGAAAACAAGAAAAGAAACCCTTTCCTACTCTCATCATTGGGCTGAATGCTTATGAATATTTCTGTCTAAATCCAAACACTTGATTATGCTAGCCACAGGTGACTGGGCCACTTTATATCGTGATGTCTAATTTGTACAACATCAAAAGATATTCAGCACCTCCAAAAACCACATAGCAGAAGTAATGTGAACCCCAGAATACACCAGTCAGACTGTGGAGGTCTCAAATGCATACCACTCATTCTGTTAGAACCTGAAATTTTAACTTTTTCCATTCATCCATCTTTCCTAATAAACTGCACTTCCACAGAGTTAAGATTTTGCTTCGTTGTTCAAGAAAATACCATTTATCTACTGACACTCAGATTAAGGGAAAAAAAGCTGCTGCAAAGTTAGAGCTACTGAAGATAATGGCTCCTAGGATTTAGTTAACTTGAATTTAAATGAAGTCAAGGAATTTTTCTTGTGATTATACTTAAATTAGACCTACTTGTGTGCAACATTATATGTAATTATTAGTTTGAGTTGTAATGCCCACTGATTTCCTCTAGAGGGAGAATGAAACAAGAATAGACACAGTATTTATGAAAAGTGAGTGAATTAGAATAATTCTGAAGATTTTTTTTGGCAGAACGAAATCCTTCTGCTAAAGCTGTCATAAACAAAAGCATAGAATGTCTAGTTTAATTTTGGCATGTTTTTAAGTAGCTGAATCAGCATCTGTAATAAATGAGATTTAGTTTGCTTTTAATTTTCAAATATGAGAAAAAATAGTATGCATTCACACAGTTTAAGTCATTTTACTCCTAATAAATTGCAAAAATGTCTATATTAAAATATAGATGATGAGTTGCTGCACCATTTTTTACACCTGTGCATGTAATTCTTAGGATTCATGAAATAAACATGATGCCCATCTACTCAAATATACATGCAAAGCAGCCCAGGAAGTGGAGCAGTTCTGGAAAGCAAATTATCAAATACTCTATAAAATAGTGCAAAATATTAAATTTCAAGATCACCTGGCCTCCCCCATCATTTCGTTAAGTTGGTCAATATTCTGCTAAAATGATCCATTCTTTTAAAGTTTAGAGACCTAGAGAAAACATAGCCAAACAAGTGTTTATGTATATTGTAGCAGAACTGAAATCCAGGTAGTTTCATTGTTACAAAATTTTAAGAAATAAACATTCAAGGGAGATGAGATCACTATCTTCCGAAATAAAGCTTTCCAGGAGAAAAACGACCAGGAAAGGAAATTATCCTCTCTCCTAACAATACAGTGATCAGCCTTTCCCGCTTTCTTCCGATGAGAAGGTGATGTCACTGGTCAGAAGCACTGGCCTATTTTCTGTTCTGCCTATGGAGGGTTGAATTGGATGAAAATAAACATCTTATATAACAGGCCGGCTGGGCTTTCTGCCTTTTCTTTTCCCAAGGAGATTTTCCCAGCATGTATTCTGCATGTACAATTAACATTGGCTAAATTTCAGCTGAAAAATCTGTTAGGTTTATAAGAAGATTAACAAATACAGCCCATGGATGCTGCCTGCCACCCTTTGCCACTCCTCCTTCACACACACGCATACACACACACACACACACCACCACCACCACCACCACCATCACCGCTAGTATCACTGCCACCGCAGCCACCGCCACTACCACGACCATCACCTCACCTCCTCTTCTGTAATCAAAACAGCTTTGTACCGAAATAGAAGGGAAACGGACAAGTTATAATTAAAATTGGTCTCCCAACAGTTGAAACAAAATAGCAGATTGCAGATTAGAGCAATTGACCTGTTCCAGGCATGTAAACCACACATCCTCCCTTCAGGGCTTCTTTTCTCAGAACTGGAGAAAATGGAATCAACGATTATGAACCTAACCAGAAAGATGCACCCCTACGCCTTGAGTGGTGACCCTTACTCTTACGAACGGAGTAAACCCAGAAAGGGACATTTTTCAATTGTGACTTGGAATAATTAACAAAAACTCTGGACCTTTTTTGTCCTAAATCCTGTTGTGTGTGGAGGGGTTTATCAATCTTTAGGCTTTGGCATTTACTGTAGAGAGGCTTCTTACAGAGAGAATACGTAAAACTGAACAATCAACTTGAGTTTCGTCATTCCTGAAGGTGCAATAAAACTGGAAATGCCAAAAGAGCTGAAGAAGAAAGCATGTGCCTGAACAGCCTGGATGGAGTGCAGAGATCAGAAGTGCAGTTCTAGTGGTTTCGACGAGCATTTTAACCGACCTTCTGATCTTAGTTCCAGAGAAAACCTCAAATGCTAATATTCGCTCAGTAAATATTTGAATACCTGCCATATACCCCACAGCTGCCAAACGTTGAATAACTTAGTATAGAGCTGAACTTAGACTATAAGATAATTTTTGTATTGCTAAACAGAAATATAAATATTATCCATTGTAGTTCAAGAAAAGAAAACTGGGTGAACAAAATGGGGTAAATGAATTAAGATTATCTGACTATCTAATCCTTCCAGTGATAAAACATAATCACCATTTTTTTATCCCAGGTAGGAACCACTTTAGAAAGGGCTGAAGAGAAAGTCTGTTTCACTTGATGTGTATCCGTGATGTCAAGCCATGAAAGCCAGGCCTGTGCCTATGTGTGCATCACTGTGTATTCATGCAGAGGTACTTAGCTAGGTTCACAGGCCTCATATAATGTCAAGAACATACATAACAACACCAGTAAATTTTTGTTTGGAGGTAAAATATGCTTTTGAAAATCAGCTCATTTGGAAAGATCATTGAATTTGTGGTGTTTATTCTAAAGATCAGCATTGAAATCTCAACTTCGGATTTTATTGCCTGTAAGAACTTAGACAATTAAGTATACATCTTTAAGCCTCAATTTTCTCATTTATAACATGAAGACAATGGTGCTTTTAAGAGATACTGTGAGCAATGAAAAAGAGAACATGTGCTAATGTAACAGCATGCAGTAAAGGTTTGGCAATATTTAGTGTGTATATATTTGACTTTGTTCAAAGCCATACATTTTCTTCCAGGAACTACCCAAAGAATCAGGTTTCAATTATTTAACACTAACAGAAAAGGAAAAGTTAAACTTTTTGATTTCTTAGAACAATTATTTATTTACTTGGCTTAAGGATTTATAACAATTTACTCATACCTTTTGATATATAAATACACAGTGATATTTGCATTGAATGAGTGTATTCACATTCATTTGCTATTGTTGACTCAAAAAACACTTTTTGAATGCCTATTTTATGTTTAATAGAAAGAAGAAACACTGCTTTGGTAGTTTATTGTGTTCAGGAAGATCTCAGAGTTCTTGGGGCGATGATAAATTAAAGATTAACAGTTAGAAGACATTTAATAATTATTTTATTATGTAAGATAAAAGTGCTCCAAGTGCTGTATGGCAATGTAATTGAATTAAAAACAGTGATTGCTTTCATAATGTGTTTCCAAGATGGCAGAAATATTTTTGAACATGGAAGAAAATTGTTTATGAGAATTTAATATAGAATATTTATCTTCTCAAATATTTCTATGAATTTAAAAATATTTTTAACAATTTTAAAGAACTCCAATCTAGGAAGATTTACAGTTATTACCTCAGAAAATTTAAAAAGAGCATCTTCAGATAAATAATAATAACCATATGTATTTTTATAAAAAATGTACAAAAGAGTAAGTTGCAAAAATATTTTCATGCTATAGTCCTGTAAGAAAATTTAAAAAAATGAAATTGTGGTCCCTTTCTAGAAGATTTGAGTCACAAATGATGATGATAAAAGTTGATGATAAAAGCTTATTGACTTTACATTTTGAGTTTCATTTTGCTATTTCCTAGGAAATTCTATCTGAAGGAAATTTACGTTTTATAGACTAGGAAAGGAAGGAGAAACCCAGGTTTCTTTGTGCAGAATCACAAGTCCAGATGCTGACTTTTTTCTTCATGAAAATTCATAATGTATCTATTATGGCTCCCTAATTAAAGTCACACATGTATGAATAATGTTTTAAAAATCAGTCACTATCCACTTTACATATGTTAACAAATATTATATTTTAGAGTCATTTTTTTGCCAAATAACTCAGTGTGCTACATAACTTACAATGAAGTAGGTATACTGGCTATTTTTTTCGCATTGATTACTTTTGGAGATTTTATAACATTAGGAAATAAAAAAGCTACAGCTACACAGTTTCTAAAACCCAATTAAAATTTATGACTAAAAATACATGTTTTATTTTCTTGTGCTTCCAAAGAGCTATAACCTTTAATTCATTTAACAACTTTATTTATTTATTTATTTTAAATATCTACTTAATGCCAGTCACTCTTGGAAGCATCTGCAATGTGTTTGTGAACAAAGCTGAGAAAATAATGTCTCAACTTTGGTTAACATTCTGAATCAACAGTAATCTAGAAATACAAGTTAACCTTATAACACATTAGAAAATAGCAGATGCTGTGGAGAGCATTGGAACAGGGTGAATGGTTGGAGAAAGAAGGATTGTTTTCGATGCAATAATCAGGGTTGTCCTTATTGCCACTTAAACAAAGATGTGAAGGAGGTAAGGGAGATGAAATTTGAGCACAACACCAATTATCTAGAGTCGACTCTACTGTTAAGTTGGTGATTCTAGCCAAGTATTTTGTTTTTTTATCTGTAAATTAAGAATAAGATAAATATTTGCTCGAGAGTGTGATAAGGAACAATAAGATCACTTATTCCACTAATACATTGCTCAGTGCCAACCAAGGGCAAAGCACTAAATATGAATAGCACACAATCTCCCTGGGGAAACTAGGTTCATTCCAATAAGGAGTCCATTCTAGCAATGAACAATGACACTACATTTCAGGGCTTTTTGAGGATTGTTGCTACGTAGCCTGTAAGCGAATAGATATCATAACACAGACTTGCCTTGTATTTCTCACCTTCTTCAGCCTCTGTGTCATTGCACTTGGCTGAATCCATTTTCCCAAAGCCTTATCTTTCTTTTCTTTTCCTTGATTTTTGCTGTCAACTATCCTTCTGTATCTTTTCCTTCTCAGTCTCTCATTCTCACCTGTTCGTTTTCTCCTTAAGATGCTTTATAAATTATGTGGGTTTTTCAAATTTATTTTTTGTTTACTTGAAAGAGCCAGAGAGAGAGAGAAAGAGAGAGAGAGAGAGAGAGAGACCCCCTCCGCTGGTTCACTCTCCACATGTCTGCAATGGCCAGGGCTGGTCTAGGACAAAGCCAGGAGCCAGGAATTTCATCGGAGTCTCCCAAATGGGTGCAGGGGCCCAAGCACTATGGGTTGTCTTCTACTGCTTTCCCAGGCGCATTAACATTATCAGGGAGCTGGATCAGAATTGGAGCATCTGGGACTAGAATCAATACCCGTATATGATTCTGGCATTGCAGGCAGTGGCTTAACCCATTACACCACCACGCTGCCCCCAAACAATGTAGTTTTAAGAATTGTAAGTCTTCTTTGTCTTTCTCTGTTCGTTCTTTCCAAAGACAATATAAGTATAACTGATTTTAAACATCACCTCTAAAGAGACTTCTACCTCATTACCTTACCCAAATCTACATTGGTAAGATATAACAGTATGCGCATGGAGAACAAAATTGCTTTTATATTGATGAACATTAAAAAGGAAAACACAGCTTTACAGGGACTACGATATGCCAGCTAACTGGACCTCATGATTCCTTGTCCACCCACCGACATCATGCACTATGAAAAATTTTGCCTTGAATATCCTCCTGGGATTATGATAGGAAATGTAAATTAGAACCGTGGTTTCTGTCGCTAAGGCTAAAGTTTTATTCCCTAATCTTTATTCTATGCCAAATTATATAAACAGTCAAATTGTTCAACATTACATGTAAGCAATTCTCCAGTAAAACTAAAGTACATTAGGAAACACACATAATAAAAAGCATGAAGACTCCAATGAAAAATTTAACCACTTTTAAATGACTCAGAGAAACATTGAAGATTAAATGAACTTTCAAGTTGAATTCTAAAAATCAAAAGAATTAAAATAAAAACAAAATGCCATATGAATGAATAGGTCACAAAAAGAAGAGCCAAAAATTCATTTCCTTCATTCTCTTCATTTTCTTTTCTTCTTAGTGTTGGATAGAGAGGTTTTTGATGCCTGCGTGAAGTGGAATTCCTTTAGAGTCAAGTCTAAGCTATCGCTTGAGGAGTGAGTATGTTTCTTTCAAACATCAGAATTTTATGCCTCATTTTAAGAAGAAATTTTACTTGTTATTTACATACGCTTTCTTTTTTTCATAGAAAGCTTTTACTTAAAAAATATAAATTTTGAAAGTACAAATTTTGGATTATAGTAGTTCCTACCCCCATAACCTCCCTCCCACCCACAAGCCATCCCATCTCCTACTCCCTCTCCTTTAACATTCTTCATTAAGGTTCATTTTTAATTATCTTTATATACAGAAGATCAACTCTATACTCAGTAAAGATTTCAATAGTTTGCATCCACACAGACACACAAAGTATAAAGTACTGTTTGAAGACTAGTTTCACTGTTAATTCTCATAGTACACACATTAAGGACAGAGGTCCTGCATGAGGAGCAAGAGCACAGTGATTCCTGTTGTTGATTTAACAATTGACACTCTTGTTTATGGCGTCAGTAATCACCCGAGGTTCTTGTCATGAGCTGCCAAGGCTATGGAAGCCTCTTGAGTTCACAAACTCCGACTTCATTTAGACAATGCCATAATCAAAGTGGAAGTTCTCTCCTCCCTTCAGAGAAAAGTACCTCCTTTTTTGATGGCCTGCTCTTTCCACTGGGATCTCACTCATAGAGATCTTTCATTTAGGTCATTTTTTGCCACCGTGTCTTGGTTTTCCATGCCTGAAATACTCTCATGGGCTTTTGAGCCAGATCAAATGCCTTCAGACTCATTCCTTGAGTCTGCTGTGTATCCCGCTTCCCATGTTGGATCACTCACTCCTTTTTAATTCTATCAATTATTATTAGCAAACACTGTTCTTGTTTATGTGATCCCTTTAAAACTTTATCCTATCTTTATGATAAGTTATGAACTTAAACTGATCACTTCAACTAGTAAGATGGCATTGGTACCTGCCAACTTAAACATACATTTTCAATTGAGAACAATTTGTACCTAGTGAAATATACAGATCTTAACTATAGAGTTCAACCAGCCTTGACAAGTGTATGTATCTACTGTCCCTCAAGAAGCAATCATGGTGACTGCTATTGTGACTTGTTTCAGCATACTTTTGAAATTCATCCATGTTATCATGTGTATTAGTAGCTCATTTTCTTTTCATTACTGAGTAGGAGTCTACTATATAACTGTACTAGAGTGATCTTTTTAAAAATTTATTAATTGTAATTTAAAAGAGAATTACAGAGAGAGAGAGAGAAGAGAGATAGAGATGATAGAGAGAGAGAGAGAGAGAGAGAGAGAGAGAGAGAGAGAGAGAATGAGAGAGACAAAGGATCTTCCATCCACTGGTTTACTCCTCAAATGGCTGCAGTGGCCAGAGCTGAGTCAATCTGAACCCAGGAGCTAGGAGCTTCTTCTGGGTCTCTCACATGGATGCAGGGGCCCAAGGATTTGGGCCATCTTCCATTGCTTTCTCAGGTGTATCAGCAGAGTGCTGGATTAGAAGTAGAGCAGCCAGGTCTCAAACAGGTACCCATATGGGATGCCAGCATCACAGGTGGCTACTTTAACCAGTATGCCACAGTGCCAGTTACACTACAGTTGAGCCTTTATTCAACTGATGGATGCCTGAGATGTTATTATCATTTGGAGGTTGAGGGGCGGGGGGAGATAATGGGGGACAGAGAGAGAGAGAGAGAGAGAAAACATATATAAAACATATCACAGGACAAGGAAACACGTATTTTTATTTTTACTGAATGAACATTTAAGAGTAGAAATTCATGGTCACAGGATAGAATATTGCTTAATTTTATATAAAATGGTCAAATAATTTTCCAGAGTGGAAAAATACATATACTCCCAGGGTAATATTAAGAGTTCCATATAATATTCTACATTCCAATGTGTGACAATCTTTTTTCATTTTATTCTATTTTAAGTGCATAATGTACCTTTGCTGAGGTTTTAATACTTTTGCCTCACAGGATTGTCATACATCCACCCAAGATTATTACAGCATTGGCTTCACATCAGTTAATGTTTCACAGACAACATTGTTTCCAACACAAGAAGAATTTTTCTCTTATATTACTTATGAATTCAGTATTCATAAATACTAAAAAAATACTAAAATAGCAGAAACTTGGTATGTGAGTGAAGGAGACAGTAGATGGAGAATAAATTATATGTGTGTTCAACCTCATTAGGATGCTAGTCAGTCTAATCTCCCTATAATCCATAACCTAAGGACTTAATCTCCACTGAAAGAAATTAAAGCCTAATAATTTACTATTTGGAGGGCAACAAGGTCTACACATGTGTAATATCACTTTGTTTTAATTTTCCTTCTTAGTCTCACCATGTTTAATAGGTAGCTTCCAAGGTCACCTTGTTCATTATGCTTGTGGAAAGGAATAAAACAGAGAGGATTACATAATCAAGATTTATATGATCTAGGCCTGAAAATAAAACAGCTAAAACTCAATCACATGGATGTAGCTAACTGCAAGAGATCCTGGGAAACAAGATCCTGGAAGCAGAAGAAATGAGCTGAAAACAGCCATAGGTCCTATGATGCCTGCATCATGTTCTGCACTGAGCCACACATGGAAACTGCCTGTACCTGAAAAGTAGTTTTTTGTGAAATTTTTTGCTGGAGTCCTCTGACACTATCTAAAAAGTTCTCAAAACTTCCCGGAGGTTTCTCTGTCTATCTTCTCCATCCGAGCACTTTTTAAAATAATTAATTAATTAATTATTTTTTTAAAGGAATACAAATTTCATATGTACAACTTTAGGAATATAGTTATTCTTCCCACCTTACTTGACCTCCCATCCACACTGCCACTCCTCCTCCTTCTTCTCCCCTTCCCGGTTACCATTCTCCATTAAGATTCGTTTCCAATTAACTTTATATATAAAAGACCAACTCTATACTAAGTAAAGATTTCAACAATTTGCACACATGCACACACACACAGACAAACTGTTTGAGAACAAGCATCACAGTTAACTCTCATAATACAACTCATTGAGGACAGAGGTCCTGCATAGGGAGTTAGTGCACAGTGATTCCTGTTGTTAATTTGACAATTAACATTCTGAATGTATGATGTCAGTGACTACCCGAAGCTCTTGACATGAGCTGCCAAAGCTGTGAAAGCCTTTTGAATTCACAACCTCTGTCAGTATTTAGACAAGGACATAAACAAAGTGAAAGTTCTCTCCTCCTTTCAGAGAAAAGTACATCATTCTTTGACGGCCACTTCTTTCCACTGGGATCTCACTCACAGAGATCCTTCATGTAAGACATTTTTTTTGCCACAGTGTCTTGGCTTTCCATGCCTGAAATGCTCTCATTTCAGCCATGACCAGGAATTTTAAGGGCTGATTCTGAGGTCAGAGTGTTATTTAAGGCAATGGTCATTCTATGAGTTTGCTGTGTGGACTGCTTCTCATGTTGGAACTTTCTCTCCTTTTTAATTCTATTATTATACCAGATACTTGATCCTATTTATATGACCACTTTAACACTTAATATTATCTATATGTTCACTTTAATACTTAATATGATCACTTTAACATTTAAGATGACATTTTCATCACCAGCTTAATGGGATTTGAAGTCCCATGACAAGTTTTTAAACTGTACCCTTGGAAGTTAGTCCTTAGGAATGTACACAGAACTGTACAGCTTTACAGCTACAAACTTCCTCCTCCCTCTCTTATTTCCACTTTTATTTTGTACTGAGATCCATCCTCAATTGACTTTATACACATATGGGTAACTCTATGTTAAGTAATAAATTCAACAAATAGTATGCAGAGAAAAAATGAAAAATAAAAAAAATAAAACTGTTCTTTGACAGTTAAGACAAGGGCAGCTTAGGTCATCCCTTCTCAAAATGTCAATTTCACTTCTGCAGATTTCATTTTAGGTGCTGTATTTGTTCTTGCAGATCAGGGAGAACATATGGTATTTGTCCCTTTGAGATTGGCTTATTTCACTAAGTATGATGTTTTCCAGATTCATCTATTTTGTTGCAAATGACTGGATTTCTTTTTTTTTTTTTACCTCTGTGTAGTATTCCATAGTGTACTTATCCCATACTTTATTTATCCAGTCTTCAGTTGATGGGCATTTAGGTTATTTCCATGTCTTAGCTATTACAAATTGAGCTACAATAAACATGGGGGTGCAGATACCTCTTTTATTTACTGATTTCATTTCCCTCGGGTACATACTGAGGAGTGGGGTGGCTGGGTCATTTATGGCAGGTCTATATTCATATTTCTGATGTATCTCCATACTGTCTTCCATAGTAGTTTTACCAATTTACATTACCACCAACAGTGGATTATGGTACCTTTTCCCCCCCACATCTTTGCCAGTATTTGCTGTTTGTTGATTTCTGTATGAAAGCCATTCTAACTGGGGTGAGGTGAAACTTCATTGTGGTTTTGTTTTGCATTTCCCTGATGCCTAGTGATACCAAACATTTTTTCATGTGTCTGTTGGCCATTTGGATTTCCTCTTTTGAGAAATATCTGTTTAAGTCCTTTGCCTATTTCTTCACTGGGTAGTTTGTGGTGTTGTTTAGAGTTTATTGATCTCTTTGTATATTCTGTTTATTAACCTTTATCAGTTGCATAGTTTGCAAATAATTCCTCCCATTCTGTTGGTTGCCTCATCACTTTTGTGTTGCTTTTGCAGTGTAGAAACTTCTCAATTTGATGTAATCCCATTTGTTAATTTAGGCTGTGATTGCCTGTTCCTCTTAGTTCTTTTCCAAGAACTCTTTGCCTGTGCCAATGTCTTGCAGGGTTTCCTCAATGTTCTCTAATAATTTGATGGTATCAAGTCATAGATTTAGGTCTTTAATCCATTTTGAATGGGTTTTTGTATAAGGTGCAAGGTAGGGATCCTGCTTCATACTTCTGCATGTTTAAATACATTTTTCCCAGTACCATTTTTTGAATAGACTGTCCTTGCTCCAGGGATTGATTTTAGTTCCTTAATCAAATATGTTGATTGTACATGCTTGGATTCATTTCTGGCATTTCTATTCTGTACCATTTGTCTATGCATCTGTTTTTGTATCAGTACCAGGCTGTTTGGATAATAACTGCCCTGTAGTATGTCTTGAAATCTGGTTTTGTGATGTCTCTGGCTTTGTTTTTTTGTGTAAGATTGCTTTAGCTATTCAAGGTCATCTGTGTTTCCATATGAATTTCAGCATTATTTTTTTTTCTGAGAAGAATGTCTTTGGTATTTTGATTGGTATTGCATTGAATTTGTAAATTGCTTTGGAAAAAATAGACATTTTGATGATATTGATTCTTGCAATCCATGAACATGGAAGATTTTTCCATTTTTTAAAAATCTTTTTCTAGTTCTTTCTTTAATGTTTTATAATTCTCATTGTAGAGATCTTTGACATCCTTGGTTAAATTTATTCCAATGTATTTTTTTGTAGCTATTGTGAATGGGATTGATCTTAGAAGATCTTTCTTAGCCATGGCATTGTCTGTGTATACAAAGGTCATTAATTTTTGTGTACTGATTTTATATCCTGCTATTTTATCAAACTCTTCTATGAGTTCCAGTAGTCTCTTGGTGGAGTCTTTTGGATCCTCTATATATAGAATCATGTCATCTGCAAATAGGGATAGTTTAACTTTCTCTTTCCCAATTTGTATTCCTTTGATATCTTTTTCTTGCCTAATGGCTCTGGCTAAAACTTCCAGGATTATATTGAATAGCAGTGGTGAAAGTGGGCATCTTTGTCTTCTTCTGGATCTCAGTGGGAATGCATCCAGCTTTTCCCCATTCGATAGGATGCTAGACATGAATTTGTCATAAATTGCCTTGAGTGTGTTGAGGAATGTTCCTTCTGTATCCAATTTGTTTTGAGTTTTCATCATGAAAGGGTGTTGTATTTTATCAAATGCTTTCTCTGCATCTATTGAGATAATCATATGTTTTTTATTCTCCAGTTTGTTAATGTGATGTATCACATTGATTAATTTGTGAATTTGATCCATCCCTGTATACCAGGGATAAATCCCACTTGGTTCTGGTGAATGATTGAATGATCTTCCTGATGTGTCATTAGAGTTGATTGGCTAGAATTTTGTTGAGGATTTTTGTGTCTATTTTCATCAGGGAAATTAATCTGTAGTTCTCTTTCTCTTTTGCATCTTTCTCAGGTTTAGGAATTAAGGTGATTCTAGTTTCATGGACAGTATTTGGGAGGACTCTCTCTCTTTCCATTGTTTTGCATAGCTTGAGCAGAAATGGAGTTAGTTCTTCTTTAAATGTCTGGTAGAATTCAGCAGTGAAGCCTTCTGGTCCTGGGCTTTTCTTTGTTGGGAGAGCCTTTACCACTGATTCAATATGGAATTTGGTAATGTGTCTGTTTAGGTTTTCTGTGTTTTCATGGCTCAATTTATGTAGGTTGTATGTATCCAGGACTCTATCAGTTTCTTCCAGGTTTCTCAGTTTTTTAGCATACAGCTCTTTGTAGTAATTTCTGACAATTCTTTTTATTTCTGTGGTATCTATAGTTACATTTGCTTTTTCATCTCTAATTTCATTAATTTGGGTGTTCTCTCTCCTTTTTTTAGTTATTGGGGCCAATGGTGTGTCAATTTTTTTTATTTTTTCAAAAAACCAGCTCTTCATTCTGCTGATCTTTTGTATTATTTATGTTATTTTGGTTTCAATTTTGTTGATTTCTTTTTAAATTTTAATTGTTTTCTTTCTCCTGCTAGTTTTGGGTTGGTTTGCTGTTGTTTTTTAGATCCTTGAGATGTGTTGATAGCTCATTTATTTTGTGCCTTTCAAATTTCTTGATGAAGGCCCTAATTACTATAAATTTTCCTCTTAACATTGCTTTTGTCGTATCCTATAGGTTTTGATATGTTGATTTTTATCTTCATTTGTTTCCAGAATTTTTTTTTTATTTCTCTATTGATTTCTCCTATGACTGTTCATTCAGGAGCATGTTGTTCTGTCTGCATGTGTTTACATATGTTCTAGAGATTCCTGAGTTGCTTATTTCCAGCTTCATTGCAATGTGGTCTGAGAAGATGCATGGTATTATTTTGATTTTTTCGGTTTGCTGAGATTTGCTTTATGGCCTAGCATGTGGTCAGTCATAGAGGAAGTTCCATGCACTGGTGAGAAGAATGTGTATTCTGCAACTGTAGGATGAAAAGTTCTGTAGATATCTGTTAGTTCCATTTTGTCTATAGTTTTGCTTAACTCTGCTGTTTTCTTGATGATTTTCTGTCTGGTTGATCTGTCCACTGCTGAAAGTAGGGTATTGAAGTCCCTCATTGTTATTGTATTTGAGTCTATGTTTCCCTTTAGATTCCTTAACATTTCTCTTAAATAGCCAGAAACCCTGTAATTAGATGCATATACATTTTTAATAGTTACATCTTCCTCTCTAATTGATCTCTTAATCATTACATAGTGACCTTCTTTGTCTCTTTTAAAAGTTTTGTTTTAAAGTCTATTTTGTCTGATATTAGAATGGCTACACCAGCTCTTTTTTTGGTTTCTGTTAGCATGGAATATCTTTTTCCATCCTTTCACTTTTAGTCTGTGTGCAGCTTTGTTGGTAAGATGTGTTTCTTGGAAGCAGCAAATAGATTGGTTTTGTTTTTAATCCATTCAGCCAGTCTGTGTTTTCTTAACCAGAGAGCTGAGGCCACTTACATGCAAGATGACTATTGATAAGTAAGAACTTTTCCCTGTCACTTTTCCATAAATATTCCTATTTTTAAACT
Organism: Oryctolagus cuniculus; assembly: GCF_051225735.1. NCBI lineage: Eukaryota > Metazoa > Chordata > Mammalia > Lagomorpha > Leporidae > Oryctolagus > Oryctolagus cuniculus. The sequence continues at coordinate 94,452,124 of NC_142877.1, forward strand.
TGGATTTCTTAATATTTTTTAAAATAAAGATTTATCTATAAAGATTGATTTGAAAGGCAGAATTACAGAAAGGGAGGGAATGATATTTTATATCCACTGGATTACTCCCAAAAATGCCACAAGGAGTCAGGAAATCCATCTGGGTCTCCCATGTGGGTAGCAGGGACCCGTGCACTCAGGCCATCTTTTGCTTCTGTCCCAGGTGCAGTAAGTGGGAGCTGGAATGGAAGTGGAGCATTGAGGCACACACCTGTACCCAAATTGATTGGCAGTATCACAGGCAGCAGCTTAACCATGCACCATGCCAACCCCAAATGCTTTCTGGTGTTTGAGAAATTTCCCGTCTTAAAATTTCCATGCTTCCCTAAAGCAGAAAGTATGTAACATATCAGGAATACCTCTGAAGGTTTCAATTTAGAAGTTAGCAATGTCAAGTAGGTTCTTTCTTTAGAGGTAGGAGAACTCAGCATATAAGCGTCTTCATTTTAGACATAGCTCAGACTAAAGTCCTGTTAATGCCATCCTGTACCCAACATCAGTGATAAAATCTGAGACCCCTTTCATCATTGATAATAACAGGAGCAGTAGAGTCTCCAGTAGAGCAGTTCTGTAGCCTCTGATTGTGTACCTTATTCTCTTATCCTAATGTTCTTCAATATTTTCACTTCCTATTTAAACTACTTCACATCTTACAATTAAGTTTTCTGTTTGGTTGATCTCTTCAAATAACATGGTTTTTTAAATGAGTTAAAACAGATTTATTTGCAAATAAAATCCTACCAATCTAGTGTTGTCCTCTTTTAGGAAAGCCTCCATGGCTTCCCGCTGCTTACAGTAAAAGTCAAATGCTTGAAGTGGGCTAGAAGGCTCTGTGAGATTTGTTCCCTTTCTGGCCCCAACCTGCTTCCTCAGCCTCATCTCTGAGTATTTTCTCCATCACTACCATACAACAACCAAACTGACTTTCTTTCATGTCAGATATAAGGTTGGTTATTCTTGTCCTAGTGCTTTCTAACATGCTTTGAATAACCCCTGGAACAATTTTTGTGTCTCTCCCTTTCCCTAGCTTTCCAAGTTTAGTTTATCAAATTAATACCCAACATATCTTTGAGCTCTCAGCTTAACTCTTACTTCCTCAAAGAATCTGTGCTGACACCTTAGGGGGTGCCAGGGTTCCTTGCTTAATACTTAAGCATCATCTTTAATTTCCCAAAAAAAACTTACTGCAATTAAAACTAATCATTTCATTATTTTTGTTTGCTATCTATTTCCCCCCAAAATCTAAGTTTCATAAGAGACAACCTGTCGGTTTAGTTCATTATTGGTTCTCTCAGAACTCAAGGGAAACATTCAGCACTTAGTATGAGATATTTAATAAATGTATGTTAATTGAATATATCACTCAATACTCTCCATGATACGACCCCAAACATGCATCACCAATTTAGAGTTACAAAAAAATATTGTGTTTACCCAAATCCTTTTCACATATCTAATGCAATAATTTTGCTACAATTAATCCAGTACTTGAAATATCTTTTATCCTTTGTCCAGGTATTAAAGTTCCTTAAGAATGTTTCTATGATAACCTGTAAGATTTCCATTTTCCTCATCAGTATATTCTGGATATGATATTTTATATAAATTTTCATCTCTTTCTTCCTCCTTTAGACTCAAAGAGAAAAACTGAACACATCTTGATTCATTCCTTATCACAGTACAGTTATCTCTGTTCCTTTCTTGAGAACCACTAAGACTGTAGACTTGCTTGGGGCAAAGATTTCTTCTGCATAGCTATACCAGCTGCTGCTACAATCCCTTGTACAAAGACATTATTCAAGCAATGCTAGACAAATTTAATACTTCCAAGAAATAAGGCTAGACCTACTCATTCATAGACCTAAAAACCAGCTGATAGACATCAGCAAACAAAAGCCAAAGCTTCAATTTTTTATTTATATCCATCCATTAAAATAAGTTGGTTTGAACTGATCCTGCTTCCTTGAGCAGGAAGCAGGCCCCTTCTTCTTTACTTTCCTTTTCCACTTCTCTTTTTCCCTCATGTTCTTTTAGAGTTAGACAGCAACGGGCCGTTAAACAAGCTGTACACTCAAAGTCTGCATTGGAATGTTATCTATGTTCCTTGCAAGCTTTTATCATGAACTGCCTCCCAGAACATTCCAAACACACAGTTTAAATTCAGTGTCTCCTCATTTGTAAAGCACTTTAAATTTGATACACTGCTTTCCTTGACATTTAATGCATTACCACCCAAATGCTTTGCAGGTGCTTTCAAAAGATCAAATTGTCTTTACCTCAAAAGTTAGATGCCTGAACTTATTAATTTCTTTTCAATTATTATATTGTTCCTCAGACACTAAAGAAGAAAAAAAAAAACAAACTTGTGTCTCACATCTAGTAAGTACTCAAGCCCAACCAACCATTTCTTCATAATTTCTTCTATTTCCACTTTTACTGCCACCCTTTCTATTGCTTTTGCCTAATCAAATCTGGATTGATACAAATAATCTCAACCAAATTGTTCTCCATAGCTTCAGGAAGACTAATATAGCACAGTGACTTAAATATGCTGAAACGCAATCTTCACTAGAGGACTCCCAGTTGGAAAATATTTAAAGATTTTCCTCCAAGAATGACCTAGATGTTGTTCTGTCTAAAACAGAATCCATCAGCCATATGTGATCATATATATTGAAGTTAATTATAATTTTTGAAGGTTTTTATTTAATGAATACAAAATTTCATATGTACAGCTTTTAGGGATATAGTGTTTCTTCTCCCCAGTCCTGGCCTCTCATCCCAACTCCCATCCCACTTCACACTCTCTCTCCCATCTCATTTTCCATTAAGATTCATTTTTAATGAATCAGAAGACCAACTCTATACTAAGTAGAGATTTCAGCTATTTGCATCCACACAAACACAAAAAGTATAAAGTATGGTTTGAACAAAAGCTTTACCATTAATTCTCATAGTACAACTCATTAAGGACATAGGTCCAATATGGGGAGGAAGTATAGAGTGACTCCTGTTTTTTTGATTTAACAACCGAAACTCTTATTTATGATGTCAGTAATCACCCGATGCTCTTGACATGAGCTGCCAAGGCCATAGAAGCCTTTTGCATTCACAAACTCTATCGTTTTTTAGACAGGGCCATATGCAAAGTGGAAGTTCTCTCCTCCCTTCAGAGAAAAGTACATCCTTTGATGGACCCTTCTTTCCACTGGGGTCTCACTCACAGAGATCCTTCATGCAGAACCCCGTTTGCCACTATGTCTTGGCTTTCCACGCCTGAAATGCTCTCATGATGTTTTCAGTCAGGCTTTAGGGGTTGATTCTGAGGTCAGAGTGTTACTTAGGGTGTTTGTCATTCTATGAGTCTGCTGTGTGGACTGCTTCACATGTTGGAACTTTCTCTCCTTTGTAATTCTATCTATATAAGTTAAAAATTCAGTTTTTTAGTCAATGGGAATATTTCAAGTCCCCAATAATCACTGGCTAGTTGATACCACACTGTACAGTTTAAATAGAAGAGCATTTATATCATAGAATGAAATTTTACTGGACAACACTTGTTGAGGCAGCTTCTTTAGAGGACTATACCTTCCCACTGTCTCCTTGACTTGTCACTAGCAAATAAAGATTTCTTTGAGCAACTCTTGCTTGAGGCTGATTATTTTACAGCATCTCAAGTAGGCAGACTTTCTGGATCTACTTAAAATTGGTCACCCAGATGAGACTGTGCTTAGCCTGGGACTAGGGGTAGCTGGGCACCAGTGAATGAAGCAATTGGCAGCTCATCCATAGCTCATCCACAGCTTATACACTCTTGGGAGACAGTTGTTTTGTCCCATCAGCATAGGTTCTTTAATTTGGTGCCTGGCTGAGCTGAGTGGAGAATTCAAGAGGTGAAGTGGCCACCTGGACTCATTTCAGTCTGGGGTCTCATGGAATCAAGAAGTGAGTAGTTTGGGACTGCCATTCTGATAAGTGTTTAAGGGTTGCTAAAAGTGGAACTCAGGGTAGGAACAGGCATGTAAAAGGACAGGCTTTCTGAGACACCAGAATAAAATTGTCAGGTTTGGCTCTGGGAGACTGAGATTCATAAAAGGAGTGGTCCAACACTATGGGAAACGATGACTTGATCAGCATAGCCCTGACTGTTAATGAACAACTTAATACATTATCCCTCTTAGTAGTTTTTTTGTCTGTTCTACTTAATATGACTGGTTTAATTCTGTAATTAATACACAGTTATTCTTAAGTGTTGAAATTTAACTGAAATGTGATCCTTGTTAAACATAAGAGTAGGAATAAGAGAGGGAAGAGATGTACAATTTGGGACATACTCAAGCTGACTTGCCCCAAATGGTAGAGTTAGAAACATACCAGGGGACTCCAATTTAATCCCATCAAGGTGGCATGTACCAATGCCATCTCACCAGTCCAAGTGATCAATTTCAGTTCACAATTGATCATAATGAAAGAACTAAGAGTCAAAGGGAGCACATAAACAAGTCTAGTACCTGCTAATACTAACCAATAGAATAAATAAAGGGGAGAGTGATCCAACATGGGAAGCGAGATACTCAGCAGACTCATAGAATGGTGGATGTCCTAAACAGCACTTTGGCCTCAGAATCAGCCCTAGAGGCATTCCGAGCTGGCTGAAAAGCCCATGAGAGTATTTCAGGCGTGGAAAGCCAAGACACTCTGGCAAAAAAAAAAAAAAAAAAAAAAAAAAAAAAAAAAAAAAAAAACCACAAAACCCTAAATGAAAGATCTCTGTGAGTAAGATCCCAGTGGAAAGAACAGGTCTTCAAAGAAGGAGGTACCTTTCTCTGAAGGGAGGAGAGAACCTCCACTTTGAATATGACCTTGTCTAAACAAGATAAGAGTTGGTGAACTCAAGGGGCTTCCATAGCCTTGGAAACTCATGACTGGAGCATAGGGAGATTACTGATGCCATAAACAGGAGTGTCAATTTGTAAAGTCAACAACAGGAGTCACTGTGCACTTACTCCTCATGTAGGATCTCTGTCCTTAATGTGCTGTACATTGAGACTTAATGCTATAACGAGTACTCAAACAGTATATTTCGCTTTGTGTTTCTATGGGGGTGCAAACTGTTGAAATCTTTACTTAATGTATACTAAACTGATCTTCTGTAAAAAAAAAAAAAAAAAAAGAAGAAGAAGAAGAAGAAATTATCAATTCCCAACTTGACTCTCACTGGGATTAAACATGACAATAGGTCTGATCTGATTTCATCATCATTTAAAAAATCATCTATTATTTTTCACTTTATGTTTGTGTGGGAGCAAACTGTTGAAATCTTTACTTAATGTATGCTAAACTGATCTTCTGTATATAAAGAAAATCGAAAATGAATCCTCATGTAAATGGAAGGGGAGAGGGAGTGGGAAAGGGAAGGGATGAGGGTGGGAGAGACGATATGGGGGGGAAGCCATTGTAATCCATAAGCTGTACTTTGGAAATTTATATTCATTAAATAAAAGTTAAAAAAAAAAAGAAAAAAAAAAAAGGAGTGGTCCAAGAGATTCCTGACTCTGGTTTCTGGAGTGCTTGACCTTGATCCACAGATGTGGTTAATTCAGGTTTGGAGATCACCACAGAAAACAGATAGAAAAACGATAAGGAATTTCATGTTTTAGAGTTAATAAGAATTGTTATGCCTTTATTCATCCCCACAATGCTTTTTTGTCTTATTTTATTCTTCTTTGTTCATGAATTCTCAAGTCATTTGCAAGCTTTGCTGATTTTCTATGCCTCCATAGGGTTTCTGGAGCACCATTGCTGGTTTCTGGCAAACTTCTTCTGTGGGATACTGTCCTCATCTTGGTGGGAGGTAGAGTTTACTGTGCATTTATTGTTTGGTCCTTTATATGACCCAGGTTGAAGAGAAAAACTGAATGACAAATAAAGTCTAAAATTTCTGAAAATCCCCTTTAGGGAAAAACAAATGACTTGAAAGAATCTTTTCAGATCTATAAAGCTAACCCTCTGTTTATAGGAGTGGCTTGGCTTGGACCAAATCTATCCCTTTCCAATGGCATGATTAGTATTACCTGCAAGGCACCTGGGACTGGGAACAGTTCAATTACCACGACATAGCAGAAGTTGAGAAGACTGGGGCTGGTGCTGTGGCACAGTGGGTGAAGCTGCTGCCTGTGGTGCTGGCATCCCATATGAGCTCCACTTCAAGTCCCAGCTGCTCCACTTCCAATCTAGATCTCTGTTAATGTGCCTGGCCACTGTACCCATGGGGGAGATGCAGATAAAGCTACTGGCTTATGGCTTCAGATCAGCCCATCTCCAGCAACTGTATCCACTAGGGAAGTGAACCAGCAGATGGAAGAGCTCTCTGTCTCTGAATCTCTCTCTGTAACTCTGCCTCCCAAATAAATAAATAAACAAATAAATTTAAAAAAAGTTGAAAAGACCAAAAGAAAGATGCCAAGGTAAGGTGGCTTTATTGACCATTGTCCTCCATACTACTCCAGGTAACCTGGGAGGATGAAGGAAGCCAACATAAGTGAGTAACCTTTGTGCCCAACATGGACCAATGTCAGGCCTCCACTTAAGTTAGGGCCTAACCAGTATGTACACTGCAAAGCAAGAGGGACATTGGAAACTGGAATGTTCAAGCCACCCCCAGAGAGGAAGGGCCAAGGGCAAACCCAATTCCTTCCAATCCCTCTTAATAGAAGATTGAGGGGAGCAGGAGGTTTCCTCATGACAAAATCCAAATCTCTCCCAAGGATCCCCTGGTTACCCTAGAGATAGAAGGAGCAAAAGTCAAGTTTTGCTGAACACTAGAGCCGCATACTCTGTATGGACTACTGAAAAAGGGGCTCTCTGCCTAACAGGGAGAGTCAAGTTAAATGAGTGCCAGGAAAAAGAGAAATAAAAGCATTCTGGAGATTCTGACCTGTAAATTAGGTTCTAAAGCTCTAACTCACTGTTGTATGTTCCTGAATGTTCCATTGCACTCTCAGGGAGAGGCTTGCTAACTAAATTGGCTGCTACTGTGTATTTAATTCAAGGCCAAGTGAAAAGTGAAGTCCCAAGGGGCTGGTGGCAGAATTCTGGCTCTCCTATGTGAGGCACCTAACGATCCTGAAACCACTCAGTAAGTTATTTCAGCTTGGGTTAACACAGGATTATGGGCTCAGGGTCAGGGGGATGGGCTGCCAATGCCTAATCTGTAGAGATGATCCTAAAGCAGATTGATCACTGGCCCAAAGCTAAGCAATATCCTCTGAGACTCAAACAGCTGGAATTCTCTCAGTTTCAAACATATTCATTAGACAGACATTGATCAGGCCTTGTAGATACCCCTGTAACACCTGTTCTGATGAATACAAGTTGGTACAGGACTTGAGGGCTATTAATGAAGAAGTTCAGGACATTTCTTCCATAGAATCCAGTTCTTACACTCTGTTGGCCAATTTGTCATGGGATAGCAAATAAAGTGCCTCAGCATTAAAGAATATATTCTTTTGCTTTCCCTTGGTTCTGAGTATCTAGAGCTATTTGCCTTTTAGTGGGAGGATCCAAAAACTTAATGAATGTTGCAGTATTGCAGGATTGCTCTACTATAAGGATTTAAAAATTCTTCTTCAATTTTCGGGGAAGTTTTGAGTAGACCTCAGGGAGTACAATTAAAGAAGGGAAGAGTCTTATAATATGTGGATGATATTCTTGTTTTAAAGATTTATTTATTTATTTGAAAGAGTTACAGAGAGAGAAAGAGAGATAGCTACAGAAGGAGAAATCTTCCATCTGCTGTTTCACTCCCCAAATGGCTGCAACAACTGGGGCTGGGCCAGGCTGAAGTTAGGAGCTAAGAGCATCTTCTGGGTCTCCCACATGGATGCAGGGGCCCAGGAACTTGGGCTATCTTTCACTGCTTTCCCAGGGGCATTAGCAAGGAGCTGGATTGAAGTGGAGTAGCTGGGACTCGAACTGGTGCCCATATGGGACACTGGTGTTGCAGGTGGTAGCTTAAGCTGCTGTGTCACGGCAACGGCCCTGGATGATTTCTTATCATCGCCCCTCAAATGAGGCTTCTGATAAGACCATAAAAGCCTTGAATTTTCCGGCAGAGAAAGGATAGAAAGTATCAAAAGAAAAGGCATGATATTTTAAAAAGATTTAAGTAGTTGAAAAGCAGATAGAGAGACGGAGAGAGGGAGAAAGAGAGAGTGAGAGAGATCTTCTACCTGCTGGTTAACTCTCTAAATAGCTGCAACAGCCAGATTTGGGCCTAGCCAAAACCAGGAGCAGGAGCTCCATCCTGATTGCTCTCTTGGGTGACAGGAGCCCAAATACTTAGCTATCTTCAACTACCTTCCTAGTCATATTAGCAGAAAGCTATTAACAGACATGGAGCAGCCGGGACTCAAACCATCACTCCCACATGGGATGCTGACTTAACCTGCTGTGCAACACCAATGGCCCCTGAAGGCACAAATTTCCAAAAAGTGTGAAGTAGCCAGGCTCTATAATATTCTAGTGACCATAGAGCCTGTCGTAAGAATGTAAACTGGCCTTGTTAACTTGGCTCCACCCAAGATGAGGAGGTAATTATAGAGATTTCTGGGATTTGAATATGCAAATTTCAGCTCATAACAAAACTCTTCCATGACATGCTAAAGGAAAAGAAATCAGCCCTTTGATTGGAATAAACAATGTCATCAGGCCTTTGCAGAGCTAAAGGAGCTTCTGCTGAGGGCCTCTGCTTTATTCTACCTGATCTATAAAAGCTTTGACCTGTTTGTACAGTAAAGTCTGGCAATTGTAGTGGGAATCCTAACCCACATGCTGGGCTTATTAGAATGAGTTGTGGCTTATTTTTCTGAACATAGACAGTGTCCTGAGGATGTTGCCTTGCCTACAATGAGTTGAAGTCACCTGTTTGTTCATTAGAGGAGCAGTAAAACTATGGAACAATCTCTACCTGCAGTTAACACCAGATGGCAAATGTTCTAGAAACAAAAGGGCACTTGGTTGACAGGTGGCCAGATGCTGCAGTCAAGCCTTATCACTGGATACTCCAAACATCACTCAGAATCCCTATCAGAATGTCACCACATTGCTGCCACCGTCCCATGACCCCTTAACACATGATTGCTCTGAACTAATAGGGCTGATGTACACAAGTAAGAGAGGTCTTAGAAGTGAACATCTGCTTAATGCAGAAGAAATATGGTTTGTAGACAGAAGCAATTTGATGGTGAATCATCAGTGGAGAGAGCATTTGCTGCTGTGTATTTACATGGAACTATTGAAGCTAAGGGTATCACTGCAGGGATGTTTTCACAAAACACAGAAATAAAACACCTGAGTGGGGCACTGGATCCAGTAATAGGAAAGACTTTGGCCATCCATGCTGATTCCAGGTACCCTTAACCATGCCCATTATTCTACCCAGTTTGGTAAAAGCACAATGTATAACTGGCCACTTAAGGTAATCAAAACCCCATGAATGAAAAAAATTGGTAGACAAAATAGCAAAATAATGCACTCGTTGCCTGAAAAACAGTGGAGAGACCAGGCATTCACACCCCTGCTAGCCACAGCAGTGCAGATGAGGAACACATTGCCCAGAGAAAATTGGCACATTGACTTCACAGTAAGGCCTAGAGCCCCAGAATGATTTAGAAATCATTCTAATGTGTGTAGATGCTTTCTCTGAGTATGTAGAAGCCCTTTCCTGCTGAACTGAAAAGCCTGGAAAAGTCATTAAAAATCAAATAAGAGAGATCATCCCATGATTTGTTCTGCCTAGGACTATACAAAGGGATAATTGGTTGGATTTTGCTTCAAAGGTGGTGACTGGAAAGCTCTGGAATTTTGGGGTACATTGGAAATTATGTGTTCACTGGAAATTCAGGCATCTGGAAAGACTGAAAGAAACAACTGGACCCTAAAGATACCCTTAGCTAAACTTCAGGAAACTCACGAAAATTGGTTAAGGCTCCTGCCTGCCACCTTGATGGATATTAGAGTAGTCACAAAAGGAAAACTGGACCTTAGCTCATTTGAGTTGCTACATGAAGGACTTTTTTTTAATATGGCTAATCTTTTGAACTATCCAGATGTAGAAATGGAGAGAGTTACACAATATTTAGTATATATATTAATATAGCATGAATAATAAATATAACATATAATATTATAGCAGGTAATGACTATGGTCAACCAATATTCAAATGTGAATCTACCCCCATTTATCAAGATAAAACTCCGCCCATATGAATTAGGAGACTGGGCCTACTTAAGGATTTAAAAATCTGACTCTCCTGGGGATCAGCTAACTGGTTAGGCTTTATTGCCTTGTTAACCATCAATCTTCTCTTAATTTGTAAGGCGTGACTCCTTGGATTTACCACACCTAAATACAGAAAGCTCTTGCGCCTACCCTGAACCCTAATGAGAGATACTCCTGTGAGCTGGTGTCAGACCTAAGGCTGTTCTTCAAAAGAAACCAACTTCTAAATGTCTGGTCATGCTGTTTTCAGTTTTTGTGGGCCACTCCTGGAGATGTGAGCCATAATGTAGTATGAAAATTTCAATCCTCTAACCTCTGGAATGCCAACATCACCATCCAACAGGAAGTAGTTACAGGAGAATGGCCATCTTCCTTACCCCTGAAGAATGAGGAGTGAAATGTCTTGGGGAGATTTTGTTACCAAGAGTATGGGATTTAGGCAAAAGGAGGCATAGGAAGAGGGAACAGAGAATCTGAAACAATTTACTCATCAGTGCCAGTTTTCCAGTGGATATTATGGGAAGCACCTATCTTGCAATGTCTTGGGTACATTTTACTCAGAGGAGGATAGACCATTAGTCAACCAATGTAAGTTTCAAGAAACCATTGCTTTAAGCATACAGTACATGAAGATTTATGTTGCTTGAACAGGAAGGGGCCTCCCATTTGCTTTTTCTACATCCTGGAAGAGTCCTTCAGCCTTCTCTGTTCTACAACCTGGTTACTGCCCACTCTTGCTGTTAAAACCCTGGAAAGCTGTTTCTTAGGCAGTTAATTTCTTTACGAAAATATACCTTTCCACTGTCTCCTTCACTTGTCAAAGTAAGTAAGACTTTCCTTTGAACAACTCACAATTGAGTCTGATTATTATTATTATTATTAGCAGAGAGATCCCTCACGTCCGCTCATGGCTGTGGGAACTTAGCAGAACAAGCCCTGGTGAAATGTTGAAGATTCTCCTGACTTCACTGTGAAGGATACACGTGTGCGTGCAGGTGCTCAAGAAACATGCATTCTGCTTGGTCCACATGATTTGTCTGAATGCAGCTTATCTGTATTATCAGCAGTGCCCACAAAACAGCTGAGCAAGGGGTGAAGCAATATTCAGATCAGGTAAAAACTATCTTCCAGAAAAGATTACTATTGAAATCAGCTTGGAGAGAACCTTCATAGACTCCACAGAAGTTGCTTCACTTCCTATTTTGGCTCCTATAGTGGTGTGGCAAGCAAAACAGGACAGATAGGACTCTCTGCCCCAGCAACAGGAAAAACCCATGCAGTTGGCACCTTTTAAACTCAAAATATTGGATATGGCTCAGAATCTGCAACTGGACGAAAATTCTCTTAGCAGAAAGTGAAAACTTGAGAACAAAGTGAATCAAGATCCTAAAGGTAGTTCAGCAGGCTACAGAAGACTTTATGAAAAGAGAGAAGAGGTATCCATGTTTCTTCCCAGAAATGGAGGTCAGAAATAAAATCACTTGTGTTTGTTTTGGGAGAGGGGTTGAGGGAGGATGAGGATGCACTTTTTACTTCCTGGGAATAAGTGACATAAAAACTATCTAGAATTTATTTTTTTCTGAAGTAGTGATCCCGAAATTCTCTTAGGATTGCTTGACATGCCAGTAAATGAATAACTATGAAACAAATTAACTAGAGCATGTAGATGTCTGGTAGATTCTTAACAATCTATTTAGCTCCAGGTAAACAAAATGTTCAGAGTAGAGTGGAGATGATTGTTTAGCCAAGCAATGGTTTGCAAATGCTTCCAAATAGAAAGGGAACACCAAACATTTCTCCCAGTGATTGTCCTATGTTTTGGTTTTTGGCTTAATCCCCCAACTACACGCACACACACACACACATGCACACACACACATATATCCACAAGTGGACATACACACATGGCAAATATATATTAAGTGCATTTGTTTTTAAATATATTACATATTTGAGTGAGAGTGTTATTTGTAGATATTTGAAACACAGTTCATAGAAATGATTTTTAAAAATGCTGTGATAGGTGACCAGCATTGTGGAGTGGCAGGTTAAGCCACAGCAGGTTAAGCCATCAATTGGCACACAGCCATAACAATTGGAATATGGGTTAAACTCCTAGCTGATTGCTTCTGGTCCAGCTTCCTGCTAATGTATAAGGGAAGGCAGAAAAGATGGCCCAAGTATTCGTAAGGACCCCTGTCACCCGTGTAGGAGACCAGGATGGAGTTCCTAATTCCTGGCTTCAGACTGGCCTACCCCTGGTTATTGCAGCCATTTGGGAAGTGAATTAGCAGATGAAAGACCTCTTTCTCTCAGTCTCTCTCTGTCATTCTGCCTTTCAAATAATAGAAAAATACTTCAATAGCTGGTGACAATTTCTCAAGCTTGGTGAAATATCTGAGTTATAACAATCTACTGAAAGTTAGTCACTTGTCTGAAATATGTACAAATCCTACATAACAGGAAACGTTAACTAATTAAATAAGCTATAGATATTACAATGTGTCTATGCATATGTAAAACACACATGTGCATGTAATAGCTGTATATGTAGATATATGCATGTTGGGGATATATATATACACACATATATACCACATGCATACTGAGTTATTATTAATAAAAACAGTTCTAGCCACAAAGGCAAACAATGCTTCTGGTGAGAAACCTACTCATAATTTTAAGTTGGTCAATTAGAAATATATTTCCCCTAAAACAAAAATCCCTCTCATCACTTTCTTCCTCTCACTCTCAATTGAATTTTTTCTTTTCTTTCATCCTTTTTTCCTACCTGCCTGGCAACTATTTCCCTTATTTCCATTCAGTTCATGTGTTTTGATTGAGCTGACCCTAATTCCAACTCCTAGGAAGATAATATGACATAGAACTAAACCAATCAGCATATTCTGTTATTAGCAACAGTGACTCAGAGATTGGTTCACAACCCTATTTGGTACTATGCATTCCAAACCCTAGATTGGGGTCAAACTGTTGCTATTGGAGAAAATGCTTCTCTTTAACTACAAGAATATAAACCTGCAGCTCCTGGCAGCCACTCTTTGTCCAAAGAGGAAGGAAGTGCTAGAAATGGCTTCAGTATTGAGGGACGCACAGCCAAGATTTAGAAGAGGCAAAGGAGCAGATGCAGAGCCTTTAGCGTGGGTGTCCACAAGGACATTAAAGGAACATTCACCTGGGGAAATGCATGCTTCTCAAACCAACTTGTAAAGAATATCAGCCCTGCGAGGGCTGTAGGCCGAGAGGCAGTTTAGAACTGTATTAGTGATTGAGCAGGGATCAATACATATCTGAGCAGCTCAGTGCTCATGCGTGGTTGGCCATGGCATAATGATGAGTGCCTGGTTTCTTTTTAAGGGACTAGGGAATAATTGAATTATATTGTCCATATCCTTTTATCCTTTAAACTTTCTTCCAAAGGCAGAGTTCTATTTAATGTCATATAATGAAGCTGTCAAAGAAATGAAAAGACTCAGAGGGGACAATAAAGTTTCATCATCTTTCTCCTCCTCTAAGAAGTAGCAGAGCCTAAGGGAGCAGAGCCTCCCGTGAAGCAGCAGGGAGGGGTTTAAATGCCTCTCACTGCCTGAAGTCCTTCCACTGCCTGGTCTCCTACGTGGGTGACAGGCATTTCCAGTTATGGGCAATATTAAAGAGGCAGCACCACCAGAGCTGGCATTGGGGGTGCAGATGTCCTGTTTTGAGAAGGCTATTTGGTCCTTGAAACATGGTAGTGGCTTGGGGTAGACTCTGGACAGTAGGCTTTAAAAAGAACAATAAAAATGATATATTTCCTTTCTATCTTTTTGGCTGTATGTAACAAGATAGCAAACCATCTCAAGAATTACTCATTGTGTTATTTTAAATATATTTGATTGCAGTTAATGAAACTAGACAATGACTAACTTAAACCATAAGGAGATACATTGGAAGCGTGTTTGGATAGCTCCTGGAATTCAATTAAATTCTGAACTAAATCTCTAGAGGAATGTAAACTAGAATAGTTTAAGAGGCCTTAGAAAGAGAAATCTGTAAAACCTTTCTCTAGAGAGCTGGCATTAAGGTGAATTAGAGCTACCCTTCCATGAAAGAATCTAGATTTTTAAGAGAAAGGGCTCAATTAGCCTTGCAACCATGGAAGGAAGTGAAAGTCACCTTGAGGGGCCAGCGCTGTGGCAAAGTAGATTAATCCTCTGCCTATAGCACCGGCATCCCATATGGGTGTCAGTTTTAGTCCTGGCTGCTCTTCTTCCAATACAGCTCTCTGCTATGGCCTGGGAAAGCGGTAGCAGATGGCCCAAGTGCTTGGGCCCCTGCACCCACGTGAGAGACCAAGAAGCAGCTCCTGGCTCCTGGCTTCAGATCAGCGCAGCTCTGGCTGTTGTGGCCATTTGGGGAGTGAATCGGCAGAAGAAGACCTTTCTCTGTCTCCTCTCCCTCTCACTGTCTGTAACTCTACCTCTCAAATAAGTAAATAAAATCTTAAAAAAAAAAAGAAAATAAGTCACCTTGGGCCCAGGTTTGATTATCAGGAATGGATGCACAGGTCAGAAATTGTAAACAGGACAAAAATGGTTTAGGTGATGAGAGAGTAGAGTGGAATAAGGCAGGGATGGGGGTGGAGAATGTACATCTGGCCTGAACAATCCTGTGTTATATCAAGGAAACTTGAATGAAGTAGTCTGAATGGGTAACCCATCCCTTCCCCATTGACAGTGAAAAGTAAAATATCCATGAGCTGGTCTTCAGAAACACAAACTATTGGGAAAATCATGGGTTGAATTTTCTCATTCTATAGGCATTTTTGAGTGAGGAAAGCCTACAAATGATAGAAAAGGGCTTAAAGAAAAGAAATCAACTTTAGTCCTTAAGTGTAGCGAAGTAAGAAAACAAAGGATAGACTAAGTCAGAGGCTTTGTGTTAAGTTATGATTTAATGAATCAAAAACTCCTGACTATGGGCTCACTTCGTGGCTTAGTGAGTAAAGCCACTGCCTGCGACTCTGGAATCCCATATAAGCACCAGTTTGAGTCCTGACTGCCCCACTTCTAATCCATCTTTCTATTCATGTACCTAGGAAAGAAGCAGAATATGGCCCAAGTACTTGGGATCCTGACCTGTCTCCCTATAGGAGACCTGGATGAAGCTCCTAGCTTCTACCCGACTCAGCCCTGGCCAATGCAACCATTCGGGGAGTGACCGATCTGATGGAAGATCTGTTTCTCTCTCTCTCTCTCTCTCTCTCTCGCTCTCTTTCTGTAATTCTTGCATTCTAATAAATAAATAAACTTCTAAAAATGAATGCTTTTTCTGCTTAACTTAAAAACAAAAATAACTCCTGACTCAATTATTATTGTATCGATCAAAACATATTAGGATACAGAGCAAATCACTGGGTTTTTTGGACTCTGGTTGAGTCATTCTTAAAGATAATGTAGACCTCTTTTCTGGATTCCTACACTTACCTCAAAATTCCAGATGACTAATTCTATTTCAGGTGAGAAAATGCTAGAAAGGGAATACTATGGGCCTATTGAACTGTACTCTGAACTGTGTTCATTGCTTGAGGATTCAATAAGATAATATACATGCAAATTTCTGCAAATGGGGCCAGTGCTATGGTCTAGCAGGTGAAGCCCCCACCTGCAGTGCTGGCATCCTATGTGAGTACTGATATAAGTCCCAGCTGCTCCAGTTCTGATCCAGTTCTCTGCTCTGGCCTTGGAAAGCAGTAGAGGATAGCCCAGGTCCTTGGGCCCCTGCCCCTGAATGAGACCCAAAGGAAGCTCCTGGCTCCTGGCTTCATATGGCTCAGCTCCGGCTGTTGCGGCCATCTGGGGAGTGAACTAGCAGATGGTTCTTTGTCTCTACCTCTCTCTGTCTCTGCCTGTCCATAACTCTGCCTTTCAAATAAATAAACTTAAAAAAAATCTGTAAACATACTAAGATCTCAGCAAATATAATTTTGTTTTCTTTGACTTCCCCCTTTATACTACAAAGTCTGACCCTGGTCTTTGGAGAGTTTTATTGTCCATTGTATTTATAAAATTTTGTGGTAAGTTTGTGGAGAAATGCTTCCAGAATTTACCTACCATGAGTCAATTTTGCAACATATCTGATTATAGGAAAGAACTCAGAGTATCCAGTTTCTGGAAGCTAGCAAAACTAAAATCATTCCTTATTCTTTGTGTTTGCACAAAAGGTTTTTTCCATAAAAGAAGCAGCAAAAACCTCTCCTTAAAAAAAATTCTCTAAACACAGTCTAAGAGGCATTCATAGTCTTGGATCATGCATTCCCTGGAATCACTAATGAGGTTATTTGAAACCTAAGGAAGGCAGCTCCCCCTAATAGAAGGCCTGATGGTGTTTTTAGTTCAAATCAGAAGTAACTTGGCTTCTCACAGCAAATGGTTAATAATGAACAGTATTAGAGGATCTTGGGTACTGCAGGCACCCAAAGAGTCATGTATGCATACCATGCAGTAGGCAGCTGTTATGCACTTAAACTTCTGCTAAGACATTTAGGAGGAGGTGATATTAAATTCATTGGAAATGCACTGGGGGAAGCTTATTATTTGAAGAAACCAGAAATAAACCTTTTTATAGGATGATGGTTATAAACAGATTTTTCTAACACTGGATTTTTTATAATATGTTACTCAAGCCTTAGGTGATTCTCTAAAATCTGGTATCAAAGGGAGAGTGGCTCCCTGGTGATCTTCAGGATACACAGCTACACTCATTCTCCAAATATCCACATAGAATTAACAAATGAAAGCCTCAGCAATTTTTGTGGCCACTAGGGAAGAAGTTTTGTTCTTTTACGTCAAATAACTACAACTAAATTCCTGCCAGGCACTGCATCAGACAAACAATAACAACCCTGTCTCCTGACTGTGGACTTGGCCAGGATAGACAGAGGTCTGTGAGACTTCGGGAGCCAAGCAGAAGGAGCTCTTCACCGAGCCATGGCTCTGCCCCCAGAAAGCATCTTTGTTATGACACATGGCAGCTTCAGTCCCTCAAACCTCACTTCTGGTGGGAAGAGAAAGAGTTCCATCCCTATCACTTAAAAAGCTAAAAATTTAAACCGGAAGGAATCGCATAGATTATCCCACCTCATGCTTTTCTGACTTCTGAATTTCACAGACATGCAACATTTAAAAATATAACTGCATTAAAAATAAAATAAAATAAAATAGGGAGAGGAAGGGAAGATACTGACATTGGATCTTTATATAATGACAACGGGCCTAAAAACTATCAGGAGCTGTTTGGCAGCTAAGACTTTGAAACTCCTTATTTTTTTCCTTAGAAATCTTGTGCAGAAAGGAGAACATGAGATAAAGCTACAAAACACTGGGAGTCAGCTAGGGCCCCCTATTTTGGAGTAGGTGAGGGGTTTCCCAGAGCAGTGGCAAAGGAGCAGGGCTGTGGTGCACAGAATGAGAGTTCTGATCTCAGAGAGACAGAGAACTTCTCTGAACTCACTTTCTGCAGTAAAAACTTACCCTCCAGTATCAAGAGTAGATCCTGCATCAAGTACACAAACTCACCGAGTTCCAGTTTCGTGAGAAGAAGCAGAGGGAAACTCAATGACTGCCTATGGTTGAAAGAAGTCTGTAACCCTGGAAGCAAAAGGAAAGATATATTTTGTTTTTATTTATTTATTTATTTATTTAAAAAGAAGGAAAGAGGAGAGAGAGCGAGAAGAGATATCTCCCATTTTTGTTTCACTCCCCAAAGGCCAGTAAAAGCTAGGACTGGGCCAGGCTGAAGACAAAATCCCTGAATTCCATCTGGGTCTTCCACATGGATGACAGGGATCCAAGTACCTGGGCCAAGTGCCTCCCACCTGCTGCCTTCCATTAGCAGGAAGCTGGATTGGAAGTAGTGGAGCTGGGACTTAGATGCCAGAGCTACTATTCTCATTTTGTTGGAGAAATGTACAAATAAACAGTATACAAATTGTACACTAATACACAAAATGTTACCCAAAAATGATTGCTGTAAATATGCTACAAAAATGAACAAAGAACCATGGAACCATGAATAAAATAGAATGAACCCATACAAGGAAATTGTTTTCATGAAGTATCTTTATTTTGAGGCTAAAGTTTTTGCCATCATTAAAAAGACATATTGAAGTAATTCTCCCTGTAAAATAGGAATCCAAAGAAGAGAAGTAATAGCTCAAGGAGGATATGCCAATAAAAAAGAACAGAAAATAGATGTTAAGATTTTGGGAATAAAGTAAAATTTTTAAAAAAGAGACAGAAATAAAAATGAACTTGGAAGATCATATATATATATATATATAATTGAAGTATTTAAATTAAAATGTAATTGTACACACACCAAACATATTAACAATTTATTCACTTGATGTGTGAAAAAGTGCACATGATTATTGGTAACTAGAGTTTAAGTTAAAACTTCAATCAGATACTACTACATACACAATAGGATAGTTAAATTTAATGACTGAAACTTCAAATATTGGAATGGTGTAGAGCACTCAGGCTCATACATTGTGGAAATGCAAGTGATCCCACCACTTTGAGAAAAGGTTACAGAGTTCCCTAAAAAAGAACATACATATACCTTAGACTCAAAAATATTCCTTCTAGGTATTGTTCGAATAGATATGAAAATAAAAGCCTATTAATATTTTTATAGAAAAATGTTTACACAGCTTTATTACTAACTCACAAAAGAGAGAGTATACAAAGAATATTTATACTGTGAACAGATAGTAAGCCATCAAAAGGAGAAAATTGAAAACTCATCCAGTATTATAAATAAATACTACAGATAAAATGATGGGTGAAAGAAGTTGGATGTAAAACATCATATATTTTATAATTCTACTTATTTGAAGCTTCAGAAAAGACAAACCTAACTATATATATATTTGTATATTGTATATAAACTACTATATATATTTAGTTGTATATCATATATACTATATGTATAGTTGTATGTAGTATTTAAATAATTATATAACTATATAGTCATATATAATTATATAGTTATTTATCTCTCTATATATTTATGTTAGATTATATATAATTATATATGATATCTATATATTTATAGTTATTTATCTATCTATCTATATAGATGTAGCAGTTGCCTCTGGGGGAGCAACATTGAAAAGCACATAAAAGAAATTTCTTGGGAGTAGATAGTGTACTGCAGTGTGTTAAGCTGCTTTTGGGAAGCTTGCATCCCATATGAGCATGCCTGGAATCCAGTCCTGACTCTGCTTCTGAACGAGATTCCTGGTAATGCTTTTGGGAGTCAGCAGATTATGGCCCAACGAACTGGATCCATGCCTCCCATGTGGAAGATCCAGATGGAACTTAGGACTCTTGTCTTCAGTCATTGCCCAGTCCAGGCTATTGCTGGCCCTTGGAGAGTGAAAAAAAAAAAAAAGATGATCTCTCTCTCTTTCTCTCTATATATATCTTTCTCTCTCTCTCTCCCTCTCTCATTTTGCCTTTCAAATTAATAAATAAATCCTTTTTTTTTTCAAAAAGAACTTTCTGGAGTGGTAGAAATATATAATGTCAGAGAGAATGAGAGAGAGAGACAGAGAGACAGACAGACAGACAGAGACATCATCTCCTATTCACTGGTACATGCTTCAAATGTCCTCACCAATGGGGACAGGGACAGGTCAAATCCAGAAGCTGAGAACTCAATATGGGTCCCCCTTTGGGTAACAGAGTCATCATTTGCTGTTTCTCAGGGTGCATGGAACAGGAAGCTGGAATCAGGATTGAAGGTGGGTCTCAAACCCAGGCAATGCAGTATGGTATAAGGATGACCCAAGTGGCGTCTTCACTGTTGAACAAAATGCCTACCTGAAATGTATTGTATCTTGATCTGAAGTAGATTAAAAAAGGGTGTCCATATGTCAAAGTTATACAGTTAATATGTGAGTTGAAATATATACATATATACATTTATTGTATAATTATGTTTATTATTGTACAAGTATATTGACTGAAATAAATTTACCTTAAAGAGAACCAATACTAATGAATACTCAGTGAGAGTAGGGGAGTGAATGGAAGTATGCACAAAACAAAAAAGAATTAAAGTAAACTACAAAATAAAAACTGAATTTTTATAATTGCTAAAGGTGAGAGATGGTACATAGGATTCGTTTACTCATCCTTTTTGATATAGGTTTGAATCTTCCTCAAATAGTTTAAAAATTCTAAAATAAAGTAAGACTTTATTCTACATATAGAATTGGCATAAGTATTCAAGAAAAAAATATCTTCTCTTTTGACTGAATCTTATTTTTTCTATTATTAACATCATGATTCATGTGTTTTTTTGTAGTTGCATTTGCCTGCTATTTCTTTGCCAATTCTTTTACTTTTAACCATTTAAATTATTTCTTGTTTTAAATATATCCTTTTATGTAGCCTTCCTTGAGTTATAGTTTGCTTTGCTGGCCAAGATGAAAAAAAAAAAAATCTTTTCCTTTTTAATAGTTACCATAAACCCACACTGTGAGACTGACAGGTTTAATCTTAAGTCCACAATACATTTTTAAAATGTCTTTTACATTGAGATTTGATTCATCTGTGGTTTTAGCATTTCTTTTAATATTTATAAGACATGTATTTTCTATAGTTGCTATCTTTATGTTAATAACTTTATATAACTGATAACTCAATTGATTGGGTTCCTGCCGATCAACTGGGACCAGGATTGAGTTCTAGCTATTGGCTTCAGCCTGTCCCAGACCTGCTCATTAAAGGAAACTGTGGTGAGGATCAGTGGATGGGAGTGCTCTCTTTCTCTCTCTCTCTCTCTCTCTCTCTCTCTCTCCTTGTCAAATAAGTAAATATTAAAATGCACACATGTTTTACTATTTTTCTGTTGATTATTGAAGTAAAAAAGTGTGTACACTAACATTTATCAAATTCATACTTTTTAGTGTATGGTTCTGAATTTTGCAAACACATATGGTGGTCAGAACCGAGTTCCAGGTGGTAACATGACTGAAGTGACCTGTGTCTGTTTGCTGTGGACTAACAGTTGACAAAGTTTCTAGACACTCCTGGATGCCTTGGCTCATGTTCTCTTCCTCAACCTTCACAGCCAGCGAGGGCTGACCAAGTCCTCCCTGCTCTTCCAATCTCCCTGCCCTCTCCTGCTGTCTGTTTTGTCTACCTTTCTTCTCTGACTTTAAGGACTCTATGGTTAGTTTGGGCCCACTCAGATAATCTAGGTTGATCTTCCTATTTTAAGGTGAGTTGATCAGTAACTTCAATCACATCTGCAAAATTATTTCACAACAGTACCCAATTAGTGCTTGAATCTATTATCTTTATGACAAGAATGAGAATTTTAGAGGGGCACCTTTATAATTCTGTCACTTGATTGCACTCCCAAGGGAAATAAAAATTAAGCATCTACAGAGGTATCTTTTTTCACATTGAATTGAAGCAATGATCAAAAATTGGGATAACTTACTGATGAAGGCAGAAAGGTACCAAGAACTTGGGTATATGGCTAGTAGGAGTTTTCATTGGCATAACATTCATAGAGGGTCAAATGGAAAAACCTAGCACAATTACATACATAAACACCTGTTCACCCAGAAATTCTACTTTTACAGTTGCTGAATATCATCCTGTTAACAGAGAAAAAAAACAGATTCTCTTTATGAAAACAGGATCAGCCTGATAACTGATATTGAGTAGGCAGTCATATATAATCCTTGATATTTTTCACATTTGCAACTAAAGTTTCCAGAGAGAAGGGGGACCAGGAAGCAGGGAGAGAGCAAGAACAGGCATTCCTTGCCTTAAGGAGAAGATTTTATATTATACCCGTTCCATTTAATTTCTTTCAGAGTCATATCATTAAAAAAAATTAGGAAGCTAAATTTAGAGCATTAAATTGGACAAAGTGAGATGTAGTTAAAAATGGAAATAAGAAACTTAAAAAAGAACCTAAAATATATACCAGTCTGATTTTTCATTGATGATATATTTACTGAAGCTCCAGGATTTTCACACTAAATATTTTAAACACTTCGTCACCACTTACATTTCAGACCGCTCAAAAATGTCAACAGATAGTGAGCGTTTATTGAGGCAAATTGTATACCAGGAACTGTTAGAAGGATTTTCAATAAAACATACTTTTTTTCTTCACAATCACCTTATCATATGGATATTATATTCTCTCCATTTTTAAAAATGAGGAAATTGAGGCCTGAGGGTATTGAATAATTTACCCAAGATCACAGAACAAATGATCAGTATTACTTATCAAAACCAAGGAGTTCAGTTTTGGAACAAATAACATCCTGTCAATTATATAATCAATCTGCAAGGAACCATGTGTGCTTGCTTGAGTTTCTTCTTTAAAAAGGTAAAAATATTGAAATACAGATATATGAAGAATCAATAATGGCTACAGACTAGGAAAAAGTTGTATTGTAAGTAGGCAAAAAATCAGGGAAAAGAGCCTGGGTTTGAATTTAACTCTGCTGCTTCCCTAGGTGAACGCATGAGCAAGTGGTAAGCCAGAGTTTCTTTGTTGATGAAATAAAGGTAACAGTATTTCCTTTAAAGGACTCTTCCCAAGAACAAATGTGTTAATATATGTAAATTGCTTCACAGTGCTGGACACATAGTATGCACTTAATAAATGATGGCTATTATATTATTATTATAGTCAACTTTGAGTCATGACACCGGAGGGAGCTTCTGCCTAGTAAATTCAATTTTCCCCCTCAGTGAAGTTGCTCATGTCCCTAACCTCCACTCGTGCCTAATTCAGGAATGTGTGCTCAATAATTAATCATAGATTATATTTTATTGCATTAGCTAATGTTGCTTTCCACTTTTAGCTGTTTCATAACTTCATGGGAAATTTGTCATTTTTTTTATTAAGTGAAAGAAAATGTAAAATAGGAAATCTAGAGAATATTCTTTCTGCCATTTCTAAATTAAAGGGTACTTTTCCTTCCATGGTTGTTCATTTATCATTTATTATGAAGTCCATCAAATGTCTCCAACAATGCCATGCCAGTTGCTGTGGCTAGAGAGCAAATATAGTTTAGGATAAAAATTCAAAGAGTATGTAGGTGAGCACTTGATATATTCCTGGGGCTTTTTATCAATGTAAAATTATCATACACAGAAAAGAAATAAAAAATTAGTTCAAAATGGAGTTTATTATTTTATCATTTATTTGAGAGAGAGGGAAAGTCTTCCATCCACAAGTTCATTTTCCAAATACCTGCAACAACTGGGGCTGGGCCAGGTCAAAGCCAGGGTTCTAGAGCTCAGTAAGAGTCTCCTGAGTGACAGGGACCCAAGTATTTCAAACATTACCTGATGCCTCCCAGAGTGTGCATTAGCAGAAAGCTGGAAGTATGAGCAGAGCTGGGTGCAAACCTACGCACTCTGGTATGGGATGTAGAAATCCTAACATCTTAACAGCTAGACCAAACACCCACCCCCTGCGTTAAAGCATCAGAAGGTAGCAAGAAATGTGTTGAGTGTCACAAGTCTTTAATCAAATAAATATGCTACTGAAAAATCACTTCACTAAAGTCACTAACAAGTCAATCTGCAGATAGTTATTACAGTTATTTACTATTAGGAGTAAGACAATAGTAGTCCTCATTAACTGCAGTAAAAACAGATGTGGAGAAGAGTCCCGGAATGTAGTTAGGATTTCTTTTAAAAAAAAGTTTTCACTAATATGTGAAATAGATGTTGTGATTGGTACTTTTTCCTAGATGTAACATTGAGTTGAAACTGAAACCTGTTTCTTTTCTATTTATATATAAAGAATTGCCACCACTGCTACATAAATTGAAGGTGCATTCTCCAGCTAAAATAAATGAGATGACAGTTCATTTCAACAAACATACATCCAACACCGCTGGATGCCAGCCATTGTGATATGCAGTGGTAATACAGGCATCAAAAGACCTGTCTCCACTGAGGAATGCCGCAGATGCACCCTCATGCTCGCACTTATTATGGTTTATTATCTTAAACTGGAATGGTTAAATCTTCTGGGTAACTATTGTGAGAATAGCATTTTTATAGCAATTGTGCTAAAAATAAAGTTGTTCTGAGAGCTCTTCAACATTTGCATGAACAAAATAAAACATAAGTAGGTGTTTAGATCAAATATCATCAGTGGAGATCCACTGAACTAACTAATGATAGAATATATGAATTCATATATTATGCTATGTGGGCCTATCAATGTAGCTATATATTGAAAACTTTGTCTTTCACAGAAATTAAATAAATGGTAATAATTCCCTTTTACCTTTTTTAAACATAAAATGGTCTTTTCATTCTTTTCAGCCCCAAATTCTAGGGTTCTGTTGGAGAATTCATTGGCATTATCAGCAATGCAAAAAAAAAAAAAATCCACCAAAACAAACAAACAACAACAACAACAAATCTTTTTTAAGTAAAATGTTCTACTCATTGTTTTGCTGAGCTCCACTTCTATGTAAGAACGAACTCATCTCTGGGGAAGATGTCAGACACTAAACTTTCACAATTCTTCCCCTCCCCAAGTCTGATAATAAATTCAATTCAACTGGAAAATTATTCTTTTACATCTGCCATGTACCTGGTACTTTCAGGTTGTTGGGAAATAAAGTGGCTAAAATGAGGAATGAATTCAAACATTTCTCAATTTAGTTGGGGAGAAAGAGGAGTAAGCAAATACTGAATCTGCAGTACGCTCCGTACTTAAAGGAATGGTATCAGAGCACAGATGAAGCGTGTTTAGAGTCAACTCTGGCTGACATAATGGAATACTATATTCAAGGTGGCTTAAACTACAGGCAGAGTCCTTTCACAGTCCTGCAGACTGGAATTTTCAATATCCAGCTTCCATGATGGTTTTGCTCCTAGTGAGGACTGTCTTCCTAACTGGCAGACAGCTGCCCTCTCACTGTCCACATGGCCAATAAAGAGCAAGCCCTTGTCTTTCTCCCTGTTCTCTAAAGACAACAGTCTTAGCAGATTATAGCCCCATTTCATAACTTCATTTAATCATTATTATTTCCTTAAAGGCCCTGTCTCCAACTATAGTTGGCATCGAGGTTAGGGCTTCAACATAAGAACGGTGAACAACACAATTCAGTGCATAGCAAGATGCAGAAAGCAGAAAAAGGCTAATGAACACCACTGAGAAACAGCAACTAGGAGCAGTCCTGTGTATGAGGGAATGGGTGCCACTTTCTACATGGAGGGGACAGTGAGCATTGGCTGGCAGAGGTGGAGGAAAGAAATTTCATGGGTATTGGCAGCATGTAAAATGTGAATCAGAGTGCTGAGGCCACTACTGGGGCCTGGAGATGTACATTGTGGAGTCATCACCAGTGTTAGCTTGAAGGAGAGCATCAAGGCAGGGAGTGCAGATGGAGTTAAGTCGCAGTGACTAAGCCCTGGAGGGGCAGGTGGCTGAAGGGAAGCCCATCCAGTAAAGACAGGTACCGACCAGTGAGGTGGGTGGGGAGAAATCTAGGATACAAAAAAAAAAAAAAAATACAAACAACAACAACAACAAAAAAACAAAGACAAAACCCCAGATTCCAAAACCACCCTGATGATCAAGGAGGACAGTAAAATATCAAGTTTGCTAAAAATTACTGATAAGCCTAGGAGGATGCGCACTGAGCACTGAGTTTGGGTTGGCAGAGTAGAAGTTATTTTCAGTAACTTAGACCACAGTAATTTGCCTGAAGTTGTAGCACAAACAGCTGGTTTGAAGTAGAGTCAAGAAAGACAGGCATGAGAGAGCAAGTATAGACAGCCTCCAAGGAATTTTGCTATAAATGGAAACAGAGGAGGGGTATAAAATAAGGGCTGATCCAGACAGAAATAGAGCCTGACTCTGTGCCCCAAAGCATGGACCTACCTGAAAATCCAACCTCTGTTCTTCAAGTGTAGTTTATATTCATGTGTAACATCAGCTGGAAGGGGTGAACACAAAAAGATTGGCTGAAAGCAGCTGAAGAAGCCCACACAGTGAAATATGGACTACACATACTTTACTAAACAGTTCCCTAAAGCCTGACAAAAATTACATATTTTGGGTTTTACTTTTGACTTGTAATTTCTATTTTAGCTAAAAAACAGCAAACTCTTTATCTATATTATATTAGGGGAACCAACTCTGCTTCGGTTCTACTAAAATCCACTTTTTTAATATGGATATTCTGAGGATCCAGCATGGACTTGTTTTCACTATTTATTCCCCTTACCATACCAGTTAGACCACTTTTCACAATAATGCCCTCTTCTCTATTTTTTTTTTTTGTGATTGCTTCTGCTACTATAACTTTACTTCTAATTATTTAACCCCATTTATTTCTTTATTTTTTAAAACTTACTAGTATCTATATTTTGCCACTAAGATGACAAGTATTTTGCATATTGCTATGTCAGTTTGGTATTTCCTCTGCTATTGTTTTGATAATATGTAGAATTCTAATCAGCAATAAACTTAAACAACTCAACTTGACTCAACTCCTAAATAGATTGATCAATGAGAATTTCCTTTGAAAGCGTATTTTTTTAAACAAAAGATTTATTTATTTACTTGAAAGTCAGAATTAGAGAGACAGACAGAGAGAGAAAGAGAGAGAGAGAGAGATCTTCCATCCACTGGTCCACTGCACCATCTTCCACTGACTATCGCAGGCCTTTACAGGGAGCTGCATCTTAAGGGGCACAGCCGGGATACAAACCAGTACCTGTACGGTGGTGCTTTACCTGCTAAGCCACAATGCTGACTCCTGAAAGTGTTGTTATCTGAGTCTTCAGCAAAGACTATGGGGTGACATATACCTGCAAAATTATTGTACCTTCATTTTGGAATAACAATTTTTCTGGTTATAAATTTGGTTCATGGCTTCTTTCCTGTCAAAACTTAAAAATGTTAGGGTGGATATTTGTCCTCGTGGTTAAGACGCTCCTTTCCATATCAGAGTGCCTGGGCCCAAATCCCAGCTCCATTTCCTGACTTTTGCTCTTTTGCTTCCTGCCATTGCAGACCATGGGAGGCAGCAGTCTTTCTGTTTCTCTACCTCTCAAGTTAAACAAACAAACACACAAACAAACAAAAAAAACAGTAACAGAATTACAAAAAAAAAGGCCTTTAAAATTGTTGCTCCATTATTGTCTAGGTTACATTGCTCCTATTGAAAAGTCTGAATCTAATTTCTATTCTTCCTTACAAAACCTACTTGTCTTTTATGAAAGTATCCAGGATTTTCTTTTAGCCTTTGATGTTCTTAAGTGTTACATACATGAGGAATTATTATCATATATCTAGAGGTAGGCTTTCCCATTGTCCTTCTTTGGTATTTCCTCAAATATATCCTTATCTTCCTTTTTCGTTTTGTCTCCTTGCACTCCTGTTAGTCTCATGTCAGCCCTTCCAGCCCTACTCCCCAGGTCTCTCAGCTTTCGTTTACCCTTGGCAGTTGGCTCTGAGCTGCAACTCAACATTCTCTTTTCAAGGTAAGACCACCCTCTAAAATCTTACTGACTGTTTTCTCCAATTCTATTTTATATCGTTCATTCCTAATATTTGTACTTGCTTTCTTATGATTTTCTTTACTTGCCTCATGATGCTAATAGCATCTCTTGTATTCTTTCGTACTCCTCATGACAATTTTAATTGTTGGTACATCTGTTTCACTAGATGTTCTTCAGGTGGTTTACTAATTCTATTTAAGATAGTAGAGGTAGTACCTGCTCTTCAGTTTTCCCCTTTTGTTTACAATGCTATATAGTATTATTTCTTAAATATTAATTTTTTTATCTTATGACCTCAAAGTTATCTTCTCTCTTTACATCTTGTGTTAGAAATGGGTCTAAGGCCCTTGTGCGTGACAATAACACTAAGTGTAGAGACCTAGGGGATGCTGAAGACCACATACAGAGAACTCCTAGTCCCATTAACTTACTTCCTCAGGGAGGTTCTCTGGCCCTGACTTTACCTTTAAATACTTTTAGTCTGGGGAGATGAAATCTCCTTAGGTTATAATCCATCAGCCTGGGAAGTTTGGAAGAGTGGAAGTCAAAGAGGAAATGCTCAGGGAAGAAGTCTTTTCTTTTATTAACCCCATGCTCCAGAAAGGTTTTACCTTGCTCTGTTAGTATCTTGTGGAACCCTGCAGCAACTGCCTGATAGAGGGGTCTGAAAACTACATGGCAGTCAATGAGTGCCACGGACCATGGACCAGACCAAGATCCATAAACCAACGGTCTGTCTGCATCCTGAAGTAAACCTCTCTTCTTCCACTCTCATTACGCCTCAAACAGCACCTTCAAAAAGCACCAGCTCGAACAGCTCCCAGGGCTGGCTCTTAGGGAAAGTCATTAGCTCACGCTGGCTCACCAGCTTCTTGCGCTCTACGCAGTCTCAGGTCTATTTCTATATCATCTCTGAGCTTCAGCAGAGAGGACTTTCCTGGAAAGAAGGGAAAATCTTCTATATTTTCTAGCACTGGAGTCTGCCAATCTCATGAACCTCATGAACTAATATTTCTGGTATCACAGCACCAAAACTTTTATGATAGCTCTAGCTACCTGTGTTGTTACTTTTAAATTAATTTTTCCTGTACTTATTTATTTTAACAGATCATTTCTATCCACCCCCATCAATGTGCATGAAATCCAGGAAGTCCTAGGAAATGGTGGTGTGACTCATTCATTCAGTTAGTCAAAAAACATTCAAGGAGTATTTTCTACATGCCAGTCCCTAGGTAACAGAAAGAAAATGACTAAGATGAAGTATTTGTTGTTAAATGATGTTTGGTGAGAGAATTCTAAGTGGGATAAACAGCATATGAAATAGTTACAATTAAATGCATTCATGAAGAGTGTAAAAAGTCCTACTGGAGCATAGAGAAGGGAGTGCCTAACTTGCTGAGAAGCAGTACAAAGATTCCTCAGAGACAAGTTACCTAAGGAGGTGGCACAAAATCAAGGTCATGGTGTTCCGGACTCTCAGCAAACATCTTGCTAAGAAAGTCCATCCCCAGCTACTGCAGAATCTCTACACAAGGACTCAAATCTGCCATTGCAAATAAGTAATTAGATAAAAATTGGGCCGGGTATTGCTTCCTGTGCCTATAAATGGTTTACTACATCAGTTTAGTATATATCAGTTTTGGACTCTCAAAATGTATTTTTGAGCTAAGTCATTTCCTAGCTATACAAACATGGGCTTGCATGCATACTGAGCATTGGGCAGCTAAGCTTTTGAAGCACTGGTATCTGGTCATATGCATATTCCAGATAAGGACGTAAAACCATGAGAAGTTTATACCCTCTCTTGTTACTTACTTGATTATTTCCTCCATGTAGAATTACTGAATGCATCAGCTCTTTAAGCAATTAGAGGTCAGAGCTCTTAAACTTCCAGAGTATGCCTTAATACCAAGTCTACATGGGTCCTATAATGATAAAGCAGGGTATATGTCACCTATGTCATTTCTTACTCTGAGCCTATTTAGAAAAAAATCTAAATTAAATGCATTAATTATTTAATATGTTTGTATTTGGTGCAACTGTTTTCTAGTTATTTGGGTAGATGCTAGAGATATGAAAACAACTAACATATAGAATTCCTACTTAGTGGAATTTAGTCCTTTTTTTTTAAAAGATTTTATTTATTTATTTGAGAGGTAGAGTTACAGAGAGAGGGAGAGACAGAGAGAAATGTCTTCCATCCACTGGTTCACTCTCCAAATGGCTGCAATGGCTGGAACTGGTCTGATCCAAAGCCTGGAGCCAGGAACATCTTCAGGGTCCCCCACACAGGTGTATGGACCCAAGCACTTGGGCATCCTCTACTGTTTTCCCAGACCATAGCAGAGAGCTGGATTGGAAGAAGAGCAGCTAAGACTCAAACAACACCCATATGGGATGCCGGCACCACAAATGGAGGCTTAGCCATAATACCGATCCCTAGAATTTAGTTTTATAAAGCAGAGAGTCATTGAACAAGTAATTATAAACATGAAGAATGCTGTAGGGGCTGACATTGTGGTGTAGTAGATTAAGCCACCACTTGTGATGTCAGCATCCTCTATCAGGGTGCTGGTTCATTCCTAGCTGCTCTGCTTCTTAACCAGTTTCCTGCTAATGCACCTGGAAAAACAAGGTATTGTGGCCCAAGTATTTGGGTCCCTGTCACCCATATGAGAGACCTGGTTGCAGTTCCTGACTCCTGGCTTCCTACTAGTAGAAACCTGGCTATTGTGGTCATTTGAGGAGCGAACTAGCAGGTAAAAGATCTCTCCTTTCCCCTATTCCTTCTGCCACTCTGTATTTTGAATAAATAAATAAATAAATCTTTAAGAAACAATGTTGTAAAGGGAAGTACAGTACTATGGATGCAAGAAGCAGATGTTTTTAAAAGGCGACTTCTAAAGAACCCCTTTCAGAAATTGAGATTCCACATTGAAATCAACAGGGTTAGAATTCTATGCCTCATTTTTTGAAGAGAGACTATTGTGAAGAGCTGTGATTCTTACACAAGGGTACCCATGGGGAAATCTAGAAGCCAAAGGATAAACGCAATGCATATTTCTGGGTTTTCAATTTCACTCGAAGATTTGGGAAAACAAACATTTTGTATTAGGACAAATATAGATATATTATGGAGTAGACTGTATGCATGTTAAAGATAAACGATGAAACTTCAAAGAAATTTCACACTTGCTCTAATTCCCTTTGAACTATACCCCTAGATTCCCCAAGGGTGTATATTCACTCTCTTCTTCCTTTAGGGGTATTTTATTTTAAAAATTAATATTTAGCAAGTGATAGAAAGAGCATGTAGTCAAACCGACTTGGATTTGGGGCAAACTTCATGAAGCTAAGTAACCTCTGTAACTCAGTTTCCTCAGGGATGACTTAGAAAAGGATAACAGAGGGACAATAACGCCTATTACTCAACATCACTGCAAAACTTTTGCTAGAAAGCCAAAAGAAAATTCTCAGGGCAGTGTTTGCTATAAGTAAGTACTCAATAAATATTAACAACCAGGTCCCAATGTTAGTGAAATAAATAATTGTCCCACAATCTTATTATTTAAACTCAGCACAGCTAGAACTACAGAAGGAACAACCAAAGAAAGCAGGTTTTAGAAAGCCCCGTGTTATGTTCCCATCTGTTTATCCATTAGCATAATAGCTACTGTAATAACAGCTAACAAATGTGAGTGGATGTGTGGTGAATCTGAAACACTTGTAAACTGTAATTTAAGGAAGCAAAACAAACAAACCTACCCATTTTCCATATGTTGATATATTTTTTACTCTATTGCTATTTTTAACCATTTTATATTATGAGAGGAAAAAATGCTTAAACCCATAGTAATTCATCCCTCTCATGAATGTAATATAGGATTAAGAAGTATAAAAGCCTTTGATAAAGTCTAAATTAGTGTACAATTGTGGGAAAGTGTGATTATAACTATGATTATAAGGATACAGTATTAAAGAGTTCTGTGATTCTTAATACCAGATACTCTCAGATCTGGGCAGCTAGCACACTTTTTTTTTAATAACTCAATCTTAACTGAAGTTTCCTCTCTCTGTGAATATGCTAAGCCCCAATGAATGAGGCAAACTGAAAATTTTAGCAAAAACATCTAATTATATCTTGATACTTTTCACATTTGGAGATATATATAGATAGATAGATAGATAGAGAGAGACAGATAGACCTGATTCAATTATACTAAATGTTTCATACCTATAATGGAATTTAATGTTTTAATATTGTAACAAGCTAATTAGTTTCTACCTATTTTACTTAATGAGGCCAAGAATACAATAAAACATTTCAGAGTTATGTTTATTCTCAAATCTTTATTACTTCAAATATATTATTTTATAATTAAACTGCCATAACATGGGTTTGGGTTGTTAATTATGAGACTGAGCAGGAGCATGGTGGGCTTGAGCCACACTGCCAGGGAGAAGGTCAAGATCAGCTCAGCAGGTGTAAAGCATACAAGGAGCATCACCTGCATCAGAGAAGTGATTTGCAGTGAAGAAGAGCACGCGTGTGTCACTGCCTGCCTGCCTGCCTGCTGAGTTCTAAATGGTACAAAAAGAAGCGTCAGTTCCTAATAGTTCTCAAGATTGAGGGGATGTAATGATTATCTTCCCAGTGTCAATAGAACCAGGAATTCTAGTTGCATCCAAGAGCAGAGGATTCAGGCAAGAGAGGGGGCAGAGGAGGGTGACCAAAGGCTCTGAAGCCGTTGACTTGGTTGAACTCGTTTTTCACAGGGCGTTCCAGATAAACTTACCATTCACCATTGTACTCAGTGAGGGTGGGGGCAGATCATCCCAAACAAGGAAAGCTGCCAGAGACCTCTCATTAAGACTTTTGAACATACAAGGTATGAAGATGTGCATTGCCTGAGCAGGAAGGACCTTTCCTCTCTTTCTTTTCTATATCCAGGATGCACTCCCCTAATCTCTGTTACAGAAACCCTGACAAACTGCTTCTCTGGGAGGCAATTTATGTAGAAACTATGCTAGCCCACTGTCTCCTTTACTTGTCACAAGTAAATAAAGCTTTCCTCTGTGCAACTCCCACTTGATGCTTATTTGGTGACACCCAATTAAATGGACCTCTTATGTCTGCCAACATCCTTGCCTTAAGCAAAGCAATAAATGTCTCTCCAGTGTGACTGGATGGGTGTCTGGCATTTCCTTAGTCTCTGACAGTGGCCATTCCACATTTCCTACATGCAAGACTAGACTGCTCTTACCAACAGTTGGTGTGGGGACAATAGTCCTTGCCTGATTTCCTCACTCACAAACATACTAAATAAATGAGTTTCTGACCACACTTAGCAGATGTAAACAGATGTTACTGTCGGTGTCTTTCTTGTTTTAATGCCATATGGCCAGCCCTTTCCTTTTGTCTGGGGCTTATGGACAAGTGGCATCTCACCGCATGTCCCATAAGCTTCCTGTTGACACGGATCATGCTAACATGGTCTGCCCCCTCCCCTGGTTCACAAGCTCCAGCGGAGGCCCCAGGCCGATACAGAAAGGCAGAACTTCTCTTGTTGAAACTGCAGAGACAGGAAATCTTGCATTCTTATACCTTATGTTTATGCAGCTGCTTTCTCTATCAATTTTTTGTGGTTATGTGGAGAATCAAGACTTTTCTTCTGTAAAACACGACTTCTTGGATTTCTAACAGCCTTTGAATCTATTTCATAGCACTAAGAAGAGTCTCAAATGAAGACTATGTGAAAATATATCAAAAAGTTCATGAAGAATGCAAATTAAATGATGAGTTTAGTGAAAAAAGTTTTTGAAATCTGCACACACCTTTTTCATAATACATACTTTCCATGAACTTTTTGAAGAGCTTGCATGTGTTTGCTCATGTAAGTCTAAGAGTCAGACTCAGCAGCTTGTAGATAACAGGTGCTTAATATGTGCCTTTAGTGATACAAAGATTCTTGGTGAATGTGACTCTTCTCTGAATGAAAATATTCAGCCACCAGCATGTTATTCTTTACCTCTGTGCATTTATTATAATGAAATTGGTCTGCATGGATAAAAGGTGATAAGTATATTTTCATGCTGATGCTCAAATAATTCTGAATCCACCTCTTTCCACAAAGCTTACTATAAAAAATCAGGTAGGGTTTTTGGTTGCAAACAACAGGAACCAATTCTAAGAAACTAACAAGAAAGAACATCAAGGAGACAGCACAATCAAAGAGAAGTCTGAGCAACAGCCCTTAGAAATAACAAGAGACAGCCTCTCAATGGGAAACAAGGCACCTGGATATGTCATGTCACCATAGAAATTTTCTTGCAAGAAACAACTGTGCTGTCAGCAAGAAGAAGTAGTATGTTAGCACACATATTTTGCTTATTTTAGATATTGTAATACATCTACCATTGTAAAATAGATTTTTATACTCTTAACCATTTTACCAAAGTATTGCATAATAATTATTGATATTAAAAGGTTTCATTAGTATTTACCTTTAACTGCTCTCGTTTATAAGGTTTGGGATCCTTGATATCAAGAGTATGCCATATTTCTCCCTATTTTGTGAAATCCTTATGCCAGAGTAATAGCTCCGGAAAAATTATTTTTGAAAAGAATCCTTGCTTTCTCAGAGCCACAGGAAAGGATCTAAAACTTCATTTAAAACCCAGGATTTTGATCACAGATATCCATCAGAATAGTGAATTAAATAAATGCCCTGACTGTGATACTAAGATACTTGATATGAAATTTCGTATAAGCAACACGAGTAAACTGAAAAGCTGCAGCAGCATCCTTTGGCCACATGGTGCGGTGCCTGTTCTTGTAAGACTGACTCATTCCTTGAATGCCTCTGGTCTCTAGGCTCTGAGATTCTTCAAAATTGATGGGCACATGTCTACATTTTCGATTACACTTGCTATGTGTCCCAAATGAAAGCTATTCCTTTTCACTTACATTTTCTCCTCATTTATTTTCTCATTCAGAGAAGGGCCCCAGAGAACAGCACAATCGAAATTATGTCTGGTTAATTTGCAGTTCTTACGTTGTTCTCATTCAGTATGGGCAGTAATAAATCTCTTAAGTCTTTGTTCTGACATGGTTTGATCGGTAAGACGTGGAAATTTCACTTCTTTTTAAGGTAGGTTTGGAATGTACTGAGTGATATCGTTGAATTTGAACGTCAGTCCAACTATGGGGAAAGCTTTGGGAAGAATAGTCAAAAAAGGAAATAAACCTGGACATTGTGCCAACAGTCCTGAATGTGTGAAAAATCATGTGTGATTTTAGAAATCTTATTTCCCAAGCTTGAAATTACAAAGATGATGCTCCTCATCTTATAAGTTGTTTGCACAAATTACCAGCCATAATCTATATACTCATTTATTCATCCATTCAACAACTATTGTTTGAGCTCGTACTATGTGGTAATGCTCGTGCTAGGAACCAAAACATGGAAATAAATAAAACAGACAAGGTCCATGTCTCACAAAGCTTACATTCTATTGGAAGAAAGAAGAAAGCTTTTAAACATGTAAAATGCATATCAAAGCAGTTTCAGATAATGATAGGTGATATGAAGCAAGTAAAATAGAGTGATGGCATGGGCAGTGATGGTAGTATTTAGTTAAAATAGTTAAGGAAGATGTATCTAAGAAGATAACATTTGAACACTGTGGTGATGAGAAAAACTTGTCAGGCAAAGGGTTTGGAGAGTAGCTTGCAAGGCAGAGAGATCAGCTGATGTAGGGCTTAGGAGGAAGAGTTGGCATGTTGGAGGATTATCTGCCTAAAGCAAGATGGACAAAGTGACAAATGGTAAAACTTAACCTGGGAGAGGTAAGCCGGGACCAAATACTGCAGGATTGTTTATGTCAAAATAAGAAATTTGAATTTTATTGTAATTGCAATGAGAAACCCTTGAAGCATTTCAATCATAAGCTTTACATATTAGGATACTTCATTTTGCTATTTTACAGTTGGTTGTAAGAGGTAAAGTAGAAACTGGGAACAACTTAGGATGTTTTTGCTCAAAGATTTGAATTAATTATCATGAAAATACTAAGAAATGTTGGGATCTAGGATGCATTTTGAAGATATCCCTGACGGGATTTGCTGATAGATTGGATCTGGGGAGAAGGTGCTGAAGAAAGGAACTTCGGATGATGCATCTGCTTTTGGACTGGAAAAAAAAGGTTAAATGAATGCTGATGCCAATTTCTATTATGTGCAAACTGGGGAAGTAAATATGAAGAGTGGTGAGAGCAGAGGGAAACAGATGAATGGGTTGAGCATGCTAAGTGTAAGTGGAAAGACCTATATGAATCTAGGACGCTGAGGAAGAAAGGAGAGTTGGAGACGCAACAAAAGGACATTATTGTCTGTGTGTGAGTGAGTGTAAATTTCCTTCTCCCATCCCTTTGTGATATTTTAAGTATTTGCCTTTAATTACCTATCTATATAACTATTTATTAGACACTCAATAAATTAGTGGGACCTGAGTAATAAAATTTTATGAAATATGAATTTACTCATATTTCTAACATGTAGTCCTTCTTGTGAAATCTCAAGTCAACAAATTGAGAAACAATTTTATATTCATGTATATTTAATTTGATGAGGAACATCACAGAGTATTATATAAGCTTTTTTCTCCATTCAAATGATTTCAGTTAATCCTGTTTTTCTTAATATTTCCAGGAGAATTCAAATATAAACAATTGAGGAATAGCTATAAACTGAAATTCATTAAAGTTAATTTATATAAAAATATAGGTTAGGTGGGTCTTAACATCAGCTTAATTTTTTTTCTTTTTCTTAGAATTTCTTTAACTTACTTATGGAATTTACATTTTGGGAAATGGACTTTGGAATTTGCTTAGGAAAGAGAAAAAGATATAAAAACAGCTGTCATTTACAAAAAGAAAAAAACTATACTTGAAAAATCCAAAGAAGATTTCCTATCAAGTTCACATTATATGTATTCCAAGGCATCAGACTATTGATGGTACTACACAATAAATGCTTTGCAATATGTTTTACTTCTGAGACAGAGAACTGAGCCTGGGAAAGAATTAATGTGACATGACTAAACGCATCCAGGAGATTCTAACTACAGAAAGAATAATAAAATCTTGTGCTGATAAGCCAGGGAGATCTTGGTTAACAAAACATGGAATACAGGCTGGCATTTTGTCTCAGCAACATAAGCTGCTGCTTTGGATGCCTGCATGCCATATTAGAATGCCTGGGTTCATATCCTGCCTCCGCTTCTAATCCACCCTCTTGATAATGCACACCCTATAGGGCTGCATCTGATGTCTTGGATGCCACACACCAACTTGGGAAAACTGCATGGAATTCTGGGCTCCTGACTTCAGCCTGGCCCAATCCTGGCTGTTGCAGGCATTTAGGGAGTGATCCAGAGGATGGAACGTGGAACACCTTCATCCCATACAGGAGTGTCTATATGAGTTTAGCTCCTCAACTTCCAAGCCAAATGCAACCTGGAAGGCAACAGGTTCAAGTGCTTGGGGTACTGTCACCCATGTGGGAGACCCAGATGGAGTGCCTGGGTTCTGGCTTCAGCCTGGTCCACTCTGGCTGTTGTAGCCATTTGGGGAATGAATGAGAAGACAGAAGAGCTCTCTCTCTCTCTCTCTCTCTCATATATATATATATAATAAATAAATAAACAAGCATATTTTTAAAAAGAGACACAAGTTGTTCAAAAACTGCAGTACTTACCGGAATTTTATTCATCTACAAAATGTCAGACTTCTTGGATTCAAAGAACATAGCACTGACTAATCACTTAAACCATAACATAACAATTTAATGAGTATTATATAATTTCACTGGAAGGGAAAATGTCCTTAAGCCTCCAGTAAAAATTGACGGATTGTACTTTAAATTGTCTGACATGTGCTAAAATTTGAACCAAGATTCCACACTGAGTCATCAATGTCTGACCCTGTTTTGTCAGAATTTTTGTCTTTTAGAATTGCATTATTCCATGTTGGAAGACTTGATTTTTTTTTGGTGTAGTCCCCCTTCATCACACTGGGAGAAAGGGAGACCAAATTATTGGAAGTAGTAGAGTCAGAGATAATTTTTCACACTTTTCTCATACAGCCGGAGCCCCACAGGCAGCCGCTGTGGTGGTGCTCCTTGCACGTGCACAGTGTTCTCAGGCTGCTTATCAGACTGTGAAAAGCTTTTTACAGAACAGGAGCAAAGAGCAAGGCAGGGTGAGAATGTGCTAGACAAGGCACGTCAAGGGTGAAAGAGCAGACAAATGTACAACCAGAAACCCTCAAAAGTGCGGCTAGGAGTCAGGTCATTATGGAAGCAGCAACAGTGAAGAAATGAGAGGATGGAATCTCAGAGGTAGTTAAAGAGATTAAGAGCTCTGACTCTGGCACTAGGCAGACCTCTCCCACCCTGGCTCTGCCCCTGAGGCAGTGTGACCTTGGGCAAGTGGTTTAAGCCCTCTGTGTTTCATTTTTCCCATTTCTGCAATGAAGATAACAATAGCATCTACCTCATAAGTTGCTCTGAGGGTTAAATGAGTTCATATGTGTAATAGATTTAGATGGTACTGAGCAAAAACCTCTTGGTGAACATATGGCATTTATTTTCAAACTTTAGGAAAACATGAGTTCAAAAATTATGTGAGCTTTGGATTAATATTCACAATAATCATTATCCTTATCCAAGGACATCTTTAGCAGGCCACACAGACACGCACACATGCACACACCTGCAGGCACACAGACAGTTAAGCCCATTGTGGCCAGGGGTGAGATGGGATGAAGAATACTGAGTAGAGTAGCCTGGTATGTTTCAACTGAAATATAATAATCAGAGATTAAAGGACTTTGTTATGGCTCCAATGGGGGAGAAAAGGTAGAGAATTCTTCATGGCAGGTTATTGATATTTTATGAGAATTTGATAAAGTGGAGCATTAGAGAGTGAGTGTTACATTTGCACAGGGTAATAAAGACTTCTGAAGGTAATAAGAATCTTGGACTCTGCACACAGAAGGTGTTCTGAGAGGCTCAGTAATTACCTAAATGAAAGGACATTGCTATTTCCATAATCACCATTCAAATCCAGGGGTCACTTATGCTTGACCACATTATTGATGCTGTTCCAGCTTCTGTACTACAAGAGGCTTTTAGGTGAAACACTCTCAGCTGTTTCCTGTATCTCTTTCCAGCATCATTTCAATGAAATATCTTAGCTTTGTTTATAAAACATTTTAAATATGCAGTATACTCTTTCATGGAAAAACTTTGTGGTGTGAATATAACATCAAAAATATGAATGCAGGGATGGGCATTTTGAGTACTGGTTAAGACATCACGTGGCATACTTGCATCCCATATTGAACTGCATGGGTTCAAATCCCGGCTCTGCTCTTGACTCTTTAACTTCCTGCTACTGCACACTCTAGGAGACAGTGGTATGGATCAAGTATGGAACAAATAACTGTGTCCCTTTCACCAACTTGGGAGACTCAAATTGAGTTCCCAGCCCCCAGCTTTGATGTGGTCCAGCCCTAATCACGATAAGCATTAGAAGAGTGAACTAGCAGATGGGTGATATCTGTCTCTCTGTGTTTGCCTCATGCTGTTTCTCTTTCTGCCATTCAAATAAAACAAATAAATAAAAATTATAAAACACATATGAATTCAGAAAGCATACCATTAGCCTAACAGTCAACACACTCCCATACACATCAGAGTATCTGGGTTCGATCTCTCACTCCTGTTCCTGACTCTAGCTTCCTGCTTATGCAGACCCTAGAAGAGAGTAGTGATAGTTCAAATAATTGGGTTCCTTCCACTCTTGTGAGAAACCTGGACTGAGTTCCCAGCTCCCAATTCTGGCGCTGGCTCACTCCCAGTCGTTGCAGTAATTTGGGGGAGTGAACTGGGGATGCGTTCTCTCTCCCCCTGTCTTTGTCTATATATCTCAATCTATCATCTACCTATCTACTAATTATTATATATCTATATCTCTATCTTATATCTATATATTCCTTTGTCTCTCTCTGCCTGTCAAATAAAATTTAAAAATTTTTAAAAAGCAACAAATTAATGCAAATAAAATTCAAAGATCTTACATTAGTAACATCTTTGTTTTCATACTCCTAGAGATAATTTATGTAAACTTTTGAGTCTAATCATACTTCCATCTTCTTTGGGGAAATCTGTAAAATTCAAGATTTTTTTTATTTGACAGGCAGAGTTAGACAGTGAGAGAGAGAGACAGAGAGAAAGGTCTTCCTTCTGTTGGTTCACCCCCCAAGTGACCACCACGGTCGGAGCTATGCCGATCCGAAACCAGGAGCCAGGAGTTTCTTCCTGGTCTCCCACATGAGTGCAGGCGCCCAAGCACTTGGGCCATCCTCCACTGCCCTCCTGCGTCACAGCAGAGAGCTGGACTGGAAGAGGAGCAGCCAGGACAAGAACCCGATGCCCATATGGGATGCCGGCGCTGCAGGCGGAGGATTAACCAAGTGAGCCAAAGCGCCGGCCCAAATTCAAGATATTTGAAAATGAATTGATATTTGAAATTCTCCTTAAAAATCACAAAAATTACGTGACAAGATCACTACTCTCATAAATGATTATATTGGTAATCCATGCTCTATTCTCCCCCACAGGAATAATTTGGTGTTAGCAAGATAATGTAATCCAATATTTTATTGTATCAAGGATCTCAAAGACTACCATGAGGTTTGATTCCCTTTGAGAACTTGTTGGATTTAGCCTGTAGTGCTACTCATGACAAAGATTTATTACAGTTACATCAAAATCATCAAAGGGAGAAGGCATACAAGGGCAGAGTTCAGGCGAAACCAAGAGAAGCTCTCAAGAGTAGTCTCTGAGTGGAGTCACATAGGACGTTTCTTAATTCCCTTATCCAATAATTTGTAGCACTAATTTGTAGGGGTTTTCAAAAAGTTCATGAAAAATACATGGTATAAAGTATTTGTGGATTTCAAATTTTTTGTAGCAAAACAAACCTGTATTTTAATTCCATTTTCTAGGAACTTTTTGAAATAACCTCATGTGAAATGTTACCTACCAGAAAATCTCATTTCTTAGTTTGTTTTGTGCTGCTATTACAGAATGTCTTGAGACTCAGTGATTTTTAATAAACAGAAGTGTATTGTCTCATAGTTCTAGAGGATGAAATCTCCAAGATGAAGACGTGAGCATTGCAGTTGCATCATCACGTTGCAGAAGGTGGAAGACGGAAATAAGAGACAAAACTCATTTTCATGATCCCCTGTTAAAGTAGCATTTATCTATCCATGAGGGTAGAATTCTAATGACCATACTGCCCAACACTGTCCCCTTGGGTATTATGCTTCCACCTTATAAATTCTGAGGTACATATTTGAACTGCAGCAGCTTGTTAGAAACACATGCCCTGTGCTTTGAAAAAATTACACTCATTCCTCCTTTTCTTCAAAATTATCTTCCAAAATCGTACACAGGATCATAGCAATTTTGGCATCTCCTCCTTCTTAACATTTATATTGTCAATCACTGTCAATGTTAGTTTCTAAACTATTTCCAATTCTGTCTACCTCTCTCTACTTTCCTGCAGCAATCCAGCCCAAGCTACCATTTACTGCTTTATGATACACTAATACAGACTCTCAACTGGCCCTGCTGTATTCCATCTTGATCCTGTCTAATCTATTCTCCATCTTAATGGGAGAGTGATTACTTCTTAAGATTTATTTATTTATTTAGGGGCCAGCACTGTGGCACAGTGGGTTAAAGCCCCAGCCTGCAGTGCCAGCATCCCATATGGGCGCCGGTTTGGGTCCCGGCTGCTCCTCTTCCCATCCAGCTCTCTGCTATGGCCTGGGAAAGCAGTAGAGGATGGCCCAAGTTATTGGGCCCCTGCACCCTTGTGGAGACCTGGAAGAGGTTCCTGGCTCCTGGCCTCGGATCAGCTCAGCTCTGGCCGTTGAGGTCACTTGGGGAGTGAACAAGCAGAATGGAAGACCTAACACTTTCTCTCTCTCTCTCTCTCTCTCTCTCTCTCTCTCTCTCTCTCTTTCTCTCTCTCTCTAGCTCTACCTCTCTCTGTAACTCTGTCTTTGAAATCAATGAAATAATTATTTTAAAAAAGATTTATTTATTTATTTGAAAGGCAGAGTTTAAAGAGAGGTGGAGGTAAAGACATTAGTCTTCTATCCTCTGATTCAATCCCCAAATGACCACAATGGCTAGGGCTTGGCTGGGCAGAAGCAAGGAGCC
The DNA here is from genome assembly GCF_051225735.1 of Oryctolagus cuniculus. NCBI lineage: Eukaryota > Metazoa > Chordata > Mammalia > Lagomorpha > Leporidae > Oryctolagus > Oryctolagus cuniculus. Next base: position 94,494,323 of record NC_142877.1, read on the forward strand.
AGAAGCTTCATCCAGGCCATGTTGGTGCAGAGGCCCAAGTACTAGGCCCATTTTCTGTTGCCTTCCCAGGTGCAGTAGAGAGAGCTGGACTGGAAGCAGAGCAATAAGGACTGGAACCAGCACCAGTATTGCAGACAGCAACTTAACACAGTACACCACAATGACAGCCCCCAGAGTGATCTTTTTAAGACAACCATCATCTCAGGCTAACCTTGATGATTTTACATGTATTGTTGAAAGAAAACCACTCGGATTACCTAAAAATTCTGGTTTCTACATTATCTGGCCCAGGCCAAACTTAGTTCCCTTTCTGTATGCCTCTATGCTGCTTGCTTTCTGAGCTCCACCCAGAGATCGTTATGCAACCTTCATTTCTGCCTACCAGGTACTCTTGACACCTCCTCTTTCTTCACTGAATTTCCTCTCTTCCTCCTAGCCTTGGCTTACCATATCACCTCCTTAGGAAAGACTTCTCTAATTACATCTTTCTTCCAAACTACACAGGTGAACATACACACATAAACACACACTCTTGGTTACATTTCCCCACTCAGTATTCTGTAGAATCTTGTAATTCTCCTTCAAAGATATGTCAGAATTATAATTAATCATCTGCATACCTGGTTTGGTGCATGTTATAAATCTCTCTCTCTAGAACATACTCTATCTGAAGGCCAAGGCTCTCTTGGTCTTCTTTACTGCTCTGTTCCCAGTTACTAGCACAGTACCTGCACGGCTACATGTTGAACAAAGAGATTGAATGAATCATCCATCAAGATCTCTTTAGTTCCGATACCTCACAGGATGTGTTTTTCCACACTTTTTCCCAAATGCCTAGATGGGTTTCATTTCTCTTCCCTAATGAGCCACTTTTGCCGTATGAATCAGACATCTAGTATGCACCTGTGACTTCTCCTTGGCCATCTGAAAGAACATAAAAGGCATAGTTCTCGCTTTTGATAATAAATCTCATTTTATTTAGAACTTATTCATAGAGTTTGAACTTTGAGTGCTCTCCTTATGTCTCTGTCGGCCTTATTCCCTTGTTTGTTCTTTCCTAAGAGACATTCAGAAATTCTCTCCCTGTTGACTTGAGTAAAGCCAACTTAAAAATTTTTGACTTTATCACTCATCCAAACATAATACATGAATCAAAGCATTACCAACTATAAAGCAACAAATTTTTACATGTGTTAAAATTAAAAGAACATTCTCCTAGATGTAGTAATTCATCAAAATTGAGGTTGCACAAATATAAATAAAATTTTCTCTCTTCTCTCTCTCTCCTTCCACCTCTTTCTTCTTCCCACTCTCATTCAGTTAAATGGTAAGCACATAACATATAATTACGAATTTGACAATGCAACATTGACATAGTGCTGAAAATCTGACATTTCTGTTACCCAAACTCCCTTCCCAGGACTTTCCTAACTGACACTGCATCCAATAATAGTGTGCTGCTGGCACAGAATTTTGAAAGATTTTGAAGTTTATTAGGGACTTTAGTTCTCATTCATGTAAATGACAATTAACTGAACGGCATTATCACTTCATTTTGCTCCTGAAAACCTTTTGATTTTTTAAAATAATATGAATGACCCATCTCCCAACTGTAATAACACTGGATACAGTTGATTTACAGAAACTATTCACTGAATATCACACAGCAATAGCACAGCAATATCTACGCTATTATGTCAATTGTTCTGGACTTTGTTGCTCTGTTTAAGCTTGATAAGTTATGTAGAACATGGATTACATTGTTTTCCTGGAATTATCATAACGTCGTACCTTTACACTGAAAATGCCTCTAAGAATCTGTGTAGTACAAAGAAAATTGGTTTCACTCAAAAAATTCCGGATGGGTGGGCAATGTGGCACGGCAGGATAAGCTGCCACCTGGGACACCTGCATCCCTTACTGGAGTCCTGGGATTGAGTTCTCCTTCCTCTTCTACTCCAGCTTATGCTAATGCACACCATGGAAGTCAGCAGTTGATGTCCCCAAGTAGTTGGGGTGCTGCCACCCACATGAGAGACCCAGATGTAGTTCTTGGCTTGTGGCTTTGGTCGTGTCCAGTGCTGGGTATTGCAGACATTTGGGGAGTAAACCAAAGAAGTCTCTCTCTCTCTCTCTCTCTCTCTCTCTCTCTCTCAAATAAACAAACAGTAAAAGAGAAGACAGTGGATCTGGTATTTGTCTCTGATTCCAGGGAGGCCATCACTAAACACTTAAAATTTCTTGACTGCAACAGGAGTTGTCTTGTTATTTAGGGTGAGACTTTCAGCCTGTGTCTGATAGTTTATGCTAACAAGGTGCCTCATGGATGTGAACCCTCTGGCCGTGTAGTATTAGGCTCACCTCTGAGAAGTATCAGAGGTGGAGGCAGACTGAGTTCAGTCCTGTTGTTGTTGAGTAGCCCCTGGCTAGGCTTAGTCCAGGTTCTTTTCTTCATTGCAAGAAAGAAAAAAAAAAAGAATTCAAGAAAAGTAGATTAAGGAGTGCAGAAAAGCAAGAATTATTTACAGGCAAAGCTAAGTACACACTCAGGAAAGAGTACAAACAAACTCAGGAGAGAACTGCCCACAATCATATTTGGGAGCTGTCCCTTTCTATGATCTGGAGGCATAGTGAGTAGTATCCGGGGCAAGGATTAACTTAATATTCAAAGGGCACAGAATTTGGGGAAGGGCCTGAGTACTACCCATTTTTTATTTGGTCCTGATTTTCAAATCTTGGAAATGTCATAGCATCTGGTGCATGATGGGAGTGGGAGTGTTGGCTACAGTAATTGTGTTATAATGGCATTATAATGACCAAGGTCATTGCAGGACTACAGCCTGCAGCTATATTGGACACCTCTAGCTGGCTCTGGTTCTAAGCAGCAAAATAGTGGAAGTTGCAGCTTTCTACTACATGGAAAGGGAGAGGGGTTGGGCAATGCATGCAAGGGAGATTAGGCAGTGCATAGACAGGGGGCTTGGGTGGTACACATTGAGGGGTGGATTGAGATAGTTCAGGGAAGTAGGGGCTTTGAGTAGATGGACCCACCATGTAGGGAAGCAGAGCAGCTGCACAGGTCAGTGGGCAGGGCAGCAGGGCCAAACTTGCAAACCTCAGCTCCTCTTGCTAGCACTACCTCTCCACCTAAATAAAGTGAGCAATCGAGCAATTATGCCTATGTAATGAAGCTCCAAAAAAAAAAAAAAAAAAAACTCTGGACATCAGGAGCATTCAGTCTGGGAGGTAAGAGGCCTGTGTCCTTTGTCAGCATTCCTGGGCTTCATTTCCGACTTTGCCTCCTGAGCCCAGCTTCCCACCACTGCAGACCCTGAGAGGCAGTAGTGACAGCTCAAGTAATTACGTTCTCCCTTTTATGTGGGAGATCTGGATTGAGTTCCTGTTTCCTGGCTCTACTCCTGCATAGCCATGGCCTCTGTGGACCTTTGGAGTGAACAAAGGGATGAGCGCTCTATCACAATCTGTTTATCTATTTATCTATCTATCACTTATTTCTCTAAGAAATAAACTAAAAACATATACCTCTGGATATCAAAGTGATATTCTGCATATTATCACAAAACCAGTAATGTTTATATAACACCTACACAGAAAACAGAAGCTTCATAGTTGGAATACTCCTAAACTCTGCTTCCTACATGTCTTCTTTTAGCTGTTTCTGATTTGTATTCTTGCCGTGTAATGAGTCCTAACTGTGAGTACAATAGTGTTCAGTGAGTTCTGTGAGTCCTGCTAGTGAATTATCCAATCTGGGGGTGGATTTGGGACCCCTCCCCTGTAAAGGTGCAGTTGCTGTCAGAGTGAAGCAGACCTTGGGACTGTGCTTTTAGAGCTGTAGCAGGTTCCTCACAGGAAGCCCTATCATGTAGCCTTTTCCAATGCATACTTTAAGTTGTCACATGTTAATTAATTTCATTTTTTCACAATATTTTTAAAACATTTTATTAAAATACAGTATAAATGCCAAGAAATGCACATAAATGTATAGATCAATAACTGTTTTGTCATCCAGTTACACTCATAAGCAACACCCAAATTAAGAACAAAACATTATTGGTACCCCAAGAGTCCTCACGCTAGCCCCCATTTCTTCTTTTAAGGTTGAAATAAAGGTATGCTGTCATTTACATAGTATGATTCAGTGAAGCAAAATTTATAACTACATACCAAATGATCTGACATCATCACAATTTTTATCCTGTGTCTATACATTACCTACCATAAGTAAGAGAGAACATGATATTTTTCTCTTTGGGTCTGGCTTATTTCACTTACCATAATGATCTCCCATCTCATAATATTTTTTAAGCATAATATATTATCTAGGGCAGTGCCTGCATGGCCTAGTTCAGTTTCTACCCCACCCTAGCATTGTTTCCCTTTGAGAACATGAGGCCTTGCTGTCAATAGTTCCCCCTCAAAATGACAAGCCAGGACCAGCCGGATGCAATCTGACTGCCTAAGCAAACTTCAGAAGAACTCAGACTTCATTATAACCTAATTTCCAGGCTACATGACATTCCCACTAGCACCATGACAGTCCATAATCACTGTGTTAGTCAATGCAAGAGACCAATGAAAGACCCAAAGCAGGCAACCCACTGGTTCTGAGAATTATGCTGGCCCTTTACCATAAAAGCCACAAATACTCCTCCTGCTCTGTGCACGTTCCTTCTCCTCATTCCTGCTGCCCTTTATCTGTGCCTCCTGGGCCCCAAGAAGGTTGATTAACTGATTTGTGAGCTGGGCTTCTAAGTCTCCATTCTTTCACCACATAACAAAGCTCATGCTGGTTTCAGTTTTGTGATTGGCTTCCCAACACCACATGGACAAATGACCAAAGTATGGGTTTGCTCTCCACATAATGGGAACCCCCATAAAAAGGAGTAATAAATGTACTAATACAAGAGACTGAGAACCAAGTATTTAATGTCTGAAATTTTAAAAAATATCATACCTAATAGCATTTTCACTTCAATATCTCAGTTGCAGTAATATCCTAGGTTTTTTCTTTACAGGCATTCCTGATGTCACTGGCTATAAAGTGCTTTCTTATTTCACTGCTTCACTGCTATTTGTCTTTTTCCTGACATAATTATCCCTGCTACTCTGTGTCAAACTAACAGCTACTCATCTTTAAAGTTTCAGTCAAATTAAATAATTGTTCACATTTCCTTTATTAGATTTATGGAAATTTGTAATTATATACATATGTGTGAATATATACATATGTATATTTAATATATTTGGTGAAAAATTTGGTCTGTTCACAAATTACAATAATAATTATTATTCAGAAATTTTATTTTTAGAGAAGTTTTAGATTCAGAGCAAATGGAGCAGAAAGAAGTTTCCTTGTATCCTCAGTTCCTACATAAACACAAATCCCTCAGTACCAACTTCCTGACTCTGTCGGTACAATTGGTGCAGCACATGAATTTGTATGGATTCATCATCAGTTGCCAAAGCCCAGGTTTACTGTACAGCTCATTCTTGCTGTTGCGCATTGTATGGGTTTAGACAAACATATGTTTGATGACATGCATCTACCTGTGCAGTATCACACAGAACACTCTACTCCACTAAAATTCCCCCAATCTCTGGCAACCACTGAGCATTCTGCTGATTCCATGGTTTTGTCTTTTCCAAAATGCCACAAATGTATCCTTTCCACATTGGCTTCTTTCACTTAGTATTGTCCACTGAAGTTTGTTGCATCTCTATCATGGCTTGATAGCTCATTTCTTTTTAGCAAGGAATTATCATCTGTTGTCTGTATGTACCACAGTTTACTTATCCAGTCAATTACAAAGGATATCTCAGTTGCTTCCAAGTTTTGACAATCATGAATAAAAATGTTCTAAACACTCCTGTGCAGATTTTTGTTTAGTTATAATTTTTCAACTTAGTTGTGTAAATGCAAAGGAGTACAATTGCTGGATCATATTATAAGAATGTGAGGGTACCTAAGAAGTTAATGGAATAGTGAGATTAAAAAGTAAGTTTTATTTTAATGTAAAAAGAATTTGAAATATTTCAATAGTTTTTTCATAATACACATTATGAATGAAATTTCTTGAGTCCCTTCATGTGTTTAGTTCTGTCAGACTGTTAGACTGTCAGACTGTCTACCAAAGTGGGCTGTGCTGTTTTTCATTCCTATCAGCAATGAATGAGACTTCCTGTTGCTCCACATTCTCACCAGCATTTGGTGTTGTCAGTGGTTTGGCTATTAGTATGTGTGTAGTGTTATCTCATTGTAATTTTAATTTGCAGCTCCCTAATGACATATAATGTTGGCCATCTGTTCATATGCCTACTGAAGAGCTATGTATTTCCTTTACTATGGTATCTGTTCAGGGTTACTGCCATTTTTAAATTCGGGATTTTTTTTATTTTTTATTGTTGAGCTTTAAGAGTTCTTTGTACATTTTGAATGATAATCTTCTGTCAGGTGAGTTTTTGGGCTAAAGATTTGTGATAAAGCAGCTCAAGGTGAGGCAAAATTGGCATAATCATTCCATTTAGATCCAAACTGTGGTGATTCATTTAAGCATCATTCTTTCCTAAGGCTTGGGGCTGCAGGGAAGTCTGTTGTGAGCACAAATCCAGATGAGACTTTTGTTTAAGCCAGCACAAGTTAAATTCTATGACATAATATGTACACTTATCCTTTGCCACCTGTTTGTTTTTTGTGCCCCAAGATTAATTATGTAAAAGACACTTATTTTTAAGCCACTCAGACCATCTGTCAGTTTTCTAATGGCACCAAGCTCATTACCACCCAAGAACTTGCACATGCTCTTCGCTGTGTGTGGAAAATCCCCCCCCCACTTTATTCAATTAATTCATATTTAACTTTTATGCTCCACATTCAATATAATCATTTTTAAGAGACTTTCTGAATTTTACCCAATTGAAATCAGTGCACTGTTGATTTTGTAACATAAAGTCACAATCTGACACATGTTACTTATTCTTATATAAATAGAAATTATTCTCCTATAAATATTCCCATATATATCCATGACAATTTATATACATTGTTGTATATCCACTTGTTGATCAAGTCACCCAGGGTTAGACTATTAATGCTGAAATTGTAAGATTAGACCTACCTATGTTGTTACAGCTGTATCTTCACACTTATTAGCACATCAACCCGTACAGTGACTAATAAATATTGATTGGATACATGATTGCTTGATCGCATCCATGTGTACTAGGACAACAATTCTGTATGGAAAAGGAATAGAGAACTAGTGAAGTCTGAGCACAAAGTCTCAAACTCCTATGGAAAATCCCTACTAAATGTGAAGTGAGATAATCAAGCCTGAGCACCTTTCTATTGTGGGTGCCTTGATGGTTTCATTATAACTTCTTTAAAGGCTGTTTTCTTTGAGACATAATATCTTTCAAGGCTATGGACTCTGGATTCTTGTTAACTAGTCTGATTGTAACTTAGTAAATGCATTATGTCATTTTAATAATGTACTCTTCAAGGAAAGAAGTCTAGCAGGTAGAAATAAGCATAAATTTAATTAATTCCACTAAATAAAATCAGATGATCCACAAAAAGTCATGCTCTGAAAGAAGTTCCATTCATGAAGAATAAACAAATTGCCCTAAACACATCCACTAATTTCATAAACAGAAGAAAAAATAAAAAACAAGGATATATGAAACTGGATGATTTTTAAATCAGATATTTCAAAAGAGATGGGCTGAATGTCGCTCCCCCTCTTCGTGGAGGAACGACACAGGACCCTGCGCTGTTCTTTCGTCTGCTCAGCCCTCCCCGGGTTTGCTGCTGGTTCTTCCCGGGTTGGCTGCCGTCCCTTCCACCTCCGTGGAAGGGCAGTTCCCCCTGCCACATTCCCCACTTCCGCGGGGGAGCGGCACACCGCCGGCCGGCTCTCTCAGGGGCTGCACAGGTGTTCCTTCAGATAGATGTTCCCCTTAGATGTTCCTGGTGCATGTTGTCTCTCTCCTCCTTTATAGTCTTCTTCCACCAATCCCAACTCTGCTACCCACACGCCGAGTACGCTGCTCTCCTCCAATCAGGAGCAGGTCCCACAGTTTATTGGTTGAACTGGAGGCAGCTGTGTAGAAGCTGTTTCCCTTCTCAGCGCCATATTGTGGGAGAGCAGATGCATAGAATAAGTCTTAATTCCAGTAACTTAGTCTAGTCCGAGTTGCTCCCAGTTGCTCCCCACAGCTGAATATGTGCAATAAACTTGAGCCACCTTTTTTTTTTCTTAAATAACCATACATCAATTATCTGTTTGAGACACCCTGTTGTCATAAGATGCACATTAATTTCTACCAACATTGGTGAACAGCCAATGTAGGTAGGACTAATGGGGCCCTACCTTCTGTAATTAGGGATGCCATCTAACTTTGTTACTGCTTGAGATTAGGTCTTAACTGAAATCACTTATATGTAACTGTTGTTGTTAATGAGAAAGGTTATTAAATATGGATTATGTATTTCATAGTCTAGCTAGCTGGCCATCTTGAACTTCATTCTCCCCATCTGCGACCCTTTACAACACATTAAGCACACCTTTGCAGCAGCAGCCCTATTATGGTTAATCATGCTGAGAAAGAGATTGCGCTAAACGTATTACCAAGACACTGACATGAACCAAATGCCTGTCAGAGGGGTTAGAGAACAAAGAGCTAAATCGAGGCTCTGTGTGTTCAGTGGACTTTGAGTTTTTACATCAATGGTATCTGAATGCTTCTTTCCATCAATATTAGTATTGCTGGCTTCTGCAATTACAGTGATACATGGCCACATGTTTTCTTACTAAGACTAATAATAGTCAATTCATTCACTTGGTTGGGACATTTACATGCAAATTTTCTGTTTACTAACCTGTAATGTGCATACTCTTTTGTAAAAATAATAAGTACATGGAGTTCTAGGAAAGGACATAAGACTTTTAAATTGTTTTTAAAAAAGTAGATATCAGATAGTAGGAAGTATGATGATCTTGGAACATATGCACACTGCTATATTGATAGTTTTCATTTTTGGAAATTCTTTGCCTCATGTAAACATTCTATCAATGATACAGCCTTGTGATAAGAATGGAAATGTCCATGGGAGATGGCCAGTGACTGGAGGAGAATATGCACTGAGAGCCTAGATACATGGAGAGGAGACTCGGTTCCTGTGCAGGAGCCACGGAACTGGCTCCTGTGTGTATCGAGGGGGTTTGTTAAGTGGCATTGATCTGGCTCAGCCTTAAAACGGAAAATGATGACAAATCTGAAGGACAAGGCTAACAGAAAGGAGTCGGAGATCAAGAAATAAGCTTCTAACAAGGGACAAATATTCCCTCTGTTTTGTGTGGGGCATAAGCTGCGTATTATGTGAGAAGAAAGTAATCATGGAAAGACACTAACCTATCCACACATGGCTGAGGAAGTCATCAATTCCCAAGTAAACTTTAGTAAAATCCACATAGTAGCTTTAACTCCCAGGGAATCTTTCATTTAAATATGCAATTCAGTTTTGATTCATGTATTTACAGCCTTAATATTTGCATGCCTTTCACTAAAAAATTCTACTCCCAGGAATAGTTATTTTGAAATCATGATTATTAGCTAGTACATATATGATACTTATTGTGAGTTGGACAGTTTTCACATTTTATATACATATAAAGTATCAACTAATTCACACAATGACTTTATGCAGTAGTTACTAAGATAGAAGACAAGTAGCTAACCTCAGGTCACATAGTTATTGGCACAAAAGGCTGCACACTCAGAGTGTCTGGTTCCTGGGACTAGCGTTCTTAACCATTGAAGAACACTGAGCACCCTCTGAGTCTGCAGGTTCTGCACCATACTCAACAACCACAGATCAAAAATACTCAAAAAGATCACTTCTGTCCTGAATGTGCAATTTTTCTTGTCATTGCTACCTAAGCAACACAATAATTACATAGCATTTGCATTGTATTGGGGACTATAAATAATCTACAGATGACTTAAAGTACATGGGAGTATATGAGTAGGTAATATGCAAATTTTCTATAAGGAACTTGAGCACCCACATAGTGCGGTATCCATGGGAAGGGAGTGTCCTGGAACCACCTCCCCACGAATGTGGATGGATAATTGCAATTCTTCTCATAGTGTTGGGGATGCTAGCTAACATTATGAACTTTTCTTAGATGCACTATTGGGGATTAATTAAGAAAGTTAGGTATATATGCATAACAGAAGACATGAAATATTATTTGATAATATAGAAAATAATCATGTTGTATGGATTAAACAGAAAAGTGACCTTAGTCATGGATCATGGATGCTGTGGAGTAGAATTCCCAGTCGACCAGAGAAAGACTTGGAATATGAACAGAAATAAAGCTCTGTTGCTTTTAATCATTGAAATTGTGACTTTATTGTTACTGCAGTGTAATTTGGCCATTTTCATGAACACAATTAATAATTGGTAGAAACTCTAAATATAAAGACAGAATCTGAAGAAATAATGTAAGCCTAGAGATGACCATGAATTGTAACCACCTAGCAAATTACGCTGGAACTAAATAAAACACAGAAGAACTCTAATTCAATTACCGTGACCATTGAAATTAGACACATCCAGGGCTAGCACTGTGGCATAGCAGGTTAAATCCCTGGCCTGAAGCACTGGTATCCCATATGGGCATCAATTCTTGTCCCGGCTGCTACTCTTCCAGTCGAAATCTCTACTATGGCCTGGGAAAGCAGTAGAAAATGGCCCAAATGCTTGGGCCCCTGCACCCATGTGGGAGACTGGGAAGAAGCTCCTGGCTCCTGGCTTCGGATCAGCTCAGCTCTGGCCGTTGCGGACATCTGGGGAATGAAACAGCAGATGAAAGACCTCTGTTTCTGTCTCTACCTCTCTGTAACTCTGTCTTTCAAATAAATAAAATAAAATCTTGAAAAAAAAATAAATCAGACATCCATTTTAAGCCGATTCTTTTAACTACTACTAATACTAAAACACTTCAGTCTCCTTATCTGAAAATGTGAAAAATTTGCTGTGAGAATTCAATAAAGTAAAAAATCTAAGACACGTGGCACTAAACCTTGCACAAGATAATAAATCAAACCACTGTAGCTTTTATTATTTATGGAGTGCTCATGTCAGCATCAGGATAGAGCCACAAGTTAGAGCTTACAGCTGTTGGTGAGAGGAGATCTAATTTGTGTTGTCAGGCAACAACTCACTTTTCTTCATGGTTTAATCACATTTAGAATCTGAACAAGAGAGGTGGGAGGATAGGGAGGGTTTGTTCCACACCTCATCTACTATTTAGGGTCCAGTGACCATAATTGTTGCAAGTAAAAACCCAATGTTCCTTAAATAAATTCAAAAGTGAGTGAACCAGTAAAATGGGTGTGAATTTCTTTGTAAGTTCTCATGCTGTGGGACATTTTTGTTTGACATCTGATCTCATGGACTCAGGGAGTCACAATGACCTGCCCGGGAGATGAACACCCCTAACACCTCACTGAGCAATCATGGGGAACATTCGCGGAGCTTCATCAGGGCGGTGGCAGTTGTTTTTTGTTTTGAACATTAAATAAGAGCTGAAATTAAAGTATGTAGTTTTTAAAAATTTTGTTTTTTATTTTTAAGGGATTTATTAATACATTAGATTCTCAGAGTAAGAGCAAATGCATGATAATTCAGTTCTCATCCATTCTCATGTTAATGTGATATTAATACAAAGAAAGCAGATTCCATGTATTTCATAGTTACAATTTTAAGAATATAATGATACTGCCATTCCTCCCTCTCTCCCTCTCCCTCATTCTTTCTTTGATAACATATTTTTCATTTACTTTATATTCAACTGCTTAGTGCTCCACTACATAAGGAGTTCAATAAGCAAAAGATCAAAGTTCAGCAGTAATATAGGAAAAGGCTGTAAACAATAATCAAATGCAAGTGTGTTCATTTCATTTGTATATAGTAAATTGTAAAATTATCATGGATCATTAAAACTACAGTGGCATAGCATTGTTAGCCATTGGTTTGACAAAGATATAAAACAGAGTTTCACAAAACTATATTTGCAACAATACTGATGTACACAGGTTTTTTTTTGTTGTTGTTCTTTTAGTTTTTTAAAAAATATTTTCAGGGATCATTTCCACAATTTGTAATGGAGCTTTTGTTTTAGTATTTATTGTTGCCATTAATTTTTATTTATTTGAGAAACAGCAAGACAGAGTTATTCCCATCCCATTTTACCCCGTAAATGCACACGGCAGCCTCAAAGGAGGCCAGGGACCAAAGCCAGGAGTCAGGAACTCAATCCAAGTCTCCTATGTGTGTGACAAGAATAAATTGCTTGAGTCATCAGTGCTGCCTCTCAGGGTCTGCATTAACAGGAAACAGGTAAGGAGCAGCAGCCAGGACTCTAATCCAGACTCTCTGGTGTGACACACAGGCACCCTAACAGGCAGCTTCCAGGCCTGATTTTTGATGGGCCACACGCATTAAGTGTGTGTTATAGAGAGATTAGGGTTAGTTTGAACATAGCTGGTGCCAGCTCTGTGGCATAGTGGGTAAAGCGGCCGCCTGCAGTGCTGCCATCCCATATAGTTGCTGGTTCTAGTCCCGGCTGCTCCACTTCCGATCCAGCTCTCTGCTGTGACCTGGGAAAGCAGTAGAAGATGGCCCAAATGCTTGGACCCCTGCATCCATGTGAGAAACACGGAAGAAGCTCCTGGTTCCTGATCAGCGGGACTCTGGTCATGGATGGAAGACCTCTCCCTCTCTCTCTCTCTCTATCTGCTTCTGCTTTCTCTGTGTAACTCTTTCAAGTAAATAAATAAATCTTTAAAAAAAGAAATAAAGCTGAAATCTCACATTCTTACTGACTTCACTGTTCTATATGACTAAAAATATACAGAATAACCTGTAACATATAACTGGAACAGATGCAGCAAAGATGAAGAGGAATACATGCTTTATAGAACAGAAAACAATGAAAAAAGAAGAAAACGCACAGCAGTAGCACATAGAAGAGTAGTGATGGTGATAATAATATAAAATTAATGCCATAATATTAGAATACAAGGGGTATCAAAATGCTCTTAAAATGGAATTAAAATGAAAGTTTATATTTGTGCAAATAAACTTTTGAATTCCATACACAGCTTTTTCATAATGCACATTTTTATGAACATTTTGAAAACATTTCATACACTCCCTTCTATTACATTTAACAAGTCTTAACCTACATGAGCTCTGAACAATCTGATGAAAATGTGTTCCATGATTATATAGCTAGGAACAAAATGTTGGCAAATTCTGCTTTTAACAAGGTTTGTATTACCATGTTTCTTCAGGAAAAATGTTCCTTTTATAAGTTTTTAAAACTTTTTTATTTGTTTATTTTCATTTTATTTGAAAGGTGGACAGACGGATGTAGAGAAATTTCCATCTATTGGTTTACTTCCCAGTTGCCTGCAACATGGAGGGCTGGGCTGGGCTGGGCTGAATCCAGAAGCCCAGAGCTCAGTTCATGTCTCCCCAGCTGGTGGCAGGGACTCAACTTGCTGAGTCATCATCTGCTGCTCTCAGGATGTGCATTGGTAGGAAGGTGGAGTCAAGGTAGAGTAGCTGAGACTTAAACCAGTACTCTGATGTGGGGTGTGGCCATCCCAAGTGGCAAATTTACCGCTGCACCACACAACCACTCTGAAAGATGTTTCTTTTAATTTTGAATGTCCACTTATCATTGAATATTAATATGGAGAAAAACCATGTTTTATAGACAGATTTGCTCTGGAAGTCATTAGAAAAAAGTTCTTAGATATCCAGGGGAAGAAATAAGAAATCAATATCAATTCAACTAACTGCTGTTTTAATCTTAATAGCCTGAAGTCCTATAAAGTTCAAGGAGATTATGTCCTTATTTTGTCCATTGTTTTGTAAGATAACAAATATTTCAGGCAGGTGTTATGAAGAATTTAGTTATATTTAACCGAAAGTCCAAATGGCATGACACAGGCTCTGAGAGGGTCTCTTCGCTATGCTATCCAATGGCAGATGGCAACCGTGGGAACTGGTGTAAGAAGAAAGATTAGATCTTGATACAGGAAACTAGAAACAGACAAGGCTCCCACAATCCCTTCCAAGGGCACCCTCAAGTGACTTAAGGCCTCACCACTTAAAATCCCCACCTCTCCAAATTGCTACACTGAGTACTGAGGTTCCAACATATAAATTTTTCAGGGAGGTACTTGAACCACATCTAATCCATAGCACATTGTTTACTTTTAAAGTAAATTCTAGTAGTCCTGGTCGGCGCCGCGGCTCACTAGGCTAATCCTCCGCCTTGCGGCGCTGGCACACCGGGTTCTAGACCCGGTCGGGGCGCCGGATTCTGTCCCGGTTGCCCCTCTTCCAGGCCAGCTCTCTGCTGTGGCCCGGGAGTGCAGTGGAGGATGGCCCAAGTGCTTGGGCCCTGCACCCCATGGGAGACCAGGAGAAGCACCTGGCTCTTGCCATCGGATCAGCGTGGTGCGCCGGCCACAGCGCGCCAGCCATGTCGGCCATTGGAGGGTGAACCAACGGCAAAGGAAGACCTTTCTCTTTGTCTCTCTCTCTCACTGTCCACTCTGCCTGTCAAAAAAAAAAAAAAAAAAAAAAAAGTAAATCCTAGTAGTCCTAATACTTTTTTAAAGGCTTATATGCAAGGAAAAACTATCGACAAATAAATCAAAATCTTATTTAAATTATCGTGCAAAACAATACAAGTGACTTCTTTTATTTATTTTTAGACTGAAATTGAATTCAATATCAATATTTTTGTATTATATATCTGGCTGGTAATTATTACAGAAAACAGTTCCCATGAACGGCATATTTAATCCTCCGCCTTGCGGCGCCGGCACACCGGGTTCTAGTCCCGGTCGGGGCGCCGGATTCTGTCCCGGTTGCCCCTCTTCCAGGCCAGCTCTCTGCTGTGGCCAGTGAGTGCAGTGGAGGATGGCCCAAGTACTTGGGCCCTGCACCCCATGGGAGACCAGGAGAAGCACCTGGCTCCTGCCATCGGATCAGCGCAGTGCGCCGGCCACAGCGCGCCGGCAGCGGCGGCCATTGGAGGGTGAACCAACGGCAAAGGAAGACCTTGCTCTCTGTCTCTCTCTCTCACTGTCCACTCTGCCTGTCAAAAAAAAAAAAAAAAAAAAAGATTAAAAAGCACAGATTCTTCTCTGACTTTATAGGATTTTGAATAATCTAACAATTGTCTTTGTCCTATGTATTCTAAACTTTGCTATTTGAAAACTTTAAATTTTAAGGAAATACAAATTACCCAAAGACAGGATATATTAAAATATTATGGCATTATCCAATTGTCATTCTTTTACCTTTCTTATGCTATAGGAATAGATTTTATTCTGTGACACTTGATCTTAAGTTGATCAATCTAATGCATATGTGAGCATGTATGTAGGTACTTCAAAAGGCTTATGGAAAATGGAATTAAGAAATATATTCATTTTGCTGCAAAAATTTGAAATCCATGTGTATTCTATTCATAAAATGTTTTCCACATATTATGAAAAAATTACTTTGAATTTTTTGCACCAAAACAAAGTCATACTTCCAGTTCAATTTTTCACAATTTTTTTTGAAATACACTCGTAAACATCACTAAATTCTAATTATTCTGTTGAAATAACATTTTTAGGAAGTAGAAGGCAGAAGCCAGTCCCAGATATTAGTTATCTCTGCATCTCATGGTCTTCTAATTTTCAAGAATGTCTCATATCTGTGTTTATAATATTACCAAGACTTTCCTCTTTCTATTTAATGTATATATATAACATAATTTTTTTAAACGTGATATTGGTTAAAAACATATTTTAAATCAGAGCGACAAAAGGCTAACATTTATTTTACTGTATCAACACAAAAATATTAGGAAAATGTTTATTTAAGGGATTTTTCAAACTTTAATTTAGGGTTCACAGATTGTGTTGTGAACCATTTACTTAATAAAAATGTTTATATTTTCCTTAACAAAGCACCTTTCCTGCACTGTTAATATACAACCTTAGGAGTTTATTATAAGTGAAACAAACATGCAATCTCAAAACAGTAGAGAGGATTTTCTTTTCCTAAAATTCAATTTTTTGTTTACTTACGTTGGGATGCAGAAAGACAGAGAGAGAGGCATAGAGACCTCCCATCCCCTGGTCCACTCCTCAAATGCCTACACTGACAGGGCATCAGCTGGATCTGAAACTGGGAGTCAGGAACTCTATCCAGGTCTAGAAGTATCACTGCTGCCTCCCAGGTATGCATTAGCAGGAAGCTGGGGTCAGGGACCACAGCTGGGTACTGAACCCAAGTACTTCAATGTGGACCATGGGAATCTTAAGTTCTACACTAAATGGCCTCTCCAAGAAGGGATTTTTTTTTTTTTTTTTTGAAAGACAGAGTTACAAGGAGAGGGGTAGACAGTGGTAGTAGCCAGGGCTGGGTCAGGCTGAAGCCAGGAGTCAGGGGCTTCATCTGGATCTCCCATATGGGTAGCAGGGCCCCAAGCAATTGGGTCATCTTCCACTGCTTTCCTGGGTGCATTAGCAGAGAGGTGGATCCTAAGTGGAGCAGCTCGGAATCAAATCAACACCCAGATGGGATGCTGAAGTCCCAGGCAACAGCTTTACCCACTATACCACAATACCAGCACCAACGGCAGATTTTTGAATGTTCTCACCACAAAGAAGTCATAAATGTCCAAGTTGATGGATAGACAACTTTCCTGATCCGATCATTACACATTGTGTAAATGTAACCTGTTAGTATATATAATTGCTGTGTTTCAATTTTAAAATTTAACACATAGATATACATGCAGATGATACTCAGACATAAGATATTTATAAAGTAAATATTTCCAAATCGACACTTATAACTAATGATTTTTATTTTCATCTGCGTATTTTATTACCTATAAATAGCAAATATACTTAAAATGGAAATTCAAGGAATATACAGAAATGGAAATTCAGTCATGTGGTTAAGATACATAATTCTAATGTGAAAGATTTGGTCATAGCATGTAGGAAAATAAAAACAAGAAAAGTTAAACTATTTTCCAGATGGCCTCTCACCAAAGCTATTGCGAACTTTAACTACATAGTTTGTCAGGAACAATTTTACAGGACCAGCATTCACGTTGCTGTTTCTCCTTTCTGTTTTCCAATAAAGAACTCTTGTACCTATCTTCATTCTGACTCTGAGGAAGGTTGGCAATTCCTCATTCTTTTGTGTATTTGACTTCCCATATTGCCTAGAAATAAATTTTTTTAAAGATTTATTTACTTATCCAAAAGTCAGAGTTTCGGAGAGAGATGGAGAAAAGAGAGAGACAGAGAGAGAGAGAGAGAGAGAGAAGGAGAGGGAGAGGGAGAGAAAGAGAAAGCTTCTATCTGTAGATTCACTTCTCAAATGGCTGCTTGGCAGGCCTGGGCCAACCTGAAGCTAGGAACCTGAAATTGGGTCTCCCACATGGGGGCAAGGACCAAAGCACTGGGCTATCTATGTTCTGCTGCTTTCCCTGGAGCAAGGAGCTGGATCAGAAGTGGAGAAGCTGAGACTCCAACCAGGGCCCATATGCGATGCTAACATCCCAGGCAGTGGTTTAAGCTGGTGAGCCATACAGGCCCCCAGCAATACATTTTAATTTTGCTTTTACTCAGTGATGTTTCTAGGATATTTGACACCTGGGGCATATAATTTTTAATACCCTTTCATTTGAAAACTATACCCAGTAATAATCAAAAAGCAAAACAAATACATATTTTATCTGTGAACTAAAATCTGTGCTTCCCAACTGGAAATACCATACCTGTCTACTCTAAGTCTCTGTCTTAGGTTTTAAGTACAAATGTAAATCCCAAGTGGCTACACAGAAATAAGACCCTGTTTACTCGAGTTCTGTTTCTTTATATTTACAGTATATTTGGAAACAGATGTTTAAATAAGGGAATGTACAGTATCACAAGGGATAAAGGCACAAATGAATGCATAACTGTGTAACTTGGAGTTTTCCAAATTCATTTGTATGTGGATTAATGTCAAATAAATTATTAAAGGGTAAACTAAGAGTCAAAGGGATCACACAACAAGACTAGTGTCTGCGAATACTAACTGATAGAATAAAAAAGGGAGAGAACGATCCAACATGGGAAGTGGGATACACAGCAGACACATAGAATGGCAGATGTCCTAAACAGCACTCTGGCCTCAGAATCAGCCCTTAATGCAGTCGGATCTGGCTGGCATGGAAAGCCAAGACACTCTGGTAAAAAAAAAAACAAAAAAACAAAAAAAAAAAACTAAAACTAAGAGATCTCTGCGAGTGAGATCCCAGTGGAAAGAGGAAAGAACAGGGTCATCAAAGAAGGAGGTACCTTTCTCTGAAGGGAGAAGAGAACTTCCACTTTGACTATGACCCTGTCTGAATAAGATCTAAGTCAGCGAACTCAAAAGGCTTCCATAGCCTTGGCAACTCATGACTAGAGCCTAGGGAGATTACTGATGCCATAAACGAGTGTCAAATTGTTAAGTCAACAACAGGAGTCACTGTGTACTTACTTCTCATGTGGGATCTGTCCTTAATGTGTTGTCCCATGTGAAGTAATGCTATAACTAGTACTCAAACAGTATTTTACACTTTGTGTTTCTGTGTGGGTGCAAACTGATGAAATCTTAATATATACCAAATTGATCTTCTGTATATAAAGAGAATTGAAAATAAATCTTGATGTGAATAGAATGGGAGAGGAAGCGGGAGATGGGAGGGTTGTGGGTGGGAGGGAAGTTATGGGGGGGGAAAAGCCATTGTAATCCATAAACTGTACTTTGGAAAATTATATTTACTAAATAAAAGTTTTAAAAAATTTTAAAAAAAGGGTAAACAATCACAAATGTGAAACATGTGCATGTGCTTGTATGTTAAAAAACTCAACAGTAGTTGCAGCAATTATTTAAAATATTTATACCAACAGTGTATTGGGAATGGGGTGGACTATTTCTCACTGACTTTGTTTACAATTGCCCATATATAATAACAAAAAGAAGACTGGACTTTAGTTGTCTTTATTACTGTCTTCAAATCGTCCAGGGACAACACATCCCTAACTGCTTGCACCTGGGGCAGACCATCCCCAAGACCAAGCTTTAGGGACCATTCATCCCTTTTATGCCCATGTCTAGATTGTGTCTGTTAATATTTTCTATGTGAAGTAAATTTTTTGATGAATGGATTATTAAGCCGATTATTTTGTTTTTCTAGACTTAAAGGAAATACCATCAAGCACATGAAAACCACAATATGGATCTTGTTCTTTATATAATTGTTTTCTGTTATAACTAAAAACCCTTAAAGCATGCACTTTCTTTCCTATAGTTTTAGACTATGTGGCATAGGACATCAAATGTGATTTACTCATTATAGTTTGCACAGCAGTTTTTGGTATGCCAAATAATATATTTCAAAATAAAATAAATAGGACAATATTAGTGAATCACTAGCAGAATGCCTGAAACCCAATGCACACGGAAGACGTTTAAATTCCCTCTTTCTAAATTATGATGCCAGGCATTTGAAAAGTGGAGAAGGGGCCAGCGCTGGGGTGTAGAAGGTAAAGCCGCCACCTGCACAGCCGGCATCCCATATGGGTGCTGGTTCTAGTCCCAAATGCTCCATTTCCAATCCAGCTCTCTGCTATGGCCTGGGAAAGCAGTAATAGATGGCCCAAGTCTTTGTGCCACTGCCCTCACGTAGGAGACCTGGAAGAAGCTCCTGGCTCCTGGCTTTGGATTGGTGCGGCTCCGGCCATTGCGGCCAATTGGAGAGTGAACCAGCAGATGGAAGACTTCTCTCTCTGCCTCTCTTCCTCTCTGTGTAACTCTGACTTTCAAATAAATAAATAAATTCTAAAAAAAAAAAAAAAAGAAAGGTAGAGAAGAGCGTTAGAAGAATAGAGAGGAAAAGTCACCATACTCTAGAGACCAGTTTTCAGTCCCTATTATTAAAATAAGCTTTATATGTGTTATTGGGGGAGTGGAGACTCATAAATAAAAGTTTGTATTCCCATTTTAACTTCTGAAACAATTAGAAAAGCACAAATATTGTAAAAATGGAAATATAATTTTCATTTCATATTCCTTCATGCTTGTTTTACTACATAAAAACAAAAACTGTTTGGAGCTTCCCCTTGCCATCTTGAGAATTTCATACTCCTCATATTTTCATAGTATAAATGAAGAAAAATAAGTGCGATTCTAATTTCTCAGGATTTATTAAGAAAATATTGAAAAATATATTTTTAAATGCTATCTTTTCTCATTTAACAATTTTTTTCAATTTGATTTGTAAATTATAGGTATGGCCAGCAGAAAAGTAAGGAGGGAGTGCTTACTAATAGAGAGTCAATACTGTAGGACTTTTAAAAAATAAATACTTTGACCATAATAATTCATTATTTTAATCAAATATGCATACTCTATTTAACAAATAGTATTTGATGTATTGACCAATTCTGATAAGTACACATGTACGCTTGTGGTAGAGTTTCTGCAAAACAGCTGCAATCATTTCTATTTTTTTTCTTTATCAAGGGCTCTGGGTAGATGGCATGAGTGCTTCTCCTATTGAGTCTGGACTCAGCCTTATTAATCAAAATTGACTTGTCAATATGATATCAAATGAGAATCAAGCATCTTTGTGTGTGCACTGGGGATTGCTTTCTCTTTGCTGTTTTGGTGAGACTACCAGCTCAGACAAGCCTGCTGGCTAATGAGATCAAGGCCTTTTCATTCCAGTTATTTCTGCCACCATGCTCAACAGCTGGCCCAGTGCCAGATATATGAGGAACTACAACTGCTTGACTAGATATAGACATGGAAAAGTGCTTAACATAAGTCAGCTAGCCCTGCTTAGACCAGACCAGCTGCTCAGCTAACCCACACAGCTATGGGCTAAATAATATGCTTGTGATTGTTAAATCAAAAACAGGAGTCATTGTGCACTTTCTCCCCATGTAGGATCTCTGTCCTTAATGTGTTGTACTATGCGAATTAATGGTAAAACTAGTAGTCAAACAGTACTTTATACTTTGTATGTCTGTGTGGGTGCAAACTGTTGAAATCTTTACTTAGTATATACTAAGTTGATCTTCTGTATATATAGATATATAAAGATAATTAAAAATGAATCTTAATGAAGAATGTGATGGGAGAGGGAGTAAGAGATGGGATGGTTTGCAGGTGGGAGGGTGGTAATGGGGGGGGGAACTGCTGTAATCCAAAAGTTGTACTTTCAAAATTTATATTCATTAAATTAAATTTTAAAATAATAATAATATGCTTGTGGTTTTTTACCAATAAATTTGGAAGTCGTTTATTACATAGTGAAATTTGTCAAATGATATTGGTAGAAAATTTGCAAACATGAAGCCAATTCCATTCAAAGATGAAGTTTGTTTTAAACTTAAAAAAAAAAAAAACTCAATGTAGACACAGGTTGTCCTGATACTACCACCTGTAGTTGCTGTTCTTTTTGCTAATAAAATACATAGATCATATCCTATTTGCCAATATGATGACTGCATTGGAAAGCAAACTGTTGACTTTTTGGACTCTTTGGGAAAATGTACAGCATGACACATTCTTATATCTACTTATTGTATATTTTAAAGTTTTGCCAATCAGTATTAACTCATTCATTCTTTAAAGAATACTATATTTTAATCCAAATTATAAAGGAAAAAATACATTGAGACAAAGAGTCTAGATTATAAGTCTAAAATATTCAAGTAGTAAATTGACTAATTAAGATGCAAATGTGTGTTTTTCTGTCTCAAAAATCATTTAAATATTTCTCAGTCTGCAAAATATTTTTACAATTTTTATAAACACGCAAGACTACTAGAACTTAGAGATTTTAGAAATATTTATCATCACTTGCAAAGATGAAAAGCAGTGATCTGGAGAAGTTAAGTCAATGTTTCACAACATCAGAGGGGCAGCGTGGGAACCTGAACCTTCATTACAAGAAAGTAGAGTCTCAATTCTAACACAGTAACTATGGGCCCTGTACACTGTACACTGCAGATCTCAGCCTTTGTGTAACCAAGATAGAATGTGAAAGTAGATTAATTGCAGGTAGGCATGGCAAAGATGTACAAAACATTACATCAAAACTTCTGAGGTTGGCAATTGCTAATGTTCCAACATCACATGATAGTGTATCTGTGCAAACCTCAAATTTCTTGGCTTTCTAACTTGAAGAATTTTCAAGAAGACAATTCAATGAGCATTTGTATAAATCTACCAATATGCGTCCCTTGTTTGGGATGAAAATATAGCTGGTATTTTGACTTGCAAGTTTCAAGCAAATTCAAGCAGGATTCTCTCTAATCAATTCAATAAGACCTATAGCCAGATTTATCTATTTTAAAGAAAACATCTGAAAGGACTCTTTTAAAATCATTACAGAAAATGAAATGTCAGTAATGGTGTTTTGGCACCAGAAAGTCTCCAATTAAGGAGCAAATGTAAACTTCCCCTTATCTGATTTTCAGTCACCTATTCCAGATTTCTAGGTTACCTCTGATCTTGTGTCCTTAAATTTTTTTCTCATTATATGGTCCCTATTTGTAATATTGTGTTTGATAGTATAATTCAATTTAAGAAAGTAGAAGAATTGCATGCTTTAGAATTTTCAACATTTGGAAAAGAATTTGCTTCCCGATCTTATCTACAACAGATTATTTTACATTCTCAGTCGAATACACCATGACTGAGACATTATTGTAATCAGCAGGTTGTATAGTCTTTGGAGTCATAAATATATAATGACTGTATATTATATTCAGGCACTGAGGGATCAAGTGTTGATTAACCATATCTATTCAGACTTTGGTACAATAGCCTGACCAGTCTCTTTAACAGTGAGAATTTCTTTATTATAAAATAGCATGATTTACTCTATCCTGCCCTCCTCCATTCTCTATTCCAACCTCTTCCATTTTTGCTCTGTATTATCTACCTTCATTTGATATATTATAAATTAACTTGTTTTTTAATTGTTGTTTCATATAAGTTCCATGAGATCAGTGACATTCTCTCTCAATTTCTGTACCCTCCTCGCTGAAAATGGTCCCTAAAACTAGTAAGTGCTCAATATATATTTTTGAATGGATGATTTAAAATTTTTCCTGTCTTTTCTGGTTATATAAAATCTTGTGAAGGCACTTACCCTTTTGAAACTTGAGTTTTCAGAACAACAGTTGGAAGTTTGAGTTGTGTTCCCCAGCTCCTATTGTACATCTAGTCAAAGTAGCTTCTCCTTACTCCACTGCCTCTTCAAATTTACTTTGGGGTTTCTCATGGTATATCTATGTGAAATATGAATAAGCACACTGCATGTATCTATTCACTGTCTCTCCTCTTTTACCCCTTTTTTACCTTTCTTCTCCCTTCCTCTTCCCTCTTCTCTGCCTCCATTTCTCACTCTGCCCCTCTAGACTCTCTCAGCCTTTAGTACCCACAGGTAAGCTGCTAATTACAGGTGTTGATATCTCCCACTAGGCACATACTTTTTTTTCGGAATGGCTCTGAGTTCCCAACACAAATAGCTAAAGTTTTATATTTGGGCTGTGAGGATAAATTCTCTTCCAGAAGATGTCCATTGTGCCAATTCAAATAGAATCCCAGAAGACTTGATTGATCTTCTCGTTACACACTCCTCAGCTAAATGAGGGAACCAATTTAAGCTAATAAACTCTCACTGCATTTTTGCCATACATTCCGTGGAGAAATTAGGCAGCAAATGAGTATTAGTTTCTGTTCAGAATCTAGAATGGAAATACAGTTTATTACTAATGGATCTACAATGGATTTAAAGCTTATTCATTCTAATTTTCTAATTTAATGTATGAGAAAGCTAACCCACAACAGACCAAGTGAGCTGAGTTAGTGACTAGCAAGGAGTAAGGGTAGTAGAGACCAAATATGCCAAGGAAAAAGTATAGGGAGAGTGGTTTTGAAACGACAATCATTGCTTGCACGCACTTGTGTTTGTGTTCACTTTGTTAAAGGTGTTCTTTCACCCCTGGGCTTTGCTCTGTTATTAGTCAGCAACACAGTCAACAATTACTTGGTTCAGGCAGGAAATCACATGGCAGCAGCAGAAACTAAGAGGGAATAAATGTGCAGCTTTTGTATCTTAGAAGCCTAATGACTAGGCCCGGGGAATGGTAGAAATAAGTGTTTAGGCAGGGGTACTCTTTCCTGTAGCTGGGAGAGAAACACTGAGAAGCAGATTGGCCTGAGGGGAGAGAGGTCTGTGGGCCCAGAACGAAGGAATAGGAGATTAAGGAACCATGCAGGAGAAAGGAGCAAGAATGCAGAGAAGGTGAGAACACCCTCTATCTCATATGCCTCAACTACCCCTTTGGGATGAAATGTCCCAAATTTCCAATGGACACAAACATAGTTGGGCTCAGAACCTAAACTTTCCCTCATATTGACATTTAGATTCAGCTTTAGACTTTGACTATTGGGCAGCATGGCCATCCTTGCTTCTTTCTTTGAATATCTACATAAAACTCTCTCTGGCAAAAGGGATGTTGCTGTAGTATAGCTGGTTAAGCCACCACCTGCAACACCAGCATCCCATAAGGATGCTGCTCCACTTCCAGTCCAGTTCCCTCCTAAAGTGCTTGGGAAAACAGCAGAAGATGGCCCGAGTGCTTGGCCTTTACACCCACGTGGGAGACCCAGACAAAGCTCTTCACTCCTGGCTTTGGATTGGCCCAGCTCCAGCAGTTGCAGCCATTTAAGGAGTGAACCAGCAGATGGAAGGTATCTCTCTCTCTCTCTCTCTCTCTCTCTTTCCTTCTGTCTCTGTCTCTTTCTGTAACCCTGCCTTTCAAATCAATAAATCTTTAAATCTTTTTAAAAAAAACCTCTTTGGCAAAACCATCAAATCAACTTCACAAGCCCACCTCGTTTGTTTTTTTTTTTTTTCACTTTTATTTAATGAATATAAATTTCCAAAGTACAGCTTATGGATTACAATGGCTTTTTCCCTCCCATAACTTCCCTCCCACCTGCAACCCTCCCATCTCCCACTCCCTCTCCCCTTCCATTCACATCAAGATTCATTTTCAATTATCTTTATATACAGAAGATCAATTTAGCATATATTAAGTAAAGACTTCAACAGTTTGCACTCACACAGAAACACAAAGTGTAAAATACTGTTTGAGTGCTAGTTATAGCATTAAATCACAATGTACAGCACATTAAGGACAGAGATCCTACATGAGGAGTAAGTACACAGTGACTCCTGTTGTTGACTTAACAAATTGACACTCTTGTTTATGGCGTCAGTAATCACCCTAGGCTCTAGTCATGAGTTGCCAAGGCTATGGAGGCCTTTTGAGTTCGCCAACTCTGATCTTATTTAGACAAGGTCATAGTCAAAGTGGAAGTTCTCTCCTCCCTTCAGAGAAAGGTACCTCCTTTGATGACCTGTTACATGCCCACTTCCTTATCCATCTATTTTCCTTCATTACTACAACACTTTGGTATGATGCACCTTCATATCACCCATGTTCCTAACTAGTTTCTTTTTTTTAAAGATTTTATTTTTTTATTTGAGAGGTAAAGTTACAGACAGTGAGAGGAAGAGACAGAGAGAAAGGTCTTCCATCTGCTGGTTCACTCCCCAGGTGGCCGCAACGGCCGGAGCTGCGCCAATCCGAAGCCAGGAGCCTGGTGCTTCCTCCAGGTCTCCCTTGTGGATGCAGGGTCCCAAGGGGTTGGGCCATCCTCCACTGCTTTCCCAGGCCACAGCAGAGAGCTGGACTGAAAGAAGAGCATCTAGGACTAGAATCTGGTTCCCATATGGGATGCCAGAGTTGGAGGTGGAGGATTGATCAAGTGAGCCACGGCGCTGGCCCCCCTAACTAGTTTCTTAGTAGTTTATTTCCTCTCTTGTCCTGATAAAATACATGACTTACATAGGATCCCAGGTGATTGAAAAGTTAACAATATCATTTCCGTCCCTTCAGTGATGTCTCATGTCATTCACAGTGATGTCTAACATGGTTTCCTGGCTTACAAAGCTGTTGTTACATTGGTCCCCATATACTTCTCCAAGCTTCTCTTCTACCTCTTCACTTGCTTATCATGCCACAGTCATCCTGGCATTCTCAAAAATTCCTCTACAATTCCGAGATTTTCCTATGTTAGGCTATTTTCTCTCACTCTTCCCTCTTCTCAGACTGCAGTTTTCCTTAATGTTTGGATAGTTACTTACTTCCTTTCAGTCAGACCTCAGTGTAAGTGTTCACAATACAATTTTCTGATGGCTAGATGCGATGGAGCCACCCAGTCATTCTTCACCACACAAGATCTCGCTCCTCACGATAACATTTATCGTGTAATTTTTTGCTTGGTGTTGTTTGTCTTCTTCAGTCGGGTATACGCTTCATGACAGCACACTTTCGCTGTTTTTCAGTGCCAGCACCACACACTCCCAACACCAGGTATTTAGTGGACAGTCAATTTGGTCATGGAGGAGTAAGTGAATAAAGGGAAATTCTACAGGAGGAAGAGCGATACCATGGAGCACATGGCAGGTGCCAACATGCAGCAATGAATGAGGACTCCACACACGATCCCCACGTCTGCAAATGGGAGGGTAGGCCAGCTTTGGAGAGCAAGGGGAGGGCAGACTGTGGCAGCCCACGCCGCTGGTGAAATTGCTATAGGGAGAGCCTTGCAGACCACACTGTCTTTGAGTCTGGCCTGGAGCCCTAATGGGGGGGGAGGGTACTTGCCACCTTCAGTGAAAGTAAAGCATGTTTCTTTCTCCCCTTCCCCCAACAAGGGCTCTTGGCCACTGCCAGGGAGAAGGCACCATTTTGACACATGTAGAGGCAGTGGTGGCTCTTGTTCATGTGTGTGATCAGGGGATTTTACCCTAGAGGGAAAAATCTATGTTCACTGATATTGATTCAGGCTGTGAGAATTGTTGGGGGTTGGGTACCCACGTAGGACTGTGAGGTGCCCCCATCCTCTCAATACATCATAAGCTCTTGGGCTCAAACTGCCAAAGCAGAGCACTCACAGGCAGCAGGCTCTGGGAATCTCTCTGCTCTCTCCATGGAAAGGATAAGCTAGCAGGGTGGAGCAGATCCTCTGACTGTGGGAGTCTTGTTCACTGTGACTGTGGGAATCCCGCTACTACATGATAAGGTGTGGGGTGTAGCTTGGTCTCTGGGCAATCACTGTGACTTGTGTCAGAGGCTCAGAGCTCCCTGACTGCTTGGGTGAGTCATTGTTGAGAGTTCTGTGCTCACACTGATTGCAGATTCTTTGAGCAGTTCATGTGGCAGAGTGGGTGAGTGTTTCACCCACTGTGGGCTAGCCCCGGTCATTGATCCCCTTGAAAGAGAGGAAATCAGGGTGTGATTACGCCAACAGAGGTGATCATACCATCCCCTCTGCTTATAATATAGGAGATCTATCTACCACAGCCAACTTATAATATAGGAAATCTCACCACTCCATGTCACCCCACCCTCGATACCCACCATACCCTCTAGCACTGACCAGAGCTCCCTGGCCACACCCAGATCACGAGTATTCAATGAAAGAGCAGGCACTCCACTAAGCCAAAGAGGAAAAAAGAAACAAATATTTCCACAAATGTCTAAAAATAAACACAGAAGTTTAAAAAAAAAAACGATTAAGGAAGACAACATGACTCTCCCAAAGGAAAGTTCAATATTAGAATATTAGAATATGAAGACCAAGAGATTGATGAAATGCCTGAAAAGGAATTCAAAAGAATGATCATGGGATTACTCAGAAGGAATGAGAAGCAAATTTATCAATTAAATAAATCCATACATGAGATGGAAGAGAAATTTTCCCACGAGATTGAGATTCTGAAGATAAATCAAATTGAAATATCAGAAATGAACATTTCAATATGTCAAATAAAAAATACAGTGAAAAGCATTAACAGATTTGCTCAGGCAGAAGACAGAATATCTGAGCTAGAAGACAAATCATTGGAAATACCTATCATATTTCCCCCCAAAAAAAGAAGAAATTAGAAACATTGTAAACAATGCTTGATATTTAAGGGATACTATCAAATAACAATTAGTAATAGTTATATTCATACTGATGATTATTAATTAGAATGTGCTAGACAATATTTGAATCACTGTTTATGTATTAATTTTTCACACCACTTCTCAGTGTTTTAGTTCTATATTAATTATATAGGGAAGGAGCTAAGAATCAAAGAATTAAGCAACTTATCTAAAATTCTATAGCTAGTAATTTGACAGAGCTAGAATTTGAACCCAGAAATTCTGTCTCTGAAATCTGTGCTCTTAGGAGAGACCCTGGTATACAAAAATATTGAAATTAGTCCTATATACTATCATATCCTTTATCTATTTTTTGAGTTTTATAGTATTTTTATGAGCTCTTTATATAACTTTGGTCATATTTGTTACCAGACAAAATTTTCTGAATATCACAATATGTTAATACATTTGTTGTCTTTAAATAACTGCTTCAGGTTTTTAGTTATTTAAAACTTTTCTGGAGTATGGGAGTAGTCAAAACCCAAATTCTCAGGGAACTAACCCCACATAAGTAGATAGTCTTCCTCCATTTTTCTGCCATCCAAGAACAAATCCACAGCCACTGGAAATTCTCAAATGGCCATTTTAATTTTTGTTCTGTGCATTGGTAGCACCTATATCTGAGAGGTCCAACAATCACAGACATGATGAAAGCTTTGGCTACATAGCTTTAGCTGCACTTAATTCTCTTCTACAAAGCTTGACTTGGTGGTGTCTGTCAACAGCATGTTGCATCCCATATTTGTCTCATTATTTTCAAATTGTACTTCAGAAAATGCATCTGGGCATTTTGAGACTCCTCATGAGGGGAAAAGATATAATTTGCTGGCTGATGTGATAGAGTGGGAAGATGGGCCATATTCTCTACCAGTTTCAAAGGATTATGGTGATAAAGCTTTTTATGACCAACAGTTACATAGTGCAGCAATGAACAGCTTCCATTCTAGTAAAGAATATGGCTGCACATGTTTCAAATAAAAAATAAGAGCTAGAGACAGTTCAGTGTCAGGATGGAGAGAGGAATTACAGACATTCTGAATTTAACTGATAACATTAAATGTAAAGTCCTAAAAAGACAATTTAAGAGCTTTTCCTAATTCTTTATTTGGTAGTGTCATTAGACATACAAACACTTACTGAAATTTGGTTGATTTTCCAGCCAGGATATTCTGATCTTAAAAAGGCAGATATTCTCTCCAGCTATCCAAATCAGTTTTACCACATTTTGATTTCTTTGTTCCAAAAATATGCCCACATAACTAGAACATATATTTCTAAAACATCAAGAAATATATCACTATTAAGAATTAAGATATTAAGAAATATCATCACTATTCTGCTTCTCATCAAAAGATCAAACAGAAATTTAATAGAAATAAGCCCACTTTCATAATGTGAAACTTAAGGATCAGAATACAGATATTTGCTTTCTTGAATATTTTTCTTTGGAAATATAGACAAGACTTCAAGATATTGGACTGGATGACGAGGTGAAGTAATTTAAGGAAAGAAGTAAAATCACAATTTTTAATCTATGTAATACTTATTTTAACACACCTAGAGCTAATATATAGTATAAAGAATTTAACAAAACAAGAAGTAAAACTTGACATTTAACAAAATAATTATTTCCTTAACATGAGAAAAATACTATAGCACTTTAAATACATTAAAATATAATTTATTACTCTATCTAGTAAATTATTTGTGTCATTCCTAAATGTTTGTGTGTCAATAACAACCTGGGAGTTTGTTTAAAATGTAGACTCCTAGACCCTCATCTAAAGTTTTTGACCCTGCAGATTTGGGAAAGGGTTTAGGAAATTGCCTTTAAAGCCCTTTTAGCAAGCACCATTAAAGCACACTAAACAAAAATACTACCCATATTTATATTTTCTACTCTTGAAAGGAAATCTTATTTTCACTGCATGTTTACTATGTGCCATTATCAATCTTTCAAGCTCAATGTTATTACATATGTTATTCTATGAGCCATATAGAATTTTCTTCTTCCCCAGTTTATCACCAAGAAATTAACCAAGGACGTTAAAGATCTCTACAATATTTTCAATTAGTAGATTAGAGGGAGTTGTATTTCAAACTTTTATATATTTGGAATATATTTTGATATTATTCAAAGTCACATTCAAAGCCTGGCAGTCATTTTATTTTCTTGTGATTGTTGACAGGATTTGTTACCATTTTATGCCAGTGACACAAATGTGAAAACTCTGTAGTGAATGCTTCTTGATTCAAAATTAACTTACTATAATCAGAATAATATTAGACTCTATGAAAACTGGGAACTTCTTCATATGTGAAGTTCGTAATATCATGGACCGTGAACTATAATGAACAAAATGTAGATACGGCTTATATTTGTGCATATTTTAAAATGTGAGCATTTTATTCTGCATATCCACCTCTCAGGTTAATGGGAAAGAATAGCATTGTGCATTGAAAGGTAAACCAGAGGAATTTTTTTTCAGAATTAATTAACTGAAACATGTAAAATTTAAAACAAGCTTTCAAATAAAATCCCCAGCTCTAATTAGTCCCAGAGAGAAAGAAGGAGACAGAGATTACAATGGACTAGAATACAATTTTCTTCTCTCACTCCTTGCTTTCATCTTTCTGTTTTCATTCCCTGAACAAGCTAAAGTCAAAAATTAAAAAAATACAATATGACCACACATTTAGAATACCAGAGTTACCAATAACTTAAAAGAATTTGTATTTTATACACAATCAATTGCTACCAGAGATGGCTGGAACAGAGATTCTCATCCCCCAGCTAAGAAAATAATTTCAGATGTGAGATAAATATTGGCAGTAAGCAAGCTAGCAAAGTTTAATGAAGCAGAAAACCCTATAGGCTGCTTAGGTAACTCAGCAAGGAACCTATCCTTTGTTTATTTTTTAAATATTTAGTTATTTATTTTAAAGGCAGAGTTAGAGAGAGAGAGCAAGAGAGAGATATCTTTCATATCTTGGTTTACTCCTCAAACGGCCACAACAGCCAAGACTGGACCAGGCTGAAGCCCAGGGCCAGGAGGTTTTTCTGAGTCTCTCATGTGGGTGCATGGCCCAAGTACTTGGGTCATGATCTGCTGCATGTGCAGTGAGCTGGATAGGAAGTACAGCACCCAAGGCATGAACTGGTGCCCGAATGGGAGGCTGGCACGGTAGGCAGCAGCTTAACTTGTGACACCACAGCACTGCCCTCCCCCAGTCTGCAATTAGACTGGGGTGTATATGGGTATAAAGTCCAATTCTTCCCCACCATTTCTTATTCTACCTCCTTCTGTTTCTGGGATATTGCTGGGGCAAAAGGGCTTTCAGTTTGTGAAAATGGTGAAATTCCCCCAAGCCTTTATTACACAGTGTTATCAGACCTAATGGCCCTTTGGCATCAGGCCAGGAAGATTCTTCTAGGATGTCTCCAACAAGGAAGTGGGGGATGTTGGGATGCACTAAAAGTTTAATAGTTATGAGTGAGACTTTTGATAACATAAATACTGGGCAGCTCCCACAGCATGCATCTAACGTTGCTATGTTCTTTCCTGGACAAACTTCTTGTCTTTCCATTCAGCCCCTTTCACACACATAAGCAAATGTCTATTGTCACTCCCCCTCTTCATGGAGGAACGACACTAAACCCTGCCTAGGCTTCATATCCGAGTCATGGCCCCATTATGTCGCTCCCCCTCTTCGCGGAGGAACGACACAGGACCCTGCGCTGTTCTTTTGTCTGCTCGGCCCTCCCCGGGTTTGCTGCTGGTTCTTCCTGGGTTGGCTACCGTCCCTTCCACCTCCGTGGAAGGGCGGTTCCCCCTGCCACTTTCCCCACTTCCGCAGGGGAGTGGCACACCGCCGGCCGGCTCTCTCGGGGGCTGCACAGGTGTTCCTTCAGATAGATGTTCCCCTTAGATGTTCCTGGTGCATGTTGTCTCTCTCCTCCTTTATAGTCCTCCTCCACCAATCCCAACTCTGCTACCCACATGCCGAGTACGCTGCTCTCCTGCAATCAGGAGCAGGATCAGCTCCTGCAGGTCATCACTCAAGTTGGCAAGAGGCAGCTGCGTAGAAGTTGTTACTCCCTTCTCAGCGCCATATTGTGGGAGAGCAGATGCATAGAATAAGTCTTAATTCCAGCAACAGTCTACTCCGAGTTGCTCCCCACAGTCTATGTTCCTAGCTAACAATTCTCCCTCATAGAAGTAGCCCATAAATCTTATGTGGGAATAAATAGTGGAGATCTATCTTCAGTAGTTTCTTTGAGCTAGCATGTGGGCATTGAGCTGGTTTGGGGTATTCTTTTGATATCTGTATCCTGATGTTTGAAGAGATTGTCCTGAACAATCCAGAGGACCGGTCATATCATCTGATGGGATAGGCTGGAAGTCCTTACTCATGACCATCTGGAGCTGGACAGCTTGTATTATTTTAGAGGCAAAAGGAACGAGGGCATTAAAGACATGATCCAAAGAGAAGTAGTGAGTGTTTGGAAGTCCTAAAGCCAAGGAGGGAAAACAGCCAAGATTTCTATGACCAGATGTAAGGCTAAAAATTCTAACCCTGTTTGTCCTGGTCTTGGAGTTGTCTAGCCTTGTCCAGTAAATATCAGATATCATTTTGTAACTATCCAGGAGATCCCAAAGAACATTCTTCTTGGAGCATGGCACAGCCAACTACTTAGGTAGAGGTTAGTGTATATAAACCCAGTCTGTTTTGAAGGACAATGGAACCCAACGAGTTATTCTGATTTTGGAGGGTGAAGAGGTTGGCTGTGATCAGAGTGTCAAGTCCAGCTAATTCAGTAGACAAATTAGCAAAGATCTGATTTACTGAAACTGCCCCAATTGTTCCTACAACCCTGCTACCTAGATTGGAGTGATAACTCCCACCAAGATGGGAAATGGGGGGCTACTCTTTTAGAAACCTGAGAAGTGGTGTGTAAGAGTTGGTGTGGAGGCTGAGGCATTGCCAACAAATATAGTAGATAACACATAGGCCTCTGTGCAGGACCCTATCCAATTAGTGGGTCAGCTTTGGTAAGTGAAAGTCCCAAAGGACAGCAATTAATGTTATATTTGAAGAAGCATATTGTAGCAAAGGATGATGCAAATAGTGAACTCAAACAAGGGTGCTACTATGGGAGGTGTTATTTGACTGGTCTCCCCAGAACATTATATGCCGGATGCGGTCAATGTCAGTCCAGGTCATTTTCCCATCCTTGTGAATGAAGGAGCAATTATTTATCCTCTATGCTGCCCCGATAGGAGTTGGCCATCAGAGATAGGTGTTCACATGACAGAGGATTTCCCTGACAAAAACTCCCACTAAATTTAAATTGATGTATCATGAAAAGTATTGGCAGGGACTAGGGATGAGAGAAGAGGCAGTAGGGTTTGAGGAAGAGTGATTATTAGTGTGTATAGTGACCATGAATTTGAAGGAAGAATTATTTAGGGAACTCATATAATACCATGGAAAAACTCAGGAAAAATTGGGGTAGTGATGTAGCCTTTTGGTTGAACTTTGTATAAATAGGCCCCAAGAGAGGGAATGAGAGGTCATCTCTCTTGAGTGACACATGTATACCTTTATGCCTGACCTCAACCCCTCAGAGAAGTTGGCCATGCTCTCCAGAAAACCCCCACACTTCTAAATAAATCCAGTGAGAATGCATGTAGGAAATGGTGGCTAACAAATCAACTACTGCCTGAAGTTGTCTGATAGAAACATTAACTTGTAGCGTGGGTTTGAACCATATTAGCAGGAGAGAAAAAGAACTCTGTAGGAGGACATTTTTACTTATATTGTCTCTTTTTAAAGAATAGGCACAAGTCTTCCAAGGATTACATTGACTAAGTCCCCTTTGATACAGAGTCTTGGTATTCAGATAATTGGCCTTTTTGAAGCAAAAGGCCTCATATCGCCTTTTGAAATTAAACTAAAGAAATACAGTATTCTCTATCTACCACAATGACTGAATGAGGGAAAGATCTTCCATAGAGAGCCTCAAAGGAGTTTAGGGAGAGCTGAGAGAGGGGCCCTGTCTTATTGCTGAGCAGGACAATTGGGGAAACACAAAGTTACTCTTTGTTTGTTTCCTCACAAAGTTTTCATATATTCTTCTTTAGGATCTGATTGGCCCTTTCTACTTTACCAGAAGTCTTTGCTTTCCATATGGAGGGAAAATAGTAGGTAATTCCTAAAGACTTGGAAATCCCTTGTAGAACCTAGGAAATGACATGAGAGTTTGTTATCACTTTTCATTGATCGTAAGAGACCAAAGGGAGGAATAACTTCCTTTAGGAGTATTTTGGCCACTTCCTGAGCTCTTTCATTCCTGGATAGGAAATCCTCTACCTATCCAGTAGAGGTATCTATGAGAACCAGAAGATAATTATGGCTAAGTGAGTGTAGAGGTCGGGACCCTGGGAATTACTTATTATTTATAGTGCACAAAATGCAATTTTAGCAGACTTTGTTTTGTTTTATTTAGCCATTTCCAGAGGAAAAAAAACTTTGAACACAGCTCATTGCTTGTCTCTTTAAATGGCAGGAATTGCATAAACTTTTTGTAATTTTACATTTTAAAGCATGAGGAAGGTATGTTATCGCCTCTTGATGACACTATCCTCCCATTGTTTCGTTGATTTATCTGGGTTTGACAGTGACCTTAGCGCAGAGGCCCTAGTCGTAGCACCCTTTAACTGGACAACGTCTATATTTTCTTCTCTTTTCTAAAGGAGGAGACCTTGTTATATCTCATCCTATAGCCTGATAGAAGGGCTAAGCTATTTCACTGGGCCAAGGGATTCTAAATCTGTAATATCCTATTAGTCTGAGAATGCCCAGAGATATTTTATGGTTGTAGAGGCGGGAGTTAGTTGTACAGCCTTTATCCCCTTGGGGTCAAAATCCATGCCCTGGTAGTGAGGATAAACCTCAACTAGTTACTTCCTTGTGGACCAACTATACATTTTCCCTGGACACCCTGTGGTCATGTTTTGCTAGGAAGTTAAGGGTGCTAGAGTCTCAGGTGGGTGAACAAATGAGCAAACAAACCAGTCTCAGGTGGGGGAACAAATGTGGAAGTCACCTATGTGTTGGATTATCTTTCTATCTCCATTACAAGATACATCCTTGAGATCCTCTGTATGGGCCTGGCAAATAGATAAGGACTGCCCCTAGATCCCTGTGGCAACATTGTCCAAGTTAGCTATGGTTTTAAGCCTTGTATGCTAACCTGTTCAAGGAAAAATACAGGAGGGGTCTAAAGAATACAGAAAAGAGCATCCTCTAATATTCTAGACTGAAAACCACTTAGTATAAAGGCACATTTCCCTTAAGATCATGTTAGGGTTCAGCACAATGGAATCAATATTATGATTGCCTTATTAATGGCCCACAAATCTTGTACCAATCTATTGTACCTCTTTTTCTTTTGTACTTGTATAAAAGGTATATTTCAAGAGGAATTGTAGGATGCTAACAATCTTTGCTGGAGAAATTTATTGATTCAGGGTCACAGGCCCTCTCTGACTTCTGGCTTTATAAGGTACTGTTTCCAATTTGAAAAACCATTATGGTCTTTAAGCTTAATCACAATCACATGGGCTTTTAAGGCTTGGCCAGACCTGTGGGTTGACATGTACATCTATTTATTCATGTGGGGTACTGGAAGGTCTGGAATGACATATGTAAAAGGGTGAGAATTTGGCTGTCTTCATATGTGGAGAAGGTTACCTGGGTTTCTAAATTGCTTAAAAAGTCTCTTCCCAGCAAGGACATGGGACATTCAGTCATTAACAAGAACTAGTGAGAAAATATGGTCTGGGCCCAGGGACAATATAAGGGGGGCATGAATCTCCTTAAGAAATGCACACATTGACTCATCATTATTTGGCTGAAGTGCAAAGAGAGCAGCTATGAACAGGAGATTAGAACAGAACAGGCAGCCCTCATATCTAAAAGAAAATTCATGGTCCTATCTTCAGTGTCAAAATGACCTTATTGTCTGTCTCCTCAATAGCAAAGATTAACCTAGGAGCTGGGCAGAGTGAAGGGCTTCTTCAACTTAGGGCAATAGGGTCATCATATCCTACCATAGAGTCCGTCAATTCTCAGGGAAATTCTGTTTCCAGTAGCCTTATTTTTAGCAGAATGGGCAAGACATTCATGGAAGCCAATATTCATCACAGCAGCTATTTGCCCAATTCCCTGGCTTCCCACATCCTTGGAAGTTGCGTTTCAGGCATGCACTGGCCTTAATGAGTTTTTCTGAGGGCAGGTAACCATGGAAGACAGCAATCAGCCTATCTTTTCATTGCTCCTTTTGCCTATCTCTTCTCTTAATGGTGGTCTCTGTTAAAGTAGACTGTGGATACAGGCTTCATTATGTCAGTCAAGGATATGCTTGGTCCCATGCCCAATTTTGAAGCTTACCTCTAACATCAGAGGTGTTTGGATTTTCCCTGGACTCCTGTTCTATGGCTGCTAGTTAAAGTTTATTGGCTACATCTTGCTGGCCTAAGATCTTGTCAGTATTGAGTCAACATATGTTCCTTGCTACTTCATCTGGCAGAAATATTATAATCCTGTTTAGGCTCATCTATTGCTGGGCTGTATTTGCAGCTGAGTACCTTTCATTTTGCAGATGTAAGGCATTTGTATAATCATGGACACATTTTTGTCTTTGCCTGTGAGTTAAGAAGCTGTTTATGAGGAGAACTATATCCTTCCTGGTAATGTCAAACGTGGAAGTCACCTTATACCATTGATTAATGAATATTTAGGGTAATTAATGGAACTCTGCTTCACCCTTTAATTCCATTTAAGTCCTGAATTGAAAAGGGGACTTATACTTTGATGGAGTCAATTGTACTGCCTCCTGAAGGGGATATATTCCCATGACTTTTATACTTGGACTGGACGGTCCAGTCCCTGAGTAAGGGAGAGCACCCCCATTTCAGGAAGGGGGGGGTATAGAGACTCTTTTATTCTTGAAAGGGGTTTTCCTGTGATGGAAGTTCTTTTGGCTCTGCTTCAAGGTAGGATCTTATGGTTGATTAAAAGTAAAACTGACATAGCCAGGTCTAGCCTGCAAACCTTGCAGAATTCATGATAGTCTCTTAATACCAAAAAAGCCTGAACATAAGGGACTTCTGTCCATTTACTGTGCTAATCTCTCTTGCCTTATCACATTTTTAAAATGTGCTATTATTTGTCCAAAGAAGTATGTAACAGTTTGACTGTTTTTGTAAGTCTTCTTTTTCTTATGATGGTTTTTGAGTCACATAAAACTTATGTTAAGTAATTTTGTATATTTTACTCACATTATTCTGTCTTATGTCAATTTAATTTGCAGGCACAGTCAGCAACCCTAAGAGGATAGTTCTAAAATTTTGTCTTGCCTATATACAGTTTAGGCATTTTACAAGTAAAAATGTCATACTCAAACTCATCTTATCATGAAAATATTATCATTAACTCCATTTTATAAATTATGAAAATTATGGCATAAAGGTTAATTAGCTCCCTATAGCTATACAACTAATACATACTTAGTAGATGTGAGATTTAGAGCTAGACAACCAGGTGCACTTCGTAGAGAGGAGCTAAAGTTACTCATTCACTAAATAGATTTTAGTAAGAGTTGAGTACTACAATATGAAGAGGAAAAATAATGAAAAAAATGAATGAGGCTTGATTCTTGTCCTCAAATGACTCATAATCTAATAGCAAAGTTAAGGCAAGGTAGTGACACTGGTGGAAACAACAATGGGAATTAAGTCACTGCTGGTCCCCCCTAACTTCTTCACTTATCAGCCTCTCCCCACAATATAACTCTCTTCAGGGTTATTTTCCAGCCTCAGCCTAACCATCTGGTAGTAACTCCCTGAGAGGGTGCCACTTAATATCTAAAACTTCAGCATAATGGAGGTTAACACTACCATTCTCTGCTAGTAGTGTTTGCCATCCAATTAAGAACTTACATAGATTAACGTATTTCATAAATCCCCCAAAATGAGTCTTGTATTAGTGGAATGAAGGATAATATTTTGGACAGTATGTTTGCTGGAAAAACTTGCACAAAGAAACAGTGAAATGTGTGCTTCCCAAATCTTACTGAGCTTCAATGGTCATTCTGCCCCTAACCAATTTGTTACTAGAAACATCTGGACATCTGTCTCAGAACACAGATTTACTGGGTTGTACTAAATAACATCTAAGTTCCATTCTGTGAATCTCTGAATTTTGTAACTATGAAGTATATTTACTTGGATTATCCCACAACATTTATATGACAGGAAATAGTAAAATTTGTGTTGGGGTTTGTTTCAGGATTTAAAATCTCTGAATAATTATTTTATAATTTAAATATTTGAAAATTCTTCTATATTCATTCTTCAACTTTCTTCTATGAGCCAAAAAGAATGATATAATCCAAGGACACTCAGTTAATGACAGCTCAGTGTTGATTTTAACAGCTACTGGGAAAAAGTTCCATTGTCCATGGAACAGTTTATATGCTTGGAATATTTTAGTACAGTCCTTTAGAGCAATTTTTATAAGAAATTTGATATCCCCCTTATGTTTTAAATGCGAAAACAACAGAAGAATAACAACTTCAAAGACTAGTTTGAGGTCAACTAGCAAAGTAGACAAAACAATGGAATGAAATGTTCAGACCTGACACATTTCAACAGTCATTTTACCAATAACAATAGAGAAAAATGTTTTTATTCTCTGAGTTTTATTTTATCAAAGTTATGAAATCCATTGATTTGCCAATTTAAATCCATTTTTGTTAAGATCATTAAATTTATTATGACCATAATCACAATAAGAAAAGTCAACAAGAAACTAATCTATTTACTTGTTTTCAATTAGTTCTGGAGACACATTAAATTTATAATTCTCCACGGACTGCCATCTTAAGAACCACATCTGAACAACACAAAGAATAAAGATAATCCTCTAATTTTTTAGTTCTCTTTTCATGCATTGAAAATGTACATTTGAATAAAGGCAGACAAACAAAATATGTCAGAAGTCAGTA
This sequence comes from Oryctolagus cuniculus, assembly GCF_051225735.1. NCBI lineage: Eukaryota > Metazoa > Chordata > Mammalia > Lagomorpha > Leporidae > Oryctolagus > Oryctolagus cuniculus. The sequence continues at coordinate 94,533,639 of NC_142877.1, forward strand.
AGACTTCAAATCTGTATAAAAAAATACTATAGAGAAGATCTTTTCTTTAAAATGTGTTGAACTCAGTTTCTCAAGTATATTTAGATTATGGTCAGGTTATTGAATACCCTACAATAATGGCTTTTAAAGAGGAAACAGAGTAACTTTTCCTTTAAATCTTGAATAATGCTACCCTATCTATTTCCATTTTTTAAGATGATTTTATTCTAAATTTCATACACTGCCTTTTAAACTAAAATAACATGTAAAGCCATATTATTATGGCATATACATTTTGTCTATATATATGTAAGACAAAAGATTTTTGTCTAGACAATAACTTTCCATATCTCTAATATAATAAGTACCTAATATGAATATATTTATTTCCTATTGTTACTGCAACAAATTATTAAAAATTAAGTGGTTAAAACAATACTAGTTTATTACCTCACCTCTCTCGAGGTTACAAGTTCAAAAATGGTTCCTGCAGGGCAAAAATGCAAGGTGTCAAGCAAGCTGTGTTCCGGGGACTGCAGAGTACGAAACCCCCTTTACCCTTTCCTGCTTCCAGAAATTGCCTCCATGTTTTGGCTAGTGGCTCCATCCAGCAATGGCATTCCTCCAGCTTCTACTTTCCTTTGCCACATTCCCTTTACTGATTATATCCTTTCTGCCTTGCTTTTCTAAAGTCTCTTGAGGTTACATTGGGACTTCCTGCTAATCCAAGAAAATTTTCCCATCTCGAGATCCTTTACTTCATCACATATGCAAAGTGCCATATTTGGCAATATATTCACAGATCTGGGGAGTAGGAAATGGGCTTGTTCAGAAAGGGATGTTCCTTTGTTTGCCACTATGCCTTACTATTTTCTACTTATTATGTGTTTTGGCATGCAGGACTTAAAGACACAAGGTTACCTGTATGTAGTCCATGTCAAGGCAAGCAATAGGAAAGCTAGAATGTGGTGATGAAGAAAATTAACATGTAAATTCTCAAGAGAATTTTAAAATAACGTCATATGAAAAAAATCATTTTTCTGAAAAGGTACTGTGCCAGACAGAGTATAATGCAACTCTAAAAATCTCTTTAGGCCACTCTGAAGGTACCTTGTCAATATGTAAGTCTGAAAAAGAAAGTTCTTAAATCATAAGTGTAAGATATATTAACAAGGGACTAAAATAATTTAGAAGCCAGGTTCTTTTATACGGAAAACACAAAACTATGCTCTGATCTGTTAATTATCCACACAGCTACTATTGTGTTAATAATAAAGATTAATAATGGACTTTTACTGTAGGCAAACAGCCATGTAACACACTTTACATGCATTTTTTTTATTATGTAGGGTATGTACCGTGTACTATTATGATTCCCCTTTACAGATGCAGAAACTAGTCTTAGAAAAGCAAATGAACTTGCCTATTATCATACATGTGGAACTGGCATTCAATTCAGTTCTGCTTACAATAATTTGATGAAGAAGTTGGCTTTGGTTACCACAGAATTGTCATAAAGCTATTGATATTCCCAACTTGCCCTACAGCTATTGTTTTTCATTTATTCTTCACAGCACCCATTTAAATTGCATTTTAATCAACTCTGTTTAACTTTCTGAATATTAGTATAAAATTTCTTAAAATAACGAACTAAACTGCAAGTGAGATTCTAAATACAAAATGTGGACTCCCTTTTATCTATAGTAAATATTTTTTTTTTGACAGGCAGAGTTAGACAGTGAGAGAGAGAGAGACAGAGAGAAAGGTCTTCCTTTTTCCGTTGGTTCACACCCCCCCCCCCCCAAGTGGCCGCTATGGCTGGCGCATTGCAGCTAGCGCGCTGCACTGATCTGAAGCCAGGAGCCTGGTGCTTCCTTCTGATCTCTTATGTGGGTGCAGGGCCCAAAGACTTGGGCCGTCCTCCACTGCCTTCCCGGGCCACAGCAGAGAGCTGCACTGGAAGAGGAGCAACAGGGACAGAATCCAGCGCCCCAACCGGGACTAGAACCCGGTGTGCCAGCGCCACAGGCGGAGGATTAGCCTATGGAGCCACTGCGCCAGCCTATTTGTGTATTTAGACACATTTTTTAAATTTGAAATTTGTCACTTCTTCAGGAAAGACCATGAATTTGGGATAAAATACAAATTGAACTTTATTTGTATTTTGCAACTTTCCTTTGGAAGATAACTTCCCAGAGCCTTATTTGTCTTATCTTTAAAATAGGGAAAATAATGACTGCCTCATTGGGATACTTACAAATTCTCAAGAAAGCTAGAATCTTTCTCTCAGGGACTACTATTTATATAATATTTTCAATTATATAATAATTATATAATAATCTCCCTGATTATTTTGCCATTTTAATGATATTTGGAAGTCTCTGCATTTGTGGATGGAAGAAAACCATTTTTCTCGTTAAAAAGTTTCACAAATATTGCTTTGTTCTTGTTTTTGTTGTCTTTAAAAGTCATTCTATTTTCAGTTACTTTGAGCAGAGTTGGCCATTATTCCATTATAAATGATTCTTGAACATTTATCAATGAACAAGTTGCAATGATTTTATCAGGAATTTACAAGTTTGAAGCTGTTCTTAGCATTCTATCTCTGCCCTCTACAGATCCCAATGTATTTATTATGAAGAAAAAGCCAAGATACCTCTGATTTATTGACCCAACACCAAACAGAACATAGGAAAAACCAATAATGAATAACTTTTTTAATGCTGCCTTCTGTGAAAATGCAGTTTCACATTTTAACAAACCACCTTTAGAGTCTTTTCTGACAGCCAAGGATAACTGAAACTTTTGACTCTATAGAGCTCCAGATCTGACTGAGCTCCGAGTCAGGGAAGACACAATCACACAGGAATTTGAGAAACATTTTCTTGAACTTCCAAACCCTTCTAGGAACATTTACTTCATCTCCCAATTGTTTGGTGTGGAAAAGCAATTACTCTGTGGTGATGCTGCAATCAGATCTGTAAACAGTTATTACATTTCAATTAGAGCTGCATGAAACTCTATATATTTAGTTTGCAGGAAATTAATGCAAACCTTTTTGATGTTCCAATTCACAAAGGGTCCTATCCCACACATTTGGCTCTCAGTGTAACACTCAGATCTATTCAAACATCAAAGACTATTTTCCCAGCATAAAGCATTTGGCCTGGGGTTAATTTCTCCTAAAGGATTGATTGATCTGTAATCAAACTCCCAAGTGTTTGAGCTACACAGGAAGTTTTGCCAAGAGAAGTCAACACTGGCTTTCTAGTGCATAAGAAAATTTCTGGTATACCTTCTGCCGCAAAACATGTGCATCATCAGCTTTCTAGACTTGGTTGAGTATGCATGGATCACTGAATCACAAATATGAATTTTCATCATGGACACAGGAATGACAGTGAAATAGAAAGAAGAAAATAAAGAAATTAGCATTTATTAAACACCTACTGTGTCTAAGTACTATTTTTTGGATTTCTCAATAAATTGTTAGAACATTGCAAAGTTATATTCTATCATTCTCTAGAAGAGAAAATTCAGACTTAGATTAAGAAATCTGTGTGTGGCCGGTGCCTTGGTTCACTAGGCTAATCCTCCACCTGCGGCGCCAGCTCCCCAGGTTCTAGTCCCAGTTGGGGCACCAGATTCTGTCCCGGTTGCTCCTCTTCCAGTCCAGCTCTCTGCTGTGGCCTGGGAAGGCAGTGGAGGATGGCCCAAGTGCTTGGGCCCTGCACCCGCATAAGAGACCAGAAGGAAGCACCCGGCTACTGGCTTTGGACCGGCGCAGCGCGCCTGCCATGGAAGCCATTTGGGGGTGAACCATCGGAAAAAGGAAGACCTTTCTCTCTGTCTCTCTCTCTCTCACTGTCTAACTCTGCCTGTCAAAAAAAAAAAAATCTTTGTGGACCACATAGGTAGCTGGAATGCTACAAATGAACCCAGACCATTCTGCTTCAAAAGTCCATATTGATTTTTCTATCTCTGTTCAAAATTTGGGGGATTATAGTAAATGTGAACAACGTTCACATGTTTGTTTCTTTCCATGGTGCATCATTTCTTACCAGTGTCCATCAAAACAGCTGAACGAGCCTGCCCACTCTTTGTACTAGTATCTCTCATTCCCTTCTAATTATCTGCATAACTTGAAGAAGAATGCAGGCAACAAACATCAAATGTCAAAGGAATTGTTCTCCCCACTCCCAAAATATGTTACATATGGTGGGGGTAGGGGGAGGGAGGAAGAACAAAACCACTACCAGAATTTATTGAGGAGGACTTCACACTTACACCAGTTACTATGAAAAATAACATATGGACTGAACATTTATTCCAAGGAACAGATTTGTTTCTAGTTACTCTCTAGCAGCTGAAGAGAAAGAAAGAAAAAAACCTTTTAACAGTCATCTGAAAATACTCCCCAAATGAGAGAAATAAGGTTGATCTTTTTTCAGACTGCAAATTTAACATTAAAGAAACTTGAGTCATAATGATTCAATTTGAATGCACTGACTGAATTACTTACACCATAATGGGGTGAAATGCTGCCCGTCCCAAAAGCTTAACTTTGGGGTAGCTGATTAGCCAAGCAATTAAGTGGGTATTTACATATTTATATACAATGTTTAAATATAGGTGTATATAAATATATAATATGAAATAATATAGTTTCACATAATATATAATTAATTTGTGATATATGTATACATATTTTCAAAAGATTCATTTTATTTATTTGAAAGGCAGAGTCACAGAGAGAGAAAGAAAGAGAAGGAGAGATACACACACAGAGATCTTCAACCCGCTGTTTTACTCCCCAGATGACCACAATGGCCAGGGCTGGGCCAGGCCAAAGCCAGGAACTTAGAGCTTCTTCTGGGTCTCCCACATGGGTGGCAGGATCCCAGGGAATTGGGCCATCTTCTTCTGCTTTCCCAGGTGCATTAGCAGGAAGCTTGATTGGAAGGGGAGCATGTGGGACTTGAACCAGAACTCATATGGGATACTTGCACTGCAGGTAGCTGCTTAACCCACTGTGCCATAAAGCTGGCCTCTAAGTCATTATATTAAGATGCCAAAGTCCCACAAACCAGTACCTAAGCACCTAGTCTCAATACCTGACTCCAGCTTCTTGCTAATGCAAACCTTTGGAGACAGCAATGATGATCAAGTGATTGGATTTCTGCCACCCACATGGGAGCTCTGGATTAAGTGGTTCCTGGCTTTGACCTTGGCCCAGTCCTGGATTTCATGGGGACTTGTACCATAAATCAATGGCTGGGAGTTGTTCTCTCTGTTTCTTACTCTTTCTGCCTCTCAAATAAAAAGCATATCTTTCTAAAAAAATAATTTTTTTTGTAGAAAAGGCATCTTGATATACATTTTTGGTACTATTTATAAATGATTCCCATTTATCTATTTTAATTATTATCTTACATTTTGTCTACCTTTTCAAAATCATGTTGAAAATTCTCCAAAATTTATGCCTATAAATCATGGTACTTTTTTGTTCCACACTATTTTTTTTTATAGTCAATGATTTGCTTCACATCACCCCAATTATTGGTTTGAGTCTCAAACAATACATAACTTCTGGCATTGTGAAATTCCTAAGGCTCAGAAAAAGGCTTGTCAGCAAGCCAAAATTAAAAACTTAAGTTTAAAATGGTTTCTATCCATTTATTCAAATGGATATTTTATATACAATATACAAAAACATTAGCAACATATGATGCCTATGTTAGATTTTTAAACCACCTAAGAATTCAGTAGGATGAGCCTCTTGAGTATATTGTATTTTTTGACAATTGAAAACAAAAGAAAATGAGCAAGGAAGCCTGTACTCATGTGAGCTTTTCTCATCCACCCAGACACAGATCTTATAAACAGGCCTTCCTTTTATGTTAGCCACTACTTTTTTTAAAGCTAAGTTGAGCATTCTTTGCCTTCAAGAAACGATCTCTGACAAACTCATTCCTTTTCCCTCTTAAGACTTTCCTCCTTCTCCAGTCATTGTCAGTTTGTGTACATGAGGTTCCATCTTGCTTAGTAATTGCTCCTTTAAATAGTTATTTATCAGACTTTTGGGAAAAAAAAGAAATTTATTGTGGAAATTCTTATCAGTGAGAGCTGATCACATGAAAAAAGACCATAAAATATGTATTTTAATTATCATCAAAACATAAAATAAATTTGGGATGAACGTGAAACGATCATTAAATCCTATTATTTAAAGAAAATGAAGTTTTCCTTTAGAGTGCAGTCAGGAGTCTGGCATTATGGTGCAGTGAGCTAAGTCACCTCTGGCAAATGCCATTATCCCATATGAGTGCTAATTTGAGTTGCAGCTGCTCCAATTCCAATCCAGCTACCTTCTAATGTGTCTAGTGAACCAGCATATGATGGACCAAGTATTTGGGCCCCCTGCCACCGACATGAGAGACCTGGGTGGAATTCCAGGCTCTCGGCTTTGACCTTGCCAAGCCCTAGGTGTTAAGGCCATTTGCAAAGAAAATCAGTGGATAGGAGGACCTCTCTCTCTCTCTCTTTCTTTCTCTCTAACTCTACCTTTCAAATAAATACAATAAATCTTAAAAAAATAAATTGCAGTCAGGAGAAGAGGAAAAATTTCATTTTTAAGATATAAATATTTTTAGAGTTTTGTGATTCAATGTGGATTTTCAAATGCTGGTGATAATTTTGGAAACAGTCTTAAGGTTGGAATCTTTTTCTTTTTAGAATTAATTAATTATTTTTAAATTTTATTTTAAAATATATGTATTTCATATATATACATATAATATATGTATTTCATATATATAAATATATGTATTTCATATATACAGATTTAGGAACGTAGTGATACTTCGCACCCGACCCTCCCTCCTGCCCACACTCCAACCTTTCCTCCTCCTCCTTCTCCCATTTCCACTCTTAGTTTTTACAAAGATCTACTTTCAGTTTACTTAATGATAATGAAATTAACCCTACACTAAGTGAAAGAGTTCAACAAATAGTATGAAGAAAAAAAAAAAAACTGTTCCTCAATAGAAGAGACAAGGGCTATAAATAATCATTGAATTTCAATATCAATATCAATTTCCAATATCAATATATATCACTCCAATATATTCCATTTTGGGTACTGTATTAGTTGCCTCAGATCAAGGAGAACATATGGTATCTGTCTTTTTTGGAATGGCTCTCCTGTTGTATCCATCTTGTTGCAAAAGACAGGATTTCATTTTTTATGGCTGAGTAGTACTCCATAGTGTATATATACCAAAAAGTTCAGTCTTCCTATGTCATGCCCATAATCTCCCTGAGATTGGATCAACGCTCTCATATACAGAGATTTTATTCCTATGTGTTGTTTCAGACATACATCTCTGTTTACTAAAGCCACATTTTTTCTACAGCCTCTTTTAATGTTATATTATACAAATTGTATGTGGACATTCAAACCTAACATTCTAAGCCAAACCTAAACTCCTTATTTTCCATCTCAAACCTCTTTCTACTATAAGAGAATTTCCCTCTTTATAGCTGCTCATACTAAAGTGTTGCGAGTTTCAATTGACTTCTCTTTCTTTCACACCGCTTATGAAATGGCTAAGAAAATCCTGAAGCTCAGTGTGTAAACATCTCTACTATCTAACAAATTTTCACCACCTCCAGAAGAACCATGCAGGATCAAAACCACTGTTGAGTCTCTCTGAGCCACCTTTTAACTCTTCTCCTAGCTTCTACCTTTGCCTCTGTTATTCTCCATTTAGTAGGTAACACAGTTGTTTTGAAAGCTAAGATGTCGCGTTACTCCTCTGCTCCAAACATCCTAAAATTTCCCATCCCACTAAGGTAAAAAGGGAAATTCCTTATAGTGGACCAAAGACTTCAACATGATCTATACTCTCATCCCAACTCTCTCTCTCTCTCTCTCTCTCTCTCTCTCTCTCTCTCTCTCTTTTAAATCATTTACTGTTCTTCTGGGCCCACTTGGCTCAAATCACTCTAGGCTTGTATTTATTTCTTCACACAAAACATGCACACTCTTTGTTCAGGTCCTTGAATTTACTTTTTTCCTTGCTTGGAAAGTGCGCCACCCACATCTCACATCTTCTATACACTGTTCATCAACTGTCACCTTATCAGAGATTGATGGCCATCACTCTACTTAAAATTGTTATCCCCCTGACTCTTTCAGCCTTTTCTTATTCATTTTTCCACATCACCTTCCAACAAACTATACAGTTTTGCTTGTTTTTCTTGCAAACTAGATAATAAGATCTACGAAAATAGGACTGAAAATAGGACTTGTATACTTTATTCATCACTGTGGTCCCGACATCTAGAACCGGGACTGGTGCAGCATGATTGCTGTGCACTGAAATCATGAATGAAGAATTGTGATGCTATACATTTGGTGAAGAAAATCTCTTGGTGTATGTAATCCCAAATGTTAAAATTCTGGCAAAACTCAAAAATTTATGAGACCAGCATTGTTTCCCAGCAGATTAAGCCACTGTCTGTGATGCTGGCATCATATATGATATCCAGTTTGAGTCCCAGCTGCTCAACTTCTGATCCAGCTCCCTACTAGGGTGCTTGTGAAAGCAGCAGATGACGGTCTAAATGCTTGGGCTCCTGCTATGCATTTGGGAGACCTGGATGAAGTTCGAGGCTCCTGGCTTTATCTGCCAAGTCCTAGCTGTTCTGTCCATTTGACGACTGAAGTAGCAGATGGAAGATCTCTCTCTCTCTCTCTCTTTCTTTCTCTTTCTGTAATTCTGCCTTTTAAATAAATAAGGTATATGTTTTTTAAAAATCAATCAAAAATATATGTTCAGGGCCAGCTTTATGGCATAGGAGTTTAAGCCTCTGCCTATGACATCAGCATCCCATATGGGTGCTGGTTTGAGTCCTGGCTGCTCTACTTCCAATCCATCTCCCTGCTAATGCACTTGGGAAAGCAATGGAAGATGATCCAAGTGCATGGACCCCTGCCACCCATGTGGGAAACAGAAGCTCCTGGCTCCTGTTTTCAGCCTGACTCAGGGCTGCTACTGCATCCATTTGGGGACTGAACAAGAAGATGGAAGATTTCTGTCTGTCTCTCTCTGTGTGTCCCTCCTTCTTTCTGTAAGTCTGCCTTTCAAGTATTTTTTTTAAAGTCATGGACTTCTATTATTTAGACTCAACTTATTAAATATGTGATTATCTATAAATTATTTGTAGAATATATTACATATAACATTATATAAACTAAATATATATTATCTGCATAACAAGGCTAACAAAACCTACCTCCTTACCATCTTGAAGATAAGATGAAAATGAGGAATACAGTGTGTCTAATAGGGTTCCTGAAATATAGAAGATACTCAGAAATTAGAGTTGCACAAGGTTCAAACACACACCTTCATTTGCTCTCTGCAGCAAGGGCCTAGAAGCAATGATATCTGAGGGCAAATGACCACAACAAATGTTCACAACTTGGCTTCCAAAAATAATTTTATCAAGAGGTACTTTAAGAAGAAACTGATTCTAGGACTAGAGTAGAACATTCTCATGACAAGCCTAGAAAGTACATGTGAAAAAGAAAATGTGCAGGAGGGTGTCACATTCAAAGAACACAGTCAGCAACTTGAAATCCATGCAGTAATCAAGACTGGACTATTTTGAACATTAAAATAAATGAAGATAGAGGCATGGTGGGTTAAGCCACTGCTTGAGATGCTGGCATTCCATACTGGAGGGCTGATTTGAGTCCTAGCTGCTCCAGTTCCAATCTAACTTCCTGCTAATGCTCCAGGGAAGGAAGCAGAGGATGCCCCAAGGGCTTGGGTCCCTGTCACCCAAGTGGGAGACCATGATGGTGTTCCTGATCCTGGCAAAGTCAGGGCTATTTTGACCACTTGAAGTGAACCAGCAGATGAAAGAGCTCTTCCTCTTCCTCTCAGTCTCTCCCTCTTTCTCTATTGCTCTACCTTTTGAATAAATAAATCTTAAAAGAGTAAGCAAATAAAGATATAATTTTATATTGCAAATCATAAGACGAATATCCATCGATGCATGTTAATTTAAATGAATGGCTAAATCAATAACTAAAATGGAGGAGGAGGGAGAGATCTTCCTAAGAGAGCATTTCCAGTGAGTCAATGTAGATGAAAGGAGGGGACTAGAGAGTCCCAACAAGATACACTGATAGATATGTAAATTAGTGAATATTCTTTCGGGAGAACCAAGAGATTCAGCTTGACTCAAAGCATCTCACCCAAAATATTCAATTATTACCATGATGATTTTAATTTATGTCTACAGAACCTTTGGGACTCCTCCCTCCAGGAAGTAGATCTTAATTCTTCCCTCATTTGAGTAGAATTGAATTTAATGATTCATTTTTAAGAAAAAATTTTAGAAAATGAAAAATTGCCACCAGAGAGTATGTTAATGAAGTAACCATGGCTAATGTCAAAAATAATAATAAGGAATATTAATATCATGAAAAGCCTGAATCACTACTGATAGTGCGTCCTCCAAATCCATTACCTCAGTTTAATCACAGAAAATATCAGAAAAACCCAAACTGAGGCCAGTGCCACGGCTCGATAGTCTAATCCTCCGCCTGTGGTGCTGGCACCCTGGGTTCTAGTCCCGGTTGGGGCGCCATATTCTGTCCCAGTTGTTCCTCTTCCAGTCCAGCTCTCTGCTGTAGCCCAGGAAGGCAGTGGAGGATGGCCCAAGTGCTTGGGCCCTGCACCCACATGGGAGACCAGGAGAAGCACCTGACTCACGGCTTTGGATCAGTGCAGTGCACCAGTCGCAGTGCGCCAGCTGGAGCGGCCATTGTGGGGTGAACCAAGGGAAAATGGAAGACCTTTCTCTCTGTCTCTATCTCTCTCTCACTGTCCACTCTGCCTGTCCAAAAAAAAAAAAAAAAAAAGGAGAAACATTCTACAAAATATCTTATCAGTACTCTTCATAACAGTCAAGATCATAAATGACAAAGAAAAACTGAAGAACAGTCACAGATCAGAGGAAACTAATGAATATGGTAATTAAATGCAATGTGATAACTTGGATTAGAATCTAGAACAGAATATGGGTATCAATTAAAAATACTGTAGAAATCTCAATAAAGTCAGTAGTTTAGTTCACTGTATGCTAGCAATAGTAATTTCTTATTTTTCACAATTGTCTTATGGTTATGTAAAATATAAGCACCATAGGAAACTGAACAAACTATCTCTGCAATTCTTAGGCAAATCCACAGTCAGTTTTTTTTCATGAAACTACGAAATGAAGCTGGCTAGCTAAGACATGAAATCAACCTAAATTCCTGTCAACTGAAGACTGAATACAGAAATTAAGGGAAATGTGCTCTATGGAATACTACACAGTGATAAAAAATGAAATCCAATCATTTGCAACAAAATGGACGAATCTGGAAAACATCATACTTAGTGAAATAAGCCAGTCCCAAAGGGACAAACACCATATGTTCTCCCTGATCTGTGATAACTAACAGAGCACCTAAAAAGAAACCTGTAAAAGTGAAATTGACATTTTTTTTAAACTTTTATTTAATGCATATAAATTTCCAAAGTACGACTTATGGATTACAATGGCTTCCCCCCCATACCGTCCTTCCCACCCACAACCCTCCCCTTTCCCACTCCCTCTCCCCTTCCATTCACATCAAGATTCATTTTCGATTATCTTAATATACAGAAGCTCAGCTTAGTATACATTAAGTATGGATTTCAACAGTTTGCTCCCACACAGAAACATAAAGTGAAAAATAATAGATGATTTTTTTAAATGATGATGAAATCAGAGCAGACCTATTGTCATGTTTAATCCCAGTGAGAGTCAAGTTGGGAATTGATAATTTCTTTCTTTCTTTTTTTTTTTTTTTTACAGAGGATCAGTTTAGTATGCATTAAGTAAGGATTTCAACAGTTTGCACCCCCATAGAAACACAAAGTGAAATATATTGTTTGAGTACTCGTTATAGCATTAAATCTCAATGTACAGCACATTAAGGATAGAGATCCTACATGAGGAGTAAGTGCACAGTGACTCCTGTTGTTGACTTTACCAATTGACACTCCTGTCTATGGCATCAGTAATCTCCCTATGCTCCAGTCATGAGTTTCCAAGGCTATGGAAGCCCTCTGAGTTCTCCGACTCTTATCTTGTTTAGACAAGGTCATAGTCAAAGTGGAGGTTCTCTCCTCCCTTCAGAGAAAGGTACCTCCTTCTTTGATGACCTGTTCTTTCCACTGGGATCTCACTCGCAGAGATCTTTTGCCAGAGTGTCTTGGCTTTCCATGCCTGAAATACTCTCATGAGCTTTTCAGCCAGCTCCGAATGCCTTTAGGGCTGATTCTGAGGCCAGAGTGCTATTTAGGACATCTGCCATTCTATGAGTCTGCTGAGTATCTCACTTCCCATGTTGGATCACTCTCCCCTTTATTTACTCGATCGGTTAGCGTTAGCAGGTACTAGACTTGTCTATGTGCTCCCTTTGACTCCCAGTCCCTTCACCATGACCAACTATGAACTGAAACTGATCACCTGGAACAGTGAGATGGCATTGGCACATGCCACCTCGATGGGATTGAATTGGAATCCCCTGGTATGCTTCCAACTCCACCACTTGGGGCAAGTCAGCCTGAGCATGTCCCAAATTATACATCTCTTCCCTCTCTCATTCCCACCACCATGTTCAACAGGGATCACATTTCAGTTAATTTTCAACACTTAAGAATAACTGTGCATCAATTACAGATCTAAACCAGTCATATTAAGTAGAACAGATAAAAAATGAGAAGCAATGTCTTGAACAGCTGTTGTCTTGACTGTCCAGGAACAGTTTTTCTTTCTTTCTTAATGGAGAATGGGACTGGGAATGGGAGAGGGAGGAGGAGGTGGGGTGGGAAGGTGGGTATGATGGAAAGACTCATTATATTCCTAAAGTTGTACTTATGAAATCTGTACTCATTAAGTAAATGGTTTCTTTAGGGGAAAAAAAAAGAGAAAGAAATGGAGCTGGCATTGTAGCAGAGTGAGGTAGGCCACCACTTGCTCTGATGGCATTTCATATTAGAGTGCCAGTTGAAATCCTGGCTGCTCTACTTTCAACCCAGCTCCCTGCTAATGCACTTGGGAAATAGCAGAAAATAGCCCAAGTAATGGGGCTCCTGCCACTCATGTGGGAGACCGGGATGGATGGAGGTCTGAGCTTTTATCTTCTGCCTGGCCCAGTCCCAGCAATTGTGGCCAACTGGGGAGTGAACCAGTGCCTGGAAGATGACTCTCTCTCTCTCCACCCCCACCTGTTACTCTGGATTTCAAATAAATAAGCACATCTGTAAAAATGTTATAAGAAATAAAAATTGCGATAAAATAATATAATGCTTGTGAAAATATTTATAAATTATGCAGTGCTATCACTATGTTAGGCACTATTTTTATGTGAATAACAATCAAAAGCAGTACTTTGGATGGTCATGATGTGCTCAAAGGAGCCAATAATTGGGTGATTTGAGTTGACTAGCACACTTAGCCAAGTCAGCTTCTCTATGTAGACACAGTTTAAGTGTACGTGACATTTCTCCACTGAGAACTGGAGCAGAAAGGATTTAAATTTGGGGTTTAATGTTCCTGCTACTGTTTTTGCTAGCTCCAGGTTTTCATTGGTAACATGAGGGTGTATAAAATAGTTGTTTTTTAAATTTTCTGAAGCTCTCAAAGTTCTCAGAATTACTTCAAAAAGTTAAAGTATCATGTAGCTTCCTTCTTGAGCCTCATTGGCTCCCTTAATTCAGCTAAAAGGCACAGTTGTCCCAGAGTCATCACTTATAGAAAACAAGCAGGCACCAGTGTTGTGGCATAACAAGTTGAACTGCTGCTTGAAACACCAGCATCCCATATGGGTGCCGGTTCAAGTCCTGGATGCTCCACTTCCAATCCAGCTCTCAGCTAACACTCCTGTGAAAGCAGTGGAGGTTGGTCCAAGTCCTTGAGCCCTTGCACCCACATGGGACACCCAGAAGAAGCTCTTGGTTCCTGTCTTCAGCCTGGCTCTCAGTCTTGGCTATTGTGGCCATTTGGGGAGTGAACCAGCAGATGGAAGACCTCTTTCTCTCTCTCTCTCTCTCTCTCTCTCAAATAAATAAAATACATCATATATATATATAATATACATATATAAACAGGCAAGACCACAAAACTGTCAGCAACACAAATCAACAGCACAGAGATGTCAACAGAATGTGTGTTTGGTGGCAGCAGAAACAAATCTTTGTTTCACTGAATAGCCACTGTTTTATGATGCTGAGGTTCTACATTTTATCCTATATAATTCTTCCTGGAATTGATATTTTAAAATTGAGAATCCTTTTAGTGTGCCACCTAGTCCTGCTCTATTAGCCCAGGCCAACACTAATGACACATTTTAATAGAAAAATGGGCAGTTGGGCACCTACCCTGTCCCCTGCCGTGGATCATTTTTGGCAGCTGTGCTTTTTATTCATCAGTCTGATTGAAACTCCTTTCCTGACAGAAGCAAAGATACTCTTCTTTGTTCAGGATTTCCATAAAAGGCAAAATGGAAGCCTTTGCAGACAGACTGGCATGCCTGAATAAATTTATTTTCCAAGGCTTCTAGCCACAACAGTGAGCAAACAAATGCCTCTTACCTACATCTTTATGTACACCCTAGGATAGCAAATTTACAGGATTAAATAATGCTCATCTGCTTTGACTTCTTTGTTCCCTGTTTTAAATCATTGCCCAAATCGTGCATTTCTAAAAATTTTTCCCTTATAATCTTCAACCTTTAGCCCTGGGCTGTTTGAGCAATATATAGCAGTATATATGTAGCCCCTGTATGTGTACACATAGATTGTGTATGATGTCGGAGGAGGAACTGGCTTTCTTTTTAATCCTCTTTCTTTATAGAGAACAGACCTGAAAGGGTTTCCTTTCCTAGCTTCTTAACTTCTCTTCCAAACATAATGATTCTAGACAGACTGAACAACTGACCAGTGATCCATCGTGTTTTTAATCATTTACAGTCTGATTCCTGCACGGTGGTGCTTGATATTTGGTTTTGAAGAATGCTTTCCTGGGGAACACATTTAATCCAATATTTCTGAGCAATAAATTACCCTTGTTTGGGGACCCTGGATAGCCTGTGTTATTTTTTTTTTCTCTTGTTGAAAATAATTGATGATTTGGAACAATGCTCTCTTTTGAGTTAGAATATAAAGGTTAGATTTTTTAGTTCAAGATAATGAGTAGGCCTTCATCAAACAGATGAGACACCAATTCCAAAGGAGTAAAGATTTGTGAGGATGGGACAGTGGAAATACAGGGGAGAGCAGTGAAAACACAGGCATTTGTTAAGACACATTACTTTCTTTTTCAGGGTTGGGAAAACCATTTTTGTACTCTGCAGTGTCCCAGATGCTCATTCAGCTATACAGCTACAGTTATACTAACAGAAGGCAGAGCAAAGCCTTGTGCAATGATTATGATCATGTAAAAGAAATCCTTGGTCTCCTATCAAATTGATGAGCTAACCTCTATGAATCCCCAAGTTGGAAGACTGGGGTGAGTGGGTTGCAATTCTTGGCCCTATCAACTGATCATGGGAGAAGCAATTTTTAGCTTAAAATGTATCTGTATGTTGTTACAAAAAAATTGTAACACTAGTGTTTAAATTCTTGTCAAAGAAAAAAATGCTTGTTTTCATATGTGAGCATGTATGTCCTCAAAACAGAAAAAAAAAAAAATCCCAAAGTGAGGCTATGAATTAGTAAGAGGAATATATTTTGCAAAATAAATGATGTTGTAAATAATGATTAGGTTTTCAGGTGAAACAAAGTTAATTTGAACTCCCAGATTAATTATACTATATTTTAAGTTTTGAGGTTAAAATAAGAATGAAGATAACTGTCCAAGAGATATTATACCAAAAAGACGAAGAATCAGAGGTGTTTACTTTTTAGTGAATACCTGTCATTTGGGGCAACACCTTAGAAAAGTTTTATATCATTTCTGAATGCACTGGCATACTAAATTGTTCACTGCTGGGATCAGAAAACTCTGTTTTCAAGAAAAAACTTGGCCCACAATCTGTTTTGTTATGACTTGCAAGCTAGGAATAATTTTTCAAATATTTGCAAATGCTAAGAAATCAAGGGAAGAATAGCTTTTCAAGACATGTAAATATGATATGAAATTTAAATTTTGTGGCTAATAAATACAGTTTTATTAGAACACAGTCATACTCATTTGTTTGCATACCATCTCTACCTGCTTTCCATGCGTCTTTCACATTATACTAGAAGAGAACTATGAGAGGGACCCTATGGCCCTGGAGCCCAAGATCTTTACTCTGTGGAACTATACAGAATGCAGTTTGCCCACCCCTCCCTGGATACCTACTTGGTGGCATTGTCATGAGGACTGGATAGTGCATAAAGTGCTTGGCACAGGGAATTTCAATGAGGAAGTGCTGAGATAGTGCTGTTCTTGAAACTGAATGTGTGACTGTATGGCCAGACTTCACCAAGGCATAAAAGAGACACAGCTGGGAAATAACCCTAACACACCAGCATCTCTCTTCAATTTACAAGAATGCATGTTGATGTCACAAGGTATTTATAGAAAAAAGAAAATGTCCCAATTTTGTCAATCTCTTTTGTGCTATCCACAACTGTTCTATAACTCCCACTAGACAATTCAGCATCCATTTGAATAAGAAGTGAAATGTTGCAACATAACAGTACTACCTTGCTAGATGTTATTGTCATTCTTACTATTATTGAATACTCATGATAGGTCATAGCTATTAAACAAACAGAAGCCACATCAATCTGCCTAATAATGAAAAAAATGCATTCTAGAGACAGACTTCGTGGTCAAATGCTTCCCTACTGAATTACAGAAGATGAATGAAATGTAAAAACACATTCAGAAAGAAGTCTCTTTCCTACTAAATGCTGCCTCTGTCAGGTGCTATATAGGGATTTGTTTTTCATTTTTCTAACAGTCTTGTGAAATAAGTAGGGAAATGGGACTAAGAACAGCCAATTCCATTGACGTGAAAATCTCACACCGATACAGGCAAGGGAGCATGTAATGGAACTCTTTGGAAAGTAACCCACTCCCCATCCCTTTAGTGTGGCCACAAGGGATTACTCCCAACCAAGACAAGTTACTCATCTCTAATGGAAATATTTTGCTTCATTTCTAAATAATTTCTACTGTAATTGCAGTTGTTATTAAGTCAATTACCATAGTAATAATGACATGAATACCACTACTAGCAATAATGCTCATCTATTAGTTAATCCACAGATATTTATGGTCCATCAGATACTGTGTTAGGCCCTATAAATGCAGTGAGAATCAAAACAAAGCCCCCTGTCCACTAACTTTTATATTTTAAGGAGCAGAGGCAAGTGAAATTCAATTTTAAAAAACCTAAGAAATACCAGAAATTTGTATTAAGTCATATGTATTGAGGGGCGAGGAGCAGTTTTAATTGGGTGGTCAGAGATGATCTCTCCAGGAGATGGTGCTTAAGCTGATATTCAGTTGGTGAGGGCACATCTATATAAATATCTGGAAGACCGTTCCAAGGAGAGGAAATGGGTAATGACTTTAAAGCATTTAAAGCAGTAAAGAATTGGGTATGTTCAAGGAAATGAGCGCAGGGCAATGGGGCTAAAGCTTAGGGAATAATATAAAGCCAGGGGATCAGAATGAAAAATAGAGGAAGTCATATTGGGCTTTGTAAAACATTTTAAAATATTATGTAAAGCCACAGAAGAACTTTAAGCATAGGAGGGACATTATCTGATCTGTATTTTTAAAAGATGTCAGGGTACTATGAAGAGAACAGATTAGAGAGTGACAGAATCATAGGTCCAAGAGAGTCTCCAGAAACGTTGTTGGGTTAAATATGTCAGTCTTGTATATTGGTAGTTGCCAGTAGATCAGGCTTCAGGTTTCCTGATATTTCTTCCTTTTTATGGTGTACTCCTTTTTAAAAAAATTAATTTATCCATTTGAAAGGCAGAGCCACAGACAGTGAGAGAGGGGAAGAGAGAAAGAGAGGACTTCTATCTGCTGTTTCATTCCTCAAATGGCCGAATGGTTCCAAAACCTGGAATCTAGAACTCCATCAAGGTCTCCCAGGTAGGTTTCCTCCTTTTAATTTTGGGGTCTTCTTAGCTTATGACTTGTTGAAATCAGCAGATATGATCAAAATGGTGTGTTATCAGTTATAAGCCTAACTACTCAAAAGGACTGATTGTGTCCATTTTTGCCATATTGGGATTCCTTAACTATTATATAAGAAAGCCAGGGCAGAGATGTCCTGAGGAATGGCCTCTTGCTAGTATTGGTGCAGGTTCTATTCTCCATGTAAGAAAAATTCAAGGAGGAGATGTATGTAAATGTCAGTGTACAGGGAAAGCACACACTCAGGAGGGAGTGTGGGCAACCCAGAAACACAGAATGTTACCATTAACAGGTTTGGTGCTGCCCTCTTTTACTATCTGGGGGCAAGGGATGTGGTGTTTGAGATGTGACATAATTGAATATTCAAAGGTTTCAGATTTAGGGTGGGATTTGATTACTGTACATTTTCATGCCCATTTTTGGAAATCTTGCAAGTGTCATGACATCAGGTGAATGATGGAAGAGGGGTGTGGGTGGTGCACAGGGTTGTGGTTCACATAGAGCTGCATTGCAGGTTTTGGAATTTTTAGCTCTTTTTTGCTCACTATCTCCCTACACACATCAAAGAGACCACAAAGAAAGGGATAGAGTAGAACAGGGAGAGAGAGAAAGACAAAGAATTTCCTAGCTATCTAAATCAACCCATAGCAGGCTCTTAGAAGAATGCAAATGTGTGATTATACAGAGAAAGACTATCAGTTTAACTAACAGTTTAACAGTTAAACTTGGATTATTGGTTGTTGCAGAGCTTTGAGCAAGTGAAAAGTTTGCTGATCTAAGCCATTAGATGTTGGGGTTAACTGTCATTAAGACATGACAAAAAAAAAAACAGTACTTTAAAATCAGGTAATGCTATAATCAAAACTCCAAATCAGTGGAATTTATTTGCTGTTGAACAGGTGAATTATTTTTCATAATTCTTTCACCTTTCATACTAGTAATGACTGGAAAAACAATTAAAAAGTTATTGGGGACTAGAGATAAGATGATGTAAATTATGTACCAGTAGACTCACTAGTGAAATTGTCCTCTGTAGTAATGAGAAAGAAAAAATATACCTAAGGAAGTTGTGAATATGACTAAGGAAATTCCTAAGCAGAAAGTTGAAAGTACCAACTGAGTTCATTTATCTGCTTAGGATAATTTGAGAGGAACACGATGGCCTAAGCGGGGAACTGCTTCACATTCAGGCTGAACTTTTTTCAAATATAAAAGGATCTGGTCTTAATTAGTTAAAAATTAAAAATTATTTCTCATCTTAATCTTTTCTGCAAAAGACTGTAAAAGTAAGAAATAGTCTCAAGGCAAAGATCACTACTAGGAGTCTTCCATTAAAATATAGCCTTAGGGTAAAATCATCGCATAGGTGGGTGTAAGACCCCTTGTTAGACCTGAGAGATAGAAGATTGCATCTTAGAGAACTTCTCATGTGGACAAAGGGCCATAAGGATCTTAAAGGCCTTAACCAGAAGAGCTTTGTACTCAACCCCAAATAGAGAGGGAATAGCTTTGCTTGATGAAGTCTACTACAATAACATTTTATAAGAAACTCAAAAGCCTTTAAAGATGATTCTACTTGTGTAAGTACCTCAAGCTTTTGCTGACTTGGATAGAAATCATTTACATTGAAAAGAAGTGTCTGGCCTCCGAACTTTTATGAGCTGAAAGCAGATTGAGAAGATCATTCTGTCACAAGTCAATGTATAAAGAAAAGGAATATGACTCACCAAGAGATACAAAGAGTCACCTGCAGAAAGTAGCACTGAGCTCTACTCAAGGACTGGAAATGGGTACACAGTGTTCTTGACCAGTGACTTTTATGGGCCTCCCATTTACCTCATTTTCTGAATTGCAATTATCCAATCATTGTGTGTGTGTGTCATGGCAGATTATCAGATAATTTATCTTTTAGTTCACAAGACTTCAGCTCAAGAGAAAATATTCTCAAAAAGTTGTTATTGAAGAACTTTTATTGAGATATCTCCTCCTAACCCCTTAAATGATGAAATATTATAGACTTCAGTCTGAATCTCACTACATAATTCAGGGAATTTGGGGAAAGGGTAAGTTCATACTGCATGTGGGAAAAATGTCTATAATTCAACAGATGTTTACCTGGATGAGTGGAAAATTTTTCTTCTTACAAAGCCCCACACATGGATGTTTGGAGAAAATTTATTCATAATCACCAAAAAAAAAAAAAAATAAAACACCTGGAAACAGCCAAAATGACATTCAAAAAGTGAGTAGACAAATGAACTATAATACATTTCTACAAAAGGGTATTATTCAGCGCTAAAAATAAATGAACTATCAAGTCATGAATAGGCATGGAGAAAACTTCAGTGCGTATTCTTTAATCCGGGGCTGGTACTGTGGTGCAGTGGGTTAAAACCCAGGCCTGCAACACTGGCATCCCATATCGGCACTGGTTCAAGTCCCAGCTGCTTCACTTCTGATCCAGCTCCCTGCTAATTTACCTGGGGAAAAAACAGAGGATGGGTCAGGTCTTGGGACCATTGCACCCATGTGGGAGACTCTGAAGAAGCTCCTGGCTCCTGGCTTCAACCTTGCTCAGTCATGGCTGTTGTTGCCATATGGGGAGTGAATTAGCAGATGGAAGATCTCTCTCTCTCTCTCTAACTATGTCTTTCAAATAAATAAAATACATCAATCTGAAAGCCTACAATTGCTGAATCATATGATGTGACACAGCTCAGCTTTGTAAGAAACTGCTAACCTGTCTTCCAAAGTGGTTAGGCCAATCTGGATCTTATCAGAAATGAATGTTTCTGTTGCTCCATATCCTCCTTAATATTTAATATAATTTGTTTTTTTGTTGTTCATTCTTTGGGATGTTCTACATAGACAATCATGCGATCTATGAAGAAAAGATAGTTTTATTTTTTCCTTCCTAAACTGTACAGATTTTCTTTTGTTATCTTATTGCATAAGCTGGACTTTTACTGTATTGTTAGACAGAAGTTTAACAGAAGGGCATCTTCATGTTGTTTCCGATCTTAGGGGAAGTCATCTAGTTTCTTACTAGATGTTAGGTGTAGGTTTTGTGTTAACATTCATGTGAAGTTGAGGAAGCCTCCTTTTATACACACTTTTCTAAGAGTTTTGCTTATTTAGTTTTGCTTCAAATTGTGAATGACTGTTGGATATTTTATACAACCATTTACATGATCTTACAATTTTTCTCCTTTAGCCTATGTATAGTATGGATTATTTTAACTTATTTTCAAATGTTTATATAACCTTGATCATATAGGAAAAATCACTTGATTACACTGCATAATTCTTTTTTTAAGAGATTTATTTATTAACTTGAAAAGCAGAGTTATAAAGAGGCAGAGGCAGAGAGACACAGAGAGAGAGAGTGGTCTTCCATCCACTAGTTCTCACCTCAAATGATCCCAATGGCTGAAGTCCAGAGTTAGGAGCTTCTTTTGGGTCTCCCACGCGGGTGCAGGGCCCAGGCACTTGGGCCAGCTTCCACTGCTTTCCCAGGCCATAGCAGAGAGCTGGATTGGAAGTGTAGCAGACAGAATTTGAACCAGCACCCATATGGGATGCTGGCATTGCAGGCAGTGGCTTTACCTGGTATACCACAGTGCCAGCCCCATGTATAATTCTTTTTACATATAGTTTTATTTCAATTACTAAATTTTTGTGGAGGACTTTTGCCTCCATTGAAATGAAAAACATTGGTCCCTAGTTTTCCTTTGTTATAATGCCCTTTTCTGATTTTGAAAGGTTCAAAGTTTTAACCCCATTTCTTTCTTGATTTCTGGTTTTGAGTATTTCTCTTGAGAAGTCCAATTTTATTTTGAATTATTTTCATTCATATCCAAACTTTTCAGTTTTGTTATCTGAAAATATTTGCAAATGTTCAATA
The DNA here is from genome assembly GCF_051225735.1 of Oryctolagus cuniculus. NCBI lineage: Eukaryota > Metazoa > Chordata > Mammalia > Lagomorpha > Leporidae > Oryctolagus > Oryctolagus cuniculus. Next base: position 94,555,780 of record NC_142877.1, read on the forward strand.
TTGTCAATATTCTGAAAAGTCACCATGATGGACCTTCATGTGATAATATTTGCTAATCTGTCAGTATTTGGAAACCAGTGTGCTTAAGGTTTAGAATTTTTTATTGACTATTTCTTTCCTTTCTCTCTCTCTCTTACTCATGCTCTTGCTCTCTGAACTTCATTTGATCAGTATTTGGACTTCCTGGATCCTGGATCCTCTATGACTATTCTTACTTCTTTATGACTTGTATAGTTTTCATTGCATTTTGTTCTGCTCTCTATGAGGTTATCATGGCTTTATTATGTAGTCTTTCCAATAAATGTTTCATTTCGATTTTATTAGTTTAGTGTTAACTATGTGATCATTAAGTAAACTGAAAATAGTTTGTAAATTTTGTAAAAATTAGGAGTGGGAATCTGAGAAGGAGGAGGATAAAGGGCTGGAACATGGGCAGGAGGGAGGGTAAGGGGGGAAGTGCCACTATGTTCCTAAATCTGTATATATGAAATACATAAAACTTGTATAACTTCAATAAAATTTAAAAAATATTTGATTTTCAAGGGCTCCATCTAGCTAAACTGACAGTTCCATTTATATACTGCCCTAGTGGATGCAATGACTTCTCATTTATCTGAGAATATAAATTACAATTTTATTTTTAGGTTTCATCAGCTCTTTGCAATACCTGTTTTCTATAGTTCCCTTTTTCTCTCTTTGGTCTTTTGTGTTTTTATTTCTCAACTGGGACTTCCTCAGTGGGGAAGGGTTTTGATTATACATTCATTTTTAAATAGTCATGTAAGTCCTGAGTGGAAGCTCTATTTGAAGTATGGAATCTTCTAGCACAGTCCTCCCCTTCCCGGTGATATATTGGCAACATTTTCATTTCATATTGGAACCCCAACCTATCCCCATTTTTACCAGAGAAGCACTCTCCAATCTCCTGCTGTGGTGAATGCCGCGCAAGAGCAGGGGACTTCCTTCACATTGGATGTTTTTTGTTCAGCTTGGCTCTCCTCTCTTGCAGTCTGTTCTACCTATTGTCCCTAAGCCTACAGCCTCTTGTTTTGCTTCAGAATAAATCTACAAGGGTTTGGTGTTCAGACTAGCTGTTAAGATGCTGCTTGGTTTACTTGTAACTCATATCAGAATGTTTGGCAGCAGGTGATGGCTCAAATAGTTGTCTTTGTGCCCCATATGGGAGACCTGGATTGGCTTTCTCATGCCCAGCTTCAGTCCCTCTCAATCCTGGCTGTTGTCAGCATTTAGGGAGGGAACCAGAAGTTAGAAGAGCTCGCTTGCTCTCTCTCTCTTCTTTTCCCTCTCCCTTTCCCATTCCACTGTCTTTCAAATAAATATTGACAAATAATAAGCCCCCTTCCAGCGTTGGATAGCTGCGTCTGTTGGCAGCACACAGAGGAAAGATCTTATATCCCTGTATCTAGAGAGACTTGTAATTAACTTTCTGATTGGATCCTCACACATTTCTCTACTTTTTGTGATGCCTATTTCCAGAGCCTGTTCAGAGTTCTGGAGAGAGATTTAAGCAAAATTTCCCCAGCCAATGCTGTTACCAAACTTTGTCTCTGCTAACGCCTCCATTCACTTTCTATTTCCTGTGAATGTTTTCCATTTCAGTCTACTATAGACTAATCTTTCATTCTTTGTGTCTGAATGTGTTTGTCATATTTTATTTCATTATTCTCATCTTAATGAGGTTTTGGGAGAGAATAAATGAAAAGCATACTTTTAATCTATGCTTAATCAGAAAACTTTTGAATAACTTGGAAACACAAAATAAAATTCTAAAAAATATTTTGCTACTTGGTTCCAAATAGGAGAGTATTTCAAAAAGTTCATGGATAACTGGAATTAAAAGATAAGTTTATTTTGGTGAAAAATTTTTTGTAATCAATGCAGTTTTTTCATAATATGTATTTTACACATCAAAGACCTCTCATTTGCACTGATTTCCATATTTTCCAATAGAAGACAACTTGCATATATGTATTTCAAACATTTTTGAAATACATATTTTTCAATTCTGCTTCCACGAAATTTTTTAAGTACCCTTGAATACCAGTAGCATATTATTACTAATCTGGAAATGCTGTTTATTTAAACAAAACCAAACTTTGGTCAAGGCATTCATGTTGTCAGACATCATAATTCCTAAATTGCATAAGTTGTATAACTATAACTTCCTAAATATACTCTATTCAGTACCAAAAAAAAAAAAAACATTGTCTTAATTGTTCTTAGTTGTTAGCACAATTTATCCTTTTCCTGTTATATCAATTATATGAGGCACTGCCAAAGTCAAAGGAAGTGACTGATCAAAGCCTGCATAATGGCTGGTGAAAGAATTCACCAAAGCACATAAAGAGAAGCCCTGGATTGACTGAGCACACTAAAAGGAAGAAGTAGAGAAGCAGGTTAGGTAGGAGCTGATGACTGCTACAACATGGGCCATAACTGGAGGGGTACACCAGGAGTGGCAGCCCCTTCTCAGTTATGTGATTGTTGCCACAGGCTTGCAAGAGAGCATTGGGCAGGACGGCCATCCATTGCAATATGGACTCCAATCCAGGAAGCATAATGTAACTGCAGTATTTCCTCAGTTAGGGTGATGACAAGTCGTCAGCATTCAAATGAATTTCTCATTTTCTGTAACTGCTTCACGCTAGGCAGGGGCATTGCATTGACCCTGCTGAAGGTTGTTGGTCTGGCAAGGATTTGAGGTGTCCTGGGTCCTGGCTACAGAGATAGAATGAGTGGTAGAGCTTCGGGTAATTCCTTCTAGAATCATATTATCTAGAGGGCTGTAGGTGGCCCCTTCTGGAGGAATACCATATTGAAGGAGTTGCTGCATTATTGAAGAGAAAAAAATGAATTCAGTTATTCCTAAAGAAACAGACCAAGATTCAGGGTTTGGAGGAGAGATGTTGGAGGAATTACTAGAGATAAGAGAATATAGAATTTATACTTTAAAATGTGCATTATCTATTCTTAGGTAGAACACTTCTTGGCTAGCAAATGTAAGCACAAATGTACATCCAGAATTACTGGGGATGTGTATACAGCATTCTATTTTAAGGAGGTCACAAATTCCCCTTTGGGCAGCTGCAAGGATATATAGAGCCATTTAGTTTGGGAGAACTGCTTTCCTCAGTAGGAAAACTTCAGTTTTTAACAAGGAGAAGTCTCTGTTCAGAAGTGGCAACACATAGTGACCTGATTGCACTGTGATGGGCTGCCCAAGAGTGAATAGTCTATTTCCTGCTATACCTCACAAGTGGCTATTATCTAAGCCAGACTTTGGTGACAATGTCCTAGCATCATGTATGAGAATAGCAAGTATCATATCTAGTTAACAACTCTTTTTTGAAATGGGGGTCTTCTCTTAAAGGTTTAATTCTAGCAGTCTTTTATGACACTTGCTATCAGGCAGTCATGCATATGAACTGTTCCTTTATAACATTTTGGCTTTATCTAATTTTGCATACAGTTGGCACAACTGACTCCATCTTGATTTTTATCCCCCCTTGTGATAAAGATGCTTCTCCAAGCATAACACTAATCAATCATCCTTTAGCTAGGTTATATTTGTCCCTCATTGCCAGGTTGGATTTGACCTGGCTGTTGATCCAGTCAAATATAAGGAGTATTTGCTGACCAGAACTCAGTGTTAAGAAACCCTTTCAGCCACATCCTAGCAAAAAAGAGGTTCAAGAAGATGTTCTTAGGCTAACTTTCCCAGGAGTCCTTTGTTGAATTTAGCTTTATCTGTTCTGTAGGTATGTGTCATCATCTCAAAATGCCAGTTAAGCATGATCTCGTTGGGAATTGTAACAAAATCAACAATAACATCAAGTCAGGAAGACTAAAATTAATGACCAAAGTTGCAATCTAAAAGCCTGTGTGTTTTAGTTTGTTGACTATTTCCATTACATAGAGTAACAAAAGTTTCTTTCCTATATAATGATTTCAGAAAGCCAATCCAAAGTGGATCTGATTTTTAATTATAGTATCTAATATTTTGAAATTTCAGGGCCTGCTAAGAAATGACATCTCCATTTACTCACTGCAAGGCTTGTAATCTTTGAAGCCAAGTTCTCTGTGCATAAATGCTAGATGTGTCAATGTTTCCAACTATATCCTGTATGAGAACAGATTGTTACTGAACTCATACAGATCATCACATTCTCTCTCTTTCTCTCTCTCTCTCTCTTTCACACACACACACACACACACACACAGAGAGAGAGAGAGAGAGAGAGAGAGAGACAGAGAGAGAGAAGACAAGAAGACAAGACAAGACAAGACAAAAACTCAAAGAGTATTTGGCCCTCATGCACACTAAAAACTATTTTATTACTTCTACATCCAAGAAAAGGTGAGGTTCAGCCATGGATATAGAAAATATGTTAGCATCCTTTGGGATCTTTTCAAGAAAACGATTTTAACTCTTTTAAGACTCAGCTTCCTCAAGCAGACAGAACCTAACAAAGACAGCAGAGAACACAAAAGATTTTCCCAAGAAGTCATAATTTAACAGACACCAGAGAACATAAGAGATTATCTTACTGGTTGTGACAGAGAGATCAAGCTGAAAGACAGCATTGCAGCTTCTGTTAAAGGGCTAGGTTTTGTCATTCTGGAAGTTTAAATGAGGGATAGACAAAGGAAAACTAGATGATTCCTTTGGGTCTGGGCATTAAAATGGCCCCAATTAAGGCGATGTCCCATTCTTCCAAATGATCTGCTTGAGAGGCAGGGGCATCCCATCCCCTGAAGGGGAATTACTGGCACTTCCTCAACTAAAATAAGGCCTTCTAGGTCCTTAGTAATGACCGCTGTTGCTGGGTAGCCTATCCAGGTCCAAAAGGAAAGGGACAAAAAAGGATTGTATTCACCTTGGAAGTGTCAAGTGTCTCAGTCCAGGCTGGTTGCAGATGGAGTGGTCCAGGGGAAAAGGAAGAGCAGGCTTTCAACCTTTGTGAAGGACAAAGGGAGCCCACTAGGATGCGATGGAACACGTCCTCACCCCTAAGGGCAGCAAGCCCTAAGCATGCACAAGTGCAGATGTTCTGATTCCACCAGAGTCACCCTGGCCCAGAATCAGCCGCTGTGCCTGCACAGGAAGGCAGGTTCTGAGGACTGGAACCAGAACACAGAGAGCAGGATTCTCACACCCGAAGGCAGTGAGTGCGAGGTGTCTGAGAATGGGGACTTTTCAGTTCTGCCAGAGAGTTGCCCTGGCCAGAAGTCTTCGGTTGCTCCTGCACTGGCAAATGATTCTCTAAGGATCAGAGACAGAAGACAAAGGAGGGCTAAACGTGAACAGGAGGTCAATGTTGGGTGTGCGTTCACCTGGAAAGGTTTCTGCTGCCGGCTGTGTCACATGGTGGTGGTTGGCTCCCTGTGATCAGAGAAGTCCCCATATGAACCAGAAAAATGTCATGGGAAGAGACCCGTCGGGGCTGGCATTGTGGGTGGTGGAAGAATTTACCAGAGCACATAGAGAGCAGACCTAGATTTACTGAACACACTGCAAGGAAGCCACAGGCAGGCAGGTCAGGTAGGCACTGACTACTGCTGCAATATGGTCTGTAGTATGAAGAGGACACCTATAATGGCAACCCCTATGATGACTGTTGCCATATGCTGGCAAGGAAGCTGTGGGCAGGACACCCAGAGGCTGTCTATTACAGTGTAGACTACAATCCAAGAAACATATTTGCAACTGCAGTATTTCCTGTTAGGGTGATTTCTTTGTGGTCCAAGAGGTTTTCAGCTCTGGTTGGAGCTGAGGAGTATGTATATCCCGTTTACCTTAGGGACTCCATCAAACACTCTGGGGCCACCTTCCACACTGAGGGATGGCGGAGCCTATAAAAATCATACAGTAGGGAGGTTCTTTTCAACCTCAGCCATATCCAAGCCTGTAAGCATTTTTCATTCAAGAGAAAAAGGAAAGCATTAATAAGCCGCAAAGGACACCTTTGGTTTCCTGGCCATGCCGTGGATCTGATACCTTATTTTTTCCAATGTTTAAACTCCTTTTCAATTACCAGCCCTCTCTTTTTTGAGGTATTTCCCACAGTGTGTATGGCTTACCTTCTACTCACACCATCAGAGGAATGACTGGGCAGGTTATGCCCTATCTACAAGGGCAATATCAATAAGACCAATGAAGAATACAATTCATCTGGGCTGTGCTTGCCAAACGCGTACTTATAGGGCTGCCTCTCTGCCGATGAGCTGCCATTTTCTGATTCACACACAAACTCTGTATCTATTAGAGTGTGGCCACTCAGATCTTGATCCCGGAGCTTTGCTTGTGCATCTCAGCTACAGCAACTCGGGACCAATAAATAAGAATTACCTTGTGCTTCCTACTGCTCAGCCTTCAAGGAATCACAGGTCTTATCATTTATCTGCACATGGCTCCCATTCATATTGTAAGCCCCAATAACAGCTCAGTAAATTTCACATTAGCTGAAGACAGCCAGAGCGGATGGCCATTGCTTGCCACCAAAACTGACAGAGAGTATATAAAAACACGGATGAAATGGCAATGTTTATTTGGGGAAGGAGGAAGTAGAGAAGAAAAGGAAATCGATGAACTTTTGAAAAATGTGAATCTTGTTCTTCATAGTGTTCTCTGTGACATACTTTCCTCCATCGTCTCCCTACCTCATCTGCTTCCCCTTCAGTGCTCTGATTCTATAGCCTAATGACAAAAATGCAAAGCTATCCAATGCTTTAGAACTATGATTATTGTTTTAGTTGGCTTTGGAGGGGTGGCAGTACCGGTGGGGGGGCTGGTATGGTGGGAAGAATAACTACATTTTTAAAGTTGTACTTATGAAATTTGTATTCCTTAAAACATAAATTAAAAAATAAATTTAAAAAAAGCAAATACAAGCAGACAACAGCAATAACATCACACATGGTGGCAGGGAAATGAGCATCAAGGCAAAGAACAACATCCACTTAAAACAAGGTCGCTTGCTAGCGGTCTATTGGGAGGCAGACCTCAGTCAACAAATTTTTAAATGAACCAGGAACTAAATAACAATATAAATTTTTAATTTTCTCTTTGGCAGAAGTCAAATAGAATGAGAGCTTGGAAAGTGACATAAATTTAATTTTCCTGTAAGTCTGAGGCACCACAGAAACTGAAAAGTCTGATAAAAATGTACCATTTCACCAGATTTGTAGCCTACTTTTATTAATTCCAGTGGCTGGTAGTCAAAAGGAAGAGAAACAGTTCAGATGAGCACTTTTAAAAGCAGTGCGAGCTGTGCAGAGTTATCCATAAAGGGAAGAGCAGATGAAACAATTCAATTTAGAAATAATAACCCATACCATGAACTGGGGCCCACGTGACAAGCTCTCGATACCAACTACAATAGAAATCTATCATCAAGGCTTATGGAACTGGAAGCTTTCAAGATGATAGAATACCTACTGCTTTGTTTTGTTGGATTTTTTGTTTTTGCCCAAGTCCATAAGCCTCGCCAGACTGTAACATACAGTATGGAATTCATTAACAAAAAAAAATTCAACATAGAAGTAACAGCTGCCTATGCTTTCTTTTGGAGGATGAAAGCATACTGCTTGTGACAGGAACAGAAGGTATGGTATATACAGAAGTTAGGTAGATCAGAGTTTCTCCTTCATTAATTAATTGTACTAGGAAAATCCTGTGAAAATTCACACTGATGCCCCCTGCAATTTTCTCTACATTATTCAGGTCAATTATAATCTATTTGCAGTCCTAGTGATGGACACATATGAAGCCAGGAAAGTACATAAAATCAGAAGATGCTAGAAAAATGTGTTGGTGGACTATGTGAGAACGAAACTGATGACCTATAACATATGGTGGTTTATTTTGCTGTGGCACATATTTGAACCATGGGCTCTATACAACTGGAGAGCCCAGGAAGTCATTTCATACAATTTTCTTCTTTACATGTCCTTAAATAAACAGTACCTCTTACCTTTACATAAAAGCAATATTTTATTTCACTCCAGGAAAACAGATGGATGATAAATGCCTGCATTTACAAAATGAATTTGGAATGACAGGATTTCGATTAGGGGTCCTTTGGGGGTAGTTCAAAGAGGTGAGTTTGTATCCTCTAGACCAGATGAAACTAAGGACAGATTTTGCACCAAAATTTAAAGGTCACATTGGTCGAGCTTTAAAATACTGACTCCTTACACAAGAAATTCATTTAATGAGGTGACAGCACCAAATATAGATACCTGTCCTGCAGAGGAGCTGGCCCTATAAGAATCCTGCAGACTAGAAGACATGGTAAATGCACGGTGAACTCATTTTGTAGATTTGATTGGCAGAGTTGCAGCTTGTCACATGGGGAACTTCGGGTAAGCATGTTCCAGTGTTGAACAGCAATTGCATGTAGGCTATCTTATAAAGCAATAAAAAGTGCTTGATCTTCTCTTAGAAATGATCCAGAAAATAAAAGAGCATAGCTAGTTTTGCTTTTGGTAGCTACAGAAAGTGAAATTAGAGGTATAATTCTGAAAGCAATAGGATCTCACCTCTGTAGTGTGATGAATTATATTAAAGGTGCTATTAGAAATGAGAAATTAAGAGGAAGTTATTTGTGTGCTTGCAGACTTTTCTGTGGGAGTACCACAGTGTAAACTGTTAGGAAAAGAATTGCAGATTGGTGCCTCCTCACACGGGGCACCAAAATGTTAGGAAAAGAGGCGCAGAATAGAGAGGAGGCAGTGTACGAATTTACAGCCAGAACCAAATTTATTCAGAGAAAATAAATCTGTAGAGGTGGGTTACCAGCTGCCCATGTGCACATGATGGAACATGTGGCAGAAGGCCCCGACCCCCAGGGGCTGGACATTTTTATATTTTAGGAGGGCTGGGGATGGGGGTGGCGGTAGGGGGCAGCAGGCAGAGGGAAATTCCCGGAACGGCTTTCAAGTGGTTGTGGGTGGTGGGGTATGAAAGCAAAAGGGTGTGAGATCCAGTTGAGATTCAGGGGCAAGGGGGCAAGGATTACTTTCCAATGTTTACCTATCTTTTGGGCAATGAGCAAGAATGGCTGAGGCTTATGTCTTTGTTCCATTATAAATGAGACTTGAAATGGAATTATTCAGCTACTTACGGAATCCAGTGGATTTCAGGTGCCCTCAGGTATTAAAGTTCATGAACCTGACCTTCACTATCCGGAATCTCTTCTAGCAGTCTTCCATGGAACCCTCAGCTAATTATTTCATATCTCTGAGCTTCAGTCCTTCAGCAGTAACACAGAGAGTTCAAATATGTTTCTTATCAGACTTAGAAGATTGCTCAGATTACTAAAACAACATCCAAGACACTTGAAACAAGAATTGTTGAAGAGGGACACTCATAACCAGAACCCATTCTTCTGTACTGTACTGTAAATGGCCTGATTCCAAGCCTCTCTGATCAGAACGTGCCTCTCCCTAGTTTTTGCATGTCAGTTTTTCCTACCTAATCCGTAAAACTTCCCCCACATCCCAGGTTGAGGAGGCAGATTTGGGTCACAGCCCCTGCCTCCTTTGCTGACTGGCCATCAAATAAAGCCGTTCTCCTCCCTAAGACCTGGTGTCTTACATCTGTCTTTGTGTGGAGCAAGCAGAGATCCTACATGGAGTGATGTGGGGTTATGAGTCAAGGAACACGGCAAGGCTCTGGAAACTAGACAGGGAAAGAATATGGGTTCTCCTCCAGGTCCTCCTGAGGAAATATTCCCCTGCTGACCTATCTTTATATTCCAAACTCCAGAATTACATGTGAAAAACTGGTGTTGCTCTAAGCCATTGAGTTTGTGGTAATTTCTACAACAGAAAGTGAGTTTTACCTTTTGTGAAGGAGGGATGAGGATGTTGGTGTAGGTGGTATAGGTTTTATAATTGAGTCAAGAAACCAAAAGCATAGAAAATGCCAGAAAAAATTTCCCAAACAGAAAGCAGCATCGCAGCTTCCAAACTTCTCACATAAATTAGTAACAATAGACAAGTAATTGGCAAGTTTAGAGACTCAAAAATCATGAGAAATAATAAAATAATTATTTTAACAGTTGGGTCTAGTGTTGTGGTGCAGCTGCTTTGGCCAGTGCCTACAATGCCTGCCTGTATCCCATAAGAGCGCAGGTCCAAGTCCTGGATGCTCCACTTTTGATCCAGCTCCCTGCTAATGCACATGGAAAAGGAGCAAAAGATGGCTCATGTATTTTAGCCCATACTACCCACATGGGAAACACAGACGGAGTTCCAGGTTCCTGACCTCTATGGCCCAACCCTGGCCATTGTAGCCATTTTGGGGAGTGAGCCAGCAGATGGAAGATCTCTCTCTCCCTCTCTCTGTCTTTCCTTCTTTCTCTCTGTAACTCTTTCAGACAAAAAAAAACCTGAATTATTTTAGTAGTTGCTAAAATATTTTGTAGCTGAGAAATTTAGGGAAGGGCATAAATGATGTCTAAATATTGTGAATGATGGTATTTAAAACCGTAGTTTTGTTTTTCATTTGTTTGCTTGCTCTTGCATTTGTTTCACAATGTAAAACTTCTGTTCATACCCAACAGCCATATCTTACTTAACTTTTTAAACAACTCTGGAAGTATATATTGTTACTATCCTTCAATAGGGAAACTCAGGAGTGACAGAATATGTAAATTATCTAGGCCTCATAGATAATAAGTTTTATAAGCTTTAATTATAGCAAATTGAAATTGTACTTTCTAAATGTGCACCATTTCCTTGTCTTCATGAATTCTTTTTCTGTGTTTTGTGACTCCAGCGCCTAGGATAGTCACCACTACATAAGAAACAATCAATTTGCTGGTAGAATAAATAGATGACATTAGTATTCTGTTGTTAATATTTAGGTTGAAGAGTGAACAATTAAGTTGGTCTTTGGACCCTCACTACAGCATCTCACCTAATAATTACCAAATAATCTTTCAACCTTCATTCTACAAGATCCATGGGAATACAAAAAGAGAGAGAGACAGAGAGAAAGGTCTTCCTTTTGCCGTTGGTTCACCCTCCAATGGCCACCACTGCCGGCACGCTGCTGCCGGCGCACTGCGCCTATCCGAAGGCAGGAGCCAGGTGCTTATCCTGGTCTCCCATGGGGTGCAGGACCCCAAACACTTGGGCCATCCTCCACTGCACTCCCTGGCCACAGCAGAGAGCTGGCCTGGAAGAGGGGCAACCGGGACAGAATCCAGCGCCCCGACCGGGACTAGAACCCGGTGTGCTGGCGCCGCAAGGTGGAGGATTAGCCTAGTGAGCCCTGGCACCAGCCAAAAAGATCTTTGTTGAGATTATTTTGTAAATGAATCACCAAGTGTATAATAAAACACATAGCTATTTAGTTTAAACCGATTCTGGAAGTCACCATTAAGTTAAGTAATATAATAACAATGACTCTAAAAAGAAACTAACAGAAGCTCTTTAACAATGTGGTAAAATATTCATAGAAATTATATATTTAATTAAAAACTTTCAGTAAAAGTAGAATTGTTCTTGAAATTCAGGTTACATTTGTGGAAGATTAACTGGACAGATTCCACAAACATTTGTTTAAGCCATTTTCTGGAAAATCACTTTCAACTCTAATACGATGAAAATATATTATCCATGTTAATAACAATGTCCCATCTGTTTACCCATTTTACAACCCACTGAAAGCCTTACCTGCAGAGCGCCTTATGGCTCTGAATTCAAAAACAGTTGCAAGTTGAATGCATGTGACAGCATTACTGGTAAATAGGCCCTGTGATTTTCCTTTAAAAGTACTTAAATGGCTCTGTGAACCAAACTTTCAAAATAAACCACTCTGAATCAGCCAGGGGCAAGTTTTATAGAGCAATGCTCTATCTCTAGACAATGATTAGTGAAGATATTTTAGTGGAACTGCTACTTCAAGACTGAATCTATCTAATATGAACATCAAAAAGTTTAAGTGATTGCTGTTAAATATAAGAGTGGGAATAAGAGAGGGAAGAGATGTGCAATTTGGGACATGCTCAAGCTGACTTGCCCCAAACAGTAGAGTTAGAAACATACCAGGGGACTCCAATTCAATCCCATCAAGATGGCATGTACCAATGCCATCTCACTAGTCCCAGTGATCAATTTCTGTTCACAATTGATCATAATGATAGGAATAAGAGTCAAAGGGATCACATAAACAAGACTAATGTCTGCTAATACTAGCTGATAGAATAAAAAAGGGAGAGAACAATCCAACATGGGAAGCGGGATACACAGCAGACCCATAGAATGGCAGATGTCCTAAACAGCACTCTGGCCTCAGAATCAGCCCTAAAGGCATTCCGATCTGGCTGAAAAGCCCATGAGAGTATTTCAGGCATGGAAAGCCAAGACACTCTGGCAAAAAAAAAAAAAAAAAAAAAAAAAACAACAACACAACACCTAAATGAAAGATCTCTGTGAGATCCCAGTGAAAAGAACAGGTCATCAAAGAAGGAGGTACCTTTCTCTGAGGGGAGGAGAGAACTTCCACTTTGACTACAACCTTGTCTAAATATGATCAGAGTTGGTGAACTCAAAAGGCTTCCATAGCCTTGGCAACTCATGACGAGAGCCTAGGGTGATTACTGATGCCATAAACAAGAGTGTCAATTTGTTAAGTCAACAAGAGGAGTCACTGTGCACTTACTGCTCAGGTAGGATCTCTGTCCTTAGTTAATGCTATAACTAGTACTCAAACAGTATTTTTCACTTTGTGTTTCTATGTGGGTGCAAACTGTTGAAATCTTTACTTAATATATGCTAAACTGATCTTCTGTATATATAGAAAATTGAAAATGAATCTTGATGTGAATGGAAGGGGGGAGGGAGAGGCAAAGGGGAGGGTTGCGGGTGGGAGGGAAGTTATGGGGGGGGAAGCCATTGTAATCCATAAGCTGTACTTTGGAAATTTATATTAATTAAATAAAAGTTAAAAAAAAGGTTAATCAAATGGTGGAACCTAAAATCAAGTCCATTTATAGCTGTGAATATTAGAACAGCTATCAACCCATCCAGGTAATCCATGAATGCAAACACTTGAAGCATTTTTTCAGCTTTAAATCACTTCGAGGAAAGTAGGCATCCATTTATTTCCACATTGGGTAAAGATTGGGACAAATAATATGACAGCAAACTGGGAATAAACCAATCCAAAAAAATATACATGTATAAATTAATTAAATGATTTATGATTAATTAAATGCGCTATGATTCTTGTAACTGTATTTGGCAGAGAGTTTAGAATCACCTTCAGTTTACAAATGAGAAAACTAAAGCCCAGGATGACTTATTTCATGCCTAAAGTTACACCAAAAGTAAGAGTCAAAGTAGAGACTTTTGGTTCTAAATCTAGGGTTTTCTTTTTTTGTTGTATTCAATATTTGCCTCTTCATAATCTCCACCAATTGGAAATTACCTACATATTCTAATCCATCAAAAAAGTAAAAGTCTTAGAATTAAAGCTACTAAGTTCTACAAACCTTGCCTGTATCAAACTCAAAAACATTCTGAGAACCTCTTAGATACAAACAGGTGCTTGCTATGTTAGATGGCAATTTTCTTACACTAGAATAAAACTGTGACTTGAGGAATTTTCCAAAGCCATCTAAAAGAAAGCAGTACAAAGGTGATATGTTAGATTATTTAGTCAGTGTCCAATTCATTAAATATATGTACACAAGTTGTGATAACTTTTGAAGATGGGCATGTATTATCAAGATCATCTTAGCAAAAATGTTGATAAATTATTGAAAAACAGAAAAAGTGAAAAACCAGAGAAGTTTCAGGGTGAGGAAAGGATAGTTTTGGTAGTGAAATTTATAGACAGAACGTAGAGGCATGGATGCCAGGGGCTATTGGAAAGAGGTAAAGGAGGAATTGTTATTTAATTGGTATAGAGTTTTAATTTTACAAGATGAAGAGTTTTAGATATTGGTTGTACAACAATATAAATGTACTTAATACTAACTCAGCATACATTAAAAATCAGTTGAGGGGCAGTATTTGGCCTCAGTGTTAAGATCCACCAGGGATACCGGTGTCCCGTGTTGTGAAATATGGCTCAGTTCTTAGCTCTGGCCTGGTGTCTCCAGTTTCCCGCTAATATGCATCCTGAGAGGCAGCAGTGAGAGCTCAAGCAACTGAGATTCTGCCACGCATGTAGGAAACCTGCCTCGAATTCCTCATTTTAGCTTGACCCTGCTCTTGCCTGGCCCAGCCGTAGATGATATGGGCATTTGAGAAGTGAACCAGCAGATGGGAGTTCTCTCTGTCCCTCAAATAAATAATTAAATATTTGAAAAGATGATTGAGATGGTTATAAAAGTAATTCAAAGTTGAGGGAGGAAGTTGAGGGAGAGGGAGAAATACAGAAATGATTTTTGAGATTTCTGGGGCTGTGTAAGTCTACAAGTGCTGTAGTAGTGGTGTACTCATTTTTCTAGCCATGGTTTAAAAATATCACTTTAATTTTTAATGATTTTTTCTATGTAAGCCGGCGCCGTGGCTCAATAGGCTAATCCTCCACCTTGCGGCGCCGGCACACCGGGTTCTAGTCCCGGTTGGGGCGCCGGATTCTGTCCCGGTTGCCCCTCTTCCAGGCCAGCTCTCTGCTATGGCCAGGGAGTGCAGTGGAGGATGGCCCAGGTGCTTGGGCCCTGCACCCCATGGGAGACCAGGAAAAGCACCTGGATCCTGGCTCCTGCCATCGGATCAGCGCGGTGCGCCAGCTGCAGCGGCGGCCATTAGAGGGTGAACCAACGGCAAAGGAAGACCTTTCTCTCTCTGTCTCTCTCTCACACTGTCCACTCTGCCTGTCAAAAATAAAAAAATAAATAAATAAATAATGATTTTTTCTATGTAAACATTATCACTATAAAATATGTGTCATAGAAAATGAAAAAATAAAAAGAGCACTGAGGTATAATATTGCCCAGCATCTTACCTCGCCTAACATTTTAATACCATAATGAAAATACTACAAATACAGTCATACACTGATTTGAAATAAAAATTATTACCTAGAAATAGATTCAAAACGAAGTCTAGTTCTAATCTACTTGGCTGGTGACCAGAATTAACAAGCATCTAAAGCATAAATGAATTATTTTCACAGGGGCTTTGAAAAAAAATGTGTACAGGAAGGGAGATAGAGAGACCAGTGTTTTAGGGAGAAGAAATAGTATGTGCAGAATTATGGAAACATGAGACATCATGATCTTGCATAATATGAATACAATACAGCATGAAGAGTTGTCAAGATATAAATGAAAGAATTGATGGAAATAAGAGCATAAAGAGAAGCAGAGATGTTGACTGCTTGCTATGTGCCACCAGGTACATGGATTTTTTACAATCAATCATTTCAATTCCTCTGTGAGTCCTGTATTCATTTTACACATAAACAAAGTAAAACGTGGTGAGCTAAAGTAGCTGCTCCACTTCTGATCCAGCTCTCTGCTATGTCCTGGGACAGCAGTAGAAGATGGCCCAAGTAGTTGGGCCTCTGCACCTGCGTGGGAGACCTGGAAGAAGCTCCTGGCTCCTGACTTTGGATAGGCACAGCTCTAGCTGTTGCAGCCAATTGGAGAGTGAACCAGTGGATGGAAACCTCCCTCTCTCTCTGCCTTTCCATCTCTCTGTGTAAGTCTGACTTTCAAATAAACAAATAAATCTTAAAAAAGGAAAAAAGCAAACGTCTACATTTGACCATTCCAAAACCAAAAGCAACGTTCAATGTAAACTGATGGGATTACAGACACTTCTTAAACGTGATGTGAAGTATCTATTACAAACAACTTCACTATACCCATTTGATCTCAGAACCTTCCTAGAGTAAATGCATTCTTTATCAAGTCCTAAAGTTGGGTACCTGTGACACATTCTACAGTCCACTAAGAGTCTTTAATCTGCCTTGGAAAATGCACCAAAGCACGACAAAACCTCAACATGGAATTAAATTGTCTTCAAGCTGCAGAGCAGACTAAAGTATGTGCTGATAAATGTCATGTTAATACAAGCCTCTTCTTTTAAATACTAGCCTGTAATAGAATTGTGTATTGAAGGGTTTCTTCCCATTTTTAAATGATCTCCATGCTGTTCAAATGCAACTTTAGTCCATGAATAAACACTTTTCTTCTTATTTGAGTATTTCATGCTATTACTGTGAGCTACAAATGTCTGTAAATTAGAGTGCTGTGCCCATCTCTCCTCCCCCATCTCTTGTAAAACTGCCACGAATCACAAGTCACAACTTCCCTCTGCCCACAAGATAATGAGCTGGCACCAGGAGGAAGGATCAATGTCACACAAATGGGAGAGAGAGTTCTGAAGCTATCACTTTCACTTGCCATTTAATCTCATTTGCAGAAAACATTCTCCTCCTCCTTGACAAGTCTGCGGGTGTTATCACCACAGCTGCAGTGCACTGGACAAGCAAGTACTACCTTTCACTCAGTAGTACATTTCTCGTCAGAATGAAATGGAAATAGAATGCCTTTGCAGTGTGTGAAGGGGAACCAGAAACAAATCTATCGTCTATGTGGGAATGGAGAATGTATTGCTGTCCTTGTGTGTTTGCCATGTGTGACTGCAGAGTAGAGACTCATGTGTATAAAAATTGCCACAAAGCTAATGGCATTAACACTTATTCCTGGAAAACTCCATGAACTATGACAATGAAGGTAACTGTAACTGGATCATAGCCTAACGTGTAGATATGCACAAACATGCATGTGGATGATAGAGGTTAGTCAATTTTTGGTTTCATTTTCTAATACAAGGAGTAGTTAAAAAGTCCAACAGCTATCACTTATGCTTGAATTTATAGGGAAGATTTTATATTTTCAAAAGGAAAGTTGCACAGTGATCTGAAACTGCATAGTATTCCAAACATAATAATGATACTGTAGGCAAGCATCTTAGCTATTGAACCTGGCAAGTATTGATGCCCAAAGAATAGAATGTAATCAAAACTTGAAGGATCAGTGTTGGAGAAGTCAACTGGAATGGATCTGGTCTGTTTTAAGTCCGGATCCTGAACACACTGGGGGCAGAGAATAAGGACTAAGGTGCATATTGGAAAGGCCCCCAGAAAAGGAAAAAAAAAAAACTGTGATTAGAAAAGGGATTAATTGAGACTGACTTAGGAAATAAAACACTGTTACAGTAGAAGGTCAGACCAAAATGGTGTAATGATGGATAAAAACAAGAAGGCAAGAAGAAAGCATGAACCTTGAATATGTATTATCAAGCTCCAACTATAATTGGGAAACATCACAATGGGGAAGAGGACAGATTATTTCTTGTGACTTCCTTGAAAATTTGATGTTTTCAACTCACTGAGATAAATGCACACCTTCCTGTTCTTAAACTGCTCCCCAGCTGACCAAGGCACAGGGCTGTGTGTATCCTTGTTCTAACTTGTTTTAGTAACTTCCTATTTACTGTCCTGGTGTTGGTGAAAATCCAGCACTGAAGTTATTGGGATGGCTGAACAGGCTCAACAGGCTGAACACACAGCAACAGACAGATACCACTGGCAACAGTTTTTCAGTCACACAGGCTCACAATCCAGGAGAGGAGAATACCACATATGGAGGGCTTGCATTCTGAAACACAGTGAGCCGCACAGTGAACAACAGTGGTCCATACAGGCAGACTTTGTAGTGAAAAAAGGTAATTGGATGACTCTTGGTTCTATGGGAGAATGTGATTGGCTGTGTGGATAATTCCATGGCGGGGAACTGAAACCCACTACTCAGGATAAGCACAATTGTGCTTGGTCCCTTTGACAAGAAGCATTGTTTGGCTAAGGGATCTTATCTGTGAGAATAAAGAGGGAAGGGCAATAGTGATTAGGTTGTTTTCAGTACTCTATGTTACCAGATGCCAAGCCAATACTTAGGATTGGGCCTTGGTTTTAGGTTTTACATTACACATCTGCAGAGGGATTGGAAAGCTAAAAAATGTACCACTCTTGCTCTTCTACTCAGAGCTTCTTTGTTTCTTAACTGTGCTGGGAATGTAGAACCTGTCTGGCTGAGGAAAATTATCTGCCTAATCACTCCTTTTTCTCCCTACAGTTACAGTTTCCAGGAGGGCACCAGAAACTGTTAAACTTTAGTTTCAAGCAGCTTTCAAGGCTATACGTGAAGTGCAAGTTAACAAAAGTGGGACAAGAAATCAACAAAACTCTTAATTAAGTAATGTACTAATAATAACAGCACACATTTGAAAATAAGATTTGGGAATATGCATTGCCAAGAAACTACCAGGGAGATGTGGGCAGATATTGCTGTTTTTAAAGTACACCTTGAAAAATTCTCTCTTTCCTAGACAATGATAACAGAGATGAAAGGAAACTGATGTCTACTGAATTACTCATTAGATGATGTTGCACCCCCTCCCTCCAAAAGTGACAAAACCGATCAGACAAAACTCGACATGTGAGAAATGTTCTACTTTCAGCACAGGCAGTGCATTGATTCACCTATTTGTCTCCTATTAGGTTTGGGAATACTTCTTCACGGTGGCATTCTGAAGATCTTAAGCTTAGCTTTCAGAGGTCTCACGCACATTTACAAGATTATTCTCAGAAATTTACTCCAGCAACTTGGCATCATATTTGTACTAAAGATAAAATACTATCAACTTCACAATTTTAGCAACTCTGAAAATGTCACTCCATACTAAGTGCTTTACAAATTTTCTTAAGCAGAAATGATCATGCTATCATCTGATATTTAAAGTGTTCTGTTTCATTCCTTTTTTTATAAATTTTATTTATTTGAAAGGTACAGTTACAGAGACAGAGAGGAGGAGACACATAAACACACACATACTCACAAGGAAAGAGAGAGAGAGAAGAGAGAGAGAGAGGTCTTCCATCTGCAAGTTCATTCTTTAAATTGTCACAACGGCAGGGCCTAGGCCAAGCCAAAGCCAGAAGCCAGGTCTCCCACAAGGTTCCAAGAACCCAAGCACTTGGGCCATCTTCTGCTGCTTTCCCAGGCACATTAGCAGGGAGCTGTATTGAAAAGTGGAGCAGCAGACAGCAGCTTAACCCACTATGCTATAATACTGGCCTCATATCTCTCCTTTTTATAGAACTTATGGCACTGTAGAGTTATTAAACATTTAAATGCTAGTTTTATTTGTAAAAAGTGAACATTTTAAAGAAAGTGGTGACCTTATTTATTTCTTATATCAACATCCCTATCATGAACAATGTTACAAAACATAATAGCTATTTAAAGTAAGTTTTTGTGGAATGAGTGGATGAATTAATGAGTGATTTCCCTCTAAAACCTACATTTACATTGTGTTCTCTTATGCTTGGTATCTAGTGCAGATGGGGGGTTGATTCTGGAACCCTCAAGGATAGCAAAATGTATAGGTGCTCAAATTCCTTATCTAAAGTGGTATAGTGGTATAGTATTTGTATATAAACTGTACACATCTTGCTTCGTGCTTGAAATCATCTCTATATTATATATACTATCTGAAACAATGTAAAAGCTACATAAATAGTCACTGTGCCATATTGTTAAGGGAATTTGTGCAAGAAAAAAATCACACATATTTAATGCAGATGCAATTTTTTTCATTATTTTTGTTTCTCAGTTGAATCTGTGAATACAGAACCCATAAATACAGAGGATTGACTGTATATATAAATGTCAATTTGGCATTTCCACTGGAACCTGTTCGATACTTCACACATGCAATAATCAGGTCATTTTAATTTTGCATTCTCTGGAATCTTTTTGCTTAGTACTTCCTATCTCGGGAAATGGCAGCATTGTACACAGCTGCTGTTGCCAAAATGCAGCAGTTAACTGTAGTGAAATTCTCCCAGCAACATAATCCATTCCAATAACATGTTGAATCTATGTCCAGAGCACATGTAACCTATGTCCATTCACTGATCTCCACTTTCACCCTGGTCTAAACCAAGATTTTTCACAAGTTCACTTGCTTCCACTATTGCTCAAGTTTAGCACATAATTTCTATAAT
The DNA here is from genome assembly GCF_051225735.1 of Oryctolagus cuniculus. NCBI lineage: Eukaryota > Metazoa > Chordata > Mammalia > Lagomorpha > Leporidae > Oryctolagus > Oryctolagus cuniculus. Next base: position 94,575,842 of record NC_142877.1, read on the forward strand.
GTTATTTTTCTGCTTGATGGCATCTCTCAAATACTGGAGTACCTTGGCTTAAAGTGCCCAATACATGGATTCTTTTTTTTCTCAAAAAATTATTTATTTATATGAAATTCAGGGTTACACAGAGAGAGGAGAGGCAGAGAGAGATCTTCTATCCGATGGTTTACTCCCCAATTGGCCGCAAGGGCTGGAGCTGTGCTGATCCGAAGCCAGGAGCCAGGATCTTCTTCCGGGTCTCCCATGTGGGTGCAGGTACCCAAGGACTTGGGTCATCTTCTACTGCTTTCCCAGGCCATAGCAGAGAGCTGGATTGGAAGTGGAGCAGCCGGGTCTTGAACTGGCGCCCCTATGAGATGCTAGCACTTCATGCCAGGGCATTAACCCACTGCACCACAGCACCAGCCCCTTCTTTTTACTTTTCTTTATCTCTACTGACTCTAGTTCCCTCAATCTGCTCCAGCCTCATGTGTTTCAGTGATCTTCTGATAGCCCCAGCTTATCCAATCTTCCTTTCACAAGTCGTTACCTTTATATGAATTAACTGACTCCTCAATGTGTTTGTGGCGTTTCTTTTCCTTCCTGAAGTATCAGCTGGATTCTTTCTCCATGTTAACACCTTTGTTACCTCCATGTTGAAAGCAGTCTCCCACTCATTCTGTTTCACATCATCTGGCTTTGTTTTTATGCAATATGTCACCGCAAACTCAAGGTCACTTGAGGTTTTCCCTGTTGTTTTCTTACTGTTGTCTTCATTCTTTACAGATAAATTTCTTGGGCCACAAACAGTGCCTGGAACATAAAATACCTTCAGTAAATGATGATTGAGAATGAGTAAGTTCATAAATGCATTAAGAAAACTGGTCATTGAGTATATAAATGAGTTTCCGGAGGAAAGAAGCATGAAGAAACAATTTCTACAATGGAACTTCAAATTATTCATAGAAAATGAAATTAAAAGGTAAGTTTACTTTGATGCAACAATATTGTTAAATCCATGGATAGTGTTTTCAATACACACATGTTCCATGACTTTTATATTATCTTGATTACATTGACGCTAATGTAGAATGTTATGTATTATTAATCATGAGCTATCTATCTTCGTGAAGCATATATGACATATGTGAATTTATGAAGTCTGATAAGAATCAACCTTATGAACTTAATGGGATTTATGTAAAACTCTTGACATACTTTCCCTGCCATAATTAAAAAAAAATAAAAACTTATTGCACTTAGCCTGATTCTATCCTTCTGTTCTCTTTCCTTTATCTCTTTCAAATGTCTTAGAGCTAAGAAATTTTTTTTCAATTTCCTTCAGAACAGTCTATCAGTCGGGCTGTGAAATAGTATAATTCAAATCTTCTCGGATAATCTGAACAGCCCTGTATTTATTTATTGAAGAAATTGAGTTTCAAGTTGAAATCTTCACAGAAAGGTTACTGCCAGCCCAGATAGCTACATTGGTTAAGCCCATTACACATGTAAGAAAGAAAGAAACCAATTCTGTGCAAAGTCCTCTAGAAAATTTTAGAGGAGAAGAAATGTCCCAGTTCCATTATGAAGCAATTATTACTCTAATATCAAATTCAGACAAAGATATTATAAAAAAACAAACCAATGTATTTTGTGAACAAAGATAAAGAAATTCCAACAAATTGTCAGCTGAGTGAATCTCTCTTTTTTTAAGATTTATTTTATTTATTTGAAAGTCAGAGTTATACAGAGAGAGGAGAAGCAGAGAGAGAGAGAGAGAGATAGAGAGGTCTTCCATCCTATGGTTCACTCCCCAATTGGTCACAATAGTCAGAGCTGCACTGATCTGGAGCCGGGAGCTTCTTCTGGGTCTCCCACACGGGTGCAGGGGCCCAAGGACTTGGGCCATCTTCTACTGCTTTCCCAGGCTATAGCAGAGAGCTGGATTAGAAAGGAGCAGCCAGGACTAGAACCGGCACCCATATGGGATGCTGACACTTCAGGCCAGGGCTTTAACCTGCTGTGCCACAGCGCCGACACCTGAATCTCTTAATATATAGGAGAAATAATATATTAAGACTAAGTGAAGGGTTTAATCCCACTAGTGGAAGGTTCCTTTTAAACTAGAAAGTAAATCAATATAGCCTGCTATATTAACAGTTCAAAAAAAGCAAAAAATACTGATAAATACAGAAAAAGTGTTTGATAAAATCCTCTATTTATTCTTTATTTTTTAAAAAAATGCATCAGTGAACTAAGAATAGAAACAGCTTTTCCAATCTAGTAATGGAGATCTAATAAAAATAAGGTACTTGCGTAAAAACCAACATATAGGCCAATGGATTGGAATAGAAAACCTAGAAATAAATCAAAACATCTATACTCCATAATGTTAAACAAAGTCACCAAAAACATACCCTTGAGAGAGGACGGTCTCTTCAATATATAGTGTTAAGAAAATGGATATCTATCTATCTATGAATGAAACTATACCCTTGTCTCTTATATAAAATGTCAACTCAAGGTATCAAAGGTCAAAATATAAGATTTGGAACTATGGAAGTACTACAAGAAAAAGTAAACACTTTAAGATCTTCTATATAGGCAATGATTATTTTCAAATAACACCTCAAAAACAGAGTCAATAAAAACAAAAATTGACAAATAGGGTTATAGCAAACAAAGAAGTCCTACATAGCAAAGAAAAAAAATCAACAGAATGAAAAGACAATCTGTAAAATGTGAGAAACTATTTGCAGGGATTGATATCTAGAATTTACAAGGAATCAAAAACTTTAATTAGCAAAAGAGAAAATAATCTAATTTAAAAATGGGCCAATTTCCTGAAAAGTAGACGTATATATGTTACAAATATGAAAAACATGCAACATGACTGACTAGAACAAGGCATGTCAAAAGAACGATGAGATATAACCTCATCCCAGTTAGAGTGGCTATAATTATAAACACAAAAATTATAAACACAAAAATACCAGACTAGAAAGATTGTACAGACATTATGAAAAACAGTATAAAGGTTCATTATAAAACTAAAAGAAGACTACCATATGATCCTGCTACTCTTTATATATCCAAAGAAAGGGATCTCATACAGTAAAGAGATCCCCATACTCCCACGTTTAGTACAATACCATTCACAAAAGCCAAGATATTGAATTAACTGAGGTATCAATGACAGATGAATGGATTTTTAAAAAGCGGTATGTGCAGATAAAGGATTAATAACCAGAATCTACAAAGATATCAAGAAACTCCACAACAACAAAACAAACAACCCACTTAAGAGATGGGCCTAGGACCTCAATAGACATTTTTCAAAAGAGGAAAACAGGCACATGAAAAAATGTTAAAGATCACTAGAAATCAGGGAAATGCAAATCAAAAGCACATTGAGGTTTCACCTCACCCCAGTTAGAATGGCGCATATTCAGAAATCCACCAACAACAGATGCTGGAGAGGATTTGGGGGAAAAGGGACACTACCCATTGTTGGTGGGAATGTAAACTGGTAAAGCCACTATGGAAGTCAATTTGGAGATTGCTCAGAAACCTGAATATAACCCTACCATTCAACCCAGCCATCCCACTCCTTGGAATTTACCCAAAGGAAATTAAATTGGCAAACAAAAAAGCGGTCTGCACCTTAATATTTATTGCAGCTCAATTCACAATAGCTAAGACCTGGAATCAACCTAAATGCCCATCAGTAGTAGACTGGATAAAGAAATTATGGGATATGTACTCTTTAGAATACTATATAGCAGTCAAAAACAATGAAATCCAGTCATTTGCAACAAAATGGAGGAAACCGGAAAACATTATGCTGAGTGAAACAAGCCAGTCCCAAAGGGACAAATATCATATGTTCTCCCTGATCGGTGACAACTAACCGAGCACCAAAAAGGAAACCTGTTGAAGTGAAATGGAAACTATGAGAAACAGTGACTTGATCAGCCCTTGCCCTGACTGTTGATGAACAACTTAATACTTTATCCCTCCTAGTATTCTTTTGTTTGTTCTACTTAATACTATTGGTTGAATTCTGTAATTAATACACAGTTATTCTTAAGTGTTGAAACTTAACTGAAAAGTGATCCCTGTTAAATATAAGAGTAGGAATAAGAGTGGGAAGGGATGTACAATTTGGGACATGCTCAAGCTAACTTGCCCCAAACGGCAGAGTTAAAAACATACCAGGGGATTCCAATTCAATCCCATCAAGATGGCATGTACCAATGCCATCTCACTAGTCCCAGTGATCAATTTCTGTTCAAAATTGATCATAATGATAGGACTAAGAGTCAAAGGGATCACATAAACAAGACTAATGTCTGCTAATACTAACTGATAAAACTGATAGAATAAAAAAGGGAGAAAACGATTCAACATGGGAAGCGGGATACACAGAAGACTCATAGAATGGCGGATGTCCTAACCAGCACTGTGGCCTCAGAATCAGCCCTTAAGGCATGCGGATCCGGCCGAAAAGCCCATGAGAGTATTACAGGCATGGAAAGCTAAGACACTCTGGCAAAACAAACAAACAAACAAACAAACAAACAAAAAAAACCTAAATGAAAGATCTCTGCGAGTGAGATCCCAGTGGAAAGAACAGGTCATCAAAGAAGGAGGTACCTTTCTCTGAAGGGAGGAGAGAACTTCCACTTTGACCATGGCCTTGTCTAAAAATGATCAGAGTCAGTGAACTCAGGGGGCTTCCATAGCCTTGGCAGCTCATGACAAGAGCCTAGGGTGATTACTGAGGCCATAAACAAGAGTGTCAATTTGTTAAGTCAACAACAGGAGTCACTGTGCACTTACTCCTCATGTAGGATCTCTATCAATGTGCTGTACATTGTGATTTAATGCTATAACTAGTACTCAAACAGTATTTTTCACTTTGTGTTTCTATGTGGGTGCAAACTGTTGAAATCTTTACTTAATGTATGCTAAACTGATCTTCTGTATATAAAGAGAATTGAAAATGAATCTTGGCCGGCGCCATGGCTCACTAGGCTAATCCTCTGCCTTGCGGCGCCAGCACACCGGGTTCTAGTCCCGGTCGGGGCGCTGGATTCTGTCCCGGTTGCCCCTCTTCCAGGCCAGCTCTCTGCTGTGGCCAGGGAGTGCAGTGGAGGATGGCCCAAGTCCTTGGGCCCTGCACCCCATGGGAGACCAGGAGAAGTACCTGGCTCCTGCCATCGGATTAGCGCGGCGCACTGACTGCTGCCCGCCAGCCACGGCGGCCATTGGAGGGTGAACCAAGGGCAAAGGAAGACCTTTCTCTCTGTCTCTCTCTCTCACTGTCCACTCTGCTTGTCAAGAAAGAAAGAAAGAAAGGAAGGAAGGAAGGAAGGAAGGAAGGAAGGAAGGAAGGAAGAAAGAAAGAAAGAAAGAAAGAAAGAAAGAAAGAAAGAAAGAAAGAAAGAAAGAAAGAAAGAAAGAAAGAAAGAAAGAAAACGAATCTTGATGTGAATGGAAGGGGAGAGGGAGCGGGAAATGGGAGGGTTGTGGGTGGGAGGGAAGTTATAGGGAGGGGGAAGCCATTGCAATGCATAAGCTGTACTTTGGAAATTTATATTCACTAAATAAAAAAAAAGTGGTATGTGGGGTCTCCTGTTGTGGAACAGCAGGTTAAATAAACAATGGATTGTGAAGCTGGCATCCCATATAAGCACAGATTCAATTCCCACTGTTCCACTTCTGATCCAGCACCCTGTTAATATGCCTGAAAAAGCAGAAGATGGTGGTGTGAATGCTTGTTCTCCTCACACTCATGTGGGAGATGTCTATGGAGTTCTAGGCTCCTGGATTTGCTATCGGTCCAGTTCTGGCCATTCTGATCATTTGGGGAATGAACCAGTGGATGGAGGATCTCTCTCACTCTCTCACTTGCTCACTCTTGCTGTCACTTCCCCTCTCTTTATAGTTATATTTCTTTTTTTTAAAGATTTATTTATTTATTCGAAAGTCAGAGTTACACAGAGAGAGGAGAGTGAGAGCGAGAGCGAGAGAGAGAGAGAGAGAGAGAAAGAGAGGGAGAGGGAGGTCTTCCACCCTATGGTTCACTCCCCAGTTGGCTGAAACCACCAGAGCTGTGCCAATATGAAGCCAGGAACCAGGAGCTTCTTCCAGGTCTCCCACATGGGTGCAGGGGCCCAAGGACTTGGGCCATCTTCCACTACTTTCCCAGGGCATAGCAGAGCTGGATCAGAAGAGCAGCAGCCTTCAAGAGGGTCTTGAACCGGCGCCCATATGGGATGCCGGCACTTCAGGCCAGGGCATTAACCAATTGTGCCACAGTACCAGCCCCTATAGTTATATTTCAAATAAATAAATAATGCTTTAAAACTAACCAAAGTAAAATTTAAATAGCAGTATGTATGTATACGATGAAATTTGTTTCAGCTACTAACACACAAAATGCAATCCTGTCATTTGCAGCAACATGGATGGAACTGGAAGATATTATATTAAGTGAAATAAGCCAGGCAGTGAAAGAAAAGCACCACATGTCTTAATTGTGGAAACTAAAAGTTGATTTTAGGTAAGCAGAGAGTAAAATAGAGATCACCAGATGCTAAAAAGGGTAGGAATGAGAGAGGTGAGATGGAGGTCAGATAACAGATACCAAAATACAGTTAGGAGAAAATAATATGAGTGCCCTATAGCATAAGAGAGTGACTTTAGTTTATTAAGAATTCATTTTAGATAGATAGATAGATAGATAGATTTATCTATTTGAAAGGCAAACTTGCAGAGAAAGAGAGAGGTAGAGAGATTAATCCTCCACTCCTCAAAAGGCCTCAGGGCTGGGCTGACAAGAAGTCAGAGCCCAGAACTCTATCCAGGTCTCCCACATGGGTGGAAGTGATCCAACCACTTGGGCCATCTTCTGATGCTTTCCCAGGCACACTAGCAGGAGGTAGTATTGAAGAGTAGCAGCTGAGAGACAATACATGGTATTTACATGGGAAGCCAGCATCATAAGCCACAATTTAACACATCGTGTTCCAACACCAGATCCTGATTATATAATTTATAAAAAATTAAAAGAGGGCGTTGGAACAAAAAAACCACAGAAATTACAAAGGTTTAAGGAAATGGAAATATTAATTATCCTGATTTTATTATTATGTATTATATACATGTATCAAAGTATCACATGATACCCCATACATAATATGTACAATTAAAAAGTAAAATGAAGTAAGGGAATCTATAATGAATTTATGATTAACACAATTCTTAAGTATGAAGAATGAATTTGTTAAGATTAATAACAAGGCAAAGGTATCCATTCATTGTCTTGGAGTCTGTAGCCAAGGCAATAAGGCAAGAAAAATAAATAAATAGCAATCAAATTTGAAAGAAATATGTCATAATCTTTTAATTTGTAAGCAACATGATTGTCTAGATAGAAATTTCAAGGGATTCTACTGAAGAGTTACTAGTATCAAGTATTTTTTGCCAGTTTTACAAGTTACAAAATTAATATAGAAAATTTTATTGTATTTCTTAGCACTTTCATTGAACAACCAGAAATTGAAATTTTAAAAATGTGACTTTGATTCAGGAGTTGTGGCACAATGGGTTAAGCTGCCTCTTGGGGCTCTCCCATCCCATATAAAATTGCTGATTTGAGTCTTAGCTACTCTGCTTTTAATCCAGCTTCCTGCTAATGAATTCTGGGAGGCAGCAGATGACAGCTCAAGTGCATATATCCCTGCTACTCACATGAGAGAAATGGATAGAGTTCTGAGATCTGGACTTTGGTCTTGCACAGAACTGGTTGTTGTGGACATTTGGAAAGTGAACCAGCCGATGGAAGCTCTCTCTGTCTCTCCCTTTCTCTCTTTCTCTGCTTTTCAAATATATACAAATAAATAAACATAAAATATGTTTTATAATGGCATAAAACATAAAACACCTATGAATACATCTGACAAGATATATGCAATACCTGCCAATTAAAAATTACAAATTAATGCTTAGAAAAATTACAGAAAGCTAAATAAGTGAAAGATATTGAATACATGGATTATGAATCTTAATATTAATAAGATGTCAAATATCTCCAAACTGATGCATAAATTCAAAGCAATCCCAGTCAAATACCCATATAAGAATGCAAAAGGCTTAGAATAGCTTAACCAACTCTGAAAATAAAGAAGTTGAAAGGCTGATACCACCTGATTTTATGTGTTTGGCATGAAGATAGACAAACAAATAAATGTGACAAAGTAAAATCCAGAAATAGGGCCACATAAATACAGTAATTGTATTTTCAACAGAGAATATAATTTATTGAGAAAATGATTATCTTTTCAACATATGACAGTGAAATAATTGGATTTCTAAATGACAAGAAAAATGAAATTTGACCTACACCTAATACCAAAATTAACTCATAATCCATTGCAATCTAGTTGTAAAACTAAAAACTATAAAACTTATAGAAGAAAATATGACAGAAAGTCTTTGTGATTTGGGGATAGAAGAACATGAAGAAAAACATCTAAGTACCAATGGTTCTTATTTTTTAGTGCAGAATTTAAAATCAGGACAATAGATTTTCCGTTAGAATAAAATTATAGATTTTAATGATTCTCATAAATAAAACATTGGACATATTTGGGCTTAACAATAATTCTGTTGTAATACTAATTAATAAATGTTTCCTATTTTTAATAATTTTTATGACTTTCATTTCATTAAAGTTAGTTGTATATATGTTAAATAAGGAATAGAAAGATGTAAAACTCATTTGTTGAGCAGAAGTCAACTGTTTTCAATGGATTCTACCTAGATCATTTTGTTCACCTTTGCTCCTTGCATTCTCTAGAAATTCTTGGGTCCTTCTCAATACTATCTATGACATGTCTCTTTCAGCTCACAGCTTCCCCCAGTGATAATCAGAACACTTAAGAAAAAAGAAAACTGAGACAATTGATTTGCATTAGCTATAAGAAATGCACCTTTGAACAAGGCAACAGCACCACTGAGAAGCTTGCCATCTGGTGGTAGAAAATGTTGTTCCAGAACAGACATCAATAGGGCATTATAAGATCACAAAATAATAGAAGCCAGATGGTGGTATTTAACTGAGAAGGCAGGTGGTTGCAATTATAAAAATAAGCAGCAACATCTGAAAGGCAGCCAGAAAATTGGGGTGGTGTTGACCTTCAGGGAGCTATGGAGATGTATATAGAGACAAGATGGATGTGCAGCCCACAAGGGTTATGTCTGGTGCTATACAATCAAAATAATTCAAAGATGGATGATCAGGAAGCCGAGTAACAACTATGACCACTTTCTACTTTCTAGATCTGAGTCAGATTTTTAGATCCAGCATCAAATGATTGACGCAGAGGCCAGTTGTTGAAAGGAAGGATTCTGCAATGCTTCAGGTATATATTATTCCCTTTGTCCTTCTCCAAAGGTTACGATCATTGACTCAGGTAATAGCACAATGGGAAAGGAGAGTGCTCAGAATTCTTGGACATTTGAAAACACGTTGGACATAGCATCTATGGTGGTCTTGATACTGGACTATGCGGAGTAAAATCACGATGACCTTGTCAGAATGGGGAGAGCTGGCATCTAAGTAATGGAATTCTGGTCTAGTTTCATCTTATAGTGGGTTTGTTGAACTGTACACCCAGCCAGTGGAAATTTATGCAGCCACTAAATGAATAATTAGAATAGACAGGCTTATTAGTTAGCATAACTGCTATATAAGGTCTTTTGTCTGTGGGGTAAGAGCCATCATATTGGAGAAAATGAACAAAGACAAATTCTTCCCTCTTCAACTTTTCCAAGAAAATAACTCCAGTGCAATCCTATATATTGGGAATTAAAAGAGACTGCTCCAACTCTTACAGAAATAAATAAAACAAGAGTGATGATTTTTATCAGATAACCATTTCATTTACTGGTTTGATTTCTTAAAAAAAAAAAAAGCAGACTTCAAAGGATTACAGTAGACTATCCAAAGTCTACTAAGTAGTAAGTACTGTTAAAGCTATGGTGAAAGTTACTGGAGTGGATTAACACATAACCTTGGTGCAAGGTAGGCAGCCATCTTTTTTATTAACTACATATCTATTTGTTAACTACATTCATTTCTGTCCTTACTGGGAGCCAGAACCAGGAGCAGGATCAGAAGCAGATTGTCTTCACATTAAATGGGCAACATTATTTTAATTCTTCCATCTTCTGTCATAATAGACGCTGAGAACACATTTTACAAAATTTTATAATAGTGTTTTCTATCAATAACATTATCATAATCAGACTGCATGATAAAAATTGGTAAATACCTTGCAGGACTTGGTAAGACACTTGCTGTGGAAGTCATGAACCTACCACATAAATAAAGGCTTTAGGAACATTCATGCTGGAACATTCCTTGAAAAATAAGGGAGGAGACTTGACTGAATATCATATTTCCTACCACTAAAAAAGAGACATAAAGATCCACCAAGTGACACTACTGTCAAATTTAAATTGAGCTTGGAGGAAGATTGGACTGCAGCAAGTTCAAGCTACAGAAGAAACATCTCTGTCTCTAGGGCCATGAAAATTGGAAAAATACCTGGTATTTTAGAGGTTATAAGACTCACCATTGAGAGGTTCTGAAGCAAGACTATGTCCTCTATAACAAGAAAGTACACACTGTCTGAAGGACAGCTCCTGGAGTGCAGCTGGGCTCAACAGAGCTGAGGCACTTAGTGAAGGTACACCAAGGGGCTGTGCAGCAAAACTGCCCTACATGAACTGGGCTCTGTCAGGTCCAAGTTATAAGACCATGTGAACTCAGAAGCCACTCATTGTCTGGGATAGGAAGTGGTACATATATTTTGGTGTGGACCCTGGCTGCAAAGAAGACATGAATAAGTCACCGGTACCCCAGACTTTCAGGTCACCCATGATAGCTGCCCCTGCACTTTCTTCTTGCTAACAACAATTTCTAATGTAAGAAGAGAAGCTTAGAACTAGTTGTTAGAGAAAGAAAAGTTTGAACTTGATTTATAGATTGCTTGTCTCAATATAATGATGAAAGCCAATAATGCACTGTACTTACACTACAATTATTTTCCTTGGTGACCTTGAGAGACAGAAATGAAGAGAAATCCTGCTTGTGGTGCAGAGTTTTGGATAACGAATAAAAACTGGTATAATTAACATATTTAAATGTATTTTAATTTGTTTGGAATGAAAGCTAGTATAAAATATATTTTGATTTATGGAGAGTAATGAATGGTTTAGAAGTTTCATTGAGACATTGAAATGAAAAAAAATATATATATATATAGACATAACTCAACAAGGAGGCTTTGAGAAGAGGTACATGGATAGACACATAAAGGTTGTCATGAAGCACCAGGACTTGTGCATGATGTGTTAGTGCCTTCCAAAAACTTTTCATCATGGAAGTTGAACTAAAGAACTAAACATCTTGGCTAATTGATGTCAGTAGTCTATGCATCAATTCTAGTGTTTTCACAATGATATCCATGGTAAGGATAGAAGTCATCCATGACCCAAAATATAGTCCCCCTTACCAAATCTAAGTATTGTTAATGAAGGATGTCTGCATCCTCATATTAAGCTGCAATTGTTGATGCTTCTTGGAAACCAACCAGAAAATGGCAGCAAATAAATTAATTACGTTGAACCCCTTTGACTTTAAAAGAGGCAGCAAATATCTGGTTTATTGACATATTTTTTCCTGTGAATTTGACTCTTGCCAACAGACACTCAGCTCACATACCTATCTGAAGACTTACACAGTTGATTCTATCAAGAATACACTTCAAACAGTACTAACTCAGTACAAAGGATTCATTTTACAGCAAAGCCACTGCACTAGTAGTATATTGTCATGAGATTCACTGATCCAACCACATACTATACCACCTACAAACTGAGGTATCAGTTTGGGGATAATATTTAGAAGGAAAAGGATCTCATCTCCCAAGACACAGAATATACTTTAAATCAGCAATAGTTATTTGGCAGTAAGAATACAGAAATTCAAGAAGCAAAGGATAGAAATAGGACCTTACCATCATGTCTAATGATCCTCTTGGAGAATATATGATTCCTATCTGTCAACTCTATGCTCTTGGATCTATAGTTCTGATTCTCAGGATGAAATGTTTCACCATGGTATGACACAGTACTGCTATGAAATTTTAAACTGGGTCTCCCCCAAGTCACTTCAAGGTCCCCATGTCAAAAGACCAGAAAACCTAGAAAGGAGACACCACCCTAGTAGGCAAATTTGACCTCAGTCATCAGGATTACTTTGGGCTGTTGTTACAATTTGTAAATATAAGAGAATACATTTGATACAAAGTGATCTACTGTAGCATTTCTTTTTACTGATATCATTAATTCTGACAATAAGTAAAGCATTATAGCAGTCATCATAACCATTATTAACTAAGATCTACTCAGAGACTAGGTTCCACATCAATGTTAGTGTCATCCAAACAGATACATATACTAGATTAATTTGAAGGGAATGTAGGTTATACATGAAATCATAAGTATCAGTTTTGGTCACAGATAAACTATAGTGTCATGGACCATAGTTCATCCTACCAGCCTTTATCTTGTAAGTTTCCCCAGGAAAGAGACCAACTAGATTCTGGTGACAGCATTCTTAGACAAAGAAACATACTTCACAAAGCAAGTGATGCTGTGTGCCTCAAGGTGTAGGTTGTATTGTAAATTGGGCTAAACTCCCCACTCCCACAGTTCAGGAATAAGAAACAATTCCCTCAGTTGCTAGCAGTGTTGTTACTCTAGGGCTCACAGTTGAGTCCTTGTCCAGGGATTAGCCTTGGCCAAAAGGAGCTACTTTATTCAAGGTTATGTTACCTCTCAAATTTTTTGTAAACATTTACTTATTTATTTGAGAAGCAGAATTACAGGCAGAGAGAGGGAGACCATCCTCTGCTGTATTTCCAGAACATTAATAGAAAACTGAATCAGAAGCAGAGCAGCTGGGACTTGAATTAGCACTATGATATGGGCTGCCAGCATTATAAATAATGTCCTGACACACTGCATCACAACACTGTCCCCTACATACACTTCTTGTTACCTACACCTTTGCTCAACTAGACATTATCCTACTAGCCCATCCCCAAGCTGAAACATCACTACTACTTTTCTGTTTTGCATTAGTTACCAGTTGGGCAATGATATTTCCAAGGCAGTATTGGTGAGAATCATGAGAGGTAGAGATAGAGAGAATATACAAAATCTATATTTATTTCTCTCCCATTCATTATATTTGGAACTCTGCTACTTTGGAAAACTGTTGTCTTTTCACAATAAAGCATAACCAACTTTTTTCCTCAAGATTTGTTTGTGATATATGTTTACCCCATCAAAGCAAAAAGTGTTGAATATTTACTAAGTTATACAATGCAAATATTGTACTTAGCTCCATCAACCTCTTTTCTGCTTCCATGGGCTAAAGAGAAGCCTTAACAGCCTATTTTGGTTTATTGCTTTATTCATTATCATTTTATCTGTACCATTTAAACACTTTCCTCAAAAAAAAAAAAAAAGATTTCTGAAGCTCCTTCTACAAATCTGTAAAGAGCTCTTATTCCTATTTAAGATTCTTTTCTTTTTCTATCTAAAGATGACATAGCTTCACACTATGTATCTTATTTAACAGAAATAAGCACTCAAAATAACAGCAACAACAAAACAACCTGAAGCTAATTAAGCATAGAGCACTTTGGGCTTTGATTCTGGCACTATTTCAATTTACAGTTCTTTGTTTATGATTCACATAATATTTTGCTTTAGACAAATTAATTAGTTGTATGTGTCAAGCTAGTTAAATGCATGCTAAGTATTTTCCCAAGAGAACTAAGTTGAAACTGGGTGCTGTTAAAACCTTCAAATGAACAAAATCTGTTTTTAACAAGTCACACATTATTAATTGGAACTCGGTGGTGAGGCATATTTTTGGATGCTTGCCGAGAATAATTATGGAACTCCTTTTCTTATTGGGACAAGATGAGTTAATCAAGAAAAGCTAATCTGGCTCACTATGGCCAAAGCTTGAAAACATGGCTGTAAATTAACTCACCTGATCAGTTTAGGTTCGAATCACAAAAGGAAGAATGGCTTCAGGGATCATTAACAGGCTGTAGTTCACACTTTAAAGAAATATTTGCATAATTTATTCATTCAAATAGATATAAAATTGCATATAGATAATGGTAATATTATTGACCCAAAGTCATGTAGCTAGCTGGTGGCAGACTAAGAACTACTAAGCAAAAATTTTTCCTATTGTGCCTTTAAAAGGCTAGAAATATTGTTTATTCAGTAAGCTTTACTATAAATCATTCTACTTTAAACCTAATGGTACATTATTGTTTTAACTATAAAATATGTATACCATTTTATTTTGTATTTTTGTAAGAATGTGTTTCCAAATAATTGAGTCATTTCAAAGAAAGACTCATTGTCTTCCATAATGGATACTTGTATTTTTCTGATTTGTGATTGCTTAGAATCTACTCTTTTCTTTGCCTTTTTGGTAATTTAAAGAAGTATCTGGCACACAGTCATGATGGAGCTCTATCAATGTATATTGCCCACTCACTACCCCCTAATGCAAGCTAGTTCAGATTCTCTTTTTCAGGACTCTAAATCTTCTTTTCTTAAGTCTTATTTATTTACTCAAAGGACAGAGCAACAGAGAGTGAAAGAGAGAGAGAAAAGGATATCTTCCATCCACTAGTTTACTCCCCCAATGGCTGCAATGGCCAGGGCTGGTCCAGTCCTAAGTCCGGAGCCTGGAACTCCATCCAAACAACTCACACGATGGGGAAGGTGGGGGAAAGGTATCCAAGTACTTGAAACATCATCTACTGCCTTCCCAGAGGCACCAGTTGGAAGCTGGATTGGAAGCAGATCTGTGAGGACTCTTAACTGATGCTCTGATATGGGATGCTGGAGTTACAAGCAGCGTTGTATCACACCAGCCCCAGGACTCTGAATTTTGAGAATCATGATAGAAGGATAGAAAAAAAAATCAGTTGAAACTTATTTATTCTCATTCTCTAAATCCATGGATCTTCCTGGATTCACATCCATTTTGGAGCTTGATGCGCTTTCTTATGACCTTCTAATGATCTTGTCCAGTGTTCTTCTCATCTTCCAGCCAAGTGAAGTCATTTTCCCTCCCACATAGCTTATTTAGAATCAGTTACTGTTTCTTGCAGTCACAGGAGTCTAACAGGCATATTTTCTATCTGTGTGCCTGAGGGAAGGCACAATCTTGACCAGATTGTGTTTGACCAGGCATAGTGTTTTTCTCAATAAGAATTGAATTGATACTCTTCGTGGGTCCCACTGGTTACTTTGTTATATTGAGAAGAAACACAAAGATATTGACATAACTATTTCCTGTTAGAAAAAACTCTGTGATTACTGGATACCCAACACCTGCTTTAACTCAGGATCCCAATGAAAAGAACAAATTGCCCTTAGATTTGAAGCGCAACAGAAGTTAAATGAATTAATAAGACTTTCAAAAGAACACTAATAAGTACAAAAGTTTTGGGGCAGATATTGTGGCACAGCAGGTTTAAGTCACTGCTGGGGACAGCAGTTTGAGTATCAGCTACTCCACTCCCAGTGCAGCTCCCAGTTGATAGATCCTCAAGCACCCAAATGCTTGAAGCACTGCCATCCATATGAGAGCCCTGGATGGAATTCTGGGCTCCTAGCTTTAGCCTGGCCCAGTACTAGCTGTTGTAAGTATTTGGGAGTGAACCAGATGATGAAAGATTCCCTCTCACTTTCTTTCTCTGCCTTCTCCCTACCATTCAAGTCAATGAAAAATAAAAATAAATAAATCTTTAAAAACATAAATATATTGAGCCTACAGGGCTCTAATATGTTATGCTGCACTACTGAATATTAGAATTTGATTCCTCTGATTATATATGCTTTGAAGAAATAAAGAACTGAATACATCTGTTACAAGAAGATTTTTACATATGCTTAGACTGACCAGGGAGCAGTAAAAACACTATATGAAACATATAAAATTTTTTCCATTATTTTGTTTTAGTTTATATTTGATTGACACATAAAGTTTTATGTAGTTGGGGTCACAATGTAATTGTTCTATGCAGGCATGTACTGAGTAATGATTAAGTTGGATTAATTAGCATATCTTTCTCCTTCAATTGATGATTTCATTATGATGCGACGATTCAAAATTCTCCTTTCAAGCCCTTTCAAAGTATATATTCCCTCTTGTCAACTGTGGTCCTCCTGCATTTAACCTATTGTGCAGCAAAATGCCAGAATTCCTTCCTCATATTTAACTTACAGTACATAAGTCAAATCAATAATTATTTTGGACATTGGAAGTAATCAATATGAGAAATATAGAACCAGCATGCTGGTATTGGAGGGTAAATAATGATTCCAGAAACTGTCAGACATTGTGCTTTTCCCATTGTAATGGAAAATGTTGGATGACAAAACAGAAAGAAAAGAGGTAACTAACACTAAGAATGCTTTATGTACAGGTACACTCTAGGTGATTATACTAATCATCTCATTTCTTCCTATCATTCAAGGTAGTTATCATTATGTTCATTTTATTATTAAAGAAAAGATTACTTTAATTTCCAAAAAGTCACACAACTACTGAGTGGAAGACCCAGCTTTTGGAGGTAGATATATATATATATCTGATTGCTCTTTCTAATCTAGTTCTGCTACTCTTGCTATTACTAGTATAGTATTATTACTATTATGGCAAAATCTAGAATGTCTCCGTAAAGAGCGAGATTTTAGAAAGTTTTCTATATTTGTCTTCATTCCAAATGCCTTAGATGCTTATTGAGTTTTATTCTTGTGTTGGCATCTGAAATACTCTAGTTGAAATCTTGAGCAAAGTTCCTTTGTTCTCTTCTCACTCTCTAATCAAGAAGGAAAATATTTTTATTTCAAATTATTTAATCACAGCCCATTTTTACAAGGTAGTATTTGCTATCAAACTCTAACCCAGTCTGGGGATGGAGACCATTGTTGCACTTCATCTTCAAATGAATGAAATCAATAGAAAGCAGATTTATTTTCCTGGAAAGTTTTAAAGATTAATTTATTTGCTTAAAAGCCAGAGTTACACAGAGAGAGAAAGAGACACTGAGGGATCCTCTAGCTGCTGGTTCACTGCCTAAATGGTAGCAATAGCTAAGGCAGGGCCAGACCTAAGCAGGAGCTTCTTCCAGGCTTTCTACATGCGTTCATGCACCCAAATGGTTCTTGGGCTGTCTTCCAGTGTCTTCCCAGGAGCATTAGCAGGGAGTTGCATTGGAAGTGAAGCAGCTGGGACTCAAACCCACGTCCCTATCAAATGCTGGCATTTCAGGTGGCAGCTTTACCTGCTGCACAACACTAGCCCAAAAACTGAGCCTTGAAAGAAGCATTAGGGAGGAGAAGCATAAAATATACTTGTTTCACTTAAGGGTATTTATCTCCTGGAAACATGGTGGGCAGTGAATCCGATGTAATTTAAAACAAACTGCCATCTTCTTGCACAACACAATGATTAAGAGGAGTAAACCAACCTATTGGTTAAAATCCACGTGATCTCAGACAAGATTTTAGGCTATCTATGCCTCAATTTTCTCACCTCAAAATAAGATATGTATGATAAAATAGGTCAGTGCATGAAGAATAGTTGTGTTTGTGCATGACATATGTTAACTTCTTAATAAATGTTAGCTATTTTTAAATTGTGTTATGATAAAGTCTGTAATTCTTCCTCTGGGGAACCCATAATCAACCTGTAGGAGAAAGTGAGAAGACTTGGCCTCCACTGCATCTATATCTTCTGAGTTCGTCTATTGGGCTGAATGTGAGATCTAATTCTTTATTTTAGGCTACATATTTACCACTTGTCAAAAGATGGTAAACCAAATTAGAAATGTGAATTCATGGAATAGATTAAAAGGGGAGAGACGGTAATCTAATAACACATTTGAGTAAAGAAAAACAAATAAAATCAAATCTGCATAGATAATATTTTAAATGATTCTTTAAAATGGTTCCACACTTTTATCCATTCTCGACATCAGAAGATCTTGGAAGATAAAAGGACATACTAGCAATTTATATGAGCAGTATGCTGTACAGGGAGGCCTTGGTGATTCAATTAACACAGGCTTTGAAGTAGCTTAATACAGAGCACAAACACTGCCTATAGATAAAGCCTACATTCAGAAAATATTCTAATAAAGTTGATTTTGTTCATTCCAAATAGTCTGCTAATGAATAAAAAGTCCTTTAAAAACATATCAAGATATTTAGTATCTGCGTTAGCTTTCACAAACTTGAAAACATCATTGAAAAGAAGTCTAAGTCTTTGTATAATCAAAACTCTCTATGAAATACATCAGTAGAACTTGCTCAAATGGAATAAAATCAATAATCTAGTAACAGCAATTTGCCACATTTTTTAAATTAAATTTTAATTTTAGGTCAAAAAGTCAAGTAAAAGAAAATTATTGGTTACCATGGATCAAGTAAAAACTAACAAAATTTATTTCCAAGAAAAATACATGGCTATATCTGACAAGTTTTGCACTATGATAACTAAAACCAAAAAATAAAAAAAATGAAAAGTAACTGTAATATCCAAGATTGCCTAGGGTACAGGGAAATGATCTTATGAACTAGTGGTGGAATAAATAAATAGATAAGTTTTTTTGGGAAAACTCAACATTTGTAACGTGTCTATCTTTTGCCTGAGCAAATGTTTTCCTGGTAAGTTGTTCCTACAGGAAGCATTTGTGTAAAGATTCAAGGTGAAGTTTTCATGTAAGATTTCTCTGAATTCAGTCCTACCTCTGTAATTAAAAGTCAGTGAGGGCTGGCACCGCGGCTCATTAGGCTAATCCTCTGCCTGTGGTGCCAGCACCCGGGGTTCTTGTCCCAGTTGCTCCTATTCCAGTCCAGCTCTCTGCTGTGGCCCTGGAGTGCAGTGGAGGATGAGGATGGCCCAAGTGCTTGGGCCCTGCACCCACTTGGGAGACCAGGAGGAAGCACCTGGCTCCTGGCTTCGGATCAGCGCAGCGCACTGGCTGTAGCAGCCATTTGGGGGTTGACCCAATGGAAGGAAGACTTTTCTCTCTGTCTCTCTCTGTCTCTCTCACTGTCTAACTCTGCCTGTCAAAAAAAAAAAAAAAAAAAAAAAAGTTAGTGAGACCCTAGGTCACTCCTAGCCCATAAAATACCCTGGTATAAAGTAGGAAAAGCTGCTTCCTCTGAATAAAAGGGAAGTAGGGGCCAGCATTGTACCACAGCAAATTAAGTTGCTGCATGCCCCTGCCACTATTTCATTTGATTCCCGCTGTTCCATTTCTGATCAAACTTCCTGCTAATGTGCCCAGGAAAACAACAGATGATGGGAGGGAGGAAAAGCTATAGCTATTTTCAGAAAAAAAAAAAAAAAAAAAAAAAAAAAAAAAAAAAGCAATACTTGAGGCATTATAGCATCCGATTTCAAATATACTCAAAGTTATAGCAATCAAAAAGCATCATGGAAGCCGGCACCATGGCTCAATAGGCTAATCCTCCGCCTTGTGGCGTAGGCACACTGGGTTCTAGTCCCGATCAGGGCGCCAGATTCTGTCCTGGTTGCCCCTCTTCCAGGCCAGCTCTTCGCTGTGGCCCGGGAGTGCAGTGGAGGATGGCCCAAGTGCTTGGGCCCTGCACCCCATGGAAGACCAGCAGAAGCACCTGGCTCCTGCCTTCGGATCAGCACGGTGCACTGGCCACAGCGCGCCAGCCGCAGCGGCCATTGGAGGGTGAACCAAAGGCAAAAGGAAGACCTCTCTCTCTCTCTCTCTCTCTCTCACTGTCCACTCTGCCTGTCAAAAAAAAAAAAAAAAAAAAAGGCATCATGGTTGGCTGGCGTGTTGGCATAGTAGGTTAGTCCTCCCCCTGAGGCGCCAGCATCCCACAAGGTCACCAGGTTCTAGTCCCAGCTGCTCCTCTTCCAACCCAGCTCTTGGCTGTGGCCTGGGAAAGCCCCAAGTCCCTAGGCCCCACATGAGAGACCAGGAGGAGGCACCTGGCTCCTGGTTTTGGATCGGCGTAGCTTTGGCCATTGCAGCCATTTGGGGAGCGAACCAATGGAAGGAAGACCTTTCTCTCTGTCTCTCACTCTCACTGTCTGTAACTCTACCTGTCAAATAAATAAATAAAAATCTTTTTTTAAAAAAGCATCATGGTATTTTTGTAAAAATAGGTATATATCAATGGAATAGAGAGCCTAGAAATAAATCCACATGTTCGTTCCATTTTCCCCTTACTTGTTGAATTCTTTATTTAGTGTAGTGTTAAGCTTGTGATTATAAAGTAAATTGAAATTACATAGTTTCAAAAATTAAAAGAAAAACAAGAAGAGAAAGAGCAGGGAGAGTGGGAGGGAGGGAAGGACAATAGGGTGGGAAGTATTATTATGTTCTTTATGTTCTTAAAACTTTATATATGAAATATATGGAATTTGTTCCTTTTAAATTATATATGGAATTTTTAAAAATATATATGGTGCTTATGTAAGAAAAAAAGAAGACCCTGGGGAGGGGGTTGGGATGACAGTCCCTTCAATAAACAATGCTAAGAAATTGAATATCTACATGAAAAATAATTAAACAATTAGATTTCTACATGAAGAATATCTCGTATCTTATACAAAAAAATCAATTCAAAATGGATTAAAGATTTAAATCTAAGACCTGAAACTTAAAACTATGAGAAGAAACCATAAGGAATGACTCCTGACATAAGTCTTGGCAATATTTTTTTAAAAATATGACCCTAAAAACAAGGCAAAAAAATACCCAAAAATAGGCGAATGAAATTTCATCAAACCGTAAACTGCAAAGCTAAGGAACAAGTAGGTGAAGAGACAGCTTAATAATTGGGATAAAATATTTGCAAAGCATATATGTGATGGGGATAATATCTTAATTATTTAAGAAAGAACTAAATAGCAAAAAAAAAAATAAAAATAGGTAAAAGACTTAGGTAGACATTTCTGAAAGAAATACAAATGGCTAATAGTTATATGAAAAAAGTACAGTATCACAAGTCACAGGGAAATGCTACCATGAGATATACCTCATCACCTCATAGCTAGTATACAAAAGACAAAGATAACAAGTGTCATTGAGGCCATGGAGAAAAGGAAACCTTTATATACTGTTGATGGGAACATAAATTTATGCAACCACTATGGAAAATAGCATGGGGGCGATTCGCTAGAATTATAAATAGAAACAATCTATGATTCAGCAGCCCTACTTCTGGATATGTATCCAAAAGAAACAAAATCAGTACCTGGAAAAGACACCTGCATCTGCATGCTCATTGTAGAATTATTCACAATCGCCAAAATATATAAACAATAGAACTATTTATCAATGGATGATGGATGACTGGATAAAGAAAACGTGTACACACACACACTAAGTGGAATACTATTCAGCCTTTTAAAAAGAAATCTTTTCATTTGAGATAGTACAGATAGACTGGAGGACACTATATTAAGTAGAATAAGTCAAGCACGGAAAAACAAGTACTTTGTCATCTCATTTATTATAAAATCATAAATCAAATTCAGGGTTGGGGCTGTTGCCACTGCTTGTGTTGCCAACATCCTGTATGTTCACCAGTCCGGGTCCCCTCTGCTCCACTGCTCCACTTCCAATACAGTCCCTGCTAACATGCCTGAAAAGCAGAGGAAGATGGCCCAAATACTTGCTACCCAGCCACCCATGTGAGAGACCCTGATGAAGATCCTGACTCCTGGCTTCGGCCTGGCTCAGCCCTGGCCATTGTAACCACCTGGAGGTGCCCCAGCCAATGAAGATCTCTCTCTCTCTCTTTGTCTCCATCTCTCCCTCTCTCTGTGACTCTGACTTTAAAATAAACACACAATACTTTTAAGTGTCAAATTTATAGAGAATAGAATGGTTGTTGCCAGTGGCTATGGGAGTGAAATGGTACTAAATGCTGAGAAGTTTCAGTTAGACAGGAGGAATAAATTTAGGCGATCTAAAGTACAGCATTGGGATGATTATTATTATGTGTTGTATAGTTGAAAATTGTTGAGAGATCTAAAATATCCTCACTACAAGAAAATGATAAGTACATGAAGTGATGAATATGTTGACATGTTTGATTTAGTCATTTCACAATATACATGTATTAAAAAACATTGTAAGTATATATAATTTTGTTTGTCCATTGTTCTTTAATTTAAAGCTGAGAGTTGTGCAGGAAGAAAACTTCGCTACAACACCAACTCCAAAAAAGAAAAAAAAAAATCAGGTTCATGCTAGCTCCAATGTGTCACCTAAAATAGGTGTCCCTGTACAAGGCAGGAACTCTGTAATGTGGAGAACTTGGGTAAAGGGGGTAAAATCTGTAGGATTCATATAAGGTTCAAATGAGATGTGTTCAAATACAAAGCACATAATACTTGAGGTAGTGCCTGGAACAGATCAAAAACTCACTAAACATTGGCTGTGATTGCATTGCATACACTACAGAAAGTAGATGTTCAGAGAAAAGTATTGTATTCATTGAAACATTGTTTACAAAAATAAAGATTCTAAAATAACCAAAATATTCTTCAGTAGAAGATGGTTTAAACAAATTCCAGTATAGAATTATGATTCTATGGTCTTTAAAAATCATGAGGTAAATCTGTGTAGATAATAAAATAGAAAGATGACTGCTGATACATTACTAGTAGAAAAGTTGGAAAGTGGCAGTATAATCATTTTTCAGTGACAAGGAAAGAGAAAGAATCAATGGGATTATCTTGTCAGCAGCAATTTTCTGGAAGTTGAATGTCTTCTCATTCATTGGATGGTGTAAAAGCTTCCCTGTTAGAACAATGTGACAAATATAATAACAGTTTCTATTTCATTGTCATTCTGATTAAATGTATTAATACTTGTATGGCAGTTAGAATACTGTTGGGCATTTAATAATTGCCAAAGAAATGTTTTCTACTCTTGACACGATGCAGGCTAGCAGAGATCTTTTCAATATGTGTCCTCTAAAAAAGATATGCAAAAACTTTCACTGAGAAACTAACCTTTTAGTTACCCTAATTTTACAAAATTTCTGTTATTACTGATTTAGGCTGATAATAATAATGAAATAGTTACAAAAACAATAACAGAAGTAATAACTAATATTTCTTGAATACATCCTTTATGGAAGTACTGTTCTGATGCTTAGCTAGCACTATCTTATATAGTTTTCAACAGCTTAGTACTGGTACAATTTCTTCCTGTCACTATTATTTTTAGCAACTAAATTATCATAATAAAATACCAGATAAAGTTTTTTTCTGGGGGGTGAAAGATTTTTTTGTTTTTATCTATGAAGCAAAGGTACCTCTTTACAGGTAAAATTACATATTTAGGGGGATTTAACAATAGATTTTGTTAGGCCCAATCTCAGAGGTTTCTGTAGGAGTCACTTTATCACTGACCTTTGTGTGTGTGGAGTAGAGAGTGGAGGTAGGATTATTAGTTATACACTTTAGAAGCAGGTGTGGGATACTCCAACATTCTTGGGGAAGATGCTCTTTCCTAAGAAGACATTCATCAGTACAAGGTAGAGATCCTTCCTTTGCTGTTTATATAATAAATGGGTGACATCAGGCCTCTGAGGGCATACATTTTCATGGTGCATCAATCTTCCCTTGCTTTTGCTCTTACTCACAGGAAATACATAATTGGCCTTTTGTCTTGCATGAAGCTTTATCATTGTGAGATTTTGAATTTCAGTAATAAGATATTTGATCGATGGGGGGTGGAAACTAGATTTTGAGGGAACCACATAATGGACCATCCAAGATGAGGAATCATCTAGTATTTTCTACCAAAATATGATGGGGCCCTTCTGTATATTCAAACCAGGAAGAGACATTATTAAATAATATTAAATATTGCAATGGAGTTTGGGATACTAAGGTTGATTAGGCTATTTGTTTTGTGATGTTCCCAGGGGTTATTTTATTGAGAGTTTTGTCATTAAGTGGTCTAATTGTGTCAGTGGATGGGGGCCTTTTCAATTTGCATAATTTCCTCAAGGGACTGCATCTGCTAATTTGGTGATTAATTATCCATATTACACATTGTTTATTTGACCATGCCTAGATTAATTTCTTTTTCCCAACAATTCACATTTAGATATGAATTTGCATATCTTGATTACATTTTAATGTCTGGGCTATCATTGTCTCTTCCCTGGACACCTCATGAGATTACAGAAGAGTGCTCAAGCAGAGAATGATGGAATGTCTGAAATGACATTGCACATCAGTGGACAGATAATGCACATGACTTGCCTTTAATGGAGAATGTGTTCTTTCATAATCAAGTGAGTTATGGCATCTAATATACAATATATTTTGTGCTCTTACCATTTCTATGTTGCCATTATCAATCAATTTCAAAACATAGACTTTATTAACACTTGGAATGTTGTCATATGTATATCACTTGGTATGTCCAAATATCTTATCTTTTGTATCAATAATCTTACATACTGTTGTCAAGTACTTATAAGCTGTGTTAATGTTCAAAGTCTCCAGTCAACTAATCTTACATCCAGCTTCTCAGACTTGAAAAACATCAGGAATCTGGTGGCACTATAACCATAAATTCCTTGCAGTAAGGGACTGTGTCTCAATTTAAATTTTATTGCATGTATCTAAAATAGCATCTTTTCTGTGGACAATTTTGCAAAAGTAAATAATTAATATTCATAGCTACAGTTCATTATCTAGGTTTCAGATAGTGTTAAGAGCATTATCTATATAGCCCCTTTAATTATTGTGAGAAAAGTATTATTTTTCTCTTGCTTTATGATGATACCATAAATTTTGGAGACAGAAAGAAATTTATTCAAGGTAACAGAACTAGGAAATAGTAGAGCCAAAATTATAAGATTAAAGTAAAGTCTGTGCTCTTAACCAACTCTGTAGATGCAGATTGCAAAATAATTCATCTAGAATGAATTACTATGCCTACTGAATGGGCACAGAATGATGAGTGAGTTAATGTTCTCAATCACTCATGAATGAATGCATTTCACTAACTATATAAACACAAAATGCTGAGTGAATGATAAGATTCTTCTATACCAGGGATGCAATAATATATATAAATGCAGTTTCCACCTTCGTCCAAAAGTCCTGGTAGCACAGTGAGGGTCAGAGGTCCCACAATGAGTGGGAAAGCTATGTTCAGTCTACTAAGGTAGAACCCAAGTACAGTTTACCTCTCTCTGTGCTGCAATCCCCTAGCCTCTGACTTCCAGTCACAACACAGAAACCAGGCATTCAAGAGACTTGCATAAAATGTGCCTTTGTCAATATGTTAACTTTGATACCCCCAGGTAAAGAACATCAACTACCAGTTAAACCTGCTGCTTGCCATGGGGAGGAATGTTGTACTACACCGGACTTTCACTCTCTTCTTTCCAGAAATGATATGCTACGGGCACCAGCAGGCTTGTTTCCACCCAATGGAGAATGGTAGGGTTGTATAAGCTGGTCTTGGAACCTATATACCTAATCACTTTACCAGGGACATTTGCATCATGTCCTGGTTGTGATAGGATATTGGGCAAACTACGGATTGTAATGTTATAGACAATGATTCAGCTTAGTTATTTGACTTTACATTGGCACAAAACTGATCATGTATATCATAGAAAATATACTTTTGGCTGGTGCCGCGGCTCACTAGGCTAATCCTCCGTCTGCGGTGCCGGCACACTGGGTTCTAGTCCTGGTCGGGGCGCCGGATTCTGTCCCGGTTGCCCCTCTTCCAGGCCAGCTCTCTGCTGTGGCCAGGGAGTGCAGTGGAGGATGGCCCAAGTACTTGGGCCCTGCACCCTATGGGAGACCAGGATAAGTACCTGGCTCCTGCCATCTGATCAGCGTGGTGCGCTGGCCGCAGTGCACCAGCCGCAGCAGCCATTGGAGGGTGAAACAACGGCAAAGGAAGACCTTTCTCTCTGTCTCTCTCTCTCTCACTGTCCACTCTGGCTGTCAAAAAAAAAAAAAAAAGACCCCTACCTTACACCTTACACAAAAATCCACTCAACATGGATTAAAGACCTAAATCTACGACCTGACACCATCAAGTTATTAGAGAACATTGGAGAAACCCTTCAAGATATTGGCACAGGCAAAGAGTTTCTGGAAAAGACCCGGGAGGCACAGGCAGTCAAAGCCAAAATCAACTATTGGGATTGCATCAAATTGAGAAGTTTCTGTACTGCAAAAGAAACAGTCAGGAGAGTGAAGAGACAACCGACAGAATGGGAAAAAATATTTGCAAACTATGCAACAGATAAAGGGTTAATAACCAGAATCTACAAAGAGATCAAGAAACTCCACAAAAACAAAAACAACTATTTAGAACTTTGCTAAGCACTAAATATGTTAGATGCTGTCACCACCAAACTCTAATCTGTTTGTTGTATGCTTGGGCTAACCTGAAGCTCTTGTAATTTTTTTATTGGTAGCCAACTGTTTGTCTTTTTTAAAAAGATGTATTTTCAAAATTCAGAGTTCCAGAGAGAGAGGGAGAGAGAGAGAGATCTTCCATCTTCTGCTTCATTCCTAAGATGACTGAAATGGCCAGGGTTGGGCCCGACTGAAGCCAAGAACCAGGAGCTTCATCTGGGTCTCCCACATGGATGCAGGGGCTCAAACCCTTGGGTCATCTTCCGCTGCTTTTTTTCATGCAATTAGCTGGGAGCTTGTTCACAAGTGGAGCTGCTGGGACATAATCCAGTTCCAATACTGGATGCTGGCATTGCAGGCTAGGACTTTATCCGCTACATCACAACGCTGGCCCTGGTAGCCAGTTTTCAAAAATTAAATTTCATCATATTTACTTCCTGCTCTTTCTGGAATTTATTACTCCTTTCCATCATAGAAAACAATACTGAAATTCATCTATTTATAAATATAAACATTTTCTATATGTGAAAAACTTCAATCCTCAGTATTTTTTTTTTTTTTTGATAGGCAGAGTGGACAGTGAGAGACAGAGAGAGAGAGAGACAGAGAGAAAGGTCTCCCTTTTCCGTTGGTTCACCCTCCAATGGCCGCTTCGGCCCACGCGCTGTGGCCAGCGCACTGCGCTGATCCAAAGCCAGGAGCCAGGTGCTTCTCCTGGTCTCCATGCGGGTGCAAGGCCCAAGCACTTGGGCCATCCTCCACTGCACTCCCGGGCCTCAGCAGAGAGCTGAACTGGAAGAGGAGCAACCGGGACAGAATCCGGTGCCCCGACCGGGACTAGAACCCAGTGTGCCGGCGCCGCAAGGTGGAGGATTAGCCTAGCGAGCCGCGGCGCCGGCCTCAATCCTCAGTATTAAGAAAAAATTTATGTAGATTCAACATTTTAAAACAAATAAATACAGATGATACTTGAAATGGAGAATTGTCTGTGTCAACATTAGTGAGCTAGGGGAATGCCAGATAGCATCTAATTTCTGATTGCATTTGTGTTTATATCTCTGGAAAAGATTACCATCTGCTTGTTTATTTATTTATTGTCATATATTTGAAAACCACAGAGAGAGAGAGAGAGAGAGAGAGAGCATTTCATCACCTGGTTCACTTCCCAAATGCCTACAACAGCAGGGACAGTGTCAGCCAGAAGCCAGGAGTCCAGAACTCCATCCAGGACTCACACATGAGTGTCAGGGACCCAAGATTTGAGCCATCACCTGCCTTCTCCAAAGGCGCTCATTATCAGGTAGCTGTATCAAATGGAGGCGCTGGGAATCAAATCAGGCACTCTGACATGGGAGGGAGGTGTCCCAAGCAACAGTTTGCCTGCTGAGCCACAATAGCTGTCCCAAGAAAGGCTGTTGAACAGATGATCTGTGTCAAGATTTGTCCTCACCTGTGTGATTGGGCATCATCCAATCCATGGAGAGCCTGGATACAGCAAAAAGGCAGGAAAAGGATCAAGTCACTTCCTTAAGCTGAAACATTCTTTTTCTCTTTCCCTTAGACATCAGTTCTCCTGGTTCCTGGGCTTTTGGACTCAGAACTTACACTAGTATCCTTCTCAGGCCTTCATACTCAGGCTACGAGCTCCATCATTTGCCTACCTGGTTCTTAGACTTGGACTGGAATTTATGAAAAGTCCCACTGAGGTACAGGTAAATGTTGATTTTGTTTGTGTTTACAGGAAAGTCTTATCTTTTAAATTTGATAAGTGGTCCCACTGCTGCTTTTAATTTTTAAAAACAGATTGTTGTAAGAATTATACATTCCTATTGAACGCATGCAGGTCTTCTGAGAGAATCTTGCAAATGAGGAGTCCCACAGTCTCTCTGCTTCTTCCATGTATTTCCTGGGCATGTTGGCAAATAGCATTAAGTTGAGGAGGGTGAAAGAAGCCAACAAATCATCTTCAAGTCATCTAAGGAGCTAATGAAAGACCATGGGTTACAGCCACAGACTGGATTTATTACTAAAGGAACTATTCAATTTGTTCTGGCTTACCGGACGTAGCTGAAGGACAGTGCGAGGGAGTTTAAAGTAGTTATCTTAGTGAGTTTCCGAATAAGGCTCAATGTGTATTTGTACATAAGAAAAATTTTGCCCTATGTGATCTGAAAAGAATGTCTAACTTTCTTTGAATTTCAAAATTTGCTTTCTGTTTTCCTGTTTTTATACAAGACTACTGAGTAAACATCTGTGCCAATTTCATCATATGTGAAGTTCAATAAAATAAGCTTCCATTCAGAGTTTTATGTAAAGATAATATGCAAAAGTCTCTGATGGAATACCTGGTACTGCTGTGGGTATGGATGGAGCATGATATGTGTATTGGATACCACTGCATATCATGGCTGAAAGGATCATCAACTGAGATCCATAGACATGGGTTTCATTTCATTTGGATAAATTAAATCACCTCTTTGATCTTCAATTTGTTCACCTCTTGAATAGAGCTAAGAAACATCCCTTCACAGAGTTATTTTAAAGAAACAGCAAAATTATTATGCAAAAACGCTCTGTAATCACTAAAGCCTAAATAAAAATAAAATGTGAAACTGTGCAAAGAACCATTCATACGGATTGGAAGTGTGCACGGTGAAATTGCTTTGGCGTTGGTAGATATTCAAAGTGAATCTTGGTTCTAGGGTTTTTTTTTAAGTTAAGTTAGCTCTTTTGTATAAAAGTGGATCATTTTAGTGAGGATTAAATAAAATGTAGGTGCAATCATCGTGTATACAGCATTGGGTTTAGAATAGGTGTCCTCCAAATTGTTCCTGTCCACCCTGTCTCTCTTTCACCAATCTTCACTTCCTCCACCTTCTCTCCCTTCCTCTCTCCCTCTTTCCCTGCTATCCTTTCTCCTTTATACCCCCCTTTTCCTTCATCCTACCATCTATTCAAAAATTTACAAAAATTATTGCAAATAATATCTGACTACTAATCATATTTTATTTAATATTTGCCCACCATATTTACATATCTGAAAAAAAAGTTTATTCTATTTCTCAAATACCTTTTAACCATTGATTCAGGCTGCACCCTGATAGTCTTTCAAATACTCTCAATAAGACTATAGCTTTCACATTACAGAATCAAGGCAGGCTCATTTTCAACAGTTTCAACACTACCAAGTACCTGGGGTTGGTCAGCACAGCTGGAGGGCGTCACAGAATTATGATGTATCCTTCATGTTTTTCTTACTTTTTA
This sequence comes from Oryctolagus cuniculus, assembly GCF_051225735.1. NCBI lineage: Eukaryota > Metazoa > Chordata > Mammalia > Lagomorpha > Leporidae > Oryctolagus > Oryctolagus cuniculus. The sequence goes on from NC_142877.1 coordinate 94,605,672, forward strand.
TGTTCACGTAAATCTCATAGCTACTTATAAATTTTTGTACACTTCCTGCTAAAAGAGTCACAGTGACTTTTTATTATCTTGCAACTTATATTTAGGGTGCTTATATGCCATTTAGGATATTGTACCTGTGTTTTGTGAGTGTGTGTGTGTGCATGCATGTGTGTGTATGTAATTCTTGATATCCTTTTTTTTTTTTTTTTTGACAGGAAGAGTGGACAGTGAGAGAGAGACAGAGAGAAAGGTCTTCCTTTGCCGTTAGTTCACCCTCCAATGGCCGCCGCGGCCAGCGCACTGCAACCGGCGCACCGCGCTGATCCGATGACAGGAGCCAGGTACTTCTGGTCTCCCATGGGGTGCAGGGCCCAAGCACTTGGGCCATCCTCCACTGCACTCCCTGGCCACAGCGGAGAGCTGTCCTGGAAGAGGGGCGACCGGGACTAGAACCCTGTGTGCCAGCGCCGCAAGGCGGAGGATTAGCCTAGTGAGCCACGGCGCCGGCCAGATTGTATATCCTTGAGGTCATTCCTAAGTTTTACAAAATGTTTGCAGCCCCTAAACCTATATTTATATATTTACAACAATTTCTTGAATGAGTTCTATATTTTAGACATGCTGCTTGCATATGGAATTCGGCAACACCACAAATGAACATGCTTCTTGCTCTCATAGAACTTATATTCTATCAAAGAATTTAAAAATATATAAGAAATAGCAGGCAGTGACCAAATTAGTATCCTCTCAAGACTATGGTTTCTGCTTTGAGAAGTAGTAAAAATTAAATCCCTTCTTTCAGCCTTTTGGAGCTATTTCAGAAGCAATGGGACTATATTTGGCTAAGTCTATGGACATACAAAATTTTTAACATTCCTGATAATAAAAGTGGGAGGAATCTTTGTGTGGTAGGGGACTACATTTTTAGCCACAACTTTGACATGCATGAGGTTGCATCAACTGCTCTCCCTCAGCCTCAGTGAAATCTCCTGCAAAATGAAAGGCGTTGGTGTAGATGATTTTAAAGCTTCCTTCCAGCTCAATACAGCATGTTTCTATGATCTTTGATGTTGCTGTTCAGATATATAGGCTCCAATTGAGCCATCAAAGCATGCGGAATATCTTCAAAAAAGACACTATAAATGTCTTCTGGGAAGACTTTCATTTTAATAACTATTAGGACAACAGGAACATTGTGTCTTTTATTAAATTTGTCTGTTCCCTGGTGCTGATAGTATCTTCTGAATATAAATTGCACAATATAATATAATAAAACACAGTTTAGAATTGTTTTCATAATAGTGCATGCCATAGGACTAGGCCATAAAATAAGAGCTGAAAGTACATCTTGTTCTGTAAACTCATAATTTTCAGCTGTCTAAAAACTGAGTATAAATAAGGAAATTCATAAGAGAAAAACATCTCACAGCATGCACACATAGCTTAAGAAAAAGGATCATGTTCTTGGTAGAAAAATTTGGAAGATCCTTCTTGTGGAATTTGATAATGTATAAAAGACATAATTTTAAGCCTTTGTTTTTGTTAATAATCATCACTACTATATTCATTTATTCTTTGATTCTTTAGCAGGCACTGTCTTCATGACTTAGATTCAGACACCAAGATTAATTAGACAGTGAAAGAAAAGGAAGCCCCAGAAACTTGGAGGATATAAGATGGTACAGTGAGGATAAATAAATATCTGACATTAGATACCTTTAATTTGAGTTTTACCAACATGTAGAATTAGTTTGAAAGTGATTTATTCTAGTAGTGTTGTTCAATTATCTTTGGGAGATCATTAGCTCTGATGGGCATATGAAAAATATAAGAACTAAATTAGATGCAAAATTTCTATGGCAGCACAAAATTGTTAATCGACTTTTCTTGTCATTGAGATCAAAGTCATGGGTTTGTTTTTTGTGTATTTAGATAATAATGGAATTAATAATGCTATAATTTGTTGTACACTTAATTGTGCCATTATGTTGCCATATTCTTTAGACAAAACAGGCAAACAGCAATGCTATTTTTCTCAATATGCTAATGCAGGAGACTGACAGCTACAAGGGAGCATGATATATGCCTTGCAGCATGGGAGGAAAGCATGTACTAACAGTAACCAGCCAAGCTTTCCAGAAGGTAAGTGGAAGACTTTACACGTCATGTATCTTGACTGCTTAAAAACCTTTTATAGTATATATGACAATCTGCACTGCACAGATAAAGAGAATGAGGCCAGAAATGATAACTGATGAGCCCAAGGTCATGTGGTAGAAGTTGCAAGAGCTAAAGTTTTAACTCAAAGAGCTCCAATTCCCTTGCTTTATTTTCTACATCAGAGATTTCAACCATTGTCTCCTTGCCAATATTTGCTTGTTGATGATTATGGGGAAAATGATTAAGAGAATGCATATAAATCTATTAAAAGCACAAAAACAATGTAACACCAACAAAAATATAAAAACAAATATGTGCATAAATACACATACACATAGACACAAAATTTTACTTTTTGCAATCAGTGGAAAATAACACAACATCAACAAATATTTACATATATACACAAATATGCATACACATAAACACACAAGTACACATTCTGCTTTTTGGAATCAATGGATTCATTCTCACAAAAAAAAACAGCAAAATAATATAACAGGAAAAAATAGACTTTTCGAGGCAAATGACAGGATTTATGACTTTTAAAAATTTATTTATTTCAAAGGCAGAGTGACAGAAAGAGAGACAGGGAGAAACAGAGAACATTTTCTATCCTTTGGCTTACTCCCCAAATAGCCACAATGGCTGGCGCTGGGTCGGGCTGAAGCCAAGAGCCTGCAACTACATTCAGGTTTCACATATGGGTGACAGGTGTCCAATTACTTTGGCCATCTTCTGCTGCTGTCTCAGGCATATTAGCAGGGAGTTGGATGAGAAGAAGAGTACGTGGGGCTTGATAGGCTCTTTGAATTAGGTGATCTGATATAAGCATCACAACTGGTGGTTTAACCCTCTGTGCCACAATATTGGTTCACATAACAGGATTAAGATTACATTTCCAATATGTGCAAAGTGAAATTGATCACTGGACCCTTGTAAGATTCACTGTCCACATTTGTAAAGTGACATTGATAGCAATAATATTTACAGTTCCCACATATTGAATATTATTCATTAAGTAATACATTTGCAAATCATTTACAAGCTTTAAATATTCTATAAAAATCAATAGTTTATAATAAAGGTGGTGATTTACATGAAATTGTCTGATGCCAATGTTAATCTATCAGCCATTGTGCTCAGAGGCCAATGTAGGTACATTTAATTCAACAGTGGACATAACAAAAATTGACTAAGTGTTTACATTTCTCTTATATAATTCTTATGGAAGTTCATTTTATAACAATACTTAGAGTTACCTGGATAAATGATCTTTTTTATACTAAATATTGTATGTTACCAGATATGGTTATATTTATAGGAAAGATCTATTTTACGAGATCTGATTTTCCCTACTTAAACACCTAATTATCTATCATCAGTTGTCTTCAAGATTTATTTATTTATTTATGGAATTGAATAGGAGGAAGTGAGGCGGGGAGAGAGTGAGAAAGAGAAAGAGACTTCCAGCCACTAGGTCAAATGGCTGGGCCAGAATGGAGCCAGGAGCCAAGTACTCCATCTTGGTCACCCATTTGTGTGGTAGTGGCCCAAATATTTTGGCCATCTTCTGCCTTTCCACACTCATTAGCAGGAAACTGGATCAGAAACAGAGTAGTTGTGACTTAAATTAGCACTGTGATATGGAATGTTGGATCCCAAGTAATGGCTTAATTTGCTGTGCCACACAAAACCCCCTACCCTCAGCTTTAACACAGTGATCACATCCTGCCAGAAAATGCATGAACTACATTCTCTACCACTATAGATATTCTTCAAACCTCTTTTAGTGCTTTTTCATCATTCACTTTTCAATTAAAGGTTATAGGGTGCCCCTGATCAATTAATTAATGGACCTCTTTCATTCCCAATCTACATTCACATCTTGGGTGAGCTCATCTACTGACATGAATTGGATTAATGCCCTTATGAAAGAATTCCAAGGAAGCTTGTTCACAGCTTCTGCCATGAGAAGATACATAGAAGCTGCCACCTATGAAAAACAAATCACCTCCAGACACTGAATCTGCTACCACTTTCTTTTTTTACTTCCCAGTCTCCAGAATTATGAGCCATAAATTTATAATTTTTTAATTACCCATTGATCCTAGGATCCTCTGAAGCATACCAAAATTCTTCAATGTTCAAATCTCATGTGAAAATTCAGAGTATTTGCATAGTCTACACAATCCTTCCATACATTATAAATTGTGCCTAGATTACTCTTGGTACCTAAATTATATAAACACCAGCAGTTGGCATTAAGCTGTTCCACTGTATGACCAATATCTCATATCAGAGTTACTGAGTTTGATTCCTGGCTCCAGTTCCTGACTCAGGCTTCCTCTTGGTGCAGAAATGCACAGCAGCAAAGTCTTAAATGCTTGAGTTTCTGGCGTCTACGTAGGAGATTGGGCTAGGTTCCTGGTTCCTGGCTTTAGGCTGACCCAGCCTTGGCCTTTGGGAGCATTTTGGGTGTGGACTGGTAGAAGAGAGTGCCCTTTTTCTCTCTCTTTCTCTGTCTCTGCCTCTCATATAAATAAAAAATTAAAATTTTGTGTTATGCTCAGTAGAGATGCCATTTTTTCCAATATTTTTGATCTGAGGTTAACTAAAACTATGAATACAGAACTTGCTGACACAGAGAGCCAACTATATTTTGTCATAGCAGCTTAAATGAACTAAGGCAGTAGAAAAATAAGGCAGGAGAGAGAAAAATGAAAATTGTCTTTCTCTTAACTTTTATGGAGTTGAATAAAATAATTTCTTTGAGAAGACTGAAGAAGTAACATGGTGGAATTGTCCTTTTGGCAATCTGAGAAAGAACCCTGTAGGTAGAAGTAAGAAGATTCTGGGAAGATGAGGAAGGGAGTGTGTTTTGTATGCTTGAGAACAGCAGAAGATTGATGTGGGTGATGCTGAAAAGGAGCACAGCATGTAGGGTTTTATAAGCCCTTGGATTGAGTTTTAAATAATATAGAAAGCATTGTGGTAGGAGATAGAAAAGGAAATAAAACAACAGAAAACAACAGATACCACAGAAATAGAAAGAAACAACAGGAATTCCTACAAAGAGTTGTATGCCAACAAATTGGGAAATCTAGAAAAAAAATCAATAGATCCCTGAACACATACAATCTACCAAAATTGAGTCATGAAGATATCAGAAAACTTAAACAGACCAATAACCAAGATGGCTATTGAATCAGTAATAAAGACCCTCCCAGCAAAGGAAAGCCCAGGACTGGATGGCTTCACTGCTAAATTCTACCAGACATTTAAAGAAGAACTAATTCAAATCCTTCTTAAGCTATTCAAAAACAATTGAAAGGGAGGGAATCCTCCCAAACTCCTTCTATGATGCCAGAATCTACTTAATTCCTAAACCAGAAAAAGATACAACAGGGAAATAGAACTATAGACTAACATCTGTGATGAATATAGATGTAAAAATCCTCAACAAAATAATAGCTGATTAAATCCAACAAAACATCAGAAAGATCATTCACCCAGACCAAGTGGGATTTATCCCTGGTATGCAGTGATGGTTCAGCATTCACAAATCAATCAATCTGATACATCATTAAAAAACTTCAGAACAAAAAACATATGATTATCGCAATAGATACAGAGAAAGCATTTGATAAAATATAACATCCTTTCATGATAAAAACTCTAAGCATATTGGATATAGAAGGAACATTCCTCAATACACTCAAGGTAATTTATGATAAACACACACCCAGCATCTTATTGAATAGGGAAAAGTTGGAGGCATTCCCACTAAGATCCAGAACTATACAAGGATGTCCACTCTCACCACTGCTATTTAAGATATTCCTGAAAGTTTTAGCCAGAGCCATTAGGCAAGAAAAAGAAATCAAGGGAATGCAAATTTTAAAGGAGGGAGTCAAACTATCACTATTTGCAGATGGCATGAGAGACACTAGTGGAACTCATAAAAAAGTTTGGTAAAGTGGCAAGATATAAAATTAACACACAAAAATCAATGGCTATAGGCCAGTGTTGAGGCATAGCAGGTAAAGCTTCAGCCTACAGTGCCAGCATCTGTTATGGGCACTGGTTCAAGTCCCACCTGCTCCACTTCTGATCCTGCTAATGCGCACTGGAAAGCAGTGAAGGATGGCTCAAGTGCTTGGGCCCCAGCACCCAGATGGAGACCTGGAAGAATCTCCTGTATCCTGGCTTTGGATCTGCCCAGCTCTGGCCATTGTGGTCATTTCAGGACTAACTTGTGGATAGAAAATTGCTCTCTCTTGCTCCTTCTCTCTCTCTCTGTAATGCTGCCTCTCAAATAAATTAATTAATTTAAAAAATCAATAGTCTGTCTACAAAGACAATGCCATGATTAAGAAAGAACTTCTAAAATCGATCCCATTCAAAATAGCTACAAAAACTTAAATGCTTTGGAATAAATTTAACCAAGGTTGTCAAATATTTTTACAATGAAGATTATAAAACATTAAAGAAACAAGCAGAATAAGACACAGAAAAAATGAAAAATCTCCCATGTTCATGGATAGGAAGAAACAATATCATCAAAATGTCCATAGTATCTAAAGCAATTTACAGATTCATTGTGATCCCAATCAAAATACCAATGACATTCTTTTCAGATCTAAAAAAAAATTATGCTAAAATTTATATGGAACACAAGAGACCCTGAAGAGCTGAAGTAATCTTCTACAACAAAAACAAAGCCAGTGGCATCAAAATACCAGATTTCAAGATATACTACAGGGCAATTATAATCAAAACAGCCTGATACTGGCACAAAAACAAATGTGTAAACCAACGTAACATAGTAGAAATTCCAGAAATTAATTTACACAGATACAACCAATTTATCTTTGATAAAGGAGCTAAACTCAATATCTAGAACAAGGACAGTGTCTTCAACAAATGGTGCTAGGAAAACTGAATATCTGTATACAGAAGTATGAAAAAAGACCCCTATCTTACACCTTATACAAAAATACACTCAAAATGGATCAAAGACCTAAATCTACAAGCCAATACCATTAAATTACTAGAGAACATTGAAGAAATTCTTCAAGACATTGCTATTGGCAAAGACTTCTTGGAAAACACCCCAGAAGTACATGCAATCAAAACCAAAGTTGACAAATGGGATTATATCAAGCTGAGAAGCTCCTGCCTTCAAAGAAATACTCAGCAAAGTGAAGAGGCAACCAAAAGAAAAGGGAAAATATTTGCAAGTTATGTAAGTGATAAAAGATTAATATCTAGAATTTATAAGGAGCTCAAGAAATGCAACAACAAAATAAACCTTCCAGTTAAGAAATGTGCAATGAACATGAACAGGTATTTCTTAAGGGAGAAAATTCAAATAGCCAACAGACACTTGAAAAAATGTTCAAGATCACTAGCCATCAGGTAAATGCAAATCCAAACTACAGTGAGGTTTCACCTCATCCTAGTTAGAATGGCTTTCACACAGAAATCAACAAACAAAAAATGCTGGCGAGTATGTGGGGGAAAAGGTACCCTAATCCACTATTGGTAGGAATATAAACTAGTGCAGCACCTTTGGAAGACATCATGGAGATACCTTAGAAATGTGAATATAGACCTACCAAATGATCCAGCCATCCCATTCCTAGGAATTTACCCAAACAAAAATAAATCAGCATACGAAACTGTTATCTGTACCCCCATATTATTAGCAGCTCAATTCACAATAGCTAAGACATGGAATCAACCCAGATGTCCATCACCTGTTGACTGGATGATGAAATTATTATATTTATACACTATGGAGTACTACTCAGCTGTAAAAAAAAAAAAAAAAAAAAAAAAAAAAAACAAACAAAGAATGAAATCCTGTCTTTTGCAACAAAATGGATGCAACTAGAAACCACTATATTTAGTGAAATAAACCAGTCCCCAAAATACAAATATCAAATGTTCTCCCTGATCTGTGGTAAATAATAGAGTACCCAAAATGTAATGTATTGGAGTGAAATGGACATTTTGAGATTCAATAATTGTTATAGCCCTTGTCTCTTTCATTGACAACAGTGATTTTTTTTCTCATACTATTTGTTGAACTCTGCTTAGTGTAGAGTTTACCTTATTAGTATAAAGTAAACAGAAAATAGATCTTTGTAAAACTTAAGAATGGAAATTGGTATGGGAGGAAGAAGAATGTTTGGTGTGTGGGCGGGAGTGGAGGATGACCTGACACCATCAAATTATTAGAGAACATCAGAGAAACCCTGCAAGATATAGACACAGGCAAAGACTTCTTGGAAAAGACCCCAGAGGCACAGTCAAAGCCAAAATTCACAATTGGGATTACATCAAATTGAGAAGTTTCTGTACTGCAAAAGAAACAGTCAGGAAAGTGATTGGAAAAAATATTTGCAAATTATGCAACAGATAAAGGATTAATAACCAGAATCTATAAAGAGTTCAAGAAACTCCACAACAACAAAGCAAACAACCCACTTAAGAGATGGGCCAAGGACCTAAACAGACATTTTTCAAAAGAGGAAATCCAAATATCCAACAGACACATGAAAAAATGTTCAGGATCACTAGCCATCAGGAAAAAGGAAATCAAAATCATAATGAGGTTTTACCTCACCCCAGTCAGAATGGTTCACATTCAGAAATCCACCAACAACAGATGCTGGCGAGGAGAAAAAGGGACACTAACCCACTGTTGGTGGGAATGCAAACTGGTAAAGCCACTATGGAATTCAGTTTGGAGATTCCTCAGAAACCTGAATATAGCCCTACCATACAACCTAGCCATCCCACTCCTTGGAATTTACCCAAAGGAAATTAAATTGGCAAATAAAAGAGCTGTCTGCACCTCAATGTTTATTGCGGCTCAATTCACAATAGCTAAGACATGGAATCAACCTAAATGCCCATCAACAGAAGACTGGATAAAGAAATTATGGGATATGTATTCTATAGAATACTATACAGCAATAAAAAAAATGAAATCCGGTCATTTGCAACAAAATGGAGGAATCTGGAACACATCATGCTGAGTGAAATAAGCCAGTCCCAGAGGGACAAATATCGTATGTTCTCCCTGAATGGTGACAACTAACACCTAAAAGGAAACCTGTTGAAGTGAAATGGACACTATGAGAAACAATATCTTGATCAGCCCTTGTCCTGATTGTTGAAGAACACCTTACTGTTTTATTCCTTTTAGTATTTTTGTTCTATTTAATACCATTGGTTGAACACTTTAATTAACAAACAATTATTCTTAGGCATTTAAAATTAACTGAAACGTGATCCCAGTTAAATATAAGAGTGGGATTAAGAGAGGGAGGAGATGTACAGTTTGGCACATGTTCACTTGGACCCCTAATGGTAGAGCTAGAAAGGTGCCAGGGGATTCCAATTCAATCCCATCAAGGTGGCATATACCAATGCCATCTTACTTGGTAAAGTGATCAGTTTAAGTTCATAATTGATCAAAAAGATAGGATTAAGTGTCAAAGGCATTACATAAATAAGACCAGTGTCTGCAAATAATAATTCATAGAATTAAAAAGGAGAGAATGATCCTACATGGAAAGCAGGATACACAGAAGACTCATAGAGTGGCAAAAGCCCCAAAAAGCACTCTGCCTTCAGAATCAGCCCTTATGGCATTCGGTTCTGGCTAAAAACCCCATGAGAGTTTCTCAGGCATGGAAAGCCAACACACTGTGGCCAAAAAAAAAAAAAAAAATGACCTAAATGAAAGATCTCTGTGAGTGAGATCCCAGTGGAAAGAACGGGCCGTCAAAGAAGAAGATACCTTTCTCTGAAGGGAGGAGAGAACTTCCACTTGAATATGACCTTGTCTAAATAAGATCAGAGTTGGTGAACTCAAGAGGCTTCCATAGCCTTGGAAACTCATGACAAGAGCCTCAGGTGATTACTGACGTCATAAATAAAAGTGTCAAATGTTAAATCAACAACGGGAGTCACTGTGCACCTACTCTGAATGTAGGACCTCTTTCCTTATGTGTTGTACTATGCGAATTACCAGTAAAACTACTACTCAAACAGTACTCTATACTTTTTTGTGTGGGTGCAAACTGTTGAAATCTTTACTTAGTATATACTAAGTTGATCTTCTGTATATACAGATAATTGAAAATGAATCTTGATGAAAAATGGGATGGAAGAGGGAGTGGAAGATGGGATGGTTGCGGGTGGGAGGGAGTTATGGGGGGAAATAGAATACAATGTAATATAATTCAAAAGTTGTACTTTGGAAATTTATATTTATTTAATAAAAGTTGAAAAAAGTATTTAAAATTTAATATCAATTGATGTGTTATATAATAATATATTCCCTCTGAGCTTTATACTTAATTCTATCTTAGAGATTATTAATTTGCTCATTATTTCTACAGAACCTCCATATTGTTAAAAGAATAAAATATTGAACCATAGTAGGAACCTAACAGATTTCACGGTCAAAAGAGTTGGTTGGACGTTCATTGGTGTCTATTTAGCTGTGTGACTTTTGTCATGTTAGCTCTCTGAACCTCAGTTTGCTAACCAATAAAACAAGGAAGAATACATTTGACTTTCCTTAATCAGATAATATTAAGAGTTAGATGAGATGATTCATGTTACATGTTTATCATAGATTAGGGGCTCAAAAATAGGAGTTACTATTTTATCTTTCTATTTTTGCTAATTCTTAATTTTACTAAGCTGTTGGCTTTGTTGTATCTGTCATTATAGATACCATTTGCATAGTTAGTGCTATCACTTACATGACTTCCTGAAGTACCCTAACATGTCCAAAATCAGAAAATTAAGAATTAACAAACCTGGCTGCAGACTCCAAGTCTCCAGGTGTCATGCTAAATACCAAGTGAACTATTATGTCAAGTTATACACTCAAGATCCTACCTGAAGGAAATAACCATATTGGGAATAAAATATAGCTGTTTCATCTGATTTTAGCTTCTCCATGTCCAGAAGTCCATACCTGCTATGACAGCAGATGCTACTGACACCACCAATACCCAATTTCCTGCAGTCTCTGGAGAATAAAATTGGACCTCCCTAGATGGCAATGAATCGTATGACCCTGACACGAGGGGACTGAAGCTTTGACAAGTATTTTTGCCTTCATGGCCTAATGCATCCCCAAACTTAAGCCAGATGGGAAATAGGATCTGTTTCCCTACAAGATATTTATTTAAGGAGCTGTAGACAGACATAAACTAGAGGAACCACATACACTGTCTACCCTCATTAATCAAATGTGAAAATCTGCATCTTGAATCACAGTCCACTAGAATTTTTAACAATGGAACTGAGATCAGAAATCATCCTACATGATTTTCAAATAACACTCTGCAGATCATGATGGATTCTGAAATGTACCTCAGGGTCCACTGTGGAAGTGGGAAGGAGAGTAGAGGACTCTGGGGCCCTCATCCAAGCTTCAACCAAAGCAATCCCTCTCCTACCACTTGTAGAGATCGGGTATCCATAAGCAATATCTGCTATGGTTTAAATATTTTTGTCCCCCTCCCAGCAAAACTCATGTTGAAATGTGGTTGTTTTTGAGGTAGGGTTCAGAAGTAGGGCCTTTAAAGGGTGATGAAGTCACTAAGAAGGTGATGAAGTCATTAAGATGGGAGAGGATTTGTTCTCCTGGGAGCGGATTGTGATAAAGTAAGGCTAGCCATCTTGTTTTGTCTCTTCTGTATGTGCCCACTTGTCCATCCACATTTCTGTCATGTAAAATGCAGCATGAACTTCTCCTGAGGCACAGCCATGATCCTGGACTCCAGCCTCCAGAGTCTTGATCTCAATAAACTTACTTTCTTTATAAATTACATAGTCTCAGGTACTTTATTATGACAACAGAAAATGGACTAAGACAATATCTTTTGAAGAAGGGACTTTATGACTAAAAGCATTTTGTGAAAGTCCTTCCTACTCAACCTTTCTCAATTTATTTAAGAATCACTGTGCTATTGTGAAATAATAAGTGCGTATTTCAGTCTTTGTGCCCTGCTCTTAGCCAGAGCTCTTAAAACCTTGTAATATCCTCTGGTAAGAACAGAGCAATAGGAACATTTTTTGTTATAATATTTGGTTTTATCCACAGTTCCTGAAATAGCTTCAGAGCTACCAAGATGAAAGGAATGCCTTTTGGCATTCATAATAAGCTCCTGTCAACCACACCCAAGTTTATGATAATGAGGTGACTGTTCAGAAAGTCCCTAAGAATGGGGTCTGGTTGTCAAATGAAACTGACCACATGATTAAAGGATTGGGACTTTCAGCCTCATCCCTCTCCCACCTTTGTGGAGGGGACAGTGACCGGAGACTGAATCCACTTATTAATAGCCAATGATGAAATCAACCATGCCAATGTATTGAGCCTCCATAAAAATCCTAAACAATGGAGTTTGAGAAATTTTGGGGTTGGTGAATAGATCTCATGCTAGGGAAGAGGTGTACCCCTAATTCCATGGGAACAGAAGCTCCAGACCTGACCTCATGTATCTCTTCCACCTGGTTGTTCATTTGTATCCTTGTTTTCCTTTGTAGTAAATTCATATCAGTAGGTCAACTTTCCCTGGGTTCTGTGAGCTGTTCTAGCAAACCAAACGTGAGGAAAGGGTCATGAGCACCTCTGATGTTTAGCTAAATTAATCAGAAGTTGTAGACAAATTAGAGACACACTACTTGAGACAAGCATCTGAACTTGGAGACAACTTTGTAGGCTTGAGTCCTTAACCTAAAGAAAATACACTAAAACTGGGCAATTAATGTCAGAATTAAAGTAATTTGTAGCATATCTGGTTAGTATCAACTGAGAAATGTAAAACTGGTTGGTGTGGGGAAAACACATTGGGTGTCAGAAGTATTCTCTGAGTGACTACAGAAAAACAGTGTCTTTCCTTTGTAATCACCCTGTGTAAGTTGGTTCTTCAAGATCACACCTGAGTGGCCAGTGTTCCAGCACTAACAGTGCCTATTGTCCCCTTCTATTAAAAACTTGATGTTCCATCCCTGGGTCACCAGCATTCCTCCATTCCCAGTTTTTATGTTTTAGAGATATGTAATCTGTCAGGGTCAAACGTCGATTTGACAAAGTAAATCTGATGACCAAGTTTTCTTGTTTTCAAATTCCAGAAATTCTATGTAGAGAGACAGCATTTTCCATTCTGACCTTGTACTTTATAATGCTATCACTTATTAATTCAGCACAATCCTAATTCAGAACCCTAACTACTTTTCTCTTTGTCCCAGAATTCTCCTGCATGCTTGAGTTACTCTAATCATATTACTAGATCTCTTTGACCAATTACTCCATTACCCATTTAAAGTTTCACTCTAGTTCTTTGGGCCTTATGTGTTTATCTGGTTTCTCCAGTTTCTTCATGCCCATTCTTACTGAAGAAGTTTAGCTAAAAATTACAGAGTTCCGGTTCTGCTTCTTTCTATCTGTATAAACTTGGACTGACACTGTTTGAAACACACTAGATTCTATAATTTCTAATCATATTGTCACTTCTAGAATGCTCATAATTTTGTTGTTGATTAGGATCAAAATATACACACCACCTTTCTTACGGGTTGCTCTAAATATAACATGAGTTGACTATAAATGCTTTTTGTTAAATTCATATGCTACCAAAGAAATATATTGTGATTGCTGGACCTGGTCTAAGTTATAATCCTTATGTGACAATGTAAAGTTGCAAGAAATACCAGTCTACTCAGCGTTGTGTTACTAATATGTATCTTTTAAATTTTCATGAACTTCACAACCTTGAATTTCATGTACACTAAGAGACGAAATCCCTGGGCTTTGTGACATTTCTTTGATCAAAGAGAAGAAAATAATACAAGAAATCCCATCTAAGGAAAGAGCCAGAAACATCAAAGCAAATAAGTAAAATATGAGCAAAAATGTTGACTGAAAATTTGTATTGTTACAAAATAGGGTATAAATCACATGCTTTCAGAACAAAGTCTACAAATTAAAAAAGAAAGAAAAAGAAACGCATTGAGTAGGAATACTGGAAAAGTTCATTGGAAAGTTGATTGTGTCTAACTTTAAAGCTTATTTTTTAACAGCCTCCTTACATACAAACATGTATGTCAACAAATATACACCTACATATACCTTGTAACTCTCCCACATTGGTCTATAGATTAATGAGATGAAAACTATGGGTCCTTTTTTCCAAGAGAATCTGGAAGAAAACAGGGAAGTTCAATTTCTCCATATAACCTCAAACATAAGTCTTATTTATGTCATTTAATTGGCTAAATCTATCACTTTTTTTATATCTATGAAAAGATAGACTAGAAGGTAACAGCTGCAGTTAAATTACTGAAGAGATATCCACCTCAGTCCAGCTGCTGGCTGGTGCCATGGCAACTGATCCACTTCTGAGAGTTGGGGCGGAACCTCATCTGTGCTTGTGTGGGGAGGAGCTCCACGGATCACATCAAGGAAAATGCACAGTCCGGTGCTGAGTGAGCCAGGACTCTTCCTGAAGCCTATGCAGCCAAGGGCTTGGCTACCCTCTCCCACCCTACACCCACAGCCTGCACCATGAGCTGGAGATGGGCATGGTGATGGCAATACGGTCATGCTGTCCCCGAGGCCATTGCCATGGAATACATGGCTGGTTATGCCCTGTGCCTGGACATGACCTCCAGAGATGATCAAGACAAGTGCAAAAAGAAGGGGCTGATTTGGACTCTGGACAATAGCTTCTAGACCTCCTGTCCTGTCAGCACATTCCTGTCCAAAGAGAAGATCCTTGATTCTCACAACCAGCTTAAGCTTTGGCTTAAGGCCAAAGGTAAACTCAGACAAGGAGGGTGAGACATCCTCCATGATTTTTTTCCATTCCCTACATCATCAGCTTCTAAAATGATTGCCTTGGAAGAAGGAGATATTATCTTGACTGAGACACCAAAGGGAATTGGACCACCTAAAGAAAACAATGGCAATCTTTTTAATAAGATACAAAGTCTAAAAAATTATTTGGTTGGATTGCTATATCTCAATTCAAGGGAGATGGACCATTCCAGGAAACCATGTTCTAGAAGATCTGGGACAGAATGGAGACAAATTAGAGAATTTTCATAATTTGAAGAGAATTTCTCAAACCAAATATTCTTAAATTTTGTTTTCTTTTGGTAAAATCGGACATGGTAAGACTTTTCAGTGGATCATTCAGGGTAACACAAGACTTAAAAACTGCAAAGGAAAGTGAAAGTCACATTCCAAATCAGTATTTCTCAAACTTCTTCAGATTTAATATCAGATAGCATTTGTAAAAATAAAAATTTCCAAATTATTGGCCCATCCTATGTCCACTAGATTAACTAATAATATTAATCTCCAGGAATTTGTATGTGTACAACACTCTGAATGATTATTATCAGGGAAATATGGAAGAAAAACACTACTCTACATAATCAGTTAACTTAAATATTTACTTAATAACTGAACGATTGATGAAGATCTTTCCTACTTACTTAGAGTGTCACCCTACCTCATAGATTCTGAGTTTGGAAGATAATTTTGAAATTATTGTTTTCCAAATAAATTTTGTCTTTTTTGTGTCCTGAAAAAAGAGAACTACTGGAGAACAGAAAAGTAAAAAGAACTCAGACACCAATTAATTAATTGGGATAAAAACCTATCAATTTTCTTTTCTGACAGTGTGAATCTTTAATTGTTCTTCTTTTGTTCCATTTTTCTGGGAGTTCACCCATTCTCTCAGCTGTGGCAGCTCAGCAAACTTAGTATTAGTATTACTATTATGTAGTTGTATTTGGTTTTAGAAGATAAGCAAGCACTATTCAAGGATGCCCAGTGTTTGGATAAGTCTTAGAGCACAGGGAGGAAGCGTCTTCAAGGATGAAAGTCAACTTGATTCCTACAATTTTACAGCTGACCCATGGATATTTTGCTGGAGATATGAAACAGAACCATTGTGAAGGACAGATTAACTCCACATAGTACAACTTTTTGTTTGGTTAATCCCCAAAGCTATCTGTTCTGGAAGAGGACTATTTCATGAAGGGGCTTACAGGATAGTAGAGTACACGCTGAACTGTGAACTGATAACGGATATCCTGGATCACTTTACGAAGTTAGTATATACACTACTGTGAAAATGCCGGAGAACCCCAAGGAGAAGATCATTATGAATAGGCCAGGGTTGGTCAGGGGAAATCAACCGGAGAGCTGTCCACAACTGAGGCATAAAACCAGCAGTTTCTTTTCTTTTTTTGTCTTTTCCACTTGGACTAATAACATAGGATTCATTTACAACTAAACACTGCCTCATATGACCCAAGAATGTCTGTCTGGTTTTCTGTCTTTGTCACAATTAATTTCTTTAGCCTTCTATATCTTCTTTACAATTCTAAAAATTCATCTATTGTATTCAGATGTTCATCAAACATTCAATCTGTTTCTCTCTGTCTTTCTGAAACACCTGTCAGACCATTCAGGAATGAGGGCTCAGGTTATCCACCAGGTAAAGAAGCATGACTAGCCGAGGTGCTTGCTGAAGGCAAGGGGAGTACAGAACGGGAAGTAGAACAAGGTAGTTTTAAATACCAGCTATGTCCAAGAGACTAGACATAGAAATGAGGATTGCAATAATTATGAATATCCACTCCTTATTTTGTTATGAACATGTGTGTATGAAGAGTACATCCCTGTCTTCTTCCCTCTGTTATTGGAAGAAGGGAAATGTGACATACTGACTTTATATGTTATATAACTTTACAGAATTAAATTTAAGTTATAGGATATCAGATATCAAGAAGAAATTACACAAGGACTTCAACTCCACTTCATTAGTATATATACAGTCATCTGCACAATAGTTACATCATGCTAAACAGAATTATGACCTTGTTATTAACTTTGCTTGAAGGTTAAGTATGGGAGAAATGTATGGAGGCCCAGTCAACAAAGGGTAGGTGGGGTGATTACTTGTTTGGTTAACTGGGCCACACAATGCCCATATTTTTGGACAAAATCATCATAGGTGTTTTTCTGAGTGTATTTTTGAATGAGATTAATATAAACTGATAAACTGAGTGAAGTATATTGCCTTTCCTAATGTGAGTGAGTATTAGTCAAGCACCTGAAAGCTAGAACCTACCAGAAAGGATAATCCTACGTTAAGTAAGAAAATTCTCCCTGCTTGATTGCCTTCTAATTAGGATACTGTTTGTCCATCTTTTGAAGTGGAACTATACCACTGGCTCTCCTGGATCTCTAGTTTGTTGATTCACCCAGCAGATTTTAGGATTTTCCCATCTCCATAATTATGTCAGCCAAGTTTTCATAACAAATCCACAGGTATCCCCCTCTACTCTCTCCCCTCTTATTGGCTCTCATTTGCTGTCACTTTTTCAATCACAGATGTTTATCTTCTATTGGTCTATACATCTGAAGAACTCTGACTGATACAGATTATATCTTGATTAGGGTGTTTCCTCTGTCTTTCCCTTTTTTAGCTGCAGTAAACATGGAAGTCATGATCTCCAAGTCATGACGCTCAAAATAGAAGACATCCAGTCTATACCAAACCTCATGTGACTGAGAAACAAGCCATTATATGTCCTGCTACTCAAACAGCAGATACCAAGGATCTTACAGCAATGACATCTTAGGATCTAAGCTTTGTTCTGATCATGTCCAGGCCCAAACTATCAAGGTGTATCATCAGATGGGTACAAATTAACCCACAATAAGCCTGTATTCTTTTTGTCACCTGTACATGCAGAGCTGTTGTGGGATGGGGGTTCCTGGCAAAGCTTATCACAGGTTCTTCCTTCCACATGTGTAAGAATTCTAAGTGGAGGCATAAGGGTATACAAGGAAGCGGGATTTACTTAGAGCACAGCAAAAGTGCAAACTCAAGAACTAAGTCTGGCCAGTGAGAGCATGAACAAACAGCCCAAAACACAAAAATCACAACAATGAAAAATCCATTGCCAGGGAAAAACCATCAACAAATAAAAAGCCCTCAACCAAGAAAAATCTCTCCCAAAAGAGAAGACTTCTCCTTATGCCATCTAGAAGCATAGAGAATGATGTCCAGGATGAAGTCTAATAGAATATTCAAAAAAGAAGCGAAGTTTGAGGCAAGGCCCATTTCTGTGCTCCTGTTTGGAAATCTTGGAAGTGTCATGGCATCAGGTATATGATAGGAATAGTGGGGAGGGGCGTGGAGGTGCATGGAAGGCAGGCATAGACAGTGCCCAGTTTACAAAAAAGGAGTTGCCATGAGGGCAGGGCCAGGCTGAAATACGGGCTCAATGTTGCTTTCTCATGGTGAGAAAACTGAATATCAAACTGCTGGTCTCTTGAAGCTGTCAATAAGCAACCCGCCAGGAGAGGCTAGGGCGGTCAGTCAGTGACATGCACTGATCCCTGTGTTGGTGGGGAAATGATCAACAGTGATTTAGAGCTGGGACTGTCAGACAACTCCTTTCCCTAGCTACCTACATCCCCACAACAGAAGCACCAGGTTCTTTATGATTCCCGCATGTGTTTCAGGAAATTTCACAAGTTCTTTTAGTGTGTTTACAGCCCACATTCTCAACTAAGGTACATGCATGGTGCCCATCACATTCTGCTTCTTTTCTGACTTTCCCTTTTGAAAGTTGGTGCCAAACAAGTCAGTTGAGAGGCCTGGTCATTGCAGATACCTCTAATAGCCACCAAGAGGGCTGTTTCTCAATGCTTTCAAAGCCACAACATTATTGAGGTGAATACTATCTTCCACAAATTTTTTTCTGGCTTTTGTTATCTGGACTCAAAACAAAATGTGCTCTGCACAAATTTCAATATTCTCCCATCAAAATAACTCCTCCAGCGTTAAGTGATAAAAAACAAAAATAAGATCAGAAACATTAAAGTAACAGAATCTATGCTATTCCTTTTCACTCATTTCTCTGTCCATCTCAACACACTTTTCTTCTTGAAAGGATAAAAAAAGTAAAAGCCCATATACAATTCAATGCATGCACAAAAATACTAAGGTATAACACAGGTAGATATAAGGAAGAAAATAAGTCTTAAAATTCTTTTATACAATGCCAAAAAGTAGTGTTAGTTTTTATTAAATTTGTGACAGGAAACATGACTCCTCCAACCAATTTCTCTATGTTTATATAATACTTCTTCATATCTGAGTCTTATCATGACAAGGTAACACTTCTACATGAGCAAAATATGTCACTGGATTTGTCATCTCTTCCACTGATTATCTGTGACATGTTAGAATATGCTTAACTCTGTAAACACTAAAATAAATGTAAATTACAAAAACATCAAGAACAAAGTCCCACAGCAATATTTAATAACTCCAAGCCCCAGTAGGCAGCACAATTCTAATTATGTCCCTCAATACTTATCCATAATCCATATTCCCAAATTAAAAAAAATCTACAACAGAAACTAATTCTGTGTACAATCTATAATAGATCGGTCCATGACACAATTACAGTGACTGCATTTAAATCTATTTGAGAGAGAGAAAGAGAGAAAGAGCTTTCATCCACAGATTCACTCACTAAATGTCTGAAACAGCTAAGGCCAGGCTAAAACCAGAAGCTAAGAACTCAATCTAGATCTCCCATGAGGGTGCCAACTACTTGAGTCATCACCTGATGCCTCCCAGGGTGCACACTAGCAGGAAGCTGGAATGGGCAGGGAGCGGAGCTGGTACTCAAACTCAAGTACACCAATGTTGGATGTGGGCATTTTAACTGCTAGACTAAATGCCTGAGCCAATGATTTCACTTGTGTCTAATTGTTAGGGAAAAGATAATGACATGCAAGGTTTGACAGCATTAAATTATTTGAAACTGAGCCTCTTCAGAAAAAAAAAAATTAACTAAGTGAAAATGTCTGGGACTGATTTTGTGGTACAGTGGATTAAACTGCTACCTGTGACACTGGCATCCCATACCAGAGCACTGGTTCGAGTCTCAAGTGTTTCACTTTCCATCCAGCCCCCTGCTAACGTGCCTGGGAAAGCAGTGGAAGATCATCCAAGTATTTGGGTCCCCACCACTCAAGTGGTAGATCCAGATAAAGTTCAGGGCTTCTGGCTTCAGCCCTGACCAGCCTCTCCCGTTGGGGTCATTTGGGGAGTGAACCATAAGATGGTTCACTTTTGCTCTCCCTCTTCCTCTCTCTCTCTCTAATCTCTCTCTCTCTCTCTCTCTCTGTCTTTTTTAAAAAGGATCTATTTATTCTATTTGAAAGGCAGAGTTACAGAGAGGCAGAGGGAGAGAGAGAGAGCTTCCATCCACTGGTTCACCCCCCAGATGGCAATAATGGCTGGAGCTGCACCAATCTGAAGCCAGGAGCCAGGAGCATCCTTCAGGTCTCCCACGCAGGGGCAGGGTCCCAAGGACTTGGGCCATCTTCTACTGCTTTTCCAGGCCATAGCAGAAAGCTGGATTTGAAGTAGAGCCCCAGTAAATAAATCTTAAAAAAAAGACAAAATTTCTTTATATTTCCCAAAACTTCTGAATAACATTGTAGACTAATGATATATATAGGCACTTTCCAAAACATATGGTTATATTAAAAAAACATTATAGTTAATTATCATTAGTCATCATGAACTAAAACTCACATTTAGAATATTGATATTTTGTTTTATGTACTACTCACCAGTGACACATGTATGGATGGGAATAGCAATGTGAATATCAACATTTCTCAAATGTTATTTTTCTTGAAGGACTTACTTCATAGACTAAAGTATATATACATATTTTCTTAGTTTTCTTCCATTTACTATTAAGCGTCATCCAACATCAGCATCTGCAGAAAGAGATTAGACATAATATAGTATCTAGAAGCTGACTGAGCAGGAAAGCAAAATGACAAGACAGCAGTGATTTCTTTTTCTTGGTGTTTCTTAACTGGTTCCAATTTATTTAGATTACATTCTCCATGCTGCCATATTGCTATTCCTCAAAGCCCATGTCCACAGCTTCCACTTGCAACAGACAGATGGTCATGAAGAATAAATCCTGTATATAATTTTGATGATGCATTAATGTTGGAATCTACAAATGCTCTTTGACTTATATCAGGGTTACATTTCAATAAATGCATCATAAATTGAAAATATCATAACTCTAAATAGATCTACATTTTGTCTACTAAATATAGCATAGCCACACATCACACTGTAGTGTATCAGTGATTTACCCTAACGGTAGTGTAGTTGACTGGTAGCTGTAGTTGTTGCCATTTCCCAGTCTTGAGAGACAGCCTCCTGCTGGATAGCTTGTCCAGGAAAAAATCTAAATCTAAAATTCAAAGTATAGTTTCTACTGACTATGTATCAACTATGTGTTACTATAAATCTGAGAAACATTAATTGAATCATCACAAAGGTAATGTCTATATTGCAGGAAATCTAGTTACTCTGGCTACAGTCGATTCCAAGACTCCACATTCAACAAATAAGTAGATGTTTCCTTGAAGCCTAGAATATTCACAAATATTATATTTGTGTATATGTATACAATTCATACAAATGCTTTTGTGGAATTCCTTTCATTTTAAAATACTATGAAGTCTAGGAGTGACCTTTCTTGTATCATATCAAATTTATTTTGCTTGATTTTCCTTGTCTCAGTCTCCTTTTCCACTCACCAAGATATAACACACCTATAGTAAATTTCTATTTATGCTCTAAACTGTAGACTTCGATTTTTATTCTGAATTGCACTGAAAGGAATATTCTACTGGGAAAATGAATTACTGCTTTGAGGGAAGCCACTTTCAGATTTCACCTAAAATGGCTACTGTATGATTTTCTCAGGATGTGTTAAAAATTGCATGGCAGCAGAGTTCAATATTTTCACTAGTAAGTGGTAGTATCTTTAAAATTAACAAGCATGTTGTGAAAGTATTGATAAGCATTTTTAAGAAATAGAATGAAAACAGAAATTTGAAATGAGTACATAAACCTGGAATTCAGAGTTTTGTTAAGTCAGTCCTTTAAAAAATGGAAAATTTAAACATATTCATTTTCTTTGCTCAACATAACTTATGAGAACATGACATGGAGAGGTTTGTTTTTATTCCCCATGTCAAATAAAGTAGAGTAGCCTTAGATAGTTGAGAGGCTGCTAAAAGTTGAACATCTACATAAAAAACCTAGTCAAAGCATCAGACTTTCAAACACCACTGGCTACAGAGCACAACATTAACTGGCTTAGGAAGATCAGGGTACAAAAGTTAATTCTCTGATAATAGTAGAACTTTGAATTATACACCAGGCATCTTCAAATAGTTTGTGGGAAATTTGTATTATGGAAAAGCTATGCATGGACTTCAAAGTTTTTCACACTAGAATAAATTTATCTTTCAATACCATTTCCACAAAACTTTGAAGCCCTCTTGTGTGTGTGTGTGTGTTGTTGTTGTTGTTGAGAGTAGAGTAAATGTACTAATCTATCCCTACTCAACTGCAATCCTTCAAATCTGTCCACTTTTGTCTTTTTCTGACCTTTCCTTTACAGCTTACTTTAATAAATATTTATGCTGAATATTTTATTTAGAAATCTTGTGTTTCTAGAAAAACACACTTGATATTGAAAGTATCTATTTGTAAGTGTTGCTTTCCAATCTATGATTAGGCAAATGAATAGTGACAGTTACCTCATTATCCCAAATGGTAATAACAATTTGAATTGCAGCTATAGTTCCAAGACTTTGTTTGAAAAAACAAAGTCATAAATTTGTTTGAACAATTTAACATAGAAATACAGACATATCACAAAGCCATCTCCCATACCAAAGAAAAACAAAATGAAACAAAATGTATGCTGGACTAGCTCATCATTCAATATAGAGTGGGAAAAGCCTCCAGAGAAACAACATATGAATGAGTAGTCAGAAACTTAGAAGAGCAACATGGCACACTAACTTCCTGGGTCAAAGTCAAGCTAAGTTTCTAATATCGAAAAAATAAAATGAGGTAAGCATAGGCAGCGCATGCTTGAAGTTGAAATAAGTTGAAATCTAAGTGTTGTAGGAAGGTTTTTTTGTTTGTTTGTTTTTGTTTGTTTGTTTGGTTGGTTGGTTGGGTTTTTTTTGCTTTTTAGCAGTAGTAAGGGTGTTTCTACCTTAGTATAGCCAATACACAGCAATTATAAAGTGTGTGCTACTGGTGGTTTTGTTCTATGCCAGTACAGAGAATGCTGTCTATGGAAATGTGATTTGGGGATCACAAACTCATGTAAGTTTCACTCAGTTCTTGTCCTGTCTGCAGAATCCATTACAATTCAAGATAACTTTTGTTAGCACAGTAGAAACACATCTTTAACACACACTGCCTAGAGAGACTTAGTGTTGAATGAACAATGTATCCACTTGCCATCCTCCCACACAGGCTCATTTCAAGAGCAGAACCCCAAGGCCTCTTGGGTTTGTTCCTTTAGAATCAGAGACAGGCAGTTGGGGTGAATTCAATCTTGAATTTCAATGTTCCTTCTACCCATCAAATGGTTCCCATTGTCATGATATTTTAGGAGCCATAAAAGAGGAGTCTTCATCAAAATATAAAGTGCTATGACCTGAATTCTCTTTGTCCAGAAAACCATGTGTAACCAGTGTTTTTCCTAGATATGAAAACTTTTGAAATAAGGTAGGAGAAAATGTCAGTTTTGAAGCATGCATGCCCACCAGTCTTGAAGAAACTAATTTTCTTTAAGTTGTCCTGAATGGTTTCAAAAATTCCCTCCAGGTTTATTGTTATTGGAGCACCCATTGCAGTGAGTTGAAGTTATCTCTTTCTGTAATGCCTTTCATTACATTATAAGCTCTTTAATGGAAATGTGTCATATTTAATGTCTTTTGTTGTTGCTCAAACCTTACATCTGACTCATGAGAATGTCCCATCCTTTCTACTTCTAGTATATATATGTGTTACAACTGCTCACCAATTGCCGTACTTACCCCAGCCCACCCAGAGAGTCTCATTATCTTTTGTTCAGATTCCTACAGGAGCCACCCAAGTGGTCTTCCTGATTCTGTTCTGATGCTTAATGTGGCTCTGAGCCAAGGAACGCCAGATTAACACCAGACTGTAAGAGAAATGCATGGAAAAACTCTCTATGAGTGCTCTCTACAAGCAGCCAATCTTGCTGATAAGTTTGTTTCAGGTAAAATACATTTGTTTTTTCAGACACTCAGTTTGTTATGTTTTGTGGGGCAACCAAAGGAAACTAACTCATGTGCAGAGACAAAAAAAAAAAAAAAAAAAAAGTCAGGAAGACAAGGAAGGAGTAAAATATGAGATGCCAATTTCCCAATTTCTTTTACTATCTTTGTCATTTTGAGATGTAAACAAGTTTGTCAGTTTTATTTACTAGTCTTGTGACTTGAACATACTTTTAACTTCTCTAAACCTGTATATTACACACATTCTGTAGGGTTTTTGTGATATCAAAATAGTTAATTTATGTAATACACTTGGAACAATGTGCAATATGTAGATAATATTCAATAAATGCTAACTATTGTTCTTATTTATGGCTGAAGTAACTGTGTCTGTGAGTGAAGATCCGTGCAATAGCCATTAACTATTTAAATTCTGCATTTCACACTACCATTTGTTCTTTCAGCTAACATTTCTGAGTCATGAATTTAATGCTTGTCTCTCTTCATTCAAGATGCCAGTTGGGCTCTTTAGCAGAGTTTTTTTTTTTTCAGAATTTTCTCTTTTCAATGAATCTGGAGATAGATGTTGGCTTACACAGACCTGTGTATAACGTATAGAAATTATTTCTGCCTGTGTATGGACAGAGATACTCATGCGGTGATGTCGCTCCCCTTCTTCGCGGAGGAACGACACAGGACCCTGCGTTGTTCTTTCGTCTGCTCGGCCCTCCCCGGGTTTGCTGCTGGTTCTTCCCGGGTTGGCTACCGACCCTTCCACCTCCGTGGAAGGGCGGTTCCCCCTGCCACATTCCCCACTTCCGCGGGGGAGCGGCACACCGCCGGCCGGCTCTCTCGGGGGTTGCTCAAATGTTCCTCAGGTGTTCCTTCAGATAGATGTTCCTGGTGCATTGTCTCTCTCCTCCTTTATAGTCCTCTTCCACCAATCCCAACTCTGCTACCCACACGCCGAGTACACTGCTCTCCTCCAATCAGGAGCAGGTCCTGCTGTTTATTGGTTGAACTGGAGGCAGCTGTGTAGAAGCTGTTTCCTCCTCTCCCAGCGCCATATTGTGGGAGAGCAGATGCATAGAATAAGTCTTAATTCTAGTAATTTAGTCTAGTCCGAGTTGCTCCCCACACGGTGATGAGTTGTCTGAGACTGCAGGAGGATGAGGATGAGATGTATAAATGGATTAGGAAGAACAGGTAACTTCCACGTGTGGCAAGCACTGTCATCCCATTAAGGACTGAGGAACATAATTCACTTGCTGCTAAGAGTGCTTCTGACTATCAGTGAATCTTGGGAATTGATCTTATCTGCAGAAGAGCCAACTTCTTTAAAGCCATGCCATCCATCTGGGACCACCTATATCCAAGACTGGTTGCTACAGGACGCCAATGCCCAGTCCTTTCTTCCTCACCTGAGGTAATTCTGAAGAACCATATGAAGAATCATCCCACTTTAGAGTTCTCCATGAGATCAACTGAGGCCTTTACTGAGTCTTCTCTCTGTTCAATCCTACAACCTGCACAGGTGCCAGGTCCAAGAAAATGCCCTAATAAGAGACTTATATTTAATCTCTGCCTCGAAGGCTTCTTTCCTACCTAATCCCTTTTAAAATCAGCCAAATAACTTTTATACAAATTAACTAACTCACATGAACTTTTAGAGCCCATATACTTGGGGTCTTTCAGATACTAATGGATGACCCATACGATGAAAAAATTATGCATGAATTTCAAAAATTTTTGAACCATTTAAATTTCTTTCATCTTTTAATGAATTTTTAAAACATTTAATTTTTTCATTATTTTGGAGGCAGAAACAGACATAAAGTGCTCATTGAGGTTACTCTCCCAAATGCCTGTAACAGACAGGGTTGGACTGTGCTGATGCCAGGAGCCAGAATCTCAATAGGGTTTACTGCATGGATTGCAGAGACCAAAGTACTTGAGCCATCACCTGTTGCTTCTCAGAAAGCTACAATCAAAAGCAGAGTTGGTACTCCAACCCCAAGCACTCCAATACGAGATGTGAGTGTCCCAAGAGGTATCTTAATTGCTGTGATAAATTCGTTCCCCTCCATGAATCTTTTAAAGTACCTTCATACTGGCCAGCAATTTGAAATTTTGGTCTAAATATGAATGAAACCCTCTGCTAGTTTTCCATAAGTTATTCACTTAGAATAACATGTGAATGCATCATCATCCTTTTGTTGTTTTATCATTCAATAGTAGAGTCTAAACAATAAATTTACGATTCAAAAAATTATTGAATGCTATGTTGATAGACCCATAAAAATGGATGAATAGAAAGGAAGCAGAAGATGTCATAACCCTTGCTTAAAATGCCTTACATTGTGGCAGGTGTGGAGGGTAAAGCCGCTGCCTACAGTGCCAGCATCCCATATGGGCGCTGGTTCAAGCCCCGGCTGCTCCACTTCCCATCCAGCTCCCTGTTATGGCCTGAGAAAGCAGTACAAAATGGCCCAAATCCTTGGACCTGGAGGAAGCTCCCGGCTTCAGATTGGCGCAGCTCTGGCTGTTGCAGCCAACTGGGGAGTGAACCAGCTGATGGAAGATCTCTCTCTCTCTCTCTCTCTCTCTGCCTCTCCTCTCTCTGTGTAACTCTGACTTTCAAGTAAATAAATAAATTTTTTAAAAAAGCCTTATATTTCTGTGACACATTGATGTTTATAAAGCCTTTTATATTCTTGCTTTCATTTGAGTACTATTCTAGTACTGACAGGGAAAAATAATATATATTATCATTAAATTTAGAAATAAAAAAGTTGAGATTCTACAATTTTATTCCTTAAAGTCCATTGGAACAACTAAGAACCCATATTGGTCTTAGAAGAGTCTATTGTTCCTTTACTTTCTCCTACTACCTAAAGCAAGCCAACCAGTAGAGATAATCTTTTAATTTATTTATTTGACAGGTAGAGTTACAGAAAGTGAGAGAGAGAGACAGAGAGAAAGGTCTTCCTTCCGTTGGTTCACTCCCCAAATGGCTGCTACCGCCAGCGCTGCGCTGATCCGAAGCCAGGAGCCAGGTGCTTCCTCCTGGTCTCCCATGCAGGTGCAGGGGTCCAAGCACCTGGGCCATCCTCCACTGCCCTCCTGGGCCACAGCAGAGAGCTGGACTGGAAGAGGAGCAACCAGTACTAGAACCTGGCACCCATATGGGATGTTGGCGGTGCAGGCAGAGGATTAACCAAGTGAGCCATGGTGCCGGCCCTGAGATAATCTTTTTATTCATGAAATAATTAGGAGACAATTAGAGGTTTCAATTATATGGGTAGATACCTGTTAGATGGCATTGACTCTGAATTCATTAGCACTGAAAGAAAGTGAGGAAAATTTTGGAGGAGGTTTAATAAACAGCTTGCCTAAAGAGTCTGTGTTGCTGTTACTGTTCCTGTACCCAGTTGCTAAAGCTAGCATCTATTTTCAGGTATTTGTGCTACATGTTTTACAAGCAGTATATAAATTCATTTCAGAACAATTTTATGAGGCATTTGCTAATTATCATTGTATGGGTCAGTGCTATAAACAAGGCTGAGAGCAACGGAGAGCTTGTTTTCAAATCCTTCCTTCATGACTTGTGTGACCCTTGGTAGTGCTTGCCATCTCTAAGCATCAGTTATTTCATCATTCAGGAAATGATGGTTGTATAATTATTCCTGCTTCTAAGTATTATCATGAAGATAAAGAGGATAAATTATGAAAAGTGCATAGCTCATAATGTAATCTCAATAATAGTTTGTTGTATCCATTTTAGGGGAAAAAATTTGGGCACAGAAAAATTGATAACTTATCTTAGATCATATAGCTTACTAGTGACCATGGATTTTTGAAACCATCATATCTTCTTATTCTAATATTTGTTTTGTGACTGAATTTGCTATCAGTTAACTTTCCTGATGTCATTGAATAAGACATGATTAGGACACATAGGGTAGTCCTTGTGCCCATGTAATCTATGGTACCTGACTAAACAAGAAGTATCAATTAATTGAATTTTCAGAAACTCAGCAAAGATCCTGCCTTCTCCAGGGCCCCTCCCTGTGATGTTGTAGGATTTTAGTTGGCAAAGACTGTTGTAAATCCTTGATACTACAAATGTATGTAAAGGCAAAGTGAAACTGAGCAAGAGGGAGGGCAGAGTCCTTTGTTGAATGATATATGAATTCAGACTCAAAGACAGAAATCTAGTTTTTGAAGGATGATTTGTTTAGGAGGGGTTTAATGTCCAGCATATTCACTTTCTAGTCACCCTAGCTTTTCAAAATAAAAATGCAGTACACAAATGAAACATTTTTCAAAAAATTTTCCAAAAACACCACTATTAAACTGATCTTAATTAACACATTTTCCATTAAGTAGAATGACCTGAAATTCCAAATCATCACACAACACATGAACAGAATTTGGCTGCACACTAAAAATGCACACACTTCAATGTTGTACATTTGCCTAGATCACCTTTAAAACAATTAAATGGTGCACATGTGACTAAATTACCATACTGTGTTCTCTGCGTAATTTCAAGGTTGAAGTGTCTTCCTACACAAAAGTGGGTAAAATCCTAGAATGCTGGGGGGGATATAACGAGAATTAATGGCTCTTTCTGTTGTTTTGATTTCCTCAAATTTGATGGCTTTGTGTAATTTGAATAATTGTAACCTTCCAGCATGCTGATAATGTTCACCTACATTATTCATTTGCATGAAATTTTGATCAATTAAAGCTTCTCTCTAAAAAAAATATAATTTATAATAAGGCATTCTGGCTGCCTCCCATTCTGCATCAGCAAAGCTTAGGTTACTACTGTATTTACTCTTTATTCTCTTTTCCTCAGAATCTCATTAGTAAATTCTTCTCAACATTTGCCTCTCTATTATTTTAAGCCTGACCTAGTTTATGCTCTCACCCTTCATCTCTTCCTCTTCACCTTGTTCTTCCTTGTCTCAGTACTACATCTTTACTGTGAATTTCATTATTAATAAATATGAATATTATTAGGAATCTGTTAATTTCATAGTTGTTGAGTTAGTGGCAGCACCAAGAGTGCATAGCCAAACTCATTTGTGGTAAGATATAGAAAATTCTCCTTCTTAAAATAGGAAAATAGAGTTTTCTTCCTTTGTCTCATTCTTTAAGAAAAGTCATGATGGTTCATTTTATGTGTCAGCCTGGCTGGGCCACAGAACACAGGCAAATAACAAATATTGTTCTGATGTTCCCTTGAGGATACTTTGAATGTGAATGAGATTAACATTTAAGTAAGTAGGCTTTCAACAAATCTGTTGTTCTCCATGATGTAGGTGGGCTTCTGCCAATCCATTGAAGACCTAAACAAAAGACTAATCCTCCTTTAACAAGAAAGAATTCTGCAGGGAACTCTTCTATCTAATCTCTCCCCACCCCACCCATAGCATATATACAAAGAGACTTCAAAAAATTTGCAGAAACATGGAATTAAAAAATAATGATAAAAATATCAACATAAGTTCCTTCAAGTTCAATATATGTTTGTAAGTGAGGATATCTGTCATTTTGTTGATGCCTAAAGAACTGAGAGTTCTGGGAATTTAACCAAGTTCATGGATTGATCATTACATTATTAACTGAAGAAAAGCAAACACCATTTAAAGTTGTTTTTTAATAACAGGAAACGGGCTGGTTTTGTGGCATAGAAGGTTAAACCACCACCCGTGACACTGAGTGCCAGGTTGAGTCATGAAGGCTTCTGATCCAGCTCCCTGCTAACAGCCTGTGAAAAACAGCAGAAGATGGCCCAAGTTGGGCCCCTGCCAATCACATGGAAGACCTGGATGAAGCTCTTGACATCTGGCTTTATTTTATTTATTACTTGAAAGATAGAGTTACAGAGAGGCAGAGAGAGAGAGAGAGAGAGAGAGAGAAGGAAGGAAGGAAGGAAGGAAGGAAGGAAGGAAGGAAGGAAGGAAGTTCTTTCATCCACTGGTTTACTCCCCAAATGGCTGCAATGGCAAGAGCTGGGTCATTTTGAAGCCAGGAGCCAGGAGATACCTCCAGGTCCCTCACTTGGATGCTGGGGCCCAAGGACTTGGGTCCTCTTCTACTGCTTTCCCAGGCCATAGCAGAGAATTGGATCAGGAGTGGAGTAGCCAGGACCCAAAGTGGCACCCAAGTGAGATGCAGGCACCACAGGCTTTACCCTCTATGCCACAGTGCCAGACCCATCTTTTCTCTTCCTAAAGTGAGCTACTCATTTACAAACTGCTGATTTCCCTGGGAACTTTTCTCTATAAAGTTGCTTTTGCAATTCTTTTACCCAGACTTCAGTATCATTTGATGTTCTAGCTTTAGTTTTAGCAGTATGTTCATCTGATAGGGACTCGTCTCAAACTGATGTATTATCCTTCTTAGTGTCTCAAAGTAGATCCTGCTTCTCCACTGTGCCATGATACAGCCAGAGGGCCCTCACCAGAGTCTGAACAGATGGAGATGGTTGATCTTGGAATTTCATCTTCCAAATCTCTGATCTTTATAAGGGAGTCACCACCAGGTATTCTGTTGTCGCAACAGAAAGCACACTAATAACAGAGTATATTGATGTCTGTTCTGTTTTGCTTCTGGAGAACCCTGATTACCATAAAATTATACCATTTTACAACTGGAGAAAGAGAAACTTGAGTACCTTAAACAAAGATCTGGGATGTTTTCTCAAAGTAATAGAATTTTTAAAAACTCTATACATAAGTTTGAGAAATGTCAAATGAAACAGTTAGGCATGATTTCTTTACATTACAAATCTAGATTCAAAAAGGAGAAAGATGAGTTAGGAAAACTGGGAGAATTAGGGAAAGTAATCCAGGAAGAAAATACCATACAATAAGCAAATAGGAACACACAATGTAAGGGAAGCTGTAATTAATTCAGTCCTTCCAGAGCCTGGACTGAGAGAAGATGGATTAGTGTGTATTCCTCCCTTTGCAAGTCCTATCCAACCACTTCTATTACACTTAAGGGTTACCTCTTCCTTCTTTTCATGGAGTAGAAGATCCCAGGGGCTGCTCCCCTTGCCTGCATCTGTGGGGAGCAACTGGGAGCAACTCGGACTAGACTAAGTTACTGGAATTAAGACTTATTCTATGCATCTGCTCTCCCACAATATGGCGCTGGGAGAGGAGGAAACAGCTTCTACACAGCTGCCTCCAGTTCAACCAATAAACTGTAGGACCTGCTCCTGATTGGAGGAGAGCAGCGTACTCAGCTTGTGGGTAGCAGAGTTGGGATTGGTGGAAGAGGACTATAAAGGAGGAGAGAGACAGCATGCACCAGGAACATCTAAGGGGAACATCTATGAGGAACACCTGAGCAGCCCCCGAGAGAGCCGGCCGGCGGTGTGCCGCTCCCCCGCAGAAGTGGGGAAAGTGGCAGGGGGAACCGCCCTTCCACGGAGGTGGAAGGGTCGGTAGCCAACCCGGGAAGAACCAGCAGCAAACCCGGGGAGGGCCGAGCAGATGAAAGAACAACGCAGGGTCCTTTGTCGTTCCTCCATGAAGAGGGGGAGCGACAGCATCACCAACCTTTCCTCCAGCATACTGCCCTCCCCAGAGGCTTCTTTCCGTCCTCCCTGGCCTTTAAGTTCATTCTCACCTCGTAGTCTTTGCACCTTGTGCTTTTCATGTTCTTCCTCCAGATACTCTCAAACACTTGATTCCTTCCCATTATTAAAGTTCTTTCCTTCTTCATAGAGGTATCCCCTCTAGTCTCTCTGTGTAACTTACTCTGTTTCATTGTCTCTGTATAAGAAATCAATATCTTAAGATCACATTCGGGGCTGGTGCTGTGGTGTAGTGAGTAAAGCCACCGCCTGCAGTGCCGGCATCCCATATGGGTGCCGGTTCGAGTCTTGGCTGCTCCACTTCTGATCCAGCTCTCTGCTATGGCCTGGGAAAACAGTAGAAGATGGCCCAAGTCCTGTGGGAGACCTGGAGGAAGTTCCTGGATCCTGGCTTCGGATTGGTGTAGCTCCAACTGTTGCGGCCAATTGAGGAGTGACCCATTGGATGGAAGATTTCTCTCTCTCTCTCTCTCTCTCTCTCTCTCTCTCTCTTTCTCTCTCTCTCTTCCCCTCTCTCTCTCTTTCTCTCTCTCTCTCTCTCTGCTCCTTCTCTCTCTGTCTAACTCTGACTTTCAAATAAATAAATAAATCTTTTTTAAAAATCACATTTATTAGGACCAGTGTTGTGGTGTAGTGGGTTAAGTCACCACCTGTGATGCTGTGCCCATATGGGTGCCAGTTCCAATTCTGGCTGCTCCTCTTCCAATCCAGCTCCCCACTAGTTGTCTGGGAAATCAGTAGAGAATGACCCAAGTGCTTGGACCCTTACACCCGTGTGGAAGACCTGAAGGATGCTCTTAGTTCCAGGCTTTAGCCTGGCCCAGGCCTGGTTGTTGCAGCCATTTGAGGAGTGAATCAGTGAATGGTTCTCTCTGTCTCCCCCTCCCTCTCTCTGTAGCTCTGACTTTCAGATAAATAAATAAATATTTTTTTCAAAAAATCATATTTACTTATTCATTTTCAATCCCTGTCATAACACTGATTAAAAGCCAGCCAACCATTTAATAGGATTAACTTGTTAATTGATTAAATATTTTACTGATACCATGTCAGTAGAAGCATGCAACTGAAAGCTATTCATAAGATGCTCAAGTTTATCAGATGAAAGAAGTTGAGCCTCTTCACAGGATGACTACAGGTACAGAGTCTCAAATTCCATGGGTAAAATTCTGCTAGAAATATGAGCTAGAAGAGAAATTCAGCAACATGAAAAGAAAGACAGGTGGAGTCCCTGAAAAGTGACTCAGGCTACATCACTGATAACATAATGCCGAACAAGCTAATCTGAAAAAAAATGATGGTGTTAGATAACGAGGACTCCTATCAGACAAGGAGGAACCAAGGGATGATGAAAGAGGCATTAATTTAGAACAGATGAGAAGACTGATAAAAATACCATATCCAGAGTGCAGTAGGTGTACAACCACTGGCAAAATGATTTTAAGTAATATACAGATAAATTTTTAAATAGATGTTTCGATGAACAATTGCTAATGTGTAGTAGAAAAAATTAATATATCAAAATGATGACTTCATGATATAATACATTAAAATGTATCAATTTAACAAGAAAAGTTGAATACATAATTACAGTAAATACACATTAATGTAACAAAAACAAAATCTATGAACGGGATTTTGAAAGTCATACATATTTTTTGCATACTATATATTTCCTGTAAACTTTCTGAAGACCTATATGTGAATTTCTACAACTTTATGCACCAAAATAAATTTATCTCTGAATTCTATTTCTACACACATCTTGAAGTACGCTCATATAACCAATGCAAAGCCTGGATCCCAAGTCATGTTGCTTTCTACATACTATAACCTGCTATCTAAACTCTAGTATTTCCCTATTCATAGTCATTTAAGTTTGGAGCACAGAAAAAAACAGGTCCTTAGAAGCTCTAAGTATCAACGATGACTCTGCCACTTATTAGGTAGATTGCTTACAGGGAGCTACTGCACTCCTCTGACTCATAGTGCTCTTACTGTTGAGTACGGAATACATGCCTGTTGAACCTGACATCAATCCACTGGCTCCCAGCCACTTTTTATGGCTTGTTACTGCCGTTCCTTTCTTTCTACTCTCCACTTCCTCTACTCTAGTCATTCTCAAATGTCAACATCTGTTGAAAACATGTAAAATCTTGGGAAAATGCAGCTTCCTAAGCCACATGCTCAGGAAGCTAGTGTTCCCCTAAGTTTGTGATGGGACCTAAAAATCTGCACTCCATCAGGCACCCTTGTGTTTTTGAAATGGAAGTCCCATTTTAGACAATACTTCAGTGGACAGTACCAGCATGAGAGTATGAAAAGGGTATGCGTAGGTATCGAGTTGTTAATGTTAACTCCCTCTGCATCACTGGCCTCTCCTGTTCTGTCCTCTCCATCTCTTACCTCTCTATTCTATTCCTACCTGATTTATCCTCCATGTTTGTTTGTTTTTTTTTTTTTTTTTTTTCTTTTTTTTT
Organism: Oryctolagus cuniculus; assembly: GCF_051225735.1. NCBI lineage: Eukaryota > Metazoa > Chordata > Mammalia > Lagomorpha > Leporidae > Oryctolagus > Oryctolagus cuniculus. The sequence goes on from NC_142877.1 coordinate 94,640,152, forward strand.
TTTTTGTCCAGCCACATTGAGCCTCTCCAGCTCAGCTACCACACCCTCAACCCAGGGACTACCTTTACCCTTCCTGGCGCTGCAGCTCACTAGGCTAATCCTCCGCCTGCGGCACTGGCATACCGGGTTCTAGTTCCTGTCAGGGAGTCGGATTCTGTCCCGGTTGCCCCTCTTCCAGTCCAGCTCTCTGCTGTGGCCCGGGAGTGCAGTGGAGGATGGCCCAGGTCCTTGGGCCCTGCACCCGCATGGGACACCAGAAGAAGCACCTGGCTCCTGGCTTCGGATCAGCGCAGAGTGCCGGTCACATCGCGCCGGCCGCAGTGGCCATTGGGGGGTGAACCAATGGAAAATGGAAGACCTTTCTCTCTGTCTCTCTCTCTCACTGTCCACTCTGGCTGTCAAAAAAAGAAAAAAAAAGAAAAGAGCACGCGAGAGAAAGGCCATTGCCACAGAAAAAGACATAGTCCATTTCTAGCCCCAGACGGAGCAATGGCAGACTTCCTTGAACTGAAGAGCTAGTCTGTGCACTTTGTTTCCAGAGTCAAGACCAAATCCACCAACCCTAGATCATTTTTTTTAGCTGCCCACTGCACCTGCTCTCAAGGCTTGTCTGTTAGTAACCAGTGATACACTGTTAAAAAAGCTAATAAGGTTAATGTCTACTTTTAGGGGAAGGAAATATAAGGAGAGAGAAGCACCATAATTGAGGAACTGGAAGAATTTTTTTGTTTCTTTCTCCATGACATAATCTGAAATTGATTAGGGAATCCTTGGTAAGTGTAGGTTGAGCTTCTGGGTGTTCAGCAGTTATAATTTAGGACACAAAGAAGGAGAGAGACAACCTCTCTTTTGCCTGCCCTTTGTTGAAGCGTTTTCTCCTCCCCCAAATCCACACGGATCTGAGCACAAGCTCTTTCTGGGCACACATATCATGCTGAAGACTGCAGTCAACAAACAGCCCTGGAAAACCACACCCAGCACACAATAAGCTCATTGTTTTGATTGAGACATTGAAATTTGAAATGCATTTATTTCTGCCTCCCGTAAATACTCCTCCACAGTAGGAAAAAAAAAATAATAACAAATGCATTGTAAATAGAGATTCAGACATCTTACACTTAAATTGCAGTCACGTCATCCCGGTTCTATCCCATCTTTCAATTACAGTCATTAATTGAGGATGTAACCCAGAAACAATTACATCCATGAAATTCTAATGAGTCTCCTGTAGTTAATATAAAAAGAAAACAATAGGAAATGCATGCTGATGTGGGAGTCTAATCCAATTCTGCTGATTAAAATAAAGCACAGCATTTTTGTGACATGTAAATCTGAGTCTTTTCCTCTACCCAGTTTTCCTTTCTCAGGGAGTGACAGACCTTTTGCATAGATTTGCTTATCTAACAAGTTCATCGAGCTGCCCTCTCTCAATTATGTCCAGAGCACATCTTGAGAACACACCAGTGGGGAATATATTTTGCTCAGAGATCCATCTTTTAAAGAGTCTCTGATTTCCATATGAAAAGTCCATTCTTTATTTACCTGACTTAAGTGGGAATGTGCTTCATATTTCACTACAACAAAAATAATTACATTACATTCATTATGGTTCAGAAAGGACATAGTGTCAGCTTAATTCTGATTCTTTCTACTTCTGTTGTAAATAGAGCAATAAGATAATGAACAGAAAATGACTTTAAAAAATCAAAAACTCCATTTTCACATAAAATAAGAGACAAAGAAAACCCACACACTTTAAATTATGTGTATGCATTGCCAAGAGCAACTGAGACCAGCAGACAGACAGAAAGGCCCCAAAGCAGCCATGATGCCCTGGTAGGGAGGATTAAGGAGTACGAGTACTGCAGAGATAAACCAAGACACCAACAGATAAATATACATTTTCAGAAAAGTGAGAGTTCCACACTGAGGGAAAACTACAGTGAACAATGAGAGTGGGTGGGGAATGAGCCCTGAAATTAGAAGTGTCAAATCCTGGAGGCTGGCATTTGGCACAGCAGGTTAAGCAGCCACTGCAATGCTAGTATCCAATATGTGTGCTACTCCCCGCTGCTCCACTTCTGATCCAGCTCCCATCTTCCCCGCATATCTGAGAAAGTGATGGAATATGACCCAAGTACTTGGGCCCCTGCCAATCATGTGGGAGACTCAGTTGGAGTTTCTGTCTTTAGCCTGGCTGGACCCTGGCTGGTGTGGCCATTTGAGAAGTGAAACATCAGATGGAAGATCTTACCCACTCCCCACACATTGTTTCTCTCTCTTTCTCTCTCTCTCTCTCTCTCTGCTTTTCAAATAAATAAATAAAACTCTTCTTTAAAAAATGAGCTCAAATCATGGCTTCATTTCCAATTCCAGGTAACAGTTAATGCACTCCCTGGGAGACAACAGGTGATGACTCAAGAGATTGAGTCCCTGTTACCCACCCAGGTGACCTAGATAGAGACCTTGGCTGCTGGCTTTGGTCTGGTCAAGTCACAGCTCTGTGGACATTTAAGAAGTGACTCAGTGGGTGAGAACTCTTTCTCTGACCTCTGCTTTTCAAATGAAATAAAAAAGTAAACTTATAAGCAAAAAAAATTATCTAGACAAATGTACAGGAGATGACATTTGTGGTTTTGTTTTTCAGGTCCCTGATTAATGGCATTGAACACTTTCTCATAGTTTTGTTGACTATTTCAGTGTCTTGTTTGGAAAATGTCTAATCAGCTTTTTGTCCATTCTTTAATTGGGAGTGTTTTTTGTGATTGTTATTTGAATTCCTGGTAAATTTCATATGATACCTGGCATCAAATATTTTCTCTCATTCCATAGATTGCCTTTCAATCGCTTTCTCTGCTGTGCAGAAATTTTTTAGTTTAGTTTATTGTAGTCCAATTTGTTTTTTGTTGCCTGTGCTTTTGGTGTCATATTCAAAAGTCATTGCCAAGATCAATATCAAGGAATTTTTGCCTTGCGTTTTCTTCTAAAAGTTTTTTGACTTCAGGTCTTATATTTAAATCTTTAGTTCATTCTGAACTGATTTTTGCACGTGGTTTAAGAAAGGATCTTATTTCTTTCTTTTGTGTGTGTGTGTGTGTTTTTTTTTTTTTGTTTTTGTTTTTGTTTTTTTTTTTGACAGGCAGAGTTTAGACAGTGAGAGAGAGACACACAGAGACAAAGGTCTTCCTTCCGTTGGTTCACCCCTCAAATGACAGGGAGCCAGGTGCTTCTCCTGGTCTCCCATGCAGGTGCAGGGCCCAAGGACCTGGGCCATCCTCCACTGCACTCCCTGGCCACAGCAGAGAGCTGGACTGAAAGAGGAGCAACCGGGACAGAATCCTGCGCCCCAACGGGGACTAGAACCCGGTGTGCCGGTGCCGCAGGAGGAGGATTAGCCTAGTGAGCTGCAGCACCGGCCTTGTGTGTTCTTTCAAACCCATTTGTGGAAGAGTCTAATTGTGCATTAATGATATCCATAATGAAGATCTGTTGACTATAAACGAATGGTCTTATTTTTGGGCTATTTTGTTCCATTTGTCTATATTATGTCTGATTTTAAGCCAGTACCATACTCTCTTGATCAGTGTAGTTTTTTAATGTGTTTTGAAATAAAGAATTATTGTGATGCTTCCAGTTTTCTTGTTGCTCAGAGGTTCTTTGGTTATTCTGGGTCTTTGTAGTTTCATATAAAATTTAAGATTATCTTTTATATTTCTATAAAAATGCCTTTAGGATTTTGAGAGAAATTGCATTGAATCTATATATCACTTTGAATAGTGTGTATATTTTAACAATAATTATTCCATTAGATATTTTTGTATCTATATATCTTTGTATGAATTGAAATTCTGCTATACCAAGTAACTTTCCTTCCTTTAATAGTAATGGTTAGGGGCTGGCGCTGTGGTGTAGCAGGTAAAGTCGCCACCCATGGTGCCGGCATCCCATATGGGTGCCTGTTCAAGGCATGGCTGCTCCACTTCCAATCCAGCTCTCCGCTGTGGTCTGGGAAAGCAGTGGAAAATGGCCCAAGACCTTGGGCCCCTGCACCCGTGTGGGAGATCCAGAAGAAGCTCCTGGCTCCTGGCTTCGGATAGACGCAGCTCCGGGAGTTGCAGCCATCTGGGGAGTGAACCAACGGATGGAAGACCTCTCTCTCTCTCTCTGCCTCTCCTCTCTGTGTAACTCTGACTTTCAAATAAATAAATAAATCTTAAAAAATAGTAACGGTTAAACAAATTTTACACTGAGGAGTTAAAATAAGTGCTATTCCTTTTCTTTTATATATTTTCATAATTAAGATTTATAGTCAGACAACCATCAGAAATAAGGACTTTCTGAAGATCATTATGGGCTCTTGCAGGTTTATGTATTTACAGTTTCTCAATTAATTGTAGACAGCTTTTTTCAATATCAAATTGTTTAATTTTTGGCCAGTGGGAGTCCTTTCAACTTGCTTTATGACAGATCTCCTTAGATTTTGAGAGTTTCCCTGCTCTCTGGAATAAAATGACCAAACTTCACTTTATTAATTTATATATTTCATCTCACAGACCTAAAACTAGCCTTCAGTGGGGTAAATGAATGTTGTAGATGTGTCTTAAGAAAATAGTATTTAGAGACTACAAGTGCCCATAATATCTGTCACTGCCTTTAGGTCTTTCCATATATAGATACATATATATGTCTATATATACATATATATAGACATATATACATATATATATCAATGTTAATGTCATTTTTACAGTAATATTTTCAGTTAACATCAAATTAATTTTAAAATTTAATTTGGATTTTATAATGTTTCAGGTACTGAAAATATTGATTCATATAAGAGTAATAGTATTTCTAAAATAATAATAATGGAACGACTAAAAGACAACTATTGCATTCATTCAGGTATTTTATTTCATTTTTTGTTAAGATTTATTTTGTTTATTTGAGAGCAGAGTGACAGAGAGAGAGAGAGAGGTAGAGAAAAAGAGATCCTTTATCCATTTGGTTCAATCCCCAAATGGCCACAACAACTGGGGCTGGATCAGATCAAAGCCAGGGATCAGGAACTTCATCTGGGTCTCCCACATGGGTGGCAAGGACTGATTTTCTAGGCATATTAGCAGGAGACTGGATCAGAAGCAGAGCAGCTGGGACTCAAACCAGTACTCTTATGGGTGGCTTAACTCATTGTGCCACAATGCTGGCTCCAATCAAGTTTTTTTTTTTTTTTTTTATTTAGGATATTTCTTATCACATTAAAAACAGTATATCGTAAGTCATATGAAATAATTATTTTCTGTATGACTATCATACACACTTGATATAAAATTTATATTACAATTTTCATTTTGAGCTAATTTAATTTTGTAAAACAACAAGAGTCCCAAATAAAACCATAATACAGTCTATACCTTGAGACATCCTGCTTCCATTCAGTTTCCTCCACCTTTTATCCTCTCTTTATACTCTTGTATTTTAAATGTTTTCCGCATTTTGGTTTCTGTGGGTATTTCTTTTCCATGTGGGCCTGTTATAACTTACTGCCTGAGTTCGCAAAGGATAGACGTTTAGATCACTCCTAGGTTTTTGCTATTTTAAATAGTGTCATAGTCAATATCCTTTTACATACATCATTTTGTGCCTTTTCAAGGGTAGCTTCAGGTAGATTCCTAGGGAGGATTGCTAGATAAAACAATGAAGACATTTATTTTATGGATATTTCTGAATTCCCTTAGTAAGACATTTTGCTTTTCCATAGCAATAAATGAAAATGTCTCTTTCCCCCAGAGACTTGCCACAAAGATCATGATGAGAAATTCTTGATTTTTGGAAATCTTATCAGACTCATGTTTTTTATTGGAAAATTATCACTATGAATGAATTTTAGCATCCTGCTTATGTGTTTGGGGCCATTTGCAGTATTTTTGTTAAGCTGTCAATTATTGGTATTCTTCTTTTAAAAATTCCTTTATAAATTAAGGATGATAATTTTGTATTATAAGTGAAACAGTTTTGTAATTTGTTATTAATCTTCATATGTTATTTATTGCATTTTATTTACTTTTTGTATAAAGCTTTAAAACATTTTTGGTAGACTTTTCAAATCCTTAGAAAGAATCACAGCAATTACAGTATGTGAAGGAAATTGAAGCAAATAAAGCAGTCTCTAGTATAATTTAATAAATTAAACCAAGATGCCTGAAACTGCAAAATTCATACCCCTAGAACAGCATCTCCTTCATGGTAGGAACTTTGTAAACCTCCTCAATGGTATTCTGTCACTGTTCAAAACCATGTTCAGAATGATAAATAGTTGTCAAGGTAATTAATTATTAACATCCTGTCAGTGTTTTATTTCGTTAAAATAATCTTTTGCCAATTCATCTTGTATACGTTAATTGTTTTTTTTTTTGTTTTTGTTTTTTTGTTTTTTTGTTTTTAACAGGCAGAGTGGACAGTGAGAGACAGAGAGAAAGGTCTTCCTTTGCCGTTGGTTCACCCTCCAATGGCCAGCGCACCATTGGTGCTTCTCCTGGTCTCCCATGGGATGCAGGGCCCAAGCACTTGGGCCATCCTCCACTGCACTCCCTGGCCACAGCAGAGAGCTGGCCTGGAAGAGGGGCAACCAGGACAGAATCTGGCGCCCCAACCGGGACTAGAACCTGGTGTGCCGGCACCGCAAGGTGGAGGATTAGCCTAGTGAGCCGTGGCGCCGGCCTTTGTATACGTTAATTGTTAAAAAATCAGAGTAAATTTAATTCTAACTCTACTATTAGTGGGAGCACAAACTGTAACCATTGTTAGGGAGAAAATTGGGAACTATCAGCTAAACATCTACTGTGCATTTCTAGCAACTTGGATTACCAATGTTGACTCTAAAGAACTTCTCCCAAATATGAAGGTAGTTCATAAAATTCATGGGACATGAACCTAAAAGATAAGCTTATTTTGGTGCAAAGACTTTTGAAATCCAAGCATATGTGCCGTCATCTAAAATTCATTTAAAATGTATATTATGGGGAGGCTTCCAAGAAGGGAGTGTAGGGAGGGAGCTTACTGCTCTAGTCTAGGAGAAGATAGTTTAATAAAAAGTGGAGAGAGTGCAGCTTCAGGGAAAAGTTAGGGAGAAAACAGCAGAGCAAACTCTATGCAAATTAAGAGGGACACAGTGGACCTACGTGAAGAACCTGGATGCACACAGCTCAGGACCCTAACAGCCAAGAGCTTGTGCACCAGCACTGGAGAGCGAGGTGAGACCAGACTGCAACACCCCAAGCCACTGGTGAAAAAGCTGCAGGAAGAACCTAGCGGGAACCCAGCATGGAGCCCCATGGGGGATTCTGTACCTGCCAAACTAGAGGAGAAAATAAAAAGGAGGGACATGTTTCTCTCTCCCCGATCACCCTGCAATGACATCCTGTAAAATGCTGATAGAGTGAGCACCATTTTGGACAATATGTAACAGCTGCGCCAGCTCATGTCTACGCCCAGTAACTACCCAAGTAGAGACTCCTGACTCTGGTGGGGAGAACTAACATGAGGCTAAGTGCTCATGACTGTGGGAGGCTTGTGTGCTGGGACTGTGAAAAAACTGAGGCTATGTGGGAGGGCTCACGGTGTGGCTGGGACTTTGTGCAGTCACTGTGGGAGACTCCATATGCTCAAGGCTCCTTGGTTACCTGGTGAGGGACATTGCTGGGGAATCTGAGCTTACACAGAATACTGCACAGATCCTTTGTGTGGTCCTTGTGGCAGAGCAGACAAATATTATACCCACTGGGGCTAGCATTCAGGCATTTGTCTCCTTTGAGGAGAGGATCTCAGCTGAGTAGAATAAACCACCCCATAATAAAAAGAAAAAAACAGGCTATTTACCACTCAAAACCTGGGTGTGTCACCTTAACACACCTTTCACCCTGCAGAACTGAACAGAGCTCCCTGGTCATACCCACTATACACCTTTCACTGAAAGCAGACACTCCATTAATCTACAGATGCATAGTGCAAAGATAAAAGCAGCCACAGCAAAAAAAAAAAAAAAAAAAAAAAAAAAAAAAAAAAGGAATCCAACAAGTAAACAAGTATCTCCACAAATACCTAATAACAAATGCACCAATTCAAGAAACAAGAATAAGGAAGACAACATGATGCCCCCAAAAGAACATAACACTTCAATACTAGATTGTGAAGATGATGAGATTGAAGAAAATCCAGAAATGGAATTCAAAAAATTCATCATAAGAATACATAGAATTAGGGTCCAGTGCTGTGGTACAGCAGGTTAATGCCCTGGCCTGAAGTGCTGGCATCCCATATGGGCGTTAGTTTGAGACCCAGCCACTCCACTTCTGATTCAGCTCTCTGCTATGGCCTGGGAAAGCAGTAGAAGCTGGCCCAAGTCCTTGGGCCCCTGCACCCACATGGGAGACCAGGAGGTAGCTCCTGGCTCCTGGCTTCATATCGGCGCAGCTCCAGACATTGCAGCCATCTGAGGAGTGAACCAGCAGATGGAAGAATTCTCTCGCTCTCTTTTTCTCTCTCTCTGCCTCTCCTCTCTCTGAGTAACTCTGACTTTCAAATAAATAAATAAATCTATTTTAAAAAAATAAAGAATACACAGAATTAGTCAGAAACAAATGTACTAACTACTGAAATCTGTACATGACATGAAAGAAAATTTCTCCCATAAAATTGAGGTCTTAAAGGGAAATCAAAATAAAATGAAGAATTCAATAGAACATAAAAAACGCAGTGGAGGCTGGCGCCTTGGCTCACTAGGCTAATCCTCCGCCCTGCACCCCATGGGAAACCAGGAGAAGCACCTGGCTTTGGATCAGCGCGGTGCACCGGCTGCAGCGCGCCGGCAGCAGCAGCCATTGAGGGGTGAACCAACGGAAAAAGGAAGACCTTTCTCTCTGTCTCTCTCTCTCTGTCCATTCTGCCTGTCAAAAAAAAAAAAAAAAAGATTTAAAAAAAATGCAGTGGAAGGCCTTAACAACAGAATCAGTGAAACAAAAGAAAGAATATCCAATTTAGAAGACAAAGCACAGGAAATTATACAGTCAAATTGAAAAAAAGAGGAAATTAGAAAATTAAAAATATACTGTTGGGAATCTATAGGATTCTATCAAATGACCCAACATACGGATTCTAGGAGTTCCTGAAGGTGTGGAAAGAGAGAAAGGATTACTTGGCTTTTTTTTAGTGAAATAATAACAGAAAAGTTCCCTAATTTGAAGAAAGGACATCCACGTACAGGAAGCACATTAGAACCCCTAGTAGACATGACCAGAAAAGATCTTCACCACAACACATTGTAATCAAACTAGCCACAGTAAAACATACAGAAAAGATGCTAAAATGTGCATAAGAGAAACACCAGATTACATTCAGAGCTCTCCAATTAAACTCACAGTGGACTTCTCATCAGAAACCTTACAGGCTATGAGAGAATGGTGAGATATATTTTAAGTCTTAAGATAAAAAAAAAAAAACTGTCAATCCAAAATACTATACCCTGCAAAGCTTTCATTTATGAATGAAGGCAAAAAAAAGACCTTCCATAACTAACAGAAATTGAAAGAATTTGTCGCCACCTGTCATGCCCTGCAAAAGATGCTTAATGTATTGCACACAGAAACACAGAAACAAGGTCATCACTACAAAAGAAAGTAAAGGAACAAAATATCCCAGTGAAAGTACAAAGGAAATCCAAAGTAGAAAATAGGAATCTTTTTGGAAAAATGGCAGGACAAAGTTGTTATTTAGCAATAGGCACCTTGAATGTAAATTACCTCAGCTCTCCAGTTAAAAGACACAGACTGGCTAAATGGATTAAAAACAAAATCCATCTATTTGCTGCCTACAAGAAACACATCTCACTAACAAAGATGCACACAGACTGAAAATGAAAGGATGGAAAAAGATATTCCAGGGGCCAGCACTGTGGTGCAGTATGTTAATCCTCTGCCTGCAATGCTGGCATCCTATACAGCCTCTGGTTCAAGTCCCAGCTGCTCCTCTTCTGATCCAGCTTTCTGCTATGGCCTGGGAAAGCAGTAGAAGATGGCCCAAGCGCTCAGGCCCTTGAACTTGCAGGGGTACCTGGAAGAAGCTCCTGGTTCCTGGCTTCAGGTCTGCTCAGCAAGGGTGGTTGCGGCCATTTGGGTAGTGAACCAGCAGATGGAAGACCTTTCTCTCTGTCTCACCCTCTCTCTGTTTATAACTCTACCTCTCAAATAAATAAATAAAATTTAAAAAAGATATTACATGCCAAAAGAATCCAAAAAAGAGCTGGTGTATTCATCTTACAATCAAATAAAATAGACCTTAACACAAAAACTGTTAAAAGAGACAAAGGGCATTATGTAATGATCAAGGGAAAAATTAAATAGGAAGATGCCACTGTTATAAACATATATGCACCTATTTACAGGGCATCTGACTATTTAAAAGAAATGTTAAGGGATCTAAAGAGAGCCATAGATTCAATATAATAGTAGTGGGGACTTTAATATCCCACTTTCAGCCAAAATTATCAAAATCATAGCATGCATCTTCTTGGAGCACAATGGAGTCAAACAGGAAATCAGCAACTCAGGAATCCCGAGAGCATATGCAAACACATGGAGACTGAGAGCACGCTCCTGAATGAACAGTTGGTCATAGGAGAAATAAACAGAGAAATCAAAAACTTTCTGGAAACAAATAAAGATGACAACACAACATATCAAAACTTATGGGATACACAAAAAGAAGTATTAAGAGGAAAGTTTATAGCAATTGATGCCTACATCAAGAAATTGGAAAGGCACCAAATAAATGAGCTATCAATCCATCTCAAGGATCTAGAAAAACAATAACAAACCAAACCTAAAACTAGTAGGAGAAAAGAAATAATTAAAATTAAAGAAGAAATCATCAAAAAAAATTAGAGAAGGAACCAAAAAAAATTACAAAAGATCAGCAAAACAAAGAGCTGGATTTTTGAAAAAATAAACAAATTTGACACACCATTGGCTCAACTAACCAAAAAAAGGAGAGAGAAGATCAAAGTCAATAAAATTAGAGGTGAAAAAGGAAATGTAACAACAGATACCACAGAAATAAAAAGAATCAAGAAATTACTACAAAAAGCTGCATGTCAACAAAATGGGAACCCTAGCAGAAATGGATAGATTGCTGGACATATACAGCTTACGTAAATTGAGCCACAAAGACATAGAAAACCTAAACATACCCATAACCAAGACAGGAATTGAATCCGTAATAAAGATCCTCCCAACAAAGAAAAGCCCAGGACCAGATGGCTTCACTGCTGAATTCTACCAGACATTTAAAGAACTCCAATTCTTCTCAAGTTTTTTTTTTTTTTTTTTTTTTTTTTTTTTTTTTTTTTTTTTTTTTTTTTTTGACAGGCAGAGGGGACAGTGAGAGAGAGAGACAGAGAGAAAGGTCTTCCTTTGCCGCTGGTTCACCCTCCAATGGCCACTGCAGCCGGCACACCGCGCTGATGCGATGGCAGGAGCCAGGTGCTTTTCCTGGTCTCCCATGGGGTGCAGGGCCCAAGCACTTGGGCCATCCTCCACTGCACTCCCTGGCCACAGCAGAGTGCTGGCCTGAAAGAGGGGCATCCGGGACAGAATCTAGCGCCCCAACCGGGACTAGAACCTGGTGTGCCGGCGCCACAAGGCGGAGGATTAACCTAGTGAGCCGCGGAGCTGGCCTCAAGTTATTGAAAACAACTGAAAGGGAGGGAATCCTCCCAAATTCTTTCTATGAAGCCAGCATCACCTTAATCTAAAAACCCCGAAAAGACGCAACAGAGACAAGAAGTACAGACCAATTTCCCTGATGATCATAGATGCAAAAATCCTGAACAAAATTCTAGCTATTGAATCCACAAAGACAGATATGATATGTTTCCCCCGATCAGGAGTAACTAATAGAGTACCTAAAATGTAATGCATTGGAGTGAGATCCCAGTGGAAATAACAGGTCTTCAAAGAAGGAGGTACCTTTCTCTGAAGGGAGGAGACAACTTTCACTTTGACTATGACCTTGTCTAAATAAGATAAGAGTCGGAGAACTCAAAAGGCTTCCATAGCCTTGGAAACTCATGACAAGAGCCTAGGGTGATTACTGATGCCATAAACAGGAGTGTCAATTGGTAAAGTCAACAACAGGAGTCACTGTGCACTTACTCCTCATGTAGGATCTCTGTCCTTAATGTGCTATACATTGAAATTTAATGCTATAATGAGTACTCAAACAGTATATTTCACTTTGTGTTTCTATGTGGGTGCAAACTGTTGAAATCTTTACTTAATGTATACTAAACTGATCTTCTGTATATATAGAAAATTGAAAATGAATCTTGATATGAATGGAGGGGGAGAGAGAGCAGGAAAGGTGAGGGTTGCGGGTGGGAGGGAAGTCATGGCGGGTGGAGCCAATGTAGTCCATAAGCTGTACTTTGGAAATCTATATTCATTAAATAAAAGTTAAAAAAAAAAGAAATGGACATTTTGAGATTCAACGATTGTTTATAGCCCTGTCTCTTCTGTTGAGTGTTTTTTTTTTCCTTCATACTATTTGTTGAACTCTTTACTTACTGTAGGGTTAACTTTATGATAATTAAGTAAACTGAAGATAGATCTTTGTAAAAATTAAGAGTTGGAATGGGAGAGGGAGGAGGAAGAAAGGTTGGTACATGTGCAGGAGGGAGGGAAGAATCACTATGTCTCTAAATTTATATATATATGAATATATATTTATATATTATATAATAATATATAAACATACTATATATTATTACATATATTATATATTATATTTAAATAATATATAAATATATTATAATATAATATATAAATATATATAAATATGAATATATATGAAATACATGAAATTTCTATAACTTAAATTATTTTTAAAACTGAGAAAAATTTAAAAAACAGAAAAAAGGAAAAACATGCATATTAAACTACCAAAAAAGTACTAACAGGTTGATATAAGAGAAATTTCAAAACACATAAGGACAAGATTTTCTCTTGATGAAGAAAATATATCAAGCTACATTATTTCAAGTGGAAGAATATTACTCTTAGACATATGATATTCAAAATGTTGAAGACCAATGGCAAACAGAACATCTTAAAAGCAGCCAGAAGGGGTCACAAACACATTGGTTTCATAGGAACAACAAAACAAATCTCATAAGAAAATGAAAGGAGCTCTTCAAAAGTACAGCGCAGAGGAGGGGCAGGTGGCATCCTGCCAATGTAGAATTCTATTAATTCCTGGAAAATGTTTGCTTCATAAGTAAGGGCAAAATAGGAACCCTTTCAGAAAAACAAAAACTAAAAAAAAAAAAAAATCACTTGATCTATAGTAGATGAAATACTGAAGGTAAAGGAAAATAGTCCGCAGGTAGAAACATATATACAGCTGAGATTTCCAAACAAAATCATGAAGGTGTGGACTGATTTATTCTTGTTGTTTAGAGTAAAATGTGAGCGTGAGCAGATAAATTGAGGAAAGACTATTTAGTAAAATAAGAAACAGCATTTGATGATTGAAGAAAGTCACATCTATTCAGATAGAAAACTGCTAACAAAGGCATAAAGTTAAGTTTGACAAACTATATTGTACCTGTTAAAAATTAAAAAAAAAAAAAACGAAGAAAATTTTGTCATGGAAACAAGGCTAGGAACAAATAGGACTGGAAAACTTTTGGCTGAAGAGATTGTGTGACACATGAGTTCCATCAATATGTCATTAAAATCCAAGAATAGGAATGGAGCTATTTAGGAAAGACTTGTGGGAGAATCCTTTTAGCTAATGGAATAGACCCTTGTGACATATGTGGGAGACCCACAGGATTTGAGAGGATGTTGTATCAGAAGAAACACTTCCAGCTTAACTGAAAAGGAAAGAGGCAGAACACAATGAAAAAAGGGTTGTCAGACTTTCAAAACTCTACCCTCAAGAAATGAACTAAGAACTACGCCACTGACATGTGCCACTTTTCAATAGCAAGGAAGAATTACTCTGAGGCTAGTGATGCAGGATCAGGGGCAGGGGCCACCAGAGCAGCCATGGGTGCGGAGGCTGAGCCATGAAGCAAGCGGCCAGAGGGGAGAGCGTCAGACCACAAAGGGTATTCTCAGGCCTTGAAACATAACAGAGTTTGGTCTGTCAGACTCCAACTTTCTTAAAAATAGTGGCCCTTTTACTTTCAATTTCTTTCTCTTGGGAAGTTATTGTATCACCGTTATGGAAACATATAATTCACTTTCTGATTTCACATACAACAATGGAAAAGAATTTTTCCTTAGGATAGATCACATCTAGAATCTCAGTCATACTGACTCAGATGATTGAAAATATGCAATTTAAACTTTTGAGCTGGCATCATTTAGATGATAGTTTTGAACTTGGCATAGCTGCTGTAAAAGGTTCAAACTTTGGGGGATGTGTGGCTGGGATGAACATATTTTACATATTGCATGGACTTGAATATTTAGAGTGCCAAATTTAGCCAAAAAGTGAGCTGTTATGTGTTGAATTTTCTCCTCCAAAATTTATATTCTCATTTCTTTCCTTACTCATGTGATGGTGATCTCATCCATTCTTTTTTAAAAAAAAATTTTGCAAGATGTATTTTATTTATTTGAAAGGCAGAGTTACTTTTAGCGAGATCTTCCATATGCTGGTTCATTCCCCAAATGACCACAATGGACAGTGCTGCACCTGCCCATAACCAGAGACTAGGAGCCTCATCTGGCTCTCCCACATGGGGGCAGGAGCCCAAGCACTTGTACCATCCTGCTCTGCTTTCCCAGGTGCATTATGGGAGCTGGATCGAAAGTGAAGTATCCAGGACCCAAACCAGCGCTCATCACTGAGAGGGACCGGGGTTCTATTGTTCTGGGTTAAGCCACTAACTGCAATGCTGGCATTCCTTGTGAGCGCCTGACCTGAGCTTTGTACATGTAGATACAACTGCCTACTCGATAGCCTCACTTGCCTAAAATAGGCTACTTAATTCTCACGTCCCACCTTCAGTCTCCCTAAACAGCTAAATGCAACTCCATCCTTCAAGTAACCCCAAATTAAACTTAAAAAATGGCTCTATCTTCCCTCCTTCTCCACATCTAATTTGTCAACAAACCCTTTTTTCTTTGGTTACAAAATATATTCTGAATCTGTAAATTTTTACAGTCTGTGTTACATCTTGATTCAAGTGCACACAATCTCCTAATTGTATTATTGCAAAACCCTCCTAAATGTTTCTGCTTCGTCCTCCCTAGGGCACATTCTCAAGACAGTATGTAAGCTGATGCTGCCAAAATGTTGATCAGATCATCTCATAGTCCTGCAAAAAACCTTTAAATGACTTTCTCTCTCATCACAAGTGAAGGCAGAAATCATTCAAGTGGCCCAGGAATGACGGATGCACTCCCACGCACTCTGACTTCCTCTCCTCCTACTCTTCTTGTATAGCTGCTTCCCTAATGATACTGAAAATACTAGGTAGTGTTCCTCTTAAGGCTCTTAGCAATTGTTACTTACTCTATTGGCTATCTTCTCCAAAGACTCTAACACGACTCACTCTCTCACCTCTTTCTTAACTTCATTCTAAATTCACAATATAAGTGAGGCATCCCTTGTTTATATAAAGAGGGGAACTTATACCTCCCAACTCCATTTTTTTTCTCTCTGAGATACTTTCTCCTTAAAATGAATTACCTGCATGGATTCAAAATGATGTATATTTTGCTGACGATTAATTTCGACAAACATACTCCTACACAAACACACAACATCCACAACACACACACAGCTCTAGGCATTGTGGAAGGCTGTGATTTCTATTTACTGTGTCCAGTCTATACTTGCTGCACCTAAAGTAGTGCCTGCTACAGAGCCAGGGCTCAATATGTGTTGTTGATCAAATTAATTAATTAATAAAATAAGTAGAAGAAGTAAATTAATCTTTTTTTTCTGGAAAGACCTACTATTCTGAAAATTTATTTCTCTATTACCTCTTCTAGCCCTAAAGCCTTTTAATTTCACATTTATTGCTTAACTTGTGAATTCATATTCTTTAGCTCTTAAATTACAGTTACTGATTCTTTGTCTCCTAAACCACAGTGAGATGCAAATAAAAACTCATTTAGTTCAAGAAATAAAATAATACTCTTGTTCAATGAAAATAACTGACATTTGTTTTGAGCACTTTCTAAATCCCAGGTGCTGCTCTAAGTGCTTTATAATTGTCAACAATCAAATCCTCACAACCTTGAGGAAAGTCAGATAGCTATTAAATGGTAGAGCCTGGCTTCAAATACACAAAGGCCAGCGTCGTTAGCACCATCATTTTAGCACCTTTTTATTTTTAAGAAATAGAAAGTATTATTATTCTAATCTTAAAGATGAGGAAAATGAGACATCAGATATTCAAAACTCCCACTTTCATAAACCAAATAAATATAACCCAAGCTGAATCCAGACTTTTTTTTTCACAGTGTATATCGACTCTTACTACATTATTCCCTAGGAAAACAAGAACACTATAATGTACTTTAGTCTAGATAAATCCATCATCTATGGATCCATCTATCTGTTCTTCCAGGTAGTCATCATATATTTACTGAGCATCTGTTATGGCAGCAGACTCAATGCTTGCTGCTGGAAATTCAAAAATGAACAGAACAGGATTCCCACCTTCTGAGTGTCCGTAATATAAGATGGCTATATATGTGGTGTGGGGTGAGGAGGGGAAACTTGGGAAGTTAAGGACATGACAAGTGCTCAAGCATTCTGAGTAAGTGATTTATCATGACAGCACATTTTGGTGCCTAACAGACTTATTCACTTTATAGTTCTCCTATAGTTTTTAATTTTTTTACATAAGCAGTTATACCAATAACACATTTTGCAAAAGACTAGCTGCCTTTTGATACTTACAGATTAAGGATTAACATTAAAAGGGAACAAGACAGTAACTAGGAAAAACAATATATCATTTTTATTTCTTGTTAAAAAAAATAATGCCTAACTGGAAACAAGAGCAGATTTCTGAGAAATTGCATTTTCAAGTCCTGAGTACATCTATTTTCAGAGCCTTTGCACTCACGGAAAATTAGCTGCCTTTCTTTAGTAGCCTCTGAGAAAGGAGATTATAAATATAGTAGAATGACAAGATTCCAATGAAAAGAAAAACAAATAAATAATTCCTCTTCATCTTAGGGCCAGTAAACAGTTGACATAAAACTGTGCAATTATAGATCATCCGATATTTTGGAATTCTTCTAAATGTTTATGTTTTTGCCAGGGTCATGAGTAGAACAGGAATTACATATGCTATCCTACTCCATAATCGTATTGAGGCAGTGTAATTTCTAATACTGTCCTACAGTGGGTGAAATGTGGAGGCTCACCATCTGTCATCAATAATGCTGTCAAGAAGATTTGGAAAGCACTTGATCGGTTTTTGGCAGCGCGCTCTCTGTTAAAATATTGTTGGAGGCAAACCTGGGAAGTCCTGATGCATTTAAAGGAGACACAAATGTCTCAGCACATGGGAGGCCTGATATTGGGAGAGCAGAGTGTTTTATTTAGCTAAGGCACAGATTTCGGTGCAAGTCAATAAAGAAGAGAAGGATTGCTGTGTTTGTATATTCAAGCATATACGCTAGGCTCCACAATAGAGTGCTTTTCCGTACTCTGAAAAGCTGGCATTGGGAAGGAGCATCTGTTGAGCATATTAGGAAAAACTCCTTTTGCACTGAAGGAAACACTGGAGCATAAGAGAGATTTGAGGAAAGATGAGATTAACAATTGGGCATAAGGGGATTTGGGAGGAAGATTTTGCCTATCCGCCACAGAGAAAGAGCTTAGGCATAATTATGCTATTTCAGACATGAGGGTGTTAATATGAGGTCAGAGAAAAAAGAGAGAAAAGTTGGGATGGGGTTGGAGCAGGGACAAAAAGGAGCAACCTGAAAGGGTGAAGAGTCTAATTAAAGGTGAGATGTGGGTCTTTTATAAGAAGGGGTTGATGGTTCTATCTGGGCATGTCGCTCATCCAAGGCTCTGAACAGCAGGCAAACTGAACAATCATGGAGATAAGGCAAGTCCCCCGGGGTCTGCTGGGCTCTGCTTTCAATGGGTTTCTGGGTTTGTTTCTCAAGTCCTTTGGAAGTTGTGAAGATTCATCAGGTGCATCTGCATCATCAGCAAGCCTAATAAGCACCCAGCATAGAGATTTCAAAGCAAACTGATTTTTCTGAAAAGAAATCCTGACAGTGAGGGCAAAAAGTTAATCTTTGGTTATCATATTGTACCAATGCAGTGTGATTATAAACAATTTTAGTGAAAATATTAGGGTTCCTTTTTAGTGGAAGAAAAGATAAGGTATGAGAGAAAAATATACTATGTCACCAGTGTTCCTCCATTCATAAAAGTTGTGTGAGAAATTATTTAGACTTACTAAAAAATAAGCCTTTGATTATAATGTAATTTTAAAATGTTATTTCAAAAATTGAAAGAAAAGGAAAGAAGGCAAGGGAGGGAGGGAGAGACAGAGAGAAAATTTTATTAAATTCTTAAATGGTATCTATGAACTACATGGAATCTGTTCTCTTTGTATTAATATCACATTCACATGAAAATTGGAAAAAAAAAAAACTTGGACTGAAGGAAAGGATCCTGATATTAAGTAACCATCACCCTTTTTTGGTTAATTTTTGTGAAATGCATGCAAGTCAAGTCAGTGCCTCATTTTATTTGCTCTGCTATAAAATGAGGATCATATGAATTTCAGCAGATTGTAGTGAGGATGTCCTATGAGAAGAGAAAAAGCAGCAAATATTTAATTCAAGTTAAAACTCAATTTGAATGTTCTTAAATAGCACACATATGCATATACATACATAAATGTACCTATATAAGTAATGATTATCCTTTAAATGAGGCATCTTCTTTCCTGGAAATTTACAAGAAAGAGATAAACACTCATCAATCTGTGTTGATTTAATGAAGCCTGATTGGAAGACAGAAGATGACTTAAATTAGTTCTGGTATATGACACCTTCTAGTTGACATTGCTTTCTTCTCAGCTTATCATCTATACTTACGCGTATATGCCTTTTAGAGAGTTACTAGTGCATTGTAGGGAAGTGTGTATGTATTTCTTGACCCATTTGTAAATCAGGAATTCTTTTACCACTGATAAAAAGAATGGAGATTGCTTCATCTACATCTTTCAACTGCATTTGATTGCCAAATTATTAGTAATGATCTAAAGACAGAACTATATGAGAACAGAGAGAAAGTGTTCCCATCATCAATCTTTCACAAACTCAAAGGGAGAGAAAAAGAATGCTTTCTTTCAACATTAGCGTATGCCTCGGGGACAAGATGCTTTATCAAGAAAAGGCAAGACAAATTTCATACTGCTAGTGAGAAACAGAAAGTAATGAGGAAAAAGCAACGTCTGATGGGATCTGTGGGCGAAACACACCCATGCGCTCTTCCCTACCAGAGTGCCTCCCCTTTCTTTTCAGATAATTTCGAAACACCTTAAATAATGAGAAGGGAGTGTGCTAAGAAATGAAGATTGATTTTATGCTTGCTTTAGATTAAGGGTTAATACACCCACAAGACTCACAAAAGAAATCCACAAGTTCCCCAAAATCACTTGGTACACTGCCAAACGAAATAAAAATTGTTCCGAGATTTATTTTTCAAACTACTGTTTTCTTTGAAAGGTAAGGGAAACACAGCATTTGCTCTAATTATGTACGTACTTCCAAATGTTATAAATAAAGACAGAATTCTAGCAATGGCTTGGCAAGGAAGAATAGTTAACAAACTCAAAAACAACATTTGTATTCCCTGAAGTAATTACTTAATGCCTTCTGTCTTGATTATAGCTTTAGTAAATGAAAATATCTTTCATTTTTACCAGTATATTTGAACTTTCCACATTTCTTATGTCCTAGCATCAAAGTAGACAGTTTTGTTTAAATAATAAATATTTAAAGAACATCAACCTGGGAATAGGCTTAAAATATCACTACAACAAACAGTATAAACCTTTCAAAATAGTGAAATAGTTTAATTTTACCATAATGAGTATATTTATTTATTTATATATATGGATTATAGCCAATTTTGAGACTGTAGGAGCTGAAGGCAAGCAAACATAATTCATATTTTTCCCAGTAGTTAATTAACAAGGGGAAATGAGTGAACTGAAGCAATTAGACCAACAGAAGAGGCTTCTTATACATGACAGCTGACACACAGCGAGCTCCTACTGTGTGCCAGGCATGTTGTAAGTACTTTGCATGTTTTCATCGCTTTAATCCTCACAGCGATCATATCAGAGAAATTCATTAACCCTATTCTAAAATGAATTCACAGAAAAACAAGATAGCAGTACCTTGATCAGGGTTCCTTTGCTGCTGGAACCAGCCTAGAATTTTTTTGGCTCATGGTGACTCCATGGTTGCTGGACCACAAATACACCTTCACAGAGGTGTCCACATTCAAACCTGCACATTTTAGTCACAATTTGTTGTGTGTTATTGTGTTTTTAGAAGCTTTTGTGTGAAGACAGAATCAATGAAATGTTGCAGGTGAGCAGTGTTTTTGACTGTGGTATTAGAATTCCCCAGAGAAACAAAGCAAATTGAATGGGTTTGTGTGTAGAAAGATTTATCCAAAAGCATGGACTCATGCATTTGTAGAGGCAGCCAAGCCCAAAATCTGGAGGGAAGACCAACAGTCTGAGATCTAGGGAAGAATTATAGTGGGAGTTCAAATACAGTCTACCAGCAGACTCCCTGTTTTTCTAGGAAGGTCAGTCTTTTCCAGGCAAGGCCTTCAACTGATTAGATAAGTCCCACCAAAATTATGACGCTCCTTCTGCTTTATGAAAAAACTCCTGATTTTTAAAGTTTAATATCATATTTAAAATATTTGGAAAGAGACATCTATCATAATGTTTGACCAACTATCCAACTGTGTGTGTGTGTATATATATACATATATATATATATATATTACTTGACAGGTAGAGGCATAGACAGTGAGAGAGAGAGAGAGAAAGAGAGAGAGAGAGAAAGGTCTTCCTTCGTTGGTTCACTCCCCAAATGGCCACCATGGCCAGCACTGCACCGATCCGAAGCCAGGAGCCAGGAGCTTCCTCCTGGTCTCCCATGGGGTGCAGGGCCCAAGCACTTGGGCCATCCTCCACTGCCTTCCCAGGCCACAGCAGAGAGCTGGACTGGAAGAAGTGCAACCGGGACTAGAACCCGGCGCCCATATAGGATGACAGCGCCACAGGTGGAGGATTAACCAAGTGAGCCACGCTGACTATATTGGTATGATGGCCCAGCCAAGTTGACACATAAAATTAGCCATCACAAGTGTCACAGGTGTGTGCACTACTGTTTCTTATGACAAGAAACAAATTAACAAACCCCTCTTAACTCTTTTCAAGGCAGTGTGCTAGATAGCTGGACTACAAAAAGGTCAGATGTCTCAAGGTTCTAACCATCTAAGTGGAGACAGTGAATGAGGGAAAGATAAATATGCACACAATCAATTGTGTCACAGTGGGCTCAGTTCTAACGGAAAGGTAAGGACAGACTTCTACATGAAGAGAAAGAATAATGCATTAGGAGACTTCAAAACATTTGTAGAAAAATAAAATTAAGAGATAAGTTTATGTTGGTGTAATTTATGCATTTTTCTACACTAAACATTTTCCATGACCTTTAGAAGACCACTTATTTGATTCTTTTGAACCAAAATATCTTTAACTGTTTTTGCATAAACTTTTTGAAATATCAAAATACATATACTTTCTCATGCCAACCCCAAGAGCCTGAAAATAATTTCTAAGAGGAAGTGGTGCTTGAAGCCCATGAAGGAAGCGTAGAATTCCCCCAGGATAAAAAGCAGCAGAACAAAAATAGGAAGCCAAAACCATTGACAAGGGTTTAAGAATGTGTATAAAATCTAGGGAAATCAGAGCACAGCATTTTTGATGGAGCTAGAAAGATTCGGACAACTTTAAGATTCACATTATAAATATTAGGCTTTATTCTGAAGCGAAAGGGAAATTATTGAAGTTTCCATCTCTGGGAATGGCATAATCATGGATGAGTCTGAGAAATATGTTATTAATTTCAGAAAGAAAAAATAAAATGGAAAGATTATGTGAGGGAACAAAGCAACTATTTAGGAGAAATTATCACTGGAATCAAGAAAGTAAAATTGAAGGAAAAGGCTCAAAGATGATTTTTAAATTAAAATTAACACACAGTTAATTATGTATAATTATAAGGGAGAAGGAAATCTTTCATTCACTATTGAGTCCCTGTTATCTGTTTAACCCTCCACCAAAATAAAATTGGACTCCAAAGAGTGTGATGAACATAATAACAGTGAAAAATTTAACATGGCAGACAGGAATCAAATAGGACCACATAGAGGGAGTGACATCCGTGCTGAGTTGTGATGGTTGACCAATAACATGAGGTGAATGCTGATATATTCCAAGCAGAAAAGCAGAATTCAGAGAAGACTTAGGTGTGGGACAAAACTCATGTTCTGAAGTCACAGGTAATCAGAAATATAAAATGCACAGGAAAAGAATAAGGAAAGGAAGAGAAGCCAAGTTAGGAAGAAACTTATCTGTGTTTTATTAATCAGAAACTTGGTATGGTCAAAGAGTTCTGATGGAACCATAAGAGATGAGTTGACCAGGAAAATTTGCTGGGGGTATGATAGCAAATTATCACAAATTTTGTGATTTAAGCCAAAAGAAATGTACTCAAAGTGTCAGCAGGGCCATACTATCCCATGAAGGCCCCAGGGGAGAATCTGTACCCATTGCAGGTCTGGCAGCCCCTCCCATTCCTTGTCTCTCGGAAGCATCACTCCCATCTCTGTCCATCTTCACATAACCTTCTTCACTGCTGTGTCTCTGCATGTCCTTTTCTGTATAGCTCACTGGATCGAAGGCCCTCCCTAATTCAGTATAACTTCATCTTGTTCCTTAGCTTAAGATCATCTTCAAAGACTATTTTCAAATAAGGTCAAATTCTGAAGTTCTGATAGATGCGCATTCTTGTGAGATATTATTCAACAGGAGATCATTGTGATAATACAGGCAAGGGATGATAAGATCTGAGATAAAACAGAGCAGAGGGGATAAAAATCACTAACCTACTTACTGATTTATCTACAGGGACTTACCCTACTTAATTTTGTAGCGATTTCTTGCTGTATACAGTTGCAAACAGGGAAAGATAGGTACAGAGAAATGAGGCTACTTGGCCAAAGTCACACAGCTGGCACGTGATGGAGCCAAAATTCAAAACTACACTCTGCTGACTTAAGCATTTTCCCTGGAAGTGCTGGGAGTGTGAATGGTGTTTATTTCTTTTCTTACATACCTCTTTAGCACTTTGTAATATATTCTACATTAATTTTATAATAACAAAGATTCAAGAAGCATATATTTTTAAATTTAAAAATTAATTTGCGAAGCAGAGACAGAGATGCTACAGAGAACTCCTTTCTTCTGGTTCTCTCCAAATGCCCATGTCGCCAGGGAGGGCTGAGGGCAGGAACCAGGAACTCAATCCCATATGGTTATCAGGAACCCAACTACTTCGCTGTTGCCTCCCAGAATCTACATCAGCAGGAAGCAAGAGTCAGGAGCCAGAGTTGGGAATCAAACTCAGCCACTCTTCACTGTGAGACCAAATTACTTCCACCCAGGAATATATTTTTAAAGTAAAGGGTGCTAAAGAGTGTACATGGATAGAACAGAAAATTGGACTAACATAACATTTATAAAAAGTTATGGAGTTTTTTTCTTAGGGTTGCATATCTGTTTGAGAGCTAAGAAAACAGAGCCAATGGAGATGAAGGAATCACAGATAACAGGAAGGAAAATGTATGTTACGGATTTTGATATTTGAGTAATGGTTTGTGCAGGACAAAGTAGAAGAACATTCTAGATTGAATGGGAGAATTCAGGGAAGCACAAGGGTTTGAAAGAGCTGGCTGTTCCAAGGATTACTAGGAGCTGGGTGTATAAGCAAAAGATATGAAAATAAGACAATGGATGACTAGCCTTGCAAAGGGATAAGGACAACATCAAAACAAAGGAACTGTGTAAAGTTCGTGTAAGATCTAAATATTTAGGTTGATGGATAGAAATTGAGGAAATTATAATTAGGGAGACAGGAGCCCTGTGTTCAAGAGAAACACACACACACACACACACACACACACACGAGAAGTTCATGTGGTTAAATGAGGGGAAGAGCATGGATGACTTGAAAGCAACCCAGCATTTTCACATCAAATTCCTACCACATGCCTAGGAATCTTCCTGTCCCACCACATTATAGGGGAAGTTCCACACCCAGGAATCTTCCTGTCTGATAACACTTTATGGGGGCCCCTGCTCTGGGAAGCTTTCCCCCGTTAACTTTCCAGAGAGGAGGAGGGGGGTAGTTGGTGGGAAGATAGTGCCAGTACCCACAAAATCGTCAGTCTAAATGCTCATGGGGCACTCAGTTTTCAGCTGAGCTGCCCACCTGGTCTGTCAGGTGTATGCCTTCATTAAACTGCACTAATTTGCTTACCACAGATCTGTCAATCATCTGAATTCTTTTCTTAGGAGGAGACAAAGAACGATCATTGATCATCATTCCAGCTGTGCTGGTAAAGTTATTAGCCATTGGTCTGCCTTCCCTGGGAGAGATTAGGGACTTTCCCAGCAGCTTCCAAGAGTCAATTCTGCTCTAACAGGGATTAGTTCACTTCTATGCAGGTTCCCCAACCAGATTATAGGTGCCCTCAAAGCAGAAGGTCTGCCTTCTTCACCCCAGAGACCTGATGCTTAAAACACAGTCTAGGCCGGCACCGCGGCCCACTAGGCTAATCCTCCGCCTTGCAGCGCTGGCACACCGAGTTCTAGTCCCGGTTGCCCCTCTTCCAGGCCAGCTCTCTGCTGTGGCCAGGGAGTGCAGTGGAGGATGGCCCAAGTGCTTGGGCCCTGCACCCCATGGGAGACCAGGAGAAGCACCTGGCTCCTGCCATCAGATCAGTGTGGTGTGCTGGCCGCAGCGTGCTGGCCACAGCGGCCATTGGAGGGTGAACCAACGGCGAAGGAAGACCTTTCTCTCTGTCTCTCTCTCTCTCACTGTCCACTCTGCCTGTCAAAAAAAAAAATTAAAAAAAAAAAAACACACACAGTCTAGAATAAAATAGTTGCTATTAATTATAAAAGCATGGGGTGGAATTTCTCCAACCAATATCAGTTTACAGATAAAATGAGGCAGACCTAGTTTCCTGGCTCTCACTCTTGGCTGCTGAATTGAACGCCTAGCTAAAAGTATTCAGGTTATAGGAGTCATGAAGTGCTCCAAGAAAGTAGGCTTGATATCTACAGAAGCTTCAGGTTCAACACGTGTAGGGGCCAAACGCCCCTGCCACTGTTCTCAAGGCAAAAGGCTGAGCTAACATTTCTTGATATTTGATCACCAACTGTTTGTAGGCCTACTAAATAGGATGACTAGCCTAATTTGATGTTCTGCTTCTTTCCCCCTGTACCATAGAATCAGTTTCAAGGGAAACTTGAAACTCTATCCAATGTACCTCTATCCGATTCCACCGCCACCAATCTTGCTAGAAATGGTTGAAAGGGCCAAAATAATATTTGATTGCAATATTGATTATTTGACATGAAGTCAAGACAGGCAGCTTTATTTATCTTGTTTTGTGGCAGGAATGGGGACAGAGGAGCATTAGTCAAATAGTTTTATTACTCTCTTTTTCAACTGAAGAGATGAAACCACCAATATAATCACCCTAGGGTGCACCGGACAGGGAGCTGAAAGCATTCTATACTACACAGTTTAGCTTATTTCAAAGGCAATTGTGAGGTCAATATCTACTTAAACTGTAGACCATGACCTTCTGAACAATGTGGAATCCTTTTATTGAATGTTTTGTTTCAGAATAGTTTTATATTTACTAAACAAAAACATGTGAAATGGTACAGTGTTCCCATATACCCCATACTCAACTTTCCTTATTATTCATATCGCATACTAGTACATTTGTCACAATTAATGAACCACATTCAGGTTCCCCAGGTTTTATCTATACTGCCTCTATCCTTCCCATGCCTCCCAGCCTGTAGTGTTCAGTGTTTTGTGTTCAGATTTTTTTTTCTTCTAGCTCCACATTTGAAAGAGAACATATAGTATACGTCATTCTGTGTCTGAATTATTTCACTTAATAAGATGTTCTCCTGTTCCATCCATTTTACTACAAATGCCAGGATTTCATTTTTTTTGATGGCTGAACAGTGTTTATTGTGAACATATACCATGTTTTCTTTATCAGCCCATCTGATGGTAGACATCCTGGTTGATTGCATAACTTGGCTATTGTGAACAGGACTGTAATAAGCATTGTAGAGCAGGTATGTCTTTGATGAAATGGTTTTATGGATTGCTGGATCAAATGGCAGGTCTATTTCTCATTTTTAAATAAATCTCCATACTGTTTTCCATAGCATCTTTACTAATCTACATTTCTACCAACAGTGTATAAGAGTTCCCCTTTCTGACTTCCTTGCCAGCATCTACTACTCTCAGTTTTTACTATAATAGCCATTCTAACAGGTGTAAGGTGATATTTTATTGTGGCTTTGATTTTCATTTTCCTGATGGTTAATGATATTGAACATTTTCTCATATACTCGTTGGCCATTTGTATTTCTTCTTTGAGAATAGTCTGTTTAGGTATTCTGCCCAATTCTTAGTTGGACTTGTTAATTTTGTTGGGAAATTTTCATGTAGGTTAAGGTAGTATTTTCTAGTATATAGCCACAAAAGCTTTCTGCTAGTAATGGTTCACAATGTTTGACTTAATCTGAACTGGTAACCAAAGCCTTGACTCTAAATTCTAAGACTTTATGGAAAATTCTATAAAAGATATTCCAATTACACAGACCACTTGAAGAGTTTGTTACAATGCACCTCCAGGAATGCTTGTTTCTAGGGCTTAAGAAGTCCCAGAGATATACCAGTGTCTTGAGCATGCCATGACTCCATATCAGGTGTATATGAATCCATCTCCAAAAATAAATTCAATTTCTTAAAATTGCAATGTCATTAGAAAAAAATCAGTATCTTCTAGATCTACAGCACTGATTTATGCCTCTTTTCTTTTTCAAAAAGCTGGAGGTGGGTGGGGCTGAGCAGGGAGGGTTTAACTCTGGAATTGTACCCAATTCCCAGCTGTCACATTTGTTTCTTTCTCAGTCTGAATTCTGTGGCCAGTGATAAAAGGTACAGTCAACCCACCCTAAATAACTGATGTTGAAACATTTATTACACCTTGCTCCTTAAATTATGAAAATGACAAGTACATAAAATATCCTAAGCAAGTGCCTCTGTGATTTACTTAGCAAGCATCCTGACTAAGTAAGGAGCTGAATGAGTTCTACTGCTGAGTTATACACATATCAAAATTTAATTAAGTTTCTGACTTAACCTTCCCCTGGTTTCATTGATTAGGGAAGTCAGAGGTGGACCATGTCATTCTCAAGAAGGCTATGCAATTGTGAAATCATATATATATATATATATATATGTGTGTGTGTGTGTGTGTGTGTACACATTTAGCCAGAGTGTTCTTTTCAAGTCTCATTAGATTATTATGGGTGTTACACTGTGCTAATCTTTTTCTAAGAAATGAACTTTTAAAATTGCACATTTTTAAAGTGACTTCTAGAGTTACCATGGCAGCTTCATTATAATCCACAGAGATGAACATTATCACAGCTATGCCTGATCTACCCAGGGCTGTCAGGAAATGAGAATTCCGCCTAAAGTGCGTTCTCTGGTAGGATTCATAAAACTTGCTAGATCAAGTGCAGAGGCTTTTGGTTTCACGGTTTTAAATGAAAAGCTTTCTATCATGTACTGCACCTATCTTAGTTTCCTTAAATGTGTTCTTTTTTGATTTATTTAAAATTTTAATTAGTTTTTAGCAGATTCAATATAGTTCATAGATACAATTCTAAGAATACAGTGAACAGCTCATTGTATTTAGAGGTTCACATAGTGATTATTTTCATCTTCATTTTCATCTCAGTTTGTCATCAGCTTGTGATAGTCAAGGACACTAAAGAGTTATTTCAGAGCCTGAGTTAGTAGATTTTATTGCTTACTTCTCAATTAGGATAGAGTTATATATTCATGCCACCTAGACAGTGCAGATCCCTAGCTGGGTTCTTGGCCATCAGAAATGCCAGATGGGTACTGAAATGCATTGCAGTTGGTCCTGGATCATCTTTCCAGAAACCCAGGATTGATGTTTCTTATTGGCTTTCTGATTCTCATGGTCTAAGATCACTCCCTGCTCACCCCTTAGATTTATTATGTTCTTTTGGCTATTCCTTAACTTTCCTGGTCTGAGTTCCTTAAGTTTTTCTTTAGATAATAGTGTCTAGGTAGGAACAAGGGGCTAGCATTTAACATTCTTCCTGGTACATAGGTCACAGATTCTATTCAATACCTCTACACCTCCGTTTTCTTATCTCCAGAACAATTTTTTTTCAGATGGCATACAATTGGTTATGTGGAAGTTAGGGTAAAATATCTAATTCATAGAAATACCTCAATAAATAACAAATAGAGGAAAGGATTTTTAAAGGTTTTTGGAAAATAAAATTAAAAGGTTGCTTATTTTGGTGAAAAATTCTTAAAATACATATATAACTTTTTCATTATGCACATTTTCTGTAAACTTTCAAAAAGGATTTATGTGTCTATTTGAATGGCAAAGTAACACAGAAAGAGGGAAAGACAGAGGGAGAACTTCCATCCATGGGTTCACTCCCAAAATCTTCAACAGCCAGATCTAGGCCCAGCTGAAACCAAGGCCAGGAACTCCCTCAGTGTCTTCCATAAAGGTGGCAGGGGCCCAAGTATTTGAGGCATCTTATCCTGCCTTTCCAAGCACACTAGCAGAAAGCTGGATCAAAAGCAAAGCCACTGGGGCCCAAAGGAGCATTGTTGCATGAGATACTAGCAACACAAGCAGCAGCTTAACACACTGTGCCTCAGTGCTAGCCCTTCCATGAACTTTTTGAAGACTTCTTCATATATGAGGAACTTGATAAATACTATTGATAGAAATTTTTTTTAAATGTTTTGTAGAGTGACTAATTGAGGTATTTAGATTTGCCTCTTCTGTTCCAAGTTGCTTGCATGAAGGATCCCAAAGCACAACAGACTAGGAGCTCAGCAAGGAGAGCTGCCTGGACAGCTCATGAGAGCTCCTGTTCAAATCCCTGCTGTTCCATTTCTTTTTGTCAAGACAAGCAAAAACTGAAAGAATTCATCCCCACTAGGCCAGTTTTATAAAAGATGCTTAAGGGTGCCCTACATACAGAAACAAAGAAAAATAATTTCTGTTTTAAAACGTTTTTAAAAGTATAAAACCAACTAGAAAGGAACAAAGGATATTTAAAAATACAAAGAATGAATATTAAAGAAAAAGTTACAAGACTAAACTGTTCCCTGTTGTTAATAACTTTGAATGCAAACATACTACATTAGCCAATTGAACAATTCTGAATGGATGAAAAAAGTAAGATCCAATGATATCTTGCCTAAAAGAAACTCACTTCATCAGTAAAGATGCACAGATAATTAAAACATTGTAAAAGATATTCCATGCAACCCGAAACCAAAAGGGAACAAGAGTGGCTATACTGATATTGGACAAAATAGACCTTAAGATAAAAGCTGTAAAAAGAGACAAAGATGGTTACTGCGCAATGACCAATGGATCAATTCAACAAGAAGATATGATTATCATAAATGCATGTGAACATAAAGCTGGAGCTCATAATTTTGTCAAAGCAAACAATATTAGATCTAAGGGAGAGGTGAGCTTCAATACAATAGTGGAGGGCTTCAACATCCAGTTTTCATCAAGGGACAAATCACTGAGACAAAAATGACCAACCAATAAACATTGGAGTTCAGCTTCACTATAGACCAAATAGAGCTAAATGATAGTTTTAGAACATTACATGCTACAGCTGCAGACTATACATTCTTATAATCACTGCATGAAATATTCCCAAGATAGTAAGCCACAAAACAAGTCTTAAATACAAAAAAACCCTGAAATTATATCATGCATATTTTCTCGCTATAATTAAATACAATTAGAAATCAACAATAAAAGAAATTTTAGAAAGTACACGGGAGAATGAATAATATTCTCCTGAGTGAAAAATGGTTTATTGAAGATATCACAAAGAAAATCTTAAAAAAATCCTTTGAAACTAATGAAAATGCAAACATAACATACCAAAACTTATGGGGCACAGTAAAAGCTGCAGTAAGAGGAAAGTTTATAGCAACAAAACAATGTACCTCAAGGAAGATCATATGAAAACTAGAATAATCAAGTTCAAAATCAGTTGAAGGAAAGAAATAACAAAAATTAGAATAACAAAGAATTTGGTTTTGGGGAAGATAAATAAAATGGATCAATCTTTAGCTAATTAGAAACAAAAAAATGAGCTATCACAGAGATATAGATGATAATTAGAAACTATTGTGAACAATTATATACCAACAAATTAGAAAACCAAGAAGAAATGGATAAATCTCTGGATATTTATATATACCAAAATTGAACCATGGAGACATAGAACACCTGAACAGATCAATCAGTAAAGAGATTGAACCAGTAATAAATCGCTAAACAAAGAAAAGTCCAGGACCAGATATTTTCACTTTCAAATTCTACCAAACTTTTAAGGAAGAACACCAATTATTCTCAAGCTATTTAAAAAAAAATAAAAGGGATGGAATTCTTCCAAACTTTATTACAAAACCAAAGACACAACAAAAAAAGGAGACTGCAAACCAATATCCCTCATGAATATAGATGCAAAAATTCTCAAAAGCAAAATTGATTTCAAAAATACATGAAAAAGATCATTCAAGATAAATCCAAGTAGGATTTATCTCAAGGATCCAGGGATAGTTCATCACAGAAAAATCAATCAGTGTAATACATCACATTATCAGAATGAAGGATAAAAAAGCCATAGGATCATCACAATAGATGCAGAAAAAGCATTTGATAAAATTAAACACTGTTCATGATTTAAAAAATCACTTTAGAAAATCAGGTATACAAGCAACACACTTCAACGTAATAAAGGCTATATGTTGAAGGAAAAAATCTGAAAGCATTTCCTCTAAGGTCTAGAACCAGACATGGGTGTCTACTCTCACCACTCAATATACTACTGGAAGTATTAATGAGTGCTGTTAGGCGACAGAATGAAATAAAAGCACACATAGGAAATGAGGAAATCAAACTATTTCTGTTTGAAAACGAAATGGTTCTGTATAGAGAGAAATTAAAAGACTCCCCAAGAGACTACTAGAACAATGAAGTGAATTCAGTAAAGTCACAGGATACCAAATCAACATGCCAGAATCGTAGCATTTCCTATGACAATAAGGAACTTGCAGAAAAAGAAATTATAACATCAGTCCCATCCACAATAACTACCAAAAAGTAAAATATCTTGGAATATTTTAATCAAGGATGTGAAAGAGCTCCACAGTGAAAATTACAGAAAACTAATAAAAGAAAACAGAAGA
The DNA here is from genome assembly GCF_051225735.1 of Oryctolagus cuniculus. Lineage (NCBI taxonomy): Eukaryota > Metazoa > Chordata > Mammalia > Lagomorpha > Leporidae > Oryctolagus > Oryctolagus cuniculus. The sequence continues at coordinate 94,671,906 of NC_142877.1, forward strand.
AGCAGCACAAAAATAAAAGAACTCCTATGTTCATGGATTAAAAACAATAGCATCAAAATGTTCATGTTACCCAGAGAGATTTACAGATTTTACACAATCTCCGTCAAAATACCAATGACATCCTTCATGGAATTGAAAAACAAAACTAAACTTCAGATGGAAAATACAAAGACCTCAAAAAAGCTTAAGCTATCACAATGCCATATTTTTAGAGATGCTGTAAGCAAAATAGCATGGTACTGACATAAAAACAGAGACATAGACAAATAAAATCATCTAAAATTCCCAGAAATGAATTTGCACATATACAGCCAACTTTTCTTTGACAGAGAGTAGAAATATACCCTAGAGAAGAGACACTCTATTCAATACATGGAGCTGAAACACTTGGTTTCTATATGCAGGAGTCTGAGGGTTACCAAAGCCCTACACTTCTCACCCTATAAAAATCAATTCAAAATAGAGCAAAGATTGAAACATAAAACCTGAAACCAGATGAAAACATTGTGCAAATACTTCAAGACATTGGCCTAGGTAACTATTGCTTTAATAAGTCCCCAAAAGTACAGGCAATACAAGCAAAAATAGATAATTGATGCTGCTTCAAATTAGGAAGCTTCTTAATTTCTTCTTAGCAGAAGAAATTATCAAAGAGTGAAAAACAATTTATTTAAAGAATGGGAGAAAATATCAGCAAACCACTCATCTGACAAAAGATTAATATCCAGAATATATAAAGAATTTATATAAAGAACGTAAAAAACACAACAACAAAAATGCAACAAATATGGGAAAAGGATCTGAATAGAAATTTCTCAAATTTATGTGTCAAGAGACACATAAAAATGCCAAATATTGACAGCTATCAGAGAACTGCAAATAAAAATAACAGTGATGTATCATTTCACTCTAGTGAGAATGGCTGTTATCAAAAAGTCAAAAATTGGGGCCGGCGCCGTGGCTCACTTGGTTAATCCTCCGCCTGTGGCGCTAGCATCTCATGTGGGTGCTGGGTTCTAGTCCCGGCTGTTCCTCCTCCAGTCCAACTCTCTGCTGTGGCCTGCGAGGGCAGTGGAGGATGGCCCAAGTGCATGGGCCCCTGCACCTGGATGGGAGACAAGGAAGAAGCAACTGGCTCCTGGCTTCAGATCCGCACAGCGCCAGCCGTGGCGGCCATCTGGGGGGTGAACCAACGGAAGGAAGACCTTTCTCTCTGTCTCTATCTCACTGTCTATAACTCTACCTGTCAAGTAAATTTTTAAAAAAGTCAAAAATTAACAAATTAACAAATTCTGGCACAAGTGAGGAGGAAATAAAATCCTTAAATACTTGATATGAGTGGAAATTAGTATAGTCTTCATGAAAAACAGTATGGAGTTTACTTAAAAAAAGTGAAAAGTAGATTTACCATATGACCCAGCTATCATTCTTCAGGGTATATATCCAGTGAAAACAAAATCAGCATGTGAAAGTGATATTTGCACTCCCATTTTTATTGCATTGCTATTCACAAGAGCCAAGATGGAGAATCAACCTGGCTGTCCATCAATGGATGAATACAAATAGAAAAGTGGTAAAGATGCACACTGGAATATTATTCTGTCATAAAAAGAGTCATTTTCAGCAAAATGGACCTAACTGGGGATTACTATATTAAGTGAAATGAAGCAGACACAGAAATGGAAATACTTTATTTCTGCCTCATATGTGGAAGTTAAAAATATATGTGTATTTGATCTAAATTTGAAATAGTGATCACTAAAGGCTGGGGAAGTAGGGGAGGGGGATGTGAGGAGGTTGGATAATTGGTACCAAAATATAGTAGGGTGAATATAATGTGTTCTGGTGTTTTGTTGCATCATGGTGTGACTATAGTTCAGGATGATCTATTATATTCTATATGAAGAACTGGAACAGAGGAGCTAGTAATCTCCAATCACAGAGAAATGATAAGAGAGCAAAATTTTTCATCTGCTGTTTCACTTCCCAGATGGCCACAAGGGCTAGGGCTGAGCCAGGCTGAAACCAGGAGCCAGGAACTCTATCCAGATCTATCCTGTGGGTGACAGAGACCCAAGTACTTGGGGACATCTGCTGCTGCTTTTGTAGGTGCATTACCAGGGAACTGGATCAGAAGCAGAGCAGCTAGGATTGGAGTGCTTCAAAATGGGATGTCAGTGTTCCAAGTTATGGCTTAAAATGCTGTACCTCATAACTAGTACTCAAACAGTACTTTATACTTTGTGTGTCTGTGTGGGTGCAAACTGTTGAAATCTTTACTTAGTATATACTAAATTGATCTTCTGTATATAAAGATAATTGAAAATGAATCTTGATGTGAATGGGATGGGAGAGGGAGCGGGAGATGGGGTGGTTACGAGTGGGAGGGAGGTTATGGGGGGGGGGGGTAAAAGCTGTTATAATCCAGAAGTTGTACTTTGGAAATTTATATTTATTAAATAAAAGTTAAAAAAATGTTGTACTTCAATGTTGGCCCCATATTAGATTTTATAAATAATCTTGAGATAATTTAAAGGATACAGAAGAATGTATGTAGGTTTTATACAAACCACCATTTTGTAAGGGAGACATAAGAATCTGTGAATTTTTATTTTTCAGGGGTCCTAGAACCGATTCCTTCAGTCTACTGGGAGATGATTGTAAAAAAACTCAACATTCCATTTAAAGATTTAAAAACAAATATTTGTTTTCCCAGAATTCAGGTTAAGCACTGGAGCAACCATTTTGGAAGCTAGCTGTATGTTCCCTCCTGGTATTGCGTCAATCCTCCCACATATTTCAGTGCTCAGAGATTACCAGTCACCAATCTGAGGCTTGAAGAAACAATTTCCTTGCTATTGTTTAAAAATATCTTTTATTACAAAGACTGTTTTAGGATCCTAAGTTTTATTTTATATAAATACTGAACAATCATGAAATTTTAGTTAGCTGTTTGGACAGCATCCTGTGTGTTTATTGGTATTGTGAAGTCAGTAAGATAGGAATGTAATTTCTCTGTAACCAAACATGTCATGAAACGAGAGATTGTGTGTGTCTGACTGAATACGCTGAGCAGAAACTGTAGGGGAGAATTAGTAAAAATGTTGTGACTTTGAGGCTGGTGTTGTGGTACCACAGGGTGCCAGAATCTCTTATGACTGTTGGTTTGACTCCTGGCTATTTTACTTCTGATTTAGTTCCCTTATTAATGTACCTAGGGAAGTGGTGGAAGATGGCACAAATGCTTGAGCCTTTGCCAGTCATGTGGAAGAGCTGGATGGAATTCTGGCTCTTAGCTTCTGCCTCCTTGCACCCATTTAGGGTTGGGGAGTGAACCAGCAGATGGAAGATTCTCTCTCTCTCTCTCTCTCTCTCACACACACACAGAGAGAGAGAGAGAGAGAGAGAGAGAGAGAATGTCCCTCTTTCCATGAAACTCTGAACTTCGAATGGGTAAATAAGTCTTTGCCTTAAGAGAAAACCAAGTTCAAATCCTGCCTGAAACACAAACATAGCTCACTAACCTAGTGGTCTGGCCCTTGTGAACTGAGATGGCATTTTCTCATCTCTAAAAGAAGGCTAAGAATACATTCTTCCAGGACTGGCAAAGGGAATAAATAAAGAATTGTACATAATAATCACATAAAAAGCTGTTGTTAGGGACTTAATTTTTGGATGCAATTACATTTTAAAATAATAAGGTCCCTTTTGTGAATTTACATGCGATGGAAAAATAAAATCTGAATTCACATCTGGCTGAATATGTGGCTCACCAGAATGAATAACATACAAAAGTCCCAAGTAGAGTTATCCAGTGTTACTGAAGCAGTGGATCATCACCATGAGTTAGGAGAAGACCACTTGCCTCTCCCCTGCTCTTCCTTAGGTGTAGACAAAGTAAATATGTAGAAGAGATTCTTACTGATCATGCACTGCCTGAGATTTTAGATCCTTCCTTACTTTCTACTGCTTTTCTCCCTTCTTCAGGTCTCTCCCTAATGCACCTCTGCAACTGACCACTCTTTAAATTCCAAACCTCTACTCTTTTTCAACCCCACTCTCTACAGCACTTGTCACTTGCAGTCTAACATACAATCTCCTCTATATTTATTGCTTGTGTTCCCCTGCAAAAATGTAAGGTAGAGACTTTTAGTCATTGATATGTCTCAAACAACTAAAACAGTGCCCAATATTGAATAAAATTTATTAAAGATATGAATAAGATTTTTAATATTGCTTTGTAGACACTCCATTTAGAGAAAAAATGGAAAACAATAGCAAATCAATATTTTTTCAGAATAATTTATAAAATTTATTAAAGATTAATTTTAAATAGTAATAGAGTAAATTGACCATTAACATATATTAAGGTAAAACTAAGTGAGTCAGTTTTAATTCTTTGTTTTGAGCCCTTGGTTGTTCTTTTAGCTAAAACCTTTTATGCTAGTTGAATCATCCTTTGTCTTCATTTGGTCATTCAGCATAATGTCTTCTGCACTTGGGTGTTAATATAGTTAGGACAAACTTGGACATGCATTTGACATTAGTTTTCAGTTAGGTTTCCTCAAGGACATGCTCCTCCACACCTGTCCTGCTCAGAGAATTAACTTGGAGTTCTGCAATCCAGAGGACTATAAATACTTGTAGCAGTTGCTGCCATTCCTGTTGTGTATTTTAAGGGATAAAATATTCCTAAATCTCTAGGAAGCTTCACAAAGGTTGTGGCTTAGGTCAGTGTTCCTCAGTTTTAATGTGCATGCATGTCATGTCATCGGGAAACCTCACTGAAATGTGTGTCATGATTAGCAGATCTGGTGTAGGGCCCTACATTCTGCATTTCTAGTCATTTTTAAGGTGATGTTAATGCTATTGGTACCAAATATATCCATTTGGTTGATAGTGCCTAGATTAAAAAAAATCTATTGGAATTATTCATCACTCTGTTTCTTCCATAGAAAAGATTGTTTTATACCGGAAAGGGCAGTAGGGAGAGAATTTAAACTTTTTTCCTTTCATGGTTTAAAACTCAAGTCTGGTAACATTTTTACTCAGTAATATTAAATATGGATTTCAAGTTTGTATACAGTAGCTTTTAGTACAAAATAAGAGAATAAACCAAATATCTAAGTAAGAATGATCCAAAGGCAGGTGTAGACTATATTCTTTCATGAGGTTCAAATTTAGCACTGTAATGAACTTCACTGAAAAAGTAAAGCAGGAAATGGCAGATTTGTTTTGATAGAGACCAAGAATTTTAAGTGTTTGTTGGCTTTACACTGTCTTTGATTCTCTGCTATGAAAACACAAGAACCAGGAAATGAGCCCAGCCAAGTGATTCCACTCTCTAAAGATGTCAAAGTGGATTCTCTTCAGTATCCAAATGTTCCTCTTTCCAAAGTGAAATTAGGAAAGGCTTCTATCATTTGTAGCTGAGCAAACCAAGAGCACTTTATTCTCTTGTAAATCAGCTACAGCTCCTTAAATAAAAGCATCCTCTTTCCTAAAGGTGGCTGAAATTTCGACCTCTTATTCTAACTCCAGTTTTATTTTTTCTGAAAATGAGCAAAGGAATCAATGGATTTTCCTGTGCTCCTTTAAGGAAAATTAACTAGTTAGTATAGAGAACTAAGGAACTAGGGTTCATATGTAGAAGAAAGTGACATTGCACTTTCTTATTTTGACTTCAGAATTAGAAAACAGTAATGACTTTGATATGAGTTCTCCATTGGTCACCAGAAGATCACGTTCTGCATGTCTGCTGACCAGACATTCTACTCACTGTAATTGTCTTCTGCAATTCTTTTGTAACTCAATGAAGCCCTCCTACTTGGGCTGGATAAAATTAAAGTTCTTGATTCAAACTGATGCAACCAATAAGAAAGAAACATTTTTTTTTTATCTTTTATTTAATGAATATAAATTTCCAAAGTACGACTCATGGGTTACAATGGCTTCCCCCCCATACCGTCCCTCCCACCCACAACCCTCCCCTTTCCCACTCCCTCTCCCCTTCCATTCACATCAAGATTCATTTTCGATTATCTTAATATACAGAAGATCAGCTTAGTATACCTTAAGTAAGGATTTCAACAGTTTGCTCCCACACAGAAACATAAAGTGAAAAATAATAGATGATTTTTTTTAAATGATGATGAAATCAGATCAGACCTATTGTCATGTTTAATCCCAGTGAGAGTCAAGTTGGGAATTGATAATTTCTTTTTTTTTTTTTTTTTTTTTTTACAGAAGATCAGTTTAGTGTACATTAAGTAAAGATTTCAATCATTTGCACCCCCATAGAAACACAAAGTGAAATATACTGTTTGAGTACTCGTTATAGCATTAAGCCTCAGTGTACAGCACATTAAGGACAGAGATCCTACATGAGGAGTAAGTGCACAGTGACTCCTGTTGTTGACTTTACAAATTGACACTCTTGTTTATGGCATCAGTAATCTCCCTATGCACCAGTCATGAGTTTCCAAGGCTATGGAAGCCCCTTGAGTTCTTCGACTCTTATCTTGTTTAGACACGGTCATGGTCAAAGTGGAGGTTCTCTCCTCCCTTCAGAGAAAGGCACCTCCCTCTTTGAAGACCTGTTCTTTCCACTGGGATCTCACTCACAGAGATCTTTTTGCCAGAGTGTCTTGGCTTTCCATGCCTGAAATACTCTCATGGGCTTTTCAGCCAGATCCGAGTGCCTTTAGGGCTGATTCTGAGGCCAGAGTGCTATTTAGGACATCCGCCATTCTATGAGTCTGCTGAGTATCTCACTTCCCATGTTGGATCACTCTCCCCTTTATTTATTCTATCGGTTAGTGTTAGCAGATACTAGACTTGTTTATGTGCTCCCTTTGACTCTTAGTCCTTTCATTATGATCAATTGTGAACTGAAATTGATCACTTGGAATAGTGAGATGGCATTGGCACATGCCACCTTGATGGGATTGAATTGGAATCCCCTGGTATGAAGAAAGAAACATTTTGTTTCCACTTTTCTAAAAATTTTGGTAGCATCACTGTGACTGCAGCATTTCGGTAAACTTAAAATGACAAAATCATAGCTTGAGTTGTAATTTTGATGTTATGGATATGGTAGGACTTGTCTCTGTGAAACTCATGCAAGATGCTTAAACTCTGATGTGTTAATGTCAACAGTTGATGGATTAAGGGTGGAGACTTGGTCTAATTATGGTGTCTGAGAGGTGAGTCTTGTGGGAAGTGTTTAGGTCATTAAATGTGTGCCTTCAGAGAGTGGTTCTCAGGAGGGTGTTAACTATTAGAATTCAAGTTCAGCATAAATTCTCTGCTTACTGGCTCAACACATGATTGTTCTTCACCCAGCACAGACGCAATTCCACAGATGTCAGATTACAGGGCTAACCAACCCTGAGCTGTCACCTCCAAACTGTAAGCAGAAATAAACTTTTTCTTTCCCAAGAAGTTCTTCTGAAGTTTTTATGTAAAGTAACGAAAGCAGACTAATACATTAAAGTAACATTACTGCACTGACAGTGAATTATTTCCCTTCGAAATTGGGTAGACTGAGCTTAAAATTTGCATGAGACTAATTAGATACAATACCTTCTCATAATTCTCGTTTCATAGAGCATCTGCTTTCTGAATGAAAGCTGGCACACTATTATGCAACTGGAAGCTGAGACCATGACGAAATCAACCTTAGCAGTTAACACTCTAAGGAAGGATTCTGGATCTAGAAGTCATGACTACTATTCTCTAAAATTATATAGGACTTTGGTATAATTTACTAGAAGAGGGTTATATTAACTTTTACCAGCTTGTCAAATGGTTCTTGCATGCCCTACAAAAGGTGAAATATCATTTCATTAATATGTATCCATATTCAAAACATCCATGGAGGCCAGGATCGTGGCCTGCAATGTTGGCATCCCGTATGGGCACCTGTTTGTGTCCTAGCTACTGCACTTCCAATCCAGCTCCCTGGCAATAGCCTGGAAAAAGCAGCAGAAGATGGTCCTGCCACTCACATGGGAGATCTGGAAGAAGCTCCTAGATCCTGTTGTGGCCTGGTCCAGCCCTGGCATTTGCAGCTATCTGGGGAATGAGCCAGCAGATAAAAGTTCTCTTTCTCTTTCTCTCTCTCTCTCTCTCTCTCTCTCTCTCTGTCTCTTTCTCTCCCTCCCTCCCTCTCTCTCTCTGTCTCTCTGTGTAATGCTTTCAAATGAATAAATAAATATTCTTAAAAGTTTATGACTTTGGGGGGCAGCGTTATGGCATAGTGGATAAAGCTGCTGCCTGTGATGCCGGCATCCCATATGGTGCAGGTTGGAGTCTTGGCTGCTTCACTTCATATCCATCTCCCTGCTAATGTACCTGGGAAATCAGTAGAAAAGGACCCAAGTGCTTGGGTCCCTACACCCATGTGTGAGACCCAGAAGAAGTCCCTGGCTCCTGGCTTCAGACTAGCCCAGCTTTGGCCATTGCAGCCATTTGGGGAGTGAACCAGCAGGTAGAAAATCTCTGTCTCTCCCTCTATCTCTCTGTATCTCAGCCTTTCAAATAAATAAATTAATTTTAAAAATCCTGCAAATGTTTTATACAGAATCTAACCAATAATACATGCCTTTGGTGACTTTTTCTGCTATGTATTCAATTCTTTGGATTTGTTAACTCTAAAGCTGCAGTCTCAATATTTGAGTAACAAAGTACTTCAAAAAGCTTGTGGCTGAAGTAATATGGAATAATCAAAATAAAAGTTTGTGGAAATGCAATTAAAAGACTCAAGAAAAATTTAAATTTATGCATATGTTTTTATAACATAACATTTTACATGAACTTTTAGAAGACCCACCCTAGTTATTACTATTGTATATTACTAATAGAAGACTTTGTGGGACAGTCTCTAAAAATCCTGTGTCTATGTTGTGATCATATCATTCCTATCCTCTTCCTTGAAAGCAGAGCAGACGAATTTCATTAGGGGAATTAGGAACCAAGACAGAGCAGTTGGAGTGCAAAAGTCCATGATTGGCGTTTGAGCATTACCTTAAAAATACATACAATAAACTGAAAGAATGTAAGAATGTCATTTTAAAAACTGAAAGGAGGAAAAAGAAATGAAGGAAGAGTGTGGGCGGGAGGGAGTACAGGTTGGGAAGCATCACTATGTTCCTAAATCAGTATATATGAAATTTGTTCAGCTTATATAAATTTTAAAATTGGGGGGTAAACCAATGGAAGGAAGACCTTTCTCTCTGTCTCTCTCTCACTGTCTAACTCTGCCTGTCAAAAACAAACAAACAAACAAAAAATACATAAAAAGGACATGAGAAACATTTTTCTTGCATGTTACTCCAGAGATAGAAACCCCTAACAACCATATCTAGTTCTACCCTCCTGGGACACAACAGTTTCACACATTCTAGGCCCCTTGCAATTTGGTGGAGCTTCATGCTGGTTCTGGCCAATGAACTATGTGTGAACTAATGTGCGCCAGTTCTAATCCAAAACATTTAAGGGTTGAGAGAAAAACTTTCTCTTTTGCCCTTCCATGAGGATACTTGCAAGCTACCTATTTTTTGTAAGTTGAAACTGCATAAAAGCACCTTTGTCAGCCCGGATCTCTGGGTAGCCTCTGGATACCAGATACCTTAGTTACTGACCTAGACCATGGGTATGAGAAATAGGCCTGAGTCAGTTAACTAGTGAAATTATAGTAGAGTTTCATCTTGATGTATAACCCAGCCTGTTCCGATTTACACAGCCATGCCTACACTCAATTAAATTTTAATTTAATTATTTTTAAAATGTGATTTTTAAGAGTATACATATACTAGGCACCGGGCTTGCTGCTAGAAAAACAAAGATGAACAGTATCTAAAATGAAGGAGCATTAGAATCACTAGAAAATACTAATAAAAAAAAACCCTACAACTGAAAGTAGAAAATGTGTAGGCATGGGGAATAATTAGTTTCTTAGGTAACTCTTGGCACCTTGGGGTTTGGCACTGATCTAGTGGTATGCAAGGCCAAAAAGGTTATTTTGATTTACTCTTGTAGATAGGAAGATAGGGTGTTATAGGTACCTTCTAAAATGCCTAAGTCACCTGGTAGAGTTCCACTTAATGAAGTAGACTGCAATGACACCATTCAGCCATATGTTCTGGGAGGGGCTATTTCAATAATCATACAAGACAACTTTGCTTAAAGCAAAAGTTGGAGATCCCTTTCCAAAATGAACGGAAATACAGAGGAATCTTTCACTGTCATGGACCTTTTGCTAATTGCATTTTTAAAACCACTGATTTCCAAATGAATAGAAATTTATAATCTTAACTCATAAATTTTAAATACTAATAGTAGGTTGTGGCCCAGTGGCTGAGGTAGTATAAATATTTTAAAAAGAGCATCTTAAATCTGGATTTGAGTAAGGAAACCAGAAACCCCTAACTTTTACAGGTCCACATATGTTAAAAAATTGAAACAAAAGGAAGTCTTACCATTCTATAAAGAATATTTAAAACCTGATTTATATTAAGAAGAGATTTATGTCCAGATAGTTCACAATATGATTACTATGAGCTTTCAACACATTCATGCCTTTGTTCTAGTACAAATCCAAGCAGAATGTACCTTGCAGATCAATAAATAATCATACACAAAATTTATCTGGACAATTCTCAACGTTTAACTCCATGCAATCTATAAACTGCATTTGGGCAGAATTTATAATTCAAATGAACATAATTGCTAATGTATTTTCATGACCTGTAAAGGATTTTATGAGGTGGGAAACTGTCTCTACCATACTTATGACAGCAGAAACTAGAATTCTCTGGAAGATAAACAAAAATTTAGCGCACCAGTCTCTATTTCCACAACCATTGTATATTGATTTTCTGCCAGGAAGATGTACAGCTCTTGGAACATGCTGCCTGTATTCTTATTTATTTATATATTTATTTCTCATTCATTCATTTTGCAGTAGGGTAGTTGTGGCTACCAAACAGAAAAGGCTTCTGGGGCAGTAGAATATATCAAAGCCTTTAAAATGTGTACCCAATATGGGGGAAAACATTGTATGAAGAATGAGAAATAAAAAATCATTATTTCTGAAGTAGATGTTCCTGTCTGCTGTTAGCATCACTTGGGGTTAAATATTTATACCAAGTGCACATTTAAGAAATGAACATTTTAGAATTAAGCAGGATTCTGCAGTGGGCACGCTACACCATTGCTACTGTCTATTGAAAATACACCAACAAATCATAAGTTAGTGCCACCTAAATCCCACTTGATTTCATCCCCCATACCATTGTTTTCTCTGGGTCCCAACGTGAAAGGGGATCTCAACTCCAGCTTCCAAGGACAATTTAACAAAGCACAATAGCTAAACCACAGTGTATTTCAGGAACTGTAAACGTTACTGATTTGTAATGAACGTTGAGTAAAGACTCTGAGAAGTCTTGAAGTGATAGTACAAGTTCTCTAAATTTATTTGACTATTTTTTGTCTTGTTTATTACTTCCTACACACAAAAAATGAGTAGCTGTCCAGCTTCATCGTTCACTACTCCGTCTTCACCTTTTAATAGAGTTCACGGCCGGCGCCGCGGCTCACTAGGCTAATCCTCTGCCTTGCGGCGCCGGCACCCCGGGTTCTAGTCCCGGTCGGGGTGCCGGATTCTGTCCCGGTTGCCCCTCTTCCAGGCCAGCTCTCTGCTGTGGCCAGGGAGTGCAGTGGAGGATGGCCCAAGTACTTGGGCCCTGCACCTGCATGGGAGACCAGGAGAAGTACTTGGCTCCTGCCATCGCATCAGCGCGGTGCGCTGGCCACAGCGCGCCAGCCTTAGCGGCCATTGGAGGGTGACCCAACGGCAAAGGAAGACCTTTCTCTCTGTCTCTGTCTCTCACTGTCCACTCTGCCTGTCAAAAAAAAAAAAAAAAAAAATAGAGTTCACACACACACACATACACACAACACACCTTAATCTGCATTCTATCTAGATTTTTATTTTGGTCTTTATAAAATTAATTTTTATTATTTATTTAATTGAGAGACAAAGAGACATAACAAAGGAAGATAAAATTCCCATCCACTGGTTCACTCTACAAATCCTATAGGGTCTGAGGGCTGGGCCCAACAAGGCCAGGAGTCAAAAATTCAACCCAGCTCTCCCATGTGGGAAATAGGACCCCTTGAGCCATCCCTTGCTATCTCCCAATGTCTACATTAGCAGGGAGAAGCTGAAATCAGGACCAAGAGCCAGACGTGAAACCCAGGCACTCCCAAATGTGATGCGAGTGTCTTATCCTGATTCTTAACCACTGGATCAAACACCCACTGCTATTTTTCTCCTTTCTCTCACGCCCTTGTGGCTGCCTAAATAGAATAAACCTTACCCAGGGTCTGGGTCACAGCTTGACTATCACTTTGCCTGGAGAGTTTTCTCAAACACTCCAATTATGCACACCTGTGTTCAGGTTCACCACTGCCTCCAGCTCTCCGTCATAGCTAAAATCACCCCTCACTGTAATTGTATGTTTAATGATCTCACTTTCTTCTTGAATAAGAAACTCATATATCTGCAAGCCCAACTGTCTTATTCAGTATCTTAGCTCCAGCATCTAGTGTGGTTTCTTGGCACAATGAATGCTAGAGATATTTATTACACTGAAATGAATATCTTGAGTCACTGGTTTCATGTAATAGTCTTAGAGCTTCTAGGTTAAGAAAGCCACAGGCTCTGGGTTAATTACTGTGTTTTTGACCTAAGAAAGTTACATTAGGCTATATCAAGTGCTCTATTTTACTTCACCTCAATTTTGTTTTAATTTGTACCTATGTTGAGGTCACAGCCTAGTTCACCAGCTAAAGCCAGATGTTTCAGACTGTGGGAATTCTCAATGCCTTCTTCTACTTGGTGTAAATCCACAGTGTGCTCATCTCTTTCTAAAAAGGCTATGTGATATTTACTTCACTTTTAAATTTAAATGAATTTCCATAGTATATATACGTATGTACATTAATGCACTATCCTTGAGAAATTCACTACTCTCGTGTTACTCAGGCGCCTACTGGAATACTTTCAAGCACACTCAAGTTGGTTCCTCATTCTTACACTATTTCTAAAATCCAGGAAACACTTTATTATAATTCAGTTCCCCTCTGAAGACATAGAATCTTTCCAGATCATGATTTTCCTCACCAGAAGCAGGACGCATCATCTTCATGTATTGGAATCACATTAATTGACGTTTCTTAGCTATGATAATGGGCTCACGGCTGATGTCCTGATCAGTATTTGCTCATGGAACTCTTTGGTAACTACATATTTGAATAGTACATCACAGTGCTTCTTGCTCTGGCCCATGCTTTATAGAAATGCACCTCCTCTAAAACCACATTTATTCACTCAGTGACTAGTTTTAAGCTCCTGTGGAGCACACTTTGCTCTTCTCTCAGAAGGAAGGCTATAGAGCTCTCAAAAAGAGAGAAGTGGTAGGTCTGTGACAATGGCACGGAAGAAAGGAGAGGTGACATGTGGCAACTAGACTTCCTAGATGACAGTTGCAAAATAATTCTTGTCCTTTAACATGTAGCAAAGCCATGTACGTATTTGGGAGTCAGTAGAAACTTCCTCCCTTAGAACAGGCCTCTTTTAACACTCTCCAGCAGTTACATCTCCATGACTGCTTCTGCATGGTGAGAGACAATTTCTAGCATGTTTTAAACTTTTTAAATATTTTGTTCATTTTTATTTTTATTTGAGATACAGAGGGTGGAAGAGGGGAAGAAAGAGAAACAGAGAGAAAGCTCCCATCCTCTGGTTCATTCCCCAAATGTTTGCAACAGCAAGGGCTGGGGCGAGTCTAAGCTGGGAGCCTGGATCTCAAACCATGTCTCCTACATGGTTAGCAGGGACCCAATTACTTGAGCCATCATGGCTGCCTCCCAGAGTCTGAATGAGCAGAGAGCCAGAATCAGGCACAGAGCTGGGACTTGAATCCAGACCCTCTGATACGGGATGCAGGCATCCCAGCTAGAGTGCCAAGACAAATGTTCAACCCACAAAATATTTTTATAAGATTTAGAGAAAAGGCCGGCGCCGCGGCTCACTAGGCTAATCCTCCGCCTAGCGGCGCCGGCACACCGGGTTCTAGTCCCGGTTGGGGTGCCGGATTCTGTCCCTGTTGCTCCTCTTCCAGGCCAGCTCTCTGCTGTGGCCAGGGAGTGCAGTGGAGGATGGCCCAAATGCTTGGGCCCTGCACCCCATGGGAGACCAGGAAAAGCACCTGGCTCCTGGCTCCTGCCATCGGATCAGCGTGGTGCGCCGGCCGCAGCGAGCCGGCCACGGCGGCCATTGGAGGGTGAACCAACGGCAAAGGAAGACCTTTCTCTCTCTGTCTCTCTCTCTCACTGTCCACTCTGCCTGTCAAAAAAAAAAAAAAAAAAAAAAGATTTAGAGAAAGAGATGTTTTATGGACCATCTAGAGCCCAAGTCTCCTAAGTGGGTATGAAAATCAAATTTATTTAAAAGCAAAATAAACAAAAATCACAAACCTAAATTTAGAACAAGTCTATAGTATAGCTTAGAATAAAATAAAAAAATAGTTGAAGATAAAAGGCATTAAATTGTGCTGAGAGCGTCTTGTAATTGTTTACCGTTGTCTGCCCAAGCTGTCCCTACCCACACACCTGACACACACATACACTCTGGGCACTGCTATCTCATAAAAACCTCTCTCACTCAGTAATCTTCTCTAGTATCTCCACAGCCTTGCCCATAAAACTACCTTCCTCCTCTTTTAAATCACTCTCTGGGCACACGTAAAGACACTCAGCAACATTATAATTTTCACCCTTAATAATAAGGCACACTGCTGTTGGTGGTAGTATCCACATGCATGTATCTGATAATCTCTCACTACGAAACAGCCCACTCACTTAGTATAAACAATAGGCAAATGATTTATTCTGTTTATTCCCCATATTCATATTTTATTTATTATTGTAATTAGCTTGATGCACATCAGAATGATAGCATGCCATTTGCATTTTCTGAGGATAAGTGTCTGGCTTTTTCTCATTACCTTTAGTTACTCATTAATAAATTTCACTAAAAAGTAAGAGTAGGGCTAGGTTAAAGGTAGAATCTGTGTACTATCTACACAAATCTTCCGTAACTGTAAAAATGATGTAAAATGGAAGAGAAAGGGAAAGGAAAAACAGAGGAGGGATGCGAGGAGGGAAAAAGAGAGAGTGAAGGAAAAATGTGTGGCTTGAGTACCAAGAGACAACAAACCTTCATACATTAATGGTGTGATCATTATGTTTGCATTTGTGTGTGTGTCTGATGGTCTACAGCAATCCATTTTAAGTACTGAGGTATATTGTTAATTAGGACTTACGCACCTCCAAGTCAATTCAATTTGGTTTATTAATGCATAATTCAATATTGTTATGTATAGCAGAACACTTAAAAGGATTTTAGAGTTCTGTCTTCTGATGTGGCCTGAAATATTGCAAGAAAACACCCACTGTCAAGTGAGTGAAAATGAATAATTATGGGAGCCCTAAAACCCCACAGTTGAGCAGACAAGACAGCTGCTATTATTAAGCACTCCAAATTGAAAGTATGGATTCTATCATTACAGGAACAAAGACAGTGCTGTGATAATTATGGAAATGCTATAGCTTCCATTTTTGCTAATGTTTCTGGCAGAATATTTAAAGCCGCAAAAGGTTAAGATAGAGAGCTCAATTTCTGTATCTTGTTACTCATTTAGATGGATGCATTTTTCTACCAATTGTGGTCATAACAGAGCTTGCAATCCCTGCGACATCCTGATAAGAAAGCACCGATTTGAGCAAGAAATTAAATGATAATAAACATAGTGTAGAGTCAGTGGGGGTGATATTGTTTAATGTCAGTAGTGATTGAAACTACCTTCTAGATGACTGAAGCTTTGTTGGCCTCCTCTGTTTATATTAATTTCTCCTTTTCAAAGGCCATTATCTTAAATTGCATGTTATATAACTTGTGCCGCCTCCCTCCAGCCCACAGCACCACTTCTGAAGCAACTTGATGATGCATATTGTAGCAAAAAAAAAAAAAAAAAAATTCATTCCTAGGCTCAGCATCCAAAGAGATTACAATCTTGAGACTGTAATGGGAATGGATTAAACTTTGTACAATTTCCTTTTGTCATGTGAATTGAATCCCGTTGTGCTATTTTCTATACTCCTTTCAATCTTTGTCACAAAAATGATCTATGAAAGTGTTAGCCCTGCTTAAGCCTCCCTGGCCTGGTTTTAACTCAGCCAGAATCTTACAGTTTGATTGGCTCTGAATTTTCTTTTGCTGAGAAAACAAAGGAAGAAGACTGGGACAAACTCACTCAACAAATGACAGAACATGACAAATGTCATTATTCTTTGACTCAAGCAGACTTAACAAGGGCATTCAATGATCTTTATGTTGATCTCATGCAAAAAAAAAAAAATGAAAGGAAAAGGAAAACTTTGCAATATAAATAAAATCTTGTGACAGCAATTGCACCCCCTCTGCAAGAGGAAAAGCATAACATTAGGAAGGTCCTTCACTCTCAGTGCAGCTTCAGGTTTTCGGATTTCAATCGCAGATTTTTTTCTCAGATGTTAGACTTTCCACATTTTCATTATCTCTGTTTAAGATAGAGTCATTCAAATTTTGATGTTGTCCACTGACTTTGATATTGCCTTGAATTGACCAACGCCAGGAGAGAAAACATAAACATGCTTATTAAGAAGGAGAATAAGAGAATCGCTTCCTCAGAACTTGATTTTGTTTTGATCTCTAGAGTGTCTTTGATGTCAGGCAGAGCTGCTGCATGCAATGCAATCTTTGCTACTTTGGTTGCATGCAAATTAAACTGACTTAGTTGAAGTTTAAAAGCAAAATTTTTTGCTACTTATTTTTATAACTATTTCAGGAAATCCCATGACTACAGGTAAATAACTAATTTCCCCAAATAAAATCCATAAAATTTGCTACATTATAGTATGCCAAGATTTATTTTTAAAAGACCTACATGTTTTGACTTAGATGAAACCTAAAATTGTTTATCTTTTGTTATGTGGCCTTCAGTGGCTTTGTCTATCCTGATTTAGAATAATTCATTTGTAGATATGTGCATTTCAAGTGGCAAAGTGCATAAGATTAGGGATCAGGAAACCAAAGCTAGAAATGATAAAATCTTGACTTGGTGAACTATTTTCAACCTATGTTATCAGAGATCAACATTATCTATCAGATCAAAGTTTTGCTTGTGCTTTTTTTCTCATGGCCAACTCCAAAAGAGCTCATGAGATGCTGGTCCTATAACAAGTCACTAGATGGATTGCTGAATGTTCCTGAACAGAGAGCTTGGTTGTATACTTACATACTGCTTCTGATGACTTAAAATCTGCAGTAGGTACAGGCTAATCAATTAAATGGTATCCGAACCAATGATCACAAATTGACCTAAAGGGTATTCCATTCAGAACTCATTACTATCCCTATGGGATTTTCCCTAAAAATAAAAATTAGTAGGATTTACAGAGCCAACTAAGAAAATTAACCAAAGTTTATAGGTTGCTTGTTCTGTGTTATGTGCTTCATGAGCTCCTTATAGCTCTGTGCCATAGGTAAAGGGAATACTATTATCATAGTATTTTATAGAAAACTGAGGCTTGGAGAAGATACATATTTTACCCATCTTGGCAAAGCTAGGAAGCAGGCCATCTGGGTCTAGAACTGCTGCTTAGCCACTAATTTTGTAGCTTCTCTTCACTAGCCCACCACGTTATATCAGTTTACCTTATTAGCTAACAGGATTAGTTATTCAGAGCCTTCTGGAACTTTAATTGATTTTGACTAAACCTTCATTTAAACAGCTATATTGGGCCTACCAATTTGTTCCTAAGTATAGATTCCTATTAATGTGCACTCCTGGAGGCAGCAGGTGATGGCTCAATAAAAATACCTGCCACCAATATGGGAGCACTGGATTGAGTTTTTTGTTCCTGGCTTTGATCTGACCTAGCCCCAGCTGTTGCAGGCATTTAGAGAAATTGCAGATTGGAGGTATCATCTGTCCGTTTCTCTTTCTCTACTTCAAATTAATTGACTCATTTAAAAATTTAACTTATGTTCTTGATAGGTATTGAAACAGTATGATTCAGTGCAGTTTCTATATCTCTGCAAAAGGTTTAGTCACTTTTATTTATTTCAGGCACCAAGGCATCCCATGCACTGCCACAGTAAAAGAAAAGAAACAGGTAGCTTTAAAACTAGGTAGAGATATTGATATAGATACGGGTATTAGATCTACCATCTAAACAAGAAGGTGGAAAATTGCTTTTTTTCCAATACTAAGTCAGAATCTGAAAAACAATTTTAATTTAAATTCACATCTCTCAATCTTACAGCTAAACTACTCACTGTGCTCCATCATTTTGGGTTGTAATGCCTAGCATCTGCTTGGACACCTGGGACAGTCTCCTTTTAATAACATTCTGATCCTATATATTGTTGAGAGTTTTTTCTTGGTTTGTGGACTTCCCTGGTGCATTGTGTGACTTTCTGGTTCATCAAGATTATCTGGAAACAGAACCACATCAATGCATAGAAGCCCTTTGGAAACCAATGTTTCCATTAAGTTGTTTCTTCACTTCAGAAATTTCTATAACTTCTGAGGTACGTTGCCACTTCAGTAATTGCCAAAAATCTGCAACAGAGATTAGCATTTTCTGGTGCTCTGGCTTAAAATGAAGTTACATCTCAACAGGCTCATCCTAAGTTTATAATAACATCCACTTGAAAACATAGTTAGTTCATCTAGCCCACCAAACACCACAAGTTAGCAACACAGTGCACTGTACAGTTCTTGACCCTCATGATCACCTGGCTGATTGGGAGGTCCTGTTCCTTACCACTGTCCAGCATAAGGAAAGAATATTGTAAAGTGTATTTTAGCTTATTAAACGGTCAAAATTCAAAATATTATTGTTGTTGAATGCATATTTTGTGTTCATATGATCACACAGTTCAATTGTCATAAATTAGGAACTGTCTATATTTCAAAACATGGTAGTATAATACTAGTAGTCAATATGCATAATAAATATAAATAAATAGACTAAGATGTTGTCACTTAGAGACATGATTTATTCCTCTTTAGAACTGGGAAGTGATGGTTAGTACTGAGAATGGTACTGGCTACTTAGGGTAGTTTTAGAATTTATAGAGGACGTTTTCTGATTATATCAGTGATGAGTGTGTCCACGTATTTAGTGAGTGATGGACCATGAATGCTAAGTATCTTTGCAAGTACACAGACTTTCTCATGCAAATTTTAAATATCTTCCTGGGCCTTTAGGTGCAGGTATCAAATGGAATCTTCTACTCTAGCTGTGCAAGTTGTTTTCATAAAATTTCTTTAATTTTTAATTCTTGATATTATCAATTTTAGAATATTATGCTGATTTTTAAAATTCACATTACTTGTTTTGTCATCTATTAAGTTCACTTTAGAAAATTAAAAATTATATTAAAATATTGGTTATAATTTTTTATCTGATAGAGCTGAGATCCATAAAGTGAGAAATGAAGGCATTAGAGTCAGTAGAAAAGAATGAATACTAAGTCTCAGAGAACTCTAAACTACAGCATGTCCAACAAAGTGTTAGGAATATTTATAAGGGTGGAAATTTCTGATGTCGTGTTTCAGTGCCCAGGTTTGATTTTAACACCTTAACCTTCTTAGCTGTCTTTGTGAACCAGGGAGTTAGATGTTGATCTCAGTATTGTTTTCATAGTTTCTAAGAGTGCAGTTTAGAATTGTTCAGGGAAGAGTTTGTCCCTAATGTTTGTCTATGCCAAGTTTTTGTTGTATATTGAACATAGTGTCACAGCCTCTTGAGAATTATTCACAAAAAGTTCCAAGTTAGAATAACATCTAAGAAATCAGTTGAGAAACCCTTGCTTTAATAGCTTTAACTTCGAAGGATTTATATGCCTTTTCATTTCAGTCCATCTGGGCTCTATGAGTGAAGTCTTGCCCAAAAATGTGACCTTTGAGTAAGTTTCAAATACTCAGTGGGCCAGTGGGAACAAATGTTCATAAGCTTCAAAGAACTCTCTTTTTAGGGAACAATCAAGATGAAGGCACATGTCACCATCCCTAGTGGGACTCTGTCTGTCTTCTTAATAATTCAATCACTTGTGTAATTATAACTTACAATGTACTCACCTTTTGTGTCCTGCTTTCTTTTTAAACAAATATGGGCATCTAGCTATGTACTACGGCACTGCCTTCAAAGAACATCTTTTTATCAGCCCTATTTTCTTTAAAGCCAAGGGATGATTAATGCAGACAAAATGTAGCTCTAGAGAAAATATCTTACTAATTAAAATACTAAACTCAACCCCACAATAAGATTATTTCTAAATAGTAGCATAGTAGTAATCTTTCTACAAATAGAAATGGATTTATGAAATGTTCAATAACTTTTTTAAAAGAATAAGTGAAATAATTAAGAAATGAATGAACCTCTAGAATGATTGCAAACACTACTAAAAACTAGTGTTTTTAGAAGTTGGGATAAAACATAAAGAAGTTTCCAAATATAATTTTTCTTATAAAAATATCATAATTAATTATACAAATGTATATAAATCACCATAAAGCTTAAATGTATTTAGTGCTTTCCATGTGCCAAGCACTATTTATATTATATTAAACTCATTCAATTCTCACAAATATGAGTTGAGGATCTCATTTTACTATGAAAAATCTTGTTATATCACTTGCCTAGGTCACATATGAATTTCAGATTCAGTAAAATACAAATTCTATCAATTGAGCTAATGTGTGAGATCAGATATAATGGTGAAAATGCGGAATTACAGCCTTGTAATGAGTAAGACTCTTCAGAAAATACCAAATTTTACAAAGGCTGTGATGATTTTGAACTGTACTACAGACCCCAGGGATAGGATTATGGCCATACCTGTGGGAGGACCAGAATCAAGAATAAGGAAGCTGGGGCCGGAACTATGGCATAGCAGGTAAAGCTACCTCCTGCAGCACCAGCTTCCCATCTAGGTACCAGTGTGAGTCCCTGATGCTCCACTTCCAATCCAGCTCCCTGCTAATGACCTAGGAAAGCAATAGAAGATGGCCCAAATCCTTGGGCCCCTGCACCCATGTGTGAGAGCCAGAAGAAACTCCTGGCTCCTGACTTCTGATTGGAGCAGCTCTGGCTGTTGCAGCCATTTGGGGAGTGAACAGCATGTGGAAGACCTCTCTCTCTCTCTCTTTCTCTGCCTCCATCTCTCTGCAACTCTGCCTTTCAAATAAATAATAAATAAAAAATTTTAAAAAGTAAGTCAATTTCCAGGAATCCAATAGGATTTTTTTGTTTGTTTCTTATATTTGCCTGTGGCTGCTTGGCTGCAGCATTCCTTTTTTTCTGTTCCACAGTTTATGTGACCACCCACAGCTTTCAACACAATTTACTATCATTCTAGTCACAAAAGGCAGTTAACATTCAGTTCAACTTTCAAATTCCTGAAGAAGGACCTCTAATTGTCCAGATTCAGTCAAGTGACCACTAATGTTGAGAGTCTGTAAATCTTACATTTCGGCTATCTGCTATATGGCTGTGAGCCACGTGGAACCAATATGGTCGCTGGGAGCTGCTTCTTTAACCATGTGGAACAACAGTCTCCAGACTTTCAGAAAGATACCCTGTTGGCATCTATTTAAGAATGGTGCATTCGGGATGGATGTTTGATGCAGCAGTTAAGATGTCACTTGGAATGCCCACTTGCCATACTGGGGGGCCTGTGTTCAAGGCCAGCTCTGGTTTGTATTCCAGTTTCCTGCTAATGTATATCTGGAAGACAGCAGGAGATGGTTCAAGTGCTTGGGTCCCTGTCACCTATGTGGGAGACCAGGATCGAGTTCTTAGCTCTCAGGTTTGGCCTCCTTTAGTCCTGGCTGTTGCAATCATTAGAGGAGTGAACCAGTGGATGGAAGATATCTCTCTCTCTCTCTCTCTCTCTCTCTTTGCCTTTCAAACACATTTAAATAATGGCACATTTAAGACATCAAATATTCAAGTGATAGACTTTTTCTTGTGCTAAGGTATGTCCTGTCTATATCTTGTGCACACAAACACACACACACACACACCTGTTCTATTGTGTGTAAAATTATTTTAATGAATTTGGGTCAGATTGTCAGGTTTTTTCTTTCAGGAACTATACTTGATCAGCTTATCAATATATATAGTATTGCATTAACATTAAGCCAGCTGATAGGAAATAGATTACAATGTTGGGGCTCAGAAAACAATACCCTAAAATATGCCACTTTGGACTTTACACTGAGATCTTCTGGGTAGCAGCAAATGGAGGAAAGGACTTTCTTTGAAGTCCCTTTATCTACAAAAAGATAAGATTCACCAAAGAGGAACACAATTCCTTCCAATCTTCTTACTTCAATTGTGTTAATCAAGGAAGATTAAATTCATTTCACAGAGGAAAAGACCGAAAATCAAACACCACACCAGAGCCCAGAGGAGCTTGGGTTTCAACATTGACACTGCTCTGGATCTGTTCATTTACCCCACCCCTGAAAGGGGGCTCCAGATTCCCCTGCTTGCCTCTTTCCTGTGAAGAGGTATTTAAGCCTCAACTACCTGGTCTTTCTTTGCATTTCATATTTGTGCACACTGATACATTTGCATGCCTTTTCCTCTGGTAATCTGTTACTTGTCATTACATGTCAGCAGACTCAGCTACTGAACTTTCAGAGGGAAAAATTTAAACTTCCCTGCAATAACAATAGCAAAAACAAAGAAAGACCCCACAAACCTTAGCTCCCGTTCATTACAATGGAAAATTAGATGTGGTCAAGACTCATGACTGATCCTGAATGTAAACTCTCTCAAAAAACTAAGCTATATTGAGGTAGACATTGTGGTGCACTGGTTAGGCCACAGCTTGGGATGGTGACATCTCCTTTTGGAGCACTTGGGAATAAGTCCCACCTTAGCTTCTGATCCAGGTTTCTGCGAATGTGCTTGAGAGGAACCAGATGATGGCTCAAGTACTTGAGTCCCTGCCACCCACGTGAGCGACCCAGAAGTTTTTGGCTTCTGTCTTTACCTGAACCAGCCCTGGTTGTTGTAGGCATTTGGGAAGTGAACCAGGATGGTAGATTCCTCTCTCTCTCTCTCTGTTTCTCTCTCTCTCTTCCTTGACCCCCATGTGTATTGTTCTACCTTTCAAAAAACTAAAAATGAATAAATGTTTTTAAAAACAGGCAAAATTACATAATAAAATCATAAGCAAAGAACATTTCTTTCTAAATGAGGCAGATCTTAGACATGGGAGAAATCTCCACTAAGTTGTGTAAGATAAAAATGGAAAATTCTTGTTCTTCTGTCTCTTGTATGCAATTGTCTTTTTCAGAGCAAAAGTTGCCTTAGATCAAAGATGCCATTGTGATCCGATTAGAGTATTTCATACTTGTCCTCAATAAAATATTTGCAAATCTCTCTTTATTTAAATAATTTTCAAAAGGACCTTCTCCTTTATTCTGATTTTTATCATCAGATAATGATCTTTCACGTTCATGTGTGAGTGTTTGTGCATATGTGACATGTGAATTGTGGCTTAATTACTGTCAAAAATATATCATAAATGAAGACCTAAATAAGAGATGGAATCAAGAATCAGAAACTGGATAGAGATCAGAAGATCAGAAATGCTTGGGGCCAGCGCTATGGCATAGAAGATTAAGCCACTATCTGTTTTTCTGGCATCCCATACAGGCATCAGCTTGAGTCCTGGTTGCTCCACATCTGGTCCAGATCCCTGCTAATGTGCCTGGGAAAGAAGTGGAAGATGACCAAGGTCCTTGGGCCCCTGCATCCATGTAGGAGACCTGGAGCAAGTTCCTGGCTCCTGACTTCAGCCTGGTCCAGGCCAGGCCATTGTGGCCATCTGGGGAGTGGGCCAGCAAATGAAAATCTCTCTCTCTCTCTCTCTCTCTCTCCCTCTCTCTCTGTAATGCTTTCAAATCAACAAATCTTAAAGCACTAGAAGATGTATGACATAAGGAACAATGGGACAATATGTCTCCCACATTACTACTGGTATCAGAGTTCTCAGCTCAAGTGCAAACTGGTATGTCTAGAGGTGTCAGCCTGGATGCAAATACAACATCAAGATGTACCAATGTGAATACAGCATAGTGTGGGATTGCCAAGAACCCATCCCTTAGAATCAGGAAGAAGTGACCATGCACAACCCAGTAAAATAGTTGTGTAATGATATAAGAGTAATAATTCACAGATCTAGTAAGCAATTTACAGGTTACTGATAATAGATTTATATATTGTTATACTTTTATGGCAAATAATAATGGCACATCAAAGGAAGGGGTGCCTTCCTCCAATTTATGTAAAGTTACTATGTAGTGTAAAGTGGTACCAACTATCATGTTTGTAGGTAATATGAAAAAGCTAAAATCTCTCAAAGGAAGGCTAATTACTTAATCACTGATCAATGTTACCAACTGTATTTTCCAAGGACAGATAACATATTATGTTCTGATCAGGAAATCATATTTTCATCTGTTGCTCATAATCAAGGCAGACCACCAAGTTATCTTCATAGTGTTGGCTTGACTACTTATAATTTGTTTAAATAGATTTTGAGCCCACAACCTGATTCACAATAGCTAAAATTGTCATTTTCATGATAAAAAGTATTTCTGCCTTAGGATTTCATTCAAAATTCTAAAGAAATCCAATTGGACATCCTGTGAGAGTTTAGAATTTTTTTTAATTCCTTTAAATGAGTGACTGGTATGCTAGAGAGAGACTAAGGAGAGAGATTCACAGAACTGTAGGTTTTAGTAATCGGACTTGAGATGTTGAAGAGGGGAAGCTGAGGATGCCTTCATTAATAGTGCTTCAGGCACTTGGTTCCTATCAGCCCTGTTATGGGATTCATTAACTAATGGTTTATTTTATAATTTGAAGGCCAAGTGAAAGGTGAAAGAAAACTCCTGTCTTTTCCATAATGCTGGCTTGGAGATGTGCAAATTCCCATGGGAGACATGCAGCAGGTGTGAGAGCCTGGGGCTATTGCTGCTGTCTGTTGATTACTTTCTGTGTAATTTGAAAAGCTCTCTATTCCCACAGCTTTATGTAATATATCAACAGTAATAGATTCATAATCATTATTCAGTTTACTGGAGGTTTGGCCACTGTGACAGATGTCTTCTCAATTTCATGTTTCAGGCTCTTGAAGTTTTCTCCTTTCCTCTGGAAAATATCTTACATGAAAATCCAGCCTGATATATCTTCTCAGATGTTTGCATCCAATGGCAACTCTACTTATCAATCTCTAACTTCAAGTCAGAAGTTAATTAACTATAACAAGCCTAACAACCATCACTGACTCAGATTACTTTATACTCACTAGATTTTATGGCAGATTACTAGATCATGCATGGTCTAACTTTGGGGCATAATTTTGTTTTATATATTTGAGATGATGTATTTTTAAGCACCTTATTTTGTCTTAGGGTCTTGGAGGTTTTGTCTTTGTTTTTTGTTGGCTTTAGATTTTTGACTTGGAAATATTTCATCTCTAAATGGAAAATATGGGGAAATACACAAATATCTGCTCTAGTTTCATCAGTAACCGCATGATAGAAAAGATTGTACTACTTAGTACTACTGACAATTCTTGTAAAAGAAGCCCCACACAAAATTCTCATTCTCCACATTTTTATCTCTTATCCACCAGATTCCTGGTGAATATTGAAAAAAAAACAACTATATTTCCCTGTGTCTATTGTTTGTTTAAGAACTTTATGACAGAGGCCGGCACCATGGCTCACTTGGTTAATCCTCCTCCTGCAGCGCTGGCATCCCGTATGGATGCTGGTTCTAGTCCCGGTTGCCCCTCTTCCAGTCCAGTTCTGTGCTGTGGCCTGGGAGGGCAGTGGAGGATGACCCAAGTGCTTGGGCCCCTGGTCTCATGGGAGACCAGGAGGAGGCACCTGGCTCCTGGCTTCGTATCAGCACAGCTTCGGCCATTGCGGCAATTTGGGGAGTGAACCAACGGAAGGAAGACCTTCCTCTCTGTCTCTCTCACTGTCTGTAACTCTACCTGTCAAATAAATAAATGAAAATCTTTTAAAAAAAAAAAGAAAGAAAGAAATTTATGACATACATTCTTATAAACATGGATTTCAAACTCTATTGGTATCAAAATAAATTTACCAGTTGATTCCATTTCCGATGACCTATATGAAGTGCCTTTGTAAATTTAATATAAATATCCATGACATTATTTGAACTTGAACTCCTTTAGGGGGAAGGTGTTTGACATAGCAGTTAAGATGTTGCTTGGGACATGCACATCTCATGTCAGAGTGTCTGATTTCAAGTCTCAGCTCCAATTTAAACTCTAGTTTCCTTTTAACACAAACCCCAGGAGGCAGCAGGTGATGTCTCTAGTAGATAGGTCCCTGCCACCCACACAAGAGACTTGGATAGATTTCCTGGCTTCTGGCTTCAGACTGGTCCAGTCCTGGCTATTGTAGAATTTTGGGAGTGACCCAACAGATGGAAGATCTCTGTGTATGTATGTATGTGTCTGTGTTGCTCTGGCTTTCAAATAAATAAAAATGCATGCATAGGGGCTGGCGCCATGGCTCAATAGGCTAATCCTCTGCCTTGCGGCGCCAGCACACCGGGTTCTAGTTCCGGTCAGGGCCTGGATTCTGTCCCGGTTGCCCCTCTTCCAGGCCAGCTCTCTGCTGTGGCAAGGGAGTGCAGTGGTGGATGGCCCAAGTTCTTGGGCCCTGCACCCCATGGGAGACCAGGAGAAGTACCTGGCTCCTGGCTTCGGATCAGCGAGTGTGGTGTGCCGGCCGCAGCGGCCATTGGAGGGTGAACCAATGGCCAAAGGAAGACCTTTCTCTCTGTCTCTCTCTCTCACTGTCCACTCTGCCTGTAAAAAAAAAAAAAAAAAGAAAAGAAAAAGAAAAAGAAAAAAATGCATGCATAAATATTTCTAAAAATATATACACATCATACCCATCATTTCTTTTAAATAATTTTAAGAATATTAAAAGTAGACATAAATCAAAATAATGAGTTATATATCCATAAGAGACTGACTCACAGAAAGCAATCCTTCCCAGATTAAGTATTTTGGCCTTTTTAGTTTATTGCCAGATCATTCAGAAAATTTCAAGCTTTGAAACTTTGAGTTTAAATGCTTCTTGAGGCATCTCCCAAGCTGAACACTTGAGCCAGCTGTCTGCTGCCCAGGAACCTGCAGTGGGATGGGTAAGTCCACGTGTGTCCCAGGGCCAGGAGCCATGCAGAGTCCGGGGAGACACAGGCCCTGCACCTGCACAGGCTATAGAGGGGAAGCTCTAGGGTCTGCCCTTGTGGCATAGCAGGTGAAGCCCCAATCTGCGCCACCAGCATCCCATGTGGCCAGTTCATGACCCAGCTGCTCCACTTCTGATCCAGCTCCCTGCTATGGCCTGGGAAAACAACAGGAGCTGGCCCAAGTGATCGGGCTGTTGCCACCCATGTGGGAGACCTGGATGAAGCTCCTGGCTCCTGGCTTCAGCCTGGCCCAGCCCTGGCCATTGCAGCCATTGGAGGAGTGAACCAGCAGATGGAAGATCACTGTGTCTCCCTCTTGTAAATCTTTCACATAAATAAATAAATTGTAATTAAAAAATGCTTCTTGAAGAGCTTACAACATTTCTTATTAATTTGCATGTTTTCTTATGCCCTGAGAGTAAGTGGGTAGCAACCTAGAAAGAACTAAGAAAAATATATGCTTGGTATCAATCAGTCTGAAATTTCTATAAGCAATTCCATTTTCTAGCATCTGAGATCAATTTCTTATAATTATGCTCAGTAAAAGCCTGTTATACTACCACCTGCTAAGTTCCAAAGTTGCCTATTCTGGGGCCGACGCTGTGGCACAGCGGGTTAAAGCCCTGGCCTGAAGCGCCAACATCCCATATGAGCACCAGTTCTAGTCCTGGCTGCTCCTCTTCCAATCTAGCTCTCTGCTGTGCCCTGGGATATCAGCAGAAGATGGCCCAAGTCCTTGGGCCCCTGCACCCACGTGGAAGACCCAGAAGAAGATCCTGGCTCTTGGCTTTGGATCGGCTCAGCTCCAGCCGTTGCAGCCATCTGGGGAATGAACCAGTGGATGGAAGACCTCTGTCTCTGTCTCTACCTCTCTCTGTAACTCTGTCTTTCAAATAAATAAAATAAATCTTTAAAAAAAAAAGTTGCCTATTCTACCAACCATATTTTCCATTATCCTTTACTTCATTAGAAAGTATATCTAACTGTATTAAAATTAGCATTGAATTAAACTAAGAAAGACGCCTAAATGTTGATTTTCCCTTTTATGTATCAGAGATCTTGGGTCTAACTGGAGAGCCAAAAGCACATTTTGAATAAAAAACTATAGATACCCTGGAAGATAGAGGACTGTCAATCAGTAGACCAAAGGTAGCATGCCTCACTATTACATCCATGGACATTGACAATATCCTCTTGTTATAAGTATCAATTTCTTTATTTAAATTTCATATGGCCTTAGGCAATGCCAATTAATCTTTCTAAATGTTGATTTTTCTCATCTGTATAATATGTATAAAATAGTACAAAGTATGAGAGTTTAGTGCCAAGTTCTTGAACAGGAAACGCTGAACAGTATTACTTACCATACATGATAAGCATATACAGCATTTAGAAAAGTCAGCTTAATCCATTAGGACCTGGGTTAACTCTACTTCCTACAGCATAGAGAAAGAGTGCTCCAATAATAAACCTATGCATAAAAAAATGGAATATGAAACTCCATCACCAAAAGTCTACACTGAAGTGTGAGAAGACTCTTACTATGGATGATGAACAGATAAACCCCAAATCAGATGAATTGTTTTCTAAATGACCAGAAACCCTTTCAAGTAGAAGACTTGATTATTTTCCCCGAGTTTTGAATATGTTGGAGGGGAACTGAGAAGACTGCTAAAATAAATTCATGGATAAGGAAAATTACTCAACCACAAATTCTTAAAAAGAGGAAGAATTCCAGTTGTTCAATTCTTTCCCCTCCTAGGAAGTCTAGCTAGACATAGTTGGTTATCATAGCAGATTTATAAATAAACCTAGAGGTCAACCTTCCCCCATCCCTCCCTCACTACTTCTTTCCTTAGCCTCTGGTGACCATCATTTTATTTTTACCTTCAATGAAATCACCTATATTTTTAGACTCCACATATGAATGATATGTGCCTTTTTGTGTTTGGTTTATTTCACTTAACATAATCTCCAGTTCCATCCATGTTACTACAAATGACACGATTTCATGGTTTTTATGGCTGAGTAATATTCCATTGTGAATATGCACCACATTTTATTTATCTATTCATCAGCTGATGGACATTTAGATTTTTTGCTTTTCCTGGTTACTGTTAATAGATAAAGGAATGTAAATATGTCTTCCACAAATGATTTTCATTTCCCTTGGATACATATCCAAAACTGGTATTCCAGGTTCATAATTATAGTTTTAGTTTCCTGGGGAAATTCCATATTGTTTTTCACATGGTTGTAATAATTTACACTCCACCAACAGTGTGCAAGGGTTTCTTTTTCTCTAAATCCTTGCCAACATTTGTTATCTTTTGTCTTTTTGATAATAGCCAATATTACTGGAGTGAGATGATGTATCTGTGATTTTAATTTCTTTTTCCCTGATGATTAGTGATGTAGAGCATTTTTTTCATGTACTTGTCCATTTGTATGCCTTCCTTTAAGAAATGTCTGTTTGCATCTAATTCCCATTTTTCAATTGGATTGGTTTTGTTTTGCTTGCTATTGAGTTGTTCAAGTTTTTTTATATTAGCCTGGATACTAGACTCTTGTCAGATGTGTGTATTGAAAATATCTCCTCCCATTCTGTGTGGTGATTGATGAGTAGTAGCTTATATAAGCTTCATACGAGTAAATTTCTGGGATTCTAGGATGAAGATAATGCTAATTTATTGCATATGTCTCTGTAAAATGAATTACAAGATAGAATTTTTAGATATTTTTACTATAAAGAAATGCTAAATTCTTAAAAGGATAAATTTACTTAAAAGAACAAGTTACAGTGTATACTTGTAACGAAACATCACATTCTGCCATTCCTTTCAGCTACACTAAAAATGCACAGCTTAACTTCTGCTGAAGCTAGGACTTGTGTTTGATTAGACACAGTTTGCCCAGAAACAAGATGGTTATTAATGGATCAATGCTTCCCTTAATTTTAGGAAGACTTTTAGGTGACCTATGAGTCTATACTACAAAGGAATAAGATCTCAAAAAGTTTGTGGAAAAATAGAGTTAAAACATAAGCTTATTTCAGTGCAAAAATTTTGCAATCCATTTTTGTCTTCATAATGTATTTTATAACATTCATTTCCAATGACTATTTGAAGATCCCTTATAGCACTAAAAAGAATATAAGAGGTAGAATGAAAAAGATTTGAAGAAAGGGAAAAGGAATGCTTTAAAACAAACACTACCAATCCAAAAGTGCAGAGAACTACTCTTGCTCTATTTTCAGCTATATGTGCACATGGTTTATGTATACTGTCTAGCATTATTTTTTCTCTAAATTGTACTACAGTCATTTCTTTTAATAAAGAAAAAAAATCTCCTTACTTTTTTCCTATTTTAGATTGAATAATTCAGTGTAATGCTTCAAAAAGTGAAATCTAATCTCACATGACCTGTAAGGTCTTTTTGATCTGTACTCTTCAAGATGCTAGGAGTCTATGAAATGCTAAACATGCAACCCAAATCTGCCATGACCAAGTCGATTTCAGATTTCCATTGTTGCCACACTTGTGGACTAGATGGATATGGGCCTCATAGAGTGGTTTATAATTTATCCGGTTGTCTTCCTGTGCTTAATCTGTTTGTGGGAGTGACAGCTTGACATAATCACTAACTTCAAATAAGTAATTCCATTCACTATCAGTTTTTAATTTTATTTCCTCGTTCCTTTATTGATGCAGTAAAATGCTGGTTAATCTGCAGAGCCCAGGCAAGCCCAGTGTTGTCAGTATTAATTTCACACTACTGCATCTTCATGTTTGGTCCCATACAGTAATTAAAGGAAATCATTATAAAGTTGAAATTAAGCTGGAAGTATAATCTTTGGTTTCAGTTTGCATGAAGCTAATAGATGATACATACCAATCTTTATGATTTGCTTCACATAGCCAAGATCTTTCTTGTCTGGTAAAAATTTACTTGCATTCATGTCTTTGTTTCATACATCTATATCTCTCTAATTTTATGATGTGCAACTTTACCCCAAAAATCTCTTACAGACAAAAGGTGCTGTTCTTTTAATTTTACTTAGAAGATATGTTTGGTAAGAGCAGTGGTTCTCAAAATGTGGATATCAGAAGAGCAGCATCAAAATCACATGGGGTCTTGCTAAAATTCAAATTCTAACAAACCAGATACTCTGGAGGTGGGGCCCCGGAGATCTATATTTTAATAAGCCTTCTAAGTGACTCTGATGCCTGCTAGAGTTTGAGAACTACTCTCGTAGAGTTTTGTTTTGTTTTGTTTTGTTTTTGGACAGGCAGAGTGGACAGAAGGTAGTTGTAAGAGGGTTGATTTTAAAAGTCTAGTTGTGTCTTGGGGATCTCTCAATGCTTTTGGCTTGCCATGTAAT
This sequence comes from Oryctolagus cuniculus, assembly GCF_051225735.1. Taxonomy (NCBI): domain Eukaryota; kingdom Metazoa; phylum Chordata; class Mammalia; order Lagomorpha; family Leporidae; genus Oryctolagus; species Oryctolagus cuniculus. Next base: position 94,703,725 of record NC_142877.1, read on the forward strand.
CCTTTCTCTTCACAAATTCCATCCACTTCCATCATTAGATGCCAGACTGATGAGGGCATATAACTTCCAAATCTATGAGCTGGAAGAGACCTTCTTCCTTCAGAAGTAGATTTCTCGGGTGTTTGGGTTTTTTGTTTGTTTTTTTGTTTGTTTGTTTTTGTTTGTTTGTTTGTTTGACAGGCTGAGTTAGTGAAAGAGAGAGAGAGAGAAAGGTCTTCCTTCCGTTGGTTCACCCCCAAAATGGCCGTTACAGCTGGCACACTGCACTGATCCGATACCAGGAGCCAGGTGCTTCCTCCTGGTCTCCCATGTGGGTGCAGGGACCCAAGCACTTGGGCCATCCTCCACTGTCCTCCCGGGCCACAGCAGAGAGCTGGACTGGAAGAGGAGCAACCAGGCCAGAATCCGGCACCCCAACAGGTACTAGAACCCAGGATGCTGGGGCCGCAGGCAGAGTATTAGTCTAGTGAGCCACAGTGCCGGCCCTTGGATATTTGTTATAACGTTATATAACGGTGAATGCTACATACCATGCAAATGATTTCAAGCTTTCCCAAAAGTCATTTATTCTATATTTCTGGGCCATGGATTCTTTGTTATAGAAAAAGAATTGGAATTTCATAAGAGTTCCGTTTGTCTGAAAAGAGAAGTACAGTAAGAAATGACTTAACAGAATAACTAGTGTCACATTCAAATATCTAAGACAGCCCTTCAAGTGTCTGATGTTTATCAAAATATATATTTATCTAGAGTGCACAAGAGTCAGGATAATTTTATGTCATTATGGATTTTATCAGGAAACAAATATTAAAAGCTTAATTACTACCAAACAGTCCTCTGCAGATTGTTTTATGTGATAAGGGAAATTCTGACTCAAATTTTGATATTTTTAACCATTGGTCTCTTTTCTTAGATCTCTACAATCTATATGCCTCCATCTCCTACCCAAATCCAAATTCAGGGGTTAATTTTCCTTTATTATAAAAATAAATTGTAACTGAATATTTTTTCACCTAAACTGGGACAGTTTTGAGAGTGAAAGAAGGCACTATTAATAATCACATGGAGATTATGTTGTCACTAACTGAAGCGACCCTAAGCAAATGGGGAGATACAGTGACCCTGGCAATAACCATTACTTCCCTGCCTCCTGCCTGTCTCATTCGTTACACAATACAGGTACAGCTTCATGCATATCTGTAGTAATTTCACTGTTTAGCTCAAAGCTCTCATCTTAAGACACAGTAAAATTTAGGCTCTTTACTCCAATATTGAAGTGTCTGAAGGAGTTCAAGAATTTTAGTTTAATCATCTCCTCCAGTCAAGAACAACTACTTAATTTTCTAGGTGCAGTGCAAAATGAAAATGCAAGACCTTTTGTTCAAAAATTATTCCAAATTTCAAGAAGGCAATAGCAGTGTAATAATCCAAGTAGGGCCCCATAGAGCTGTACAGATCACATGTCCATGAAGCCTAGCCTGGCCTTCAATCAATCCAGAATATTTTCTGGCCCTTAACATGGCTGAAATCTCCCACCGTTACTCAAGTCCTCTCCAAATCCCTTTTCTCAATTTCTACCCTTTGAAACTTGTCATTTAAAGTTTGTCTTAGAAGCCATTTCTTCATTCAAAGCCATCTTGCTTCCACTGTTTGAAGTAATAATTTCTTTTTGAAAACCCCAAATCCTGCGCTGTTTGTATACTTCTTGTACATCGTGTTATATTTTCTATTGTGTTACTGTATTGTATTACCACCCTCACTATCTAGGTAGCTGTTCCACTTAGTTACCAAAAAGGAAGCAAGAAGAAATCTAAGAAAGTTTGCTGAGAGAATGTATTAATAAAATTTTAAAATTCACTTCCTTTCCAAATTTTGTTAATCCCAATTTTATCATATATTTTCTAGTATTGTCTAAGTATATTCCTATATCCCCACATAGGGGAAATTCTTCAATTTATCCATGTATGTATATAACCTAAAATTCTTCGTGTTTTTGTGCCTCATAGAGTAGTAAAATGCTCTTCACCATGCATGTGTAAAGTGTCAAGTAATATAAGTAATATAATAAGGACATTAAAAACATATAACATGATTCTTGCGAAGTCCAAGTATTAATATGTTCATGTTACAAGTGAACAAAGACCCAAAATCACACAGCCAGTGACAGAATCAGGACTCCATAATATCCAAATGTCTCTACCTGTCCCACCATACAATATTGCCTTCCTCAGAGTAGCTTGTCAAACCCTAAATTGTGGCAATCTGCCAATGTATCAATTCAGTAGGACTGTTAAAGTAAATAAGCAGGAGGTCATTGATCTGAGGCTATCTCCATCTTTGAGATCCTAGGTAATAAATCATGAATTTCACCTGATCACTAACAGCTGCACATCAACAAATCAAAACAGCCAACTGATCAGGCCATCCCCAAATAAGATAAATGCCTCATCACACCATGCCCAAGTAAGGTGAAACCCTGGCTGTAACCCTCAGTTTCTCACTTTCCTTCTGTGTTGGGCAAGTAAAAACTCATTTCTCATGCTGCTGGCCAAGAGCTCTCTTAAACTTCTTTGGTGTTAAGTTCTGCTTGACTCGTGAATCATTTTTTGCTCAAATAAACTATGTCAATTTTAATTAGTCTAAAGTTTTTTTTTTTTTTCAACAGGACTAAGGATAAGGCAATTCCACCAGTGCATCCATCTGGCTGCGTCTTTTCCCTACATTCCAGCTAACAAGATCAGGCACCCTAGGGATATGGTGGGTACCAAGGTCACAGTGGAAAACTGGGCACCCACATAATCTTGACCTCCTCCCCTTTGTCAGGAGACATGGATAAATTAGAACTTTGTGCTGAACCGGTAATGCTCTGTAGTCCTAAATGTTTGTTGGCTGAAAATGAATGGATAGAGATATTATAAAGCTCCTGAATTTCCACAGCTGACTCTAAGGAGAAACAAACCTCTAGGAATAACTCCTAGATGGAAATAAACACTCATAGCCCACCGAACTCCTCCACCTGAATTTGCCTCTGTAGGCAACGGCAATCTTTTTGTAGAACTCCAAAGTCCTGATTATAATATATCCTCAATTTGGAGTTCCTTGAAAGATGAATGATATTTACTCTGAACAATAATTTCTTTTTAAACTACTTATTTATTTATTTAAAAGGCGGAGTTGGGGCCAGCACCACGGCATACTAGGTTAATCCTCTGCCTGCGGCACTGGCATCCCATGTGGGCACCAGTTCTAGTCCTGGTTGCTCCTCTTCCAGTCCAGCTCTCTGCTGTGGCCTGGGAAAGTGGTGGATTATGGTCCAAGTGCTTGGGCCCCTATAACCACGTGGGAGACCAGGAAGAAGCACCTGGCTCCTGACTTCAGATTGGTGTAGTTCTGGCCGTTGTGGCCATTTGGGGAGTGAACCAGTGGAGGAAAGACCTTGCTCTCTCTCTCTCACTGTCTGTAACTCTACCTGTCAAATAAATAAAATCTTAAAAAAAGGCAGAGTTAAAGAAAGACACACACACACACACAGAGAGAGAGAGAGAGAGAGAGAGAGAGAGGTCTTCCATCCACTGGGTCACTCTCGTTCCCTAGATGGCCACAATGGCCAGGACTGGAGCAGCTAGAAGCTGGACCAGTCAGAAGCCTGGAGCTTCATCCACTTAACCCATGTGGGTGGCAGGGGCCCAGGACCATCTTCTGCTACTTTCCCAGGCTAATTAATAGGGTTCTGGATCAAAAGTGGATGGGCAGTCCGCATTGCAGGTATATGCCTAATACACTGTGCCACAATGCCAGCCCCAAGGATTCATAATTATGATTTGCCTAGTAACTGTGATGCCCCAAGAATTGCCCTCAGAATCAACACATTATCATTTGCTTTTGACAATCAGGAATCAGCTGAAGCTCAGGAGACAGACAATGAGAAAACACATTCAGTAATTATAAGATGCTCATTTTAGTGTTGTGGGTGGAAGTGAGAGTCTGAGGCCCCTAGGAAAAGGGGATAGGTCAAAACAATCAGAGGAGGAGTCATACCTAACTAACTAACTAGACACTTGCATCTCTATACAGTGTGGAGTTTCTCCTGAGTCAAGCAGTGCCCCTAGAATGAGTGGGACTTTCAACTCGTTCTTCAGAGATCCCACTTTCTCACTAGGTCCTGGGTTATCATGACACTGATCACCTCATTCTAAGGCAGATCTGAAGACAGCAAAAAAAGTCAGTGAGAGATCATTTCCTTTCTAACTCTTACACTGCTGCATCCTTCCAGTTCCAGTTCCAAAGTCAAATTTCTCTGAAATTTTCTCAATTCCCAAAGGGAATGTAAAGTGTGATAATAGAAAAAATAATATAGATTTTTGAATGCAGTTCAAATGCTATCTATCTGCTTGCTGCTGACTTTACATACAACAACTTTTAGGAGTTTCAAATATCAAATGTGATGATTCTCATCCAATCAGATTGGTAGGAGACTGTCCAAGGGTGGTGCTTAATAAATACTGGCTCTGGCCGGCGCCGCAGCTCACTAGACTAATCCTCCGCCTAGCGGTGCCGGCACACCGGGTTCTAGTCCCAGTCGGGGTGCCGGATTCTGCCCCGGTTGCCCCTCTTCCGGGCCAGCCCTCTGCTGTGGCCTGGGAAGGCAGTGGAGGATGGCCCAGGTGCTTGGGCCCTGCACCCCATGGGAGACCAGGAAAAGCACCTGGCTCCTGGCTCCTGCCATCGGATCAGCGCGGTGCACCGGCCACAGCGCGCCGGCCGCAGCGGCCATTGGAGGGTGAACCAATGGCAAAAGGAAGACCTTTCTCTCTGTCTCTCTCTCACTGTCCACTCTGCCTGTCAAAAAAAAAAAAAAAAATACTGGCTCCTTTCCCAGATTTTACTAATAATAGAATTTGAGTATATATTCCTTTCATCCTTTTTTGTGATAGAAACTGTTTTTTTTTTTTTTTTTAAGAAGGGGAGATGTGTAAGCCCAGTGTATCTTCTACAGTATACGTTCACTGCATGATAATTGCAAGGAATTAAATGAAATTAATTTATATTCATGGAAGAGGAGTGAACATTGCTGCAAAAGGCAAGTAAGTAATCATTAATATAGACAGTTTTCCAAACAAGCATAGAAATACATAAGTATACAAAGATGCTAATATCACTAATCATCAAGGAAATCAAAATCAAAATCACAATGAGATACAACCTCACTCCTGTTAGGATGGCCATAGTTTTAAAAAAATATAATAAATGTAATTAGGGATGTGAAAGAATTGGAACCCTTTTTTATCCTTTCTGGAAAAACTGTAAATTGATGCAGCTGCTATGTAAATTAAAATTAAAAATAGAACTACCATGTGATCCAGCAATTCCACATCTGGGTTTTATCAAGAAGAACTGAAAACAAGATCTCAAACAGATATTTGCACACTCCTACACACAATGTTCTTTTCAGCATTCTTAACAACAGTCAAGAGTGAAAACAGCCTAAATGTTTATGGGTAGGTAAATAGAGTAAAAAATCTGGTCTGTAATATACTTACAATGGAATACTAGTCTAAAAAAGAGGGAAATTCTACATTGTGAGACTGCATGGAAAACCTTGAGAATATCATGCTAAGTGAAATAAGCAACACACAGAAGGATAAATACCACTTGATTCCACTTACATGAGGTATTCAAAGTGGTCAGCTCATAGAAACCAAAAGTGGATTGACGCATGCTAGGGGCTGGAGGAAGGTGGCGATGAGAAGTTGCTCTCCGGCAGGTATAGAGTGTCAGTCATGCAAGGTGAAGGAGTTCTGGCAGTCTACTAGATAGTGTTGTACCTAGTAGGTGATTCCAAAAATTGTGGAAAAATGAAATTAAAAGAAAGATTTACTTTAATGTTAAAAAATTGAAATGCATGTGTAAACTTTCCATAATACACATTTTCCGTGAACTTTTAAAAGGTTGCCCATATATGATTTTTAAATTTTTTTGAGTAAAATTTATCATTTAATGCCATTTTCCACAAATTTTTGAAGTAGCTCCATATAGTTAACAATGTACCAGATGGTGAAAAATGGGTTGAGGAAATATATTTCATAGTATATGTTTTTCACCCCAGTAAAAATTAATGATCATTAAGTATCCATTGCTAGATTTCTAGTAAACTTTACATTGAATATTTTCTTGAAAAAACTTTTGAAGCAATAGAAATAATTGTAGCTCTCTTGATCTCTCTCTCTCTTACACTCTCCTCCTCTCTCTCACTCTCTTGCCCTCGCCTCACCCCCCATCCCGGGGCCTGTCGGGCTTCCCCCACCCGACAATAAACCTTTCCTCTAAAAAAAGAAAAAGGAATAATTGTAGTGCTTTGCTATTTTAGTGCCTTTGGAGTAAAGAAAGTGAAAGTGCCATCTTCTCTCATCGGCACTACCACCTAGAATATTTTTGACATGATCCAACCTGGAAATGTTCCAAACACAAGACCATATAGCTAATGGTTAAGATCTCAAACTCAGGAGGCAACTCTGTTTCTACTCTGCCTGGCTGTTTTCCTTTTAGCAAATTACTTGAGATTTTAGTGCATTCATTTATTCAGATGAAAGCACCTATAAAATAAAGGAAATAATATTTCTCCATAGTATTATTTTTTTTAATCCGGGGTCCCAAGCCCAGCTGCCTCAGCAACCTTGCTGTGTGACCCTGGGCACCTCACTCAACTTCTCTGGTGTCCGTTTCTTTTCTTTTTTCCTTTCCTTTCCTTTCCTTTTCTTTCTTTCTTTCTTTCTTTCTTTCTTTCTTTCTTTCTTTCTTTCTTTCTTTCTTTCTTCTTTCTTTCCTTCTTTCCTTCTTTCCTTCTTTCCTTCTTTCCTTCTTTCCTTCTTTCCTTCTTTCCTTCCTTCTTTCTTTCTTTCTTTCTTTCTTTCTTTCTTTCTTTCTTTCTTTCTTTCTTTTTCTTTTTCTTTTTTTGACAGGCAGAGTGGACAGTGAGAGAGAGAGAGAGAGAGAGAGAGAAAGGTCTTCCTTCCGTTGGTTCACCCCCCAAATGGCCGCCACAGCCGGCGCGCCGCACCGATCCGAAGCCAGGAGCCAGGTGCTTCCTCCTGGTCTCCCCATGCAGGTGCAGGGCCCAAGGACTTGGACCATCCTCCACTGCCTTCCCGGGCCACAGCAGAGAGCTGGACTGGAAGAGGAGCAACCGGGAGAGAACTGGCGCCCCAACCAGGACTAGAACCCGGGGTGCCAGCACCGCAGGTGGAGGATTAGCCTAGTGAGCCGCTGCACCGGCCTCTACATAGTATTATTAAAATGATTAAATGAGGTAACTTATTAAAGAGCTAACATTCAATAAGACTATTAGTGTTAATTGATATTCACAATAGGTAAAGGACACAGGTTGCAAAAGATTGTGCGTATATGTGTGCATGTAATAGATTTTTTTAACATATAGATTATCCTGAGGCAGCATAAAACTTACATTTCTGGCTATGGTCCAAATAAATACTACACAAAGCATTCATTTCATCAAATTCAAGTGCATTTTTAAAGAGGGTCATTTTTATCTTGTCATCTATAAGTTATAGTTTGTTAGGGTATTTTATATATGCTTTTTTCTGTTCTTATCTCCTCTCCTAATCTCCATTTCAATATCTAATGGAGTAGGTTGTCTATTTGTTTTAAAGACTTATTTATTTATTTGAAAATAAGAGTTACACAGAGAGAGGAAGAGAGGCAGAGAGACAGAGAGAGAGAGAGAGAGAGAGAAAGAGATTCTTCCATCTGCTGGTTCACTCCCCAGCTGGCTGCAACAGCCAGAGCTGCACTGATCTGAAGTCAGGAGTCAGGGGATTCTTCCAGGTCTCCCATGTGGGTGCAGGGACCCAAGGACTTGGGCCATCTTCTACTACTGCTTTCCCAGGCCATAGCAGAGAGCTGGATTGGAAGTGGAGCAGCCAGGACTCAAACCTGTGCCCATATGGGATGCTGGCACTGCGGGCGGAGGCCTTACCCACTACGCCACAGCAACGGCCTCGGTGTTGATTGTCTATTATAGGCTGTCTATGAATTTGTGTGTGTGTGTGTGTGTGTTTTGACAGGCAGAATGGATAGTGTGAGAGAGAGACAGAGAGAAAGGTCTTCCTTTTGCCGTTGGTTCACCCTCCAATGGCCGCTGCGGCCGGCGCGCTGCGGCCGGCGCATCGTGCTGATCCGAAGCCAGGAGCCAGGTGTTCCTCCTGGTCTCCCATGGGGTGCAGGGCCCAAGCACTTGGGCCATCCTCCACTGCACTCCCGGGCCACAGCAGAGTGCTGGCCTGGAAGAGGGGCAACCGGGACAGACTCCGGCGCCCCAACCAGGACTAGAACCCGGGGTGCCGGCGGCACCGCAAGGCGGAGGATTAGCCTAGTGAGCCATGGCGCCCGCCCCATGAATTTTTTTGAAGGAGTAAATATTTATAAACTTAAATTTGAGGAATAGGGCTATGAATATTTCCTCAAAAGATAACAGGATTGGCTCATTTCTCTCCAGGAATTTCAGATTCAGCATCCTGTAACTGGAATGTCTAAGTGCGATCTGCCTTCTGAGAACAGCTGATGGAAGAGTTTCTATTTTATAGAACTCTAACAGGAGGATTATAAAGAAACAGAGTTCACTTATTATGATTTCTTATTTTACCAAATAGGAAACTAAAGCATAAATTGACCTAGAGAACTGACTCATTGAGGACTCAGTCCAGGTCTTCTGGTTTCTATACAGGCTGCATTTAATCAAAATCCCTGGCATTACTACAGCGGGGACCACGGCTAATCTAACACTGGGGGGGAGGGGGGTAGGACTGTTTTTATCTATGGGGAAAGAAATATACATATATGTATATTAGCATTCATTCCTGTACCTTCTCAAAGTCTCTCCCTTCCTCCTTACTCCCTGTGAAAACATACACACACACATGTACATATACACACACATATACACAGTTTTACACACAGCCAGGGACAGCTTGCAAAATTCATCTGACCACCAGGGGGCCACCATGGGAATAGAAAAGCCTAGAACAAACCTGAATATGATACCCCTCATTTTGCTCAGGAAGCAATTCTGTGGATTACTAGAATATGAAAAATATTGCCTTCTAGAAACTGGAATCTTTGCTTTAATGACAGAGCTATAACAGCTTAAAAGTAATATGTTGATAAAATACAGTGTAGCAAAACTTAGATTCCATACTTTTTCATTCACTAACTGACTTCAGCATTATTTCCTTAACAGCAGCTAACTATTTTATCATTTGAAATAATTATTTTCAGGGTTGACATTGTGACAAAATGGGTAAAGCTGCACCAACAACACTGGCATTTCATACGGGCACCAGTTCTGGTCACACCTACTCCACTACCAATCCAGCTCCCTGCTAGTGACCTGGGAAAAGCAGAGGTGGATGGCCCAAAGGCTTGGTCCCCTGCCACCCAAGTGAGAGATGGAAATAAGCTGCTGGCTATTGGCTTCAGCCTGGTCCAGCCCTGGCCATTGCAGCCAACTAGGGAGTGAACCAGTGGATGAAAGATTCTCTCTCTCTCTCTCTCCTTTCTCTATAACTTTCAAAGAAATAAATAATTTTAAAATCTATTATTTTTCATTTTTAAAAAGATAAAACAGTAATACACATAGTTTATTTTTTTACGTCTTAGCATTTAGAACAGTATTTTAGTTAACTTAAAGAAGAAAATGAGACAATATCTGGGAAACAGATTAAAGAAATGTGGCCAGGGGAGATCCAAGATGGCTGAATAGGGTTAGCCACACCAACTTAAGTTGCTCTAGGATATGCAAAGAACAAAGGAAGGGCTATGTTTCCAGGGGTCTGACTGATGGAAGTTTTTGATGAGGAAGTGAAAAACAACCACAAGGACTCAGTGACAACAGAAGGAGAGAAGACAGACACCACTGCAGCCAGTGCTCAGTGTGGACAACGGCCTGTTGTGAGCCGCCATCTTACCACGTTAAGGCAGGAAGAAATTGGCACGTGCCTTTCTGCTCACAGTTTGAGCTGAGAGGGAATTCCACAGCCACCCACTGAATTTTATTTCAGCCTGCAGAGCTGACTGGGGTCTGAGCAACTGCTGAGTTTGGAGCAGGGAAGCTGCCTTGCTTCCTTCCCTTCCCCCATGCCCACAGGAAACAATACTCCGCATCCAAAAGTCACGCGGTGTGCCTCTGTTCTCCTGCCAGCATCATAGTCTGAGCCAGGGCAATGTATGGGACAAAGAACAGATCCCTTGCATCCTACAACTCCGGGAATTTGGGAGCATTAACCCCAAAGCTACACTCACATACTCTGTGTGAGCAAGGGGGATTCATTTTAGCTCTGGGGGCTAACAACAGAAGCAGCCCATAAAAATATCTAAATACCTGTTCCCACCTTGGAAAATATGGGTAATAACCCCACTGTATGTGTACATGCTGCAACACGAGGACTGTAACAATTTGGTCTAAATTTCTCAGTGCCACTGAGATGTACTCAACGGACATAGGGAAGAACCTACCTGCATCTCACCTCTCTTGACTCTACCCTCCAGAGTAAAATCTCCTGTATACCTTGTATTCACTCTGTAAGACTAGAACAGGGCCGACGCCGCAGCTCACTAGGCTAATCCTCTGCCTTGCGGTGCCGGCACACCAGGTTCTAGTGCCGGTTGGGGCGCCGGTTCTGTTCCGGTTGCTCCTCTTCCAGGCCAGCTCTCTGCTGAGGCCCGGGAAAGCAGTGGGGGATGGACCAAGTGCTTGGGCCCTGCACCCCATGGGAGACCAGGAGAAGTACCTGGCTCCTGGCTTCGGATCAGCGTGGTGCGCCGGCCGCAGTGCACTGGACACGGCGGCCATTGGAGGGTGCACCAATGGCAAAGGAAGACCTTTCTCTCTTTCTCTGTCTCTCTCTCTCACTGTCCACTCTGCCTGTCCAAAAAAAAAAAAAAAAAAAAGAGAGAGAGAGACTAGAACAGGATCCTGTCCACAGTCCACATCCTCTAGTCCTAGGACTAGGGCTGCTTGTATTATAAGCCACAGCACCACTGGACTCTCCTAGCAGGAACTGAGGAAGGGTCCATGCATATCACATAGTCCTAGAGCCACAGAAATTGATGCCACAAAGCCCCTGCAACACTCAGGCTTGCCAGTAGGAGAAGGTGTCAGCTACCAAGAACAAGGCCCTGGCTATCACATTCACCAAGGACACTGACACTGAGCTCCCTGTGCACCAAAGATACACACCCAAGAACACCCTCATTTATTTCAAAACCACATTTCTATCCCTACTAATCTCAACAGACTAGTCCACTGTGTCAATTATAGACACAGCTGACATAGATTAAGGCAAAAGAAATCACCAAGAGACTACACACCTGGGATCACCTAAAACCAAAGCAAAGCAAAAAGCCAAGTGATATCCTGCATTGCAGCTAGACCAGAAACTCTTTTCCAATAAAACCAACTCCATAAAGAATAAGGGATAAATACACCATATAAGCAGATGCCAATGTAGGGACACAGGAGATATGAAGAAACAAGGTAGAACGATGCCTCTAAAAGAATCCAATACTTCTCAAGAATTAGATCCTGACCTGAAGGAAATAGATGAAATGACAGATACAGAATGCAAAATAATGACTGTAAACTGAGATGCAAGAGAATACAGAAAGACAGATTAAAGAAATGAGAAAATCAGTAAGTGACATGAAGGTAAATATTACCAAGGATGTACAACTCATTAAGAAGAATCAACTAGGGGCCAGCACTGTGGAGTAGAAGGTTAAGCCTCCTTCTGTAGGCTGGCATCCCATGTGGGTGCTGGTCCGAATCCTGGCTGCTCCACTTCTGATCCAGCTCCCAGCTAATGCTCCTGGGAAAGCAGCCAAAGATGGCCCAAGTACTTGGGCCCCTGCACCCACATGGAGACCGACCCAGAAGAAGCTCCTGGCTCCTAGCTTTGGCTTGGCCTAGCTCGAGCAGTTGCAGTCACCTTCTACTCTTTATTTCTGCCTTTCAAGCAAATAAATAAATCTGAAGAAAGAGGAGGAGGAGGGGGAAAAGGAGAGGAGGAGAAGAGGAGGAGAAGGAAAATAGAAATTTGGGATATGAAATCTTCAAAGAGTGAAGTAAAAACCATGAATAAGAGATTTGACAGCAGAATAGACCAAGAGGAAGAAAGAATTTCTGACCTCTGGGACAAGAATTTTGAAATAAAACAACAAAACAAAAATGAAAAAATATGGGATACCATTAAATGACCAAATATTTTCATTCTAGGTATATTCCTGAAGGAGAAGAAAGCAAAAAGCATGGAGAATATACTAAATAAAATAATATTTTAAAAATATCTTGAAAGAAACTTGGACATCCAGATACAAGAAGCTCAAAGAACCCCAAGCAGACTCAACCTAAAAAATTTCCAAGGTATATGGTTGCCAAATTGACAAAAGTTAGAGACAAGGGTCACTGTGCACCTACTCCCCATGTAGGATCTCTGTCCTTAATGTGTTGTACTATGTGAATTAATGGTAAAACTACTACTCAAACAGTACTCTATACTTTGTCTGTGTGGGTGCAGTTAGTTGAAATCTTTACTTATTAGGCCGGCGCCGCGGCTCACTAGGCTAATCCTCCGCCTAGCGGCGCCGGCACACCGGGTTCTAGTCCCGGTCGGGGCGCCGGATTCTGTCCCGGTTGCCCCTCTTCCAGGCCAGCCCTCTGCTGTGGCCAGGGAGTGCAGTGGAGGATGGCCCAGGTGCTTGGGCCCTGCACCCCATGGGAGACCAGGAAAAGCACCTGGCTCCTGGCTCCTGCCATCGGATCAGCGCGGTGCGCCGGCCACAGCGCGCCGGCCGCGGCGGCCATTGGAGGGTGAACCAACGGCAAAGGAAGACCTTTCTCTCTGTCTCTCTCTCTCACTGTCCACTCTGCCTGTCAAAAAAAAAAAAAAATCTTTACTTATTATATACTACGTTGATCTTCTGTATATAAAGATAATTGAAAATGAATCTTGATGAAGAATGGGATGGGAGAAGGAGTGGGAGATGGGATGGTTGTGGGTGGAAGGGAGGTTATGGGGGGGAAAGCTGCTATAATCCAAAAGTTGTACTTCAGAAATTTATATTTATTAAATAAAAGTTTGGAAAAAAAGACAGAAAGAGAAAAGTGTCAAGTTACATATAAAGCAAAACCAATTAGATTAATACCAGATTTCTCAGCAGAAATCTTACAGGACAGAAGAGAGTGGAATGATCTATTGAACATCTTAATAGAAAAAAATTTCCAACTGTGAATATCATAGCCAATGAAGTGATCTTTTAAAAGTGAAGGAGAGGGGCTGGCACTGTGGCATAGTTGGTTAAATCAGCACCTGCAATGTTGTCATCCCACATGGGTGCTGGTTTGAGTCCGGCGGTGCCAGTTTGAGTCCAGCTGCTCCAGTTCTGATCCAGACCTTTGCTATGGCCTGGGAAAGCAGTAGAAGATGGCCCAAGTCCTTGGGCCCCTGCACCCACATGGGAGAACCAGAAGAAGCTCCTGATTGCTGGCCCCTGGCTTCAGATCAGCTCAGCTCCAGCCATTGTGATCATCTGGGGAGTGACCTAGTGGATGGAAGATATCTCTCTCTCTCTCTCTCTCTCTCTCTCTCTTTCTCTCTCTCTCTCTCTAGTTCTGCCTTTAAAATAAATAAATCAATATTTTCCATGTCAGCAGGAAGTAGCTCTAAAGACAGATCATCCTCCATCTACCCCTCCTGGACTTTTGGGACTAATGTAATCCCATACAACTCCTGCTTTATAAAAAACAAAAGGGGGGAATGTTAGGAAACTGGCACAGTTTTAGCCAGGTGGCCGCATGGCTCAGCTACCTGTGCCAGGCTCCACCCTCATCCTAATGGGATTCGCTGCTTCTGCTTCCCTGCCTGCCCTCGGGCAAAGCTTTAAAAGGACCTGTTCCTGAACATGTGCTCTCTTGGTTCCTCTCTCTAGCCTCCTCCTCTGGTCTCTTGGCTCTCTCTCTCTTGGCTCCTCTCTGCTCTCTCCTCTCTCTTGGCTCCTCTCTGCTCTCTTCCCTCCTTGCTAGCTCCTCTCCTCTGTTTCTCTCTTATACTCTCTTTCTCTCTCTTTCCCTTCGCCACCCCTTCACTCCAGTCTGTTGGGTGTTCCCCAGTAAACACTTTCCATTAAAAAAAAAAGTGAAAGAGAAATAAAGTATTTTCCAAATAAACAAATGCTGAGATGATTCACCACCACCAGATCAGCCTCACAAAAAAGAAGGAGGAGGACAAGAGGAGGAGGCAAGAATGAAGGGCATTCTGTGTTAGAAGTAAACATCATGAAAACACATGACACTACCAAATTCACTAGCAGAGCATGTCGAATCATTATCCAATCAACAAAATGATAGGTTTTGTTCTCATTTATCAATGTAACCTTGAATATAAATGGATTAAATTCACCAACCAAAAGACTTAGGTTGTCTGAGTGGATTAAAAAAAAAAAAAACAGAACTCCACTATCTGCTGCTTAGAATAAATTCACTTCACAAAGATATACACAGACTTAAAGTGAGGTCTGGAAAAAGATATACTAGGCAAATGCAAACCAAAGGAGAGCAGGTATAGCTACCCTGATATCAGATAAAACAGAATTTATATCAAAAGCTGTAAAAAGAGATAAAGAATGAAATTATGTTTTTATAAAGTGGTCAATTCATCAAGAAGACATAACAATCATAAACATATATACACTCAACACAAGACCACTCAAATATATACAGAAAATGCTATTAGACTTAAAGGTAGAGAGAGACTCCAATATTATAAAAGTGGGTGATTTTAACACTCCACTTTCATCAATGGATATATTATCCAGGCAAAAATAATCAATGAAGATGCATTAGAGTTGAAACACAGTATTGAGCAAATGGACCCAACAGACATTTACAGGACATTTCACCCAGCAGCTACAGAATATACATTCTTCTCATCAACACAGGGGATTTTTTCTAGGCTAGACCACATATTAGGTCTCAAATCAAGTCTCAGCAAATTTAAAAAGATTGAAATCATACCATGTATCTTATAAGATCATAAAGAAACAAAACTAGAAATCAACAAGAACTATAGAACACTCACAAATAATTGTAATTTAAACAGCAATATACAGAATGATCAATAGGTCAGAGAAGAAACTAAAAAGGAAATCAAAAACTTGCTTGAAATAAATGAAAATTAAAACACAGCATATCAAAATCTGTGAGATTCAGCAAAAGCAGTATTAAGACTGAAGCTTATAATATTAAGTGCTTATATTAAAAAAAGAGAAATGCCTCAAATTAAACCTCCAGTGATGAATCTTGAAGACTTAGAAAAACAAGAACGAATTAAACCTCAAATCACTGAGTTGATAAATAATAAGGATCAGAAGAGAAATAAATGAAATTGAAAACAAAAAAATAATACAAAAGATCAACATAACAAAAAGTTGTTTTTTGGAAATATATAGAGAACAGATACATCTCTAGCCAGACTAACAAACAATAAATGATAAAATACGGGGCCGGCGCTGTGCTGCAGTGGGTTAACCCCCTGGCCTGAAGCGCCAGCATCCCATATGGGCACCGGTTCAAGACCCGGCTTCTCCGCTTCCTGTCCAGCTCTCTGCTATGGCCTGGGAAAGCAGTAGAAGATGGCTCAAGTCCTTGGGCCCCTGCACCTACATGGGAGACCCAGAAGAAGCTCCTGTATCCTGATTTTGGATCGGCACAGCTCCAGCCGTTGTGTCCATTTGGGGAGTGAACCATTGGATGAAAGATCTCTCTCTCTCTCTCTCTCTCTCTCTCTCTGCCTCTCCTCTCTCTGTGTAACTCTGACTTTCAAATAAATAAATAAATCTTTAAAAAAATAAATAAAAGATAAAATACTCAAAATTAGAGATGAAAAAGGAGACATTACAACTACCATTACTGAAATACAATGGATTATTAGAAACTACTATAAATTATTACTTGCTGATAAACAAAAACCTCAAAGAAATGGATAAATTCCTGGATTCACATAACATGCCAAGATTAACTCAAGAAGATATATACAATATAAACATATATAAAACAAGGAATGAGATTGAAACAGTAATCAAAATCTTCCATTAAAGAAAAATCCAGGACCTGATGGCCTTACTACTGAATTCTACAAAACATTCAAAGAAGTAACTCCAATGCACTTCAAACTATTATGGAATATTGAACAGGATAGAATTCTGCCAAACTCTTCTTCTTTTTTTTTTTTTTTGACAGGCAAAGTAGACAGTGAGAGACAGAGACAGAGAGAAAGGTCCTCCTTCCGTTGGTTCACCCCCCAAATGGCCACTACAGCTGGCCAGTGCGTTGCACCAATCCGAAGCCAGGAGCCAGGTGATTCTCCTGGTCTCCCATGCAGGTTCAGGGGCCCGAGCCCTTGGGCTGTCCTCCACTGCTTTCCCAGGCCACAGCAGCGAGCTGGACTGGAAGAGGAGCAACAGGGACAGAATCAGCACCCCAATCGGGACCAGAACCCAGGGTGCCAGCGCTGCAGTTGGAGGATTAGCCTAGTAAGCCACAGCGCTGGCCTGCCAAACTCTTCTTATGAGGCCAGCATTACTTTGATATCAAAACCAAAGACAATACACAAAAAGAAAACTACAGACCTATATCTTTAATGAACATGTATTCAAATATTCTCAATAAAACACTAGCAAATTGAATCCAAAACCATACCAAAAAGATCTCAGATCACGATCAAGTGGGACTTATTCCAGAAATGCAACTGTGGTTCAACGTTAACAAATCAATAAACACTGTAAATCATGTTAATAGAATGAAGAACAAAAATCACATCATCATCTCAATAGATGCAGAGAAAGCATTTGACAAGACTCAGCACCACTTCATAATAAAAAAAACTTCCACAAATTAGGTATGGAAGGACATTCCTCAAAATTGTCAAAGCTATATATCACAATCAACAGCCAATATCATACTGAATGGGGAATAACTGAAAGCATTTCCTCTCAGATCTTTAACAAGACAATAATGTCCACTTTCACTACTCTTATTCAAGAGTGGTGAAGAAGGGAGGAGAAAGAAATAAAGGGCATCAAAATTGGAATAGAGGAAGTTAAATTATCCATGTTTCCAGATGACATGATATTGTACATAGAAAAACCTCAACCCTCAACCAAAAAGCTTTTAGAATTGATAAACCAACTCAGGAAAGTTGCAACATACACATACAAAAAACAGTGGCATTTCGTGTGCTAATGATGAACTCACAGAAAGAAATCCCATCCACAGTAGCCACATAAAATAAAATATTTAGGAATAAATTTAGTGGCAGAAGTGAAAGATTTCTACAATGAAAATTATCAAACATTAATGAAAGAAATCATCAAGGACACAAAAAAAGGAGATATTCCTTGCTCATGGATTGGAATAATCAATATAATTAACATGTCTATACTACCTTAAGCAATTTGCAGATTAAATGAAATCTCTCTCAAAATATCATGGGCATTCTTTACAAAATTAGAAAAAAAAATCCTAAAATTTATATGGAATCATGAAAGACTTCAAGTAGCCAAAGCAGTCCTGAGCAAGAAAAACCAAGCTGGCAGCATCACAATACCTGATTTCAAAGCACACTACAAAGCAATAATAATGAAAACAGCTTGGCACTGGCATAAACACCAATATATAAATCAGTGGAACAAGATAGGGAGCCCAGAAATTAACCTACGTCCATAGAATCAACACTCTTTAACAAAAAGTCAACACATTTTGACAAAAGTGCTCCAACATTACAGGGGAGTAAGGATAATCTGTGCAACTAAATTTGCTAGCAAAACTGGATGGAGATATATGTGTGTGTGTGTGTGTGTGCAGAAAAATGAAATTAGATCCATACCTCTCCCCATTTACAAAAATCAATTCAAGATGGTTCAAAAACCTAAATTTCAGACCTGAGACTGTGAAGTTGCTGGAAGAAAATGTAAGGGAAACGTTCCAAGACATTGGTGTAGGAGGTGACTTTCTTGGACAAGGCCCTCAAAGCACAGGCAACAAAAGCAAAACTAAACAAATGGGACTATACCAAACTCAGAAACTTCTGCACAGCTAAAGAAACAATCAATAAAGAGTCATATAACAGAATGGGAAAAATATTTGCAAATCACCTAACAAAGGATTAATATCCTGAATATACCAGCAACATAAAAACTCAACAACAACACAAAAAACCAGCCAATCCAGTTGAGAAATGGGCAAAGAACTTTAATAGTTTTCAAAAGAAGAAATACAAATGGCCAACAAATAAATGGAAAAAAATTTTCAACGTCACTAGCCATGAGAGAAATGCAAATCAAAACCACAATGAGGTATGAGAAATCACCTCACCCCTTTCTGAATGACTAAAATCCAAAACATAAATAGTAACAAATGCTGGTGAGGATATAGACAAAGGGGACATTTATAAATTGTTGGTGGGAATGTGAATTATTGCAGTCTCCGTGGAAAACAGTCTGGAAATTTCTTTAAAAACTAGAAATAGACTTCCCATATGATCCAGCAATTCCACTACTGGGTATATACTGGAAAGACTTGGATACAATGTATCACAGAGATAACCTATACCACCATGTTTATAGCAGCAGGGTTCACAATAGCCAAAATTTGCAACCAACCAAGGTACTCATCATCAGATGAATGGATAAAGAAAATGAGATAAATATACACAATGGAATATTACTCAGCAGTAATTCTACCACTTGCAGCAAAAGGAACTGCAGTAACTGGAGGACATCATGTTGTGTGAAATAAGCTGGGCCCAGAACGACAAATACCTCATGTTCTCCCTGATATGTGGGAGCTAAAAATTAAAAAACAAAGAAGATGAAAGAAATGTCTGTGTGTATCAGTGCTGCTGCATATAAATACAGTTTTGTAAAACTTTGCTTTATAGCTCTGTGAAACCAATTTTTAAGGATGTTATACACTATAGTTTTAATGATCTATGATTACTTTGAAATTTACTGTAAATCAGTGAAATTATCATTTTTCCATTCAATTATTGTTTATAGTCATTTCCGCTGTTCCCACTAAACTAGGATCCTTTGCTTTTACTTGTTAAGCTTTTTATTTGGTGAAGTACTAAGCCTTTTTACTGTAATGCAATTTTAAGGTGTGTTATCTCAAAAACTAAGAAAAAGAAAAGGAGAAGGAAAAAGGGTAGGTAAAAAAGAGGGGGAGGGGAAAGGATGAGGAAGGGAATAGCATTGTATTCTTAGAATTGTATCTATAAATCACACTGACTCTGTTAAAAACTAAAAATTAAAATTTTTTTAAAACTCAAAAAATTAAAATGCAAAATATACAATAAAGAAATGTGGTTGTGTGAATTATTGTAATGATTTAAATGACACAGAAGATTTTGGATACTATATGTGTATTAATTTATATAACACTTATTTATATATTTATTTATATAACATAACTATAGTTAAATGACTTAAGTAGATGGATAGCTAGATAATGAAAAAAATTTTTGATGGATCTCAACTGTAAATAAGAATTCGACTTGTAGGATGTGATTATAATTCATTTTTTTGACAGGCAGAGTTAGACAGTGAGAGAGACAGAGAGAAAGGTCTTCCTTCCATTGGTTCACCCCCCACATGGCCACTATGGCCAGTGCGCTGCACTGAACCGTAGCCAGGAGCCAGGTGCTTCTTCCTGGTCTCCCATGCGGGTGCAGGGCCCAAGCACTTGGGCCATCCTCCACTGCACTCCTGGGCCACAACAGAGAGCTGGACTGGAAGAGGAGCAACCAGGACAGAATCCAGCGCCCCAACTGGAACTAGAACCTGGGGTGCCGGCGCCACAGGCAGAGAATTAGCCAAGTGAGCCGCGGCGCCGGTCAATTATAATTAATTTTTAAATTTTTTGAGTTCTTCCTGTATTTTACATAATATATATGAATAATATAACAAAAATTATAAACAAAAATGTGCAAAAAATTATAGTAAGTTGGAGTTATTAAAATTTAAAAATTTAATGAATTATTAAAATTTCAAAATGTATTTAAAAAATACAAGCTATGGTTGTGGCATAGAAGATTAAGCCTCCACCTTCAGTACTGGTGTCACTTATAGGCACAGGTTCAAGTCCCAGTTGCTCCACTTCAGATCCAGCTCCCTGCTAATGTGCCTGAGAAAGCAGAATATGGTCCAAGTGCTTTGGGCCCCTGCACCCATGTGGGAGAACTGGAAGAAGCTCTTGGCTCCCAGCTTCAGATCAGCCCAGCTCCAGCCATTGTGGCCATTTGGGGAGTGAACCAGTGGATGGAAGATATTCTCTCTCTCTCTCTCTCTCTCTCCCCCTCCCTCCCTCCCTCTCTCTGTCTCTCTCCCACTGCTCCCCTCCCTCTCTCCTCCCACTTCTCTATCTCTGCCTTTCAAACAAATCTTTGAAAAAAGAAAAAAATGTAAAGATGAACACATGTACAAATAGCTATACACATATTCCCTGCTATATTTTAGAATGTTATTATGTTAAATCACAGCTGAAAATTCAGTGATATATTAGGGTTTTTGTATACAAACTACAGCAGATTCTGTCTTTCCTTTAAGTGTACCTATGATTTAATGACTGTTTAAAACAACAGTTGTCACCCAGGGACACTGTTCCTTTTGGGGATATTTGGCAATGTTTGGCAGCCTATTTGGTTGCTACAACTTGAGGGGATAGGGGTACAACTGAAACATAGTGCATAGAGAACCATGATGCTTCTAAGCATCCTACACTGTGCAGGAGAGTCCCAAACACAAAATTATGCAGCCTAAATTATCAATAGTACCAATATTGAGGAATTTCTTCGAGCCATCTTCTTTTACAACAAGAAGGATTCTTAATTCCATTTAATATGTATCTTCATACTTGAGATCAGAAGGCTGGGATAGGGGGCTAGCATTGTGTAATACTGGCATCCTTTATGGGTACCAGTTAGAGAACTGGCTGTTCCACTTCTGATCCACCTCCCTGCTAATGTGCCTGGGAAACTAGTAGAAGATGACCCAAGCACTAGGGTCCCTGCATCCATGTGGGAGACCGGGAAGAAGCTCTTGGCACCTGACTTCAGATTGGCCCAGATCCAGCCACTGTAGTTTTTTGGGGAGTGAACCAGTGGATGGAAGACTCACTCTGCTTCTGTCTTTACTGTCTGATATTGAATATACCTGAGCCAATGAAAATTCTATTAAAAGTAGCTCAAAGTAAACATTTTTTCTGAGACACATACTTTGTGGTATATAGTGTCTTCAGTGGGAAGAGTCTCAACTCAAAGATAGTGGTGTGGTTAATTTTAGCCTCTCTGTCTTGTACAAAATAAATGCCCATCAAATATTTTGGGTCTAATGCAGATGGTCCAGACAGTGCAATACAATTAGAAACTTAATTGTTTCCCCCCGGAACTTGGCTCAAAATTCATTATTCTAGCTTGATGCACTGAAAGAGATTTTGTTGGGAATATTTGCTATGAATGTTCACGACCATCTCTAAACACAGGATTTATAAAACCACATTTTTCCAGTGGTTTTAAATTAAACTTTCCCAATAATATTCAGATAGCACAGAGTCTCCCTAAAATTGTAGAGCAGAATGCAAATAACAAAGCTAACCTACATTAGTTCATGTCAGAGAAATAATATAAATACATTAAAACTGCTGTGATCCCAACCTAGTATTATAACAAGCACACACAGTTTCAGTATGGCAGTGTTTTATACATACATTTGAAACTGTTCCTGACTTAGAAAATCAAGCCTATATTACCTCCAGTAGATTCACAAATCAAGCATGAAGCTCGATGTTGCCTACATTGTAAAAAATCTTGAAGACTATTCCTTGCAGGCTCCTATTGTAGGAATACATCATCACCCATTTAATTACACTGAACCTCCTCCTAAAAGACCTGAAGTCGAATCAAACCATCCACACACTTTAGAGAAATCCAGGATCCTGGACATTCTATGGGTCAAATGATTCACAAATAAATCCAATGTTTTATAAGTTTTCAAAGGGTTTGCATACATCTTGAGGAGCAGCAGGTTAAGCTACCAGTTGAGATGCCTGCATCTCATATCCAGGTGCCTGGAATCTGCCTCACTTCTGCCACAGTTCAGCTTCCTGCTAAGGCACACTCTGAGAGGCAGCAGATGGCTCAAGTATTTGGTTCACCACCCCCATGTAGGAGCTCAAATGGATTTCCCAGCCCAGTCTTAGTTTGAGGAGTTTGAGGGCATTTGGTGAGTGAGACAGTAGATGCAAAGATATATTTCTCTCAATCTCCTTCTCTCTCTTTTAATTTCAAATAAAAAATAATAATTCTTTTTAAAAAGTTTCAAAAACTGAACAAAGAATGTTTAGATTAGAAAAAAAAGACTTAAAGAATAAGCAGCAAAAACTACATTTTAGGGTGTAGGATGAATACTTGGATGATAAATGTCTGGAGAAATAAATGAAAATAAAGGATAAAGTTTTCTTTTAGGAAGGGAAGGAGTGCTGTGATTGAGACAGGATACCTGGAGAATTGCTTAGATAACTGCCAAAATTCTGTGCCTTGATCTGAACAACGGATGCATTGTAACAATCCATTAAGTTCCACATTTGCTTTTATGCAATTTCTTGTATATTTTACAAGTAACTACTTAAATTTTATTAAAAAATATGCAATAAAATTTTCTATAAAGAATTCCTTTATGGGGCCAGCATTGTGGCATAGAAAGTTAAGCCTCCTCTTGCAGTTCCAACATCCCATTTGGAGTCATTTTGAGTCCTGGCTGCTCCACTTCCAATCCAGCTCCCTGCAATGTGTCTGGGAAAAGCAGTGGAAGATGGCTCAAGTGCTTGGGTCCCTGTACCCATGTGGGAGACCTAGAAGAAGCTCCTGGCTCTTGACTTTGGCCTGACCCAGCTCTGGCTCTTTAGGCCATTTGGGGACTGAAGCAGCAGATGGAAGATCTCTCTCTCTCAACTTCTCTCTCTCTGTATTTCTGCCTTTGAAATAAATAATCTTTAAAGAATAATAATTACTTAATAAAACCAAACTATTCATAGTCTCACACGGAGAAAATGGAGTGAATCACAAACCCCTGTGGTGCCATGGGGTAGGCATTACCCACTCAATGGCACCGTGCAAGCAGTTTGAGCTGAAAGCTCTTAAACCATACTTTCAAGGCGCACTCTTCTCACCTTTGCAATCTCTTACCAATTTAACTGACACAAGCCGGGAAAAAATGACTTTCTAATATAAAATGTAGGTGTTCCCATAATTGTAGTGCTTAATCACTATTTCTATGACAGTTTACTACCATTGAAAACTCGTATCTCCAATCCATCATGTGTAATGATAAGTACTGCATGTTCAGCAAAATTACATTAGCATTTCATTAAATATACACAGTGACATTTCAAAGACCCTAATGATTTGTCATTTGCAGAGATGAGTAAAGTCAGTAACTCCTATCACACTGTTCACTTGTAACCAAGTCTCCATTATCCACAGATAGATTATCCAAAAGAGACATGGCATTAAAATTCAAATCAACAATCCTCTCTTCTTGCTTACTGATGTGCATCCAGGAGTAACTTGAAAGTATATTTGTTTTAGTGTCTAATTTCACAGATGAGAAAAACAAAACTTGGAGATATTAAATGACTTGATCAAGGTAAATCTTCTGGCATTTGGTAAAGATGAGACTACAATTCAGCTTTCTTTTAGGCCATAAACAGTATTCTTTACTTTTAAATAATATACACATTATGTCATTTTTATATCTGTATGAAAGTCATGGTTTCCTTTTAATTAAGATTTATTTTATTTATTTGAAAGGCAGAGGTACAGAGAGAATGGGAGAAACAAAGGTATCTTCCATCTGCTGGTTCACTCCCCAGATGGCCACAGTGGCCCAGACTGAGCCAGGCTGAAGTCATGAGCCAGGTGCTTCTTGTGGGTCTCCTACATGGCTGCAGGGGCGGCAGGAGCCCAAACACTTGGGCCATCTTCCACTGCTTTTCCCAGGTGCATTAGCAGGGAGCTAGGAACAGCCAGGACTGGAACCAAAGCCCATATGAGAAGCCAGCCATTGCAGGTAGCAGCTTAATCCACTATGCCACAACTCCAGTCCCATGGTTTCATTTTCTTTTTAAGGTTACTTTTGACAGCGACAGTGCTGTGGCTGATCTGCCACCATCTGCACTGCTGGCATCCCATCTGGGCACCAGTTTGGGTCCCAGCTGCTCAGCTTCCAATCCAGCTCCCTGGTGATATGCTTGGGAGGACAGCAGAGGGTAGCTTGGGTGCTAGGGCCCCTGTACCTACATGGGATGCCCAAACGGGGCTCCTGGCATCTGGCTTCAGCCTGGCCCAGTCCTGGTTGTTGTGGTGGCCATTTGGGGAATGAACCCGCAGCTGGAAGATAATCTCTCCTTTCTCTGTATGTCTTTCCCTCTCTAGCTATAATACTTTCAAATAAACAAACAAATCTTTTTTTAAAAAAAGATAAATTACTTTTGACAATGATTACTATACTTCTACTCCTATTACTACTATAACAAATAATATTACTGCTGAGTTAGCAATATGCTAACTATTGAGCTATTGTATAAGGTGTGCCTTCATATACCTATCAGAGAGCGTTTCAAAAGGATATTTGTCAGCATTTTCAGGCAATAAAATAATATCTAACTTTCTGATATTGTTGATTGTCTTATTGATCTTTATGTGTTGCCAGATTGAAAGCCCATCTTTAAACCTTGCATCGTTGTGTTTCTGAAATGTACTAAATTTCTCCATCTTCTCGATTTTCCATGGCATTATTTTGTATTTTCTCTCTGAAATGAATGACATTTCACCTTTTTTTTGTCAGCAGGACCAATTAACCCTGAATCTTGGCCTTCAGGGACACTTAGCATGAGAACTATACAGTGATATGGTAGTAAGTCATATCTCCAAGATGAGGAAAACTTTCTTTTTTTTATTTTTGCTTCTAGATTTATTTTGTATGCCGATTTTCTACCATATTTGTAGTCATAATTAGTATTCAATTTTTGTGTTCTATCTTTTTGTATTTTTACAAAAGTGGATTTTAAAAGTTCTGGATTGTCCTGTGATGCCCTGGGAAACCAAGGTAATTTCATTGGGTGACTTATTGACATAACCTGGAAGTAAACAAAGTCTGTCACTTTCAGATCTGAGTAATAACATTTGCTTATTGTTGCTTCCTCATTTTAGGATCATTTAAATACCATAGCACATTTACCTAGGTAGTATATTCTAAGCATTGCATCAGACATGGCATGTGGAATAATGCATATAATCAGTTATCTAAGTTCAAACCTAAGGAAAATGTTGGATCAGGAAGCAACAAGGTATTGTCATGAAAAGAAAATACTTGGCAGATGACTTAATGGCTTGCCCTTTCATTGCTGCTTTCTTTGGATCCTTCCCAGAATTTCCAAGCATGAAGGACCCAGGAAGGAGCCCTTGTCCGGTGCTGTTTATCTCAGTTAAATACAGCCACGTACAAACCGGAATAAAGTGGGTTTTCGGTCTCCTGCTGGTTGCCACTATCCACTTTGTTTTGGGAATACGTTGACTATCCAAGATGAAAATAAACCACATTTGGACATACACGTGCATAGTCTAAGAGATAATGCAAATCCAGTCAAACCAGAATCATGGCTGCAAAAACATCTAAAAGGGCAACGCCCAGTTAGTAGACCTGTGGAGTTGCCTTTATTTAGGACTAATCATGTTACTTATTATTTGTAATGAAAAGTCACCCATTCTACAAGTTCAACTGTTTACTGATGAAAATGTTCCTCTGTGGAGAATCAGGACCACTAATTTGAAAGACTATGAGGTTGAAGTGATGGAAAACATGAATCTGCAAGTGAGTTGGTCAGTAAGAATGGTAAAGAGAGAGGTTAATGATTCCATCCCTCTGTTCCCAGACTCATCTCTCCGTCTGGCTATCAGGTGAGTATTTATCAGCTGCAAGTTCGAAGTGGATTACACAGTCTGCAAGGTGTTGCCCCTGAGTATCATTGGAGCATTTTCTAGGGCTGTCTTATACTTCATGTTCTTTGTACATCAAGTGTGAAACATTTGCCTCCCAAATTTTCTCAAGCTTGGCCCTAGTAACACAACTTGTTTCAAGACGTTATCTTCTGCTTTGATTCTTCAATTGCTTCCAACGGAGCCTTCGCCTCTCATCATTCATCCACTTTCAAAGGTGTCAAAAACCATGATCCAAATGAAATGGACCCTGTGATCTATTTCTGGATCTGCATTTGAATCTGATTCCAATCCCTATTGACTTTTCATTTGACTCTCGTCATCTTACCTACAGCTTCAGCTGGCTCCTTGACTTTGAGCACTGGCATCCTTTCTGCTTACTTCGGCCACATTGGTTCACTGTGTTTCAAAAACTCCCTCTGGCTACACTCTCTTAACTATCCTGGCCTGGTCTAGAGCTAGACTGGAACCACTAGGTTTAGACTGTATATAGCTCTCTTGTCAAATGTGCCTTGGACTGCTAAGAAATATCCAGACACTTCTTACCTCTGAACCAGCGATGTTTTATGCTATGGATATTTGAAACATGCTATTCTCTTTGTCTAAATGTCAGTCCCTGCTTCCAACTGGAAAATCACTATTCAAGAATCGGTGCATATATTGCTTCCTCTAACATGCCTCCTCTGGGCACAATAAGAATTCAAATATTCTGATAACACTTGACAGAAAGTAATAGTGTAGAACTTGTGTTAAAAATGATAGTATGACACAATAATAACACAAAAACACAAGGGTTGTTAAATGCTTATTACCTGATGGTCTCTATGCTTACACAGGTTATTACACTGGACTCTGAATCAGTCATCTCTGTCAGCAAAGAAATCTGTTCTCTTTAGCATCAATCTCTAATCCCCAAATGGTGCAACAGTCGGAGCTGGGACAGGCCAAAGTCAGGAGCCAGGAGCTTCTTCTTGGCCTCCCACTGGGTGCAGGGGTTCAAGTATTTACTCCATCTCCTGTTGCTTTCCCAAGTGCATCAGCAAGGCGCTGGATCAGAAGTAGATCAGCTGAGACTTGAACCAGCACCTTTAAGGGATGCCGTTGCCGCAGATCAACTTTACCCACTATGCCACAGCCCTGGCCCAAGGAATACAGTTTCTCATCCCTCATTAGAGACAGATAACAAAACTGTGATTCTGTTGTAGTATGCCACTTAACACACTGAAATTTGAAACTTAATTTGTGCCTGAGACACATTCTTCCAGGTGACTGGCTTCAGTCTTAGAGATTACTTCAATTTACTCAGATTTCTTTGCCTTTTGTCACAACAATAACAGCTTCTAAGTCAGCAGAGAGAAGTTTAAAACTTGCTATGCCAGTAGGGATTGGTAAAGGTGAGGGCAGAGAGTAGGCAAACGCTCCATCGTGTTTGGCATGCAGTGTTTGCTGTACTTTCTGTTATATGTTCTGGAATCTGTGCTTCGGGTATTGAACAAGCAAAGAATTGCTCAATTCCCTGGGTAGGTGGGTTTCTTCCAGTAGTTGACAGGTAACCCTGTCATTTGAGTGTGATCTGTGCTTGTCGGGAAATCTCTGTACGGCCTGTGCACAAAGTCTCTGCTGCTCAGCTGAGAGCATTTACAGGCCTGCCCATGGGAACTAAGACTATGTCTCGCCTTCAGGCATCAAAGCCTGAAACAAATTAAGTTTCCATCTCTTCCCTGGCTTTTTGAGTTTGAACAATCTTGAAAGCAGCATAGTAAACAGGTAGACAAGACTCCACTTGAGTTGCAACTCTGCAAATAACCTAAAGCTGTGGAGTTTATGGAATCACAGGCCAGGCTGGGGCATGTTAGCCTGATAGTGAAACATCAAAGAATTGCAATTTGGAGGTAGAGGCAGGGCAAGGCAGTGCTGTTGAATGAAAATGAGTGCAATTTGTTTTGCTTTCTCAACGTGTCTGTATGTGAGAAGGTCAGAGAAGCCATGGGAGTGTTCAGAAAGTGATCTGTGTCATGGCAGCGAGGCAATGGGCCTATGTAAATTAAAGGTCTCAGTCAATGTGGAAAACACATTTTTAGCAAGCAAATAATGCCATTTAAGGAGACTGATTGCTAAAGTAACCTCATTGCCTAATGGGAGCCCAGTCATGCCTTCAACAAATATTTACTGCCTGGCCCTGAAACTGGCACTGCAGTACAACAGTGAACAATACCCTTGCCCTGTGGTCCTAATATTTTTTATATAGGAGAATAACAAAAACAATTTAAAAACTCGTTTTTAAACCTGACAATTTTATAACGAGGAACTGAAGAATGGGGAAGCGTGCTATTCTGTTTCTGTTGATACAGTTACTTGAGTAAAGCATGCAAAGAAAGTCATTGCTATTCTGACCTATATCTGTGGAATGTTCCTTCAATAAAATAAAATCCTCATGTACACAGACACAGACATACACCCACGTCATCATAAAACCTAATCCTTGTGATGCCTTGAGTGCAGTCAGTCCCAACCATAAGCAAAGCTTTCTCATCAGTCAACATGGGAGAGTAGGGGGGTTCAGTCATATTTCTGGAGGACACAACTGTCAAATGAAATATGGCTCTGTTATTAGAGTTTAGAAGTTTAAATTGCCCAGATTAGGAAAATATCAATTACACAAAGTAATCAACTGACCCATTTCATTTAGACCAGGTAGTTATGGATCCCGATTGCTTAATACAGTAATAATTATGTCACCTCCCAGAATGCTTGAACTCCATCAACAGGCTAAAATAGAAAGCATACATGAAAATCAGAATTCTGGTGGACATGGAATGAAGTCATAAAAAGCAAAATAATCATGAAAATATACAAATTTAAGAGCACCACATGGCAAGATCAATCTCTTTTGACAGAATGACCACTATATTATGTTACTGAAATGTTATCTATCAGAGGGACTATTTCAGCCATTTTTTTTTACCCAAAGCAAAATCCTAATAAAATATGGATTTAGAATAGTCAGCTGCTTAGCTGTGTGCCATTCAGTGTGTGACTGTTCATGAATATTTATCAATGACATTACATTGTCAATTCTCCAAACACAAATACCCAATCAGATGTTTGCTTTCATATATTTTAAGTACAAGTATATACAAACAGATCAACCAGATTCTTTATGGCTTTCATCCTTTCAGATCTTTTATTTTATTTGCTTATTGATTCAATGATTTCAATAAGTAATTAACATTTGTGAATCCAACACCCAGGCCAAGAACTTGCACACTGACAATTCTCTACAAGTATCTGTGTTCCTCCCCATCCTGTCCTCCTAACCTAAGTCTAACCCCCAAGTTATTCATTATCCTGCCTTTTATATTTTCTTTCCCTTGTGTTATGGCGTAAAAGTTTAACTCCTTCTCTATTCTACCCTCTTCATATGATGACATCAGAAATAGGGACTTTGAGTGGTAATTAGAATTGAATGAGGTTATGAGGGTGAGCCCTTATGAATGGAATTAGTGCCCTTTTAAGAGTGGAGGGAGGACTTGCCTCCCTGCTCTGCTCTCCACCATGGGAGGGTACTGCAGGAAGTTGGCCATCGACAGCCAGGCAGAAGGCCTTCACCAGAACCTGACCATGCTGGAACTGTGATCTTGGATCGGTCTCCAGAACTGTAAGGAATAAATTTCTGTTATTTATAAGCCATCTAGTCCATGACATTTTTGATACAGTAGAACAACCTGACAAATACAGCTTGCTTTCTAATAATAGTTTTATCAAGTATGGCATACAATTAAGGAATATTTTTCGTATTTTTCAATATTAAGCAATATTTTTCTGTGTTTTCATTTTAAAGGATATTATGTTATATACGACTTACGAAATTTTCTTGTCACTCGATAATAGCTATAATTCATTTGTGTTATAATTATTCATGATCGCTACTGTGTAATATCATATACATGAATGAGTTTTTATTCCATTCTCCTCTTTGTGGTTATTTGCATTGTATGCAGAATTTTTAATTTCTTTTCCTTGTTCAATTATGCCAGTACTGCTATAAACAGACTTAAACATGTTTTCTGCAGGCTCGCAAACAAGTGTGTCACCTGAGTTTATATCTAAGAAAGGAACTGATATGCCATGGAACATACAAGTTATTTTCAAAAAACAACCCCACATCATTTTCCAAAGTGTTTCTACCATTTTAATCCTCTCATCAAGAAGACATGAGATGTTATTGATCCACATGTTTCTCACAATTGACATTATCAAATTTTTAATTGTTTCGAGAAACTGGATGTCAAATGGCATGCTCTAGTAGTCATGATTACTAATTAAATTAGTTATCTCTTCATATGTTTGTTGTCTAATGACTTTCTGATAGGTTTATTAGACAATTGTACTAAGAAAATTAATACTGAACAATTGATTCTGGGTAGGAAAGTGTTTCTGACCAAGTAGTCTAGTTTGGTTTCTAGAATATCAGCTTTTGCATAAACATTTATAGATATTCTATTCACTTTGTTTAATCTATATGGGTGATCTCTTTACTTCTGCTGTATACGTATAGTTTTACAACCTCCTAACACCAGAAATTCCAGAGTGAAGATTGGTAAATCTCAAAGGCAAAGAATTTTTTTCTAAATTTTACTGCTTCTTTATTTTATATGTGGAAATTAGTTCCAACTCATTGATGTTTAGCGTCATAGGAAAATAGAAGTCTTAATTTTGAATTGGATTATATTAAACATAGGATCTGTTCTTTGGTGAGTATAGACAATTAGTTTATGCTTTAAAATATCTCTATTTTTCTTTAGGGATTGAAATATATAGATTAATATTAAGGACCTTGAAAATAGATAATTCTGTTTCTCTTTCATGTTGTATTAGGGATTCATTTAATTCCTGGAAGACATAATTTATAAAAGAATTCAGTCACTCTGCTCTACTAACATTTCCATATCAGGGGTACCAGAGAACATCTACAATTCATTGCTTATACTCTGTATGAAAATATCAGATACTCTTCACCTGTGAAAAAGGATTCTAGTACATGGTCTGACATACAGCATGTTTTCTTCCTTTGGGTATTGGTAACAAATATCAACAAACACTCCCATCTTTGCTGGGTATTACAAAAGAGAAAATAAGGAGTCAAGAATCTAAAAGCCAGTGACCAGTGTTGCACCATGGCAGGTAGAGCTGCTAGGATACTGGCATCCCATATTGGTTGGCGTACCAGCTGCTCTGCTTCCAGTTAGGCATTTTGTTAATGCACCTAGGAGAGTAGTAGAGGATAGCCCAAGTTTAAGGGCTTCTGAATACCCATATGAGAGATCTGGGTGGAGTTTCTGGCCCTTAGCCTTGGCCTCACCTAGGCCTAGTTTGACCATTTGGGGAGTGAACCAGCAATGGAAGATTCTCTCTCTCTTTCACATGTACCTCTCAATCTCCCTTCCTCTCTCTCTCTCTCTCTCTCTCATGCTCTTTCAAATAAATAATTAATCTTACAAAGAAAGAATTTTTAAAAGCCAGAACCACAGAATCTTGAGAGACAACTTGCCAGTGCCCTAAATTCTGCATATGTTAACATACTTGGGAGCCTGTGGTGCCTCTTCAGGAAAAATGATGATATATGTTCTATACATGATATATGTTATATACATGATGACATAGTGCTTTTGGGGGAGGACATAGAAATTACATAGTCAAAAGTCAGTTACTGTCAAAACAAAGAGCTTTTCCTTTTGGTAATTAGAATTTATATGGGGCCTGCACTGTAGCATAGTGGGTTAAGCCTCCACCAGTAGCAATGGCATCCCATATGGGCACAGGTATGAGTCTTCGCTGCTCCACTGCTAATCCAGCTCCCTGCTGATGGCCAGGGAAAGCAGTGAAGGGAGGTTTAAGTGCTTGGGTCCCTGCATCACTTGGGAGACCAGGAGGAAGTTCCAAACTCCTGGTTTCAGATCAGCCCAGCTCCAGCCGTTGTGAACATTTGGGGAGTGAATCAGCGAATAGAAGACCCCTCTCTGTCTCTCCCTCTCTCCATCTGTGACTCTGCCTCTCAAATAAATAAATAAATACTTTTTGAAAAATATTTTCATTTTAGCAAAAAATAGAATTCATTTCAAATGTGTTTTGCAATGTACTAATCAGCACAGAATTTTTTGGCCATTTTTCAGGGGGAAACATTGATATTGCAGTTACAAATAATATCTCCTCAAAGATTAACTTTAAGTCAGTTTGAACAAGAAATAACCCTTAGATTCCTTACATCTTTCACTTCATGGTTCTAAAACAGCAAAACAAAAATAAATAAATTTGTATCATTTAGTTGAATACCTCATACCTCTGAATTGTCACCAGTGCAGACTGTTGTGAATATTCCCAGTAAATGTATGTTGTAATTGGCAGACAGAAATTAACCCTTTTGTAAATCAAGCGATTTCCACAAACTAAAGTATACACTTTCATTAGTACCATACAATTTGTCTTAGGGTATCTTTAATGTATGTGACAAGTTGTCTTTAATAATTGTAAAGGATACATTAATGCCAGAGTGGTAGATGAAACAAACATCACAGATTTTCTGTTATTTGTGGAAGTTAATACAGAGTATAAAAATTGTGTGGATGTCATCTCATTTGGCATATAGTTACAAACATTGCTTCATTGAATCATGCCATGTGAATGACAAAATATCCTTCTTCATCCATGTTATGATCAATGTTATGAATCCCTCACTTTGTGACATTAATATCATTGTTTTCAAGAAAAAATACTACATATGTATGTATATAATGTCTACATTTGAGGTTAATATGGTAAAATGTTACAAAAATTGTTAAACTTTAAAAAAAACCTTATAATAAAAAAAAAAGTTTGATTAGACACAAAACAACAACAATAACAAAAAACAGATTAGAGCCTAAGTTTCAGTCATTGCTTCGAATGTAACTTTGGCAACAGAAGAGTAGTACCCTGGAATCATTCACCAAACAACTTATTTAATATCACATTTGAAAAATGAAACAATGTGCCTGACACATGGTCTGTTGGGACCAGCAGGAGATACTCAAAGAATTCTGCTTTGGAGTTGCATCATTTATCTCTTAGTTTTCCTCTCTCTAGGGTAAATTAGTACTCTGGCAAGTGTTAACCACATCAACCAACAAATCCAAGGAATTGTAAAGTTTATGGAAAATGTGAGTTACAAATTAAAACTGTGCATGGGTTTCAAAACCTTAAAAAATTATTTATCTTCACTTTGTTCGATAGAGTGACAGAAAAGCAGATAGATCTTCCATCTGTTGGTTCACTTTCCAAATGCCCACTACAACAAGGGCTTGGCCAGACCAAAGCCAGGAACTGCAAATTCCATCTGTGCCTCCACATGAGTGGCAGGAAACCACACACTTTTTAATTTTCAATCACTGACTCCCTGGGTTGCATATTAATAGGGAGTTAGAAATGAGAACTGAAGTTGATTCTCAAACCCAGGCACTCCAACATGGGCTGCAGATGTGCCAAATGGCATTGTCACTGTTGCACCAAATGCAGATCCCAAAACTTTTGGAAATAAAAATAAATTAATCTTTTAATTCTATATGTCCATGAACTTTTTGAACTGCCCTTGTGTGCAATGAGTATATATCATGTCACTAACAGTTTGGAGGAAACTAGAAGCTATAACAAAACAATGCTATCCTCAAAGAACTCACAATTTACAGAGGAAAACATGGTTTCTAAGTGTATAGTTAATAGTTTTTGGCTTCTAAAAATATTATTCATTCTTTTTATTTTCTCTTATTTAATTTACTGTTCAAAAAACATGTGTTTGTTACCTGCTGAATATAGAGAGTATAAGAAGTCCTATAGGGGTTAAAAAATATAAATGATATAATTCTATCTCCTTAAAAGAGTTTAATGTCTACTGAGGAATTTAAATATAATTGTACAAATAATCACAATGATAGTACAAAGATTGGACTTGGAGAAAAATATATTGACACTTTGAAAATGCTTAGAACAATCTTTGGCACATAGGAAAACTCCTTATTTATTTGTTCTTATTATTTTGTTAGTGTCAGTAGAGCTGGGTCTACATGATATGCAGAGGTTTGTCAAACGGAGGAGAGAGAGAAGGGCTTGGCTGCTTCATCATCTATTGGCTTGTTCTTCTATTAACACCCCAACTCTGTGTGTTTATAGCTTCCACCTCTCTTCTAAATTTCAAATCTGTGTTCTCCACTATTTATGGCCCCTCTCCATGCATAGCAGCATACAGTCAAAAGTTTAAGAGGAAGGCAGGAGAGGAGATTAAGCTATTAAAAGTTCAAACCAAGAGAAGACCCAGGGATTTAAGTCTGTAGATACCCTAAATTTCAAGGATAAGAGAAGAAACAAAAACCAACGAATAAAACACATCTGAAATATTCAGGGACAGCAAAATATCACAGATGCCAAATTGAAGGCCAAGGTTTAGGCAGAATGGAACATTTATACTGTCTGATGTGTCATAGGATGCACTATTTATTTTACACTTTGAAGCACACCCAAACATAAGTGTGATATTTTCTGAAACTCTCTGTAGCTCGAATGTGAGCAACAATAAAGTATTTTTGTACCCCAATCTCTCCTAAACCTATTATATTTAATCACTTTTGGAACTTGTGGGATATTTTAGATATACTTCTCATCAGCACGCGCAGCCACTGTACAGTGATTTAAATTTTGCAAACAAAATCAACAGCTGGTAAGGGCATTGCTGCTTATATTGCAGAGCTGTGCCATCTGTTCAAGCATTACAATTTGCAAGATTCCTTAGATGACATATTTCATGATCATTTCATATGCGGAGTTCATGATAAAGCCTTCTAGTGGTGTCCTTGGAAGAATCAACGTTAGCATTTATTATAGCTTTGAAAAAGGCTTTATCCTATAAATGATATTGCTGTATGTCACTGAAGTTTAAAGAACAATATCTCATATAAATGTCTCTAGCATTCAGGCAAAATTATTGATGCTGAGAGCTGCTGAAGTAAAATTACATAACCAGAGATACTTCAGATGCATGGTCTCTAACCTTAGCTGTTGCCTGGATATATTTCCTTATGTCCGTCATTATACAGTGGCTGTATTACACAATTTTTCTTCTCAAGAGTGGGTATTTAACCTAGCAATTAGAGGGCCTACATTCCACATCAAAGCACCTATTTGATTCCTGGCTCCAGCTTCCTACTAAATGAATACTGTGGGATGCAATAGGAGATGACTCAAGTAATTGGGTTCCTGCCACCCACTTGGAATATGGGGATTTTGTTCCTGGCCCCCCAACTCGGGACTAGCCTAGTCCCTGCCATTGCAGGCATTTGGAGAGTGAACCTGTGGATGGAAGATTTTTCTCTCTCTCACTCTTTCTCTCTGATTATGTGTGTCTGTGTGTGTGTATGTGTGTGTGTTTGTGTCTCAAAAACAAAGATGTGTTGTTTTTGCTCTCCACTGAAAGTCAGCAGTGGAGAAATGATAATGATGAGTGTATTGAACTGGAGTTTCTTACCATGTGCTTTCATTGGTATACAGAATTCAAAGCAAGGAATAGTGGGAGGAAAAGACAGAAAAGGCAGCATAGCCATAAAGAACCTTGGATTTTATGACAAGATAGTGACTGTGTGCATTCAAAACAAAGACAAAAATGCATGGAAATCTTAAAAAGACACATGGCAGGCCTTGTACCCAGTGATTTTGAATGATTATGTCTGAGTTGAGTGTCAGGGAAAAACTCTCGTGCCTTTCTGAGGAAAATGACAAGTTGAGAGCCATTATGTTAAGAACTTTGGTTTTTAGGGGGAAATTACATAACCAGTATAATTGACATAATTAAAAATCCAGGATCATCAATTTCCACAGGGCTCTCAGTACCACTTAGCAATCTAGCCACATCTCTCCAGTCTGCTCTGCTTCTCTGCAAGCTGAAGCCATGAAACACAGCTCTCTCATTCTGCTCCAACCACATTCACAGATTTTCTTGTCTAGACCTGCCCCTTCCTTATTTCCCTTGTGTAACAGAGAATCTATGTCCCTCTACTTTATAAGACTCATGCACATGTGCCTACAATTCCCTCCCACTTTTTCAGCAACATTTTTTTCCTTTGCTAATAGCTTCTTATGCTTGGTTCTTCAAATTATTTTTTTCCTACTCGATCTTCATTATTATCATTCAAAAGGCCCAGCTCCTCTTGTAAACTCTAAAAACAAATCAACATGTTTCATGACCTGATAGCTTTCTCCAGTTACCATGCTTTCCCTTATCTATCCTTAACAGCACATAACTGAAAAAGTTTCCTGCTTCCTCCAAGGGTTACCTTCAAGTAACTCTTCAACTCATTCCAGTTCAGTCTCTCAAGTATATTACTGCAAGTATGCTTCTCTGGCTAAGGTCGCCAGATACCACCCTATAGCTAAACACAACAGCAACTTCTCAGTTTAGACTTCTTGGCCGTGTTTGGGCATCATTGATCGCTCCTATCTCAGAAAGAATCCTTCCTCTTGGCATTTGAAATTGGACTCGTCCTAGTTTTTCTCCACTTTAGTTCCTCCTACTCCTTTCTTCCCGCACCTTTTTTCTCCCTCTCTCTTTTAAAGATGTGTTTATTTGAAAGGCACAGTGACAGCAAGAGAAAGAGATGTTTCCCATCAACTGGTTTACAGGACCTGGATGTCCCAAGCATTAACATCTCAGTTAATCTGTACACAGGCTTCTGACCCACAGAAATGGTAATGTAATAAA
Source organism: Oryctolagus cuniculus (assembly GCF_051225735.1). Lineage (NCBI taxonomy): Eukaryota > Metazoa > Chordata > Mammalia > Lagomorpha > Leporidae > Oryctolagus > Oryctolagus cuniculus. The sequence goes on from NC_142877.1 coordinate 94,740,622, forward strand.
TATCAATTGCTTCAAGCTCCTAATCTTGACCTGCTGCATCACAACCCTCTATAATTCCTTATCCTTTTCTACTTCACATCTATGTCAGGATTCCCCATGACTCCACTCTGGGCATTCTGTTTGCTGACTTGTTGACCTCTTGTGTTCTCATCATTTTAAATGTTTCCATGATAGTGAATCCCAAATGTGTGCCTTTACTAGACCTCTATTCTAGGTTCAGACCTAATTATACAGCTGCAATCCCAAACCCAACTACATTCTTGCTCTTCTTTTCAACTTGTTTCTCCATCCACTTTGCCTCATGATTCAAAATCTAAGGCGTTTGCCTTACAGCCACTTCATTTACCAGTCAATGTCTGTTCTGTACCCAAATCTATCTTAAATATAGTCATTTCTCCAGATAATGTTGTTACCTTACAGCCTAAGCTACCTCTTTGTCTTAGCTGGAATACAAGCTCATAAAATCTCCCCCTTTCTGATCTTCACTATCTAAATGTACTATTTTAAAATTCAGTCAGATTGATTTTGATGATCTATGTTCAGATTCTGTCATTACCCCAGTTAAAATTCAGTGACAGGGATGGGCATTCAGCAGAGCAGTTAAGACAGCCCTGTCCCACATTGGAGTACCTGTGTTTGATTGCACCACAGCTCCTGACACCTGCTTCCCACCAATGCAAATCCTGGAAGGCAGAGGCAATGGCTCAATTGCTTGGGTTCCTGCCACTCCTCGTGGGAAAACTCCTGAGAGAAAACGACAGTATTCTCAATCCCATGCTTTGGCCTCACCCCAGTCCTAGCTCACTCGCTCACTTTTTCTCTCTCTCTCACTCTCTCTTTGTAGTTATGTTGTCTGTGTGTCTCCTGCACTATCTCTCTATCAAATAATTAAATTTTTAAAATTATAAAAAAGAAAATTCAGAGAATAAGAAAACATTCTAAAAAATAAGAGAGTTAACTTAAAATTATTATAGAAGAATTGAATTTAAAGTCAAGGAACAACTGAAAAGACAAAAATACCTATGAAAGTAGGAGGAAAAAAGATAATCACAAGATCAACTCAGGAGATCTAACAATTGAGTAATAGAAGTTTCATAAAGAGAAAATAAAAGAAACAAAAGGAAAGGAAAAAATTTAGTAAAAAAAAATTATCCTTGGAGCAGGTGTGTGGTGTAGTGGTTACCTACTTGGGATGTCCACATCCCATATTGCAGTGCCTGAGTTTGAGTCTCAACTCTGCTTCCTATTCTAGCTTCCTGCTAATGTGCACCCTTGGAGGCAGCAGGTGATGGCTCAATTACTTGGGTCCCTATCACTGTCTCTCCCTCTCTCTCTGTAATTCTGCTTTCAAATAAATAAATAAATATATAAATAGTTAATGGCTGAATATTGTATAATTTTCATAGTTTATACTGCCTGGTAGTCATTCTGTTATGAAGAGAAGAATAATTAAAAGTTATCAGATAGGACTACATAATTAATGGTGCCTAAGAGAAGATCAGTGGGGATGGGATGCAGAGAAGAGGTGGAAGTACGCACATTACACTGAAAATTTCATATTATCTTTACTTAATGTATGCTAAACTGATCTTCTGTATATAAAGAGAATCAAAAATGAATCTTGATGTGAATGGAAGGGGAGAGGGAGTGGGAAAGGGGAGGGTTGCGGGTGGGAGGGACGTTATGGGGGGAAGCCATTGTAATCTATAAGCTGTACTTTGGAAATTTATATTCATTAAATAAAAGTTAAAAAAAATTTCATATAATTTCCACTAAGATGGAAGAGATGCATGTAGATAAGTGAATGTCAGAAAGAATCCTTGAAAAATTAAGAGGTTTCCTTCTGAAAAATCCCTAATTTGTCTTTGAGGTTGCAGACTACCTTATTTGCTCAGAATAAGGTAGCTTAATGAAAGTATTAGAATCTTGAAGGAAATTATAAAAGACTTCTTGGGAAAATTATATATAAAACACTACTAAAGACGCATAGGATATGAGATATCAGAGTGTCTAGTAAAATATTGGATTACATTATAGTATTGCCTAACTTCTATCTGTGCTAGGAATACACATACATCTTTGCTTCATAGCACTGGGCTTACCCTGCTTTGGACAATGGAATGTGGGCAGAAGGGGCTGTGTGCAGATTTCAGTCTAGCACTTAAAGACATTACATATTTTTTCTAAGTTCCTCTGGGAGTTTTTGACCTTCACCAGGAGAAAAACATGCCTCGGGTAGTTGCTACTGAAAAGCCCGAGACTCAAAAAGAGAAAGGACAGGTGAGCCAGGCCTGTGGCCCAGCCTGTCATCATTTGGGCCTGTCCAAATCAACTCATGAATGTCAACCATGAACTCACAGTAATACCCTTGAAGCCTGAGTGAATTGTATCTGGTAATGATTACTTCAGTAGTGTACAAGCAGAGAGGCAATTGGTTAAGTTGATAAAGGAACAGAATTTTGCTGGGGTGAAAGTGAAGGAAAAATGGGAACTGAGAGTCATGGAAAAGAAGCCATTGGAATGATGAACGTTATGGTCTTAGCTTAATAAAAAGAATCAAAAGCAGAAAGTAAACACAGGTTAAGACAGAGTCTCACAGCAAGTTGTCTTTACTTCAGAAGAAATCCTCATATAAAGACAACAGAATTAATATTAGTTTTTTTTTTTTTTTGAAAGGCAGAGTTAGACAGTGAGAGAGATAGAGAAAAAGGTCTTCCTTTTCCATTGGTTCACCCCCAAATGGCCGCTATGGCTGGCACGCTGTGCTGATCCGAAGCCAGGAGCCAGGTGCTTCCTCCTGGTCTCCCATGCAGGTGCAGGGCCCAAGCACTTGGGCCATCCTCCACTGCACTGCCGGGCCAGAGCAGAGAGCTGGACTGGAAGAGGAGCAACTAGGACTGAATCCGGCACCACAACCGGAACTAGAACCCGGGGTGCTGGTGCCACAGGTGGAGGATTAGCCAAGTGAGCCGCAGCGCTGGCCAAATATTAGTTTTCTTACTTCTCCTCATATGCCTCATTTTCTTCTGTGCAAACTTTATTCCCATAATTCAAGCATTTATTGAGGGTTTGGTATTGGGGATATAATAAAATCAAGCCAACTTCCTTGAACTAGAGTTTTAGAACAAATGACAGGTAAAAATGTAATTCTTTTCTAATAAATGTGAGTGAATATATGTTCACTACCTAGCCACACAATAGTTGTCACCCCACATGATTTTCTGCAATAGGTCCCTGCTATATCCCGGGACACTGCCACACCTTATAAAGAGGCTAATTCTATAAACCCACTCCTTGAATATGAGTAAGATTTCGATTGCTTTAACCAATAAATGGATAGAAATGTCACTATGTGACATAGAATGCTCACTGTCCTGGGACCTCTCTCAAAATGTTCTTTCTTCAACTTTAGCCACTACATTATGCGAAACTTAAGAGGTTACATGAAGGGGTCCTGGTCAACCATCCATGGTAAGCTCAACATTTGAGTATTTACAGTCCAAGCCTCAGTCATGTGACTGGAAAAGTTTCCATGTGATTCAAGCTCTTCAGACATTTTATTCTTTTCAGCAAGGCCCCAGGCTTTGTGGAATAGACCAAGCCCCGTGTGTGTACCCTGACCAAATACTTGTCCCTCTAAATTGATGAGCACAATAAAAAGATGGTTGCTTTACACTATTAAGTTTGGGTGTTTTTCTGCAGACTAGACTAATGTGATTTGTGCTAGCATAAAACTTTCTGTAGAATGCTCTGACAGAACTGGGAAGGGAATGGATCACTCTAACTGAAAAAAAATGAATATGACAATCCAAGGAGACTTACAGAGTGAAAGAGACAACTATAGATCTCAGAAAACACCAAGAGCATTCAAAGGATTTCATGTTTATTTTATCGCCACTCCAATAGCTTCTTGAGGCCCCTGAAACAAATTACAGTTATGTGTCATCTAGTGACAGGATACATTCTAGGAAACGTGTTGTTAAGTTATTTTGTTGTTGTGTGAAATCATAAAGAGTACACACACAAACCTAAATGATATAGGCTACTACACAACTAGACTATATGGAATGTGAGTATGTATGCTGTATCATAGTATAATGCTCCCAGGGCCATATAAATCAATTCAAATATAAGGGAAAATGATATAACCAAGAAACTCAGTTAAAAATAAACAAATTGTAAAACATTTTAAAACTCATTCATAGTTTTTTAATAATATGCACTTTCTATGAATTTGTGAAGACCCTCTCATATGCATGGATTTCAATTTTTTATACCAAAATAAACTTACCTTCTAGTTCCATTTTCCAGAAACATTTTTGAGTATCCTCACACATGCTATAGTACTTTTTAAATTTTATTTATTTATTTTACATAGAGAGAAAAGAAACAGAAAACTCTCTGCCATCTGGTTCATTCTCCAAATGCCCACAATACCTGGTACTAGCCAAAGCCAGGAGCCAGGAATGCAATCCAGGCCTCCCATATGCATGGTAGGAACCTGACCACCTGAGCCATCACTTCTGCCTCCTAGAGTCTGCATTACCAGGAAGTTGGAGTTACAAGTCAGAGGTGGCTATGAAACCCAGCATTCTGATATGGTATGCAAGTGTCTCACCAGTAGGCAAACACCTACCCTATGCTATAGTCTTATGTGATGACAGCTTATAGTTTTGTTTACACCAACATTACCACAAACAGGTGAGCAACACATTGTACTATAATGTTACAGCAGCTATGATATCAGTAGACAACAGAAATTTTAGCTCTACTAAAATCTTATGGGACCACCATTGTATATGAAGTCCATTGTTGAGCATGACCGTCCTATAAAGTTGGTAGTTGAAAAGAGAAAAGAGCAGAAATGCAATCTCTCAAATTACTGGGGATTAGATGGTTGATATCAGTATCACTAGAATGAAATTAAGATATTGCAGGGCCATCTCCCTGTGGAGGTCTTAAGGGACAATTTGTTCCTTGCTTCCTTCGTCTATTGGTGGCTGCTAACAATCCTTGATTTGTAGCTGCATCACTGCAGTCTTCAAGGACAGCATCTTTAAATCTCCTTCTGCTGCCCTCTTATAAGAATATATGCGACTGCAATTACAGCCCACCTTGCCGTTTCAGGGTTATCTCTCCAATTATTTCCATATATGGTAACATTTAGATGTTCTAGGAATTACAACCTAATATCTTTGGGGGATCATTATTCAACCTATCACAACTACTTTTCTTCATATATAGGACTATTTCTTTTGATGTACTCATTTCAATCTTGACTGCCTAATTCAAGAATTTAATTTAATTTTTCTAACCATCTCAAGGCATTTCTGGTAGGGAATGCTTATTGCCCTCAACCAACATTTAGAATTATGTACTGGGGCTGGTGCCGTGGCTCACTTGGTTGATCCTCTGCCTGTGGCACTGGCATACCATATGGGTGCCAGGTTCTATTCCTGGTTGCTCCTCTTCCAGTCCAGCTCTCTGCTGTGGCCCGACAGTGCAGTGGAGGATGGCCCAGATACTTGGGCCCTGCACCTGCATGGAAGACCAGGAGGAAGCACCTGGCTCCTGGCTTCGGATCAGTGCAGCGCTGGCCGTGACAGCCATTTGGGGGGTGAACCAGCAGAAGGAAGACCTTTCTCTCTGTCTCTCTCTTTCTGTTTGTAACTCTACCTGTCAAATAAATTAAAAAAAAGAATTGTGTACCAATAACTCAAGTATTATCCAATCTGTTCTTCCTCTTCCAGCAAATGGTGAGTCTATAAAGAGAATTCAATCTGTTAAAGTTATTCTTATTGCAATTATTGGAAGAAATATAGCATATTATTGCTCAACATATCATTCCATGTTGGACAATAGGAAATAGGTTTTGTAAATTTTCCTAATGGAATAATGCCCCAAACAAGAAACCTGTCTCAAATGTCTATGAGCACCCTGGTCTCAAATCTATGAAAATACTATTTTATATGGGTGGCTGTCATGGCCATATCTATACTTGCTCTACTACTATTATTGCTGCTGATATTATTTTAAGTGACAAGAATATGCCACACTAGGATTTAGGAAGTTGAAACAAACAGTAAATTCCTAGGATGAATGTTCAGCAGTGCAGTTAAGTCACCTCTTGAAACACCTACATTCCATATTGAGTTTAAATGCTGGCTCTACTTCCAAGCTAGCTTCCTACTGATGTGCACTCTGAAAGACAGAGGATGATGGCCCAAGTGCTTTAGTCCCTACAACCCATGTGGGAGACCTGGAATGAGTTCCAGCCTTCTGTCTTCAGCCTGACCCACCTGACCCAGCATCAGCTTTGGGGTGCATTTGGGGAATGAACCAGAAAATGGAAGATCTCTCTCTCTCTCTCTCTCTCTCTGTGTGTCTCCCATGCCTTTCAAATAAAGAAATAATTTTTTAAAAAAAGTGGATTCCTGCTTTGTGATTAAAGTCATAAAGTATAAATTAACAAAGGCTCAGGATGCTGATCAATTACCTAGGAAGCCATTTCAAGTAATCTGGAAGCCATCTTGACAACAGCATTCTCTTGACATTTCATATTATTTTTGTCACTATTGTCACTATATCAACTTTGCAAAATAAAAAGAAAGCAATGGTTTTCTGGCTTCTAAACTGAAAAATCACCTCATATTTTAAATTTGATGAGTATAGATCAGAGAATTCCTAGAGGAGACTGATTCAGTGATTCCAAGGTGGCATGAGGGGCAGTAGGAATACCATGATGCTATGATGTTTCACATTTCTAGATTTTCTTTTCTTTCAATTTTAGCCCTGTAAACTTTAAAATGTTTCTTTCCTACCACTTTCAATTTCCCAACAGCATAACATCTACTTTCATGAAAGTATTCTGACCAGCTTTGTAGGGAATAATTTGCAACTCCATGATAAGCTATGCATTTCTCTAGTACACTTTTCTGCATTACAGATTCTGATGCAATTGGAACCGCTTTATAAGTGACAGTGAGGTAACGCCATTTTGTCTATTTGCATATGAATGGGTCTGTCCAATGGAGGGACAGTCATTCTTCTCAATTGCCTCAATTTTCACCTTTATCTTATTATCCCTAATCTACACATTGATCTCTTGATTAGCCTTCAAACAATTTAGTATCTGCTGTTTTCTTCCATGAATTTTGAAAGTCTTTAATATGTTCATTTTTGTATATTGTACCTACTTTGCATTTCCTTAAAGTCTAGGAAGATGAACTTCTGGAATGACAAAGACCTTGATGAACTTGTTTACTCTCTAAAACAATGAAAATACAGGCAAAACAATTAAAACAAATCATGTTAAAACCCTGAAAACAAGCCTCTCAACAGTGCTTTAAATGCTAGATACCATCAGGCACAGGTTTCCTAGTCTCCATTCCTTAGTTTAATTCATTAAATTGAGGCAGTGGTACAGCCAGCCCTACAAGGTTGTAATCAGTTAACACCTTGATGGCTGGCAGTGTCTTGAGGGGTTTCATGTAAGGGCATTCCAGGGCTGTACAGGGGAATTCCAGGCCCAGGGCAAAAAGAAGTGAAGCACCCCTGGCCATCATAAACATTCCCTGAAGAGTACAGGAACTTAGACACAAGCTGAACTGGCAGCCAGACCAGATAACCACCATGACTCCAACCAGTTCCTTATTACTCAGCCAGAGGCCAACTCACAGCTCTCCCTATCCCTTGTTCCCCTTATTTCTGACTCCCCTTTCCTTAAAAGCCCCAAAGCACCTTCATTGGAGGTTTGGAGGTGATGGCAATTCTGGATACTTGGAAGTCTACTACCTCCTCATCTATCAATAGATTAAACTTTGTCTTCCCTTTACTCTTAAACCTTGTTCTCATTATCTAGCTATGAGACCAGGGACAAGTACTGTGCTTTCATTAACAACCCTGACAATGAACCAAAGAGTGAACTGAAAAGAGTCAATATAAGAGAATATTTTTTATAGAACTTGCATGAGGCTATGGGCTATTTGACATTTCATTTTCATTTTTTATGATATATTTACTTACTTAATTGAAAGACAGATTGACAGAAAGAGGAGATAACTTTCATCCCTGGTAACACTCAAAAAATGCCCATAACTATTAGGCTTGGGAGAGGCTGACGCCAGGAGTCAGAAACTCCATCTGGGTCTCCCACACAGGTGGCAGGACCAGAATACTTGGGTCATCACCTGATGCCTCCCAGGATGCATTAACAGGAACCTAGACTGGAAGAATAGGAGCCAAGACTTGAACCAACCCTCCGATATGGAATGTAACTATTCTCACACACTGTGCCACAATACCCACCCCATTTGGCATTTTAACTTGGATTACTCCTCTTTTCAATCACTCCCCATCTCAACAGCATGATAACCTAAAGTTGCTGAAAATGTAGAAAGTGGACTTCTTTTTGGAGTTCCATTACAATCACTATCCCCAGAAAGCAGTCTAATTGTAGCTCCCTGGAAACGCTCTATTCTCAGAATGTATTGGTTATTTGATTTGACTGAGAGCTTAATTTAACAAGGGGGAAATTAAAAAAAAAAAAAAAGCCCCAGGGCATTACCAAAACAATAACAAACTTCTGGCAGCAATTATGGCAGCAAGAATCTGGCCAGGAATTTAAAAGGCAATGCTAAAGAACCAGAGATCATAGAGGAGCTTGAAAAGTTGTGACATGTTCCTGAGGATATAAAAAGCCATGGCCTTTACAAGGGTCTGTGCATGGCTAGGAAATATGTTGTAAATGAAAATGCACCATTCACTCACCTCCAACTGATATTAAGGCTCTACGCAAGCAGGGCCTTAAGCTAAACCTGTCTTGTAAATTTCATGAAGTTTGAAGGAAATCCTTCTTTCACAGATCTCTGCGCAAAAGTGAAAGACATGCAAGCAAGTAAATTATCCTGATTTAGTTGCAATGCCTTGGGAAGCAAGAACTAAAGTAAAAAGAAGTAAAGTTTAAAAAAAATTTTTTTAAAGCCCATGAGAGTTTCTCAGGCATGGAAAGCCAAGACATTGTGGCAAAAAAAAAAAAAAACAACAACAACAACAAAAAAAAAAACACCCAAATGAAAGATCTCAGCAGAAAGAACTGATCATCAAAGAAGGAGGTACTTTCCTCTGAAGGGAGGAGGGAACTTCTACTTTGACTGTGACCTTGTCTAAATAAGATCGGAGTTGGTGAACTAAAGAGGCTTCCATAGCCTTGGCAACTCATGACAAGAGCCTAGGGTGATTACTGACGTCATAAATAAGAGTGTCAGTTGGTAAATCAACAACGGGAATCACTGTGCACCTACTCTGTATGTAGGACCTCTGTCCTTAATGTGTTGTACTATGCAAATTAACAGTATAACTAGTACTCAAACAGTACATTATACTTTGTGTTTCTGTGTGGGTGCAAACTGTTGAAATCTTTACTTAGTATATACTAAGTTGATCTTCTGTATATACAGATAATTGAAAATGAATCTTCATGAAGAATGTGATGGAGGAGGGATTGGGAGATGGGATGGTTGCAGGTGGGAGGGAGGTTATGGGGGGAAAAGCTGCTATAATTCAAAAGTTGTACTTTGGAAATTTATATTCATTAAATAAAAGTTGAAAAGATAAATAAATAAAAGATTTTTTTTAAAAACCTAAGAGAACTTAATGATCACACACTATTAGGAGTATATAACTAGAGAATTAATCCAGGAAAATCACTGGACAAATGAGCAACAACAAGGGATATCTTATATTAGATTATAGAAAATGTACAGTTTTTACCACTCAAAAAAAAAAAAAAAATAAAGCAGGCATGTAATAAAACAAAATAGGAAAATATGCCACAAACCAAGGTGGTGGAGAAAGAGCCAACATAAAACATAATCCAGAGATCTCAGATTCCAGATTTAGTGGACAAAGACTTTTTAGCAGCTCTTACAAAATAGTTAAGAACGAGAAGAACTATGACAACCATTTCTTCCCAAATGGAGACTATCAACCGAACTGAGCTAGCTGGAGTAGAATGAGAAATTTTAAAAAGGAACTAAATATATACTACTTAATTGAAACATAAGTTCTAGTAAAACTGATACAAAATCCTCTACATAGGTTCAATAACAGATTTGAGTTGGTAGAGAAAACAATCGGCCAACTATAAGAAAGGTAAATAGAGATTATAACATCTAAGCAGCAGAAAGAGAATGACTGCTAAACAATAAAAATCATAAGAGACATATAAGACACCTCCAACCATTCCTATATATGCATAATCAGAGTCTGAAAAAGAACAGAGTAGAACATTATCTGAAAAAAATAATAGCCAAAATCCTTCCAAATTAGAAGAATGACATGAATTTACATACCCAAGAAACTTCACAAACCTAAGTGCACTAAACTGAGAGACATATCACAATAAAACTGGAAAAAATTATAGGCAAAGAAAGCTTTACAAACAGAAAGAAAATGAATAACTTCTCATCAAAACTGATAGAACATGAAACAGTGAAGGAAAAAGATGTTAAACAAAGTTTCTTTATTCAGTCAAACTCTCCTTCAAAAATGGAGAAATTAACTATTTTCCTGTTAAAAACTTGGGACAATCATGCTAACATCCTATCCTACAAGAGATACTGAAGAAAGTTCTTAAATCTGAAATGCAAGAAATTCATGGTAAGTGAATCCACCCAAAAAGGTAGAGTACTAGCAATGGCAATTACATCAGTGTTATGAAAGACACTGTAGACCCTGTTTGTAATTATTTTTTTCTCCCATGTATAAAGACAGCTGTCTAAAGCAATATAATAAAACTGCATCAATGGACATATAAAATCAAAACTGTTATTTGTATGACAAAAATACTACAAAGGGAACAAAGGTATACAGGAGCAAAATTCTTCTATCTTATTGAAATACAGTTAATATTATTCAAAACTGGATTTTTCCAAGTTCAGACACTAATTGTAAACCTCAAAGAAATAACTAAAAACACCATTCAAAACAAAGCTATTAAAAAAACAACAAGGAAACGACAAAGATCACTAGAATAGATGAGGGTTATTTTAAAATTTCATGGGAATATATATTACAAAAAAAACTATTCATGGACTTAATATTTTTGCACCAAAATATACATATTTTCATCCCATTTTTCACAAGCTTTTTGAGTTCCTTCATATCTATTTGACACAAAATAGGCAGGAAGGAAAGAATAGATGAACAAAACACATACAAGACATGTAGAAGATAAATAGTAAAATGACAGACTTGAATCCTACTCTGTTAGTAATTATGTTACTTGTGAAGGGATTTAACATCCCAATTTAAATGCAGAATTTGAAGAATGCATAAATTTTTAAACATATAGGTATGTGATATCTAAAAGAGACAACTTTAAATTAAGGTACAAACTGAAAATAAAAAGATGAATAAAGAAATACTAAAATCAGTAAAAAATAAACTAAGATAAAAATGGACACAATAAAGCACATTTTATAACTAAGTCAGTTACAAAAAATAAATACATTAATAAAATTTATGCACATAACAGCATTATCCCAAAAACACATGAAGCAAAGCCGAATTGAAGGGAAAAATAGAAATTAAAAATAATAGATTTCAATATCTTACTTTCAAGAAACAATAGACTAGCCAGAAGATGAGCAAGACGATTCAGAGTTGAATAACATTTAAACAGACTAGACCCAATAAAAATCTACAGAGCCTGCTCTCCAACAAGATATGCATTCCTCTCCAGAGTACAGAGAACGTACTCCAGGATAGACCATTCAGGCAGAAAAAAGGCAAGCCTTAACAAATTTAAGAAGACTTGAAAAAGTCTTGACTTGAATAAGACTTGAATAATACTTCCACCTGACTATGACAGAATTAAATTAAAAATCAAGAACAGATGAAAATTTGGGAAATTCACAAAAAGGTAAAATTTTAAAAACACATTTGTAAATAGCTAATATAGCAAGTGGAATTCACAGGGGAAATGAGAAAATATGTTGAGACAAGTGAAAAGAAAACACAGCATACCAAAACTTGAGGAATACAGCCAAAGCAATGCTTTGGAGAAATTTACAGCTTTAAGTGTCTATAGTAAAAGGGAAGAGGGATCATAGTTGATAATTTTCTACCTTAAGAAACTAGAAAAAACAGGTAAGTAAATTAATGCAAAAACAAGCAAAGGAAGGAAATAAAGATTGTGTCATTAATAAATAGAGAATAGAAAACAGTATAAAAATGAAAACAAAATCTTAGGAGTAGTAATGTTCTATTAAATGTGGTTTGGAAAGGACAAGCAATTAAAGAAAAATCTAGACATATGAAACTTCACCACAGTTAAACAGAACAGCATCTGGAACATGAAAAGACTATCACAGAAGGGAGTAAGATATTTACAAAGCATAAATAACAAAGGTCTTGTATGCCGAATATATAAAGAACTTAATAACTCAAAAATAAAAGAACAATTCAGTGAAAATGGACAAAGAATTTGAACAGATTTTCCAAAGATACATAAGTGACCATAATCATATGAAAAGATTATAAGGCCGGCGCCGTGGCTGAATAGGCTAATCCTCCACCTAGCGGCGCCAGCACACCGGGTTCTAGTCCCGGTCGGGGTGCCGGATTCTGTCCCGGTTGCCCCTCTTCCAGGCTAGCTCTCTGCTGTGGCCCGGGAAGGCAGTGGAGGATGGCCCAAGTGCTTGGGCCCTGCACCCCATGGGAGTCAAGGATAAGCACCTGGCTCCTGGCTTCGGATCAGCGCGGTACACTGGCCGCAGCACGCCAGCCATGGCAGCCATTGGAGGGTGAACCAATGGCAAAGGGAAGACCTCTCTCTCTCTCACTATCAACTCTGCCTGTAAAAAAAAAAAAAAAAAAAAAAAAAAAAAAAAAAAAGAAAGAAAAGATTATAAGCATCTTTAGTCACTTAGAAAATCCAAATGAATGACTGTTGATGAGCAACTTAATATGTTATCCCTCTTACTAGTTTTTTTTGTCTGTTCTACTTAATACTTTTGGTTGAATACTGTAATCAATACACAATTCTTCTTAAGTGCTAAAACTTAACTGAAAAGTGATCGCTGTTAAATATAAGAGTGGGAATAAGAGAGAGAAGAGATGTGCAATTCGGGACATGCTCAAGCTGACTTACCTCAAACGGTAGAGTTAGAAACATACCAGGGGATTCCAATTCAATCCCATCAAGGTGGCATGTACCAATGCCATCTCACTAGTCCCAGTGATCAATTTCTGTTCACAATTGATCATAATGATAGGACTAAGAACCAAAGGGATCACATAAACAAGAATAGTGTCTGCAAATACTAGCTGATAGAATAAAAAAGGGAGAGAACGATCCAACATGGGAAGTGAGATACACAGCAGACCCATAGAATGGCAGATGTCCTAAACAGCACTCTGGCCTCAGAATCAGCCCTTAAGGCATGTGGATCCAGCTGAAAAGCCCAGGAGAGTATTGCAGGCATGGAAAGCCAAGACACTCTGGAAAAAAAATAAATAAATAAAATAAATAAATAAATAAATGAAAGATCTCTGCAAGTGAGATCCCAGTGGAAAGAATGGGTCATCAAAGAAGGAGGTACCTTTCTCTGAAGGGAGGAGAGAACTTCCACTTTGACCATGGCCTTGTCTAAATATGATCAGAGTCGGTGAACTCAGGGGGCTTCCATAGCCTTGGCAGCTCATGACAAGAGCCTAGGGTAATTACTAATGCCATAAACAAAAGTGTCAATTTGTTAAGTCAACAACAGGAGTCACTGTGCACTTACTCCTCATGTAGGATCTTTGTCCTTAGTGTCTGTACATTGAGATTTAATGCTATAACTAGTACTCAAACAGTATTTTTCACTTTATGTTTCTGTTGGGAGCAAACTGTTGAAATCTTTACTTAATGTGTGCTAAACTGATCTTCTGTATATAAAGAGAATTGAAAATGAATCTTGATGTGAATGGAAGGGGAGATGAGTGGGAAAGGGGAGGGTTGCGGGTGGGAGGGACGTTATGGGGGGGAAGCCATTGTAATCCATAAGCTGTACTTTGGAAATTTATATTCATTAAATAAAAGTCAAAAAAAAGAAAAATCAAAAAAAAGATACTATTTAATAGACATAAACATCACCAAAATGCAAACAAATACAAGTGCCAACTAGAAAAGGGAAAAATAGAAACCCTTAAACACTGTGAGGGTGTAAAATAGTGTAGACACATTGGAAGACAGTTTGGCAGTTCTTCAAAATGTTCATCAGGCAATTATTGCAAGATACCTCAATGCTAGTCCTAGATATACTCAAGAAAATCCAAACATATGTTCACACAAAAACTCATACATTAATGTTCATAGCAGAATTTGGCATGATGTATGATAGGCAAAGAGTGGAAAGAAATATCTCTATCAAATTATGAGTAGATAAACAAAATATAATGTATACATACGATCAAGTATCATTTAGCAATAAAAAAGTATGAAATACTGATAGATATTACAACATGAATGAAGCTTGAATGTATTATGTTAAGTGAAAAAAGCTAGCCACAGAAGACCACATATTGTATAATTCCTTTTATTTGAAGTGTCCTGATTAGGCAAATCCATGGAAACAAAAAATAGAATAATGGTTGCCTGGGGTTGGGGTGGTAGGTTGGCAAATTCCAATGGGGAATCATTGCTAATGAGTATGGGTCAGGTTTTCTTTTGAGGGTTTTGAAAATGTTCTAAAATTAGATGTTGGGGATGGTTGCACAACTCTGAATATACCCCCAAACTACTAAACTGTAAGATAAACAAATAAGTGTGGTTTGTAAGAAATAACAGAAACAGTAACAAATGCTTGCAGAAACTCAGCCCAATACCACAAAATTTCAAACAGCTTCAAAAAAAGGCAGTGACTGGATTTCAGGGCTTCAAGCCTGAAATCACTTAATACAGCTCCAAACACCCAGAGAGAGTCCAATAAATCTAAATTGATGATTCCGAGTTCCTTGATGTGACAAGGTCCTCTTGAAATCTTATCATCCATGCCTCCGTCCCATAAAATCAAGCCACGGTAAGTGGACTATTTTCAGGGCTGCTTTTAAAGCCATTCAAGGAACAATTTCACAAACTCATTCAGTTATGGTCACTTGATCCAGGTGGGATACTGATTGGCAGGGACAAGAGCTCTTTCTCTGAGTCTTTATAATCAAGACATTGATAAGCAGCACTTGGTCAGAGATGGTGGTGGAGTAAAAGAGGAGAAAGTGCAGCTCAGTTCTCCCAGAAGCAGTGGAAGGAAGAGGGCAAGGCCAGCAGCAGGCAGAAAGGCAGTAGAGGCAAGAGAAAATAGGATGAAATAGTAACAGAAAAATAAAAGGGTGTATCAGAGACCATGATAAAGCTGGAAAGGTTAGAGAAAGGAGAGTGGAAAAATCAGGAGACTTACGGAAAACAGTGATTGTTTCCTTTTATTTTAACACCCCTACTTTTTTGTCTCCTAAATGTTAATAATTATAGAGCAAAGCAAAACATGTTGGCACTGACGCTATTCTTCACTCAACCAAAAGAAGTAGATGTGCTTTGGAAAGAATATCTGTGTTCTCTCATCCCAAATTCACATGCTGGAGTGCTAATGTTAGAGTATTGAGAAGTGGGGCCTTTGGGAGAAAAATAGCTCAAGAAGTGTAGCCCTTGTGATGAGATCAGTGTCTACAGAAGAAGGAGGAGGGAGGAGAAGGAGAGGGGATGGAGAGAAAGAGGGAGAGGGCTGTTCTGTTCCCACTGTGTAAGGGTTCAACAAGGAAACATCTTACTGCCATTTGTAAACCAGGAAGTAGACCCTCACCAGAAGCCAGACTGACTGGCACATTTATCCTGCATCTACCGAACTCCAGGACTGTGAGTAATTGTTGTTTGTGGTTTACTCATCAATGGTGTATCTATATGTAATATATACACGTACAGCTAAACCAGTGTCCATGGTATATTTGTTATAGCAGCCCCAGACCAAGCTGATCAAACTAGCACTCTATAACACATTACCTGAAGTGATGGGAAAATATATAGAAGAATTGGGTTGCCAGTAATGTTTTTCATTCTTCTACAATGCCACAATGTTGGAATAACAAGTGAATTGCTTGATGTTTTCTCAATAATTAGATGAACATAAATACAAATGATTGTTTTCCAATTTATAAATATTAATGGGACAATAATGATATAAATAAAACAAAAATTACCCATGGTAAATTTGTTATTTACTAAAAACTGAAAGAAACAAAACTTGCTAAAATTTGTTTATTTATTTGAGAGACAGAGCAGAAAAAAAGCTCCCGTCCTGTCTGCAACAGGGTGGACGTACAATCAAGGCTGGGCTAAGGCTAAAGTTGGAAGCTGGGGGCTCAATGCAGGTCTCCCATGTGGATAACAAGGACCAAATTACTTGACCCATCACCGCTGCCTCCTGGATGTGTAATAGAAGGAAGTTAGAGTCAGGATGCAGAACCAGGTACAGAATTCAGGCACTCCAATGTGGAATGTAAGCATCTTAACTCCTATGCTATACGCTTACCCGAAAACAAAACTTGTTATAAAATTTCTATCTGCGATATTTGCTTTGGAATAAATTGATTTTGTGGACCTGATGTCCATGCAACAAAATTTCTAATTGCGGATGCTAAAATTATTGATGTGAATAAAAACCCTGATTAGCAAGACTTCATTTTCATTGAAAATTTTACATGGAAAGTGATTCCAATGAGAATAATTTGACCACAATAAAAATGAACACAAAAATTTTAGGTATGGTTTGAGTGTGCTAAGTAGGAAATTGATTAAGGAATTAAATTGTCTTAAAGGGAAAAGTGCTTCCCAGGAGGGATTTCTTTCCTCCATGCACACTCTTACCCATGTGCTCTGGAGATGTTTCTGAACTGTGCATGCTGACTGTGTAATGAGCCCCTCTAAACCTATTTCTGAGGAATCTTCATGCAATTGCCCCTCTGAAAAACAGTACAAGTTCAAGAGAACAAGCAACCTCTACTCCCTGGGCTTAGAACAAGGGGAACAGATGATCTAATAGGTTTGATTGCCTCTAATTTGTGTGACTAATACAGAGGTTCTAGTCTAAAAGCACCCAGATCTGGCTCTATTCTCATTTTCCTAAGATATTCAGAACAAAATGTACTCTTTTCAAGAGCCAGGTCCTCAGAACTCTCCTCGGGATAGTTTTGAAAGACATACGCAAACGAGGAATAGTTCAGAGTGACCATGAAGCTTGCCAAAGGCCTAAAGAAAATCTAAGTAGCCTAATTAAATTCAGACAGTGGGATAAAAACAGATCTTAAGGACTCTTTCATTTTCCTGTCTGAAGATTTCTTTAAGGAAGGACCACCACTAGAGAAAGATATATTTCTCTTGTCCATTGCTAAGTTAAAAGAAAGAACATGGAAATTTCTTGTTAGCAGCTTCTTGTTAACTCTTCTGGAAGCCAGTCTACCTCCAGAGAAGAGGAAATCTATGTCTCTTTTTGCTATAAACTTTGACAGGGGGAGAGGACATTTAGCCTAGTGGTTAAGATACCTGTGTCCCATATCAGAGTACCAGGGTTCTGTTCCTGTCTCCACCTCCTGACTCCTACTTCCTGCTAATGCAGACTCTAGGAGGTAGCAGAGATGGTTTAAGTAATTGGGTCCTGCCACACATGTGGGAGACCTGGATTTGTCCTTGACCCAGCCCTGGTCACTGTGGGAATTTGGGGGAGATGGCAAATGGGAGCCTGCTCTCCTTTCAAATAAATTTAAAAAAAAATCTTTAATTGACTAGAGCACATACTCTTTCCCTGCCACTGCTCTACATCAGAAACAATGATTTCTTTCTAGCTCTGCATGGTAGAGATTGAAAAACCTGTCCCATCCTGGGCTATAGACTAAATAGATGCATTTTTCTGCATTTGTGCCATGTTCTCCAATAAACTTTTGTATAAAATAAAGCTTATATTCTGATGACCATCCTGACTTCCATTTCTCAGGTGGTTCCAGGGAAGAGAAGGGTATTACTTATTAACTATTCAAGTCCCAACTTGAACCTCAATTTTTCCTCCCTCTCTTTAGCTATCTTTTTTCATGGAAAATGAAACTTTTAGAATTTTTGTATATAGTTTGCATGTGTGTGGGTATGTGAGGGTGTAGTTTTTGTTTGTTTTTATACTTATTTTTATGCAAAAGAAATAAGTATTTGAGATGCAGCTGTATTTTGGAGATCTTGTAGAATTTAAAAATCAGGAAGCTTCTTTAAATTTGGAGCACATAAAATTCAAAGGAAGAAAAGAGGGATACAGACAATGAAAAGAAGCTGGGGTGGTAGGAGAAGTAGCAGAGAAACATGTATTTTCCAGGAATAGGCTCCTGTCATGTACAGAGGACACTGCACACAAATGGGACATATTTTAACATGTATTCTGAGGGTGATATAAAATAATGCTCTTTGGCATGTCTCTTCTTAAAAATCTCAGAGCACACTCTCGTATTTCTCATGGAACAGATTTGGAAAATTGATTTTGATTCTCATGAAACTTACCTTTTAAACACAATGTACATTATTAGTAGTATAATTACTGTTAAAACAGATTGGTAGATTTTCTGTGTCCCCGGACTATATTGGAGTTAGTCAATAATATAATAGAAAGTGTTCTAAAAGGGAATTATTTGTACTCCAGAGATTACATTTCTATTTATGCTTATATTTTCCATTAACTCAAGAGGCACCAAAATTGATACTGCATTTAAGTATAGAAAGCAAAAGAAAACATTTGAGAAATAAAAGGAAAAAACCTCTGAGGCATGAAAATAAAAAATGCTTCTTTGGCTGTACTGAATGGCCCTGAAAGACTGTGAAGGAGGTAAAATTGGTCTTTCACCTTTCACTTCTGAGTCCTCCTTAGGCATCTTCTGGTTTCCTGTCAGTCTTTTGGGGCTTTGAACTTGACCTGGCTTGGCTGACACAAGAAGAAAGTAATGCTATTCACAGTTTCACAAACATCCAGTCTATTTGTCTTGCTTTCACATGTCCTCAAGAATGAGCTGAAATGCATCCTTCTCTGAGTTAGAATATTTTGCTTCACTGAAATGCTCTTCTATTTCTACACTTTTTTGGTAGACTAGAGGGAAGACTAGATACAGTGCCTTAGCCAAAAGGATAAATTTTAGATTTAGCAGAAGTCAGTGAAGGAGTGCCTTCTCATGACCCCATAATCAACACTAACACATTGTTCTGCCCTATCTTAGCCTAGGTCTAGCCTTATCATGACTGTTGCAGTCTGACAGAAATTGAGAGACATAAGCCCCATACCTGGGTAGTCCTACCCACAAGAAGATCATCCCTATTCACCCATATCTAATGCAAAGTTTTACTGGCATTATTAACAGGCTCTGAGCCAATTTACTGATCAATTTCATTTTTCTCATTGTTGTTGTCAACAGACATTGGTTATCCCTAGAATAATGCACATTGTTCTAAATGCTATGATTTCTTCTTTCTCCTGGAGGACATTTTAATGTATGAAGAATTAGCTAAAATCTAAAAATGAAAGAGAAACAGAAGAGAATAAAAGTAATCAGTAATTGGTCCCTAATATGAAAGCTGTGTAGACTTTTCTCATCCTTTTCTAATGTCAAAAATCATATGTCACTAAAATATGCAGAAACATGTTTGTATACACACACTGAAAGGAAAAAAAAGACGGTGATGATGATAAATTACATCTAGAAATATATATATATATATATATGGCATCTGTTTTTTAGATCTTTATCCAGACCTATATACATGGACACAAATGTTAAAATTCTTAATAGCAGAGCTTAATATATTCAATATAAGAAATGTGTAATAGCCGGCGCCGTGGCTCAATAGGCTAATCCTCCACCTTGCGGCGCCGGCACACCGGGTTCTAGTCCCGGTTGGGGCGCCGGATTCTGTCCCGGTTGCCCCTCTTCCAGGCCAGCTCTCTGCTATGGCCAGGGAGTGCAGTGGAGGATGGCCCAGGTGCTTGGGCCCTGCACCCCATGGGAGACCAGGAAAAGCACCTGGCTCCTGGCTCCTGCCAGGATCAGCGCGGTGTGCCGGCTGCAGCGGCGGCCATTGGAGGGTGAACCAGCGGCAAAGGAAGACCTTTCTCTCTCTGTCTCTCTCTCTCACTGTCCACTCTGCCTGTCAAAAATAAAAAAAAAAAAAAAAAAAAAAAAAAAAAAAAAGAAATGTGTAATAGGTTTGATTTTATGGAGTCCAATTGATTGAATGTCTTTTAGGACTTTCTTACCATATCACTTGAAGTTCCAGGTTCACATGTGGATTTCATGTTTGCAGAGTTGCAGCAATCTTAGGTAAAATCCAGACAAGAGCAACAACCTTCACTGAGATTATTAAGTGAGGAGATTTCAAGACTAAACACAAATAGCTGAGGAAAAATGTAAGCCTAGACCTAACTTAATTTGTAAGCCCCGAAGTAATGTGGGATTAGTTAACCTAGTACAAATGAGTTTTCCAAAATGACTTTATCTTTAGCCTGAATAACGGGAAATGAGTAAGCACAGAACATGTTGAGATCTGAATCACTGGTCAATAAAACAGTTTTCTCAAGAAGTATATAATACTGAACACATTTTAGACAAATTAGACACTGACGCAGACTGCATTCCTGGGATGCAACCCAGTGTTCCTGGATAGTATAGTATATTGGACAGCTAAGAAAAGCCTCATACCTTATTTGTGATGCATTTGTCTTTCCACTTAAGTAGCATACTGTTTTGTTTAAGGTGAAATATACTTAAGTACTATGCAGAGGAAGAAAGGACATTCTTGAAAAAAGAGCAAATACCTTTTTTTTTTTTTTTTTTTGACAGGCAGAGTGGACAGTGACAGAGACAGAGAGAAAGGTCTTCCTTTGCCGTTGGTTCACCCGCCAATGACTGCCGTGGCCGCCGGTGCATCGCGCTGATCCGAAGCCAGGAGCCAGGTGCTTCTCCTGGTCTCCCATGTTGGTGTAGGGCCCAATGACTTGGGTCATCCTCCACTGCACTCCCAGGCCACAACAGAGAGCTGGCCTGGAAGAGGAGCAACCAGGACTAGAACCTGGGGTGCTGGCGCCACAGGCAGAGGATTAGCCTATTAAGCTGCGGCGCCGGCCCAGGAGATACGTTTTAATACACATGTCTGCTGACCTAAAGGCATTTGAGAACTTGTCTGGTTTCCAGAGGTTACCTGGAAGCCACGATGTGCTCCTGATTTCAAAGGCAAAAAGTTCAGTACATGATGATAGAAGGGGGACAAACTTTTGCCATGTTAGTGTAGCTTTGACTCAATGCTTCTGGTATACTTACTCTGGTATACAGGCTGGTCCAGATTCTGGAGCCCTAGAGAACCAACCTTCTTCCTAGCTCAATCTTCTATTCCCGGCTTTATGCCTTGATTTCCCTCAAACTCTCAGTTAAGAGTCCTGTTTTTGTTTGTTTGTTTGTTTTTAGATTTACTGTATTCATTTGAAAGACAGAGTTACAGACAGAAGTAGAGACAGAGAGAGAGAGAGACGATGGGGGGGGGGGTGTCTTCCATCCACTTGTTCACTCCCCAAATGCTGCAACAACCATAGGTGAGCTGATCAAAAGCCAGAAGCCAGGAGCTTCTTCTATGTTTTCCCACCTGGGTAAAGAGCCCAAGAACTTGGGCCATCCTCTGCTGCTTTCCTAGGCACATTAGCAAGGAGCTGCATTGGAATTAGAGCAGCTGGGGTTCAAACTAGTGCCCATATGGGTTGCTGGCATTGCAGGTGGGGACTTTTAACCTGCTGTACCACAACACCAACCTGGAGACTCTTGCTATTACTGTATAAACTGCAATAAAGATTAAATGAGATCATGAGTGTAAGATGTTGTCTTTTTCAAAAGATGAAATTCAAATGGCCAACAGACACATGAAAAAATGCTCAGGATCACTAGCCATCAGGAAAATGCAAATCAAAACCACAATTAGGTTTCACCTCACCCCAGTTAGAATGGTTCTCATACAGAAACCCAAAACAATATATGTTGGCAAGGATGTGGGGAAAAAGTTATCCTAACTCACTATTCATAGGAAGTCAAACTAGTATAGCCATTGTGGAAGAGAGTACAGAGATTCGTCAGAAATCTGAAAAAAGATCTAAAATATGACCCAGGATTTCCACTCCTGGGAATCTAGCCAAACAAAATAAAATCAGCCTCTGAAAGAGTTATATGTACCCTAATGTTTATTGTAGCTCAAGTCACAATATCTAAGATATGGAATCAACTCAGATGCCCATCAACCAACGACTGGATAAGAAAATGTGCTATATATGTACTAGGGAATACTATTCAACCATAAAAAAAGAATGAAATCTTGGCTTTCTCAACAAAATAGATGCAACTGGATACCATTATATTAGTGAAATAAGTCAGTTCCAAAAAGACAAATACTATATGTTTTCCTTTATCTGTGCTAACTAAGAGTACAAAAAAATTTAATGTATATGAGCAAAATTGGCATTTTTAGAATTGATTATTATTTACAGCCCTTGTGCCTACTGTTAAGGAACAATGTTTTTTTCTTCCTAAGGTTTGTTGAGTTATTTACTTAGTGGAGGGTTAATCTTATGATTATAAAGCAGACTGAAGTATTTCATTGTAAAAATCAAAAGGAAGAAAAAGAAAGGAATGAAGAGAGAAGAGGGTGGGAGTGTGGGCAAGAGGGATATAAGGGTGGGAAATATCACTATGCTCCTTAATCTGTACAGATGAAACACATGAAATTTGTTGAGAATTGGAATAAGAGAGGGAAGAGATGTGCAATTCAGGACATGCTCAAGCTGACTTACCTCAAACAGTAGAGTTAGAAACATACCAGGGGACTCCAATTCAATCCCATCAAGGTGGCATGTACCAATGCCATCTCACTAGTCCCAGTGATCAATTTCTGTTCACAATTGATCATAATGATAGGACTAAGAACCAAAGGGATCACATAAACAAGAATAGTGTCTGCAAATACTAGCTGATAGAATAAAAAAGGGAGAGAACGATCCAACATGGGAAGTGAGATACACAGCAGACCCATAGAATGGCAGATGTCCTAAACAGCACTCTGGCCTCAGAATCAGCCCTTAAGGCATGTGGATCCAGCTGAAAAGCCCAGGAGAGTATTGCAGGCATGGAAAGCCAAGACACTCTGGGGAAAAAAAAAAAGAACCTAAATGAAAGATCTCCGCAAGTGAGATCCCAGTGGAAAGAACGGGTCATCAAAGAAGGAGGTACCTTTCTCTGAAGGGAGGAGAGAACTTCTACTTTGATCATGGCCTTGTCTAAATATGATCAGAGTTGGTGAACTCAGGGGGCTTCCATAGCCTTGGCAGCTCATGACAAGAGCCTAGGGTAATTACTGAGGCCATAAACAAGAGTGTCAATTTGTTAAGTCAACAACAGGAGTCACTGTACACTTACTCCTCATGTAGGATCTTTGTCCTTAGTATGCTGTACATTGAGATTTAATGCTATAACTAGTACTCAAACAGTATTTTTCACTTTATGTTTCTGTTGGGAGCAAACTGTTGAAATCTTTACTTAATGTGTGCTAAACTGATCTTCTGTATATAAAGAGAATCGAAAATGAATCTTGATGTGAATGGAAGGAAGAGGGAGTGGGAAAGGGGAGGGTTGCGGGTGGGAGGGACATTATGGGGGGAAGCCATTGTAATCCATAAGCTGTACTTTGGAAATTTATATTCATTAAATAAAAGTTAAAATATATATATATATAAGAAGATACTATGTTAGCCTTCAGTAGAAGCATTATAACTTTGTTTTTTTCAAAATTGGTTATTTAAATTTTTTATATCATTTCATATATTTTTATATAAATATCTGCAATTATTTTTCCCCAAAGAGACCTTTTATTTAAGGAATACAAATTTCATAAGTACATGATTAGGAATATAGTGATTCTTCCCACCACACCCTCCCTCCCACCCACACTCCCATCCCTCTTCCTCCTCCTTCTCCCATTCCCAGTCCCATTCTCCATTAAAATTCATTTTCAGTTAACTTGTACACCGAATACCAACTCTATACTAAGTAAAGATTTCAACAATTTGCACACACACACACACACACAAAAACTGTTTCAGAACAAGTTTTACAGTTAACTCTCATAATACAATTCATTGAGGACAGAGGTCCTGCAGGGGAAGTTACTGCACAGTGACTCTTGTTGTTAATTTAACAATTAACACTCTTATTATGATGTTTGTGATCACTCAAGGCTCTTGACAGGAGTTGCCAAGACTATGGAAGCCTGTTGAGTCCACAATCTCCGTCCATATTTAGACAAGGCCATAAGCAAAGTGGAAGTTCTCTCCTCCCTTCAGAGAAAAGTATGTCCTTCTTTAATGGCCACTTCTTTCCACTGGGGTCTCACAGAGATTCTTCATGTAGAACATTTTTTGCCACAGTGTCTTTGCTTTCCATTCCTGAAATGCTGTCATTGGCTTTTCAGCCAGATAAGGATGTTTTAAGGGCTAATTCTGAGGTCAGAGTGCTACTTAAAGCAATTGTCATTCTATGAGTCTGCTGTGTGGAGTGATTCCCATGTTGGAACTTTCTCTCCTTTATAATTCTATTGTTGATCCTATTTACATGATCACTTTAACACTTAATCCTATCTATATGTTCACTTTAACACTTAATATGCTTACTTTTTTTTTTTTTTTTTTACAGGCAGAGTGGATAGTGAGAGAGAGAGACGCAGAGAGAAAGGTCTTCCTTTGCCGTTGGTTCACCCTCCAATGGCCGCCGCTGCAGCCGGCGCACCGCGCTGATCCTGGCAGGAGCCAGGAGCCAGGTGCTTTTCCTGGTCTCCCATGGGGTGCAGGGCCCAAGCACCTGGGCCATCCTCCACTGCACTCCCTGGCCATAGCAGAGAGCTGGCCTGGAAGAGGGGCAACCGGGACAGAATCCGGCGCCCCAACCGGGACTAGAACCCGGTGTGCCGGCGCCGCAAGGTGGAGGATTAGCCTATTGAGCCACGGCGCCGGCTCTTAATATGCTTACTTTAACAATTAAGATGGTATTTTTTACCACCCAGCTTAATGGCAAGTTTTTCAACTGTACCCTTAGATGTGTCTGTAGAAATATTTGCAGAACTATACAGCTTTACAGTTAAAAACTTCCTCCTCACTCTCACTCCCACTCTTATTTTTTCTGAGAAGCCCTATAATTTTATATCTTTATATCAACTTTGGAATCAGTTTATCAGTTTCTTTAAAAATGCCTGCTGTGGTTTCAATTGAGTTTGCTTTTATTCTCTATGATAATTTAAGAGAGTTGATGTCATAAAAGTATCATCATCCATGTTCAAAAAAATAAGATGTTTTAGTCCAGTTTAAGTTGCTAAAGCAGAATACCCAAGATTATATAATTGGTAAAGAACAGCAATTAATTTCTTACAGTTCTGGAGTCTGGGGAGTCTTAGGTCCTGGGGCTCATATCTAATGAGGATTTTCTTTCTGCATCAGCATATGATAGAGGGCAGGTAGGCTAGTGACCATGAGAGAGAGAGCTGAACTGTAATGCTCTGTGCCTTTCCAAAGGTGGTTAACATACTTTGTATAGAACTTAGATTGTAAAACAGGCGGTCAGAGACAGGAGCATCCATTGGACAAGGTTGTGTCCAATGATGTTTATGCACATGTAAGTAACAGGCTGCCTACATTACCTAGGGGGCTTTTGTTTACAGCCATTGCATATTGAGCCCAATAAGGAAAGAACCCCAACTGATTTAATTAGCTGCAGGATTATGTGAGATTTCTTGTGTGGTATTTTCACTTCTACCAACAATGGAAAATTCATTAAAGCCTGAAGATCAGTTGGTAGTCAAAACTCTGCCTTAGTTGTAATGCTACCTTAAAATTTTAAGTTAAAAATTTTAAATACACCCATGCAAACATAAGCATACTTGAGAAAGCTTAAAGAAATGTAATTAAAAGATAAGTTTATTTTGGTGCAAAAAACTTTGAAACCCAGGCATAGTTTTTCAATAATACACATTTTGCGTTAACATTTTGAAGACCCCCACATAACATATCTTATGTAAAAAATCTCCCAAGAAAGATGCCTTCTATTTTTACCAAATTCTTTTTCTCTATCTATGAAGAGACTAACCTTATTATAAACCCCAGGAGTATTCTATCTTTCCCACAGAGGAAGGAGGACAAAAAGATAAATTTCTAGGAATGGTTTTGCACACCAATGACAGGCAGAGATTTCTAAAGGAAGATTTCCAACCTGTTAATAGTTTTCAATACACAACAGCTGCAATCCATGAAAGAGATAAATATTCATGGCACAAAGCATTTATAGGTATCAAATGTATATTCATGAACAAATGTTTTCCCCTGCCTTTAACAGCATTTGCTGCACAGTCAGTGAAGAATGGACCAACTTTTCCCTGACTGCTACTGTTGAGTCTCTACTGCTGTATCTGCTGAATATCAGTTCTGCAGTGATTATAGACAGGACAATAGCCATGGAAAAAAAAACCAGAAATGTGCTTGGAATCACTCCTCACTCGTTCCAGATATTGGATAGCAACACCTCCCTGCATCAAATATTAATGGCAGATTTTACATGGCTGCCAACTTATTTTTCAGGGAAAGCATTTCATATTCAAGCCTTGTGTAGCCATATGTGCACTGTAATATCCATGGTTGACCCGCCTCTTTCAAATATGCTTTGTCACAGCACCACTCTCCCAAAGGGCTTTACTAAGAATGCTGGAGAGGGAATTTGCATACATTGAATAGCACTTTCAGGTAATCAGCAGCAGCCAATTGTCATGGCCTCCATCAGAGTGTTCTGTGCAGCATGGAGGCAAAAGAATGACAGGGCAAACTATGCAATGAAAGTCTTTGTGATTCAGTAAGGTTTGTGGATGGTATCTGCTTTTAAAAATTGGTGCATTGTTTAATAAAAGTGTTATTTGCTCCATTAATTTCTCTAGGAGGGAGGCAAGAATAGAAACAAGTGAGGAAATGTGCCTTTTGTTGACAAGAATAAGAAGTCTTTATTAGGTGTTAGGGCAATGAACAAAGCCTGTTAAAAATAATATATTTTTTAAAAAATGATGATAATAAAATGAACTCATTTGAATTGAACACGCAGACAAAGAAGCCCTTGAGCTTTGCAGACAATCTTTCTTGGTTAGCTCTTAGCATCTCTTTATAGTCACAAGAAAATAATTCCATCAGAAATTCCAGTTCTCTCCTTTCCCTCTTTTTGCATTTGCTACTGATCTACTTTAAGAGATGCACTTTTAAGATCATTTTTCCAAATTGATAATATTATCTAAAACCACTTTCTCTTACAGGTTTTCATAAGCATACCCACTACATCTGAATTTATTTTGTGTCATGGTTTGAACAGAATTTGGCTCACCAAACTCACAGACATTTAAATCCAAAGTCTCACGTTAGTGGTTCATGGAGGTGGGCCTAGTGGAAAGATGGTCATGGATGCTTTCTTTTGCAAAAGTTCTTGCAAGAGGATTGGATACGTAAGCCTTGGTAGGCCTATTTTCCCATTGTACTTCCTGTCTCACCGTGTGATCATCCCTTGCCATCCTTCCATCTTACCAGGTGTTTGAACCAATGGGAACACCATATCCTGGGCTGTGGACCTCCAGAACTGTAAGCCAAAATAAGCCTTTTTCCCAAGTAGACTCTCAGATATTTTTAAGGTTTGTTTATTTACTTATTTATTCACTTCCCAAGTGGATTAATAAGGAACTGGATTGGAAGTGGGGTAGCTGGGACTCAAACTGGCATTCTGATATGGGATGCAGGTATCCTAAATAGCTATGCCACAATTTCCACTCCTTCTCAGGTATTTTAGTTAAAGTAATGAAAAGCTGACTAATACAGTTTATGACATTAAGTTGCGCCTGATCCCTCTCAGTGGATTATGCAATATACTGCATCAGAATCTAATTTGTAACCTACTATAAAATATGAAATGGTTTTAGACTCTTTCTATTGTTGAGACTGAGATTGTATATGTTGAATGGTAAGGAGGAAGGACCTTGTTGCTCTATCAAGATTCTACAAATATCCTGGATAATAACTGTAGTTGATTAGGGTGAAGTAGTACTTCTTTATAAATGAAATGGTTTCAGTATTTAAAAATATGGCTTCAGAGGCAGACCATTGGTTAAACCACCATTTAGGATGTGTGCCTTCCATATTGATTGAAGTGCCTACTTCAAGTCCTAGCTACTCTGTCCTTCCAATCCAGCTTCCTGATGATGCACCTGGGAGGCAGCAGATGATGGTGCAAGTACTTGGGTTCCCCCTTTACATGGGAGACTTGGATGGAGCACCTGGCTTATGGTTTCAGCCTGGCCTAGACCTAGTTGTTGTGGGCATTGAGAAGTGAACAATCATATGGACATCTCTCTGTGACTCTTCATCTTTCTCTGTCACTCTGACTTTCAAATAAGTAAATGAATCTTTAAAAATAGTTTCAGTATTTAAAACAAATTTTTGTTTTGAATTGTATCTTGAAATGAAATGTTTCATAAGAAAATGCAGGTGATAGATGCCTGCAGACCTACAATTAATACCCCAATCCCTCCCTCTTCTTCTTCTTTTTTTTAGTTTGTATTTATCTATTTGAAAGACAGAGAAAAATAAAGAGAGAGAGAATCCTCTTTTACTACCCCATTCCCCAAATTCCCACTAGAAGGTCTGGGCCATATTCAAAGATAGGAGTCATGAATTCCGTACAGTTCTCCCACATGGGAAGCAGGAATCCAGTTACCTAAACTATCACTGCTGCCTACCGTGGTCTGCATTAACAGGAATTCTAGAATGGAACCAGAGCTGTAAAGTGAACTCAGCTACTCTGGTGTGGAATGCAGGCATCTTAACCCCTAGGCCAAATGCCCCACTCCTATCCACTTCTGACTATAGAATTTGGAGGCTGCTGATATCATTTCCTCCTGTCCTAATGAAATCCATAGTATGTGCATTCTATTCCTCTGTGTCAAGTTTCTTATACTGTCCTTAATAATGCAAAGCAATCCATATTGTAGTTTCATAGCTTAACTCAATTATCAGCAACTTAATCAAATGTACAAATAAGTTAAAAGGCATAAGAATTGATCTCATTTGATTCATTCATTTACTTAATTTTTTTTCATGTTTCACATCCTGGAATGATTTTGCTTACTGTGGACATAGTCTTTTTTTCTCTTAGGCTAACAGAGAAAATAAATGAAGTAGCTGACAGAATGTAGTATGCTGAATGCTTTGGTAGAAGAAGAAATTTGGGATTCAGAGAGCTTAAGACACTTATCCTAGGTCAGGCAATAAGCAGGTAATAACCCATGAATTTAAATTTGTTTGTCATGCTCTCAATATTCTGTATGCTGCTTATATGAAATACTGACTTAGCTATGTCCAACTTGCATACATAGGAGCACCATCTGAAAACAACCATAGGAATTTCTCCTTGCTAATTGCATTGATAAGAATTATGCTACATGTTTGATTTTAGCTACATAGGAAGCTGAAGCTGGAAAGTAGGGGGAAAAAAACCTCTTTAACTCACTTGAGTGTTAACTCACTTGAGTGGAGTATCAGTACCTACAGCAGGGGGCAGGAAGGCTGTGCCTGCAAGTCGGGCTATCTGCTCCCATTAGGTTCCTGAACTTCACTTGGTCCTGCAGCCAGTCTCACAGCTCACTGCTTGAAGCCAAGAATTGGAATGGGGCTCAACCCACCAGGTTAGTACACTGACTCATGGGAAAACTGAAGCCCAATGGTCCCTGAAGCCACATTTGATGAGAAACTGGTGTCTTGGATAGGGAGGAGGTGATGGCTCAGACCCAGCCTCCTACTGACTACATTGATTTGCATCCTAATATCTATCTGCTGGAGTCCACAATGGAATTCCTATCATCTCCACACCTTCTATGAATTATTGGATAGTTTCTCAATCAACGTCTAGCTCAATACAGTAGTCTCTCAACCTACAATTTCATTTTCTGCAGTTTCAGTTACCTATGGTCAACTATGGTCTGAAAATATTAAATAAAAAATTCTATAAAAACAATTCATGAATTTTAAAAGTATCACTATTCAGTGAAGTAAAGAAATCTCACACTTACCCCCTCATTCCTACTCAGGATATAAATCATCCCTTTGTTGAGTGTATCTATGCTGTATATATTACCCACCTCCGCCTCTCCCCCGCCCCCCCATTAGTGACTTGAGAGTTACCTCAGTTACTGGATCCACTGTCATGGTATTGCAGTGCTTCTGTTCAAGTAACTGTGTGTAGTAGCCTAAAGCTTTATCACAGTGCTCTGTCATTCACCTTCTTTCATCTTATGCAGATGTTGTATCAACTAAAGTCACTGTAGCGAGAAGGGTGAGTATAGTGCAATGTTTTGATAGAGACTTTATTCATATAACTTTCACAGTATATTCCTATATTTATTATATCTTATGAGTGATTAGTTATCTTACTGGTAATATGTTAGTAAGCTTAATTTATAAGTTAAACTTCATTATTTAAGTGTATATAAGAATAAAACATAATATATACTTAAAGAGGATTTGGTACTACCCATGGTTCCAGGCATCCACTGGGATTCATGGAATATATCCCCAGCAGATAAGAGGGAACTACTGTACCAAGCATGATGTCCCAGACCTGGGCGGGGGGAATAAGACAATAAACTAATTATGACACCGAAATTGCCACAACATCACACAATGTTTCACAATTGTTGCCAGTCTCAGAATTATCTCCCACAACACTTGGATGTGAAGACTGACTTCATTCCATTGCCTAATATTTCAAGATTAAGAGAAGGACCAGAAAATAAACTGAAACTAGGATACAAACTAGAGTGAGGAGAAAAAAAAAAATGGGACTAACTATAAGTCAAATACTGTGCTGGGCACTTTCTAACACTTTACTTGATCAACAACTCGAAATAACCCTAGCAGCCAGGTATTATTGATTGAGAAAAAGCAACAATGAGGCTAACCATCATTCCTGAGTTTTGACACCGATTGGTGCCAAATCTAAGATTTAAACACAGTCATATGCCCTTTCCACTAATGGAGCTTCTCCTCAGAGACAGATGTATCCTGGCACTCAAACTGAAAGAGGAAATGAATACAGTTTTCCACAGAAACTAAAAAGTGGCTTAATGTATCTTTTCCGCTCCAAGCACAGAACAATGATAGACCAAATGTTAAGAGGAGAAAAAAAAAAAGAAAGAGGCATAAAACTACATTAAAAACTACAGAAAGATTTCAGCACCTCCAAACTAACAGTACTCCAGGAGTTATGGAGCCGGCTTCCTGTAAGACCCTGGGAAAATGCTCTCTGAGGCTATAACTTGAAGGGAAGCTGTTGTCTTGGGAACGCACAGCCCAGACCCAGCTCCTCACTTGCTCTGGACTCGGATTTGTAACATCCTAAAATCTCCCTGGTACATCGCCCCCTTCTAAGTGCTACTTATGAACTGGAAGCCCCGTGGGACAAGGGGAGCTAAAACCTAGATGGAAAGAGGTAAGCATCTAGAGAAGGGAAGAAAAATGTTGCAAAATGTGTGGTCAGTTTCTGTCATGGGTTCAAGTACCTGCCACAAGTGGATTATGGGTTAGTGCTAAACTGAAAGTAGGTAGAGACTAATTGTTACATATTCTGAGTCCTAAAAATCTGCCTCTATAAACAAACAAACAATAAATAAATGCACACACACACACATATATACAAATATATATATAATAAGTACATAAAATGAACTAGTCTTGGAGAAATTCTAGAGAGAATTTGCAACTCAGAAAGTGTGAAGTGACATAAGAAATTCATATTAGGATATTTATCTGTTATGGTTTCAGCTATCATCTATAAACCCAAATGAAGATCATAGTTTTTTTCACTGTTGGGCCAGGAAAAGGTGGCTGCTTAGGGTAATTTCAAAATAACTCAGATTATCGTAGCTAAAATAGTGATATCCTGCACCGCTGTTAATTGTTCATGCTATACAGACAACCATTCAAACACCAGCCACTCTATACCAGGGATCCTTGATGCCTGTATGCAGTAGTAGTAATGCTTCCATCTGCAGAAAAATCTTAACATTTTTAAATGTAAATCATCACAGGCCATCAATTACCTGACTGTATTTTCATAGTATATTCATACTGCTGGTTCACATAACCGATGGACTCAAAATTGTCATCTTGAGCTCAGGATCCTTTCATGATAAAAATCCATCCCCACACAAAATACCTGTGTTTGGTTACTTGGGCTCAGGTTCTCAATGAAACACATCTCTCACTTGTAAAGCTACTGGGTTTACCATGTGTAGAATGATTTACATTATGATTTTTTCTTCAGTGAAAGAAGTGACCGAGGAGAAAGAAGTGAATCTATCGTGGATTCAAGCTGATGTTTGTTGTTCCTACAACATAGAACCAGAAAGCAAAAACGTCTGTATGTTTAAAACTCCGTGGAAGTATACAAAACAGCCAAACAAAGCTAAAGCCACAAATGCATGGTCATATTGTGGCCGAAATGACAAAAATGTCTTATGGATATGAATGAAACACAGCATTGTTGTGGTTCCCCAGTCTTCTGCAGGAAGGCATGTCCAGCTAGAGATAGCAATGGGCCTTTGGAACAAAAGCTTTTCCGACAAAGCCTGGCACAGGTGTTTACCCACAACGGATGTGACCATGACCTTTAAAATTAATGGCTAGAAAAGCCTGCGGGAGTTGATGTCAGCCTCCACGTCCTATCTTGCCTCTCCCCATTTAGCAAACTCCATTGTTAGTAAGCACAGTAAGCAGGCAATTCTTCATGTAGACTCATGCCCCAGTTGGTTTTCCAACTGGGACAATATATGAGGTAATCCTGTTAGCTTTGGTGAACAAGATCATCCTCCTTCTGTCTATTTTCTAATGGGGCTGAATGCCCAGCCTCTGAGGTAGGCAGGCAGGTGGCAGGTGACAGAGCAAACAGATTGATGCAACAATATTAGTATAGCCAAAGCACTGTTTATTGGGCCCATGAAGGCTCTTGTACACTCACTGTGAGGCAAAACAAAATCAGCTAACTGTTCCATGTTATGGCCTTCTGAGAAGTACTGAAAGTCCCACTCCATTGGTAGATTATGTAGTACTCATAGATAGATGAACCCTTGGGGTCTATTATTTAGAATTCAACTCCCTTCCTCTGACCTTCATATCTTAGGTGAGTCTGTGTTTCCTCTATGTTTCATTTAAGTTTCAACAACAGCAAAGTCTATTTTCATTCATCTAAACTTATTTTCATTTATATAAATGTGTACTTTACAAGAGGAAGTTATAGACATCTCAAAGTTTCCATTCACTGTCATTTGAAATAGGTTTATTCTTCTTCAATGACTCCTGTCAAGGAGGGAGCTAATGTTTTTTTTTTTTTTCCCTTTATGAAGCATGAGCCACTTCGAAGTAGTTGCAGCCAAGTTATCCCCAATATATAAATTACACTCATTTAATCCTTTTGAAAGCCCCAGAGAGGGAAATGGCTGTTGTGTATATATGAGGCCTTAGACAGTTGGGGGCTTGGGATTAGTCAGTTTGCTGTTGTTGCTGTTGCTATATTGAAATACCTGAGGCAGTCTAATGTTATAAAGGAAAGAGACTTACTTTGGGTCATAATTCTGAAAGTTCACAGTCCAACATTGTGTGACTCCCATTGGTTTAACATTTGATGATAGTGTCCTTGTTAGCACAGTTCCAAGGTGGTACAGGGCATATCATTGCAAGAGACAGGGAGCAAACATCTCTCCCTACCCCAACTGGATTCAGTCATAGGGGCCACACTCCAATGATCTAATCCAATCTAATCACTTCTCCAAGACTCCACCTCTAAACACCATAATTGAATTAAGTTTCCACACTCTCAATACCATGAACATAAGACTTTGGGGTTTACATTTCTGTGTGCATCTAGAAATAAAATCATAGGTGGTTCTTTCATATTATTTCATTTATTCCTCATAAAACCACACAAGAGACTGGCTAGTTTGTTAGCAATTTTTCATATTTAATAATGAAGTACAGAAAAACAAAGGAACAGTACCATCTAGTTGGGGCTGAACCTGAGATTTAAACCCTCTTGATGCTAACATCAATATTCCTTTCATGAAATCATTGTTTTCTTGCACTATATCTGCAGTCTCCCACATGAAGTATACAGTTAGCTAGATAAGGGAAACAGAATCTCAAAGGGGCAAGGAGAGGAAGGGGTGCTAAATAAGAAGCAGAGTTGTGAGATTTAAAAATGTAAATGTGTGCATGCGTACACTGAGCTGAGAAAACTTGCAAAAGAGGAACAAGGATGCTAGTGGGGAAGAGGAGAGATGACAAGGAGACAGAGGTTGAGTGCAAAGCACACAGAGTAGGTTCCAATTTACTTTGAAATGAAGGTCAATGGGAACTAATAACATTTCTTTTCAGATTTCATGTAACTCCCCCACTGGTTGTGATTTTTTGGTTATCATCGTCTTGTAACTATGAGAATGGGGAAAAAACTGTCCAAGATTAAAGAGTTTTACTGTGGCTTCTGGGTAAAGAGCAACTGGAAATTGAATTCGTGGTGCAGTGGGCCTGGCATCTAGCAGTTTCACCTAAATGGAATAGCCTAGTAGTAGCAATGGAAAGGGGACAGTGTAATGATATCTGAGATTTTATGTAAATAGAAAAGTTACTCTATTTCTTCTTCAATCAAATCATAATAGTTGACATTTTCATACCTTCTATGCTCACAAAACTTAAGTAAATGATATATCTTAATAACTTAATCCTCCCAAATCATATGGAATAGGTATGGTCATCATCCAATTTTATAGAAGGAAAAACTGAGACCCAGAGAAGTAACTTGCCTGCAATTATATAAGCCATCTTTCTTGCCCTTTTTTTTCTCCTGTGCTCTACTTCCTAAATCATTTCTTAAAGGAGAAATCTGAATTTGCTTATCTTCTACCTACTCTTTAGCCCTATTGTATCAGTCAGCTTTTTGGTTATTTTAACAAAATATTGGATGCATTTAACTCTTACAAACAAAAGGTTTATTTAGCTCAGAATTATGGAGGTTCATCCCAATGGTGTAGTGCAGGCTTTGGCTCTTGGTCCATGGCAGATGGCAGAGGACAAGAGGTCATGCAGAAGAAAGATCACATGGTAAGCCAGAAAGCAGAACAGTGAAGGCTTTTGTAACAACTCACAAGAACTGAAGAGATGACATGAGAGCTACTTTATAAAGTCAGACCACAAATGACCTAAGGACCTCCCACTAGCCCCTACCTCTGAAGTTACCCACTGGTAACTCCTAGTGGTACCATCCTCAGAGCAAGCCTTTAACACATGGGTTTTTAGGTAGTCAACATGCAATCTGCAACACCATTGAAACTTGGTTTTCTCTCCTCTCTCTCCTAATAATATGCACAATTGCACCCTTCAGAACCATCACTAATAGCAGATTAACTTCCTGTTTCAGTGACATACTTTCATTCCTCTTTCTACTTTCTCATTCTATTGAAGTGTTTCATCATGTTGACACTGCACCTCCTCTCAAATGCACATGTATCTGCCCTCTTATCTTTGCTCCAACTTTGCTAGCCACTTGCCCTCAATCCTCTTAGCTGTTGCAGCCACTTCTGACACTGTTGGATAGCACTAGTCTCTTCACGCTCATTTCTTCTGGCTCTGGTTGTAAAGTGTGAGCTTCAATGACAGGAAGTATGGGAAGACATCAATCACATGGAAGATTTTTTTCCTCTTTAAATTTTTATTTAGTTGAAAGACAGAGAGAGAGAGAGAAGGAGAAGGACAAAGACAGAGAGATATCCACTGGTTCACTACCCATCCACTGGTTCACTACCCAAATGCCAGCAATAGCTGGTCCTGGGCCAGAAACCCAGAACTCAATTCCAGTCTCCACAGAGGTGGCAGAGACCCAACTACTTGAGCCATCGCTGTCTTCCTTCCAGGATACACATCAGCAAGAAGCTTTAAACAGAAGCAGAGTTGAGTTTTTTTTATGCTTGGAGCTCTGACATGGGATGTGTGCATTCTAAAAAGCATCTGAAACAATGTACCAAATGCTTATACCCTGTGAGATTTTTTTCCAAACCATTCACACCCTTTTCCAAGATTCTGGCTATTCTAATATACCCTCAGACTTTGTTGGCAGCAGCAGTAGGGAAAACTACATTATCCCCTACATTAATGCCTAGTGAATTCAACCAAAATCAGAAGGAAGAGTTCATTCTGCCCTGCATAACCACCGAAAGACCTATCTCCTGTACTCTTATCTCCTAAATGGATTCAACTCTCATAAATCATTTTTTCATTCTTCCACCTTTTTAAATGGCATATAAAATAATGAAAACAGGGAATGGTGTTGAGGCATAGTGGGTAAAACCACTCCCTGTGATGCTAGCACCCCATATGAATGCTGGTTCACGTCCCACCTGCTCCACTTCCAGTTCAGCTCCCTGCTAATGGCCTGGGAAAAGCAATGAAAGATGGCTTAAATGCTTGGGCTCCTGACACCCAGTGGAAGACCTAGCTGAAACTCCTGGTTCCTGGCTATGGCTTGGCTCAGCTCTAGCCATTGTGGCTATCCAGGGAGTGAACCAGCAAAGATATCTCTCTATCTATCTATCTATCTAAATGTCCCTCTCTCTGTAACTCTGACCTTCAAATTAATAAATCTTTTTTTTAAAATAATGAAAACAGGGAACTAGATGTTGAGAAGAGAGCAGAGAGAGGTGGGTGACACAGGCAGGAGATGTTTCTATGAAGCAACATTGGAGATATAAAGGGAGCAGTAGCTTGGGAACTTATGTCTGTCAGTCATGGGTGAAAGAGGTTGAAATACACATGTAACCAAATCCAAGCAGTCCAGGATGTCCTGGGAAGAAGTCACCAAGTATAGAGGAAAGTTTTATGCTCATGTTCAGTGAGAAACAGGTGTTTAAGATTCTGAACTCCATGTGTACAACAGATACCCTTCTTTAAATTACTCCATTTAAAAACCAAAATAAGGGGCCAGCGCTGTGGCATAGCAGGTTAACGCCCTGGCCTGAAGCGCTGGCATCCCATATGGGCGCCAGTTCTAGTCCCGGCTGCTCCACTTCTGATCTGGCTCTCTGCTATGACCTGGGAAAGCAATAGAAGGCGGCCCAAGTTCTTGGGCTCCTGCACACGCGTGGGAGATCTGGAAGAAGCTCCAGGCTCCTGGCTTCAGATCGGCGCAGCTCCAGCCATTGCGGCCAATTGGGGAGTGAACCAGTGGATGGAAGACCTCTCTCTCTCTGCCTCTCCTCTCTGTGTGTAACTCTGACTTTCAAATAAGTAAATAAATTTTAAAAAATAAATAAATAATCTAATGGACTATCTTGGTATCAATAGTGTATTTCATTAAATTTAATGAATAGTAAAACCACCACATATTGAGGTATGTACTTTACCAAGAACTCAACAAACATATGTACTGTCTCAATTAAACTTTATAACAAGCCCATGTAGCATATACTAGAATTATAACCCTATTGTAAAGAAGTCAAGAGTCTTACCTGGCAAGAAGCAGAGTAGGGATTTAAACCACAGTTTCGATCCCATACTAATATGTCTGTTTTCAATGAAAAATATAATATATGTATATATACATAATGTCTACATTTAAAGTGAATATTGCAAACTTAAAAATTTTACAACTTTAAAAGGAATATACTAAGCTTATCATTAAAAATTTTGTAATGAATGATAAGTGACAAGGTCTACATAAAATTCAAGTTTGAACACCTTTGTTTTTTTTCCTACACCCAATGGTGTTGGAAGACTTTTAAGATGACCCCAATATTCTGAGTCATTGCATGTCTTCCCTGTTATAACAGTCCCTCTTTGGCTATCAGCAGGGCCAGTGAATATGAGGGAATATCGTTGATTACTAATCACTTGACTTTGAATCAGTCAAAAGAACATCCCCTGGTAGGCCTGACCTAATCAGGTGAGTGGCTTAAGAGAAGGTAAAGTGTCAGAAAGGTGCTCTTCTGCTGGCCTCAAAGATGATGCAAACTGGCCTGTGACAGAGCCTGTGGAGCTTCCACAAGGCGAGGATCTGAAGAGGCCTCCAGGAGCTCAGTGCAGTCTTTAGTTGACAGCTAGAAAGAAGAAGTGTCCTCAATCACACAGTGTCAAAGAACTGAATTCAGTCAAGAACTGTGATGGCTTGTTGAAAGAGGTCCTTATGGTTCAGCTGTGATTATAACCCAGCCAACTGCATGGTTTCATCAGGTGAGATCCTGAACAGCAACAGAAGCTCCAGCTAACTGCACTCGGGTTCTTGAGCCACAAAAATCCTGAGATAGTAACTATGAAAAGACATATGCAATAGTATAGAAAAATGAGAGAAGACAATGTTTATTTTGTTGCAAAAACAATTTGGAAATCCATGCATTTTTTCATAATTTCATAGTTTTTTCATATTGCACATTTTTCATGGGCTTTCAAAAAGACTTCTCCTATGCCAATACTGCAAACTTTTTGCACCTAAACAAATTTTTCTTTTAGTTCCCTTTTCCATTAACTGTTTGCTCATATGTGCTGTTTCAAGCCACTAGGTATAAAGTCACTTGCCTTTCTTCCTTCTCTCCCTGTCTGCCTATTCAATGTGCCCCATCCCTCAGAACCCCTTTGAATTCCTCCTCTCTTGGAAGACTTGAGACATTGCCTCAGGCAGAGTTCATTGCTCTCTGCTAATTTCAACTTGGTTTCTCTCATTCTCTCCCTCTCTCATGACTGAGTTGAAAGTGGGAAGTTGTTAGTCATGTCCCTGTCTCATAGAACTAGGATAGTATTTAGAACATAGTAGCCACTCAGTAAATAGTTAATGGGCTCATGGAAAGCCAAGATACTGTGGCAAAAAAAAAATGACCTAAATGAAAGATCTCTGTGAGTGAGATCCCAGCAGAAAGAACGGGCCATCAAAGGAGGAGGTACCTTTCTCTGAAGGGAGGAGGGAACTTCCACTTTGACTATGGCCTTGTATAAATAAGATCGGAGTTGGTGAACTCAAGAGGCTTCCATAGCCTTGGCAGCTCATGACAAGAGCCTCGGGTGATTACTGACATCATAAATAAGAGTGTCAGTTGGTAAATCAACAATAGGAGTCACTGTGCACTTACTCCCCATGTAGGACTTCTGTCCTTAATGTGTTGTACTATGTGAATTAACGGTATAACTAGTACTCAAACAGTACATTATACTTTGTGTTTCTGTGTGGGTGCAAACTGTTGAAATCTTTACTTAGTATATGCTAAATTGATCTTCTGTATACAAAGATAATTGAAAATGAATCTTGGCCAGCGTCATGGCTCAATAGGCTAATCCTTCGCCTGCGACGCTGGCACACTGGGTTCTAGTCCCGGTCGGGGCGCCGGATTCTGTCCTGGTTGTCCCTCTTCCAGGCTAGCTCTCTGCTCTGGCCCGGGAGTGCAGTGGAGGATGGCCCAAGTCCTTGGGCCCTGCACCCTCATGGGAGACCAGGAGAAGAACCTGGCTCCTGGCTTCAGATCAGCACCGTGCGCTGGCCGCAGTGCAATGGCCGCAGCAGCCATTGGGGGGTGAACCAAAGGAAAAGGAAGACCTTTCTCTCTGTCTCTCTCTCTCTCACTGTCCACTCTGCCTGTAAATAAAAAAAGAAGAAAGAAAGAAAAAAAAGAAAATGAATCTTGATGGAGAATGGGATGGGAAAGGGAGTGGGAGATGGGATGATTGTGGGTGGGAGGGTGGTTATGGGGGGAAAAAGCCTCTATAATCCAAAAGTTGTACTTTGGAAATTTATATTTATGAAATAAAAGTTAAAAAAATAGTTAATGGGCTAATGCATTTACTGTTTTTCATTAGAATGCTTCTGGAGTTTATTAAGTTTAACAAATATTTATTTTCAGAGCCTCTTTTAGCTACTGTGAACAATAAAAACTTTAGTAGGGCACGTTTCCTATATCAAATGGGGGAGTCAAATTTGCACACAAACAATAATTACAAGATAGAACATGACCTGTGTCACTGAATAAAGTGAAACTGGTGTCTGCCAGAGAAAGGGAAATCCTGTCTCTGGGGATGAAGCATGTGCTGTTTCTTCCAACCTCAACTGTTGGAAGTAGAGTGGCATCTCTCTCTCCCTGTCGAGGAGGTTGGAACGAGAAAGGAAACAAAATGGCAGGGAGATGGGAGATGAACTCACCTCTCCTAGCAATCTGTTTTTCTTAACAGAATGGAACATGATGACTGTGAAAAAAGGTTAAAGGAAAAGGCAGGCCACAGAGACAGAAAGGGCTGTTGACCATGCCAGCTTCCTTCTGAGACCCTATGGACAGCAGGGCCATGAGATACACTGTGACACAATCTTACCTGATGTTGCAGGTTGTGCTCCTCATGGGAATGGCTTCCACTGCTGTTGGCATGAAATCCAAGGAAAACGTCCCTACTACCACTGATGTCAACAAGGACCTCACACAGCCAGCTTGCATTGTGAGTCAGACACCCACATCCTGTTGCCTTATACTCATGCTTGCTCTCTCCTTAAGCAATATATTAAAGAGGATATGGCTTTCAAATAAATGTCTTTTATTTTTAAGCAGAAAGGAGATGTGGGTTTGAGCTCTGCAGGAGTCTACCATATGTGACAAAGCCTATTTCCTCCATCACACTTGGAAGCTCATGTCATAAATGGTAATTCAACACACCAAACAATTTGGTGCCAATTAAACATACTCTTCTTTGAAAAAAAATCTCATTTATGTGGCCTGCACCATTCAGATAAACCTGAAGAAAATTACATAGAATGTTTGTAATATTGAAGCCCGCTTCAACTTTAAACCAATTTGTATTTTGAGCTGGTTTTTTCTCTGAGCTTACAAAATGTTGTGGATATAAAGTCATGATCGTGTTTGAGTTAGTTTCATGTTTTTGAACTTTATCTATTGAATTAACCAGGATAAAATCATAATCAGATAAATGTAGGCAGTCACAAAGAGCTATTCATTTTGAATTGACCGTTTCAACCTCTGGAAGGGAAGGGGAGCGGGAAGAGTAGGTCAAGATTTATTGGAAATAAGCCAAGACTATGGAGAAACTTCTGTTTTTCTAGTTTGGAATGTTCCTTCAGTTTCTACTGCATTGAATCATGCATGAGCTAAATTTGATAGTACCCTGGTTACCTGGGGTGAGGCTAACAGAGCGACACCACCCTTGGCAGACACCTCTTTCCAAAACTCCTCTGAGTCTAATGCACCCCTTGTAGTGAGGATGACACATATCTTGGCAAAACGTCTCCACGTCCAGAAGTAGAACAGATCCAGTGTTCTTGATTCTATTTTAGGCTTGTGCTAAAGTTGTATACTCACCACTGTCTGACTTCTTTAAACTTAGCCTGATTTTTTCTTCAAACCTTATTTGGTCAGTCTTACTAATCTCTTAGGATAAATAGATAGTATTGCCTTCTAGAGTTGGAGCTAGATGTTAGAGGCAATGCTGTGTTTAGCCACCAATTTCCAAGCATGATGGTCTCCATTTAACTTAGCAGATGCTACTGAGGCTCCCATTGATTTTCCTCATTAAACGTAGTGTGAACACAGCTTTAAAGTATGCTCAGGACTTGAAGGTCTGATGGAGATCTTACAAAGTGTTCTACATTGCACTTCTATTCATTAATTGGTTTTAACTATCCTTAGTTTGATTTTGTAATGAAGCATGGAGTGGCTAACCTAAATTCCAACAAGTCTGAAAAGTAATATGTGATGGGAAACAGGATAAATAAAAGAGATATTATGAAAAGCATGTTAATGTCTGAAAAAAAATAAATGCTGACACTATTACATCCACTATGTGTAATAGTCCCTTTAGAAGTACATACACAAACTGATAAATTAGTAAACATTTTTAATTCTCCAGTGGTGGCATTCATTTATTCATTTACAGTTTAAATTTAGAAATACTCTTGCTTTTGTTTGTACAGCCTATTTGCTTTATTACATTCAGCCCATATCAGTTTACTACAAGAATGAAAAGGAATAAACAAAAAAATATTATGAGCTATAAGTTTTTTTTTAATTTGATATGATTTAAACACATAAAATCATTATGATAAAATGGCATTGGATAGTTATGGTTCTAAGTCAGGTCAATTATTCATTCAATTCTCAAAGAAAGAGAATGATTTATTATTTAATCTGTATATATTAAATGGTAGTCCAGCAGACCAGAGTCCCAGGAAACAGCTGACGTTACAGTCAAACTCAAAAGGTTGTCTGCTGGTGGAATGCATGAAGTTGTATTCCTTAAACTAAATAAATAAATAAAGAGAATGATTTAAAGAACAGCACACAATAGGGGAAGTAGATCATCAACAATGATTCTAACATCAGAGGTAATTAGGAATGCTATGACTTTTATTATCTCAGAATGGACTATTCTCTATTTCTGTTTCTGATAATCCATATTATTATGCTTATTTTCAGGAGCACATATATAAAATGAAGGTATTAACTGTCAGCATTTAATAGATAGACCTTGAAATCAGACATTTCTAGACTCAGATTCCATCTCTTCTGCTTAACTAATGAAAGTTAATTACCTTTGAGTATTGAGTTTTTTCTTTTCTTAGCTTATTTAAAAACTACAATCATCAGGAGCAGGCATTTGGTGTTTCCTGCTAATACACACCCTAGGAAGCAGGAGATGATGGCGCAAGTAACTGGGTCCCTATCACCGACATGGGAGACCTAGATTAAGTTCCAGGCTCATGGCTTTGGCCTAGTCCCATCCTGGCTGCTAAAGGCATTTGAGGAGTGAACCAGCAAATGGAGGATCTCTTTTTGTCTGCTTCTGTGTCTCTCTGCCTTTTGAATAAAACGAAACCAAAAAATTTTAATGGACTATCTTACATACATTTAACAGCAACAAAGAGAAAAGTTTAATTAATTAAATAATTAAAAATTCACATATTCTTCTGTGTGGGTGCAAACTGTTGAAATCTTTACTTAATATATAGTAAATTGATCTTTTGTATATAAAGAGAATTGAAAATGAATCTTGATGTGAATGGAATGGGAGAGGGAGCGGGAGATGGGAGGGTTGCAGGTGGGAGGGAAGTTATGGGGGTGGAAAAAGCCATTGTAATCCATAAGCTGTACTTTGGAAATTTATATTCATTAAATAAAAGTTAAAAAAAATTCACATAGTCAAATTTGTCTTCTTAGAGCTGTTTCTGAATGGCGGAAGATAATACATTTTTAATATGACAAAGACCTATCATGGTACCTGACAAGTAAGAAGTTTTCATGAAATGCTACCATTAAATAACAAACTAAATATCATCTATGTACTACCTGTGGGCTGGTTTCTGAATGTAGTTCCAAGATAAATATGAATGTGCCTATGAAATACTAAATAACATGCTCTATCTTATGTTGATACACCAAGGAATAGGAACTATGCATTTAGCCACCATGCCAACACCTTTGAGAAAGCACACAGGAGGCTATGGTGCCCACCTAGTTTCTGTGACCTATGGAGCCTCACCTGGCAAACACACTTTAGCTTATCTCTCAGCCAACTCACCTGAATGAAGAGGATAATCCAGAAAATCCTACATTTGAGTTCTCCAGAGAAACAGAATCAATAGGACATGCCTATGTAGCAGAAAGACTTATTTATTTTAAGAAAATGATTCATATGATTCTTGAGGTTGGTATTTTCAAAATCTGCAGGGTAGTCCAGCAGACTAGAGTCCCAGGAAACAGTTGACATTACAGTCAAACTCAGTGGAATGTCCTCTTTCTCTGGCCAAGTAATTTTTTTTAAGATTTATTTATTTATGTAAAAGGCAGAGTTACAGAGAAAGACAGAGAGAGAGAGATCTTCCATCTGTTGGATCACTCCTCAAATGGCCTCAATAGCCAAAGCCAGGATCCAGGAGCCAAAAGTCAGGATTCAGGAGTTTCATCTGGGTCTTCTACGTGGGTAGCAGGAGCCCAAGTACTTAGGCCATCTTCCATTACTTTCCCAGGCACATTAGCAGGGAGCTGGATCAGAAATGGAAGAGCTGAGGTTCCAACTGGCCCTCATATGGGATGCTGACTATTCAGGCTATAGCTTAATCCTCTGGGCCACAATGCCAGCCCCACCATTCCTTTCCTAATAAGGCTTCAGCTGATTAGATTGAGACTCACTCACATGATGGAAGGTAACATGCTTTACTCAACATCAACTGATTTAAATGTTAATCTCATTGAATATGCTCACAGACTCAACTGAAATATTTTACTAAATGTCTGAGGTGGCCTAGCCAAGTTGACACACAAAATAAGCCTTCAAGCATCTTATGAACAGCTTCCCCTACAGATGCAGAAGGACAGTGATTTCGATATCAAGTTTCAGAAAAAGGTAGAAATGTGTTAGACTTCTCCCTTTCATCTTATTGGC
Source organism: Oryctolagus cuniculus (assembly GCF_051225735.1). Taxonomy (NCBI): domain Eukaryota; kingdom Metazoa; phylum Chordata; class Mammalia; order Lagomorpha; family Leporidae; genus Oryctolagus; species Oryctolagus cuniculus. The sequence continues at coordinate 94,785,237 of NC_142877.1, forward strand.
TCTATGAAAACTATGTAAACCTTCTAAACTTTATGTATAAAACAGAAACCAAGCTATCTATGGCATAAGATTTCTAGGATTACTATAAGAGGAAAATTAAATAATGTTGTAGTTAAATTTTGCCTAGTACATACTACACATTCAGTAACTAACAGCAAATTTTTCCTGGTTCAAAAAAATAAAAAAAAAAGGAAAAGCCAGATTAAAAGTAATTGAGGGCAGAAGATTTGTTGATGAGTCTGCCCTGGTTGGCTCGTGGACCATTTCAAATTGTACTTCCTCTAAGTAGTGCCTTTTTGTTGTTCTTAACATACAATAATATACATAAAGCCTTCCATTTACATACTTTGCAAAATGCACTTCCCATCCAGTTCCTCTTCCCGTGCCTTTTCCCTCTTGCCTGTGGGCTCACTGCAATGTTCTCTCCCGCACATTTTTGTCACTGAGAATTGCCAGGTGCAGGTCAGTAAATGTCACAGGGACAACACAGGAAAGGAAAATGGAAAAGCTTTCTGTGCTTCTATCCTTGTAAGCAAAAAAATTCATCACATTTTCTCAGGAGAGGTCAAGTAAGTGAGCCCTGCAATTGAACTGGTTCTTTCCAAGTAAATAGTTGAGATGGGGATGTTGATTAATGTATTTGAACAGAAATGTGTTAGTGTAGCTTTCAAAACAGGAATACTATCTCCATAGGCTTCGCATTAGATCTACAAATACACACCGATATAAACCTGCAGTTCATCCTCGTATTTCAAAATATCCCCAGGAGTGGCACTTTTTAGTTTATTTAAATTTGTATTTGCTTATTTTCCTTTTATTTGAAGGCAGGGACAGAGACAGAAAGATGGAGATCTTCTATCTTCTGGTTCACCCCCCAGATTCACACAACAGTCAGGGCTAGGCCAGGCTGAAGTCAGGAGCCTGGAACTCAAAATCTGAGTGCCAGAGACGTCAGTACCTGCTGCTTCCCGGAGTACACACTGGCCAGAAGCTGGATCCGAAGTGGAACAGGAATTCAAGCTCAGGCACTCCGATCTATACTGTGAGCAGTGTCTCAACCACCACGCAAAATACCTGCCCGAGACGGACACATTTCTCTACAAGCAAAGCGGCACTTTTCATTTGCATGCTAAGCTTCAAATTAACTTTGCAATGATCAGTTGCACATCCCAGCCTACAGCCTCAGAGAAGTTGTGCTTGTGACAGTCCAACATGTTATGATTTGAGACTTTGCCCAACTTTACCAACATTTTGTGTGAATATGGATATTGCTCCCAGATAAACACAATGTTTCTTAGTAACCATAGAGTGTAAAATAACAACAACTGCAATATCAACAACAGTTTCCTAAAAAATCTTACAAAGATTTCAAACTCCAGGGTATGAGCTATCAAAGACTTTACTGAGTTATAGATATATTAATGTTTGCATTTTTGAATGAACCCTGGATAACATATGAGTCCCCATTCTTGATCCACCACCATTGCTTTTTTAAGATTTATTTATTTATTTTGGAAGTCAGAATTACCTAGAGAGACTGGGAGACACCAACAGATCTTCCATCTGCTGATTCACTCCCCAGAAGGCAGCAACCAGGAGCCAGGAGCTTCATCGGGGTATCACACAAGAGTGTCTGAGGCCCAAATACTTAAACCATCTTCTGCTTCTTTTTCCAGGCAATTAGCATGGAGCTGGATTGGAAATGAAGCACAGCCCACGAACCAGAGCACAAATGGGATGCTGGCGTCGCAGGTGGTAGCATTACCTGCTAGGCCACAATGCTGCACCCATCAATTCTTAGTCTTAGATATGCCAATGAACTTTCCTAGGTCTCTGTACCTAGGAAACCAGAAACCAGAAACTTTGCAATGGTTAATAGAAATAATATAAGTGAAATCGCTTTATAAACTTCACATAGAGACTAGCAGAATTACTGAGTAGTAACCAATATTTATTGAGTGCTTAATATGTCTAAATACTCCTTAGTAATATGCATGTGTGTATTTATCACTTAATTTTAATAAGATCACTCTGAAGAATGATTAGTAAGCCCATTCCAGGGTTGAGGATGTCGAGACTCCTAGAGATAAAGTAACTGAACATCACAGCAATCATAGATATTAGAAACAGGCTTCAAATCTAGGCATTCTGATGGCAGGAGTCCATGCACTAATTACTACAACATTCAAGGTTAAGACTTAGAGGACTGGAGCCAACACGGTGGCGTAGCAAGTAAAGCCACCGCCTGCAGTGCCGGTATCCCATATGGGTACCAGTTTGAGTTCTGGCTGCTCCTCTTCCAATCCAGCTCTCTGCTATGGCCTGGGAAAGCAGTAGAAGATGAACCAAGTTCTTGGGCCCCTGCACCCATGTGAGAGTCCTGGAAGAAGCTTCTAGCTCCTGGCTTTGGATCGGCACAGCTCCAGCCATTGTGGCCCACTGGGGAGTGAACCAACAAATGGAAGACCTCTCTCTTTCTCTCTCTCTCTCTCCCTCTCCCTCTCTCTCTCTCTGCCTCTCCCTCTCTATAACTCTGCCTGTCAAATAAATAAATAATTTTTTTAAAAAAAATACTTAGAGGACTGCTGAAATTGAGTAGCCTATCCTGGTTCATTTTGTAGAAGATGACATGAAAGCCAAGGAAATTTGAAGTCCACCCTGGGTAATAACAAACACAGAGCTATCATCAGTGCCAACCTTTTCTACTTCTCTGAAGGGAAACAATGTCCAGGAGAATGATCCTTAGTGAAGTGTTAACCTGAATGGTGAGTGAGACACAGACAGGAGCATAAAAAGCCTCAAAATGCCTGTTACAAAGATTGTGGGACTGACGAGGAAAAGAACACGAGCTTGAGAAAAGGACAGAACCTTAGAGAGAATAAGATGCTATTTCTTTGTTTGCTTTTTCCCTGTATTACTCTAGGAGAAATAGCAGGAAGCTTCAGAGATCAGTTTGAGCCTTGGAATCAGGATTGAGCCCAAATCTCTGGTTTATATGGACCGTGAAGTAAGACGTGCTCAACTTGGAGAGCTTCTGTTCCATTCTGGGATTAACACCCTGGCCAGCGCTGCAGCTCACTAGGCTAATCCTCCACCAGCACCCCAGGTTCTAGTCCCTGTCAGGGCGCTGGATTCTGTCCTGGTTGCCCATCTTCCAGTCCAGCTCTCTGCTGTGGCCCAGGAAGGCAGTGGAGGATGGCCCAAGTGCTTGGACCCTGCACCTGCATGGGAGACCAGGAGAAGCACCTGGCTCCTGCCTTCGGATCAATGCAGCGCACCGGCCTTAGCAGCCACTTGAGGGGTGAACCAACGGAAAAAGGAAGACCTTTCTCTCTGTCTCTCTCACAGTCTAACTCTGTCAAAAAAAAAAAAAAAATGGACCCTTTCTTTCCTGATATACTGTTTTGAGCATTTTTAATACTTATCTGCTACCACAGTTATATCTAGGAAATGACGAGAAATGAGTGAGGCAATGCTTTTGAGATTTTCTGACAAGTGTCAAAAGATTAAACTATAAATGTTTATCTGTGATGAACTATTGAACCTTGAAGAGTCTTACCTGGTTGAACCTTGTATATGGTAAACAGCAGCTACAGTAAAACAACTCATGACTTCTGAAGAGGACACATCCTAGGGATGAGTGTTAACCTTCATCCAAAAGAACTTAGTACTTTGGTCAACTTCTTTTTGGAAATGTCTGTATTGTACAAGTAGGTTAATACAACGTAACTCTCAAAAAAGCTAGAGAAATAAATCTTGGTTTTATTTAAAATTTTCAGAAAATGGAGATTAAGCTAACATAATTGATTATATATGTAGGGAAAAACAGAGGAAATATTCTAATCACCTATAGTATAAAAATGTCCCTTTTTGGCTTTTCAAAAATCACAACCCAGGCATGGATGGATAAAGCATTTGTATTTATGTTATTTATTCATTCAGTTTTATTCATTCAGTTTTTTAAAATGATGCATCTTTCAATACTATCCCCAGGCACAAGTACAAAAAGAGAAGTAATATTAATGAAAATGTATAGTATTCAATACTTATATAATTTGACAGATTTACATGAAAATAGCTTACTAAAATGCTACCATGTTAAAAATTCCCTTGTTTTGGAGAATTCTAATTTTTAAGAGGTATTTAGTACTGAACCCTGATGACTAGAAATTGGGTTTAAGTCATACTGACCCAAGGCTATAGTCTCACATCTTCTGACAGAGGAAAATAAGTGTAGTAATCACTAGGACTATTTCACCGAGAACAGCAGCGCTGTATTTATTACCATCCTAATGGAGAGTCATTCAGAGAGTGGAGTTATTTATTTCTTTGCGGGCTTGACTCCCTGGGAAAGGAGTTCTAATTGACCATTCCTGAAGCTCTCATGACAGAAGTCCTAGGCAATGTACACACATGAGATAAATGAGAAGAGCTAGCATCTATTAAACACCTACTAGCTTTATGGAACACCTGTTAGGGGCCAGTTTCTCATTTAATCCTTATGACACTTTAGGAGACCCTTATTCTTCTCATTTTACAGAAGAGTAAAGTGGGTCTCAAAAACATATATAACTTGGTTAATGGTGTAATCTATGTCATAACTATGAGAGTAATTTCCCTATAGCTGTTTGTTAAAAAGTGAAATGGCTTGATCCTGGAAACATATTGCAGCATGAAAGCTAGGAACATTATTTTACACAAAGAAACGTGTTGTGGAAATGTTCACACCTATCTTTGATATTACAGAAGGTAAAAGACAACTCTGGCAAACAAAGTAGGAATCCTGACATTGGACCTTGCAAATACACATTTAAATATAATTTCTGGGAATACGAGAGGTCTTCAAAAGCTTCATGGAAAATGTATATTGTGATAAACTGTGAAAGAATTTCACTAAAGTTATCTTTAAATTCCATTTTTCACAAACAAAGTATCCTTGTAATAAACCTCAAATCCATGCCTTAAGGGAAAATTTTCCATTCATTATATAAATATTGGATAATCCGCAATATGAATATCTGCATTCATAAATGATTATTTCCCACTGTGTCTAAAAAGGAAATATCCTAATTGAACATTTTCTGTTTTGTAATAAGAGCTGAATGAGTTACCAGACAATACAACTGTAGGGACTTTCATTTCACGGAAAGCTAGACAGATAGGTTACCACTAAATGATGGAATCTGTGCCAAAGACATAATTTCGCTGTTTAGAGTCCTTCTGCCTCAAACCTCCATGCCTGTCCCTGGAGGTCTGTAAAGAGAGGAGATGTTTTCTTCCTCTGAGATAACTAAAGGAACCTAAGTCTGGAAGTAAACTGATTCCAAATGAATCACATACCAGTTTCAGATAATGTCCTTGACCAGCTTAACATAAAGCCCGTGACTTCTCCCTGTGGGTCTTTCCTAATGACGAGGACACCACCATCTACCATATCCCTGGTTTCATTCATTTCTTCCTTTTCTTCCATGGCTTTTATTTCCTTCCGACTTCTCACTATGCAATACTAGTCTCACAAAACCCATTGTTTATTGTTATTATTGCCATTTTACCATTTAAACATAACATGATTAAAGGAAAATATATTTTCAAAAAATTAAGATCATTAATGTTCATTTATACAAACATAAGCAAGCAAGAGTTTAATCAGACTCAAGCTGAGTTTGCTGGTTAGTGTTAGGTTGACTGACTACTTTGTAATTTTGTCTAATGCTTTTTAAAAATAGGTTAAAATAGATTTTTTTCCAAATTTTATGAACAAGCAATTATACATTATACTTTTTTTGGAAAAGTATAACTTAAACACAAAAGTCTGAAAAGAAAAACACTGGAAACATTTCTATCTTGCTTCTAGAATACATTTAGAACCTAATTTAAGAATATCTTACTTAGTGTCATTTTTTTTGACAGAGTTAGACAGTGAGAGAGACAGACAGAGAGAAAGATCTTCCTTCCATTGGTTCACTCCCCAAATGGCCACCATGGCTGCGCCAATCCAAAGCCAGAAGCCAGGTGCTTCCTCCTGGTCTCCCATGTAGGTGCAGGGTCCAAGCACTTGGGCCATCCTCCACTGCCTTCCTGGGCCACAGCAGAGAGCTGGACTGGAAGAGGAGCAACTGGGATAGAATCCAGAGCCCCAACCGGGCCTAGAACCCAGGGTACTGAGGCCGCAGTCAGAGGATTAGCCAAGTGAGCCGCGGTGCCGGCCTCATATTTGTTTTTAATATCACAATCTTAATTTTTGGTCAGGGAATTTAATATTGAAATCTTAGCCAACAATTGAGAATTTATTTAAAAATACACTAAGCCTGAGAAGTGCCAGAAATTATTTCCATTTGTGATAAATAGTTTTATAGAATTTAGCAATATATTTGCCAGAAAATAGTTGTAAAGATCTGACTGGATCTCTTTAATTCTGAAATTCCTCTGTTATTTTCATTTGAATCGAAACAAAATTTACCGTGGTACACCATAGACCTCGGGCCACTCCCTTGTTTCATGAAACAGATGTTTTGGAATTCAGAAAATGACAGACAGATTTCCTTTACAAAAGGTTTCTAGAATGAAGACTTTGGTGAAACTGGATAAGCTCCTGTTAAAACTTCACTGATCAAGAGAACATTTGCATTTTTGTGCTTATCTCATTGGGCCATCTCATCTCAATAAAAAGTCAACTTCTTGGAACTTCATTCTATAGCCCATATTTTCAAACCACATTCCTAACGTTTAAAACTTCGAATCAAGAAAATTTTTGAGCTGCTGGCTTTGATATCAGCAAATAGAGAAATATATCAATCGAAATCCACTATACAACAAGGATTTTGAATAAATGGTACCTCATACTTTAAACATATGAGAAATACAAATAGGTGGCCTTTCTTGGGTTAAACTCTATATCCTCTGGAAGGAAACCAGTCTCCTGTTTGTACCTAGAAATGTAAGAGGAGTCATTCCCCTAACGTCCAGAGCCAATGCCCACTCGCTGCCTCTCCAACTGTGAGTCAAGCTCTCCCAGATTTCTTGGACTGAATTGTTGACAGGAGGGGTATCTTGTTAATCATCTGATCTCACTCATGTTGACTCTGCCTGGTCCTCCCAGTCCCTGGGTGTGAGGAATTTTCAGAGGCACTCTGACTCATCCAAGCACTGAAGTATCATTGAGGACATTGCAGCAGTAATCTTCCAACTGCCATCTGGGTCTGCGCCTCATCAAGTAAACATCCTTTGTTCTTATCTTTGATTTCACTGAACTGGGGGAAGGGCAGCAATGCCTTTACAATAAAAAATGTTTGCATTCAGTCTTGTGTGAGATTTTCCAAAGGTGTCCACTGCTTTAACTGCTGTTATCCCAGTGGAGTCAGTAGACTATTCCTTGATTTTACTCAGTTCTGAGCAACAAGTGTATAGCCCAGTGCACCTGGAGCTACATATGCGTGTGGAAGGCACTAAACTTTGCCAAAGGAAATTTGCTGTTTATACTCTTCTCTGGTTATAAAAAAGCCGATCTTTAAAACCTGCTTGAATTAGATTGCCACCCTGGTGACTTTGGCATTTGTTACGCCAGAGACTCAGTTTGTTAGCATACTGAGTTCCAAAATTTTCTCCAATAATTTTCTGCAAATACATTATTGTCATATTCACGTTCATATCCAAGGTTCAGGGAATCAGTTACAAACAAGATAGAGTTCCTATTTCCTACAGGGTTGACAATTTAACTGGAGAGTATTTAACACCAAGTGATAGCTCTTATCAGGGTGCTGCTGGAGTGCATTGTGACTTGCACAATCTTAGGGGATTTCAGGTAGAAGAGGTTTTTAGAGCAACACTTCCTGATTAGTAAAATTCTGCTTAAGATAATTTTTACCACAAATAGCATGATCATATGGTAGAGCATTTACATCATCCAGGCAATTACTCAGATACTTGCTTCCTGCTTTATACAGAATTTCTAGTTAGGTAAGTAGTCCTTGACAACAGATTTTCTTATCTGAACCATATTTAACCTTTATAAGAAGCAAAAAAAAAATTCTTTAAACAATAAAAATCAATCTTGACTTTCTAATAGCTATGCAAAAAAGGATAAGATAAAAGAGGGTAAGATAATGACTAAAAGATAGGAATTCTGGGTTGCAAATTGTGACAAAATATGATCTTAGGGCAAATTACTAGAACTCTTTATTATCAAGTTTTAAGAAGAAACTACAAGGACTTTCTAATCAGAAAATCCTAAATTTGAATTTCAACTCTTGGTTAGGCAAATTTTACAAAGTTAAAAATGAATGTTTTCTTCCTAATTTGTACCCCAGGAATAACATAAATTAAATTTGAAAATGTTGTTCTGTGAATGAAATCAGATAACATACAAGGGTCCTTACACAACTAACACTAAATAAATGCAATTTCTTCTTGAGAAAACTCAAATGAAAATATTTTGAAGACTTTATAAGTTCTATTCAAATATGAGATTGCCATAATTTATAGTCTATACTTAATGACCAAAAAAACTTAATAAGAACACAGAAGAATGGTCTTTGCTAAGAAGCATTCGTAATTTTATGGCTGAGAATACAGTTTCCATATCCGTCATGAAGTTCAGTTACCTGCTTGTTTTCATTGAGGTGTTCTACTGTGATTACGACAGCTAGAGTAACTTCACATTGGTCTGCATTTCAGAAAATGTCAAAATTTCACATCTTGCAATTCTTGACAAGAAGTCAGCTTCAGACAACACAAATGCTATCATCGTGTGCCTAGATCTATGATAATTTTTAAAATTTTTACTTAATGATTATATTAAACATAGATATCAATATAACTTTAATTGCTAATGGCTACATATTTTGCTATGGATCATTACTGGTGTTTTATCCTTTAGGATGTCTATAACAAGATCTTTTACTATGCTTTTTGGTGTGAATATGTATATAAATATATTTAGATCCTCTTGATATTCATTCTAATTAAATAGTTTCATATTGTCATGTATAAAATATAGAAGTTGATGCCAAGCATTGCAGTGACTTTGTAGCATCCAGGAAATCCTCAAGATTCCAAATTATTTCTATATAAATTTGATTCTTCCTAGGCCTAATTACTGGAACTGGGTGTTCCAGCTGCACTCTTTGATCTGCAGCCATCGCAACCCTCAAAAGCTCTGAAAATTTTTCCCTTACTGCAAGCAAGTAGAAATTACAAGGTGGTAAACACTTGGTAGTGTTTATACTGTTTTTCTTCCTAGATGACTTGAAAGAAAATCTTGGACAAGAACACACTTTCACAATAAATATTGACAACATTCCAAAATGTTTGTGATGACAACTAGATTATAGCTAAGTCTCCAAATGTGAGAGTTAGCCACCAATTCTCAACTTTTCAATGCATAAGACAGTATTTTAAGCATGGTATCTGTATGCAACCTGCTTTACTAAAAATGAAATTGTTGGGATGGCCATTTAGCCTAGCAGTTGAAATATTCATGTCCTGTATCAGAGTACCTGGATTTGATACGTGGCTTTTGTTCCTGACTCCAGCTATCTGCTAATGAAAACCCTAGAAGGTACCAGGTGATGGTTTAAGTAGTTGGGTTTCTGCCACCCATGTGGGACACCTGGATTGAGTTCTAGGTTCTCAGCTTGGGCTTTGGTCCAGCCCTGGGTATTGCAGTTATTTGAGGAGTGAGCCAAAGGGTGGGAGTCTCCCCTCCTCCCTCATCTCTCTCTTTCTCTCTCGCCCAAATAAATTAATATTTTAATGAAATTGTTGCTGAGGTTGTTGAATGTGGCTCAATGAATGTCTAGAACAGAATCATATTCAAATTTCTTTTAAATATTAATAATCAAATCTCTGGTATATACCGTGTAAGACACCAAAATGAGTAGGACAAAGGTCCTGTACTCTTGGAATAATAGATTTTATTCTTTATCAGAATTAACTGTTGTCCCATGTACAAATTGCTACTCAAAAAGTTCTTTCAATGACTGCATTATTGCCAATATTCTAAAAATATAAACAACACATGGAGGGAACATGGAAAAAGTAGGAATTCAAACCAGGACATTAGGGAAAAAGTGATATTTAGAAAGAACCTTGGAGAACTAGTAAAATATTAACAGCAGGAGATGGAATGCAGGGCAAGTGTGAAAAGGCAGGAATGTGAAAGTCTGCATCCATGTGTGTACTTTAAATGGTAGCCTAGTACAGCTGCCTCACTTCACATGCTCCATGTTTCTGCAAGCCATTAAAGAAAGAAAATCTAACCACATCTCTGGTTGTTAAAACTAAAGATGTTTTGTCCAATTTGATCAAGCCTCCTTGAGTTCCAGTTTCCTCAGGTATCAACTAAACATCATAACCCACATCATGGAAGGGTGTCTGAGAATTAAATGACATACTATGTTCATGATTGTGTCTAGCATCTACAAAGCTCCCAATAAGCCACAATAGTAGTAACTCTAAACACAGCAACGGTAGATAGCTTGAAACATCAGATTTACTTCCAAAAGGTAATTATGGGACAGCCTAAACATAAGCAAAGCAACTACTTTTCCTTTGAATACAGCCTAGCTGTTCTTTCATAATATTTGCTGCAGCTCTTCTGGATTTTTCTCTCTAGTTAGGCGGAAGCATAATATTAAGTTTTGTGCTCTTAAAGTCTTAAATGCATGTTTTAACTTAGATCAACTGCCACACATCTTAAAAAAATGAAAAAAATTGTCATGATACATGCAATATCTGATCTAAAATCATCTAATGTTAACCGCTACTAGAATATTCATCCATGGTATTACATTTGAGAGAATTTCCACCATGTAAAATGCTTCCAATTACAAATGTTCATAGTATATATTATGGCACTTGGATAGCATATGAATGGCATAATATTTAAAAAATATATTTATATACAGCAGGTGCCACGGCTCACTAGGCTAATCCTCCGCCTTGTGGCGCCGGCACACCAGGTTCTAGTCCCAGTCGGGGTGCCAGATTCTGTCCCGGTTGCCCCTCTTCCAGGCCAGCTCTCTGCTGTGGCCAGGGAGTGCAGTGGAAGATGGCCCAAGTGCTTGGGCCCTGCACCCATGGGAGACCAGGAGAAGTACCTGGCTCCTGCCTTTGGATCAGCGCGCTGCGCCTGCCGCGGCGGACATTGGAGGGTGAACCAACAGCAAAAGGAAGACCTTTCTCTCTGTCTCTCTCTCTCACTGTCCACTCTGCCTGTCAATATATATATATATATATACAAATATACATTTTAAAATATATTTTATATAAATCATAAGATATCTAGATATCAGGACTGACTAGAATGTTAACATATAGAGTATATAAGCTCAAATGCCATAAAATAGATTTTCAAGGAATTTTCAGATTCATTGTTTAGAACGAAATAGCATTTTCCTTTTTAAACGCTTACAAAAATAATCCATATATCAATTGTTTCTCATGCATTAAAGTAAATCAAACAAAATGGATTGCTTTGAAAACTATTATTGGCTGGCCGGAGCCGCGGCTCACTAGGCTAATCCTCCGCCTGCGACGCTGGTACCCTGGGTTCTAGTCCCGGTTGGGGCGCTGGATTCTGTCCCAGTTGCTCTCTTCCAGGCCAGCTCTCTGCTGTGGCCTGGGAAGGCAGTGGAGGATGGCCCAAGTGCACCCACATGGGAGACCAGGAGGAGGCACCTGGCTCCTGGCTTCAGATGGGCACAGCACGCCGGCCGTAGCAGCCATTTGGGGGGCAGTGAACCAATGGAAAAGGAAGACCTTTCTCTCTGTCTCTCTCTCTCTCTCTAACTCTGCCTGTTGAAAGAAAGAAAGAAAGAAAGAAAGAAAGAAAGAAAGAAAGAAAGAAAGAAAGAAAGAAAGAAAGAAAGAAAACTATTATTTGCCAATCAAAGAATATTTAGATTTCAGCCTAGAAATTGGACAATATAAATACAGCGTGGTATCTAATAGGGGAGAAATGCAATTTGTTTAAACCTTTAATAAGTAATCATAAGGAAAAATTTTTCTTCCTACTAAAAATACTCTGGGTTGAATGAGAGAAACTGAAGATCCATTTAGAAATTCTAAGCATAGAAAATAAGGAAGGGTACATATTCCCCTACCTTTTGGAATAATTTACTGCCATATGGGGATGACACACACTTGCACAGAAACAGAAAAAAATAGTTATGTTCCCAAAATTATTGTTCTCATTTATGAGAACAATAAAGGTGACTGTAAGGTATATTGACTAGATATTGACCTCCATTTTCCCCAATGGTTTGTTTCCCCAGATTGGAAGTACTACTTGCCTTGGAGGCTTTGGCCAAAGGACAAGAGATTACAACACAAGATGCTGCATGAGTCATGAGAGATGTAGGAAAAACCTAATCATACTTTTCTGAATTATCATCTTATTGTGAAAACAAAACAGAGAAATCTTCAAATTAAGACAGCTTTGGTCTGAAAATAAACTATACCAAGATTTTCTTTCCAGGGAGTGAGCACTGAATCTAGTTGTTAAGACAACTGTGTCCTACAACAGAATGCTTGTTTTCAACCCCAACCTCTGGCTCCTGATTCCAGTTTCCTGTGAATCCAGATTTTGAGCGGCAGCAGGTGATGGCTCAGGTAACTAGGTTCCTGTGAGAAAGTTGCAGATTTCTTGGCTCCCAGTTCTGTTTCTATCCCAGTCCACCAGCCATTGTGGGCATTTGGGCAAGGGAATCACTGGGTGAATACCTCTCTCTCTCTCCCTCTTTCTTTCTCTCCCTCTCTTCCTCCCCCCAGTTCCTTCCTCCCTCACTCCTTCTCTCTGTTTCTCTTTCTCTCTCCCTTTTTACCTCCCAAATAAAATTTTAAAATTTTAAAATATTTGTTTTTCAAAGCAAGATTGTTTTAGAGAACTGTTTAATCCACTAATGCACACACAAACATTTCTGTGATTGGAAGTGAATTCAGTTCCTCTTTCCTCATCACAGTTGTTAGTTTAATTTTTTTCCTTGTTCAAAATTTCTTTACAATATGGGAGAAAATACTTTTGTATACATAAAATTAGAGAGAATGATGGTTTACCCCAGTCTCCAGGCTTTGAAACATTTTTCATTTTCTCAAAACATTAAAAATTGCTGTAATCGATGAAAACCTGAACTTCATCAGACTTTGATTTTCTCATTTTGAATTGTGATCACTACTATTACTACATCACTTTGATTCAGTGTTGAAAAATTAACAGTTATAGTTGCTGTGTATTATCTATTTGCAGGTTAGGAATGAATTGGAATTAATTCATTTTTAAAGCTGTGTGAAATTTTTGAAACAGAAACAACCATTAGCAATATAGTTTTCATAGTGATTGAAAATTAGTCATAACTTTTATCATTAGCAATTGAGTACATGTTTATGTAGCAATGTAGAAATACACTAATGAGTATTTGGTAAACCCCAACAGGCTTTTACCTTTAGCATGATTTCATGTCGTACAATTAAATTACATCTCCAATTCTGTATAATATTCATTAACAATAAAGTAAAAGAAGCTCAAAAAATTTCTTAACAATAAAAGGTAAGGAAATCATGATTCCTTCCTCCTGTCACTGCTGTTTACAGTGAATTACTCTGGGAGAATTACAGAATGATGATATTAATAACAATTTCAGCAGTAACTATGATTAATATAGAATTTTACAAGATGACTGCCTCTATACTATCTAAATTAGTCCCATGACCTGTGTGGGATAGCCTGGGTAAGTGTTATCATTTGGAATCTACATATGAGGAACCAGAAATTTGAACAGATGAAGTGATTTACACAAGGTTGTAAGTGCAAACACACAAATGCAGGACTCCGCCCCCGGTCCATCCTCATCTAAGCCTCCAATGAGATTCCACACAAAGTACAGATCCCTTTCCCTCCTACAAAAAAACACAACTTTTGAAGGTTTGTGAAAAATATGTCCTCTTCCTTTTTCACAAAGCTTATCAAGCTTTCAGGGTACTTCAAGAATTGTTGTCAAGGTTATTCCCAAATGGAAAATTTATGGAGAGATATTCTTGTAAAACAAAATTAGCTCTAAGCATTCAGTCTGTAATCATTCAAAATCCAATAGTAACACTGATAGAAAACCCCATTTTGAAATCAGGAAAAAGACACTCTAAATCTGTCTATTGAATACAGTGGCTACCATATCTGATTATTTAAATTTAATTAATTTTAATGCATTAAATGAAATTAAAAGAATGGTAGTTCCTCTGATGATAATGTAAATTTAAAATACGTTTTTGCAATTTTTTTTATAAAAAATAGTAGTTCCTCAACCACACTAACCACATTTTAAGGGCTATAGAAGCACAAAAAGCTAGTAATTATTGCCTTAGACACCACAGAAATAAAATCTTTCAATCATCACAGAAATTTCTACTGGGCAGTGCTTGTCGAAAGCAAGCTGCGACCATCACTGTCCATCTGTTTCTTTCTCAAGCAAGTCTCACTCTACGAAGCTGTGCTCTGGGTGAGTGGCCTCAGATGTATGGATGCATGTGTGCAAATACATGTGTGTATGAGCAAGTATGTGTCCAAAATAAGCTGTGACTCCACTATTCCAAACCACACTAGGAAAACCAGAAAGTCACAAATAAATGTGGGCTATTTATACAGCCCCTCCCGATTTGAAAAGAGACACCAATCCCTCCCTAGGTGACTATCAGTCAACCTTAAGACAAATTCAGTGATAACACTGCTACCTTAGCAGCTCTATGTGGCAGGGGGAGGACTGAACAGAACACCTCTGGACTGTCATGGACGAGGAGCTCTAACGGGAGAGCTCAGCATTTGGAGACCAGTCAGTCAAAGGCATGGATAAGCCTAAGAGGTTCTTTCCATGAGAGAAGCCCATGCAGGAAGCCAGCAGGGTCTAGAAGCACCCAGGGAATATTTTCCATCAGCTCCATCTGGGGATTTTCTTTAAGCAACCAGATGGTTGCTTGGGCTGTGAGAGTAAAAATAGGGGGAAAACCCAAGAGAAAGGACCAAATATTTTTCTTACCGGATTGTTTGTCACAGATGTCCTGGCATTCCTACTCTGGAAAGTAGGTTAACCTTCAGAATCAGTGGCTTGGGAAGCTGGGGCACATTCAGGCCAGCATTCTGCATCTGCTACTTTCTACCTCTCTATTTTTGTCACATGCCACTTCTCTGAGCCATGGTGCCACATCAGATTCATTCTGAGGGCTAACCCTATACAAAGGCATAGCGTTTAGGTAGGATGACAAAGGTATTTAAATGCAAAGAACTCACACAGCATAATTCCATGAATGTAGTAATAGTCATATGCACCAGGAAAGTATATGCCTGGAAGGACTTCCTAGGTCATGACAATTCTTCCTGGTGGAGGAAGGAAAGTGATGTCTGGGTTAAATAATTGAGTATGAACAGCGGTCAAGGAAGGAATTAGTTCATGGAGAAAAGAGAACATGTATAAAAGAATGGAGAGAAATATCTATAGATATGAAAAACATTTATACATAAAATTGTACCCTCAGTATGAAAGGAGGGAGACATTTATAATATTAGAAACCACTCTATGCCTGAACAAGTAAAGATTTAAAGGAGGTAAGAAAAATTATTGACTGAGAAGGAAAGAGGGAACAAAGGAATAGCTGGCGACACCAAATAAATCTCTTTTTTTAATAACAAGAATAACCTCTACTGTGCTACCTCTGCCTTTGCTGTTCATTTGCATCTGCACAAAACCATTTAGCAGCTTTGTTCATGGGAACTTCCCCTTCTTTCCGGCCAGATGGGTCACACGACCGGCTCCCTGATAACAGACACAGTAAGCTGGCAAACTATTTTAGGCAATGGGAGACTCAAAGATCTCAGCAGCAACTGTCACTCCCGGACATTGTGCTTTGCATATGCCTGAGGCCCTTCTATCACAGCACTCACAGAGAACCCTTAACAGTGTCTGACCCCTGAGGAGTCTGATTCATCCATGTTAGTGGGAGCGAAGGTGTCCCTGGATCTAAATACTAACCAGAACCTATAGATTCATTCTCTATCTCTTTCTGATTCCAGATGTCTCCCAGGGTTCTCATTTCACATGTGCCAGGGTGATGTTCTGAGAACAGGAGTTCACTCTCTAACCCATAGAGAGGGTACCATGTGAATCACGAGCCTGTTCTCCTGAGGGACAGGAAACCAGAGGAGGTGCTGTCTTTCATGAAAAATTGTTGCATATTGTTATCGCCACTTAGTTTTTTATTAACAATAAAAAGTTGAAAAACATTTATTTGCTTCTGATACCATTTGCTGTTGCTAATTTTTGGCACTTTAGAACACCCAGGGCCCCCTGGGACTATTAATTAGTTAGCAGATTAAAATGAAAACATGCATATTCTCCATAACTTATGGACCTCAGTAGACAGTTATGGAGAGAGAAGGTATGTGTTTATCATCACAACTTCCTTTCCTTTCCCTTCTACCACCACTGCCTCCCAGAACAAACAGTGTGACTCAGCATCACATTCACATGTTATAGGGAGACATGGTCTATGACAAATGTCAGCACACTCTGACCTGCAGGCCACATCCATCCTGTCACCTGTTTTTATAAACAAAGTTTTATTGCAACACAATCCTAGCCATTCATTTGCATACCGTCTATGACAGCTCTCATGCTGGCAGAGTTGAGGAGTAGCAACAGAAATCACAGGACCCACAAAGCCTGAAATATTTGCGATTTGTGGAAAAAGTTTGACTTGATCAAAAATAAAGTAGAGCCAGAAATAGGGACCAGTTTGTTCAACGTTTGTCACCTTTTAGACAAATAGTTATGTAGCTCTTATGGGATGTGAGGCTCTGTAGACATAGCAGGGAACAAACTTCAGAGAGTCTTTTGCCTCAAAAAACTTGGGGCTGGTGCTGTGGTACCATTGGTTAATCCTCCGCCTGTGGTGCCAGCATCCCATATGGGCACCGATTCTAGTCCTGGCTGCTCCTGTTTTGATCCAGCTCTCTGCTATGGCTTGGAAAAGCAATGAAAGATGGCTCAAGTCCTTGAACCTCTGTACCCATGTTGGGAGACCCAGAGGAAGCTCCTGGCTCCTGGCTTCTGATCAGCTCAGTTCTAGCCATTGCATCCATTTGGGGAGTGAACCAGCGGATGGAAGACCTTTCTCTCTGTCTCTCCCTCTCACTGTCTGTAACTCCACCTTTCAAATAAATAAATAACATCTTTAAAAAAAACTTGCAATTTTTTTTTCTGGTTTCACTGCAATAATTCCTATTCAACTTTTTTCTTCCTTGGTAGTTAAAAGGCACAGCCAATACCATAAGACAGTCACAGCCATAGGATAGGGTGTCATCCAGGATTATCAGAAAAAATAGAGGGCACTTGGTTATATTCAGCAAATATGTACTAAATTAACATAGAAACTGTGACTGGAGCCAAATGTGGTAAATTCCTCTCTCACTGAATAGTGTATCAAGAGAAAGAAAAGAGAAATGTTCAACGGAGGTTGAGTGCTTTTCATCACATTGTCAAGGCAACATAGGATAAGAACAATGCAGACAATGGACTTCAAGTATTAGGTCAAGGCATAGGTTTCAAGCTCCTTTTAAACAATAAGTCTTTGTACTGTAAATTAAAAGTATGTTATCCTGGGGCCGGAATTGCGGCAGAGCGGGTTCAGCCACCGCCTGTGACATCAGCATCCCATGTTGGCTCTGGTCTGTGTCCTGGCTGCTCCACTTCTGATCTAGCTCCTCGCTAACAAGCTGGGAAAAAGGGCAGAAAATTGCCCAAGTGTTTGGGTCCCTGCCACCCATGTTGGAAACCCAAATGAAGCTCCTTGCTTTGGCCTGGCCCAACGCTGACTGTTGCAGCCATCTGGGGAATAAACCAGCAGATGAAAGATTCTCTCTCTCTCTCCCTCCCTCTCCCTCTCCCTCTCCCTCTCTCTCTCCCTCTCCCTCTCTCTCATAAACTCTAATTTTCAAATAAATAAATAAATCTTTAAATTAAAAAATGCTATCTAGGGGCCAGCGCTGTGGCACAGCTGTTTAAAGCCCTGGCCTGAAGCGCCGGCATCCCATATGGGTGCTGGTTCTAGTCCCAGCTGCTCCTCTTCTGACCCAGCTCTTTGAGGCCTGGGATGGCAGTGGAAGATGGCCCAAGTCCTTGGGCCCTTGCACCCACATGGGAGACCCGGAGGAATCTCCTAGCTCCTGGCTTAGGTTTGGCGCAGCTCCGGCCGTTGCAGCCATCTAGGGAGTGAACGAACAGATGGAAGACCTCTCTCTCTCTCTCTCTCTCTGCCTCTCTCTGTAAATAGTTTTTAAAAAAAAATGCTATCTCAAAAATTAGAAACAGAAAAAATAAAAATAAGTTTAAAATAGTACTTGAAAATAAAAATAAATAAATAAAATGATACTGGTAAACATTTTAGTCTTTTTTTTTTTTTTTTTTTTTTTTTTTTTTTTTGACAGGCAGAGTGGACAGTGAGAGAGAGACAGAGAGAGAAAGGTCTTCCTTTGCCGTTGGTTCACCCTCCAATGGCCGCCGCTGCAGCCGGCGCACCGCGCTGATCCTGGCAGGAGCCAGGAGCCAGGTGCTTTTCCTGGTCTCCCATGGGGTGCAGGGCCCAAGCACCTGGGCCATCCTCCACTGCACTCCCTGGCCATAGCAGAGAGCTGGCCTGGAAGAGGGGCAACCGGGACAGAATCCGGCGCCCCAACCGGGACTAGAACCCGGTGTGCCGGCGCCGCAAGGTGGAGGATTAGCCTATTGAGCCACGGCGCCGGCCTAGTCTTTTTTTAATAGTGATTTTTAAAAATTATTTATTTGATAGGCAGACAGAGATATTCCATCCACTGGTTCACTCTCCCAAACAACCTCCAGAACCAAAGCTGGGTCAGGCTGAAGCCAGGAACCGAATACTCAGTCCAGGTCTCCAGTGTGGAAGGCAGGGACTCAGCAACATGAACTGTCACCTGCTGCCTCCCCAGGTGTGTAAGAGCAGGAAGCTGGGATCTGAAGCAGAGCCAGGACTCAAACCCAGGCACTCTGACATGGGATGCAGATACCCAATCGGCAATTTAACTGCTGTGCCAAACTCCCACCTTTATAACAATTTTATAAGAGAGATTAAAAAAAAAAAAAGGAGAGAAAGCCCTCCCTCTGCTTTATAGTGAAAGGAGAGAAGGGGAATCTGTACCTGGTGCACAGAGGGAAAAGTAATTTAAGAATTCATGAGTGTTGAGACATGTGAGAAGTATTCATGAGTACAAGTACATATCTTCTGCTAAAAATGCCTGACTAACAAATCCAGGTTCTTAGTCTTGTGACAGCAGGAAGAGAAAGGAGGAAGGAAAAGCTCTGATAGTGAATGAACTTGTTCCATGTGGCTGAAACCTGGCTCCAGAGTGTTCTCACGAGCCAAATGGAAACCCTCCAGCAGCACAACTAGCTCTGCGAATCAACCTGCAGAGACAGAGAGGGACGACAAAGGAGAGGTGGCATTTACCAAAGTAGATGGAGGCATTAATCCCATCCATCAAACCAGTGTTTGTGTCTACAGCAGCTGGAGAAATTTTACTCACACATAGACACACGCTATAAAACCAAACACGAAAAAAGGAGTCTGTGGTGAGAATTTTAAAAATCAAACCTCTGTGCTATTAGCTAACTCTTAAGCAGTCTCTGAAGAAAAGACAAGAATGAGAAGTGGCTTATTCTCAGGTCACCCCTGAAAGACCTTCATCAGGTCCTCAGTCTGTCACAGTAGTCAACTGCAGATTTCTCCTCCCAAGCATTTCTCAAGAAGGATTTTCTGATTTGTCACACATGTTCCCGTTCATTGGTCCAGTGCCCTGGCTGAACCAGAGATTCTAAACTTACCCGGAGAAAGGGCTTCATAATTCATCATGCATGCTACTCTGCTTGGCGCGGAGACCCGTGGCTTCATCCAAGTATGTGCTATTGGACATTCACGGTTGACTAAAGGTACCAAATTTTCAATAAACTAATGTAGCACACAGAGAAAGAGCCTGACAGCACAAGCTCTGTGGTCGAGGTAGAGGAGGGATGAAGGCAGATACCAAAGGAGAAGGCAGCAGTGAAAGGAGGACATGCCCCGCGATGGGTGTCCTCGTGGGACAAATATGTGACTGTGCTGGCTGCGGACAGTTGCTCCCTGGAGCAAGGGAAGACTGTGCCAGACAAGTGATGAGTGGCTTGGAAGGGGAAGAGGAGGAGGACAGGAAAAAGGGAAAAGGAGAGCCTGGTGAGAGAGCAAATGTGCTGAGACAGATCATTTTGGAAAACGTGATGCCAGCCAGCCCAGGAAGTTCATGTTGAGGACCATCCTGGAGATAGGGCATCTGTTAACCTTGGTGTTGACAAGGCTGAGGGAGGTGCACAGAAAGAGACGGACAGTGATGCCTGCAGTCCACATCATGCTAATGCTCTTTGAAAGTGCTGATGTGTCCACAGAGGTAAACTATTCTGAAAGTTTCCCATCTCCACTGTGTTCGTAATGATTTCAGCAGTGAGCTCACTGAATTCAAAATTAAGATTTACTTTGCTTGAAATGTTTCACCTTAGAAAGATGGAGCAGAATCATAAGAAAGGAACACGGTTAACTATTGTTAAACCTAAGCATTCAGGCTGCTGCTTCTCCTGCTGAATATTCAAATTAGTAACCACAGACACAAAGAGTAAAATAAATGCATTTCTGATTAGAAAATGCAAATTAATGCCTGCCTTCTGCCTAAATTCCTCCAATATATCTTTTCAGTTGTTTTCTTTCATTACCCTCTAAATAGAAATCTTATGCAATTTTTTTGTTGTTGGAAGGTGAGTGGGAGTTGCTTTGTAAATTTCCTTATTTAAAAAAAAAAATTGTCCTGGTAATTAAAGGAATGCAAATTAAAGATACCAAATGACAATTGCCCTATCAAAATGGTGAAGATTCAAATCATTGATAATTCCTCAGGTTGGTATTGTAACAAAATGAAACACCATACAGTCTCCATGGCCTTTTAAACTGATAACACAGTTTAAAAGAATAATTTGGAAATTTAGTCACATCTTAAATCCTTTTTTTATTATTCATATAAAAGGAAACTGACAAAGAGAAAGGAAGAGACAGAGAGAATTTCCATCCTCTGTGTCACCCCCCAAATAGTCCCTGCGGCTGGGGCTGGTCCACTCAGAAAACAGGAGCCTAAAACTCCATCCAGGTCCCCACGTGGGTGGCATTTGGGCAGTTTTCTGCTGCTTTCCCAGGCATATTAGCAGAGAGCGGTGTGGAAAGCAGAGCAACTGGGACTCAAACCAGCATTCCAATATAGGATGCCAGCATCACAGGTTGTGACTTACCCTGCCATGCCACAGCGAAGGCCCCTACACTTTAAATCATTTAGTACCAAATATTTTAGATCATTCATTCTACTCTCCAGAGATTTCTGCACAATTGATCAAACATACTTAAACAAAGCTGTTCACTCCTGAATATTTCATAATTGAAAAGAAAATGATTAAAAAATCCACCATTAAAGAATCGGCTTATTAAGTTATGCTGTATCTTTTTAGCAAAAGTACTGAAGAGCCCTTAAAGGAATCAACTGCATTCACATGGGTTGGCAAACATCTTTTCAACATATTTGATAGAAGGAAAAAGAAAGTCAATTAAAAAAAAGGCATAGTATTACAATATTAAGATTCTTATTTTAGGCCGACGCCGCGGCTCACTAGGCTAACCCTCCGCCTAGTGGCACCGACACACCGGGTTCTAGTCCCGGTAGGGGCACCGGATTCTGTCCCGGTTGCCCCTCTTCCAGGCCAGCTCTCTGCTGTGGCCCGGGAGTGCAGTGGAGGATGGCCCAAGTGCTTGGGCCCTGCACCCCATGGGAGACCAGGATAAGTACCTGGCTCCTGCCATCGGATCAGCGCGGTGCGCCAGCCGCAGCACGCCAGCTGCGGTGGCCATTGGAGGGTGAACCAACGGCAAAGGAAGACCTTTCTCTCTGTCTTTCTCTCACTGTCCACTTTGCCTGTAAAAAAAAAAAAAAATTCTTATTTTAAATGGCTTATCGATTGATAGGTCCTATGAATATCTGATAAGATTGTTTATGCAAAAGAAACATCTGCAAGGAGTCACAAGAAAGCATAAGCAATGGAATGCAGCAGGTGTAGCTTGGCAGAAATAGGAGACTTCTTCCTACCACGCTGCAGGTTTCCTTTGTTTTACAGCCTCTGTTCTTTCATAATTCAAAAAGACGTCAATGCATTTTCTCAGGCATTTTAGCTCATTTCTGTTCTGGAGATCCTAGATGTGCACATCATCACAGCTGAAAAGCTAACTATTCAGTACTGATCCTGCCACTTCATTTCTGTGATAGTTACTCCAGGCTTCTAAAAATTGCTATGATCCACAGCATCCTGTCTGCTACTCTGCCCCTCTTTCCCATCTGGAAGCCCCTCCCCCTACCTGTGTTCCAAAGAAGTCCCACACAGAAAGCAGAGTGCAATTCAAATCTTCATTTCCAAACTCTTAATATGGCAAAACTGTGCAAATTTAATCTCAAACAAAAGGTTGATGATCTTATTATAGAAGACAAAATATTGAATCTTAAAATTGCAGAGCTAGAAGACTAATATTATCTACTTGGGTCGATACCTGATCTGTCTGGATGCACAGCAATGGCCGAGAATCTTGTCCAAGCCCAATTCATTCAGTGAGATTCATTCAGTGAGAATGACTTGCCAACGGTCATTTATTCATGTACAAGCTAAAGTATGTGTTATTCCTAAGATTTTAATTCATTGTTTAGGTTTCATGGAAATGAATAACTCAGAGAATGGAATCAGGCAAAAACTTAAATTAATTATTAAAATATAAACTTGATACTAAAATCAGAAGGTATTTTTATTCCAAGACATATCTTGCCTGAAAAGTAGTGTTACTGGAGGTATTTCTCCATGTTACTCCATTATTAGAAACAATAGATGTCATGCTGCTTTGATTGTAAGTAAATAACTTCAGAGAACATTGTGTCTAGAAAACTTTAATTGCCTTAATTGCTTGCGTCATAACCAGTTCATCAAACCCTATGATATGAAGACTCAACAGCAGATTTAAATGTCTGAATAAGAGAATATAACAACCTATGATGTCTCTGGATAGAGCCCAGTATACATTAGAATAAAAAGTAATTTTTAAAATCAATCTCTATGTTCAAATATAGGAAACCATCAAGAATGTATCAAATTCCACAAAGATTAAAACACAAATCTTAAATTTAGCATTGTTCTACAAACAAATCCCAGGTCATATCTAATTATTATGGACATTTCTCAAAAGCTATTGCACTGAAATTATATTTACACTTTAACCTTTTGATCAATGAAGAATAAAGGTGCCCCTTCCAGTCCCATGCACACACAGAAATCATACTTATTCAACTTTTTCTTTAAAGGAGTTTGAGAGCCAGAGGCTGCTAGAGAATATTTCCAGGGAATATTCTAGAATTTCCCCTGCAGTAGTCCCTGCTTCAAAATCTCAGAACACTACTCCATAAAGCATATGTCATCATAAGTATGCTCCCAGTTGAGCAATAAGAGAATTGTAGAATAAAGAAGAAGCAGTATAACCTTTTCTAATTGTTTGACACATCTTCCATCAAATATGTCCTAATCTAAGTGTGGCTCAAGATGGGACAAAGGGTAATGACACGAAACAGTCAGAAACTCCCTGGTGGATTCATAGCATTCTCAGATGTGCATGGAGATCTGAAAGTCTGATTCTGGCACTAGCCTTAATATGTTTGAATGAGCCACTCTGAAAATACAGGAATTTTTTTTGATCTGCTGATGCTTTTTCTTTTTTTGCAGAAAACACATCAATCCTAATGAACTTATTATAGTTCTCCATGAACAATGTAAATTAGGTTAGACTCCAGTTTATGCAATAAGTAGTTACAGCTTCCTCCTCTTTGAATGGGGAGACTTCAGTTACTCCCCACTCAGCAAGAATTCATTACTGTTGTTTTGGTTTAAAAATTCATCGTTTTTGCTTATCTTTGTTTTAGCTTAATCTTTTCTTACATGAGGAACAGTTAATTTAAAGATGAGCCTTCATTGGTGTATTTTAGGCAGTAAATCTTCATGTACATTAAATGCTCTATGTTTCATTTTCCTTTTGATCACATGATAAACCCTGTGGGTCTTTGCCTGGGCTAAACAATGTTGCATTTGTTTATTTGGAAATACTTTCAAGAACCACCTAAAAAAGTTAGTTTCTAAATTCCTTGCTCATATTAGCCTAATCTATCATGTTGCTTGCTATTTGCATAGTCATTTTGCTGGATAGTTTATGATAAATGGACATGAAAGGAGTATCTTACACTGTCATTTTTCAAAAGACTCATTTTCTTATGAGAACATTAAAGGCAGTTTCCTTCTGAGACCCCCCTTCAGTTAGTCCCAGCTTTCTGAAGAGACATGAATGTCAAAAAGGGGTCATTGTCCTCTGCTTTGCTCCCCTCCCATTCGGACTCCCTGAATAAAATCTTCTGGGGAAAAAATGGTCATGAGACTTCCCCTTCTAGTACATGTAGCAAAGAGCACAAAACGCTCATGATTCCCTCACACCAAAAGCTGCTTACTATGAATCATTGAATTTGCACTTCTTTTGTCACCTCTTTTCAAGTCCCTTATGACTTCAATGGAAGATATTCCAATTTGCAAAAGCATAATCATCAGTGTCCGAAGAACTTTATTGGAATGAGCAGAATTTCCTCTGCCTCTACCCCCAAACTATATATGCTCAAGTTCCAATTCCTAGCATCTCAGAATGTGAATGTATTTGGAGATAGAGCCTTCAAAGAGTGAAGTTAAGGTAAAAAGAGGCCATATGTGTGAACCCAAATCTATTACGACTGGTGTCCTTAGAAGAAGACAAGTGTGCATAAAGGAAAGATAACACGAAGGCATGCAAGCCAAATACACTGAAATATACTTCAGTAGAAACCAACCCTGCCAAAACCTTAATCTGGAACTTCTAGCATGCAGAGCTGTAAGAAAACTAATTTCTGCTATTTAAACCATCAAGCTTTTCATAATTTGTTATGGAAGTACTAGAAAATTAACACAAACATTTTTCTCTAGTGAACTACTGAGAGCACCTAATTAAAGGCCAAGAGAAAGTGTGACAAAAGGAGAAACAAGAGAGAAAGATCATATATGGTAATAAAGATACAGGATGAAATTAGAATTTAGCTCTATATTACATGAGGAAAGGCTATGGAATTCAATAACAAGGACAAAATCTTTGAGAAGGTAACTTCCATGCAGTTTAAATAGAAAGGTAGTGATGGAAGTCAGACACACAGTGTATTAGAAACTAAATAGGTAGCAAGACCACAGACACAGGGAGTACAGATGATGAAACTACCTTAATCTTTCTTCTAACAGTAATCCATGTAATCACAACTTTATTTCATATGGAGAAATAAATATAACTTTAATGCCTTGGTCTAACACAAATATTTTTGCATCTTCATGGAAAAGCAATCAACAGAAGATCCCTAATGAATGACTTCTACCTATTACATGGATAAGTGTATGCTTTTTAAAAACTTTGATTTATTTATTTAAAGGCATAGTTACAGAGAGAGAGGGAGAGATGGAGAGAGAGATCTTCCATCTGCTGGTTCACTCCCCAAATGGCCTTAGCAGCCTGGGCTGAGCTAAGCAGAGACCAGGAGCCAGGAACTCCTTCCAGGTCTTGCACATTGGTGAGAGGAACCAAGTACTTGGGTCATCTTCTGTTACCTTCCCAGGGGCTTCAGCAGGCAGCTGCATCAGAAATAGAGCAGCTCAGGCTTCAACCAGCGCTTATATGGGATGCTTGCATTGCAGTTAGCAGCTTAACACGTGGCACCACAATGCTAGCCCTGGATTTGTGCATTCTATTCCCTTGTAAAGTTGAGTATTCATAGACTAAATTGCAGTTTCTCCACATCTTGTATTTAGCATAATCTAAGAAATGTGTCTTGCCTGGATTCTGACATTTATGGACTTGCATCATTATGTTACACGGATATAGAAGATTAAGAAATAGTAGTTCAGGATATTTTTTTTTCATTTTCCATATGGCACTAGTTACTATTAGACCTACACCTCGAGTCATTGATATTTTACAAGTGAAAGTTAAAAATCCTATTTGTGCTACCCTGTGAATTTTCTTTCTCATATCAAAATTCTCCTGTGATTATATAAAACCTTAAGTAGGTCATTATAATGGCCAGAGATGATCATTTGCTTGCCAGTGCAATCTTGGAAGACAGCACTACATTTCATAAATAGGAAATTTTGTTTGAGCTCACCTGGCTAGAGCAGTCATAAAGCAACTGGGAATGCACTTGAAAATTTGCAGCAATAGTGTGAATCAAGACTTCAAGTTTTCCTGAGATGTTGTCAGAATATATTAAATATTCTACACTGTTTCTGCTATTTGATTGGTTGTGATTTAGAGTTCTAATTCAAAGATTAGTGAGATAAGCTATGTAGAATGCCTAGTACAGTGTCTGGTATTTGGTGGGCACTCACATATAGTGGATTAGTTATTGAAGGAGTAGATAAATGTATCATATTTAGATAAATGTATCATATGAAGGAGTAGCTAAATGTAGATACAGTTGGTTATCAAGAAAAGACTGGAACCCTGTACTTGGAAGTTGTCAGGAACTCAAACTATGCCTGGGCTCTGACTTTATTCTGCTTCACATTCCCCCTTCTCCACTGACAACTTTTTCCACTGCACTGTTCCCACCGGTGACCCATTTCTCCTGAACTTAAATCTTCATAACATGTGACTGTAATGCATTATCATCCATCCACCCCTCAGAGATTGCCTCCTGTTCCAAGTTTCAAATCTCTGGGATAATATGGTGGGTTGGACCACAGTCTAACTAGCTTTCGCCCAGAGAACCAGTTTACACATGACAAGCATAGCTCCTGAGTAAATTCTTGAGGTGCTCTCCATAGATGGAGGGCCAGTCCCAAGAAAAAAAAGAATCTGAATAGTTGTACAGACACCCAGATAATGTCTTCTGTTAACTAGAAGGGTAGAATTTTACCAAAATATGAAAAAATGAAAGCTCATCAGGACAAGATGCAAAGTAAAGATGAGAAATCAAAATGAAATCAAAACAAAATACAGATTTGGAGTCAAAAATCACAGAAGAATCATAGTAATCTCTCTACTCATGATCTTACATAGATGAAGCTCTGTCAAATATATAAACATATACATTTACATATTTACATATCCCAATATGTTTCAGATTAATTGTGTCTTGGAAATTGTTATATTCATCTCATTAAGATATAAATTATTTATAGATTTACAGTATGCACTTATATAAGCATTAGGAAATAGGAGATTCAATGTGTGAATATTTTCACATTTTCTGTTACTTCTTGTACAATAATAAATCAAAAGTAGCACAAAAACCCACTTCAGAATACATTACTTTGACACTCTTTTATCATTGAATGAAAAGTAGCTTATCTTTTTGAAAAAGAAAAACAGCTAAAGTTGGGTTTCTGCTGAAGTAGCTGAGGATCCAAGGCGCTCTAGGCTACAAACTGAAGTTTGGAAAAAATTCAACCTGCTGACTTTTATCCTCTCTCTCAGACAAGATGGCTGTGGGTAATTTGGGCCTCTGGCTATGAAACATGAACCTGTCTATCTACATTATTAATGGATGCTTGATGGGATGTGCTAACAGTGACTTTGGTCTCTTTGTAAAAAGTCCAAAAGGAAATTTCCTCAGATTGGAAAAGTCAAATGGAGAGATACATGATAATAACAGCTAATATTTATAGACAGGTTAAGATGTGCTAAGCATTATTTCAAGTACTTTGTACTATGTATCTAGTACTTCAAGAAGATTCCTTGATTAAACAATTACAATCAATTTATTGTATGGATACTATTACTACCTCATTTTAAAGATGAACATCAGTACTTGAAAAGTTACAGTCACAGCAATTAAGAATGATACGGAGAAGTCAGCACTGTGGCGTAGCGGGTAAAGTGTCACTTGAAGTGCTGGCATCCCATATGGGCACCAGTTCAAGTCCGGCTGCTCCACTCCCAATCCAGCTCTCTGCTATGGCCTGGGAAAACAGTAGAAGATGACCCAAGTCCTTGGGCCCCTGCACCCATGTGGGAGACTCAGAGAAAGCTCCTGGCTTCTGGCTTCAGATTGGTGCAGCTCTGGCCTTTGTGGCCAATTAGGGAGTGAACCAGTGGATGGAAGACCTCTCTCTCTCTCTCCCTTCCTTTCCTTCTCTCTCAGTGTAACTCTGACTTCCAAATAAATAAATAAATGTTTAAAAAAATGATATGGAATTGACATTTCTCTTGTGTTCCAAGAATTCCAGGCTCCTCTGTTTATTTTCCCAGCAATCTCCCTAACAGGCTTCAAAATCCCAGTGTGTGGATGAGAAGAAAGGGGACACAGAAAACTCCCAGGAGCATGCTAAGTACGGGACAAGGAAAACAAATTCAAAGAGATTTTCTTGGGAAAGAGCAAGTGGCTTCTTAATTTAAGCCAACATTAGTCATTAAAAGCAAAATCTCCAAAACCACAAATTTTTTTCATTGTACCACAAGAGTCTTCATGAAGAATATTCTGTTTTATCTTAAATCAAAGTAAACAGCAGCATGATAAGCCTTCTCCAAGTGCATATTTTTGTCTAGTTTACTGTACAGTACTGTACAGAATTAGAATTGGAAAACTATATTAAGTATTTTTTATTCCAAATTTGAAGTGAACTTGAAAGTATTTATTGGTTTTTGTTAAGAAATTTATTTTTTTATCTATTGGTTTTTTAATGCTGTTTCTTCACATTATAGTTTAGTGATAACCTTTAAAAATTTTTTATTTATTTTCATTTTACTTGAAAGGCAGATTGGAAAGAGCCAGACAGACAGAGACCTTTCATCTACTCATTTGCTCCCCACATACCCACAACAGCCAGGGTTAGACCAGGCCAAAGCCAGGAATGTGGAACTCAATCCAGGTCTCCAACATGGTTGGCAGGGACCAAGGAACTGAGTCATCACCTGCTGCCTTCCAGCATGCATGTGAGCAGGAAGCTAGATTGGAAGTAGAGCAGTGGAGACTCCAACCAGGCACTGCAAAGTGGGATGCAAGTGTCCAAGCAGTGTCTTAACTACTGTGCACACACAGGCCCCAGTAATTACTTTGTAATGGCAGTCTGTATCATTAATTTTTCATATTCTTCTTGGAGTTAATATTATAATCTTTATAATATTACTTGACATAAAATTCACAAATGTTTAATCATATGGGCCCATTTTCTTCTGTCTCTTGTCCTCTATACTATAATTGTCATATGTACTACCTCTTCATATGATAAATAGCTCTTAGACAATGTTATAATTTCCCTTTAAATAGGCAAATATTTTAAGAAATTAAGAATTTTTAAAAAACTTTTCATGTTTATCCAGATCCTTGATAATGCCCTTAATCCTTCCTGAAAAACTGAGTTTTCATGTGCTATAGTCTCCTTAAACCTGAAGAGTTTGCTTAAGAACTTTTTATAGTACAATTCTGTTTGTAATTAATTATGTTTTATTTTATCTGAAAATATCTTTATTTTGCTCCATGTCATAAAAGACATTTGGGTATTTTTTCTGGATATATAATTCTGGGTTGACTTTTTTTTTATTTGAGTATATTGTTATACATTTTTCTGGATTTTGTCATTGTTATTGAGAAATTAAAAGGAACTGATCATTGTTCGACTATATGTGTCATTTTTCTTTGGCTGCTTTCAAGATTTTCTTTTCAACTTTGATTTTCTTATAGACTGAATATAATGGATAGAGGTATGATCTTTTTTTGAATTTCTCCTTTTGGAATACAATGAGATTCTTACATCTAAAAACTTTAACCAAAACCATGGAACTTTGGGTTATTATTTCTTCAAAATATTCATGTTCTATTATTTATCCTCTCACCTTCCAGAATTCCAATTATATAACTGCTATAATTGTTCTACCAGTACCTGAGAGTTTTTTTTTTCTCAGTTGGTCCTCTGATTGTATATCTTACATTAATCTGTATTAAAATCTATTAAGACATTCCTCTCTATTCTTTAGTTAGCTCATTCAGTATATTGCAATTTCAGATTTGACATTTTCAGTTCTAGAATTCACATATGAATCTTTGATACAGTTTCAATTTCTCTGATAAATTTTCTGTTTCTGTTTCTTGTGAGACTATTTTCCTTTATTTTATTGTGCCCACTAACTTCTCTAAACACCTTAGTCTGTTAATTTCAACATTGGTTATTCTTGGAGTTGATATTGGCTGATCTTTTCCTTTGATTCTGACCCTTATCTTCTGCAAATCCTTCTATATCAATTAGTTTTGAATTGTGTTCCAAAGATAGTAAAGAATCAAGAATGATTTTTGTTGTTGAAATCTTTGCTTAGTATAGAGCTGATATTTTGTATATAAAGATAATTAAACCCGAATCTTAATAAAGAATGGGATGGGAAAGGGGGCAGGAGGTGGGATGTTTTGGGGGTGGGAGGGCTGGTATGGGGGGAAGAACTGCTATAATCCAAAAGTTGTACCTATGGAATTTATATTTGTTAAATAAAAACTTTCTTTAAAAAAAAGAATGTTTTGTTGTCCTCTTTTTATCAAGCAATTACTTTTGTTGGTTTCAAACCACAAATTCTGTCCTTTGAGTGGCAACTGAAATGTCAGTTTTTGTTTTTATCCTCAGTTGGAATGTTTTCAATCTGCCCCCAAAAAATGTATTGTTTGAGACTCATTCTGGGGGCTGGCGCTGTGGCATAGCAGGTAAAAGCGACTGCCTACAGTGCCAGCATCCCATATCAAGAACCGGCTGCTCCACTTCTGATCCAGCTCTTTGCTGTGGCCTGGGAAAACAGTAGAAGATGACCCAAGTCCTTGGGCCCCTGCACCCACATGTGAGACCTGGAAGAAGCTCCTGGCTCCTGGTTTCAAATAGGCACAGCTTTGGCTGTTGCGGCCATCTGGGGAGTGAACCAGCCGATGGAAGACCTCTCCCTCTCGCTGCCTCTGCTTCTCTGTAACTGTCTTTCAAATAAATAAAGTAAGTAAGTGAAAAAAAAAGACTCACTCTGAGAGTTGGGTGGATGTTATATGAGAATGAAGAGCTTCTTGTATTTGGCTGTGTTCTTTCCTCAATCTCCCGTCCCCTTTCCAGCAGATATAATTTTCCTATCTCCCGATTTTGCAGGCCAGAAAGACCAGTGCCAACTATAAAAGTGGTACAAATGCCATGTCATGCCATACCATTCATACACAAATCAACCTTCCTGCAAAATTTGCTTGATTTTATTCACTCTCCAATTCTGCATGAATTTTTTTATTTTGCTCCAAATTATAATCATTACCTGTAAGAAGATTGATCCAGTAAGAGATCAGTGGTCATATCAGAGGTCAAACTTTAGATTATTAAATGTAGATACCGATTCCTTTTGTTTTTTTCTTTCTTTCTCCTTTTCTCTCTCTTTCTTTTTTGTCAGTTGTTTTATTTGACTGTAGAAGTAAACTTTGATGATTTTTGAAGGTTTTGCTGTTGCTATTTTATTTAATTTTTTTATGAAATGGATAGCTTCTCTCCTGAAACATATGAGGCAAATTTACTAAGAGAATTGAAGCTTCTAGTGATACTTTATTCAAAAAAGGTAAACTTTATAATAGAGTAAGTCATGTTTCACTTAATGTTCTGGATGT
Source organism: Oryctolagus cuniculus (assembly GCF_051225735.1). Lineage (NCBI taxonomy): Eukaryota > Metazoa > Chordata > Mammalia > Lagomorpha > Leporidae > Oryctolagus > Oryctolagus cuniculus. The sequence continues at coordinate 94,817,053 of NC_142877.1, forward strand.
GTTCTGAGAAATGCATCATTACAAGATTCCATCATTGCTTGACTGAATGTTCTCATACAAACGAATGTAAGCACAGCATCACCAGCAGACATTATTTATGGGACCACTGTTATATATGTGGCCCCCTGACTGATCACTGTGGGAATATGACTCTAATTACAAATACACTAATGACACATCAGATGACAGAGAAATGATGGCTGTGGGAAAAAAGGGTCAAGAATTTACCAGAATTCAAACCAGATTTCATTTATTCCAAAGTCCATGCTATAGGTCATCCATCCTATGCTAAGGAAAAATATTAAAATAACAACAAGTAGGAAAGCAGCATTTGTAATGGAGGAAAAAGTAGAGCCACTGCCGATTTTTTTCAATATGATTAACATTTAAAGATTATTTTAGAAAATGATGCTATTTGCATAGTCTCATAACAAAGGCCTGTTTTAAAAACAGTTTCTGATTTCTAAAATTGAAGTGGTAGTCCCTGTATGGAATTGGGTATGGATCATGAATATTCCATTGAAGGAGAAATGAGATTTATTAAACATATGTAAAGAAACATCCTCTCTCTGGAATGTCAACTTTATTGCTCCTGTTATGATTAGTTATTTGGGGGGGGGGTGGAAATAAGCTAAAGTATTGACCATTCTCCAAGGCTTGAGGAAATGTGGAGTCTGAAAGGTAGCTGCAGCAATGTCTTTAGGAATATCTATTAGTTCATCAACAGAAAGACACTTTCTGACCACCTGTTCACACACAACCCCTGCTGGTGAATCATTTACACATTAAAGAGCACACTGATGGAGGTTGACAGAAACAACCTACTGATCAACCTGAACAAGTGTTTGCATTCAATAATAATTTATACCATGCCTAAGTGAAGGTAGGTGCATGCACTGTGGGGTGGCAGACAGAAAGCCTGGCAATTTCTTGTTTAGACAGAAAGACCTGACAAGAAAGAGCTCATTAGGGTCTCTGGAGAATGGATGACAGCTGAGGAGCTGTCGGCTCTGTCAAAAGACCTTTGAAATTAGTTCTTGTTTTTGAATCAGAATTTTCTGAATAACCAGCAGCCCGTCAGAATCCCAGCGTTTGTTTCCTTGCCTGTTTCCTCACCCTTCTGTGCTATCAGATTCTGCCCAAAGCCTTAGCTACCATCAAAACTTTTTTGCTTTGGTATGCATGCCCACAAACAAAATGCAATCTACTTTCTCTGAAATCCTTTTATTTGTCCATGCTTCTATTCCAGCTAATTACTATCAGGCTTTGCATGGGAATGTGTGTGTGTGTATGTGTGATGTGTATAAGAAAGACATATCCACATAGAGACAAAGAGAAACACAAACTGATCTTGGTTTTGTGTCTCAAAGATGAACAAGGAAAACAATGGTAGGAATAGAAAGCTGGATTGTCAAAAGGAGAACTGATTCAAATCACTGCTGTTCAAAAAATCAAAAAGAAAAAAAAAATCTCTGCAGACAGACCCAGTCTAGGTTATACAGTTTGATAAACTGCCTCTCAAAATCCTTCTGCTCAGGCATGCAGATTCTAATTTTCTATCCTGGAATCAGGTTCTAATTAAAGATACACACAGGTCAGCCCTCAGTACCACCATTCCCAGACCTTCCCACATATCTCCATCTGGGCCACAGAAACACCCATTCATCTGCTCTCTATTTGCAGCTTTGTATTTCCTAACGCTAACACCAGCACTTAGCAGGGGTAGAACAGACCATGTTCATAAATATGCTTTTATGTGTCTTTTTGTGTGTGAATAGAAGAAAAAACATTAATAACAACTACGGTATAAGATATAAGAATGATTATGCACCACAGTATACAATGTATAGACTGAGAAATGTTTGTCACTGGTTCTAGCTCATATACAGTAGTTAATAACAGTCTGGATTAATTCTCAGATCTGACCCCCAGCCTTTGCTTTGTGTTAACCACTGCATAAAGGTGTCACTGCTGAAGTAAGACTTTCTACCCTTGTGGAGTAGTTACAGCCTCCCCAAAAGTTTCAAGCAACATTGTACTTTAACTCCAAGGCTCAGAATACTTCAAGAATTCATCCTGGTAATTGTATCTCTGCTCCACGAATTCCTTTAATAAAATTACAAAACATCTATTTCACCTTTCTTGTGTAGTTATCTTGATTTTCTTCACTATCTGACTGATAGGGAAGTGTATTAGTGACTAAGTCCATTTAAAGCAAGTGCCAGGATCACATTCAAGGTCTACTTGTTAACAAAACTCTTGGAAGAAGGGAATCTAACTTTGGTTTCCCAAAATAATTACTTTAAAATACAATCTTTTCTTCTGTGCCCATTCTCTCATGCTATGTAGAACCCCCCAGTTTGTCTCAGTGCATTCTGACCTGTCAAAAAACATTCTTTATTCTATATTAGTCATGATGTGTTCAAGAAAAGAAAGCCTACTCAACACTTTTAGATTTTTAAGAAATAACTATTTTCTCAGCATCTGTTGGACTTAAGGAGCCAAGACAGAAGTATGTGTTAATGCAGCCGGTGAGTCTTGGAGGAGGTACTGTCTGAGGGAAGCGCAGGTTTTACTCATATAAGAACAGAAGTGAACAAAGAACAAAATGAATGTCATCAATAGAAAGAAGAAAGGGGAAAGTATCATTGTTTCTCTCTTCTCCTTTTCAGTCAACTTCTATGCTTTCCTTTGGCTGAATCCAACTAGGAGCCCAAAACATAAGGGAATCAGAGTGATTCAGTAAGACAGAGACAGACAGAAGATGGATCTACAAAAAAAAAAAAATGGAGAACTATCAGTGTACCTCCCATGACAATTACCCCTCACTGGGGCATTTTGTCTGCACTGTGATCCAGTGATTCCACTCCTTGATATATATCTAAAAGACATGAGTGCATGCATCTACCAAACAGTCATATACAAGAATGTTAATAGCATCCTTATTTCAAATAGTTTAAAAAGTGGAATAATCCAAACATCAAAAGTAGAATGGATACATTGTTGTATACTCATAGAAGAGGACACAGCAATGTAAACGAACTATGCACTGATCAATGCAACCACATGAGTGAATCTCACTGTTATAATGTGAAGTTTACCAAGCCAGACACAAAAGAGTCCCACTGCATTATGGCATTTATAAGACGTTTTGCAATAGGCAAAACCAACCTTTGGTGATAGAAGCCAGGATTGTATGTACCTCCTAATGTGTGTGGGAGGTTGCAACAGAGCTGGGCACTGATTAGAAGGGGCAGGAAAAGACCTATAAATGGTGGTTACTTGAGTATAGACAACTGTGAAAATAAGTGAGCTGAACACTTAACATAGGGTCATTTCAGGCAAGTTATATTTCAACACAAACAACAATACCAGTTGCCACTATTACTGTTGCTATTGTTCTCCTGTAGCAAAATCAACCAGAATTAAGTTCCTTTAAGTAATAATAGTAAGCAATAGACTCAAACAGATAATGCTCTACTTGTTTATGAACTGGATATTCCTGATGACAAAAAAAAAAAAAAGAAATAAAGAAGCTCACAGGTTAGTAAGAAGCAAATGACACAGACATAGAAGTTTTCATCTTCAAAAGACATTTGAGCAGTGAACTCAAGGTACCCCCTTTCTGAAGCACAGGAAGACAGTATGTAGAGTTGATATTTGGGGAAAGGCAGGACATTGGGACATTTCAAAATGTGCCAAGGTAGCTGGTGCCTGCCTGATTCTGGCTCACAGGACTTCTCTACTGTGTAACTGTGTCGTCAGGGTTAAAGCTTCAGAGAACTGTAACAGAGAATCCATTTCTTCATGAAAAGTGGCCAGGAATATTGCACGACTGATTTTCAATTATAATTTGTTTTTTCTTGGTAAATTGGGTAGAACACAGAATTGAGTGAAATTATACAAACCTGCCTGGCTTGCTGTTTTCTCATTTACTACTAGGTCAGTTTTCAATGCAACCATTATTAGTATTTCTAAATAGGAGCTCCAATTACATGGCATTTTAATATCCTGACCCATAGATAAGAATTTAACAGATATCTTTGCTCTGCTGCTATCTCAATAGGCTGAAGCCTTTGGTGACAGAGCCACACCCTGAGAATAAATTGTTCCCCATGAGATGGAATTAGTGTTTCTAAGCACACTGGCTCCATTTTGCAAATTGCTTCTCCATGGTACACAGTATGCTATGGGGCTACCAAAGAGCAGTGAATAAAATTGAAATACAAAAGAAAGAATGACTGAAATTCAGGACGACTGGATCTGCCTCAGATACAGAACACTCTGATATTCAAAAGGTTCAAGAATGGTTCAAGACCAGAAGGAGAAGGAAAACTACTGCTTATGTAGAATTTACATAATCCATGCGCCCAGGGCCACAACAGTTTATAGATTCACAATGTACTGTATTTGTCTGGTCTACCCTGTGTCCTGTCTGTGTAACTGTCACTCCAGGTTCCTTCTCACATGTACATGCAATCCCCAGGAGTAATCTCATATGCATTCCACAAATGAAGCCCTCAAGGCCACTATATGTCATTCATCATCTTCCTCTTTGCTGTCTACTTCAGACTGGTGTGTCTCCTGTTGGGCCAGCGTCACTCCCTAGAGTACCACTGAAGCTGTGGATCAGTCGGTTTCAGAGATGTCACCAATGTACTGCTAATGCCTTAGTGCTCTCCCAGTGTTCCAGAGAGATTTGCCTGGAGTTGCCATTACTTTCATTTGTGTAGTTTTTCAAGCGTCTTATAAAGTATAGTATATGTGGGACCAAAGCTGTAGCATAATAGGCTCAGCTTCCACCTGCAGGGCCGGCATCCCAAATAGGCATTGATTCGTTTCCTGGTTGCTCTTCTTCCAATCCAGATCTCTGCTTGTGGCCTGGGAAAGCAATGGAAGATGGCCCAAGTGCTTGAGCCCTGCACCCATGTGGGAGACCTGGAGGAAGCTCCTGGCTTCAGATCGACCCAGCCCTGGCCATTGCGGCTATTTGGGGAGTGAACCAGCAGAGGGAAGACCTTTCTCTCTGTCTCTCCCTCTCTCTGTCTGCAACTCTACCTCTCAAGTAAATAAATAAAATCTTTTTTTAGAGATTTATTTTTATTTATTTGAAAGACAGAGTTAGAGAGAGGTAGAGCCATCTGCTGGTTCACTCCCCAGATGGTCGGAATGGCCAGAGCTGAGCCAATCTGAAGCCAGGAACCAGAAGCTTTTTCCAGATCTCCCACATGGATGCAGGGGCCCAAGGACTTGGGCAATCTTCTACTGCTTTTCTAAACTATAGCAGAGACCTGGATTGGAAATGGAGCAGCGGAGACTTGACCCGGCACCCAAATGGGATTCCAGTGCTGCAGGCTGGGGCTTTAACCAGCTGTGACACAGTGCCAGCCTTGATAAATAAAATTTTAAAAAGAAATAGGATACACACAACACATCCATATAAACAATACAAATGTCTTTTAATTCCATTCTTCATGTTTTTGCTTGTGTGTGAATATATATTTAAGTAGTGATAATTAGTAAGACCAAACTCCTCTAACACCTAACTTAAGAAATAAAACCTTATCATCCTTGTGTAGCCTCCTAAACACTCCTAAACCCCTTCTTCTGCTCCCAGTGCTCATAACTAAACCTTATCTAGAGCATGCTATTGAGATATTGCTGATTTTCAAAAGAAATGAAGATATTTATGACTCCTCCCAAAAAGTTACTAGGGTAGAGCTAGAAGGGAGGTGAGACTGGAGCAAAGAGAAGTGCAGGGGGGAGCATTTCCTGAGTATGATCCCAATAATACCTCTACCATTGGGATTCTGAGCCTGAGCCTGAGCCTGAGCCTGAGCCTGGCCCAGGCCCACAGGTACAGAAACCATGTTTTGGTGCTCTGGTGCCGAGCCTGAGAGTTTACAGTGGACTGAAACTGTCCCAAGTCAGTGGTAATTACTGACCACTTGTAAAAGCAGGATAAATAAACCATCTCAGAAGGATGGTACCTTGATTCAGGAACATGGACAACATACATAATAAAATCAGGCAGTAACTAAACTCAAAAACAAAGAACAAGCACCATCAAAGAATATACAAATGTGGGGGGGAGCGGGCGGTCTTGTACCATAGCAGGTAAAACCATCTCCTGTTGGAATGATCCAACATGGAAAGCAGGCAACACAGCAGACTCATAGAATGACAAATGCCCTAAACAGCACTCTGGCCTCAGATTCAGCCCTTAAGGCATTCGGCTCTGGCTAAAAAGCCCATGAGAGTATTTCAAGCATGGAAAGCCAAGACACTGTGGTTAAAAACGACCTACATGAAAGATCTCTGTGAGTGAGATCCCAGTGGAAAGAAGGGGCCAGCAAAGAAAGAGGTAACTTTTTCTGAAGGGAGGAGAGAACTTCTACTTTAACTATGGCCTTGTCTAAATAATATCGGAGTTTGTGAACTCAAGAGGCTTCCATAGCCTTGGCAGCTCATGACAAGAGCCTCGGGTGATTACTGACGTCATAAATAAGAGTGTCAATTGTTAAATCAACAACAGGAGTCACTGTGCACTTACTCCCCATGTAGGACTTCTGTCCTTAATGTGTTGTACTATGTGAATTAATAGTAAAACTAGTCTTCAAACAGTACTTCTGGGGCTGGCGCCATAACACAGTAGGTTATTCCTCCACCTGCAGCACCAGCATCCTATATGGGTGCTGGATTCTGTCCCGGTTGCTCCTCTTCCAGGCCAGCTCTCTGCTGTGGCCCGGGAAGGTAGTGGAGGATGGCCCAAGTGCTTGGGCCCTGCACCCACATGGGAGACCAGGAGGAAGCACCTGGCTCCTGGCTTCAGATCAGTGCAGCACACCGGCTGTAGCGGCCATCTGGGGTGTGACTCAATGGAAGGAAGACCTTTCTCTCTCTCTTCCTCTTACTGTTTGCAACTCTACTTGTCAAATAAACAAATAAAATCTTTATTAAAAAAAAAAAAAAAAACAGTACTTAGGCCAGCGCCGCGGCTCACTAGGCTAATCCTCCACCTTGTGGCACCGGCACACCGGGTTCTAGTCCCGGTCGGGGCGCTGGATTCTGTCCCAGTTGCCCCTCTTCCAGGCCAGCTCTCTGCTGTGGCCAGGGAGGACAGTGGAGGATGGCCCAAGTGCTTGGGCCCTGCACCCCATGGGAGACCAGGAGAAGTACCTGGCTCCTGCCTTCGGATCGGCGCAGCGCTGGCCGCAGCGCGTGGCCGTAGCAGCCATTTGGGGGGTGAACCAACAGCAAAGGAAGATCTTTCTCTCTGTCTCTCTCTCTCACTGTCCACTCTGCCTGTCAAAAAATAAAAATTAAAAAAAAAAACAGTACTTATACTTTGTGTGTCTGTGTGGGTGCAAACTGGAAATTTTATTTAGTATAGAGTTAATCTTCTGTATATAAAGATAATTAAAAATGATTTTTTTAAAATTTTTTTGACATGCAGAGTGGACAGTGAGAGAGAGAGACAGAGAGAAAGATCTTCCTTTGCTGTTGGTTCACCCTCCAATGGCCGCCACGGCCGGCACGCTGCGGCCGGTGCACCGCGCTGATCCGATGGCAGGAGCCAGGTGCTTCTCCTGGTCTCCCATGGGGTGCAGGGCCCAAGCACTTGGGCCATCCTCCACTGCACTCCCTGGCCACAGCAGAGAGCTGGCCTGGAAGAGGGGCAACCGGGACAGAATCCGGCGCCCCGACCGGGACTAGAACCCGGTGTGCCGGTGCCGCAAGGCGGAGGATTAGCCTAGTGAGCTGCGGCACCGGCCTAAAAATGAATGTTAAGAATGGAATGGGAGAGGGAGTAGGAGGTGGGATGGTTTGGGGGTAGGAGGGCGGATATGGGGGGGAAGAATCGCCATAATCTAAAAGTTGTACTTATGAAATTTATATTTATTAAATAAAAGCTTTCTATTAAAAAATTTTTAAAAAACTCCTGCTATGCTGGCATCCCATATGGGCACTGGATTGTATTCTAGCTGTTCCAGTTCCAATCTAGTGCCATGCTAATGCACCTGGGAAAGCAGCAGAAGATGGCCCAACTGCTTGAGCCCCTGCACCCACTTGGGAGACCCGGAAGAAGCTCCTGCCTCCTGGCTTCTGCTGGCTCAGAACTGTCCATTTTAGCCATAAAGAAGTGAACCAGAAATAGAAGATCTCTCTCTCTCTCTCTCTGTCTCTGTCTCTCTCTCTCTCTCTCTCTCTATATATATATATATATCTTCTGAATAAATAAATAAATATTTAAAAACAAAGAATATGTAAACTCTCACAAATGAAGACCATCAGAAACTATAACCAGTAGTTACTAATACCACTCCCTTCAAGGACCATAAATATTGGAATTATTAGCTGCAGAATATAAAAGCTAATATGTATGAAATGTTTAAATATATTAAGGACACAGAAACCAAAGTAAGAAAACAATGAAGATTATTTTTTAATACCATTTTTGTGGGAATTTTCTAACTACTGCTTCAATTTCCTTAATCCTTTAGGAACATTCAGGTTTCTTTATCTTTGTGCACCAGCATTTTTTTTAACTTTTATTTAATGAATATAAATTTCCAAAGTACAGAATATGGATTACAATGGCTTCCCCCCCATAACGTCCCTCCCACCCGCAACCCTCCCCTTATCCACTCCCTCTCCCCTTCCATTCACATCAAGATTCATTTTCGATTCTCTTTATATACAGAAGATCAGTTTAGCATACATTAAGTAAAGATTTCAACAGTTTGCTCCCACACAGAAACATAAAGTGAAAAATACTGTTTGAGTACTAGTTATAGCAATAAATCTCAATGTGCACCAGCTTTAATAATTATATTATTCAGAGCAGTTGCTTGGCATCCCAGTTGAGACTCCAGTTAAGATGCTCATGCCCCACATCAGAGGGCTTGGGTTGTATACTGGACCATAACTCTTGACTCCAGCATTCTGAAAATGCAGACTCTGGGGGTGGCAGTGATGGCTTTTGTAACTGAGCTCCTGCTCCACGTGGAAGACCTGGAAGGAATTCCTATCTCTGGCATTGGCCCTGGTCTAGGTCTGTTTCAGATTTGGGGGGAAAAACTTGCAAAGCAGAGCTTCTCTCTGTGTGTATGTGTGCTTCTCAAATGAAATCTTTTTAAAGAAGTCAATAATCATTTATTCTACAGTATGATTGTTTTATCTAAGTTTGCAAGCTTATTGGCATATGGTTCACAGCTTCATTGTTTTTGTTATCTTTGCTGTATCTATAGCTGCATTTTTCAATTATAATAGTTTCACCTTTCTCATTTTTCTTACTCAAATTTGACAGAATTTTATTAGTTTTGCTGAAGAATCACAATGCTGTTTATTGTTTCTCTCCACCAAATCTTCATGTCTCATTTTCTGTTGTCTTTTTTATTTCTACTCTGTACTTTCTTTCAGCTTATTCTAACAGCTGCTTCTCATTTGCCCAGGAATGATGCGTCTAGTATTAGGTCCCAAATCCACTTTCTCATCCTTGACTTTGTCATGGCGGTTCTGAAGATAACACATACTCTTCATTTCCATCGTCAGGAAGAACTGGGAGGAGGCTGGATGGCAGGAGAGGAGGATGAGGGACTTGTTCATTTATGCTTGTTTATGTTTCCTACAGGTCACCCCCCTGTGGCCTTTTCTCCTGGCATCAGGCATGAATACCAACTTTCAGCTTACTGGGGCATTCCCACTAACAGCCTCATGGTGCCCTCCACAAATAACAGTTCAGTAGTACCCACCCTTTATGTGTCTGCTTCCCAGTTGCATAGGATCTCTTCCAAATTGCTGGGGCACTAGAACTAGCTGGGTAGCATCTTCTTTTAGAGATTGGAACCCCATTCTCTGGGGCCTTTCCTCCAAGCTCCTTACGTACCACCACCAGCAAGGTGGGTGGAATCCTCCTCCAATGCTAAGTCCTAATTCAATTGGGCCTTCTGGGAATCTTCTAGGTTTTGATGAGCTTCCTGACTTCTACTTCCATTTATACCTCCAGCTCTTGGAGTGGTAGCAGCGTTTAGTAATGATCTCTTCTAATAATCTCTTCTTTTTCCTAAGTTTTCCATCACCTAACAAGTTCCTGTATTAAATTTCCTCTGATGAAATATAGAGAGATTATTTCCCTGAAAATACTCTAACTGCTATAGATGCTTAACTTATTTCCATTCCCTTTCCTATTATAAACATTTAAGGACTGAGCTGGGTGCTCTGTTGCTATTTTTTTCTTTATCATATCTGTGTAGCAGTGGAAAATATGGAAACTACACCTCCCAGAACAATGTTTTCCATATGTTCTTTTTTTAAAAGATTTATTTATTTATTTGAAAGTCAGAGTTACACAGAGAGAGGAGAGGCAGAGAGAGAGAGAGAGAGAGGTCTTCCATCCGCTGGTTCACTTCCCAGTTGGCCGCAACGGCTGGAGCTGTGCTGATCTGAAGTCAGGAGCCAGGAGCTTCTTCCAGGTCTCCCACGCAGGTGCAGGGGCCCAAGGACTTGGACCATCTTCTACTGCTTCCCAGGCCATAGCAGAGGGCTGGATCGGAAGTGGAGTAGCCAGGTCTTGAACTGGCACCCATATGGGATGCTGGTGCTTCAGGCCAGGGCATTAACCTGCTGTGCCACAGCGCTGGCCCCTCCATATGTTCTATGTTTCGGTGTTGATGAGAGCCTACTTTTCTAAGATAAGAAGTGAGACTGTGATGAGAGGAATGTACCTAGACCTGATGTAAAACTCAGTAGTTTCTGGGTAAGCTGCCCTGTTTCACTGCTTCGGGCATGCAATGTTCAACAGGAACTTGTGGAGATTTCTGAGCTTCTTAGGGGCATCTAGGGAAGCAGCTGGAAATGAGTTGGAACTCCTCTAGGATTTGTTTTATATTGTTCATAACATTTGCTCACCTAATTCTTAAGCCAAACTTGCCACCTCTTTGGGATCATTTTTTGTTTTTCTTTCAAGTATAATTACCCTGAGACAAATGGATTGGCACTTTGCTCTGTCTTTATCAGTTGGCTGGTTTTCAGTGAAAGGATTCTAAAGACCACTTGACAAGTAAGGTTACTGAATATCCAGATTGCTTTCATAGGTTAGGATTTATCCCAAAGAAAAGCTGAGAGGGGAGTCTTCAAAGTCACACATATAAATGAAAATACACATGATGAAGTCTCCCTCCATATGGGCTAATTAGCTGCTAAGCAATGACTCTAAACTGAGGCTGTTCATCAGAATAGCCACAGGAGATTTTCCTGCCTGAGACTTCCTCCTAGACACTGCCTAAAGTGGGAAATCAGGTATCTAGACACACTGAAAGGTCTTCAGGTGAATTAGCATGGCCAGCCTTGTTTTGAAACCACTGCGCTGGTTCTGCACCTTTAAATCACCTTGTGATCTTATGTTCTCAAGCTCAATCCCAAGTGTTTTTTTCCTCTTACTTGTTTTTCTCTTTCATGAAATCATCTGTAAGATAATTTTCAGGAGATAGGAATAAGACACTCCTCCTGCCTAACATCATCCCCCAAAGAAAGGATCCTTTTTCTTGTACATGATGTCTCCATCCATGCTTATTTCAGAATGAATGATAAAGGCAAACTTGTGAAATCAACATGTTGGGCTACATATTTATTTTATAAATGCAGGAATGCCAAATGGCAGTGTCACAATCCTTCTGTTCTCTGCCAACCTATTGCCTTATGGACTCAAATATGTTGCTCTTGGAGCAGATGGCGCTCTCAACTCTCCAGGTTATTACATAAGGAGGTGAGGTGCAGTGGATTTAGTCATATGCTCGACTTCCAGGAAGACTAGCACAATGCATGTGACAAAGACCCCTGGTGCAGGGAGAAAACTGGTATCAGAGCCAGGTATGCCTGGTTCTGTCCACTGATTCCAGCTCAGCACTGACCAGCAGTTACCCAACAGGATGCCAATTTTTCTGATTCATTCATGCATTGGTATCAATCACGTTTCTTCTTCCTGATAATTAAAATTTCAGCCACTTACCTCATATGGCCTCATTTGCTCTTTTGAAAAACCAGAGATAATCATATCTCCTTCATATGCTTATTGGAAATTTGAGTAATGTGCATATAAAGAAACTGGCAAATAGATCTGTATACCTTAAATAAAAGGTTTCTAGGTAAAAATAAATAAAACAGAGAATATAATATAGAAAATAATAATAAAATTAAAAGTTCATGGAAAAGCATGTTATGAAAAAAATTATGCATGAATTTCCAAAGATTTTTGCACCACAATAAACTTACCATTTATTTCCACTTTCAACAAACTCATTGAAGCATCCTCATACATGGCCCCTCAGAGAGTCACAGTGGGACCAAGTCCCACTTGCCTATAGCTATGACTGGGGAGCTCATGAGCCCCTACTTTTAACTATCCTTCTCTATTTCTCTTTGCAGTCTCCCACTCCTGGCCTCTTAGATCACATCCCCATATCAATTACTTCTTACAATTTGTGTTTCAGACTCTGCTTTCTCACAGGCAACCCAGGCTGAGATAGTGTCCCTATGGCCAAACAAAGCAATTTACCGAGTGTGTGAGTCTATGTCCAACAAGGAAAGAAGACTTGGCTTTACCAAGGCTAAGTACTGTGTCTCTTCTAATGTTCTGTATTTCCTCCTTGTGCTGTTTCTCTCCAGTGATAGAGAAAGCAACATGTCTCTTGAGTCAACGGGAGCAGGGTTGCATTTCTTTTATATTGGGGTCAAGTCAAAAATATAGATTTTCCTTGGGCCAAAATGTGGCGGTCATGACCCTTCCTAGATAATACTATTAAACTCTCACCCCCACTCTTGCGTAATTAGCTGTGAAGGATTCTTGTGGAAATACTTTACCCACTAAATCATGCCGCTTAAATGGGTTTTCCCAAAACTTAAGATCCCCAAATCTGTTTTCTGTGACATCTTCTTTCACCACTCTCAGTAAAGTAAGAATATTTCCTTTCATGAATTTTACTTAGTGTGGCTTTTCCTTATCCTACCTGGATAATAACATAAAACACTCCAAAATGGAACATCATAGCACAAAAGAGTACCTTCCTGGCAAAATTCTTGACCTCTTCATTTTCCTACTGGAAAGATCCATTCTCCTTCCCCATCCGCTCGGAGCCAGGGAGTGTTGTCTTTGTTGTAGCTGTATGTTTCTGTACTACTATAGGTGCTGTATTTTTCCCCTGTGTAGCCCTTAGGAGTGGCTAAGAAGAATCAATCAGTAAAAATAATAGAATCCCCCTTATTCCACATATTCTAGTCTTGACTTGAAGAGTTGACTACACGTGGGACATCTCTAATAACCTGTATTATCACCCAGAATATTTTCTACTCTTTAGCAAGGCCAACTCTGCTCCCCCCTGTTAAGCATCCATATGTTCTTGCTGGGTTTTGTTTTCTTTTTGCTACAGGCAGTTCCCTGCACTCCCACCCGCCGCCACTCCACCCTTCCAAAAGGGTGAAGAATTTTCCCCTTGACAGTTTTATCTTATTTCGTCTCCCGATATAACCTCCCTTGTTCAACACTTCTTTTCTTTACTGCAGTATGTAAAACCACAGAAGTGAACTTTGGAGTCATGCTGGCTTGGATTCTAAACCCAGCTCTAGCGCCTGCTGCCAGGATCACTTTGAGTAGGTGTTTCTACCTCTGATCCATCATGTTTTCTTCTATAAAACAAAGATAATGTATTTCACAGACCCACAGAATACTTGCCATGACTAAGTAATATGCATAGTAAATATTCAGGAAGTGACTGTTCCCTCATCTCTCACTATAATCCCTTTACTTTCTTGAATATATAATCAGTTATACCTAACTCTAGCTGTTCATTGTGGCCAAATCTACTTTTCCCAGCCAACTCTGTTTTCTTTCTCCTAGATCACTCTGTCCAAAACCACCCCTTGGCCAGTTTCCAATGAATGCCCCTGGCCTTTTTACAAAATTACTTTAATGGTACTGTGTGAGTTATCCATTGCTGAATAACAAACATCAATTGTCACGTAGTTCCTGGGAGTTAAGCAGCCAGGAGCACCTTAGCTTGTTGATTCTGGCTCAAGGTCTCTTGCAAAGCTGCCGTCAAACATGGTTGGCTGGAGTTTCAGTCATCTCAAGGCTCCACTGAGGAACACATAAAACAGTACCTGCCATGGATCCTATGTCAGCAATCTAGCAAACTGACCCCAACTTGTGGTGATCACAACACGTATCAATTTACTTTCTGAGGGATTACCATCTGGCTTTCCCCACCCGGACAAGATATCCCTCAGTTAGGATCAGATCAGTCTTCTGATGTCGGGGACTTAATGGCTACAGGGTTGCGAAGCTTATGGGGATTTTTGTCCATTAAATGTCCTCCCTATCTTCGTGTGAACATCACCTACAGTAGAGTCAGGATTTTCCTCAAGCAGCCAATCTGTGGGCATTGCTGGAGGAATATATGCCTTGTGGAACTGGAATTCTGCACCGTCTTGTTGAGCAGGGATACTCAGAAACTGCAACATATTTAAAGTAGATTTTTAAAAATTTCCATATCTGTTATGAGAAAATAGGAATAACTATGATATTACCTATCTTCTTTTCGTTCCTCCAAACACATTCTTCAGTGTTCTATGCTCTGAAAGACTGAGCTACATAGACTTCTTCAGCAGGCTGCCTTGACCTTAGCTTCTAATAGGGTCAAGCCAATTGGAAGCTCTGGGAGGGGATCAGAGGGACAGAAACAGAATGGGGTTGGAGTGTTTGTCCCCAGCTCCTGCCTGACCAGCAGGAAGATTTAACCACGTCTCTCTACCAAATGTCAAGAGGTCCTCTCTGCACAGCTATCCTCTCCAGGTTCCTGCAACCACTGCTCCCCCAGCCCTTCCAAACTTAGAGATGGCAACTGCACTGCCATGTTTACTAACTCCCAGGTGCTTCATTATCACTTTCTTTAGAGACCATTCTCCCAACTTTGCAAACAGTCCTTTATTAAACTCTCCTCCATTAAGCAGTTTGAATAAGTCACCTGTCTCATGCCAGGACCCTAACTGTGCAATGGCTGGTTTTAAACAGCAGAGCTTCCCAGGATGCCCATAGGTGTACATTAACTATAAAGTGTAGTCACAAGTAATTAAAATAATTGAGTATTGAATTACTCAGCTGTTAGTTGGATGAAAGGTAGTGACTGGCTGCACCTTTCATTTCTAGAAAATATATATGGTATCATCACTCATTAGAAATGCTACAAGGGCTGGCGCCACGGCTCAATAGGCTAATCCTCCACCTTGTGGCACCAGCACACCAGGTTCTAGTCCTGGTCGGGGCACCGGATTCTGTCCCGGTTGCCCCTCTTCCAGGCCAGCTCTCTGCTGTGGCCAGGAACTGCAGTGGAGGATGGCCCAAGTCCCTGGGCCCTGTACCTGCATGGGAGACCAGGAGAAGCATCTGGCTCCTGGCTTCGCATCAGTGCGGTGTGCCGGCCGCAGGGCGCCGGCCGCAGCGGCCATTAGAGGGTGAACCAACGGCAAAGGAAGACCTTTCTCTCTGTCTCTCTCTCACTGTCCACTCTGCCTGTCAAAAAATAAAAAAAAAAGTAAAAAAAAAAAAAAAGAAATGCTACAAGAGCTGAATATTAACCAATTGAAGACGTCAATAATAGACCCAGAGAAATATGCTCTATGATTTAAGGTAATAGGTATCTTTTACTGAGTTCTGAGTGACAAGCACTGCATCAAATGATTTAAAATTTTAAAACATTTTTAATCCTCACAATCATTCTGTATGGTATAATATTTTTGCCATTCAAAAGATGTAAAATTTAAAACTTAAGGAGTAGTACTTAGCCAATGCAGAACCCAGAACCTGCATGCCACTCTATTTCCCTTGACTAGGAAATTACCAAGAAGAAATGACAAAGTCATGTCTTTATTTTTATGGAAAATATTTGCTAATTTCTGTATAAGGTAGTAGGTGGTTTAGAACTACAAAATATGCCACCACTTGTGAGACTTCTATTTATTTTAAGCTTAATAGTGAATTTCAAGGGTGGCCTGCAAATGCAAATAATTATGAATTCACCAAATAGACACACACACACACACACACACACCCCCACAGATGCACAAGTATAACTCTAGTGCTAGCAATTCCTCAACTTGGAAGTGGTTAATCTCAGGTCTCATAAAGTGTCTTATAAATAATGGATGTGTTTGCACAACCTGGAAATACTGGATTTTCCCCTGAATGAGTTGTTGTGTTGGAAGTGTGTAAACAGAGCCTGTGTTAAAGAAGAGGCCTTCTTTGTCTACTGAGGCTCTGAGCATTTAAACAGCTGCTTAGTTTCACTCCAGAGGTGTTTGCATTTCATTGACAGATGGAGTAATTTCCAAATGGTTTTCAATCAATATATACTAGACAAGCAGTTGAGAATTATCTCTTAAGGGGGAAAAACAGGAAAAATGTGATTTAACCATTGTGTCCTATTTAGTGATTTGTTTAGCATCTGTTATTAAATAATTACCACAAAACCCATGTAAGGATGTGAAATTCTATGTATTAATCCATATTTTAAAGTATTTATTATCATGGAATTTTTTAAGAATTTGATCATTCATGTTAGTTTTTTGTTTGGATTTTTTTCTTAAAGAGAAAGCAACATATTTATCTGAGGTATGATTTTTGGCCAATTTTAACCAATGTTGTCTTTTACTGTGGCTTTTGTTTTTTAAAAAGATTTATTTTTATTTATTTGAAAGGCAGAGTTAGAGAGAGAGAGAGAGAGAGAGAGAGAGAGAGTTCTTTGATCCACTGTTCACTCCCTAAATGGTAGCAATGACTCGAGCTGGGCTGGTCCAAAGCCAGGAGTCAGCAGCTTCTTCTGGGTCCCCTATATGAGGGCAGGGGCCCAAGGATTTGGGCCATCCTTTGCTGCTTTCTTAGGTCCATTAGCAGGGAACTGGATAGGAAGTGGAATGGCCAGAACACGAACCGGCATCCATATGGGATGCTGGTGCTGCACACAGTGGCTTAACCCACAATGCCACAGTGCCCCCCCATGCCTGAAAATGTTTTTACTTCACATTGAATCATGAAGTAAAATGCACAACTATAGAAAGTTTGGCAGTTATTTTTAAGTTCATTTCTAGCATTCCTCCATTTTCTCTGGCTTCTGTTATTCCTGTTGATAAATTGGTTGTCAATCTAATTGTCGATGTTTTGAGGACAGGAATACACAACAGGTCAGGTCATCGTTGGGGTGTCTCGGCTGGAATCCGAAGGAGAGGATGAGATTGCCCTTTGGTTGGTGTGCAGCTGCAGGCCAGGATAATTGGGGGGCCTGAAGTGGGTATGTGTTTGGAACACCCTAACCCTAACCCTAACCTTAATCCTAACCCTAAGAATCCCTCTTAAGAATGGAGAAATGCTACCCTCAGATGCACAGAGTGCTACCAGTTGACAGACTGTATCTATCAGCCTTTATTAGAAATTGCTGTCAACTGAAGAAGGTACAGGAAAGCTTCCACCAAGTTCATGCCCATTTGCAGAAGAAACTGATATTTGAATACCTTCCTGACTCATAAACCAATTGACATAGGGCTGCCAGCTTTGAGAGAGAGTTTTATCAGCAATTCCAAGAGTAAGCATAGGCTCTGATTTAGGTGATCTGACTCAGCAGACTCTAAGTTACTAGCTGTATCAATGATAAGAAAGGGTATAAAGCCCATAAAGCCCTTGCTTGATGTGCAAGTCCCAGTAGAAAGAGGATCTTCAGAGTTCTGAAAACAGGCTATGCCATTGATAGCAGAGAAATATATTTTTTCTAAAAATTGTTTAAGTATGTTACTTGGCCCTAGTAAAGACTAAGCGCCTGACCATAAAGCATAAAGAAACTACCAGGCTAAAAGTGCCCAACAGGACTTGGGTTCTACCAAACCCACATTAGGTAGGCCCAGAAGTGTTCAATTATAAGCACATAAGCTGGAAAGGAAATATCTGGAATCAAAGCCCAGCCAGGCCAGAAGTATGAATGTAAGGCACAAGCAGGTGGATTCATATCACCCATCATGATTCCATTAGTAACTCTTCATATGGCAAGAAGAGAAATAAAATAAAACTTGCTTAATGGAGGGGCTATCTCATGACCCTTAGTATGGATCAGTATGTGGACATCAGCCAAAAATGGATTTTGGCCATACCACGTCTCCATTCAGTGATGGTCTTGACAGAGATGTCTATGAGGCGAAATTCTCCCAGTGGGCAGCTTGTCAGGCAATACCTAATCTGCTTTATGAGGAAAGAAAAGTGTCCTAACATAAATATGCAGAGGCCCAATAAGTAGTTTATTTGGTTAGTCAAATAGTTGGAAGAGCTATAAGATCAGGAACAAGAAAGTAAATATAGAAGCTATACATAGAACTTTGGGCTTGAAGAGAGAGAATCTTTTCATTTGCATTTCATGGGCTATGGATACCAGCAGGACACATTCCCACTGGCCTGGCTAGTACAGTTCAGGAAGACATAATAAAAATAAAGTTCACGCCAAAAGACCAAGAAGAAGGAATAGGTGTCTGAGAACAGTGAGCTGAACAACCTTATCTCCCTCAGTGCCTTCATGATTATAACTTCTTGGGATGGAATGAGGTAAACAAGAAAGCCAGGCCTGAGAGAAGAGCCCTTGTAGGTGATTTGGCCTCTCTGTCAAGGACTTTAAATCCTGAGTGGAACTAACAAATTTTAATACCCTATTACTATTTTAGCCAAAGGAGATCACATTACCTTTCTATAATAAGTTCCAGAGATTTTTAACATAGTGGAAATGATGATACCAGGACTAAGTCAAACTCAGAAATAGAAAAGGTAAAACTGTATTTCTGGAAGGCTGAGTTGTGCCTGTTACAAAACACTAGGCAAGGAGCCTTCTTAACTTCTCATGAGTTCGCCGACAAGCAGCTTTCAGATGCTCCTGGGACCAAACTCAATTAGCAATCTTGGTCCATTCCGATCCCCAGGGGATGAGAATTTAATCAATAAGGAAGACATAAATTCACCTCGTTTTTAAAAATGCTAGTCAGTTTTCTGATTTAATGATTTACCGCTTACGGGCAGCACTCTAGAAAGTCTCCAAAACTCACCCTTATATAATGTGGTAGAATTGTAAAATTGTGCAGCCATTATAGAAGAGAGTTCAGCAGTTCCTCAATAAACAATTGCTGTATGACATGGCAATCCCCTTCTCACACATTTACCAAAGCTAATAGAAAACAGGTGTTCAACCAGAAATCTGTGCTCAGCACCATTCATAATAACCTAAAGATGAAAGAGCCCAAACAGCCAACAACGAATGAATTGATAAACAGGATTTGGTATATCTACATCATAGAATATTATTCAGCCATCGAAAGGAATGCTGTAACATAGATGAATAATGAAAACATACTAAGTGAAAGAAGTAGGGCAAGCATTTGCTTTCACAGATAAGATGCCCACATCTCATATCAGAGCGCCTAGGTTGACTACCAGCTTCCTGCTTATGCATGCTCTGGGAGGCAGCAGGTGATGACTTCAGGCTCCTGCCACCCCCATGGCAGTTTCTGGCTCCCAGCTTCAGCCTCAGGCCATTGAGGGAAGTTGGGGAGTGAATCAGCAAATGGGAGCTTGTGTGCTCGCTCACTTTCTCTCTCTCTGTCTCCTCAAAATAAATAAACTTTTAAAACATAAAAGTGAAAGAAGCAGACACAAAGGGCTACATTCGTGTGATTCCACCTTATTTGAAATATACTGAAAATAGATCATTGTAAAAATTAAGAGTGGGAATCCAAGAGGGAGGGGGGAGAATGCTTGGTGCATGGGTGGGAGGGAAGGTAGGGGAGGAAGTGTTGCTATATTACTAAATCTGTATATATAAAATATATGAAACTTGTATAACTTAAATACAATTTAAAAAAAGAAAGTAGAAACCAAAAAAGAAAAAAGAAAGAAATATCCCTAGAAGCCAGAAAGTAGATTTATGGTTCCAGGGGTTAGAAAAAGGGAAGAATTAGAAGATCTTGCTTAATGAGTACAGGGGTTCCTTTGGGGCTAATGAAACAGTTCTGGAATTCAATAGAGGTGATGGTTACACAACATCATGAATACACTCAATACCACTAACTTGTCACTTTTAAATGGTGAAAAGGATAAATTCTATGTATGTGCATTTTACTACAGCAAAAATATTCTCCAGATCTTGATTTATAGGTACCTTCCTGCAGTACTAACTGACATGGGTCGCCAGTTTCTACTTGTGGGTGGGAGGCAACCCAAGACTCTGATTGCAGTGAGTAAAGTTGGTCAGCTGTTTTACAAGGAAAACACCTGGCACCGAATCCTGGGTTGTTTAAAGAACTGCTCACTAAGCCTCTTCCCCAGGGTAAATTCAAGGAGAAGTGCTATGAGTCTGAGCTTGCCAGGTTCATGTGGGCCACACCCAGCAGTTAATAAGTTGTTCCGAACTCTGTATGCCCCATCTTAATAACTAGTTCTTCTGCTGGTTGGTAGGTTCCCATAATCATGTGGTTACTGAAATGAGAACAGAGAGAACCACTAACAATTTGGAGACGAGACAGAGTCCAGAAAAGGAAGCAAAGTCATGAAAATATAAATTTAGCTTGAGGTATTCCATGAACATAAAGCAGAGACCTAGAATTAGGGCTTGTTCTAAATTTCAAAATTGAAAAAATAATGTTGTCTCAGAAACATAGATATTTGGGCAAGGAAATCTCTCAAGCAGAGGCTGAACTCCATGTGCATGAGTATAAGGGAATTAGTCAAAGCATTAAAAACTTTTTAGAATTCAAAGCAGAAAAGTCTTAGATTTATCTGTTCACAATGGGTCAAAGCTTAAACCTGAGAAATCTAATTTGCAAACATCATGGGATGGAAACCACAGTGTTCTCTGCCCAAAAATGGCAGTTCAGAGTCTTAGCCTTTAAGTCATAACCAGCCCAATGGTCAGCCAAGAGGAAAATACATATACAAGTTATGAGAGAGGCAGGAGCCAGTTAATCTAAAACCCTGTAAGTCTGAATTTTCTTCTTAGACAATAAAAAGATATTGCAGAGTTTTAAGCAGGAACATAATTTATGTTAGTAAAAGAGTTCTCTGTCCAGTTGTGGGGTAGAGGATGGACAGAATGCAGGAATCTGAGAACAGAAACAGAAGAGTTGTTAGGAAAAGCCAGATGATGGTGGCTGGGCCGAGAATGAAGGAGAACTAGAGAAGTGGACAAGTTCAAGACTAGATTCAGGGGCAGAGTCCACAGGGCATTCTGATGGAAAACAAGGAATGGAATGTGACAGAAGAGTAAAAGGAGAGGAGTGAAGAATGACTAATAGAACAAAGGGAAGGCCATGGATTCTGACCTTTATTGCTGCAAAGTTGCACTATCCAGCCCAGCTACTTCAATGCTACATTTTTCTAAATATTTACCAATATGAGGAAAGGAAATAATATCACATCAGATTTTTTTAAATTAATAGTGGAGCAAAACACTTGCTCCTGTATTTGCTGGTCATTTGTATTTCTTGTATTTAATTGTCCTCTCTATCCATCTTTCCTTACTGGTTTGTGAGGCCCTAGAAAGCCATTTGTCTCCCTGAGCTTTCTTGCTTTTTTCCTTTCTTTCCTTTTAGGTTGAGGCTAATAATTGTGCCTGTCACAGGGTACAGTGTGATGTCCTGACCCACGTGTGCGTTGGATTCTCCTCACTTTCTGGACGCTTTGTGACTCATCCTCTTCTTATTTCCTGACAACTCCAACTCAGTCTCCTTGATTGCCTGGTTTCCTCTGGCCTCACTCTTATCCTTATGAGCTATTTTCAGTCCTCTTCTCTCTTCTCCACAGTGTCCTTGGATGGTGCACCCTCTTCCCATTGACCATTCAATTATTTTCTCTGCATTAATCATCCTAAAATCTCTATACCCAACAATGACCTTTGTCTGAATGTTAAAAGCGGTGGTTAACACTGTCTATCTCAATTCTTACCTCAATCTTCAGCAGACACCTTCGCTAAGACAAGTCTAAAATAAAACCTCAGCCACTCATTTCCCACAGCCAATTCCTTCGGCTAATTTACCACTTCTACCGATAGTACCAAATTTATCAGAATTTCTCAGACTTTAAGCTCTGATGTTCACTTACTCCTTTTTAAAACAAGTATTTCTGGAGTATCTGCTTTGTCCCAGAGCACCTTACTAGGCCCCAAAAAGTTCCACTCCTTAAGCTCCTTTCCCATGTTAATCCTATTATTAAATGTTGTTCTTTAGTGATACCTCTCAAATTCATTGCCTAAAGTTTATCAATTTTCATTACTGTTGCCTCGTCTCACTTTCTAGTCTGCACTAGTACTTTTGTGTCTCATTCATAACCTTATCACATTTCTTACCCCTTCACAATAGCAAAGATAGTATTATTTCTTTCTTTAAAAGCTTCCTTCTTTAATACACATCTACACATTTAAAAAATCTAACCGTAGCTAAGTTGATGGCTCTCTAACCACACTACTCACTGTTCTCCATCCAACATTCTATGTGCATACCTGCGCATGAGGATTTCTTCCTCATTTTAATCTTATTATTCTACTTAATATATCTTGTTCAACTTAGGGTATGATTTACAGGCAAGAAAATAAAGGCAGCTTAAATTATGCATATGTAACTTCATGAAATCCATATCCAAATCAAGATACAGAGAATTTCCACCAGAAATTTCCCATCACTCCTTTCCAATAGACTCCAACTCATAGGCAAGTACTGTTCTGATTTTTATCAATGAAGATTAATTTGGCCTTTTCTTGAATTCTGTACAAATAGAATCATTCTTAGTGCACTCCTTTAGTCTTGCTTTTTTTTTTTTACCTAAACACAATGTTTGTAGAATTCATCCATGTTTTTTCTTGTGTCTATGGTTTGTACATTTTTATTGCTGAGTAATTTCCTATGATGTGAATGAACCACAATTGGCTTTTTCAGTTAGCTGTTGATGAATGCTTGGATTGCTTTCAGTTTGAGGTTCTTATGAGTAAATTTAATATGAATATTCATGCACAAATCTTTTGTGAACATGTTTTATTTCTAGCAAATAAATTTATAGTGCCCTGGCATATGTATAATTTTATAAGAAACTATTCCACAGTGATTTTGTTCAAAGTGATTTTGTCACTTTATATCATAACCATAAATTTATGGGAGTTCTAGTTGCTCCACATTCTCACTAATGATTACCATTATCTTTGAAATTTTAACTATTGTAATTGATGTAAAGTGACAATTTATTGTGATTTATGTGTATTTTCTGATGTACAGTGACAGTGACCACCTTTCATATACTGATTGTTAATTTGTATATCTCATTTTGTGAAATAATTCAAGTCTTTTTCCTATTTTCAATGGGTTTTTATTATTGATTTGTAGTGATTTTTAAATGTAAAATGAATACAAATCATTTATCAGATTATAAATTGCCAATATTTCCTTTCATTTTTTTCTTTTTTAATGTCCTATGATGAGCAGAAAATCTTAATTTGGACAAAAACCTAACTTTTTTCCTTTAATATTAATGCTTTATGGAGTCTGCAAACTCTTTTCCTTTTCATGTATGTAAATCATCCGAAGCTTTTTTTTATAAAAATTGTTAGATTGATTCTAAAAGTTTCATAAAGATGCAAAGGATTTAGAATATATAAAATGATTATAAAAGGTGAAAAACACATGTGGAGGACAAATTTCTAGTCTTATTTTAGAACAACAGTAATCGATGTCGCTCCCCGTCTTTGTGGAGGAACGACACAGGACCCTGCGTTGTTCTTTCGTCTGCTCGGCCCTCCCCGGGTTTGCTGCTGGTTCTTCCTGGGTTGGCTACCATCCCTTCCACCTCCGTGGAAGGGCGGTTCCTCCTAGCCACCTTTCCCCACTTCCGCGGGGGAGCAGCACACCGCCGGCCAGCTCTCTCGGGGGCTGCACAGGTGTTCCTCTTAGATGTTCCCCTTAGATGTTCCTGGTGCATGTTGTCTGTCTCCTCCTTTATAGTCCTCTTCCGCCAATCCCAACTCTGCTACCCACAACGCCGAGTACGCTGCTCTCCTCCAATCAGGAGCAGGTCCTGCAGTTTATTGGTTGAACTGGAGGCAGCTGTGTAGAAGCTGTTTCCCTTCTCAGCGCCATATTGTGGGAGAGCAGATGCATAGAATAAGTCTTAATTCCAGTAACTTAGTCTAGTCCGAGTTGCTCCCAGTTGCTCCCCACAATCGAGACAGTGGTATGGCATTTGTGTGAGATCAATAAGTCAATGAAACAGAACAGAACCCAGAGATACATGCACATATATAAGATGAGTTGATTTTTGACAGGGGATCCAAGACAGAAAATATCACAGATAAAGTCCATTCAACAAGTTGTTCTAAAAGAAACAGGTAAATATTTGAGAATAAGAAATACTAACCTCTACTTCACATCACACACAAAACTTCATTTGTGGTGAGTCATATAGTTGAAGGCAAAAACTAAAACCACACAGCTTTTATTTTTTTAACTGTTTAAATTGCTTTCTCCTAAATGTTTCTCTTCCCTGTTTGCTTTAGCTGGATGATTCACACTTCAAAGCTGTGTTCAAATATAACCTTGCTCATGGAGCTTTTTGTGACCACCCCCACCAGAAGGAAACACAATTGTAGGTGACTCTCACAACACTCTCCCCATACCACTCAGTTCTGTGTTATGGTCCATCGTGCACACGTGTGTACATAACTGTCTTTCGGAAAGGGATGCTCCTTGACTAGATTCTGCTTTGAATCAGTCCAGAATGTGTATCAAACATACACTGCAAATGAAAATGCCTGTGATTCTTGCATTGTGCCAAGTGCAATTCATGTGTCTAGGTACTCATGTACGTCACCCTGACTCAGGGCATGGTACTATGACAGAAGAGCTGTAATGAGCAGCATGAACAGGGAAGACAATGCAGATATGGACTTTTAAAATTGCTCAGGTTTTTAATTTCAGTTGAATGATATAATGAAACCTATTAAAATCTCAGCCTATTTGCCAGACTCCATTTATATCTTTCTCAATAGTGTCCCGTTTATTCTCTGATATCATACCTTTGTTTCAAAGACTGGATTATTCTAGTTAAATCTGTATCTTAGGATTGTCTTTTTTTAATATGAAAATATATTTGTTTCATAGGTAGGATGTTTTTAAATAGCTAAATAAAATAATCTTAGAATGGCTGATGCTTTATTGTCAGAATACATTTATTTTAAAATATATTACAGAGGTCTCTAAAGTACTTCATATAAAGTTATTGCCAGCCTGTTCTTATTGTTGCCATCACTATTGTGAATAGGATTCTATGGCAGCACTGGAACAAATGGCAAGGATACAATTAAATTCCCAATGGGATTCCCACACTCAGCTGCCTTCCTCATAATTCCCTCTTCCTCCCCTAGACTTGGCTTCTCCTTACTTTGCAGCCCATCCCAATGTTAACAAAAAGAGTTAGGCTGAGTAACTGCAGCGTCGGGCCCAGTCTGTGTAATCCAAAACAGGTCTGTTTCTCCTTCTCCAGGGAAGTTTAAGTACTGGAAATTCTTGTCTTTCTTTAGTCATTTGTCTCAAAACAAAATTACCAGATTATTTAACAAATGCTCATCTGATAATGACTTCTAAAAATACCATCCTTAGCCTCACCTTTGCACCTAATGTAACTTACATTTTAAAGAAAAATTTATCATGTATTACATTTTACATTCTATTTCATACATTAATGTATGCATTTTCCATAGTAATTAGTTTAGTTTATATAATTATTTTGGGGGAAACCAATAAGATTGAGCATTCTTCTGTAAAAAAAAATCCCTTATTTCTTTTTAAAAATTTATTAGCATTCTATTTGAAAAATAGAGAGACAGAGACAGGGAGAAAGACATCTTCCATGCACTGTGCGCTCTTCAAATGGCTGCAAAAGCAGAGACTGGGCAAGGTGAAGCCAGAAATTTGGAATTCTTTATGTCTTTACCATGTAGCTGGTAAAAACACAAGTAGTTGAGCTTTAACCTGCTCCTTCCCAGGGTGTTCATGAGCAGGAAGATCAGATCAGAATCTGAGCCAGGATTTGAACCCAAGCACTCCAATATGAGAAGCAGGTGCTCAAATTGGTGCCAAACAACTCCCCCCTTTATTTATTCTTAATGGTTTTGATACAAGGTTTTCATCTATGCCTGATTCTACTCCCAGTAAGTAATGAAGAAAAATGTTTTTGCATTTATATTAACAAGAGAAAATGCAGACAATTAAGATAGAAAACACTCCCAAGAGCATCACAATACAAATAAATAACCATGTCATGGATTACAATGTAATTCTTTATACACACACACATACACACACACTAATTTGACTATCTGGATATGTGCACAAATTATACTGTTATTATAAAAGGCAAATCCTACTCTGCACTATTAATGGGGAAAAAAGTATATTTCCTCTGAAACCAAAGCAATGCTAACTTTTGGGTGGAAATGTCTGAAGATCTGTCTCTTTAGGTATTTATTTGTTCAAAGTAACCTTTAACAATTGAAGATGTGTACTCTGTGTATATATACTCCTTTCATGGAAACAAATATGTTTTTCTACATTGTTTCATGTCTGCTACAGTCACTGATTGGTAAAGTTTGGGGACTGGGTGGCAGAGAGGGGGCAGAAGTGCATGTGAAAATTATGTATAATTATTTCCTAAAAATATGAACATAGAAAAAGTTTAAAATTATCAACTGTTAAAATGTTTATGATTTTAAAACACAAAATGGGATCTGATGTCAGTTCCAATGACTAAACATTTTATAGGTTTCATAAAACGAGTTGCAATCAAGTACATTTTACAGTCATTCAGAGAAAGAAATCACATGACAGAAATGGCTAATGATTTCACTATTAGTGTCATTGTTTGAATATGTAACATTCAATTATTATTCACTTTAATGACAGAGAGGGAGGTCTCCCAGGAGCTGAATGAGGTAGGTTATGACTAGGAACGTGAAGATTTACTTTCCTATCCCCATTCAACCTTCAGTTCATTCTTTCAGTTAAAATGTAATGTGACTCTTAGTTTGGGCTGAACATTTCACCGGACCAGGTACTAGAAACACACTCAATCTGAAGACACTATGTTTTCATCTACCTAATAAAGCTCCACCTCAGTTTTGATGCTACAGTTCCCACGACCCCAGTGTGTCCTATTTCTGAATGCTGAAGAGATTTTCAGCCTAATCTTGTGTTTTTGCCTGAGTCAGATAATTTATTCTTAAGTATGACATGCTTCCCTCAATTTATAAAGGAAAACATTTTGGAAGATGAGTATAGCAAAAACAAACAAACAAAAGAAACAAAAACAACAAAGAAAAAATCTGTTTCTACCAGTAGGTCAATCTACAACCCCCAAAATTATAAACTACTTGCTTGGCCATGTTATGATCTGATTTTTAGAACTCATCATGGGAACAGTCACCTTCAGTGATTTTCAGTACTGTCAGACTGCCACAATAAGGGGGGGGGGGTTAAATTTTATTGACATTTGCTTCTTGAAAACAGTGTAAAAGAAAACACTTTCATACAGTAATAATATAAAGATGCCCAGTAATGGAAAAGGACACTTTGCTAGGCCCTAAGGGGAATATCTGCAATGTAAGCCTAGAGTTATCAAAACATAGCCTTTTATTCAAAGCGGGTCACAGTCAAGTGGAAGGATGGGAATGAGCATAACTCATTACCACACAGCATATAGTCTATGTGGCAAAAACTGTCTAGCAAGTGATCCATTTTGATGGGTAGGGGCTCAAAAAAGCTTCCCCCACCCAGAAAAAGAACCATTAAATTTGTCCTCAAAGGCTCATTTAAATAGAGAAAGAAAAGCCCCTGAAGGCTGGGGTTGGCAGTTTTGACAAAAATGCACACTCAGATAGAAAAATAAGGGAGCAAATTTAGGGAGCAAAACTGTTTACTATGAGTAAAATACATAGTGATTCACAAAGCATAAAGTCAGAAAATAGAGTAGAAAGGGAATTAAGATGAGATGTTGAAGGGCTGTAAGTAATGGCGAGGAATGTAAACTCCATTTAATACCCTATGCTCTATGCAGGAAAACACATGACACCATCAGTTATGTGTTCGGTGAAGGTGGTTCTAGTGGCAGTGGCTAAAAGCAATTAGAATGATGACAAATCAGAAGCAGGTAAATGGTGAACAGGCAGTTGCAGTTGTCCAGGAAAAGGGAAATGAGGTAAGGTGGCTTTGAACTGAGGAAGCGGCAGTAGGATTAGAAGAGCATGGTGATGCAAGACACTTTGGTCAAAGTGTTAGTCATATGATTTGGTGTCAATGTTATGGGAGTGAGGCACATATGGGTCTAAGATGACCTCCAAAGGCTCTAGCCTCAATGATTGAGTAGACAAAGAGAGATACATTTACACACTTTGACTTTGTAAAGCCCCTCTCTCTGCCTGGACTACCCATTTCCCACCCGTATTCTATAGCTACTCCAGTCTTCCTTCAAAGTGTGGGCCACATTCTACTTCCTGCATAGCAGCTTCCCAGATCCCCTTCCCTGTCCTCCACTCACACCCAGAATTCATCACTCCTGTACTTGTGGAAAATATTTTTACTTCTGCTCCACTTCCAATCCAGCTCCCTGCTAATGCAGCTGGGAAAGCAGTGGACTGATGGACCCAAGTCCTTGGGCCCCTGTACCCCATGGGAGACCCAGAAGAAGCACCTGACTTCTGGTTTCAGCCTGGCCCAGAACCAGCTGTTGCAGCCATTTAGGGAGTGAACCAGTGGACGGAAGATTCTCTCTCTCTCTCTCACTCTCTCTCTCTCTTTCTCTGTAACTCTACCTTTCAAATAAATAAAATGAATCTTTTTAAAATATGTGTTAATAGAGAAATATGGGAAACAATTTAGAGCATGAAAAGATTTTTAATGATTTTGTTTCATTGGCATTACTATTTGAAAGATACTAGTTCATCAAATCATGCCCAACAGGATTTGTAGAGAGCCATGTGCTCTCAGAATTAAACCTTCTATCTTCAAGCCACTTGTATCCACCAACAGGTAGGAATCAGGAGCCTCTAACACCTGGAGCTCCCTGAACTCTAAAACCCACAACTTTAGGAGCAGGAGTTGTGGTGCAGAGGATTGACTTGGTATTGAGACACCTACATCCTGTATCAGTGGGCCCATTAGAGTCCTGCACAAATAGAGAGCCTGCTGGAGTGCCAACTAGTCCAAGTTTCTGATTCAGATTCCTACTAGTGCAGCTAGGAAGCAGCAGATATGATTTAAGTGCTTATGCCCCTGTCCTCACGTGGGAGACCTGATGGAGCTCTGGGTTCCTGGCCTTGCCCTGGCCCAGCCCCAGCTCTTGCAGGAGTGTGAGAGTGTCTCAACATATGGAAGATCTGCCTCTCTCTGTCTCTGTCTCTGTGTTGCTCTGACTTTCAAGTAGAAGAAAATAAATAAAATATACATTTTAAAAATATAATTCATTAAATCCAAAATGATCCAAAAGGAGGCAATTAAAACCAACATGTCATAATGATTGGTATGGAATCTGGATGAGGGGATTATGAGGGAATTAATTTTATTATTCTAATTATATATATACCTATATATACTTGAATTTTTTAAATAAAATAATTTAAAATAACTGCTCAGTAAAATATGAATTATCACATGAACAGTCTCGAACTCCATACTCAGCAAATTCTGTTGTCTGTAGCTTTAAAATACATCCAGGAAACAGTTCTTACCATCTCCACTGATACCTCCCTAAATTAAGCTTCCTCCTCCCTCAACTGAATTCTTACAGCATCCTTTAACCAGCTGCTCAATGTCCACAGTTTTCCCACGGTGTCTATATTCCTTACAAGATTCAAGAACATCTTTTTAATACACAAGTGAGATCATGGTACTTCACTGCTTAAAATTCTGATTTTCTACCCCTAACAAAGAGTTATTTACTTTGGCTATTGAGATTTTGTTCTGTCTTGTCTTTTTACTTAAAAATATCAAATAATACAAAAATATAATGAAGAGTTCAATGACCACAAATAGATTGAGCAACTTTGTGTATTTCCCATATTTTTCATATGTAAACATTATATGAACATGCATACACATTATTTTTTGAAAGAAGGGATATAGATCGCATAATACAACTAATGAGAAAGATCATAAAATGAGGAAAGAAGGGTATATTTTTATGTACGGGATATGTAAGGGGTATAATTTGGTGAAGGCAACTCATATTAATTAATATGGCACCCACATATTGTATATAAATTATATATAAATAGTATACATTATGTGGATATATATATATATCTTTACATATGAGAGAAAAAGATGTTGTGGTTGCTTTTTTCTGGCTTATTTCACTTAGAATAATGACCTCCAATTCCATCCATTTTGTTGGAAGTATCAGGATTTCACTCTTTTTTATAGCTGAATAATATTTCATTGTGTATATATTCCACAATTTCTTGATCCATTCATCCCCTGATGGACATGTTGGTTGATTCCATATGTGTGCCATTGTGAAGAGGGTTGCAAAAAGCATGGGAATGCAAGTATCTTCTTCATATGCTGACTTCATTTTCTTTGGATATAGTCCCAGAAGTGGGAGAGCTGGGTCATATGGTGATCTATTTTTAGTTTTGTGGGGATCTCCATGCTGTTTTCCATAATGACTAATTTGCATTCATGGTAACAGTATATTATGGTTCCCCTTTCTTCACATCCTCATCTCCATGTTATTTTTTGACTTTTTGAAAGCCTATTGAAATTTTCTATGAACTTCTTTTCTTTTTCCCCCTTGAACCCACTTCTTATATATGTTTTCCCTTTCACTCAGTCTGCTCCAACCACACTAACTCCCCTCTATCTTTCAAAAAAACATGGCAACTCTGAGCTCACATCAAAGTCTCTGAACTTAGTCTCAGAAAAATTTTTCCACACAGGATTCATTTCCTCACTCTCCAATGTCTGATGAGAGAGTCTTTGGCTACCCGATGGGAAAACCACACTACGCATTCTCTGTTCTCTTGCTAAATATTTTTCTTCCCTAAATTTTATAATTTTTTTTTTCTTTTGTCCATATGCCTCCTATGACTAGATTGCAAACTCCTTGAACATGGAGTCACTGTCTGTTTTGTTCATACTAGAATTTCCAGAACCTGCACTGTGCTTGGCACATGGTAAGAGTTTGAAAAATATTGAAAGAGGAGTCAAATGGGATACAGTGCCACCTTTAATTCTGGATTTAGAAATTCAGTGTACGTCCCTGAAGAAAAGGAGCTCTTCATTCCTCTGGCTCTGAGATAGTGTTAGCCACCCAGAGGCAGGATGGAGAAGGTGTGACTAATGGATTCGCCTACTACGTGGCACAAGGATTAGGATACAGAATAAACAAGGTCTCAAACTAGAGAAAGGCAGGTCTCATTGGGCTGCATTGGACCCAGCGTCCTCCAGGCCTGTGATTCAGTCTTCTGAGCAAGTAGTTGTGAACCTGAGGGTGGGTGGTGGTGAAAAGGAATATCCATCTTATCTTCCAAAGGCATTCAAGAAGGCCAAGTTCATGTTTATGGGCCAACAGAGAAATACTGGGAAAGAGACAGATCATTTCCTACATATTGAAGATAATGATGATGACTATAATAAAGAAGGTAATGATATGCCTTTTTTCATCCTCAATTTCCTTCTAAGCCCAACAGAAACAAATTAGATTACAAGGAGAAGAGAAGAAAGAATTCTCTGTTTTGTTTTTTCTTCTCTGCCCACCAGGGTTTATATGATTTGTGTTATAAGCCCAGGAACTTTTCCCACCCACTCAAAAAACTGCATACAAAGAGAATTGGTTGTAAGAAAAGATGATGTTGGGGACTGGTGCTGTAGTGTAGTAGGTTAAGCCTCACCTGTGATGCTGGTATCCAATACAGGTGCCTGAGAAAGCAGCAGACGATTGCCCAAGTGCTAGGGCTCCTGCACCCACATAGGAGACCCAGAAGAAGCTCCTGGCTCCTGGCTTTGGATTGGCACAACTCTAGCCATTGTGGCCATCTGGAGAGTGAACCAGCTAATGGAAGACCTCTCTCCTTGTCTCTCCCCCTCTCTGTCTATAACTCTGCCTCTCAAATAAATAAATGAATCTTTAGGGAAAAAAAGATGATGCTGGTTTCTAAGAAGTGCATGTCTATATGCCAGGTAGGACAACCGTGTATAGAATTTGTCTCAACAAAAGGGTATACTTCAGAATTCTCTAGAACCAAGCATCACAAGCTTTATATTTTGATAACAATATAACCTGAACAATTCATTAAAATTCTCTATGATTCAGTGTCACTTCTGTAAAATAGATAAATAATAAGCTTCCTTCATAGTTATTCTGAATAAAAAATTAATTAGTACATATAAAACACCTAGAAAAGTTCCAACCCTGTACAATGACTCAACCAATATTAATTAGTATTAGTATTTGTAATCAGCATGAAATACATGTTTCACATGATTTCAGAAGGTGTAATTGTATATTTCTTCAATGCTAATAATTGGCTATTTTTCTTGTAATAATGATAAATAAGATGTTTGTTTTGCAATTATTAATACAAGGCCTTTGATATAATCAGCAGAAAGATGACCAAGTCCTTGGGCCCCTGCACCCACATGGGAGACCCGGAAGAAGCTCCTGGCTCCTAGCTTCAGATCAGCGTAGCCCCGGCCGTTGCGTCCAATGGGGAGTGAACCGTCATATGGAAGACCTCTCTCTCTCTCTGCCTCTCCTCTCTCTGTGTAACTCTGATTTTCAAATTAAATAAATCTTTAAAAAAAGAGAAAGAGAATGTCAAGAAAGAAGAAATAATTTTCAACATTGAATGCAACCCAGTGGTTCAGTAAGAGGGAGACTTTAAAATGACCTCTGAACTTAAGAGTCAGACCAGTTCTTAGATTTAATGGGAAGAGTTTCATTTGAGCGGCTTAGAGGGAGGACAAATTAAAGTGTAGTTGAAAAATGAGTGAGATATAGGGGCTGGCACCGTGATTCAGCAGGTTAAAGCCCCTATCTCCAGTGCTGGCATCACATATGGGCACAGGTTTGAGTCCCAGCTGTTTCACTTCTATCCAGCTCTCTGCTATGGCCTAGGAAAGGAGTAGAAGATGGCCAAAGTCCTTGGGCCCCTGCACCTGGTGGGGTCGGGGTTGGGGGCGGGGGGCGGGAAGAAGCTTCTGGCTCCTGGCTTTGAATATGCCCAGCTTCAGCCATTGTAGAGTAAACCAGCAGATGGAAGACCTCTCTCTTTCTCTCTCTCTCTCTCACTGCCTCTGCCTCTCTGTAACTCTGCCTTTCAAATAAATAAATAAATGCTTTTTAAAAAATGGAGAGAAAATGAGGTATAAATGTGTCTAGGTCAATGGGAAAAGATATGAGGAAAGTTAAAGATAACATGATTTCTCCATGATAGATTATTGTGGTGGTGGTAATTATATAATTTCCACATTTCTTTTCTTGTTTTAATGTTGATATAAGATTCTGGAGTTCTGATGTGACAACATCACATGTGAAAAAGATACTGGAAGTCAACAAGTTGATAGAGGTGTCAGGAAAGTGAATGAGGCCCTAATCTACTTCCACAGAAACAGACATCCAGGTCACATTCCACTTACTGTATTTGGTTTTGAAAGGCCACATTACAAAAGGACATTGTGAAATAAGGTCATGTTCAGAGGAAGGATATCAAATGATAATAACCCTGCAAGCCCATTTCACGAAAAACAACTGAAAAAGCTTGGTGCTATTTGCCCCAAAAAAGGAAAATATAAAGATAAATCTAGTATAAAGCACAGGGAGTATATTTTTTTCACAGCTGCTCCCTAAACCTCTCATGCTCCCACTGAAGGTACTGGAAAACCGTCTACAAGTCCTAACGTGATTACAAGTGTAATGTACAACAGTGGGAAAATGTTACCCCAGATGATGCACTATTGTTTAATCAGGTATCTGAGAGGCAACAAGGGGGTGTCGTCTTCTTCTTTTTTTTTTTTTTTTTGTTTAGCTATTGCTTTTAAATCTACTTTTGTTTTCATTAACTATGCACATTTCATGCAGAGGGGGTAAGCTAATGAGAAAGAGATATTTGAGAGCTGCTGGGTATCTCAGTTCCTGGAGCTCTGTGGAAAAGGAGTTTGTGTGTTCATGTAATTCTTGAGAGCACTGGTTTTCAGCCTGTAGCAGGCCCCAGGATCACCTGGAGTTTTATTGGAACAGATTGTAAAGCCCCATCCTCTGGTTGGAACAAAACATCGTATTTCTACCAAATCCCCAGGTGATGTCCACGCTGCTGGTCTAGCAAGTGTCTCCTCTGTGATCCACTTGTAAAACATCCTTTGAGGTGTTATTTCGTTTAATCCTTTCCATACTCACAAGTGAGGCCTGATCACTCTCAGTTTGCAGAGGAGGAAGAAAAGATTAAGAGGCTTTCGACCCAAGCTCTTTAGCTTCTAACCCATAAAGTGGAGCCGAGAATTCTGTTCTTGGGACCAGAGCTCTGACGCAGAACATTAAGCCTCTGCCTGCAGTGCTAGCCTCTCATATGAGCTCCATTTCAAGCCCTGGCTACTCTACTTCCAATCAGCTCCCTGCTAATGTGCCTAGGAAAGCAGTGGAGTATGGCCCAAGTGCTTGGGCTACTGCAACCACGTGGGAACCAGAAGAAGCTCCTGGCCCATCCCTGGCTGTTGCAGCCATTTAAGGAGTGAGCCAGCAGATGGAAGTCTCTCTTAATCTCTCTCTCTCTCTCTTTCTTCTTTTCTTCTTCTTCTTCTTCTTCTTCTTCTTCTTCTTCTTCTTCTTCTTCTTCTTCTTCTTCTTCTCTCTTCTCCCTCTGTATCTCTGCCTTTCAAAAAAATAAATGTTTAAAAATAAAAAACAAAGAAAAAAATAATTCTGTTCTTGGGGTCAGCGCTGCTGCCTGTGACACCAGAATCCTATTTGGGCGCTGGTTCAAGTCCTGGCTGCTCCACTTCTGATCCAGCTCCCTGATAATGTACCTGGGAAAGCAGCAGAGGATGGTCCAAGGGCTTGGGCCCCTGCACCCACATGGGAGACTGGATGAAGCTCCTGGATTCAGCCTGGACCAACCCTAACCAATGTGCCCTGTGGGGAGTGACATTGTGCCATTTGGGGAGTGAATCTGCAGATTGAAGATTCTCTCTCTCTCTCTCTCCCTCCCTCCCTTCTCTCTGTAACTCTGATTTTCAAATAAATAAATTCATTTAAAAATAAAGAATTCTGTTCTTATATTGCCTAGTTTCATCCTCTTCCCTCTACCCCCTAGCTATTTGATGCTGTGTTGCCAATCTGCATCTATCATGTGAAAGTAGTTCATGTAACAACATTAATTCCATTTGTGAAATTACAACACAGCTAACAAAATTGTTTCTGAAGTTTATAAGGACAAGGACAAAACCACTATATTTTATATTGCAAGGAGTGAGCAGCCAGATTTTCCTAATTTGTTTAACATACTTTTATATCAGAATGCAAATGCTACAAGCCCAAAGAAAGTACAATAAATTGATTACATTTTGTAGTTAATGCTTGTTTGTTAACCTGCACCCAATAAAGCAGTCATAATTTTGTAGGAATATTACTGTGGTCACTCTGAAATACACTAAGTTCTCTGTGTTATTTCCCTTTGCAAGTCCAACGTCATGCATTCCATTCCTTCAAAAGTTCCATCAGGGCAGGCATCCTGGTGCAGCACGCGGTTCTGCCAATCAGATACCCACATCTCCTATCAGAGTGCCTGTCCAAGTCCCACTATACGCCTTCAGATCTAGATCCCTCTAATATTCCTTGGAAGACAGTAGATGACAGTCCAAGTTCTTTTTAATCCTGCCACCCATGTGAGAGATCCAGATGGAATTCCAGGCTCCTGGCTTTTGCCTGGCCTAATCCTGGCTCTTGTAGACATTTGAGAAGTGAACCAGCAGATGGAGGATCATTCTCTCTCTCCCCATCTGTCATTTTGCCTTTCAAATCAACAAATAAACCTTTAAAAAAACAACTTTCCAGAAAGAAAGAAAAAGAGAGAAAGAAGAGAAGAAGGAAGAAAGGAAGGAAGGAAGGGAGAGAGGGAGGGAGGGAGGGAAGGAGGGAGGGAGGAAGGAAGGAAACTTTCTAGTGGCCAGAGTTTTGCACAGCAAGTTAAGCCTCTACCTGGGACACTAGCATTCTATATGGGCACTAGTTCAAATCCTAACTGCTGTTCCACTACCAATCCAGCTCCCTGCTAATGTATCTAGGAAAGCAGCAGAAGATAGCCCAAGTCCTTGGGCCCCTGACTCCCATGTGGGAGACCTGGATGGAGCTCCTGGATCCTGGCTTCACGTTGGCCCAGCCCTGGCTGTTGCAGCCATCTGGGGAGTGAACTAGCCAATACAAGATCTCTTTCTCCCTCCCTCCCTCCTTACCTCTTTCTCTCTCTCTCTGCTTTCAAATAAATAAATCTTTTCAAAAGAAAAGAAACTTTCCCATAAGCACATACCATTTTTAAGGACACAAAGACTGTAAATCATCATAAGAAATAACTAACAGTAGTAAGTTATCAGGATTTTCTGGCCCACAGAAGCTGTGTTTATAAGGGTTGGCTCTGCAAACTCATTGGACAAACTTTTTTTGACATAATATAAGTATTGATACCTCTACAGTACTACATGGTAGGTGGGAGTATCAATTCAGTGTACCTCACAAATTGAAGGAACATATTTCAACAACTGTACTGAAACTTGATATGACATAGAAGTATTTAGCACAACTTACTTTCAAAGATTTTATTCAAAGCAGCATCCCAAATTACTGGCCTGAAGGTATCCTGACTGAACCAGGCTATGGGAAGCACCATTGTCTATGTGCATATGCGATAAAACAGTCAGGTGGGGGACACACAGGAGTGGAAAGGAAGCATCTAGTGACCAATCCATGTGCAACCAAAGATCCATATTTCCTCATTTAATCACCACAAAGGTCTGTGAATTAGGTACTGTCAGCCCCCTTATCCTCAGGGCATATGTGCCAAGATTGCAGCTAGATGTCTGAAACCTTGAATAGAACCAAAACGTATTTTTTCCTACATTTACAATGAAATTCATTTTGCATAGCAGTCTGGCACAGTAAGAGATTAAAAGCAATAACATAATAAAATTGAGCAATGTTAACAGTGTTTATCAGTGCATAGAAATAAAAAATTATAACAGGGTCCACTAAAGAGAGAATATGTAAAACTGAATCTGATAAAACAAGTTAGAATACAGGTGAAATAGTTAACTGAAAAATTAAGCGATGGAAAACACTATTGAGGTGTTAAGAGACAAGATGGAGAGAGTGAGAAATTCTACCGTATATTCACTAGAAGTTACAGGGAAGATAATGGAGGAAATGGTGAGAAAATAATATTTTAAGTGGTTTTAGCTTCAATAAATACACACATGGCCAATTCAAAGTGGTGGCCTAATATCAAATAGAATAAATGAAGATAAGTCCCTCCACTGATGCAGAACGGTGAAAGTATAGAACAGATAGGATCAAAAGAGGACTCTGAAAATTACCCGTGAGAAAAAACAAATGGCCAAACAAGAGTGATTACCAGATGGACATCATGTTCCTCAATGGCTACAACCATAGAGTTCTCCTCCCAGCAAAACCATCATTTAGGAATGAAGACAAAAATAGGGAAATCTTGAGATGCACAAAATGTAAACAACTTAACTACTCATGCGCCCTCATGAAAAAAACACTAGAAGATTAACAGGCAAAAAAGAAGAAGTAAACCTTGTGAATAAAGGAAATGAAAAGCAGTTGTGAGCAATTAAAGAAAATATGTGGGTATTTAATATTAGACAAGCAGTATCGAAGTGTTTATGATATATAGTATTGTAGGAGTTTCAACACTTGCCTCTAATTTAAGTTTTTCCCCCCAAAAAGGCAAAAAGAGTAGCAACAGTTATCAGTTATAAATACTTCCCATGTTCTAGGCACTCTACTAAGAATTTTTCACAGAGTATCTCATTTTTTTCTCAAAAGAATCTTGCAAGACATCTACTTGTTATTCTATTTACAGATGCCACAACTAAGGCATAGAGTGGTTATTTTTTCAAGGTCATCTAGAAAACAAAGGAAAGAGCCGGCGCCGCGGCTCACTAGGCTAATCCTCCACCTAGCGGCGCCGGCACACCGGGTTCTAGTCCCGGTCGGGGAGTCGGATTCTGTCCCGGTTGCCCCTCTTCCAGGCCAGCTCTCTGCTGTGGCCAGGGAGTGCAGTGGAGGATGGCCCAAGTGCTTGGGCCCTGCACCCCATGGGAGACCAGGAGAAGCACCTGGCTCCTGCCTTCTGATCAGCGCGGTGTGCCGGCCGCGGCGGCCATTGGAGGGTGAACCAACGGCAAAGGAAGACCTTTCTCTCTGTCTCTCTCTCACTGTCCACTCTGCCTGTCAAAAAATAAAAAATTTAAAAAAAAAGGAAAGAAATGGATTTGTGTGACTTACGGCAAGTCAAAACCGCCAGTCAGAGCTCTCTTGTTCTCTGTCAAAAGAACAAAAATCTTAAAAGAAAGTTATAAATTATTGTACAACTTAAAATTATAAAAATAGAGTACATATTTCAAGTTTAAATGGATTTTTGCCACATAATCTTCATCCATTCAAAATGTTTTAATATGATTTCAGTAAGTTAATATAATTTCAAAATTATAAAGTAGGGATTTTCGTTCATTTAGTTGCGTTCTTGCTTGCTGATTATTGACCTATCTTATTGCAGAAAAGGTTTTCCGACAGCTAATAAAGGTATACAAAAATTTTAATAAGAAAGGGAGTGTTGTATTAAATATAAATACACGCATACACACATACCTTAAGGGCAGACATTTTGGTGCAGCAGGTTAAGCTGCCACTAGGGATGCCTGAGTCCCATATCAGAGTACCTGGGATAGAGTCCTGCCTCCAGTTTCCTGCTAATGCAACTGGGAGGCAACAAGTAATGACCCAAATACTTAGGTCCTTGCAATGCATGTGGGAAACTCACATGGAGTTCATGGCTCCTGGATTCACCTAAGATACCTGTTGTGGGTATCTGAAGAGTGCACCAGCAAATGGAAGAGTCTCTCTTTCTTTCTCTGTCTTTCTCTCTCTAACTCTCACTCTCTTTCTCTGCAGCTCTGCATTTCAAATAAATAAGTGAATAAATATTGTATATATGTATAGACACCTTAGATTTAATTTCTAAATACATACACACTTTGCAAAAGCAAGTTGTTATTAATTGAAAATAGAATTCTGCTTTGGGTATCCTCTATCACCATCCCCACTCAACACACACAATAAAACAAATTTAAGCAGCAGGAAAAGTTCATATTGTCTCTCTTGAAAAATGGAAATTGCTAATTTCCACACTATTGTGGCATGGTTCAAGCTAATGATGTGCTAATGTGATATTAAAGTAGTAACTCCTGCAGTTTTAACAGTCTAATCGGGCAGCTGACATCACAATAGTATTGCTAGAATGTTACATTTTATTTGATTTCCATAAGTAAATGGAACCTGAGACTCATTGCATGCTAATCACTGCAGTTTAGTAGGTCCCTTATTTATTTTGGATAAGCATTTCATTCTCAAATAAAAAATTAAGTGGAAAAGGAAGACAGAATTCGACAGAGACACCGGTGGCTATCCATTTCTTTTGAATCTCATAATGAATAGAGAATTTTTAAGCCAATAGAAAATGAGAACAGATGTGGATAATGACACAATTTGTTATTTATGAATGCAGGTTTTCTCTGAAGATTCAGGAATTATCATGAGAACTATTCGTTGTACTTCAAAAAATCAATAAATATTAATATCAGAATGCAAATGTTTTCACTATAATTTAAAACATGAAGAATACTTATCTATTATGCCTTTGGAAAATCCAGGGCACCTTGAATACTTATTAACTGTGTGTCATCAGATGATTCAGAGAGCTTCTCTGAACTAC
The DNA here is from genome assembly GCF_051225735.1 of Oryctolagus cuniculus. Lineage (NCBI taxonomy): Eukaryota > Metazoa > Chordata > Mammalia > Lagomorpha > Leporidae > Oryctolagus > Oryctolagus cuniculus. Next base: position 94,857,159 of record NC_142877.1, read on the forward strand.
TTAAAATTCTCAAACGAAACAGTAGAAATACATTCTCCATAAGGCAGAGCCTGCTTATTGTTCTGTCTGAATTTCCCCAGTCTTTGGGGCTTAGTAAAAAAGACTGGATATGGAATCAAGAAAAAATCTGGGCTCAGATATGGGTCTTGCCACTTAACAGCCAATGTGGCTTCGGGTAAACATGAGTTACTTTCCACATTCACAAAACAATAACACTGCCTGCAAAGGATTATTTAAAGATAAAATGAGAACAAAGCCTAGTATACATTTGAGGTAGAGTTATATATCATAGTATACAAATCTGATTTAGAACTGAAGGCATTATACAAAAATATTAATTAGCCTTCTTCACTTTGGAAATTCTATTTCAACCAGTATGAAGCTGATGACAGCATTCTAATGGAATCTAAGTGACAGATAAAAAATATATGATTCCCCCAATTGCTAGTTATGTCAGTGACAGTCACATAGTATCTGAGTAGAAGTTTCTGTATACATACAGCAAGCTATTACATAATATTGATTCAATCTTAAAATGAGTTCTGACTAATGGATTGAATGACTGATTTTATTTAGTCATATAACATTTGTGTAGTTGTTTCATAATACACATCCCATGAACTTTTGTATTTGCCATTTGGTTAAAATTGAATGTTTCTTATTGGCCATCAAAACATCATACCATTATAAGCTGAGAGAGGGGGCAAATAAGTGAATGTTGTATGGTTAATTGCCTAATTTTAGCTCTATTCTTTATGTGAAGTTTATTAAAATTGAGACACAATGAATATGGGTGCAGAAAGGCCAAATGAAAACCTTATTTGAGAATTGCTTTCATCTCTCTCTGGACTGTGATTGTCAATAATCACCTCTGTTTTATGTTGATTCTATTTTTTATTAGAATATGCATGTGGCTTTTTCACTCTTTGATGTCTCATGTGTTTGTATATATTAATTTATTTCCTTATTCAAAAAGTCTGCTGCTTATACTGCAAATTGAATTTGTACATGTGCTCATAGAAGGGAAATACTGCAAAAATATTTTCCCACTAGCATTTTCATTTTCAAGTTTCATGTTTCCATCAATTTTCTTTGTCTCATATGTCCTCTAACACAATAATGTAGTTTTCAGTATAACTGTGACATAACTATTTTTGTCTTATTTTCTTTTTCTACATATGCAAATCCATATTTCTTTTGTACAGAAACAAAGTAAAATATATATATTTAAAATATCATATGGGGCTGGTGCTGTGGCATAGCAGGTAAAGCAACCGCGTGCAGTGCCAGCATCCCATATGGGCACCAGTTTGAGTCCCGGCTGCTCCACTTCCAATGCAGCTCTCTGCTCTGGCCTGGGAAAGCAGTAGAAGATGGTGCAAGTCCTTGGGCCCCTGCACCCACGTGAGAGTCCTGGAAGAAGAATCTTCTAGCTCCTGGCTTTGGATCAGCACAGCTCCAGCCATTGTGGCCAACTGAGGAGTGAACTAGCAGATGGAAGATTCTTTCTTTCTCTCTCTCTCTCTTTCTCTCTCTCTCTCTTTGCCTCTCCTTCTCTCTGTGTGTAACTCTGACTTTCAAATAAATAAATAAATCTTTAAAAAAAAAAGAAAATGGGTTTATCCATTCTTTCTTTATCAATATCTAGTCTATTGATAAACCTAGCAAAAGCAATTATCAACTCTGTTATCATGACATTTCTGATGTTTTATCTATTCTTTCAGATAATGTCCATCTCCTGGTGAAAGTTATCTATTTATGTTTGATTCTACCTTTTTCACTAGAGCTTTTCAAGTAATACAGTAACTGAATTCTTTGTCTGGTATTTCCAGCATCTAACCATATCTGATTCTGTTGCAGTTTTGTCTCTTGAAAATGGGTGAATTTTTTTTTTTTTTTTTTTGCTTTTGGTGCATTTCATTATTTTTAGTTGAAAGTTGAACAATATCTATAGGACATGAATAACAGATTAATATCATTTGTGCCTACAGATAGATAAGGCTCTTATACTAGTTCTGTTTTTTCTTTATTTATTGGTTTGTTTGTTTTGAGGGAGGGCTTAAAGGAGTCAGTCTTGTCAGGAGTTGAGGGAGGGAGTTTAGATTGTGATCCTCTGACAGTTACTCTCAGGGAACCAGCAGTTTCAAACTCCTTTATTACTGTCTTGTGCTTGCCAGAGGGTTTGTTTCTGGTGCTCCTCTTTGGAGCTCAGCTTCCTGCGTGACGCTGTAGCTCAAAAGGCCTTTGTAGTTACTAAGCCATGCTACCAGATTCCTCGGTCCTCTGTATTGTAGACAGCCTATCCTTGGGCTTAATTTCCCTGATACATACCCTCTCTGCTAATACCACCAACAAAATATTTTATTTTTTAAAAGATTTGTTTACTTATTTGAAAGTCAGAGTTACATAGAGAGAGAAAAAAGCAGAGAGAGAGAAAGAGAGAGAAAGGGGGGGGGGGGAGAGGGATTCCATCTACTGGTTCACTCCCCAGATGGCCCCAATGGCCAGAGCTGGGCCAGGCCAAAGGCAGGAGGAGCCAGGAACTTCATCCATGTCTCCCACAGGGCTGGCAGGGGGCCAAGCACTTGGGTCATCTTCCACTGCTTTCCCAGGCACATTAGCAGGGAGCAGGATCAGAAGTGGAGCAGCAGAGCCTGGAACCTGCACCCGTATAGGATGCTGGCATTTCAGGTTGTGGCTTAACCCTTTGCACCACAACAGCAGCCACAGATATAATTTATTGAAGCCTCCCTCTCCCAATAAAGAAGAAAGAGTCTAATAACCCTAATTAGGCTGCTAAAACTTAACATTAAAATTTTCTGTACTCCCTATGGGCCAAGGTAACTGGGAACTAGATTATACTATTTCTCATTTCTGAAAGACAAATCCTACTACATTCTAGTTAGGTTGGCTGAGAGAACCTCACTAGTGCCATTTATGTATTGTTATTGTGTCAATGTACTTCTCTTAGGAAAGTCCACCAGAAATACAGTGTTTGTGAGATAGTAAACGGGTTAAGCTGCCTCCTGCAGCACTGGCATCTCTTGTGGGCACTGGTCCAAGTCCTAGCTGATCCACTTCTAATTCAGCTCCCTGTTAATGTGCCTGGAAAAAGCAGTGGAAGGTAGCTCAAGTCCTCAAGCCCCTGTCACCCTCATGGGAGACCTGGAAGAAGCTCCTTGTTCCTGACTTTAGCCTAGCTGAGCCTTGGCCATTGTGGCCATTTAGGGAGTGAACCAATGAATGGAACAATCTCTCTCTCTGTATCTCCCTCTTTCTATCTCTGATTTTCAAATAAAGAAATAAAATTTTTAAAAGAGAATATTTCATTTAATAAACATTTACTTAAATAACATTTCATTAAATAAACATTATTTCATCAGGCTGTGGATATGAAATAAAAAGTATCATTTCTGCCCCTAAAATACCACATTGTAATTTTGTGAAGAATAATAAAAGGAAGCAGGTACATAACTAACAGATTTCTGATTAAACTAATTAAACTTATGAAATCAAATGAATGGCCAAAGCTAATGAAATATTTTTCAAAATTTAGAAACAAACCTCAAAATTTTCTCTAAACAAGTTTCACATATTCATTATCATAGCTTAAATAAATTTCTTTTTTTTTTTTTTGACAGGCAGAGTGGACAGTGAGAGAGAGAGAGACAGAGAGGAAGGTCTTCCTTTGCCGTTGGTTCACCCTCCAATGGCCGCCCATCATTATTATTAATCATTTCCTAAAATTTTGGAAATATTTAAAACCAGATTTATGTGATCTATAGATCACATAACCAGTTTATGTAATCTTGAATTTACCAAACTGGTTCCCCAATGTTATAAAGTACATGGAAATGTCCCAGACCAGGTTAGATACAAATTCCAGGAAGGCTGGAATAACTGCCAAGCAAAATTCTGGTGAGGATGTGGAACGATAGGAACTCTCATTCATTGACAGTTGGAATGCAAAATGATATGGTCACTTTTGAAAATACTTTATCAGTTTCTTATGAAACCAAATAATCTCTTACCATACAATCCAGTAAGTAAGCTTATTGGTGTTGACCCAAAAGAGTAAAACACTTACATCCATACAAAGCCTCACTATAGATATTCATAGCAGCTTCATTCATAATTGCCCAAACTTGCAAACTAATATGGCCTTTAGTAGTTAAACATATGAATAAACTATAGTATATCCAGATAATGAAATATTATTCATCACCATAAAAAATAACCTATCAAGCCATTGAAAAAAAGGAGGAATTTAAATGGGAATTTAAAAGGGAAATAAGCCAATATGAAAAGGTTACAAATAGTGAGATTCCAACTATAAGTGTAGCTGCAAATGCATGGAGAAAAATTGTGAAAATAGTAAACATATCAGCGGTTGCTAGGAGTAGAGGGGCTGACATGATCAGGTGGAACCAGAGGTTTTTTTAAGGCAGTGAAATTATTCTACATGACACTGCAGTGGTAGACATATACATTGTTCTAATCAATTTGCCCAAACCCACAGAATGTGCGACACTTGGAGTGAACCATAATGTTAACTACCAGCTTTGGGTGACAACAGGTCACTCTAAGTTAGTGGATTGTACCAAGTGTACCATTTCAATGGGTATTGCCAATGGGGGACACTGTGAGTGCGGAGGGATAGGGAATATATGGAACTCTGTACTTTCTGCTCAATTACTCTCTAAATCTAAAACTGTTCTAAAATATAAAGTCTATTTAACAGCGGTGAGAAGAGGCAATGCAACACCTAGGTTCAAGAATCCAGATAAATTTTATGACAAACCACTTACCATAAAAATGGAAAACCAAATTTGAAAAAAATGATACTCTCTTGAACAAAACCATGCATCCATGAAAATGTAAAATGTACTTGGAGAATTTTAAGTCAGTGGTAACTAGATATATTTGAGCTTCCAGGAATGTTGGAAATAAAACTGGCAAAGCAAGCAAATTGGATGAGATGTCGGGAGTCGCTGATCAGACGTGTAAGTCTCCAATATTAGCTAAGGAGTTCAAACTTAGACACAGTGAGAAAGCAGTAAGAATTCTGGGTGGGAGAGTGATATGGAAAAACTGTTATTTTAAGAAAATTGGTCTAGTGGCTTTGTTTGTGACAGATTGAAGGTCAGAGAAACCAGAAACAAGGAAATGAAGTGGGGAATCATCTATTAGTAAGGTGGTCAAAATCTGAATTAGGATCCTAAGGAAAATTGGGAGACATTACAGACAAAAAATTTTCAGATTGGTTGGCTGATTTGATAAGAATGATGAACAGAAAGGTGAAATCACATAAGCATGGCTTCTTGCTGGGATAACAATAGCACAATTTTCTCTCTAGTGTCTTCCTTGTTTTTCCAAGAGCTTTCTCCTTTCTGCTTTTCAACTTACTCATGCTTGAATTAGCATAAATGGTTGGAAAAGGCAAAAAACATGTATCCTCAAAATGTTTTTGAGGTAAACTATTTCTGAAAAAAGAACTTATTTGCCAGCCAAAACTCAGTTTGTATTCAAACTGTGGTTTAAACACTCTGTCCAAACATGACAGATGTTGGAATCAATCGGTTCACAAGTCTTCTTTTTTTTCTCAGCTTCAATAAATAAAATCTTCCTAATTTATCTACCATCAAATACATTTGCCAATCCTTATAGTGTATACAGACATCTAAAAAATTAATTGAAAATCAGACTCTTGGACTTCAAGGGCTAAAAAGAAAGGTAATGTAAACAGAAAAAAATTTTAGTGCTTCAAAAAATGCGAGAGTCCACCAGAAGAAAATATAATAAACTCTCCAGCCTGGCCCCCAACACACATACAATAAAGGAACTTTTCTCTAGTAGTCACCTTTTCAGTTTGTTAACTAACACTTTAACCTATGGTTCAAAATAAAATTAAAATAATTTCCATAAAAAGATCCTGTAGGACTTTTTATATAAGCCATAAAAAGTACATAAGAAAACCTGATGTTTTAATAATATTGAAGCTAAATCAGTAATTTGAAATACTTATTAATTCACATCATCTCTAATACATTATAGTTAAGGATAATACTGAATAAGTGAAATGAGTTTGAGGTTGTTGATATATTATTATGAACAATAAATATTGTATTGACACATTCTTTGGTATATGCATTAAGTACATAGCATAGTGCCTAGCACATAATAAACATTTCATAAATATTGCTCAATATTATCACATCCCTTTCACTTATTATCTAGTTATATTCATTTTTTATAAATGATCTCTCCATGATCACAACCTCTTGGGATCTTAATTTTTAATTAAAATTTAGTATGCTTCTTTGTGTATTAAGATATTAACTCTTGATTATATTTATTGCAAATTCATTCCCAATGTCTTTTCTCTCTCTCTTTTTTAAAGATTTATTTATTTGAAAAATGGAGTTAGAGAGATAGAGACAAACAAGGAGAAAGAGAGCGAGAGAAAGAGGGAGAGGGAGACAGAGAGAGATTTTCAATCTGCTAGTTCACTCCCCAAATGGCTGCTACACCACACCAGCCCCCATGTTTTGTATTTCAAAACTTTTTAACATGATAATTTTATTTTGTATTTAATACTAACTATATTACTTCTCTTGATCATTATTTCTTGCCATCATTTATTTTTTTACTAGTGTTTTTTTAAGATTAATTTATTTATTTGAAAGTCAGAGTTACATAGAGACAGAAGGAGAGGCAGAGAGAAAGAGAGAGAGAGAGATCTTCCATCTGCTGGCTCACTCCTCAACTGGCCACAATGACCAGAGTGGGGGCCATCTGAAGCCAGGAGCTTCTTTCAGGTCCTCCATGTGAGTGCAAGGGCCCAAGGACATGGGCCATCTCCTACTGCTTTTCCAGGCAATAGCAGAGAACTGGATAGGAAGTGGAGCAGCCAAGACTTGAACCAACGCCCATATGGGATGCTGGCACTGCATGCAGTGGCTTTGCCCACTACACCACAATGCTGGCCCCTTTACTAGAGTTTTTAAATATGTAGAAAATATTTTCTTTCTAGAAATACAATATAACAAATTTATTTAAGTTTTTTTCCATTTTTCCTCTTCTATTTTGGTAATAGATGGATATTTTACACTGAACTCTTTAGAACAGTTGGAATTATAGGGGTTTAAATAGAGAAATGGATCCCAAATTTAATGCCTTAGCAAGTATTGCTTATAATACAATCTCACATATTGATTACACCTTTCCTTCATTATTGATTTATATCATATAGACAGTATGTCTGATGACCTTATATAATATTCAGCTACTCAAACCCTAAGTACACAGATCTAGATCTTGCCTCCCATTTTCTATTCAGATAACTGCTCCGTTAGGTCTGAAAACTTGCTCAAGTTCATTGTTCCATAATGAAATTCCTTTCACTCTCCACAAGGGCTTTCATTTAATTAAGTTATATCTTAGGTTTCTGACCTTGCCTGGGTTCTATTGACCAATTTGCCCAACTTTGCACCTGGTAGTACCCAAATATGCGCAGCAGAGGGCTAAGATGTCACCACATTTGTTATTGGCTTAGAAATCTTTGGCAGACTCAACTTTAACTTCCATGCTCTGCTATGTTGAGTCCTTTAAAACTACAGCTGTGTTTGATAGCTTAATTTAATCCAGATTGGCAAAGGCCCTCAAGGTCAAAGCAAATGGTCTGTTCACCTCTCTAATTTCTAACTCTTAAATAATTCCTTATAGTCCATGTTAGATCTTCAATGTTTTAAAGAAAGCATTTTATATTTTATGTAGTAATTTTAGGTGTCTTCAGACTTTTGTTATCACATATGGACTTGCTCTGCATTATAATTTATCTTCTCAGTTAATGCATATGTATTGATTCCCTATTTGAACTATGCTTCTTCAGTGCCAGATCATCCTAGGTATTTTGCAGTGCTTAACCCATGGTCAACACTCAAGTACTATTTGACAATAACTATAGAGATAACAACTTCTATGTCAGCCCATCAAAAAGCTTCAAACTGCAAAAAATGGCCGAGAGCACACTGATTTTAACGGTAAAGTCAGTATTTGTCTGAACGTGGTGCTCATACTCTTCCTAATATGTCACAATGCCTCTGTAGAATGAAACACCAGTGGCAAAACAGCACAGAATTTGAAATGTCAAGGGATGACAATAGATGATCTAGAAATTAAAGAACAAAAGCAGTGAAAAATGAAAGAGAATAGGTTCATGGAGGAGTTGGCATTTAACACCTCAAGCCCATCAGTAAAGAGTGCAGAAGGAGTCATTTCAAGAAAAGCAATTGTAGAGCTCCCATCAACGGCATTTTAAAGTAAATAAATGCTTTTTGTAAATGGCATTGGCTGTTTAACACCATAAATTACATGGAGGCAAGAAACAGTTTATTCATAAACCATATAACATAGGATAGGCTTTATATTGACATGTGAACAATGAAACTGATACAATCTTGACTTTGCAAGACTATATGAAAAATAATCAAGTGAGAAACGTTCAGGATATTCATATAATACTTTACTAATCTAAATGATAATACTCAATATCTGAGTCCATGTCATGCCTAATGATGACTGCATAGAAAAGCACGAAGAACCAATGACAAGTTCTGATTCCTGCACAGAGCTAACATGGTAATTTCACCACTTAATGAGAAGGAGATGCTAATTGTTCAGTGCAAAATTGGCAATGACCTCTGTGATGCTTTGAAATGACTGGGTTCTCTAGATTCAGATAAAAGGTAGACAAGATATCTTATTAGTTAAGCATTTCTCTTTTTTTTTTTTTTTTTTCAAAGCAATGCTTACTGGCATTATGCTGATTTGAGAAAACCATTCTGACTGTTAATGAAAACTTAATGGAGCTGACATAAGTAAGATGATCTCAAGCCTGCTCACTCTTTAAATTGCTTTTTTTGTTGCCTTCTGGAAAGTTGCTGGGTCATTGAACACTGATGTCATCCTGGGTATGGAAGAAAAACTAGTGAACAACACTGAGAAGGTGAAGTTTGTCCGGAATACAGCCAGGCAGACCTTAGCATCATATGAAAGATGAAGAAGGAGAAACTTGTATTTCAGAACAAGGGCTAAAAAAATCAGTGATTAGAAGTGATCCAGGCAGAACCAATTTCGCTGCCCAACCCTACAATTTAATACAAGAAAGAGTTAAATGAAAATAGAACGATTATAAACTTCACAGGATGATGCTATTTTCTATAGGTACTTAGAAGCAGCTGATCTACCAACAGGATATTTGAACAGATACCTGAAAAACAAGATAGGAGTTATGTAGAACAATAGTTAGATGGGAAATATTCAGGGAGAGGGAAAATCAAGAAAAGGCCTTGATGCAGAAATCTGTGTGGCACATTTTGCAGTCGGTAAGTGGGTTGTTTCCAAGATTTGGAGCAGTTATTTGTACAGTTATTTGTTATTTGACTTCAAAATTACAAACGCTTGAGAATCTTCAACTACTGAGATACCAGTTTAAATCAACTGTGTCTGTCTAAGAGAGATGGAAATCCGCATACACCATGTGGTGTGGAGCAGAACTCTAAGGCGTCATTTTTCATCAGCGTGGGAAATGTCTTCTATTCCCATTATGCACCTGGGAATAGAGAAGCTGAAGGTAGAGGTGGAAAGTGAAAGTACTCATTCTACCACTTCATTTTTCTCTTGTTTCTTGTGGTTTAAAAGCACAAAATCCAAAAACACTAAGGCACTAAAACATAGTCATTGCATAGTCTAGCTCCAAAAAGTGAGATGCAATTAATCTGGAGCCCACACCAGCATCAAGCAACTAGAAGGTGGTCATCAATGCTAAGGCCAGTCATGTACATTCACTTCCTTTAAAAAGTGACACTGAGACCTGAACATAATCTTGATAGCAGCAAGTGACTTCTTTCACCCTAGGTGTCCTAGTCTTCCAAGGTTCACTTCCAGGAGAAATCTACAGGGAGGAGTAATGACCAGAAATATTTTCTTCCCTGCTGCTACCAGCACGATCTATTCTTTTTAAAGATTTATTTATTTATTTGAGAGGTAGAGTTACAGAGGCAAAGGGAGAAAGACAGAGAGAGAGAGGGAGGGAGAGAGAGGTCTTCCATCTACTGGTTCGCTCTCCAAATGGCCTCAACGTCTGGAGCTGAGTTGATCAGAAACCAGGAGCCAGGAGCTTCATCCAAGTCTCCCACATGGGTGCAGTGACCCAAGGACTTGAGCCATCTTCTACTGCTTTTCCAGGCCATAGCAGAGAGCTGGATTAACAGTGGAGCAACCGGGACTCAAACCAGTGCCCATATGGGATGCCAGCACTGAAGACAGCGGCTTTACCTGCTATACCACAGCACCGGCCCCAGCATGATCCATTGGAATGCTGTCCTATTCCAGCCACACACTAGAACACAGTCTAATGCAACCCTAAGAAGCCTCAGGTGTCCTTCCAGAAGAGCACCAGTCTGAAGTCAGTCAAATAATGGCCCAGTGTGTTAAGAAGTTTAGGCGGGTGTCAACGCATAGACTCCCAAAATCATGAGCAACCAATGTGGCCTCAGGGATAAACATGAACATGGTCAGAATTCATCAGCAAAATAACGCAGATGTGGATGGGGATTCAAGAGGGCAGTCCTCCTTCATTCTCAGGAAAGGAACATATTGATGAAGGCCCTCTTTAAAGAGCTGAGAAAGTTCTTTCCATTCTGTTTCTTAACCATCAAAGAGCATCTTATAGCAGGCAGGTCACATTCACTTTCAAAAATCTGCAATTGAGCCCTTCTTTTTTAGTACAGACAGGGAAAGTTAGTTGCGTTAGCAAATATTTTAGAGAAGAGATACTTGAAAAAGAATTCAGTGAGGGACCTGTTTGTGGGAGGGTCTTGAGCATAGTCAATGCAGTCCGCTAGCCTAGACAAAACATTAAGCAAACAGATTGTAGTTTATTGCTGAACCACAAAAGCATCAAGTTGTAACCCAAATTTAAATTTAGACAAACATGGAGATAAAGCATTGATTAATGTCCTGAAGTTCACAAAATGTTGCCTATTACTGTCTCACACATAGACCAATGTGTTATGACTACTTCACTTCTCATAATAAAAGTATAATACAAGCTGATGCCAATTCTACATTAATATATATCCTCATCAAAAACTATAAAATTCAAAAGAAATAGCAATAATATAAAGCATTATGTAACTTTAATGATTTCGCCTTTGTAAGCAATGCAGGATATACAAAGTTCTGTATTTTAACACTTCAAGTCAAAGTTGAAAATGAAAGCCTACTTCAACATGCTCGTGAGAAAATGAAATTTAAAGATAACTTTATTTTAGTGCAAAAAATTTTGAATATACACATAGTTTTTCCATAACATGCATTTTCCATAAACTTATTTAAGACCCTCATATGTATGAATTTCAAAATTTTTATAGCAGCATACACTGACTTTTTAATGCCACTTTCCACAAACTTTCTGAAGTGCTCTCATAAATACTGAGAGCAGTCCTCAGACATAGCAATAGATACGTGTAAGTACTTCATACCTCGTTCATCAAACAAGCCCATACTTGTCAGTGCTTTTGAGTTTTAAATTGTTAACAAAGAAATCCATTCATTAACCTTATAAAAATCTTGATAAGTAAATATTTTTGCAATGCCAGCCTTATTTTCCTGAGGAAACCAAGATTGGGAGGTGGTAAATTGTTCTCCCCAAATTCTATAGGCAAGTACCAATGGCAGCACAAAGATTCACACAAAAAACCTTTGATTCCAAAATTCTTTCAAACTTTCTCTCTCTACCCTTTTCAGCAAAAACACAAGTATAATTTGACCCAAATAAAACCAATAAGTAAAGCCTCTTTCCATATGCAAGGCATATTTCTGGTTATAAAGACTGAATATGCTTGTTTTATTTATGAGCAAAAGCAAGGGGTGGGGCGAGAGAAGGAGCCCACAGGGAAGAGTTGACTCATTTCATCCCACATGCCTTTATCTGAACACTCCTTGCTTTTAGCCATTTTTGTATCTCAGAGTTACCTTTGGCAAACTCCAAAGCTGTTTGCATTTTCTCAAATCCATACACTGGTAGTTGTCAATATTTAAGAGTTTTTGTTAATATCAGTTCTAATATATATTTATGGTATAAACTGGCTTACCCAAGCAAAGACAACTATACAGTTTTATTTATCAATGCAAATAATAAATAATAAAATCACAGTTTTTGTTAAATTGAAATATATTATTTTTAAAGTATATCATATGCATAGAACAAGGAGTCAGCTTCCTGCTAGTATATGTAGTAAGTTAAAACAGAATGCCAATCTTGCCAGATGGCAAAATTTCAATGACAAACCTACTCCAACCAACGAGTTGCTGCCATTTAAAGGCCTATGTTATATTCTCAGGGTATGATCAGAACCAATGAAAGGGAATGCAGAGATTGATTAGCAATATCTGTCTTGGTTTCAGAAGTGGGAATGGCACCTACTTCTCATCCTGAAGTTATTATATCTTGCCAGACTAAAAAATAAAATATTAAAATGTCTTCCATTAAAAGTCAAATTCATAATTTACATGTCAGCCTATAAAGAGAATCATATACTTATTTCTAACTCTCCGAGTTGAACTTCTGGATGGTCTCTGAGTGATGGTTTTAATCAATGGCACATTGGGTAATTTTAGAGCCTGAAACAGTTCCAATTCAGCATGTGACTGGTTTCAGTGTTTCAGGATGTGAGCAGTAAAGCAAAGATGCTGAGAAGGGAAAAGATTATACGTCAAGGTTGATCAGAGTGTAGAAGTGGCTTAAGTATTGGCAACATCTGGCCTGGTGCTACCACATCAAAGATTACCACATCTGGCCAGAACACGTGTTCCGTGGCACTCCTCCACTCCCACTTCCATTCCTGCCATCTGTCCTTGAGCTCTCTCTCCAATTTGTATGTGAGTCTGTTTGAAGACTAAAGGGCTCAGCATGAAGATCATACATTGATATTGAAATGCAAATAGTTTAATTAAATGAAAATTGCAAATAACTCTTATTTTTCCCCAACTGGCATTTCATTAGGCCCATTCAGTTTTGATTTACTTTCTGAAACTGCCTGTGTTGGCAATGTCAGCATTTAGTTTTCTTATTGGTTTGGGTAGAGAGTTGGTTATTTGCTTGTACTATCCCAACACCTAGAAGACAAACAATCTAACATATAAGCTGAATGAATATCCAAGGCCTCTTTTTCCTTCCATTTGTTAAGAACCTACAAGAGCACACAAGTATAATCCTGAAGGCTACAAAATCAAAGCATTGGCTACCAAGAATGGAGTGGTCCAGTCAAAGCAAATGGATCATTCAAGAGCAAGGGTCAAGGTTTTTGGGAGTTCTCAACAAGGCACCCCATGTTTTATGGTACAAAATCTGTTACCATTTAGTCAGATCTGTGTCCATATGTCCCCTCTCCAGAGCAGCCTTCCATGATCCCATCAGTTAAGAAGTCACTGTGGTCTTCTATCTTCTTCCTCTGCATTTTTCTTCCCTGTACTTACGGCTTCCTGGGACTATGCTACACGTGTTTATTGTTAGCCTCCCCCAGTAGAATATGAAGTCCATGAAGGCAGAGATTGTATCAGTCTTATTCCTTGTTGTGTTCCTAGGGCTGAAAGCGGTTCCATGCATACAGAAAGCTCTCGGTGAATGGCTGCATGAGCTTCACAGTGGTAAAAACATGGGTTCTGAAGTCAGCCATCTGAGTTTGAATTTTGTTTACATAGATTACCTTGGGAGAGATATTAACTTTCATTAAGCTTCAGTTTTCTCATCTATTATATGGAGATAGTAACAACTGATTCATAAATTGGTTGTATCTGATGCATAACTAACACTCAGTAAGTACCAGGTGTTATTATTGCAACAGAGTCATAGCACAAAACAGAGGCAGAAAGGGCTCAATCTGCATCTTAACATGACAAAAAGGTGCAACCTGCAGAGGAGACATTATATACAAAGTCTGAACCTGTGGTAGCAAAACAGAATGGCGAATCATCCAAGACCATCTGAGACCAACATAAAAATCAGTATCTCATAATATATGTCCATTCACCACAAAAAGAAGATTCTATGTTCTTTCTTCCTCAATAGGACCCAGCAATATTTAACAGATTTGGAAGCTCTACTAGCCTTTCTGTAGCTAAACAGTATATCTAGGCCGGCACCGCGGCTCACTAGGCTAATCCTCTGCCTGCGGCACCGGCACCCCGGGTTCTAGTCCCAGTCAGGGTGCCGGATTCTGTCCCGGTTGCTCCTCTTCCAGTCCAGCTCTCTGCTGTGGCCCAAGTGCTTGGGCCCTGTACCCGCATGGGAGACCAGTAGAAGTACCTGGCTCCTGGCTTCGGATCAGCGTGGTGCGCTGGCCACAGTGGCCATTGGAGAGTGAACCAACGGAAAAAGGAAGACCTTTGTCTCTCTCCCTCTCTCTCATTGTCCACTCTGCCTGTCAAAAAAAAAAAGTATATCTATTTTTTTTAAATCTTTTTATTACATTTTCCCAGCAACATTTTTATGTCCCCTCATGTGGCTTCTTTTTTTGAGATTATATATTTTCAATTTACATTATAGTCAAAGGCTTAATAGCTCCTCTAAATAAAGAGTTCAACAAATAAGTAAAAAGATCATAGTCCTAAAAGATGGGCAAGGGCTATCAATACTACACCTGCTTTTAAAGGGTAGTAAAAGAAAAGGCATCTGAGCCTGTGTCACTGGTCACAGGCCCTCTAAGTCGACTTGCACATTCGACCCCATGCACCACACATTTGAGAGACACGTATTAGAAACATATCAAAAAAGTTATATGGACTCCCTCTTGCCAGCTTTATTCTGCTTGAGCTCTGAACTGCAGCCGCTGACTGCACTCTCCTCATGTCAATCTCAGTGTCTGCCTCTTGCTGCTCTAACCATGCAGCCTCTGGCCACTCCTGGGATTTGGGCTTCCTCTATTTGAAGAGGACCTTTACTTAGTTCCTTGGCTCCCAGAATCCCTTACAATCTTAGGCAGAAGAAGCATCTTGCTGGAGTCACAGGCCTCAGACTCCAGGACTATGTTAGTCAGACTTTCCTTACCTCAGTGTAATGCCTGAGACAGATTAATCTATAAAGAAAAGAGGTTTATTTTGTCTCATGGTTCTGGAGGTATAAGGTGCCTCATTTGGTGATGGCCTTCTTGTTGGCAGAGTCCTGTAGCAGTGACAAGGAAAATGGGCATCTGTTTGGATCCTCTCTCTTGGTCTCCCTATAAAGCCACAAAGATCCAATCAAGAGGGCTCTACTCTAACATCCTAATCCAACGTCATCATTTTCCAAATGCTCTACTTGTAAACACTATAACTGGATTAAATGCTCACCCTCTTAGTACCATTAACATAAACTAAACTATATGAGTTTTAAAGCCAAAGAATATTCAAACCATAGCAAGATTTAATCTCCATCCACACAGGCTACACCAAACAACTAGCGCTAACTATTATCCTTCAATCCCACCTTCAATGAAGAATACAGTCAGGAAACATTGGCTCTATTCCAGTTGTAGCTTTATAATTTATTCCAAGACTTATACTGGCTTTCTGTACTTAAAAGCTACCAAACAGGCAACCTACAAGAGATCAGGACATACAAATCAACCCCTCTTCCTCTAGCCATGGAGTGCAGTAGGCAATGAGGCCGAAAAGGGAGTTACCCTAATTGACAATGCTTGAATAAAGCCCAGTTGGGCAGGCAGGATATGTAGCACACAAAGGCCCATGCAGCAGTTGCTATCAGGACACTTTGACATGAGTCAGAGGGCCCTGGTAGGTCAGAGCAGCCTCAGTTGAGGGGAATCCAGGACTCATTGCTGTTTCGACAGCCGGTCAGATAGGCTGGAGAAACAGAGAAGGGCATCACTTGGTAGCACAGCTCCAGCTTCCTGATGATGAAAAGAAGCATTTCAGGGCACCAGTTGGAGCAACCAAATTTCTAAGGAAAAGACTCCCACTCAGGACTGACGCTTCTTTGTAGGACTAGAAATGCAGGTGACACACAGAAGCAATGTGCTTTATTCTTCTATGCCAGCTCTTTCTTTTGGTTTGCAATTTCTCAGTAACCATTTCTTTTTTTTTAATATTTATTGTATATTTATTTGGAAGTTAGAGTTAGACAAAGAGAGGAGAGGCAGAGAGAGAGAGGTCTCCCTTCTGCTGGTTCACTCTCCAGTTGGCCACAACGGCCAGAGCTGGGCTGATCTGAAACCAGGAGCCAGGAGCTTCCTCTGGGTCTCCCACGCAGGTGCAGGGCCCCAAGGACTTGGGCCATCTTCTACTGCTTTCCCAGGCCACAGCAGAGAGCTGGATGGGAAGTGGAGCAGCCGGGGGATATGGGATGCCGCCTCTACAGGCAGCAGCTTTACCTGCTGTGCCACAGCGCCAGCCCCACAGTAACCATTTCTTATCTATAAAAGAGACTCAAAATAGTTTCCATCTTACTGCATTTTGAAAAGTTTAAATTATATTCAAGTAAAAAGCCTAAAGCTATGTTTGGAATGTGTCAGCACTCAATAAATTGGCTTGTAAGCAATTATAATTAAGATTCAAGAGTTGGCCTTTGGCACAGAAGCTAAGTTGCTGCTTGGGCACTCATGTTCCATATAGGAGTGACTGGATCAAGTCCCCACTACTCAACTCTCAATTCAGGTTCTGGCTAGTGTAACCTGGGAGGCAGCAGTTGATGCCTCAAGTGTCGCTCCCCCTCTTCATGGAGGAACGACACAGGACCCTGCGCTGTTCTTTCGTCTGCTCGGCCCTCCCCGGGTTTGCTGCTGGTTCTTCCCGGGTTGGCTACTATCCCTTCCACCTCCGTGGAAGGGCAGTTCCCCCTGGCCGCATTCCCCACTTCCGCAGGGGAGCGGCACACCGCCGGCCGGCTCTCTCGGGGGCTGCACGGGTTCCCTTAGATGTTCCCCATAGATGTTCCTGGTGCATGCCGTCTCTCTCCTCCTTTATAGTCCTCCTCCGCCAATCCCAACTCGGCTGAGTACGCTGCTCTCCAATCAGGAGCAAGTCCTACAGTTAATTGGTTGAACTGGAGGCAGCTGTGCGGAAGCTGTTTACTTCTCTCCCAGCGCCATATTGTGGGAGAGCAGATGCATAGAATAAGTCTTAATTCCAGTAACAGTCTAGTCCGAGCTGCTCCCCACAGATCCCCCTTTCTTTTTATTTTTTTGGCGTTGATACGCGCCTGTCTTCGGTGTCCCGCAGCACACACTCTGCTCTACTTGCTAGAGTTGCCACAGGCTCTTACAAGTCCTATCCATCAGGAAAACCGAATCCGGGTCCTCTCTTCGCCGTGTTGTGAGGAGGTTTTTAGGCGCTGATGCGTGCCTGTGTTCGGTGCCCTGCAGCGCATGCTCTGCTCTGCCTGCAGGGGACTTACAAGACCTATCAGGCAAACCGAATCCAAGCCTTCTCATTGCCTTATTGTGGGGGAGACTTATTAGTGTTGGTTCGTGCCTATCTTCGGTGACCTGCAGCTCATACTCTGGTCGAGCTTTGCTGGCGCTTACCGCCTTAAATCAGGCAGACCGAATCCAAGCCTCCTAATTGTTGCATTGTGGGGAAGCTTTACTGATGTTAATTCGTGCCTGTCTTCGGTGACCTGCGGCTAGCCGCCCAGGTGCTCATCGCCTCACTAATCGGGCAGACCGAATCCAAGCCTTCTAATTGGCATGTTGAGGGGAGGCCTTATTTTTCTCTATTTCTCTATCTCCGGGCATTCCTACTTCTCCCATTTTACTTCTATCTTCCAGCATTCCTATTTCTCTCACTTTACTTCTAAAACTTCTGTTTCTCTTATCCCCGCAGCTTCCCGGCACCTCGCCCCGCCGGCGGGTTCCCGGCTCTGCGCCGCTTCAGCCCGCGCGCCTCTCTCATCTGCGCAGCTTCCCGGCTTTGCGCGGCTCGGCTTTGCGCGCTCCGCGGTCTCCACGCTTAACCCTTTCGCGTCTGAACCACGGCCTACGCCAGCGTTCCCTATCTATTCACGCCCCGTGCTCTCTCTGCACGCGGCGGCTTCCGCGAGTAACACAGCGTAGCTTGCGTCTCCGCCACTAGGATTCAATCTAAGTTCCCCGGGCTAGCCTGGCGAATTCAACCCAGCGTACGTCTCCGCCCCACGATTTGGCTTCCCGTCCTTTGCTCCCCGGGCTAATCAGACGGATCCCAATCTGGCTTGCGTCTCAGCTTCTGGTTTTAACTTTTCGCCCCCTATTCCCGGGCTAACTTGAGAATCCCAAAGTGGCTTTCGTTTCCGCCTTGGCCTGCCCCCCGCGGCTTCAATTTCCCTAACATTTTTCTCTACCCGGTATGTTTCCCCAAGCTTTCCTCCAACGATATTCCTCCCTCATTTCTCCTGGCCTCTCCCCACAGTCCGCGTCCGAGTCTGTTTGTTCTAGCTTTCACTTTCGCTTTCGACCTTAGAGATTCCTCCCAGCTTCCCCCCGTAGTCCGTATCCGAGTCTATGCCTAGGCTTTCAATAGCTTCTTCCGGCACCCTTTTCGTCCGGCTTTTCCCTAGGCTGTTTGCTAGTCTCTCTCTCCGGTATTTTCCCTAGGCTGTTTGCTAGTTTCTCTCTCCGATATTTTCCCAGTTCTTCCCGTTTCTTCCCTCCTAAGTTTGCTATCCGTCCTAGGTTTCCTATCCGAGCTAGGTTTCCTATCCGAGTCACGGCACCATTATGTCGCTCCCCCTCTTCATGGAGGAACGACACAGGACCCTGCGCTGTTCTTTCGTCTGCTCGGCCCTCCCCGGGTTTGCTGCTGGTTCTTCCCGGGTTGGCTACTATCCCTTCCACCTCCGTGGAAGGGCAGTTCCCCCTGGCCACATTCCCCACTTCCGCAGGGGAGCGGCACACCGCCGGCCGGCTCTCTCGGGGGCTGCACGGGTTCCCTTAGATGTTCCCCATAGATGTTCCTGGTGCATGCCGTCTCTCTCCTCCTTTATAGTCCTCCTCCGCCAATCCCAACTCGGCTGAGTACGCTGCTCTCCAATCAGGAGCAAGTCCTACAGTTAATTGGTTGAACTGGAGGCAGCTGTGCGGAAGCTGTTTACTTCTCTCCCAGCGCCATATTGTGGGAGAGCAGATGCATAGAATAAGTCTTAATTCCAGTAACAGTCTAGTCCGAGCTGCTCCCCACATCAAGTACTTGTGTCCTTGCCACCCACATGAGAGATTCAGATTGAATTCCAGTCTCCTAACTTCTGCCTGGCCCAGCCCTTATGGGTATTTGGTGAGTGAACCAGTGATAGAAGATCACTCTCCATCTAAATCTCTCTTCCCTTCTCTCTCTCCCTGTGTCCCTTTCAAGTAAAATGAATGAATGAGAATTTAAATTTTTAAAGAAGATTCAGTTAGCCATGACTTTTTGCTAGCCACTCTTTCAAATGCTATATATGAATGGCTTCATTAAATTCTAAAAGCATGAAGCCTATACTATTATCACCTCCATTATGCAGACAGAGAAGCTGAGGTGAGGCACATGGAGTTAAACAACTTATCCCAGAACTCAGTGTTTGCAAAAAACAAAACTGGAATGTAAGCCCAGACAAGCTAACCTGAGCTCCAAGCATTTTGCTTAACTCCACTGCCTCTCTACACAGAGATTATACTACTGTAATCTGTGAGTTAAGCTATGAAATCACCTCAGAGATATGCAAGATCTATCCACAGAGACAATAGTCATCTGGCCAGAGTAGGCCTTCCCTATAAACTCTTTGGAATTATTAATGGGATGACCTTAGAACGGTAGTTGGTAAACCATGGGACAAAGAAAAATGAAAGAACCAGAGAAAAAGACTAATTAGGATAATGGGCCTTTGGTTACCAGGAAAAAACACAAAGACAGTCTTGGCTGTAAACTTGGAGTGAAATAAGGGGTCCCCAGTTATCTTAGTTGAGGTATATTTCTTACTACCAACCAATTTCCTTTGCTCGGATTGTACGGTTACCAAGTAAGTGTCCTACAGGGAAATTCTGAAGAGTTAAGTATTTTGGCAATTCCAAAAAGTGGGAATTTGGGTTAAACCAGTATTTTCTGTGTTTACTTAGTATACTCTTCTAAAAATCTACTCTCAGATAATATTAAATCAGGTCTTCAAAGCATAGGACAAGATATATGTAATAATACAGAGAGTCCAGTAAACCATAGGCTACTTCACAAGGGATCTCATAGTCAGCTGGTCAGCCTTTCCTGCTAAAATGCATTTGCCTCCATATACCATTTTGCAATTTCAATATGGTGGCTCAAGATAGGGCAAAGCCACCACAAGATTATTAATGCTGAATCCTGATGTTAGACCAGAGCATTGTAAACCCTTAAAATGATCAATGCTAAAATCAAGGTGGTGAAAATAACCCTACACATGGATATTTGATGCTCCCAACATTGGCCATTGAGAAAATAGAGAAGAGAAATTAAAAATAAAGTAGAAACTGTTCCCTACTAACTGGGAGATTTTAGACACATTAACTGCCCTGAGCCTAAATTTTGTCGTATCAAACATTGTAGATTTGCTGCTTTACTCTCCAAGGGGATCTCTCTAAGGATCAAAATCCCCGAAATTCTTTTATAAACTGTATGTATAACTATAAAAACCTAAGAATTGTTGATGCGAGTCTTGAGCACAGTTATGGCTATCATTTATTTATGCAGCACTTACCACATGCCAGACCCACAATAATCCCATGGTATATGCTGTGATGTA
Source organism: Oryctolagus cuniculus (assembly GCF_051225735.1). Classification (NCBI taxonomy): domain Eukaryota; kingdom Metazoa; phylum Chordata; class Mammalia; order Lagomorpha; family Leporidae; genus Oryctolagus; species Oryctolagus cuniculus. The sequence goes on from NC_142877.1 coordinate 94,877,941, forward strand.
TCACCTGAATACTGACTATAGGACCAAGACCCTCATTTCCCTAGTACTCAGGACAATATGGCAATTGACTACTAAGAATTGAGCTTCCCTCCGGAAACTACTTTTAGCCAAAGAGAACTGCCACACCCAAGGTCGTGATCTCTTGCTGGGGGTATCCCACTTGCAATGGTGAGCTATGGGTGAGAGGAGACAAAGGCTTGGTCACCCTACCATAATATGAAACCACTCTTTGAACAGCCATCCAGCTCCGGAGCTCACTAGGGATGGGCTGAAGGCTCTAGCTCACCTGCATCACAGCCAAACTTCTCCCTCTGCCCCAGTCTGCTCCCTTGCAGTGCTGTTCCTAAGATCATTTCCCAGTGAATCTTTTTTTTTCTTTTTTCTTTTTTTTTTTTTTTTTTTTTTTTGACAGGCAGAATGGACAGTGAGAGAGAGAGACAGAGAGAAAGGTCTTCGCCGTTGGTTCACCCTCCAATGGCCGCTGCAGCAGGCGCCCTGCGGCCAGCGCACCGCGCTAATCCGAAGGCAGGAGCCATATGCTTCTCCTGGTCTCCCATGGGGTGCAGGGCCCAAGCACTTGGACCATCCTCCACTGCCTTTCCGGGCCACAGCAGAGAGCTGGCCTGGAAGAGGGGCAACTGGGACAGAATCCAGTGCCCCGACCGGGACTAGAACCTGGTGTTCCGGCGCCACAGGCGGAGGATTAGCCTATTGAGCCACGGCGCCGGCCATTTCCCAGTGAATCACCTGTACTCAAAAGCCCGTCTCAGAACCTTTTTGGAGAAGCACTGAACTTGAAACAGACACTATAGAGTATTATTATTATCCTCATTTTCAAGAGGTGACGTAAACTGCTCAAGTTCATATAGCTAGTAAATAGCAGAGTCAAGATTTGGAAACAGGCATCTAGACAATCGTTTTACTGTAACATCAGGCAAGATATTTTCTCTGAGTGAATGGACTGTTTGTGTCAGACATGCAGCTGGATTAATGGTTGGACTAGAAGAATCTGAATATTGGTTGCTATCACAACTTCAAAGGAGAGGAAGAGCTATTCTGAAAAAAAGTACCAGGACAAATTTGAGTCTCAGTATTTGGGGAATAACCAGGGACAGAAAAGATGAAAAGGAGAGAGAATGGAGGAAGAAGCAGGTCAATTTAATTGGGGGAAATAGAAAATACTCTAGCTTGTGTGATGTGATTCTTTTCTGTAATATGCCTCCTCAGATATCATCAGTAAGGTCTACCAAAATCTGGAAATGTCTGTTGTTGTAAGCCTTTACTGGGGCTACCATAACAAACTGAATGGCTTAAATAACGGAAAAAGTATTGCCATAGATCTGGAGACTTGAAATTCAAGAGTGAGGCAGGGCTGGTTTCTTCTAGCTTCTAGTGACTTGCTGACAGTCTTTGGTGTTTCTTGGTGTGTGGTAACATATCTCATCTCTGCATTCATCTTCGTGTAGCATTTTCTTCATGTCTGCTTTTATACTCAAATTTTCCCTTCTTATTAGAAGAAAAATAATACCAGATTAGGGATCCACCCATTTCAGCATAAGCTCATTTTAACTATTTACATCTGAAATGACTCTATTTCCAAATAAGGACACATTCTGATGTCTTAGGGGTGAGGATCTGACCATATGAAGTTTTAAAGTATACAATTCAATTCATAACTAATGTGGTATGGATTTCTTGTGAAAACCTGTGGTAGGGCTGAGTTTTATACTTGGATTGGAATAAAAACAGAGACCACTTACCTACCATATTATGTGTACAACAGGACTATGAGAACAAAGTGTGGACTGGACTAGAGATTTCTCAAATTATGGAATTAGAGTTAGTGGCAACCTACACAGGTCTCTGGGATGGAAGATAACTAAAATCTAGATGACAGTGTCTTCAAAGGAAGTAAAGGTGAGGGATACTATTCATTGCTTCCTCTTGATTATCATAAACTCTTATAGATTTTATAAACTCTCTTAGATTTTTATAGAAAATCTTATAGATTATCATTAACTCTTATAGATTCTAAATCTATCTCCCCAAAAAGGTTACCTTCTCCTGTAAATCTTCAGACCCAGTATGAGAGAATGTTTCTACCATTTATTTTAAAGTGCTTTAGTATATCTAGTGCACAGGGAAGCATCCTATAGGAGATTGTTTCCTAGAGGATTTCTGCAAAGGAGTTCACAATACCTAAACTGCTTGTGAACAATTTTTGATGATGTCTGTTATGGCTACACTGATCCATATCATTTTTCCTGATCTGACTTAAAGAAAGTCAGAAAGTACAAGAAATAGAGTAGTATATAATAGGGACATTTCCGGCTCCAATGGCATTAGCTAAAAATCCAGCTCTATTATTTACTAGCTGTGTGACTTTAGTCAACTTATTTCACCCTTCTGTGGCTCAGTTCCCTTTTCTGTAACAGGAGGATAATAATAGACCCCATCTGAACAGAAATTTATTGGAATTAAATGAGTTCAACCAAGTAAAACTCTGAATGTTGGTTCTCAGGGACTAAGGTCTCAATAAATGTCAGCAATTATTGCCACAATAGCAACCATCTTTCCCCTAACAAACATAATGCAACTAATACAGTTATAAGATATAGTTAAAGGGGCTGGCATTGTGGCAAAGCAGGTAAAGCTGCTGCCAGCAGTGCCGGCATCCCATATGGGCACCAGTTTGAGTCCTGGCTATTCTGCTTCTGATCCAGCTCCCTACTAATGGTCTGGGAAAGCAGCAGAAGGTGGCCCAAGTCCTTGGTCCCCTGCTATCCACGTGGGAGACTCTGAAGTAGCTCCTGGCTCCTGGCTTCAGTCTGGCCCTGCCCTGGACATTGCAATCATTTGGGGAGTGAACCAGCAAATGGAAGATTCTCTCTTTCTCCCTCTCTCCCTCCCCCACTCCATGCCTTTCAAATAAATGAAAATAAATATCTTTAAAAAGATATAGTCAAAATAAGTACAGCATTTAAATTAAGTAGATCAGAGGAAGTGCTTGCAAGACTCATTCTAATCAGTGAATGAAGATTAAATCATTGATCAGGAGCCAAACAATATTCACCAGATATTTAAACCATAGCACATATTTCAGAAAGAAATTTCCTAAATCCACTATCTATATCGTCAGCTGAGGCATCTGTATATTCACAGATAAGAATTCTAACTCTGATTATAACAATTTCATTATATTTTTGGTCCATTATTTGATTATCATCAAATAGAGTCCAGTGGTTTAAGAATATAAAATATCAGTCAAGGTGCAACCTCAAAGTAAACACTATATTTTTATCATTTTAAAATCTCTATCTTGAGGATAAAAATAATGACACTCTCATAGGTCATAGCTACTATGGAAATAATTGGAGGGCCAGTGCTCTGGCAGAGCAGGTTAAAGCCTCTGTCTGCAGTTCTGTCATCCCATATGAGCCCTGGTTCAAGTCCTGACCGCTCCACTTCCAATCCAGCTCTCTGCTAGACCTGGGAAAGCAGTAGAAGATGACACAAGTCCTTGGGCACCTGCACCCACGTGGGAGACCTAGAAGAAGCCCTAGTATCCTGGGTTCAAAATGGCCCAGCTCCAGCCATTGCAGCCATTTGGGGAGTGAACCAGCAGATGGAAGACCTCTCTTTCTCTCTCTCTCTCTCTCCCTCCCTCTCTCTCTGCCTCTGCCTCTCCATAACTCTGCCTTTCAAATAAATAAATAAATCTTTAAAAAAAGAGAAAGAAAATAATTGGGACAAATAACAATATTGTAATATTGGCTGAGTTTCTACTAATATTAAATCCAAGTATCTGATTTGATAACCAAGTTTCTTTCTTAAAGAAAACTATCATCATAGGGATCCTATCTTAGCAAAACCTATCTGAAATCTTGGCTTTTAAGATTCCACCATTAATGGGCCAGTGTTGCAGTACAGTGGGTTAAGCTGCCACCTTCAATGTCAACATTCCATATGAGTGTTGGTTCAAGTCCCAGCTACTCCACTTCCAACGCAGCTCCCAGATAATGTGCCTGGGAAAGCAGCAGAAGATGACCCAAGTGTTTGGGTTCCTGCCCTCCACATGGCATTCCAGGCTCCTGGCATTGGCATGGCCTGGCCTAGCTGTGGCTACTATTTGAGGGGTGAATCAGCAGACGGAAGATCTATTTGTCTTTCTCTCCCCCTCTGCCTCTGTAACTCTGTCTTTCAAATAAATAAATAAATCTTTTAAAGAACATTCCACCATTGAGAAGAAAGCAGAGGTTCCTTACTTTTTAAAAATGAGAAAACAAAAATACATTTTTCAGAACACTATTGAAAAATCAAAAAGGTAATTTAAATAAAAAAAATCTAAAATTGTAAAATGCATATAGCAGCTGTTATACTTACAAAGGGAGTTGTGAACTTTTCAATAAATATTAGATATTACTATGAGAATTTTAAAATAAAATAAGTATCATGTTTGAGAGAAGTGACATTTTTATGCCACTTAATATTTTATGGGGCATTGTAATATTTATTATATCTGTTCATTCTCATGACCATCTTTGAAGGAAGGAAGGCAGTTATGGTTGTATCTCTTGACCCAGCATAAGACTGAAGCACAGATAACATACATACATGGCAAAACCAGGATTAGAACATTCATTCTCTTTTCTGATCTCAGACCCTGGCTGTCTTTCATACTTGTTTTGGAAAAGGAATACACATATATTCTCTAAACTTAGCAATCCCTCCCTTCATTGTGCACATCTTTCTGTTATCATTAAAATAACAACAATATGAGTGGACAATTCCTCCTGGTATAAACTACAAGCATCTTGAAGACAAGGAAGAAGTAATAGAACATGTGCCACTCACACAGTTTCTTGCTTTCAATCTTCCAGGGAGAATGAAAACTAGAACTGTTTATCTGAGTTAAAATTCTGTGCACAGAAAGATACCATATCATTTAGCCATGCCATAGGACAGAGCACCGCCACAACCAAGTGGCTTTACCAAGCACTTATCATTACTCAAAGTGTGTATGCAAGCTGGACAGCTGTGGTCTCAGATGAGTTTGCTCATGCATCTGTGAACAGCTGTGTATTGGGTAAGCATTTCCATTGCTTTCAGTTGGACTTTCACACATAACTGTGGGATGACTAGCTATAGACTGATTTAAGCTGGCTTCAGGTAGAACAAATGGTTGCTTCTTATGATTCTTTATCCTCCAGGAGGTGACCCTGGGCTTGTTGCTATTCAGTGGCAGGGGTTGAGGGAAGAAATTAAAGTAGGCAACTCCCCTTGAAGACTCGACTTAGACCTAGTCTGTTGTTCCTTCCACAGCATTTTGTTGATCAAAGCAAGTCACAAGACCAACAAACAATGAAGTTATGATAAACTGAAAGGAAATGGATGGATATAGGCAGAGTTGGAGACTTGGGGCCATCATTGTAAGTGTTAGAACTGAAGCCATTAACATCATCATATAGAGGAGGGAAACCTAGCATATTAACACACATACTATACATTTGCAGAAATTGGTTGGTTGTTACCTTGCAGCATATTAATCAGGCAAGGGATTTAGTAATAAATTCTAATAATTTTTTCATCTTTTTAGTCCCAGCACTTAGCATTGAATCAGGCAAATTGTTTGTATTCCACATGCACAAAAAATTAATAAGGATAAAATAAATGATGATGGGAAAATGACTGTGCTAGAAATTGGAAATTAGCTGAAGCACAATTTAGTTATGGCCAATTACCAGTGCAACTTTTGAAGGGAGGGATCCAGCTTCCCTGGGATTTCAAGAGACAGAGTTAGAATGGGCATGCTCTAACTTTTTTATTTCTCTAATTTTAAAACATTAAAGCTGTAAGAACTCTTTTTTTTTTTTTTTTTTTTTTTTTGACAGGCAGAGTGGACAGTGAGAGAGAGACAGAGAGAAAGGTCTTCCTTTGCCGTTGGTTCACCCTCCAATGGCCGGCCGCGGCCGGCGCGCTGCGGCCGGCGCACCGCGCTCATCCGATGGCAGGAGCCAGGAGCCAGGTGCTTTTCCTGGTCTCCCATGGGGTGCAGGGCCCAAGCACCTGGGCCATCCTCCACTGCACTCCCTGGCCACAGCAGAGGGCTGGCCTGGAAGAGGGGCAACCGGGACAGAATCCGGCGCCCCGACCGGGACTAGAACCCGGTGTGCCGGCGCCGCTAGGCGGAGGATTAGCCTAGTGAGCCGCGGCGCCGGCCCTAAAGCTGTAAGAACTCTTAAGGATAGTGTTGTGGTGTAGTAGGCAAGGCTGCCATCTGCAGTGCCAGCATCCCATGTGGGACCTGTTTGTGTCCCAGCTGCTCCGCTTCTGATCCAGTTCGCCACTAATGACCTGGGAAAAGCAGTGAAGTATGGCCCAAGTAGTTGGGTCCCTGTCAACCACATGGGAGACTTGGATGAAGCTTCTGGTTCCTGGCTTCCGCCTGGCCTTGCCCTGGCCATTGCAGCCAACTGAGGTATTCAGTAGCAGATGGAAGAGCTCTCTCTACTCCTATCTCTTCATCTCTCTGTAACTAGCTTTCAAATAAAGAAATATTTTTAAAAAACTGTAAGAACTCTAGAAATTAGTTATATGCAACCCATTCATCATATAAGTAAATAAGTGGGGAAACTGAAGCTTGAAAAGCTAATCACCTCTTTCAGGCACAGATGATTAATGTTAGAGACCAGCGCTCAGAGCTTGTGACCCCTAGACTATGCTTCTATATGTCACTGTAGCACATTGCTCCTAGAGTATACTCCACTGTCCAGCAGCATCAATATCTTCTGGGAACTAGAGAGAAATGCCAAATCTCAGACCCTATTCCAGACCTAGTACATAAGAATCTGGATTTTTAGCGATGTCACCAGCTAATTCATATGGATTAAAGTTGAAGAAGCTCTAGGCTTCTTACTAAATATTTAAAATGTAAAACTGATTTGTTTAGATAGTTTGTTTTCTTTGGATAATTTAAACTGAGACCCTTATGCACCTATAGCTAATGCATTCAATGAATAGTTTCTGAGTACTTGAGTAGGAGGCGCTATAGAAATATAAAGAATGGGGTCTTGCTCTTCTGGGGCGCGCAGGCCACATGGGAATCAAAGCCTCTTTCCCTGTTCCCACACCCTCCTCTCTCCCTCTGTGCCATCTGTTTGCCCCTCCCTTTCCCAACCTCCATCACTACCCATCTTAATGGTTCTGTGACTTGGATCTTATTGCTGAAGTTGTTGATTTAAGAGTGAAGTATTTCACTCATTTGAAATTCCAATTTCAGAATAGTGATTTCAAATGTTGGAAAAAATCTGATTTGGCTCACTTCCAAGCAGCTTATATTATAATATCAGCATGACCCTAAAACTGTATAAAGAATAAAGCACTCAAAACACTTTGGGGGAATTCCATATGAATACGGTACAGGTTAATTATGCACTTGAGTTTTCTTCTTTTCCAAATGCATTATTTTTACTAAAAAGATAAGAGGTTGGGAAGCTGAGATGCTGGAACAAAAATACAAAGAGATTGTATTTTTATTCAAATATTTAGGCCCAGAACATCCATATCTATAATGAGGCATATATTTTTTTCATTAAGGAGAACAGGAAATTTTTTTCAAAATGAACAGATCGATTTCATTCAAAAATTTAGTATGAAGGAGAACATTAAACAGAAATCCAGTAACTTAATTATTTTCTGATGAGTAATGCAGGATGAAACCTTTGCATTAAGCAACTGGATCACAAGTCATGGTTACATGATGCTTCCTAATCCCTCTGAGGCTCCTATGCCTGGCATTTCAAATTCCAGTGTTTGAAAGTATTACGCCTTTTTTCTTCACACTCCCTCATAGTTCTGAAAAGCTCTGATCTCATTTCATTCTTCTTTCCTGCCCTTGTATTCTCCCTCTTCAAAGATAGTCCATGATGATTCCACTTTTCAAAATCAAGACTGCTTGAACTTTAGCTGAGAGTAATGAAATTTCAATCTTGTGCACAATGGCAACGACATCCCTTTTCTACTCTCTTGGTATTGTCAGAATAGCAATTGCCCAGCATGAACAATAGAACTACTTTTCAGGTCTAAGGGATTGGCTGTTGCTGAACAGCAGTGCATAGAAATAATCCTTGGCAATCCCATGGGTGACATTTCTCATTCCTTATCACCCATGCTGCACACAGCCGGAACTTGATAAGACACCCAGAAAGAAGATAAGGGCTGCTATCAAGCTGTCTAGGTAGAAATAATAATAACAATCTGTTTATGGAAACGCAGCTGTCCTATTGTTTTGGATTTCATGAAATCCCAGAGTCAGATCCTCTCTCCCATGCCAGCCCCGACCCAGTTCCTTATGCCAAGCCAATCACTTTGGGGCTCGAATGATGCACATTTTTGTTTCATGATCTTTTGATACAATAGACAAGGATGCATGGAAATATCCTGTAATCACATTCAGTCACAGGATTCACTGAAAAGACTAGAGCAGGAGCATTTTCTAAGAAGATTTGGAGGCTCGGAGGACTTTGTAATGAATACAGGAAAGCCCAGCATTTATTTTTAAAACATGCATAAAATCCAGAATTACTGCAAATGAATGGTACAGTAATTTCAGCCTGAAAAATCTTAACCTCCAAAATTTCAGATATGTCTCAACTTCTCAGAGTAAATCCCCAAAGAAGTGTGATACTGCAGTTGCCAGCAATCTATGGTCCCTGTTTTTCAGTTGTCCTGAGTTGAATAGCCACAGTCTTAGCAGCATCCCAACAGTAACACTGTTCTCTTTTGCTTTCAGACCTCCCTTCACTGACTAAGTGGTCACTGTATTTAGCAGTGTCAGTAGAGAGCATCCCTTTCATCTCTGTCATCTTCACACAGGAACAGTTGGGGACGCAACTTTTCTTCCTTTATCTGTCCCCCATCCCTGGGGAAAGAACTAGAACAAACAATTGAGATGGGTACAAACAATTGAGGAGGACCAAACAAATCAGTTCCTTTTTCCCTCTACATAATGCTAAACCATGGCCAAAACTTGCATTTTCGCTTACAGAGAAGGACACCTCATCCCTGAAATGGTTATCCGTAAGGGCTCACCAATGCAGTGGGCAGGGGATGGGAGCAGACTCTTTCCTGCAGCCTCCCTGGAAGTCATCATCACTTCCTTTGTGCCCCTTTTAGTAAGGCATGGCAGTGGCCAAATAAAATAAAAAGGAAAAAAGTACGTGCATGGTAAATGACAAAACAACCTTGAATAATGTCCCACTGACTAGTTCCTCCATCTCTGTCAGCCAGATGTCTCTCTGTCTCTCAGTGCACAACAAAGGCACAACTGGATGAAAGGTTTTCCACACTCTCTTTCCCTACCCCTCACCTCCTCTTTCTCTCTGCTGAATGAATGCTCCACTCTGTGGAAGCAAAGCCCAGGTGCTGGGGCCTTCCTCTATCTTCCATCACCCAGCAAAATTAGTTAATTGTGCTATTTTGCATATAGATATATTACAGCCTTTTTCATTCTGCATCATATGCCTTTCTCACCAACCAGAATGTGAATTCCAAGAAGGGAGGAACATGTCTTTTTATTTTTTTATTCATCTTTGGGAAGGCGATTTATGAAAGTCAGTAAGGAAATGAGTTTTGTGTCAGACATATCTGGACATGAATCGTAGCTCTGACATTAACTGTGTGCCCTTGAATTTTCTGGTACTCCACTTACTAATATATAAAATTGGAGCTAATCCATAAAGTTTTACAAAGGATTAAAGTAGGTACATATAAATTATTTAGCATAATGCAAAAAACTCTGAATATATAAAATTATGATTATAATTAACTTGGTTTCCCCAGACAGCCATGGTAGAATGTCTCTAAATATACAGTAAAGAGTAAAGCGAATGTGAAAATGAAATGTGCTGATATACATGCAGTATAGGTACTGTATGTGTACCTAATGACAATCTAATACACATACGATCATCTTTCCACTATAAATCGCATTGCTTTCTATTCATCTGAGCTCTCAAAACGGAACACAGTCTGTCCATCTACAGGCAGCAGATAAGAGAGAGGAAGAAACAAGACACAAGAGGGTCTGTGGGGATTCTTTATTGCAGGGGCTTTACTGGAAGGGGTGGCCTCAAGGAATCCTCAAGTTGTCCTCTCTGAGTGCCATGTCTGCACTTCTCTTCGGACACTGAGGCAAAAACATAGATCTGGGTGGGGAAAGTGGCAAAACCAATGCATTTCTCATCCACAAGCAGCAGTGTATTTCCCAACCACAACCTACAATGGGAAAAGCAGAGGTGACCAAATCTGTGCCCACTTGCCAGAATGAGTCCTGGCAGACTTCAGGAAACAAGGAGATGTGACCTTGAATTTGCACTTCCTTCTCCCAACAGTCCTTGCTTTGCACAAGTGATTATAAATCACCTGGTCTCACACTATGACTGACTATAAAATCCTGGAAATGTCTGGATTCAGAGTTGGCTTTTCCCCCCATAAGACAGCAAAGGGGTTAATGTCTGGCCAGTAATCAAAGTCTGGCAGCTCCTACCCCAAACATAATGGGCATTGTTGTTCCTGAGAGTTTGTCTGTTTTTTCTGGCAGGCTTTGCTGTTTGGAACCAATTCTAAAACAGAAAAGGAAAGAGTCGGAGTCTGCTTTCTTTTTTTCTTAAATGCACACAAGCAGCAAAACATAAGGCTGGTCATGGAACTGTTGTTTCATTAGGTTTCCAGGAAAGTTGTTGGCTTAGCATTGAGAGAAGATGACTTATTGACTTAAAATGCACTTACTTCAAAAGGGAATTTCACTTATACATGTATGTGAGGCACATAATAGCCTAAGGTGGCTGCCTTCTCCCAGAAATGAAGCAACACATTACAACTGTATTAGAGGATAAGTGAGCTGTGGCTGGCCCATTCATCTGCATAGAAAATTCATTTGCTTCATGTTATTAATGTGTTTGCTCATCAACCTTCCCAGGTCACTTGCAATCTAAGGACGGGTTTGTCACTCCCACCTGATGGGCCCCCAGATGTTTCTATCTGAATCCAGATGAATATGTCCCAGTACAACAAAATCCTATTATAAAACACCAGATTCTATTCCAATGGAAAAGGCCAGAATTGTTTTTTTTAATTCATAATCTGTCATGAACCAATAATTTTGTATAAGCTAAAATCATGTGTTTGGATCTCAATGGAACATTAAATTGTACAGAAATTTCTAAATGCTTAACTCCTCGTTTCTGTACTTGCCTTGTCATGGACCAATAACAAGTAGTTTGTGGATCAAATTGGCACATGGGCCATACTCAGCTGAACCTTGTCCTTAGGAATATTGCTGGTAGACCATATACTAGAGAAGTGGTCATAATTTTTCTATAAAGGGTCAGAGATTAAATGTTTCAGGCTTTGCAAACAATACATTCTCATGTCACTATCCAATTCTGCTGCGAATCCAGGAAGGCGTAAACAAGAAGAAAATGAATGTATTGCATTCAATAAAACTATTTTTTATAAAAACAGGCATGAGCTAGATTTGGCACACAAGTTGTAGTTCACCAGCCTCCTGATAACGATGTTGATGATGATAGCTAATATTTACTGACCAGCTACTGTGTATCCAGCCTTTTCCATTTTCCTTCCATACCCATGGGTTAGGTAACATTGTTTTGAGTTTATAGATAATGCAAATGTGATATAAAAAAATTAAAAATTATTCCAGTGCATCCTAAAAGCAGGTGTATGACCTAGGATCCAAAATATAGTTCCTGGGTTCAGACTCTCCCACATGTACAAAGTGAAGGAGGCATCATTTTACCATGAGCAAACAACTTAAAATTTTAGTGTCATCTTGATCATCTTCTTCCCTTTCTCATTTCCCTTCCCATAATTCACCTCACCAAGATCTTCGTGAACAATCACGTTTTGGGACCTACACTGATATAATCTACAACAAACTCACTCATCCCGATTTTCATGTAATCAACAAATATGTGTTGCATGCTTATTCTGTATTAGACTCTGGTCTACACAATGGGGCTATAGCAGTGAACACAACACACAAGCTCCTACACTTAAAAGGCTTATGTTCTAGTAATGGGAGGTAAACAATAGTCAAAGAAATGTGTGTTGTATTGGGTATGGAGGGATAAGGGTTTGAAGAAAAATAAAGCAGAGTAAATGAACAAAGAGTGACAAGGTGGTTTTCTTTATCTCTAAACAAACTAAGATATGTAAACTACAAATAGAGCTCTAATGTCAAATTAAGTTACTAGCTCTAAACATCATATATTTGTAGTATGTCTTGTGCCAAATCGTTGCAGTTATCTTCCTCATCACTGTGCAAAAAAGCACACTAAGGAAGAAACTAGCTCATTTGTCTATGCTGCAAGTATTTATTGGGTGCCTGCTTTTTGCCAGGTGCTGTTTTTAGAATGGGGAATTCAACAGTGAGCAAAATCAACAAAGATGCTCACTTTTATGAGCTCTCATTATGGCCAAGGCAGTCAGAGAATAAACAATTAAAAAAAAAAATGACACACACATTAGAAGGTTATAAGTACAACACAGAAAAGGCACAGCATGATAAATATATTTGGAGCATAAAGGAGAACTTCAAAAACTTTCTAGGAAAATTAGAATTAAAAGACAAGTTTAATTTAGTGTTAAAAGCAAATTTGAAAACTATGAATAGTTTTTTCACAAATCACATTTTCCACCAACTTTTTGAAGACCCCTGGTATAGGAAAGGGCATGTAATTTAAAATAAACGAGCCATTTTCCCTCAATGGGGTAGCATGCAACTGAAACATCTATTTGAACTTCAAGTCTTAGTTTTCAGGTCCAGTCATTACTACAGCCAGCATGTCATCCACTAAAGGAAAACACAGGATGTTTTGCATTGAGTGTTCTATTTAAGTCCATAGAAAGAAATGTTATTCTTTCAAAGTCATGTTTGCCCTTCCCTTTCCCTTGCTTCAGAGAAAATACTGAGGGGCTGGCAGCTGAAACAATGTAGAGATGAGAGAAGAGAAAGGAAGGAAAAACCAAAGGCCAGCATGCACGCCAGGTGACTGTTTTAACAAGGATGTGACTGTGGCCCACCCTCTTGGGTCCCAGTACAGCCTTGCAAAGGAACCTGCAACAGCGTAACAGGCAGACTCAGAATTTCCCATTAATTTTGGTGTTTTGCTTTTTTTCAGAAAGCAATGAAATGTTGTTATAGATTTGAATTTTAATCAGATATAACATGGGAAATGGGTGTTTTTCTGCAAGTGTGAAATATTTCTAGGCTTTTAGGAAAATGTCATTCGCATAAAAGCCAACTAATGCTTTACATATAAAGTTGCCATTCTGCATTGGTTTTGCAGGAAAGAGGAATATATAATGATAAAAATAAAACATTACTGCAAGGTTTCTTACTTTCTAGTGAATGTTAATCATTTTTGAGGGTTTTTATGTTATTCTTACAAAGAAGGACACTTACAAGCTTAAGGAAAGAATTACGGGGTTTTAGTTATACATCATGAGACAAAATCGAAATCTGTTTATTGATAATAATATTAATTTAAGAAATCCCAACAAATTATTAAAAATATTACGCAGCTTTAGTGCTAGGAATACCAATAGCTGTAAGTCTGCCTGAAACCAAAAGGAGTTCAAACTCTTTTGCTTTCTTGAAAAGGATGTACTTGTAACTACCACATGCTACTACCTCCAATAATAACAGTGTCGTCTCTGACTCGTGTCAATAGCTATTCTATATCAAACATTTTCCTAAGTGTTTTATAGAATGTCCTTCAGCCAATAATTACCATAGCTATGTGAAAGACATTATTCCCATTTTACAAATAAGACTGGCTCAGAGATGGGAAGCAACTTGCCCAAGGATACAAAAAGTGAAGCATGATTCATATGCATATCTCTGATTCTAAAACCAGCACTCTATCCTATACTTTCTTTCCTCTTATTTTTCCTATATATCTTTTTCATTTCATGAATGTCTTCAAGTAGCATGCACTTCTTTTAACACTAAAAGTTCTTTTATGGAATGTAACTGTTATATATTCACTATGCCTAGTTGATTTGCCCATATATTTATTCTATAAACCTCAGAATAAAGCCCTCTGGGTACTATGAAGCAGGCTGGATCCTGGGAGTCTCTTTTGCCTTCCTTGGACAAATCAAGCTTTTGGTGCAGCCAAGCCTATCTAACAATCCATTGGTCAAACAGCAGATAGATGCTCCTCTCCCCCTCGTCCTCAATCCACTACCTAACCGTCCCTCTGAGGACTCTCTGAAGGCCACTGAAAGTCAGAAAGACAATGTCAGAGCCAGCAGTGAGTGGAAGTTAGGAGATTAAGGACAAGAATTCCCCGGGCATCCTTCATTTAAGTCTTATGAAGCCAAATCTTTGACTGACTGTGTCTGGAGGATAGGCCTTTTCTGCAAGCTCAATATTTTCCATCTGTGCATATAATTTGATGTCTAAACACACAATCCTATTATTAAATATCCAGAGTAATAAAACAAATATAATGGAGGGAAGGACAATTATTTATTCTATTAAAGGATGTTTTTGCATTAAAATATAAATCTCTGTTGCATGTGTTTGCAAAAGTGACCACAGGCAGACTGGGAAACCAAGCATGCTATGGCAAAAGGGAAGGGAAATGTGTACAATGGAGGGGATGGGGATGGCCCAAGAAGGAATTCTGATAGGTCCCTGTCAAAACCACTGATGCAAACATCTTACATGAATTTCCATTTGTATAAACTAAATGTGCTCATTTTTTAAAATCATATACATCATACATAGAAAGGAGTATTTGCATCAATGAAAGAGGAAATTGGTCTATCAGAGTCCAGTTTGATAAAAATCAGAAACACATGGAGAGATTCAAAACTTACATGATTAAAAAAAAACTTAGATGATTTAGGCATTGCAGCTGAAAATTCTGATTCAGTGGATTTGGGGGGAATCTAAGTATCATCATTTTAAGAAGATTCCCTCCAGCAACTCCCAACCACCACACACATACATACACACATCTGCATGATTCTGAAACATGCCTAATTCTGAAAACCATTGTGTTAGTTCATTTTGAGGAAACAAAATCACAGGAAAATCTGGAGGCAAGCAATCATTTCTGACTTTTTCAAGATGCTAAATGGAAGGGCATGTCCAAACTTTATAAATAGAACCTGAAGGCTACAGATTCTTAATATAGTTCAATGGGATTATAAAATGTATTTGATTTAAAACGTGGCCGGCGCTGCGGCTCAATAGGCTAATCCTCTGCCTTGCGGCGCCGGCACACCAGGTTCTAGTCCCAGTCAGGGCGCTGGATTCTGTCCCTCTTCCAGGCCAGCTCTCTGCTGTGGCCAGGGAGTGCAGTGGAGGATGGCCCAAATGCTTGGGCCCCGCACCCCATGGGAGACCAGGAGAAGCGCCTGGCTCCTGCCACCGGATCAGCATGGTGCGCCGGCCGCAGTGCACCGGCCACGGCGGCCATTGGAGGGTGAACCAATGGCAAAGGAAGACCTTTCTCTCTGTCTCTCTCTCTCACTGTCCACTCTGCCTGTCAAAAAAAAAAAAAAAAAAAAAAAAAAAGAGTAAAACTAAAAGAGGTGAGGCTGCCGTTGCAGCACAGTGAGTTAAGCCACCACTTGCACACCAGCACATGTTCTAGTCCTCGATGCTTAGCTTCCAAACCAGCCCAGTTTTCATGCGCGTGGGAAAGCAGCACATGATGGTCCAAGTACTTGGGCACCTACCACCTACACAGGGGACCCAGAAGAGTTCCAGTTTTCTGGCTTTGGCCTGACCTAGCCCTAGACATTGTGGTCATTTGGGGAGTGAAGCAGAGAATGGAAGATCTCTTTCTCTCTTAAATTAAATTAGATTAAAGGAGCTGCTGGAATTCATCTCTTGATATCATCTCACTTACATAACCTTGGCCCTATTCTTGCACTATCTTACCCATTCTTCTTATTTCTATTATCATAATTTCTGATACAGAATTTTAGATGCAGATCAACAGATGCTTCTAAGAAAAAAAAGAAAGCATTAACCTTCTCTGTGCTTGTTAAACAACGTGCTCATATTCATTATATAAGCTCTGGCTTCCATAGACTTAAACAACACATGTTTATTTCTCAGAGTTCTACAAGAAGACCAAGAGCAAGGTGTCAGGGCTCTTCCTGGCTTGCCGGCAGCTGCCTTCTTACTGCATTGCTGTGTGAAAGGGGCTTTTTTCATCTCATTTTAAGGACCCAAATTCCATAACTGGGCCCTACTCTTATGATTTCATCTAAATTAGATTTCATCTAAATTTAGATTTCATCTAAATTATCTCCCAAAGGCATCACTTCCTAATACCATCACTTTGGGGATCATGGATTCAACATATGGGCTCGAGGATATTCATTCAACCCATAACAGGCACAGCTCTACAGAGGGAAGGCCATAAGACTAGCCTACACACTGCTGTGTCAGGCCATTCGTTTTTTCCCCTCAAATGAGACTTTCCAAGTAAGAATGCCAACTTATTTGGGAGAATGTGAATAAATTGTATTTTTTATAAAAAAAAAAGATACAGATACTAGTTTCCACTAAATCAGTAATCAAATATTTTTAAGAATAGAATAACAATGAAAAATGAAATAGAAGAATCCAGAGCTATTTATTGGGTGACAAGTGCTTGGTTAGTGACATCAGCTGTTGAAAATGAAGCAGTAAAGATTGAATGAAAATGTCCAAACACCTCTTAATTCTGTAATTCCACCCATGCATTACCCACTGTACTTCTTATAACCATCATTTGGAAAACATAAATTCTTTCCTATTTCATTTCTTTTTCTTGATTCAGACATCTCATAGTACGTATTTTGTAAAAGTGCTCTACAGGCTGGTAAGCTTGAAACATATTTCTGTTTAGACATGTCAAGGAAAGGATCATTTTATTCCCCTCTCATATTTCCATTAGTTAACACTTGAAAAAGTGTTGAAGCAGCGTATGTTCTGTCATTTTATTATCTGGTTACTCCCCTCCAGCCATCACTGGGAAGATTTGAGCCCAGACACACTATCAGATCTGTGCTCTTGGAAATAAGGAGTTTGTGCAGTGAATAGCAGTTACATTCTAATTATATTAATTCAGACTGCAATTTCTTTGAAATATAAAGGACCTGCTGTCGGGGCGGTGTGGACAATGGAGGCTGAACATGTCAGCGACATGACAAATTCCTCGAATGGAGTGCCAGATGTATTGTTGCCCAGGACTCTCTCCTGAAAGCAAATTCAGTACGCATTATCAGTGTCAACTCTGGAGTAAGGAATTGGTTCAATTGTTATCTTTCCAAGCTGCAGGTACATCTGCCAGAAGAGTATGCCAACAGATAAATTGGTAATTAAAATCATTTCTGTGGCTGAAAGGAGTGATTCAGAAACTGTTCCCCTTTTCCTTCTTTCTTTTCCTATGTAGGGAAAAATTTACTTCAGGGCATGCTGCTACGGATTTGCCACGGGCAACACTAAATTGTGTGATTCACTAGTGCCTTCCTATCCACTTCAGTACTTCACCTTTACTGAGATTCTTCTTTCGAGCTTTTTTTTTTTTTTACAGAATTTTAAAGTGCTGTTCTTTGCTAGTACTGAATCTTCCTTTGTCTTGTAAAAGTTCTAAGCTATATCTAACATGAGTCAAATAAACTTAAGAATATCACTCAATTAGAAACGGTGACTTGATCAGCCCTCACCCTGACTGTTGATGAGCAGCTTAATATGTTATCTCTCTTAGTATTTTTTTTTGTTTGTTCTACTTAATACTTTTGGTTGAATACTGTAATCAATACACAATTCTTCTTAAGTGCTGAAACTTAACTGAAAAGTGATCGCTGTTAAATATAAGAGTGGGAATAAGAGAGGGAAGAGATGTGCAATTCGGAACATGCTCAAGTTGACTTACCTCAAACGGTAGAGTTAGAAACATACCAGGGGATTCCAATTCAATCCCATCGAGGTGGCATGTACCAATACCATCTCACTAGTCCCAGTGATCAATTTCTGTTCACAATTGATCATAATGATAGGACTAAGAACCAAAGGGATCACATAAACAAGAAGAGTGTCTGCAAATACTAGCTGATAGAATCAAAAAGGGAGAGAATGATCCAACATGGGAAGTGAGATACACAGCAGACCCATAGAATGGCAGATGTCCTAAATAGCACTCTGGCCTCAGAATCAGCCCTTAAGGCATGCAGATCCAGCTGAAATGCCCATCAGAGTATTTCAGGCATGGAAAGCCAAGACACTCTGGGGGAAAAAAAAAAACCTAAATGAAAGATCTCTGTGAGTGAGATCCCAGTGGAAAGAATGGGTCATCAAAGAAGGAGGTACCTTTCTCTGAAGGGAGGAGAGAACTTCCACTTTGACCATGGCATTGTCTAAATATGATCAGAGTCGGTGAACTCAAAAGGCTTCCATAGCCTTGGCGACTCATGACTGGAGCCTAGGGAGATTACTGATGCCATAAACAAGAGTGTCAATTTGTTAAGTCAACAACAGGAGTCACTGTGCACTTACTCCTCATGTAGGATCTTTGTTCTTAGTGTGCTGTACATGGAGATTTAATGCTATAACTAATACTCAAACAGTATTTTTCACTTTATGTTTCTGTGTGGGAGCAAACTTGAAATCTTTACTTAATGTATGCTAAACTGATCTTCTGTATATAAAGAGAATCGAAAATGAATCTTGATGTGAATGGAAGGGGAGAGGGAGTGGATAAGGGGAGGGTTGCGGGTTGGAGGGACGTTATGGGGGGGAAGCCATTGTAATCTATAAGCTGTACTTTGGAAATTATATTCATTAAATAAAAGTTAAAAAAAAAGAATATCACTCAATTAAAAAAATGTATATGGAATCCTTCCCCAATGCCAGAATACATATTTTATTAGAATAAATAATAAAAATGATAGAGATAAAATAATAATAAAACTGATAATACACCACCCTATACTATGAAACAGTTCAGTACTTGTCTATAGTAGATAATAAATGTAATTTTTATCCTTCTATTTTATGTCTAGAAAGACACTTCACACATATTTACACCACATCATCATCATCATCATGCCATTTAACAATGAGAAAATCAATTCTACATACTGAGCACTCAACATGAACAATTTAAGCATTTTGTATGTGTTCATGGTCAGTCGATTGGTGCAGCAGCTTCAGTCACCCCTTGGGACGCATCCATGGCATCCCATTACTGGAGTGTCTAGTTTTGGTCCCTGCTACTCTGCTTCCCCCTTTAACTCCCGGTAAATGCACATCCTGGGAGGCAGCAGGTGATAACTTAAGTGCTTGGGTCCCTGCCACCCACATGAGAGACCTCGATTAAGTTCCAGTCTTTGGCCTGGCCCAGCCACAGCTGTTGTGAGCATCTGGTGAATGAGCCGATGAAAGAAGATCTCTTCCTCTTTCCTTACCTTTCCAATAAAATGGAAAAAATTAAATTAAAAAATTATGGGTTTATTTATTTTATTCTTGCAAAATGTTGCTGTTTTATCCTGATTGTGCAGTTGGGGGGCTGAGGCACAGCATAACCACTTGTATATGTTGCAACAACTGGAAAGAATCAGAACTGGAGATGTGGCCCAAGCAGTCTGGGACTCAAACTCCCCAATAATCTCACAGGACACCATATAAAGTCGATGGCACAACAGCTTAGTAATTAATTGTCTATCTTTTAATACTGACTTACTCTTTCTTTTCCTTTTTCCCTTGTTTTCATCTTCCTTCTTCATGCTGGCTATCCTGTCTATATAAATAGCTGCCTTTTTGTATTTTTTTAGCAACAAAGTTAGGTTTTCTACCATCCTCAGAGACTCAGAAGAATCCTTATAAAAACCAATAAATAATAACGAGTATTTTAAGAGAAAATTTTAACTGCCTTAAGAATTACTCTCTTGAATCAAGATAGCAAAAATAATGTAGATTATTAAATGTTGATCATCACAAAAGTTTACCAGCAAGTTGTGAGCATACATATGTGTGTTTACATACAGGGGCACTTCAAAAAGTACCTGGAAAAACAGAATTGAAAAATAAGTCTGGGGCCGGTGCTGTGGCGCAGTAAGTTAATCCTCTGCCTGTGACACCCGCATTCCATATGGGTGCCGGTTCAAGTCCCAGCTGCTCCTCTTCTGATCAAGCTCTCTGCTATGGTCTGGGAAAGCAGTAGAAGATGGCCCAAGCACTTGGGCCCCTGCACCCATGTGGGAGACCTGGAGAAGTTTCTGGCTCCTGGCTTTGGATCGGCTCAGTTCTGGCCATTGTGGCCAATTGGGGAGTGAACCTGCGGATGGAAGACCCTTCTGTCTATCTCTATCACTGTCTGTAACCCTACCTCTCAAATAAATAAATAAAATCTTTTAAAAGATAAGCTTATTCCAGTGCAAAAACAATCTTGACGTTTTGGGAGTGGCCATTTAACTTAGTGGTTAAGACACTCACACTCCAAATAAGAATGCCCGTGTTGGATTCCTGACTCTGGCTCTTAACTCCAGATTATTGCTAATGCAGATCCTAGGAGACAGTAGTGATGAGTCAAGTAGTTGGG
This sequence comes from Oryctolagus cuniculus, assembly GCF_051225735.1. Classification (NCBI taxonomy): domain Eukaryota; kingdom Metazoa; phylum Chordata; class Mammalia; order Lagomorpha; family Leporidae; genus Oryctolagus; species Oryctolagus cuniculus. Next base: position 94,898,574 of record NC_142877.1, read on the forward strand.
TTCCTGCTGCCTGCATGGAAGACATGGATTGGGTTCCTAACTCCTGGTCAAGCCCCAGCACACCCCCAACCACTGCATGTATTTAAGGAGTAAACTAGAGAAAGGGGGTTCCTCCGCCCCCATCTCTGTCTCTCAAATAAATAAAACTAATTTCTCTTTAAAAAAAAAAAGATTTCTTTTACTTATTTGAAAGGCACAGTTACAGAGAGAGAGAATCTTGATTTTCTATCTGCTGGTTAACTCTCCAAATGGCAGCAACAACCATTGTTGGGCCAGACCAAAGCCAGGTCTCCCACATAGAGGTAGGGTCTCAAGCACTTGGACCATCTTCCACTTCTTCCTCAGGAGCATTAACAGGGAGCTGGATTGGAAGTGGAGCAGCTGGGACTTGAACCAGCACCCATATGGGACGCTGGCATTGTAGGCAGCAGCTTTACCTGCTATGCCACAATGCTGGCCCCCATTTTACATTATTTAAATATTTTTAAATTGCATATATGAAACATCTTAAAAAAGTTCATGGAAATGTGTATTCTGAAGAAACATATACAGATCTCAGAATTGTTTACACCAAATGAAATTTATATTTTAATTAAATTTTCCACAAACTTTTTGAAGAAGCATATGTGTGTGTATATATATATATAAACACACAAAGATAAACACACATTACATACTATATATAAAATACAGCCTTGAACACATTAAATATGTTTATAAATATTCTTAGTGATATTAACACAAACAATAATTTATGTTCACTGTGGAAGAGACAGCCAACTCATTCTGTAAACTGATAGATAACCAAATAGTAATAAGGAGGTAGTTCTCCTTATACAAGTATCCAACTAATAAGTGAAATAGAAATTAAGGGTTGATGTGTGTCATCTACATTTATCAAAGTCCACAGACTGTAGAACAACAAGAATGAACCCTGCTGCAAGGATGGACTTTGGGTGATACCTCCGTGTCAGTGTTGGTTTATCCATTGTAACGTGCACCACTCTGGGAGAGACCTTGATAATGGGAGAGGTGTGTTTTTGTAGGGCTATGAGATATATGAGAATTCAGGATACCGGTCATTCAATTTTGCTGTGAACCTAAAACTGCTCTAAAAATAGTCTCTGTGTTTAGAAAATTCGTGAAATTAATAACTAACAAACTATTGGATCCAGGCAAAACTGTATAAAATGTGATAATTTTACATACACACATTTCCACTTCTGGAAATGTCGCTACTTAAATAGCATTAGTTACAAAGTGGTCTTGCAAAATCTCTGCAACAAGAATCTGAGGCAATTGTATGCTCTGTGACTTTACAGGAAGCATAAAGTAAAAAACGCTGAATATGTTTGAGAAAGCCCCCAGTACTAGAATGAAAAACAATCAGATTGTTAGAAGGTTTTCAGGGGAAACAATCTATTTTTTCTAATCAAAAATTACAAAAAATAGAGATTAATATGGATGCTATAGATTAAAAGAAATCCTAGAGTTGGCATCAAGAAATCACAATTATGGGGACTTGTCTGGATCTGGGTTCACATGTTACAGGGATATGCAGGTGCATAGGTAAACAGATGATTGACAGATTTGAAGACAATTGAGGATATGGGCATACTGACTATTTCTTGATATTAGCAAGTATTGGTAATGTTTTTAAGCATGATTCAAATCTGTGGTTATTTCATTTTAAAGAGTTCTTATCTCTTAGAAACACGTATTTAAAGATATATAAATGATGTTTGGATTTTGTTCTAAAAATGGGGTGAGGTTGATGTAGATGAACAAGATTGAGTGAGGTAAAATAAGAACTGTGATTCACCCTACTATTTATCTTCTTTGTATATTTAAATATTTTTTAAAAGTTTATATAATTTGGAAATTGACCCAACTTGCCTAAGCCTCAACTTCTTCATTTATAAAGAAGATGTAACACTATTGACAGAAAGAGGTGCCTCCTTATCAATTTTTCTGAAAATTTAATGGTAGGTTTAAAATACCTGGCACACACAGTATATATCACATCATTTTTTTCAGGACTCAGTTTGATCCACTGACTACTGAATTGCCTAGTCTGAATTTAGTGGTGCTTTCACACTGTTCCTGTGGTATAGCAAGACTGGGGAGGGCAAGCCAAGGACAAGAGCGCTTATGTTCTCAGATGCCACCTTTGAGGCCACTACAAAGATGGCGGTTAGAGATGTTTGTTTTTGTATTTTAATTTCAATATGATTTCGAGTTGTTGTTTTTAGATTTTTGAATCCTGGATCATACAGCTAGGCACCCTGGCTTAAACACATATACAACTCCAGGCAACTGAAGGTTGCCTTCAGGGAGAGAAGGTGGAAATATATCATCTCTCCCAATTTTCCTTAAAGAAATAGATAACTCCAAATGTACCAGTTTACCCAACTCATCCCAACTCTCCCTGATCATTTCTTTTGCTTTGTATTTTTTTTTTAATTTTTGACAGGCAGAGTGGATAGTGAGAGAGAGAGAGGCAGAGAGAAAGGTCTTCCTTTTGCCGTTGGTTCACCCTCCAATGGCCGCCGCAGCTGGCGCGCTGCGGCCAGCCCAACGCGCTGATCCGATGGCAGGAGCCAGGTGCTTCTCCTGGTCTCCCATGGGGTGCAGGGCCCAAGCACTTGGGCCATCCTCCACTGCACTCCCGGGCCACAGCAGAGAGCTGGCCTGGAAGAGGGGCAACCGGGACAGAATCCGGCGCCCCGACCGGGACTAGAACCCGGTGTGCCAGCGCTACAAGGCGGAGGATTAGCCTAGTGAGCCACTGTGCCAGCCTCTTTTGCTTTGTATTCTTATCCTACCTAGACTCATAAACCCCAGTTTACAAAAGATCAAAGTTTAAAGGAAAAAAATTAAAATGTGAAGCCCAGGGGCAACACGGACAGAGAAGGTGAGATTGCATGGAGGCTCAGTCTGCTCTGGGCAACAAAAGCCCAATCCAGCTGGAGTCCTCCAGTTGCCTCTTTCAATGGCTGGGTTTTTGGTGCTCTGTGTCCTGCAGGAGACTTCAATTTGTTGAGAGCTGATCCTGGACTCTCTCCAGCTCATGCCTGCATGTCAATTCGTCTCATTTCTAATAAAGCCAATTATTTTTCTACGTTACTTCCAATTCTCAATTGTGGCTCCAAAGAAAACAGAAAGTAATTAAAATGTCAACGCTTCCCTAGAAAAGAACATAAACTCTCTTTGGATATTCTTCCCACTAGAAATGTTGCATTTCTCCAAGGCACTCAGGCCTGTGCGTGGCAACCAGCAAGACACCCACAACAGAGCCGGCACACAGGGCAATGCACATAAATCCCCTCTGTCCATTACCTTGTTTGCATTTCTTTTTCTCCCTTGCCATTTTCCAAATGGAGAGATCCTATAAATGAAGTACTTAAGCCTGTCTCTTATAATAGACTAATATCTACTCTATTATAATATATCCAAATTTTATGCGATATGAAATAAGCTCCAGCAGCAATAAGCTATTTGATCTAACGTGAAAAAAGTAATGTAGAGTCTAACAGCTTATTATTCAGTGCAGTGCAATAAATTAACTGAGCACCATCTTGCATAATGAGAGCCTGATTATTCCTTTTACTTTCATTTGGTTTGGTTTGGATGGATTATGATTCTCTTCAGAGTTAATCGGGTTTACGTGCAGCAACTTCTTTTTTAAATGTATTACATTACAGAATGAAATAAGGGAAAGGAAACATGTGCCAGCACTTAGTGATTTGTGTTGGTAAGGCCAGGGCTTCAGAAGAGTAACTGAGTAAGAGAAAAAAATTGAATCATTGGCCTGAGAACTGTTAAGGGATATTGAACTGTTCAAAAAAATGTCCAAGCCTCATCCCTCTTTCCCTACTGTCTTCCTATAGATACCTGGCATCGCCCTGGCTTGATTTTACAAAGTTGTCCCATTGTACCTGAAGGGTGTGGGCTCCAGAACTATGAAATTCATTGTATATCTGTGTTTAATCTATGTAAATCCTCCTGTATACTTTAAATAGTATCTAAATTACATATAATATCTAATACAATGTAAAGGATATGCAAAACAATCATTACACTACACTCTTTAGGGGATAATAACAAGACAAAATATACACATGTTTCCATACAAGCATAATTTCTTCCCAAATATTTTCGATCCATGGTCAGATGACTCCACAGCTATGCTACCCATGAATACAGAGCGGCAGCTTTATGTGTAGTGAAACTCTTGCTTTCGTCTTTCTGGCAACTCTCTGGCATGTCTCCCTCCCATACCAATATTCTTGGCAGTTCGGTGCTCTTCTCAGGCTGACCAGCATCGGTGAGTGCAAAGGTCCCATCACCGTCAGGCCTCGTAGCACAGTCTCCAAAATGCATCAAAAGGTGTCAAAAAAATATTCCCACAACTGTGGCTGTCACAACTCATCTCAACCACCATTTCTAGGAATTGAATATCATTCAGGCACCTCCTTAATTGCTACGGCAATACTATCAAGTAGATATCATCATCTCAGTTTTATAAGTAGAAGCTGACTCTGATAGACATTAAATGTAAGTATCTTGCCGAACTTGCATAGCAAGTGAAGGCGTTTGAGTAACTCCAAAAAGTGTGTGACACTGAGTTGGGTGTTTGGCCTGGTGGTTAAGATGCCACTTGGGGCTGGCGCCGCGGCTCACTAGGCTAATCCTCTGCCTTGTGGCGCCGGCACACCGGGTTCTAGTCCCGGTCGGGGTGCCGGATTCTGTCCCAGTTGCCCCTCTTCCAGACAAGCTCTCTGCTGTGGCCCGGGAGTGCAGTGGAGGATGGCCCAAGTGCTTGGGCTCTGCACCCCATGGGAGACCAGGATAAGTACCTGGCTCCTGCCATAGGATCAGCGCAGTGCGCCAGTGCAGCGCACAGGCCGCGGCGGCCATTGGAGGGTGAACCAACGGCAAAGAAAGACCTTTCTCTCTGTCTCTCTCACTGTCCACTCTGCCTGTCAAAAAAAAAAAAATTTTTTTAAAAATTTTAAAAAAAGATGCCACCTGGGATGCTCGCAACCCATATCAGAGTGACTGGGTTCAAGCCCTGGTTTTGATATGTGTCCTCTGATGCAACAGGTGTACTTGACATCCACTTGGAAGATCTGGATTGAGTTCCTGACTCCCAGCTTTGGCTGTGGTCCAGCCCTGGCCCTTGCAGGCAATGAGGAAGTGACCCAGCAGATGGGAATGCACCCCACCCCAGCTTTGCTTCTCAAATAAATAAAATTATTTAAAAATCTTGGGTGATTTTTATATCTGCTGAAAAAATGTTAGCAATATAGTGTCTTCCTGTTTCTGTATTTCTGTCAAGGGAAAATTAATTCAATGTGAGTGCTCTCTTAGCAGCAGGCTGAATGATCATAATCAGGCAGATGGGGTTATTTCTATAGTGCTTAAAATAGTGTAAACCTATGACCTCGTGACTCTGTTTTTTTATGCAGACATTTGTGTTTCCTTTCTGAATTAGAAGCTGCTTTAGGCCACAACGTTAACTGCCTTCATAAAAAGACATCAGTACAGTACGGGGTATTGGCCAGAAACCCTTCGCTTTAATTTTGACTTTACTTACCACTGATCATAGCAAATTTGAACTTGCTTAATAGAAGATATAGGTAGGGGCTGGCACTGTGGTGTAGCTAGTAAAGCTGCTGCCTGCAGTGCTGGCATCCTACATGGGCGCCAGTTCAAGTCCCAGCTGCTCTACTTCCGATCCACCTCTGCTATGGCCTGGGAAAGCAGTAGAAGATGGCCCATGTCCTTGGGCCCCTGCACCCACATGGGAGACCTGGAAGAAGCTCCTGGCTCCTAGCTTCTGATCGATGCAGCTCCAGCCATTGTGGCCAATTGGGGAGTGAACCATCGGATAGAAGATCTCTCTCTCTTTCTGCCTCTCCTTCTCTCTGTGTGTAACTCTGACTTTCAAATAAAATAATAAATATTTTTAAAAAAAGTTGACTGTAAAAAAAAGAAGAAATAGGTAACTATACTTCATATAATTGGTGAAGAAATGAAATAAATTAGACTCAGCAATCCTATTAATGGTTTTATATCCATTGGAAATGAAATCAGTCTGTTGAAGAGACATCTGTCCCACCTCTATGTTAATTGTAGCACTATTCAGCATAGAAAGAAATGGAAACAACCTAACTGTCCATCAACTGATGAACGGATACGCTATTTGGCCATAAATAGTGGATGAAATCCCATCATTTGCAATGTCACCTATGGAACTGGACATCGTTATGTTAAGTGAAATAAGCCAGGCACAGAAAGGCAAGTACTGCTGATTTCACCCATGTGTGGATTCTAAAAAAGTTGATCTCACAGAAGGTGAAAGTAAGGTGACAGTTCCAGTAGCTGGGGAGGGGAGGGAAGTACAAGGGATGAGGCAAGTTTGATTAATGGGTAATAAGTTATAGCCATCTAGGAAAAGGAAATTCTGATTTTTTATTACAAAGTAGGGGTGGCTACTGATAATGATAATGTTCTATGGGCCAGTGCCGTGGCTCAATAGGCTAATCCTCTGCCTGCGGCGCCAGCACCCGGGGTTCTAGTCCCGGTCGGGGCACCGGATTCTGTCCCGGCTGCCCCTCTTCCAGGCCAGCTCTCTGCTGTGGCCCATGGAGGATGGCCCAAGTGCTTGGGCCCTACACCTGCATGGGAGACCAGGAGAAGCACCTGGCTCCTGCCTTCGGATCAGTGCAGTGCACTGGCCGCAGCGCACCGGCCATTGGAGGGTGAACAAACTGTAAAGGAAGACCTTTCTCTCTGTCTCTGTCTCTCTCACTGTCCACTCTGCCTGTCAAAAAAAAAAAAAAAAAGATAATGTTCTATGTATATATTTTAAAGCTAAAGTAACTAAATTTTGGGGGCTAGCGCTGTGGCACAGCTGGTAAAGCCACCGCCTGCAGTGCCGGCATCCCATATGGGTGCTGGTTTGAGTCCCGGCTGCTTCACTTCCAATCCAGCTCTCTGCTATGGCCTGGGAAAGCAGTAGAAGATGGCCCTACTCCTTGAGCCCCTGCACTCATGTGGGAAGACCTGGAAGAAGCTCCTGGCTCCTGGCTTCAGATCGGCACAGCTCCAGTCGTTGTAGCCATCGGGGGAGTGAACCAGTGGATGGAAGACCTCTCTCTGCCTCTCCTTCTCTCTCTGTATAACTCTATCAAATTAAAAAGCAAATATTTTAAAAAAATTTTGGATTTTTACCATAAATAAATAATAAATGTTTGTGCAGATATTTTTACCGTGATTTGAACATTACACAATGTGTAAATATATGAAAAGATCACATAATACACCCACAAATATATGATTTTATGTATAACTTAAAATTAAAAACATGATTTGAGCCATGAAAAATAAATGAAATAAATTACAAAAACACAAGGTACAGGAAATGTAACCAACAGAGTCTAGCTCGCTTTTTCTCTGTATCTCTCTGTATCTCTGTATGCTCATCCCACCCCCAGGACCAAAAGCAAGTTTTCCACGTCTGGAGATCTTCTTTGGAACAGTCATGAGGACACAAAAGAATTGTGAATAAAAGATATTTTGATTGAAACTCTTCCTCTTGTATTATTTTCTGATTATTTTTGGCACAAATTAACACTCTCACCTAAAGGATATTTTTAAATTCAGTTTTGATTGTAAAACTTTCGATAATAAAGTGAATGAAGACACACTGGCAATCCTCCCTGTGTCTGTTCTCCTCTAGTTCCTCCCTTTTTGTGACTTTGCTTCCTTTCTTCAGGTTGTGACAATAAGTGCTCCTGATGATATAAGAAAGCTTCAAATCAAGACCAAGGACATATAATTTAGAACTTATCTGCACTCCTCTGACATGAAACTTTCTTTCACAGTAGGGGAAAAAAAAAGAGCTGAATTAAATAGAAAAAGCAAATATCAAGTTGGTGAAAAATTTAAGGAGAAATTGGAGAAAAAGATAGATGATAATATTGGACAAAGAAAAAATGTCAAAGCTTATTTATAAGTGGCTTCAAGTTTAAAAGATACATAGGATGGGCCGGCGCCGTGGCTCAATAGGCTAATCCTCCACCTTGCGGCGCCGGCACACCGGGTTCTAGTCCCGGTCGGGGCGCCAGATTCTGTCCTGGTTGCCCCTCTTCCAGGCCAGCTCTCTGCTATGGCCAGGGAGTGCAGTGGAGGATGGCCCAGGTGCTTGGGCCCTGCACCCCATGGGAGACCAGGAAAAGCACCTGGATCCTGGCTCCTGCCATCGGATCAGCGCGGTGCGCTGGCTGCAGCGGCGGCCATTGGAGGGTGAACCAACGGCAAAAGGAAGACCTTTCTCTCTGTCTCTCTCTCTCACTGTCCACTCTGCCTGTCAAAAATTAAAAAAAAAAAAAAAGATACATAGGATGGACCATTTTTCTTTAAAAATAGTTACATTTTGTTGAGTTAAGAGTTAAATCTTGCAAAACAAAAATTACTATATATAGACTCCTTTAATGAAGGGTGATTTATTTCATATTTGGTTTATGACTTCCTTTCTCTCAGAGAATTCAAATGATTTGACATATTTCCCTGAGTTAGAATAAGAATATTAATGGACAGAATTTGAGTTGACAACATAGCAGTTCAGAGAGGTTAAGTAAAATATACAGAGTCACAAAGCAAACTAATGTTAGAAATTTTAAAATGCGCCATGAAGAAGCTTGCAAATTAGAAAGCAGTAAATAATTCACTGGGGAGAGCAGTGGCTTAAAGAAAGAAACTTGGCTTTGGAGGCTCTCTCTCCGTGCATTAAAGGAATGCACAACCTAATTACATGTGTATGGCAGTGGGACTTGTAAGAGCTGGAACTCTGCCTAGAAATCTGGTAAGGGGAACCAAAGTGACTCTTAAGGTGAGCCTTGCAGAATGAGCAAAACTTTCCAGGTCAATACCGTGGAGCGGGAAGAAGGAATGCATTCCAGGCAGACACAGACTGGCTGCAGGATGAACACACAAGTGTAGACACCGTGATGTGAAAGGTGAGGGGAGCAGAAGCTGGAGCAAGATCAGATGGACTTTGGGAAAGATGGATGTTGCAAGAGTAAAGGAAGGTGCTAACGTTGGAACAGAAGAGAGCAAGCAGTTGGTGAGCACTTATCAGCGAGGGGCTTTGAGTAGGAGTCCACACTGTAATACTCACATAGTAGAACTGGGCAAGTGGAATCTTGGGAAAACGGGTAGATGGCTCAACAGGGCTGGTTCTCACTCCTGCACAGCATGCTCGTCTCACATCTAAATCACAACCACATGGGTAGCTCTGCAAACCAAGTATGTCATAAACTTTTGGGATTACTCTAAACAATAAACCAGTATAGTCATGTTGGGAAAGAAGAAAAAAATAGAAAGAAAGCTGAACATAGGCTTCTGAAAGAGATAGATTAAAAACAGGTGAAAGAGAAGAAGAACTATGAAGGCTGCCTGGAAGGAAACATCCAAGAGGAAGAAGGGAATCTGAGAGCGCTAAAAGTCAGGTGTTAAGTGACGCATGTCAGACTCAGGACAAGACAATGCTATAAAGAGACCAAGTGACAAAGAACAGACAGAACAAAGTCTATAGGAGTGGAGTTTATGGGGTCACCAGTGAACTTTGGCAGTTTGTATGGAGTAAGGGTCTAGAAGTCCTATTACAAGTAAATTGGGGAGCTAAAGGGGTAGAGAAAGCACACACAGACCATCTCTTTAAAAAGTTTAATGATGAAACAGAAAAGTAAAAGGATAAAGCTGGAGGAGGGGCCATGTGGAATTAAGGCAAGCACTTTTTTCAATTACTTTTTATACAGAGGAAAGTTTTGGGCTTATTTAACAATGGTAATGAGCCTAGGAAAAGGATATAGTCTGGGAATGTCCCAACCAACAGAAACATAGATGCTCGAAATGAATGCTTTGGGTGGGGTGGGAGGTGGTTATCAGTGAGTTAAGAAAGGAGAATTTCATTAAAAGGAAGCAAGGACAATCCTGGTTTCTGGTGATAATGTACAAAACGGCGCAATGGAAATAAACACTTAGGCCCTAAGGAATCAGACACATCCAAAGTCAAATCCCAGCCTTATCTCTTAGTAGCAGTGTCGCTCTTGAATAGGGCTTCACCTCTCTAAGATCCAGTTTCCTCATCTATAGACTACAGTAAATACAGCCTCTTAATGAGTGACAGAGGAGTTCCAATTTCACCATTTCCTACAGAGATGTCCTATCTCCTGCCCAGCTTTATTTTTCTCTCTAGTACTTACAACTTTCTAACATTCTCAATATTTTAGTTCCTTATGTAGTATCTGTCTCTCCAATTAGAATGCAACCAAGCAAGAGTAAGAATTTCTCCCAATTTTTTCACTGATATAAACTCAGCAATAGTGTCTAGAACATAATAGGTCTTCAACAAATAATGGTTAAATGAATAAATTAATAATTATGACACTGAAGATCAGTTTCTAAACATTAGCACACTGACATTTGGAGCCTGATCATTAATTTCTTTGGGGGATATCCTGTGTCTTGTAGGACATTTAGCACATCCTGGGCTCTACCCACTAGATGCCAATTACACCCCACTCCCAGTTACAGAGAGCAAAATTGTGTCTGGACATTGCCAGTTGTCCAGTGATGGGCAAAATCATCCTGAATTGAGAACCTTTGCCACAAACCAAGTGTGGAAAATGGGTTGTTAATATGATTATAATGGGAGAAAGAATGCAAAATGAGAGTCACGTTTCTACAACCCACTTAAGCTGAGGTAGAGAAAAATACTGCCATGAAGATGGTGTTGGCCTCACAGCAAAATGACACTTTACTTATTATTTTACCAAGAAACATGTATAGAAGAAAGCAGCTCATAAATCAAGAAAGTACCTCTTCAGTTTCTTATCTATTCATTGAATGTGAGCTATTTTCTTACTTGTCACCTGTCTAGACAAACAATAATAGCAAAAATAATTATCCCTATCCATGTAGTCTTGTGTCATCAAGCTAATAATGTATAACAGGCAATTTATGGGTTGATGCTTTAAAGAACATGTCTTAGCCTCCTTTACATTCTAATTAATAAAGGATTATAAGGAACCAGAAGATATGGCTGAAGTATCCTCTTTCAGAAATATATTTCCCTCCAGATTTTCCATTTTACCACTCCATTCCTTGGCTTTGAATAGAAATTGATTGTCTTGTGTTAAAATGGCTAATGTTGACCTCTCTGACTCACGAGGATCTCATAAACTGGAGAATGTTACAAAAACTGCTTTTGAGAGCATGAAATAAAAATGCCTGAAAAAGAACCAGAAACAATCTGGCCTCAAGTTCTCCCCTTAAGCAGAGACACCACCAAGTAGGCAGTAGTCCATCACCAGACCGGCAGAGAGCTCAGGATCAGGGCGACCCTATCTCTGGGTTTGCCTAAAATATTCCCAGTTTATGCTTGTCGTCTCACTGCACTAATTAGTAGCAGCTCCTTTCACTCTTCAGAACATGTAAGGTATATGGTCACCTAACTCAGAGTTAATTAGCATTGAACTCCCTCAAATAAAAGAGAGGGAAGCATAAAGGGATTTGCTGCAGACCAGCTCTGAGCCTCAGGCATGCCTCAGACTTCCCAGCACCCTTGCAGACCCAGCTGCATGGGTCATCCTTTCTATAGCACAAGCTCAAAGAAAAACTCCCTGTGAGTCAATAAGTGAATCCATCTCCCAGTTAGCTTATTGATCTGTGTATCATATCTCTCCCAACTCCCAAGAACAGTGACATGGTAATTAGGCTATCATAGCATAGACTATGGCTTGCTTGGGTTTTCCAGAGGCATTTGGATTCAGACAGGCCAAGTGATATGAGAGTTGACGCTTGATGAGCCTGATCTCTGATTCATGGACCCGCTGAAAGGGCTCCCAAAATGCAAAGTGCTGGCCAGAAGAAACATTTGATAAGAGTCTTCCCATCCCATCACCAGAAACCCTTCAGGTTAGGGTAGGGACAATATCTAGAGATGGCCAACTGCCCAAGCATGTCCTGCTTTTTACTAGTAAGATAAGCCTTTCTTTCTTTTTTTTTTTTTCAAGAAAAGACCACAGCTCAAGAGATTACACAAGAATCAAGGGTTAGTGACATAACCAGATGCCTGACTACTCACGTCAGGAATCCAGAGGTTCAACAATACAGCAGGGCCATTGTTCCAGAGCCAAGCAGAGGAGGAGAGGGACTGAGAAGTCACTTCCAGGTAAAAGGTGGCATGAGATCAGACGACTTCTTCTAGACTCACCCCAAGCCTTCTTGTGACCTGGCAACCCTGTGCAACCCTCGCCATTTGCCTCTTCATTTGCAGAACAAGTTGCTTTTGATTTCCCTCATGCATCGTACTCCTACTAATTTTCTTCAAAGATTTACTTTTATTTATTTGAAAGGTAGAGACAGAGGGAGGAGAGAGAGAGAGGGAGAGAGAGAGAGAGAGAGATAGAGAGCAAGCGAGCGCTTCCATCTGCTGGTTCACTCCCCAAATGTCCACAACAGCCAGGGCTTGGCCAGGACAAGCCAGGAGCCTGGAACTCCATGAGGTCTCCAATGTGGGTGAGTAAAAAAGCCGTGTTACAGAGAACATGTGATATTTCTATCAGTTTACTTGAAAAATCATGAAGAGTAAATTAGACTGCACGTCTTCAGTGTTTAGACACCACTAGCTGAAGTTATTGCATTGTGCCTCACCACAGTCTGTGATGCAAGTATTATCTGCCTGTTAACACATGAGGACACAGAACCTCAGAGAGGCTAAAGTAATTTGACAGAAAATGGCAAAGTCAAGATTCTAAATAACTGCCTGACTCTAAAACCCAAGTTATTTCAGGACAGCACCACTACTGTCTGTGAAATGCATTGAAGAAAAGAAGAAGAAAGGGAGGGTGAAAGGGAGCAATACAAGAGCTAAAGAAAGGAAAGACCACTGAGGTTATTTTTCCTTCAACCTAATGCAAACCTAATCCTGCAAAATTCTTCACACCACATATACTCAAACACAAAAATATTCTTCACACAAGTGTCATTGTTGCTTTGCATAGAGCAGCCAAGCTTCAACTGTTACAGATATGATTCTTGCACCTCCAGCACATTAGCGTCAGCACATCCATCATCTATTAGTTTTGTCCCAGTTCTGACCTTGCTCTGGCTGGCGGACGAGAGTCACCCTGTCCTTATGGAGAATGGAGTGAGAATGCTTTTCCAAGTACTGTAGCAAATTAAGGTTAAAAAATCAATATGGAGAGTCCTAAAAGTTTGCATGAAGGGGATAGAGGAGGCATCACATATTAGGTGCATAAATCTTGTATACAGTGTTTCTCAGCAGATAACAAATGCAAAAATTGGTGAATTCTAAACACTGTTTTGACTGTGGGAAATCTGTGAAGCCAGACCAATGCTGTAGCTCCTCTCCTCCTAAAGGAACACCAATAGCTAAGCTAATGATAAGCATTAGCAATGACATCCAGAGAACCCAGAGAGATTGAGCCACATATTTCCTATATGGAAACACTCTTGGTTGATTCCAAGATGATGTATGGCATATAATGCCAAAACAGCTAGCATGATTATTCAAACAAATTTCTTCTTTCATTGACTATTAACCTGGTAGTATTCAGTATGATGAACTTAAGGTTTAAATTGTAAACTCAATAGAAACAAGCCCTGCCTCGTGAAAGTTACAGTATGGTGTGAATTCAGGTAATCAAATAATTACAGAAATATACAGATTAGAATAAACTATAATATCCCTCTTGGACAAAATAATCAAAATAATCTTGGGAGTGAGAGTTTAGCCAAGTGGTTAGGATGTACAGGTTCCACATGAGAGTATCTGGCTCCCAACCAGAGCTTCCTGCTAATGTAGACTCTGGGGGTCAGGGGTGGTGCTTCAAGTAATTAGGTTCCTGCCATCCATATAGAGACCTGGATTCTGTGTGTGTCTCCTAGCTTCAACCCAGTTGTATGCATTTCAGGAGTCAACTAGCAGATGAGCACTCTCCCCACCCCTTGAAATTCTTTTAAAAACAATTTTTATAACTATATTTTTATATCGGAGGGGTACTGGGGAGGAAGGGAGGCGGGGAGCAGTCCTTAATACTGGGCCTTACTCAGTGGCATCTTCTTGTTCCACAGGGTTAAGGAAAACTTTGAGGGAATAAAAGCTGTTTGGAAAAATCCAGGTGAAGTTGCTTTGCATGTTGTAATGGGTAGAAGGGTGAAGTGAAGTGTGAAGGCCCTCACACCCTACATCTTGCCTCAGACCATGTCCTAGAACCCCAGGGGACAGACAAAGCACTACTTTCATTCTTGCTTCTTAAAATTGTTGAGGGCCACATAGTGATAGAGAACGACAAGCAAGATGAGTGACACGCCCAGCATGTTGGCGAAAATGGCGGGCTGACATCCTGACCCTCCCACCTCGGACCCTGTGCCACCTTGCACAAGACAGAGGTAGGAGACCTGGCTTAAAAACCATCTTTAAAAATCTTTGTAATATACTGCTTTGGGTAACAAAGTCTCATTAAAATTTTGGCTAAAAGAACAAAAAAAAAAAAAAAAAGCTGTGATTCTCCAAAAGATAAAGTTTGCTAGGCTGATGAGAAAGAAATCAATTTTCAGTGTAGGTTGTATCCTGTTAGATAAACTACTTTCTAACACATTTTCTATTCAACAAGAAATTATATAACCAATTATTTGACATTTACAGCTACTAAATATTAACCATTTATTTTGGGCCGGCATCGTGGCTCACTTGGTTAATCCTCCACCTGCGGCGCCAGCATCCCATATGGGCACCTGGTTCTAGTCCCAGTTGCTCCTCTTCCAGGCCAGCTCTCTGCTGTGGCCCGGGAGTGCAGTGGAGGATGGCCCAAGTGGTTGGGCCCTGCACCCGCATGGGAGACCAGGAGGAAGCACCTGGCTCCTGGTTTTGGATCAGTGCAGCACCGGCCATAGCGGCCATTTGGGGAGTGAACCAATGGAAGGAAGACCTTTCTGTCTGTCTCTCTCACTGTCTATAACTCTATTTGTCAAGTAAATTTAAAAAAAATATTTATTTTGTGAGCACCAATAAAATAATAATAATCACTTTATTTCAGAGAAGTATAAAACTCCAAAGTTGAGATGGGGTTTTGAAATGAAGTCTTACTCTGCCTTATTTAAGATGAGGAAACCAAGCCCCAGAGAAGGCAAATGACACGACTTGCTCAGCGTTATACATGAAACCCAGCTGAAAGTGGAACTCAAGATTCCTGATTCCCGGCTCCTCCTCCAAAATATGTTACAACAGCCCTTCACTTTTTTTTCTTGAAAAGTGTTAATTTACTCCAGAGGTAGTAGTTTGCTTTTTTTTTTTTTTAATGTGTTGAGACTTGTTCAGCAGCATATCTTTTCTTTTTAAGATTTATTCATTTATTGGGAAGGCAGAGTTACAGAAAGGCAGAGACAGATGCAGAGAGAGAGAGAGAAAGGGGGGGGGGGTCTCCAATCCGCTGGTTCACTCCCCAGTTGGCCGCAACGGGCAGAACTGCACCGATCCGAAGCCATGAGCTAGGAGCTTCCTCAGGGTCTTCCACGTGGGTATAGGGACCCAAGGTCTTGCACCATCTTCTATTGCTTTCCCAGGCCATAACAGAGAGCTGGATTGGAAGTGGAGCAGACAGGACTCAAACCAGTGCTTCAGGCTGTGGCTTTATCAGCTGGGCCACAGCACCGGTCCAAGTAGTCTGCTTTTAAAAGCATTCTCTCCCTCCCTCTCTCTCTCTCTCGCTCTCAAAAAAAAAAAAAAAAATGCTTATATCAAAAGGTATCAACTATATAGTAATCCAGCTTCCCACTATTCCACTGCTAGTGTGATATGGACAGCAGAAAAAAAAAATCTGTTCTTTGCTAATTCAACCCCCAAACAAGGATTTTAGACAAAGCATAATTGATTACTCAAGACACTTCGCTATGCACTTGTGGAATTATTTGATTTTACACAAAAAACAGTTTAATGTTTAAATGTAAAAGCCCAAATTGAACAGTCCAGAACTCTTTCAAGGACTCCAAATAAATATCATACCATTCCCTTAGTTTTTGGCAAGAACCACTTTCTTCAAGGTGATGTTTATGTGAATTCCATACTGTGGTTATACATGATTTACTTTAACAACCCATGGTCTTTTATAGCCTCAAATCACCCAAGTTCAGCTCAAGTTGATGAAGAAAAAGACATTGAGAAAAATGATTTTAACAGTGATCTCTTTAAAATTAAAGCAAAAGGGGCCATGTTATGATGTAGCAGGTTAGGCCGCAGCCTGTCACTCCAGCATCCCATATGGGCACCGGTTCATGTCCCGGCTGCTCCACTTCTGAACCAGCTCCTTACTAATGTGCCTGGGAAAGCAGAAGAAGATGGCCCAAGTAATTGGGCCTCTGCACCCATGTGAAGGACCTAGATGGTGCTCTTGGTTCCTGGCTTCAGTGAACCAGTGGGTGGGAGACCTCTTTCTCTGTCTCTTTCTGTGTAGCTTTGTTTTTTAAACAAAAAAAAAAAAAAAAAGAAGAAAAATAGAATAAAATTAAGGCAGAATTTTGATATGTCTTATTCATATTCTACAGGTATGAATGTCTTAGATCTCCTGAAATTGGGCATCTTAATTTGTATCACGGGGCTTGAGGCAGGGCCAGGAGGAGAGGAGCTGTTAAGAAACCTACTGAACCTACCAGTGACTACCTCCCATGGCTGGTGGCTAGTGCTAGCCAGCTGTGAACATTTACTCAGTGATTTCTTTTTCTAGGCCTAAATAGTATCACATAAGCAATGAAAAACTTGGAGGGGCTGGCACTGAGGCACAGCAAGTTAAGCCCCAACCTGTGATTCCAGCATCTCAAATAAGAGCACAGGTTTGAATACCAGCTGCTCTTCTTCTAATCCAGCTCCTTGCTAATGTGCCTGGGAAAGCAGTGGAAAATGATCCAAGTACTTGGACCCCTGCAACCCATGTGGGAGACCTGAAAGGAGTTCTGGGCTCCTGGTTTCAGCCTGGCCCAGCTCTACCTGTTGTGGCTATTTGAGGAGTGGACCAATGGATGGAACACTCTTTTATGTGAGTGTTTTAGTATCACTATAGGTTTAAACATAATTAATATGTTTTAATTCATTATATTTATTGTTTTATTGAGACTTAACTTATCACATCTTTGTTTAGGGAAAACTTTTCCCAGTTGGCTCCAGAATATTTTGGCCCTGAAGTTACTGATAGCATGAGAAATTAGTCCAAATTCACTCTAAACAATTCCTACTCTGGATTTGTGATAACTTCTCTCCCAAGGAGTCCTGATTCCTTTTAATGGGGAAAAGGACTGAGAGACCACAATCTGAGCACTAGTTTTGAACCTAGTAAGTGAACACTAGACGTGCTCATTTTACCTACCTGGTCATTATCTCTAGAGAATTTCTGTCTTTTATTAAAATATATCACAATTTCAATTGATAATTACAATATGAATTTGAGATTACAAAGCCTTTTTTTAAGATTTATTTATTTGAAAGGCAGAGTTACACAGAGAGAGGAGAGGCAGAGAGAGAGAGAGAGGAAGAGAAAAAGAGAGAGAGGTCCTCCATCCACTAGTTCACTCCCCAACTGGCCGCAACGGTTGGAGCTGCGCCAATCCGAAGCCAGGAGCCAGGAGCTTCCTCCAAGTCTCCTGCGGGTGCAGGGGCCCAAGGACTTGGGCCATCTTCCACTGCCCTCCCAGGCCACAGCAGAGAGCTAGATCAGAAGTAGAGCAGGCGGGTCTTACCGGCACCCATATGGGATGCCAGCACTTCAGGCCAGGGGATTAACCCGCTGCGCCACAGCGCCAGCCCCAGAGATTACAAAGCTTTTATTTAACCTTTTTGATTTCAGATTTGAATTTCCTTTCTTTCACGCCAAAAAATCCTAGTTCCAAAAATCAAAGCAATTTATATCTTTTATCCCATCATACACACAACAACCTCAAAAGAAAGGAAAAATGAGAGAACAAGAGAGAGAAAGAGAAGGGAAGAAATGAAAGAGAATCAAAATAGTATCAGTACTACAACCAATAAGATTTTTTAAGTTTTTGTAATTAATACATAATAATTACATGTATTGATTTCAATATAATATACATTATGTGCTGATAAAACCAGAGTAATTAGTATATCCATTAACTCAAATATTGATCATTCCTTTGTTAGAAGCACTGAAAATTCTCTTCCATAGCAACTTTAAAATATACAGTAAATTATTAACTGTAGTAATCCTGCTGTGCTATAGAACACTAGAACTTCCTCCTCCCATCTAACTATAATTCTGTACCCATTAACCAACCTTTCTCGACTCTTCCCAGCCTCTGGAAACTGCAATTCTATTCTTTATAAGTACTTGTATGCAGTCAACTTTTTTCAGTTTCTACATACTGCAATTACAGAACTAGCTCAAACTAGTCCTGCTCTGTAAATAACAGGTGGAGTGGGGCTCTCCCAGCCAGTGAGGACCAACTTGGGCTGAGCCCCCAGGGTGCTCTGGATCCAAGTAAGTGTGCACAGAATCTGATAATACCGGGCTGCTGGGCTAGATCTGAAATTCTAGAGTGTACTCCAGATGGTCAGAGGATTCCCAGGCTGCAATTTGGCATCAGATCCTGAAAGCTACCCATTTCACAGCGAACGGTGTCTGCACCTAGAGAGCCACCACCTCCCCTCCCCCCATTAAGCCTCAATCATAGTGGATTGCAAACACCAGGAAAATTGGGGCATGTTTAATTGTTGGCAAAGTTCCTAACACAGGTGTTTGGCCTCTTGCCAACAGATGCAACATCCTCTGGGCATGGGCAGAGGATACCTTTGACCTTCAATAACACCCAGAACCAATGTTTCTTCCCAGTGGAACTAAGAAGTCCCAAGTGTGACCAGATTCTGAACACCAGAATCCTTTCACAAGCAAGAGATCTGTGGACCAGGAAGATCTGATGCTAAAGCCTGCAGTGAGAATCTGCCTCCCCAGCTCATCCCCGCTAAATCCCATAAAATGTGCCCCACACCCAAGATGGAGGAGACAGATTTGAGTTTTGCCTGCAGTCTCCTTGTCAGTAGACCTCACAATAAAGCCTTTCTTTTCTCAAAGGCTGGTGCTCCATGCTGGCTTTTCTGCTTGTTGGAACTGGTAGGCAGCAACGTAAGAACTTGCAGTATTCATCTTTGCCTTCCTTGTTTCACTTAATATAATGTCCTCCAGGATCATCCATGCTGTCACAAATGACAGAGTTTTGTTCTTGTTTATGGCTGTAATATACTATTGTGTATATATTCCACATTTTCTCCATCCATTCATCTACAGTGGACATTTAGGTTGATTCCTTATTGGCTGTTGTGAACAGTGTTGCAATAAACATGGCAGTGCAGACATCTTTTCAACAGGCTGATTTTTCTTTCCTTTGGATATTTACCCAGTGGAATTACTGCATCTATTTTTCTTGCTGTTTCTAATTTTTTAAAGAACCTCCATTCTGTTTTCCATAATTTACATTCCCATCCTGTTTTCTGTAGGGTATATCTACAGACCATGTCACTTGAATTTCTCTCTATGATTATGCCACTAATTTGAGACGGGTTCACTTGTGCTGTTTTGCTGTAAATTTAGATTGCTTTGTTTCATGATGAGTGCTTTATAATTATGCTAAACATTTGTATGCTTTTGAATTAAAAACAAAAACAAAATATACTCTGACATCTACCTTCTAATCTGTCTCCATACCATTTCCTCACTTCCTCAGAAATAAATTTTTCCTGCTTTTTTTAATATAAGCAAATTTGTCTTCAGATCACCATCTTCTTGAATAAATAATTGCATATCTACACGTTTTCCCATCATGATTTTTTTAGTTAATAATAAACCCTAGAAATAATTTCATAAACTTACTGACTTTTTTAAAAGCATGTTACTTCCTAGCCCAGGTGAGAAATTTTGGCTATAAAATGAGACCATTATAAGGCAGCTGCTGGGAGAAGGAAGATTTAATCCAAATGTATTATTAAAAAAATATGCAGATTGGGACTTTGTAGTAAACCTTCATAAACTGACTCACCAAATTCACAGCATCGTGCTGGGAAAAATTAGAGTAGGTGGCTTTGCTTCTGAGAGGCATACACAGTGTACAATTTCACCATGCAAAATGCTTTCGCTACTACAATTTTCTCTTGCTTTGCCTTTTTAAAAAGTAATGTTCCTTCCTATTTTAGTGGCACCATTTGCATTCCTATTATTCACACTGAACTGTGATTTCCATTTTTATCTTTCCTTTGTTACTTGTTTTCATTCCAACATTTCTCCTCTTGCTCTTTGCCTTTTCTTTATCTTGCCCTTAAGTGGAGGCCTCTTGCTATGGGAACAGTGCCATGAATTTTCTAGTCATCATGCCAGGCCTCTTCCCAATTTAATGCTATAAGTTCCCTTGAACCATTGCCAAACAAAGCTAGGACATCCCACACACATTTGCTATGGAAACACCTTTATGACTAATGGTCTCTCAAATTAAGGCATTTTAAAACCAAAGCTAGAAGTGGTTTTCATTTGTTAAAAACACATTCTGCTGCTGAGGAAAAAATACAGCAATTCACTGAAAGTTATGAGTTGTCACTTTATTATCCCTAACTTATCTAAGAGATAGACTCCTACAACCCCAATCCCAAGGTATGAACACAATGAAAGTGAGAGTTTGTCCGCACTCATCTGTGGCTTTAACTGAGCAGAGTCTGTTCTCTTGGGCTTTGTGTTTATGAATTCAGGTGTTTGGGTTGTATCAAGTTCTGTACCTTAGAACAGGAGAGACATTCAAGACCCTGCATGATTTGGAGGCTGCCAAAAGTCCAAATCACATCCCACCACTTTTACCTCTCACACTGTGAGAGTAAATTACACTGAATGCTCCAGACCCAGCAGGCCATTCTGTACCTTTGTGGAGCTATTGTCTTTGTCTAAGAAGAAGACTGTGTCCTTTCCCTGGGGGATCTCCCTTTCTTAAATAGCTTGTCAAGCATCACCTTAGAATTGTTTCCTGACACTCCTTCTCTGGGTAGAAAAGCCCACCCAGATTTCTTACCTGCCCAGGAAACAATGACCATGTAAAGAGCAAAGACCATGTTTTGTTTATTCATTGCCCACCACCTGACACTACGCTTGTCAAGTATTGGTTTTGCTTAATAAATGATGGCTAATTGAGTGACTGAGTGAAAGGGCATGTGATCCGCTATCCCAGGTGGAAAAGGGAAATTTTACCACTGCCTATAATGCATAAGTGTCTGCATTTAGATTTCCTCTGTTTTGTGTCTGCTTTCGGAAAGGAATGGGGCCTTCACATGTATCTCTGACCCTGACCACAACGAATGACATCAAAATGGTAGGCACCTCAGCCAGGCAGCAACAAGAATATTTTTAACTTGGAAGAGAAAATGTGGGCTTTGCCATTCTCTGTCCTTCTGACAATCCCATCTTCAAAACTCATTCAGACAATTGTCCTAGGAATACTCTTCATCCTACATAGGGGCCTTCCTATACGATGACTCAGTGCTGTGCACATCAGCCCAGTTTTGTTTCTCCCATATCCCTGTAATTATCACCTTTCACTTCCTACCTCCTACCCCTAAGTGAAGACTAATCTACCTTGGGAACAGGTCTATACATCCTAATGAGTAAGTGGCTGGAGTTACTGATCTGCTTAATTTATCTATCCCAATGAGGGAAAACCAGAGGGGTGGTTTCATGGTTGATTGTAAGAATCATCTACATGGGGGCCAGCATTGTGGTGCAGCAGGCAAAGCTGCCACCTGCAGTGCCAGCATCCCATATGGGTGCCAGTTCAAGACCCGGCTGCTCCACTTCCAATCCAGCTCTCTGCTATGGCCTAGGAAAGCAGTAGAAGATGGCCCAAGTCCTTGGGCCCCTGCACCAGCATGGGAAGACCCAAAGGAAGCTCCTGGCTCCTGGCTTCAGATTGGCGCAGCTCCAGCCATTGTGGCCAACTGGGGAGTGAACCAGCGGATGGAAGACCTCTCTCTCTCTCTGCCTCTCCTTCTCTCTCTGTAACTCTTTCAAATAAATAAATAAATCTTAAAAAAAAAAAAAAAGAATCACCTACATAAATTTATAGCTGACCACACCTTGTTCTAATGTATTTCTTTTCAGTAGGTCTAGGTTTGATAAATGACCTCTCTATCCATTTTAAAACATTATCCTGATGCAATGAAAAGGCAAGTCTTGGAACTACCTGATGAGAAACACAGTCAGAGGATGCACATTATGCTTTCTAACAAAATCCATCCAACAAGCACACACAGCTGTTGTTACCCTTCTCCTGGAAGGGAAAGCGGTGACTTGGCTGGCGGAGAAGACAGACTGGAAACACAATCCTTTGTAGGTGACCAGCAGACAGACGTCATTCATAGTCTATTTATGCCCTCAGGATCTCCAAAGCCAGTGAACTAATTTAAGGTCAGCTCCCTGACCTCAGAAATGAGATTTCATTCCTGACTACATTCATGTTGTTGCAATAGATGTTATTCTGAGACACAAGTTCATTTGGAATTAATAAACATATAGCATAAAAAGCCATTTTCTAACCCCCAACCCCCACTGAAGATGTGGGTCAGAAGTCAGGAGTTCCAGTCCTCACGAAGACAAGCGACTTCCCTGAGACTGTTCTTTAGTGTCATGGTTTTAATACACCTTCGCCCAGAAGCTGCTCTTCCTTTCTTGACCCTATAGCTGCAGGGCTCAATAGAGCAGCTTTCTTCTATGCTACACAAATGTGGGATTTTCTTTTCTACTCACTAATGCTCTCTAGCTTCCTAGGAAAATCCCTTAGGAACTGAAGATCTAACTTTAGAGAAGATGGGAAGTACACTCTCAAAGCAACTGGGAGTACACATTCTTAACTGTAAGAGTGGCAAAGAAGGAGGCAGCAGTGGCCCTTTTCCTTGGTCTCACAAAGAAGCATCTTGATAAAAACTGATCCCAGAGGCAGGCATTTGGCATAGCTGCTAGGCTGCCTGCATTCCACATCAGAGTGCCTGCGTATGAGTCCAGCTCCTCTCCCGAGTCCCGCTTCCTGCTAATGTGTACCCTGGGAGGCAGTGGTGATGGCTCAAGTCCGTGGGTCCTTGTCACCCACGTGGGAGACCTAGATTGAGTTCCTGGTTCCCAGTTTCCATTTGGTTCAACTCCAGCCATTACTGGAATTGGGCAAGTAATACAACAGGTTAGAGCTTTGTCTTTCTCTTTGTCTCTCAAAAAAAAAAAAAAAAAAAAAAAAAGTAGTTCAGCTGTTAACCGCCTGGGAAGGGGCTGCTATCTACCACATCAGTCAGTTAAGAAGAACAGGATGTTATGAGCACAGCATGAACCTCAGAACTGTAGTCAAAACTGTATTTCCCAGGCAAGTGTTTACCTTGTTTTCTTCCATCTTTGAGACAGAACTCTTGTGTTCTACAAAGTGTAAGCAAGCCCTGCCTCAGAGGGGAGCAGGGCAGAACTGACAAACCTCTTTATATTCCTTTTATTGAAGAAAAGGAGGATCACTCTGCTTTATAACAACATGTCACCCCGTTAGCCTTCTCTATTCTCCCGGATTCTTAAAGAACTTGTGTTTTATCTCCAAGTCTGCTCATTTGTAGCCAAAGCTACTGTAGGATGTGTATCAGGTAAATTAGAGTTTCCTCCAGACTCTTAGACTGTAAGTGAAAACACAGAAGTCCATTGGAATTCATCTGTTAAACACTGTCTGAGACTGCAAAAGCAAAGGAAAATGATAAAAGGAGTCCCTGATGAGAAAACTGAAGATGAAACGAGTTTAAGCCTAAAACTGACTGTGCTTGGTAAATGCTCATATGTTATCCTCAGTGCATCCCTTTGTAAATCGCAGTTAAAGCTGATGGCTCAAGATGTTCCATCCACCAGCTGTCCAGCCCAGTTTCATCAACCATTGCTGCTTAGTTGATAGCGTGCTGGCTGAGCATAGAGTTTTAGAATCAAACATATCTGGATTTGAATCTGGTTCTACTACTTAGTGCTTGTTGAGCGATCTTATATAAGTGACTTAACCTTTATGAGCCCAATTCCTTTCTTTAAGAAAGAATTTTTGTGAGAACAAATAAAAGAATGCATATAAAGGATATACACAGCGTCGACCACTAGAGTGGTGCTCCTTAAGTTTTATTATTATTATAAAATCAGCATATTAATGAGAACCTAATTTCTTCTAAGTAAAATGATCCAATTCAAACAGGCATAAATAAAAAAGGGAAATTACTGACACATGTCATTGAAAATTTCAGTGGCAGGGCCAGTATTGCGGCATAGCAGATTAAACTTCCACCTGCAAGGCCAGCACCCTTTTCAGAACGCTGATTGGAGTGAAGGTTGGCTCTTTTCTGAGCCAACTCCCCCCCTAATGCACCTGGGAAAGCAACAGACAATTTCCCACATGGGAGACCAAGAAGGACCTTCTGGCTCCTGACTTCAGCCTGGCCCAACACCAACTACCAAAAAAAAAAAAAAAAAAGAAGAAGAAAGAAAGAAAGAAAGAAAGAAAAAGGAAAACCCAGTGGCAAGATCTGTTCAGGCACATATGGATCAGGGGGCTCAAATGAAGCCCAAGGACTTGGTATGTGTCCCCTGCCACATCCTGTCTTCTTCCATCTTCTGGTTTTGCTTTGCTGTTTTGTCTTCATTCTTCTCCAGACTGTTTCCAGAATAGCTCCAGACTTAATACAAGTACGCTCCCAAATGAGAAACCTTAGTCCTATCAAAACTCCCTCTTTGTATCTCATTTATTGGGTTATACGGCAATCCCTGAACCAATCTCTATGGCAGGAAGAGAAATAAACAGAGACAGAATTCAAATTAGCCAAGATTGTGTCTCCTGTTCCTCCTGGAGTGGAGGGTGATGTCAACCCTACGGAAGCCATGACATTTGAGAGCAGGAGAAGGAATTCCCCAGAAGAAGATGAGGATGCTGTGTTTCACATGAGTAGCCATGAATGGCAAGCAAACATCTCCGCATTCCAAACACTAACTTCTCTTTTCTTAAAGACACTTTCCAAGAAAAAGAGGATCTGCAAATTTCACCATCAAACTGAGAGAACAAGTCTGCAAAGATGGAACAACTTCTCTCAGACCCCTTTGAAGGTGAACAGAATGAGAATGTCAGACCCATGATCTCTCATAGGTAGCTCCAAAGAACATTCTGAGAACAGAAATCCTCTTCTTGCTGTAGAGCTAAAGGTTACTCGTAGACTGATATTTCTTGGTCATCATATATGGTTTTAGTCTGTGTGAATTCATTCTGATTCATTTTAAGTCTTTTAAATATGTTTCATCTATATTTTACATTGAAAAGACATCTGTCAAACTTTGGTTTTTGTATGATCTTAATTAAATTTCATTCAGAAATTATGTCACTTCCTCGTAATGTCCTTTTTTTTCTATTTCATCATTTGGTGAAAAGAGAAGGATTTAAACATGTCCCTAGGGTTTCAAATATACTTGCCAAAATCCATTTCAGCTCTTTTCTTAAATTAAAACAAACTTGTATAACACATTTCCTGTTATAAAAGCAATTTATGTTTCACTGTGCAAAAGTTAGAAGATATGAATAAGCAAGAAAATCAAGGGAAGGGAGAGGGAGAGAGAGAACAAAGGTAGTAAGAAGGGAAGAGAAAACTCACAAGAAACCGTAAGATCATTCCCCACACAGGCCATTGTCACAGCCCTCATGCTCACCCTTTCAGACCCTTTTCTTTACATGTATCATACAATGCTTTTTACAGATATGGGATTATATTCATTTATAACCCAGATGTTCCACTAATGCATATATCCAAGTTATAAAATATTATTTCTACCAAGTTGTTCGCATTAAATTTTCTGAAACTTTGAGTGATAGATAAGTCTTTGTGGACATTCATAGTATATGAAAATGTTGAGCACATGAGAATTTTGGGGGGGAGGTAGCTCATAGCTTCCATTAAACTCTCCAAGGATATCTACAGTCTAAAATTTTAAAAGTCACTGTTCAATATTCTCATTTTAAATGGTAGGAATAAATATAATTAGAAGAAAGAGAGAGCTACTGCTGACAACATGATTTACTTAACCAAATTCTCCTTGTTGGATACTTAGATCCAATCCAATGTTGAGCTGGTACAAACAATACACAGTGAACCTAACTATTGATTTGAAGCTTTAACCATGCAGCTATTTCTTCATGATACTGGCAGACGCATTACTGGAATTTTCAAAGTGTGGAGTAACACAGATCGACAAATTGTCACAGTTCTTAATGGGTAACTGTTTTCCTCATAGAACAGCCATTGTTCAGCTGCCACCACTTAACACCCTAGAACTGCAAAGTGAGAGAAGCCGCCCTCCTTCAAGTACACACCAGGGTAAGAAGCAACACTTCCTGCCTTTGTTACACACTTGAGGGCCTGCCCTCCACCCTGCGGCAGGACTGCAAGGCCTCTGTTTACATTTTTCTCTACATTTTTCCCAGCACACGTGGACAAGCCCAGGCAAAGCCACGCAGCACACTGCACACACTGAGCAAAGACAGGAAGAGGGGAGAGAAAACTCACTGTGGATCACACGATGAGCAGCTGGTGATTCCCCTTGGGGAAACAGAATGATCCTGACAGGTAGGGTACTGCTGGGGGAAATCCACACAGAAACAGCAACAAGTCTCACACTGGAGTTTCAAGGGGACAGGAAAGGAAGGAGAAGGGAGACAGGTACCCAAGAAGATGACTGGAAATAAAGTGCTCTGTGGGTTTCACTTGTTTTATAAAAAGCTTTAAGCAAATGTTTTACAACACAGGAATGGAGCCAGGTGTTTGGCCTAGCACTTAGGGTATGCACAGTGGGGCACCTGGGTTCCATGCCCATCTCCGGACTTCAGATTTCTGCTAACACAGACCTGAGAAGGAGCAGTGAGGGCTCAAGTGATTGGAGCTCTGCCACCCAGATGGGATTCTCCTACGGAATTCCTGACTTCCGCCCTCTGCCTGTCGCTCCCCCTCTTCATGGAGGAACGACACTAAACCCTGCCTAGGCTTCATATCCGAGTCACAGCACCATTATGTCGCTCCCCCTCTTCGTGGAGGAACGACACAGGACCCTGCGCTGTTCTTTCATCTGCTCGGCCCTCCCCGGGTTTGCTGCTGGTTCTTCCCGGGTTGGCTACCGTCCCTTCCACCTCCGTGGAAGGGCGGTGCCCCCTGCCACTTTCCCCACTTCCGCGGGGGAGCGGCACACTGCCGGCCGGCTCTCTCGGGGGCTGCACAGGTGTTCCTTCAGATAGATGTTCCCTGGTGCATGTTGTCTCTCTCCTCCTTTATAGTCCTCTTCACCAATCCCAACTCTGCTACCCACACGCCGAGTACGCTGCTCTCCTCCAATCAGGAGCAGGTCCTACAGTTTATTGGTTGAACTGGAGGCAGCTGTGTAGAAGCTGTTACCCCCCCCCCCCTTCTCAGCGCCATATTGTGGGAGAGCAGATGCATAGAATAAGTCTTA
Source organism: Oryctolagus cuniculus (assembly GCF_051225735.1). NCBI lineage: Eukaryota > Metazoa > Chordata > Mammalia > Lagomorpha > Leporidae > Oryctolagus > Oryctolagus cuniculus. The sequence continues at coordinate 94,926,188 of NC_142877.1, forward strand.
ATTCCAGTAACTTAGTCTAGTCCAAGTTGCTCCCAGTTGCTCCCCACACTGCCCAGGCCTGGCCCTGGTCACTTCACACAAATGGAGAGTGAACAAGTAGATGGGAGAGCTACTTTCTATTTCTCTCTCTCTCTCCCTCTCTCTCTCCCTCAAATAAATAATAAAAAAAAAAATTTGAAAATACAGCAATTAGAAATTGTGGAAAAAAAACTGTCCTTTGATTTTATTTATTCACTCAATTTATATAAATATGTTTTATTGTTTAAAAAAAAAAAAACAGAATAAAAGGCACAAGCTATGAGCATGGTTCTCTAATTTTGGATGTATTTTCATGCAAGAGTCTTATTAAGGAGTCTAGTAGACCAGTTTTAGTGAACCAAAAATAAATACTCACTGCTTCTGTGAGTGTTTATAAAAGCATATCTGGTCTGGGAGATCTAGGGCAACCTGGACCATACCAGGGGAGAGCAAAATCAGAGCGTGCTAACCGCCACATCCTCAAGGACGGAGCGCTCGCTTGCCAGCGCTCGGCAGCTGTGTGTCAAAAGCAGCAACAAGGCCGCCTGCAGTACTCAAAGCAAAGGAGTAAAACTCTCAGGTTGGTGCTGTGACCTTAGAATCTGAAGCCTAAGTGCATAAGAAAACTTATCCTTTTGAATTTGGGGCCTGTTTAATTTGGACTCGCAGCTGGTGTTCTCATGATTTCAGGCTTTCCTGCAGAGAAGCTGCAGTACCAATGAACCCTGGTCAGGAGTTGCTTCCAAACACACGAAATTCCCTCAGACCTGGTGTTTCCCAGCCAAGAGCTTGTTCTCCGACTGTCTTACCATAAGGTTGTTGTATCGCCTCCAGATGAGGCTCTCCTACAAACAGTGATGCAACAGCCCCTCAAATAACAGGCCTGCTTCCTTCATAACACTTTCTGAGAAGCCCAGTGTTCGTAATCATGCTTGCACAGATGGAAGATTAAAGGGCTTATCTAAGATGACCCAGCAAATCATCCACCAAACGCTTGACGTCAGACAGCTCTGACACACATGTGCTTCTTCTGACAACCCAGCATCGTTCATATTTCTGTGTCGCAAAGTGAGGGAACTTGTTTACGGGTCCAAAAGACCTCACGATATCAGGAAGATGGCAAATTCAATCAGACCCTCATTAAGCAGATCCAAATCAGTGCTGACAGAGTCTTCATCAGACCTAAAAATCCTGCCTGTTTTAGCTCAGAATCCTCTGGTTTGCTCATGTCATCACAAATTGGTTGTTCAGAAGTCAGAAGGGGCTCTCAATAAAGCACTTACAGGTGATGGTCTTGCTGCACAAGATATAAAGGAAGACAGGACAGGAAAACCAAAAGGTACAGCAATGCAATGTCCTAGTCAAAGAAAGGGCTTTTCCAACATACTAGAAATAAGAAAAAGAAAAATTCTGTCATTTAAATAAATTAAATTAAAAAGTATTCCAAAGACCTTGTCCTAATCTCATCCTGGAAACCTTTTTATTTTTATTGTTTCCTAATTATACTAGCATTTGAAAAAATAATTGTACTTATTTACTTGAAAGATACAGAGGCAAAGAGAGAGAAGAAGGTAGAGATCTCTCATCCATTAGTTCACTGCTCAAATGCCCACACAGCTGGGAATGGCCAGGCCAAAGCCAGATGCAGGGAACTCAATCCAAGTCTCTCATTTGAGTAACAGGGACCCAAGTTCTTGAGCAGTCAGGTGCTACCTCACCGCGCACGCATTAACAGGAAGCTGAAATCAGAAGCAGAGCCAGGCCTGGAACCCAGGCATTCCAGGATGGGATGTGGTTGTCCCAAGCAGCACCTTAACCACTGTGCCAAATGCCCATGCTAGAAACTTCTCTTGTAAAGCTGAATGTCAAGTCAGCTAAGTCAGAAGTTTTCTTCCCATGAGAAAAATGACATCCTCAAGATCTGCAGGAAAAAAAAATTCATCTTACTCCAGACAAGCCATTTGCTTACTTTCTTCAGTTGTGAAACTGAAATCAAATTCTATCACTTTTGTCAAAGGTGGTGCCAGCAAGACCAGCCCTTCAGATAAGCAGAGTCAATGCCTTTGAGTTAATGAGAGGTAAGAAGGGCCAAAAAGCCTGCTTGCCAAGGTGCCAAAGGCCTCCACTATTAAAGTCACTCGGATGAATGTGGAATTGCTTTTCCAAAATGCTCCTGTCACAAATACTAATGTAGGCCTAGCACAGTGCCCAGACCATCACAGTCACTCAATGTTTATGGAACGAATAAAAGAATGATTGTTGCCTGAGAAGAATAATAAACGGTGATTATATTGGTTAGATCTACGCCAAAATTATGTAAGTATCTGGAACATATTAACTCATTTGCTCCCACTACATGTGGTTGTGAATTAGGTTCTCAGACTGGCTATCTGCCAACAAGCCCAAGCCAGCTCTTAAAGAAATGGAGCACTGGAAAAGACAGTGTGGAGTAAGGGCAATGGGATATGAGAGCGAGAGACTGCGAAGATCTTGAGGTTTGGCAGAGGGAGAAGAAACTCAATAGGTTAGCACGTGTCCTTGGCAGCAAGCACAGTGTTGAGGCCCACACCATTCTCCTAGGGGCCTGGAGGAAGAATTTTCCATCTAGAGGCACTACTGATTAGCGGTTAATCACACAAGTTCAGGAGTTCAAATCCCTGCTCTCTGGCTTCCTAGATATGTGACTTAGGGCCAACTATTATGCTCTGTCTGCCTTAGATGCTTTTGCCCCAAAAGAAGCATAATAATAACTCTCTGTTTGGGCTATTGTGAGGCTTATATATGATAATACAGATGATGTTTGACTTCTGATGGGGTTACATCCCAATAAACCAATCATAAGGAGAAAATATCATAAGTCTAAACACAATTGGTACACCTAGCCAACCAACCATGCTGGCCTAGCAACACAGCAGATTGTGGAGAGAGTTGGTTCCCCTCATGGCCACAGATGATACTGGAAGCCATGCTCACTGCTGCCTAGCATAGTGAAAGCATCATACTGCTCTTGGGTAGCCCAGGAAAAGATGATTTCTACTGACTATGTATAATTTTCACACCACCATAAAGTCAAAAACTCATTGTTAAAAGTCCACAAAAGAGTGCTGATCTGGGCTAATAAGTACTCAGTGCTAGTTGTTAATATCCTGAATATTTGCTCCATTTGCTATCTGAATAGTAAGACAGCAGAGCTGGGCAACTCATCTCTTACCATTACATGTTCCAAAAATGCCCAATAGAGAAGTTGGTTAGGCCTCAGCAATTGCTGCATCCAGTAAGTACATACATGTCTGCAGGAAAGAGACAGATGTGTGCACTTCACACTTACACTTCTGCCATGGGCAAATTTCTGGACCTCTCCCTGTCGCTCCCCCTCTTCGTGGAGGAACGACACAGGACCCTGCGCTGTTCTTCTGTCTGCTCGGCCTTCCCCGGGTTTGCTGCTGGTTCTTCCCGGGTTGGCTACCGTCCCTCCACCTCCGTGGAAGGGCGGTTCCCCCTAGCCACTTTCCCCACTTCCGCAGGAGAGTGGCACACCGCCGGCCGGCTCTCTCGGGGGCTGCACAGGTGTTCCTTCAGATAGATGTTCCCTTTAGATGTTCCTGGTGCATGTTGTCTCTCTCCTCCTTTATAGTCCTCTTCCACCAATCCCAACTCTGCTACCCACACGCCGAGTACGCTGCTCTCCTCCAATCAGGAGCAAGATCAGCTCCTGCAGCTCAGTCAATCAAATTGGAGAGAGGCAGCTGCGTAGAAGCTGCTACTCCCTTCTCAGCGCCATATTGTGGGAGAGCAGATGCATAGAATAAGTCTTAATTCCAGTAACTTAGTCTTGTCCGAGTTGCTCCCCACACTCCCTATCTCCATTGCTCAACAGAAAAATTGGGTATTAATAGTATGTGTCTCATCAGATTATTGGAGAAGAGAGTCACATGAGTTAATTCGCAGATAGAATCTAGACAAATTCCTGATATTGTGTGTGATGTGTGTGTTCCTCACAGCTTTTCTAGAGATGAATATTGATAATCAAGTTCCTGTTTTAAAAAATCTAGAATACATGGGTATTTACCAAGATCGGTTTATTCACTGTGCGGAGTACATCTGTGATGAGCCCTGCAAGGTCACTGGCTCTGTTTTTTCAGCTTAGCATTCCCCCCTCAACTGATTTGAATAACAACTCCATGCTCAAATCATGGCTCTGTGGTAAAACTGCTGTTAAATGCTGCAGTGGCGATTAAGGTCAACTACGAAGGTTATTCAAAGCATTATGCCAGGGCTTGTTGAAGAGGGCTAGAGATGATCACTAAATTAGCAGTCCTCACCTCCCTGCACTGCTCCGGGCATCAACCTAGAATCTCGGAACTCTGCATTCAACCTCAATTCCCTCAGTGGCCCTTGGGGGGGAGAGACTAATATGCCATTTATTTCCAAGTCAGGAAAAGGGAAGGGCCATTTCCAACTCTGGGAAAATGCATTGGCAGGAATGCGGCAATAAGCAGAAGAAACAAGCATTGGATTTTTTCATCTGAATTTTAAAGTCAGAGTTTTCTGTGTAAGCAATGCTATTTTGTTGTATTCTTCTTTAAGCCTACCTCATCTAATGCATCTGACTTTGAAATCCAGAATAAATGTCCATTGCCTACTTCTGTACAAGAAATACCCACATAGATGACTGTAACATATTAAGGGTATGCAATTTATTTCTCAGGCTTCCAACTTCTATATATACAATAGAGAAGCTGTGCAACTGCCTCAGCAGCCGTTGCCTATGCTTGGGATATGTATGTCTTTATGAAAGAGATACATGTGTATTGCACATTTAAACTCAGTACAGTTCCCAAGTTAGAGAAATGCCCATTCTGTGTAACAGCAATGAGTAAAGAGACGTCTTCTCATTGATATGCAAATGACAATAACAGGCATTCTGATGTGTTTAAGGAATCCCATGACTGCCGCGACCACAAGCAGGTTATTAAAGTGAAACAAGGCTATTTTGTCCATTCTGAAAGGCACTGTCCTTTCCCAGTGAGTGGCACATTCAGGGCTATTTACATTTCAACAAACAACCAACAATAAATCAATATAAATACTCCTTTACATCCATTTTCTCTTTTGAAGAACAATAGCTGTTCAGAATCAGGAGCTTACATAAGACTCTGAATCAAGCAGAAATAATCAAAACTCTGGCATTTGATCAATTTTATATATGTTAAATCATTCCTAAGTAAAGCCTCTCAAAAGCTCAGGAGTAGAGTTAAGAGAAATATCATTTGTGATCCTATGGGTCCAACTGTAATAATAATAACCAGTAGCCATATGAATTGAGTATAACCATGTAGTTTGTTTATAGAGTGTTTACCATGTGATAGAAAATGCTTTATCTGAGGAAGTATTATTGAGATAGGTGTAGGGAGCCGGCGCTGTGGCACAGTGGGTTAAAGCACTGGCCTGAAGTATTGGCATCCCATATGGGCGCCGGTTCTAATCCCGGCTGCTCCTCTTCCAATCCAGCTCTCTGCTATGGCTTGGGAAAGCAGGAGAAGATGGCCCAAGGCCTTGGGCCCCTGCACCCATGTAGGAGACCCAGAGGAAGCTCCTGGCTCCTGGCTTCGGATCAGTGCAGCTCTGGCCATTGTGGCCATCTGGGGAGTGAACCAGCAGATGGAAGACCTGTCTGTCTCTACCTCTCTATATAACTCTGTTTTTCAAATAAATAAAACAAATCTTTTTAAAAAAAGAGAGAGGTGCATTTTTCATCATTTAATACTCAAAATAACATTTTGAAACAGATATCATTGTAATTTGCATATTATAGATAAATTGAGACCTGAAGAAGTTTGGTAACTTGTCTCACACCAAATAATAATAATAATGTTTTCAATGATTACTCAGTACACTGTACAAAGTAAAAAACGAAAGTGAGAAAGAGTGCAGGGAGTTCACTGAGGAGGCAACTTCAGCTGCCCAAGCAGGAAATGCTGGTGGCTGAGCATTGGATGGTGCAGAAACAGGATCGGAGTTCCTGCACTTCACCTCCACCATAACAAATAGCTAAACCTTGTATTCTGAGTGAAGACACCAGGAGTGGGGTAGGAAATCACTGCAGAGCCAAAGCTCTTCTCTTTTAAGACACTGTTTAATTGGCAAATAAAATGGTAAGTATTTATCATGAACCACATGATGTTTGAAGTATATACAGAGTGCTAAATGGTTAAATGCAGCTAAAGAACATGAATTACTAATGTAGTATCATGTTTGTAGTGAGAACACTTAACATTCATTCTGTTAGCTTACTTTAAGACCATAGAGCCAATGTAGGTTGTCTAACACAAGTCCCTGTTCTATGGGGACACTTCAAAAAGTTGGTGGAAAATGGAGTTAAAAGATAAGTTTATTTTAGTGCAAAATAATCTTGAAATCCATGCATAGTTTTTTCATGATATATATTTTCTGTTAACTTTTTACAGATCCCTCATATATATGAATTTCAAAAATTTTTGCACCAAAAGTAGATAACTATAGTACTCATACTATGCAATACATTTATTGCAATTATTCATCCTATCTAAACATAATTATATATCTTTTAACCAATGTTTCCTCATCCTCTTCAACCTCCTCACTGCCACAGCCTCTGGTACCTTCCATTTTATTCTCCACTCCTATAAGATCAGCATTTTAGATTCTGCATATGAGTGAGATCATGTACTATTTGTCTTTCTGTGCTTGTCCTATTTCACTGTATATAATGTTCTCCAGATTCATTCATGTTTTTGCAAATGACAAGTTTTTCTTTTTCTATGGTTGAATAGTATTCCCTTGAGTATATTTACATTTTCCTGACCCATTCACCTCTTGATGGACATAGGTTGGCTCCATTTCTCAGCTATTGTGAACAGTGCTGCAATGAGTATGGGAGTACAGACACCTCTTCAACATACTGATTTCGTTTACATTGGCTACATACCCAGTATATATGGGACTGCTGGATCCCAAAGTTATTTGTGAGCGTGAGGCAATATTGCAAGCAGATCTGAGAATCAGGGCCCAAAGAATGATTATAACAGGATGAAGGGGGCCCAAGAAAAGGAAGCTAGTTTCTATCTGTGCAGAAGCACAAACTGAATTTACCTGAGATACTAATACCCTTAACTGTAAAATTGCACAAAAGTAACATTTCTGAAAATGGAACTGCATCCAAGTTGCCATAATTATCAGACAGAATGGGATCTTAGCAACCCCTCTAGCAGCCAGCCTATGACCAGCAAGAAAACAAGAAGTTGCAGTGTACTCTCACCCTGTAGCCCTACTGAGCAAGCTTTACTTGGTCTATGCAGGGTAAAGGTGAACCAAATAGTATACAATGTCCACATTGCCGGCACCAGAAAATAAAGATGTGATGGTCAAAAGAATGAATGAATGGGGGCCGGTGCTGTGGCGTAGCAGGTAAAGCCGCTGCCTGCAGTGCCGGTATCCCATATGGGCACTGGTTCGAGGCATGGCTGCTCCACTTCTGATCCAGCTCTCTGCTATGGCCTGGGAAAGCAGTAGATGGCCCAAGTCCTTGGGCCCCTGCACTCATGTGGGAGACCCGGAAGAAGCTACTGGCTCCTGGCTTTGGATCAGTGCATTTCCGACCCTTGTGGCTAATTGGGGAGTGAACCAGCAGATGGAAGACCTTTCTCTCTCTCTCTCTCTCTCTTTCTCTGCTTTTCCTCTCTGTGTAACTCTGACTTTCAAATAAGTAAATAAATCTTTAAAAAAAAAATGAATGAATGCTAGTGGCAAAGTTAGTGAAAACTAAATATAAATATAAGTGATAGCAAAATATAAAATGAAAATTCTAGTGACTAAATTAATTGGGTAACTCATAAGTATGAATATGAAAGTACTTCAAAAAGTTTATGGATAAGCGGAGTTAATGCATGAGTTCATTTTTACACAAAAATATTTCAGAATCCAAATATAACCTTTTCATAATATGTGTTTCCATGAACTTTTTGAAGACTTCTCTCATGCAAGGATTTCAAGCACTTTTGCACCAACATAAACATTTTTAATTTCATTTTCCATGAACTTTTTCAAGTATCTTTTTACAGCTGGGAACTTAGCAGTTCCATCAAGCTCAATGACTTGTGGAGTCACTGAGTGGCCACTTGCGGAATTCCCAGTTGTTTAAATATAAGAAGTAAGTGCTGTGATGGAACACTGGAAAGATACTAATATATCCAGACATCATATTTTTAAACTACATTTGGAATTCTGAGTATTTTTCTCATTCATTTTGTGCTACCCACGGGATCTGGGAACGAAAATGTTAAGAGGAGAGGTGGACCTCAACTTGAAGAGCTGGAATTAATATAAAATAGAATTAATAGTCAAAGAGTAGAGGTATAAAATAAAAACGACAACTTAGAGGGGCCAGCACTGTGGTGTAGCGGATAAAGCAACAAGGATAAACCTGCACGTTCTGGCATCCCAAACGGGTGCCAGTTCAACTCCCGGCTGCTCCACTTCCAATCCAGCTCTCTGCTATGGCCTGGGAAAGCAGTAGAAGATGGCCCAAGTCCCTGGGCCCCTGCACCCACATGGAAGATCTAGAAGAAACTCCTGGCTCCTGGCTTCAGATCCACCAAGCTCTAGCCGTTTTTGCCATTTGGGAGTGAACCAGTGAATGGAAGACCTCTCTCTCTCTGCCTTTCTGTAACTCCGCCTTTCTAATAAATATATAAATCTTTTTAAAAAAAATGACTTATAGATAACAAACAAGCTCTCTGGAAATTAGATTTTTTTTAACCTTTACAAGCTGTATGACCTCAAGTAATTTACATACCCTTTGTGTGACTGCTTTTCTTCATCTATAAAATGGGGATAATCATGTCATGTATCTCACAGTGTTGCTGTGGGAAATAGCTTAATATTATAAATAAATACTATATTTAATATGTATAAATATAGCAATAATATATTTTATATATTAATAGTATATTCATACATATACATATATATAACTCATAATAGTTGGATGCACATAGAAGCCCTCTGTAAGAATTGATTATTTATTGCCATTATAACTATACATAATAGTTATTGACATATTTATCATTTAAAAAAAATTTATTTGTTTATTTGAAGGCAGCGTTACAGAGAGACAGAGGCAGAGAGAGAGCTTCCAATTGCTGCTTCACTTCCCAGAAGGCAGCAACAGCCAGAGCTGTGCTGATCCGAAGCCAGAAGCCAGGAGCCAGGAGCTTCTTCTGGGTCTCCCATGTAGGCGTAGGGGCCCAAAGACGTGGGCCATCTTCTACTGCTTTCCCAGACCATAGCAGAGGGCTGGACCAGAAGTGGAGCAGCTGGGACTCGAACCCATGTCCATATGGGATGTCAGCAATGCAGGTGGCAGATTTACCCACTATGCCACATTGCCAAACCCTGGCATATTTATCTTATATCTTATTTGGATATAAAAGGCTACTTCAAGAAGTCTCAGAGTAGGGTAAATGTTTAATTTAGTTGTAAGTTAGTTGTTGGTTATCACCAGTGGAGATTCCCATGTCCCAGATTGGATTGCCTGGGTTTAATACACACCTCAAGGGCCGACGCTGTGGCGCATGGGTTAACGCTCTGGCCTGAAGCACCAGCATCCCATGTGGGCGCCGGTTCTAGTCCCGGCTGCTCCACTTCCAATCTAGCTCTCTGCTATGGCCTGGGAAAGCAGTAGAAGATGGCCCAAGTCCTTGGGCCCCTGCACCCACGTGGGAGACCTGGAAGAAACTCCTGGCTCTTGGCTTCGGATTGGCACAGCTCCAGCAGTTGCAGCCATCTGAGAGTGAACCAGCAGATGGAAGACCTCTCTCTCTCTCTCTACCTCTCTTTGCAACTTTTTCAAATAAATAAAATAAATCTTTTAAAAAAAAATACCCACCTCAAGTACCTGCTAGTGCAGATCTTAGGAGGCATCAGTTATGGCTCTAGTAATTGAATTTCTTGAGGGAGGCCTGGATTGAGTTCCTAGTTCCCAGTTTTGGTTCCGTGCAGTGCCAGCCATTGTGGGCAACTGGGGATTGAATCAGCATGGGATCTCTCTGCTATCCATCTTTATTATTTCTCTCTCTCTCTCTCTGTCTCTCTTTCTGTGTGTGTGTTTTTGTCTCTCAAATAAAAAATATCAAACAAAACTTTGTGGCAAGTGGAACTGAAAGGTGTTTATTTGGTTAAAAATTTTGAGTATTGTAAAAAGCGATGCATGTTTTTAAACTTTTTCCGTGAAAATGAATTTATTTTTGAATTCAATTTTCCTAGGACCATTTTTTGCTTTCTTTTTAGACATTTATTTATTTGAAGAAGCAGAGTTACAGATAGAGGGAGAGACAGAGAGTTCTTTCATCCACTAGTTCGCTCTTCAGATGGTTACAATGGCTAGGGCTAGGCCAGATGGAAGCTAGGAGCCAGAGCTTCTTCATGCGTGCCAGCACCCATGCAATTGGGCCATCTTCTGATGCTTTCCCAGATGTATTAGTAGGGAGCTGGATCAGAAGTGGAGCAGCCGGGACTCAAACCAGTGCCCAAATGGCATGCCATTATTGCAGGCAGCAGCTTTAGCCACTATGCCACAACACTGCCTCTCCAGGAACTTTTTGAAGTACTCTGACAACGCATTTTACATTATCTATGTAACATCTATCTATCATTTTGTACATATGTCATAGCCTGCTTTGTGTTGTTATTACAAAGTACCTGAAATTGAATAATTTGTAAAGAACAGAGACTTGTTTCTTATAGCTCTAGAGTTTGAGAATTTCAAGGAAGAGAAACCCATATTTGGAGAAGACCTTCTTGCTGCATCATCTCATAGCAAGTGGTGGAAGGACAAGAGAAGGAGAAAAGAAAGGGAGAGACAGAGTTGGAGAGAGAGAGACTGAATTTGTCCTTTTATCAGCAACCAACTGCCGTGATGCCTGACCCATTCCCTTGCACTGATCCATTCATGAGGGCAGAATCCTCATGATCGTATCACCCCTACAAGCCTCACCTCACAACATCACTACACTGAAGATTAACTTTCCAACACATGAACTCTGGGAGATGCACACAAAACACAGAAACATGGCATATGTTTATCATCTATTGCTGTGCACCAGATCACTCCGGTTTATCAGTTTACAACAATAAACATGGAGCCAGCATTGTGGTACAGCGGGATAAGCCACCACAATATGGACATTAGTTCGAATTCCAGCTTCTCTGATTTCAATCCAATTCTCCGCCAATGCACCTGGGAAATCAAAGGCTCCTGCATCCATTTGGGAGACCCAGATGGAGTTCCAGGCTCCTGGTTAAGGCCTGGTCCAGGCTGGCTATTGCGATCATTTGGGGAATGAACCAGCAGATGAAAGATATCTCTCTCTTTCTCTCTCTCTCTCTCTCTCTCTCTCTCTCTCGTCTCTTCCTCTTTCTCCTTCTCTTGGAACTAGGAACTCAAATAAATAAACAAATCTTTAAAAACAACACTTATTATCTCATAGTCTCTTCAGAAATTCAGGCATGGCTGATTCTCTTGTGAGTCTGCAACTGAGGTGTGCTGCCTTCATTTCACTCATTCAGCCGGGGAAAGATCCACTTGCAAGCTAAGCCATGTAGCTGTTGTCAGCACTTGAGTCCTCACCGGATGCTCTCCGGAGACTTCGGTTCTCTGCCATGTGGGGCTCTCCATATGTCAGTCACAACACGGCAGCTGGCTTCCCCCAGAGCAAAGGTTGAGAGAGAAAGCAAATCAGAAGTCCCAGTCTTTCTGTAAACTACTCAGAAGTGACAGCCCATCACTGCTGCTGTATTCTGTTCACTAGAAATCAGTCGATAGATTCAGTTTATGCTCAGGAAGAGGAGACTACACAATGGCATGAGTACCAGATCATTAGGGATCACGGATCAAACCGTCTGAGAGTTTGTCTTGCACATATAGTGAGAAATCAGCAAACATGCATTAAATGTGTTATACCTACTAAATAATCCTGTAATTCTGAAAGGCCCTTTACTTCATGGATTGACCATGGAAACTATAGGTCAATGATGTCAAGAGAAGCACTCATTCACTTGTTTATTCAGCCAATAAACATTGGTTCATCCCTATTTGCATGTCAGACATTGTACAAAAAGTTTGGGATACTAAGACTTCAAAAAATAAATTTGAGAGCTGGGTAAGATCTGGCTCAATGTTCTCATTTACCAATAAAAGGACATTGAGTTCCAGAGGGGGACAACAAGCTATCCTAAGTGTGCAGTTCTTTTTCTATGAATGAAACCATAGAGAAGAACTGAACCAATGAGACATCCAGTCTTCAGATATTTGTTGTTTTGTGTGGATTAGAGGTCCCCAGCTGTTTTATTCTAGATTCTTGCCTCCTTGTGAGATAAGAGTTCAAAGCAGAGACATAGATGAAGTGCAAGAATTGGAACAAAATTCACTTAAAGAGGTAAAGAGAGCCAGCGCCGCGGCTCACTAGGCTAATCCTCTGCCTGCGGCGCCAGCACCCCGGGTTCTAGTCCCAGTTTGGGCACCAGATTCTGTCCCGGTTGCCCCTCTTCCAGTCCAGCTCTCTGCTGTGGCCCGGGAAGGCAGTGGAGGATGGCCCAAGTCCCTGGGCGCTGCACCCGCATGGGAGACCAGGAGGGAGCACCTGGCTCCTGGCTTCGGATCGGCACAGCACGCCGGCTGCAGTGTGCCTGCCGTAGCGGCCATTTGGGGGGTAATCCAATGGAAAAGGAAGACCTTTCTCTCTGTCTTTCTCTCTCTCTGTTAACTCTGCCTGTCAAAAAAGAAAGAGGTAAAGAGAGAGTACATATTCAGACATGAATGCAGGCCACCCTATGAACAGAGACATGCATGGTAAAGAAAGAAATTCCTCCATGAGAAGAGAAATGCATTTCATCCCAGTTGAGTAGCCCCCTTTATTGGGTAGGGCATAGTGCTGTAATTGAATATGCAAAGAAGGTGGAGTTTGGGTGGTGTTCAGTGCAAATGATAACCTCTGGGAAAATTTCCATGGTGTTTCCATGTGGAGCTCAGTGTACACATGTTCGTGGCATCTTCTTCACTGTGGAGAAAGCTTAGATGCATCATGGGAAATGGGTGTGCTGAATTGGCAAGTGAGGGGGTGGAGTTAGAATGTAAGGCTGCAAGATAAAAACTGTCAGAAACCTCTCTGTTCTTTTGTTCATGACTCCCTGCCTAGTCCACATCTGTTTTATTAAATTGTCTTTCATATTAGAACATTCTTTTAATATATATAAATTATAATCCCTTATGTCCTTATCCTTCTAACATCAATTTTATTTGACTCCATTTTCTCATCTCTCCTTTTGTTTAAAGATTTTATTTCACAAATTTGAAAGGCAGAGTGACAGAGCCAGAGGCCGAAACAGAGAGGCCAGGAGCCAGGAACCATATTCAAGTCTTTCAAATGGGTACCAGGGACCCAAGTACTTGGGCCATCTTCCACCACTTACCCAGGAACATCAGCAAGGAGCTGGATTGGAGGTAGACCCACTGGGACTATAATTAGTGCTCATATATGGTATGCCAGCATTGCAGGGAACAGTTTAACTTACTGTACCACCAAACTAGCTCCTGTTCTATTGTTTATTTCACTTAGACTTCAGGACATCATCTGACAGAGAGGATGAGGTAGCCATTGCCTAAGTTAGACAACTTCAGAGAGTGAAACAAGTGCCACTCTGCTAGAGACACAGCCACAACTGACACCCAAACCATCCAAGCTATGCTTCTCTTAGTTTGTTTCCCTGTGGATGCTGATGTTTATTTGTTGTTTCATTTTGCTTCCCTTCCACCAAGAAGCAATGTTTATACATATCACATTCAACAACGCCACTCTCTCCTCCTGGAGAAATAAAATAATCTCTGCTCTGTTCATGCCTGGGAATGAAATGCACTTCAAAAAGCAAATGCAAGAATTTCATGTGATATAAATAGACTCCATCAATTCAAGAAGTGGGTGTTTTAACTGAAACATTGACAGGTAATTATCAAAAGTACCTTAGAAAAGCAAGTTTCTGTGGACAATAGCTGCAATTTATTATTATTATTGTTGCTAGCCTCCCTGATGGTCTCCATTTATGATTCCAGTAATCTTGTCTCTTTTGATGAATCTACCTTTTGTTTTTCATTAAAGTGTCACTGTCGTAGACAAAAGGCCTGCTGAGTACAACAAAACCCATGATCACCTGCTGGAGGAAAAGCAGAACTTCAGACCTGTAAGCCAAAACACAGCTGCCCCTGCGGGATGAAAAAAATACACGTAAGGAAACATGCGTCCATAAACACAGAAGCGCGCATGCGCGCACACACACACACACACACACACACACATTGTTCCTGGTAGTCCTGGAGATCATGTTAGGAATCTTTTCACCAGGTTAAAGTGGAATATGTCAGGGTTGACAGCTCTAGACCAGGCATAAGTGAAACCAGCAGCCTTCTGCTCCTACTGACATCTTTATGATTATTTCGTGGTGATCCATCTGAATCTTTACACTCATATGAAAGGAGAACCTCCTCCTTTGAATATTTTTAAGCGCTTTCTCTCAATGAAAGATTCTAAGCTGCACATGGTTTGCTTCAAAGCATTATTTATACCTAGACTCTGCTCAAAGGTTTGAGCAGTTACTTTTTAAAACATTCCCTGCTCCTACGGGGCAGAGAAGGATAGAGAGTAATCCATCAACAAGAGTCTAAAGGGATGTAAGATAGACATACATGAGCAAACCAGAACCAGCATTTGGTGTTTGGTGAACATTTCAAGTTTCTTCCTAAAAACCACAACCCGCTCCTTCTGAGATGTATGGGTTTTTATCAGCCTAACATCCTGGGCCAGTGACATAATCTTGGAGAGTTGTCAAGACTAATAACCTTCCTCCATAATACCCTCGATAAGAAAGGGGAATGGAATTTTCCCAGTGCTCAAGGTCGAATATTTGTAAAAACGTAATAATAATTCAAAAAAAAAACCACTTAAAATTAGTAGAGAAGATCATTGTAAGTTAAATTCTTTCTACCCTCAATATTGGAAATGCTAATCCTTTGTGTCCCTGAAAGGGAAGAAAATTTTAAAAGAAAACTTCAGAATTAAAAATATATCCAGAACATTAATTTTCAGGTAATTAGAAAAAATTGTTTTCTATCTGTGAAAAATCAAAGATATGTGTATTCTGGATAAAAATTTTACTACCAAATCATAAATAGCCATGGTATGAAATATGCGATCCAAATTGTGTGGCATTTTGAAGCTTAGCCAATCCCAAGAGGAAATAAGAAAGAAAACAAGTTTTTTTAAAAAGCTATTTTTCCATTTGCCACCTCTGCTCCCATTGCTGATGTACTCAGCCAACAAAAGAAAATATTTAAAAACAAGGGACGAAACTAAAACTCACATGCATCGCAATGTTCAAACTTTCTCTCCATTCACTCATTTATTCATTCACAAGCATGTACAAAAAGCTTCTCTTCAAGCTAAGCACTATAACAGAATATGAAAAATAAGTTACCCATAGCCCTTAATCAGAGGAGCTCATATCTCAGAGACAGTGATACACAAATATATACACATATACATATATATACACACATATGTGTATATATATATGAATGTATATAAAATTATACCCTATATGCTACATGAGGACTGCAAACAGCATTGCTAGAGTCCAAAATGCTGAGTGGCCAACACTTGGGGACTTGAGACGGTCTCTACCCAGGAGCTGACATTTAGGCTGAGTTTCAAAATACAAGTAAGAGTTAGCTGGGAGGGAAAGGTAGGAGCTTCAGACATATTTGAGAGAAGATGAGACACTTCTTTTAACCATAGTGGAGTATGCATGTGGACAGAAGAGGAAAGTGGTAGGAGACGAGCAAAAGTAGGAGCCAGATTTCAATTGACTCATACGTCATGCTAAGGTGTTTTAACTTTATCCTATACACAGTAGGAAGTCATCAAAGAATCTTAAGAAGAAAAGATTTTGTTTTCTTTCAAATAATTCAGGTGATACTGTCATCAAACAAGGATGAATCTGCTTGCTTGTGCCCATCAGATTGGCAAGCACAGAGTGCTGGTACAGTGGCACAGTGGTTTAAGCCCTTTCCTGCAATCCTGTCATCCCCTATGGATGCCAGGGCTGCTCCACTTCCCACTTCCACTCCAGCTCCCTGCTATTGCATCCTGGAAGGCAGCAGAAGATGACCCACATGAATGGGCCCCTGTTACCCACATGGGAGACCTGGATAGAGTTATAGGCTTTAGCATGGCCTAGTCGTGGCTATTGCTGCCAGTGGGAAGAAAACCATCAGATGGAAACTCCCTCTATGTCTCTCCCTCTATCTCTCTATAACTCTGCCTTTAAAATAAATAAATACATCTTTTAAAAGGGAAAGCCAAGCACAGAAGACATGGTCTTTTGCAGAGCAGTTTGTTAGAAGTTGCCAAGCAAAGAGTTAGGACTCAATTCTGATTCCCAGCACAGCTTTTATAGAAATATCTACTGGGGAAGGAATGAGGGGTGGAGAGGGGGCATGGGAGCTTATTGCTCCACTAATAAAGGGGAGTTCTTGGTCCTTCTGCACCGGTGCCTGTCAGGTGCATGCCTCTTTTTTTAAAAAACCTGTAAGGTACAGTTTCATTATCACAAATGACTGATGCAAATATCCATCTATAATAAACACTGTGCATGGCTATCCAATATACACCCAAACTAGGTCAACCATAGTTGGCAACCATAATTGCTATACAAGCTGGATCCTCTATGTCCCCATTTTTGTAATCTCTATGTTATTTGCCTTTATTTATCTACTGCTAATCATTCATTCATCCAATCAAGCTATCTATGATTCAACAAATATTTATTGAACCCTTATAAAATGTCAGGTATTACAGTAGAGGCTGATGATCCGGTGGTATACAAGGAAGACAATATGTGAACTCTGTCAAAGCTGATAGACTAGCAGGACAGATGTATTTGTCTAAATACAATTTAATGATGTGTAATGAGCTACAAGATGTGAAATTATGGAAGGGAGTGGTTACGGGGGCTTCCCTGAGGAAGTGGTGGCTAGGTTCTGACCTAAAAGATGAGTAAGACTAAGACAAAGTGCATTTGTTGGAAGTAGGAGGGGGAAAAGGCAGACATTGCCTATCACATGGGAAATAACCAGAGGCAGGAGAAAGCATGGTTCCTCGGAGGAAGTGAAAGTGTCTTGCATGCCTAGAAATTCTAGAGAGACAGTCTGGCATTAGAACTTGAAGGGCTCTGCTAACCACATGTATTAATCATGTAGGCTGGTTAACATGTAGGCTGCAAAAATGAAACTCTAAAACCCAATGGTTTAACCAACAAAGATTAATTCATCTATCAAATAAATTCTCATACAAGTCAGATGATATTCAGGATGGTTCTTCTCGGTGGGGTAACTGGGACACCTAGGATTTTACTACTCTTTGATGCTATGGCATTAGTTTAATTCTGTTTGAAAATAGCACAATTACACAAACTAGTACATTTTAAGGAAAAAAGTTTCATTTTGGCTATGCATTCTGAAGTGCCACAAGTATCTCATGACAAGAGATAAGATGTATGTATGTATTTCTTCTGATTTCTCTCTTCTTACAAAGCAACCAGTATTCAGACATGGAGGTTCCACCCTGATGACCTTGTCTAATCTTCATCATCTCCCACCATAGTTAAATTAAGTTTCCACCCTCTTAATACCTCACAATTGGGATCAGATTTCAATATATGAAACCTAAAGGAACACATTCAACCCATTTCCAAGCCATTAATAGTTGTTGTCTCAGCATGTGACTTTCATGTAGTACATGAAAGTACATACTATGCCCAAAAAGTGATATATATGCATCACTGTTAGACAGATATAGTAAGAAAGATCCAACTAGGGGGCCAGTGCTGTTGTATAGAAGGTAAAACTTCCACCTGCAGTACCAGCATCCCATATGGGCTCCAGTTTGAGTCCTGGCTGCTCCACTTTCCATGCAGCTCTCTGCTATGGCCTGGGAAAGCAGTAGAAGATGTCTCAAGTCCTTGGGCCCCTGCACCCATGTGGGAGACTCAGAGGAAGCTCCTGGCTTTTGATTGATGCTGCTCCAGCCATTGTGGCCACCTGGGGAGTGAACCAGCAGGTGGAAGACCTCTCTCTTTCTCTCTTTCTGCCTCTCCTCTCTCTGTGTAACTCTGATTTTTAAACAAATAAATCTTTAAAAAAAAACCCAACTAATTACTAGAAAATGGAGGAAATACATAAACTATTTGGAGATCACCAATGTCTCTACCAAAACATGCAAAAATTAGCTGGCTTTACTCTAAGAGTAATGGAGAACTACAAAAAGGGAAATTTGTATAATTTATGGTAATTTATGTCATACAAATTATCCTGCCTGTATTGTAGAGAATGGACCAACTGGACGAAGAAAGACCAGATAGGAAATTTTTCAAAGATTCAAGTATTATAAGGTGATAACTCAGAATATGGTGGTGTTGGCATACCAGCTTAATGAACACCTAAATCCAGAGATCTTCATAAAAATTTGAAAAAGAAATTTGTTTAAAGTATTTTTATAATGAAATAATTCCTTTAAAATAGGAATTACAGAATGGATTACTGGTGCTAAATTTAACTACTGCTTTTACAGATTATATATACCTGAATTGTCCTAACATACACAATGGTGCTGGGTATCAAGGACTGGACTCTTTGGGGCTTTGTCTAGGGACCAGTGAAACAGGATAAGAAACATCTGGTGATATCTCATGGAGTAGAGATGGTCTCCAACTTATGATAGTTCTACTTATGATATGTTGATCATATGATTCTGTGAAACCTATATGCAATCAGTAGAAACAAAACTTTGAATTTTGATCTTTTCCAAGGTTGACAGTAGAAGGGAATGATACTCTCTCTTGATACTTGGCAGCTATAGTGAGACAAAGCTTCTATTCATCCAGGTGATCTTGAGAGTAAACAACTGAAACTCTGGTTTACTGTGTTGTTGCTGACCTAAGATGTCCAGTATGTTAGAAGTAATAGATGCATTTTCAATCGTGATATTAGAATATTTCAACATATGATGCATTTGTCAGTCAAGGAATATCTGCATCTTTAAGCTGAGGAGCTGATACTCATATAGGAAGCTAAGTAATAAATCAGAAAAATAATAAGTAGTTGTCCAGAACCAGACAAGTGAGTCAGAACTGGAGTATGGAGGCAGGAAGCAGATGGACAGGCAAATGAGCACAAGAAACAGCAAGTGAGGTCAAGAAGTGGACGCTCCAAGTTTCTTTTTTTTTTTATAAACTTTTAGTACCCTAGAGACTTGAAGGTACTGCTGCAACTAAAGAGCTACAGCTAAGGTAGGCAGCAAATAGATTCATTTCACCATAAATCATGTGCTTACCACCTATGTGCAGGGTAGAAGTCTCGATTTACCCGTATATCCACTCTTCCCCATCTCGATAACATAATCTGCCATCCATTCAAGCCCTCCAGCAATGAGCCCTTTTTGGTATCTCATTTCCTTCAGATACTACATTTCCATATCCAATCCATCAGCATTTCCTTTGACTGTACTCTGAAATATGGCACAATCTCATCCATTTCTTGGTATCTCCACCCTAGGTCAAGCCATAATACAGCTTGTTTTGATTACACGAATCAGTTCTTTATTGGTTCCTTCTTCTGTTCCTACCTCCTACAATATATTCTCATGATAAGCAGAATGTTCATTTGAACTAATATAATCATATAACTACCTTTCATGCTTCTAATTCTATGTAGAACATATAATCTGATAGTAGTTCACACCAGTACATTGGCAAAGGTAGTGACTCACTGTGTCATTACTTCCACATAACATGTTTGCATTGGCACCGAAGCCTTCTGGAGAAATATCTTAATCAAAAGAAAG
This sequence comes from Oryctolagus cuniculus, assembly GCF_051225735.1. Lineage (NCBI taxonomy): Eukaryota > Metazoa > Chordata > Mammalia > Lagomorpha > Leporidae > Oryctolagus > Oryctolagus cuniculus. The sequence continues at coordinate 94,946,191 of NC_142877.1, forward strand.
GATAATTATTCTATTGGTGGAATTTTGGTTAATGGAAGAACAAAAAAGGAAAAGAAATTTGAGCAAGAACAGAACATCATTTGACTCTATACCTAGAGATCCTAATTCTGTAGGTCCAATGTGAGGCCTGAGAAAGACAAATGTATCCACATAAAAATATTTTTTTAAAAATCCTCCTTCCTTAGAAGATACTAATATTCAGGGAGAAGTTTGGATACATAAAGAATTATGAAATAAAAAGGCATTACATCCTACACCTATATAGCCAAATAAGCTCCAAGCAAAAATGAAGCCCAAGAATACACACAAGTAGGTATTTGGGGGTCAGAGAATATATGAAGATTTTTGACACTGGTGTCCTCTCTGTTCCCTGCCTTCGCTTTTCCTACATCACCTCTAATCCACAGTTAAGGTGCAGCTAAGCAATAATGACAGATGATGAGCTTTGGAATCTAACAATCTGAGTTGACAAGTAAGCTATGCCATTTACTAACATTGTGGTCTTGGACAAGTTGCTAAATCTTAGGTTTTTGATCCTTGGTTTCTTCATTTAAAAAATGTGAAAATAATTTCTTCCTTGCTGTATTCTATGAGATTCAAGTGCTATCATCAAACAGTCCTATCTGATGAATATGGTTGCCCAATGATCAGTAGTTATCACTACATTTCAAGTCATGTTTTCTGTTACAGTAACAACACATTAAACCCTATCCTTTTCCCAATATACTATATGATTCAAAAGGACTTCTTTTTCTTTCCAAATCCCACAGTAAACAAACATTCTGAGAGTACGCTGTAAAAGGAATCCACACAAACCTGAAAATGCCATGGAGTAGGAGATTCTAAGGACCAGAATTTCCTATTTCCACATGCATTCTCTGTTCAGACAGGAGCTCTAAGTACATTTGTTTTTCCTCAGCATTTTCTGAACTGGGAAATGGAAGGCCTGAGAACGATCTTAGAAGCCATCCAGAGCTGGTAGCACAGCGAGTTAAGCCACTGCTTGGGACAACTGCATCCCATACATGGTGTCAGAGTCCAGGCTCCTCCTCTTCTGATCTAGCCTCCCGCTAATGCACCTAAGAAGGCAGCAGACGATGGCCCAAGTATTTGTGGCAAACTGGGATGGAGTTCCAGGCTCACTGGTTCCAGACTGTGTGTGTGTGTGGGGGGGTGTCTGTGTGTGTGGGTGGGTGGGTGTGGGTGGGTATAAGTGTCACTATGCTTTCAAATACACGAAACTAGCCAAATTACCCCCTCATTGGAAACCACTGTTAAAGCACCACAGGTAGTCAGAGGTGAAGGCAGACCAGCACATACTACGTGTCCAGATTTGCAGGCCAAAGATATCCTTGTATCTGCTGGTTCCTCTTCTCATTCTGTGGGAAGCAGGATGAGAGAGAGGAATATGTAGGCCATAGAAGCCACGGGATAAGAAAGTGGAGACCACTGTAGATTCAGAGCTGCTTTTTCCTGGAGATCTGGAATATTACTCCAAGCTTTTTCCATGACTTACAATGCAGTTAGTCATCCCTACTTCCATTTCTCCACCTGTTTAAACTTTGCTCTTTTAAACCTGTTTAAAGCTGGCATGATTCAAATTGCCAGCATCTTGGAAACCCACATGGAAAGGTGCCATACAAAAAGCACTCTTAGCTGAGATGGAGTTCAAGGTGCCCCTGTGTAGAAATCAAGAATGCTGCATTCGAAATTTAGTGTTGTTCAGGAAAAGGATAGTGGTGGGAAGCAATGCAAAAAGAAGTGTGGTTTCTGGGGCCAGCACTGTGGCATAGTCGGTAAAACTACCGCCTGCAGTGTTGGCATCCCATGTGGATGCTGGTTCGAAGCCCAGCTGCTCCACTTCCAATCCAGCTCTATGTTATGGCCTGGGAAAGCAGTAGAAGATGACAAAAGTCCTTGGGCCCCTGCACCCACATTGAAGACTGGGAAGAAGCTCCTGGCTCCTGGCTTTGGAATGGCGCAGCTCCGGCCATTGTGGCCAATTGGGGAGTGAACCGGTGGATGGAAGACCTCTCTCTCTCTCTCTCTCTCTCTCTCTCTCTTTCTGCCTCTCCTTCTCTCTCTGTGTAACTCTGAATTTCAAATAAATAAATAAATCTTAAAAAAAAAAAAAAAAAGAAGTGTGGTTTCTGGTCCTAGTTCTTTCCAAACTACCTTTGTGGCCTTTAGCAAATCATTTCAGCTTTCAGGCCTAGGGGCAATTTCCTGTCAACAGGAGGGAAAGAAATAGGCCTCTCCGTGTAAACTCAGCCTCACCCTGAGTTCCGTTACTTTCACTGGTCATCAAAAATGGAAATCCTCCTTTTCCTCCCAAATCCAGCCCTGGTCATGATTCCTTACTTTAAAGTAATGATGATAATAATAATAATATAATAATAATAATAATAATGCTGTTAAGTAAAAGAAAGTCCTTCTTCATAAGATATATACTCTGAATTATTTTTTGAAATGTCAAGATCTCTGCAACTCTCAAATGTTACCCCAAATATACACTATATATTACATATAAAAGTTCATATGTGTGCATATATTTTTATAGAGATGGAAGGCAAATATACCAAGTAAATGTTGAAGCTCACTGAAGTGTATTTGGATGTTCCTTTATGATTTTTCCATGTCTAAAGTTTTTCTCAAAGTTAAGTGTTAAAGAGAAAAACAACTCCAGTTCTGTCTCCTCCTCAAAGCAGTTCCTAAATTAGCTGACATAATTCCTGCAAATTCCCACGGCACTTATGTACTCTGTGTTTATCACTTTCTACCTTGTATTATAGTTATTTAAGTATCTGCATAGTGGGATCATAAAATTGGCAACACAATATTCAGCTATGCGGAGAACATTTGTTCTCAAACTGCTCTTTATTTAGTCTACAATTTCCCTGTTCCTCATTGCAAGATCTGCTGAGGGGGAAAGAATACAAGTAAATTTTAATCCCATCTCATCATCACAGATTGATCATCTAACTCAGTCACTGGAGGTAACTCAGTCACATTTGGATAAAGGCAAGGCCAGAGAGATCCCTTCTCTTAACCCACAGAATGGCATCTGGGTGCCAGAGAGAAACTGAGGTTCGGGGGATGTCACTGTAAGGGAGTTTCCAGGGTCAGCTTACAAAATCTGGCTTCTGATTGCTCATTATGCAGACATTAACTCTGTACACCCGGCAGTGAGGTCACTTTGCTTCTGTGTTCTCGGCAGTGCTTGGTTTGAGCACTGACCTCCACTGTTTCTCTGGTCTGTTGCTTCTACCTGCCCGTGGTGGCTTCTGCTATCATCACTCACCAAAATGTCCCTCCAAATTTACTTCTCCAACCATATCTTCTCTCTCGCCATGCCATTTCACTTCTTCCCTCCTGTGAATGTAATGTTTTTGACCACCCTACTTTTTCATATCTACCTTTTGGACCCCCTCCATTCTCCTTTATGCCTCCTCATAAATCCATCCCTTAAGGACCAATGTTAATTCATTCAATTAACACATTTTTATGGAACATCTATTTTGAGTGTCATTCATTCACTGTCTTATATCCTAGAATAACAATGCTAAGAAAAAGAAAAACAGTCCAGACTGGTGGACTTTCATCTACTGACTGTCTTAAATTTCAGTCTTATCCCAGGTATTCTAGCAAGAAACAATCTCCCTCCTCACACCTCTTTTCAAATGTGCATGATATGTGTATCACCCACTGAACACTTACTGAGTATAGCAGTGTTAGAGTTCATCATCTCTTCAACCATCCCTTTGTTGAGGCTAACAATAACAACATCGGGAAATTGCATTAATTCAATGGCTCCCCTATGCCAACTACTCTACATATACATTGTTTCTGATTCTCACAATGGCATTGCACAAAATGGATGAGTTTTCTCTTTTCATTAATGAAGTACTTGCGGCTCAGAGACCATAAGTAACCTGCCCAAGGTCACATAATTAGTAAGTGACTTTATCATTGTGAGAACCCGCTACTCCAGCGGCAAAGGCTCTCTCCACAGCATTCAAACCTTGTGAGACTGCTTTGTTGCATCATGCACTGAATTAGGGAATGATCAGTAAACAGGAAGACAGTGTAAAGTGAGGAAGAGAGCATAGTTTCAGAATGAAACAGACCTGCAGTCAATTCTCTGCTATGTCATTTACTGGTTACGTGACTACGATTCCTTGGGCAAATTCCTAAAGTTCTTCGTAATATCTTCATTTTGAAATCACCACTGCAGGCCGGCGCGCGGCTCACTAGGCTAATCCTCCGCCTGCGGCGCCGGCACCCCGGGTTCTAGCGCCGGATTCTGTCCCCGTTGCTCCTCTTCCAGTCCAGCTCTCTGCTGTGGCCCGGGAAGGCAGTGGAGGATGGCCCAAGTCCTTGGGCGCTGCATCGGCATGGGAAACCAGGAGGAAGCACCCGGCTCCTGGCTTCGGATTGGCACAGCACCGGCCATAGCGGCCATTTGAGGGGTGAACCAATGGAAAAAAGAAGACCTTTCTCTCTGTCGCTCTCTCTCACTGGCTAACTCTGCCTGTCAAAAAAAAAAAAAAAAATCACCACCGCAAAAATAAATGTATAAAGCTGTCTATCTCGTAGGTTTGCTCTGAGATTAAGTGAAATGATAAATATCTGGAAAAATACCAGGTATATAATAGGCATTCAGCCAATGCTCTTTGTCTTCTCCCTTTGTTGATGCAGATCATTTAAAATTTTGCCACCTACCTTATTGTTGCTCATAAAAACTCTTAAGCTTGATACTAAGAAACACCTGCACAAGGGTCTTTCGAGCACCTGCAAGTATATTAAAATAGGCAGTTACAGGCACCAAGAGACAGAGGCAATGCAATTGAGCAGAGATGCAAAACCAATCTAGAAACCAGGCAAGAGGAGGTGGCATAGTTCCTTTTGTTAGGAAGTTTTCCTAGGCTTCTATGATAAAGAAAGTGTGATCTTACCCAAATACTATTGATTTTTTTTATGAGGAATCTAGAGATCTCATGAATGAAGCCTGCAAACAAGCCTAAAAGTCCACTCTTTGTTCCTGTAAGTTGGCCATTCATTGCAGGACACAACATGGCTAAGAAACTCAAGACTGACATTTATTCCACTTTTATCTGACACCTTGATCAGCTCTGTACATCTACCTTTTCATTAACCTTACAAAATAAAATACTTTGAGGGAGAGATTTATTATTTGCTTTTCTGCAAGTAAGGAAACTGAAGCTCAGAAAGGTTTGATATCTTGCAAAAGTTCACACAGGCAGAAATGTTGGTGAGGTATGCGCTGATCATGCATTTATTCAACAAGTGTTTACTGAATGACTACTTAGTGCCAGATCTAATTCCAAAGCTAATGCTCTTTCCACAATCCAATTCTCACCAGTAAACTAAACAAGGTAGCAGGACATGAAAGCAGTCTGACCAGAACATGAGATGCTCATGGCTCAGAAAAGATCACTGGGCTGATGGGGCCTGGCCAGGCAAATGTCCGCTTGTCTCAGCATGACTCCACGTGTCTTTGTCTCACGGCTGGATACTCAGAAAGCACAGTCGGGGCCAGCACCGTGGCTCACTTGGTTAATCCTCCACCTGCCGCGCCGGCATCCCATATGGGCACCGGGTTCTAGTCCCAGCTGCTCCTCTTCCAGTCCAGCTCTCTGCTGTGGTCCGGGAGGGCAGTGGAGGATGGCCCAAGTGCTTGGGCGCCTGTACCCGCATAGGAGACTGGGAAGAAGCACCTGGCTCTTGGCTTCGGATCGGAGCAGCGCTGGCCGTGGCAGCTATTTGGGGAGTGAACCAGCAGAAGGAAAACCTTTCTCTCTGTCTCTCCCTCTCGCTTTCTATAACTTTACCTGTCAAATAAATAAATAAAATCTTAAAAAAAAAAAAAGAAAGAAAGCTCAGTCCTCTACAGTAGGTAGCTGTACATACATGCTTGACGCCGTGGCTCATTCCCTCAATCCTGGGAGAGACTGAGGTGACTACCCGGGGAATAGATTGAGAACTTATGGCATTCACCTCCAGAGTGAATCCCCCTTCATTCCCGTGCACAGCCAACAAGAGCTGCCTCACCATGAAGCAAGTCACGGTCCTCATGTTGGCCGCTCTCCCGCTTTACTGCTATGCAGGTTCTGGCTGTCAGCTTCTGGAAGATGTGGTTACAAAGACACTTGATCCAAAAGTGTTCACAACTGGACACAAAGAAGTTGTGCAAGATTTCATCCGTATTATGGTGCTGCAATGAGGGTAGAACTCGAACAGTGCTTTCTTAATCCGTCCAATGAAACTCAGGCCAATCACTCTGGAGTGCGAATGCAAAAATGTAAGAGAGCTTTTGGTGCAGGATATGTTAACTTTCTCAAGACCTTTGGTTCAGAGGAACGAAGATCCTCTTCAGCAACTGACTGCTGATGCTATAAATCGTAGCTTTTCTCTCCCATATTGCCTGCTTATCTACAAACTACAAGACGACTGTTGAATTCTAAATATATTTTGTTTTGTTTTGTTTGAAAGACAGAGTTACAAAGAGAGGGAGAAAAATAGAGAGAAGGAGATCTTACATCTGCTGGTTCACTCCTCAAATGGCCACAATAACCAAGACTGGACCAGGCCAAAGCCAGCAGCCAGGAACTCCATACAGGTCTCAACACATGGGTGGCCAGGGCCCAAGCACTTGGGCCATATTCTGCTGCTTTCCTGGGTGCACTAACAGAGAGCTGAATGGGAAGCAGAGCAGTTAGGACTTGACCTGACACTCCAAAATGGGGTGCTGGCATTGCAGGCCAGCCCCTTGAATAACATTTGATTTCAACAAACTGTAAAAAAAAAAAAAAATAGTGCCTTTCTCAGGCAAGTATACATGAGTATCTGTGCTTGGTTACTTACAAAATTTTATAATATAGATACACTTCAGAACATTTATTTGTTGAATTTATAAAGTTGAAACAATGTAAAAATCAGTGCATGCAACTCACTAAAAGAGGAAAACTCCAATTGTAACAGCACCTTACTTTATATAGAGCATTCTATAGGTTCTTTCAGTGATTTATAAGAAAAATAACACCATTTTAACCCCACACCATCCTGTGATCAGGAAAGTGATATTATAACCATTTCTCACGAGAGGAAACAGAGGTTCAAGTTGGGAAGAAATGTCCCAAGTTCACATCACCATCTAATGCAGAACCGAGATTTCAATTTGGGCTCTTTCTGCTTTTTCCGGTGTATAACTGCATTGGTCAAGATGAAGTAGTTCACATTGCAGTAGCAATGCCTGGCCCCCCCATCTCAGGGGTTCCCAGTAACAAAGCTGGAATTCCGGCTCAGGCTGCACCTCAGCTGTGGCTTTGATCCACGTTACATTTGCTCCGGAACCCAGCGGATAGCAGCATTCATCTGGAATATTGCCAGCAATGGTGCAGAGGGAAACATGGAAGTACTGGACCCATACTGGCTCTCAAGGCTTTGGATAAAAGATGGCTTTCACTCTTAGTTCATTGCCCAAAGAAAGTTACATGGCCTTGACATATACAAGTGTCCACATACTAGTTACATGGCCTTGTCCATATTACAAGTGTCTGCATAGTAGTTACATGGCCTTGTCCACGTGGTGATGATATATTCCTCTTCCACAGGGACAGGCCTCAAAAAGAGTAAGTCAGTGTAGCAATGGAGACAGCAGTTATGAGTCTCCCTTCCTTGTACCAGGAACGTATTCTCTAACAAATGTGGTACTGATCAAGAAGCATTTCAGGGGGCTCATGCTGTGGCACAATGGTCAAAGCCACCACCTGCAGTGCTGGCATCCCATAGGGGTGCAGGTTTGATGCCCAGTTGCTCCACTTCTGGTTCAGCTCTCTGTTATGTCCTAGCAAAGCAGTAGAAGATTGCCCAAGTCCTTGGGCCCCTGCAACCTGGAAGAAGCTCCTGGCTCCTGACTTTGGATTGGCCCAGCTCCAGCCACTGCGGCCATTTGGGGAGTGAATCAACAGATGGAAGATCTCTCTTTGTCTCTGCTTCTCTGTAACTCTGTCTTTCAAATAAATAAATAAATAAATCTTTAAAAAAAAAAGAAGCAGCATTTCAGGTATAATAAGTCAAGCAGTCATCTTACATCATGTAAAAAATGAAATAATTAATTAAATTCAATATTTAAAAAGCAACAGCTCTAAGTGATGCCTATTTTAACACTAAACCTTCTGCGTCTGCAAAGAAAGCAACTTTCACTCTGGGAACACACTTTCCATTTCTGGCAGGAGAGCTGGATAAGGACACTGAAGCTCTCCTGTGAATGGGTGTCAGGGTGTCCTACTTGAATGTGTCATGAGTAAACATTGGCAGAAAACTCCTTTGCCACGTGACTTCAAAACAAACACTAGTCAGCAGGGAATTACCAGCTGTGCCCAGTAGGAAAAAAAAAATGCACGGGTATACTCTCCATCCCTGAAGGAAAAAACCCCCCACCAAGAACACCTCCCCCTAAATGTAGGGCACAAGTGGGTTTTCACACGCACTGAAGCACAAAACCCCACCCCTGGAAAGTCCTCCTGGCACAGACATTTAAACAAAGTTCAGAGGAAATCAGAAGTAGGACATGAAGCACAGTTTAGGCATTCACAGAATCTTGCCTTCCCTTAAATCAACTGGCAGCTTTAAAAAAAAAAAAAAAAAAAGAGCATTTCGCTGGTATTTAGAGTAGCTGATTTTAATGTTGGCTGATTTATAATGTCCCTTACAATTCCAATATCCTCTGATTCTATAGGCTGATATTATAAGAAAAGGCAAATCTATTCTAGGGATAGAAAAGAAAAAGAACAGAGATGCATTATATAATAAAATTTCAAACAGCTCCCCCCAATTCTTGCCTCAAACTGTCCTGGGAACTATTAAGTTGTCTTGTGCTAGGCAATCTACATAAAGAATTCTCGTCCTTAAAATTTTTTGGCACTGGGCCAAGACTTAAATTGTGGCAGTGACACTTCCTCAATACTCATAGAGCAGTGAGGGGGAGGTAAAACACACGGAGGCTGGGCTTTGCCTTAGACTCTTCATAAAGGTCACCAAAGGGAAAACCCATAAAGAACCACAAGAATGCGACACGTTGTCCTAGGATGAGGAGAACCACGGTGTATGTCATGTTTCAGATTAAATCACTACATTTTTGTGTCTTACCTTTTTCCCCATGACTTTAACTAGAATTCAAGTTGAAATGAACCTGGATGAATAGGAAATGTTTCCAAATACATGAGCGGTGCATTCTGATGTGCATGGATGTAACTCTACAACACTGCTGGTATAACTGCTGGCAAATCTCCACAACTGATATCCAAATTTTAGCACAGATGTAAATGAAATTGGGCCTCAGTTATCAAGATAAGAAAATGCATAGATGAATGAAAGAAAACAATGAAGAGAAAAAAGATCTGGGTTTATGAATTCTTGCCTCCCCTGCCTATTTACTGTAGAAAGAGAAAGTGGCCAGGAGATGTGCGCAGTCTTTAGACTCCAACTGAACACAAAACAACTCTTTATTTATTTGACAGCCAGAGTTAGACAGTGAGAGAGAGAGACAGGGAGAAAGGTCTTCCTTCCATTGGTTCACCCCCCAAATGGCCGCTACAGCCGGCACTGTGCCGATCCGAAGCCAAGAGCCAGGTGCTTCTTCCTGGTCTCCCATGCTGGTGTAGGGCCCAAGCACCTGGGCCATCCTCCATTGCCTTCCCGGGCCACAGCAGAGAGCTGGACTGGAAGAGGAGCAACCAGGACAGAACCCGGAACCCATATGGGATGCCGGCGCCGCAGGCGGAGGATTAGCCTAGTGAGCCACGGCACCGGCCCCAAAACAGCTCTTCTAACAGCAAATAGCGGTGAGGAGTATGGGAAGCATGGCCACCACAAAACACTGTGCTTCATTTGCAGAAAATCAGGTGTGGGGGAACGGTGTCACAAGATGAAAATACGTGACAGGGAGAATTTGGAATTTATACTTCATTTTCACTAGCATATAACTTTCCTCCCTTCTACACTCAATTAAAATTTCTCTTTGACTCCTGAATCAAACAGTTGAGGGATCCTGAAAGTAGTAGAAGTCAATTCACTAACTACATAGAAAATCAATAATTGCATACACTTACATATATGAATGTATGCATACATTACAGATACATATATGTGGAGGTTTATATGCATACATACACATACTAGAAATAAACATATGAGATTATAGACACACATATTAAACATATGTATACACCATACACACCCATACATATATGGCTATATATGTATGCATACACAAGAATAGCTATATACAAGTACATATGTTGTATATATAGAAACATGTATAACTAGATATATGCATACACAATTATGTATGTATTTAACTAGTCATGGCAAAAAATATCTATTTAGTACATTTTTAATTGAATTTCAATGTTGTCCCATTTAGAAAAATAGTTACCAGTTAAGCCGGTAAAGCTGCTGTGACGATGCTGGAATCTCATGTCAGAATGCCAGTTTTTTTGAGTCCCAGCTGTTCCAATTCTAATCTAGCTCTCTAACATACCTGGGAAGGCCACAGAACATGGCCCAAGTGTTTGGGCCTCTGCCACTCATGTGGGAGACCCAAAAGGAGCTTGGGACTCCTGGGCTTTAGCCTGGACCAGCCCCAGCCTTTATGGCCATTTTGGGAGTGAACCAGCAGATGGAATATCAATCTCTCTCTCTCTTTCCTTGTCTCTCCCTCTCTCTATATGTCACTCTACTCTGCCTTGCAAAATAAACAAATCCTGGTTCCAGAGTTGGAGCACAGTGAGTTGACCTGGTGCCTGCAATCTGACATCCCATTTCAGAGCACAGGTTTGAGTTCCTGCAGCTTCACTTATTTTTTTTTTTAAAGAATTATTTATTTGAAAAGCAGAGTTACAGAGAGGAAGAGGCAGAGGCAGAGAGATCTTCTGTCTGCTGGCTCATTCCCTAAATGATCTTAACAGCTGGAGCTTGGCTGATCCAAAGCCAAGAGCTTCTTCCAGGTTTCCAACATGGGTGCAGGGGTCTAAAGACTTGAGCCAACTTTCAGTGCTTTCCCAGGCCATGGCGGAGAGCTGGATTGGAAGTGGAGCAGCTGGGACTAGAACTGGTGCCCATAAGGGATGCTGGTACTGCAGGCAGAGGCTTAACGTGCTATGCCACAGTACCAGGCCCCATTGCTTCACTTATGATGCTGCTCCCCCCTAATGTGCCTGGAAAAGCAGTGGATGATAGCCCAACTACTTGGATCCCTGCTACCCACATGGGAGATTCCAATGGTGTTCTTGACTCCTGGCTTCTACTTGATCCAGCCTCAGTCATGTGGCCATTTGGGAAGTGAACCAGCAGATAGAATATCTCTGTCTCTCCTCCTTCAAGTAAATAAATAAACTTTTTTTAAACAAAACAAATTGTTTAAAAAGAAAAATATAGGGGCTGGCACTACGGCGTAACAGGTAAAGCCGCCACCTGCAGCGCTGGCATCCCATATGGACGCTGGTTCTAGTCCCAGTTGCTCTACTTCCAATCTAGCTCTCTGCTATGGCCTGGGAAAGCAGTAGAGGATGATCCAAGTGTTTGGCCCCTATACCCGCATGGGAGACCTGAAAGAAGCTCCTGGCTCCTGGCTTCTGATCGGCACAGCTCCGGCCATTGCAGCCAATTGGGGAGTGAACCAACGGATGGACAACCTCTCTCTCTCTCTCTGCCTCTCCTCTTTCTGTGTAACCCTGACTTTCAAATAAATAAACAAATCTTTAAATATATATATATATATATATATATATATATACACACACACACACACACATACCCCTGTGGATTAAAGACAAATATAAAAAATAAATACTTCGAAAAGGCTAGTGTATTATATGGACATATATGTACAGAAAGAAGACTTTCTAGACCAAATACAGATGCTGTAAAACAAAGAACAAAAATATTTGATCATTTAGAATTTTACATTTCTTGGTCAAAGAGTATCTATAAAAATATCAATACACAAGCAAAAGGCTTGGAAATGTTTGTAGCATGAATTACAACAAGTTCTTTGTTTTGTTCTTTACAAAATGACAAAAAGATAACAAACTCTCTTCGTCTGTTCTGTATTACTACAGTAGAATATCACAGATCTGGTAATTTATAAACAATAGAAATGTATCATGGTTCTGGAATTGGAAAGTCCAATAACAAGAAAACACCTTCTGGTGATGGAAGGCAGAGCAGCAGGAGATGGTTAGAGGTGGCTGAACTCTCTCTCACAGGAAACTCACTCCTGTGATAATGACATTCATCCATTCATTAGCACAGGGCTCTCTTGACCTAAACACCTCCCATTAGGTCCCATGTCCCAACACAGTTGTATTGTGGATAAATTTTCAATACATGAATTTTTTTTATTTTTATTTTTTGACAGGCAGAGTGGACAGTGAGAGAGAGAGACAGAGAGAAAGGTCTTCCTTTGCCGTTGGTTCACCCTCCAATGGCCGCCGCGGCTGGCGTGCTGTGGCCGGAGCACCGCGCTGATCCGATGGCAGGAGCCAGGTACTTCTCCTGGTCTCCCATGGGGTGCAGGGCCCAAGCACTTGGGCCATCCTCCACTGCACTCCCGGGCCACAGCAGAGAGCTGGCCTGGAAGAGGGGCAACCGGGACAGAATCCGGCGCCTCGACCAGGACTAGAACCTGGTGTGCCAGCGCCGCAAGGCAGAGGATTAGCCTAGTGAGCCACGGCACCGGCAATACATGAATTTTGAGGTATACATTCAAACTACACTAGCAAACAAAATTTTTAAAAAAAAAGGACTATTTAGAGTAAGAAATTCACAGAGATTAAAAAAAGATAAATTAAGTCTTCAGAATTGGTGCTAGCATCGTGGCACAGTGGATTAAGCCATTGCTGTGATGCCAGCATCCCATATGAGTGTCAGTTTGAGCCCTGGCTGTTCCACTTCCAATCCAGCTCCCTAACTTGCTTGAAGAAAGTATCGAAAGGTGCTCCAAGTGATTGGGCTCCTGCTCCCTTGTGGAAGACACAGAGGAGTTTCAGGCTCCTGTCTCAACCTGGCCCCGCCTAGCTGCTGTGTTCATTTGGTGAGTAAATCAGTAGATGGAAGATTCTCTCTCTCTCTCTCTCTCTCTCTCTCTCTCATTCAGTCTCTCTGTAATTCTGCCTTTCAAATAAATCAAATGAATAATTTTAAAAAAGATTAAGCATTATAAATTGAAGTAGCAATGATGCATATTATTATATCCATTTGACTGGTAAAAATTAAAGTAATCAATAACCTCTACACGTGATAGTTATACAGAAATATAGAGATTCACACATTGCTGAGAAAAATTTAACTAAAGAAAAATTTTTGGAAAGTCATTTAGCACCATATGTAAAAAATTTAATAGAGTTGTGCAATCTTTCTCTTTCACAAATCAGTAGTATGTCAGGCATGTGTAAAAGGGCACCTAGTGTTAAAGTATATATATTAACAAGGAAATGAAACAGGGACAGGCCTGAGGTCAGTGCTGTCAAGGCAAATGTCTGAATAGATTACAGCTCATCTACACCAGAGGTTGTTAGACATCCATTCCAAAGTGAGAGAAAGACTTCTTAGAGCTAAACAGTAGCTTATGGAGATTTCTATAAAGTTACCTATGAAGTGAAAAAAATATGCATTATTCATTGCTCATAGAACAAACAAAACACTCTCCATATATATGTGTAAGTGCAAAATATATGCCTATGATTAAATAGACAAAGTAAAAATGCAGAAGTATATACTTCACTAACAAAAGTTGCATGGTAGGGAGGAATGCAGAAAGAATAAAGGAAAAAAGGAAGGGAATAGAAGCTTACTAAAATTTTCAAAACAAATTTATCTTAACAGATAAATATGTGTATAGACTAACATGTATGCTTTTATGAAAAACTATCTTGCATGCATATATGAAAACAATACAACTATATAGGAAAGCTATTCTAAAAACAAGTTTACATCATGAGAATATTAATAAAAACATCTAATATTGGTTGAGCCTTACAGTTGGCAGCACTGTTCTTTTCCTAGTCTGACTTAATCCTCACAATCACCCTACAATGGATACTAAAGTCCTTGTCATCAAGAGTAGAGTTCAACTTTTCTTTTCTCCATAACTTTAGAGTAGATCATTTGAAAAAAAATCAAAATGAAATCAATCATTTTATTTGCTTCTTTAGTGAGCTTGGTTTGTTGTCTAAGTGTCTGGATCTAGAACACAAAATTTAACACAGTGTCTAACATACAGCTTTATCTACTCAACTAGCAAAGGTTGGTGGGACCCATCTACATCAGGGGCAAGGCAAATGATTTTAGAATTAGCCTGTCTGTAATTTTTTTTTTTCAAGGAGGAATCACTTTTTGCATGGACCTAAGCCCTGGGCATTTATTGGTAATCAGCTCCTGAATATATTTGATGGATTGAAGTAGCTAGCCACTCATTGTGTACCCTGGTACATTTTGACTTCTCATTCTAAAATTGAGTGAGAAAAACTGGACTTTCTTTGACAACATCATGAGTCGGGACTCTGATCCTTTCTGGGAAAAAGGAAGTTTCAAGTGACACAGTATGCACACCCAATCCAAACTCGTCAGTACATCACAACTGTGAAAGAGTTCAAAGCAGCCTTCATTTAACAGCCTACCACTGGCACTTAGCAAATATTTCTTCTCTAGAGTTTTAGAAAGAAGTCAGGAGTTGCTGGGTTTTGCCTCTATTTTCATATCTAATTTAGGTATGCTTTGATCTCCAACCTTTATGAAGAGATGCCAAGCACAAGAACACCAACAATGAAGTGCTTTATTCTCAAACATCCACAACTCCCTACTCCCTTTCACTCCAATTCCTTCCAAAATCCACTGGGTTAGATTCCCTACGAAGGTCAAGGAGTTAAAATAGAGATTATGATTCAGGTGAGGCTGGAGAAAGTCACTATGAATTTATTGAGTGAGTAAACATCACTGAGAAAATCCAGAACATTGGTCTATGTCTCTGAATGCCGATGCTGAATGAGATTCTGAATCTGTAAATACACAGATGAAGAAAGCACTTCGGTGTCTCACAACACTGTCTGTCCAAGAGCCAAGATGTTCAATCACACATGTGTTTTTTCAGGCTCCTGGCTTTCCCTTCTCTTCCTTATACTGACTGCTTCTCACACCATTTTTTTGGCAAGGTATACTCTGCAGAGGTCTGAAAAAGTTTCCATCCAGTCACTCCCTTTGGTTAATTATTAGCAGCTCTGGTAAAAAGTTGTTTGTGGGCCTTTGGAAAGAACTCACTGCAGGGATGTTTTTAGCTTAACCATAAAGTTCAATCACTTGGAGACTGGGGGCATACAAGAGGATAGCAGGGGGCAGATGAGGCAGCAAACCAAGAAATGATGTCCAGCCCCTCCTCATTAGCTGAGTGAACCTGATCAAAGAAGAGAAGGTAACTCAAGAAACAAGTTCAGAACCCTATGCTCCCTACTTCAACACTTACAGCAATTTATAACCTGTTTTTTTAATCTCTTATTTTACAAAGTTAGACTTGAACCCAAAGTTTAACTTTGCATGAAGCCATATAGCCATTTAATAGGTCCAAGTTTCAGCATCCTTTCCAAACAAAACAAAAAGGTATTTCTAATCCTGTAAATCATCTGAACTAACAAGAAATAAACTCTTTCTTTCTACTAACTTCCACATAACTTTCCTCTTCTTGGCCTTTACTTCCCAGTAAATTCTGGGGACAAATAAACAAAATTGTATTCTGCACACAACGATGATAAAATAAATGCTCATTCCATCAGTTGGTGATCGAGCATGGCTCTTTTTCCCTTGAGACTGTTGCTTCACTCTTGTTTATGCTGCTCAGTTCTGTCCGTTTAGAAGCCTCAGAAAGCAGAACTAGGTTGGCTGTTTTACGTTAGTGGTGAACTTTGTGCCTCAACTGTGTTGAAACCCCAAAGTTTACTCAACTCCACCTGGCAATTAAGCTCTTTGAGATAAAGGAGGTTTTCTCCAGGGGAAACCGGTAGCAGTTTATCTTCTTGCTCTGTTCCTGGCATACAGCTGGCTGGGCATTTAATAGGGAGTCATCTGCCAGGGGGAAGTAACAGAAAAAAATTTAAAAGATGAAAATAACTGATTCACAATGATATTCTTTCCATAGAACAAGAATTAAACCCAATATCTTGGCAACCTTGGCTAGGAGCAAAAAAAGAACTTCTTTGGAAAAACTACATTTGTATGTGTGTGTCTGTGTGCACTGTGCACCTATGTGCCTTAGCCTTGTATGGATGTGTGCATAGGAAGGAATGGGAAAACTGACTGAAATAATCTGGCAAAAATAGCCAGTGAAAATTTAAAAGCAACTCCTATTTTCTACTCGTATGTTCTATACGATTTAGATCAACTTCTTAGGTTTAAAAATGAAAGTTTCATTTTCTTGACCTTTTCCTAGTCCAGCATGTAATATAGTCATTCTCTTGGAGAAAATTACACTAATAGCAGTGAAATAATAAAGCAATCTGTAGGGGTGGGTGCTGTGGCAAAAAGGGTTAAACTGCCACTTAGACTGCCCACATTCCATATCAGGGTGCTAGCTCCAGTCCTGGCTACTCCATTTCCAATCTCACTCCCTGTTAATGTGACTGGGAAGCAACAGATGATGGCTGAAGTACTTGAGTCCATGCCACTCACATGAAAAATTCAGATAGAGTACGTGGCTCCTGATTTCAATCTGGTCCAAACCTGGCTGTTGCAACCATTGAGGAATGAACCAGTAAATTGAAGATCATGTGTGTGTATATGTGTGTGTGCATGCACGTGCACACCTCTCTGTGTATGTGTGTGCATGCTGCTTTTCAAATAAATAATCTTTTAAAAATGTATATAAGAAAGCAATACAATGTAAATCATGTGGAAGACACCACAGTATGCATTGGTTGATTGATGGAAATGCTAAGAAACAAAAAACATTCATACTGAAATCTATACAACCAACAAATTTAAAAGCTCCTCTTAAAATATAAGAAAAAAAATGGTCTTTTCCAACTTTAGCCAATTATAATGTTATGGGCTTTTTCCCCATTAAAAAATATGTTGATGTCCTAATCCTCAGGACTTGTGAAAGTAATCTTATTTAGAAATAGTCTTTGCAGATGATCAAGTTAAGATGAGGTCATTTGGATGATCAGGGTAGGATCTCATCCAAAAGGACCATGTTCTGATTAAAGGGGGATATTTGCACACAGAGAAAGTCACAAAACACAGGGAGAATGTCACATGAACATGAAGGCAGAGAGTGAGGTGGTACATCTACAAATCAGGGAATACTAGAAAGTGACAGCAAACCCCAAGGAACCAGGAGGAAGTCATGGGATAGATTCTTTCTCTTAGGCTCTGGAAGAAATCACCTCTGCCATCACCTTGATATTGTACTTTTAGGTCCCAGAAGGTAACACAACACATTTTTATTGTTGCACTTTGCAACTGCAGCCCAAGGAAACAAAGACACTTGGGTTTTCTCAAGATCACCTTCTACAACATCCTTCCTCTTCCTTCTTTATCTGCACAGTATCTCCGAAGAACAGAGAACTATTCAAGTAGAGCTGGATTTTCCTTCCCTCTTCCTCTACTCTTTCAATCCTGTCTTTCCAAAGAGGTATCCATAAGAAGCTTACAAAGAGCAGCCATTGAACTGTTCTGGGCACTTTTTCTTCCCAAAATATTTGAGCTGAGGACTCTCCTGCCTGTACAATCCAACAGCAGTTGAAGAAGAGGAGAAGGGAAAATGGGTTTGCCTCTCCAGGGTCGCTCCATACAAATCTGCTATCATAGATTCCAATTAGATTCAGATATTGTGTTTGTGATGATTGCTTTAAGATGGCAGCATCAGGGCAGGTGTCATAGTGCAGCCAATTAAGCCACTGCTTGGGGCAACCACAACCCATATTGAAGTTCCAGCTCAAGTCCCAGGATCTCTGCTTCTGACTTAGCTTCCTGCTGATGCATCCTGAGAAGCAGCAGATGATGAGATGATGGTTCAAGTGCTAAGAGTTCCTGCCACCTATTTGGGGGACTGTGAGTGTCAGTCACACTTTAGCTGTTGAAAGCATTTGGGAATTGAATCAGCCAGTGAAAAATTTCTTTCTTTCTTTCTTTCTTTCTTTCTTTCTTTCTTTCTTTCTTTCTTTCTCTCTCTCTCTCTCTCTCTCTCTCTCTCTCTCTCTCTCTCTCTTTCTCTTTCTCTTTCTCTTTCTCTTCCTTCCTCCCTCCCTCCCTCCCTTCCCCTCATATCTCTTTCTCTCTGTATTTCCAAGCAGATGAGAATAAATAACGCATAAGCATTTTTTAAAGGATGGCAATGCTATATTTAAAAAGTTCATTTGGGCCAAACATTTAGACATCTTTGATCTGTGGTTTGTTTTGTTCCTGTTGTTTCTTCCTAGAGAAGGGGGGATGGATCCTGATATTTGGAATTAGGTTGGAGTTAGGTATTGTACAAAGGACTCGCAAAAAGGACTGGTATCCAGCCAGCGCCGCAGCTCACTAGGCTAATCCTCTGCCTGCAGTGCCAGTACCCAGGGTTCTAGTCCTGGTTGGGGTGCCGGTTGCATCCCGGTTGCTTCTCTTCCAGTCCAGCTCTCTGCTTGGCCTGGGAAGGCAATGTCCCAGGGAAGGCAGTGGAGAAAGGCCCAAGTCCTTGGGCCCTGCACCCGCATGGGAGACCAGGAGGGAGCACCTGGCTCCTGGCTTAAGATCAGCACAGTGCGCCAGCCGTAGCGGCCATTTGGGGGGTGAACCAACGGAAGGAAGACTTTTCTCTCTGTCTCTCTCACTGTCTAACTCTGCCTGTCAAAAAAAAAAAAAAAAAAAAAAAAAAGGACTGGTATCCAGAAGATGCATTTTAGTATTGATTCATGAAGGAGGTGGGTTCAAACTGTGGAGAGGTGAGCAGATGGTAGTGCATGCTGGGAGTTCCTGGCAAGAAATCAGTTAACTAGAAGGGATAGCTGAACACTTTTGTATCCAGGTTGTAGGATGGGCAGAAAGCTAAGACTGCATTTGTTAGCTTCTAATTCCAAAATTAATTAAAGAGGAATGCATTTGTTTATAAACAACTATTTTTTCATATCTTTTCCTTGCTTCCTCAGAGAATCTTCACTTCAGAGTTGAGCCTCTTAATTCAGCATTCTCAGGTATTAGGAAGTTCATATATGACAAAGGGACTTCAGCTGATCCATATCCACAAGTTCTAAAAAGATGGCAGAAACCTAAAGACAATATCCCAATACCAAAGATTCAGTCTTTCCTAGCTCCAACAAAATCAGAGGAACAAATGTCACAAAGGCACTGTGTTAATAAAAACTTGGGATCCAAATCTGCCATTTACAATAGCAGAGCCTCTCAACAGTTCTAGAAAGAGCCCCTGGAGGCTGTTGCCCTTTCGGATGAAGGCTTTTCCTCCAGATAACACAGTGTTATTGAAGGCCAAGTCCTTGCTGCCTGACTGGTCACTCTACACTCACATCTGACAAGTACACTTCAGAGGCCACTGCTTCTGAATGAAGCTGTTTCAAAAATTTTTCCTTGCCTAAAATGGAGCATATTTTCTTACTCACTTAGAGGCTGCCCCCAGAAGTTGTCTAATAAGCCTTCTACTAGATACAAAGATATTTCAAATGCCATTTGAATAATGCTTCAGGAATCTTCTGCAGTGGACAGGGCTGCAGTGAGACATGCACATTTCAAATGGCCAAGATGCTTTAGCTAGACTTTGGAACATCAGTTGTACTTTTCAAGTAAAAGACAAATATGTCTACTACTTTTCTCTGGGGTCATCAGATTGATGCACCCAAGAAGAAAACTTCCACAATGCCTGTCTGCTTCAAAATCATCATCCTTCCCCACTTCCCCAGCAGGGTGCCTGGCATGTAGCAACTAATCAATGAAGATGAAGGAAAATCCCTAAATTAGCAGCAGAGACTATGCCATGTAGGCAATCTCCACCATACTCTTTTGATATTTGCCAATCGTGCTCCCAAAAAGCAGACTACTGCAACAAGGAAAGAGAAAAAGTACTCAATACTTTTTTTGTATTGTATGCCTCATCCTGTTGATAATCAAAAGTATAATAACTCCAGATATTCCTCAAAATAACTATGAGGCATGGACTTTTATTTCCTACATTTTTATTGATAAAGAGATGGAAACACAGAATGTTAAGGCACTTGTCCAAGGTCTTTTACACACATTCCATCACATATTAGTAAGTCAGAGAGCTGGGATTTGAACTCCAAGAATATGGCCAGAGGACTAGCAGTCTCCCAAAACTCTGAACCCACTCCGTACTCCAACAACACTAGAGACTACTAGAAAAAATTAAATGCATATTAGTAAGAAGAAATGCAAGAGCCTTAAGTTGACATTTCATGCAGACCCTGATTTCTACTCATTAGTTGCCTCATCTCCCAAGTCTGAAAATCAGAATTGTTTCCAGGCATTGCCATATACCGTGGAGGGAAGAGGATGGGGAAAGGGGGCAAAATTGCCCCCTATTGAGAATTACTGGCTTTATGCACTAAAATATTGTTATATAAGTATAGCATTTTTCCTAAGTCCAGTATAATTATGGCATTATTTCTTAAATCTATGTCCAGAAATCCCTCAAACACTTTTCTTTTTAAAGATTTGTTTCTTTTCATGTGAAAGGCACAGTGACAGAGAAAAACGGGTAGAGGAATAGATAGAATCATCTGCCGGTTCACTATCCAGATGCTGCAATATCCAGGGCTGGGTCAGCCTAAATCTAGTCAGGAACTCCATTCTGGTCTCCCACGTGGGTGCAAGGACCCAACTACTTGCACCATCATCCATTACTTTCCCAGGAGCATTAGCAAGAAGTTGAATCAGAAGCAGAATAGCCAAGACTCAAATCTATACATTGATATGGGATGCTGGCATTGCAAGTGGCAACTTAACACACTGTGCCACACTTGCCCAACCCCTGGACTTTTGTTCAGTATTTCCATGGGGACTATGTGTGCAGCTGCCCATACAGTTGAGAATGTTCTGGAAGTGGGTCGAGTCTGATAGGGTGGTTAAATGGCAAAGATGACAGAGACAGGAGAAGAATGGCCATTCTATTTCATCACTCCCATTTTCCTTGTGTTAGGCTATGCTGCTAAGGGCCTTGCTTCCCTAGATTTGAAAGTGCCTGGAGGGCCCTGCCCCGCTGGTGATATCAGATCTTTTGCCACAATTCCTGGAGCCTTGGAGGCTGATGAAGAAAGAGTAGAGGACACTCACATCTGCTATTTATCATTTTGTACATGCGGTTCACTGCATGGAATGTCTTGCCTCCACCTTCCCTTCACTATTGTCAATCATAACCGCTAGGCTTACTTCCTTGGCAAAACATTGCCATCAGGGCCAGAATTGTGGTGTAGCAGGAATAGCTGCTGCCTGAGTTGCTGGCATCCCACATAGGTGTCGGTTCAAGTTCTGGCTGATTCATTTCCCATCCAGCTCCCTGCTAATGTGCCAGGGATAGCAGTGAAGGATGGCCCAAGCTCTTGGGCCCCTGTACCCATGTGAGAGACCCAGAAGAAGCTACAGTTTCTTAGCTTCTGTCTGGTCCAGCCTTGGTCATTGTGTCCATTTAGGAAGTGAAGCAGCAGATGGACGCTTTTTCTCTCTCTTTCTGTAACTCTGCCTTCAAAATAAATAAAATAAGTCTTTTAAAAATTGCCATCAGAAATCATCACTTTTTCTTATGGGCTCATCTGCTGATGGCCTTTACCAGTTCCCACACATTACCAGAATGTAAGCTACATGTAGTGTGGTAGCCATAACCCAATCTTTAATTTCTAGAAAAACCACAATGAATACATAATGGGTGTTCAATAAATATGTGTGGAATTAATTCATTCCTTCTAGAGGCTGCCATCCTTCAAATGCCTTACTCATCTGCTCTGGACCACAAAAAAAAATAATGAAATGATTTTTATAGGGCAATCATGATAGGAGTGGAAAAGAAGAGTCATGGGTTGAGTTGCTGGATGTCATACAGCAGTGTCTAGAGGGAGTGGATTAGGCATCCCAATGATCCCAGACTTGCCAACAAACCCTTGTGTATCTGCCAATATCTTCTTATCCCAGTGTAGGAATAAGACTCAACAGCTTTTTGCTCCTACTGTGCACTCCACCCTTGTTATTTCTTCTTGTAAAAAGAGTCTTGGGAAGTGTCCAACTGACTCTGTGCTCAGCACTTAATTTCTTTGTTCTCTCTTCTTTCTAGTTCATGAGTTCTCTTGGGGAATAGAAACTCTTTTGTAGGATGAGTAGTAACATAAATGTAATATAAAAACAAAACTGTGAAAAGAAAAAAAAATTGTAATGAAACTACAAAATGACTATAAGTTGATTCATCAGTGGAAACACATGGAAACAATTATCACAAAATTCAACAGTTATGAAACTTGAAACTCTTTCCAATATTTTATTCAGAATTATGTATTTGACCTTCAGGAATTCCATGTGAATTGTCTGCTCAAATACCAAAGAAACATCTAATTGAGCAAAAGATTTATAAATAGGTCTTATGTTTTGGTTTTTTTTTCCCTGTAGTGTTATTGGAGAAACATGAAATAGATGACCTAAAAAAAAGTCTTGAGTTTATGCCTCTGCAGCCAGAAGATTCCAGAGAAATCTTTATCATGGCCAAGGGCTGAAATGAGATTAATGCAAAGTCATAAAAGGGATTAGGTTTTGACCATAGTCTTCTCAGCCTATTCTATGTAGGATCATCATGGTACCAAAGGTCTTTTTACCTCAAGCAGGCAGAAACTGTACATTAACTCGAAGTTTTCTATACAATTTCTATTTCTAATATGCTACATCCCTCCTGGCATAATGGTAATCACAATACCACCTGGTTAGGCTTTACCTCATCAGTCAGTGTTTCTAAAACCTATCTCCAAAAGTCACAGAGTAACCACAACCAAACTCATTTCACAGTAGTGGTATATCACCAAGGCAACAAAATGTCAAGTCTCCCATGGAGGGAGAGTAAAGTAGTAATCGCCTAGTAGTTTCCTGGTGAGGACTCTGTTATCCTTATTCTACTCAAGTCTACCTGATTATGTCTCTCTGATGAAACAAATTACTGTTGCCTGTAAGGTCTTTGGATTCTTTTGCCGTCATGAGTTCAAAGAACAGGCTTTGGATTCTTGCTTGAACACTCCCTCCACCTAAATATAAAAGGACAAGCAATGTGTCAACTATCAGCTTATGCTTATAAACTGAGAAAATAAAAGAACCTTCTAGAAGGGGCAAAAGAGGATACATTTGGTAACTTTGATATGTTAACATATTTTTATCTTTTTTTAGGTTTTATATAGTTAGTCTACCAAAAACTAAAGAAAGGGTTTACTAGTGAAGCAAAAATAAAGTATATTTTTAAATTTGGTGCAATGAATACCATGGCACAGAAATGTACTACAGAGTTGAGCTTCAGAGAATTGAGTAGGAAAAGAGGTCAAGAAATAAATTTCTTCAAGGAAAGAAAATTGAAAAGTGACTGAAGTTAAAGAAAAAAATTACACCAAGTACTTGTTTAAAATGGCAGTGAAGACATTTTTTAAGACTCTTGCAGTAAGGGTGGAAGATTAAACTTAACTCCGAATTTAGTAAAGACAGCTATGGATGTTATAGCCAAGGAGGAGAGTGAGAGGATCAGTGGATCAAAATTACCAAGGGTGGAGAGATTCTTACTCAATTGACTTAGCAGGATGATTTGCTAAATCTAGTCTTAACAGGATAAAGTCAGGCCCAATCAAAAGGAGAGTCATTTAACCTTCCCTTAGGTTAGTAGCCTGCAAGATCTCTGTGGTAGGATTATGTACTACATTTCTCACAGATCTATAGCCATGCATGAGACCATTCCCAGAGAAGACACCCCATACATCCAGGGGCAGGCATCTGTACTAGTGGTTAAGACACCAGTTAAGTGTCCATGTCCCATATCGGAATGTATGTATTCAAGTTCTGTCTCCACTATCAATACTAGTTTCCTGCTAAAGCACACACCCTGTGAGGCAGAGTGAATGTATCCAGTAGTAGAGTTTCTGTCACTTTTCTTGGAGGCTTGGATTGAGCTCCCAGCTCCCAGTTCCAATTCTGGTTCTGATCTGGCCATTGAGTAAGCCAGCAGTGGGAACTCTTCTGTGTGTCTGTGTAGCTGTCTGTCTCTGTCAGAAAGAAAGGAAAAAGGAAGAAAGAAAGAAAGGAAAGAAAGAAAGAGAAAGAGAGAGAAGGGAGGGAGGGAGGGAAGGAGGGAAGGAATGGTTGAAGGGGAAGGAAGGGAAAAAAAGGCAAGAAAATGAGAGGGAGAAAGAGCGAGAGAGACAAGGCTCAAAGGAGACTGACTGAACTGAAAGGCTCTGCCCCACACACATGTGGAGAAAATTCTACGTGTAGTTTGTAGAGTTTAGGGAGATAAAAAGCAACTTGGTGAAAAACACCTGCTTGCTTACCACAGAGCCTGAGGGCTCCCAGGTATGTGGAGCGGAGCATGATATCATCAGGGCCTCAGGAAATTTCCAGTGAAAGCACCTGAGTGAATCTAGCTCTGATTTCTGTGAGACAGTCTCAGGAAGCCAGGAATTTGTGGAGATCACAATCCATCCTCTCAACCTGTACTCAACAAGCATTCAAGGAGTGGCTGCTACACTGTCAGCTCTATCCTAGGAGCTTGAGATACAGCAGTGGGGCTGATGGGAAAAAAAAAATCTGTCCTCATGGAGCATATATTTTAGTGGTGGAAGCAGGCAATAAAAAGGCATTAAGTAAGTAAAGTGCATGGTAAATTAAATGTTATGGAGTAAAATAGATGCTAAGGAAAGAAATTGGGGGTGTTGGGAGTGTGGTGTAATTTTAAATAGTGTGGTTAGGAAAGTCCTCAATAAGAAGGTAACATCGAAGTCTCAGTGGATAACTGAAGGAAAAAATCAAGGAAAGCAATAGGCTGATTTCTAAACTCCTGGCTGAGTTCAGGTTCTAGACTGTGATTTTGTTGACTAATGGCACACGTTCCTTTCCTCTTCATTGGCGATCTTCTGCCTATACCTTGGGTTTGGACCACATTGCTTTTTTGGAGAAGCATTCCTTAGTTTTTCTTTGTCTAGGTGAGATATCCTTTCCTACATCCCCACAGCATTCTACTGCTTCTATCAAAACAGTTGTCATACTTCATGGCCTAACTTATTGAATTGTTTTCTTTCCATGTTTTTCTGTTAAGGACTGAAAAGACTTTCTTGTGCCATCTGACATTACATTCCCGATGTCCAGCACAGTTCCACAGAGGCAGCATGGTGTTGGGAATCAGAACACTTGGATTTAAATCCTTTTTCTATCATTAATTTAATATGTGCACTTGTGTAAGAGACTTAGCTGCTCTGTGTCTCAATTTCCTCATTTTTAGGATGGAAAAATTAATCTAGCCAGTACCTTGAATGTAGTAGCAATTGCTACTTCCTCTGGGAACGTTTTCATATATTGGAAGCACGTCTTTCTGTGATAGTTTCTGTGGTGGACTCTGTGGCTCAGTGGCATGGGCACGAATTTTAAAATCAGATAAATCTTAGTCTATGTACAATATTCTATAATTACATAATTGGAGATAAAAGCCTCTCTTTCAAAAGTTTGTTTAGAATTAAAAGAAACAACACATACACGAATCTGACTGACACATAGCAGGTATCCAATACATGCCTGATTTACCATCATCATTATTCACAGTTGCCTATTCTTATCCTTAGTTAGCACTCCACAGGATGATGTCTTAGAAAACTCTCTTGTGTAGTCATTTAACCTTTCTTTAGGCACCCGGTAGACTGTAAGTTCTCTGGGGTAGGATTATGTACTACATTTCTCACAGATCTATTGCCATGCATGAGACCATTCCCAGAGCAGACACTCCATACAAATCAAATGAATAGCAAATAGGAGGACAAGGGAGAGAGAGCAAGAGGGGTTTTGTTAAGCCAATGGTTATGTGAAGAGTGGAGACCTAAGAATGCTTCATGGAAATCTGTGTAAATGATGCAGGCAAATGAGCTGATGGAAACATATTTAAAGCTTCTTTGGGGTAAAAAATTCCATTTTCACTCGTACGATAGATATTTATCTGTTCAAAATCCCTTAGGTGCAGGCCCACCTGAAAAAGAGGTGACCTTTCAAGATTATTTCTTGACCTATTATTTCCCTCTCTCTCTCTCTCTCTCTCTCTCTCCTCTCTATCTATGTTTAAATCAGTTTGTTAATATATTTAGAGAAAACAACAATATTGTCTAAATGAAATACATGCTTTCCCACATGGTACAAATGACACAATTCTAAGAAATACCACAATTACCAATTTAAAGTTTTACTAAGAAAAACTAGCTGTATTTTTATGAGATGAAAGAATCTCACTTTAAATTTTGCAAAAAGTAATAATGAACAACTTCTGATGATCAGAATATCGTGGTGCATAATAGAAAGGCTACTGTGGGTTATCTAAATGCTGATGACTTTAAGCAAATTTATGGGAAAGTGGCTTGGCACATGGGGAAAGATACCCATTTTACAAAATGAGCCCACCATATTTGAAGCCATGAAGCAGGGAATTTACAAATCCACCTAACAAAAGCACAGATGAAAAGAATCTTTGCACCTATCTATCCTACCTACTTCTTGCATTTTTAAATACAGAAGTTTTTCTCACTCTGAGCGTAACAGACCCTTGGGAAATTCATGAGCATCTTCTCATGGATCACGATTTATGTAATTTTAATGTTTGCAAATTAAAGTTAATGATATATGTCAAAACTTGTTTAATTTTCTGTTGCCACTATAAAAAACATGGTGGGTTGAAACAATACAAATATATTAACTCATAGTTCTGGAAGGTAGAATTCTAGCACAAATCTCCTGGAGTAAAATGAAGGTGTCAGCGAGATGGGGCCCACTTGAATAATCCCCTCTATTTTTAGGCCCCTAACTTTATTCACATCTGCAAAGTCCCTTTTGCCATGTAAAGTGTAAACAATCTTACATTTATAGGTAATGGAGATTAGGTTGTAGAACTCTTTGAGGAAAGGGTCGTTATTCTAACACAAGAATTCTTTTACATTTAAAATTGATAATTAAAAAACAGTTTCTTGAAATAAGACTTTAGTTTCATAAATCAGCACTTTTCAAACAAGAGTAGATAGGCACACAATCCTGAATATCATTTCTAAGATGTTTCTAAGTTTGAGAAACACAGACATTTAGTTTTTCTACAAGTTTTAAACCTTTTGTTGACTCAGCGATAGGAATCCTATTGGAGCTAGTTAACTTTGTTCAACACTACCACCAAAGACCCCAGTTGATGAGGATGCCATCTTGCAAACATGTTCATTCAATTCAAGAGGGTCTTGAATAAGAGTATAGATAGTATTATGCAAGCTTAATTTCCATTTCTGAAGAACTTGCACTAAAATCACTTTCTTTTTTAGTGTATCAATATCATCTGGTTGAAAGAAGAGTTCATTAGACATTTCTTCACAAAATAACACAAGAGAAAGATTACTGCAAAAGGTTTATGGGCCTGAAGGACATCACACTGTGTGTTCTTGTCCTTCTGCCCCTTGATTCTAAATGGTATATCTCTGGTCACTCGGCATTAGAAATGGATACAATAAGTCAAACTTCAGGAGAAATTGTATAACAGGAGAGGAGACAGTATGATGGTGCTACAGTTTGGATGTTATTTGTCCCCCAAAGGTTCCTATGAGGGAAGCATGGTCTCTAGTGTAGAAGTGTTGAGTAGAAGAACCTTTAGGAGGTGGGGCTTAGTGTGAGGTAATTAAGTCATTGGGGGGCACACCACTGGGAAGGATTAGGCTGGTGTTACAGAATTAGCTCTCACGAGAGTGTGTTGTTGTAAAGTGAAGTCACCCCACACACTTAGCCTCTTCTGAATGTACCAATTTCTCTTCCCACTTCTCTATCATGTGTGATACAATCAAGGATATTGGCTCTTAACTAGGAGCCCATTGATGAACACCTGTGGATTCCCCCAAAATCCTGACTTACACATTCTGAGAGACAGCAGTTGATGACTCAAGCAGTTGGGTCCCTGCCACCCATGTGGAAAACCCAGATTGAGTTCCCAGCTCCTAACTTCAGCCTGCTCCAGTTCCACCTGTTAAAGATATTGGGGAGGGAACCAATAGATTGGGTCTCTCTCTCTCTTTCTCTCCCATTCTCCCACCCTCCCTCCCTCTCTCATTCTTCCCCTCTCTCCCTCTGTTTTTCAAGTAAATAAATAACTATTAAAAAATGAAAACTAATATTCTAAGTACTTGAGTATTCTGAGTATGAATTGCTCTTAGGAGAAAGATTCTATCATTCATATGATTCTCTGAGGCATGTGACTCTGAAAACATGAAAGAAAAAGTAATCTGAGAATTTTGAAAGGTGTCATCAGCCAATCACAAGCAAAATTATATAGAATGGGAAAAGAAGGCAGGAAGAATATCTATATGTCACATACGCAAATGTTAATCCAACCATTATTTAAAGAATGCATATGAGCAGAAATGGAAAGCTTACAGAGCTTTTTAAATCACCAGTTGCCCTTTTCTGTTCTTCCTGCTCCACTCCACAGCCTGGCCCAGCCCACCACATCCTTGTAGCAACAGGCCTTTGCCTTCACCTTCAGTTCTTACCACTGTTCAGTCAAGTGCCCCAGAGTGTGGAGTTACTGCATTTGAAAAACAGAGTTCAGATGTTCTAAAGACACATTTATACACACATACACATGCACATGCAAAACTGCAAGCCTATGTAGATACCTGCCTTCTGTAAAGGGGCTACTACACAAAAAAATCAAAAGTGAGCTTTACTCATAGCTCCCCAATCACACCTTTCCTACTAAATTAACCCAAAATAGAAAGGAAAAAAGATAATGCCACTCTGAAATGGACATTTTGTACCACGTATTTTTAATGATGCAGCTTACCACCACACCCCACCCCACCCCGAGAGAATAAAATGCACTCCCAGCAAAATGCAATGGAACTCTACTCCAGAAATAGACAGGGTGTGGAACCAGCCTTCTGGAAATATTTACTCACGTTAACCTATGTTGAATGTGTTGAATGCCAAATTCTGCAACTGAGTCAACACATTCTGATCTCTCATTGTGTCTTTTTATCACTTTTTCTCACATAAATAGTTTGGGTTTCCAAATCTCTGCCATTCCATTATAAATGCAGCTCATTCAGATTTTGTTAAAACACTCTATGTTACTTTTTGGATTCCAATTACTCAACAGAAGGTGCATTGAATTTGCCTGGGAAACAGGGACAATGTCTGATTGTAAAAATTTATGGCATTTCCTCCCTCCCCTCAGAGTGTTTTAGACATCTGAGAAAGTCTAACCCTGGGGGGAATTATAAACATGCTGCTTGGAATATACACATAATTACATATCTTATTTGTAAAAAATACTGCCACCATCTTGCCAGGCAGAGCAAAAAAGCAAACACTTATCCCCTCATAACTCACACAAACATTCTTTCCTTATCCCTGCCAATACCTAAGTGGCCTCAAAGAGAAATATATCATTTGGCTTAAACATACCAAGATTCCAAGTGTAAAATGGAAAGATTGCATCTTTCTTTGAATAATAAGTGGGGCAGTAAATATTGGGGAAATCAATAAGTCTCACAGAAAATGACAACACCAAAATTCTAAGAATAGCAGAACAAAAAAATATATACTGAAACAAGCCTTTCTGATGGTTGGAAAGCACATTTCATTCCCTAGAAAACAAGGGACTTCATCATACACACACAGTCACAACTCACACACACACACTCACACACACACACACACATCCTTTTCACACTCGATCTTCCAAATATAAATACCTCATAAGTTAAACAAAACTGATTACATACTACGGCTGGGGGAAGAATAAAGGAATTGGAATCATACAGATCGGTAATCAGAGTTAAAATCCTGCATTTGCTACTCATCAGTTGTTTGAGACAGAAGATGTAGCTTCATGAAACTTGATTGCTTTCCTTAAGTACATATTGTGGAAAAACACCTTCCTTCTAACATTGTTAAGACTGGCTTTGGGGCTGGCATGCTAATGCAGTGCATTAAGCTACCACTCACAATGCTGGCCTCCCATATAAACTCTGGGTCAAGTCCCAGCTGCTCTACTTCTTATCCAGCTCCCTGCTGATGCACCTTGGAGAGCAGCAGTTGATGGGCTGAGCTCTTGGGTCCCTGCCATCCATATAGAAGACATGGATGGAGTTCTAGGCTCCTGGCTTCAGCCTGGCTCATCCCTGGCCATTATGGCAATTCGGGGCATGAACCAGCATATTGAAGATCTTTCTCTGCCTCTCCCTCTCTTTTCTGTAATTCTGCCTTTCAAATAAATAAAATAAATATATTTAAAAAAAAAACAAGTTCCGGAAAAAATAATTAAAAAAAAAAAAAAGATTGGCTTGGACCTGGCAATGGACTAACAAAACCTGCTAGCATTAATCATGTAATTGGTAATGTATTTGCCAGACATTGATATCCTACTCCCCACCTCTCTGTACCATCTTGGAACCCAGGGTATACTATCATTTATGTAGTAGGCACATATTTCGACTCACACAATTGTTTGTTCTATTAATAAATTTATTATATATTGTGCCTACAAGTAGAGGTAACTAAGTTAGGGAAGATCAGTTTCCTTCCTCCATCTTTGGTCTGGGGTTATGTCATAATTAAAGAGTAATAAAAAGGAAGATTAGGGGCAAGCACTGTGGTGCAGCGGGTTAAAGCCCCAGCCTGCTGCGCCTACATCCCATATGGGCATCTGTTCGAGTCCCAGCTGCTCCACTTCTGATCCAGCTCTCTGCTATGGCCTGGGAAAGCAGTAAAAGATGGCCCAAGTACTTGGACCCCTGCACCTGCATGGGAGACCTGGAAGAAGCTCCTGGCTCCTGGCTGTGGGTCAGCTCAGCTCTGGCTGTTGTCATTTGGGGAGTGAACCAGAAGAATGGAAGATCTCTCTCTCTCTCTCTCTCTCTCTCTCTCTCTCTGGCTCTACCTCTTTCTGTAACTCTGTCTTTCAGATAAATAAAATAATTCTTTAAAAAAAAAAAAAGGAAGTTTAGGCAGTGGGCAATTGGCACTGCAGGTAAGCTGCTGGTCATTTGACACCCACCTCCCATATCACAGCGCCTGGGTTTGATTCCCAGCCTTATTCTCCAATCTAACAGCCTGCTAATGGACATTCGGAGAGACAGCCATGATGGCTCAAGTACTTGGGTTTCTAACACCCACGTGAGAGATCTGGATTGAGTTCCAGGCTCCTGGTTTCTGGCTGTTGTGAGCATTAATTTAAGGTTTGAATCAGCCAGTGAGAACTCTCTGTCCTCTATCTGTCTTTCAAATTAATTAAATAAATAAATATGCTTTTAGAAGGGGAAAAAGTGTAAGCTCAGAGTCTGGTGAAGGAGAAAAATAAGTGATTTACGGGACTGGCATTGTGGCGTAGCCAATAAAGCCGCCTCCTGCAGTGCCAGCATCCCATATGGGCACCTGTTCAAGTCCCAGGTGTTCCACTTCTAATCCAGCTCTCTGCTATGGCCTGGGAAAGCAGTGGAAGACGGTCCAAGTCCATGGGCCCCTGTACCTGTGTGGGAAACCCAGAGGACTCTCCAAGCTCCTGGCTTCAGGTCGACACAGCTCCAGCCATTGTGACCATCTGGGGAATGAACCAGAGGATGGAAGACCCTGCCCCTTTGCCTCTGCCTCTCTGTAATTCTGCTTTCAAATAAAATAAATACATTTTTAAAAAAGATTGGAGATTTCTCCAGGTCTCCCACGCAGGTGCAGGGGCCCATGGACTTGGGCCCTCTTCCACTGTTTTCCCAGGCCATAACAGAGAGCTGGATCAGAAGTAGAGCAGGGCCAGCGCCACCGCGGCTCACTAAGCTAATCCTCTGCCTGCGGCGCCGGCACACCGGGTTCTAGTCCCGGTCAGGGCGCCGGATTC
Organism: Oryctolagus cuniculus; assembly: GCF_051225735.1. Lineage (NCBI taxonomy): Eukaryota > Metazoa > Chordata > Mammalia > Lagomorpha > Leporidae > Oryctolagus > Oryctolagus cuniculus. The sequence goes on from NC_142877.1 coordinate 94,978,334, forward strand.
TGTCCCGGTTGCCCCTCTTCCAGGCCAGCTCTCTGCTGTGGCCCAGAAGTGCAGTGGAGGATGGTCCAAGTGCTTGGGCCTTGCACCCACATGGGAGACCAGGAGAAGCACCTGGCTCCTGCCTTTGAATCAGTGCGGTGCACCGGCTGCAGCGCACAGGCCGCAGCGGCCATTGGAGAGTGAACCAAAGGCAAAGGAAGACTTTTCTCTCTGTCTCTCTCTCACACTGTCCATTCTGCCTGTCAAAAAAAAAAAAAAAAAAAAAAGTAGAGCAGCCAGGACTCGAACCAGTGCCTGCATGGGATATTGGCTCTGCAGGTGGCAGCTTTACCAACTACACCACAGCACCTGCCCCAATGATTTACTTTAAAACAGTATGATGGGGCCAGAATTATGGCATAGGGGGTTAAGCCACTACCTGCAACACTGGCATTTCATATGGGCATGGGTTCAAGTCCTGGCTACTCCACTTCTGATTCAGCTCCCTGCTAATGTGCCTGGGAAAGCAGCAGAGGTTGTCTCAACTGCCTGGGCCCCTTCACTCACGTTGGAGGCCCAGTGGGATTCTGGGATCCTGGTGTCAGCCTGGCCCAGGCGCAGTCATTGCATCCATTTGGAGATGGAGAGTGAATCAGCAGGTGGAATCTCTCTTTCTGTTTCTCCCTCTCTCTGTAATTCTGCCTTTCAATTAAATAAATAAACCATTTAAAAAAAAAAAAAAAAACCATGTGACAGTAGAATGAGATTTTGAACTATTAACATCATTTCTTATTCAGAACTCCCAGCTTTCACTCCATTAGAGTATTATGGGGTTCTTTCCCCAAAATGTGCCATAGCAACAAGCAAGCTAAAAGTTTTTGAGTTTCAAAAGCCTAGCCCACAGAAACTCAGAGAGGACAGGATGAGGTTAGAGTGAGACTTCCCATGTGCCCCCCTCACCGTTCACCGTTCACACATCTGTCTACTAAATAATGTTTCTTCAAGTGGGTGGGGGAGGAAGAGTGAAAGTAAACAGAAAGGAACTTCAATGCAGGGAAGTCTGCAAGAAGGGTGTGTGCAGGGGGGGTGGGAATGCCAGGATCCCTGAATGAAATGGAGAACTTCAAGAATGGGAGAGTTTGTGCTTCCTTCCCCCTTGGAGCCCTAGAAGAGTATTCACACCCCCAGGGAAGAGATATGAGCATTTGTATCTAGAAGAATGAGGCTTTGGACAGCCTCCCTGGAGGAACACAATTGTCTGTGTTTCTAAGAGCATCAAGAATGAGTTCTTGACATCCTGGAACTGCCCATTTTTCTAGCACTATCTGAAAGTTTAAATGCCTGTGTGCCCAAGAGGGCAGCAGATCAGAGAACTTTGTTGGCTCTGAGGGTCCTTCAAGGATGCTCATGAGAGCATTGTAGGCACCTGTATGCATAGAACCCAGAAGAACACAGAAGACACGGGCATCAAGGGAGATGAACAACCTGCACATTCCCTATCCTTTAGGCTTTGGGTCTCTATAAACTATATAAACTGCACAGGTTTGAACATAACTCCTGCTGGAAAGGCACGGTGATGTACTCAGCTTAAGTGTCAGCAGGTAGAATGAGGATTAACAATGTACATTAAGTTGGGCAATAGAAGAAAACGTGAGTTGAAACATGCGCCTGCTGCACAAAGATCAAGGTGTGTCCAGGTTCCCATGATTCCAAAGGAAGGGGCTGGAGGAGTCCCAGATAGGGAACTTGACTTTAGCTATGAAAAGATCTCTTCAGGACCAAGAGTGCTCTGGACAGAAGAAAAAGCTGTGCAGTGGTACAAAGGAGGAATAGTGAGGTTGGGGGACAGTAAGGGACAGGGTGGGGAGAGGTAAGAGGAGCAGCTAGAAAAGGAATCCTGGGTCAGACCGTGAAGATTATCATATAGAATGTCCTAGTACTTGAAAAGAAACTTGTGGCAATTATGTATGGAGTGATTTGGGATAAAGGGATAAGAAGCTTAGACTAAAATTAGAGTCCACCAGTCCAATCCAGCTCAGGCAGAAAATGAAACCAGAACTGACCAAAGGAGAAAACAGATTTTTTTTTAAAGCTAAAGAAGTCATTCAATAAATCAAGAAGAAATAAATATGAAAAACAGGCAAAAGGGCATCTAAATGTTATTTCTTTCACTATGGGACTCCTAATTATGTAGCTGATTTTGGTTTTGTTTTTCAAAGAAAACTAAAGTCACAAGATCAGGAAACTACTAGAAATTTTTCTATAAATATAAGATAAAAAAATTTAAAACAAGAAAATATCTGCATTCTGATTTGGCATTTATAGTTGGATATGAAGATATCCCATTTTTTGTACATCTATAAAGGGTTTGCTTTGAAACAGTATTTGCTTTTTCTATCAAAGATTGTCAGGAAGATCTCTCTCAGAAGGTAACTTTCAAGGGCAGCAAGTACAGAACTTGGTCTGATTTCCTTATTATTTCTGAAGACATTTCTTGCTTGATTATGATTTCTCTTCTTCAATTTTGTTTAAAACTATTGCAATTTACTCTTTTATTGTACTGTAGTTGGATGAGGTCATGTGATAATAAAAGAAAATCCGTTTTCAAAGCAGACTGTGAAACAGGTACAAGGAAGGATCAGAGAAAAATACTTTGTTTGCTAATTTTAATTTCTTTCCATTTCTGTAGTTATCTATTGCAGCTTTTCAGGTACCATTTAGTTTCCTGCTGTGGCACATAGTGAAATTGCTGGAATATAGAAAGCTTTCATTTGCACAGAGAAATAAATACTTAAAAAGTAGAGTTTAGTTTTTCTATGCCAAGAAGCAAAGTTGAATATGATTCCTGTGTATATATATATGTCCAGATGCACAATTAGAAAATAGTTCTTTCATGCATAAATGCTAGATTTAAACCTTGTAAGTTCCATGGTTGTGTCAGTGCTAACGCTAGGTATACAGAACAGCTGGGAAGGCCTGCCCATCCTGCTTCCAAGTGTGAAAATCTTAAACCATATTTTCCCTAGCATTTTTCTTTGTCATATTCCTCTTTTGGGTGAGTGGGCAGTATTATAAAAGTAATATAATCACATGACCCAAAATAAACTGGAAAGAAAATGTGGCACTTAAAATGGGGAATGGAATGGAGAAAGGATGCCCCAGACCAGTAAGACAGGGTATAACTAATTCGAAGTATTTTGCTTTAAGATCTATTTATTTATTTGGAAAGCAGGGTGAATGGGAGGGAGGGAGGGAGGGAAAGAGAGAGGAAGAGAGAGAAATGGAGGGAGAGAGAGGGAGAAGGAGAGGGAGAGATCTTCCATCCACTAGCTTCACTTTCCAAATGCACACAACAGCTGAGGCTGGGCCATGCTGGAGCCCAAGTGAATGGCAGGGCCCCAAGTACTTGGGCCATCCTCTGCTGCCTTCCCAGATGCATTAGCAGGGAGCTGGATTGGAAGCAAAGCAGTTGGGACTCAAACTGGCATTCCAGTATTGGATGTCAGCATTGGAAGCAGTAGCTTAACCCACGGCATCACAACACCAGCCTCCTAATCTGAAGTCTTACAGCACACAGTGGGGAGTATGTTGTACAGAGTGGATATGGAGCAGCAGTAGGTGCACAGAGAAAACAAAGTATCAGAGGGATTCAAATAACCCTATGCTGTGTAGGGAAAGACAGCCAGATGTCCCATGTCCTGCAAACAGGCAGATGGCTGAACAGTTCACAGGCATAGCTGCTGGAGCACCATTTAAAGGGAGAATTCAAGAGACTAGCAGTGGTAGCAGGTTGTGTGAGCATCTTTTGCTCATGATATTATGGGATGTCCCACAGCAACCAGAGGATGGAAATATCTTTCTTCCTCTCTCCCTTTCAAGGAAAGAACGAAAAAATTTAAGGGCTGGGGCTGTGGTGCAGCAGGTTAAAGCCCTTGCCTGAAGCGCCTGCATCCCATATGGACACCGGTTCTAGTCCCGGCTGCTCTTCTTCTGATCTAGCCCTCTGCTGAGGCCTGGGAAAGCAGTAGAAGATGGCCCAAGTCCTTGGGCCTCTGCACCTGTGTGGGAGACCCAGAAGAAGCTCCTGGCTCCTGGCTTCAGACTGGCTCAGCTCCAGCCATAACGGCCATCTGGGGAGTGAACCAGTGGACGGAAGACCTCTCTGTCTCCACCTCATTCTGTAAATCTGTCTTTCAAATAAATAAAATAAATTAAAAAATAATGAAAAATTTTAAAAACAAATAAATAAAATTATTCTAAGAAATGTTTATGGGAACAGTCCGGTGTGGTGATTAAGATGCACACATCCGACATGGGAGTGTTGGGTTTAAGACTCAGCTCCAGCTCCTGAATTCAACTTTCTGCTAATGCAGATCCTAGGATGCAGCAGTGATCACCCAAGTGATTAGGTTCCTACCATTCGCATGGGAGAACTAGATGGAGTCCCCAGCTCTCAGTTCAGTCCTTGCCATGGCTGGGTCAGAGCTGGAGTCAGGAAGTAGGAATGCAATCCAGGTCTCTAAAGTGGGAGGCAGCAACTCACTTATTGCATCCATCACCACTGCCTCCCAGAGCCTGCATTAACAGGAGCACAGCTGGGGACAGAAACCAGGCACTCTGATATGAGCTGCAGGTTTCTTAACCAGTATCTTAACTGCTAAGTCAAATACCCACTCTACTTCACATGTTTTTGCAGTGTCATCATGTGGGAATTCTTTGCCATTATTGCCACAGCTTGGGAGGACTAACATTCGACTCCATGGAAGAGAGATCAAAGAAACCATGGTGATAAAGCCTGACTCCAGAGGCCATGAGGAACCTTGGCAATAAGTGCTTGGGAGGACTGTGCACTATCAGACTGTTTAGAACCATTCGGCTAGCAAGCGAACCTTCCTGGTCCTTCCCCTCGCGTCTGTTTTTCAAAGAGTCAGGAATGAAAGTGGAGAGAAGTGCCTCTCAGTTGAGCTTTCAAAAGGCCTTCCTAGGAGATAATTCCCCTTCCTTATCAGGGCTGGGCAGTATCAAGGTCAGTCTTATTGGGGAGGATGGCTCCATGACAACTGAAGCTGTGTTTACCAGGACAGCTGCCTCAGCAGCAAGACTCCGGTCCCCTGCTGCTTCCATCCCTGCCCCTTGCTGGCTGAACAAGGAGATGGGTATATTGAGTGACTTTGGTTAATAATTATGGTAATGGCCAACATGTAATGATGGCACACATTGTGCCAGGCAGAAAACTAAGTATTTCATCTCAGCATACCACTTAGCGCATGCCAGTCACTGTTCTCGGAGCTTCAAATACATTATGCTGGAATAATCATCATGAGAACCTAAGGAGATCATACCATTATCTTTCCTGTTTTACAGTGGAAGAAGCTGAGACCTGGAGATGCTGAGCGACTAGCCAATGTCACAGCTGCTAAGTGATGTAGCCAGTAGTTAAACTGCAAATAGCCTGAGTACAGTGTAGTCTTTTAATCTAGTTGTGCAGAATTGATCCATTAAAAAGTTATTTATCTGTAAAATATTTCCTAAAACTAAAAGGTTTCAAAAGCTATTAGAGGGGCACTGTGAATATGTGTTTTTGCCCCCATGTAATTGACTAATGAGAACTAGCACAACAAATGCACACTTAATCAGTTCAGGTGATTGCATCCCATGATGATTTGATTGTTAGAGTTCAGAAAAGAAAGCACGAGGCAAAGTTGGAGAGGAGGCAGACTTCACAGGTTGCCATCATCTTGAGGAGTTTGCCCAGCGCGGGAACTCATCTACAAGTCTACAGAAGCCTAATTTGGTCAGCCCAGTGGGAGACTTAGTGTCTCTGGGACAAGCTCCTAGAAACTACAGTAAAAAACCAGAGCAACAATTATCAATATGCAATGAGAATTTTAACTGTCAGGGGAGCCAGGTCCTCTTATCTTGGGATCAGAATGTGCTCTCATTGTGGACATGCTCCACAGAACGACAAATTATAATTAAATTGCTGAGCAAGTAAAGGATCAGACTGCTACAATTTTTTCTATGATGCAAATATTTAAAGGTCATAATAGCTGTATGCATGCAACCCCATTGTAAGGAGAAATGTTCCAACCAAGAGCAGCTGGCTTGAATCTTTGGGCTTGACTTAAAAAAAAAAAAAAGAAAAAAAAAAAAGAAGATGGAGAGTGTTTTATGTCCTGGATAGAGCTTGCCTGTTTGAATGCTATAGATGTGAGTGACAGAAAAAACCTCAAGCAATATAGATGTTGATTTTTAATTCATGTAAAAGTCTGGGTTGACAGTGGGTCTAGGCTGGCCTAATCTTCCATTGTATCAGAGACCCTTGTTCCTTTTATATCTTGTTACCTAGCCCTGTGTATCCTCAACCTTATTGTCTAAGATGGTGTCAGTTGTGTTTTTGGAAGGAGGCTGGAGGTGAAGTTAGAGAACAGAAAGCACACCCAAGTTTCTTCCAAGCCACCCTCCCAGATGCCACCACATGATACTTTTGCTTATTTCTCATTGTCCAGAACTTAATCTCATGGCTCCACTCACTGCAGGAGAGTCTGGAAAATAAAGTTTCTCTCTTGCATTGACAAATGCTTTCCCAAAAATCATCGTCAACCTGAACAAAGTGGAGGATGGATACTGGGGTGAGAGGTAAGTGTTCATCATCCCAGATTGATGCCCCAAAGTTTGGACCTCAGTCCTCATCATACCAGGGACAGGTGAGTCCCCATTCACAACCATAGATATAGCTAACCCAGCTGCTACCTTACTACAATTTACAGTACAATTGCAGGACATGGCCCCAACTTTTGGTGACTTTCTAGTGATTCCCCAGACACCAAAGCTGAGCTGAGAGGACTACCCTCAAGTGAAGGCTCTTCATCTCTTACAGCTATTTTCCTGGATCCATCCACGTAGCTCCCAGCTGAAGAACTGAGATCTCTCCCCTGAAGTGTTGTATTCAGGCCTTCCAATTTGCTGTGTGATATCCCATAATACTATGAGCAAGAGAGATGCTCACACAACCTGCTACCACTGCTATCCCTGGGAGTTCTCCTCAAAATGGTGCTCTACCAGGTATGCCTGTGACCTGCTCAGCCTGTAACATCTGAGACTGGACCAAGCCAATGCCAGGAGCTAGGAAATCAATCCGGGTCTCTCATGTGTGTAGCAGTGATTTATGTCCTTCAGTCATCACTCGCTGCCTCCTAGGGTATGTAGTAGCAGGCAGCTGCAATCAGAAGCAGGACTGAGGCTTAAACCCAGGCACTGTAATATGGAATTAGTGAGTACCAAGGAGTCTTAATAACTATGCCAAATGCTGACCCTTGGTGAAATTTTGGGATTAGAGCAAAATGGAGCAGAAAGTAGAGAGAATTCTCATAAAGCCCTTGAACTCCCCCTGTCATATACGGTCTCCCCACTATCAACATCCTGCTCCAGGGCAGGCATTTGGCACAGCAGTTAAGCAGCCGCCCCGTATCAGAGCTCCTGCTTTGAATGCCAGCTATTCTGCTTTCAGTGCAGCTCCCTGCAAATGCACATCCTGGGAGGTAGCAGGTAAGGACGTGGGCCCCTGCCACCCACGAGGAAAACCCATACTGTGTTCTCAGTTCCAGCTTCAGCCTGGCCTATACCTGACTGTTGTAGGCATTTGAGGAGTAAACCAGCAATGGAAGATCTCTCTCCATCTGCCTTTCCACCTCAGTTTCCAGGCCTTTAAAAAATATAAACAAACAAACAAACAAACAAGTAGGAAAAAATACTAGTAAAATCCTGCACCAGAGAGGCACATGCATTACAAATGATGAAGCTACATTTACATACCATTATCACGCAAAGTCCATGGTTTGCTTTACAGTTTGCCCTTGATGTTGTACTTTCTAGTTTGAACAAGTGTATAATCACATGTACCCACCTTTATAGTATCATGCAGAATAGTTTCACTGCCCTAAACATACCCTATGCTCTGCTTGTTCATTACTCCTTCCCATCTAACCTTTGGCAACCAGTGATTTTTCACTGTTTCCATTGTTTTTGCCTTTTCCAGATGTCACAGTCAGAATCCTATAATACTAGTCTTTTCATATTGGCTTCTTTTGCTTAGTAATGTGCATGGAAATGTCCTCCATGTTTTTTCAAGGCCCAATAATTCACTTGTTTTTGGTGCTGACTAATATTCCATTTTCTGAATGTACCACAATTTATTTATCCACTCACCTACTGAATAACATCTTGGTTGCTTCAAAGTCTTGCTAATTATGATTAAAGAATTCTAAGAGTCAAAGGAAGCACATAAACAAGTCTAGTACCTGCTAATACTAACTGATAGAATAAATAAAGGGGAGAGTGATCCAACATGGGAAGCGAGATACTCAGCAGACTCATAGAATGGTGGATGTCCTAAACAGCACTCTGGCCTCAGAATCAGCCCTAAAGGCATTCCGGTCTGGCTGAAAAGCCCATGAGAGTATTTCAGGCATGGAAAGCCAAGACACTCTGGCAAAAAAAAAAAAAAAAAAAAAAAAAAAAACCACACACACAAACAAACCCTAAATGAAAGATCTCTGTGAGTGAGATCCCAGTGGAAAGAACAGGTCTTCAAAGAAGGTACCTTTCTCTGAAGGGAGGAGAGAACCTCCACTTTGAATATGACCTTGTCTAAACAAGATAAGAGTCAGTGAACTCAAAAGGCTTCCATAGCCTTGGAAACTCATGACTGGTGCATAGGGAGATTACTGATGCCATAGACAGGAGTGTCAATTTGTAAAGTCAACAACAGGAGTCACTGTGCACTTACTCCTCATGTAGGATCTCTGTCCTTAATGTGCTGTACATTGAGACTTAATGCTATAATGAGTACTCAAACAGTATATTTCGCTTTGTGTTTCTATGTGGGTGCAAACTGTTGAAATCTTTACTTAATGTATACTAAACTGATCTTCTGTAAAAAAAAGAAGAAGAAATTATCAATTCCCAACTTGACTCTCACTGGGATTAAACATGACAATAGGTCTGATCTGATTTCATCATCATTTAAAAAATCATCTATTATTTTTCACTGTATGTTTGTGTGGGAGCAAACTGTTGAAATCTTTACTTAATGTATGCTAAACTCATCTTCTGTAGATAAAGAGAATCGAAAATGAATCCTCATGTGAATGGAAGGGGAGAGGGAGTGGGAGAGGGGAGGGATGCGGGTGGGAGAGACGATATGAGGGGGAAGCCATTGTAATCCATAAGCTGTACTTTGGAAATTTATATTCATTAAATAAAAGTTAAAAAAAAAAGAATCAATAAGTGTGCAGGATTTTGTATGGACACACATTTTAAGTTCTACTAAGTAAACCTTAAGGGGCAAGATCAGTATATCACACCCATTAAGTAAACATCAAGGGGCAGGATCAATATATCATATAGTGAGAGGATGTTTTGTTTAGTAAAAACTGCAACCTCTCTTCCAAAGTGGCTGTACCATTTTACATTCCCAGCAGCAATGAATGAGCATTCCTGTCGCTTCATATCCTCACCAGCATTTGATGTCAGTGTTTGGGATTCTGTCCATTCTGATAGGTATATAGGAGTATCTCATCATTATTTCGTTTACAAATCCCTAATGACATATAATGCTAAACACATGCTTGTTTGTCATCTGTATATCTCCTAGGGAGTGGTGCATACTCAGGTCTTTTGCCAATTTTTAATTGAGTTATGTGTTTGCTTATTTTTGAGCTTTAGTTCTTTGTATATTAAAAATAACAGACCTTTATCACAGATATTCTTTGCAAATATTTTTTCCTAGTGTATGATTTGTCTTTTAATTCTCTTGATAAACTTATATTATAATATCTACTATAAATGGCTCTCATGTCTCTCTTTCTTTTTTTTTTCCAAGAGGCTGTTGCTATTGTTTTTTGTTTTTGTTTTTGTTTTTGTTTTTTTTTTTTTTGTCAGCCAAGGCCAAATAAATGACAGAGAAAGCAACCATAGTGGGAGAAACAACAGTCAACTTGGGAAATACAAAACGGTTCTCACTGGTTGTACATTCACAGTACAGGTTTTTGGGTCAGTGCTTAGAGCATGTGACAACATTTGATATATGGGAACAGTATGTGATCACTATATATTATAATAGATTCTGAAATACTTTTTACTGTAGGAAAATATTTGAGAGAAATATAATTCTGATAAATCAGCATGGGAAAGCCATGACTAGGAGAATATTTTGGATAGTAGAGGAGAGAGTTTCCAGGGGCTCTCCCTCCTCTTTGAGGACTGCAGCTTTGCCTTCCTATGTTCAACTAAAGATTGCCTGGAGAAAAGCAACTGGTCTCTACAGGATCCTGAAGACCTCCTGAGACTGGATCAAAATTTATCTTGATTTGGTTACGAAGGCTCTAAGTGAAAAACTCCCTGAATCTGACCTAGAAGACGGATAGTTGGGATCTGATGTGGTCTATGTGCACTATGCGGAGGAGCATGGAAATTTCTGTGAGAGCATTCACAGAAACAAGTCTTGGGCGACCTACACGCACTGTTTCTGACATGTGGATACTACACATGGAGATCAGGAAGTTTGGAGGAGATAGCTTTCTCTTGTGCAATGTTGAATGTTAGACACTCACATTTTCAAATTGAATGTAAATATAAAATGCTGAGTTCTAATACTAAACATGAGAAGCATTAGTTATAGAGGCTACTTCTTATTCTTAGGTATACCAGCTGTTAGTAAGGTCTAAGTTTCAAGATGGTGTGTGTAGGGGTGGTCATTTACTTGGCTGTTCTTTGGGTTCACAGTTTAACACTTCCTTCTTGAAAAACCTATTCTCTCATTACCATGATGTCACAGTGGCCAACGCAAAAAGGTGGCAGACACTCCATTGTCAGTTTAAGACACAGAAAGCTATGTTAAACATGCTCCTCGAGCTGGCCTTACACCTGTTTCCCCATACTAGTCTGGACATTGACCCAGCAGAGCCCCGGGTAGGCACTTTTCTTTGTCTCTCTTTCCTATAACTTATCAAGTAGAGGAAACAGAAAAATTAGAGCATGGAGGCATCTGGAATATCTGATCACACCAGCTTCTAAGAAACTTGTGTTTTAGACCTATGCTGAATGGCTTGTCCTGGCTCTTATGCCAAATATCAATTGCCATCACAAGGGTCAAATACTTTCCTTCAATAGGCTCTATTTGCAATTTGATTTTTAAAAATTTAAGATTTTAAAAAATACACTGGGATGTAGAAGGTAAATTAGAATGCAACTTTAAGGGGCCTGTGCTGTGGCACAGCAGGTAAAGCTGCTGCCTGCAGTGCCGGCATCCCATATGGGTGCCAGTTCGAGACCTGGCTGCTCCACTTCTAATCCAGCTCTCTGCTATGGTCTGGGAAAGCAGTAGAAGATAGACCAAGTCCTTGGGCCCCTGCACCCATGTGGGAGACCCGCAAGAAGCTCCTGGCTCCTGGCTTCGGATCTGCATAGCTTCGGCTGTTGCGGCCAATTGGGGAGTGAAGTAGTAGATGGAAGACCTCTCTTTCTCTCTCTGTCTCTCTTTCTCTCTGTGTGTAACTCTTTCAAATAAATAATAATTAAATCTTAAAAAAAAAAAGAATGCAATTTTAAGATCCTTAGCCCTACCTCTTCATTTTGGAGAAAAAAAGAAACTGGGTTCAACAGATGTAAGGTGTTTTCTCAGCAAGTTTGGAATAGATCTGGCTCTATTAAGGAGGAAAGATATGGCATAATGGACTCTTGCTGCTTATGCATCCAAAAATCCATTTACCCTTTTCTTGGGGCCTTACTTTTTTTCAGGAGTATTCCCTCTCCCCCTCATCTCCACCAAAATAGTTACATACATACTCTGTTAGTCTGCCATTCCAGTACAGTAAGTAACACAAGCATAAAACCACCAGCACATAGTATTTGCTCTGACCACAGGGATTGGTTCAGAAATGGGCAAGGATCCAATCAGAGCAAAAAGACAAAATGCTGACAAAAACTTTTATTCTGTCCAGAGTTGAACTACAAATATATAAGGACCAGAGATATATAGTTTCCATTCCTTATCTAGCGGGATTGATTCTTCCACAGATACCAAAAACTAAAAATACTCAGATTCCTTATGGAAAATGGCACATAACCTGTAAGCATCTTCCTATATACTTCAAATCATCCCTAGATTACTTATAATGATTAATGTGATATAAATGCCAGTTAACTAATTCTTACACTGTATTGTATAACCATCATAGGCTGGACTACATAGTACATGAATAAGCTGCAAACAAACAATACTCAAATAAGGAGTGCTGGAGAGACTGAGAAAAGATGAGATGGGGGAGGCCACAGCAGGGTGTGTCCCCACATCTCTTCATTTACATGGATTCAGCATAGTGCTTGATGTGCAGAAATTAAAAATTTGTCTTTTGGAGCTTCCTAGAAATTAAGAAAATATTTCCATCCACAGCTGGTGGAATCCATGCATGTGGAATCTGAAAATAGGGAGGGCTCAATGTATACCTATCCCCAGCCACAAAAAGCTAATCTATTTGAGAATGAAACCAACACATAGAGGAAGGAAAAGAAGATAGTGCTAAAAACAAACAAACAAACAAACAAAAAAAACCCAAACATTTATTTGGGGCCTACACTGTGGTGCAGCGGGTTAATGCCTGACTTAAAGCGCCAGCATCCCATGTGGGCGCCAGTTTGAGACCCAGCTGCTCCACTTCTGATCTAGCTCTCTGCTATGGCCTGGGAAAGCAGTAGAAGATGGCCCAAGCCCTTGGGCCCCTGTACCCACATGGGAGACCTGGAAGAAGCTCCTGGCTTCAGATCGGCACAGCTCCGGCTGTTGCGGCCAACTGGGGAGTGAACCATCGGATGGAAGACTCTCTCTCTCTCTGCCTCTCCTCTCTCTGGGTAACTCTGCCTTTCAAATAATAAATAAATCTTTTTTAAAAAAATTGATTTAAGAGACAAGAAGACAGAGCTCTCAGCAGCTGGTTCATTCTCACGATGTCTCCATGGGCAGGTTTGCACCAAGGCAAAAGCCAAGAGGCAGGAACTCAATTCAGGTCTCCCATGTGGCTGACAGGAACCAAATTACTAGAGCTATCACTGCTGCCTATCAGAGTCTGCATTTAGCAGGAGCTGGAGTTAGGACCAGGGAATCAAACCCAGGAACCCCAATATGGGACATGGGCATCTTAACCAGTATCTTAACCACCAGGCTAAATGCTGCCCCTAGAATGTTTTTCTTAATCTCTTTGTCATGCCATTGCTGAAACTAACCTTCATCACTTGAGTTTTCAGATCTATTAAGCTAATAAATTCCTTTTCTAACGTAGTCTAAGAAGTTACTTTTGAATTTGCTATTCCTCTGCCTTGAGTATCCTTTTCCCCAGATAACCACATAGTTAGCTTTATATCTCCCTTTAGATCTTTATTTAAATGTTATATTCTCAATAACATAACATTTCCTGACTACCATATTTGAAATTTCCTGACAACCATATTTAAAATTGTAACTCTCACTTTCAACATTGTTTATCCTACTTCCTTTCTGTCCGCCCTCTGTAGCATTCATCAGCATCTAATACTCTATTTTTATTTACCTCCATCATTGTCTGTCTCCCCACTAAAATCTCAGCCTAATACATTAATATATTTTTTTTATTTTCACCATTAATTCACCATTATTTCACCATTCTGGAAGAACTCCTAGTATAAAGAAGGCTCTCAAAAAAAATTGGTGGATATATTAATTAAATTAATTCAAGGAATCTATTATATTACCCATTGTATTACTAGTGCTTATGAGACCACAATAGTAAACACTGATAAACTGTAAAAGTCCCAAAACCTGACAAGGATCTCATTGTCTTTATGACCTACGGAACCTGACTCCCCACTGAGAAAGTTACCTGACTCTTTTTCTATTAGACAATTGAAGTCTGAATTTTCCCTTTTCTGGCTCTTATCTTTAGACAGAGGAGAAACCTACCTTCAAGATGCCCCTTCTTTATCAGGAAATAATTATGCAACACAATAGGAGCTGTGCCATCAGACGGAGTCCTTTGTTGCCTTCAGCATCCACAGAGATCAGAGTAACACCTTTCCTGACTCTCAGAAGAACAGCTCATAGGCGTTTCCTCACATTCTTCAACAGCAAGAAAGATAAATGAGTATACTTTCTGTTATTGAAAACTACCCCCACCCCGTGCCTTTCTAAGTGGTGAAGATAAGCAAATACCCACAGTTAAGCCCTGCAAGACCCCATGAATATCAGCCTTCCTGGCAACTCCAGGAGAGAGCATGCCCACAGCTCTTCCTGTTTCTTCCCATGTTCTTTCCTGTGACTTCCAATTGACACATGGGCTCTGGAAATTCTCCAAACCCCATGGCAGCCCAAATCTAATGGTGCAATGAAAATTTCTGCAGAATTTTAAGAAATAGGTCCTCTACTAGTCCAGATGGAAATGGCATAGTCAGATTAAAAGACAACTTGTTTTGCAGTGAGCTTAATTAACAGCAATAAGCCTGCAATCTTGGTTTAAAACTCGTGCACCAGCTCTGTTTTGTCAGAGCAGATTTAAATAAATAGAGGGCGAATTTTTCCATGAGCCTTATGTTCCCAGGTAGGGTACAGTTGACAGGATAAACAGAGATTTGTTAATCATTACTTTCTGCCATTTCCTGGCTATCATTATCTGCTACAATTTATTAACAAGATGATCAAGTTAGGTGTGCAAAACAAAACCAAATAAGAGCACAAAAAAAGATGATATCATGAACCTACCAGCTCTATGGCATGGTTTCTACAGTGGGTGTGGATTCCCAGTAAATTCATCACACTTTTCATTCCAATCCCCTAATTAACACCATCACACATTTGTGGATAAACTAAGATTAAAGTGTAATTGAAGGACAATGTGTCACTCTTTTGCTTCTGACCCAAACTTTAGTGTCATTAGAAGCATGAAATAATAATCTGAACATTTCAAATTTAACCAAGACTTCACTCTTTACAAATCTTTATCATTCAATTCTTGTGTTTTTGTTGTTGTTGTTGTTGTTTTGACAGGCAGAGTTAGACAGTGAGAGAGAGAGAGACAGAGAGAAAGGTCTTCCTTCCATTGGTTCACCCCCAAAATGGCCGCTACGGCCAGCGCGCTGTGCAGATCCAAAGCCAGGAGCCAGGTGCTTCCTCCTGGTCTCCCATGGGGTGCAGGGCCCAAGCACTTGGGCCATCCTCCACTGCACTCCCTGGCCACAGCAGAGAGCTGGTCTGGAAGAGGGGCAACCGGGACAGAATCCGGCGTCCTGAGCGGGACTAGAACCCGGTGTGCTGGCACCGCAGGCGGAGGATTAGCCTAGTGAGCCGCGGCGCCGGCCTATCATTCGATTCTATGAACACAGCCTTGTGTTAGTGTTCATCCTGAAAGACAACGTTGACCATTATCCTGACTTAACCACTCTGCAGGAACTACCACCTACTAAAGAAGAGATAAGTGTGGTGGAATTAGAGGAAACAAAATGGAATTTGAAAGGGGGGGAGGTTCTTGAATAGTTTCTGAGAAGAGATGGGGTGAGGAATAGGACCAACAAGTTAACAGAAAATGATGTATTCACTCACTAGGTATTTAATGGATATCCTTGCATTTGATACAGGGAATACAACAATAAAGCAGTCTAGGTCTCTTCATTAGAGTTTAGAGTAAAATGGGGGACACAATCTTTAATCAAATGATCTCCGAAACAATGTATAATCAGGGACTGTGACTATCCGGCACCAAAGCCATGACAGTGACCTCCATCTGACTTCATATAAGAGTGGGAAATGGGGAGTGATGCAGCATGGAAGACTTCCCCAAGCAGTGATTCTGGGGTAAACTAGTGGAGTGATAATAATGTGGAGCACAGCTGGGAGACAAGTTAGGAAGAGCATTGCCAGAAAAGCCTGTGGTGGGAGAGGTTATGGGGACAACCAAGTGCGAGGAGCCCTGTATTGCACAGTGAGATGAAACAAAGATCACCATCACAGAGATTGTAGGGTGCATCCAAGGAATGACAGGACGCTGGCTGGAGAAAGACATGGATGGCAGGATACAGATTAAACTGGAAATAATTTGGTGGGGGTGGGATCTGCACATTGTCAAAGAATATGCAAAGCAGACATCAGGGTGTGAATGGTATTCTCTAGGCAGTAGAAAATCATTACAGGCACACGGTGAAAGAGTCAGATCTGCTGAAGAATTATTGTCCTAGAAACAAGGTTAAAAGGAACTTTGATGAACAATAGGGAAAGGTCTGGAAAGAAGGGACAATAATTAGGGGAAATTGTGACAGCCAAGTGAGAGGGAATAAGATCACAAAGTAGGGCAGTGGGAACTGAAAGAACTGAATCGGAACAGAGACACTGGAAAATGAGATCAGTAATTTGATGGTAACTTGGATTTGGACACGAAGAAGGTGTGGTAGGAGGGTGCGGGCAGTTCACAGATGACCAAAAAGGTTTGAACCTGACATTATGAGAAAGACATCAATATCAGAAATTGGGAATAAGAAGTCAGAAGTTTGAATGCGATCTGCTCTAGGTATGCTGTAATGACATCTGTACAGGCCAGTAGCTAAGTCTGATAATATCACATTCTTCAAAAGATGTACTTGCAAACAAAGATTCACAGGTCAGTCAATCGACATGTTCTGGGGACATGATTTTTTTTTTTTTTTTTTTTTTTTTTTTTTGACAGAGTGGACAGTGAGAGAGAGAGACAGAGAGAAAGGTCTTCCTTTGCCGTTGGTTCACCCTCCAATGGCCGCTGCGGAGGCGCGCTGCGGCCGGCGCACCGCGCTGATCCGGTGGCAGGAGCCAGGAGCCAGGTGCTTTTCCTGGTCTCCCATGGGGTGCAGGGCCCAAGCACCTGGGCCATCCTCCACTGCACTCCCTGGCCACAGCAGAGAGCTGGCCTGGAAAAGGGGCAACCGGGACAGAATCCGGGGCCCCGACCGGGACTAGAACCCGGTGTGCCGGCGCCGCTAGGCGGAGGATTAGCCTAGTGAGCCGCGGCGCCGGCCCTGGGGGCATGATTTTATACACTGAAGACAGAATTAGAAATACACCTGGGGCCGGCACTGTGGTGTAGCGGGTAAAGCCGCCGCCTGCAGTGCTGGCATCCCATATGATACCAGTTCAAGTCCTGTCTGCTACACTTCTGATCCAGCTCTCTGCTATGGCCTGGGAAAGCAGTAGAAGACAGCCTGACTGCTCGGGCCCCTGCACTGCATGGGAAACCTGGAAGAAGCTCCAGGCTCCTGGCTTTGGACAGGCCCAGCTCTGGCCTCTGGCCATTGTGGCCATTTCGTAAGCAAACCAGCGGATGGAGACTCTCTCTCTCTCTCTGCCTTTCAAATACAAAAATAAATCTTAAAAAAAAAAAGAAATTACACCAAAGTACTGTCTTTATGGACTATGATTTGTATATGAAAGGTAGATTGCAACAACAAAAATATAGGGAACCAAAGTTAATGTAGTTACTCCAAAAATAAGCCATGAACAACTGATATATGAACAAGACAGTTCAAAAAACTGGTCATTATCTCATATCAAATTCACAAAATAAAACATTGTGAAGGGTAAGACTGTCTTCTTAGGAGACCCATTATAATGTAAATTAAAATCACCAAGGCTCATCAAAGGGAGTAGTGGACTTTAAATACACCTTGTGAATTTCAATCAAGAATTTAGAGGACACAGCAAAGGATAGGATAAATAATAGAATCTCTTTATCTGAAATAACAGAAAGAAGACATCAGGAAATCCTACCAGCAAGGCCATTTATATATTATGGCCCTTCAACAGTCACAGGATATATTGAGTTTCAAGGGGAAAATAAAAACTTCGGTGCCTTTTTTCCTTCCAAATAGGTGCCAAAATTGTATCTTATTGCAACAGCAGGAGTGCTAGGGCTCTTGTGCCAAATCATTTTTGGAAACAAACAGATAATAGATAAAATATAATACACAAGCTAAAAATTATCATCAAAAATAATAAGCAAAAGGGGTCATAAAATGTTTGAAAAAAGAACAAGATCTAAAACCAAAAATAAAATATATATGATTAATTTAAAAACTAAAAAAGTACAGAATACATACATCTATATGCATTATCTATAGATAGATAGATATAAAATCAAGCTAAGATGTTTAAAAATAGGGGATTAAAACTAAATTGTTTTAATTGGGCATTTGGTGCAATGGTTAAGTCCGTGCTTAGGATCCTCACAGCCCATATAGGAATGCTGTTCAACCTCCCATCCCAAATAGGAGTACTGGTTCAAGTCCCAAATACTCTGCTTCCAATTCAGCTTCCTGCTAATGCACACCCTGGAAGGCAACAGGTCCAAGCAATTGAATCCCTGCCACTCACATGGGAGATCCAGATGCAGTTCCAGCTCCTACCTTTGGCCTGGCCCAGACCTGGATGTTTTAGACATTTAAAGAGTAAACTAGATAATGAAAATTCTCTTGCCATCAATCTCTGCATTTCTGTCTCTTTGTGTTTCAAATAAAATGAAAATAAATAAATAAAAATTTTAAAAACTCTGAAATGTCTATATCATACAGCTTGCCAATAAGCTACTAAACATCTGATCCAGTGCTTGTTTGGCAGCAATGTACTAAAATTCAAAGAATAGAGAGGGGGCCGGCGCTGTGGTACAGCAGGTTAACACCCTGGCCTAAAGCGCCGGCATCCCATATGGGCACTGGTTCAAGTCCTGGCTGCACAACTTCCAATCCAGCTCTCTGCTTGGCCTGGGATATCAGTGGAGGATGACCCAAGTCCTTGGGCCCCTGCACCCACGTGGGAGACCCGGAAGAAGCTCCTGACTCCTGGCTTTGAATAGGCACAGCTCTGGCCCTTGCGGCCAACTGGGGAGTGAACCATTGGATGGAAGATCTCTCTCTCTGCCTCCTTTCTCTGTGTAACTCTGACTTTCAAATAAATAAATAAATCTTTAAAAAAAAAAAAAAGAAAGACTAGAGAGAAAATTAACATGGTCCCTGTTCAAGGATGATAAACAAACTCTGAAGCATTCCATATTTTTTTTTAAATCTGGTCTATTTAGTTATTGCTAAAATTTCATGGAAAGGTAAATTGGAGAACAACCAACAAAATGTTGGAAAATAATTCTAATGAGGGGAGTGACTAAAATTACTATCAACACTACTAAATTCAACTAAATTCGGTCTGCAGTTGCCTCCTCAGTTGAGTTCTTGTATAACAAGCTGCAGCCTAACTTGTACACAAAGTAACTGATATCCTAATTAGCAATATACTTTTACAACAGACTGGTGAGTCTCACCCAATCACAGCAGCTTTGGCCAGTCATAGCCTGCCAACTGATCAGATTCTGTTCAACCAGGCAAAATCAAGATGTAGCCAACTGAGCTGTCCCTGAACCTCACTTCTATTTGCTGTCCATAAAGTTCTGATCACATTGCAGGAGAGAATTCTCTGAATCCGCTCTGAGGGCTGTGTGATTTGTGAATGGTTCTTTGCTCTATTAAATTTAATTTGTCTGAAGTTTTTCTTTTAACACTGCTGTAAACTACATCAATTAAAATAGTGCATATTAGGCTAACAGATCATTAAAATGAAACAGAGTCCAAGCACAGACCTAAGTGTGGGAATTCAGTAAGTGAAAAAGGTTCACGGGGTAGGTGGTGTAGTGCGACGGGTTAAGCTGCTACCTGAGTGCTTGCATCCCATAGCAGAGTGGTCTGCTTCAGATCTAGTTTCCTCCTAATGCATCAAGGGAGAAAGCAAATGATGACTCAAATCCCTGAGCCCTTACCACTCATGTGGGAGACGTGGGTGGAGTTCCTGGCTCCTGGCTTCAACCCGAACCAGCTCCAGTTGTTAAAGGCATTTAGGGAGCAAACCAGTGGAGAGAAGATCAAGATCTTTCCTTCTCCCCCCACCCCTTTCTCTTTCTCTTTCTCTCTCTCTTTCCTCCCTGTAGCTCTGCCTTTCAAGTAAAAAAAAAATAAAATAAAATGGAAAAAAAAAGTTCATCTGAAATTGAGAAAGAATTGCCTAATGTTTACATAAATGGTGACAGAATAATGAGCAACTCATTTAGAAAAATAAAGTGCGGTCTCCACAGAAAAGCACTATCTTGATTCCACTGATTTGGAGCCAAGATGTTTATAGGTCTGTTTTTAATAATACAAGCAATTTTGAAAAATAATAATTTATCAACACCGCTGAATTTTCCATGAGAAATTTTCTGAGACTAAATCAACTTTATTGTTCCTTGACTAATTTCCTATATAACATAATTAGGATATTTCTAAATATTATCATCTCCATGTTATTGAAGTTATTACTTTTCATGTAAATTTTATAATTATTCACAGAAAATTGTTTCAAATTGTTTTATCCTTATCAAATCTTATCAGTTACAGCTTCTACCACTCTTAGTTTTCTCCTACAACCCTTTTATCGAGTTGAATTTTTCTCAACCCAAAGACTGAAAATATAAATTTTATTATTTGCACTTATAACTGTCTAACTTTACTTTATGCTGATATATATCATGGTAGGGTCAAAGCATCCTATATCCTATATCACATTGGTACCTCACAATTTTACACAAATAAACTTCAGGTAGGTTAGAAATTGTACAACAATAAAAAAGTATACAAGTATTAGAAAAATAAGGGATTTTTAAAAAATTATCTTGAAATAGAAAAAAATATTTTGTGTATAACTCAAAAATCTGAAGCCATAAAGGAAGTTTGTCTGCTGTTCCCCAACCCAGATGAACCACAATGGCACAGCTTTCCAAATGTTTCAGGGTGGGAGATACAGGATTATGATGCAGGGTTTCTTGCAGTGGAAGGGCTGGGAATAGGAGGCTGATTAAGAACAGATGTCCATGGAACCAATGGCTATTCAAGGCTTTGTGTCAGTGTACATGAAAGTGAAGTTTAGAAGTTATTTTAAAATAGTTTTATCATTATAAATATAATACATAGTCACAATTAAAAATCTTAAAGACTAAATAGTCTAGTGTAAGATAAAAGTACCCATTACCCCCATCTCCTTACAGAGAGAACTACAATCGGTAATTCATTGAGCATCACTTCAGTTTGGGGTTTTTTTTCTTCCTAGTTTGTACAGCTTTTGACTTGTCTTTACATGCCAGAACAGAAAGCAGAGATCCAGTGTGTGAGAGAGAACTGAAATCCACAAAACAGAATTGTTTGTAAATGGCGTTATATTCCATAGAATTGGTCTGTCTAGTTTCATTGATTTAAATTCTGTCATGAGCTCTTCAGTAAAAGATGGATGAAAAAAAGGAATTTAGACACTCATCAATAAGTAGATTGTTTTAGAATATTATTTTACACTGATTGTTTTAGAATATTATTTTACAACTTCTCTGCTGACATAAAATGAATACATGTTCCCGTTAGGAGACATAGAAAAGCATGAAGAGGAAAGCGATCATCCACGTTTGACAACCAGCCCCCATTCACTTTTGATGAAGACAGAGCCATACAATGTAGACTCGGGACGGTTATGGACAACAATCTTACAAAAGCGGAAGTCCAAAGGGAAGGTTCCAGCACCCTAAGATAAAGTGGTGTGTGAAGGAAGTGACAGACCACACATCCAGTGGACCCTGCAAACAGGAAGAGAAGGAAGCAAAAATACAGGCCATGACTTCAGGAACTAACACAGGCAGCGTTCAAGACACAAACCCAGACACCCGTTGTGGGATGGGCAGATTCATTTCTTTGGGTCCTGATAAGCTTGCAACCTTGGGCTGCAAACCTAGCACTGTGGATTCGCAGAGGGGGTCTGGAAAGTGAAAATGTCACATCAAGAAGCTTTAGCATCAAATTTGCTTCCTTTTCTGCTTAAATTTCCACTTGGGCTGAACTGACAGCCTCAGCACATTTCAAACCCGAGTATTGTTTATAAAGGCCAACATAGGAGTTGACTTGTGGAGAGGCAGAGTGCAGAAAGAAAGCTTTCGAAATAAATTCTAGAACTGGTTCCATTTTAAGTTACAAAGCAGGGCAAGTGTCTTAAACAGGAGCACAAACACTTTTGTTAGGAGAAACATGCTGGAAAGGCTGGGTTTGTAGGGAGCTTCTCACCCTGCTAACCTTACCCTTAAGCTTTCAAAAATGGTCAAGAAGGAAGTATGAAGTCCTGCGAAAAGCTTGAAGCAGAGATCAGAGTTTTTCTGGAAAGCATCTGAGAGTGAATATTTCAGGCTCTGAACTAACTCCTCAACACTGCTGTTGGAGCCTCAAGACAGCCACAGACAGTCCATCAGTGGGCCGGAGTGACAGTGTTCCCATAAGGCCTGAAGTTATGGACAATGGCTTGTGAATTTCACGGGATTATGTGTCACAAAATATGCTTCTGTAGATTTTTTTTCTTCATCATCCCAAAATATGAAAACTTGTCTTAGTTTGTTGGCCAGACAAAAAAACAGGCAGTAGGCTGGATACAGTCCTTGGGCTGGTCCAGTGTTCTTTGACCTTTCAGTTTAAAAGCAGGGCTTCTGACCCCAGTTTAGATTCTCACACAGGTAAGGGCAGGCTGGAGAAGAAGGAAGAAGGAAGTATTTTTAAATGGG
Organism: Oryctolagus cuniculus; assembly: GCF_051225735.1. Taxonomy (NCBI): domain Eukaryota; kingdom Metazoa; phylum Chordata; class Mammalia; order Lagomorpha; family Leporidae; genus Oryctolagus; species Oryctolagus cuniculus. The sequence goes on from NC_142877.1 coordinate 95,000,965, forward strand.
GAAGATTTCTGCTTACATATCGGGGTTGGATAGCACAGGTACTTTCAGTGTCTAGCAATTCAGCTGGGATTGGAGTGGAGTTGCAATGGGGCGTTAGATCCAGGAACACAGAAGGCTTCCTAAAGGGGCTGTGATCCAAGGTGTATCTCAGTGGAGTTGGCATGTAGCAGCAAGAGAGAGCGAGGGGTGAGAAAATGCTTCCCTATCCTATTATGCATGCTCTACTTTCCCAGTGAATCAGGCCAGTGAAAAGATCAGCAGCAGCAAAGTCAAATTTAATTCAGAAGACCCTCTTTTTTTTTTTTTTTTCTCTTTGCATAAAGATGAGGTTTCACTTGGTACACAAATGAAAACTAAGAGTTCTCAGATCACCTCTACAGCAGTGGTTGGAGGAAGTCTTTGTTTACCTGTGTGCACAAGGCTCTTATGCAAATTCCAGCAGCCAGCTCAAAATGAGCCTGAGCTGGGCCTTGATGGATTTATTTCTCATTTGCTACAGGCACAGACCTCTTCTATTGAAGAGAGAAAAATACCAGCCCCTCCACAGCCGCTTGCCCAGGAGTCCCGGGCCTGCCTGGCAATGAGCCTCTCTGCCCCTTCTCCAGCTTGGGTTTGACATTACCTAGCCCTTGAATAGTCTGGTGGGAAGGGTTCAATGCAGGGTTTGCACTTTCCCAGCCATTAGCCAGCTGCCAACGCATTTCATTATCTTAGGAGTGTTTTGTACATCAAAGAGAGCCCCAAACAGTGTGATCAAGTGGAAGTAACAGTGCCTTGTCCACATTATAACTTGCAGCATTTTTTTTAACATGGATATAATGCCATCTGGCACCCAGGAACAGCAAAGGCCAGTGATGGAAAAACCCTACCGCCCTGTTTTGTTTATTGGTGTAACAGTTAATCCTGATAAAGGGCAAGGCCACAGAGCAACGGCCCTGTTATTATCCTGGATATCTGTTGTCTTATACAGGCCAAGCTGCCCCAAACCGACAAAAGCAAAGGCTGTACATGGGATTGCCTGAAGGGGAAAATATCAAGGAGATCTGAGGAAGAGGACCTTATGTGTCTTTGCATTTGTCTAACTATTTGGCACCCCACACATATGTGCCTATGTGTGTACACATACACATATGTGCACACACACAAGCATATACATGCGTGCCAGGAGACAAGGATTTAAAGGCTTGTTTTTTCCAGGCTACAAGACTTTCTTAGGAAATATGAAGTAGTTCGCTTTAAAATCCTCCAACTAGACTCTCTCACACAGAATGTCTTGATATTTTCTCCCATGTATAGGTTGCTTTCAATCATTTTGAATAAGTCCTCTGCCCACCTCCTTGGATTTTAGATTACAGACACAAATTCTCCCCCAGATCAGACTTTTATACTGTTTTCTGTTAACAAATTTCTCAGTCCTTCATTGTTCTCTTACCATTAAGGAGGAAAAAAAATTTTTGAAGTGACAGCTAATAAAGATTTTGAAAAAACTCATCTGTAATGCACTCAAAATGTTCCTCTCTGGGTAGCTGATCTTCAGTTGACAATTTAGGAAAGAAAATGCTCTGAGTAGCTCATTCTTTTCATTTCAATATCCACATCCAAACCGTAGAAGAACAAAACCCAAACGGACAATCACCGCCCTTGCTGAAATGAGGACAAATGAACAGGTTTATGGTTTTTTTCCCCAAAGCCTCCACTGTGCTTGCCTCAGTGCACTGCATCTGTTTATAAACTCCTCCCTTCCCTGCCCCACACCCTTCTAAGTCAGCTGGAGGGAAAGTAGAAATCTTGAGTAAGATACTTCCTCCTGCGGTGTGGATTCACACGTCACGTGATGATTGTGAAATTGCCATATAAGCAATGATGTAAGCTTTTTAAATGCATGAAATTTTCTAGAGCAATTGTTACATATACACAGTGGTCACAGACCAGAGGGTTTTAGAAATAAGTGAGTAGATGGCACCCAACATCTAAGCTGTAGTTTAAAATTTCCTTGGAAAATCCAACTTGATCCATCTTCTCCCACTGCTTTTTTCTTCCTGTCATTAATTATAGTAGAACTGTAACACATGTAAGAAAGGAGAATAGGTTGTAATTTTAGGTTGGGATGGAAATTGAGCTCAGAGAAAAGGAGCCCCTAGCAACCAGCATTAAGAACAGGGGAGGGCCGGCGCTGCAGCTCACTAGGCTAATCCTCCGCCTTGCGGCGCCGGCACACAGGGTTCTAGTCCAAGTCGGGGCGCCGGATTCTGTCCTGGTTGCCCCTCTTCCAGGCCAGCTCTCTGCTGTGGCCCGGGAGTGCAGCGGAGGATGGCCCAAGTGCTTGGGCCCTGCACCCCATGGGAGACCAGGATAAGTACCTGGCTCCTGCCATCGGATCAGCGCGGTGCGCCATCCACAGCGCACCGGCCACGGTGGCCATTGGAGGGTGAACCAACGGCAAAGGAAGACCTTTCTCTCTCTCTCACTGTCCACTCTGCCTGTCAAAAAAAAAAAAAAAGAACAGGGGAGGGTGTTGGGGTACAGTGGGTTAAGCCTCTACTTGGGACTTGGGACTCGCTCGGCAGCTTATAAAAGAGTGCCAGGTTCAAGTCCTGGGTACTTCACTTCTGAACCAACTTCCTGCAAACTTGCATGCTGGGAGGCAGCAAATGATGGTTCCACTCCATGGGTCCCTGCCACCCACATGGAAGACATGGGTGGAATTCCTGGCTCCTGGCTTCTACCTGGCCCAGCCCTGGATGTTTTGGGCATTTGGGGAGTGATCCAGCAAACGGAAGCTCTCTGTCTCTGTCTCTCTCTTTTTCTATCACTCTGTTCTTTAAATAAGTTAATAAACATTTGCTTAAAAAAAGAAAAAGAAGGAAAAAAAGTGTACCAAATCTTGACTATTTTTAGTACACAATAACTGTTTTTCTCACTTCTTTCCCTATGAATTTGGGGGGCGGGGGTGCGAGAGGAGGAGACAAAACAAGCCAGGAATGGAATATAATTGAATCTTTGGTAAAGCAAGAAAAAAAGGTCTACGATAGTCTAGTTTCCAGCACATGGTAATCAGATACTACATCCTTGAGTTTTTCATTCATCACATGTGCTTCACACTTCACATTTTTAAGATGCTGCGAATCTGGCTGTGGAAATAAATCTATGGAAATAAATGTTTGCTCAAGGAAAATTTCAACTGAAGTTGAAGAAACATGAAATCAACTGTTCAAAGTAGACTAATTAATGACAGCTTGAACCGGAATCCAGGGCTTCTAAGTACTAATGTATTGCTCTTGCTGTGGTGTGTGCTCACTCACAAAGCATTGGGTGACAGCCTACCATGTTCCAGACTCTGGGGCAAATATTGAGAGAATGCCTTCCATAAGGGCAAACAAGAAGAAACTCTTGTTCCCAAGAAACTTACCATTGAATGGTAAAGGCACTTAAAGGAAGCATTGCCACAGAGAGCAGCAGGTACAAAAATCAAGGGGGCACCGGCGCCGCGGCTCACTAGGCTAATCCTCTGCCTAGTGGCGCCGGCACACCGGGTTCTAGTCCCGGTTGGGGCGCCGGATTCTGTCCTGGTTGCCCCTCTTCCAGGCCAGCCCTCTGCTGTGGCCAGGGAGTGCAGTGGAGGATGGCCCAAGTGCTTGGGCCCTGCACCCCATGGGAGACCAGGAAAAGCACCTGGCTCCTGGCTCCTGGCTCCTGCCATCGGATCAGCGCGGTGCGCTGGCCGCAGCGCACTGGCCGCGGCGACCATTGGAGGGTGAACCAACGGCAAAGGAAGACCTTTCTCTCTGTCTCTCTTTCTCACTGTCCACTCTGCCTGTCAAAAAAATAAAAAAAAAAAAAAATCAAGGGGGCAGTATCTGGTGGCAAAAAGGAAAAATAATAGGTCAATTATATCACAAAAGGTCTTCCCTATTCCTGCATTAATGTTAAAGCAGTGACTGGCTAATGTGTTAAAGTCCAATAAGCCTTTGTCCTCAAATCAAATTACTTGTGGCATGTCTTACATTTCCCTTTAACTATACCTTAATCAGTAGAGTGCTTCCTCTGATTATTCTGGATTTGTTGGTGCATAATTTTAAAGAAGTGGGGCTCTGTGGTTTTTCCGCATTCTGATTATTAAAAACTGTATTTCACTGCAGAATCTGGGTGACATGCTAAGTAACTAAGATTTGGAAAGGAGTAGGCAAAAGGAAACGAGTTCAGATGAGAAAATTACATATAATTCCTTTCCTCTCATTTAGTGAAAATTGTGGACTCACAGTTGCTAAGAACTTGAAACAAACTCGTTTCTGCCAAGAGTTGCTTTCTTAGTACATTTTTGAGCCACAAAGTTTTAAGTTGTCTACACTGACTATTTCTCCATCACTTTCCTGTGGAATAAATTTCTGATTTTAAGGGATTGACCATCAACATCATCCTGAATCCTGAGGTTGCTTGAAAATCTCAAATGTTTATTCTTTTTTTCCCATAATCAGGTAAGTGTTCCTAAGTGGGAAGTTGCTGACTACTTTGAGTTGGTATTTGTTTTTGAGCAAATATGGTGAGTGGGAAGAGGAATGATCAACAAACATGAGATTGCTTACTTTGAGTCTGCCTGGATAAGCAGACACAAAAGAAAAAAGTTCCAGCCTTCTTAAAACTCTGTGCTTTGGGGCTGGCACTGTGACGTAGCAGGTAAAGCCATCACCTGCACTGCCAGCATCCTGTATGGTTGCTGGTTTGAGTCCCGGCTGCTCCACTTCCAACCCAGCTCTCTGTTACGGCCTGGGAAAGCAGTGGAAGATGGCCCAGGTCCTGGGGTCCCTGCACTCATGTGGAAGACTCGGAGGAAGCTCCTGGCTTTGGATAGGTGCAGCTCTGACCATTACAGCTAACTTGGGAGTGAACCAGCAGATGGAAGACATCTCTCTTTCTGCCTCTCCTTCTTTCTCTGTGTAACTCTTTCAAATACATAAATAAACCTTAAAAAAAAAAAAAACCCGCTGTGCATTGTCCAGAATATTAAATTCAGTACCAGTTTTCAACCTAGGCAAACCACCCAAATTCCTATCAATACTTATTTGACTATTCAGAGAACATCCATACTGAATTTCTTCACAAAGTCAAAATATAGCTACTGTAAACTGGACTTCATATGAAAGTTTACTATAAAAGATTTGCCTTGAGGGGGGTATTATAGTACAGCAGCTTAAAATACCACTTAGGATGCCCACATCCCATATTGCAGTGTCGGATTCAACTCCCGACTATTCCACTTCTGACCGAGCTTCCTGCTAATGCACCTGGGAAAAAGTGGATGGCTCAAGTCTTTAGACTCCTCCCACCCACATGGAAGACCTGGGTGAAGTTCATGGCTCCTGACTTCAGCTTGGCCTAACCCTGGCTGTTGAATGCATTTGGGAAGTAAACCGATGGATAGAAAATGTCTCTCTCTCTCCCTCAACTCTTCTCTCTCCGTTATCATGCCTTTCAAATAAGTAAATCTTTTTAAAAACTGCTTTTAAAATAACTGAATAATTCTAAATTCCTTTTAAAAAAAAAAGCACTCACAATTCAGCTTCCCAAATGCCACTTCCAATTTTATCCGCATGATGGTCAGATACAAGGTACAGCATGCTGCTTCCCAAGCATGCCCTGCACTTCCGTGCCATTCACCTCTGTGCTGATGCTATTCTTCATCCCCCAAAGCCTCTCCTGCCTCTCCTTGCAAGATCCAGCTCATCTCATGAAACATTTGTCAGACAGAAACATCCTTGTCCTTCTTCCCTGCTTCCCAAGTGCGTTCTTCACGTTCTGTGCTGGGATACATCCCCCTTCCTTTGCTATCGTGCACTGCATGGAAGTCCTTGACTCCCTGGTATCAGAGCTTACTGGAGAACATTCCCAAGGCTGACCACAGGGCCCAAGAAGGACTCCATCATTTGCTGGATTTTAGCAAATATATTCCAGGCATGAGAGACCAGCCCCATAACACATGGCTAAGCTCCTGGATCATAATCAAAGGTTGAGTACAGAGCATGGCCAGAAAAGAGGCTGTTTTAGGTTGCTCATGTCTTTGGATTTGCCCAAAGTTTAATGTAGACAGCAAAAACTGTACCATGTTATAATCATAGTAACAATAAAATAATGCCATTTATTGGGTACTTATTATGAACCACTCATCAGTCTCATATTACTATGAATATTAACTTATTTAATCCTTACACCTATTCTGTTGGTTATGTTCTTCTCTATTGTTCTTATTTTATAGACAAAGAAGAAAGACACAGAGAGGTTGAAAGTTTCTGCCCATGGTTTTACAACCAGAAAGAACTGGATGCAGAATTTGAGGGTAGAATTTATACCCAGGCAAATTCTCAGAGCCAAAGCTTTTAGCCATTGCTACACTACCTGCAATTGGTTAAGGAAAACATGGTGTTTTATTATTGAAAACTTTAACACTTATAGCAACAATAGACTTATTCTAATCATCTACAATTGTTAATGGAGTTGATAATGACAAGTTTTCAATTCTGATTTTCACTACCACTAACAGCAATACCAGTTTTTGAGTGACTAAAATCATAACCAAAGCTATGACATACGACATCCATTCAAAGTATTCTGCAGGATTTCCTTAATCCCATTTTTCCAATTCTAGTTTTAGCACATGTGTTTGACACTCTTTGGCCCATCCATCCCATTCTGTGCCAGTCCTCAGTACAGAGTCAGGCTATCTCAAAAACATAACTTAAACTGTCTGTGTGCTGTCCATTTCTTCCTTCATCCACCAACTTTTTTTCTCACCCACTTTTCATAGGCCTGTTTTTAAAAATATATCCATATTGGAGCCTGGAATATGACGGAGTTTTGCTGATGGCCTGGCTTGACAGAAGCTCAGTTACCCCTGACCCTCAGACATGAATATTCCAGGATCTCAGTGGCGAAGGTCCTTGGTCTCCTGCCTTCCACGGTGCAAGGCAGGTACTGTGCCGTGGCACAGTAGGTTAATCCGCTGCATGAGGTGCCAGCATCCCATATGGGTGCTGGTTCGAGTCCCGGCTGCTCCTCTTCCAATCCAGCTCTCTGTTATGGCCTGGGAAAGCAGTGGAGGATGGCCCAAGTCCTTGGGCCCCTGCACCTGTGTGGGAGACCGGGAAGAAGCACCTGGCTCCTGGCTTCGAATCAGCACAGCTCGGGCCGTTGTGGCCATTTGGAGAGTGAACCAACAGAAGGAAGACCTTTCTCCCTGTCTCTCCTTCTCACTGTCAGTAACTCTCCCTCTCAAATAATTTATTTGTGGTATGTTTATCAGTTGATCCATATGACTTTTGAAGACATAGAATTATCATTTAGTTGTGAGAATTGTGCCAGTTTATTCAGAGTATAGCTACTCCTTACTATCTCCTTCCAAGTAATGGTGCATTGGCTTAGATGGGAATGAGTCTCAAATCTTAATTCACTTAAACTAACAATCTGTCATAATACTAATCCCTTCACTAAAGTGACTAGAGTGGAACCTTTGTGATCATTTTGCTCCCGCAAGAGAAGCACCCACACACAAAAGAACACAGAGCTCAAAGAATGGAGAGAAATCAAGCAGCAACACTGAAACAAATCATACACGAAACTAGACCCATCTTGGAAGTTTATAAGCGTAAATATATCCCACTTCACTTTTTTAATTTGATGTGCGTTATCTGTAACACAAATTATCTTAATGGACACACCAGCTCAATGCTTCATTCAAGAAACATGACCAAACAATGACAAAGAGAGTTTGAAAATAAAGGCATGTGGAAAATAACACCAGGTACATGGATTCCAACAGAAAGCAGGAATAGCAAAATCGAAATCAGATAACAAGAATTCAAGACCAAGACCATTAAGCAGGAAAAAGATGCATATTATGAAATTTGAAAGTACAATTAATGAGTTTTTACACACCAAAATCTACATGAGCAAAATATGTGAAACAAAACGCTTGACAAAGACAGATACAACCTTCCTTAGAATTCAGTCATGGTGGGGAATTCTGCAGCAAAATTTGACAGATCAAGTAGATAAAAATAAGGACAGAGAGAAAATAAAAATGCAATTCTTCACCATCAGATTTCCCTGTCTACTGATTCGTTCCCATATAAACATATTATCTTTCCCATGCGTAAAAAAAATAATAATAATAATAATACCACCCCCCTACCAGCTGCTCTCTGTTTTTCTCATCCCTTTAGAATGGAGGTGTCCACACTCCCTACAAGAAATTCTTTCACTTTCACATGACCTCATTCCAGTCAGGTTTCCTCTGCCATCCTCGACAGCAACTGCTCTAGACCATGTCCCCAGTGGCCAAACAGTGCTACGTTCAGCAGGCCCTTCTCCATCTTCATTGTACTTGACCTCTGAGCACCATTTAGCCCCATCATTGATCATCCCTCCTCTTAGAAATGCTTTCTTCACTTGATTTGCAGAACATCACACTTTGTTCAGAAATAGACCCAACATAGAAGTGCCCCAAAACTTATATAATTTGAGAGTGGGAAACACATTTAAAGAACATGTAAATCTAGGCTAAAAACTTAGTTGCAAGTTTACATTTATTTAGAATGACAAAAAAATCATAAAATTTTAAGATTCTAACAAGCTGGAAAAACCATAAACATCATAGAATCAAGGAAAGAAATGACACACTACGGTTACTGTCTGACTTATCTTATTTAGTGCAAATTTTGCCTACATGTTTGATTGCCTTTTCATGCCACAACCATTGTCATATATGCTACTATAGAGGTAACTAGAAAGTCATTCAGTCTTCTCTGTAGTATGGGTGGTGAAAATTTTACTTAAATGCTAGACCCTTAATTTTAACTAAAAAGTCAGTTTCTAAGATAGGGATCCCCTGATCACACAAACTAAATTTGAATCACCTATCAACATTTCTTATCCCCGGATAAGCAATTAAGATGCTACTTGGGATGCCTGCCTCTCATATTGAAGTGCCTGGGTTCAAGTCCCATCTCTAGCCTGTCTTTCAGTTTCCTGCTAATTATACCCAGGGAGGCAGTCAGTGATGACTCAAATAATTCTGTCCCTGCCACCTACCCAGTGGACATACATGGAGTTTCCAGCTCCTGGCTTTGCCCTGACCCAGCAGGGCTGTTGCAGCTTTTTGGGTACTGAATCAGTGTATTGAAAATCTTTTTTTTTCATTGTTTTCTTTTTGTTTTTTTTTTTTTTCTTCCTCTGTCCTCTTTTTCTTATTCTCTCTCTCTGTCCTTCAAATAAATAAAATGCATTATATTACATTGCGTGTGTGTGTGTGTGTGTGTGTGTGTATCATATGCCACTTACAAGCATCTGTTTTTCTGTCTGCATAAGTCTTTCTCCAGACACTCTTATGGCACACTTCTGTACTTCCTTTAGATCTCTCTGTTCATGGCTTGAGAAAGCAGTGGAAAATGACCCAAGTCCTTCGGCCCCTACACCCGTGTTGGGAGACCTAGAAGAAGCTTCTAGCTCAGCTCTGGCCACTGCAGCCATTTGGTGAGTGAATCAGTGGATGGAGGACTTTCTCTATCTATAACCCTACTTATCAAATAAATAAATAAAATCTTAAAAGTGGAATTAAAATATGAGCTTATTTTGGTGAAAAATTTTGAAATTCATGCATATGAGTCTTCAAAAAGTTCACGAATGAATGTATTATAAAAACTAGGCATAAATTTCATATTTGTGCAATAAAATAATAATCTCTTAATTCCATTTTCCATGGACTTTTAGAAGTACTCTCTTTTATTAAATAACTTTAAATGAAAGCAGTAGCAAATATTTTATAAATGATAAAATTTTAGTCAATGCTATTAAAATCACAAATTTCAATTAGCATTAATAGCTTTCAAAATTAGTTTTAGAAACCCTAGGTAATAAAAGAAAACAATATAAAAGATAAATTATGTTTATTTACAGCACTTTTACCATATGTTCAGAAAATCCAAGAAATGTAACTAACAAAAATGACTAAAATGGATAGGAAAACCTAGCAAGGCATCAAAACACAAATAAAAATGTTAACTAATAATTTATTTAATATTATAAATTTAGAAGTAGATATAAACAATTATTCCATTTATAATAAAGATATAAAGTAGAAATACACTTAATAAGAAAGGCATGTATGGGAAAAATTATGCTGTATGTACAGAAGGAAGATACGAATGAAAGATAGGAGCTTTCCTAGATGGCAAGACTCAGTATTGGTAGCATTAAAATGTTGTCTCCCAAATAAGAGCATGAGTTTTTTTTTTTTTTTAGATTTATTTTATTTGAAAGACAGAGTCACAGAAAGAGGTAGAGACAGAGAGAGAGGTCTTCCATCCGCTGGTTTACTCCCCAGATGGCCACAGTGGCCGGAGCTGCGCGGATCCGAAGCCAGGAGCCAGGAGCTTCCTCCGGGTCTCCCACATGGTGCAGGGGCCCAAGGACTTGGGCCACCTATCTCAGGCCATAGCAGAGATCTGGACTGGAAGAGGAGCAGCCGGGACTAGAACCGGAGCCCATATGGGATGCCAACACTTCAGGCTAGGTCTTTAACCCGCTGCGCCACAGCACCAGCCCCAAGAGCATAAATTTAATGTAACTACAATTAGAATTTCAAAAGGATTTCTTTAAATCTTTGTTGTACATTAAATAGTTCATGATACGAAATTTTAGAATATATTAGAAGAAAAATTTCCTGAATAAAGGAACTTCTGAATATGAACTTGGAAAGATGCCCACAAAACTCCAGAAATAATTCAATAGAGCTCACACTGCCATTTATAAAGTATGAGAAAGCCTGTTCTCCCACATCTTCACCAGAACAAAACAAAGCTATAAAAAAATTATACATTGATCAGCCATCTTCCCACTATCGTACCTGAAGAAAATTCATGATCAATGAAGTTGAAGTTCACTGTGTACACATTTTAGATTCTATTCCCTAACCCCATGAGGTAGTTACTCTACTAAAATTGTCAATCATTGTTCTATATTCTCACAATGTGTTACAGAGACATGTTTACATATTTTAAGATCCCTATAAATAATGTAAATCTGTTAACGCATTCTTCTGCTTCTTGCCTTGTTTTGTTTGGGATAACAGTACAGTCAGAAAATATTGATGCATTGTTTAGCTCCAGTTCATTGTAATTCTTCATCTTACACTATACCCATCACCCCTGCCTTGGGTCTCCACATTCAAGAACTCAGAGTTGATTTCTTTCATTATCTCGTATTTTTCCACTGCCTTCTCTGTGGTTTCTTCTCATGCCTGTCCTCCATATCTCTGATCACTTCCTTTTTTTTTTTTTTTTTTTTTTTTTTTTTTTTGACAGGCAGAGTGGACAGTGAGAGAGAGAGACAGAGAGAAAGGTCTTCCTTTGCCGTTGGTTCACCCTCCAATGGCCGCCACGGCTGGCGCGCTGCGGCCTGCGCACCGCGCTGATCCGATGGCAGGAGCCAGGAGCCAGGTGCTTTTCCTGGTCTCCCATGGGGTGCAGGGCCCAAGCACTTGGGCCATCCTCCACTGCACTCCCTGGCCACAGCAGAGAGCTGGCCTGGAAGAGGGGCAACCAGGACAGAATCCGGCGCCCCAACCGGGACTAGAACCCGGTGTTCCGGCACCGCTAGGCGGAGGATTAGCCTAGTGAGCTGCGGCGCCGGCCATATCTCTGATCACTTCTAATAGTGATTTTGTCCCTCTGCTTCTAGAACCATTTTCATTTCCAAACTGATTCTATTTCCCCTTAAATTTCTTCCTTAAGCTTTCCAGCTCTCTTTTCCATTCACCATGATTTTAATTTCTCTTACAGTACACAAGAAATTTAGCCGTTTATTTTTATTTCCTGATATAATTCTTTTTCAATACATACTATTTGCTTTTTTTCTACATGTATTATTTCTTTTTCATTAACTTTTTTTTATTATCTGCAAGGAAGTCCCATTTTCTCTGTTTCTTGTTCATCTTTTGTCAGGCATGCTTTTATCTGGTCCTGATATTTGCCCAACAACAATGGTGAATTACCATCATATCCAGTCAATGTCATACCATTCAATGTTTACCAAAACATTGTCCTTTGAATCATTCCTTAAAGCCCAAGCTGGAAAGCAGGACACTGAGAGATTACAATATTTTCTTCAGTAATTCAGAGAACCAAGGAAGGAAGCAACAGTAGAGATAGGTGGTTAAGTAGCTACATCGACGTAAGGTTATGGTGCCTAAAGGGACCTCCCTCATAAACTTCTTGATTCTCAGCCCAGCCAATCTTAAGAGAAAAAAATGAAAGGTCACCACAAAACACACCAAACACCAGAGTAAAGGAAAGGGTTTATTGTCGGGTGGGGGTAAACCCGACAGGCTGCCTCCCCATGCACAAGAGAACAGCCTATACTAGGAGAACAGGACTTATATAGCTTTGCAGAGGTAAGGAAGTGGGAGCAGCAAATCCCGTTAGGGTGGGGGTGGAGCTGACGCTTGTGATTGGGCCATTTGGTCACCTGATTTCTAGTAAGCCAGGCTGGGCTTAGGAAGACGCTATCATTTTACCAACAAAAAATATCTCCTAAATTCTAGTCATTCTCTCCTTCAAGGTGAAAAGTCAACTCCATAAAACACAAGGTTGAGAGCTATCGGCTCAAAGGCTTATGCTAGTAGTTACTTCTTACTTCTGTTTCTTCAACTTTTCCCAGTAGATGCCTGACTCCCAGTACTCCCACCTCCATGCCTTGTCCGACTCATATTTCCTTCTAGGGTGTTCCATCTTTAAGAGCAAGGCAAATAACAATGTTCTTGATTCTCAAAGTATCCCCTCCCCCATCTACTTTCCCTTCTCTGCATGTGGAAGCTATGCGCAGAGTGGGGATCCTCTCCCAAGGCCTCACCTCCCTGAGAGTTGTGAACGATTCTTAAAAGTCCTACAGATTATATCCTGCCATTTGAAATGGGCCTAGATTTGTATGAACTCTGTCACTGAGGGCATTTTCATTAATTTGCAGATATTCTTAGTGTGTGGCATGAGATGGTGGCTGTTCCCTAGTTCATGGCAATGAATATGACCCCATATGAACATGGGATTTCCATGGGGGATATGGGAATTGTGTGCCCTGATGTCTGTGGGATTCATTCAGAGACCCTGATAAAATTGCTAGGGCAGGGCCTAAGAATTTGCATTCTTAGTAAGGGCTGCAAACCACACAGTAGTCAGGGTTCTCCAGAAAAACAGAATAGGAAATAAAAAAAATAAAAAAAAAAAAAGGAGAATAACAGAGACACAGACTCTTTATGAAGAGATTTGTTATACAGAATTGGCTCACTCAATTATGGAGACTAAGAAGTCCCAAGATCCGTTTACAAGCTGGAGACCCAAAAGTTGGCAGGGTAGATGCAAGGCCAGAGAAAGAGGAGCACCAAGGGCAGGAGAAGATGAGTGTCCCAGCTCAGGCTACCAGGCAGGTCAGAAGTCAGCCTGCCTCTGTCTTTCTGGTCTTCTCAGGCCCTCAAAAGATTGCATGAGGCCCACACTGGGGAGGGATGCAATCTGCTTTACTCAGTCCACCAGTTCAAATGCTAATCTCTTCTGGAACACAGCTCCGTGGGCACATCCAGAAATAATGTTTATCCAGATAGATGTGTATCTTGGGGTTTGGTCAAGTGGACACATAAAATTAACTTTTGCAATCCCACAACATACTAAGCGAGAAAGGGGTAACTGGCTGGCCAAAAAATTAGAAGTAATAGCTAATATGTACTTAGATGTTGACTATATCCTGCTGTCTGTGGATTATTTGATTCTCACAATGACCTTGTAAGGTAAATACTATGTTATTTCCTTTTTATAGAGGAGGAAATTGAGGTACAGAGAGACTGGGTAATTTATTTGAGATTAAACAGTTAGCAAGGGGCAGACTCAAACTTCAGAGCCTCGACTCAAAACATCATTTCTTGGTACAAATGTGAGGAGGATGTGTTAATCTACCACACTATGCAAAGCAGGGGACTTGCCACGCTTTTATAACAACTAGATTTCTGCTTCGTGAGACTGGAGGGACGTTGAGGAAGACAGACTGGGAGTATTCTATGAAATTTAAAACAACATTGGTGCTTCCTACAAAGACCAGACTGGGAGAAAAGTAAATACAGCTTTACTAAGGAGGGAAAAGTATCATGTTGGTAAGTACAGGTGAGAAAACAAATACTAAGATAAATCAGTGGGAAAAAAAAGCCAATACGGTGGGTGTAGTGGCATAGTAAGTTGAGCCACTGCATGGGAGGCCCATGTCCTAGATCAGAGTGCCTGGTTTGAGTCCCAGCTACTCTGGTTCAAACCCAGCTCCCTGCTAATGTGCTTGGGAAAGCAGTAGATGATGGCTGAAGTACTTGGGTCCCCGCCAACTCTGAAATTCCCAGATGGCGATTTAACCATCCTGGCTTCCACCTGGCTCAGCCCAAGCTGTTGCCGGCATTTGGGATATGAACCAGTGGATGGAAGATTTCTCTCCATCTGGCTCTCTCTGTGTCTCTCTGCTTTTCAAATAAAGTGAAAATAAATAAAAACTGAAAGAAAAAGAAGAACTTGGCATTCTTACATTTCAATTTAGAGAAAGGAAAACTTCCATCCAGCAGAATCATGAAATAAAATTTCCTTACGGTGCCCCCAGAAAGCTTGCAGCTTAAGTCCAAGTACAAAGGATAAGCAGAGCTTGTATAGGCTTTCTTGTCTCCATTGGGCAACATAGTACTTCAGGATTCAGACCCCAGTCCTTGGCCACCAGCACAGCAAGGGCTTCTCCCTCTAAGCTGCAAAGCACTTTCTGCACAGCTCCAGGGAACAAAATGCACTTATTCACTTGCTTATTTACATTGCTTCCCAACAGGGCTATAGGGTTTTTGCTTTTTTATTGTTTTGTTTTGATTTTGTTTTTAAGGGCTTAATTTACTCACATATCTTGAGTTCTAGATAAACTAGAATTCTCCATGCACTGAACGCAGCTCTACTTGTACGGTTCCCTTTCCACAACTGGCAGCCCTCAACCGCCCCAGGTTCTGCTACGTGCCACTTTCCTCATGAAGCCTTCCTTGCTTCCTTTCCTAAACTCATTTCACTGTACCTTTATGAAGACACAAACGTTACTTTAATTATTATTTTTTTTTTACAAATATGACTTTGTAAATCTCTTTTTGGATTTGATTATAAACTGCCAGTGGTGATAACTAGGTCTTCATCACCTTTCAATTCCCTTTAGGGCTTAGCTAAATCCTACACATTGACTGACACTCAAAAAACAAACAAACAAACAAACAAAAAACAAAACAAAAACAAAAACAAAAAAAAACAAAGCAAAACAAAAACAAGATACTGAATGCATAAAAAGACTGGAAAGGAACAGAGGCATAGTCTAATGAATGTTCTCAGACTCACTAATATGGGTTTGCGCAGAGCTTAAAACAAAGGTTATAAAGCCTCAGAGTTGGGTGTGTAGTCTCATGGTTAAGATGTCAGTGTCCCAAACTGGAATGCCTGGGATTGGGTCCCAGCTCAGACTCCCAGTTCCAATTTCCTGCTAATGCAGATCCTGGGAGGGAACAGTGATGACTCAAGTAATTGGGTTCCTGCCACAGTCCCATGGGAGACCTGGACTGAGTTCCCAGCTTCAGTGCCCCCCACCACCACCACCACCACTGAAGGCACTAGGGAATTGACTAGTACATGGGAGCTCTCACTGTGTCCTTCGCTCTGACTCCTATAAATAAATATTACAACACACACACACACTCACTCTCTCTCTCTCTCTCTCTCTCTCAATGTCCCCCTTCAAGGGAATTCCAGATCCTTTCATATGCAGGATTTTTGTTGATCCTAACTTCTTTTTCTACAGATCACTCAACAAAAGAGCCATTTTCTCCTTGTTCTTTAGAAAGTTGTTATGCACAAGTTTTTTGTATGAAGAGTGGGTACACCAGAAGCTAGACCTTTGAAATAAATTGAAATGAAAAAAATTAGGGAACAAAGGGATTTAGAAGGTGCAGAAAGGAATTTCAGACAACAGAAGTAGATTACAGTCTACATTGATGGAGGGGAACTGACTTTGCCTGCTGGGGCACCACACCTGGGGGCTGCTGATTTATTCTCAAGTGCATTCCACTGGCCATGAGTGTCCTCAGTGAAGGCTAAAAAATGTGGATACTTGCACTCCTCTGTTACAGAATAAGAAGTGCTTCTTGTGATTTCCTTCTATTTTTTCTTAACATCAAATGTGAATGTTTTAACTTCCTACAAATTCTCTATTTAGGTCTTGAGCAAGTGTAATTGAGCAGCAAGTGCCATATAGAACCCTGAATGCCAGGACAATTAGAGGGAAAAATGTGGATGCTATAAAAGTTTCATACCAACTGTGAGCCAGACAACATCTTTGACCTCCAAAATAACTGTCGACAAGAAATGACCTGTGGCTGAGTGGGCAAAATAAACACAAGATATTATTAAAACTTTAGGTATTCAATGCTCTGTTTGTGTCTTCTTTTCACTTAGAATGATTTACTCCACTCATTGTCATGGGTTTTGTTGGTTGGTTGGTTTTCTAATGAAGACAACAACACAGAAATTCAGATCTTAAACTAGGTTCTGAGAATCCACCTTAAGAGCAAAATAAAACACAACAAAAACAAAAACTACTTCTAGCCACTTAACATACTTAAAGGAATGCACACTAGGCAAGCTCCATTCTGCCAGAGTCTGGGAAACTGGCACAAGTAGTGAAAATGAGTCCACAACTTGCTGTCAGTTTTTCTTTCTTTTTTAAAAAACTAAACATCAAAGTTTTACAATAGAAGGATGTTTTGATTATCTTATCACCATAGGACAAAAAATTTTCCATTTTTTTTATTTCAATCAAGCTCTTCTAGGCTAGTGCTAACTATTCTTCCTTATATTCAATTTCCTAAGTTCATGTGCAGGAAAATCATTTTCCCAGCCTCAGACTATAAGGCCTTAAAAGGAAGGGAATATCAAACAAAAAAATTAGTTTCCCCAAATCATGATATACTTATAGCTGAAGTTTAATGTTGTGTTTGTTCATTTCCCATCTCCAACCTCTCCCCCGCCCCACCTCCCCAAATTGTTCTGCTGAGTTCTTAGCACCTGGCTCCTGAGAAAATGTGCTGAGAACTTCAATGAATGATTCCCCTTTAGCATCTCCTGAGCATTAATCACCACTCTCAGAGAAAGGGCCTACAGTCTCCGGAATCAGCAGCTTCTCTAGTTCCCTGAGATCAGGGGCAAGTGGGCATTGGAGAGAGAGGAGAAAGAGTGAAGGAAGATGCCAGAAGGGGGATGAGAGAAAGAAAAAGTGCTATTTTCCCTCAGTTAAAAAAGTAAAATTAGAAGGCATTGAGAAGGCATCTAAAAAGAACATTGGAAGCAACTTCATTACTTGACTGATAGAAAAGAAGCTGATGTGCAAGTACAGGGTATTATGTACTTCTAAGGACAATCACAGAGTTTTGTAGCTATTCCTGGAAATACGAGATACACATAGAGGCCATTCAAGAATGCAATAGTCAACCCAAATGACTCTGACATTTGTGGCATAGTGAGTTGGTTGATGCCCGCGACACAACCACTCCATATTAGCGTCAGTTAATAGCAGTCCCAACTGCTCCACTTCACATCCAGTTCCCCACTCATGTGCCTAGGAAAGCAGAGATAGATGGTCAAAGTACTTGGACCCCTGCCTCCCACATTCCATAGTTGCAGGCTCTTGGCTTTGGTTGAACACAGTCTGGTCACTGTGTTGTTTTGGAGAGTGAACTCGCAGATGGAAGATTGTGTGTGTGTGTACGTGTATGTGTGGTTTTACCCTATCTATGTATCTTTGTCTTTCAAATAAAATAAATCTTAAAAAAGAAAATACTGCAATGTGACAACAGTAACAGCAGTAGAGTTATCTATGTGCTTGGTCCTATATTAGTTCCATATAGGTTTTATCCATGTAGGACCACAAATACCCTCTGACATAGCTGTCCTTATCCCAAACCCTAGGGTCAGCTGTATTTCCAGAATTTGCCACTTTTCAAATCTTCGAAAGACAATATGGAACATGTACCATGTGGTGTGAATCCCCTCCATGAGCTAAAACTCAAGCACATTAATGCTGTAGTAAAATGTGTGAACAGATGCAAAAGAGGGAGCCTGAATTAAACAGCTCACATCAGGGCAGGGCAAGTTTTACAAGAGCCATTGGAACAGCTCATAGAAGAGGCTCATTATGGAAAAAAATGGCACATGGCATCCAAATAAATCTATTAATTCCATCATTCTGTGAATCTTTTAAAGTGTATTTATACTACACAAGGTGTTTTTGTCTAACCCAGGTAGTCTGGAAACACACGTTTTCACAGGCTGAATTCTGGAGTTGGAGATCAGATGTATCATGGACTCCATTTTACCACAAAGGAAATGAGATGGGATTCAGAGAGGATGGAATGCCTTGCCTCTTGGCACCTATAGCAGTGGTGGAGCCAGGATTCAACCAGGAAATCTCCGATTCCTAAGCCTGAGCCTACATGCCCATCACCCTCCTTCCCCCCAGGCTGGCTCTGGGTGTCCAAGCAAATGCTGGCGTCTCTCAAGTCTGTTCATCCTAAAGGCTTCATGTGCTCTGTGTTCCTCATGTGTCTTCTCTGTAACCGCACCCAGAAAGTTGAAGTAGAAAACACTGTTTTTCTTCCGTGATAGCAAAGGAAAACAACATCTGCTGTGATCCTCTTATTCCCTCAGGAATTCGAGTGCCCAAGAGACAAAGTTGAGAAGGTAAGGAAGGAAGGGGAGATGAGGGGGTGAGGAGAAGGAAGGCAAAAGAGAAGGAAGAATCTGGACCCTGGAATCCAAAAAGGACCAAAGCATCATTTGCTGATAATTCAAGACGTCTAGGTTGCTTCAGTCTAAATGACTCTTTGCAAAATGAAAACAAGGTCCAGCTTCACTATCTAGGGTGGATGCATGCAAAAGGACAGCCCAGATCCTACAGTGGCAGGGGCTCAAGGCCAAAGGTCAGAAGTGAGCGTGTGCCACTTGGGACTGTGCCGAAACTTGAGAATGGCACAGGACTTTATCAGGGCAGAACTAGGAGGCTGGTTAATCCAGCATTTAAGGTACAGGGTGACCCCAGCTGAAACTAGGGTTAACTGTTTGCATGCATATACATAAATCAGGGCCTTTAGCCCTCACCCTTACCCTCTTTTTTCTTTTATTTTTTGACAGGCAGAGTGGACAGTGAGAGAGAGAGACAGAGAAAGGTCTTCCTTTGCCATTGGTTCACCCTCCAATGGCTGCCATGGATGGCGCGCTGCAGCCGGCGCACCGCGCTGATCCGATGGCAGGAGCCAGGTACTTATCCTGGTCTCCCATGGGGTGCAGGGCCCAAGCACTTGGGCCATCCTCCACTGCACTCCCTGGCCACAGCAGAGAGCTGGCCTGGAAGAGGGGCAACCGGGACAGAATCCGGTGCCCCGACCGGGACTAGAACCCGGTGTGCAGGCACCGCAAGGCAGAGGATTAGCCTAGTGAGCCACGGCGCCGGCCCCTTACCCTCTTATATCTTACAATGCTTTTCCCAGAGAGAGAAGTGGCATCTCACTGAGCATGCCTGGAATTACATGAAAACCTGAAAAGCCCATGAAGTGTCTGTTTTGTGAATGCTTTTTGGCACACCAACCAATGCAGTTAAAAGGTTGACATGCATTGTTAGTGTTTTTAAATTAAAATCTTAATGGCTGAACTTGAGCTTGGTGGCCAACTCACACACACACACACACACACACACACACATCGAGCCCACAGGTCAGAGTCCTGAGTGTGCACACAGCTTCGATGTCTGTCTGTCTTCCATCCTCAGATCATGGTGTGCTGTCCTGGAGTGAGTGCTTCTACACTAACACTGAGAGCGCTAAGGTCAGAAATGGAAAAACTGATCTCAGTCTAATGTTAAGGGTTGAGTTTAACATCACTCCTGTCTGTAATCCAAGGCTCGACTTGCCACTTGGTCCTGTGGCTCTTGGTGCTAGCAACAACATACAGGGAATGTTTTGTCAACTTGTTTCCCTGCCTACTGCCTGCTGCCAACGTGAAGAGAAGTCAATTCCAAGGAGAGGCCCTATGCAACGTGCAGTTGAGGAAGTACCTAAACATTGGTAGATAGAAAAGCATGTGAAATATCTACTCTTCTGTTTCATAACGTTTATTGTCAAATACTTCAGTTTAAATAAAAAAAAAAAGAATAAAGCTTTGCATGTTATGTACACAGGGCCATACGTTTCTGGTGTGATGACATATAATATTAAATGAAGTAGTTTATTCTTTCAGTGTAATTTTCTCTACTGTGAAAATCAGTGGCCAGGGCAACAAATAAGCCATATTTTAAAATATGTGCATTAATAATGAATCAGCACATTTCTTTCCTTGCACTAATTTAAGAAGGGCAAAGGCACAAATGCTTTTCAATATTTCTTGTATTTTACTCTCTTTCAAACTCTAACTCTATTCACTCTACTCTTCTCCCAACAAACACACCCACTCGTATACCCACAAGTCTGTATTTTGTTCCTAAAAATAAATTTTGGTACAAATTTTCTCGCAGACACACACACACACACACACACACACACAATATACTACTCTGGACCAGAGAACTGTACTCAAAATAGATAAATTTTTCCTGAAACTTATTTTTTCCTGTAGCACCCTAAAATCTTGAATTATGAAACAGCCAACTAAGTAACTTCATTTCATTTTGTAGTTTAATTTTTTTCTAACACAGAGTTTAACACCAAATGACTAAGTTTAAAAATAAGTTAGTCCAACCACACATTTAGATGTTTTCAATTCTTTCTACAGAGTATTTTCCTGTCTAGGTTGACAAGTTCAGAGTGAGTAGGTGGAAAGAAGAAAAACAAAGGGATAGTCATTAAGAAATGAAGGCAGGGCACTTCTCAGCACAACACAAGGGCAAGCACATCCCCGCAGCTGAGAATTGCAGCCAGCATTTTGATAACAGAATGAACTTTGATCTGTTCTGATGAATCTGGGCAATCTTCTGGGAGAGACGCCATAGATTACTGCAATAAATATTAGCAGATTCCCAAGGCTATCATTGCTATCGGTATCCATGGTACTGAGTTTCAAATTAACATAGTTATTTTACTTGTGTTCCCAAATTTAACATTAGGGACTTTTGGTTGTGGGTCTATCATCTTTAGATAAGTGTGCGTGTGTGTGTGTGCACGCGTGTCTGTGTACATGTGTGTGAGGGAGAGAATTTTGAGAACTGGACTACACAATTGATCAGTATTTACAAAAACAAGTTTGGAGGTTTACAAGTCTACTTAGATGACTCCCAGAAAGCTCTCAAGTCACCTTTCATAAACATTTACTTTGAATAAAATGTCTGGTTCTGGATGAAACCCAACATATCACTATTGCTTTGCAGTGTACTTCCATACCTTTTTTTCATTCATTCCTCTCCCTTTCCCCACAATCCCATCCCTTCATTTTTAACTAAATGGCCAGAATTATCTGGTTGATGTTTATTTGGGAGCTTCAAGAGGGATCCACTGTGAAACCCAGAGAGGTTTCCGTCTCCTTTCAGCCTTGCTCAGCTCAAGAGGAGGGAGTGGATGGTATCTGATCATGATTTGGATGCAGTCTTCACATACCTAAAGGACTTCCCCAGTTTTTATGCAGCAAAAGGAAGACAACCCATACTGTTTGGATCCAGCAAATTAAGCTATTTATTGTCTCATTTCTTGGGCTAAATATACTTGAGAAAGTACCTTTTCATTCCTCTCTGATAAGTAAAACAGAATCAGAAATTTTTTTTTCTGATTATCACCAGGAACTTTTTGTAGCCCAATAACAGGCCAAATACTTGCCATCACCTAAGATACAGCAAGTGTGCCCTGATCTTGAAGTGACTGTATGAAGGTAATGTAGCCTGGCTTTTATCTCCAGGCCCACACACAAAAGGTCATGGGCTCTAAATGATAGCAAGTCTGCACTCTCATCTCAGAACAGGTCATTTTAGATAACTGAATTTTTCAGTAATCCAGTTGTTTTCAACATCTGTCTGTTAGTGCATCTAGTGTATACATCCTAACAAAATATTGAGCATCTTGGACCAAGTGCTGTGGTGCAGCAGGTTAAGTCAACACTTACAATACCAGCATCCCATATCGGAGTGCAGGTTTGAGTCTCAGCTACTCTACTTCTAATCCAACTTTGTGCTAATGCACCTGGGAAGGAAGGGGATGACGTCCCCAAGTACTTGGATGGGGTTCCTGGCTCCAGGTGTTAGCCTGGTCCAGATCTGTTTGAGGAGTGAAGGACTGGATGGAAGACATTTCTCGGGTCTTATTTTCTGTATGTTTATGATGATTTGCAATTTTAAAGTGCAGAGAAAAAAAAGAAAGAAAAAACTGTTGTGATCTCTAGTAATGAAAGTTGTACTGATTCCTATACTTAGTAATAATCAATAAACAAGAAAAAAATGGTCACAAAAACAATTGTCACAAACAGGCTAGTGGATCCTGTGATACAATGTTTGAGAATACTATATTATGAGTATGTATTTGAGGAGAGATGAACCTGGAAGGATTTTGCAATTCACTCAATTATTTGAGTGGAATGGACTCTTCTCAGATATCTCCTAAAACTGTTTTCTCTGGTCTCCTTCAAGTGTCTGTTCAAATGTCACCTTATCAGTGAGGCCTTCCCCTATTTTACTTAAAATAGCAACATGCCCTCTCATCCTTACCCTAGCAGTTAACTGCCTATCTCCCTTTTTTGCAGAGCCCCTGAATGGCATTGCACAACTCCAGGGGGCAACACTCGCTCAAATAACCAACACAGAAGCTCTGTTCCTTAGCACCTGTTGCCATCTGATATCCTACAGATTCTCCTGGCTTGTTTTCCTCCATGAGGTCAAGGACTTTTGCTTGCTTCACTATTATATCTCTAGTTTATGGTAACACAGGACACACAGTAGGTGCTCAACAAATGAACAACTTACAAATGAACAATCTGTTAATTGAACAGATTTTAGTTAGTGGGAAAATCAGCTATGAATACAAGCAATTACAATGCAATGGATCAGAAAGCAATGCTCAGGGAGCTAATATTGGTCAGCCTGGATTTTAGCTCCAAATCAGGTCATAGCTGTTTGACCTTGGGCAAGTTAAATAACATTTCTGTACCACAAAACCCTAAAGTCAAAGATGATTGTAACAACATCTACTCTCATAGTAGATGCTTGTTGCTTGGATGCTTGTGCAGAGGAATCAGTGAAGGGTTGCACAGAGGTGCTCAGCACAGGCCTGGCACTCAGGAAACCTGCAGGAAGTGGCTGCAGCATCAGGACAGAGCTTTACAGAAGTAGAGAGGCAAAACAGGGTGTCAAGAGCTGCCTGGTGGTGCTGGGGAGAAAACTGAGGTAGGAATGAAGGAAAATTGTTTTCAACAGACAATGAAATGTCACACTGCCTTTTCCTGTGCTGAGTGCATGGAACTTTTTATTATTATTACTTATTTATTTGCAAGTTAGAGTTACAGCAAGAGAGGGAGAGACAGAGAGAGGGAGGAGAGACATCTTCCATCTGTTGATCTACTCCAATCTAGCTCTCTGCTATGGCCTGAGAAAGCAGTAGAAGATGGCCCAAATCCTCGGGCTCCTGAACCAGCTGTGACAACCAGCCAGAAGCTAGGACCAGGAGCTTCATCCAGGTATCCCACATGAGAACAGGGGCCCAAGCATTTGGACCATCTTCCACTGCTTTCCCTGGCACATTAGCAAGGAGCTGGACTGGAAGTGGATCAGCCATGACACGAACTGGCACCCATATGGGTGCCAGCTACTGGCAGCTCAATCTGCTGTGCCAAAGAGCCGGCCCCTAGAGAACTTTTTAAAAATGAAAAATGGGGGCAGGCCATGTGACACAGCAGATTTAGTCACCACTTGGGATGCCTGCATTCCCTATCAGAATGGCTGGTTCAAGTCTCAGCTAATCAGTTTCCCACGAGCTACCTCTAAGGAGCCTGGGAGGCAGAAGTGTTGACCCAAGTACTTGGGTTCCTGCCATTCAAGTGGGAGACCCAGTTGGGGTTCTGGGCTCCTGGCTTCAGCTTGGCTCAGCCTCAGCTGTTGCAGGCACTGGGGAGTACTAACCAGAGGATGAAAGCACTCTATTTCTCCTCCTTTTTCTATTACTCTGGCATTGGCAGGAATGAATGAATGAATGAATGAATTAATCTATTTAAAACTGAAGAATGAACATAGTAGTATTAATGTGTGATCAGAATAGGTGCTTCTCCAACTGCAAATGAGTTTTTGAAAAGTCTTTTCACTAACCAAATCGGGCTTTGCCCCCTTTACATCTTCACTGATCTGCCATTCTTTCTTTTTCTTTTTTTTTTTTTTTTTTTTTTTTGACAGATAAAGTTAGACAGTGAGAGAGACAGAAAGAAAGGTCTTCCTTCCATTGCTTCACTCCCCAAATGGCTGCTACGGCCGGCACTGTGCCGATCCGAAGCCAGGAACCAGGTGCTTCTTCCTGGTCTCCCACACCGGTGCAGGCGCCCAAGCACTTGGGCCATCCTCCACTGCCTTCCCAGGCCACAGCAGAGCTGGCCTGGAAGAGGAGCAACCAGGACTAGAACCCGGTGCCCATATGGGATGCTGGCGCCGCAGGTGGAGGATCAACCAAGTGAGCCACAGCACCGGCCCCTGCCATTCTTTCTAAAATGGATTGTCCTACTGGCATGAAATGTTAAGTATTATTACACTGGTGAAGAAATGTCTATAAGCCACCATCACCACCATCACAATTCACTTCACTGCTACTTTGTCAGCAAAGGTTTTGATAAGAATACATGGTCTTTCTCAAGAAAAAGTAGTTAACCTAAGATATTTGCAGATCAGGTTCCAAATTGGAACTCTAAACCTACAGGAAAAAAAGGAATAATCCCTCTTTTTCAAGCAGTAGTGAATCATCTCCTCTCCCTATCCCCTAGAAGATCTCAAACTCATTAAGAACAGTCTTTTTAGGACAAGTCTTTTTGCCTCTGATTCAAGACTCTTTAACAACAACTTAGAACTCTTGAGTTGAATCCATTACACAACAAATATGCTGTAACTTAGGTCACTGTTGTTGTCCATCTTTGGTAACTTGTGTTGAGAATTTTGAGTTGAAAGGAAGTTGTTCAAGGTAGACTGAAATTATCAGGCTAAAAGGGAAAAAGGGCAGGGGGAATGGGAAGAGGTAAATTTGGCATTATCTCCATCTTTTTTAGCTGATCAAGATTCTAAAATTTAGGCCTAGTAATAAACAGGCAACCCTTAGTAGGCTTGTGAATCAGCAACTGGGGATATGACTCAGAGTTTACTACTCACGTTAAAGGACTAAAAAGCCCCAGCAAATTGGGTAGGGATGTACTATATTAGTAACCGCTAAATCATTAAGTAGTTGAAAAGCAATGGTTTCCTCCGCTGACAATTTGCTTCATGTTTAAAGTAACTATTGACACATGTTTAGGAAGCAAAAAAATGAAATTATAAAAGTAGAAGGAAACAACTCACTTCTAACTTGAGGCCTGGCTCTACAATCATATTTCCTTTTTTTTAAGATTTATTTTATTTATTTGAAAATCATAGTTACAGAGAGAGTGGGAAAGACAGAGATCTTTCATCTGCAGGCCACAATGGCCAGGGCTGGGCCAGGAGCCAGGAGCTTCTTCCTGGTCTCCCACATGGGTGCAGGTGCCCAAGCACTTGGGCTATCTTCTGATGCTTCCCCAGGCACATTAGCAGGGAGCTGGATTGGAAGTGGAGCAGCTGGGAACCAAACTGATGCCCATATGGGATGCCAGTGTAGCAGGCGGTGGGTTTACCCACTGAGTCACAATGCCAGCCCCCCACAATCATATTTCTTAATCAAATTCTAAGTGGCCCAAAAAGGAATTTTCTTGGGTAGTAAGAAATATCCCTTATATTCATCAGGGTGGGGATTACAGTGTGTAAAATTCCCTGATTGCTATGAATTTAGCTATAGAGAAGAGTTTTATATACATTTAAAGAAAAAAACTTGAGGCTGGTGCTGTGGCATAGTAGGTAAAGCTGTCGCCTGCAGTGCCAGCATCCCATATGGGCAAAGGTTTGAGTCCTGGCTTTTACCACTCCAATCCAGCGCTCTGCTATGGCCTGAGAAAGCAGTAGAAGATGGACCAAATCCTCAGGCCCCTGTACCAGCTTTGGGAAACCTGGAAGAAGCTCTGGGCTCCTGGCTTCAGATCAGCACAGCTTCAGCTGTTGCCGCCAATTGGGGAGTGAACCAGCAGATGGAAAAATCTCTCTCTCTCTCTCTCTGCCTCTCTGTGTAACTCTGGCTTTCAAATAAATAAATAAATCTTAAAAAAAAAAAAAAAAGAAATTACAACCAGGAGAGATATTAACACTCAAAATGTAAACCTAGAATAAAACTTATCTATTAATCTTATTTAAATAAAACATTCCTTGTAAAAATGACAAGTATCCCATAATATATAATTATTAATAAAAATTTTAAAAAATATTTAAAAAGTTTAAAAAATGACAAGTGCTATAACAAAAAATATGGAGAATATTCAAGATGTTTGAATTGGATTATTTCATTCACTAGAAAAGTAATCTTTCTAAAGTGAATAACCTATCTAGTAGCTCATGTTAGAAGCCATCTTTTCATGTCAAATGTTTAAAACATGAAATACTTATATCTCTACCAGAAAAAATCATACAAACTACTTGTCTAGCAAAACATTCATGGGGTTCTGTTGGTCACTTCTGGAATGCATACAGTGTTCTAACTCCTTGACATATTCACCAGGAAGTAGACACACTGCTTGTTGCCAAATCCTTAACAGATCATTGTACTTTTAACACAGTTATCAAAGTGAGGTGAGCACAGGACCTGGCTGATGCTTGTGGTATGCACTCAACTATTAATAGTACCTCCTTTACTCCCCAGTCTCAATTTTATCGATGAATTTATCCAACAGATGAGATGATCTTAGGATGGGCATTGTGGTGAAGAGGGTTAAGCCACCATGGAATGACTGTATCCCAGATCCCAGATCAGAGAGTTGGTTCAAGCCCTGAATATTCTGCTTCTGATTCAACTCTCTGTTAATGTGTCTAGGAAACAGCCAGAGGATGATTGCTTAGGTTATTTGAGTTCCTGCCACCCATGTGGGAGACCCAGATTGAGTTTCTGGCTCCTAGCTTTGGCATGGCCCAGCTCTGGCTGACATGGGCAGATGAAAGATCTATTTCTCACACTGCCTTTCAAATAAATATATAAATCTTAAAAAAAAAAAAAAAAAAAAAAAAAAGATGGTTACTCTACTGTGAATTCCCATGACTAGTGTACTCCACAATTCCCCTCCACTCCTGTGGCACTGGTCTTTGTTCAACCCCTCCATTCACAATCACTTTCCAGCCAGATTTTGTGCAAACTCTTGGCTCTTGCCTGTCTTCTCCACTTAAACTCCCATGCATCCTCAGCTTTCAGCTCAAGTGCCTCTGGGAAATCTTTCCATGGCAGTCTTGTCTTTTATAGCTCTCAGGACATCACCAATTTCCTTTCCTTAGCATGTCTCAGGTTCAGTCCAACTTTTACATTTGCTTGGTAACTCTCTGCCACTAGGCTCTAAGCTCCTTGAATGCAGAGGCGGTGCCCATTTTTGCATCCTCAGTGCTCAGCATGGTGCAAGGCACACAGTGAGAATCAATAATTGAAAGACAGATGACAGACCCAGAATGAAATAGCAGTCTCATTTTAACCATCAGAAAAGCATTCAGGAGACAACTTGGTTTTTAAAGGGTAGTGAGAAAAAAGGCAAAAAAATCTAGGAGTTAGTGGGAAAGAGCTTGTATCTGATGGCATCAAATAGTACGGGAGCACTCCACTCCTAACTCTGCAACCATAACTACTGTCCCAAGGGATAATGTTCTGACAACACTGGTCACCTAACCTTGTTTTAATTAGTTCCAAATTCTTTTTCATACATCACAATCTTGAAAATGATAGGAGCACTCTGATTTATAAGGCTATTCACAACTCCAAGCAGGGTCTAAACCACAGAGGGGCTTTCAGATGCAAGACTTCTGAAAGGGTCAAAGGGAATTTGGCCAATGAGTCTCTTGAGGTTCCTCTAAGAATGGAGCCCTTTGTTTCCTATACTATTGCAAAATAAATTAACATGAAGCTCTGCTGAGTGTCTACTTCACTGAGGTATGCGGTAGTGTGACATAAGCCAGCGGCAAGCTATCCAATGGGGTATCTTCACATAGAAAACAGGGCTTGAGTTTAAACCAAAAGAACCTGTGGTCGCTGAGTCCCTTATGATCAACTAGGGGAAATCAATTACATTATTTGTGATTCAAGCAAATGTTGCACCAGGTTACATCACAAGAAGAAACTCAAACCCAAGCTGATAACTTATAAAAAGGCTGCTTTTCTTTGCGGTAAAGGAAGGATTCGTACCACTCTAGATTGAGATTGAGAACCATGGAGTTCTACTTTAAAAAAGTTTGAAAACCTCTTGGAAAACCTGAGCTAAATACAAATGACTTGGAAGCCTGCAAATCCTGGGAAAAGTCAACTTACTACATATAGCAAAGGTTACTGTGAGGATTAAACACCACAATGGATGCAAAGGTGCTTTGTACAGGATACATTGTTATGCACATTAAGTAGCATTAGGCCATCTCTCAATTTAAGATGTCTTCAATATAAACAAAGGATCTGAAGGAGTCCTTCCTTTTTACCTAGAAAATGGCTCTGAAAACCACAATTTTAAAGACCCAGCTCAGAAAAGTCTGTAAATCTATAAGGCCTATCTATAAGCAGGAAGAAGTTCATTTTCTTTCACATATTATTTCTGAAACACAAGCGCATTTCTTGCAGCTTTTGCCAAAGCAAACTTAGAAGAAACTCCAAACGTGCCATCATGACAGAGAACTCAAATTCCAAGAATCCAACCATTCACTACTACATGTTTTCATGTGTTCTTTTGACTTGTTAGCCCTATTTTTATACATTGAGTAATGGGCTCAGAAAGGCTAAGTAACTGGCCCAAAGTCACAGGCTGATTCAGGCCAGGGATTCCAACTCATTTTTGCATGAGTCCAGTACTAGTATTCTCTGCACTAAAGATCAATAGCCTTTCATGGATGTCTAGTTGTAGACACCTGCACACGTCCTGGGCAAACAGGAAAAATTTCAAGAATACAAATGACCACAGATGGCCAACTAACAATGAGAAGTTAGAAGATAGGGTCTGACAATGTGAAACAGTTGAATAAGTAATATACCAAAATGTACCAATAGTTAAGAGCTTGGATTCTGAGTCAGAGAGGAGTAAGTTCAAATTGTAATCAGCTATTTACTGTTTGGTTTTAGGGCAAATTATTTGGGCTCTACTTCTTCTTTCTAAACATGGCATGATTAAAAAACACTGACCTACCTGCCAACCTCACCCAGTTGCTGGAAGGTCAGATACGTATATTGATAACTTGAAGGCTCACGAGTATAATTTACAGGAAATACAATTCCATTTAGTCTATTGACTTCAGGGGACAAAACTGCCATAAATCTTGCCTAGAAAATGTATTCAATCCTGCTTACAATGCAATTGTCAAGTCTAATCAGTTTAGGTTTATGCTCATTTATGGAAGCTTCTCAAAGTCCAGTTTGTTAGCCATCTTTTCTTATAAAAATTTAGAGATGGCTTAGAACAAAAGGGATAAGATACAGGGACATGCAACTAACCCATAACCACTAAAATAATTATCAATCTAAAACTCTAATAATTCAATTGAATAAATCAGTATTACAAAGATCCTATAAAATTTCTCTAAGAAACATGTGAATTTCAATGCATAGCAATAGTTAAAAAAATCGAGGACTTTGGTAGTAACACTTGCTTTTGAAAATCTGTTAGCAGATAAAATTATTTAAGGCAACTATCTTTGTATTGCTACGACAGTTTCTCATTTTGAGACTTACAACTTAGAGGAGGAATTTCATAATTATGAGTTATTCTTGGAAGAGAGCAAACATTCAACCTACTTTAGTGATAATCTAGAGAAATAGTCTCTAGACATTTTCCAATAGATACATCTATCAATAAAATTTTTAGTGTATCCTCAATTTAAGCATTTGTTTATCATTCACACACACACCATTTTTATTAATTGAAAAATTTTTTAAAAGTAAAGTACCCATGGGTGAATGTCTTCTACCAATCTTCCAGTTTGGAATTTTAAGTAGTTTTGTGTGATATTCTCCAAGCAGAGGAATCCACTTAACTTTTCTCCTGTCTGGCAGTCCCTATTGTGATGGCAGAAGTATAGCTTATGATCTTCCTTCCACCCCCAGGAACAGGGTCACAAATGGCCTACACAACTTCAAAGTACAAGGAAAGAGGCTATCATCTGAGTGGCTTAGCTTAAAAACATATTCTCCCTTCATAAAATACTAGAGAAAAGGGCATAAGCATTGTTTGACTTTCCTTAAAAAGCCTGTAGGAGTATGCTTTATTTATGTTTCCCATCCACACCTCCTCCAAACCCAGAATCCACACAGTCAATAAACCTGTACCACCACTTTGACCTGTAGGCTCACAGAAACAAATTGAGTGCAGACTTTGCCTCAGATTCATGAAGTGCAGGATCCCTACAGTAGTGATTTCCAAACATTCTGCTGCACAGACCACTCTTAACATACACCTATGACCACAGCCAGTGAATTATCACCAAACCTTTACATTCCTCGCTTCCCACTTTTCATTTCTCCCACCACTCTCTTTATATAACCCTAGACTCAAAATTATTTCACCCTTCAACATCAGTCCTCCCTGTAGCCATGCAGAATTCCCAAAAGGACACTGTATCTTCAGCATCACAATGATAAATATCAAGAAAAGGCTCATAAGGATGTCAAAATTTGAACTCCAAACCAATCATGATATGACAAGAAGCATTAAAAAAAAATTAGAATCCTATGGATGGAAGTCTTATTGTTTATTCCTGTTTGACATATGGAGCAACACAAGAAATTGATAAACCAATTAAAACTGCAGTCAAAAAATTCTGGGTATCAATTATACTCAAAAAATTATTAAAGAAAAATCTTATCAATCCTCAATATTAATACAATCTAAGGCTTACTTGTTTAAGAGAACCTCAAAAATACAAAATTTAACATCTTAACAAAGTTCCTTTAACCTTCTATTTCCCACAAGAAAATATAGACTCCTCCATACAACCAGCAATCCTAACTCATAACAGGTTTCTCTAATCCATTTACAGTCCCACACATAAAAGCAAATGATTTATGGACTCAAACAACTTAGTATTATTAGTAGTACAAACTATTTTACTGTAAAAGATTTAATATTATGTTCCAAACATGAAAAGAAGCCAGTTATATTTTGACAAGCAGCTTTACATCAAAGTTCACCTGCACAGATTGAGAGCGATGTCTAAACTACTTCCAGTCTGTATACCTTCAGACAAAGACGAAATCTACTGTTTCAGGCAATCTGAGATACTGTTTGAAGCCCCTGCACAGATAAAACTATTGACAAAATTCTCCCCATGTAGCTTATCGAGTCCCATCTATCTCATCATCACATCATCTGAAATAGTGGTGAAAAAAGAAGAGCAAATAGTTTTAAACTTCACCATGTGAGATACAGCTTTAGTCACCATCTTTCTGTAAAGAGGAAGAAGAGTATCAGAAACATTAAAAATCACTGAGGGAAAAAAGTCTAACAGTAGATTATGTATTCCTAAGATTAAAGGGAGCCTAGAAGCCTTTCGTCATTATACACTAGATATCAAGAATACTGCTTCCTTCCTTTTAACTTGAAGGCCAATTCCATCATCTGCAACACCACACAAAACAACACCTATACAAAACAAAATTACTTGCATTGTAAGTAATCCCAGTGGCTGAAGGGATGGAACCATTTGTGTAATTGTACCAGAAAGCCATTTTCTGGTGGCCTCTCCAGTCTACTACTGCAGAAATATTGCAAATAAGGAGAAAAGACATGATTCCCGTTACAGGCAACAGAAAGAACAGCTACATTATCCTGCATTAATTAGAATAACTCTAGCTGTAAAACCCACTTCAAGCCTTGGTTTCAGCATTACAGAACACACACCATTACAGGGACACTATTTATACCTAGAGAAGAGAAAATGATTTTAAAACTACCTGTTAAAATGTGGAAAACATTCCTCAAACTTATTACCAATCCTAACTATGAATTCCTGGTGCCACTGGTAACTAATCAGCAGTCACTCTCTCTTAAAAGGATTTAACGATTTACTCAGTATAAAAAAGTATAAAGTATAAAACATTTTGAAAATTATACTATTCCATTAAGAAATACACAATTGTTGGACACATGGAGGCGTGGCACACACCTGCACATGCATACAGCAGACACGCAAATGCTATTGTCAAAATACCTACGCAAAACATTCCCCAGAAGCAGTTAACAAGAAATATCAAACAGCTACTGTACTGCAGGCATAGGCTCAGCTTAATTGTCTGGGGAATTTAAGGTTAAAGTCACAGGAAACAGCTGGAAGCTAGGTCTGAGTGATGTTAGCAAGCTTCTTAGAGAGGAACTTAATAAACAGCTCCTCATATGCCAGACATCATCTGAATTCTAAAATAAACACTCTGTTCTCTTCCCACCAAAGTTTTTCCATTTGAGAAAAGATTTTATGCCAAGAGTTTTAGGGATGAAGACATGCCCCCCAACCTGTCTCAAGACCATCCTCCTCTTGTTTCCTGCCTCAATGATTTAGTACGCAAAGCTTCAGCAACATTTACTTGGCCTCAAAGGAGTTTCCAGAAGAAATGCAGTTGGTACATGATCACTGCCAGCTCTGACTGGGATGAGAATTCTACCAGCAATCGTTCTTAACTTTGAAAAACTGAGGGCCTTTAAACAGAAACAATTGAAAAATAAACCACAACAACTGGTAGGGAGTAGCAGTCTACGCCTTGCGGTCCTGAGAATTCAGATTCCCAAGAATGGCCTGCCAATTAAGTACTCATATAGAAACATCTTTATTCTTAAATCTGCATGCTTAGCTGTGTATTCCTGTGGTATACAAAATCAGAATCTTACAGGTAGAGAGAAATCCTCGAATTTGTGGTTACTAATATCAAGTAATTAAGCTTTATATAATTTAGATTACATAATGTATTTCTAGCATGAACATATTTACATGTATACCAACCCCCCCCCCCAAAAAAAAGAGCCAACACACGGTTAAGTTGTAAGTTATTTAACTGTGTAAAAATAAAGTTTTCCACTTTCAATTTCCACTGAAAAATCATGTTACCCTCTGTAACCCAAGAATTACAGCAAATCTTTATTTGGGGTAGGGAAGTCACTATACTTTGGCATTTTCTATGTCCCTTTAGGTTCTCAGAAACTGCAATCAACGCCTGAAAATGAGGAATCGAGAAAGCATTTCAATCTTTGAGAATAAAAGTTTGTAGACGTACCTTTTGTTGAATCCCAGCTTAAGTGATTTTTATGTAAATCTTGCAGGTGATGAAATCAAAAGTCAACCAATCTCTCTGCAGTGATTAGCCTGTTCTTTAAAACTATGGGTCACCTGCCCCAGGATTTTCTAATCAAACAAGGAATCCGAGGGGCAGAATGTTTTTCAAAGGTGGGTCGGGTCAGAATGGACATTTTATATCTTCACTTCAACAGGGAAGCAATAAAATGTAATCCTTTGAGTATCACTGTTTTGATTGATGTTACCTTTGTCTCTTATCCTCATTTCATGAGACTATTAGCCTGTGAATGTGTCCATGTTTTGACTTAAAAAAAAAAAGTTACTTCTGTGTTTCTTCTAACACCTAAATATGTACACACAGATCTTCCTCATCGAATGTTTTCTCCCCATGACCAGTGTGCAACTGACATTCACATAGCTTATTGAACCTAAATATTCCCAGAAAAATATTCTTTTAGCTGAACCTCTATAATCATGACAAGAGATTGATTAAAATGCCAAGATAAGAAACAATTTATTATAGAGAGAAGAAAAATTTCTCATCCAAAATATAGAAATCTGTACAACTTTGCCACAATCAATATACATGAACTGTACAAATTTACACCAGTTCATAATTTACCAAATAAAAGATGACTAACAAAGTTCACAAAATAGATGGTGGTTTGTGGAAAAGACTTTTACCCAATTAAGTACAAGGAAAGTTACAAACCAGACCTCCACTTTCTAAAAATAAGAAGTTTACTCAGTCTTAGAAAACTACAAGCTAGCAAATGTACAGAGAGCTGGCTGGTGCTAACACCACAGTTGAGACAGTGTCTTTTTTTTAAGGGTCTTTTTTTTTTAAAGCCTGTTGCCATGGCAGATTCCGGTCACTTGCTACCTTCAGGGCCAAAAAACACAATACAAGATCTGACCATTTCCCCAGGTCATGCTTACTAGTTTGTCTTTATGTACATTTATACATATTTAAGTGCTAGGTAAAAGTCTTGTCGTAAAATTTCCAGTACTACCATGTTTTAAAACGTTGGGCTTTCCTATTGAGCTGCCAAAAAGATTAACGATAACAATTTCCAAGTGTTAATAGTGCAAATTCCTCTGCCAAGATCTACTGCAGAGAAAGGTTCATTGAAATACAGATTTTCATTAAAGGGACTGATGTAAAATTGTAGATATAATGTCTGGGAGAAATTGAAACCACCCTAGGACTTCACTCCCTAGCAAATAAAGTGATCATTTACTTGGACTCACAGGCTATTAAATCATTGAAAGGTACTGTCCAAACTATGGCACTGTCACTTAAAAAAATTTTTTTTTACCACTCTATCTTGTGCCAGATCTTCACAGCTGTGACATGGTTTAAATTCC
Source organism: Oryctolagus cuniculus (assembly GCF_051225735.1). Classification (NCBI taxonomy): domain Eukaryota; kingdom Metazoa; phylum Chordata; class Mammalia; order Lagomorpha; family Leporidae; genus Oryctolagus; species Oryctolagus cuniculus. Next base: position 95,035,984 of record NC_142877.1, read on the forward strand.
ATAATCCATCCCCAAGAGGAGCCCACCCAAAGCAAAAATCAAATTTATCCATCCATCATAAGATGATCCATCCACAGACTATATCTTAACCTGATACAGTCATCATATTGTAGTTTTTGGAGGGGCTTGTTCTGCCCAAGAGAAGTTCCTCCTTACAGCTGATTCTGCTGTCTACCATTTGCACGTTGCTGCTGTTTTGAGTGCTACCTCCTGCTGGTGAGGCTTCGTACAGCACGCAGATGGAGCCATCCTCTCCAATTCTGTAGGACACTTCGTAGGGGTCAACCCAGAGTGTGAGTTCACTTGGGAGAAGCCTGAACAGCTCCTGACTGCTCAGTCCAATCCGCTGTGCTGCCTGTCCAATCAGAGGATCCATTTTATGGTTGATGCGGATACAACGGTAACCTGATCCCTTGCACGGCTTTTCTGGGAACCAGTGGTGTTTATAATGTTCTACAGGAGAAAAGAACAGAGAAAACAATGCTTACATCTTGACTGTCGGCGCCGCTCCTTCGCGGAGCCGGACGTGAAAAACTACCAACTTTTTGCAAACGGCCAGGACCGCACTCGCGGCTGTTGCGGGGATGGGGCAAGAGTGGGCAGGGCTTTGGAAAGACCATGGGAGTAGCACGGGACACATCCGTCTCCAGGAACCCAACCGGTCGAGCCGCCAAAACAGGACTCGGGCGCGCAGCCTCCGCCAGCCGGGGAGCCGGCTGGCCCCGGCGGCCAGGCGGGAACCTGTTTACTTTCTCCACCCCACCCTGGCCTCACACAATGGAGTTTATGGCTCCGGAGCAGAGAAGCGCCACCGGACTGTGAACCCCGAAGGGAAGAAAAACAAGCAACCCTAAACCACGCTCTGGGCAGGGCTCTAATTGTACCGGTGACAAATCTGATGATTAATAGGCAGGGGCAGGAGGTGCGGCCAGACGGCACGTCCGTCCCGAGCAGGCTCCGGGGCACCACCCCGGGGGGCCCGGGCGCCCACCCCGCAACGGTCGGAAAGGGGCTTGGGGTGGGGGGAGGGGGCGTCGAACCACCCCAGCCCCGCAGCTCCTTTGTCCCCAAACCCGCCGACGGTCCTCGGACCGCGGCCCCCCCACCCCCCCACCTCGGGCGGCTTTAGTTTCTTTGTTGTGAGTCTGTTTCCTTCTCCCCTCCGCTGACCAGCCCGGCTCCCGAGCCCTCCCTGGGACCCACCGCTGGCGGCCGCCGGCTGCCGTCCGCCACGTCCCGCCGAGGGACAGGAGCGCCGCCGGCCCCCGGCTGCTGCCACGGCTCCCGCAGTCGGGGTGCGGGGTCCCGCGAACCCCTCTCGGCGCCCCCTCGCCGCCCGCTCACCTGCCAGCAGCTCCTGGAGGCTCTGGCTGAAGGTCTGCAGCTGTCGCTCGCTCGTGAGACCCTTGGTGCGGAGGAACTTGGAGATGAAGGACACGGCGGCGGCGATCTCGCCTATCATGGTGGCGGCCCGAGTGTAGAAGGGATGCATGGGGGCGGCGGGCGGGGGCAGCCCGGGGCGGCCGGGGCTCGGCAGCGCGGCCCCGACAGCGGAGCGGCCACCCCGGGCTCCCTCACAGGTCAGAGGGCTGAGAGGAAGAGAGGACGTGAGGGGCAGTCGGCTACTTTTTTTTTTCCCCCTTTTTTTTAAGAGTAAAAAAAGTTATTTTCGAGACAGGAGGCGGCGGGAGAGAGGAAGAGACGAGCGACGGCGGCCTGGTCACATCGCTCGGACCTCCCCAGCCGCCTCCGCCTCCAGCTCCGTAGCCTCCGACAACCCCAACAGTTGCATTTCCAGCTCCGAGGGGCGAAGAGATGCGGCCGCCGTGCAGCACTTTTTATAGCGCCGCGGAACGGAAGTGGCGTAGCTGGAGCGTGACGGCCGGCTCCAGCCAATCCGGAGATCGCACCATTGTGACGCAAGCAGATTCGGAGACGGAGGGGGCGGGAAAAGGGCTCAGGGGGGTGGGTCCAGAGACGGAGAAGAGAGGGAGGAGTTGACGTAATCCGCTTGTAAACAAATAAACCCCGAGAGGCGGCCGGAGACCGACTTGCCGTGTTGGGGAACCGAGGGAGCCGAGGGTGCGCGTGTGAAAGCTCCGCCCACCACCCCGAGCTCCGCCTCGCTGGAGCGAGTCGGGGCCGGGCGCCAGTGCATCCTTCAGCAAGCACGCACTGCCGGACCTCTCTGCGCCGCGGGGTGAAGTGCGGTGTGCTGGGAGCCTCCCGGAGCTGGCTGTGTGTGCGCGCTCCGCGGCCGCCGCGATCGGGCTGCAGGCCCGCAGCTCGGGGCCACGGGCGCACTCCGCGTTCACACGCCGTCTCAGCTCGGGATCACCAGCCCCAGGAGTGTACGGCGCGGCGGGGTGCGGGCGCCTGGGAAAGTCGGGGTCCGGGGGGGGGGCAAGCCAGGAGGAAGCCGACTGCAGCCTCTGCGAGCCGGGGTCCTCGTCCGCTCCCTCCGGGGCGGGAGTCCGGGGATGTGTTTGGGAGAACTTCAGTCGCAGCGTAAGTAGGTTAGTAAGGCCATTTGTGGTTGCTTCGGGAGGCGAAGAGAAGAGGGACGTGTTACCGTACCCGGTTTACTGCGAATAGGAAACCCAGTTATAACAACACGGATCCTGTAGAGCCCCGTTACGGATTAAAAAGGAGACTGCACGATGCATTTTTAAAACGTGTATTTTTCCCCCTAGTGCAAATGTGGTTCAAGCCTTCGCGTTCTGCTGCTCCTTATAAAAACGGAAGAAAAGGAAAACTGGAAGCTGGTAGAACTATGAATGAAGACGTCTAGATTTATTTAAAACTCCGCTTGCAAAACTTTGGAAAACAGAGCGGGAAGAAGGCGTGATCCTGCTAAAACGATTAGGTCTAGACAGGGTTAAGCAACTCCATTACGGAGGAGGGGAAAATAAAGGATGAAGTCTACGCAGCCAGATGGAGAAAGCAAACAAGAGGCAGAAGCTGAACTCTACCAGATGGAAAACAAATAGTCTGAGCTTCCTTGGTCATCAGTACAGCAAAACACACCGCTGTGAATTCTTTCTTTTTAGTACTGAATCAAACAGTATAGAAAAGGAGCAAAGTAGCACTTATTATAAAGTTGAAAGAAAAGGATTTTTTAACTGAAAGAACGTGACACTGGATTTGAAAGAATATAGGTTATTTTTCATTAATAGGTAGTTACATGTGAAGTAACTTAAGTGCTTTGAGGATAATGTTGGAAGTATTAATTTTCTCTTTCTCATCATAACTAATGACAAATAAGATGCCTTTTCCCCTCTTCTAGAACTTTTCAGACAGAAGTGTACTTATAAATAAACATCATTATGGGGGGGGGGATATGAAACCTCTTTCACTACTCAAAAAGGGGAAAGATCCATGAAGTCACCATAGACCTAGAGGAAACTTAGCCCTCTGGGTACCAGTCCTAGGTGTCCCTCTTAATCCCACTCACCCTTCGTCACATGCTCTGTCCCTTGCTCTTACAGGATCAGTCATGAGAGCACAGGTTAGCAATCAAATGAAAGTTTTCATCATTCGTGCCTGGTCTCCCACTTCAAGTCCCAATAATTTCCAGTTTAAAGGGACTCATCTGCAGAACAGAATTAATAAAGTCTACAACTCAGACTTCTCCCAACTCTAAGTTTTCTCTATTTTTTAACTGCCTTCCCAAGCAGCAGCAGGACTGCTTTAGAGAGCTTTATATTGAACAGGGTTAACACAAGGCTTAACCCACACACACACGCGCCGGTTATTCCCCCCACTGAGTTTTTCATCGTATGTGTGTATCCCACTTTACATCCTCTCCTTAAGAAACATATGGACTTAAGAAATTATTATTTGACCTGTGGGGTCTAGAGGCTCGTCAGAAGAAAATGGAAATAAATACTCTCCCTAAACGCAAGCCAGCAGTGCTAATTACCAACACATTTCAATTCTGGACATATATATGTGTATGATTACACTTTCCATAAGTTTTTTCAAGGCCTTCATTTCCAGGAAAGAAGCCCTAATGTCCAGACAGCCTTTGAATTATAAAGGCACTTTCTCCTAAACTGGAGCGCTGTCTCAGCTGTTTACAAACCCAGCACCAGGCACGGTGTCCTTAGGCAAGTTATCTGCCCTCTTGGCATAGTGATCTCCTAAAGAAAATGAAGGTGGTTGTGAGCATGGAGTGGGATAAACCACAGAGACTAATGAGCACTGTGGCCAGCACGAAGTAAGCACTCACATGGTCATCAGCTTCTCATATTATTACCATGCAATTTTGATCATTTCTGAAACCTAGAACATTTGCAAAGCACTAAAAATTTTAGAAATTAGTCAAAACAAATTTAAAATGCAAAAAGAGATTCCAAAGTAAATTGGATAAAAGGAAAAAGCACCTAAGTCAGACCTTTGGGGATGGTATTTACCAGTTCAGAAAGTATTTTCTGTAGAGGTAACTACTGGACAGCTAGCCAGCGTTTCAAAGACCTAGGGCTTTATGCTGTACCCCTCAGTCCAAATGTTACTAGGATGGTTTACTCTGGACTAACAAATCAGAGCTTCCGTTAGCCTTACTGATTATGGTATTTTTTTCACCAAAAGGAGGAGAAAAAATATTTATTTAAGAGAGGGGACCAAACTTCTGTATTTTGTAGACTAGTAAAATTTAGAGATGAACACAGGATTGAAAACGCTTTATTTTGCTGAACTTTTTTTTTAAGTCACATGAACATCTGCTATTACTATCATTTTGGGAGGAAAAGACATTTTTTAAACACTCAAAGCAGGAAAGATATCAATATCAGAATAAGGCATGATATTTTTAAGTGAATTGATTTAAAGTCACTTAACATCACTTGTTACATGTCATCATGGACCTACATTTGAGAACTCATTTAAATTATTAATCTATAAATATGTTAGCACTAAATTAAGCTATTATAATATTCATGTTATATGCCATAGAGAGCTCTTCTCTACCCTTTCAGTCACTAATAACTGCTCATCCTTTCTGAATGAAGTTACTTTGTCCAAAAGACTTTCCCCACCCTCCAGGCTTGAGCAACTATCTATAGTATTCTACTCTCCCTTGTCCAAGCTGTGATATTTATCCTACTATAGTTACTAATCTCTCTTCCTTTGTAGGCTGTTGGCTCTCTAAGGGCAGGTATTTCATGTCATTCCCAATGGCACCCGGAAGGCCTAACAACAACAGCCTGACACCTAGTAAATGCTGATAAATGATTGTGAAAAGACAAATCAAAACACAAATGAATCAGATCAAAACCATTACTTGCAATTTGTCAGGTGAGAAATGAAACAGAGAGTTATTTGCTGCTGCAAATTGGACAGTCAATATTGGAGGCAACAAGATGAGTAACTCAGCTGTGTGGTCTTTTTTTCCTACTTGCCGTAAGAGTGAGGTTGCTGCACAAGGAATTGGTTATTTAATTTTTTGACAGATAAAAATTATATATATGTATATTTATGGTGTTAACAATGTGTTAGTACATAGGCATACATCCTGGCCATCATTGTTTTTATAGATATACTTTGTTTTAGACTATTTTCAAAGCAAATGCAACGGAGGCAAAAGTGACTTGAACGTACTGCTCAGGAATGTCCGGGTAAGGTTAACACTGCGTGCACTTTAGATGTGTTTTGTTTCGTCTCTGCTTCTGCTGTGTGGGCATAATAGTCGTTTTACATCAGTTTACCTGTGGGTGTCACCTGCCCAGTTGCTGCCCTCTCCTAATATCCTTTAAACTTCCGACTGGTCATTCAGTGCTCATGAGTCACCCTCCCTGTGGGCCAGGTCTACACCAGGATTCCTAGATCATACTGAGGAGACTCCCAGAATTTCTGGAATGGCTTTGTAGCAGGTCACAAGTTTTTCCAGAAGGCTGCCCCTATCTCCCTCCAAAATTCCACTTAGCCCAGGGATTGTCTTCTCCTCTGAATGTTCCCTCCCCTCCCCTGAAGGCACACTCAGTTCCACTGAGCTGGAGACAGCCTCACTGTGTTGGTCAGCCTCCTGCAGTTCCTACAGTTGTATTTATTGTGAGTCTACCTTCAGATAGTGTGCTGGCTGTCTAAAACACAGCTTAGCCAGCAAGTTCAGGGTCACGTGGGGGAGTTCTCCAGTGTGTTAATGGCAAACAGAGCCAAGGTGTTTATTTTTGTTTGTGTTTGGGGGATAAGGAAGCCCACAAAGTGAACCATGTCTCTAAGCCAGGGAAGGCCACCCATGATTAGACCTCCTTGGAAGGAAGAAAAAAGGGGGCCTGATCTTGGAGCATCCAGAAGACTTACACCAAGGAGGATAAATGTTGTTGAAAACACCAGCAGATGGAGAAGGACACAGGGTACGTCTGGATGTTTGAAGTAATATGACTAAATTTATTTTTCAGAAAGACCTGAGGCGGTGGAGCAGAGTAATGTTGAAATGACTTCTATTTTTGTCCCTAACTGTTACTGAAATCTTTAAATAATTTAATGTCTCTTATGAGTTTTATCTCTTCAACTAGAGACCTGTGCATTTATTTACTTTATTTATCCACAGAAAGGAGGAGAGCACTTTCAGTTGATTCTCCCAGGCATCCTGCCTTGCTTTGCTTGGTATGAGGCCCAAGTCCTTGGGCCCCTCCCTGAATCCATGTGGGACACCTGGATGGAGTTCCTGGCTTCTGTCTGACCTGGCTCAGCCCTGGCTATTGCTGCCACTTGGGGAGTGAACCAACAGATGGAAGATTGATTTCTCTCTCTCTCTTTCTTTCCCTCTCTGTAACTCTGACTTTCAAATGAAAAAAATAAATTTGAAACAAAATAAACAAACTTATAAAGTTAGAAAACCACTTGGAGATTAGTAGAGACAACAGAAGGAAAAAAAAACAAAACTCAAGGCATTTGAAAGACATAACTGATGTACTCTGAAAAATACAGCTACATTTATTAAAAGGCTCACTAGAAAATGAACGAAAGGACATAGTAAAAAGTTAATCTGTCAGATAAAATAATTTCACTGGAATGAAAAATAGCCCTAGGGGCAGACAAGAAAAAGAAGCAAACATGCCCTCTATTCAAAACCATTTAAACTTCTCACTTCCCCTTTGGCCTAAATTGGCAAGAGGAACCGGGAGTGGGTCAGTTCCACAATACCTTCTGCCCAGAGACTGAGGGGAAACTTGTGATCCCTGGAAGGCTGCATGGAGGAGGCTGGAGGGCAGGGAGGAAAGCTGGTCTACAGAACCTCATCACTTGCCCCCTCTAGGAATTCCCACTGACTACTGAAGAGCCTCAGGGCCGTTGCTCAAACCCAGCCCCCTTCCAAACCTTCTCATCCTTCCTTGAGCAGAACCCTGTCACTATCTCTTCATCTCTTCTAAAGGTCCCCCAGCTACTCTGGAAACAACCTCCTGGGGTCAGGCTTCCAGGGGGTTTGTCTCCAACTTTAATTGCCCAAGGTTCAACAGAATGAGAAAGAGGCTGATGATAAAAATCAACTTGGGAACATCATCATCTTTGGAGAATTATTCAAACTGCCAGAAAGAATTATGCAAACTGCCTTTCTGAAGATAGAGCATGTGGACTTTCCCTTCTCAACCAAACAAGGCCAGGGATTGGGTCATTTCAATGGTTCTCTACATGTGCTCCCCAAACCAGCAGCCTCAGCCCAGGTACTTGGACAAAAAGAAATTTTGGCCCCGCCTTTAGACCTCATACTGAATCAGAAACTCCTAGGGTCTGTCTAGGCGTTAATATTTGAGATACATTGCTTTGAAAAAGTAATGACACAATTATATAATTAAAAAGAAAACCTTTTTTCCCCCGGGTGTATACTATCTCAAATGGAAATTTCTTCCACTAAAAGTAAAAAGCATATCAATTTAAAAGGTAAAAGCTTCCTTTAAAATCAACTAAGTTTTAAGTGAGTTGAATTCAGCTTCCCAAAGTTCTACAGTTTGGTAAACTCCATTCTTTCCAGCCTTTGAGACATTAACCAAGCTAGAACTAATCTTGTCACGTCATGGTGTCTACAGTTTGTGCTTAAGAAATCCTCAGGAAGTTTGGTAAAATTATCATCTAGTCAAATGTTGATATAGTCTGTGCTGTTATTTTCACTTCTAAGAAAGTGGTTGCTTGTATTTTTTGTGGAAACGTAGATTGGCATTTAAATGCATTAGGTGATGCATTTCTTTGAAACTAGGTAGTCAATTAAAAAAAGACATTCACATTGCAAAAGTAAGTAATAATAAGCAAGCAAATATAGAGGTTTTACATGTAGGTACCCAACACGATTATGGAAAAGATGTGAACTACCAGGCACTTGGATGTACTTAAGCAGGAATTCAAGAATTGAAACCTCATTGGAAAATGCAATTCACTTCATGAGACATAGCAAGGTAGACTGATCCAAATTCTTGAAAACAAACTGTTTTCTAGCCATGGAGAGGTTTTCTGAAGAAAAAAGATGGTATGACTGGCTTATCAAATTGCATTTATTTGCTTTCTTTAAAAGATGAATCTGTGTGTGTGTGTGCATGCGCAGGGCAGAGCATCAAAGAAAGGAGAAACAGAGAAAGATGTTCCAACTGTCTTCAATAACCAGACCTGGGCCAGGCTGAGTCAATACCTGCATCCAGGTCTTGCACATGGGTAGCAGGAACCCAAATATCTTGGCCATCATTTGTTGCCTTTCAGTGCCCATTAGCAGGAACCTGGATTGGAAGCAAAGCAGTGGGGACTTAAACCACCAGTGCCTTAACCTGCTATGCCAACTGCATTTACTTTATTTTTTTTTAAGATTTATTTATTTATTTATTTGAAAGGCACAGTTATAGAGACAGAGGGAGAGAGAGAGAGAGAGGTCTTCCATCTGATGGTTCACTCCCCAAATGGCTGCAACGGCTGGAGCTGTGCCGATCCAAAGCCAGGAGTCAGGAGCTTTCTAGGTCATAGTAGAGAGCTAGATCAGAAGTAGAGCAGCCAAGACTAGAACTGGTGCCCATGTGGGATGCCGGCACTGCAGGTGGTGGCTTTACCCACCATGGAACAGCATGGCCCCTGCATTTACTTTCTAATGGGAGCAAAGTGAGAGACTTCTTATCTTGTGTTCTTATCTGTCCATTTGTTTAGTAAATAAATAATTGTTTTCCCTAAGTGAAGCAGTGTGGGGAGCAACTCGGACTAGACTAAGTTACTGGAATTAAGACTTATTCTATGCATCTGCTCTCCCACAATATGGCGCTGGGAGAGGAGGAGTAAACTTCTATGCAGCTGCCTCTCGCCAGCTTGAGTGATGACCTGCAGGAGCTGATCCTGCTCCTGATTGGAGGAGAGCAGCGTACTCGGCGTGTGGGCAGCCGAGTTAGGATTGGCGGAGGAGGACTATAAAGGAGGAGAGAGACAACATGCACCAGGAACATCTATCTGAAGGAACACCTGTGCAGCCCCCGAGAGAGCCAGCCGGCGGTGTGCCGCTCCCCCGCGGAAGTGGGGAAAGTGGCAGGGGGAACCTCCGTGGAAGGGTCGGTAGCCAACCCGGGAAGAACCAGCAGCAAACCCGGGGAGGGCCGAGCAGACAAAAGAACAGCGCAGGGTCCTGTGTCGTTCCTCCACGAAGAGAGGGAGCGACATAATGGTGCCGTGACTCGGATATGAAGCCTAGGCAGGGTTTAGTGTCGTTCCTCCATGAAAAGGGGGAGCGACAAAGCAGAAGCCATCTTCAGCCTAGATAATATTCCTAGCCTCCTAGTGTCTTACCTGGTTTAGTTGAATGGAAAAGTAAAGAATCCTCTTATTAGCAATAATGCATGTGTTAAAAACATAGCATATTTGCAAGATGTTTAGTACAGGCTTTTTCTGTATATTTTTTCATCAAAACAGAACACAGGAAATATTCCCATCTTCTGAAACCTGGTATAAATTTTGGCTGTGGTGCTGATCTTCAAACTCAAGGAACGGTCTCCATTTTGTTAAATATCTGATCCTACTGGCGACTTCACAAGTAAATTTCAAACAGTAAAGCCACAGAAAAGGTATACGCTTAGAGTACTCAAGGAATGGCTCTTTTCTTGGTTTTTCTCTCTTGTTGGAAACAAAGCTGTCTATGCAATATTTAGATGGCATGAGACGGTTATGGTTAGGAATACTTCTGTCTTTATACTAGAAAAGTTCTATCCTTAGTCCCTTTGAACAGACGATGTTCTCACCTTTTTTTAAAAGAGCTTTATTGAGATATCTTTTACATATCAAATAATCCACCCATTTTGACTGTATAATTCAATGGTTTTTCATAACCTAACTGAGTATGCTGCCTTCACCATCACTGTTTTAGAACATTTTCATCATCTTCAAAAAAAAAATCCCACTGCTCCCATCCCCTTTAGGGCTCTCCTAATCAACTTTCTATGTCTACAGATTTGCCTACTGTGGACATTTCACGCAAATAAAGCCATACAGTGTGTGGTCTCTGTGTCTGACTTCTTTTGTTTAGCATAATATTTTTGAGATTCATCCTTTTTAAAAAATTATTTAATTATTTACTGATTCAATAGAGAAACAGAGAGAGAGGGAAGAAAGAGTTCTCCCATTGGTTCACCCCCAAATGCCCTAAAGCTTTGAGCCAGGAACTCAATCCCAGTCTCCCAGGTGGGTGGCAGGGACCCAATCACTTGAGCCATCACTTGCTGCTCCCAAAGGTGCACTTTAAGAGAAGCTAGAATGAGTAGTGGATCCAGAACTGGAACTTAGGTCCTCTGATATGGGATGCAGGTATCCCCAGGGACATCTTAACCATGAGGACAAATGCCTACTCCTACATTTAACATGTATGAGTAAGTCATCGTTTATTTGTGTATTTACATTTTTCCTGTTATTCTGCCCAGAATTTCCTTTGCAGGGAAGCTGCCTATTAGGAAAACAATCTTATAGTTGTATGCCAAACTGACCTGGGCCAACTTTGGAAGGCTGCTTCTACCTCTCCTTTCAGTTGCCCATAGCCTTTAACATTCTTCCACGGAAGCCTTCAAGGTGCCATTTCCCCATTGCTCAACACAGTCTTCTCCTAGCCTGTTTCCTGCTGCAGAATTCATTGCTTACTGACTTCGGTGCCCAACATTTTATCCACTCACTCCCCAACATTTCACTGCACAAGGAATAAGCCAATCAAATGAGAGAGAAAGTTGCTTCCTCCAGACATTCACTGAGAGACATCCTCAAGGGAGGCACACAGTTCAGGTTGGGAAGAGGGTGAGGAGAACGCTATAGTTACACAGTCCAAGCACAAAGAGCTGCCCAATGATTTAGCCAGGGGGATTTAACTAAATAGTTAGGCTCTTACAGAAGCTCATTCTCACAAACATGATCAGCAGACAAGTCCTTTTGAAAGAAAGTTCTCTTTCATCTGACCAAAAAGAAGGAACACATTTAAACCAAAACAGGAACTACTCTGGCAATATATGTGTATAAAAATAAGCACCCGATGGGACTCTTTTTAAATTAGCCAGTGTGCACAGAGAAGCCTTTGAAAAGAAAACTCTAGGGGGAAGAGTTATTTTTCTTGATTTCATAAACACTCATTGTTTAATCATCTGAAGGAAGTGCATACTTATGATTAAATTCTCCCACCTCCTAAACTGATGAACTCTTTTAATTCACCTCCTCTCCCTGGCAGAGAGATTTGGAACCAGCACACTGGAGAAGCAAAAAGGGGCTTAGGAAGTCTTGCATTCCAAACTAGATCCACACATAAGGCTGCACCCTGCAGTTCTGGAATAGAGAGCAGTTTCGCCTAGTTGATGCCATAGTGCATTAATATGCTATTTATATTTCATGAACAGTGGATAACCTGCTTCAGTTGATTTTATTGCCTTAAAAAAAATAGTACCTCCAAGGACACTGCTCCTCTTCTACTCTTCTACCTCATGCTCCAGCCAGACACAGTCATCCCTCTAGGGGTTGGCTTCAGGAATCCTGTAGATACCAACATCCAAGATAATATTAAGTACCTTATATAACATGATGTGGTATCTGCACAGGATATACATGCATCTTCCTATACATTTTCTATTACCTCTAGGTTGCTTATAACACTGAACACCATGTATACACTATGTAAATAGTTGCTATACTGTATTGTTTAAGGAATCATGACAAAGAAAAAAGAGTCAGAACACGCTCAGGACACACGCAATGATTACAGGTTTAATTCTATTTTCAATTGGTGGTTGGTTGAAATTGCAGATGTGGAACTCACGGACAAGAGGCTGACTGTAATTTCAGTCAGGACTTGTTGAACCTCCTGAGTCCCTCTACAGTGCGCATTCTTACCAATGCTCAGAGAGTGCCCAAGAGGTGCTATTTTTGTAATTCTCTGGACTTACTCAGATGAAAAAAATTACAACTCTCAAACAAAATCAAGATAAAATTTGTGCAAAAGTCAAGGCAACTTGATATAAAGGAAGTATTTACCAGATTTTTACAAAGAAATAAAATGCCTAACAACCTCAGATAAAGAAGGTGGGAAGAATTTTTACCAGGAATTGAGATTTTGATAATGTTGCTGCTTGTAAAGAATAAACTTACTTTTTAAAAAAAGATTTATTTACTTGTTTTATTTGAAAGGCATAGAGTGAGAGAGGAAGGGAAGGAGGGAGGGAGAGAGACAGAGGTCTCTGCTGGTTCACTCCCAAATGCCCACAACAGCCAGGACTAGGCCAATCCAAAGCAAGGAGCCAGGAACTCCATTGAGTGCCCAAGCACTTGAGGCATCATTTACTGCCTTCCCAGGCACATTAGGAGGAAGCTGGACTGGAAGCAGAGGAGCTCAGACTTTAGCTGACACTCCAGTATGGGGATGCAGGCATCACAAGTAACAGCTTAACCTACTAAGCCACAACACCAATCCCACAATAAATTTAAGGTAGAAGAGAAACACAGTGCCAAGTATATCATTCTTACTCACAAAAATAGACACTACTTATTAAGAGAAAAACATTTATTAGCATTGAACTCTAATCAATTCTTAGACTTAACGGTAAAGACAATTACTTGTAGGGCCGGTGCTGTGACTCAGTAAGTTAAACTCTGCCTGCAGTGCCGGCATCCCATATGAGAGCCAGTTGGGATCCCAGCTGGTCCTCTTCCAATATAGCTCTCTGCTAACTGCCTGGGAAAGCAGTGGTAGATGTCCCAAGTCCTTGGGCCCCTGTACCCGTGTGGGAGACCTAGAAGAAGTTCCTGGCTCCTGGTTCCAGATCAGCCCAGTTTTGGCCATTGTAGCCATTTAGGGAGTGAATCCACAGATGGAAGACCTCTCTGTGTCTCATTCTGTTAACTCTGCCTTTCAAATAAATAAACACATACATATTTTATTTATTTATTTATTTATTTATTTGACAGGTAGAGTTACAGACAGTGAGAGAAGGAGAGAGACAGAAAGAAAGGTCTTCCTTTTCCGTTGGTTCACCTCCCTAATGGCCGCTACCGGCTGGCACTACACCGATCCGAAGCCAGGAGCCAGGTGCTTCCTCCTGGTCTCCCATGCGCGTGCAGGGGCCCAAGCACTTGGGCCATCCTCCACTGCACTCCCAGGCCACAGCACAGAGCTGGACTGGAAGAGGAGCAACCAGGACAGAATCTGGCGCCCCGACCGGGACTAGAACCCGGGGTGCCGGCGCTGCAGGCGGAGGATTAGCCAAGTGAGCCATGGTGCCAGCCATTATTTTAAAAAGACAATTACATAAGAAACAGCTTCATAATTTTATAAGACATTTAGGGAAACATGTCTCAGGTAGCTTACTCAATTTGATTTCTCCAATGATAACTGAGAGCAAGGTCACAAATATTTGATGTTCAAGTGTTCTATGATAATCATAAATTCATTCTACAAAAGTAATTGCCCTACTATGTGCCAGGCATAGGCTAAGCACTGGAGATACAGCCACAAACAGACAAATTTTGAGCAAATAGTATAAAAAAGCATATATTTTGTCATTCTGAAAGTGCTATGGAGGATAATACAGTAGGTATGAAAGTCTAGCCAAGGCCAGCACCACAGCTCAATAGGCTAATCCTCCGCCTGCAGTGCCAGCACCCCAGGTTCTAGTCCCGGTTGGGGTGCTGGATTCTGTCCCGGTCGCTCCTCTTCCAGTCCAGCTCTCTGCTGTGGCCCAGGAAGGCAGTGGAGGATGGCCCAAGTGCTTGGGCCCTGCACCCCATGGGAGACCAGGAGAAGCACCTGGCTCCTGGCTTCGGATCAGTGCGGTGTGCTGGCCGCAGCGGCCATTGGGGGGTGAACCAACAGGAAAAAAAAAAAAAAGGAAGACTTTTCTCTCTGTCTCTCTCTCACTGTCCACTTTGCCTGTCAAAAAAAAAAAAAAAAAAAAAAAAAAAAGGAAGTCTAGCCAAATGGGAATGGGGCAGAGGGACATCAGAGCGTCCTTCCTAACAGGACCCTCTAGGCAGAGAACTGAAGAATGGCTAGGAATTACTCTGAATGGGGTAAGGAGAAGTAAGAGTTGCTCTTCAGACCGAGGAAACAAATTTACAGAGGGGACAAAGGTTATGTCCAGAGAAGAAACTTGCAATTACAGCAGGGAAAAGAAGAGCAGAAAAAGACCAAAGATTAAGCTGGAAAACAAGGTGAGGTCAGTGTCTGATGCACCTTGTGAATTGCTCTCAAGATATTAACCTTCTCCAAAGAACAAAGAGGCAGTGATCCAAGAGTTTTTAAGCCAAGGAATGAGATCATCAGATTTGTAGTTAAGAGTTACACCCACTAATATCCAGGATAATGCAGACAAAGCATTCCATATTGTGAAAATTAGAAGGTAAAGATCTATTTGCTTTGAAAGAGCCTTGAGAGTATCTCTAAGTAAAGTTGCAAGTAAAGTCTCAAGTCTAAGTAAAGTCTCAAGAAGTTTCTTCAGATATGTTCAAATGTTTGATAACAATATATCTGAACCTTGAGAAATCCTGATCAGTAATGGACAAACTATTTCTAAAAGGGCCAGGGACAGTAGTCTCCCCTCCTCTGAGGTTTCACATCTTATAATTTAAGTTACCCACAGTCAACTACAGTCTCAAAACATTAATGGAAAATTCCAGAAATACATAATTCAAATATTTTAAGTTCTTTGCACATTAGGCATCTGTTGGAGGTCTTAGGATATATTCCACATGGATGAGGGGGAACCACTACTATATATATTTTTTTGCTTTAGGGCCCAACTACTCAACTCTGCCATTGTAGTGTGGAAGTAATCACAGATTACATGAGTATGGCTGTGTCCCAATAAAGCTTTATTTACATAAAAAGAAGTAGCAGATTTAGACCACAGGCAATACTTTACCTACCCTTATCAACATCAAGTTGTATCAAAGAGATAATTGAGATAGAAGAACTTGAAGGATGAGTAACTCTCTATATTTAATGGGATAACTGGAGCCCCCTGGAGCTTTAATTTTCAGAGGGCTGACACAGGGATGGGATTGACAGTATGAATCAGCGACAAAATGCATCTTCTGTGAGTTGAACCAATTGACCATGTAAACTGAATTTTCATCCATGTAGATTCTGAAGAATATAAGCTGTGTCTGTTTCATTCAGAAATTTTGAGGTGTAGTTTTTGTTTTGTTTCGACTCCTAGTTACATCCAGGGCTTCTTGACTGTTGGGATACACTAAAACACTAATGAACAGATGTACCTTACAAGATGAATTTTTAGTAAATGGCTTTTTAGCCATATAGCTCTTGAAAAGTCATATCAGTTTTGGGAAAAATCCTTTTTATATCCAGTATAAACAATTTTTCATCCAAACCACTCTAAACATATACATCATAATAAATTTTCTCAGCATTATAATTCTAAGTATAGACATTCTCATTAATTTATTCAATAGTTTCTGGTCAGAATATCATAGGGAATGAATTAAATCATCTTAACACTTTATTTTATATTATTATTTATTTGAAAGTCAGAGAGAGAGGGAGAGAAAGAGAGAGAGAGAAAGGGAAGAGAGAGAGAGAAATGAGCAGAGCTTTGTCATGATGGAGGAAGACCATGGCGAAGCTTTCCTGGGCATGTTTCTGCTAGCATTTTGATTAACTTCCTTAAAGTACTGTCTCAATAAGCAGATATTATTGCTCTTTGGCTCTCTAGAAGGTCAACAAGAAATATGTACTGAGCATCCTTCCAAAATTGTTGTCATGACCTTTGCTTTGGACTGGTACATTTTTGCTTTGCCTGGAGCACTTCCATCTCTTTGTAACCATTGCTTTGATTGCACTTTGTCTTCAGGATCATACTGGTAGATCCATGTTTCAGCTCCTACTCTAATTCTTCCAAGAAATGCCACAGTATCTTGATCCCAATTATTTAAAAATTTCTATTAAAAGCTCTGCTTCAGTCTGTGTTTGATCAGGGTGTAATAGTTTCAGCATCCGTTGAGCAGAAAGTTTGCTCAGATTTAATCTTTCAATCAGTATTGTATCTGCTGAGCTAATAATGATGTCCATCATGGTGACCATTGTTTCTGCAGTCACAAATAAATCCTCTTTCATGAGGACACAAACAAGATTTATTCTTCATTTGGAAATTGATACAGATGGTTTATACTGCATCTCCAACACCATCTCAAACTTTCTACTCTCTCTTTCTCTGTCTCCCTCCCTCACTCCCTCCCTCCTTCTCCTTTTTATCTATTTGAAAGAGAGAAAAATATAGCTAGACAAAGAGAGACCTCCATCAGCTGATTTACTCCCTAAATGCCAGTTTTAGCTTGGGCTGGCCTGAGCCAAGGTCAGGAGCCTGGAATTCAATCCAGGTCTCTCACATGGGTGGTAGAGATCCAAATTCCTGACTCATCACTGGCTGCCTGCCAGGATGTGTATTAAAAGGAAGTTGGAATCAGGAGTAGGGCCAGGAATTGAACCCAGGCATTCCTAGCATACATGTGTCCCAAGCAGCATCTTCTTTTTTTTTTTTTTTTTTTTTTTTTGACAGGCAGAGTGGACAGTGAGAGAGAGAGAGAGAGAGGCAGAGAGAAAGATCTTCCTTTGCCGTTGGTTCACCCTCCAATGGCCGCCGCGCTGATCCAATGGCAGGAGCCAGGTGCTTCTCCTGGTCTCCCATGGGGTGCAGGGCCCAAGGACTTGGGCTATCCTCTACTGCACTCCCGGGCCACAGCAGAGAGCTTGCCTGGAAGAGGGGCAACCAGGACAGAATCCAGCACCCCGACCGGGACTAGAACCTGGTGTGCCAGCGCCGCAAGGTGGAGGATTAGCCTAGTGAGCCGCGGCACCCCAAGCAGCATCTTAACTACTATACCAAACACCTGCCCCCATCTCATCTATTCTTAAAATGAGTCATTCATTGGTAAGTTGCTAATTTCTTTGGGAATCTTCCCCTTAAAGTTCTTGTAAAGCATCAATGGTTTTGCCATGCTTCCACTCATTCTTTGCCATAAATTATATATTTGTTCTGCTTTCAATTTTAGCAGAATTCATATTGCTCTACTAAGTGCTCTTTTCAAACTGACATCTCATCCTTCTCAGTGCCTCAACTACTGCTGTTCAGACATTTTTTAACAGATTCATATGAGTTTATTTTGGTGCAAAACTTGAAAAATATGCATATTTTTTCATGGAACATATTTTCAATAAATGTTTGTAAGCTTTTTCATATATAAATCTTTAAAAATTAGTTGGATGTCTAAGGTTAAGATGGGCTATACAGTAAACATTCCCTTAAAATTAATGGAATTTTTTTGTGGGGGTAATTGTTTAAGATTAAGACTTCATTTTGGGGGCTGGTGCTGTGGCTCAGTGGGTTAACGCCCTGGTCTGAAGCACTGGCATCCCATATGGGCGCCAGTTCTAGTCCCAGCTGCTCCTCTTCCGATCCAGCTCTCTGCTGTGGCCTGGGAAAGCAGTGGAAGATGGCCCAGGTCCTTGGGCCCCTGCATCCGTGTGGGAGACCCGGAAGAAGCTCCTGCTCCTGGTTTCAGATTGGCAGTTCCAGCCATTGCAGCCAATTGGGGAGTGAGCCATCGGATGGAAGTCCTCTCTCTCTCTGCCTTTCCTTTCTCTGTGTAACTCTGACTTTCAAATAAATAAATCAATCTTAAAAAAAAGACTTCATTTTAATGTCAGGGCTTATAGAAATGCAATAATATTATTAATTAAAGTATAGGTTAAGCTTGCGCCGCGGCTCACTAGGCTAATCCTCCGCCTTGCGGCTCTGGCACACTGGGTTCTAGTCCCGGTTGGGGCACCGGATTCTGTCCCGGTTGCCCCTCTTCCAGATCAGCTCTCTGCTGTGGCCAGGGAGTGCAGTGGAGGATGGCCCAAGTGCTTGGGCCCTGCAGCCCATGGGAGACCAGGATAAGTACCTGGCTCCTGCCATTGGATCAGCGCAGTGCGCTGGCCGCAGCGTGCTGGCCGCGGCGCCCATTGGAGGGTAAACCAATGGCAAAGGAAGACCTTTCTCTCTGTCTCTCTCTCTCTCTCACTGTCACTCTGCGTGTCAAAAATAAATGAATGAATGAATGAATAAATAAATAAATAAATAAAGTATAGGTCACTTGATTTCCTTTGCAATCCATTGTATTTTAATTTAGTCCTTTGTAAAAATATTGTACTAAGAAAGATTTCACGTATTTCAGATTGGTAAAGAGTTCTATGACACACATAATTCTGTACTCTATGTCCTAGAACAGTGTGTAATATATAATAGGAGCTCCATAAATATTTCTTGAATAACAAATGACCTTTTCTCATAGCAACAATATTGGTTTTGTTGCAAAGCTATTCAGATAGCAATTGTTTGAAAGGTGTCATGATGGTACATGCGACATAAAGTAGCTTCTCTTTCTAGATAGAAATCAATGGTGAGGATTCTTTTTTTTTTAAAGTAGGAGAGTGTAGAGCAGGCTAAAATCTGCATCAAGTGCTCAAATATATGATTATAATGAGAACTGAGGACAAAGAATGCTTTTAATCACATCTAGGATTAGGCTTCGCTCAAAGAAGCGTTGTTACTCTTTTGTCTGTCAGTCTGTCCACAATACTTATCCTAGTGCTTGGTAAAAAGCAGCATCAGGGCCAGCGCTGTGGCGTAGTGGGTAAAAACTGCTGCTGCAGTGCCAGCATCCCATACAGGTGCCAGTTCTAATCCTGGCTGCTCCCTTCCCATCCAGCTCTCTGCTATGGCCTGGGAAATCAGCAGAAGATGGCCCAAGTCCTTGGGCCCTGCACCTGCATGGGAGACCCGGAAGAAGCTCCTGGCTCCTGGCTTCAGTTCAGCCCAGCTTTGGCCATTGTGGCCATTTGGGGAGCGAGCCAGTAGATGGAAGGTTCTCATTCATTCATTCTCTCTCTCTCTCTCTCTCTCTCTCTCTCTCTGCCTCTGCCTCTCTAAAGCTCTGCCTTTCAAATAAATAAATAAATCTTTTTTTTTAAATAAAAAGAGTGGCATCAGTAAATATTCAAGGAATTAATGAAAGCTGATTGAGAGTCTGTGGCAGTAAAAGCTCTGGATGGAAGAATAAAAATCTTAAATCAATATCAAAATTATATAGCTTGGCTAAGTGGTACCTATCTATGGAATCAAACATTGACAAGAGATCAATAAATACTGCAGAAGGAGCTTTCAGATATTTTTGACTGTATTCTCCCGCATGTCCAATAGATTCAAAAGCAACAAAAGGTCAGTATTAGAATAGTGTTGCTTTAACTGCTCTTTCTTTTTCATTTAGAATGTGAAGTGGGGTAGATATGCCTGCAACACATAAAGAAGAAAGTTAACCCAAATGTTGAGAGACTTTGGACCCAATTGCACGAAGACTGTACTCTAAAAGCTTGCTCGTTTTGAAGAGAGATGCAGATACTGTGACTTTGCTCCACTAAAGAACTTTGCATGGATTTAGAATTATCATACAGAGCAGAATCTGGGGAGCTTGCATGCAGATTTTCCCCGGGAATTTCTTCAGCTGAGAACAGCATATTGGTTATGCTTGATGATTAAGATTTGTCAGTACTTACGATAACATGCTATTGTGCCTTTAAAATGAGGTAGAGCCTGATCAGCTGATTTGGAGCTTATTTTCAGAATTTTATGCTCTTTAAAGAAAGCAAAGTAGGGGTCAGCACTGTGGTGTCGTGGGTTAAGCTGCTTGTCTGCAGGACTGGCATTCCATATGGGTGCCAGTTCAACTCCCAACTACTCCACTTCCAATCCAGCTGCCTGGGAAGGCAGTAGAAAATGGCCCAAGTACTTGGGTCCCTCACCCATGTGGGAGACCTGGATGAAGCTCCTGGCTCCTGGCTTTGGCCTGGCCCAGCCCTGGCCACTGCAGCCATTTGGATGAACCAGCTGATGTAAGATATCTCTCGCTGTGAGTCTGTTTGTCTGTCTCTCTGTAACTCTTACAAATAAATAAATAAATCTTTTCAAAAAAGAAACCAAGAAAGATAAACACATCTGACAAAATTAAGACAAAAGTAGGCATTTTGATGAGAATAAACATCACAATTGAAACCAAAATATCAATAATAAACAATGCAAGAAACCATGGGTAACATACGTGAGCAAAAAATGGAGTGGCATTAAATATGCAGTAAAGAAAATTAAAAGGTGCTAAATTAATATCTTCACACAAAGAGCTACACATTGAAAAAAGTTAAATAAAAATAGGCAAAATATAAGAATAGGCAATTTATTAGAAAACAAAGGAAATACACAATTATTATAGTAAAATATATGCTCTCCTAATAGTTGCCACAAAAATGGAAAACAATTAAATATGACATATGCTGCCAACTAGATTGATGGATATGAAAAAGACTAATAATGCTCAATGCTCATGCAGTTACAGGGCAATTTTCATACCTAGTTTATGTAGGAAAAGAATTAGTTTCAATCCTTTTGGAAAGAAATTGGCAGGATTTAATAATTTAAAGTATGCCTATAATTTGATATTGTACTTTTGACCCTCTATTTTGTAGAAAAAAATTAAAGAAAAAAATCAATTGTTAAAATTAAAATTTTAAGGGGCCAGTGCTCTAGCATAGTCTGTTAAGGCCTTGGCCTGAAGCGCTGGCATCCCATATGGGCACTGGTTCAAGTCCCGGCTGCTCCACTTCCAATCCAGCTCTCTGCTATGGCCTGGGAAAGCAGTGGAGGATGGCCCAGGTCCTTGAGCCCTTGTACCCACGTAGGAGACCTAGAAGAAGTTCCTGGCTCTTGGCTTTGGATGACCTCAGCTCTCACTGTTGCGGCTATTTGGGGAGTGAACCAGCAGATGGAGGATCTCTCTCTCTGTGTCTCTATCTATCTCTGTAACTCTGTCTTTCAAATAAATAAATAAAAATAAATCTTTAAAAATAAATTAAAACTCTTATACAAAAAATCATGTCTATTAAGGATATATGTTTATTGTAGAATTTAAAAAATAATAACCTCAAATTGGAAACAACTTGAATTTCCTATCTATGACAGTGATGATATAAATTATAAATCATATATTGTAATAATTTCATATAGCTAATAAAAATTATTATATCTATGTACACTGACCATGACATTTTTAAGTTGAAAAGCAAGTCGCACTGGTGTCCCATATTAGAGCATTAGTTTGAGGCCTGGCTGTTCTGCTTCTGAGTCAGCTCCCCACTAGTGATGCACTTGGGAAAGCACTGGAAGATGACCCAAGGGTCTGGGCTATGCTACTCATGTGGGAAACCCAAGTGCAGTTCCTAGCTTCCGGATTTAGCCGTCTGGGGAGTGAACCAGCAAATGGCAGATCTCTGTCTCTGTCTTTCCCACTCTTCTGTCACTCTGCCTTCCAAATAAATAAACTTAAGAAAAAAAAGTTATAGGGCAGGTGTTTGGCACAGCTTGGAATATCCAACGTCCTAAATAAAAGTGCCTGGGTTCTAGTTTTCTGATTCCAGCTTCCAGCTAATGCATATCCTGAGAGGCAGCAGGTGACAACCCAAGTTGTTGAGTCCCTGCCACCACATGGGAGACTTGGATTGAGTTCCAGTTTCCTGGTTTCAGCTAGCTCACTGTTGTGAGCATTTGTTGGGTGAATCAGTAGATGGAAGATCTCTCTCTCTCTCTCTCTCTCTCTGTGTGTATTTTTCTCTGCGTGTTCCATAAATAATATATAAGCAAAAACCAGGTTGCAGAGATATGAATAGTATAATCTGATTTTTAAAATAACAGGAGGAAAAGCATCAGTGAAACTCGAGAGATATTAAATGATATGCATTGAAGGATGAATATATTTTATATTGGGAAACACTTGACAGTTCCTAGGTAAACTTCAGTGTAATTTTTTTCAGTGCAAAGAGCAGTAGTTAGAAGGGGAAATTAGATAACATAATACACAAGGGCATTTCAAAAAAGCTTATGTAAGAATAGAATTATGAGCCAGAGCTGTGGCACAGAGGGTTAAGTTTCCGCCTATGATGCTGGCATCCCCTATGGATGCAGGCTCAAGTCCTGCCTGCTCCACTTCTGATACAGCTCCCTGTTAGCTTTCCTGGGAGAGCAGCAGAAGACAGCCCTGGTCCTTGGGCCTCCGCACCCATGTGGGAGATCGGGATGAAGCTCCTGGTTTCAGCCTGGTCCAGCCCTGGCTGTTGCAGCCATTTGAGAAGAAAGCCAGCAGAGGAAGGATTCTCCCTTTCTCTCTCTCTCTTCTTCTTCTTTTCTGTGTTTCTGCCTTTCAAATAAAATAAATAAATCTTTTTAAAAAAGAATAGAATTAAAAGATGTTTATTTTGGTACAATAAAATTGTGAAATCCATGAATAGTTTACTTATAATAAATATTTTCCATGACTTTTTGAGACCCCTCATAGAAAATATCCTGGGGATGTTAAGCTCCTGGCTTGGGTTGTTCTAGAGGGTTCTGCTGCATCCTGGCCATTCTTATGACTTGGCTCTTCACCTTCCCCTCAGATTTTAAGAACCTCACTAATCTTCCAGTCAGTAAACCTCCCCCTCTTTTCGGTTGAAGCTAGTTTAACATGTTATAATCCCTTGTAACTAACAGAATCCCAAAGAATAAAGAACTCTTTTTAAATAGCAACTTCTTGGTAAGAAAATGAATTTTCCTCCTTCACACACGTTCTCCTTGCTCCTCTTGGGCTTTCAAAGCCTCATTGTGGGACTACAAATCCTTATCCCCCACAGTCTTGCCCTGAAACTCATGCCCACTTGGCTCAACTCTACAACTTCTTCAAGACTGACTTTTTCAAGAAAGGAAAGGGAGGAGAAAACAGAATGTCATTAGTGTGTCCTTGGAATAGCAAGTGCACATAATCGGCATATGGTGGAAATCAAGACAAGTAGGTTGCTGACCCTGTCACTCCTTTGTCATACTGATAAGCACCGCAGAGCACTGTGTTGCTTTGGGCTGTTGTCAGTATTTTATGCTGTTTTTATTCTTGGGTTCTTATTTTTACATTTAAATTCATAACGGATTTTTTTAAGATTTTGTTTGTTTAGTTGACTGGTACAGCTACAGACAGAGAGAGGGAGAGAGACAGCGAGAAGGGTTTACTTCCCAAATGGCTGCGAAGGCTGGAGCTGGAACGATCTTTGGCCAGAAACCAGGAACTTCCTCTGGGTCTCCCCTCCACTCTGTGATTTTGGGCCATGCTCTGCTGCTTTCACAGGCCATAGCAGAGGGCTGGATCAGAAGAGGAGCAGCTGGGATGTGAACTGGAGCTCATATGGGATGATGGCACTGCAGATGGCTGCTTAGGCCACTGCACCACAGCTCCAGCCCCAGCGGATTGTTTCTAAAGCAGGAAGAACAAAATACTCTGACGTGGACATCCATGCTAATAGGGAGCACAAATTTTATTTTGGCCACCAAAAAAACCCATAATGAACAAAGAAGATGAATGACAGGCTAAACAAAAAATTTTTTTTTAAATTAACAGAGTCGATATCATTAATGCCTTGACCTAGGTAGAATGAACAAACAGTTGGCTCAAACTTATGAATTTTCCACTCACTTGAGTCTGCAAGAAAAATATTTTGCATTGATATTATGCACAAAAAGTGGCAAGAATAGGGACTAGAAGAGTAGCATACCTAAAAAACTCCTCTTACAGTCTCTTCTCTGCCTAAAGGGATCAACCATGGATCTAGCATTATAGCCCAAAACAGTAAATCATACAGAAAAACCAATTTAAAGTCCATACAGCATTCATGCATATCCATGCATGTCCGGGCACAAAAATGGGCAAAAAATATGAAGAGAGAATTATCAAGTGAAATAAAATCACAAGAGGGGGAGAAGAGGAAAAAAAAAGAGCAGGGGCAACTGAAATTGTTGAAGATCTGGCCCCTGGTCTATGAGCAGCCTTTTGGGCTGTCTTTTTTTTCTGGCAATATCCAGAGGCATTAGGAATATTTTCATTTCTTTCCAGAAGAACAATTTAGTCTGTGGTCTTCCCAAATTACCTGGGAATGAATATATATATATATATATATATATATATATACCTATAAAATATACATATATATCTACATTTATACATACACACACACACATACATGTATAGATGGAGAAACAGAGAGAGACAAACAGAAAGAGAGAGTTCCCATCTTCTGGTTCTTATCCTAAATGCCTACAATGGCCAGGATCCAACCAGACCAGGAGGCAGGGAGCTGAGAACTCAATCCAGATCTTCCGTGTGGGTAGTTGGGACCCAACTATTTTAGCCATCAGCTGCTGAATTCCTGGTTCTGCATCAGCAGGAGGCTACAATCAGGAGCTAAAACCTGAAGTGATCTGGGATGTGGGCAGCTTAACTGGCATCTCAGCTCCCAGGCCAGACTCTTGTCCTATGTCCTCGGTCTCTGGAGTCCTTTATCAGGCCTGGCAAGAGATACGCTATGAAGTACAAGCAGGAAACCTGAAGAGCTACCTCTGAGACAGACCCAATCTCTAAGGGGCTACTTCCTTTCCCTCACTGCTCAAAGTGGACCATTAAATGGAGATTAAATTAAGCTAAAACTTTAATTAACAAAGTAATGAGCTACAGAAAGAGCAGATATCAGAACAGAACAGACCCATCTCTGGACAGGCCTAAATCAGAAAGAACTTGAGGCAGTGAGACTTGTCCTGAGTAACGAACCTGGTATTAAGGGCAGGAGCATTTCTTAACCAGATTACAAAGTCCTTGAGAGTGGGGAACTCTTCCCCACAGGTATATGTGTTCTGATTCACCCATTGACTTAATCAGGTCCATCAACTGTGTAAAATTCCCTACATTTTCTCCCAGTACCAAGGATTTCAGAACCATATAATTGTTTTTGTGTTTTTCTTAAAAATGCAAGCACTTCAATCATCATCATCATTATTATTTGGGAGGCTGAGAGACAGACAGACAGACACACACACACACACACACATACACACACACACACACAGACCTCTCATCTACTGACTCACTCTCCAAATGCCCACAACCACCAGGACTTGGGCAGGCTGAAGCCAGGAACCAGGAACTCAGTCCAGGTCTACACCTGCGGGCTAGCAAGGACTCGAGTACTGGAGCCATTACTTATTGCCTTCCGGGGTCTATATTAGTAGGGAGTTGGAGTCAGGAGCCAGTGTCCAGTATGAAACCCAGGTGCTTTGACATGCTCGTCTGGTCTATAACCTATTTTCCTGAGCTCCCCATGCCATGTCTGAATGATTTCTGTATGGACACAGAAGGTAGATTTCCCAGACTTTGCCATGTCTGTTACCTGTCTCAGAGAAGACCATCCTTCCTGGAACTGTGAGAGCTTTTTCTTCAGCTAAGTTCTCTTTAGAATGTTACAGAAAACCAGTTTGCTACAGTGGGAGATAATCGTATTAAAGCTATGAGCAAGAATAAATGGTGTCCCAGGAGATAGCCTTCTTTGAATGTAGGCTCTGACATTTTGCTAATCTGCAAGCACATTTTAAGGCAGCTGCATATTAAACTACTTTAGAAATTGCTGATTTTGGATATTAGCGATAACATATTTCAGTTACAGTTGCATTTAGAATAAAAATGGTATCGGGTGACACAATAGTACACTGATAAAAGCATTATATTAAATAAATTACACATTTGGTGCTCACCTCTCTCCCCATGATAACTGTGATATCTGTGGAGCTCAGTAGAGCCAACTTGCATTCAGAGAGGAGCTAATCTGAAATCCATTTGTGCAAGCTTCACTTTATAAATTCTAAATCTTACCAGATTGCAAGCAGATGAAACAACAGAAATGACATACAAATCCGTCACTCCTCCTTTGGTTTTCTTCCTTGCTTTCTAGAGGAAAAGGTTAACGCTGAGAGTTTGAGTTATTTGGAGACTAGTTTTTCATGCATTGTTGCCATAGATCCTGGGGAGTTTGTGTGTGACAATTATGAGCATTATTCTCATTTAGTTTCCTCACAGAAACTAAAACTGCCTCAGGACAGGTGATAAACGGACTAGATCTGCAAGGATTGTTTTATTGAAAAATACAATAAAAAACTGAAATCATTTAAAAGCGGGGGCGGGGACAAACTTTCTCCCAAGGTGACAAGCATTATATGGGGGTAGCAATGTCTGACATGTCCCATTCAGTTAAAAGGGTCGACGTCACAGGAAAAAATAAATGGGGCCCAGCAGGGTACCATTTCCTACGCAGCCTTTAGCATTTCCCCCCATGACTAGGATCATAGAACAAAGAAGATGCTCTTTAAATCTGTGGATACCACTGAACATGAGAACAAAGGATTTATGGAGTTGGGATGGGGGTAGGTTGCCAGGTAAACATACAGTTAAGTTAGGATCTCAAATAATCAGTGGCTAATTTTTTAGTCTAAATTTGTCCCTTGCAACATTTAGGACAAACACTAGGAAGTTATTTATTAATTAACTGAAGTTCAAATTTAAGTGGGTGTTCTGCATTTTTATTATTCAATCTGACTTCTCAAGATGGGGGGAGAGAAGGACCTCAACAGGGACGGAAAGACAGAGTTACAGTGGCCAGTGCCAGGTTTTAGAATGCAAAAGTGATCCTACAAATCTGAAGAAATTTTTAGCCTACAAGACAATGAAATTGGGTAAGAGAAGAATGTAAGATGGTAAAGACAGGAAAACAATGAAAATCCTAGCTCTGGGAGCAGACATTTGACACCCACAGCCCATATCAGAGAGACTGGGTTTTGTTCTCAGCTCCAATTCTGATTCCAGTTTCCTGCCAATGGCCATCCTTGGAGTCCATGGGTGATGATGGCACAAGTGCTTGGGTCCTTGCCAACCTTATGGCAGATGAGGATGGAACTCCAACCTCTTGGCTCACTTCTTGAGAGTGAACTAGCAGATGGAAGATCTCTCTGTATCTGTCTATTTCTTTCTCTTTCTAATAAAATAAGTAAATAAATAAAAAATTAAAAAAAATTTTGTCCTGAGTTCCTTGTAAAGGGCAGCTTTTATTTTTTTTATTTTATTTATTTATTTATTTATTTTGACAGGCAGAGTGGACAGTGAGAGAGAGAGACAGAGAGAAAGGTCTTCCTTTGCCATTGGTTCACCCTCCAATGGCCGCCGCTGCCGGTGTGCTGTGGCCGGTGTGCTGTGGCCGGCGCACCGCGCTGATCCGATGGCAGGAGCCAGGTGCTTCTCCTGGTCTCCCATGCAAGTGCAGGGCCCAAGCACTTGGGCCATCCTCCACTGCACTCCCTGGCCACAGCAGAGAGCTGGCCTGGAAGAGGGGCAACCGGGACAGAATCCGGCTCCCCGACCAGGACTAGAACCCGGTGTGCCGGCGCCGCTAGGCGGAGGATTAGCCTAGTGAGCCGCGGCGCCGGCCAAAGGGCAGCTTTTATTAAAAATAGTTGTGATATTCCCAGTCTGCTGTCTTTCACTTTCAGTATGTTGGCAGTGTGTGTTTTAAATGAATCAACCTTTCTTTAAAGATATTCCCATTTTGACTCGCTTACAAGTTTTTAAAAGTTATTGGCTTTATTCTTTTCTTACAAGTTTACAAGTCTCCTTATTTTAAAGATAGAGTGTCAGAGAGAGAAGAAAAGACAGAGAGAAAGGGGGAGAGAGAGAGAGAGGGAGAGAGAGAGAGGGAAATCAAATCTTTAATCTACTCCCCAAATGCCTGCAATAGCCAGAGCTGGGCCAGGCTGAAACCAGGAACCAGGAACTCCATCAGGATTCCTACAAGAGAGGCAGAGTCAAGAATTTGAGTCATCCTCTGCTGCCTGCCTCCCAGGCACATGAACAGGAAACTGGATCAGAAGTCAGAGGTGTGACTCAATCCCAGGCACTACTGTATGTGGTTCGGGTGTTGCTGAAACATGACACTTAACTGTTTCTTAGGAAAAAGATTAAGGATCTTTGTATGCCATCAAAGAGAGGAAAATACTCAAGTTTCACTGGAACCAGAGCCATCAAATAGTCTACAGGATGCAAATTACCTACTTGAGTTAAATCTATTCCTAGGGTAACTTTTAAAAGACTTTGAATTCTTTCTAGAAAGAAGAAAGAATCAGTCAATAAGATAATTAAAAGAGATTTACCTTGAAGACACAAATCAGGCAACAGTCATCCAAGGACACTTTCCCACATCTCTCTCATCAAGAGGGTGTGGACCATTTATGAGGCAAGCTTTATTACCGCTCTTTTGTTGCTTTTGACAACCTGCTACCACTGTTTCTCCCCAGAGTGAATGACAGGAAACCCCTAAGGTAAGAAGGATCTATGAGTGTCTGCGAAAAGTGACAGCATGGAAGCAAGACGCTCAGAAGCCAGCCTGGCACCCAAGGGGAGTAGAAGAACTGCCACCCCAGCTCCCACCTCACTGCGACCCACAAAAGGGTAAGAATGAGTCTAAGGAGAGTAGAGAATGGGCTTGGCCCCCAGACAGGGGGCGATCAGCAGGGAGATAGGGATCAACTGAAAATATTGGTAAATTCTATTGGTGGATTGGTTGAAAAGCGGGCCCATCTATTCTATTATACTTTACAGGAATCTTAAAGATAATTTTAACTGAGTGATATGAAAAATTGGATTTTGAAAGAATAGTTTCTGGGGCTAGTTTCTGTGGTGTAGGGGGGTAAAGCTGCCGCCTGCAGCATCAACATACCATATGGGGTCCGTTTGGGTTCTGGTTACTCTACTTCTGATCCAGCTCTCTGCTAATGCACCTGGGAAAGCTGCAGAAGATGACCCAATTACTTGGGTCCCTGCATCCATGTGGGAGACCTGGAAGAAGCTCCTGGTTCCTGGCTTCTGCCTCGCCCAACCCTGGCCATTGCAGCCATTCGGGGAATGAACCAGCAGATGGAAGGTCTGTGTGTGTGTGTGTATGTCTGCCTCTCCCTCTCTGTAACTCTTTCAAATAAATAAATAAATTTTGTTTTCTAAAGAAAGGAGAAAGAATAATTTCCTCTTATAAGCAGATCCATTTGTAGCATATTTTTTTTCATGGCAGCCTAATGGTTCTTTATTATTTCTTCATTTTTAAAAAGACTGATTTATTTATTTGAAACTGAAAAGCAGAGAGAACCTGTTGGCTCACTCTCTAAATGCCTGCAACAGATGGTTCTGGGCCTAACCAAAGCCAGGAACCAGGAACTCCATCTTAGTCTCCTACATGGGTGGCAGGAACTCAAGTACTGGAGTTGTCATCTGCTGCGCTTCCAGGCATATTAGCAGAAGCTGGACCAAAAGTGAAGGGGGCCCTGGCTAGAACTGTCACTGCAATGTGGTATGTAGGCATTGATGTGGGATGTGGGCCTCAACTGGGATGCGAATGTTGCAAATAGCAGCTTAACTCACCGTGCCACAATACCCAACCTACATTTTCTCCTTCTTAAAGCAATAAAATATAAACTTCAATTTTACATATGTCAAATTTCTTGAATACTTGACAAACTTTTGCATTCTCTTTACTTAGACATTGAGTGTATAACAAAGGGAAGTAAGAAGTTCATGAAAAAATTTAACTTCACCATGTCAGTCAAAGTCAAATCCTGTCTGTTTACCCCAAATAAATAAAAACCACTCAGTAGACATCAGAGCCGTTAGGAACCAAAGGCATCCTCAATACAGCTTCAGAGCCAGGTTCTAGGGCAAAGCAGTTTAAGACAGCACCTGGCAGCAGAAGCAGTTGTTGTAGAAATATAATGGAATCTTTGTGACACACCTTGCTCATGTGATTTTCAGTCTGAGAACAAAGCCCCTATCACTGAAAACATAACACCTACACTCACCAAGAATCTAGGTGGGATGGAGGGGAGGTGGAGGTGAACTTCACAAAGTCTAGAGGTAACGCATTTGACACATTCCAAGTGCTGAAAATAAGTGTTCTTGCACCTCCGAAGTGATTCTCACAAAGCAAGGTGCAATGACAAGTTAACATCTAGGTTTCAGTTACCACTTAACCTGCAGGGAGACTTTAAAATGATCACATTTATGAAAATAGATTTAATCTTAAAATCTCCCTGTAAAAGAGACATAAAAGAGGGCCTAAATATCACTGTGTATCATAGTAATTTGTAACCAATTAAACAAACAAAAAAATCAGTGACTTTTTGGTCTAGTAAATTGGTAATCAGAAATGCATACATTTTGTAACATTTATTTGAAAAATAAATATACATTTTTGGTAACTAGAAGTCTCAAAATAATCACTCCAGGGTTCCAATCTGTTATGCATTAGTGGTCATTGTATGGATTGCAAAATGCAATCCTCTTTGAAGCAAGTGACTGGACATGCAAGCACCCATTCTAGTCCTGTTTAATCTAGAAGGAAAGAAGGGCTTCTCCAACAAAGTCCATTTCCTTCTCCCTTATGGTTTCATTTTGTTTGTACACTTTTCAGTAGAGAAGTGAAGAATTTGTGAGAGCCACAAGCTTTATCTACCCTAGGATGTCCTCTCCATCTACCTGGTGGCCATACACTGTATTTTTTCTCTTTGTTACTATGGCTTCCCAGGAACAATTTAATGTACATATTTCTCAAAATATTTCAGGCCTGGTGATGTAGGCAGGAAGGTAGTGAGGAACTGAAGACGGCTAGTACCTGAACCACAGTGGCATACTGCCAAAGCCTTAACTCCTTCTGTGCAAATCACTCATGCCAGGAGCTGGTGCCTGCTGGCAATAGCCAGCATGGTGGCAGGCTTGGCACACCCACTCTGCATCATACACCTGAACCTCACTCTCCATTATGCACCAGATGCCATGCCACTTCCTAGATTTCCAGAAAAGGAGCACAGAAGGGCCAGTACTCAAGCCCCACCCTCAAGCTCCACCCCATGGGAACATTCAGTTATGTGCTGTCTCAACCATCACCCCATCCTAAAACAGAATGACTCCGAGTTTTGTTAATTAATACCATCTGTCTCTCATGAGGTTCCTGCACTCTCATCTGACTGAGTGCATGGGTTGAAGTAAAAATAAGGTAAATGCCAAGAAAGAGCTGGAGTTGGAGGCCCTTGGAAGCACTCCTACCATAGTGCATTGAATAGTGCTCCCTTCCTTTCATGTCTGCCCAGAATCTCAGAATATGACTTTATTTGAAAATAGGAACATACAGATGTAATTAGTTAAGGAGAGGCTATGTGGGGTGCAGAGGGTAAAGTCACCACTTTTTTTTTTTAACTTTTATTTAATGAATATAAATTTCCAAAGTACAGCTTATGGATTACAATGGCTCCCCCCCCATAACTTCCCTCCCACCCGCAACCCTCCCCTTTCCCACTCCCTCCCCCCTTCCATTCACATCAAGATTCATTTTCGATTCTCTTTATATTCAGAAGATCAGTTTAGCATATATTAAGTAAAGCTTTCAACAGTTTGCACCCACATAGAAACACGAAGTGAAAAATACTGTTTGAGTACTCGTTATAGCATTAAATCACAATGTACAGCACACTAAGGACAGAGATCCTACATGAGGAGTAAGTGCACAGTGACTCCTGTTGTTGACTTAACAAACTGACACTCTTGTTTATGGCATCAGTAATCACCCTAGGCTTTTGTCATGAGTCGCCAAGGCTATGGAAGCCTTTTGAGTTCACCAACTCTAATCATATTTAGACAAGGTCATAGTAAAAGTGGAAGTTCTCTCCTCCCTTCAGAGAAAGGTACCTCCTTCTTTGATGACCTGTTCTTTTCAATGGGATCTCACTTGCGGAGATCTTTCATGTAGGGTTTTTTTTTTTTTTTTTTTTTTTTTTTTTGCCAGAGTGTCTTTGCTTTCCATGCCTGTAATACTCTCATGGGCTTTTCAGCCATATCCGTGTGCCTTAAGGACTGATTCTGAGGCCAGAGGGCTGTTTAGGACATCTGCCATTCTATGGGTCTGCTGTGTATCTCGCTTCCCATGTTGGATCGTTTAAAGTCACCACTTGCAATGCCAGCATCCTATATAGGAGTGCTAATGGGCAATTAATAAGTTCATAGTCCACCTATAAACCCAGAAGCAGTAAAATCACTTCATTTTGTCCATATTGTTCAATCACAGTCAACGCTCTGCTTTTACAGGTGTAAGCAGTTCTGTTTATCTCATGATCGTACAGCTGTGGCTTGATACGTGTTCATCATTCTGGTCCAATTACTAGTTTTTGTTGTTTCTCTCTCCTTTACATGAATTGTATCAGTTTTTCCACATTCATAGGATAACAGTGTAGTGGCTCAAAGGAGCTTGAGCTAAAATGAGGTAAGAGCCTTCAGTTGGCCTGAGATGTCAAACCATATCCTTCCTGAATAGTCAAGGATGTCAGTGTCTATTACTTTCTACTCTGTGGCATGCAACTTGTACAAATCTTAAGTCTCATGTAATGCATTTTATGGGGTGGAAAGACTTGTAGAAACCTTAAATTCTATATTTGCTTTTCAGACTGATAGTATATATTACTTTTGCCATATTAGTAATTCAAATCATATAAATGATAGCTCAAAGCAAGAAAAATACTGAAGCAAATTGGAAATCTAAATACATCTTCCAGTCTTCATAATTACTACAAAAATTTCTTTAGGACTGTCATTGTGGCATAGTGATGTGTCTGCGATGCTGACGTCCCATATGGGTGCTGGTTCAGAACCCAGATGCTTTATTTCCAATCCAGCTCCCTGCTAATGCGAAAGGAATGGAAGATGGCCCAAGTTGGGGCCAGCGCTGTGGCGCAGCGGGTTAACGCCCTGACCTGAAGCGCCGGCATCCCATATTGGCGTCGGTTTGAGACCCGGCTGCTCCACTTCTGATCCAGCTCTCTGCTCTGGCCTGGGAAAGCAGTGGAAATTGGTCCAAGTCCTTGGGCCCCTGCACCCACATGGAAGACCTGGAAGAAGCTCCTGGCTCCTGGCCCCTGGCTTGGGATCAGCACAGCTCCAGCTGTTGCAGCCAACTGGGGAGTGAACCAGCGGTTGGAAGACACCTTTCTCTCTCTCTCTCTCTCTCTGCCTCTCCTCTCTTTGTGTAACTCTGACTTTCAAATAAAAAAAATCTTACAAAAAAAAAGGGAGATGGCCCAAGTGAAAGCAGCAGAAGATGGCCCAAGTGCCTGGACCCCTGCACCCTCGTGGGAGACCCAGAAGCAGCTCTAGGCTCCTGGCTTTGGCCTGGCACAGCCCCAGCAATTGCTGCCATTTGGGGAATGAACTAGTGGATAGAAGATCTCTGTCTCTCTCTCTCTGATACTCTGCCTTTCAAATAAATTAAAAATAAATCTTAAAAAATTGATGTTAGTACACTTGATCTAATCATCACAAACCACAATCTCATTCACTCACATTTCCTTCTTGGGTACAGACCATTGGTTCAGATGCCTTCCATTAAGAACTTGAGAAACATGCCTAAAAAGTCATTAGTTTTCCTATAGTAAATGTGGAAGCCATTGGTGTATGTGGATGTGGACATTGATAATCAGGCAAAGTGGCTTAGTGAAGGAGACAGACACCCAAGGAAAAAGAAAATCAAGAAGCAGAAAAACATTTTTTTGATCCTCCCAACACCAAGTCGATTGCTGACTGTGCCACTTATCTATTGTTGTATAGCAAATTAAATGCAAACTTGGTGGCTTAAAACAGTGGGAATCTACACACATATGGGTTGGGTCCTTTGCCTCAGGACCTCTCATGCGACCACAGTCAAGGTATTGACTAAGGCTGTGGAAGTTTCAAATGGGGAAGGACCCTTTCCCAGGCTGACTCAATGGCTGTCAGCATGGTTTTGCTCCTTACAGGCAGCTCCACCGAGAGCCTCCGTTTCTTATCAGCTATTGAACAGGAGCTGCCCTCGTTTTCTTGCTGTATAAACCCCTAAGCTTATTCCACGGCATCCTGTCTTCATCAGAGTGAAAAGAGAAAAAGCAACCAAGAAGGTAGTTATAGTCTTTAAAGCTTAATTTTGGAGAAAACTCATCCCTTTTGTTGCATTCTTTTGGTGAGAGGTCACAATATCCCACCTACACTCACAAGAAGGAGATGATAGAAAGTGTGAGTTTCATGAGGCAGAAATCATCAAGAAGGGCCTGGCACTGTGGTAAGTAACCGCCTGTGATCCTCTATGGGCTCTGAGTTGAGTCCCAGATGCTCCAGTTCAAATCAAGCTCCCTGGTAATGCTCCTAGGAAAGCGGCAAAAGATGCCCGAAGTCCTTGGGCCCCCAAAGCCATATGGGAGACTATGATGGAATTCTAGGCTCCCGACTTTGGCCTGGCCCATCCCTGTCTGTTGTGGCTATTTAGAGTGAAACAGCAGGTAGAAGATCTCTTTCTGTCTTTCTGTCTCTCCCTCTCTTTCTGCAATTCTGCCTTTCAAATAAATAAAAATAAATCTTTTAAAAATAGATAAATGAGGCCGGCGCTGTGGCTCAATAGGCTAATCCTCCACCTAGCAGCGCCGGCACACCAGGTTCTAGTCCCGGTCAGGACCTGGATTCTGTCCCGGTTGCCCTCTTCCAGGCCAGCTCTCTGCTGTGGCCAGGGAGTGCAGTGGAGGATGGCCCAAGTGCTTGGGCCCTGCACCCCATGGGGGACCAGGAGAAGCACCTGGCTCCTGCATTTGGATCAGTGTGGTGCGCTGGCCGCAGCACGCCGGGTGCGGTGGCCATTGGAGGGTGAACCAATGGCAAAGGAAGACTTTTCTCTCTGTCTCTCTCTCTCTCTCACTGTCCACTCTGCCTGTCAAAAAACAAAACAAAACAAAACAAAAAATAGATAAATGAGGAAGTGGGATGGAAGGGCGAGTATGAACAAAACATTCACTATATTCCTAAAGTTGTTGAAATTCTTATTAAACAAATGGTTTCTTTGGGAAAAAATAAAATCTTTAAAAAGAAATCATCAAGAGCCATTTAAATGACTTTATTTATTTATTTGTATTTAAAAGGCAGAGAGGGAAATAGAGAAAGACAGGCAGACAGAGCTCACCTCTGCTGGTTTACTCCCCAAATGCCTATAACGGCCAAGGCTGGACCAGGCCAAGGGCAGAAGCTAGGAACCCAAAGTGGGTGTCCCACATGGGTGGTAGGAACACAAAGTTTGAATCATCATTCACTGCCTCCTAGGGGACGCATAAGCAGGAAACTAGAGTCAGAGATGGAACAGAGAGGGACTCAAACCCAAGATTCTAATACAGATGCTGGCATCCCAAGCAGCAGTTTAACTGCTGAGTCAAAAGCCCACTCTAAAAGCCATTTTATAAGCAGCCTAAAACACTGACAAAACTCCGCTCTTGGACACAATAGTTTCTTGACCACCGGGCATAGATTGCAAGATGCCTAACTGATGCCTGAAACCACAGATAGCATCAAACTCTTTAGTCCAGCATTCTTAGCTTTTCACTTGAAGCGCTCCACAGCTTCTGTTTAGTATATTTGAGTTGCTAGCATCCCTAAGATTGTGTTTTGGGGGCAATTATTAAGTAAAATAAATGTTACTTGAACATAAGCACTGTCATACCACCACAATCAATCTGACAACCAAGATAGCTACTAAATGACACATGGGTGAGTAATACAAGGGATGTGGATAGATACACACAAGAAAATGATGGCTCACGTCACATACTGGGTGGACTTGGATGTCACGAGATTTTATCACACTGCTCAGAATGGCATGCAATTTAAAATTTATCAATTGTTTATTTTTGAAATTTCCTATTATTTCCTAAATTTAATATTTTTAGATCATGATTGATCAAGGGTAACTGACACTTCAGAAAATGAAACCATGGATAAAGGGGGACTACTCTACTGTGAAATAACCCCAGGATCCCTGCAATAAATACCAATTTTTGCCTAAAATAACCAAAATTTATTTCTATTATTTACCAACAAGAAAGTCAAAATTTAGAATCAAAGGGTGATTATATTGTGAAAAAATTACTGCATTTCTTAGTTCTTCTGACACACATATGTACAAACACATAACTGATGGTTTAATAGAGTTAAAGGCTGAGAAATGATAAAAAAATATTAAAGATTCTAATCAACTGGAAAGTCCATTCTATTAAACTAAAAGTTTCTGAGAGCTTTAGGTAGTCAGTGAATATATAATTATCAGTGTTCTTCAATTTTTTTAACCTTAAATATTACCATGGAGAAATTTATTTTCTTAAGCTTTTTTGTTTTTCTAACATCATTTTTTCTCATCATCATACATTAAAAAACAATAGTATAACACTAAGACTATTTTTTCTCTGCTTCAGATAATAAAGTATACTTTATAATATAAAGTTTTTTTAGAAGTGAGTGAAACTCCTTATCTTGGGTTACTGAATCAACCTGTAGGAAGTGAAGCAGCTTTTCAAAAAAACCTTCAACAAAAAGTCCCCTCTCTGGTTTTTCCTGAAAACACTAACCTCAAGCATTCACTTCCTTCCATATTATTTATACATTTAACCTCAAAATTTCATCTGTGAAGTCACAAGCAGATAAAAGAAAGGACCCACACCCAAATGTCAGCCATCTGTAGACCAGAGCAGACGGCTTCCTAGAACTAAAAGGAGGCCACTGTACACACCAGATGCCTGGATGCTGCTCTTCTAATTCTCACCACCCAACCAGGAATCCTGGAAATATGTACCTCAGCCACATGAGCAGTTTCCTTTCAGTTTCTGGATTGTAGTTTATCTCTGCTTTGATTTAGCATCGGACAGAAAAATTTGTAAGAAATCAAAATCAGGGTTAAAAAACAGAGATATAATGATCATGATTCCCCAAACATATCACGACACAGCCATGTGATGGATTCCCAGGAAGAGAGCAAAGAAATCCCCAAAGGATCACACTGAGTTGGTTTCTCATTTTGATAAAGATGTCTTGTGTCTGTTTGTTCTGTTAATTCGAATAGCCTCTGAAGGCAACAATGATATTATGAACTATGTCCTAAAGACCTATGAATTGAAGAAAGACGTTTAATGGTACCCAAAAGAGGTGGGAGGGGCAGGATGATCATGGCCAATATAGACCACCTTTCCTGGGTGCCATTTTTTCATCTTGACAGTTTTAAAGCAGGAAAAAAAAACAGAAAAAGTTTACTTACACAAGAATTAAGACAGCATATCTTTCATTCCCGTTTTACTTAAACTGGTGAGCTCCCCAAATAATATACAGTAAAAATCTTACAACCAATCTTTTTCTATTCTGCTGGTTTTACCAATCTTATAAGTATTAATGGGACCAGACTGGTTAAGTATGCTGAGTTTTTCCAAAAGCATCCATCAACTAATACTGAGTGCTGTTTCTTCATGTTTAACAGGTTTTTTTAATTTTATATATTTGAGAGGCAGAAGGACAAAGGCAAGAAGCTGGGTTGGGGGGCCTCTCCTATCTTCTGGTTTGCTTGACAAAATGAATCAAATGACTGAAGCTGTGGCCAGACTAAACCTGAGAGCCAGGAACTACATACGGGTCTCCACTGAGGGCAGCAAGGACTCACATGTTCAAACAGTCACTGATGCCTGCCAGGGTGTACATTAGCAGGAAGCTGGAGTTAGGATTTGGAACTCGGACTTGACACGTCTTAACTGCTAGGTCAAATGCTCACCTCAGTTATCTTCTTCCTCAAGTTTGTGAGTTCCTGCATTACTAATAACTCTAGATGTGCCAGTAAATCTAAATCTTAACTGTGCAACTACAAACACCTAGGAAAGAATTAGCAAAAATTTGAATATCCAGTCTTTCCCTGCATCTCTAGGGGCAGGATTCCAGCACTGGAAATTAAAACAAAACAAAACAAAACAAAAC
Source organism: Oryctolagus cuniculus (assembly GCF_051225735.1). Taxonomy (NCBI): domain Eukaryota; kingdom Metazoa; phylum Chordata; class Mammalia; order Lagomorpha; family Leporidae; genus Oryctolagus; species Oryctolagus cuniculus. Next base: position 95,074,231 of record NC_142877.1, read on the forward strand.
AAAACTCTTCAGTGGGTACAATATGCATTCAAAACTGATAACCCCTGCTACATGATATTGTAGTGTATTAACTATGATCTTAACTGATGGAAGTTGTTGAACTTCTGGGGAACTTAATTAAGGAATAACTAAGATCTGGAACCAGACAAGGATGACCACTTACATCATTGCTATTCAATATTGTCCTAGAAGTCTTAGCCAGACCCATTAGGCAAGAAAAAGAAATCAAATGGATACAAACTAGAAAGGAGGAAGTCAAACTATCCCTATTTGCAGATGACATGATTTACATATAAATATGTATTCTATATATAGGGGATCCAAAAGACTTCATTAAGTGGCTATTGAAATCATAAAAGAGTTCGGTAAATGGCAGGTTATGAAACTAGCACACGGGGCTGGTGCTGTGGCATAGCCGGTAAAGCAACTGCCTGTAGTGCTAGCTGCTCCACTTCCAATCCAGCTCTCTGCTATGGCCTGGGAAAGCTGTAGAAGATGGCCCAACTCCTTAGGCTCCTTCATCTGCATAGGAGACCTGGAAAAAGCTCCAGTCTCCTGGGTTCAGAATGGCCCAGCTCCAGCCACTATAGCCATTTGGGGAGTGAACCAGCAGATGGAAGACCTCTACCTCTCTCTCTCTCCCTCTCCTCTCTGTGTGTGGGGAGCAGGATCCGTCTCCCGCAACATGGCGAAATAAGTACTGAGACTACCGAGACTAGACTAGACCACTGAGACTATTAAGACTAACTCTATGCTACCGGGGAAAGCAAACAGCTTCCAGGGTCATTCCTTCGCGAGTGGGGGAGTGACAAGTGGTTCCATGAATCAGATACGGACTGCTGGGAGAAAGCCGGGAAGGAGAAGGGAGAGACAGAGACAGAGAAAAACGAAAAGCCCCGGGAAAGTTAGGCCATAGTGGAGATGAAAGCTAAGCTGTAGTGGAGACGAAAGCTAGGCCGTGATTTGGAAAAGCCGCGGGGAAGTTAGGCTGTAGCAGAGACGAAATGAAAGCTAGGCTGTAGTGGAGACGAAAGCTAGGTCGTGATTCAGAAAAGCTGGGTGGGGGAGAGAGAGACAGAGACAAAAAGCCGCGGGAAGAAAGCCGCAGGGAGAGAGAAATAAGAAAGCCTCCCCACAACGTGGCGATGAGAGGACTCGGATTCGGACTGCCTAGGGCGATAAGCACCTGCAGGCAACTCTAGCAGAGCAGAGTATGCACTGTGGGGCACCGAAGACAAGCGCGTATCAACGCCACAAAGAATAAAAAGAAGGGGGATCTGTGGGGAGCAGGGTCCGTCTCCCACAACATGGCGGGGCACCCGGGAGACAAATAAGTACTGAGACTGTGGACTGAAACTAACTCTATGCATCTGATCTCCCACCATATGGCACTGAGAGAGTAAACAAATCTTACACAGCTGCTTCGTCAATTAGCTCTGATTGGAGAAAACGGCGTGCTCAGCAAGCGGGCAGCGGAGCACGGATTGGTGGGAGAGGACTATAAAAGGGAGAGAGAGACAACATGCGAGGCCTCTTAAGAGAGCCGGTTGGAGAGCTCGCTGGTGTGACAGCAAATCCAGGAAGGACTGGGGAAAGCAAACAGCGTCTGGGGTCGTTCCTCCGCGAGTGGGGGAGCGACACTGTGTAACTCTGACTTTCAAATAAATAAATAAATCTTTAAAAAAATAGCACACAAAAATCAATAGCCTTTGTATTCACACACAATACCATGGCTAAGAAGGAACTTCTAATATCAATCCTATTCACAATAGCTCTAAAAAGAATTAAATACACTGTAATAAATTTAACCAAGGATGTCAAAGATCTCTACAATGAAAATTGCAAAAACATAAAAGAAAGAAATAGAAGAAGATATAAAAAAGTAGAAAAATCTTCCATGTTCATGGATTAGAAGAATTAACATCATCAAAATATTCATACTACCAAAAGCAATTTACAGATTCAACACAATCCCAATCAAAATACCAATGATAGGCTTCTGAGACCTAGAAAAAATGCTAAAATTTATTGGAAACAGGACACTCCAATTGCTAAAGCAATCTTATACAACAAAAACAAAGCTGGAGGCATTAAATACCAAATTTTAAGACATTTTACAGGGTATTAATAATCAATGCACCCCAGTACTGGCACATTAATAGACATGTAGACCAATGGAACAGAATAGAAACTCCAGAAATCAATATAAACATCTACAACCAACTTATCTTTGACAAAACAGTTACAATCAATCTCTGGAGCAAGGACAGTTTCTTCAACAAATAGTTCTGGGAAAACTCTGTGTGCAAAAGTATGAAAGTAGATCTCTACCTTGCAAATTCCACAAAAATCCACTCAAAGCAGATCAAAAAGTTAAATCTATGACCCAATGCCATCAAGTTACTTCCATTTGAGGAAACTGGAAGACTTTGGCATAGGCATAGGCAAATACATTGGCATAGGCAAAGACTTCTTGGGAAATACGACAGCAGTATAGACAATCTAAGCCAAAACTGACAAATGAGATCACACTAAGCTTAGAAGCTTCTGCATTGCAAAAGAAACACTCAGCAAAGTGAAGAAGCAACTGACAGAATGGGAGAAAATATTTGCAAACTATGAAACTGATAAAGGATTGATATCCAGACTCTATAAAGAGCTCAGTAAACTCAACAACCACAAAACAAACAACCCAGTTAAGAAATGGGCAAAGGACTTGAACAAGTATTTTTCAAGAGAGGAAAATCAAATGGCCAACAGATACTTGAAAAAATGCTCAGAATCACTAGTCATCAGGGAAATGCAAACCACAGTGAGATTTCACCTCACCCCAGTTAGAATGGCTCTTGTACAGAAATCAAAAACAGGCCAGCACCGTGGCTCACTAGGCTAATCCTCTGCCTTGCGGCACTGGCACACCAGGTTCTAGTCCCAGTTGGGGCGCCAGATTCTGTCCCAGTTGCCCCTCTTCCAGGCCAGCTCTCTGCTGTGGCCCAGGAGTGCAGTGGAGGATGGCCCAAGTGCTTGGGCCCTGCACCCCATGGGAGACCAGGAGAAGCATCTGGCTCCTGGCTTCAGATCAGTGTGATGCGCCGGCCACAGCGCTCCGGCTGTGGCAGCCACTGGAGGGTGAACCAACGGCAAAGGAAGACCTTTCTCTGTCTCTCTCTCTTACTGTCCACTCTGCCTGTCAAAAAAAAAAAAAAGAAATAAAAAACCATAAATGGTACCCTAATCCACTGTTGGTGGGAAGTGGGAATGCAAACTAGTACAGCCATTGTGGAACACAGTGTGGTGATACCTCAGAAATCTGAAAATAGATCTACTATATGACCTAGCAATCCCACTCCAGGGAATTTACCCATGGGAAATGAAATCAGCAGATGAAAGAGTTTTCTGTGCCCTGATGTTCATTGCAGCTCAATCCACAATAGCTAAGATATGGAATCAATCCAGATATCCATCAACTGATGACTGGGTATAGAAATTATGGTACATGCACACTATGGAATACTACTCAGTGATTAAAAAAATGAAATCCTGTCTTTTACAACAAAATGGATGTAACTGGAAACAATTATATTAGTGAAATAAGACAGTCCCTAAAAGACAGATACCATATGTTTTCCCTGATATGTGATAACTAATAGAGTACCTAAAACGTAATGCATTTGAATGAAATTGACATTTTGCGATTCAATGACTGTTTACAGCACTTGTCTCTACTGTTGAGGAACAGTACTGTTTTTTGAACTTTTTACTTAGTGTAGGGTTAAACTTATGGGTATAAATAGACCGAAAATATATCTCTGTAAAAATTAAGAGTGGAAATAGAGAGGGATGAGGAAGAAGGCTGGGAGCTTGGGCAGGAGGGAAGGTAGGGTGAGAAGTATCAGTATGCTCCTAAATCTCTATAAATGAAATACATGAAATTTGTATACCTTAAATAAAATTTTAAAAAAGAATGCAGGATCCACTGGAAACACTGTGACCACCTACTAACTTAAGGCAACACCACAAACTTACTGGGTCCTTAGTATCCCGCTTGGGGAAACACATTCCACAAAATTCCACAAATTTTAGAAGACATGTTCTCTCTTATGGAAGACTATCTTATCAGGTTGATTGGAGGGGGAAAATGGTGCTGCTATTGATAAGCTACCACAGAAAACATTCTAAGATTAGTATCAATTCATAACCAGGGTAAAAGTGCTATACAAATCCCATACATATGAGATGTAACGTTTTTACCATGAAGTTGACCCTGGCAAAGCTATAATAGAATACAAAAGCCCAGAAGGAGCCCTTGAAGGTGTGCAACCATATTATCTTATGCCTGAGAGACTCAGAGTCACTGATAATATCCCCTCATGGGGATATTATAGAAGCCATTCTTCTCATTCCTAGTCCAGGGATTGTGGCTTTAATGAACATAAAAATGCAAGAACATTTCACTTCATGTCTGACCAATAGTAACTGTTCAATAAATTATAGTGATTGAGGGAAGTAATGGCAGTAATAGTTTTAATAACCATAATGGTAATAATAATATCTACAAGGTTTTATTTGGTGTTATGATCACTGCTTTAAAGTATTTAGCAAATAAAATGAATTTTTTTGTTGTCGGCATCTCACTGATTTGAAACACAGGAAGCTTAAAATCAAAATACTAAAAATAGAGTTAAAAAAACCTTTTATTTAGAGTTGCAATGAAAACTTGGAACAGGCTTTTACTATTTAATGGCTTATCAGATGAACATTTACTTAATTAATTATAAAATGCAGACAATTTGATCTGCCTTTAGAAAATTCTAGAGTATCATTTTCCTAGTGAAAATATTAAATATGGGTTTATATTTAAAGAGTTTGAAATACTTTCACTTGCCATCTAGATTAATTCTTATATACTCATGGAGTAAGAAAATACAATAATAACTGCCCCTTATTTACGGTTAAAAACACATAAACTTAGAGTATGAAAGGGATCTAGCTAATGTGACCCTTGCTGATTAAGTGAAAGGGCTAGTATTTCATCACAGGTTTTCTACTTTTGAGTCCTTCATCAGGTTACATACTTGAGCTGTGTCACTGTAGCCTTTTCAATAGTTGACTTTACAAAGTTACAGTGTAATGCTATGTCTGAATTTCGTTGAACAAAATGTGAAACACCTCTGCATGAAAACTTGCTTTTTGAAAACATTATATCATCATGTTGGTCTGTGTTTCTTATTTAAAGGCATTTAAGTCAAATTATTTCCAGAGTTCTAAAGCAAGAAAATTTCTATATTACCCAAGAAGCTGCAAACTTTATTTTCTTAGAGCAGAAGAGTTATGTAACTCCTGAATATCTGTTTTTGCTTTGGCTTCTAGGAAACTCAGAGCACAGTTTTGTACTGGATTATTCCAGTTTTCTCAGTCCAAGTTTCAATGGCATACTTTCGCTCCCTACCTTCTGTCCAGACCCTCATTAATGTTAACGTGTGACTTTTTCTTTTTCAATATCCATCAGTGATTCAACCTTAATGTACTGTGGTTTTGGTAGACATCTATAGGGTTCAAATGCCCAGAGAATATTTCCCCCTTTGTGATAATTGAACTAAATATTTCTTGATTACTTCCCTTTTCCCATTTGCAGTACATGTGGTTCAAGTTGTATTGATTCTTGATTTTAAGAGCCAAGGGTAGAAACAAGACTAGTTGATGTGTTCTATTGCCTTGGCCACAGTAATTGGATCAAGAATGAGCCTATGAAATGACACATGTCAGTTCTTCTTTTAAAACTTTTCTCTATTTTTATTTTAAAGGGAGATAGAGATATAGATAAAGAGAAGTATCTTTAGTTTACTTCCCAAATACCTACAACAGTCAGGGTTAGGCCAGACAGAAAAGCCAAGAGTCCAGAACTTAATCTAGGTCTTCCATGTGGTGGCAGGGACTCAATTCTGGAGCCATCATCTGCTGTCTCCCAAGATACACATTATCAGGAGGCTGAAACTGGTCAGACACTCACATACGGGATGCAAATGTCCCAAGGAACATCTAACCACTGCACCAAACACGTGCCCCACAAGTCAATTCTATTAGGGCACATTCAACTGCTTTTGTTAACATGACAAAGGGGGTTGTTAATTTTCTCCTAGAATAGCCAAGAAAATGAGATAAAAAACTAGAGTGTCTGGCTGAAACCTTGCCCCATAAGAGACGGTGCTTGAGGTTGGAGCCAACCAAAAGAAAGTATATCTGAAATGAGAGATGAAGATAGGGAAGATAGGGAGACCAAGCCATGTTGATCTCAATGGATAACTGGGTCCAGTTGTGTTTGGATAAGTTCTACCTTTGTACTTCAACTATATGGGCAATTAATTTCATTTTTGTGCTCTTGTCTCTGTGGTTTGGGCTTTTCTAGTCTCAGCAATCCAATGTGGGTTGACTAATACTGGGATTTTTCTTTAACCACCATAAATCCTATTTTAAAGCAAACAGGACAGGAAATAACATAAAGGCACACCATGTGCAGGACTTTATCCTTAATTCACAACAATGCAAGTTTTTGATCATCTGGTGGTAATGTTGGTCACTGACCCTTTCTTAAGGAATGAATCATAACAGCATTACAATCGGTCATTTCTTTTTCTTGCTTTTGCAAATTTAAAATATGTTCGTTTTCTTCCACTTTGGTGATAAATCTGAAGCCATTATAAATAGAATAGTGTTATATTACAAATGATTCCATGAACATTTTCCCCTTTTGAAACAATGACATCTCAGCTCTGACAGAATCAAGATATTCAAGTTAACTTCAAAAGGCTCTTTAGGACCAATTATATTAGTGTTTGACCTTCTTGGTGATTTAGTTGAATTTAAATATCTATGTTTTTTTATTAATAGAACCAAATGCATGAACCATTCCTTTCTGTTTATGAACTTTGCTATTATAATTTCTATTGTTTGAATTTAATACTTCAAAATCAGGCAGATCACCCATGGTCTACTTGTCAAAGGTTGAAAGTGTGACTTAAAATCTTGGTTATGTGTCTATGGGATTCATGTTTTCACTTTTTTAATAGCTCCTGTTATGGAGCTATTCATATGTTGAAGTTCTAATCTCTCTGCTGGTATTTGGAGATGAGGCTTTTGGGTGATAATCAGGGTTAGATTAAGTCTTGATGGTGGGCACTCATGATGGGACTAGTGGCCTTTAAGAAAAGGGAGAGAGAGAGATGAAAGAGAGAAAGAGAGACCCACCACTATGTGATGACATAGCCAGAAGGCAGCTGTCTGCAAGCCAAGAAGAGGGTCCTCTCCAGGAACAAAATGGCCAAAATGACCAGCACTTTGATCTTGGACTTCTCAGCTTCCAGAACTATGAGAAATAAATTTCTGTTGCTTAAGTCAACCCAATCTATGGTACTTTGTTATTGCAGCCCAAATTTACTAAGATACCTCCTGTAGATGTTTCCAGTCTGTCTATCTTCAAATAAATGATAGACGCTTTCCTTTTATATGCTAATTATAGCAGTTCAGGAAAGAATTCCATTAAAATCAAGAATAAGTAACAAAGCTTGTGAAGTTCTATTTTATCTTCATGATGGAATGAAGATTTCCTATCAAAAGGCAAGTCTTGCCTTTCAAAAGTTTGAACAGGAGAGTTCTTTTTTTAATACAAAGCTTTTATTTAATAAATATAAATTTCATAAGCACAACTTTTGGATTATAGCAGTTCTTCCCCCCATACCCTCTCTCCCACTCCCAAATCATCCCACCTCCTACTCCCTCTCCCATTCCATTCTTCATTAAGATTTTTAATTAACTTTATATACAGAAGATAAACTCTATACTAAGTAAAGATTTCCACAGTTTGCACCCACAGAGACACGCAAGACTAGTTTTACCATTCATTCTCATAGTACAACACATTAAGGACAGAGATTCTACAAGGGGAGTAAGTGCACAGTGACTCCTGTTGTTGATTTAATAATTGACACTCTTATTTATGGAGTTAGTAACCACCTGGGGCTCTTGTCATGAGCTGCCAAGGCTATGGAAGCCTCTTGAGTTCACCAACTCTGATTTTATTTAGACAAGGCCATGGTCAAAGTGGAAGTTTTCTCCTCCCTTCAGAGAAAGGTACCTTCTTCTTTGATGGCTCCTTCTTTCTTCTGGGATCTCACTCACAGAGATCTTTCATTTAGGTCATTTTTTGCCACAGAGCCTTGGCTTTCCATGCCTGAAATGCTCTCATGGGCTTTTTTAAAGCCAGATCCTAATGCCTTAAGGGATTCTGAGGCCAGAGTGCTGTTTGGGGCAATTGTCAATAGGAGAGTTCTTTAAAAAGAATTTCATCTGGTTAAATATAAGAGTCAGGAGATGCAGAATTGTAAGAAAAGCTTTTGAACTTTATCTCATACATTTTTACTTAAAGGTAAATTAAAGGTGAATTGAATAATTTTAATTAATGCATAACTGAAATTTATTTATTTTTAATTTTATTTATTGACAGGTAAACAAGCTCACAGTCTGTTAGCATCATTAGTATTATGTATTTAATGTTTTATTTAAAAGATTTAATGTACATATAAAAATTATATAAACTTATGAGATACTGTTGTTACTGGAGACAGCTGGGTCCAAGATCCTTGTCTTGGCATAGAATAGAATCTCAAACATGAGACAGAGAGTGGTAGTAAGCGAGGTAGCCATATTTAATGAAGACACTACACCTGACAGACCAGGAAGGCAGCTCACAGCAAAGAATTGAGAGCCTACAATTTGCAATAGCTAAGATATGGAATCAACTCGGATGTCTATCAACTGATGAATGGATAAAGAATACACACACATAATTGAATAATATTCAGCTATAAAAAGAGTGAAATCCTATATTTTGCAACCAATTGGCCATTGTGCTTTGTAAAATAAGCCAATCCCCAAAGGACAAGTATCATACATTTTCTCTAATATGCAGTAGCTAATACATAGAGTACAAAAAACTGTAATGCATATGAGTAAAATTCATGTATTGAGATTTGATTACTATTCATATCCCTTGTCTATACTTCTGAGGAAGAGAGATCTTTCTCCTGTCTACTTCTTGAATTCTTTATTTAGTGGAGGATTAAGCTTGTGATTATAAGTTAAATTGGAAGTATATTATCACAAAAATTATAAGATAGGAAGGAGGAAAGGGAAGAGAAGGAGGATGGGAAGTATTGGTCTCTTCTTAAAACTGTATATAAGAAATGCATGAAATCTGTTCCAAGGAAGGAAGGAAGGAAGGGAGGGAGAGGGGGTGAGGGAATAAATGAGAGCCCAGTCTGCATTTGTACTGGAGTTTCTTACAGATCTGTACTGGGTCCACCCTTTCTCCTCTCCTACTCCCTCTTCTGGAATATTTCTGAGTGGAAGGGTCTTTGGGCATGGAATTCACGTGAAGTTCCTCCCAGGACTTCACCAGCAGTGTCACTGGACCTAATAGTCCCACTAGTGCAGGGTGGGAAGATTCCCCTAAGCTGCCTTGAGGAAAGAGCTGGGACCCACCTAAAAAGGTTATGCAGCAAGGGGAAGACTTTTGAAGTACAGATGCTGGTTCTGCTTCCAATGCTTTGCTTTCTACATTTCTTCTCTTACTCAATGGCACAAAATTAGCATTTTTGTTCTATACTACCCCTCACACACATAGGCTAATACTTTCTTGCTACCTAACACTACGTTGACCATTTGATACATGTGTACTATGTATAATAAATATTCACGGTAAATATATCTGTGTCTTTAAACATTTAATATCATCAATATTATTTCTATTCTTTCCATTATTTTTTCTGTAGGCAGTGTGTTTTGGTGAAAGAACACTGATGTCAGAGTCCAAAGATCTGATTCAGTCCTATTGCTTAAAAGAATCTGAGCAAATCACTTATTTACCACCCAAACTTACAAATTTTTCTAACAGTAAAATCAAAACATCAAGAAGTGTCAAATTTAGCTCACATGACTTTGTGAGGATACATGAGTAATTCAGGCAACTGTAATTTTATTCAACAAGCATAATCAATAAACTACCAATTAATAAACTACCGAGTTCAATGTACTGTGCACGGCAATGGGAATAAAATGACCAAAAAATACTAAATTTAAAAGATTTTTGAGTAAAATATTGTTTTGGTCAAGAATCTCATACTCTGATGCAGAAAGTAGAAAAATATTGGAGCCTGTGCTGTGGTGTGGTGAGTTACACCATCACCTGCAGCTCCAGGATTCCATTTGGGCACTTGTTGGATTCCCAAATGCTCTGCTTCCAATCCAGCTCCCTACTAATGCACCTGGGAAAGCAGTGGAAGATGGACCAAGTGCTTGGGCCTTGCACCCATGTGGGAGACACGAAGAAGCATTTGGCTCCTGGCTTCAGCCTGGCCCAGCTCTCCATCTGGGGAGTAAACTAGTGAATGGAAGATTTCTCTGTCTGTCTCTGTCTGTCTCTGTCTCTCTCCCTCTCTCTCTTTCTCTCCTTCTCTCTCTGTCTCTCCCTCTCTGTAACTCTGCCTTTCAAATAACATAAAAAGATCTTAAAAAGAAAACCAGAAAGTAGGTAAGTGCACACATAAGTGTGGGTCTCATACCCTCTTGGAGTACTTTCTGTCATACTAGTTTTATCATAGCTTGTAAATCTGTTATGATCTATAGTCTTTTTACTTCTTTTTGTAATATCTCTTTGCCTTACAAGGTTTTGGACTCCATGAGGGCAGTCTGTTATGCTAACTGCTCTATTCACGGTACCCTCAGCATAATTATCTACAAACTGGGAGAAAAAAAAGTTAAGGGAGCTACTTGAGAAATCTAGTGTGATACTATTCCTACAGTCATTCAATGTTAAGTGAAAACAATCCCAAAAGGAGGAGAAATTCCCAACCTTGCATTTTTGCACCGAGAGTTTCCACTTCTTATAATACTTTGCAAATCAGTTAACCACACATAATCCCTATATCAGGACCCAATATTCTCTCTCCTGATTTTACATTAGTAAATAATAAAAATCAGGTATCAGTTTTCATCATTTCAGACTGAATTGCTTCAAACGCACAACAATGAAAAAGACAAAGAAAATTGGTCGGCTTCACTTCCCATGTAGACAAGGATGCTCCATTTAAATAATAGCTTTAAATGTTTCATGGTTAGACTTCCCACACATTTCTGATTTCAAGTTGCAACTGTGCCCTGGTTGTCCTTGCAGTAAATAAATCAACAGGGTGCGTAATCTTGTTCTGTAACCTTCTGCAAATCCCAGCGATGTGCAGAATTCATCAGCTCCAAGGTATGTGAAGCTGGAGTCTGGAGAGAAAATCCGCTAACTCTTGAAGAATTGCCCTTAGCAGGGATTTTTACTGACACCTTCACCTCCATGATGTGGATGTGTGTTTAATTCTCTCACCAAGAAGAGCTTGAGAAAACAAGAATACTGAAGAAATGGCAATTTTTGGCTGGTATCTGCCATCAATTTATTTGGTTTTCTAAATCCTGATTCCCCACTCCCCAGAAAAGATGCATGTGAAACTATAATTGGAAACAGTTACTCTGGTTAGGTTGATGTGTCATTTAAAAAGATAGGCATTTGTAATTTACATTGTGTCCTACAAATTAGAAAATGAAATCAGAAGGGTGTTAATAACATGGAAAATTTTTAGAGTTTCCAACTTATTATTATTTTCTTTCAAGAATAAAGGGAAGGGAGAAGGAGTGTTGGTATAAATTTGTCTGAAAATTAGCTCAGCAGTAAAAGGCTGAGGTTTTCTAGCCATTATGACCCTGTTTGAGAAGATAATATTGCTCTGTCAGATCATAACGTGGGTTAGAGAGCCAAGTGTTAACTTTCCACTTAAAGATCAGGCAGGCAAGAGTCAGTGTGTCTGGTTACACACAGCACAGTCTGCCCTTGGCCTGTGGCATCACACTTGCTCTCTATTGCACAAACAGCTTTCCAAGAGATCTCAGAATGGTGCTGATGCGCAGTCAAGAAATCCTCATCTCATTATTTCTCCCCAAGCAGCAGATGCCTCAATGATACTAGGGAAATAAGAATATTATTGAATTTTCCTAATGGCATCAACTTACTACCCCCAAGTCTGATATTTTTCAAATCTCATTAAAGGCAGGAATCTGCAGCCTTTTAAGAAACCCTCTCCATTTCTCCAAAAACACAAAGGAAAAGATGTTGCTATTGTGTGCACCAAAGAGTGTGTCTCCAAAAGGTTGAATGATGACTTATTATTGAAGAATGACCTAATTCCATCATATTATAACTTTCCTTTAGAGCAATTTACACACACATACACACACACAGAGAGAGAGAGAGAGAGAGAGAGAATGAGTAAATCTCTCAACTGCTAAGTTTGTCAGGGTAATTTGATCTTTTCCTCTGGGGCACACATGGAATAGTATTTACAGAGACTAATGTTACCAAGATGGTGAAAATCAGCCCTTGATATATAGGCTTTTCAATGCTGATGAAGTAAAGGTAAATAGGCAACACTAACCTTTGTTACTTAGGTAGGTAGGAAATATATACTATAGCTCCTGCCTCCTTCTCTGCAATCCTTTTTCTCAGCACATACTCTGTGCCACAGAAAGGATATTCTAAATTTATAATCAAATTACAGGCATCTGGAGAGTCCAGCCACTGAAGTAAATTGTTTTCCATAAGTCATGTTTGTGATTTGCAAATGCTGGGAAAGCAAATGCTAAAACTGTAATTTTTAAATGATAGATTACCAGAGGAGGCATTTCGTTTAGGAATAATGTATGCAACCCCAAACCCTGGCACGTTTGATTTGAGTAATTTTTTTTTTGCAAAGATCCATTTTCTTTTTTACTCAAACATTAATTCATGTAATTAGAATTAGGATATTAAAATCTAATATGAAAGAGTTTTGAAAATCCTTACAAGCTGATGTTACCCTTTCGTTCACTTAAAAAAAAAATAGAATAGTCTCAGAAATGTTGGTATGATTTCAATTCACCATATGTCCTCCTAATGATTATTTGGAAACAACAAGGAACAGACCTCCCACAGACAACCCTCTGTGTCACTAGATGTCTTTAAAGCTTGGACTCAGAATACAATTTGTTTTGAGCTTGAGAATGTGCAAGAACCAGGCTCCAAGCAGACTTGTAAATGAATTTGACTGGTTTGTTAAATGGTTACCCAGAAAGACCTTTATTTAAATATATACAATGAATTGTAGCCTTTGCCCCCATTTTATGCAAAGGCATTCTACATGCAATATTAAAAAATGTGTCAAAAAGAGGTAATAATGGCAAGTAAGAGTAAGGGACTCTATCATGTAGAATTTTTTCAGTTTTAAGCCAAGACACTCTGGAAAAAAAAATGACCTAAATGAAAGATCTCTGCGAGTGAGATCCCAGTGGAAAGAACAGGTCTTCAAAGAAGGAGGTACCTTTCTCTGAAGGGAGGAGAGAACCTCCACTTTGACTATGACCTTGTCTAAATAAGATAAGAGTCAGTGAAGTCAAAAGGCTTCCATAGCCTTGGAAACTCATGACTGGAGCATAGGGAGATTACTGATGCCATAAGCAGGAGTGTCAATTTGTAAAGTCAACAACAGGAGTCACTGTGCACTTACTCCTCACGTAGGATCTCTGTCCTTAGTGTGCTGTACATTGAGATTTAATGCTATAATGAGTACTCAAACAGTATTTTTCACTTTGTGTTTCTATGCGGGTGCAAACTGTTGAAATCTTTACTTAATGTATACTAAACTGATCTTCTGTATATAAAGAAAATTGAAAATGAATCTTGATAAGAATGGAATGGGAGAGGGAGTGGGAAAGGGGAGGGTTGTGGGTGGGAGGGAAGTCATTGAGGGGGGGAAGCCAATTTAATCCATAAGCTGTAATTTGGAAATCTATATTCATTAAATAAAAGTTAAAAAAAAGAATTTTTTTCAGTTTTAATGAATCCTGACTCTGGAGAGAAAAGATTAGGGGTACATTTAGCAAATTACTCTTCAAGTTTCAACATCTTGATCTCTAATATTAGGCAATGGTATGGTAAGGCAATAATTCTTGATCTCGGTTCTTAGAAAAATTAAAATAGATAATATGTGATAAAAGATTTATGAAGCAAAAAAATCACTGCATAAATGAGTATATTATGATGATTTCAATGACAAAACAGAAAGTACCTGGAACATTAATATATACAATAATATAGCTATTTTGTTTTTACAGATAGCTTCAGTGATGAGCCCAGAACTGGCTCACACTGGCTTGTGGGAGGTGATAAATTTTCAGGAATTATGTGAGCTGGTCGACAACACATTGGTAGTTTGTAATTGACCATGGAGTGTGAAGGGAGTCATGTACATGATGGAAACTGGCAAACATTACAATTCAGATTCGCTCCCCTTCCCTTCTTTCCCCTGAAGAACCAGTTGGCTAGCACAACAATGGATACCTCATCCTGTATGCTAGGATATTACTAGAGTAATCTGTTGCTATGTAAAATGATCAGCTTAACACAATGGCGATCATTTATTATATCTCACATTCTGGGCAATGACTAGTCTTAGTTTGGTGGTTCCTCTGCTCTATGTAATATTAGCTAAGGCTGCAGCCATCCAAACACTTGACTGAATGCAACATGCAAAGTGGCTGTGTGTGTGTGTTTGTATGTATATATTCATGTTAATGTGGAAGCTAAAGATCTCTTAAGGTTCACTCTTAGAAGTTAAACAGCATTGCTCCCAATCAGAGGCAGGCATTTGGGGTAGCAGTTAAGAAACCACTTGGAACACCAGTGGAGTGCCTGTGCTTGAGTTCCTGGTTCTGCTTTCCATGCTAACTTCCTGCTAATGCACACCCCGGGAAGCAGCCAGTGACAGATCAAATAGTTGGGTACCTAACACTCATGTGGGAGACCTGGCATGAATTCCAAAATTCTGGCTTTCGCCTGGTCCAGCCCTGATTGCTGCAGGCATTTGGGGAATGAGCCAGCGGATGGAAATCTCACTATCTCTTTTTCTCTCTCTATCTCTTTGAATTTCAAATAAAATAAAAATAAAAACTTTAAAAAAATAATAGTCCAATCATATCAAGGGTTATAGATTTGTTTCTTTTCCCTGGGTGTTCTCCCTCACAGTGTGTAACGCTACATTGCTCGGATCTAAGCACCAAATCCTCACATAGCAAAGTCTAAAGGTAAGGAGTGAAGGAGTAGAGCCCATATTTCCCTCAAATCTCTCTCCCTCTCTTTCTTTCTCTCTCCCCCCTTACCCTCCTTGGAAAGGATAAATCTTCCCTAGATACCACATATCAAATTTCTTCTTACAACTCATTGTCTAAAACTGGGTCTCATGCCCATTTCCAAGCATTTAGCAATAAATGGGGATGGAATAACATGGTCCCATGTAGCCATCCCCTCAAAAGTCTATGAAAGGTCAGTCTTCATTGTGATATTTGAATAAAAGTAGAGAAAGTAGAGTTGTACTGGAAGGTAGAACAGGGCTGTTTCTATTAGGGCAATCAACTCAGTCTGCCAGTTTCTTCAAATGTTGGCATAGTTCTTTGAGATTAATCCATCTAATAGCAGTTTTTTCTGAAGCTAAAAGTACAAGAACATAGCACAGAACATGGTGTAGAATTCTAGAGTTCTAGAGAATTCAGATGCAGTTCAGGGCAGTCTCAGCAGAGAATCAAACAACAGAAGAAAGTAATAGAGACTCATTCAGAAATGTTTATGGATCACTCACTATACTAGTTCCCCTTCCCTCATCTAGCACCCTGTTAGCTCCATTTTAGAAATGAGGCCGAGAGTGAGAGCTATTAGCCAGTAGAGCTAAGAATTGAAGCTCTTTTTAAAAAGATTCTAAACCATGGCTCAATACTACGTTTGTGAAGTGCAATTTCAGGTTTCACTTTATGGTAAATGCTGCCCTTCCTTCGTTTACCTCTCCAACATTGTCACCTTCTCAATCATCCCCACACCACTGTGGGAAAGAAGGCAGTGAGTGCTGAGAGCAAGAAGCCTCCAAACTGTCTGACACATCCCAATGCACCCTTCTCGACATTCTATTCCGAGGGAGTAATGAGAAAAGCAAAAAATAGTCATCCAAACAATAGTGACAACACATTGCGATCTTTTATTTAATGCCACTGACCTCATCAATTTGACCAATTTGGGGTGGACTGATGGTTAGATGCATCAATATCAAGGCTGAATGCCCTGAATACTCAGATTAAAACTCAAATTGGTTTTGAGATTCAGAATTATTTCGATATTGGATATTTTCACGGTTAATGGTACTGAAAGACCTCCCTGCATAAATGCTTTGACCTCAGAAATTTGGTGAGATGGAGAAGGAGATTACCTGTGTGTCCCTGTTCTCTCTGTCTGGTGGAGAAAGTGGATGATTGACCTCTGCTACAGAGGACATTTCAGCAAGAAAACAGTCACGGAGTCTTCATGCAGTTTTCCTGCTTAGGCAGCCACATTCACCATAATGATTATGTTTTCCTCTGAATCTTTAGGCAAGGACACCTAATATAGGCTTCTCTCTGAGAGGCATGTTCAAGAGGCGCTCATTCTAGGGGGTTTCATGTGGGGTGAAAGTAGCAAGGGGTCAGCGCTGGCAGGATATTTTCAGCCCTTCAAGCAGGCTGTTTATGGTCCTGAAACACATTGCCCTCTGTTATACAGCAATGAAACAAACCTGTATCCCTCCTCATAACACTTACTAACACATAATGCTTTCTTTTTGACATATAAGCTATTCTGTAGGATGGCAAACCTCCAGAAGCCATTGCAAAATTCAGGGCATTGCTCAAATCTTCCAATCCCAAAATGGCTTAATATTCATTTTAGTTAAGCACTGTATAAACAGCTACAAAGTTATCTAAGTTTTTCAGCTTTTGTCCCCCCAAAACAATGCCATTTAGACTGTGATTCTACATTACAACTGCATACGTGGTATCGTATTTCTCTCTGTCTCTCTCTCTCTCTTTTGCTCTTTCTCTCTCTGAGCAATGCCTTGTTTTCAGTAAAAGAGATTGGGAACTTGTTCATAATGGATCAGGAAACAAAGGAGCAGCTACAAGCAGAACTACCCAATGATGGCTTTATCCTGGCTTCTCTTGGCTCAAAACATCCCCACAAGTGGCAAGCATTTCTCCAGGGAGACCAACAGCTTGAAAAAATAGTGCTTTTAGAAGCCTTTGGTTGTGACCATGAATTGAGATGATTACTCAGGTTATTGTTTAGCCAGATTCTTTGTTCCATTAGTAAAATAGCAGCAGTGAGATATGGAAGAAAAACACATTTTAAGAAAAGTAACTCAACTCAAAACACATTGCCCTGGCTACAGTGGTCCTTAGATTCCAATAAATTAGGGCAATGGTCCCCAGTGCCCCCGTGTGGGGTGTGTGTGGCCCAGGCACTGTGGGGGAGGGGAGCACACTGCAGCTGGGCATCTGGAGGGGAAAACCCATCCAGCTGTTGCTGAGCAAGAATAGGCTCTAATTCATAAACAATGTAGGCAGCCAGTTATGCATGCCCATGCTGATTATCAGACACCCATGTGCAGAGGGAACACATAGTTACTTTCAACTTCAGCTTTTTCTAAGGAGAGTAGAATGAAAGGCCCCTTTGTCCTTTAGTGTACCTTGAGGGTGGGTCTGGAACTACGTCTGCAGGTACTGCCTTAAGGGAGACCCTGGCTTCCTCTGAAAGCCCCTCATTGACCACTTTGGACTAGAAATACATTGAAGCATGTGATCATAAAGTAGACAGCTGGTTGCTAGCTCAGTTCCATAGGGAGCATAAACTCTCTATTAATTTCTCTTGGGATTCCATGCACAATAGTGTCAGAAAAATGAATCAAGTTATTTCATCACCTACTCTTTCTATTCCATCTCCTTTGACCATCATGATTAGAAGAAAATAATTTCCTGCTTTGGTGAGGAAGGTTTTCAGTTTCCAAAACAGACCAGACTTTCCTTTCTGCTCTATCTTTTTAACTCTTTTTCTTTTGGACTTACAAATAAATTCTGGAATGATAAGGGTGTAAGTTCAGTTTCTTTCCAGGTTAAACCCTGCCTGCTATCTTATATACCAAGTTGTAAGATTTTTTAAAAAGATTTATTTATTTATCTGCAAGGCGGAGCATCAGAGAGAGGGAGGAAAAGAATGAGAGATCTTCCATTCGCTGTTTCACTCCCCAAATGGTCGCCAACAGCCAGGCTGCACTACGTTGAAGCCAGGAGTCAGAACTCCAATCTGGGTCACCACATGGATGGCAGAGGCAGTTTCACAGGAAACTGGATCAGAAGCAGAAGCAGCCAGGATTAGAATGGACACTCCAATTGTGGATGCCAGCATCATAAGCAACAACTTAATTCACTGTGCCACAATGCTGACCCTTAAGAGCTATCTAAAGAAACCAGAAACTTTCACAGTGCACCAATCTCTCACACCTATAAGTTGTGAATATGTATGATGAATCTATTTGGGTGTATTTATTAGCATTTCCCCTACCCCCACTCCCCTTTCCAGAATCTTCTCTCTGTCTTTGTTATTTCCATACATAGGGTATAGTAGAGAAAAACAAACATGTTACCCTATAACTCTGATCCTGGGTAGGGGTGATTGGTCCAGGGTTGGCTAATGAGGTAGGATTTTTTTTTTCCTTGGGGCAAAGAAAATAGGCCAATCTTACTATGCAGAGTCATAAAGTTGCAAAAAATGTTAACTGTAATGCTTCCCACATGTGGCATTAGCTGGTTTGCACAGACAGAAAAGTGAACCCTGAGACTCATGTTGTCTTGGGTGCATTTTTCCCCCTGAGATCAGGTCCTGTGCGCCTCTCTGGTTTTACAGAGCACCTTAGCATCCTCACTCATAATCAATTATCCTCTAGGAACTGGGTCTCTCACTTGCAGGGAAGAGAGTCCCCGGGAATACAGCAGCTATTTTTCACAAGAAAGTCAAAACTGTGCTACTGGTACGGATCTGTGTTTTTCACTGTGAACAGAAGGTAATGCCCCAGCTTAGTAAAAAGATGACCTGATTTAACCTCCAAGGCAGTTGTTTGAAATTCCTGTTTTGCCATTTACTAACTCCATGCCCTTAGGAAAATCAGTCTCTTTGGTAATACTATCTCCCAGCAAACACGCATACATAGAGAGAGGGAGGGAGGGAGGGAGGGAGGGAGAGAGAGAGAGAGAGACAATCTTCTCTCTGCTGGTTTACTCCTAGAACTCCCACAACATCCATGGCTGGGCCAGGATGGAGCCAGGAGCTGAGAACTCAATCTGAGTTTCTTACGTGGGTGGCAGGGCCCCAAGCATTTGAGCCATCTTCTGCTACCTTCTGAGGCGCATTAGTGGGAAGCTGGATTGAAAGCAGAGTAACCAGGACTCTAACCAGCTCAAGCAGCAGCCTAACCTGCTGTGCTATAATGCCAGGCTCCCTGAAAGTATTGCTTGACTTAGGAATAGGACACTGGGTAAATGTGTGCATTTGACACAGTGGTTATGATGCCACTTGGGATGTTGATGTCCCATGACAGAATAACTGGGTTTGAGTCCTGGCTCCAATTCCAGGTTCTTGATAAGGGAGTACCCTGGGAGATGGCAGTGCTGTCTCAAATAGGTGGGCCCCTGACAGCCACACAAGCAATCAGAATTGGGTTCCTGGTTCCTGGCCTCAGCCTGGCCCAGACCCAGCTTTTGCAGGCATTTGGAGAGGGATGCAGATGTAAGATCTCAGACAGTCTGTCTCTTTCAAACTTTCAAAAAGAAAAAAGAAAAAAAAGGAGGGAATGGGGGAAGAAAAGAAAGAAATAGCATATATGTAAAGTGGCAAGCATGAACGATATCCAGCGCATAATAACTATACTCTAAAAACAGTCATTGTATGTCTTTAAAAACGAATGCTCAAAAAAGCGAAATTACAAATCAGAGTCAGAGTTTACTTGGCTCATGTTTTTCCTTTTTTACTCCTCTCCATCATCCCTCCTTTCGTCCTTCTGTTTCTTTTCTTTCATTTTCTTTCTCCTTTTTCGGTTTATTTCTCATTTAGAGAGCAGAGGGATAAAATGAGGAAGGAAGAAAAGAATGAGCCTGGAGCCATGCACTCTATGCTGTAGAAAGTCAACAGTAGAAGAGTAAAATGCTTCAAGAGCATATTTTAAAACTATCATGATGTCCTTAATTTCAGAGTTTCTATTGATTTCTATGATTTAGGAAAATTATTCTTCAGTCAGTCTACTGTAAAGAAAAGATTTCTTGTTGCAGAAAGTGATGGTAAGATGTTACCTATCATAGTCTCATTTTTAGTATTTAAAGGAGGTGCTAAATTCCATGTTTTGAGACCATCGTTTCTGTTTTAGTATAGTGTATCTTAAATTCCTATCTGGGCTGATCCTAGGAAGTGTATCCACTAATCTCTGTCATCTAATAGGACACACAGACAAAAGACCTGCATTGTCAGCACAGACTGGGAAAGGACCCGATGAGGCATGAAATTCAGGGCCTTTAAAGGCTGGAGATAATGGATTAATAAAAAAAGAGAGAATAAATAGAGGACAATTTAAAATTTCACCCTGCCTTATTGTATTTCTCATTCAAAAGAGGATGACAGTACACTTGATCATTTTAATCGAGTTGGAAATAGATCTCTTTTGAGGACGTCTGAATGATTCGTTACAAGTTTTATTTGAGCCCTGAATCTGGGGCATTTACCCTTAAACAATTCTCTTGTGGGAACTGGACTCTCAGAATTTTGTAGAAGACTCAATTTTCTTTCATGTTTGGGCTCCTATGACACAAATTCATTGGGTGGCCCTATTTAGGTTTTCCAATAATTATCTTCCTAACTAAACTCTAGTCAAGTGATTGCATTCTGAGTGGGATGAAATATTATTTATTAATATTAGTATTATTTATGCTATCAGAAAAAGTGCATTAATAAATATTTGTGAGTTTGGATGCCCAGAGTTTTGTCTTTCTCCTGGAAACTATCAGCTTTGTAATCCCATTCATGTATAGCTATATGAAGGAATACAAAGTTTTTACATGAACATGGCCTGCTCCTGTCAGAGCTGATTGCTCTAAGCATGAGCATTTGACCAAAAATGGATCAGTGTTTTCTGTTCCCAGAATTTAGACTGGAATGAGAGCAGAGAAGACAGACTGTCATTGCCAATGGGATCATCCAGATGTGAACCTTGGAGGCTGTGAGTGGCTTTGGCCCTCATGCTGTAGACCGTGACATTATACAAAGAGAAGAGAGAAAATAATAGAAAGAAAGAGAAGGCAATGTACATATAACTAATTCAAAATTTTTCCTAAACCTTAAACGAATCCCTAGTCTCTGCCAAGTTCGACTGGTCAGCCCTTATTTGATTATTTCAAATACTATGCACCAATATCCTTCCCCTTTTCTCTAGTGCAAACTGTATTTCTATCATTGGTAGTTAGATAACAATTATAATTAAATATACACATATCTAATATTAATTAAAGTCTCCCTTCCCCTTAGACCACTGCCAATTAATTTTTAGAGTTGTCAAAACAAATTACTAAACTTGGTGACATAGAAGCAGTTTATTCTCTCAGCCTTCTGGAGGCTGGAATTAAAAAGAATTGAGGCTTTGGCAGAGCCATACTCACTCCCAAGGCTCTAGGAAGGAAGCAGCTTTCCTTCCCAATTCCTGCTTCTGGAGGCTGGAGGGTTTCCTTGGCGGTGGCAGCACAAGCCCAGTTGGTGCTTCTATCCCCTTTTCCCTGGATCCCTGTACCTCCCAACTCTCTTCCGCCTCTCTCTTACAGACACCAGTCATTATGTCAGACGGACCCTAAGTCCAGGATTGTCTCACTTGAAATTCTCATCTATGTCTGCAAAAACTGTATTTTCCATGTGCGTTCACATTTGTAGGTCAGTTCCTGGTAGAAGTGCTATTTATTCATTTAAATTTGACAGGGAGAGGGGGAGAGAGAAAGAGGGAAGGAGAGAAACGGAAGAAGATAGATAGTTCTTATCAACTGATTCACTTCCCCCAGATGTCCACATTGGCTAGGACTAGATCAAGCCAAAGCTGAAAGGAACAGTTTAACAAGTTTCCAAGGTGATTTACATTGAGATGCTCCCGTAAGTATCCACTTTTCAGATTTGTGGATGGCTGATTGGAAGAAAATACTAAATTTGAAGGGGGGAGGGGGGGTTAGCCTTCCTCTACTTATATGACCTTGGGTAAGTTAATCAGCCTCTTTTTTTTTAAGATTTATTTATTTATTTGCAAGTGAGAATTATGGAGAGAGGGAAAAACAGACAAGAGAGAGATTTTTCATCCAATGGTTCACTTCCCAGATGGCTGCGCTAGCCATGACTGAGACAGGCTGAAGCCAGGAGCCAGGAGCTTCATCCAGGTATCCCACGTGGGTGACACAGGCCCAAGCACTTGGACCATCTTCCGCTGCTTTTTCAGGCTATTAGCAGGGAGATGGATCAGAAGTGAAGCAGCTGGAACATGAACCTATGCCCATATGGGATACAGAGAAGGCAGGAGACAGCTTTGCCTACTACACAGCAACACTGGTCCCTAAACAACCTCTTTAGACATCATATTCTTCATTCAAACAGTGGTCCTCAAACTTTAGTGTACTTTAGAATAACCTTGACCAATGCTAACTAACATGATCTCAGAGAATCCATCAGTCCATAACAATATAAATAACAAATTAATAAGTAAATGAGGGAGAAAGGACAGCTTGTTCTTATAGTAAAAGGCAAACCATTACATAGAGAAAGTGCTGTAGGGTTAGTAAATCATAAAACTTAGCGGTAACAATTTGATAGAGGATAGTATATGTACTTTTATTGATTTTTTTAAAAAATTTATTCATTTATTTATCTTCAGAAGCAGAGAGAACAAGATACAAGAAAGAGACAGCAAAAGGGTTCCCATCCATTGATTCTCTCCCTAAAGGCCCACAATAGCCAAATCTGTTAAGCTCTGTTAAACCTGGAACTTAGCCCAACTACTTGAACCATGACCTGCTACCTCCCAGGGTGCATCTTAGCAGGAATCTGGAATTGGTGGTGGTGTTACGGCTCAAACTCAGGGATTCCAACATTGAAGTAGGCATCCAAGAGGTGTCTTAACTGCTGTGCCAAATATCTGCCCCAGAGAATAAGAACAGTATATTTATAGAGTTTCATTCAATGTACCTCCTCAAAAACCAGAGACTGAGTGACATCATGAACCTTCTGATACGCTACAACAAGAACACAATGTCACTTTAGTGACTTTCTGGCCAAATACATATACCTAAGTATGAAGAAATATCAGACAAACCCAAATTGAAGGACATCCTACAAAATAACTGACATGCACTCTTCAAAAATATCAAGATCAAGAAACACACACAAAGTAGGGAAAAGGTTCAGCTAAGAATACTAAGGAGGAATGTCAACTAAATATAATGTATGAACTTGGATAGGATAATTGATGGAATTTGAAAGTAGACTATGGATTAGATACCAGTAGTTTATTAATATTACATATCTTGATTTTATAAAAGATTTATGTATTTGTTTGAAAAGTAGAGTGAGAGAGTGGAAGAGAGAGGTCAGAGAGTTCTTACATACACTGTTTCACTCCCTAAAAGGTTGCAATGGCTGCAGCTGGTTCCAAAGCCAGGAGTCTGGAACTCCAATCAGGTCTCCCATGTCAGTGGTACTATGGGCCCATGTCCTTGAGCCATTGTCTGCTGCTTTCACAGGCACATTAACAGGGAGCTGGATCAGAAGTGGAGCAGCTGGGGCTCAAAACAGATTCTGATATCCGATACCAGTGTCATAAGCAGCAGTTTAACTCTTTGTGTCACAATGCAAGTCCCTATATCCTGATTTTGATAATTACACTGTAGTTACATAATCATCATATTTTTGGGAAATCATACTGAAGTGTTTGGCAGTTCAGAGGCATGATTTCTACCATTTACTTTCAAATGATTTACGGAAAGAAAAAAAAATATCTATCATTTGTCTATCTACCTATCTGCCTAATTATTTTGTCTATCTAGAGAGAAAGACAATAATGAAGCAAATGTAAAAAATGTAAAAATTGGGTAATATGAATAGAGGGCAGATCTTTATACTCTTCTTGCATTTTTTCTCTAAGTTTGCATAAAGTCAAAAGTTGAAAATGGATAATCATACTCCCATCCCTCTCCTATCTTTTGGAGATGAATACTGAATATTTCTGCATTGCAAAGAATAAAATAAGATGACATACAGTAAGAGTAATCAATAGGATTTAGTAGAAAGGACTTTTATCTGGTTAAATATTTTTATTTGCTTAAATTTTAACTTTTCTGGGAGGCAATCTGCACACTCATTATGGAAGCTGAGTTCATGCATCTGAAAGGAGGGTGAGCAAAGGCAATAAAGACAGCTTTGAGGGAAGCCTTTTGTAAATGTAGGGGTCTCACACGTTAATGTGCAGAAAAATCACCCAGGAATCTTGTTAAAATTAGATTTTCATTCAGCAAGTCCAGAGTGAGACCCCACTTTCTGCATTTCTAACAAGCTCCCAGGATGCTACTGTTCTCAACACCATGTTTGAAAAGCAGAGCTGTCTCTTTTTGTGAAGTTTTAATGGAACACCCAGTCATGTTTACGTGTTTACATCCTGTCAATGTTGAACAGTTGTAAAGAGACCTTTTTACAGAAACAGTCTGAGAACCCTCCTCTACAGTGATTAAAATCAGAGTTAGGAATCAGAATGCTTGAGTTTGCATTCTGGCTTTGCTATATATATATATATATATATATATATATATATATATATCTTTTTCCTTGTCACTCAGCTTTTCTGAATCAGAGTTTTCTGTCTGTAGGGAGGGGATAATAAT
Organism: Oryctolagus cuniculus; assembly: GCF_051225735.1. NCBI lineage: Eukaryota > Metazoa > Chordata > Mammalia > Lagomorpha > Leporidae > Oryctolagus > Oryctolagus cuniculus. The sequence continues at coordinate 95,099,155 of NC_142877.1, forward strand.
GGCACAGGCCTCATAGAGCTGATGGAGAAGTCAGTGAAACAAAACAGGTAAAGAGCTTAGCACAGACATGTGACTATGCCTGAGCTCCCTGGGACATTTGTTTAAATGTTATTTATTTACTTAGTTTAGAGGTGTGTGTGGAGGGGAAGCAAGGGGGGGGAGGGAGGGAGGGAGGGAGGGAGGGTGGGGGTGAGAGGAAGGGAGAGAGGGAGAGGGAGAGAGAGAGAGGGGGAGGGGGAGAGGAGAGGGAGGGGGAAGAGGGAGAGGGAGGGGGGAAGAGGGAGAGGGAGAGGGGGAAAGGGGGAGAGAGAGAGAGAGAGAGAGAGAGAGAGAGAGAGGCTGGCGCTGTAGCACAATGGGTGAACGCCCTGGCCTGAAGAGCCGACATCCCATATGGGAGCTGGTTTGTGACCCGGCTGCTTCACTTCAGATCCAGCTCTCTGCTATGGCCTGGGAAAGCAGTAGAAGATGGCCCAAGTCCTTGGGCTCCTGCACCCATGTGGGAGACCCGGAAGAAGCTCCTGGCTCCTGGCTTTGGATCAGCACAGCTCTGGCCGTTGCGGCTAATTGGGGAGTAAACCAGCAGATGGAAGACTTTCTCTCTCTCTCTCTCTCCCTCCCTCCCTCCCTCTCCTCTCTCTGTGTAACTCTGACTTTCAAATAAATAAATAAATCAGAGATAGAGAGAGAGAGATCAGTCTTCCATCTGCTGGTTCACTCACTAAACATCCACTGCAACAGTTGGGGCTGCACTAGGCTGAAGCAAGGATTTGGATATTCAATTTAGGTCTCCCACATGAATGACAGGGTCTCAAGAGCTTGACCTATCACTTGCTGCCTCCCAGGGTTCACACTAGCAGGAAACTGGATCAGAATCAGCAGAGACTCAAACCCAGGGCCTCTGGGGAGCATGTTTAAAGTCTAAATTCCTAAATTCCTGGGTTCCACTTCTAGAGTTTTAGCTCAGGATGTCTGGGGAGAGGCCTGGGAACCTGTCTGCAAGATATACTTCCCAGGGGATTCTGATGCAAGGGATGCACAGAAGCATCCCTGAGGCAATCATTTAGCAAATTCTCATGTCCATAAAATGCTCATGCCCCCAGAACATTCTCTCTTCTCCACCTTCTCCCTCTCCTCAATTTGTTTATCTTCCCCTGCAAGTGATGCTGGGCCATCTTGCTCTGTGTTCTCTTTGATGCCAGGGCCTCCAAATCAATCAGCCTTTATACCTCAATTTGCTTTCCAACTTGTCCTCAGGGCTCCAGCATTAGACTTGTCCCTAACTTAAAAACTCTCTGGAACACTTACTCATTTCATGCTGGGAGCTCATCTTGAGTGATTATATTTATTCTGCTTTGCAGTTCCGGTATTGCCCTCCCTTGGTGCCATTTTAGGATGCTGTTCTGCAAGTTCAGTTTGGCTGTCATCTCACAGGCAAGCTTGGCCATCATTTAGGTGGGAGGATTTCAGAGGACTATTGAGTTTGGGAAAGTGGCTTGTATTGTTGTTGATTGAGCAAGTGATTATTTGATACATAGATGAGCTAAAAAGGTTATTATGGATTCTAAACATGGCCTCTCCCTTTGGAAATTCTTTGTCTTAGAGATCATAGGTTAAAATATTTTTTGAAAATCTCCATGATTCAATTCCTACTTCACAATATATTTAATCTAATATAACCGTGGACTTTGCAAAAAAGACTTTTCAACTACCAGTCACCCCCTATGAATGTGCTGAGTAGAATGGATTTTGGTTTTCTGAAGAAATCTGTAAAATGAATAATGAAAGTCTTAAGCCTTTAAGGATTTCATAGGATTGTTTTTTTAACCTGTCAAGAACTCAGTGGTGTCTAGTAATTTTCTATTTTGTACCAGTAATTAGCTTACTAGTAAGCAAAACCAGACACTGAAACTTTTTGAGTAGCCTCAAAGTGCCCTTTGATATTTCAATTCCTGGAGAAATAAAATGTGTCTTTTCTGAAGGCACAGAGGGTACTAGATCTCATTCATGAGATAACTGAAAGTCACATTTTAATATCTTTTTTTCAGTTTAAAATTTTTGTCTAGAGATAGCTTTGACTCCGTATTAAGACTAGTCATAGGGTGAGCTGTTTTTTCTTCTATATACGGGATATCAGAAGTAATACTATATTTAATGAAAGCCTGAGATATCTTGCAAGTGCTTTTAGCTTTTTCTATTTAAAGAAAAGTTGTCTCATCTTTTTTCTAGTTCTATAGATTGTCATTGCTTAGTTTAAGAAATTGGCTGAAATTCACTTAAGCAGAAATGTTTATACATAGTCATGATTTTACATTTTGTTATTCCTCTTTAGCACAAAATGTGGATGACTTCTTTCAGTGTTTAGTAGCATACTTACTGAATTATAAATTATTCTGTTACATTTTTGCCTATCTGTGCTTCCATTCCCAACTCATTTTATGCTGTAGGGCATATTAGTGTATTGAAGCAAAGGTGCAAAAATAAAAAAAAGTTGAAAGAACAGTTATGCCAAGAATCATGAGCATGTGAGAAAGATGTTAGTCTTGTATTTGTGCTTTTTTTTTGAAAAAAGATGAAAATGCAAATAAGAATAAAATAGAAAAATAATCCAAATTCTCTCTAGTGTAAGAGAAAAACTTGGTATCATAACAATGATCCCATTTATTATCTTTTTCCAGACTATGTGTTAAATAATTCATTAAGTTTTTAATTTACTAAAAAAAATTATTGAGAGCCTGCTTCAAGTACTGTTCTTAGTCCTGAGAGGCTAAGGATACAACAAATTTCCTTCTCCATTAGAGAAAGCAATCCAATCTTAGAAGGAGACACTAGCAAAGAAATGCATATATAGTATGGTAAGTGTGATAATTAAGGAAATGGGGAGAAAGAAATTGAGGGTGCCTTTTTAAAAAAAAAAAAACTTATTTGAAAGGCAGAGTTACAGAGAGAAAGAGGGAAAAAAAGGCAAGAGAGAGATTTTCCCATCCACTGGATCACTCCTCAAATGGCTGTAATGGCTGGGGCTGGGCCAGTCCAAAGTCAGCAACCAGGAGTTTCTTCCAGATCTCTCATGTGGGTGGCAGGGGCCCAAGGACTTGGGCCATCTCCTGCTGCTCTCCCAGGCACTTTAGCAGGGAGCAGGAACAGAAGTGGAGCAGTCAGGACTCAAAATGGCACTCATTTGGGATGCTGGTGCTGCAGGTAGTGGATTTATCCACTACTCTACAACGTTGCCTCCCCTCCAAGGCTGCCTTCTTAGATAGGCTATTCAAGGAAGATTTTATGAGCTGCAGTTTGAACACAGACTTGAAGGAGGTAAGAATGTGAGCCCTGAGAATATGTAGGGTGAGCTATGATCCTAGCAGAAGGAGATCAAATCCTAAAATCCTGTGGCAGGGGGCTGGCACTGTGGCATAGCAGGCAAAGCCACTATCTACAGTGCTGGCATCCCATGTGGCGCTGGTTCAAGACCCAGCTACTCCACTTCCAATCCAGCTCTCTGCTATGTCCTGGGAAAGCAGTAGTAGATGGCCCAAGTGCTTGGGTCCCTGCACCTGCATGAGAGACCTGGAAGAATCTCCTGGCCCCTGGTTTTGGATTGGCACAGTTCCGGCCATTACAGCCATTTGGGGAGTAAACCAACAGATGGAAGATCTCTCTCTCTCTCTCTCTCTGCCTCTGCCTCTGCCTCTCTGCAACTCTGCCTTTTAAATAATAAATAAATCTTTAAAAAAAGTCCTGTGGAAGGACATGTTTGGTGTACTGGGGGAGAGCACGGTAGCCAGTGTAACTGTAGTGGAGTGTGTGGGGTGGAGGAGGAGCATAGGAAACAAAGAACTGGAGCAGAGGTAGATCACATGAAGCTGGAGGCTGTGGTAAGGACTCTGGACTATAAAGGAGAGGTGAAAAGCTCTTGAAAGGCCTTGGGAAAGGAAGGACATGATTTGAGTTAAGCTTTAAAGCGATCATCAGGGTGATATATTGAGAAAAGATTGTAGGAGCTCAGAGGGGAAAGCAGGAATACCAAGTAGAAAGCAGAGCAGTTCATGTCTAGATTGAGAGTTGCAGAGGTTGCCTAGCTATTTATTAAATTCATTTCTTCTTCCTGCTATGTTCATAGCTAGACTATATTTCTCAGGCTCTTGTATAGTTAGGTCTGATCATCTGATTTAATTCTAACATTATATGATGAAGAATGTTGTATGCATTTCTAAGTCTAGCCCACAAAACCTCCCACTTTTGTCTTTCTGTATCTTTAGATGCCAATATTGAAGATACAAAGCTGAAAGGATGTAGGGGGCTGGATCCCCAAATCACTGCTTAGATGACAGCTACAACCAATTGGTCCAGGATGAAAAACAAATTTCTTGGTTGATTAAACACTGAGATATTCTGATACAACTTCTCCTATTGCCTAAACTATGAAATGATAGATCAGTTGTCCTCAGACAAAGGTCCTAGAGATAAAGACAGTGAAGAGTGATCCAAGTCCACCTATGTTTAGCAGAGAGAGAATTTCCCAAAGTTGTGGATCAGGTAGGAAAGGAAGAGATGAGCACCAGATAATCTGAACGTTTTTGCCTTGAATATCTGTTAGAAAGAGTTGCCATTAATTGAGATGGTAAGATTGGAGAAGGTATTATGGGACATAAAGTCAAGAATATAATTTTGGATGTGTGAATATAGAGATGCCTGATGTTATTTTCTTAACTGTCCTATCAAATAAATATCTTAATATTTGAGACAAGGAAATAGAAGACTTGGTGAGGCAAGATGATCTGCTCAAGTAAAGAAGTTTTAGGCTTGGCCAGCGCCACGGCTCACTAGGCTAATCCTCTGCCTGTGGCACGGGCACCCCAGGTTCTAGTCCCGGTTGGGGCGCTGGATTCTGTCCTGGTTGCTCCTCTTCCAGTTCAGCTCTCTGCTGTAGCCTGGGAAGGCAGTGGAGGACGGCCCAAGTGCTTGGGCCCTGCACCCGCATGGGAGACCAGGAGAAGCACCTGGCTCCTGGCTTCGGATTGGCACAGTGCGCCGGCCGTAGCAGCCATTTGGGGGGTGAACCAACGGAAGGAAGACCTTTCTCTCTGTCTTTCTCTCTCACTAACTCTGCCTGTCAAAAAAATTTAAAAAAAAAAAGTTTTAGGCTAGTAAATTTAATCTGCGACTTAGTACCTGAATTGAACTCTTAACACTTTAGTTGTCCTTTCGCAGAATGTATCATGAGAGCAATTGTACCTGGATATATTAAATATATGTAGCAAATTGAAAACTTCAAAATATGATGGCACTCTCTTATTTAGCTAATTTAAAGAGAAATGCCAGAGGACAGAAAGAGCAGCAAGAGAGAAAGAGGGAGTAAAATGCTATAAAAATGACTATAGTTTGGAATAGCAGAGCTGATGTGATTTTTTTTGTGATATGAGATTTTTTTTTCTAATGTGAGATTTTCTTTCTGCAGGAAGCATTTATTTGCCTAGAGGAAGATTAGGAACATTTCAGTAGGAATGTGAAGAGTCAGTCAGAGTAAATATTCTGTCGTCAAGATTCAAATTAGACTGTTTCAGAGTCTTCAGTAAGAAAGAGGTTTGGAAAGCAGGACTTTACAATGAGCACAGGATTTACTACTGAACCCTCTTAGTGACCACCTTTACTGAAAAGTAGGCCTAACCTCCCACATCATTGGGTTTCTTCTGGTGATGCTAGGACGCCTCTTCTATTTAGACAGACCTGTGAGGCTTAGTGCCCTTAGGAAGACAGACACTGTACTTAAGGGAAGTCCATGCCAGAGAGAGCAATTAGGAGAAAGCCAATCCCCTGTTCACTGAAGATACATGGGAGGATAGTGAAAACAGAGAATCAAGAAATCCTATAGCTGTGTGTACATCCTGCCATCAATATCTTCCTCTTGGGCTATAATCTTGGCCAGAGGAGAGCATGATACATTTATTTTGAGTATAACATCAAGCATCTGTATTGGTGGACGGCTTCACCAGGAAAGTTTGAGGAAGTGCTAAAGACTGAACACTTGCCTAATCCCCAGTGTGGTGGCATTTGGAGGTGAGGTCTACGGGAGGTAATGAGGTCACGAATGCCCTTATAAAACAGGCCCTAGAGAACTGCGCTGCCTCTTCTGCCACATGCAAGAAAGTGCCATCGATGAACCAAGAAATAGGCCATCACCAGACCTTGGGTCTGCTTATACCTTGACCTTGGACTTTCCAGCCTTTAGCACTGGGAAAAATAATTTTCTGTTGTTTAAACAGTACCCACCCTATGTATTCTGTTACAGCAGCCCCAATGGACTAACACAGGAAAGGTAAAGGTTTGCAGACAGAGCCCAGCTAGTGGTGTGGGACAGTGTTCAACATGGCATGCAGTAATGCTTTTCTGACAGAGGGAAGGAACTCAACAGCCAAAGCCGCACATTGATGAGACGATATAGATGTGCACCTTGGGTCAGCTGAGTCCTGAAGTTGGAACAATGAAGCTGCACATCACAGGGACTTTGCTTCAAGGGGTGGCAAACCCAGAATTGGATTGAAATTCTTATTACAAGGGAAGAACCAGGCTTATAATCTAATTGTATAGTCCAGAAACCAGAACACCTCAGCAACTTCACAGCAGAAACCAGTCTTCTCCAGGTCGTAAGTCCCCTACAAAATTACTACCAAATTGTGAGCTGTCACTCTCTTATTCACAGATGACATCTTGAGTAGAAGCAAAGCAAGGAAAGGAAAATCTAAAGGCTAAGTTACCTGAAATACCTTGAGCCATTCAAAAGTGACTGTTAAAATGGAAACACATTGAGACACAATTATTTAAAGTCTGCCACCTCTTCTCCTAATGAGGTTAGGGTTCATGATGAAGATTTGATGAGTGATAGAAAAGCACAGAGGTTTACATTCCTTTTCCAGTTTATTCCCCAGGCATGGTTAATGTGTGGCCCATTTCACCGTGGAGTTTTTTTTTTTTTTAAGATTTATTTATTTGTTTGAAAGTCAGAGTTACACAGAGAGAGGAGAGGCAGAGAGAGAGAGAGAGAGAGAGAGGGAGGTCTTCCAACCGCTGGTTCATTCCCCAATTGGCTGTAATGGCCGGAGTTGTGCCAATCCGAAGCCAGGAGCCAGGAGCTTCTTCCAGGTCTCCCTTGGACTTGGGCCATCTTCTACTGCTTTCCCAGGCCATAGCAGAGAGCTAGACTAGAAGTGGAGCAGCTGGGTCTCAAACCAGTGCCCATATGGGATGCCAGCGCTTCAGGCCATGGCATTAACCCGCTGCACCACAGTGCCGGCCCCTCACCATGGAGTTTTTATTCAAATGTTACTCTTTCTCAAAGTCTAAAAAGACAATTGTGCAAATAGAGGTAATTCTATGCTCTACTCTACTGAGCAAGGAAATCTGAATTAACTTTTTATTGGATTTTTGTTTTGTTTTTACTTAAAAGTTTCAGGAAAGCAAGGGGCCCTTGATGTAAACTTCAGAGGGGGTTTCCAGCTAACTATGGCAATGAGCTAATGAAATCAAGAAATGCAACCACAGTCATCCAGAAAATATACAAAGGAAAGACCACGAACCATCAGGTGCTTGCTGCTTGAAACATTATGCCTCACTCTAATAACTCATTTCTGACCATTGTTCAGGCTCTTGTTTCTCAATTATCTTGGTTTTGCTCCAGGAACATTGCTGTGGACTCCCTGTTTACTGTTTTGCTACCAGGCCTTGCCTTTGTGTCTGCCGTCAACCATATGGAAAGATCCACCTTTCACCACCTCCTGTGCTGAGCAGAAAGAGCACTTGAGGTGACCTTCTCAGTCCCTGGAAGAGCTGAGTAAGAAGTGAGCTGTCTCACATCATTATCCTCAAAACCTCTAGCACTGGTCTGCAGCAGTGGTAAGGCCTGATGGAAAGAGCTTCAAAGTTTCATGATGATTGTGGTAGATCCTGGGGTTCCATTTTTATAGAAATAACAGCAACAATAAGAAAGTTGGAGGAAAAAAAAAAACAAGCAACAAATATGTAAAGGAAAGCTGACTTAAGTAAAATAAAAACCAGAAGACCTATCATTGAAGCATAAAAGCAGACAGCAAAGTTTTACACAGGGAAAATAAAATTCCTCCTATTCCATCTGACTTCCAGCAAAGCCCAATCACACACCCACACAAATTCCATTGTGGTACTTACATTTGATGCTGAAATTTCTATTTTTTAAAATTATTTTAAGTTATAGAAAGGGAACCCTACCCAACCCACCTTCCCTCACTCACTGCTCCCCTCATTCCTACTTTTCTTATTTTTCTTTTAATTTTTACAGTGGTATACTTCCTTTTAAGTTGTTATTTAATGAATACATTTTTTCATAGATACAATTGTAGGAACATAGTGGTTCTTTCCCCCATATCCACCCTCCTACCCTGACTCCCATCCCACCTCTCTCTCCCTCTCCCATCTCCTTCTTCATTATGGTTCATTTTATAACAATGGCATACTTTCAATTTACTTCACAATCACTTAAAAAACTTAATTTTTAAGAGAGAAAAATTATCAAGTATATACCAAAATATAGAAAGAAGAATAATAAATCCCAAAGTACTTATTACTTTAACAAGAACAACAACAACAAAAAATCTCTCCCAACCCCCTTGAAAAAGAAATATGGCTGTAACACCTGAGTTTTCTAATATTTGGGAAAAATCCCAATTACATGATATGTGCAGGAAACAATGTTTTGTTGATACACATTGCTATTATTTGATTACCTGTCCTGTGGAATTCATGCCAGAGTTCAAATTCCAAAGTCATCAGTTAATGGTATTAAGAAGGCAGTAACTGAATCCAACTATGCTATTTAGAGGTAAGGGCTTAGAGAAGTAGTTAGTTGGGGAACCCAAGTGTGAGACCTCGTGCTCTTATAAGGAGAAAGAGAGAGATCGCATGGATATGAGCTCTTAAGTGCCCTCCCTGTGTTTCCTGCCATGGGATGCTCTTTGCTGCCATGGGATGTTGCCAGCAGGGGAGTCATCATCAGACGAGGCCCCTGGATCTGGCACCCCCAGCTGTGAGCCCAAGTAAGCCTCTTTTAAAAATAAAGTAGTGTGCCTCTTGTATTTCATTTTAGTATTAAAAGCTGACTAATATACAGGTTGAGTATTCTTAATCTAAAAATCCCAAATGCTCCAAACCCTGAAATATTTTGAGCACAGACACAGTACTAAAAGTAGAATATTCTGCACTTAACCTTGTGTATTGGGTTGCAGTTAAAATGCAGCACCTTTAGTACACACACACACACACACACAGAGAGAACATACAAAAGCTAAATGAATTTTATAGTTAGATTGGGTCACCTTCTCAAGATATCTCATTATATATATGCAAATAATCCAAAGTCCCCCCAAAAAAATCCAAAACCCAAAACTCTTCTGATCCCAAGTTTTTTTTTTTTTTTCTTTCCCTGAAGTTTCCTATTTGCTACATGTTTTAAATATAATTGGGTACATTTGGTCTCCTGATATATTCCGAGAAAGGACAAATAAGTGGTTAAGAGTTCAACTCAGGTGCTAAGTCACAGATTAAATTTCCTGGGCTAAATCTTATTTCCTGGAGCAGATCATTTTGCCTCTTGAAGAGCTCTTTCTTCAACTCAAAACTTAAGTTAATAATATTTATATGATAGGATAGTTATGAAAATGATATCAGGCATCTCTATATTAACACATCCAGAATCATACTCTTGATTTTTTTGCCCTATAAAACCATCTTCCCTCCAATCTTTCTGTCTCAATAAATGACAATCCCTATCTCTGAATGTTCAAGATCTGGTGCTCTTTCTTTCACACCACATCCAAATTTTGGGGTTGACAGGAATTTCTCTTTCTCTGCTAAATATGGGTAGACTCTGATCACTCTTCATCGCCTTTATCTCTAGAACCTTTGTCCAAGGACCACTCTCCATCACTTCTTAGTTTAGGCTGTAGGAGATGCTGGATCAGAATATCTCAGTGGTTCAATATCCTGGAAATTTTTTTTTCACTCCTATCATCCAAGCAGTGATTCAGAGATTCAGCCTCCTACATTCTTTAGCCTGCATATCTTCATTTCATTATCTAAATCCACACTTCATGTCTCTTTAGTTTCTCCCACCTAAGTCATGGGTAAGCTCTAGTGATCAGACAAGTTTTGGCCACAATTAGGTTATTCTTGCAGAATAACATCTTAAAATGGCATTAAAGAAGTGCAACAATCAGTTTTTCTAAGTTTTAGGTATGGGGGATTGTACTGGCAAGGGTAGTCTGACTTCTCTCTCCTTATACTTTTTTGGTTGGTTCTGGAGTTGCAAAATCTTGGAAGAGTTCAGAAGCAGTACAGAGAGTATCACATTGCAACAGAAAGAGAGAGAGAGAGCAAGAAGGAGGGCGCACATGTTTCTTGTTTATCTGATCCCAGGCATTTTTAATAAAGGATACTCAAACTGCATTACTACTAGTGATATTGGAAATACAGCCTGTTTTCCAGTTATGATCTTCTGATTTATTTCCCTTTTTCTGTGGAGCAGAAGGAAAATACCCAAGTAGGAGAAACTAACCCTGGGGCTAATGTAGTGCCTGGATGCAGTCCTGAATTTGTGGTGCAACTCTTCTTCTTTGTTACTCCTCCATCCTATGGGAGCACTCAGCAAGGTCTTTCCAGAATTCTAGAATTTCATGTCTTTCTTCCAAAACTCCATTTGAGAGGCAGAACAACAGAGAGAAAGAGACTGAGAAAGAGAACTTCTGTCCACTGGTTCACTCCCCGAATGGTTGCAACAGTCAGGCAGGGTTGAGCCAGGCTGAAGCCAGGAGCCAGGAAGTCCATCCTGGTCTACCAGTTGAATGGGAGGGGCCCAAGTACTTGGATCCTCTTCTACTGTCGTCCCAAGCACATAAGTAGGAAAATGAATTGGAAGTAGTGTGGCTAGAAGGAGCACTTTGATATGGGATGCAGGTGTTGCAAGTTGCAGCTTAATCCACTCTGCTACAACGCTGGCCTCAAGGGTCCAAAATTTTAACCAGATTGTGAGAATCAATGTTTCAGATGTGTTGGCTTTATTGCAGCATAATATGTACATTTTATAATGCATCAATCCATTCTGCATCTTCCTTCATTTAAATGAACTCTTATTGCTTTTAGCCAGGCTGATTATAATAACTGTTAATACTTAATTGAAAATTGGCTTTTTGCCAAGTTCTTTTGGTGTGTTTTCAGACTTAATCTCACATCAATGCTGTGAAGTATATACCATTCTTAGCTTCATTTTGCATATGAGAAAATTGAGACATTATGTGGTCAATTTTGTTATCCAAGATTTCAAACCTACAAAAAATGATCTAGCTGCATTGTGAGCATCAGCAAGTTGACTCCAGAGCCTTGGCTCCAAGAACTAATATTATATCAATTCCTATATTAAAAAACCAATAATAACTAATAAACAAATGGTCTAGCTACTTTTAAACAGTTTATTTCTTTTTAAATTATTTCTTAACCTATAATATTCTTTTTTAAAATTTTATGTAAGTTATACAAGTTTCATGTATTTCATATATACAGATTTAGAAACATGGTGATATTCTAAACATAACTCTATTGTTGGAGGTCTCAGTTTTCCTGTATGGGCACTGATTAGTATTTTTCTTAAAGTGTCTACCACAGTCCCATGTAATAGTACATGATAAATTGATAGGCTCCTACTGGATTATATTTTTGTTCTTAAAGTCTTACCAAATATTAACATTAATTTAAATCCAAAAGCAGAGTTATTATTTTCAAATATTCATAGCTTGCTATTGTTTGAACATGATTTGGTTCCCCAACTCACACAGAACTTTAAATTGCAGAGTTATAAGCTCATGGTACTAAAGAGAGTAGAGGCTTGATCCAATCGTAATGTATGAAGTTGGGGCCTTTGAGGAGCAGTTGGATTTCCTTAGGTTAATTGGGTAGAGCACCCATGATCAAATCAAATCATGGTGGCAGTATAAGAAGAAATTGCAGACATAGAACAAGCCTGCTCCCCATTCCAATGTGCGATCCTTCCTATTTCTTCCACCTCCCAACTTCCTTCATGAGATGCCAGTCCTTAGAGGTGCTAAGAAAGGATTTTAAGAGAGACAGTGACTTGATCTTTGGTTTTAAAAGCCAATCCTAGTGTCAAGTATCAACATGATTCTGGAGTAGAAAGAGACCAGTATGCCAGATACCTAGTGTATGAGGGACAAAATTTTCAGCATTTGCAGTGCTAAAGGTCCCCTCACATTCCAGTACTTAAAGCCCAGGAAATTCCTTAAATCAGACTTGTCTACTGAGGACCCAAACACTTTCTGTATGCATTAACTACCTTTATAGATTTCTCTACGTGTGATAGGAGAAAATTGGGCAGATTCCTTCATGAGAAAAGTTGAAATGAAAAACTACAACATACAATATCAGATTATAGCTTATTGTTAGTAACTCTGTGAAGGCACCCTCTTAGTGTCTCACTGTCAATGAGAGAGTATAATTTCAATTTTGTAGAATATCAGAATCACATAGCAGTCCCCAAGAAGTAGATTAATACATTATTTCATATTAAAACCTGTCTTAAACGGTGACGCTCACATGCCATTTGGTATTAAACTATAAATTTTGAAATATCTCTTTTCTCTTTTTTTTCAAGATTTATTTGTTTATTTAAAAGGCAAAGTTACAAAAAGGGAGAGAGAGAGAGAGAGATAAACATTCCATTTATTGGTTCACCACCCAAATGGCTGCAGAGACTGGGGCTGGATCAGGCTGAAGTAAGAAGCATACTCCCAAGTAGGTGGCAGGGACTCAAGTACCTTTTGATGCTTTCCCAGGTGCATTAGCAGGGAACTGGTTTGGAAGTGGAGCAGCCAGGACTCAAAGCGGTATTCACATGGGATACTGGTGTTTCAGGCCACAGTTTACTCTGCTGCACTAAAACGCCAGCCTGAAATATTCCCTTTTCATTTTTTTCTCTAAAGTTATTTACCTAGGTAAAATAAACCATTATTTCCATTGGTAAAGGAAGAAAATAAATGGGTTTTCATCTGAGAAAAAAATACATTCTTATTCCAAATCCTTGCCAAGGAACCCTATGAATAATGCCAAAAGACAGCTTGTAATTTTATCTTTCATCTGCATGCAAAGGTTTCAAAGATGTAGCTATAAACCTTCAACTGGCTCTTATCACCAGTTTTGATCAGAAAAATTCATGGATGCATTGGAAAATGATTACAAGGTACTGTTGTCTGAGTTAGAAATAGGTAGGTTTTTCTATTTTGAGCTAGATAAAATGAGATTATGAAAAACTACACAGGAATACTCCTATGCCACACAGCAGATTAGGAGATGTAGTTGTGTGCCAAGACAAAATTGTGAGGTCAGAGCTTGAAAAGAGGAAAAAAAAATATAGACAACTACAGTCGGCAGCAACTGCACATTTTACTTTTATATTTCCCACAATGCTTAGATAATGGATTTTGTCTACATAAGAACAAGGTTATCCTACAGGGGCAAAGCAAGAAAGAAATAATGTAAAATGCTCAGGCAGAACTGGAACAGAACGAGCAGGGGTTGTAGTCTTGACTGAAAATATAAATGTGTGCAGCAGGACTAGAAGAAGCCAGCGATTTAGAGGCAGAGTATCCGGTAGGAAGAAAAGGAGAAATAGGAAGGTGGTAGGTTCACTTGGAAAAGGGGTTAAACAGAGTGGAAACGCAAACACATATCCAATCGAACCTTGCAGATGAGTGGACGTTTGTGGCAACATACAAAGTATACATGTCTTCTAAGAAATGCTGCCAAAGGTCAAATGAGGAGGCTTCTGAAAGCTGGCTATGCAAGAATTTAAATTTAGATTCAAATTCAACTATGTTTATTGAGGACCAGATATCTTGCAACAGGCTTTCAAATAGATTAGTCAACTAGCCAAGTTTTTGCAATAATTCCTTGATGTGCCTACTAAGTCAATCCATTTTACAGATTAGGAAACAGATTTGGGGAAAGTTAAGGGCCTCACCCAAGATTAAAGACATGATGATCAGAGGCCACTGTTGTGGTGTAGTGGGTAAAACCATTGCTTGCAATGCCAGCACTGGTTCATATCCTAGCCACTCCATTTCCAATCCAGCTCCCTGCTAATGGCCTGGGAAAAGCAACTGAAGATGGCTCAAGTGTTTGGGGACCTGGAAGAAGCTGCCAGATAGTGACTTTGGCCTGGCCCTGTCCTGGCCACTGTAACCATCTCAGGAGTGAACCAGTGGATAAGAGATTCCCCCCCCACCCTCTGCTTTCTTTTGTCTCTCCTTTTCTCTTGGTAACCCTGACCTTCAAATGAATACAAAAATCTCAAAAAAAAAAAAAAAAAAAAAAAAAAAAGACATGGTCATTAGATGAGTTGAATTCAAACCCAGAGCACTCTCCCAGTTGAGAACAGTGAAGTGCTGTCTCTCCCTCTTCTACTCCTGTCTTAGGATTCACAGAGAACAGAAGCTGTGAAAGGCATGAACTAAGGACAGTCTTCCATTTGCCAGGTCTTGGGAAGTAATACTGAATCTGAATGTACCGCCTTCAGGACCTAATTACTAACACTCAGAAGGATTAAAAGATGGGTATAATCCAGAGGTTGTTCAGTTCCCAGCTTGGAAGGAACTGTCTGTTAGATCTGCTCTCTTCCCACCCCTGCTACTCCTGGAATTTAGGAAGCAACGCTGATGTAGTTACTATAGCTCTGTTTGGCCCACTGGAGTCCAAACATTGAATACTGTGAAAGATAGATTGATAAATATGAAGGGTCTTCAAAACGTTCATGGAAAATTCATATTATGTCAACATGCATACATTTCCAAAATTTTTTGTCCCCAAATAAACATCTTTTAATTATTTTTTTCATAAATGTTTTAATGTACCTTTTGTAGTGCTCATTTGAGAGTGAGGTCTAACCCAGACCCAGATGAATCAAGGCATGTTTCAAGAATAGGGAAAGATCCACTTTAATAATGAGGATGATGATAATATTAGTACTAGTGGCAGTAGTAGTGACAGTACAGCAGTAGCTCACATGTACGAGTTTGAAATGCTGACCATGCAGAAAGCCAGCGCACCCTTCACAATTTCATTAGGTAAGCACTATTATTATCCCCATTTCATAGCAGAGTCCTTAGTGACTGCCCAAGTCATCCAGTCAGGATTTCCGCTCCATCTGATCAAATTATACTGCTAATAACCATATTTTTTTTTTAAAAAACTAACATTGATTAAACAATTAAGTTTTTGTATTGTGCTTTGTATAGAGTATTTTGTTGAATCTTCAAACAATCCTCTGAACCAGATATTATAATTTTCATTGGTATCAAAAAATAAACCAAGCTTAAGTAAGTCAACTAGCTTCATATAAAGATTTCAAGTTAGAAGGACTTAGATTGAGATTTGAACCTCCCAGAGTTCAAGCCCTTAAATATACTTTTTCAGTCATGTACATTTTAGATACTAAGCTATATTATCTGTGTAATAACCAACAAGATGTTATTGTCTACAAATTATGTGTTTATCATCATTTTTGTGGAGGACACAGAAATATAAGACACAACAACAGAATAAGACTATTCTCTTTAACGATATCTTCCTTTGAGGACTGGCTTCTGTTTAGTTGCTAGAGTGCTGCCTTGTGACAGCTGAGAGTTTGTCATAAATACTCAGCATGTTAGTCCTCATGTTGACAGTGGAAGAAACAAGGCATTTTCAGTAGAAGAAAGAAGCTTCCATTTCAAATCTGTCCTTTATTTCCTGTGCAACATGGCAAAATGTTATCCCTATATTCATTCAATATCAAATCTTTTTTGAACACCCCTTCCATGCCAGGCATTGTACCAGGTCCTGGAAATTTAATGATTATAATAAAAGGGGTAGGACCCTGCTCTCAGAAAGTTCCCAGTCAAGACATTGTTACTGATTAAAGAAGACTATGGGTGTTAAGTAAAATTTTTTGTAATATGAGATCTTATAAAAGGGGACATCACCTTAGACTGGGGAACAGCACAGCCCTGTGCCTCAATCCTTCGTTCATTTAAAATATGAGAACTGGAATGAGCACTTGACACAGTGGTCAAGATACCACTTGGGACACCGGCATCCCATATTAAGTGCATTGGTTTGAGTCCTAGCTGCTTCAGTCATGATTCCAGTTTCCTACTAACATGCACCCTGTGAGGCGGCAGGTGATGGCTCAAGTGTTTGGATCCCTGCTAACCACATGGAAGACCCAGATTGAGTTCCTGGCTCCTGACTTCAGCCTGGTCCAGCCATGGCTGTTGTGGGCATTCAAACAGTGAACCACTGAATGGAATCTCTCTCTCTCTGTCATTCTGTCCCTCTTTCTCTGTGTTTCTACCTGTAAATAAAGTACAGAAATTATATTCCTTGCTTCATATAACTGTTGTAGAAATAAAATGAGTGAAAATATCAGAATATGCCCTATAAAAGTCAAAACTACCTACATTTCCAAATATTACCATGGTGATTTCTAGGACATGGTTATATCCAGGATACTTTGTTTCAAATCCATTTTACCACTTACCAGTGATCTGTGCAGACTTCAGTTACTCTCTAGATATTAAAAACCTTAGTGGTGGCTGATACTGGCTAATAGGCCTGGTGGTCAGAGGGGAGGCCCTGATAGGATGACAAAGGAAAATGATAGCTTTTCCCTATCCATATCTACATTGCAGGAAAATAAACCAAACCTGTATTTTATAAGCTCCCAAGTTTTCACGTCACCTCATTGTATTTCATAAGTCACCCAACAACATACTTATATGTCATCTAACCATGTTTCTAACTTTTTGGTAGATAGTTTTGCTATCTGATTTGACCTTTTTACTGCATTTTTTTTAAAAGAAATTAAAACAAGTCTCAGATGAAATATTTTTATTGTACATTTTGATCCAGGATTTAAGTGAGTCTGGCAGTCAGAAATGCCCCCAAAGGCCCTGAGATTCATGTCTTTATATTTTATAGCTTCATATTTAAATTCTGCAGCCAACTCAAGTATTTTCTTTTTCCTTGAGGATAATTAAATATTATTATATGGGCTACTTCTACCTGAAATAATTTCTTTGACTTGGAGTTCATTACTATGTCTTCAGCTAGGGAAACAAAGTGTCCAGCTTCCTGGAACTCCAGATCTCTACACATGTATTTTATTCTTTTAATCACGAACTAAATGAAACCTCTTGTGCTTTTACAGAGAAGAGGCTTGGCTTTTTACATTGCAAGGTCTTTTTTTATTACTTCAGTAATGTGTTCCGCTAAAATCTACCTTAGTTATAGGGTCTGGTTTATGGTTGGAAACGTAGACAACATAGCAGAAAGAGAGAGAGAAAGGCAAAGTTTACGCTGACATTTAGATGGTTCATTGCAGCAATCTTCCACTTTGAGTTTATGAAACAGAGCTCTTTGCCTAAAACACCATCATTTATATCCATTTATCCCTACCCCATCCAGATATTTTTTAATATTTTTTAAAGAAACTTTTTATTTAGTGAGTACAAATAACACAAATACAACTTTAGGAATATAGTTATTCTTCCCACAATACCCACCCTTCCATCCCTACTCCCACCCTTATTCCTCCTCCCTCTCCCCTTCCCAGTCCCATTCTCTATGGGGATTCATTTTCAATTAACTTTGTATGCAGAAGACCAACAGTATACTAATTAAAGATTTCAACAATTTGCACACACAAACACACAAACTAAGAAGTTTTATAGTTAACTCTCATAATACAACTCATTGAGTATAATATCTCTCTTTTTGTTTCTCCTTATTTCTAGCCATCTCTACATATAGTTTTTTAAAAGATTTATTTATTTATTCTAAAGGTAAAGTGATAAAGAAAGGGAGAAGGAGCAAGAGAGAGAGCTTCCATCTATTGGTTGACTCTCCAAATGGCTACAATAGTTGGGGCTGGTCTAGGCCAAATCCTGGAGCTTGGAACTCCATCTTGGTCTACCAGACCAACGTGACATGTATTTGGGTCACACTCTGCTGAATTTCCAGGCACATTAGAGGGAGCTGATTGGAAGTGGAGTAGCAAGGACTTGAACTAGTGAGCATTACTCACTGTGCCCCAATGCCAGTCCCAATATCTATAGTTTTTATTAAAGAAATATGTCTTGGGTTTCTATTGAGTTCTCTTTTTTATACATAAATGAGGATGAGATTTTATTTTATTTTTAAAGATTATTTATTTGAAAGTCAGAGTTATACACAGAGAAAGAAGGAGAGGCAGAGAGAGAGAGAAAGGTCTTCCACTTGCTGGTTCACTCCCCAGATAGCCACAACAGCCAAAGATGCACCAATCCAAAGCCAAGAGCTAGGAGCTTCTACTAGGTCTCCCATGTGGGTGCAGGGGCCCAAGGACTTGGGCCATCTTCTACTGCTTTCCAAGGCCATAGCAGAGAGCTGGATCGGAAGTGGAGCAGCCAAGACCCTAACCGGTGACAAAATGGGATGCCAGCACTGCAGGCAGCAGCTTTACTCACTACATCATGGCACTGGCCTCAAGGTTTTATTTCTATGAAGCATTATTAGATTTGTACTATTTAGCATAGGATTTAACACAGAGCACATTGATAGCACATGCAAAACCTTCAGCCTACAGGCCAAATATTGTGTGTTTTTTTTTTTTTAAATTTTATTTAAGTTATACAAGTTTCACGTATTTCATATATACACATTTAGGAACATAGTAACATTTCTCCCACACCTTCCCTCCTTTTCCTTCTCACATTCCCACTCTGATTTTTACAAAGATCTATTTTCAGTTTACTTAATGATCATATAGCTAACCCTACACTAAGTAAAAGAGTTCAACAAATAGTATGAAGAAGGAAAAAAAAAAAAAAAACACGTCCTCAATGGAAGACACAAGGGCTATAAAAATCATCGAATCTCAAAATGTTTGTTTCACTGCAACACATTACATTTCAAGCAATTAAAAAAAATATGACGCAGGGCCAGGGCTGTGGCATAGCAGGTGAAGCTGCCAACACAGAGCTGACATCTCATATGGGGTTGGCTTGAGTCCTGACTCTACCACTTCTGATCCAGCTTCCTGCTAATGTGCCTGAGCTGTGGAAAATGGCCCAAATCCTTGGGCCCCTGCACCTACATGGGAGACCTGGAAGAAGCTCCTGGCTCCTGGCTTTGGCCTTGCCTAGCCCTAGCCACTGTGGCCATCTGGGGAGTGAAGCAGTGGATGGGAGACCTCTGTCTCTCTGTCTCTCTGTCTCTCCCTTTCTCTCTCTGTAACTCTGACTTTCAAATAAATAAATCTTAAAAAAATTATGCGCAAACCTAATCCCAGATTTCCGGGGTTCATTTCACAAAGGAAACATTTGATCTTTCAAGAATTTCTCTTTGAAGAGGCACAGTGCTGACATTATTTCATCTCATCTTTGGATTACAACCTAGTCACTAGGATCTTTTGATATCAAGTAAGAAAAAAAATATTTACAAATAGGAAAGATTCTCTCCCCCTTGTTTATTTACTTCTTCTCCTTAGTTTCTTTCTGGCCCATGCCTGTCCCAGTGATGGCCGACTCAGGGAAAGGATGATGTCAAGTTGCTGTCAAGCCAGTTGCACAGAGAAAGAAGAATTAACATGGTCTCCCTTCAACATGATTGATTCTGTGGCTCCACATGTATCATCTGCCTCATCACTACCAACGCTTCTCAGCCCACTGCAGGTGACCTCGTTAACACTGCGTGTGCCCTTCTTGCTGCGGTGGGCCGCCTGGAGGCTCCACGTGTGTGGTGTGGGTTAATGAGGGTTTGAGTCATCCAGTTAGGAGCTCACCTTTCCAGCCATCAGGCTGCGGAGTGCTAGGGAAAGGCACAGAGGGAGGCACAGGGCCCCTCTGCAGACGTGCCACAGCGACTAAAGGGGATTGTCCTCATCGTCTTGATGAGATCATTCACAGGACCGGTGCTGAATCACTGTCAGGCGACCTAACACCTGTGCTGACACCGTGCTAAGTTCCCAAACTGTCTGGGGGTTAATCCATCATCCAAGATGGTCTGCTTTGCTGCATACAGTGTGCCTGCGCTCAGCAGGGCCGGGCAGCAGGCAGCAGCAGAGGCAGCCCCGGAACAACACAGGCCATGCCCCCGGAGCATCTTTCTACCTAAATGCAGAATTGTAAACCTTTCATAGAAAAGTAATGGTCATATTTGGTGCCTGATGCCAAAGTTGGGTAAATTTTAGTCCCGAAATAAGAAACTTCATCCAGGCCCTCAGAGTCCCTCTCTGAATCTCCCCCTCCGCCTCCTACTTTGCTACTCCTCTGCTGCTCAGGGTACTTCAGCGGGAGAGTTTGGACAGAACATCCTAAGACTATTTTCCAACAGTGGGTCATGACCCACTCATGGGTTGTGGAAATAAATTCAGTGAGTCACAACCAACATTTTTAAAGGTGAAATAAACATTTGAGTTGCAATGATAGGCATTCTTTGTTACAGATCAAAATAAAAAAATGTTTCAAAGCTGCTTAGTAATAAAATTTTGCTAATGCCTTCCTATACATTAAAGTCATTTACAAAATCCTGAGAGGATTAGAGCACATATTTTATGTGACACATACTGGCCACATTTAATGATTAACAGGAGTGATAAGAAATAATATGCTCACCCTATTATGACATTATTTATCTTGAAACAATCTGCATAATCTTCAGGTGGAAAATATAACTGATTGAGGGGTTGGTGGTGGTGGTGGTGGTGGTGGTGGGGTGTGTGTGTGTGTGTGTGAGAGAGAGAGAGAGAGAGAGAGAGAGAATTTCATCTGGTCCTATGCAGAGGAAAATATTTTGCTATAAAATGAAATCTTCAGACACAGTTCTTTATTTCAAGGCTTTTTTTAGTTACATGGCTCCTTTAAGAAGTATGAGATGTAAAATTGTTTGGATATTGGTATCCAAACCATACAATTTCTCTTCCAGATGTTCTGCTTATCTGTGTATTTTTTCAGCCTGTGTATATAACCCCAATTCTCAGGAGCACTGCTTTATGTTAGAATCATCTGTTTCTATGACCTTTGTCTTTATTGATTTGTTTTCTTTTCCTCTATTTTTAATGCTGCCTTTGAGATTAAAGTCATTTTTCTTCTGCAATAGTAGGTGATCAGTGACTTTGCTATTAGGAAATAGAAATTTTGATAAGAAAAAAAGGATGAGCAGCTTTATAAGTGCGTTCTGAAAAAAAAAACTATTCAAAAAGCAATGAGACATAGACACTGTGTAATTTGCTCAAAAAAACAAAGATTATATATGTAGAACTAAAAAACTATCCAAATTCTAGCTAATATTTATTAAGCACTTACTATGTGCCTGGACCTATTCTCTAAGCACTGTAGAGGCACTATCCTCTTTAACCCTTAACAGCAACTTTAACCAAGGGGCATTTATATTATCCTCATTTTTCTGAATCTGAAACTGAGACTCACAGAGGTTAAGCACTCTGTTCAAAGTTCCATAAGTAGTAGATCAAGCCTTATAGAGATATTGTCTAACTCCACAGGTTTTTTTTTTTTTTTTTTTTTTTTTTTTTTTACAGGCAGAGTGGATAGTGAGAGAGAGAGACAGAGAGAAAGGTCTTCCTTTTGCCATTGGTTCACCCTCCAATGGCTGCCGCGGCTGGTGCGTTATGGCCAGCGCACCGCACTAATCTGAAGGCAGGAGCCAGGTGCTTCTCCTGGTCTCCCATGGGGTGCAGGGCTCAAGCACTTGGGCCATCCTCCACTGCCTTCCCGGGCCACAGCAGAGAGCTGGCCTGGAAGAGGGGCAACCGGGACAGAATCCGGTGCCCCGACTGGGACTAGAACCCGGTGTGCCGGCGCCGCTAGGTGGCTGCGGCGCCGGCGTTAACTCCACAGGTTTGTACCCAATAACTTATTCTTCACTAAGATTTTAAGTCACTCTAAGCTGCTGTCTCCCTTACAAAGTTGAAAAATGCATGTAGTAGGTAATATTTCTCACATTCATTCACACATTTGCTCATTCCATTCAACATACCAATGTCAACATACTGACAACCTACCATATGCTAGGATCTTTGCTATGTGGTAGAAAGACACATATCAGTGAAGTCAGACAATAAATCTATAAGGCAAAGTAAAAAATGTAAAAATATATGTTTCTTAGGCTCAATTGCAGTCACAGTTTTCTGTGAACTATTTAAGTGATTAAAGAAGGGACAGGCAGGAAAGGAACATCCTATGAAGTCAGTTTTAGGTTTTTTTTTAAAATAAATATTTATTTATTTATTTGAGAGGTAGAGTTACAGACAGAGAGAAGGTGAGACAGAAAGAGATCTTCATTCATTGGTTCACTTCCCGAATGGTCACAGTAGCCAGAGCTGGGCCAGTCCAAAGCCAGGAGCCAGGAGCTTTTTCCAGGTCTCCCATGTGGGTACAGGGGCCCAAGGACTTGGACCATCCTCCACTGCTTTCCCAGGCCACAGCAGAGAGCTGGATGTGAAGAGGAGCAGCCAGGACATGAACCAGTGCCCATATGGGATGCCAGTGCCACGGGCAGAGGCTTAGCCTACTATGCCACAGCACTGGCCCTGAGGAAGAAACACTTTAAGAGCTTATCACAGGGGCTGGAAGCGTAGTGCACTGGGTTAGGCCACCACATGTAAAACTGACATTCCATATTGGACTGCCTTGGGTCCCTGTCACCCATGTGGGAGACCTGGATGGAGTTCTAAACTCCTGGCTTCAGTCCTAGCTATTGTAGCCATCTGGAGAGTGAACCAGCAGATGGAAGATCTCTTGTCTCTCCTCCTGTTCTGTCACTTATCTTTAAAATAAATAAATAAATCTTTTAAAAAAGTGTCACAATTTAATTTTGCCACCAGTATCCAATTATTTCAAGACACTGTTCCTGAAAAGAATCATGGAGCAGGCATTGTACCACAGGGCATTAAGTTGCCACTTGGCACACCTACATCCATACTGGAGAGCTTAGTTTAAGTCCCTGCTACTCAGCACTTCTGATTCATCTTCCTACCTGGGAGGCAGTAGGTGATGGGCTCAGTGCTTACCTTCCTGCCACCCATGTGAGAGACCCAGATGCAGTTCCTGCCTTAAGCCTGGCCCAGCGCTGGCTGTCAAGGACAACTGGAGAGTGAACCACCATAAAGACATTATCACACACCACCCCGCTTTGTCTCTCTGCCTCTGACACTCTTTCAAATAATAAACAAACAAACAAATACCATAGATACTTAAGAGAATGCCATTTCCTTTCCTTCTCTAATGAAGCAGACTTTTAGATCTGGCAACAGAGCAGAAGCAGCCACTTGGCCTACTTACCTGCAACATCTGAGTTACAGCCTGCCACTGAACATCCCCGTTGGTGTTAAAATGGCCCCATACAGGACAGGCAGGCTGATTGAAAGCATTAGCATCCAGTATTTCCTTAGGGGACTCAGCCTAAGTATGCTGCTCTATATGGCTAGTCATAATTTCCTTTGGTTCTTCAAAATCATTCATTAGTGAATCATTAATGAATATGGAAAATGCAAGAGTAATATGCCAGTATATTTTATACACAGAACACTGAAAACTCTATGTAAATCAACTCTGATATTTTAAAAGAATAAACAAATAGAGCAATTGAATATACTCCCTGTCTATTTTTTCTTATTTATTCTTTCTACACTCTTATGTACAATTTCCTATTTTTGTTATTTTGTATATAATTGCTTCTGTTAAAGCAAACATTGCATAATTGCCAATTGTATTATAAATATTCAAACTCTTCATTGCTTTCATTGAGAGTGTTAGTTATTCTGGAATCCGAACAAATTTCAGTCATTCACACTACAAAATGTGGTAGTCTAGAATCGTTGAATAATTTGCCCGAGATTTGGGTTTCTTATTACATTTGGTCCAATGTTGGGTGAAGGCATGGCAGCATGAAGTCAAAACACATGGGAATTCAATCATTTCAGTAAAAATCCCTGTCAATTTGTAAGAGAGAAAACAGAGAAAAATCAAACTTTCTTGAGCTCTGAAAGCATAAACAACTGATTTATTAATGAGATGTTTTGCCTTTCTACACATTATTTATTTGTTGTATATTAAATGCAGTCACGATCATGGAGAACACACACATTTGCTTGTAGTAAACAACATTAAAAAAGAAATTCTCATAATCCAATGTAGTGAAATGTGTTGAATCACATCCTAACTATAAACATTTGGTGGGAGAAAGAGAGTTTGTACTCCAAAGGTTTATTATTCTCCAATTGAACTTGACTTCCTCATGAAAGTCTGCACCAAGCTTTCAATGTGAAATACAGGATGGCGTTGTGTATGAATATGATTCACAACCTATCTGAAATTCCCTCTTACACCAACTGATTTAAGAAGATGAACTTGGCCTTTTTGATAAAACAGAACTGCTCCATCTGTATACATACAAGCAAAGGAACTAATTGTTAGAAATATAATGCTGAAAGCATCAATTGATAGTCTTTTTCTCAAAACAAGCTCTCATCTCAAGGCAGATTTAACAGTGATTTACAAAATGTCCATACAGAATCATTACTCCAAAGCTATTATCTTGTTTCCCTTTTGTGATGATAGTATTAGTATACAATTGCTAAGATGTTAAAAAGGTCTATTTTATTTACATCAGACATTGTTCTTCAGAGGTGTTAAGAGCTGTCTACAAATGGTACAACACGTGACCAAAATATTTACTGGCAATTTTTTTTACACAGGTATTTTTATTTAAGTGGTGATATGCTGGAATTGGGAACACATGAAGAAACAGGCTTGCTCATACATTGTTGGTAGATGTAACAACGGATGCAACAGATGCTTATTCTCTTTGACCCAGTAATTCTACTTCAAGATGACTGTCCCGAGAAACACTCTTAAA
This sequence comes from Oryctolagus cuniculus, assembly GCF_051225735.1. Lineage (NCBI taxonomy): Eukaryota > Metazoa > Chordata > Mammalia > Lagomorpha > Leporidae > Oryctolagus > Oryctolagus cuniculus. Next base: position 95,124,139 of record NC_142877.1, read on the forward strand.
TGAAAAAACCATATGTTCACAGATAGTCCTGGCAACCTTGTATGTAATAGCAAAAAACTGGAACCTACTCCAAAGTTAAAATAGTTTTAACTGAAGATCTAATTAACTGGTCAGCTTGTCTCTAAGACCTCAGTTGATAGGATGAATTCTTTTCACTAAGTGTCTAGCACTCATAACTCCCTGCTTGTCCCATCCAAATACTTGATTGATTTATAGGAATGCAAATAACACCAGAATTCAGGTGTAATGAGTATCATAGATATTGATTAAATGAGGAATTTTAAAATTTTTTAAATTTTAGGTTTTTTTTAAAGATTTATGTATTTATTTTGAAAGGCAGAGAGATAGAGATAAAGATCTTCTACCTACTGTTTCACTCCCCAAATGTCCACAATGGCCAGAAGCCTGAAACTTCATGGAGGCCTCCTATCTGGGTGGCATGGGCCCAAGTAGTAGGACCATCTTCTGCTGCTTTTCTAGGTGCATTAGCAAGGATCTTGACTGGAAGCCAAGCAGCTGGAACTGAAACTGGCAATTAAACAGAATGCCAGTGTCACAGGTTATGGCTTAATCTGCTGCACCAAAGCGCTAGTCCTTAACCAAGGTATTATATGAAAATAAAGCCAGCAAGTTGAGGTGGATTCTTGGCACTGGGTAACACAAAATTTTCTTATTTTACTAAAAATAACAGCTCACTTCATTTACCATTGCTATTGATTGTTCAGAGTTAACTATAAGCTCATCTTTTCTATGGGTTACACGGGCAATCCTTATTTGGCACACCAGTGCAGGATGGTAAAAGCTGTGCAAGTTGAAATACACAAACCTAGCTTAGTGATCAATCAGGGAATATTTTAATTCAATAACCTTTAAAATGTTTGTCAAAATGTATTGAATATACAACAATTTACACCACTAGAAACACTGAGAAATAAAGTGTTAATTCCTTGTCAAAGAATTACAAGAAGAGTTTGACGAATACTTATTCTCACCATATGACTTAGGGTACACAGCGAGTATTGTCTCTATGCTTAGCTAACTGACTTACACCTTTCTAAGTCTGGATTTACTTCCATTATTTTGTCCTTTGGACTTTTCACATTCATGAAATATTTCTCAATTATTTTGTGAAGAGAGAGAGAGAGAGATCTCATTTGCTGGTTCACATCCCAAATGCCCTCAACAGTCTGGTCTTTGCCATGCCAAAGTCAAGAGCCAGAAACTCAATCCAGATCTCCCACATGGTTACCAGAGACCCAACCACTTGAACCATCACTACTGCCTCCCCAGATGTGCATTAGTAGGAAGGTGGAACTGGAGCCACAGCTGGGACTCAAACCCAAGACCTGTGAGACAAAGGCAACCCACGTGGTATCCTAACCACTGTGCAAAAGCTCCTTCCTCCTGAGAGATTTTTTGAAGGTAAATATTTTTGCTGGCGTCTCCTGCTCTGGAAAAACCTTCATTCATTTCTTCATTTAAGTTAATGTTACTGTTGCCTTCATATCTGGAGTCTCCAAAGTTAACAGTATCAACTTTCTCCCAGTCAGCTATTTTCTTCTGTAACTCCACTTATATTAAAATAAAACTTCACTTCCAGGGTCATCACTGTTAGTTTATTCACTGCATTTTCACCTTTGTTGACTAATTCCCTCCTTCAATTATTGATTTTTGTCCAATTGCACATGGGTTTACTACTGGCAGATGGGAAGGCAATGTAGCTACCTGCGTTGCTGTGTATGCATGAATTGAATAACAGTGTTCAGTGACCAGAGACTGACAAACTTGGAAAAACACAATGTGATTAGCCACTGATCATGATGTACATCTGTTATTTTTGTAGTGATCTGTGGACTGAAGAGCCAGCAGTGAAGTTTTGACTTTAGGCAATTACTCACAGCTAATATTCCATGGTAACTATAACTTGAACCACACTGCTATGGAGATGGTGTTATGGTAACTGAAATTTGTGCCTGTTAGAACTGTGAACAGTAAAGGCTGCCTGCATTTGATTCTTCAAAACAACTGTTGGAAGAAAGATCAAAACTTTCATGATCAGTGTAGCAATAAGAGAACTTGGAAACTTCTACTCTTGTGTATCAACCAAGCTTCCATCTAATCTTAAATAACAAATAAAAGCGTGATATCATCCCAAATTTTTTCAGTGTGGAAAATATTTTAAAAAGGCTAATCTAATTGCCACTCACTCCTTAGAGTTAATAAATGTAGATATTGATCTAACTTACAACTGAAATGCTTTATACTGATACGCAAATTAATTTTGTAGAATCATACTAGGTAGAGCACTATTACTCCTAATAGAATTTATCTCACATTAGTATTAGCACACACACTATCTCTTCATTATCCAATCATACTTAATATGCATATGTAACAATGGTATTGAACTCATAGAATGTATAATGATCAGTGTTCAGATGTAGGAATAATGATTATATATGGAATTTGTATATGGAACAATGACATTATACACACAGAGTCAGTTCTGTTATAATGCTTGTTTGGGATTATGCATTTGTTCCATTAGAGAACAATTTGATCATAACAGAAATTTTGCATTTGCCTATGCCTGATTTCACATAAAAGAAAAACTAAGTGAATGAAGAAAAGTGCATTTAGATGAACAAAGCTTCAAAGAATACAGAAAGCACACACCTCAAGCATCTGCCAGCTATGTTACTGCACCATGTGTGTCACAAATCATATTCATCTACATCTAGTGTAACAACTGCCTGTCAAATTTCAGATAACTCTGCCATTTCACGGTAACTAAAAGCTACAATCCTTCTGATGCCCACTTCCCCAAGTAAACTCCAGGCTTTTTTCAGAGTAAAACACCAGACTGATGGTAACACTTGTGCATTTATTAGCCATTTAAGAGTGGGAACAAAAATGTGTTCCTGTTTTAATTATGTTTTTATCTCTTTTTTTCACATGCCATGATTATGTGGTGCCCCAATCCTATAAGGCCAATGGTTTTCACTGCGTGATTTTTATTACTGCAGTAATTTTTTGAAGGGTATGTTATGTAGATACATGAAACTGTAACTGGAATGCATATGAATTTTTCTCTCCCAAAATACACTAGCTTATAATTAGTTAAAGTTTGGGTGGTTGGGCCCATTCTCTGGCGTTGTTTCTCAAGGCTTTAAACATATTTTGTGATGAAGAAAAATGTAAAGATAGTCACAAGGATGATTACCCCATATAACCTTCAAAAACAGAGCCATGACAGAGGAGGTCATTTGGCAATCTTGTCAGTAAAATCTGCAGTTGATAAGGAGAATTTTCAGCTTATGCAGAGCAAGGTTCTACCAAGCAGGCTCTGAGATGCCTAAACCAGTTGTCCCCAAACTTGAGCATGTTTCACAATTCTACCTTCTCTCTGAAAGATCTGACAAAACACAAATTGCTGATTTTCTGGTTCATTAAATCTAAGGGAGAGCTTAAGAATTTGCATTTCAAATAAGTTCCCAGGTGATGTTAGGGCCAATTTATCTATTGGACACTGTAGGCAAACTGCCTATGGCCCACTTTATTTTTGGTGGACCAAGAAAATAGTTTGACTTAAATCTCTCTTAAAATCAAAAGAGAACAATTAATATGATAACAATGAACTTATGTGAGGAATCCAAACTAGACTATATTCATCTTCACATCGATGCAGTTTAACAATACCAACTCTAATTTTTCTTGTTTTTTGTTGAGGGAAAGGACATAGGAAGGCAAAGGTGCCCCTGATCCACAAAAGTTATGACATGACCCTGGGTGATGCAGCTTTTACTCAGAGCTACTGCTGATACACGTACTGATCTCTTGAGATTTTGTAACAGCTTTTTTTTTTTTAACTTTTATTTAGTAAATATAAATTCCCAAAGTACAGACAAAAAAATACTAAGAGGGATAATGTATTAAGTTGTTCATTAACAGTCAGGGCTATGCTGATCAAGTCACCGTTTCCCATAGTGTCCATTTCACTTCAGGAGGTTTCCTTTTTGGTGTTCAGTCAGTTGTCACTGATCAGGGAGAACATAAGGTATTTGTCCCTTTGGGACTGGCTTACTTCACTCAGCATGATGTGTTCCAGATTCCTCCATCTTGTTGCAAATGACTGGATTTCATTGTTTCTTACTGCGGTATAGTATTCTAAAGAGTACATATCCCATAATTTCTTTATCCAGTCTACCGTTGATGGGCATTTAGGTTGGTTCCAGGTCTTGGCTATTGTGAATTGTGCTGCAATAAACATTAGGGTGCAGACTGCTTTTTTGTTTGCCAATTTAAATTCCTTTGGGTAAATTCCAAGGAGCGGGATGGCTGGGTTGTATGGTAGGGTTATATTCAGGTTTCTGAGGAATCTCCAAACTGACTTCCATAGTGGCTTGACCAGTTTGCATTCCCACCAACAGTGGGTTAGTGTCCCTTTTTCCCCACATCCTCGCCAGCATCTATTGTTGGTAGATTTCTGAATGTGAGCCATTCTAACTGGGGTGAGGTGAAACCTCATTGTGGTTTTGATTTGCATTTCCCTGATTGCTAGTGATCTTGAACATTTTTTCATGTGTCTGTTGGCCATGTGGATTTCCTCTTTTGAAAAATGTCTGTTGAGGTCCTTGGCCCATCTCTTAAGTGGGTTGTTTGTTTGATGTTGTGGAGTTTCTTGATTTCTTTGTAGATTCTGGTTATCAACCGACAGAATGGAAAAAAATATTTGCAAGCTATGCAACAGATAAAGGGTTGCAACAGCTTTTTATTTGAACCTGTTTGACTCTGTGTTGTTTTTACTCAGAAGAAATAAATTGCTTAAACCCTCTCTAAATGCGGAGGAAGCTAACTGAACAACAATAATGTAAGTGCTTGAGCAGACCTGGGGAACAAGATAGGACCAGAAACTAGTATCTGATGTGCTTGCTATATTTCTTACTCAGATGATGAGAGGAATTTACAAAGCTCATGCAAAAGGCGTGTTATGAAAAAACTGTATGGGTTTCAAAACTTTTTGCATCCAAATTAACTTGTCTTGTAATTCTATTTCCCATGAACGTTTGGAAGTATGCTCATAGGCTAAAAACTCAAGTTTACATGTATTGTTCCCCCATAATTGCAAAAGTACTAGTTTCAAACTTCAACCAATAAAGAATTCAGACTACTGTAATAACTTTTGGATACTGAACCATACAAAACACTTCGCCAGTTAGGATCAATTTTCTCCTGAGAAACACCTGTTCAGTAGTTGTTGTAGTGGACAGTAATACTGGTAGCAATAAGAATAAATAAAGAACAATTGCACCCTGCAAATAAATCATTGGATAAGCAGGGTTGATGCAAACAGTCATAATTAACATGGGGCAGTTCTCATTTTCATTAAAATGCCAATGTTCTTCCTTCCAAAATATGATAAAAGAGTTACAAAAAACTCAATCCATAAGATGAATGCATTCATATTGCACCATAACAATATGAGCATTGTCAATACTATTCCTCACTTGACATAATCCATGATGAAGAGGTTATTATTGAAATGAACAAGAGAAAATTTTATTGTATTTTGATATTTAAAACATTTTATAGATTCATTTTGGAAAATAACAATCTACTGACTGAGATTGAAGCAAAGAGAAGGAAATAAAAATAATATAGAAGGATACACAGATATAACAATAATTAATATATTTTTAAATGTTTTATATATTTATATAATTTATTTTGAAAGGTAGAAAGACAGAAAGACAGAAATCTCCCAATTGCTACTTCACGTTCCAAATGCCCACAAAAGCCACAGCTGAACCAGCCCAAAGCCAGAACATGGAACTCAGTGTGGGTCTCCCACATGAGTGACAGGGACCCAAGTACTTGAGTACAAGTACCCAAGTACAGGGACCCAAGTACTTCCCTCCCAGGTTTCATATTAACAGGATGCAGAAACTCTTAGTAGGCCTGGTACTCAAACTCAGGCACTCCTCTGTGAGATGTGTGTGTATGTCACAAGTGGTGTCTCAACCACTGCCCCTGGTAATATTTTTATGTTATTTACAGATATTGTGGGTTGCACACATACAGTTGTTTCAGAAATAGCTGAAAGAGTGTACAATATTTGCAATTTTGCTTTTGCACTTAAAATATCACAACCATAGTGAGTAAATCATTTAGTTATAGATTTTGCACATTACTCTATCTGGATAGTTTTGTTCTAATATAGCTAATTTCTTGTTGCTGGAGATTTAGCTTGTTTCTCATTTTCTCTGTTACAAGCAATGATCTGATGAATATTTTTTTCTTGTTTGGTTAAATATTTATTTCTTCAACTTACAGAAATGGAATCATTAGGTTAGAGTGACCAGCATTTTTAAGATTTCTATCTCATATTTTCAAATTTTGCTTTATCTCTAGGACTTCCGTAGATCACACTGACAAGGAAGTACTGCATAGTGAGAACAGTTCCATTATCTTATAGAAAACCACCAAGCACATCATGGGCCATGGCAACCTGCTCTTCATCTCTGCTCCCTGACTTGTTTTGTACTCATCAGATCCTTGATGGGTCTGTGTCTGGCCAGAGGAATCTCTCCCCAATAGCTGGAGAGCCAGTGATAGAAGGAAAAACACTGCAGAAATGTTAAAAATTATTAAAGTCCTATGGCTTAAATTTTTGTGCCTTGGGAGTGAATCTCTGTTCAGATAATCTAAGTTTTAGCTCAGAGAAACCTCCCCAAGACTAAGGAGCTTTTCTCTTCCTGTTTTTCCCATGTGGTCCCAGGGAAGTGGTATAGCCCAGCCTCAGTAACCATCATTCTAGTAGACAGTTATAGAGCAGAATAATAAATGCCACTTACTGAATGGTCGTGAATAATATTGGCTCTCTAGAGTGCTGTGTTGAGAAGGATTCTGAAGTTGCAACCATAGCAGGTGGGACAAAGGGCTATGCGTAGTTAGTTGACCTGAGGGCAGGAATGGAGACTGGCACCACAGATGTCTCAAATTTATTATGCCTTTCCTACAGTTCTCTTTTAATGAATGTCTTACTGCTGATCACCGGAATAATATCTCACTGATTCACTGACAATTCAGCCCTTGTGCAGTGCATACCTTCACCTGAATTACATAATAGGGATCCACTCGGGCAAGGTTTCACATTCCTTTTAAAAAAGTATATGAAAACCATTTTCATTTATTTGCATGTTTATAATTTTTCTCATATTTCTGCTTCTTTTTAAACAGAGAAGCTGAGAAAGCATAAAGTCTATTAAAATAAGTTTCAGCTACATGTTATGAACATTAAATATAAATTCAAAGAAGGAATAAATGAGAAACAGAAAAACAGGGAGACAGGAAAGAGGCAAATGTGAGGGAGACATTGTCTGGGATTTGTAGAGGGAAGAGAAATGCATGATATGTGCTGCACGGGGGAAAATGAGGGCAAATGTGGAAATGGGCTGGAAAGGGATGGAAAAAACTGGAGGAAGTGAAGGAGAAGAAAGCAGAGAAGTCTCATGGTTCTTGAGAAGATTAATATTCTAGTAAAAATGTGCAGAGTTGAGTACAGAGAGAAGGCAACCAACTTAATCTTATTGAGGTCAGTTGAAGTGAGCTTTGAAATGCTGTCTCAGTGGAAGCCCAGGAAGACTTCTGTTGACTACTCGCTGACATGTGTGCATTGAGGACTCTAACGAGGTGCATTGGCCTATTTCATCTAACAGCCTGCTTTGAGGCATCCTTAGCTTCCATTGAGGCTAACAGTTTGCTTAAGGACAATCATTCATAATGATGACATCTGAAAATATTCTCATATGCATATTCCCCTAATTCACTAAAAGTCAGTGACTACAGTGTCTACAAGGCATGGATGAAAATCATCAGAGAGGGGCTGTTGTTATTACAGCACTCATCTAAAATGAAACGGGGGTCGCACAGAGGCTACTGTGACTGGTTTTCACATTGAGACTAATTGCCTAATCAATATGCAATTTTGACCTCAAATTTCTTAAGTCACTTTCTGTGGAAAGGTGGGTGCTTTCAGAGGGTTATGTTTAATTTCTTGGCATGTACTATACCTTTTTCTGGTCTTTTGCTGTTTGATTCCTCTTTGAAAAAAATCCATTGGTTTTAACATTTTTAAAGCTGTATACATCCATTAATATTCAAATAAGGCATCAGTATGCAAAAATAACACCAAATATCTAGTCAAAAAGAATGAAAGCTCCTCATGCCCTAGGAGTGATGCCTGTGAAGAGTTTTCCTTGCTGTTCCTCCAATCCACCAGGCACATGGCAGTCTCAGGACTTCGCGCTGCCTTTTCTCTACTTAGAATGTTCCTTCTCCAGTGTGCTGGTGACTCGTCCCTCACCTCCTTCGGGGATTTACTGCAGTGCCACCTTCTCAGGAAGGCCTGCCCTGGCTATCTTCAGTACTGTGCACGTCTGTCTGACTGTCTCTTCTCCTTCCCTGATCATTTCACCTCAAATTAGCCTACTACACATTCCATTGACTTCATTGACTGCATGCCTTTCTCAACGAATTGCAGTATCTGGGAGGGTAGGGATTTTTTTCACCTGGTTTATTCTACTGAATCCTCAGAGTCTAGAAAAAAGCTTGACAGGAGCAGGAGTTGTGGTTAAACTGCCATTGTGAGATGTCAACATCCCATGTCCAGGTGCTTGTTTCAAGTCCCGGCCACTCTATCTCTGATCCGGCTTCCTGCTAATGTGTCTGGGAAAGAAGTAGATAATAGCCCAATTACTTGGGTCCCTGGTACCCATGTGGGATACTCAGATGGAATTCTGGGCTCCTTGCTTCAGCCTGGCCCAGTCCTGGCTGTCACAGGCATTTGGGGAGTGAACCAACAGATGGAAGATATCTCTCTCTCTCTCTCTCTCTCTCTCTCTCTCTCTCTCTCTCTCCACATTTCAAATAAATAAACATTAAAGAAAAATGTCTGACTCATAGGAGGTATTCAACATGTATTTTTTTAAATAAATGAATTCATATTTGTTTTTCAAAATGGTGGAATATATTCTGTGCACACATATTTTAATTTTTTGTCTTGTCAAAAGTATGATGCAGATTTCTTTCCATTTTAGTACTTAAAGACTGTCTTCAATCTTTTTTAGATAATTTTTTCTCATTTTTAAAAAATATTTGAGAGAGACAGATTGAGAAAGTCTCCCATCTTCTGGTTCATTCCTCAAATCCCCACAATGGCCAAGGTTGGGCCAAGGTTGAAGCTGGGAAATGGGAACTCAACCCGGGTCTCCCACATGGGTGGAAAGAGCCCAACTGCTTGACTCATCACAACTGCCTCATGGGGGCCACGATAGCAGGAAGTTGGAGTCAGGAAACAGAGTTGCACAGCAAACCCTAGGACTGTGATATCAGACATGGGTGCCTTAACTGGAATCTTAACAAGTATGTCAAATATCTGCCCTTGCTTCATTCTCTTTCTATTTTAATGTTTTTTATTTATTTATTTATTTTCATCCTCTTGAAAGGGAGAGTGACAGAGTGAGAGTGAGAGACAGTGAGATTGTTGACCTACTGATTCACCTCCAAATGCCTGCAACAGCCTGGGCTGGGCCAGATTGAAGCCAGGAGGCCAGAATTCAATCTGGGTCTCCCCAGATAGGGGTAGGAAGGGCCCAAGTACTTGAGCCATCATCTGCAGCCCTCAGGAATGTATAGGTAGGAAGCCAGATCAGACATGAAGGAGTTGGGACTCCAAGTGGTGCTCCAATATGGGATGTGGATGTCTTGTGGTAGTTTAACCCTCTGTACCACATCTGCCTCTGCCTCATTCCTTTTAATGGTTAAATATTTTCCTAATGAGCCAAGCAAGATAAACTGATCATTTTCTTTCTGAAGGACACATGATTTTGCTCCAATGTGTAAATATAAAAAAGTGCTATAATGAACGTTCCTGATCCTGTATTCTCTTTGGACCTTTTTGCTATCAAAATATAGTCTAAGTACCAGATATTGCTTCTTGGCAAAGTTTCTATTTGTACAATTTGCAGCACACTGCATTTTCTTTTTTTTGTATGCATAAGAATATGTGACAAACACTTTATATATTATATCCTGTCTTTTTTTTGTTTGTTTTACTATTTGACAGGTAGAGTTATAGACAGTGAGAGAGAGAGAGACAGACAGAAAGGTCTTCCTTCTGTTGGTTCACTCCCCAAATGACCGCCATGGCTGGTGCTGTGCCGATCTGAAGCCAGGAGCCAGGTGCTTCCTCCTGCTCTCCCATGCGGTTGCAGGGGCCCATCCTCCACTGCCCTCCCGGGCCACAGCAGAGAGCTGGACTGGAAGAGGAGCAGTGGGACTAGAACCCGGCATCCATATGGGATGCCGGCGCTGCAGGTGGAGGATTAACCAAGTAAGCCACAGTGCCAGCCCTCTGTATCCTGTATTTATAATTAGCCAGTATCTGAGCTAATAATTCATATCCTTTAAATTCATTAATGGGTATACTCATCAGAGTCCCCAACAAGAAACAAATACCACATTTAAAAAGGGTGGCAAAAAAAAGAGTTCAGCAAAAGAACCATTTACAAAAGTATAGGCAGAGTTAAGGGAAGCCAGGAGTTGGTGAAGTACCCAGGGCTGGTAATAGCAGGAAGCTCTTACATGCACTGGCTGAAGGGGAAAGTGAGGGAACTGTTACTGGAATCTGGGAAGAGAGTCACTCAAAGAACTACATTAATGAGCAGAAGTATGTAGTCAGGGCTGATATTGTGGAGTAGTGGATAAAGCTGCCACCTGCAGTAGCAACATCGTATATGGGAGCTGGTTTATGCCTTTGCTGCTCCACTTCTAATCCAGCTCCTTGCTATTGGCCTGTGACAGGTAGTGGAAGATGATCCAAGTGCCTGGGCCTCTGCCACTCATGTGCAAGACCTGGAAGAAGCTCCTGGCTCCTGGCTTCAGCCTGGCCCAGCCCCGGTTGATGTGGCCATCCGAGAGTGAACTGGTAGATGGAAGATCTATATTTCTCTCTCCTCCTTTCCTTCTGTCTCTGTAATTCTTTCAAACAAGTAAATCTTGGGGGAAAAAAAAGAATCATGTAGTTACTATGAAGTGATGACCTAGCAGGAAGAGAGCTGGGGGGGGGGGTAGGGATGAGAGACCTGAGGCTTTTTCTGCACCTGCCCTTGAAGTTCCAAGCAGAGCCTTCCATTGGCTAGACTCAACTTGAACCTAGCGACAAGGAAGCCTGGTTAAATAGCCCATAGCTTATTAGCTTGCTGAGACAGGAATAGAGAACAATGGAGGGTAGGTCTGGACAATCATCCAGAAAATAGCTAACAACAGTAGTTTTACTATTAGTTTTGCTTCCTCCTTTCACTTTAGTTAACTTAATGGGCATAACATAAAATGTCCATAGTAGGTGGCACTGCCTGTGCCAATAGAATGTGTAGTGGGAGGTTGCTCAGGGCACCAGCAAGCAAAGTTGCTGCAGGTTTAACTGAAAAGCTTTAATGAGGCAAACACGATAACGTCCTTTAGGGTGCCTCAACTAGAACTAATCTTTAATGCATGATTTTGGAGCCAAATAATCCTAGGATTGAATTCCTAGCCATATGAACTTGGGCCAGTGCTCTCCAATATTTGTAGTCACTAGTAATATGTGGCTTCTCAAATTTATATTGATATAAGTTAAAATGAAAAAGAAGTATTCAATTCTTCATTTCCCTTTGCTGGAAGAATTCAATAACTAATGTGGCTAAGTGGTTACTGTATTGAAAATACACATATATGACATTTCCATTGTTGTACAAAGTTCTATTGGAGAACTCTGGGCTAGATGCTTAAAACTCTTTGGACTTGTCATACAACAGTACTTATCTCCAGGGCTCATCTGAAGATTGCAAGAGGAAATATATATAATGAACCTAGGTAACTACATGGCACAAAGTAGGTGCTCAATAAATAGTAGTTATAGTAATAAGAGCAATAACTTAGCTGTGGTTATATCATATCCCTGATAGATAGATATTTCCAGCAATACTGTTAACACAGGTCTCTTTGCCAAAGCTGTTGATGCTGCCAGGTCCTAACAATGATCACACAGCTGTTTCTGATGAGAGCTGTGTGTCATTGTGCCAAGGGGCACCTCATTATGACAGCTCCTCAGCGTTGCTAAGGAATGATTGGCAGGTTTCCATCTTGCAAATGTGGTCATGCCGGTCTCTTGTTGAAAACACTGCTCTATCTTAAGACATATTTTCCCCCAGAATCTTCTGAATATGATCTGATTTCTAACTTTTCTGGTGGCTTCATAATGGGATATTCTGTCAACACATTCTTACAGAATCTGATTTTGTTTTAATTGTATCAGCACGTTGAAAATGATTCTAGGGGCCGCTACCGTGGCTCACTCGGTTAATCCTCTGCTCCGTTAATCCTCTGTCTGCGGTGCCGGCATCCCATATGGGTGCCGGGTTCTAGTCCCGTTTGTTCCTCTTCAAGTCCAGCTCTCTGCTGTGGCACGGGAGGGCAGTGGAGGATCGCCTGAGTGGTTGGGCCCCTGCACCCATGTGGGAGACCAGGAAGAAGCTCCTGGCTCCTGGCTTTGGATCGGCACAGCGCCAGCCATGGCAGTCATTTGGGGAGTGAACCAACGGAAGGAAAACCTTTCTCTCTGTCTCTTTTTCTCTGTCTATAACTCTACATGTCAAATAAATTTTAAAAAAGTGATTCTAGTCTTCTGGAGAAATTTAGACTATCAGACTAAGCCTATATGCAGCCATATTCTTGGCACTCCACATCATGTCTAATGACAAGTTCTTTTCTTTTCTTTTTAAGATTTATTTATTTATTTATTTATTTGAAAGACAGAGAGAGCGAGAGAAAGTGAGAATGCGATCTTCCACCCACTGGCTCACTCCCCAGTGGCTGCAAATGGGCACATCTGAAGCCAGGGGCTTCTTTTGAGTCTTCCCTGTGGGTGCAGGGACCCCCATATTTGGCCCTTCTTCTGTTGATTTCCCAGGCGCATTAGCAGGGCGCTGGATCAGAACTGGAACAGCCAGGACTCAATTCAGCACCCATGTGGGATGCTGGCACCACTACACCACAGCTCCCCCAATTCCCCCGATGAGCAGTTTGATTCCTGTTTTGATGAAACTGTTTGGGCATCATGTAGTCTAATATACAGAACACATAAATGGTTTAGAGATGCCCTAAAATGGGTGTTTTACTGCTCTAGTAGAATGAAGAAACTATTGGTCAGCCATGATACATAACTAACTCTTTTCTTCCACTGTCTTCCATTTCTATTCCCCATCTCTATATTTAAAACCACCAGGATTCCTTCTTCTTACAATCTATTTTCCATTAAGACATCCAGTGCCTTCCTGAGGCACTTACAAAATAGTCCAACTGGCTGTTCATAATCTTCTATTTTCTTCATAGAGCTTATCTGTATCTATAATTATTTATTCATTCTCTTGTTTATCTTTTATCTCCTGCCACTCATCCATCTAGATTTAAGCTCTGTATAAGCAGGAATCTTTTTTTTTTAAGATTTATTTATTTATTTAAGAGGTAAAGTTACAGCGACAGGGACAGAGAGAAAGGTCTTCTACCTTATGTTTCACTCTCCAAATGGCTGAAATAGCCAAAGCTGGGCTGATCCAAAGCCAGGAGTCAGAAGCGTCCTCCGGGTCTTCCACCTGGGTGCAGGGATCCAAGCACTTGAGCCATCTTCTAATGCTTTCCCAAGCCATAGCAGAGCTGGCTCTGAAGAGCAGCAGCCAGGACATGAACCAGCACCCATATGGGACGCTGGCATGGCAGGTTGGGAGGCTTAGCCCACTATGCCACAGCTCCAGTCCCAAGCAGGAATCTTATCTGTGTGCGGAACATCGTGTTCTTAGCAACTGGAAAAATGCCTGGTACAGAATACAAGTTTTCAAAAGGTTTCGAGGCTATCTACAGGCACAATGTAAAGACTAAGTTGCAAAACTCTAAATTAAATTTTAGCACCATGTTTTCTACATGTCAGCGTCTTTTTCCAAGTGTCTAGTAAGGATTGATCTTGTTGTGTTTGTGCCATGGCCCCTCTGTGGAATCCTGTGAATCCTATGGACTCCTCTTCTGAATAATACTTACATGCACAAAATTTAAAAACAAAGGATTACAAAGGAAACCAATTATGCTCATATATAGTTAAAATACTTAAAGTCCCAAAGTTGTGACACAGTAACACATGCATTTCCTTATTACTGAGTTGAAGAATATGATCTAGTGGAGGGCCTCACATAACTGATATTTTGAAGGTAGAGAAACTAATAAAGAATGTTATGAGATATTTGTGACAATGGTAATAAGACATGAAAATACCTTTGATTTCTGCTGGTGACAGGTTCACAGATACATTAATACTTATGGGGTTTGTTGCCTCTATTTTCAATTTAAGAAACTGCTGGGTCCAGAGTCATGGTACAGTGGGTTAAGCCACTGCCTATGACACCAGCATCCCATATGAGCACCGGTTCAAGTCCTAGCTAAACACTTCTGATCTAGCTCCTTGCTATTGTGCCTGGAAGACGGCCCAAGGGCCCCTGCCACCCATGTGGGAGACCCAGATGGGGTTCCAGACTCCTTGCTTTGGCCTGGCCCAGCCCCAGGTGTTAAGACCATTTGGGGAGTGAACCAGCAGATAGATAGATCTCTCTCGCCCCTTCTCTCACTGTAACTCTGCCTTTCAAATAAATAAATAAATAAATAAGTCTTTTAAAAGATGAAAAAAATTGCAGAACTTCAATTACAGGCTAATAAAAACACAGATGAAGAGTTTTCCTACCCAGGATTCACGGATCACTTCTTGTCTAATCCCAGATCTTTGTGGGTCCCTGAGTCCCTAATGAAGGGGAACGCCAGGATGAAAGACAGCGAGAGATCAGAGGCCCACACGTGCGAACCTAGGAGCCGTGTGTTCTGCACCACGATGCCCACTTGCTCATCACAGCATCAAGTAGGATTCCAGCCCCTTGTTATTTTTTAAAATCTGTTCTTAATTATTTATTTGTATTTTAAAATACTGAAAAAAACACAAAAATCAGGGTTCTCCCATAATTCTACCACTAACAAAACAAAATAGACCAAAGGAAAATCACTTCCTTCTTCACTAATGCTAACTCAAAAAAAGAATCTTTTGAGACTCGGTGAAGACAGTGCCTGAATTCCCAAAACACACACATGTGTCTATATGCATGCATGTGTGTGCCAAGCATATGTTATAGAGTGATATTGAACAATTTTTTTTTTTTGCTCCTGGCTTTTTTCACTGACTACTACAGTTCAGGCTTTTGTCTTTTTAAATTATGTTTCATTTAAAAAAATAATTGCTGGATTTTCCATTATATGAATGTACCTCATTCACTGAAAATTTCTTGTGCTTTTCTCACTATAAAAAATGTTACAATGAGCATCCTGCATGAAATATTTTTATGTGTCTATTCTACAAAATAGATTACTAGAAGTGGAATTGTTAGGTAAGGAGTATGCTTATTTTACATTTTAACATAATTACAGATTACTTATCAAAAAGGAACTTAATTTATACTTCAATGAGAGTATCTATTTTTTCTACTCTCACCAAAAGTGAAAAAAAAAAACTAACCATTCATAAAACTGAAATATATATATATATGTTTGTGGGAAAAATTGTTAACTTATTACTTTAATTTCTGTACTTTCCCTTGACCACTAATACAGCTGGCCATTTATATTTCTTCTGAAAACTGTCTCTAAATTTCTAATCTTTATTTGTATTTGTACTGGGAATGATCTTTTACATATTAATTTGCATATATTCTTTGTATATTGAAGCGAATAGCCTTTTATCAGTAGTGGATTTTCTGAACACTTTTCCCAGTCTTTCTTTATATTGTTCTTCGTTCAGCCTCTTTCTGTATGTGTATGTATGTTATGTGTGTGTGCGTATGTCTCTCACACAAACACATATTTAAGTTTATAAATAAGTGATCTCAATAATACAAGAAGTGATACAAGAAATCTGTTAGTGAATTTGCTTTTAAAATGGACCAAACTGTCATAATAAATATATTTTAAGTGGATTTACTCTTTATCTTATGAAGTAAAATGAAAATAAAAAATTATATTGGTTTTGTATTATAGTAAGTTTAATTCTAAATATCAGCTAATTTAAATGCAAATGCAATTATTTTACTCTGATATTGGATAGGATTTAACTAAAATTTCTATTATACTGCTTTAAAAACCCCACCACAATATAAGTGCTTTCTCAGTATGATTATCAAGAGGATTAATTTTACGAAAATACTAGAGGGCTTTATTCTTTTGTCAAAGACCTTGTATAGCAGTTGTTAACTGGTCCAACTCTTCTAGATTCTTATTTGCCAGTGGTTTTCTTTGTAATTCAGGCAATTCTCCAACATTATTGTAATCAACTTCACACATCTCGAAACATTTATAAGGCTTGTAACTTAGCAATCAATTTATATTGAATTTGAATTGCATTGTCTACTTATTGTTTGAAACATTAGAGAATCATTAATTCATTGAGACAATGGGTAAAGACAGACACTAATACTAATCATAGAATGGGCAGAGGGGCTGGTATTTAAAGTGGGTGTTTTTATGGCAACTTAGACTTGTGCTAAAACTGAAAGGACTTGGATAATCAACACTCTGGCAACTGGGACACTTAGGGTCAAATCTGTTCTTTTATGTATTTTTTTCCCTTAGTAGGGCTTTTGGTGTTCTTGTCTTGATTAGTATTTCCCAGCCTGAGGATACTATTTTCATATTTAAAAAAAATGTTTTTGTTGTTCTGCCTTTTACAAATAGATATTTATACCATCTGGGATTTAGCTGTGAAATGTAGTAATCCGACTTTTTAGAAGTCTTTTACTGTGTGACTTTTGTTTTTCCATCCAAAGGGTATTAAGGCATTTTTAAGTAAATTTTTTGAGAGTAAACTGTACTCAGTCTTTCAGATTTTATAAACTGACCGAGTTTAAATAATTGTGGAGCCGATATAAAATCATCAACCCTTAATTTATCCAAGCAGGGACTTCTAAACCAACATATTATCTTCTACTGTGGCCATTATTTCATACATATGACAATGAAAAATAGAATCTCAGAATTAAAACAAAATAAGTTAAATTTATTAAAAACTCCCTGGGATACTTTTTTCTCATTTCACAGTGAATGTGTGAGAATTTGATCGCAGCTTAGAATCAGTGTGGGCACTATTATTTGGGATCAACTGCTTTAAATAATAATTGAACTCTTCAATGTGATTTAAATGCAAAAACACTAATCTGTAGCTAGGGACCTCACTTCAACCTCTGTGTCTCAGGTCTCAGAGCAAACAGATTCCTGTCCAGAGCTGAGGTGTGCTCTTTGGTGTGCTAGTGGCACTACTTCATCCTCTTTCACATTATCAAGAATCTGAAGCTCTGAGCATGACCATGTTACTGCAAGAAATGAAAAGCTGAAATGGATACGACTTGTGGGGAATCACGTAGAAGACACTTTCAATAGGAAGCACCTAATACTGAGCACAGTTCACAAAACCCAATTATGAACAATTGGTTATGCTGGATGAGGTCAGTCTCATCGTGGTCTGATGAGATGGGCGGGTCATTAGTGTTGTCTAGTTGCTCAAATAAAGAAACTCGGTGACACGTTGCAGGAAGGATGAGGCATTGTTAACATCTACTGATTGTTATTTTGTTGGATGATAAATTGATGAAAAATCTTAATTGGTGATTTTTTAAAATTTTTCCACACACATTTATCTAAAATATTTTGCCCTATTCCAAGGAAGATTACACTAACGGTCTAATGAGATTGGAACATCAGTTGACATGTTCCTTTGTTCATCCCTCTGTCTGGCTGTGTGAGCCACTTATTTACATGACAGTCCCAAACAGCACTTGTACAGCTATCATTTTATTCATCGTGAGTTCTCTGTTATCCAAATAAACATGAATCTCCTCAGGCATTGGTGTGGGACTGTTGCCTTTGAAATGTAGAGTAAATTGGCTATCTCAGCTCATTCCATCACCTTCCAGAATTATAATTCCCCATTTGGAGTCTTAGAGATGTAGTGATGAGAGAAAATGGCTATGAGAAGAGAGCCAATTGATCAAAGAATTCATAATGCTACAAAATGAATTTTTATAACTTTACTCCTTTTCTTCTCTGCCTGAACAGGTATTGAATTTTACAGAAAAGTTATATTTTTTAAAAAAGCTTCCTATCAGGTGAATATCTTTATATCAAATCATAGTAGTCTATTGACATTTATGAAATGAAAGGTAAGTTTTGCAGGGGGAAAATAGGAATCCCCATGTGTGAAAGCCCATACATATATTACAAATGCATTTTAAAAGCAAAAACTGAAAATTTTAAATAAAACATGAGGAATAAATCTAAGACTAAGTTATAGAATGAAAATACAAAGGAGCTGGGTCATTTTTACACTTGAAATAAGAAGCCTAAAGATTTAAACAGGAAAATCACACTACCACCAAGCTGAGCAGAACATGCCAGGGGCAGAACTGAACAACTATCTTATGAAAGACATTTTTCATTTTTAACCGGTAGACAAGATGACAAAATAATCAAGTGAGGAGTGAATAATTCAGCCCAACAACAAGATCAACAGGTTGTTTCGTGTTGAATTGGTGTGATGCCAACTGTCTGATCTGGCTATTTTTTCCCTTGGAATACTTATCTAAACAAATATTCTGAAGGGAAGAAAGCAGCTGAGCTCCAGCACAGTAAGCCCCAGGCTCAAGATTCCCGGATTGTGTGTCTGGTTTTGTCTCTCTGGACACAGCACTTGAGATTCCCCAAATCTCCAGTTCTTGATTTAGTAACGGAAGGCATCATTGCTTTGGAAGATAGGAAGGTAAAATGAGATAACATACAGACAAGTATCTGGAAAGCAGTATACAGTATAGGGACGAGGAACGGCCCATGGAGTTGTTCTTTGGAGGATGATGTGCATATCACAGAGTTTTCCACAGTTCTTTTCCTGTATTAAGCCGTATAAGGAGAACTGTGGACTATGTGAAACCTCAGCCATCTTAACTGATGAGTCAAGATTGTGCCCTTGGACCAGAAAGAAATCTTGGCTGCCCTAGTATAATTCAACTACCAAATAATTTTTAGTCATTCTTTTATTCATGCAATAAAATATTATTTGTTCTCTACCATTTGCAACTTGTACTCTATGACTGCCTAGACAGTCCTATATTCTATGCCCTTAAAATCTCTTCATAAAGGCCCTCTGCTGTGGCCAGGGAGTGCAGTGGAGGATGGCCCAAGTGCTTGGGCCCTGCACCCCATGGGAGACCAGGAAAAGCACCTGGCTCCTGGCTCCTGCCATCGGATCAGCGCGGTGCGCCGGCCGCAGCGCGCCGGCCGCGGCGGCCATTGGAGGGTGAACCAACGGCAAAGGAAGACCTTTCTCTCTGTCTCTCTCTCTCACTGTCCACTCTGCCTGTCAAAAAATAAATAAATAAATAAATAAATAAATAAAAATCTCTTCATAAAGGTGGATGACATGCTGAAAATTATAATAGCATATCTAAATTCTGCAACAGAGTTTGGAATAAAGTATGGGAGGAATAAACTTGCATCACCCCTAAAATTTTTCATGTAGAGGCATATTTTCCATAACTACAGCTTTCAAAAAAAAGATTTATTTATTTGGAAGGCAGAGTTTTACCAAAAGAGATTTGGAGTGACAGACATCTTCTATTGGATAGTTCACTCTCCAAATGGCCGCCAGGCTGGGGCTAGTCCAAGCCACAGCCAGGAGCCAAGAGATTCCTCTGGGTCTTCCACATGGGTGGCAAGGGGCCCAAACACTTGGGCCACTTCTGCTGCCTTCACAGGCCATTAATGGCAAACTGGATTGGAAGTAGAGCTCCAAGCAGAGCCCATAAAAGGGTCTGGTGTCACAGGCAGCAGCTTTATCCGCAATACCACCACACCAGCCCCTTTAATAACTACTTTTATAGAGTTTTTGTAAAAAAGGATTCCGTTATCATGGAATCATCTCAGCATCACTGTACACACGTGTACCTTCAAGGATTTGTGTTTTTACATTTTTCTGATTTCTTTCTCCATTGGATTCTTCAGAAAGTTTTACTTGAAACTTGGTGTTCATTGATTTTTTTAAATTAATTTATTTATTGGCAGGTAGAGTTACAGAGAGAGAGAGAGAGAGAGAGAGAGAGAGAGAGAGAGAGAAAGCTCTTCATTCTGTTGGTTCACTCCCTAAATAGCCGCCACGGCTGGCACTGTGCCAATCCGAAGCGAGGGGCCAGGTGCTTCCTCCTGGTCTCCCATGTGGGTGCAGGGGCCCAAGCACTTGGGCCATCCTCCACTGCACTCCCTGGCCACAGCAGAGAGCTGGACTGAAAGAGGAGCAACTGGGACTAGAACCCGGTGCCCATATGGGATGCTGGCACCGCAGGCAAAGGATTAATCAAGTGAGCTACGGCGCCAGCCCCTAACTTTATTTATTTGTTTATTTGTGAGGCAGAGCTACAGAGATAGGGGGAAGACAGAGAGAAAGGTCTTCCATCCGTTGGTTCATTCCCTAAATAGCAGCAATGGCTGAAGCTGAGCCAATCTAAAGCCAGGAGCCATGAACCTCTTCCAGGTTTCCCATGCGCGCGCAGGGTCCCAAGCACTTATGCCATCTTTTACTGCTTTCCCAGACCATAGAAGAGAGCTGGATTGGAAGAGGAGTAGCTGGGACTAGAACTCGTGTCCATATGGAATTCTATGCCACAGGTGGAGGCTTAGCCCTCCATGCCACAGTGCCAGCCCAGGTGTATGTTCATTGATTTGGCTCTCAAGTGAACACTCATACTAGGTCTTATACCAGACACAAAGGATAGCAAAGAAGCTAATAGAATTTTTTTTCAAATATGTGACTAATTTTGATGCACCTCATCTTGCTGTTTGGTCAAATCATGCAGTTCTGTGTTGACTGCAACATGTAACTCAGCTTAGTTTAAGACTTTTCATTTTATTATTATTTTCCTGTTTATTTTGTTATTGAAAGAGAGAGAGAGAGAGGGAGGATGAGAGAGCAAGTGAGTGATCATTTCCCAAATGCCCCAAGAGCTAGGGCTGGGTCAGAACAAAGCAGGAGCTATAAACTCAGTATGGGGGATGACTGCCTTCCAATATGAGGGAAGTCAGCCAGGCAGATCATTTTGTGTGTAAATTTATGTATGTATGATCTGTATCCCCATATAAGTATGCATGCATTTCAAAAACTTTTGTACCAAAACAAACTTATCATTCAATGCCATTTTTCCATGAACTTTTTGAACTACCCTGACATTTTTATCATCGGACATTCTGAATAAATTACAACTATCAGTTCTGTAGATCCCTAGAAAATAAGTGCCTGGGATATTTGATTTTCTGAAAGATATGCGAATTTCTAAGCTGATCTGATCTTATACAAATTTACTTGCTAAGGAGATTTCACAAAAAGCAATTTAACTCTGGGTCTCATAAGGATATGTATAAAATGAAAGGCATTAGATTTCAGTTTTGATTCCTTCCACTGACTTCACTTGTCTGGTTTTACTTTTTTAATTGATGGATTCTAAAGGCAGCACTGTATAGAAAATATGTTTTTGTTCAATTGTATTGTTTGTATCTGCATCTGCCCTACCCCATGGTTTTGAGATCTTGTGTTGCTGAGGGGACAAAGGGAAAATAAGAGGGTAAGGGGAAGTTGTGTGCCCCTGCTTACCATCTTTCCTTTAAAATCAGGTGTAGAACCAGTGGTTAAATGAGCTGACAGGGTTGGTGAGCATTTTCTAAAGACGGCAGAGCACTTAAACCATTAAAGAGTGGGCATTACACATCTTGTCTAAAACAGGGTTCACGGGGAGAAGAGAAGTTTAAGAACGCGGAAGATTAGTTTGGAATACGTTGGCATAGGTTTTTTTTTTTTATCAACACATAAGAATTTTAGTTATCATTTACATAAGAACCACTAACAGCCAGGCAGAAAACTTTTGAGCCAACAGGAGCCATCTTCCTTAGAAGGTGAAGTTCCCTTATGAATTCAAAATGGCAAGCTTTACCCACATATGCTGGTAATGCATCCCATGGGGAAGTCTGCTTGCACTGTTACAAAACCACTGCTGAAGACAAATGAGCTAAGTAACCAGATGAACTTTTCACTTTGCCAGATTTTAGTTGACTTTGATTAACCATAGTTTGAGAATATTAAGTAGGGGGCTGGCATTCTGACACAGATAAGCCACCACTAACAATGCCCATAGCCCATATCAGAGTTCGAGTTTGAGTCCCAGCTGCTCTACTTCTTATCCAGCTCCCTGCTAATTTGCCTGGGAAAGCAGCACCAGATGGCCTAAATACTTGGGCCCCTGCTCCACACGTGTGAGACCCAAATAGCATTCTTGGCTCCTGGCTATAGCCTAGGCCAGCCCCACAGTTGTGACTATCTAGGGAGTGAACCGATGATAAAAGTTCTCTCTCAACACCCTGTGTCTCAAATAAATAAATAAATCTTTAAAAAGAGAAATGTTAAGTGGAAGTTTCCAGATTAATCAATTCATAAGTTGTAAATAATTTTTGAACATTTTCTATTTTATTATTAGTTATTGTTAATCTCTTACAGTGTATAATTTAAAAATAAAACCTTACCATATGTATGTATGTATGTATAGGAAAAATCACAGTATATACATGGTATATGTAGGGTTCAATTCAATCTGCCATTTTAGGCATCCGCTGGATACCTAGGAATGCATCCTTGTGGATAAGGGGACACCACTGGAGTTACTCTGCAAATGCGATTCCAGGGAGCTAGAATAAGAGATAAGGAAAGTGGAACACAAGATAAGGGAACCAAAAGAAGGCTTCTCTAGTTCACTGCTATGGTTAGTGGGTGTTTGTTAATGAAGGATCATTTAGAGGAGGCTCAGCAGGTGTGTTTGGAAGCTGTCCACTGGTGATGTAAGGAGATGGTGTATTCATAGCTCCATTGCCATACTGCACAAGGGTGAACTCATGAGCAGGAGTTGTTGGTACTTTTGGATTATTCAAGTGCAATTGACATGGTGGTTCCCACCAATGTCCTAAGTTGAGTGTCAGAGAGTTGAGAAGAGGTGCGGCAGCTTATACTTGCTAGAGCTGATCAAAGTTTCCCAAAACTGATTTTTGCAGCTGTGGTTAGAAAGCGGTACAGCTGAAAGGACAAATCCACACAAGTTTTCTGGCTTGGGCCCTGCACGTGCATGGGAGACCAGGAGGAAGCACCTGGCTCCTGGCTCCTGGCTCCTGGCTTTGGATCAGTGCAGGCGCCGGCCATGGCAGCCATTTGGGGAGTGAACCAACAGAAGGAAGACCTTTCTCTCTGTCTCTCTCTTTCACTGTCTAACTCTGCCTGTCAAAAAAAAAAAAAAATATATATATATATATAACACCTAAAATTGAAATATGGAGCTTTTTCACAGTAAGTATATTAAGTACCCAAACCAACACTAAGATATTCAATCTTCAATAAATAGAAAGCATGGAGTTAAAAGAATGGGTCCTAAATCTTACATTTTCTGGCAGCATGACCTTGGACAAGCTACTTTCAATGTTGCTGGGCTTGTATCCTGAGTTCCAGAAATAGAAATAAATAATATCCTCCTCATGGGAATCTTGAGTGCTAAATGAAACGATGAATGCAGTAGCATGGTTAGCATTTTGAAAAACGGGCACTCATAACACTAATCATTAGCAATCAATCAAAGATGGCACACAAAGCAACATAGAGGGGTTCTGCCATTGTTAGGGCTTGTAGATTTCAGTTGACTGGGACCAGGAGAGAGAAAGAAAACAAAGGGGGCAACAGCTGGTGGGAACTAGTGGAGGAGCTTTTCAGTGTGCTGGGGGACTACAGATTGTGCAGAACAATCAAAGCCAAGTTGGGCGTCTGAATCAGAGATCACAGTGAGGCCAGAGGTCAAGTGTGGTGACCTCTGGTCAAAAGCTAGGGAACAGAATGCTCAGAAGCTGGAGGTCAAATCCCAGTCCAGGGTCAAAGGCAGCAAACGGTCCTGCCAGTAGATGCGCTGCTCCATTAGAGGCCTTCCCTCTCAGGAAGCTTATCAAGGATTCCCTGGCTCCCTGAGAATACAAAGCTGATTTCTTAGTGTGGTCAGCCAGACATACGGGAGATCAAAGATGCACACCCTGAAAATGGTCAGTTCATGCAGCAGTTAACAGGGAACATTCTAAATAAAACATCTTTATCATGTACTCCAAGAAGTTATGTGTGGTTCCCAAGGATATGTGCTAGCTGAGGTGTTTGTGCTTATAATTTACAAGGTATGACAAACTTTTCTGATTTCCTTCAAATTTTCTACATCTTCCTGCCTCTTTAAATTGGTATTATAGACAAATTTCACTTAAAGTAAGCTACCATGGCCTGGTGCTTCTAAATGTCCTATTCTTATAATGTTTACAGTGTTCCATTTTTTACCAATTCCATCCATCTATCCTCTCATTCAACCATTCATTCAATTATTTACTCAGAAAATATTGATTATATACCTTCTACATTAACACCTCAAAGGATTGTCAGGCTAAATTACACATATAAGTACCTGATAAATTGTATACATTCAACACAGAGCTCAGGAATAATTCATGTAGGAACACTTGGCTTTTAGGGTATATTGTGTGTTTTGTAAAATGTTCCATACTTTCTTTGTTTTTATATTAAGCTAACAGTTTTCATATAGCACTTTGAAATTGTCAACTCATAAGTCCTGTACACCTAAGCACACATTTTTGGTTGATTATAAATGTATATTTTCAATTTTGGTGTTAATTGCTAGAGTATAAAATTGAACTTTTGTTGTTGTTGTTCTGCTTTCTTTGTATCCTGAAACCTTGTTAAATTCACTTCTTAGCTTTAGGAAAATATTTTTTTCATTTTGGTTTTTATATTCCAGAGGATTTTTTTTAACTTTTATTTAATGAATATAAATTTCCAAAGTACAGCTTATGGATTACAATGGCTTCCCCCCCCCCATAACTTCCCTCCCACCCGCAACCCTCCCCTTTCCCTCTCCTTCCCCCCTTCCATTCACATCAAGATTCATTTTCGATTCTCTTTATATACAGAAGATCAGTTTAGCATATATTAAGTAAAGATTTCAACAGTTTACACCCACATAGAAACACAAAATGAAAAATACTGTTTGAGTACTAGTTATAGCATTAAATCACAATGTACAGTACATTAAGGACAGAGATCCTACATGAGGAGTAAGTGCACAGTGACTCCTGTTGTTGACTTAACAAATTGACACTCTCGTTTATGGCATCAGTAATCACCCTAGGCTCTTGTCATGAGTTGCCAAGGCTATGGAAGCCTTTTGAGTTCACCAACTCTTATCATATTTAGACAAGGTCCATTCAGAGAAAGGTACCTCCTTCTTTGATGACCTGTTCTTTTCACTGGGATCTCACTCGAGGAGATATTTCATCCAGGTTTTTTTTTTTTTTTTTTTTTTTTTTTTTTTTTTCCAGAATGTTTTGGCTTTCCATGCTCCAGAGGATTTTCTACCCAGAAAATCGTGTCATTCGGGAACAAAGGAAATTTTATTTCTTACATAGTTTATAAACTTCAAGAAAAGTAAAGCCTGTTGTATTTAAACAAATTTTTGCTGTTACAAAAATGCTATGCAAGAAAGCATGCATATTTTTATTTCTTCATAATACTTCAAGGCCCATTTTGTCATTTCCTTTCTATTGAGAGAAATTTCTATAACCATTTTTTAGGAAGACCTGCTGACAAATTCTCTTAGTTTTCCTTCATCTGGGAATTTCTTTATTTCCCTTCCATTTCTTTTTTTAATAAAATTTCTTCTTTTAAAATTTTTTATGTATTTTTTTTAATTTGACAGGCAGAGTTAGACAGTGAGAGAGAGAGAGACAGAGAGAAAGGTCTTCCTTCCGTTGGTTCACCCCGCAAATGGCCACAACAGTCGGCGCTGCGCCAATCCGAAGGTGCTTCTTCCTGGTCTCCCATGCGGGTGCAGGGGCTCAAGCACCTGGGCCATCCTCCACTGCCTTCCTGGGCCACAGCAGAGAGCTGGACTGGAAGAGGAGTAACTGGGACTAGAACCCGGTGCCCATATGGGATGCTGGCGCCGCAGGTGGAGGATTAACCAAGTGAGCCATGGTGCCGGCTCCCTCCCTTCCATTTCTAAAGTTTCAATGGATATAGCATGGACAGTTCTCTTCTTTCAATACTTATTACTACTTGCCTCTATCTTGGTTTTTCATGACAAATCCATTGTCATCTGAGTCATTCACACCTGGAGCAGGAAAGGCATTGTTCTGTCTCAATACTTTCAAGATATTCTCTATCTTTGATATTTAGAAGTTTGACTATGTTTTGCCTTGGTGTAGATTTCTTTGGATTTATCCTGTTTGGAGTAAACTCAGATTCTTGACACACATTCAAAGTTTGGAAGTTTTTAGACGCTATAGCTGGTAATTTTTCCCCTCTCCTTCTAGCGCTCCAGTGACACAAATGTTAATATTTTTTCAGGTAACATGGTCCAGAGAGATGGAGAGAATGAATGAATCTTCCATCTCTGACTCATTTCCCAAACGCAAATCTCAAAACTCAATCCAGGCCTCCCATGTGGGTGGTAGGGACCCAAAATACTTGAGCTATCACTGTTGCCTCCTATCATATGCATTGGCAGGAAGCTGGCTAAGAAGATGAGTAGCTGGTTCTCAAACCAGGAGCTGCAATGCTGCTCCACCGCCCACCTGCAGGACAAGTTACTGATTCAGGGTCCATGCTGTTTACTGACAACCACTACGGGGACGCTATGAAAGTTCCTATCTTGATTCCTATGGGGTTCTCTGACAGCTGACATTGCCTCAAACACTCCCAAAGATCCGTGCCAACCTTTCTTAGGCTTCCCTGAAGTCCAGGACACCCCCACAGGACCTTCCCTCGCTGTCTCCTTCGGTTTTTGTGAGACCAACTTCACTGATGATGCCTTTCCCAGCTTTTCCGAGTTTTCTCCACCATTCTCTCATAGACAGATATTTTTCTTAGGAAATCCTTTGCATATTTGTTGCCATCTTGGCACCTGTTTCACAGAAAACCCAAACTAACACTCTTAGGTAATTTGATGGAAGAGCTCAAGCTATGATGGGGCAGAAAGAAGCGTTCAGTGGGATTATTTGTCAAACCGCTGAGAAGAGTGAATAAACTATTGGGGAAGAAATTATAATCTCACATGCAAACACAAGTTGTCCTTATTATTTAAAGTCACAGCATGGTTTACCCTGGGCTCTGCCCATGCTTAGCCACTGGCCTAACGTGTGGATAATTTTTGATTTATCATTTAGTCTAATGATTGCTTTTCTTGTTAGAAATGCTGACTTATCACATTAAATGACATTATGACTCTCAGTTGTTTTTATCCAAATAAACTGGGATTTGGCAACAACGTTGCAAAGATTGGTGCAATTTGCACTCCAGCAATTATCCATTCATCAGCATCCCAATTTTCTAAAGTGTCTTTAAACAAGGGTGTGGTGAGTTCTTGGAGAAGTGATAATAGGCTGCACAACCTGCCCTACCTGTCCACATCAGCCTTAATTGAAAGCTCACCTGTTATCATCCGGGTCACCTGAGCTGGGGAACCCAGAGACTAAGTGTGAGAAGCTCTTGTTTGTTCAGGCCACACAAACTGATTTAAATGAATCACCTCGCTATTTATACTAACTAACCTAAGATGATTCTGTTACTGTTGTGAAACAGACTCTTGACATTGAGTAGTACCAGGATAAACTGAAGTTTACCGAAATGCCAAGAACATGAAATAGGATACTTCAAAGTATATTTGTAGCAACAAGAAAAACATGAAAAAATGAGCTAACTACTTGCAGTAGATGGACCTTGTTAATGTGTAACCAAAACAAGGAAAAGTTCTCCATTCCTATATGCTTTCATCTTTATCACAAAAAGCATTAAGCTGGAAGACAGACATCCAGTCTAGAGAGGGAAGTAAAGCCCTAGATCAATGAGCAAGCGATAAGGAAGCATGTGACAGTTTTACAGGCAAATCTGCTTGAATCACATTGCAGGGTAGTGATAACCGTGGCAAACACCAGTTGTCATATGCAAAGCATTGCTTTGAGTGCTTGATAAGCAGTCTCTAAGCTAATCCTCACAGAAATCTAAAAGGTAAATGTTGTTATTATTCCCATTTTCCAGACAGAAAAACTGAGACTCAGTTGATAAAGAGCTTGCCCGTGGCAAGCTGGGATTTGAGCCCAGACAATCTGATTCTAGAGTCTTAGAGATGGTGTGAGGTCCACAGCCTATATACATGTGAGAAATGAGGAATCACAGGCCTGTGATGTTTATACACACTTTAGTTTGAGAAGCACTGCTCTGGAGCCCATTCATTGACTTTGGATCACATACTTTGCTACCTTGATCACATTAAAGACAAAATGTGTGTGAATACAGGACCCTGAGTAGAAATTCACAGGAAGCATTAAGTATGAGAGAGCTTTTAGGAGAGTGACAATAGATAAAATAGATAAATATACAATAGTTGTTATTTTATTGAAAAGGTAGGGGGACAGAGACAGAGAGGGAGAAATAGACACTCCTCAAATGTGTTCAAAGGAGGGAGGGCATAAACGGGGGGAGCCAGCAGCTGGGAATTCAAACCAGGTCTCCCATATGGGTGACAGGGATCTAACTACTTGAGCCATCACCACTGCCTCCCAGGGTATGCATTAGCAGGAAGCTAGAATAAGGAATCAGAACCAGGCACTGGACCCAGGGACTCTGATGTGGGATTGGATGTTCTAACCAGCTGTCTTAATTGCTGTGCTGAAGTTCACTACGCAACAGGATTTTCAAAAAAAAAAAATGTTTGAAGGAGAAGGAACCACATGACTAAAAACCAATATAACTGATATAAACTGGCAAGTTCCATATTAGAAAGTCCAAAGAATATCACAAAGACCAGTGTGGATTCACAAAAAAACATCTGCTACATTAACCCGAGTTCTTTTCTGTACTAACACAAATATATCAGAAAAAGAGCACAGTTATGTTACATACAAATATCAGCATCAAGAATGAAATTAACTGGCCTTTCACAATATGCCTGTGGATATTGTAGCCACTGACAGAGAGCAAGCAGAAGATGTTGAGAGAGGACACCTACACTGAATGAGAAGATTAACAAGTGTTTGCTAAGATTCCTTCCAACTCTAATTCCTACCACTGCTATTGATCCACAATAATCTCCCATCATTTCCATTTTCAAAGGAATGCAATCATGACGTTAATCTGTTCAGGGCAAGCAGTAGCTATGATACAGTGTTAGATGAATGGATTACCTTTAGATCACTACCATGTCCTCATAGTAGTCACTATCATCCTTTCACATTTTTAAAGGACTCTGACCTACATAGGGCATGAGATTTAAAAAAAAAAAAAACAACATTTATTTTACTTATTTGAAAGGCAGACTTACAGAAAGAGAGAGAGACAGAGACACACATAGAGAGAGAGAGAAAGAGATCTTCCATCCATTTGTTGTCTCTCTCCAAATGGCTGCAACAGCTGGGGTTGGGCCAGGCCAAAGTCAGGAGCCTGGAACTCCATCTGAGTCTCCCAAGTGTGTGGCAGAGGACCAAGCACTTGGGCCTTCCCCAGAGATATTAACAGGGAGCTGTTAGGCAAGTGGAGCAGCCAGGAAAGGTTGGTGTTGCAGGCCGTGGCTTAACCCATTACGCCACAATGCCGGCCCCAGGCACGAACTCTTCCTGGGACATGGCCATCCCAACCACATGGAAGGAGGTAGAGTCTGCTTTCAAAAGTAAATAAATGAAGCAACATAAAAATCATGCTAACTGGCTTTAAAGCACACTTGTAATTCACTCAGGCACCCTTAACATTTTCTGTCCAATCATGGTTTTGGTTATATAGAAATGGAGTTTCAAATCCCCTTTCTGAAGAAAATCAAGGTGTTCAAGCTTTCTGGCATAATGCAAAACTCGTTATAATTTTATATTTAGAATAGAATTGATATTTTAGGCTTTTTTAAAAAAATCTTTGTGGAACTTAAAAATGTATATCCTATTTGCTCAGATAATCCAATAATATAAAATGCTTGCTTCCAAAATAATTGGTAGGATTTGATCATCATATTGTGGACCCTTCTACAGTTCTGTGATCATAGGTCTGTCATCACTTAGTTGAATCAGAACTTGATCCATAGAAAGGTCTTGGATTTCAAGGGGAGTCTTACAGTGAGTCAGTAACAGAAAAGAAAGTGATTCACTATGTAGGTCGGGAGGTGCCTGTCCCATTTCCTGGGTTAAGGTTTCCCCCAGTTCTGAAGTCTTCAATTCAGGGATTTGAAGAGGCTGCTGTGAATGGCTGCCATAGGGAGCCACTGTTATTGACAGGAATATTTCTTGGCATGTTGGAGTATACAAAAAAGGAGAAATGATGCATCTCCACCAACTGTCCTCCTGCTGTTGCTCAAGATGCTAAGACAAAGCCACGCTAATTCTTTGTGAGTATATTGTGGCAGTTCCTGGAAAGGCTCACCTAACAGCCATCCACTATCCTCCATATTACCCAAGCCCTGCATGCATTCAGGAGGCAACCCACCCAGCTTAAGGCCTGGAATCCTTTGCTAGCACTCCCCTCCCCTCCCCTCCCCTCCCTTCCCCTCCCCTCCCCTCCCCTCTCCTCTCCTCTCCTCTCCTCTCCTCTCCTCTCCTCTCCTCTCCTCTCCTCTCCTCTCTTCTTTTCCTCTCCTTTCTTTTCCTTTCTTTCTTTCCTCTCCTCCCCTCTCCTCCCCTCCCCTCCCCTCTTCTCTCCTCTCCTTTCCTCTTCTTTTCCTCTCCTTTCTTTTCCTTTCTTCCTTTCCTCTCCTCCCCTCTTCTCGCCTCTCCTCCCCTCCCCTCCCCTCTTCTCTCCTCTCCTTTCCTTTCTGTCTACCCCCCTCTTTCTCTTATCTCTCTCTCTTTCTCTCTCTCATTCATTTATTTACTTGAAAGGCAGAATTATAGAGAGGAATAGAGAGAGAAAGATCTTCCATCTACTGGTTCACTCCCCAATAGTCACAATGGCCAGGACTGGGCAAGGCTGAAGTCAGGAGCCAGGAGTTTCTTCTGGGTTTTCCTCATGGGTGCAAAGTCCTAAATACTTCAGCCATCTTCTGGGCTTTTCCCATGCCATTAGCAAGGAGCTGGATTGGAAGTTGAGCAGCCAGGACACGAACAGGTGCCCATATGGAATGCTGGAATTGAGGCAGCATCTTAACTCACTACGCCTCAGCACCGGCTCTGCTAGCACTGGCTTTCTGACTCTTCTTTTACGAGGGGTATCCACGTGACACAGTCTGAGATCTGGACTATACTGCCCTTCACAACAGGAAGACAGACACTTTGCATACTGTCATGTGATGCTTAGGACTGTACAGCCACTGTGTGACCATAACAGTGAGGCCAAAATATCTCCCACACACCACCCCAGAGTCACAGAAAAAAACCCAGAAACTATCCATCCTGGACTTATTTTTAAATGAGATAATTGATGAATGTTTGGTCCAACATAAATTGGGCATTCTATAATTTGTTCTCAAATATATTCTAATTTATGATTCAATTACTATTTCCCAAAGTCCTTTGCTTAGAAACTTACTTGGATTACACATCAGTATAACACAGCACTTAAAAGTTTGGAATCTAGGTTATACTTCAAGGGTTTGAAACCAATGCTATTTCTTATCAACTTTGCAATTGTTAGCATTGTGATTAAACTCTCAGTCTCTGCCTTTATTTCCTTATGTGCAGAATGAGAATAATAGTCTCAAATAAATTATTAACACATACGAGAGATCTTCAAAAAGTTCATGAAAAATGTATAAGAAAACTGTGCATGAATTTCAGCGTTTTTTGCATAAAAATAAACTTTTTAAACTCCATTTTCCATGAACTTTTTGAAGCACCCTTATATGAAACATTTTGAAAAATGACTGGAATATATTAAGTTCTCAATCAATGTTAGCTATTATCATGATTATACTCATAATACTGTGATTGCTGAAAACTCTTGTGAAATTTTTCATCTGATATTGCTATCAGAAACTGCCTGAGGATTATACAAGAATATCAGATGGCTATATTTATTTTTTTAATTGACTATATTTTTAAAAGTAATTTACAGAAGAACTGAGCAAAAGCAAAAAGACTTCCCATATATCTCCAATTTCCCTTATTATTCATATCATGCCTTGGTTTGGTGCATTTGTTATAATTGATGAACCACTATTGATACAGTACTATTAACTGCTACTATTACTATTACAATTACATTAGGGCTCCCTCTTTGTGTAATATAGCTCTACGAGTTTTTAAAGATTTATTTATTTATTAATTTTTAAGTTTTATTTTATTTATTTGAAAGACAGAGTTAGAGAGAGAGGTAGAGACAGGGAGAGAGGTCTTCCATCCAATGGTTCACTCCTCAAATGGCCACACTGGCCAGAGCTGAGCTGATCGAAGCCAGGAGCCAGGAGCTTCTTCCAGGTCTCCCACATGGATGCAGGGGCCCAAGGCCTTGGGCCATCCTCTGTTGCTTTCCCAGGAGCGTTAGTAGGGAGCTGGATCAGAAGTGGAGCAGTGAGGACTCGAACCGGCACCCATATGGGATGCTGTCACTGTAGGTCAGGGCTTTAACCCACTGTGCCACAGCACCCAACCCAACATTATGGGTTTTGACAAATGCAGTATGCCATACATTCACCATTGCAATATAGTAGCAGAACAGTTTCACCACCCTAAAAATCCTCCATGTATCACATATTCATCCCTTTCCCTTCATTCCTGGAACCCCTAGTAACTACTGCCTGTTTTGCTATCTCCACTGTTTTGCCTTTTATGTGATATCATATATTTGGAATTATACAGTGTGGAAACTTTTCAGACTGACTTCTTTCACTTAGCAATAGGCATTTAAGCTTCCGCTATGTCTTTCTGTGACTTGACAATACAATTCTTCTAATTGTCAAATAATATTCCATTGCTTGGATGTACTAGTTTGTTTATTCATGCGTATCTATTTTTTAATCTAAAATGGTATTAACCTGTTTGATAGTCCATCTTTACTAAAAGCTCATTTCCTTTCCTTTTGAAGTTTTCCAAAAAGTTAAATCCATCATCTAAACACATATATGTAATCACTGTAGCTATTCAAAATATATTCTACTGGCTCTGAATGTAGTAAAACTTAGTTTTGATTAACTCATTCTCTACTCTGGTATTAAATAGATATATTTAACTTTTTGCTTTTTGTATATGTTTGGTTTGGATTCAGCTCATTCCATTGATTTTTTGGAACACTTCTTAATGTGTATGAATGGGGAGATAAAGGGGAAAAGCACTGCCTTCCTCTGAGGGCTTTGGAGTGTGGGAGACAGACTTGTAAAGGGGACATCAGGACAGAGAGTGGGAACAGGCAGAATGGAGACTGATGACACTACATGTGCAGGTCCTTTGACAGACTCTAATGTGGAAGGTAGCAAATAGAAGTCAAATAAACTTCTGCCAGCAGGTATAAAGTAATGTGAGAATAATGCGGTAGCTGGACTTCAAGTTCAATATGGCTGGAGTACATTGACAAATGCAAATAGAGAAATGGACAGGTTCCAAATAGCCACAGTTAAATTTTATTGAATACTTTGTATGCACTGGACACACTTCTAAGTACTTGTCATGTCTTTACTATCATCTTAATAATGCCCTGTGAAGTAGGAGTTGTTACTTTATTATCCCTGTTTTAAAGATGGGGAAAATGAAAGATGAAGCACTGATACATTTAGCAAGTGTTTGTCTGGGATCTTGACCCAGTCTGGTGCTTGGACACATACTCTTTTTTTTTTCAGATGATAATATTTATTTATTTTTTTATATTTATATTTTATTTTATTTAATGAACATAAATTTCCAAAGTACAGCTTATGGATTACAATAGCTTCCCCCCCCATAACTTCCCTCCCACCCGCAACCCTCCCCTCTCCCATACCCTCTCCCCTTCCATTCAAATCAAGATTAATTTTCAATTCTCTTTATATACAGAAGATCAATTTAGCATATATTAATTAAAGATTTCAAAAGTTTGCACCCACACAGAAACGCAAAGTGTAAAATACTATTTGAGTACTAGTTATAGCATTAATTAAACACCTAAGAGTAACTGTGTATTAATTACAGAGTTCAACCAATAGTTTTAAGTAGAACATAAAAAATATTAAAAGGGTAAAGTATTAAGTTCTTTTTTTCTTTTTTCTTTTTTTTTTGTTTGTTTGTTATATAGTTTTTTTTTTTTTATTTAATAAATGTGAATTTACAAAGTGCAGCTTTTGTATTGTTGTGGCTTCCCCTCCCCAACCTCCCTCCCTCCCGTGGCCCTCCCCTCTCCCACACTCCCTCTCCCATCCTGCCCTTCATCGAGTTTCATTTTCAATTACCTTCATATACTGAAGATCAACTTAATATATACTAAGCAAGGATTTCAACAGGCTGCACTCACACAACCGCACAAGGTATAGGGTAGTGAAACTTAAAACTATGTAGTGTTGTTTTAAAACTAGTAGTGTTGTTTTTTAAGTTTCATAGTAGAACACATTAAGGACAAATATCCTACATGGGGAGCATGTACCCAGTGACTCCCGTTGTTGATTTAACAATTGGCACTCTTATTTATGACATCAGCAATCACCCGAGACTCTTGCTATGAGCTGTCTAGGCTATGGAAGCCCCTTGAGTTCACCGACTCTGAACTTGTTTAGTCAAGGCCATATCACAGTGGAGGTTCCTTCCTCCCTTCAGAGAAAGGCGCCTCTCTCCTTGATGGCCTGTTCCTTCTGCTGGGGTCTTGTTCACCAGGATCTTTCACTTAGATTGTTTTTTGCCACAGTGTCATGGCTTTCCATGCCTGTGAGACTCTCATGGACCTTTTAGCCAGATCTGAATGCCCCAAGGGTTGATTCTGAGGCAGGAGTGCTGCCATTCTATGAGTCTGCTGTGACACATACTCTTATCTCCTATGCCTCAATAGTTTTCATAAGCTTTTGATCTTAAATGTAATCAGAGAAGCTGAGAATCTTGAAATAGAAACACAATATAATCTACATATATTTAGATCATGGTTCCAAGAAAATTTGCATATTTGATTTTTTAATATTAACAGACACACAAATTGTACCTATTTATGAGGTACTATGTGATGTTCAGGTAGATTTGTGTAATGTCCATTTAGGGTACATATATTTATCTCTTCAAACATTTAATATTTGAAACATCCCAAATCCTATGTTCTATATATTTTTAAACAGCAAAATATACAGTGCATGGTCTATAGTCATGCTACTGTGAGATAGAACCCTTGAACTTCTTCATCATAACTAGCTATACCCCAGTATCTACCTTTACCTTAACTACTACAATCTAACTAAGGCTCATGTAGACAGGGGTCTATACCTTAACCTCAATCACATCTTCAATTTTGTAATGCATCTAGCCGGTAGATAGAAAGATTTAAGTAAGATAATGAAGTGCCAGGCACTCATTTCCAACTAAATGATCTGGCTGAGGGTCTGTTCCTGAATCTAATATTTTTTTTTAGCAATTTTCTTGTGTTCCAGAAATGTCTGTGTTGGATCCCTCACCTACAAGATTGTAATTAGATGGTCTGTTCTGCCATATTCAATATTCTGATTATTGTCTGTGGAGCCTGCAAAGTGCAGTCAAGAGAGTGTATTCACAGCACCAGTCATATTGGAAACATGTA
Source organism: Oryctolagus cuniculus (assembly GCF_051225735.1). NCBI lineage: Eukaryota > Metazoa > Chordata > Mammalia > Lagomorpha > Leporidae > Oryctolagus > Oryctolagus cuniculus. Next base: position 95,160,083 of record NC_142877.1, read on the forward strand.
CTTGCGACACCTGAGCCATGGTCACTTTTCCAGGAGGGCAGGGGTTTGGTAGAAGTAGTAGGTATCATGGGCTACAGAGAAAATTTTCAGCTTTAAAAAGAAATATTCAAAATAGTTGGAGATTTTTAGATACATTTTGGTGTCTTAGTACATAGAAGAAATTTGTTGAACGAATCAATATCCCAAAGATGAGGGTCTGAACATACAAAGTCATAGGAATTCAATGCAAAATAAATGTGAACGTCTATTGTGGTTCTAGCCTAGGCACTTGAAGGGCAAAGATGAAAAAAAAATCTTAAAATCCAGAGCAAGAAATTGACATACAGGATAATAATAGAGATTTCTACAGAATGTTATGGGGAATAATGGAAAGAAATGGCACTTCTTCCATTCTGGGAATTCACAAGAGGTTTCCTGGAAGAGATAATGTTTAGCTGAGCATTAAATGATGAGTCAGACATAATTGGCCTGTGAAGAAGGGTGGGATGAGTGCTCCAAATTGAAGGGATAACTCCTGCAGGGACATCGAGCTGGGAGCACATGTGGGGAATTAAAAGGATTTTATAAGGGTATAAAAGGAAAGGGAGTTATTGGGTAACACTGGAGATGCAAGCCAAAGAGGAGCTGGATCATTAGTTTAGTATTTAGTTTTCCAAATCATGGGAAGTTTTAAAAGATTTTAAGCTGTTTAAATAGAATGTTCATTATGCCAAGTACAGTTTTTATTGGTTAACACAGAATATAGAAGGACCAGTTATGTTCAAACAAGGTAACTCTAAAAGCTTGGATTATGGTAATAGTAGTAGGAATGAGAGGGAAGAGAGGTGTTTTTCATAAGCTATCTAGAATGTAAAATCAGCACAACTTGGTTGTGTGGAAGGAATTAGATGTGTGTAAGGGTGGGTAGATACGGAGAATGTAAAGGTATATGTCTAGTTCTGGTAACTGTTCCCATAACGGAGCTAGATAACAGAAGAAAAGATCAGGTGTGGGCTGGGATACTGAGTTCCATTTGGGGCATGTTGTTTGAGATGTTCATCTTATGATCAAGAAGTCTAGGCTGAAGCTTAAAAGAGCTTGGAGGTAGGGACATGGATTTGGGGGTCTTTGGATTACAAGTGGCAATTGAATCCATGAAACTGGGAAGGTTGCTCAGGAAAAGTAGGAAAAGACTTGGCAAAATTAGCTCACCCTAATTTTCCAAATGGATGATGGTGCCAAGTTCGGGGAAGGACAGGGTGGGCACAGAGTAGTGAGTCCAGACAAGGGAGACTATAAAAACCTGCTCCCTGCTCACGGGCTCACGAAATTGGTTTAGGGAAAATAGCAAGTTGCTCAAGCAGTAAGGAAAATAAATCAAAAGACATAATGTAAAAAGCTAAAGGTAGTTATTTAAGGAAATCCCTAACCTCTGTTTTTCAGGGATGTAAGTGATTCATTCCCTGATGGGATATTTACCTTTTCCTTCTCCTGGTTCCATTGGAGTTACAATGATACAGGTGTTGCTACACGACAGCATGCCTTTTCTCAGTGGTGGGTGATTTGTGGTGGATGAGATCAGATTGCCCACAGTCAGCTAGTTCAGAGGCCTCTCCAGACCTGATTATCAGAAAGAATTGTCCAGGTTTAAGTAGCTTCTGCTTCTGTTCCTTGTTTCAGGTTCTCAGTAGAGTGCAAATCACCTCAAAGGCTGGCTGAAAATGCTGGCTTGCCCTTTGGAGAAGCCTAACCCTGGAGAAGCATCACTTGGGAGACATCAAATTCCCTAAGCTTGTGCACACAAAACAGCTTGTGAGGACTCCTGAGGAAACAGAGATTAGGAAAGAATAGCTCATCAGATAGCATGCAGGTCTGTCTTTCCCACCTCCTATGCTTTTTACTGCTAAGCAGATGGTGCTACGGCACTTGTTAGGAGCCTGGGTCTAATTCAAGAGTGTTTCTTTGCTTTCACCAAAGCTTCTGAGTTTGAGGGGGCCTAGGGAGAATTAATATACCTGAATATTCCTATAACATCTTTTCCCTGTGTGATGCATCCATTCTCACCTGCTGTTTTCATATTGTATTGCTTTCATCTCTCTGTCTCTCACTGAAATCTTGCTGTGCCAGAACACTGCCTCTATCACTCTTAACAGGCTGCATGCACAGCCAGAGTTTGGCAAATGACAGTGCCCTTCTAGTGGGAATCTTTTCCCAGAGCCTCTTTCCCTAATGCTCCAGCTCAGCAGAGGGTTAACTAGACTCTCATCCCTGAGTCCATCTCTCTAACACTGGCTTGCCTCTACTTGCCTGGCTTGGAACGTCTGCAACCTCTTTCAACACTGTTTTGAGTTGGGTAGGGGATAACTGTGGGAACCATTGCTAGTGAGAAAGTCAAAGCAAGAGTAGCAATTAGACTGTTAAATGAAAAGTGTCTTTAATAAATAATTTGCCTCAGTTCTCTATCACATCTACACTCTGCCTGTACTCCAAACCTACTTACAGAATCTCTCCTGCCCTCAGAGCTACTGATCTCTCGAATTCAAGTATCTAGAAGGATGTTGGGGGGTGTGGGGGAAGGCATATCTCTCCACTCATGATTTGAGCTGCTGGATTCTGCCACTGCTTCCACATCCTCAAAAGAAGCTTAATGGCCTTATTTAAAGGGTTGTGATTAGGTAAAAACCCAATTTAGTATCATTGTGGGTACCTTGCTAGTCTAGATTTACAGACAGGTAGATGATTAGATAGAGAGATAGTGATGGTTAATTTTATGTGTCAGGTAGATGGACCTACAATGCCCCAAAATTTGGTCAAACATTATTCTGGATTTTTTTTGTGAAAGTAATTTTTAGATGGGATTAACATTTAAATTGGTAGAATTTGAGTAATGCAGATTAATCTCCAAAATGTGAATGGGCTTCATCCAATCCGTTGGAGGCCTCATGAGAACAACTGAGTTTCCCCAAGGAAGAAGGAATTTGCAACAGATTGTTTCTGTACTTGAACTTCTATTTCCCTGAGTCTATAGCATCCCAGCCCAACCCATCAGATTATGGACTAGCCAAGTCTTCACAATTACATGAGCCATGTGATTCATTGTGCTCTCTATCTTTCCATCTATCTACCTGCCTCTGTGTGTGTGTGTGTGTGTGTGTGTGTGTTGATCTGTCGGCATTAGGGTTCTCTAGAAACAAACAATAGGAAGTATCACCATATGGATTCAATAAAGATATGCAGAGCTACACAGATGGCAGATACACATATACCTCCACACACACACTAAATGGTTTAAACAAGCATTTGTTTTCTGACCACTAGGAGTACACACTTGAGTCCTTGGGACTGTGAGCTGCTCCCGTCTCTGACGGAGGAACATACGGCCCTTCTCTTTTCAAAGGAAATCGTCTCCCTGCCTTTCTGGGACACAGCAGCTTCCCTTTAACCACTTGCCTTTTTCTGGCCTCCACATATCTGCTTGAATAATTATTACTCATCTGCTGGACCTTTCACAAAATGCTGCTTGTAAATAGCACTCATCATAACTCCAGCTGGTAATGAAGAGAAATGTGTCGGGTAATGAGAAGAGCGGCCACCATTATAGTAATAAAGAAACATGGACAGAAATGCCACAGGGATGCCACCTCTACTGTTTCCTGGTGTAATTGCATGAGATAATTGCATAAAAAATTAAAAACCCTTCCCTGCTTCCGTGTACACAAACTACATCCACATTCCTTCCATTCATCATGGAATAGAAAACTGAACTAGCATAATAAACCAAAAAGGCAAAACAGCTCAACTTTAGTTTAGTCTTGAAGGAAAGAAATATTAATAGTTACAGGATTTTTTTTTTTTTTTGGACAGGCAGAGTGGACAGTGAGAGAGAGAAACAGAGAGAAAGGTCTTCCTTTGCCGTTGGTTCACCCTCCAATGGCCACCGCGGCCGGCGCGCTGCGCCCGGAGCACCGCGCTAATCCGATGGCAGGAGCCAGGTACTCATCCTGGTCTCCCATGGGGTGCAGGGCCCAAGGACTTGGACCATCCTCCACTGCACTCCCTGGCCACAGCAGAGAGCTGGCCCGGAAGAGGGGCAATCGGGACAGAATCCGGCACCCCGACCGGGACTAGAACCCGGTGTGCCGGCGCCGCAAGGTGGAGGATTAGCCTAGTGAGCCGCGGCGCCGGCCTAATAGTTACAGGATTTATAAAAAGGCTAATACTTTGCAGATAGTTCACTTTTTGTTGTTATTTTTGTAAATAAAGATTAAGCCTTCTGGGGCTGGTGCTGCTATGACCTGGGAAAGGCTAAACCTCTACCTGTGGCACTGGCATCCCATTTGGACACCAGTTTAAGTTCCAGCTGCTCTTCCCATCCAACTCTCTGCTTGTGGCCTGGGAAAGCCATGGAAGATGGCACGAGTACTTGGGCCCCTGAACCCGTGTGGGAGACCCAGACCTAGCTCCTGACTTTGGATTGGCCCAGCTTCAGCCATTGTGGCCATTTGGGGAGTGAACCAGCAGATGGAAGACCTTTCTCTCTGCCTCTCCCTCTCTGTCTGTAACTCTGCCTCCTAAGTAAATAAATACAATCCTAAGGGGGGCTGGAAGAGATTAAGCCTTCTGTCAACTGCTTGGGAGGATAGACTTCTTCAGGGAGAACCTTAAATATGTTCTAAATACAGGCCACCACCACTACTGCCACTAGAATGGTAATTGTTTGCATGGAAAAGAAAAGGAGAGTTTACTATTACTCTTCTCACTGGGAAACCAAAGGATCAGAGTTTCACAGAAATTAGGTTTGTGGCGCCAGCACTGTGGGGAGTAGGTTAATCCTCTGACTGCAGTACCGGCGTCCTATATGGGCGCGGATACTAGTCCCAGCTACTCCTCTTCTGATCCAGCTCTCTGCTATGACCTGGGAAAGCAGTGGAAGATGGCCCAAGTGCTTGGGCGCTTACACCCACATGGGAGACCCGGAAGAAGCTCCTGGCTCCTGGCTTCGAATCGGCACAGCTCTGGCCATTGCAGCCATTTGGGGAGTGAGCCAGCAGATGCAAGACCTTTCTTTCCAGTTCTCCCTCTCTCTGTGACTCTACCTCCCAATTAATAAATAATAAAAAAAAAAAAAGAAATTAGGTTTGTACTTGTTACACCTGATTGCCAAAATAAACCCTTCTGGTTTTTCCATTTTCAGCACTATTCTCTGGCTGGAGCTACTTCAAGTATACTTCCTAGAAAGATCTGTAAACTCAGAATTTTATTAAACTATCCAAAAATTCAGGAAGAATGGGTGAATCCATGCTATGAAAAATAATTTTGTAAAATTATAAATTAAGAATCTGTTATTGTTTTAGAAGTATGTCCACAAATTCTATGAAGTTTTACTTCTTCCATGACCCTTGAGTGTGGATTGAACTTAGTTACTTATTTCCAGTTAATAAATTGCTATAGAAGTGAAGGTTTAGCATTGCATGGAAAGGGAAAACAACCCAAAGTCTACTGGCCAGTGAGTGGATAAGCAAAATGGGGCCTAAATAGAGAATAGAACATTATTTAGACTTAAAAGGAATAAAATTCTGATATATGCTACTCTATGGATGAGCCTTGGAAACACCATGTCAGGTGAAATAGTACAGAAGTGAAGGAACAAATATTATTTAACTAAGCGAGGTACAAGGGAAGGTGAATTCATAGACAAAGAATGTGCAGGAGACATTCCTAAGAGCCAAGAAGGTAAATGGAGACTTTCTATTTCACGGGTATGAAGTTTCTGTCTGAGTTGAGGATTGAGGAAAAAGTTGTGGAACAATAGTAATGTGAATGCAGTTAATGCCACAGTATTGTCCATTTAAACATGATTAAAAGGGCAAATTGTATGTTATATATATTTTCCCACAGTAAAAAGTCCTTTGCCCCTATTGCCACCCCAAAACTACATCAGCCTCCATGCTGAATACCCTTCTCTTCCCCTCACCTCTCTCTCCACTCACTCTGGGAGAAACCAGTCACTGTAATGTGAAGCCCCCAGGCAGCCCAGTAGAGATGCCCACATAGAAAAGAACTGAGGACTGCAGACAACACTACTGAGCTGACTGCCTCGTGAGATTCCTGGCTGTAGAATCTCCTGGCCCGTCCAAATCTGCAGATGACGCAGCCTTGGCTGATATCTTGAAATAACCTCATGAGAGACCCTAACCCAGAAATCCCCAGCTAAGCCTCTTCTAGATTTCTGATCCTCAAGAACTTGAGATCATAATGTTTGTTGTTTTAAGCTGGTAGATCTTGGGGTAACCCATTACACAGCATAGATAACAAATGAAGGATAAATAACCATACATATACAAATTCAGAATATTGAATAATACAAATTCACAATAACATCAGATGATAATATTTATCTAAAATGAATTTCTACTACTTTCTATGAAGAAATTAGGGAAATGTTGACTATGGGGTTATGCAAAATATCTACGTTCTGATCCTATTTCTATCCTTTCTTTGCATTCATTTTGTTCTCTAAAACATGGCCCTCCCCACTCAGGTTCCATATGGCTTCCTTTTCCACATTTGTCTGTGTGGGAATGGGTAATTTTATACAATTACAGAATACTTTTGGTCTGTGTGTAGTAGTTCAAAAATTCATACTTCAAGTGCAGTGCATATCTTGAGCTACAGATAGTACTAGCTTATTGCAAAGACATACACAAAATGGAAACTCCCCAAACCTAAGCCTTAGCATCTATTTCTCTCTCTCTCTCCCTCCCCCCCTCACTGTTTTTATATGATCTTTATCTTTTTCCTTTGTCTATCTTTATTACAGAGATAGTGAAAGCAATTTCTATATTGCCATGGAGCTTGTAATGACAGTAAGTATAACCAGAAATATTCTTAACCACTCAGCGATGTCTGATTTAGACTGTGTGGGAACCTGTTTATGCAAGCAGTGTGTAGAAGGTGATTTCAGAATCATGTTGAGCCAGGAATAGTGTTACCTACCTGACTTTCTAATTATTCAGCTCTGGAGGAAAGACCTAAACAATAGCAAAAAAAAAAAAAAAAAAAAAAAGTAAAGTAAATTAAATAAATAAATAAACGAGTCAAGGTGGTAAGTCATGAGACCAAAGGGAGAGAAGATGGAAGATACTTTGATAGAGGAGCAGATATATGATAACATTGATAAAAGTGGGATAAGAATAAATTGTTAGGGAACCTATGTGATGAGTTTGGGTCAGATTCTTAAAGCAGTCAAATTAGGTTAGATGTCAGAAGGGATTTATATCATGGGATCTCCTAAGTTGCATTATGAAGTATTCTACTCTTTCTCTTTCTCTGTCACACACACCTCCTGGAAATGAGAAAGTTATTATGTGTGGGTGTCCTACATTCCTGTAAGAATTTGCAAAGTAGTGTGAAGTACCTTGAGTATGCTTTTAGATTCTCTGGGTTTCCATTGTATCATCAGTAAAATAGGGTCATTCTATAGAAGATGTTTGAACTAGACCAAATGATGCATTGAAATTCCTTTTGATACTAAAATTAAAAAAACCCTATGGAATGAATTCTGATGCCCAAAGGATCTTCCCTAGGACATTCTTAGAGAGCCATCTTAGCATGGGTACCTAGACAGATAAAACAGATTTTTAAAAATTACTTATTTGAGAGGAAAAGGGGGAGAAAAAGAGAAAGAGAGAGAGAGAGAAACACTCCCATCTACTGTTTCACTCTCCAGCTAGAGTCTGAAGCCTGATCTTTTTTTTTTTTTTTACTTTTTAAAATTATTTTAATTTTTTTATTTAACGAATGCATTTTTACATAGATACAACTTTAGGAATGCAGTGGTTCTTTCCCTCACGCCTCCCCGACCCCGCTCCCTTCCCACCTCCCATTCCCTCTCCCATCTCCTTCATTATGGATCATTTTTAGTATGACTTTAAATAGAGAGGACCATCTCTATGCTAATCATAGAGTTCAACAATTTGCCCCCATGCCCACATACAACATATAGAGTACAGTTTGGGGAGAGAGTTTGCAGTCGATTTTCATTGCAATTCAATAGAGACAGAGGTCCTACCTGGGGAGCAAGTGCACATTGACTACTGACGTTCCTTTAACAATTAACACTCTTTTTTATGACATCAGTGATCATCCAAGGCTCTTGTCGTGAGCTGCCAGGGCTATGGAGGCCTTTTGTGACCATAGACTCCATCGTTATTTGGACACGGGCATAAGCAAAGAGGATGTTCTCCTCTCCCTTCAGAGAAGAGTGTCTCTCTCCTTCTTTGATGACCCTTCCTTTCCTCTGAGGTCTCGCAGAGATCCTCCGTGTAAGGTTTTTTTCCCCTCAGAGTCTTGTCTTTCCATGCCTGAGATGCTCTTGCAGGCCTTGCAGCCCAACCACAAGCCTGATCTGATGGTGCTCAAGTCAGTGGCCCAGGGTTGAAAGCTTCCCTGGGGGAGGAATGGAATGATCTCCTGGCAACTCCCCATCCTACGCCTTGACCTAAAAGCAACTTCCCTGCTGCGATGCATTACTGTTTCTCTAAGGCTCCTGAAGAAATGAAAGATGTTCCCAAGCAAAGATAGGTCAAAGCAAAGACACGTCAAATCTATTAAAGAGAGCGAGGCATTTCTCTCATGAACACTGGAGAATAACCAAAAAGAACCTTTGCTGACAAGAGTATCTTTTTATTTTTGTGATTTTGTTTGTTTCACACTTATTTCCTGAATGTTAGGGAGAAATCATCTTATTTACATTTGAGTATAGTTAATTAATAGAGAAAAAAGAAAGAATTTAAAAGATAGAGCCCCCTATAGATTATACATTATGAAAGCTAGCCTTTGTTTCTTGGGCTTATTCTACCCACTTCCAACAACAATTCCAGCTCCTTTCCCTAGAGAATCATCAGGAAGATGAAACCCAGTAGCATTGGTCTAAAAAATATTTTCTTCTCCTCTGCAGACCCCAAGTGGACCATTTTAGTAGAATTAGTTCCATCAATGGGAAGGGGAAGAGTCCAGCAAGCCTTTCTTGAAATTATAACCACATTTTTTATATTAATGTGATAACTGACATTGGTTTATCTCCTGAAAGATGGGAGAATTTTGCAGCTATCTGAAAAGCCCTTCAGAGGGCCTCATAGAATACAACTAACAGTGGTGCAGTGGTTTCATAGACACAAGATTTTTGGTTTATCTCTGATGTTCCCTAAACACTTGCAATGTTTGGTTATATAGAGAAAGGAGAAATATTAAACAATTTTTATTTCAGTTGACCTTTCACAGAGACCAGAAGTAATTTTGTTTGAATTCTCCATGTCAGTATGAGACAATACTGGGCACAACTGGGCAGTGTTTTTGTTTGTTTGTTTGTTTTTTGTTTGTTTTTTGACAGGCAGAGTTAGTGAGAGAGAGAGAGAGAGACAGAGAGAAAGGTCTTCCTTCCATTAGTTCACCCCCCAAATGGCCGCCATGGCCGGCACTGCGCCGATCTGAAGCCAGGAGCCACGTGCTTCCTCCTGGTCTCTCATGCGGGTGCAGGGCCCAAGCACTTGGACCATCCTCCACTGCCTTCTCAGGCCACAGCAGAGAGCTGGACTGGAAGAGGAGCAACTGGGACAGAACCGGCGCCCTAACTGAGACTAGAACCCAGAGTGCCGGCACCGCAGGAGGAGGATTAGCCTAGTGAGCAGCGGGGTCAGCCGTGGGCAGTGATTTTGTCCAACACTTGGTGAGATTTATTCTCAACTGCTTTGTCAAACTGACATTTTATATTAAGCCCACAGAGAACCTATTGATATATCAGACTTCTATAGCTTCAGGAAGATCTTAAACCCAAGTAACTTTTTCTATACTACTATCATTTCCATGTCTATAGAAATCTGACATATTTGAAAATATCTGTTCAGGACCAGGAGACATCCTAGTGGAATGGTCTAGAATCAGACTGGATTTCAAGAGTTACTCTCTTACTTACAAATGCTGTGATTGGACTATAGATCATAGAGGTTAAGAATACAAGCTGTGCAGCTAGATTACTAGGTTGGAACCCTGACTCCATCATTTCTTTGCGGAATAATCACAGAGAGATTCTTCAGACCTTTGAGCTTCAGTTTCACCATCTGTGAAACGTGGAGACAATGGCATCTATTTCCAGATGCTGAGAAAGGGAATACAATACGCTGTTGCATGTAAAATGCTTTGAGCAATGTCTGGCACACAGTAAGTGCTCAATAAAAATTAGTTATAATGATATTATTATTCCTTACAAAGTTTCTGAACTTTAGCCAAAGCCAGGAAAAATCAGTAAGGAAAGGAAGCTAACCAAGGAAAACTCAGAAAAGTTCTGAATCTGGCCAAACTGGGCATCAGGTGCTACATGCTCTTTGGCATCTTCCCCGCATTTTGCTATCTTCTATCAGCTTCGTCCTGTGGCATTCCATGCAAGCTCCATGCACGCTCCAGACTGTTTCTCTGCTCCCTTCCACACTCTTCCTCATCAATCAACTTTTTTAAAATATAGTTTTCTATTTTTAATTGACACGTAGTAGTTGTACAAATGCATTTACTGGGACAAGGTGACATTTCAAAACATATATAATGTATAATAATCAGATCACAGTTGCTGGCCCTCATCAATCAGCTTTTACCCATACCATTCCCATTCTCTCAGGACTTTGCTCTGAACCAGATGACAATAAAAAGATGCTTGAGAGGACCATATCTTCATTCTCCCCAACCAGAGGTTCTAGAAGACACAGAAAATCACCCCAGTGCAATTTAAGTGCTATGAGAAAGAGGGCAATGTGTTTCCTAATCAAAAAGCATCATGAGGAAATTAAAATGCTGAGATTAACCTGGCAGTTGGGGGAAGGAGTAACATGGAATAAAATGGAATGTAATAAGATTATATTCAAGATAATCAATTAGAAGGATTTAGAATAAATCTATAGTCAAGTAAGATAGTGATCCCCAAACTAATGGAACTCAAGGTTTTTTTTTTTTTTTTTTTTTTTTGACAGGCAGAGTGGACAGTGAGAGAGACAGAGAGAAAGGTCTTCCTTTGCCGTTGGTTCACCCTCCAATGGCCACTGCGGCCGGCGTGCCGCACTGATCCAAAGGCAGGAGCCAGGTGCTTATCCTGGTCTCCCGTGGGGTGCAGGGACCAAGCACTTGGGCCATCCTCCACTGCACTCCCTGGCCACAGCAGAGAGCCGGCCTGGAAGAGGGGCAACCGGGACACAATCCGGTGCCCCGACCGGGACTAGAACCCGGTGTGCCAGCGCCGCAAGGTGGAGGATTAGCCTGTTGAGCCACGGCGCTGGCTCTGTTTTTTTTTTTTTTTAAACTTTTTAACTGACACAAAATAATTGTACATATTTAGGGGGTACAATATAATTTGGTACATTTACAAAATGTATTATGATCCATTAAAGGTAATTAACATTTGTGACTCCTTAAACATTTATCTTTCTATTTTCTGGGAATCTTCGAACTCCTCTCTTCTTGCTCTTTATAAAATGTATAATAAATTGTGAGTGATAGTCACACTATTGTGTTGGGAGGACATTAGACCTTCTTTTTTGATGTTTCACCATTTCGTCATTGTTTCTTTACAATTATTCTATTTTTTAAAACTTTATTTGAGTTCTTTAAGTTTCATGTATTTCAGATATACAGATTTAGGAGCACAGTTACACTTCTCACCCTATTCCTGCCCTGCTCCAACCTTTCTTTGACGTTAGCACTTAATTCTCATAAATAGTTATGCTTTCTTATTATCCAACCTGCCTTTATTCCTCTTCAGCCTTCCCCATCCCAACCTCTGCTGGCCACCATTTTACTTTCTATTTCTGGAAAATCAGCTTTTTTAACTTCAACAGGTGACTTAGGACATGCAGTGTTTCTCTTTCTGTGTTGGCTTTTTTTTTTTTTTCACTTAACACCTAAGAAGATTTTCAAAAATATAGATGTTCAGATTTTAGACCAGAGCAGAAACTTTCTGTATCTAGGGACTAAGCTTCTGATTATTTTACTTTTTAAATTTTTATTTTTATTTATTTTAAAGATGTATTTAATTATTTGAAATTCAGAGTTACAGAGAGAAAAGGAGACACACACAGAGAGAAATCTATCCACTGGTCAACTTCCCAAATGGCCGCAGTGACTGGGGCTGTGCCAGGCCAAAGCCAGCAACCAGGAGCTTCTTTTGATTCTCCCATGTGGGTTCAGGGGCCCAGGGACTTGGGCCATCTTCTGCTGCTTTTCCAGGTGCATTAGCAGGGAGCTGGATCAGAAGTGGCGCAGCTGGAACTCAAACCGGCACCTATATGGGATGTTGGACCTGCAGTAGGAGGCTTAACCTGCTGCGCCACAGCGCCAGACCCCAGATTATTTTACAAGGTGATCCCACTGTTCAGCCAATGATGAAAACCACCAATGGTAGACTATGCTGTTTTTGTTTGTTTACAAAGAAAAGGAAGAGTTATAGTAACAGACTTCTTACGATGACCTAACAAGGTTACCAACCGATCAGATTTGAGAAATAAAGGTAAGGAAAGATGCCAAGTAAACTTAGATGCCAGGCTAGGATGTCTACAAATTGGTGCAGTCATGATAGAAATCTTGGAAATTGTGGAGGGGAAATAGTGTTGGAGGGAAGGTAATGAGTTTGAATCAGAGTAGATAGCAGAATATCTGAATGATTCCATCATTTCATAATACCAAACAATGGGCGGCACCATAACTACTCTGACTGGAAGATTTAACCTTGAATTGATTGTTTATTACTTTTTTTTTTTTGACAGGCAGAGTTAAGAGAGAGAGAGAGAGACAGACAGACAGACAGACAGAGAGAAAGGTTTTCCTTTCTGTTGGTTCATCCCCCAAATGGCCGATACGGCTGGAGCGCTGAGCCGATCTGAAGCCAGGAGCCAGGTGCTTCTTCCTGGTCTCCCATGCGGGTGCAGGGCCATCCTCCACTGCCTTCCCAGGCCACAGCAGAGAGCTGGACTGGAAGAGGAGCAACTGGGACAGTATCCAGCACCCCAACCGGGACCAGAACCCCGGGTGCCGGCATCACAGGCAGAGGATTAGCCAAGTGAGCCGCGGCCTGCTCATTACCTTTGGCCAAATGCCTGGATGAAACAAAGTATTAGTAAAGAAAGATGGAGTAAAAGGGTGTCAAGTATTTCTTCTATGATTTGTTTGTTTTGTTTCTTTGTTTAGTTTCTTTTGGGGGATTATAAGTTATCTGTATGTTTATCAAAGCTATAAAATTAATTCCCAGAAAAATAACGTTAGAAAAACATGCATGAAGTGTTCTATGGAGCTCCGTCTTAAGAATATCCTCTAGGAACTAAAGGGGGTACCAAGGCAGACAGTTTTCTTGTTGTTATTATTATGGTTATTGTTGTTATTTTAAGATGGCGAAATGCAGACAGAAAGGAAATATAAGTAGGAAAGGATAGTTATAAAAAGGATGTTACAGGATCAGTTTTTTTTTTCTAAATATGATATCAGTACTGAGTCTCAAAAGGAGGCATTATCTGTCCCAAATGTTTTTGTGTTCTTTTTCCTTGATTAAAATGTTGAGTTATTATGTGCAGTTGTCCTTAAAGCATCCTGACAACCACAAGAAAATATCCCAGCTCATGATAACTGTCTGCATTTTTAATAATGGCTAACATCTTCTACAAATAGGATTTGGGTGTCTAGAACTTTTGATTTGGAAAATGAAACAGCTCTTGTTGTTTCTAATACAAAAAGGCAGCCTAATTTCCAATGCTCTGTTTTAATTTGGGTTTTACCAGCCACTGGTTTTATTGAAAGTGAAATCCATATTCCTGTTAAGCTTTAGTATCTCAGCTCTAAAATAGGAAAACCACAACTTCAGCAAAGAATTGGGAATGAGGTCCTGGCATCTTTCTTAAAAGGAATTTGGATAAGACTTCTCAGTAAATGCTCACAAATTATTTACACCATATGCTGAAATATACACAAACAGGTTTAGAAGACCTGGTTGAATTAAATGCAATGACTAGATATGCAGAAAAAAATGGTGGTTTTCTTATGAGATTCTTATCAACTTGAGCTGTGTTTGCTCTAAGATGGCGAAAAAGGAGGGACGAAGGTCAAGGGTCACTGACAAGACGTGCTTGAGTTCTTTATTTACATGAAGAAGCTTTGCAACTACAGGTCAGGAAAGTGGACTGATTGGATCAGTGAGAGCCACCTCTATCACACCATGGGGAGAAGATGAAGAAGGGCGGCTGTGTCCCTGAGGCTTCCATCCTGGCTTATTTAGGGTTTGACCAAACTGGAGGGATCCATCAAGCTTACAGGCCACCCAGGTCAAAATTAAACTGAACCCCAAAACATCACAGGAGTATTTTTACTTTATTCATTGCAGTTAAAAATCCTGGAATTATCTCCTTGTGGGCTTTGCACCAAAGAAAACAATGGCTTGTAAGAATAGGGAGTCTCACCTAAGATAGTGATCATCACACTGACAGAGAGATTTCTTTGTATAAAAATACTTTGTAGGGAAATTTTAAATTTTCTTATCCCTGAGGGTCTGTTCATGCTAATAATACACACTAGAACACAAATCTATCAACAATTGGAGCCTGAATTTGCACCCGAGGTTATTTGGTACCAAGCAATATCTCACCCTTTCTGTCATAGAAAGAAGCCAATGCTGGTGTTTCTGTGACGAAACTTTGAACTCTTGATATTGAGTCAGTCTGATACCTCAGCATTCCTCCAGGTTGAAACTCTCACCCGAAAGACAATGCCTAAATCATTGCTCATGTTGTTTCTGTTAACATGGCATCTTCCAATCATGTGTCTATACAGTTGTCTAATCTGAACCACCCTACAGGCTAAATGGATAGCAGAAGCTATCAGAGAGGTGGCCTGCAGATTGATGTCCAACCTAGTGATAGAGGAGATACAGAGGGGCCAACAATAGCAGCTGTCTCTGGCCCACAGTAAGCAGCATCTTAAGATAAGTGTACAATCTAATTGCACAAGTTACATCCTACTTGTCAATATGACCTTCACAACAATAGCAAAGATAGTAAGAGCTAAGACTTAGGTTCTTAGTATGTTCTAAAAAATTCATTCAATTAATTTTAATAACAACCCCATTAGGTAAGTATTGCTAT
Organism: Oryctolagus cuniculus; assembly: GCF_051225735.1. Lineage (NCBI taxonomy): Eukaryota > Metazoa > Chordata > Mammalia > Lagomorpha > Leporidae > Oryctolagus > Oryctolagus cuniculus. Next base: position 95,175,226 of record NC_142877.1, read on the forward strand.
TACCTCCATGTGAGTAAACTAAGGCATTGAGAAGTTAAGCAACATGTCTAAAGTTGTCTAACTACAATGTGGTAGAGCCGTGATACTAAAGAGGAATCATATGACACATTATGAAGGTAGCTAGGGTTGGAAGGATAGTGATCTCTGAATGATGCCTACAGAGTTGTCTATGGAAAAGTGGAAATAAAAAATAATTTGGTTTTGGTGCAAAAAAATTTCAAATCTGTGTATTAGAGGAGTTCTCAAAAAATTCATGAAAAAGATATATTACAAAAAAAACTATGTATGGATTTCAAAATATTTTACACCAAAACAAACATGTTTTAATTCCATTGTCCAGGAACTTTTTGAAACACCCTCATGCTATGTCACAAGAAAAGTGAGAACTGAAGTTGAAGATGGATTTAGAGTTACTAATCAATTTACCTTAAAGTGAGATTTCCCTGGATTATTTTTAGGTGGACCTATAATGAAATCCAAGTTTCCTTAAATGTGGAAAATGGAAGCAGAAGACTCAGTGTCAGAGTTGTGTAAGAATGGCTTGACCAGCCATTGCTGACTTTGAAGACAGGAAGAAGCTATGCAACAAGAAATGCCCACAACCTCTAGAATCTGGAGAAGCCAAGAAAATAGGTTCTTCCCTAAACCTCCAGGAAGAATGTAGCCTTAACTTTAGCCCAGTGAGTCCTGTTTTGGATTTTTGACTTCCAGAATTATAATGAAATACATATGGTTATTTTAAGCAACTAAATTTGAACTAATTCTTACAGCATCAGTAACAATCTAATATATTATCATTCCCATAAGTTGATTTGGATAGCATATACAGTTTTAAAAATGAGAGCCAAGCCAGTTTATGTCCTGGCTGCTCCATTTCCAATCCATCCCTGCTGATGGCCTTAGAAAAACAGCAGAAGATGGCCCACGTGTCTGAGTCCTTGCCACCCACGTGGGAGACCCAGATGAAGCTCGGGGCTGCCAGCTTCAGGCTGGTCCAGCACTGGCCATTGTTGCCATCTGGGGAGTGTACCACTGAATGGAAGATTCTCTCTCCCTCTCTCTCTTTCTGATCCTGTCTCTCCCTCTCTTTCTGTAACTCCAACTTTCAAATAAAATAAATCTTTTAAAAAATTTTAAAAAGTGAGAGCCAAGAGGCATCTTTAAACTGACAATGGAGTACCTGCTCTGACTTTAGCAGTTAATGGAAATTACCTTTCTGAAGGTTCACTCTCCTTTGTTGCCTGAAATTACATAGTTCAAAACAAAGACTCCCATAAGTCTAATTCATTTGAATGGATATAGAAATAGCTTGGGTAAATTTCTGAGCCTCTTGCTAATACTGCCAGTGTAGTAACAGATCATCTGGAATCTTGGCTCAGCCTACATCCAGAGCAGCCTCTTAGAACTTCATCTAAGCCAAGCGCTTCCTGCAAAAAGGATGTACCTAGAAGGCAAAAGTTAGGGTCTTGACATCAAGTAGAAATGGGCTTAAACCCAGTCTTTCCACTGCCTGGCTGAATAGACTGAAAAGTTAGTGAAGCTGCCACAGCTACACTCTCTCAGATTATAAAACAGAGAATAACATTCAACTTATGCACTGCTTATGGCAGAAACACAGAGCTTAGACCAGGTCTCCAGTACATATCCGTTCCTCTTTCCCTGTCCTCCCTTTCCTTACCTCCCCACCCTTACCCCTAACCCCCACTTCCTTCTTGACCCACAGCCAAGATTTGCTATGTCTTTCTCTGATCACACAGTGATAATTCTGTTTGTCTGGGCAAACTCGTCACAGAAAGTACCTTTATTTCACCGGAGCCTGGAAATTCACAGTAAGTGGAAGATCAGATTTTAGACATTTTATTTGTTCTCTTGTTTCACTTTCACTTGTAGTTTCCTTGGCAAATTTGTGTGTGTGTGTGTGTGTGTGTGTTTTATTTCTACAGGTATAGCTGGATGGATTCAAGAAGAGAAATGGTGGGGCTGGCGCCATGGCTCGCTTGGTTAATCCTCCGCCTGTGGCACCTGCAGCCCATATGGGCACCAGGTTCTAGTTCCAGTTGCTCCTCTTCCAGTCCAGCTCTCTGCTGTGGCCCAGGAAGGCAGTGGAGGATGGCCCAAGTGCTTGGGCCCCTGTACCCCATGGGAGACCAGGAGAAGCACCTGGCTCCTGCCTTCGGATCAGCGCGGTGCGCCGTCTGTAGCGTGCCGGCCACAGCGGCCATTGAGGGGTGAAGCAACAGAAAAGGAAGACCTTTCTGTCTCTCTCTCTCACTGTCTAACTCTGCCTGTCAGATAAAAAAAAAAAAAGAGAAATGGTAGCACAAAAGATCTACCCAATGCAGAATTCATTTCAGAAACAGGGAGGGTTTCCCAGGATTAGCTAGTATGAGAATGTTTACTAAGTACCAGGTTCTGGTCTACATATCGCACACATGTTAATCCATTTACTCCTTTCAGTGCCATGAAGTAAGGACTGGTGTTGGTAGACAAGGAAACTGAGACCCAGACAGGTTAAGTAGGTTATCTGAGATCATATCTTAGTAGGAAGCAGCACTAAACTTGAACCCAGCAAACAGTTTCAGAATGCATGCTTTCTGCTGCTCATCAACTTATTCACCTTCTTTCCCCAGAAGCTCTCTCTGTAGGACATCAAGAGATGATAGATGGGGAAAACACGGAAGAAAATGAGTCATGAAGAGCATCTGAAATAGGTATTGAGCTTATGTCATTGAAATCTGATGCTGTTTTCAAATATTCATAATAGAGGCACTAATGTTTTATCTATGGGCAGGTAACTCAGTCCAATCAGCCTTGTGTTTCTAAGTAATGGTGTCAGAAAGCCAGCTGAGAGTCCTGATAAAAGATTTGGGGTTTTCTATTATTTCTAAGTGCTAACATTCCTGACCAAAAACAATCTCAAGGTTTCCAATGGTGGCCAGAATATCAAGCCTGCCTACTCTCAGAGAGAAAATAATTTCCATTTCAAGGAGCTGAAGTGGACATTTTCTTGGCTGAGTGTTTGACAATGCTTCTTTACTGGAAATACCTACATTTCTTCTTCCTGAACCAGACTTCCATTTATTTAACTAAAAAAAAAAGTCCATAGATACCATTTACTTCCTTCCCTTTCAGTGGTATTGAAGAAGGAGGGGTCAAATCTTTCAATTTTTCTGACTTATCTAGAAGTCAATCTAGGATTCAAGTCCGCTCCAGTGATTTCTCCTCTGGTCTCCCTGCCACTCAGCCATGTGTGTTTCTTTCTCTTACACACAGGCTCTTTTTGGCCACCAGTAAACACACTGACCTTTGAAATATGGAAAGAAAAGCGCTTTGAAATCAAACTGGCATAAACAGTGGTCAGACAGCCGTCATCTGGAGGCCGAAACAAAGAGGAGCATAGTTTTCAAGCTGTCTTCGTAATTACACGAAGCAGTTATCACGCAGGCCCCAGTCTGAGCATCACCCCCCAAACAAACAGCTGAGGTCTGAGAAAGCACATAGACCACTTTGTTGCTCTAGCATACTGCAGGGTGGGAACCCACGCCTCCCTGCCGCCCCCCACCCCATTCCCCAGCCCAGTTCAAAATCACATGTGGCTGGGAGTGTTTTTCAGGCCTCCAGGCTCTTTCCTTTCTTCCTTCCCCATTAAATCCCTCTGCTCGTCTTGGCAAAGGCCTTCAGGTGAGGTAAGTGCCAATTAAACAGCAAAGCACTTGATATAGTTCAAGTTTATGACTTAGAGCTGGGCTTATATGAAATATGGTCTTCTCCCTGGTCCAGAAGCCTTGATAGGTAGAGAGCAAATATGGTTAACATTGGATTCATTTTTGTTACTGCCCTAAAAATGATTTCCCTTTCTGGGGTTTGTGCAAATAGAAAGTAATGCAAACAAACCCAGAAAAGAACAAAACCGATTCTGAACACTTCAGCTGCAAAGATAACTGGAGCAGAAGGCTCAGCAAATTGGGCTTTTGGAAAAAAATAATAGTCTTAAATTTCTTAGGGGCGCTTTGCAAATAAATATGGCCAGGCTTCCGAATGAGGAGGAGAGATGAGGATATGTAGTTTAAAGGACGTCTAAAGCTCTTTGCAGTTTTCAAATTTGAATTTGTTTTTTCCTCTGCTAACAATGGTTTTAGTCATGTTACAATCACTTGAGGGTTATCATGTCAGTTTATGAAAATTATTTTTGTGAATTATTTTTAGGCCACAGTGATCTGAGACGTGACCAAGAAAATGATCTTTCTTGACATCTCAGAGCCTCTAAAACCAAGAGGTTTGACAAGAGGAACATTAATAAGTGAAAATATATTCCCAAACAATTTCTCTAATCATTAATTGTGCTCCATTGTTAGATAGTTTCAGAGCCCACTGAATTTAGCAAAGGGAATGACAGATGCATATTAAAATGCATGCAAATACTACACACACACAAGCCACATTTCAATATATTGTTTTGCATTCATAATTTCAGTCTTGTGATTTGTATTTTCATTTGCTTGGGAACAAAGACTTTCTTCTTTCCCCACTTGGGAAACAAGGCAAGACTTGTTCCTGCCAGCATCCTAATAGTATTCCTGAGAAAGCAGCAAACCTAATGGTTCAGGAGCCGCTCTCCACCACCTGCTTACTGGTCCCTAACAGGAGCTGCATTCACAATGCTTTGAGAAGGTGAAAATATGCAATCAATCAGTTGCTTTGTCACATAATGGCAAGCAATCATATTTTTTGTTGTATTAAAATGGAGCAGACTGCTTTTTTAAAAAAAAAAAAAAACTAAGCTGTTTAAACATACGATCTATTCAAAAGGAGGATGTGGCAGAGTGACTGCCAAGCATTTACCAAATCCCATTTCCTTTAAACTCAGGGTCACAAACAGACCACATTTCCCAGTATGCCTTGCAATTAGGTGATTTCTGACTAGTGGAATGTGGGCCAAAGTGACAAAGTGACACGTATGATCTGAGAAATCTCCTGCATTGTGCTTTTCTCTTGCTCTTGACTTCCTGGCAAGATGCAGAGGATTGGCAAAAGAAGGGTCAGTGCTGTAAAGGAGTCTGTAGGTGGAGGGAAATCAGAGTGTGGAAAAAAAAGAGCATGGAATAGTGTCTCTGCCCCATCCCTCCCCTCTGACCAGTGATTCACAATGATCCATGGTACATATTCATCGTGTATTAGCCAGCCTCCAGCGGTGCCTATTTTCTGGTATTTATACCCTTGGAGCCACCCACTTCATGGATCCAGGGTCTGTCTATGGGACCAACAGCATATGGCAGAAATCACTTCCACGATTAGCTTATTACACATCGCAGCTTCTGTCCTGGGTGTTGCTCCTTCTCTCTCTTGGATGACTCCCTGTGGGGAGCCAGAAGCCACATCTTGAGGTTGCTAAGGGCAGTCTATGGAGATACTTCACATGATGAGGAATGTGGACCTCCCTCCAACTGTTGGTGAGGAATTGAGGCATGCTGACAATCAGGTGAATGAACTTATAAAAGACTGCTCCAGTCTCATTTGATTCTGCAGCCCAGCGGAGACATAGTGTATAACTTTATGAGGGACATTAAGCCGGAATCACCAGAGACGCTTTTCCCAGATTGTTGACTCCCAGAAACAGTGTGAGAAAAATGCTTATTGTTCTAAGCTGCTAAGTTCTGGAGTAATGTGTTACACAGCAATCAATGATCAATAGAATAAGAATAAGAGGTAAACCTTTATTATTTTAAGTCACTGACACTTTGGGACTGTTTGTTAAAACACCTGATAAACACTGACAAATACAGCAAGATGATGCTTATGGAAACCATGTACTTTGGTTGTATGGGTAAAGATTTTGGAATGTTCTCTTCAAAAGAACATTTTAACTTATTTAATTATTTTTTATTTTCCTAGATTTGAAAGGCAGAGAGAGAGACACACACAAGACAGAAAGACAGAGTGATCTTTCATCTGCTGGCTCACTCACCAAATGGCTGCAATAGTTATGGCTGGGCCAGGCTAAAGGCTAGAGCCCAGAGAATAATTCACATCTCACAGTAAGTAGCTGGGACCCAAGTACTTGAACCAATATCTGCTTCCTCCCAGGGTGTGAATTAGCAGGATGTCAGAAGAAGTAGAGCCAGAGCTTGATTTTGATATGCGGGTACCCCAAACAGCATGCCAACAGTTGCATCAAAGCCTGTCTTTGATTTGTTCTTGAGATGTCACTGCCTGACACAGAGCATGGACAAGTGTAGGCACCGAGTAAATAACGATAAGTAATGAATGAGACTTTCAGTCAGATCTGGAATGTGGTCCTTTATATGATATGTGCACAGTCAACACTGTTAGAACAGCTACTACTTTAAGGCTAGACTGTCAGGTTATTGTCACCTAATCCTAGGAGGTAGGATTATTTTAGAGTTGGAAAAATGCTAGGATTGTAGTCCTATCAAATGTAGAGATTATAGTTTGCCAAAGACTCATGTAAAGAAGACCCAGTCATGTAGTTGTGTTGTCATTCTAGATTCTCACGCATAGGTTTCTATGGACCAGGTTCTGCTCCAATAGCTACACATCTTATTTACTCCTTTTAACAAACTGATAAATTGTGTGCTTTCTTCTGACTTTACTAATGAAGAAAGAGTCTGAATAAGGTTAAGGTTAAACACCTTGTCTCAGGTCACAAAGAAATGGCAGAACCTGTACTTGATCACTGGACTTGGAGACTTCTAAAATCTCATGTCACCCATTATACTGTCTTGTCCCTTCAGTTTAATTCTCCAAAGAAACAGCATGGAACAAGAATTTTCAGGAAAGAGCCACTAAATTAACAGAGTGGATGACAAGATATCCCTTTGAATACAAAAAAGAATAATTGAGAATTCTAGGCTTGAGAGATTCAGGTTAAGAAGCATTATGATCAAAGTTTATTTCACTTTGAAGAACAAACATGTATTTACCCAAACTGAATTATACCCCAGGGATGGGGCCTCCCTTGAAGCTTGTCTGAGATAGTTTAGGAGGGCTGAAAGGCATATTGCTTTCAGAAGGCCGGATACAATCCCCACTGTGTCCATTCCAGGAACAGGACCCACCACCAAAGAAACCGCAGTGGAGAACAGAAGAGCATCCTGAATCACAGGGCACAGGGCACAGGGCAACCAGACTCTGTGGTGCAACCAACAGGAGTGATGCTTGGCCTCTCTGCTAATTGGCTAAATGTTTCCTATCTATTTCCATTCAATGTCTGCAAACCTCAAAGAAATCAGAAATGGAACAAAGAAGCCTTATAAGTGGATTGACATCTCTGTGTGTGCTTTTCCTGCCAGCCTCAGTTTTGCTTGTTTTCATGGGAACATGTGAACCTGGTGAGAATTCTGGGCACGCGTTCGCTGCAGGCAGCTCACTGAGTTCTCCTAACCCAGTCTTGTGGAAGTTGCTGTTTACAAGGAACACTGCCAATAGGTTCATGGGAACGTTTCGTGACTTCTGGATGTTTGCAGAACTGAGGGCTTTTGAAACCTGATTTCAAGGCTGACCTAGAGTCTTGGGAAAAAAGATAATGACCTGTGGAAAGAAGTCAGGGCTAATACAGAAAATCCTCACTTATTCTAGCTCTTACAAATTTTGGTGGTCAAAGTATGTTCCTCTCTGTCTGAGATAGTAAGGCAAATTTTTAATCTGTAACAAGTGGTGCTAGACAGTTTTAAATTTGTCTTTCATTTCATGGGACAATAGGTTTACCAAAAAAGAAATGAGTGGTGCATTAAATTTTTGTGAGGATATTGCAGTTGGGTAAAATAATATACTAAAAAAAATTGGAAGGACTGCTTAAATAAAAAGGAGTTGATATGTCAATGACAACATACTCTAAATAATTTACTTAAACAGGGTCTCAAGGGTCTAATTCTAACAGGGACCACGTTTGCATTCTTTCACTTGTAAACAAGAATATGGACAGGTGGTTAGCCTCCCGGTTAAGATGCCTATGTGCCACAGGGGATGCCTAGATTCAATACCCAACTCTGGTTCCTGACTGCAGCTTCCTGCTAACACAGACTTTGGGAGGCATCCATGATGATTCAGATACTGGGTCCCTTCCTCCCATAGGAGACACCTGCATTGTGAGATACCTGCATTGAGTTCCCAGCTTCAGACTTTGGCCAGGCCCAGTTCCAGCCACTGTGCGCATTTCAGAAGCGGGCCAGTGAACAGGAACTCTGTCCATTCAATCTCTCTCTCTCTCTTTCTCTCTCTCTCTCTCTCCCCTTCTAAATAAATAATTAAAAAGAACACTTAAAATGTTCCCCAGTTTGGAACATTCACATACTTATTTATACTAGTACTTGTTTTCTCTCAATCACTCTGGATTGATGAAGTCTTGCTGAAGAAATAAAGAGCATGTACTTATGCAACCCCCTAGTCTTTTCCAGCTGTGACTCACAAAATCAATGATCTAGCATTAATTCATCACTTTAGGCTCTTCCATTAGAAAAAAGATCATTAAAAAAACAGCTAATTGCTGTCATTATATAAAAAAATTAGGGTCCACCAAAATGGATCACTGATGTGCACCCCCTGTCAGGGCTGAGGAAATTTTTTTTTTCTGCCAAGGGCCATTTGACTGTTTATATCATCATTCATGGGTCATACAAAATTATCAACTTAAAACTTAGCCTACTATAGATTCACTGAATTTCAAGTTCTGCCTGCAGTTGGCATGGCAGGGCCAGACCAAATTATTTTGGGGGGGTCTTCTACTGTCTGAGAGCCAGATGCACCTCATCCCTGCAGGAAGCAGCCTCTGTGAGTTTCCAGATATCCCGCATTTGCCCCATGTCACATATGTTTGACCTGCATGTTCTCCTTTAGTAATTTCTCTCATGTCTATACCAGGAACTACAGAAGCTGAATAAAAAACTTCTATATACAAAGAAATCTTGAATATATGAAGTGATGGATGCTAATTATTCCTAATTTGATCATTAAAATCTATGCATGTATTTAAATATTACATTCTACCCCATAAATATGTACAATTATTTTTTATTAGTAAAAATAATTTAATAAAGAAAGAATGAGAAAAAAAAGAAATGAGGAAAAAAAAAACTTCTACAGAATTTACACCAGTTTGGAAATGATTCCAGACTTTCTGTTTCTGTTTTCTTCTGGAACTACCTCACTTTTCAATGATTTTGTTAGTTATCATATTCTTTGTCTTTTAGTTTTCTCTCTTTGCTTAGTCTCAGTTGGACACTGTGAACCCCAAGTCATCACTTACCAACTTACTTAACATACATTCTAAGCTGATTTTTGATTGAGGCTCATGACAATATAAGCCCATCTTGTCAGTAATAGTGTGTTGCTAGGTTATGATGTCCAGTAGTTTAGGCATATTACATGCATTTTCCGTTTACAGTAGTTTCAAAAAATATTGTATGGATTGGGATGTAGTCCCAAATACATTGTGCATCCATTTGTGTGTTTAAAATTGTAAATGTGGAACAGGCATTTGGCCCAACAGTTCAGACCCTGGCCAGGATGCTTCCATGCTGTACCAGGGTATTCGGGTTCGTCTCATGTCTCTGTACCTGCTTCCAACTTCCTGCTGATGTACACTCTGAGAGGCAGCAAGTGATGGCTCACATACCCGGATCCCTGCTTCCAATGAGGGAAATCTAGATGGACTTCCTCACTCTCAGCCTTAGCTTAGCCCCACCAGGCTGTTAGCAGCCATCTGGGGAATGAACCAGAGGATTATGGATCTCGCCACTGTCTGTTTGCCTCTATCTATTTTCTTCTCAAATAAACAAATAACTATACAATTTATTTTTTAAAAAGTAAATATGAGGGTCTGGTGTTGTAAGTGGTTAAGCCACCACCAGCAATGCCAGAATTCCATATGGGTGCCGGTTTGAGTCCTGGCTGTTCCACTTCTGATCTAGCTCTCTGTTTATGTGCCTCGGAAGGAAGAGCTCTAACTTCATCTCTCCCTCTCTCTGTAACTCTTCCTTTCAAATAAATAAAACAAATTTTAAAAAATATATAGTTTTATCAGGGAAGAGAAAGCAATGGTTGGTAAAATAAGGGATGTAAAATGGATAGTGAATTACTTAAACAATAGTCTTCGAGTCTCAGTGTGAAGCTGCATTTTAAAATTAATACATATGAACATCCAAATGTCACCTAACATATGGGGATTGAATGTCACTTTGTCCTCTCCTGCTCGTGTACTTGACTGGCTAACCTGATGGCTCTCTGCATGTGGCAAGGGGATTCACGAACAGGAATGATTATCCAGCTTCACAGTTGGTACAAAGTGTATTCTTTTCCATTATGCTTGGAATTCACCCATTCATTAAATTTATATCAAACGGTATTGATATGTAGCCATATCTCTGCATTTGACACTTTCCTGTGGAAAAATTTTTTTTAAGATTTATTTATTTGTTTGAAAGGCAAAGTTACAGAGAGGCAGAGAGTTACAGAGAGTGAGAAAGAGAGGTCTTCCATCCACTGGTGCACTCCCCGAATGGCCGCAATAGCCACAGCTTAGCCGATCCAAAGCCAGGAGCCAGGAGCGTTTTCCCATGAGGGTGCAGGGGCCCAGGGACTTGCACAATCTTCTGATTTTCCAGGCCATAATAGAGAGCAAGATCAGAAGTGGAGCAGCCAGGACTCGAACTGGCATCCATATGGGATGCCAGCACTACAGGCAGCAACTTTACTGGCTACACCACAACACCGGCCCTTTTGTGGAAATTTTAATGTTCAGAATCTCTGTGCAAGTTCTTTCCCTGTCTCCAAAGTTGCTATACTTTTCTGGGGGCAGGCTGAAAGTGATGAGAATTAACAATCCCCCACCTTACCCCAGGAGCTCTCAATCCATGACTGATCTAATTGGGATATAAATATCCATTATGTGGAATAAATCTGTAGTGTGTGTTTTTGTTGGCTCTTCAGTGAGACTCAGCTCCAGATGTCCACCCTTTCTTGGCTGCCTTCTCTTTTCTGCTCATTCCTCCACATCTGTAGTGTGGTATTATTTTCCCATACCAAATAAACTATGTATACCTGAACAACTGTCTTAGATCTGCTTCTAGATATAGCTAGGATATAACTAATGACCATTTCTTGAGCCTGTACTCTGTGTTCATTATTTAGTTGGGGAGAACCACATCTAAATGGATAATTACTTTACAAAATGTTAAATACCATGATAGATCCACGAATGGGATTCACTAAAGTATGAATTCACCTGGGTTAGTGGAGATTACAAGGACAGGGAAACTGGGCTGGCCTGTGAGGTCAGACCAGTATGCAAAAATCACTGTTGTCCTAATATCTGGCTATATAATGTGTAGACTCTCCTAACTCATTATACTGGAACTGAACTAACTATCATGACAAACTTTTCTTATATATCATTTCTTGGTTAATGGAATCTTCAATCACCAGTAATCCAAGTTGGGAAGGTCATTATCTTACTTTGAAGCCACATCACAATCTTTAAATATGTCTCATACAAATTAATCCCCATGACTCCTGAATTAGTCCAGGGTCACCTGGATGATCACCCTGCTCTCATATTCCAGGAATGGGATGTACATTTCCCTCTAAGGGAATATACATTCCCCTACAGAATGGGCAGCCCTCTGTGGCCATATGACATCCTCTGTAAATCTTTCTCACTGAGCCATCGATGATTGTAACAAGGATAGTCACTTTCTCTTAGGGGAACTATTCCACAGATTGGCCTGTGACCTTTGCTAAAGTATGGCCTGAAGAGATGGTATGAGCACATTGAACTCTTCTTGGGAATTTCAAACAAAAAACACAGAGAGAATGAGGCAATAAGTATGGGAATCAAAATAAGAGAATTTTTTTTGAATCATGACTATGAGAATGATGGGACAATGCAGTTCTAAAGGGGTAGAAATTTAGGGTGGAAGAATATATGAGGCAAACACAGAAGCTACAGAAATCCAGTTAATAGAGAGGTGAAAACCAGATGTGTATTGGATTAAGATGGCAGAATAGGGAGGGAGTTTGCTGCTCAAGTCTGGGAGATGATAGTTAAAAAATGGACAGAGTGCAGTCTCAGGGAAGAGTTTGGGAGAAAACAGCAAAGGAAACTCTAAACAAATTGGAGGAACATATCAAACAAACATGGAGAGTGAGGACGCAAAAAAACCAGATGCCGAGAGCCTCTGCACCAGCGTTGGAGAGTGAGGTGACACCAGACTGCAGCAGCCCAAGCCACTGGCAATAAAGCTGCAGGAAAGGCCTAGAAGAAATCCAGCTTTGAGCCCTATAGGGGATAGTATACAGCCAAACTAGAGGAGAAAAAACAAGGGGCAGAGAATGATTTCTCTCTCCCCAATCAACCTGCCTCTGCGTCCTGTAAAAGCTGATAGAGAGCAGGTGCCATTCCGGACATACGTAACAGCTGCACCAGCTCATGTCCATAAGCTAAACCAGCCAAGTGGAGTCTCCTGAGTCTGGTAGGGAGAACAGACTGGGGGCTGGGTGCTTGTGACTGTGGGAGGCTTGTGTGGGGGGGACTATGAGAACATTGAGGCTGCATGTGAGGACTCAGGATGTGGCTGGGGTATTGGGCAGACACTGTGGGAGGCTCCACATGCTCAGGGTTTCCTGGTTACCAAATGAGGGACATTGCTGGGGAATCTGAGCTTACACTGAGGGCTGCACAGATCCTTTGTGTGGTCCTTGGGACAGAGTGTACGAATAATAAACTCACTGGAGCTAGCACCAAGGCACTGGTCTCCTTTGAGGAGAGGAGCTCAGCTGAGTCTATGCCAACAGACAAGAAGAAACCTACCTTCTGATAAAAAAAAGGAGATTTACCGTACCAAACCTGGGTATGTCACCTCAGACACAACCTCCACCCTGGAGCACTTTACAGAGCTCCCTGACCACACCCACCACATGCCTCTAGGTAGTCCCTGAAAGCTGACACTCCATTAATCCAACTGTAACAACAGAACTGGTGAAGCAGAAGAAAGAATATCCAATTTAGAAGACAAAGCACAAAAAATTACACAGTCAGACTAAACACAAAAAGAAGAAATAAGAAAACTAAAAAACACTGTTAAGAATCCTCAGGATACTATCAAACAACCCAATAATCAGGTTCTAGGAGTTCCTGAAGGTGTGGAGAGAAAGGATCAGAAGGTCTTTTTTGGCCAGCGCCACAGCTCAAGAGGCTAATCCTCCTCCTGCAGCGCCAGCACACCTGGTTCTAGTCCTGGTCGGGGCACCAGATCCTGTCCCAGTTGCTCCTCTTCCAGTCCAGCTCTCTGCTGTGGCCCGGGAGTGCAGTGGAGGATGGCCCAAGTGCTTGGGCCCTGTACCCCATGGGAGACCAGGAGAAGCACCTGGCTCCTGGCTTCGGATCAGCGCAGTGCTCCGGCCACAGTGCACTGGCCACAGTGGCCATTGGGGGTGAACCAAAGGCAAAGGAAGACCTTTCTCTCTGTCTCTCTGTCTCTCACTGTCCACTCTGCCTGTCAAAAATAAAAACAAAAAAAGGAATGTATTTTTGGTGAAATAATAACAGAAAATTTCCCTAATTCATAGAAAGTAAAGGGACATCCAAATATAGGAAGCACATAGAACTCCTAAGAGACATGACCAGAAAAGATCTTCATCATGACACATTGTAATCAAACTCTCCAGAGTAAAACATAAAGGAAAGATTGTAAAATGTGAATGAGAGAAACGCCAGATTACTTTCAGAAGGTCTCCAATTAGACTCATAGCAGACTTCTCATCAGAAACCCTACAGGCTAGGAGAGTATGGCAAGATATATTTCAAGACTTAAGAGAAAAAAAAGTCAACACAGAATAATATACCCTGAAAAGCTCTCATTTATGAATGAAGCTGAAATAAAGACCTTCCATGACAAACAGAAATGGAAAGAATATGTCAACACATGTCAAGCCCTGAAGAAGATGCTTAGGATGTGCTACACACAGAAACACGGTCATCACTACAGAAGAAGATAAAGGAAGGGCATCTCCCACTAAATGTCCAAAGGATATCCAAAGTAAAAAATAGGAATGTTTATGAAAAAATGGCAGGACAAAGTTGTTACATATCAACAGTCACCCTGAATATAAATGGCCTTAACTCTCCAGTTAAAAGGCACAGACTGAATGGTTTAAAAAAGCAAAACCCATCTATTTGCTGCCTAAAAGAAACACATATCACTAACATGCATGCAGACTGTAAGTGAATGGGTGGGAAAAGATACCCCATGCTAACAGAACCAAAAAAGAGCTGGTATAGCCATCCTAATATCAGATAAAATGGACATTAACACAAAAACTGTTAGAAGGACACTATGTAATGACTGAGAGATCAATTCAATTCAAAAGAAACATGTTAACTATTATAAACATATATGCACCCAATTACAGGGAACCTGGCTATTTAAAAGAAATGTTAGGGGGCCGGCGCCGCGGCTCAATAGGCTAATCCTCCGCCTAGCGGCGCCGGCACACCGGGTTCTAGTCCCGGTCGGGGTGCCGGATTCTGTCCCGGTTGCCCCTCTTCCAGGCCAGCCCTCTGCTGTGGCCAGGGAGTGCAGTGGAGGATGGCCCAGGTGCTTGGGCCCTGCACCCCATGGGAGACCAGGAAAAGCACCTGGCTCCTGGCTCCTGCCATCGGATCAGCGCGGTGCGCCGGCCGCAGCGCGCCGGCCGCGGCGGCCATTGGAGGGTGAACCAACGGCAAAGGAAGACCTTTCTCTCTGTCTCTCTCTCTCTCTCACTGTCCACTCTGCCTGTCAAAAAAAAAAAAAAAAAAAAAAAAAAAGAAATGTTAGGGGCCTGGCACTGTGGCACAGTAGGTTAATCCTCTGCCTGTGGTGCCAGCATCCCATATGAGCACCAGTTCTAGTCCCAGCTTCTCCTCTTGCAATCCAGCTCTCTGCTATGACTTGGGAAGGCAGTAGAAGATGACCCAAGTGCTTGGGCCCCTGCAGACACATGGGTTCCTGGCTTCGGATTGGCACAGTGCTGGCTGTTGCAGCTATCTGTGGAGTGAACAAACGGAAAGAAGACCTTTCTCTCTGTCTCTCCCTCTCACTGTCTGTAACTCCACCTCTCAAATAAATAAATAAAATCTTTAAAAAAATAAATGTTAGTGCATTTAAAGAGAGATGTAGACTCTAACACAATAGTAGTGGGGGACTTCAACACTCCATTTTCAGCAATGGACACATCAACCAAACAGAAAATCATCAGGGGAACAGCAGAGTTAATCAACACTATAGATCAAATAGATCTAACAGTTATCTACAGAACTTTTCATCCTATAGTTGCAGAATAAACATTCTTCTCATCAGTGTATGGAACCTTTCTAGGATTGACCACATGCTAGGCCAAAAAGCAAGTCTCAGTACATTCAAAAATCTGGAATAATACCACACATCTTCTTAGACCACAAGGCAATGAAGCTGGAAATCAGCAACTCAGGAATCTCTAGAATGTATACAAACACATGGAGACTGAAAAACATGCTCCTGAATGAACAGAAAGTCATTGAAGAAATCAAGAGACAAATCACAAAATTTCTGGAAACAAATGAAGACAATACAACATATCAAAACTTATCCAATACAGAAAAAACAGTGTTAACAGGGAAGTTTATAGCAATTGGTACCTACATTAATAAATTTGAAAGACACCAAACAAAGGAACTATTAATGTATCTCAAGAATCTAGAAAAAAAAGCAAACCAAACCAAAAGCTAGTAGGAGAAAAGAAACAAAGTTGTAAAAGAAATCAACAAAATTGAAATAAAGGAAAACAATACAAAGATCAGCAAAATGAAGAGTTGTATTTTTGAAAAAATAAACAAAATAGGCACACTATTAGTTCAACTAACCAAAAAAGGAGAGAGAAGACTCAAATCAATAAAATTAGAGTTGAAAAAGGAAATTTAACAAGAGACACCACTGAGATAAAAAGAATCATCAGAAATTACTATAAAGAACTGTATGCCAAGAAACTGGGAAACCTAGAAGATATGGATAGATTCTTGGACACATACAACCTACCTAAATTGAGCTATGGAGACATAGAAAACTTAAACATACACATTACCAAAATGGAAACTGAATCGGTAATAAAGACCCTCACAGCAAAGTCCAGGACTAGATGGCTTTCTTGCTGAATTCCACTGGACATTTAAAGAAATAACTCCAATATTTCTCAAGTTATTCAAAACAATTGAAAGGGAGGGAATTCTCCCAAATTCCTTCTATGAAGCCAGCATCACCTTAATTCCTAAACCCAAAAAAGACACAACAGAGAAAGAGAACTATAGACCAAACAGATGGATAGAGCAATGGAACAGAATTGAAACACCAGAAATCAATTCAAACATCTACAGCCAACTAATATTTGATCAAGTATCCAAACCCAATCCCTGGAGTAAGGACAGTCTATTCAATAAATGGTGCTGGGAAAATTGGATTTCCACGTGCAGAATCATGAAGCAAGACCCCTACCTTTCACATTATACAAAAATTCACTCAACATGGATTAAAGACTTAAATCTACGACCTGACACCATCAAATTATTAGAGAGCATTGGAAAAACCCTGCAAGATATAGGTACCGGCAATGACTTCTTGGAAAGCACCTCAGAAGCACAGGCAGTCTGTGGGGAGCAACCCGGACTGGACTGAGTTACTGGAATTAAGACTTATTCTATGCATCTGCTCTCCCACAATATGGCGCTGGGAGAGAAGAAAACAGCTTCTACACAGCTGCCTCCAGTTCAGCCAATAAACTGTAGGACCTGCTCCTGATTGGAGGAGAGCAGCATACTCGGCATGTGGGCAGCCGAGTTAGGATTGGCAGAGGAGGACTATAAAGGAGGAGAGAGACGGCATGCACCAGGAACATCTAAGGGGAACATCTAGCTGAAGGAACACCTGTGCAGCCCCCGAGAGAGCCGGCTGGCGGTGTGCCGCTCCCCTGCGGAAGTGGGGAAAGTGGCCAGGGGGAACCGCCCTTCCACGGAGGTGGAAGGGACAGTAGCCAACCCGGGAAGAACCAGCAGCAAACCCGGGGAGGGCCGAGCAGACGAAAGAACAGCGCAGGGTCCTGTGTCGTTCCTCCACGAAGAGGGGGAGCGACAGCAGTCAAAGCCAAAATTAACATTTGGGATTGCATCAAATTGAGAAGTTTCTGTACTGCAAAAGAAACAGTCAGGAAAGTGAAGAGACAACCGACAGAATGGGAAAATATATTTGCAAACTATGCAACAGATAAAGGGTTGATAACCAGAATCTACAAAGAAATCAAGAAACTTCACAACATCAAAACAAACAACCCACTTAAGAGATGGGCCAAGGACCTCAATAGACATTTTTCAAAAGAGGAAATCCAAATGGCCAACAGATACATGAAAAAATGTTCAAGATCACTAGCAATCAGGGAAATGTAAATCAAAACCACAATGAGGTTCCACCTCACCTCAGTTAGAATGGCTCACATTCAGAAATCTACCAACAATAGATGCTGGTGAGGATGTGGGGGAAAAGGGACACTAACCCACTGTTGGTGGGAATGCAAACTGGTTAAGCCACTATGGAAGTCAGTCTGGAGATTCCTCAGAAACCTGAATATAACCCTACCATACAATCCAGCCATCCCACTCCTTGGGATTTACCCAAAGGAAATTAAATTGGCAAACAAACAAGCTGTCTGCGCATTAATGTTTATTGCAGCTCAATTCACAATAGCTAAGACCTGGAACCAACCCAAATGCCCATCAGCAGTAGACTGGATAAAGAAATTATGGGACATGTACTCTATAGAATACTATACAGCAGTCAAAAACAACGAAACCCAGTCATTTGTAACAAGATGGAGGAATTTGGAAAACATCATGCTGAGTGAATTAAGCCAGTCCCAAAGGGACAAATATCATATGTTCTCCCTGATTGGCGACAACTAACTGAGCACCAAAGGGGAAACTTGTTGAAGTGAAATGGACACTATGAGAAACAGTGACTTGATTAGCTCTTATCCTGACGGTTGATGTACAATGTAATACTTTATCCATTTTAGTATTTTTTTTTGTTCTAGTACCATTGGTTGAACTCTGTAATTAACACACAATTATTCTTAGGTGTTTAAATTTTAACTGAAAAGTGATCCCTGTTAGGAATTTGGTAAACATTATGTTGAGTGAAATAAGCCAATCCCAAAGGGACAAATACCACTTGTTCTCCTTGATAGGTGACAACTAACTGAGCACCAAAAAGGAAACCTGTTAAAGTGAAATGAACACTATGAGAAACGGTGACTTGATCAGCCCTCACCCTGACTGTTGATGAGCAGCTTAATATGTTATCCCTCTTAGTATTTTTTTAATTTGTTCTACTTAATACTTTTGGTTGAATACTGTAATCAATACACAATTCTTCTTAAGTGCTGAAACTTAACTGAAAAGTGATCACTGTTAAATGTAAGAGTGGGAATAAGAGAGGGAAGAGATGTGCAATTCGGGACATGCTCAAGCTGACTTACCTCAAACAGTAGAGTTAGAAACACACCAGGGGATTTGAATTCAATCCCATCGAGGTGACATGTACCAATGCCATCTCACTAGTCCCAGTGATCAATTTCGGTTCACAATTGATCATAATGATAGGACTAAGAACCAAAGGGATCACATAAACAAGAATAATGTCTGCAAATACTAGCTGATAGAATAAAAAAGGGAGGAATGATCCAACATGGGAAGTGAGATACACAGCAGACCCATAGAATGGCAAATGTCCTAAACAGCACTCTGGCCTCAGAATCAGCCCTTAAGGCATGTGGATCCAGCTGAAATGCCCATGAGAGTATTTCAGGCATGGAAAGCCAACACACTCTGGGGAAAAAAAAAACCTAAATGAAAGATCTCCACGAGTGAGATCCCAGTGGAAAGAATGGGTCATCAAAGAAGGAGGTACCTTTCTCTGAAGGGAGGAGAGAACTTCCACTTTGACCATGGCCTTGTCTAAATATGATCAGAGTCAGTGAACTCAGGGGGCTTCCATAGCCTTTGCAGCTCATGACAAGAGCCTAGGGTGATTACTGATGCCATAACCAAGAGTGTCAATTTGTTAAGTCAACAACAGGAGTCACTGTGCACTTACTCCTCATGTAGGATCTTTGTCCTTAGTGTGCTGTACATTGAGATTTAATGCTATAACGAGTACTCAAACAGTGTATTTCACTTTGTGTTTCTATGGGGGTGCAAACTGTTGAAATCTTTACTTAATGTATACTAAACTGATCTCTGTAAAAAAAAAAAAAAAGAAAGAAAGACATTATCAATTCCCAACTTGACTCCACATGACAATAGGTCTGATCTGATTTCATCATCATTTAAAAAATCATCTATTATTTTTCACTTTATGTTTCTGTGTGGGAGCAAACTGTTGAAATCTTTACTTAATGTATACTAAACTGATCTTCTGTATATTAAGAGAATCGAAAATTAATCTTGATGTGAATGGAAGGGGAGACGGAGTGGGAAAGGGGAGGGTTGCGGGTGGGAGGGACGGTATGGGTGGGAAACCATTGTAATCCATAAGCTGTACTTTGGAAATTTATATTCATTAAATAAAAGTTTAAAAAAAATAAAAGCTTTCTTAAAAGATTTTTAAAAAAAGAGAACTATAGACCAATTTCCCTGATGAACATAGATGCAAAAATCCCCCACAAAAGTCTAGCCAATCAAATCCAACAATACAACAGAAAGATCATTCACCAGACCAAAGTGGGATTTATCCCTGTTATACAGGGATGGTTCAACATTTGCAAATCAATCAATGTGATACATTTTATTCACAAACTGAAGAACAAAAACCATATGACTATCTCAATAGATGCAGAGAAAGCATTTGATAAAATGCAACACCCTTTCATGATGAAAACTCAAAGCAAATTGTGGTTAGAATCAACACTCCTCAACACAATCAAGGCAATTTATGACAAACCCATGGCCAGCATCACATCAAATGGGGAAAGACTGAAAGCATTCCCATTGAGATCCAGAACCAGATAAAGATGTCCACTCTTACCACTGCTATTCAATATAGCCCTGGAAGTTTTAGCTAGAGCAAGAAAAAGAATCAAAGGGATACAAATGGGGAAGGAGGAAGTCAAATTATCCCTATTTGCAGATGACTTGATTATAAATACAGGGGATCCAAAAGACTCCACTTAGAGACTATTGGAACTCATAGAAGAGTTTGGTAAAGTAGCAGGATATAAAATCAACAAACAAAAATTAACAGCTTTTGTATACACTGGGAGTGCCACAGCTGAGAAAGAACTTCGAAGATCAAGCCCATTCACAATAGCTACAAACAAAATCAAATACCTTAGAATAAATTTAACCAAGGTGTCAAAGATTTCTATGATAAGAATTACAAAACATTAAAGAAAGAGTAGAAGAAGATCCAAGAACATGGAAAAATCTTCCACGTTTATGGATTGGAAGAATCAATATCATCAAAATGTCCATTCTTCCAAAACTAATTTAAAGATTCAATGTGATAACAATCAAAATACCAAAGACATTCTTCTCAGATCTGGAAAAAATGATGCTAAAATTCATATGGAAACACAGGAGACCTCACATAGCTAAAGCAATCGGACACACACACACACACAAACAAAGCCAGAGGCATCACAATATAAGATTTCAAGACATACTACAAGGCAGTTATAATAAAAACAGCCTGGTACTGGTATAAAAACAGATGAATAGACCAATGGAACAGAATTGAAATGTCAGAAATCAATCCAAGCATCCATGACCACCTTATATTTAACCAAACAGCTAAAAACAACCCTTGCAGATAGGATAGTCTCTTTAAAAAATGGTGCTGGGAAAACTGGATTTCTACATGCAAGAGTATGAAACAGGACCCCGGTCTTACACCTTGCACAAAAATCCAGTCAAAGTGGTTTAAAGAACTAAATCTATGACCTGATATCATCAAATTATTAGAGAACATTGGGGAAACCCTGCAAGATATAAGCACAGGCATAGACTTCTTGGACATACCAAGAAGTATACCCTTCAAGATATAAGCACAGGCACTCAAAGCCCAAATTAACACATGGGATTACATCAAATTAAGAAGCTTCTGCACTGAAAAAGAAGCAGTCAGGAAAGTAAAGGGGCAACCGACAGAATGGGAGAATTATTTGCAAACTATGCAACTGATAAATGATTAATAACCAGAATATACAAAGAGATCAAGAAACTCTACAACAGAACAAACAATCCAGTTAAAAAATGGGCAGTAAGCACAGGTGTCAGCTCCACTACCACCCTAATGGGATTTGCTGCTGCTAACTCCCTGCCTGTTCCCCAGAAAAGTTTAAGAGGACCTGATCCTGAACACGTGGCTCTCTCTCCCTCCCTCTCTCTTTGTCTCTTGATCTTCATCTCTTATGCCCTCCTCTCTTGCCTCTTCGCACTTTCCCTCCAGTCTTCAGGTTTACCCACCAATAAGCCCTTTCCCTTAAAAAAAAAAAAAGAAATGGGCAAAGGACTTAAACAGATATTTTTCAAAAGAGGAAATTCAAATGGCCGACAGACACATGAAAAAATGTTCAGAATCACTAGCCATTAGGGAAATGCAAATCAAAACCACAATGAGGTTTTACCTCACCCCAGTTAGAATGTCTTTCATACAGAAATCAACAAACAACAAATGCTGGCAAGGATGTGGGGGAAAAGGTACCCTAATCCCCAGTTGATAGGAATGTAAACTGGTAAAACTGGTAAAAACACGTGTTCAGGAACTATGGAAGTCAGTTTGGAGATACCTCAGAGATCTGAATATAGACCTACTACCCACCTCTGGGTAGTATCAGCCAATAAAAGAGTTATCTGTACCCCCATGTTTGCTGCAGCTCAATTCAAAATAGCTAAGAGATGGAATCAACCTAAATGCCTGTCAACTGAAGACTGAATAAAACCATTAAGGTATGTGTACTCTATGGAATACTACACAGCGATTAGAAGAAATGAAATCCGGTCATTTGAAACAAAATGGATGAATTTGGAAAACATCATTCTTAGTGAAATAAGCCAGTCCCAAAGGGACAAATACCATAGGTTCTCCCTGATCTGTGATAAATAATAGAGCACCTAAAAGGAAATCTGTAGAAGTGAAATTGACACTTTGAAAAGCAATGACTTGAGCAGCCCTTGTCTTGACTTCTGAGGAACAGTATTTTTAATTTTTTTTTCCTTCTTAATGGAGGCTGGGACTGGGAATGGGAGAAGGATGAGGAGGTGGGGTGGGAGGGCGGGTATGGTAGGAAGAATCACTATATTCCCAAAGTTGTACTTACGAAATTTGTACTCCTTAAATAAAAGGTTTCTTTGGGGGTGGGGAGAAAAGCAGATGCAGAGAGAGTGATGAAGGAATGTTAATGGTACAACTCCTAAGCGAAGGTTCTGACAGCCTGGCTTTTCTGATTCTTGGTCCTCCTGTGACTAGAGGTTCAGCTTTCTTTCATAGATTTTTTTGCAGGCGATGAATACTTTGTGTGTACAAACCATGATTTGATACTTAATAACATGAAGAGGGAAACTTCTAAGCGTTCCCCACTTCCTATGTTGTTTATCGCCTATGCAAAACCATACTGTCACTTGAATAATCTCTCTAAAGCACAAATTTGATCACATTACTCCTCTGCTACAAAATGGTTTCTCATTGACTGAATATAATCCTACATTGCGGGGCCAGCGCTGTGGCGTAGCGGGTAAAGCTACCACCTGCAGTGCGGGCATCCCATATGGGCGCTGGTTGGAATCCTGGCTGCTCCACTTCTGATCCAGCTCCCTGCTATGGTCTTGGGCAGCAGCATAGGATGGCCCAAGTCCTTGGGCCCCTGCACCTGTGTGGGAGACCTGGAGGAATCTCCTGGCTCCTGGTTTCAGATCAGCACAGCTCTGGCCTTTGCGGTCAATTGAGGAGTGAACCAGCGGATGGAAGACCTCTCCCTCCCTTCCTTCCCCCACCCCTCTTTCTCTCCTTTTCTCTCTGTGTAGCTCCGACTTTCAAATAAATAAGTAAATCTTTAAAAAATATCTTACATTGCTTTTCCAGATCTTCCATGACCTGACTCCAATCTACCTTTCCAAGTTTGCATTCTATTACTCTTCCTTTCAGCTCTGTACTCCCAGGGCATCTAAATGCGTATACTCTCTCTGTTCTGAGTCCTTTACCTTTTCACTCTCTGGAATTTCATCCTCCCTTCAACTCTTCTGCCTGTAGTATTGTCCAGCCACGTCAAACCCTTTATCATCCTACAGGGTGTAGAGCCTCATTTTCGAAG
Organism: Oryctolagus cuniculus; assembly: GCF_051225735.1. Classification (NCBI taxonomy): domain Eukaryota; kingdom Metazoa; phylum Chordata; class Mammalia; order Lagomorpha; family Leporidae; genus Oryctolagus; species Oryctolagus cuniculus. The sequence goes on from NC_142877.1 coordinate 95,198,608, forward strand.
CCTTCCATGGCCTCTCAAACAGGTATGAACTCTTCCACCTTTGAGCCTCTGCTGTGGCAAGTGCACTTACTGTGTAATTTAAGTGACTGCTTACATCACTTCTACTTTTATTAGTGTTTTTCAAAATATGATCCAAAGAACAATTGCTTCAGCAATACCTGTCTTTGAACAAGGCAAATTCCTTTTTCTCATGTTAACTGGTCATCCCTGGGGCCTCTGGCATCACTGAAATTTGAGAACTACTGCACTGTATCTTAAAAGACCCAAAGGGAGACATGATCTACTAGTCTACCTTCTTTTACCTCTGTGTGACACATGGTAAGTAATGGGTAAACAAACATAGATCATTGCTTTGGAGCCACAGGTTGGGCTTCTTAGCTCCCATTCGGAGTGTGTTTTATGAATGCAGGAGCTCAGGATCCAATCTCATTCACCACTGTATCCAACTTAGATCCTAATCCTGGGCCCTCGTACATGATAGGCACTAAATAATCACTTTTTCATAGAATGAAAGAAACCATGGCCTGCAGAAGCTCCCAGTGCTTGCAGCAGGGCCGAAATGCAGCCAAAGCATCAACAAGATTAGCACAAGGCCTGCTCAGTTACTCAGGAGGAGGCGCTAAGTAAGAGCAAAAGTTGGCAATGCTCTGCCGTTCCTTTGTAGAAATCCTTGATGTGGGCCGTGAAATGTCAAATCCAGATTTGATTAAGCCCAACTCCAAATCCCCAAGGCAAGTGTGTATCCACGGTCTTAATGTAATTATTGGAGCCACCTCCGTCTGCTGCTTTCAAAAGGGCTGAGCTAGCACCCCATCCATTGATATCAGCTCCCACAAAATGAAGCCTGCAATTAATTCATCACAATCCCCCGTGGAAAATGGATAATGCTTAAAAAGCTTGATCTGACTCCTTCCTGAAAAATGAAATATTAAACAAACAAAAAAATATTCCTCTGATCTGCTAAAAAGTCAGGATTTAAAAGGGTGGACCTTAAAAGCTACAGTAAGAATCAAAGTTTTCCTTATTTTGCTCAGGGGGTAAACTGCTGTCTGTTTGGGAACTTCTGCTTCCTCCTTCAAACGACAACCTATCAATTTTCAGTTAACCCATGTTTTGAATTCTTAAAAGAAGAAGCCAATGAACAACATGAGTTGTAAGGTCAATGTATTTCCAGTGGAATAATTCAGTAGATACAAGCGGAAACTTGGCTCTTCCAGCTTATACTCACTTGAGGGATGAAGGGGGAAAAAAAAAACCACTCAAGCCAAAACCTAGTCTCAAACCAAAGTAAGTACATTGGGATCTATCAAATTAAACCCAAATGCCACAGCTCCTCTAGTATAGGCCAGATTTCACCACTGCATTCTCAGAGGGAAGAGGGGTGGGGGGCATCTACTCCCAAGCTCAACCACAAGCCAGGGCTCCACTTTGTTCTGTGAAATTCAGAACACATTTGTTCTTTTTTTTTTTTTTCCTTCAAAAATTTATTCCTGCCTTTACTTAGAGTCTGGCTGGAACCACAACCTTAAGGGCCAAAGACACCAGGGGAAAGGCCACTTTATTGTGAAATCCAATCTGAGTAAAAGCAAGATGGACCAGCAATCCTTTGACCGTACCCAGTGGCAAAGCCTAAAACTGATCCACATGGTTTAGAGAACTTGGAAGAGGTCTGGTGAGCTGTCAAACCACTGAAAATTTAGAGTTTTGTTTGTCACTCTATATAGAAGTTTTTTCCAATTCTAGCTTTCTAAAGCAGGACTAATAGGTCTGAGGAGACACACATTCCTAGGTGAACCTAAAACTAATATCATGTTTCTGGGATTCTTGAGATTAGCCAGAACCAGTCTATTTGGAGGCCATAATGGATTCTGTTGGGTGGGAGAAGCACATGGATTTTTACCATTTTTGGCCCCTATTTCAAGAGTTAATCCCAGACATGGCTGGGACATAAGGGCTGAACTTCTGGCTGCTGCTGTCACTGGAGTAACTAAGTATCACAGCACTCTTTTTTATTTTTTTAATTTTGTTTATTTATTTTTTTGACAGGCAGAGTGGACAGTGAGAGAGAGAGACAGAGAGAAAGGTCTTCCTTTTACCGTTGGTTCACCCTCCAATGGCCGGTGCGACTGGCGTGCTGCGGCCGGCATACTGCGCTGATCCGATGGCAGGAGCCAGGTACTTCTCCTGGTCTCCCATGGGGTGCAGGGCCCAAGCACTTGGGCCATCCTCCACTGCCTTCCCGGCCACAGCAGAGAGCTGGTCTGGAAGAGGGGCAACTGGGACAGAATCTGGTGCCCCAACCGGGACTAGAACCCGGTGTGCCGGCGCCGCAAGGCGGAGGATTAGCCTAGTGAGCCGCGGCGCCAGCCCAAGGCACTCTTATGTAAAAATTATATTAGACATTGTTTTTGCTTTTTAGGGACTCCTTGTCTAAAAATCCATTGTCTTTCTCGGCCTACATACAAAATCTAAACTCAAATAAATCCCTTTCAGTTTGCCTTCATTAACTCTTTCAACTTCCCTTAATCATTGCCATGCATTTTATACTCTACAACAAGTATGGGCAAACTTCCTTTGAAAATAACTATATGCTGGGGCCGGCGCTGTGGCTCAGCAGGTTAACGCCCTGGCCTGAAGTGCCGGCATCCCATATGGGTACCGGTTCTAGTCCCAGCTGCTCCTCTTCTGGTCCAGCTCTTTGCTATGGCCTGGGAAAGCAGTAGAAGATGCCTCAAGCCCTTGGGCCTCTGCATCCGTGTGGGAGACCCGGAAAAAGCCCCAGGCTCCTGGCTTCGGATTGGCGCAGCTCCAGCCGTTGCGGCCATTTGGGGAGTGAACCATCGGATGGAAGATCACTCTCTCTCTCTCTCTCTCTCTCTGCCTCTCCTCTCCCTGTGTAACTCTGACTTTCAAATAAATAAATAAATCTTTAAAAAAAAAGAACTAAATGCTGAATATTTTAGTCTTGTAGGCCTTGTGATCTCTGTCACAACTACTCAATTCTGTTACTATAGAACAAGAGCAGTCACAGACAATATGTACATAATTGAACACGGCTATGATTCAAACAAATTTCCTTTACAAAATAGCAGTAGGCCAGATTTGTCCCACAGGTTGTAGTTTGTTGAGTCCTATTGCTCCTTTCTAGGTGCTAGCTTTGTCTGCCTCAAAATCTTTGTCCCTTTTTCAAATTAATTAATTGAGATTTACTATTTATTTAAATATTAATATGTACCAGAAACTGTCCTAGGATCTAGTAATGCAACAGCAAAGAAACAAACACCATTATCTATTACAATAGAATTTAGATTTTGATGGAGGCAATAGACATGAAATGAGTAACAAATGAAAACAAACATTCTTAATGCAAATAAGATGAAGACAAATAAGGCAGGGTAAAGGGATGAGCGTATTATTTTGGAAACAATGGTCAGGGTAGGCCACTTTCATGAGGTGATAGGGGAGTGGAGATGGAAATCATTCATGAGGTCAAGCTATGTGGATATGGCGAAGTAGGGTAGGGTAAACAAAATATGAAGTGCCCAGTGCATAGCAATCTTGGTATTTTGGAGGAAGTGAGAGGCCAGTCTGTTTGAAGTACTGAATGAGTGGGGACTGAAGAGGCAGTTGTTGGCGATCTTGTAGGGTCTAGTAGGCCATTTAAAGGACTTTGCTTTTTATTCGGAATGCGACTCTAACTATTGAAAGGTAGAGAGCAGAAGAGTGATACGATGTGCCTTATATTTCAACGGACTCTTGCTGGCAGCCATGGTTAACCATATTAGGAAGGCAAGAGTAAAAGTGGAGAGACTTGATAATAGACTACTGTGATAATTGAGGTGATAATTTCTTTTTCAGGATGATAGAGTAGTGAGATTAAGAGTTGTCAGATTCTGAATATATTTTGAAGGAAGAGTTGAACAGTAAGGTACAAAGGAAATAGAAAGTCAAGAAAAAATGTCAACAGTTTAGAAGGATGGATTCCTATTTTTTCAGATAGCAATGACTGCAGAAAGAATGGATTGGGTGGGAATAATTCATTTTTTAAAATCATGTTATGTTAAAGATACCTGTTGGACTTCTCAGTGAAAATGTTCAGTAGGCAATTGAACAACTGCTTTGAGATTCAGTGAATCTCATAAAGGTAAATATGTGGGATTTCTTCTGCCATAGGTGATATTTAAAACCATGAAATGAGGTAGGAAAATATAGGAAGAAGTTATAAGAGCAGAAATCAGGGAGTGAGCCCTGGCACACTCAAATATTTTCAGGTTGGAAAGTAGAGAAGAGCTGGCAAAGAGAATTAAAAAGAATGATAAGTGAAAAAAGCAAGTAAAGTAATGAAGAGTGACTTCCCAGGAGCTATGTGAAGAAAACCTCTCAAGAAAGAGAAAACAAAGAATTGGATGAAACATTGCTAACGCACTGTGCAAACTGAGGATCGAGACAGGACCCTGATTTGGCAACATGAAAACCTGTGTTGAGCCTGACAAGAACAGTTGGATGAATGGTAACGATGACAGCCTGTCTAGGGTGAGTGAAATAGGGAATAGAAAGGGCTCAAATAGTACTTTGAACCTCCTAGGAGATGAAAATGCTTTATACTCTATTTTTCACAAAGATGATTGTTGGTTTATTTTTCTATCTCTTTACCTAATCTACAAGCAATTTGAATGCTGAATCATGTTCTATCTGTCATCTTTTATATATCACAACACTAATGACTTAAATGTCATTAAATGTTTGTTAAATGAATTTGCAATTGTAACCTAAGTTTTCATTTAAGTAAATATGAACACCATTTAGATTCAAAAAAGTAATGTTAATAGGCAGAATTTTTAAAAAGGGACAATGGGGGGCTGGCACTGTGGCATAATGGGTAAAGCTGCCACCTGCAGTGCCAGCATCCCATATGGACATCGGTTCAGGTCCCGGCTGCTCCATTTCCCATCCAGCTCTCTGCTATGGCCTGGGAAAGCAGTGGAAGATGGCCCAAATCCTTGGGCTCCTGCACACATCTGGAAAACTGGAAAGATGCTCCTGGCTCCTGGCTTCAGATAGGCCCAGCTCCAGCAGTTGCAGGGTGAACCAGTAGATGGAAGACCTCTCTCCCTCTCTCTCTCTGCCTCTGCCACTCTGTAACTCTGCCTTTCAAATAAATAAATAAATCTTAAAAAAGAGGGACAATGTGTACTGTATGCCATCATATGGTGGTTGTGAAATTACAGCTGTTTGGAGTAACATCCTCTACATTCTACTGCTCTGTCATTAAATTTTACATAAAATTAAAGCATGTAAAGAGGTCACTTGGTAGAACCAGTCCAATTTTGTGAAAGAGAATGGCAAGGCTCTGAAATAATTAGGGAATTTGTCCTTCTCTTGACTGTGAGTACTTCACATAAGATCCCTTAAAATTTGTATCTCTGCTCCTTTTGAGACTCCAACTTTACTCACTCACCATATTGTAAGAAAATTCCTACTACTCCTATTTCCCTATCTTCTTTTTTTAAGATTTATTAATTTACTGAAAGTCAGAGTTATACAGAGAGAGGAGAAGCAGAGAGAGAGAGAGAGATCTTCCATCTGCTGGTTCACTCCCAAGTTGGCCACAGCGGCTGGAGCTCTGCCAGTCTGAAGCCAGGAGCTTCTTCCAGGTCTCCCACACGGATTCAGGGGCCCAAGGGCTTGAGGCATCTTCTACTGCTTTCCCAGGCCATAGCAGAGAGCTGGATCAGAAGTGTAGCAGCTGGGACTCAAACCGGCGCCCATGTGGGATGGCGGTGGCTTAACCTGCTACGCTACCGGCCCCCCCATCTTTTTTTTAATTATTAATACCAAGATTCATTACAGTAAGTTACTTTGGGATCTGAATAACATTGAATTGGTTAATTCCTTCCTTATTTAAATGATTTCTTGAGCACTCAGTCCTGAGATTCATGACTATTAAAGCACAGATTCACAAATGATTACATGTTGGTTCAAGTGACTTTCTGGTTATACTGCTTAATACAATTAACACTGAGGTCCGAAACATTGCTTCCAAAAGTCAAATGGTGATTTTCCAAGGGTTCATTTAAACTCAACCTAAAAAAAAGTAGCTTCATTTCAGCGGATAAAAATCACAATCCTTCTACCTCTGAATGACAGTTCGTGCCATTAGTTACTGCAAATTATTCAGTTATTGTTTATTCATTCAATATAAGAATTCTTTACAAGTGTTAGGTGAGTCAGTCCATAAGACCAAAGGCAAAGAGAGAGTACCTTTGGTTGAAGATATTTTTATTGCAATGAGAAAGTTTCTTTCTGGGTATTTGACACACAGGTGTGGTCAGACTTTGGTGTGGAAAATAAGAAGTCATGAATTCTAAGTCAATGACTCTTAATGTCCTGAACATGTAATACCACAGATGTATTTAGACACCCTGCTATAAAAAGTTAAAAACATAAGCAACAGAGGAAATTAGGTAGAGGCAGTTAAATATTTTCCTCTTTATGTTCCACTTGTCAAATGATCCCAAAGACCCAAATATCTTTCCTTTACATAAAAGACATTTATTTTTCTATTTTTACAGAGAAATAACCTTATAAAAGACTACTTGTACGAATTACTATTGTGTGCCTAGTGAGCTTTCTATTTTTTGGGTCATAGCTCTAATAGGCTGTAATGCTATTTAAACACCATAGATACTTAATGCACCATGAAAAGCCCTTAAGCTATGGGAAATTACAAAAATATCTCAAGTCATGGTCACAAAAGTGAATGGTTTTCTGGACATGAACTTCAAAGGTAAAACGAAATTACATTTCCTACAAATTCCTCAGTGTCCATTGACCAGTGAACATGGTCTCCTGTGATTTCACCCATGCCTGTCTTTGAGATTATGTTCCATCCAGCCATCTAACTCCACTGTGCTAACTCTGAATACTCAGCTCTTGAAAATATCTGGAGCTTCATCAGTGGTACACCCAACAGGCTGCAACCACAGTTGTCTATTGGACACAAAAAATAATCACTTATTACAGATCAGAGAGTCGTTTCCTGGTGCTCTTGGTGACATTATAACAAGCTGTCTAATCAGACCTTTTGTCTGATGGGAGTGTCTGTTACTGAAGCAATCCAATGGCAAGTACTCTTTACCAATTTTAAAAAACTGGCACAAACCAACAGATTTTGTAATTGGGACCTAATCATTATAATTGTGTGTATGGGTATGAATGTGTATATGCATGTGTTTATTCATTTTAGAATTTGAAAAATGCAGAAAATATATAGAAGGGAATAAAATATGGTCTTAGCACACATTTGGAGGACATAGATGTAAGTAAAGTAGGTTTCTGTTCTCTATATTTCCTCTGATGTTTCTACTTATGAAGTGGTCAAGAGGAGGTCTATTTTATTTGTTAGGAAACTAGGAATTTATGCTTTCCCAATTGAAAGAGAAGACAATATCTTTTCCAAAGTCATAAGGACCGCCAATGGGTAAAGGAGATTGGATATCTGCTCAGTGACTTTTTGACAATCAGAATAGGCAAAATTTGAATCAAGTTCGACACCTGGTTTTCAAACATGATATTGCCTGCAACAACTCTTGGAAGCAGAGCAAACATATAATATACTTTCTGTATTAAATCAAGTCTCTGCATATGAGGGTGTTCTGCCTTACATTGTACTGAGTTTAAATAGTCTCAACAACCATTTCCGTTCTATGCACTGTTGTCCACATTTCATGCATGAATAGGATATGCTCCCATTACTTTCCCATTTTTACTTCTTCTTTTGTTTCATACTCTCATCTTCCTTTCTTCAACAGTTTTCAAAATGGTAGCACATGACTCTTGAAAGCCATTTAGTACAGTGATTAGTAGAAAGGGTTAGAACTAAACAGCCCTGGGATTCAGTCTCAGGTCTGACACTGTGTCCCCTTAGGCAAGTTATTATACTCCAGATTTTTCATCTGTAAAATGGAGATGTCAATAACTATTTCCAAGGTTACTGTGGAGACTAATTGGTATAACATAATTAAAACCCTGAACAGAGTACAGCATGAGTCATAGCTACAATTATTGAAAAAAAAATTGACTTGTAAAAAACACAGGAAACATTAACATTCTTTCATAAAAATAATACTTGTAAGTACTTAATAGACCCACTAATACGTTGCAAAATCAGCTCAAGACAACATTAATAGGAACAAAATGCAGGCCTTTCTCACTAAACTCTAGGTAAACTTCAGTAGGTACAGACACCGAGAAGTGACTAAGATAGAAAAAAATAAAGACAGCTGCTAACCTGACATTTCAAAGTTGTATATTTCTGCTCTTCCTTTGGTCCAACAGAGTGTATCAGAGAGTATATGGGGGTCTAACAAACTGAGAATGTGTGATGTGGATAAATTAAGGTTATAAAATAACACAAAGTATAGACAGACCCTCATCAGCATTTGATGCTTCACATTAGATGAAATAGCAGAGAGATTTAACCAGCTTACATGGGACTGAGTTTCTCCTCCTGATTCTCAGAATAAGAAATCTTGCTTTATTCTGGCTATTTTCTGAGGAGAGCCCTTGTCCCTCCCTCAAGCATTCTTGCTAATTACAAATGGTGAGGTAGTTTCCAGGATGAATAAGAACTCAAAAGGGAAGGGGTGGTGGTGGTGGTGTGGATTTCAGAAAAAAAAAATAATTTAAGAAAAAGTATGTCCTCAGAGGGGGGTGGAAATTGGAGAATTAGGTCACTGAGTTGGAGCCAGGAAAAATCTACAAGAGAGGAAATTGGAGCGATGAAAGTATTTCACATGAACACAAGCAAGGGCTGACTGTGCCTGGCCCAGAAGCTGTTCTTCCCCCTCCTTGAAGGTGGCTGGGGGCAGAAAGAACGCTTGGCATCTCTGTGTTATATTCATTCACTAATCAGTGCTATTCAGCCAATTGCACACGTGGTCATATACAAGGTGGCCCAGAAAAACACAAGGGCCACATAGCAATGATTAGAATCAAAACCACTGGAGATTCTTATTTCAGCTTCTGAAAAATACAAAGCTTCAAAGGCAGACATGTTTCCAAAGAAAACCAGCACTGTCTGCTGTCTGTCCTTCCTCTTTTCCTTCCTTCCTTTCTCTCTCTCTCTCTCTCTCTCTCTCTCTCTCTCTCTTTAATTTTAACAAGTCTAGAGTTTTAGATTCAAGTACTTGGCAATTATATATCAATAGAGACAGAATACATTTTGCCTAAAGCAAAGATATAAATGGTTTAAAGGGCAGGCAAAGTGTCATGTGTCAGCAGACATTAGTTGAGGTTAAACTCTGCTGATGTGACTAGAATATTGACGTCTCACTTAGAGTCAATATCTCAAAATTGGTAGTGTGGCTTGGCATACATACTTCCTTAATGACTCTCCAGTGTGATACAAAAATACCAAATAGCATTCATCACATTTCAGAATCTGAAATTCTTTTCTCTGATGCTTTCACCAAAACCTGTCAAACCTTTTTTGTTATCCAAATTTCAGTTCAGAGTGGGACATGAAGCGTACATAAAATACAATCCAGAAAATGTTGGCCAAACTCAGTCAGTATTTTGCTTGTAAGGCTAATTTCACTGTAACTGAAGAAATACTGCGTTTGATTTTGGAGGTTAAGTCCTACTATCTTGAACAGGAAAAATAAGAAGACCATTCCTTCCATTGTCTGTTATTCCTTTATCTCTAATTGTTATATTTTCATTCATCATTCTGCTGCTTGCCTGCTCTAATGTAGCATACTGTTAGATGATCATTAAGGATTATCTAAAATGTAATTATTGCAGTGAAGTTGACATTTTGAGATTCAATGATTGTTTACAGCTCTTGTCTCTATTGTTAAGGAACAGTGCTTTTTTATTCTCATATTATTTGTTGAACTCTTTACTTACAGCAGGGTTAATCTTATAAGCAAAAAGTAAACTGAAAATAAGTCTTTTTAAAAATTAAGAGTGAGAATAGGAGAGAGAGGAAGAAGAAGAGTGAGAGAGCGGGTGGGAGGGAGGGTAGGGTGGAAAGAATCACTGTTTCTAAATTTGTATATGTGAAATGCATGGAGTTTGTATACCTTAAGTAAATTTTTTTTAAAAAGGAGTAGTTTTTATTTAATTTATCTGGATAATCCCAGATATTAACAATTTGCTAAAAATATTCCTCTGTTTTCTCTTAACTTTTTAATTAGTATGTAGCACTTATGATTCAGGTTAGACTAATGCTTCCAAATCCTAATTCTATGTGAAATAATTAAGAACTTTAAAAATATACCAACCCTTTTGCCCAATACCTGATCAAGTGAATAAAATGATCCAGAATTGGAACCTGGGAACTAACAAGTCCCCTTTAATATACAGTCGGCAAAACTCTGTCCCATTGACTATATTTTAGTTATCTACTGCTATATTACGAACTGTCCCTATACTAAGTGTCATAAAACAAAGATTTACTACTTGCACAGAGCTTAGCTGGCTGGATCTTCAGCTCCATATCATATCATACCTAGTGTCATTTAGCTGCATTCAACTGGTGCCTGCACTGGGCCTAAAGTTCCAATAAGGCTTCATTCACATGCCAGTTACCTCTGCGATCTTTCAAAAATCTCCTTGTCTCTCTACACAGCTAGTTTGCACTTCCCTTGACATGGATGTTTCAGATTAGTCAGACTCTTTAGTGGCTGGCTTCCAAACGAGATGAGGCACAGCTTCAGAAATCTCAGATCACTTCTGACAATCCCTCCTTGTCAAAGCGAGCTACAAGGTCATGCAGATTCAGGGATTAGGGGAAATCAACTCTTCGTGTTGATGTCAGGGACAGCGTGCATAGAGAGAAGCCAAGGAGTTGCTGGTGGCCATACATAGAGACTACAGATCACATATGACAAGTTCCTGATCCCAAAGCCACAGCCCTTGCTCCTAACATGCAGACTCTCCCACCTGTCCTTGATGTCCTCTCGGAATTCTTTTCAACCTACACCCTAGAGGTCACTGCCAGAAGACTGGAGCTGCCATGCAGGTTGAAATGGATGGACAACCTGCTGTATTGAAAGAGTTAAAGTTCTAATCTCTCTCTGCACAGGTAGTGGTGTTCTCCTGAAAGACTAGGGAAGAGGTCAGGACTCATGGTCCTGCTGGAGGGGAAAGTCAGAGTGTGTAGTTCTCATGATCATCCTGCAAAGTAAGAATGGTAGGTTTCCTTACTTGTCCCTGGTTTTTAAATGGGAAAATGTTGACTGAACACAAGACACCACTTTCAGTACTGTAGAGAATATGAAAGCTACCTAGACATTATAATAGTTTTACCATCATTTTCTGACAGAACTAAGACACTCAACAACTGACTGTAGTGTCACAGAGAATGAAACGAAGGTTATCAGAGAAGTATGAACTAACTTACCCTAGAAGTCAAAGGCAGGGTAGGTGAATTCCAACTGGGGGGAACTGGTTGGACTTCAAGGGGAACAAGGATGATAATAGGTTAACTTTTTCATGGCATCACATTTTGAACACTAGAAAATTCAAAGAAACACTGGAGAAACTGAGCAAGTAATAAACTAGGTTTTGTAAAAGCATCCTCTTTAAAATCAAACCATAGAGAAAAAGATGCCATTTCACACCATTATACATTTTTAATGCAAAATTTTTATTTAAGAAAAAATGGGCAGGCATTGTGGTGCAATGTGCTAACAACCACTGGGATGCCGTATACTGTATTAGAGTCCCTGGGATTGACTCTTAGCCACTCGCCATGCGGCTTTCTGCTAATGTGCACCTTGGAGGCAGCAGGTGATGGAACAAGTACTTGGGTCCCTGCCACCCAAAAGGGAGCCTTTGAATTCGGGCTCCTGACTTCAGACTGATGCAGGCCTAGCTATTGTGGGCATTTGGAGAGTGAACCCACATATGGAAGATCTGGTTCTCTATCTCTGGCTCTGTCACTCTGCCTTTCAAATAAAAACAAGCAAATAAATAAATAAATATTTTTAAAAAGCCCTGGAGGTGAACAGTTAAGATGTCCATATCACGTATGAAAGTGCCTGGGTTTGGGTCCTAGTTCTGGCTCCTGGTGTCAACTTCTTGCTAGTGCTTGGGAGTCAGTAGGTGATTGCTCACATGGAAACCTGGATTGAGTTCCCAAGTCCCAGACCTAGTCATTGTGGGCATTTGGGGAGTAAGCCAGTGGTTGGGAGATCTCTGTCTCTCTCTTTTTCTTTGTCTACCACTTTATAAAAAACTTGAATTGATTGCTCTTTGTTAGTTCTATGAATTCCCGTGTAATTATACGTCCATAATGTAAATTTTTAAAAATGTATATTTTAATAAATTTAGTTTCATAATTTTAGTTTCATTTTTCAAAATGAATATCCAATCAAGGCTATTTTTCACTATTTACTATGAAATTTAAGATCATAATTTTGGTTGATTCATTACAAGTGACATTTTTCTGGTACCAGTTAATTTTGAGTTAAATGCATGGAAAATGATATTAAGTGTTGAATAAATGTTCATAATTTATTTTTAATAAACTTAAGTTTAGAAGAGTTTTTGATTTGCAAAAAAATTGTGAAGATAATACAACATAATCATATACCCCCTATTAAGTTTCCACCATTAGCATCGTACAGTTGTGTGCTACAAACACTGCATATTTTTGTTACAATGAGGAAATCAATATTGATATATTATTATCAAGTAAAGTCTATACTCCACTCTAGTATTAGTTTTTACCTAATGACCTTTTTCTGTTCTAGGATCCCCTCTAAGCTCTCACATGACATTTAGTACTCACAATTCCTCAGGCTCCACTTGGCTGTGGCAGTTCCTCAGACTTCCTGACCTAGATGGCTTTAGACAGTACTGATCAGGTACTCTGGAGAATGTCCCTCAGTTGGAATATGTCTGATGTTTTCCCCATGATTCTACTGGTTGTGAGGAGGCATACCATAGAGGTTAAGTGCCATTTTCGCTACATATTATCAAGGGTATAAGCTGCCAGTATGACTTCTCACTCTGGATGTCAAACTGCTTATCTGGCTAAGTTAGTGTTTGTTACTCCTTTCTCTTCCTTTCCAAACCTTACTGTTTGGAAATAAATCAGTGTGGACCACCTACATGTCTGGAGTGGGAGTTGTGCTCTACTTCCTTGATGGTGGAGTACCAACCAAATTTTTTTGGAAATTTTCTGCACATGAGATGTGTCTATTATCTGCTTCTCCCATCCCCATTTATTTTACTTATTTATGTCACTAGGGAAGCATGGGCGTTTATTTTATATTCTCAGTTATAATTCAATGCTATGATTTTAACTACTCAAATTATTCCAGCTTTGGTCACTGGGAGCTCTTTCAATTGATTCTTGTGTCCCTGACATATTTCCATCAAAATAACTGCTATTTGTTGGTGAGGTGTTCTATTTGTTTTAAGTACTCTGTAACTTCCTGACACTGAAGATGCTTCAAGATTAACTTACATATTTTCTGCTTCAGTCCTGGGGAAACATTTCTCCCAGGAACCCAGTTACTTGTATTCGACAAGTAAAATAGAAACCCAGATCTGGGGGCTAAGGTTGTTTACTCCAACTGGGTGTTGCTGCTTTCATTCCCTCTCAAATGCCAGAGTAAGAAAATGGAGGTGTGTATACATATAGATATGTATGTAACATAACTATAAACATTTCTATGTGTTACTAATTATATCTATGTTAAGCTAAACATGAGTCCAATTCTAGTCTATTACTAATGAAATCATTCTAGCTTCCTTTCCTTGCCTATCTGTAATCTCCCATCTAGCAGTAAGAAAGTTGACTCCAAATACTTGTCATCCATTCACATAATTGTTCCATTCCCACGTATGAATGCAATGGTATCAGAATTGTTAACCAAAACCTCATTCTATCATCCAGAAGATAGTGCTTATATACAGTTTCTTTTGCCTTTAGTGTTATAGATTCTGCTTATTTACAAACTTATTTGGTTCAGCATCTTTCTCCACTATACCATCCAGGAAGGTTGTTTTATACATATGTAACACAGCTAGGCTGTTTTCTCATATTCTATATTCCATCCAGTATCATAAATTAACTTTAAAAATATGCATACATTAAGATTCATTCTCTGCGCTATAAATTTCTGTGGCTTTTGACAAATACATTGTATGATGTATCCACTGTGCCATTGTTATCTTTATTTAACACAGATTTACATGATAATTTCTATATGATAGACAACAACTCATTTGATTCTTAAGAAATATTATTAGACAGAAATGGTCATCACAGAATCTCTGCTACAGGTAAGAAAATTAAGGCACAGAGAAGTTAAGTAACCTCTTTAAGCTATAAGGCTAATGTGTAGATCTGGGTTAAGAACTTCAGGCATTTGTGCTCTGAATTACTTTGTCCTGCCTCTGGAGTCATGATTCTCCTCCTACTTGTTTTTTTTTTTTAAGATTTATTTATTTATTTGAAAGAAAGAGAGAGAGAGAAAGAGAGAGCGAGAGAGAGAAAGAGGGAAAGAAAGATCGATCGATTGATCTTCCACCTGCTGGTTCACTCCCCAAATGGCCGCAATGGCTGGACCTGGCCCAGACCAAAGCCAGGAGCAAGAGCTTCATCCAGGTTTCCCACATGGGTGCAGGAGCCTAAGCTGTTGGGCCATCTTCTGCTGCTTTCCCAAGTGCATTAGTAGGGAGCTGGATAGGAAGCAGAGAAGTAGGGACTCAAACTGGCACCCATATGGGATTCTGAGTGGCATCTTTACCCACTACACCACAGTACTTGCCCCCTCACTTAGCTTTTATAGCTTTCTTCTATTCCTCTTTCTCCTGAGACAATCTCCCTTTTCCTACACTCTGAATCTAATCTTTGCCTATCATAAATCTTTCCCAGCCCTCTCAATTGCTATTGATTTTGGAAATTTGAAATATGGAGACAAATATAAGCACCATACTGAAATTATCTCACAAAAGCTGACAGTTGCTCTGACATAGCTGACTACCCTTTTTGCTTTGGAAAAAAAGTGCTCAAGTATGTAACTTAAAACTTTAAGGGAAAGACCATTTTAAAAGTTAATATAATCTTTCAATCATTTGCAAATGGTATCCATTTCCCTGTCAAACTCACAAAAACATAAAATCAGTCTCTCCATCACTTAGAAATTCTAGGAGCTGTTTAAGAAATGGGTAATATTTTGGAGAACTGGATTTGATTGTTATCACTCTGTCTCTTTGGAAAATATGGCACCAATGTTGGAAATATTCACAAGAGCTCTCAAAGAGACACATTATCTGGACCTTGACTTCACTTTTCTCGAAAGATTTAAAAAACACTAGTAGAAAGAGTAGATATGGTTTGAACAGGATTGGCCCTGAAATCCATGCATACATTCAAACTCTGAAGTTCTGGTTAACAGTAATGGATTCATGTTAATGGTTGCTGGATTACTGATGAATACCTGATCAAATTACAGTATCTGCGAGGTGGGTTTAGTGGGTTTAGGTCTTTAGGTCTTTGGGAGCTTGCCCTGATAAGTTAGTGCTTGTGAAAGGGTTGACTACGTAAATTGAGAGACTTCCTGACTCATCATGCGAACCACTATCTTCTGGCTTTATCACATGCCTGAATCAATGATAGTGCTTGACTGGCGACTGTGAACCTCCACAAGGCAAGGCAAAATAAACCTTCTGCCCTGCTAAGAAGCATCACTTAGATATTTTCCGTAAGGTAATAAAAAGCTAACAGAGTAGGCAAATTTATTCAAGCAAATATCACATGGGTATTAAGAAAGAAGGTCATCCAATTAACTAATTACTTCTTATGTATCCTTAGTGTAACAATCAAAATCAGTTGCTGTCAGAAATCTGGGCTCAGAGAGTGCAGACAATCCAAGTTTGAAATTCATTTGGCTTTTAAAATCTCAGAAGGCACCGTCAACATGTGAAGGCTATGGTATAATTAAATATTGATGTGCACTGTTTCTTGGAATTCAAAGACATCTTTCTTTTCACTGTGCTCCCTATCAGCGAGGCCAAAATTCAGACCAATGGCAGTGGAAATTACTCAGCTAATCCCTGGCTATTTTCCTGAAGTCTTCCCATGGATAACAAGGGGAAGAGAATTTGTTTATTATGTGCCTACTGCATATGAGTTATTTTTTGTATGTTTTATTTGAACCGCAAAACCATTACATGTAGAACTTGTGGATCAATAATAAATTTTGTGCTTTTCATACAAAAGGAAGCTATTGAATGTGGAAACACTGGGACTGTGGGAGACATCTGTCTCTTCCTCATACCAGCAGGCAGTGGAGTTCAGACCAGAACTCAGGTCTTGAGTCTCTAAGCTCCATATTCATTTGTTTCACAACATCTACCATCAGCTTCTGAGATCCTGATCTGGAAGGCTGGTAGGAGATGAGCACAAGCAGTGAGAAGGCACCTATCTAGAGGCTGGCAGAGAGAGAAAGCAGGAGGGTACAGGCCGTGGTGTAAGGCAAGGACTGACAGGCCAGGAAGACCTGGGGAGGAACCCTTACTTGTATGGGTTGACCAAAGGTCTCAGGTTTAATTCCAAGTTTCTCTTCATCTTTTTTTATCTAGGTCATGGGAAGTTTCCAATAGCCCAGTAGGAAGTGCCCCTTCCACAGGTGGCATAATGCTAAGCAGAGGGGCAAGGTATTTCAGGCCTTCTTCCACGTCACAGCGTTTCCTGCCTTTGGCCTATTTTCCCTGAGCTAACCTCCTGAGAGTTCTTGGCTACTTCACCAAAGAGACCTAAGATGATCGGGCAGTATTTCTACAATTTACTGCCCCTGTTCTACATTCCTGAACTATGAGTATTTGCAGACGTAGGGACCTGCTTTCCAAAGCCCAACATAAGCTGTTTTAATTTTGTCATTGTCCTATAATTCCATGGAAATGGCTGTTGGGAAGCCAACAAATGACTAATAAAATCCCTCTGCCCACTTGTTTTTAATGTCATTCTGGAACTCAAGGACAGAGAGCATCTGGTCATGGTGCTTACTTTAATAGAAGAGTGGCTGAATTGAAAGTCATATTTATGAGACAGCACTGTAACAAGCCTTCCATGGGTGAACACAAAGCACAGCGAAGCAAGTAAAATGTTTCATTTAGGCAATGATAAAATACAATAGGTACAATGTACTCAACTCTGCTTCTACACACACACACACACACACAAAACTAGACATCAATTCTCTGCCACTAATAACTTTCATGTTTTTGGAACATTATCTATGGACCAGACAACCCACAAAGCACTCCAGGTTATTTTGTAAGAGCTACGTACTATGAATGGGCTCATTTTATAGATAAAATAAATACAGACTTAAAGAAGTAAAGTACATTTGCTCTAAGTCACACAGCTAGCAAATAATGGAGTCAAGCTTAGAATCAGTTTCTCATTTTCCAAATATGTGTCCTAAGCAATTGAGTTATTTGAATTATTACTGCAGTAAGGATCTTTTGTGGGAAAACCATCCTTAAACTCTGACCAATTTTCCAACTAGGTAATTATAGGGTGAATAAGGTTTATGGAGAATTTAAAACATTTTAAGTATATTACTTTATTTATTTATTTATTTATTTATTTATTTGACAGACAGAGTGGACAGTGAGAGAGAGAGACAGAGAGAAAGGTCTTCCTTTGCCGTGGGTTCACCCCACAATGGCCGCTGCGGCCGGCGCATTGCGCTGATCTGAAGCCAGCAGCCAGGTGCTTCTCCTGGTCTCCCATGTGGGTGCAGGGCCCAAGGACCAGGGCCATCCTCCACTGCACTCCCGGGCCACAGCAGAGAGGTGGCCTGGAAGAGGGGCAACCGGGACAGAATCCGGCACCCCAACCGGGACTAGAACCCGGGGTGCCGGCGCCGCAGATGGAGGATTAGCCTAGTGAACTGCAGCACCGGCAAGTATATTATTTTATAATAACATTAGATTCGACAGAAAAATTGCTAAGGTAGTAGAGTCACCAGCAAGTCTTTACTCAGCTTCCTCTGATGTTGACACCTTACACGCTACATTTGTCTGAACTATGAAATCATCCTAGAGACAACACAATGAACTCACTGATAGATTTTCTTCATATCATGGCACAGTTTTTATTTGCAAGTTTTTCTTGACCCTTCTCATTTGATCATCCCCTTTTTAGGACGTTTCTTATATTTTTATTTGAGAGGCAGAAAGAAAGGAAGAGGAAGCTGGTATATTCCCCACATGCTCACAATGACTGGGGCTGGGCTAGACGCTTCAAAGAAGCCAGGAGCTTGAAAGTGGCTGGTGGGGATGTGACTACTTGAGCGATTTCCTGCTGTCCCCATGGGGACACATTAGCCAGAAGTTGGAGTCAGGACTCAAATCCAAGTATGAAGATATGTGATGTGGACATCCCAAGTTGCATCTTAATTGCTAGGCCAAATGTCCACCTTATTTTTGTTTTTTACATGACAGGGAGTTGATTGTGCTTCAATTGTTTTGGGTTGTGTATTTAACCAGGTCTTCCCTTGCTTGACACCGGAAACATCAAAAACACATTACTAGGTTTGGAATTAGCGTGCACTTCTTGCTCAATGGGTCCTGAAGAAGACCCAGTCCTCTTCCTTCTGTTGATCTGTATGTTCAACCTCACAAGGCTTCTTTACGCAAATCCTGACTTTGTGGTTGCACTTAACCATTCTACCTCTGCTCTCACATGTTCTCACCATGATTTTATGACCTGGTTTTGAACTTGCACGTCCTTACCCTCAATTTCTATATTCCGCATCAAATTTTCTTCAAGACGTACCTTTAAAAAATTTTTTAAATTTATTTTTCTTTGGCTGACAGAAAGTGAGAGACCAAGACAGACACAGCGAAAGAAATCTCCCATCCACTGGTTTACCCCCCATATAAATAGTAGGCCAGGCTGAAGCCAGGAGCCCAAAACTCCATCTGGATTTTTGTAAGGATCATAGGGAACCAAATACTGGGCCATCACCTGCTGCCTTGCAGACATATCGGCAGAAATCTGGAATTAGAAGTGAGGCTGGGACTTGAACCCAGGTACTCTGGTATGGGATATGATTGCTCCAAGCAGCATCTTAACCATTGCATCAAATGCCCTCCCCTTTTAAGACAAATCTTATGGCCAGAATTCAACTGTTCTTCTAGTTTCACATTAAGTTTACTGTGTTCTTAGCATTGGAGTATATTCCAACTTCATTCATCTCAGAAATCACACTTCACAAGGAAAAAGTCAAATGCCCTGCTCTGACACATGACCCATTTAATGGAGAATGTGGGAAACTGAAATGATTGGTTCCGAAAGCCATAGCATGTGACTGGAAAATTAAAAGCATATGGAAGAAGAGGGAACTTCCTAAGTGTCTTTAGTTGTTAGGACAAGTGCAGCTTAGAATAAAAATTAAACAGAGATCAAACATCGTGGAAAGGTATATTTTAAGAAAGAACTCAAAAGTATTTTCCCTGCCAAATGGCAGCAACATTTTAATCCACTTTTGGAAAGGAATGCTGTTATTAGTCATAGTATTCAGACTTGGGTTTTGACCAGGCAAAACAGGTATTAAAATCAGACTTAACATGTCTGAAACAAATTTGTCATCTTTAGTCTGAAACCAGTCCCTCATCTTGCCTTTCCTGGCTTCATTCCTGGGTCTTCCATGTTCCTAGTAATAAAGTAAAGAAATTCAGTGTTAATTTTTTTTTTTATTTTAGACTAATTTGTATTTGAAAGACAGGCAGACAACTCCTAGTTTCGGTCTGACTAAGCCCTGGCTGTTGTGGGCATTTGGGGAGTAAACTAGCAGCTTATGAGAATGTAGCTTTGTTACCTTTTCCTTCCCTCCCTCTCTCCACCTCTCCCTCCCTCCTTTCTTTATTTTTTTTTCAACTTTTCCACTTTCAAAGACATCTTCCATCCCAATCTCCATGTACCCACCACTCTTTTAAGTATCCTCTCTCTTAATTGTTGCATTCACATTGAAATGCTCAGAATTTGTTTCATCTTTTTTTTCTGGTTGGCTTATGGACATGAAAATGTTAATAGTCAGGAACACATTGCAAGTGGAATTATACAAATTAGAAGGAACCTGATATGCTTTCAAACTCTTCCAAAAAAGCAAACTTAGTTGGCCACAGGGACATGTAAGGGCCATTCTATGAGTCCTAGTAACAAGGGCTCTTGATTATAGCAGGCATTATAACTGTCATATGGTGAAAGTTATGTCTATCCCTCCCAGTATGCCTAAAGTTACTACTCTGCTGTCACAGACTGGGAAACTGAGGCTAAATGATTACACAAAGCTGCATAGCTAAGGGACAGAGCCCAGGTCTGTTAGCTTTGCCTGAGTTCTGGACCATGCCCTTTGCTAGCATCGTACATGGAAGGAGGCTAAGTCATCTTTTATGCTTGAGCTCCTTTGCTGTGTGTTCCTCCTCCCCAGGGTTTTACCACAGGCCGATCCTTGGAATAGTGACCTGATATGAAAAGTGGTGCTGTAATTTGTGTGTTCCAGTACAGAAGGAGAATGCACAGCTACTTGCTGAAAAAAGGTTGTGGGAGGGCAGTGTTGTGTGGTGTGTGTGTGTGTGTGTGTGTGTGTGTAGGGTGAGGAGCAGCATTAAGCATACTTTATGGACTACAGAATTAAAATATAAATTTTTAAATTATTTATTTGAAACAGTGACAGGGAGAGAATGGAAGGCAGAGAGAGAGAGAGAGAGAGAGAGAGAGAGAGATCTTTGATCTGCTGGTTCATTCCCCAAATGTTCTCAATAGCCAGGCTTGGGTCAGGCTAAAACCAGGAGCCAGGAACTACATCCAGGTCTCCCACACAGATGGCAGAGGCCCAAGAACTTGGGCCATATCCACTGCCTTCCCAGGCATGTTAGACGGAAATCAGGTCTGAAGCAGAATAGCCAAGACACAATGTAGCACCCTCACATGGAATGTGAGAATCGGAAAGGGTTACTTAAACCACTGTGATGCAATGTCAGCCAAGAATGTAAAGTTATTTTCCTTTCCTGTGTGGTTTCTGTCTTGACTTACCACTTTTTAAATTTTTAACTTAATTTTATCCTAGGTAAGAAAATTTAAAAGTTATTAGCATGGATTACACTATTTACTTTTGTACTGTGCATTGTCAGTTTTTTATTTTGATTTTTAAGATTTATTTATTTATCTGAAAGACAGAGTTACAGAGAGAAAGGGAGAAACAGAGAATTTTCCATCTGCTGGTTCACTCCCCAAATGGCCACATCTAGGCTTGGGCCAAGGCAGAAGCTAGGAGCCTAGACCTCTTTCTAGGTCTCCAATGTGGATGGCAAGGGCCCAAGTACTTAGTCATCTTACTCTTCTTTCCCAAAAGCATTAGCAGGGAACTGGATCAGAAGTGGATCAGGCCGGCGCCGTGGCTCACTAGGCTAATCCTCTGCCTTGCGGCGCCGGCACACCGGGTTCTAGTCCCGGTCGGGGTGCCGGATTCTGTCCTGGTTGCCCCTCTTCCAGGCCAGCTCTCTGCTGTGGCCAGGGAGTGCAGTGGAGGATGGCCCAAGTACTTGGGCCCTGCACCCCATGGGAGACCAGGAGAAGTACCTGGCTCCTGCCATCGGATCAGCGCCGTGCGCTGGCCGCAACACACCGGCCGCGGTGGCCATTGTGGGGTGAACCAATGGCAAAGGAAGACCTTTCTCTCTGTCTCTCTCTCTCTCACTGTCCACTCTGCCTGTCAGAAAAAAAAAAGTGGATCAGCCAGGACTTGAACTGGCACTGATATGGGATGCCAGTGTCAACAGGCATTGGCTTAGCCCACTGCACTACCACACCAGCCCCAGATCTTTATTACTATTATTTTTTAAATGTAAGCTTTAAATATAGGTTTCATTCTTACCTTCTGAGTGGAAATGCCCTATTTTATTTCTCTTATTGATTTAGGTACTTTCTACTGACATTCTCTACTCTTGGCTTCCTGATGGGTAAGGAAAGACTGACGAGAGAAGGAATTACAGATTTCCCTATTTCTACCTTTTCTTCCATGTCATCATTTTCAGCAAAAGTCTGTGACTAATACAAGGAAGTAACAAAAGAAACTGCATCCCAGAATTCCCAAATTGTTGACATTTCTTAGAATTCCATTGCCTTCTTTTTCTGTTCAAAGTACATTCTGGGTCAGACAGAAAGTATAGGCTTTTGGGGCTGTCTGATATTCTCTTTCAGTCTTGATGATCTTGCCAGCCTTACAGGTCCATCAGATTGTGCACCTGCGGAGTACTCCAAACACTAAATGTGAACAGGGTAGTAAACAATGCCAGACATAAATACCGTGCGTATCTTCTCTGTTTATCTGCATGTTCCATTGTCCCATGGAAATTCACTTGCAAAACACAGATTCTAAAATAAAATCATGAAGATTTTCACAATGGCAATAAGAGGATTAAACCAAACATGGAGCCCCTCTGAGCAGTCTGTAAACTGACCCTGCCCAGGAGATGTTGAGATGTATGCTCAAGGAGGAGAGTTCTACAAGCCAAACTGTTGGTGAAATTTCCTCTAACATCTTGATGTACTAAACCACCTACCCAGTGCTCAAACCCCATTGAAAACCATCAACTCAACCAGGCCTTTAACAGTAAAAGAAGAGAAGCAAGAGGCCATTAGCTCAGATGTTCAGAATCAAATTAACTCATTCTGGTATCAGTCTTCCCAGTGGTCAAGTTCCCACCTCCGGGTTCAAGTTCTGGTCTTGTCCACATCTGCCTTGAATACCCCTTCCTGAGTCTGTATTTTGGTGTCTGTGATTTTACAGTAGGTCTATACTTTATGATAGTGCCCAAGAGTAAAGTGTTCATTATAGAAATCCAGTAACTTTGGGCCTGCATTAAGGAACACCACGTTAAGGCACCATTTGCAAAGCCTGTATCCCAAGCAGGTTTGTGTCCCAGCTGCTCTGCTTCCCATCCAGCTTCCTACTAATGTACCTGAGAGTACAACTGAAGCTGCCTCAAGTGCTTAGGCACCTGCCACCTTTGTGGGAGACCCAGACAGAGTTCTTGGCTACTGGCTTTGGCCTGGTTCAGACCTATTATAGCCATCTGGAGAGTGAACAGATGGAAGATTCTCTGTCTTTTCCCTCTCTCTTTCTCTCTCCCCCTCTATGTTTGCCTTTATAAATAAATCAATCTTAAAAGAGAAAGAAATCCAATAACCTAAAACTATTTTCTGCCTTCTGGAGGTTTTGTCTTTGTTTTACTCAAGATTCAACAAACACTGGTCAAGAATCTTGCACTATGAGCAAAATCTGTTTTAGGCATGGGGAAGGTGCAAAGGTAAAGATATCATGGTCCCTAACCTCAAGACACCATGATCTATTGCCTTATGATATCAGAGCTTTGTATTAAATGTATAATTAAAATTCAGATATGCTCTGTGCAGATCCCTCATTTTGCTCCTCTCTACTCCAAAATTATGCTATGTGAGATAAATGTGAAGGCAAATGCCCTTGGGTCATTATTCCAGATAACATTCTCCTCTTTATCTTCCACACTTAGCCAAACTTTTTTAAATCCTGTCAGTCTATTTTTGTTTGTTTCTTTGTTTTAGCAGTAAGTGTGTTAATGACGAGAATGCCCCTGGCAGACCAGGTGGGCATCTCCAGTAAAAGATTGAGAGCCTCACTGTGGTTCTCCAACTGATTTTCAGATTTAATCCCAAAGAATCACACAAGGTTTCAAGTGATTATGCCCTCTCCCATTTCCCTTAATACTTAGTCAACCATTCACTGCATGGAATTTCTCTAACCTAGCAGTTTTAACTCCTTTTCTTAAGAGCATTCTTCATCCTGATGCCCAAGACAGCACCCCCTCGCTGTAAATTTGAATTAGCAAAATATTAGGCATGAATGGCCATAGAGCTATAAGCATACTATAAGATGACTACTGACATTATGGCTCCATGTTAAGGTGGTGGAATGAAAATTACAGTTGAGGGGCCAGTGGTATAGTGGGTAAAGCTGCTGCTTTTGGGACCAACAACCCAATTAGGTGCTGTTCAAATCCCAGCTGCTCCACTTCTGATCCAGCTCCCTGATAATGCTCCTGGGAAAGCAGTGGAGAATGGCCCAAGTTCTTGGGCTCCTGCACCCATGTGGAAGACCAGGAAGAAGCTCCTGGCTCCCAACTGGCCCAGTCCCAGCTGTTTGCAGCCATTTGGGGAGTAAACCAGTGAACAGAAGATCTTTTCTGTCTCTCCCTCTATTATTCTGCATTTAAAATAATAAAAATAAACAAATCTTGTAAAATAAAAGAAAATTATAGTTGAAGGACACACTTTCCTAAAGGAATAGCTCATAAATAAGAGATGGAAGAGGGAAGGAATTATACTTTAGTTAAAATCACTTCAGTCTGTGGCTCGGGAAATTGGTTTATCATGAGTTCTACATTTTTATTTTATTTGAAAAATTTATTATTTATTTGAAAGGCAGAATTACAGACAGGAGTGGGAGGGAGGGAGGGAGAGAGAGAGATCTTCCATCTGCTAGTTGACTTCACAAACGGCCACAATGGTTGGGGCTGGGCTAAGCTGAAGCCAGGAACCAGAATCTCCATCCAGGTCTCCTACGAGGGGTGGCAGGTACCTAAGTATTTGGGCCATCTTCCACTGCCTTCCCAGGCACATCAGCAGGGAGCTGGATTGGAAGTGGAGTAGCTGGGACATGAACAAGTGCCTGGGCTACACCTCCAGCCCCTGTTTACTTCTTTAGGCTCAAAATTGTAATTCTACTCATTAGACATTAATTCTCTCATACATTCATCCAACAGATAGTTTCTTAAAGGTTTATCGTGTGTCAGTTATTGTACTTAGCTCAGAGAATAATAAAATAGTGAATAAAACACAGCCCCTGACTTCCAGGAACTAATTACAGTGTAATAGGGGAAAGGCTAGTGTCGCTCCCCCACTCGCGGAGGAACGACACTGGACCCTGCGCTGTTCTCTTTCCCCGGCCCTTCCCGGGTTTCCTGCCGCTCCCCTGCCTCCGTGGAGGGGTTGCACCAGCGAGCTCTCCGACCGACTCTCTCAGGGGGGTGTGGCCGTGCATGTTGTCTCTCTCCCCCTTTTAAGGGGTTGGGCCAGGAATCAGCTAATTGACGAGGCAGCTGTGTGAGATTTGTTTGCTCCCTCTCAGCGCCATATGGTAGAAGATCAGGCGCATCGAGTTAGTCTCAATCATCTCAGTGGTCTAGTCCAGTCTCGGTGGTTTCAGTACTTATTTGTCCATAGTCTCAGTACTTATTTGCCCCCCGGGCGCCCCGCCATGTTGCAGGAGATGAGCCCTGCTCCCCACAGGCTAGCAAATTGATCTTAAGGATGTCAGGGAATGTGTTCAAAAACATGAAATGGCTAAGCATCTTGATCATTGAGTTTCAAGTTTTAGACAGCCCTTTGATTCTTTAGGCTATGATAGCTAAAATCCTGTATTTTAAGCAAATATCACAGGTGATTAAAATGCAAAGGTCTTCAGAAAACTCTTCAAAAATGTTTGTCTAAGCTGCATTATATTTCCATTTTCATTTCTTTTTTTTGGAAAATAAAATATAGTATTCATTAATTTTTTTGCTGTAACAGCAATAATTTTTCTATTTTAAAAAACATTGAAACATAATAGTTGTACATATTTATCATGTAAATAGTGTGATGATTTGATACATGTATACAAAAATGTATAATGATCAAATCAGCATAATCAGCATTTCTTTCTCCCTACATTTTTTTTTTTTTTTTGACAGGCAGAGTGGACAGTGAGAGAGAGAGAGAGAAAGGTCTTCCTTTTCCATTGGTTCACCCTCTAATGGCCACTGTGGCCGGGGCACTACGGCCAGTGCACCGCACTGATCTGAAGCCAGGAGCCAGGTGCTTATCCTGGTCTCCCATGGGGTGCAGGGCCCAAGCACTTGGGCCATCTTCCACTGCACTCCCTGGCCACAGCAGAGAGCTGGCCTGGAAGAGGGGCAACCGGGATAGAATCTGGCATCCCGACCGGGACTAGAACCCAGTGTGCTGGCACCGCAGGCGGAGGATTAGCCTAGTGAGCCGCGGCGCCGGCTCCCTACATGTTTTTTTAGTGTGTATGTGTGTGTGTGTGTGTGTGTTACTAGCTTGGAAACTCCACTCTTCCAGCTCTTATAAAAACATAATAAATTATTGCAAGCTATAGTCACCCCCACTTCTCTGTAGAACACTGAAACTTACTCCTCATTTCTAGGTGAATTCTGGTTTCCATTATCCAAGCTGTCTTGATTACCACCCCTCCCCCCAATCCTTTCTAGTCTCTAATGACCACTGTTCTACTTTCTACTTCTGTGAAATTATTTTAGCTCATCATATGAATGAGGACATGCAAATTCATCTTTCTGTGCCTGAATTATTTCACTTCACATACCTGCAATGTCCTCCCATTCAAACCACATTCAATAGACTCAATTTGTTAATGCATTTCTCATGTTTCTCCTATAAAACTGGTGTGAAGTTTTGTCATGATGTTCAACAGTCATTGGTTAAAGAGGCAAAACTATTGCAGAGTTTGCCTCAAGACTCAAAATTATTGTGAAGATTGGATCTATGCCTAATAATTGTCCAGGAATATTTTTGTTAGAAAACTTCGTGTATTTCCCTGAGAATTTGGAAATGAGATGTGTTTGAGACTGTATGTAAATATAAAAAAGAAACACTATGTTGATTAAAACATTTCAACTGTAGCAGACTGTTTCACTCAATTTTGTTGGCTAAATATTTTTCTTTAAAGATATCGGTGTTTCATCAGACTCATAGAATGACAAACACCCTAAACAGCACTCGGCACTTTGACCTCAGAATCAGCCCTTAAAGCATTTGGATCTGGCTGAAAAGACCATGAGAGCATTTCAGGAAATGCTTTGCAAAAAGACACTTTGCAAAAAAATGTTCTACATGAAGGATCTTTGTGAGTGAGACCCCAGTGGAAAGAAGGGACAATCAAAGAAGGATGTACTTTTCTCTGAAGAGAGGGGAGAACTTCCACTTTGCTTATGGCCGTGTATAAATACTGATGGGGTTTGTGGACTCAAAAGGCTTCCAGAGCCTGTGCAGCTCATGTCAAGAGCCTTGGGTGGTCACTGATATCATAAATAAGAGTGTCAGTTGTTAAATCAACAACAGGAGTCACTGTGCACTTACTCCTCATATAGGATCTCTGTCCTTAATGAGTTGTACTATGAGAATTAACTTTAAAACTTGTTCTCAAACAGTACTTTATACATTGTATGTGTGGGGGGGTGCAAGTTGTTGAAGTCTTTACTTAGTATAGAGTTGGCCTTCTGTATATAGTTATTTAAAAACAAACCTTAGTGAATAATGGGGTGGGAGAGGGAGTAGGAGGTGGGATGGGAATGGGGGTGGAATGGTGGGTGTGGGGGGAAGAACCACCATATTCCTAAAGCTGTACCTATGAAATTTGTATTCATTAAATAAAAGCTTTCTAAAAATAACAAAAGGAAAAAAAGAAAATAACACAGAACTAAGAATAGCAAAAAAAAAAAGGTATAGGTGTTTAGCTATATTTTAAAGAAATACTTTTGTAGACATAGAAGTTGATGTTTCTGAATTAGAATTTTATTAGAGCTCAACCTGATTTGTAAATGTGAACTGTGAAGGACTCTGTAGATAATTATGGTCTTGAAGGAGTTTCAAATCCAACTTAATGGTACTACATCAACCAACCAACCAGAGGCCACGTTTAAATTTTTAAACAGCACATTAAATAATTAAACAGAATAACAAATTATATTTTGGATAACTCTTGCAGCCTAATTTTTGAGTACTCTTAGAAAACTATAAATGGTTCATTAGAGGTACTTCTGAAGCCAAAAATGCTAATACAAATCACATGGAACTCCTGGAAGAACTTGGCATGACACAGGCAATGAGTTTGCTTCTGTAAATAGCAGATTAAACAAAAATTCAATAAATGCGGTTATAAATGAAGCATATGTACATAGACATGGCAGACTTGTATAGTAAATACAATAATGATCTAACTTTCTCTTTTCATGTTGAATTTTACATTCTTTAAAGGTGCTTTTGTTAAACAATTTCGGGCCGGTGCTGCAGCTCACTAGGCTAATCCTCCGCCTGCGGTGCCAGCACTCCAGGTTCTAGTCCCAGTTGGGGCACCCGTTCTGTCCCAGTTGCCCCTCTTCCAGGCCAGCTCTCTGCTGTGGCCTGGGAGTGCAGTGGAAGATGGCCCAAGTGCTTGGGCCCTGCACCCACATGGGAGACCAGGAGGAAGCACCTGGGTCCTGGCTTTGGATCAGCGCAGTGCAATGGCCACAGCGCACCAGCCATAGCGGCCACTTGGGGGGTAAACCAATGGAAAAAGGAAGATGTTTCTCTCTGTCTGTCTCTCTCTCTCTCTAACTCTGCCTGTCAAAAAAAAATTTCATAATCAGTTTCACTATATTACCTTGCTATGGTCATGAATGAAGAGTACTTCATGACTTTTAAAATACCAGCTTTCAGGGTGGGCATTTGGCACAGCAGTTAAGTTGCCACTTGGGACACTCACATCCCCTACCACAGTGCCTAATTTGAATCCCACCACCATGCCTCTGCTTCTGTTCCAGCTTCCTACTAATGCGTACCCTGGGAGGCAGCAAATGATAGCTCTAGCGGGTCCATAGCTCTAGCTCTTGGGTCCTTACTACTCTTGTGTTAAACTTGGATTGAGCTCTACATTCCTGGTCTTGGTCTGGCCCAGCTATGGTTGTTGTAGGCATTGCAGGAGTGAATCAGAGGATGGAAACTCTATGTATCTCTGCGTTTCAGATAAAAACAAAAATAAATAGATAAGAATTTAAAAACATGGATAACTAATTTTTTTTAATTAAAAATAACATATAAAGAGCCTGGAGAATAAACATCTTTGCATCCTATGTCCCATTTTTGTGGACCAACTCCTTTATTCAAGAACTGAAGAAAACTGTTACATATCTTATTATAATTGTCAGTATGCATGATTCATGCTGTATTTTCTCCTGAGATGTGTTTGATAAATTTTAAGATGGTATTTATAATTTCTTTCTTAGATTCCATTATTCTGTGTGTCAAATAACACTAAATATTGGTCAAAACCCAAAATTTATATGATGTAGATGTTATCACATTCTCTGCAGTGGTTGTTCTTTCTTGATGCTTTAAAAGTTCTGTTTTCCATTTACATGACTTCAATTTAACCCTACACAATAAAACCATCTCTGGCTGTGAGGACATAATGGGAAAATTTCAATAATCACACGAGACTATACATTTTATGTGACAAGACTAATTGTATTTTTTAAGGAATAAAATGTTCTGTGGTTCTTTATTTGGATGTTGAGCCAGATAAGATCATGATCCAAGGACTCTAGAACAAATTAAATCTAAAATGTTTAATCAGCTTCAGGTTTGTTCAGCAGCATTGTAGCTCAACTGAAAAACAAGTGTTATTTGCATGAACTTGAATTTATTACACTGGTTCATTGGAAGCAACAGCTTCATTCAGTGACCATCAGATTTAAGTCATTTATTTGACTATGTGAAGAAGGTAGAGTTTGAAGCAAAAGGTGTCAGCAAACTTGGCTTCTAGTTGTAATTGTCAATACCAGCTGTGTGGCCTTGGGAAAAGCATATCACTTCTCTGTGCTCCATTTCCATAAAATCATGGGAATGGCATTTAATAATTCCTAACATCTCTCCTAGCTGGAAAAGTCAAGGCTGTTTATGGAAGTTGTTCTGCTAGCATCATCAAGGGGCATTTCAGAAAAGAGGACAGTGATGAAGAACATCAGAGACTTTTGTCTACTGATGTGGATCTACCCCTCCTAGACTCATTCCAGATCATCCAGCTCACTAACTCATGGGTTGATATCTTCACAGCACCCTTGGGTGAGGGATGAAATGAGACCCACTCTAACCTTTCTGAACCAACTACACAACACCTTATTAAAAGGGGAATGTGCCAGTGCAGTGGCTTCTTCCTCCTTCCCAGGCTTCCTACAAAGACAAACAGAATACTAGGTGGTAAGGGGAGCTAGGGGTGGGGAAGTGAGGGTCCAATTACCATCTGTAAACATGCATATATCTGTAGGTGCCAGGACCTGTAAATTCAAATATCTCCATAACCAATCAACCAAAAGGAGAACATTTTCATATGTTACATGTGAAATTATACTGCACTTAATAATTTTTAGTCACTGTATGTTTGTGTGTGTGTGTGTGTGTTAACAGAATAAATTGTAATCTTCAGAATGTAGCTGACCATGACTACTTCAATAAACATTAAACACAGAAATTTTAGGGCTAAGCTAGCTTTAAATTTCAGCCCTAATTCTATTCCAGAAGGTAACTGATATTAATATTTTCTGTAGTATATTACTGTACAGTGGAATTCTAAAACACGCCCTTGTGTGGTATGAGTAGTTTAAAGATCCACCCCATTCAATGCATCCTTCATTTTCATTATAACTGATTTTCCTCTTAGATTGCATATAACTCATGGAACTTTAGAAATACCAAAAGGTTTTTCACAGCTCAGAGATTCTATATTCAACATGTAGTAGGCTGAAGCCCAAAATGGATTGTAAGATGTAATATTTCAAAACCAGAGGCAAATAAAAACATCATATTATTACCAAAACGACTTCTCAGAGGACAATATGATAAAGAGAAGTCTTGGGACTTTGTTTCACTTGACTTGGTCTGGGTTTTACTCCCAGTTCTAACGTAAACTCTGGAAAATTAAAAATTAACTGAAATTTCAAACAAAGTGAGTTGTGCCATCTGTAAAATGTATGTACTTAGAAAAGTGGCCAAACTGATAGGGAATATAAAAGCTTCTCAAAAAGTTCATGGAAATTGCATATGAAAAACCTTTGTACAGATCTCTTTCAAAGATAAACTTATCTTTTAATACCAAATTTCCATAAACTTTTTGAAGTACCCTTGCATACTGCTTAGTACCACGAAAACAATGTTTACTAAAATATGTTTTCCTAGCTTCCTTCAGAAAACCAAAGTACTATAGCTGGAATCCCATATCAGAGTGCCAGTTTGAGTCCCTGCTGCTCCAGTTCTGATCCAGCTCCCTGCTAATGCAAATGAGAAAACAGTAGAAGGAAGCCCAAGTCCTTGGGCCTCTGTCAACCCCATAGGAGACCCAGATGGAATTACCAGCTCCTGGCTCCTGCTTAGCCAGCCCCAGCCACTGAAGTCATGTGAGAAGTGAACTAGCAAATAGAAGTACTCTCTCTCTTGTGCTCTCTATCCTCTGTCACTCTACCTTTCTAAGAAATAAAACAATTGTAAAAATCCTGAAACACTATTTCCTGTTGAGAATGCCTTGCCACTGAATATGCTTCCTGTTCTCCTTGGTTCTATTTATTTTTAAGCCTATCATGTGTTAAAAGTTGCAAATGTGCATTACATCTGGGAAGAAGTTGGTCTAACTTTTTCTCCCTGCCTGTCTAGGATTGCAGCTTTCTGAGCTGGTTTGTGAATAAAGGAGGAGAATTTGAACATATCCAAGTTTTGAGAAAGATGAGAAAATCATCTAGGCTTAGTGATCTGAAAACAGCTCCTCTAATGACAGAATTTATGGAAATTAAGGATCTCCTCAACTTCTTTGTCATCTGTGTCACTGCAACCATTATTTAGTAAGTACCTACTATGTTCCAAATACTTTAAGTGTAGACTCTCATATTATCCTCCTGAAAACCCCAATAAGTATCTCATTTTACTCATGTGAAAATGCACATGTAAAGGTGACACAGCTGGTGGTGGTCAAGGCTACTTTTTATTCCCAGTTCTATTTGCCTGATGCCAAAGCCCTTAATTACTATAATCTCTCTTTTGTCATGCCCCTTATTCATGCCAACTGTAACCACCCAGATCTAATGTCTAACTTTTTAAATGTGTATTTTAAGGCATTTTCTTTGTAAAGTTAAAGGTTTTAATTAAACATAAAGTTTAAATTTTATTTATAAATATACACTTGCCTTTTATCTTTTAGTAATACAGAAATGAAATCTTCCCTTTAATGCCTTGATAAAGATTATCTATATATGTTCTTAGCGTTGTAACTTTGGAACAAGAAGTGGTGTTAAAAGGCATTTAATTGATACCTGAATTTCCTCTGCAACACATAGCAAGCTTTACCTCTGTCTGAACAAAGCATCCCCACTTCCTGCACAAACATTCCGTTCCACCCTTAGGTAGTGGAGACAGTGAGATTGAGTCTCTGCTTATTGAGCAGAAAGATGAGTATTAGATGGAGAAGATATTGGCCCCATCAAGTCATAAGCAATCAATATCTGGACATAGGGCACACTTCAGTCACTAGGATTAGTGTTAAAAAAATTTCTTTTGTCTTGCCATCACTAGAATTAAGATTGCTGACTGCCAAAATATAGGTATGTAAACCTGTATAAGAGTTTGGTACTCTACTTTTTGCATTCTTCCCCCAAGGAAAGTCTACCTCGCACCGGCAGGACTCTGAAAGACCCAGCTTTATAGCCCCAACACATCTATGAGCCTTTATTGATGCTTAGTAATGACAGTAAGCTACCACTTCTTTGCGTACTGTCAGGCACTGTGTTAAGCATCTATAAAACATCCTTATATCTAATTCCATGAGAGGGAAATATCATCTATGGGTGATGATGATGGCTCAATGAGATAAGAGCACTTAAAGCCATGTCTGTCTGGCGCACTGTAAGCCTAGGTGACTGTCGCTGGGATTTTAATCAGTTACTTCCTTATTCATAGAGTAGAGGTGGAAGCAGGCTGGTAATGGATAATTGCACTCAGAGTCAACTCACATTTTTTACACAACATCATTTTCACTCTTCTGTGAAATCCTATCCAGGCCCTGCAGTGAGTCTCAGCAGTTTTAACATGGACATCCGACCTTCCAGTCCTGATCAAGTCTAGTTTTGGCAGAGGCTGAACTGAAGTCTGAGCTCTAATGAAAGGGAACCCACTGCTAATAATACAGCGTGAAACTGGACCATCAGGATCAGAGTCTTCCCCCTAACATGTTTTTACAACAACTGCACTATTGGAACACTGGGAATGAACAAGTCACAACAGCCTGCTCCTGCAAGTCTAGGGGCCTAGACAATGAAGTTGTTTCCAGTAAAAGAACTTCATGCAACATACTGCAGGGAAACTCAGGGGACAGCTCCAAACTCCACGTTCTTGTTTATCCAGAAACTGGAGGAAGAAGCCAGTGTCCAGCAAATTGCTTCAGTAACTAGCTTAGTCTTGGTGTGCACCTTCCTTGAGTCATAGAATTCCCACCCACTCTGGATGTTGATTGATAAAAATATAACCACAAGTCTCATTCCTAGCATGAGCAACAGCAAGAGGGTGTTCTCTGATTTCCTTTCACATGGTGAGAAGAATATCTGTAGACGGTAGGCCATCTTTTAAGTTCATTCGGTGTAGTGTTTGATATTGAGAATGACACACAGGAAAATAAAGAACTGTATAACTTTTCTGGATTTCAATTAACCGTGTATTGTAAAAAATACTTCGGGTTAGCAAAATTTTGAATGGTAAGGGGATTGAAATGTACTTTACAACAGAAAAGCTTTCATAATGGGTTAGCAATTCCAAGCCTATCTGGGGCTGTCTGCAGGGCCCTCGGATCATTGATCAGTTGTGTAGAAATTGTCACAAAACGGAAGGACACAGTGAGAAAGATGCACACAATACCCAAGGTTAGTGCTGAAATGGATCAAGTACCATCAGATTCACTCTGGTGGGACCTTGCGAGAAGTGAATGTGATAGGCTTCCATGGGAACATTTTTGTTCTGTTTTATTAAATTTTTCATCAGGAATAGATCAGTTAAAATGTTACTTGTTTTATATCAACGACCAGTTAGAAAATATAATGAAAGAAAATATCCTATTCCCAGCAGCATCATGAAAAGTTGATATTCTAGGAATAAATAGTTCTTTTGCAGGAATTATATGGAGAAAATTAGACATATTTACTGAAGGCCACAAAGGAATCTTGAATAAGTGGAGAGAGAAAGAGAGAAACCATACTTTCAGATCAAGAAATACATATCAGGCCGGCGCCGTGGCTCAATAGGCTAATCCTCCACCTTGCGGCGCCGGCACACCGGGTTCTAGTCCCGGTCGGGGCGCCGGATTCTGTCCCGGTTGCCCCTCTTCCAGGCCAGCTCTCTGCTGTGGCAAGGGAGTGCAGTGGAGGATGGCCCAGGTGCTTGGGCCCTGCACCCCATGGGAGACCAGGAAAAGCACCTGGATCCTGGCTCCTGCCATCGGATCAGCGTGGTGCGCCGGCTGCAGCGGCAGCCATTGGAGGGTGAACCAACGGCAAAGGAAGACCTTTCTCTCTCTGTCTCTCTCTCTCACTGTCCACTCTGCCTGTCAAAAATAAAAAAAAAAAAGAAATACATATCATAAAGATGTTCACTTAACATAAATTTATTTCTGTTTTCTTTTCTTTTCTTTTTTTTTTTTTTGACAGGTAGAGTTATAGACAGAGAAAAAGAGAGACAGAGAAAGGTCTTCCTTCTGTTGGTTCACCCCCTAAATGGCCACCACGGCTGGTGCTGTGCCAATCCAAAGCCAGGAGCCAGGTGCTTCCTCCTGGTCTCCCATGCGGGTGCAGGGCCCAAGCACTTGGGCCATCCTCCACTGCCTTCCTGGGCCACAGCAGAGAGCTGGACTAGAAGAGGAGCAGCCGGGACTAGAATCCAGCGCCCACAAGGGATGCCGACTCTGCAGGCAGAGGATTAGCTAAGTGAGCCATGGCGCCAGCCCCTGTTTAATTTTCGATACCAATCATACATTACTTTTGTAAAGGGGAAAAGAATAAAGAAGAAAAAAATAAACACAGAAGGACATCAGGCGTCTAATTAATTGTAAAAGTTGAGAATGACAGGAGAGGAAATCTTGGCTTTTTAACATCATATTAAACATTTAATTTTGAAAACCATATTTACTTTTAAAAATAAGAATTATACTCACAATTTTTAAACTGAAAATACAATAAAATATTTAGCAGTGATTTCTCACCTTGTCATTCCCAAGTTAATTTTCCACTTGCAATCATGTTACCTATTTCTGCTACCACTTACTTCCATGTGTGCAATGATATTTCTTGGTTATTTTTATGTTTATAATGTTATTTCTTGATTACTTGAAAAAACTGTTACACATTATCTATTGAATAATGACTTTCTCTAGGGAAAATGAGGATTTTTTTTCTTCTGTTACCTAATTCTTTTTCCCATAGGTATAATATGATTATGTAAAACTTTCTAGTTACAACAGAAGAATAAGGACAGGCCACAAAAGCTAATACAGGTGGGTAAATTGAAGAGAATGATTTTTTTAACTTAGATAAAATTGTATTTATTTGAAACTACTATCTAAGCAAATAACAAGCAATGCAAAACTGCGTGTAAGCATCAAGGTTTCCCAGGTGCAGCCTGAGTTCAGAGTCTCAGAAGGGATGATTCTCCTAGATCAACCAGATCCAGGTAACTGCAGCTGAGCTTGACCTTGGTGAGAGTGGTGGGCATCAGGCCCAGGCCAGCACTCCAGGGGCCACACTGTTATTATATATTGGTTAGCCTATAATTTCATTCAAACTATTTCCAAATTTCTCTCTAAATATTCAAAATATCCAGTAAAGTTTTAAGAAATCTTGGTAACTATTCATGTAATTTAATCATTGAAAGCTGTATCTAGATCTACTATCATGACACTGGATATTTGTTGAAGATTTTTAAAAGGTGGAATTTATGGTTAAATTTCTTAGTAACATTGATCAGAAAGTACAGAGATTTCTTTTAACTCCCTACCTCAACACATGCATAACCTCCCCCCAAGATCAACATCCCCCACTACAGTGGTATATTTGTTACAACTGGTGAATCTAGATTGACATCATTATCACCAAAAGTTCATGGTTGACACTAGGATCCACGTTTGTCATTCCATGGGTTACAACAAATGTATGACATATATCATACAGAGTAACAGCCCTGCCTTAAAAATCCTCTGTACTGTGAGTATGGCTTTATTCTTCCCCACATAATTGTCTACAGACTTCTCTAAATTTCCACTTTAAAATAGATTACAAATTTGAAATTTTTTTTACAATCTTTATTGACTTCTGTGTTGATTATACTATTTTTGAGAAAAATACTCCCTATTTGTAAGCTGAAGCATTTTGTAGTTATAAATTCTGCTCAATGAAGTATATTCTAAATATTGTACAAACATTTTAGACTAAAAAAGTACTCTCGTATAGCCTTCATTCAGGGTGCTTCCTTTTCAAATATTTTTAGGAGACAAACACATCCATGAGTTTTCTCTATTTAATTATTTTTAATGTTTTGACAAATTCAGATGCTGTGAAATCACAGGGCTTCTTTATTTTATTCCATTCTGGTATGTAATATGAACTATCCATTTTAGATTTAGGCTCTATGAAAATAACTTTCTTGGGGCTGGCACTGTGGCACAGCATGTTAAAGCCCTGGCCTGAAGCGCTGGCATCTCGTGTGGGCGCTGGCTCCTCTTCTGATCCAGCTCTCTGCTATGGCCTGGGAAAGCAGCAGATGATGGCTCAAATCCTTGGGCCCCTGCACCCAGGTGGGAGACCCGGAAGAAGCTCCTGGCTTTGGATCAGTGCAGCTCCGGCTGTTGTGGCCATCTGGGGAGTGAACCAGAGGAAGACCTCTCTCTCTGTCTCTACCTCTCTCTGTAATGCTGTCTTTCAAATAAATAAAAATAAATCTTTAAAAAAAAAAGAAAATAACTTTCTCACATGTTCAGATATTTCAAAACACAATTATAGAATTTAAAAGTTAAATTTTATTCATCATGTGAGTTAGCATTGTTTAATTTGTGCAGTCTTTCCTTGCTTTCCTAGCAATAAATAACATCTTTCCATCTGCAAAATTTGTTTTTAAGAATTGTGATCATTTCAATATATGTGCTGCTAAAGTGAGCCCAAGAATTGAAATCATTAAAAGCCTCAAAAACCAAAGTTTGGTGTTCCATTTCTTTTGAATATTTTGATAAAGGATTTCTAACTATCTCTGAGCAAAATACAGAGTCCTTATTTATAAATAAAAAATGTACCTCCATGGTAGAATATTTATAATGGTTTCAAAATCATTCTTCAAGGGTCAATTTCTAAAATACAATTGAAGAAGAGCACCAAAGAGAGAAAATAAATACCCTAATTTAGTTTTCTGTGTTTTGTGTCTATTTTCTAACACCAGCTTCACACAAATAAACAAATATATTAATTTTAACTGTTAAGTGTTAAACTTTTGGTAAGTTTTGACAATTTTAGCTTTCATCTTATGACAACTTATTTAAAAGCAATTATGAATTATCAAAAGCAGTTACAGATTAGGCACATACCATAACCAATTACATTTCTTCTTTTTTTAATATTTATTTTGAAGACAGAGAGGCAGAGAGGGAGACAAAGATAGAGAGATTGATTGATTGCTTTTTCTATGCTGTGGTTTACTGTCCAATTCTTGCAACAGCAGGAGCTAGGCAAAGCCA
The DNA here is from genome assembly GCF_051225735.1 of Oryctolagus cuniculus. Classification (NCBI taxonomy): domain Eukaryota; kingdom Metazoa; phylum Chordata; class Mammalia; order Lagomorpha; family Leporidae; genus Oryctolagus; species Oryctolagus cuniculus. The sequence continues at coordinate 95,236,263 of NC_142877.1, forward strand.
AAACCAGGAGTCAGGAACTCCCGCATAGGTGACAGAAAACCAAGAACGTGGGCTATCATCCGCTGACTCCCAGGATGCACACGAGCAGCAAGCTGAATCAGAAGCAAACAGCACCCAGGACTTGAACCAGGCACTCCCTTATGGGATGTGAGCAAGCCAAGCAGGGGCTTCACCTGCTGTACCACAATGTCCACCCTCCAGGTACATTTCTATTCTATGGGTTTTATTATTTACTTCATCAAATTTCACATCAGAAATTTGCAGAAGCAAACATATCTTTAATGTAGAAAATATTCACTGGTTTTATAATAGTATTAATACTATTAATAAATTAATATATATTAATTAATACTATTATTACTATAAATTAATTGGCATTTCACTTTTAATAAAAATGAAATTCCCAAACTTTATTTTGATTTCTTGAATTAGATGAAAAAAGAACACCATCATTGGAATTAACTAATTTTTAGAACATTCAATATTAATATCATTGCCAAAATTTGTTCATACTAAGCTAATGAAGCTAACATTTAAAAAGCTATCGCTTCTTTGTCCTCACATATGTAAAAACATAAATTAAAAATGAACAATATTAATATTCATTTAATCTAAATGAAAAGTCATACACTTCCTTTACTTGCACATGTTAAAATGTCATTCTCAGGTACAGTTTCATTTAATTAAAACTGGAAATGCATATTGATACTTATTTATCAGGTTTGTGTCTTTTGGTGCCATGTGATTAATGATATTTATATGGTACCTCTATAATAGAAAAGTTAGTAATTTGGATCAGTGTTTTGTCAACATTCCCTTTTTCCCTACACTCATGTTGGATTAATCCATATGACATACTTTAGTCAATGGGATGTTGGTAAACTTAAAAGGAATCAAATAATTAAGTTATTACATAGTCTTAATTTTCCTTGTGCTCTCATAACCTTCTATGAAAGATCATGACTTTGGTAGCTACTGTTTTGCCAGACTCGGCCACAAAAAAATACCCCTGGGATTCACCTGAACCAAATCTAAGGACTAGAATCAAAGCCAATCAATGTCTAATTTGAAGCAGAATCACTCTAGCTGGTCACAGTCAATCTGTTGACTTTTGAACATCAATATAAGTACTTGTTGTTGAAGACATTATATCTATTTATGTATTTATTTTTTCATTTGGAAGAGAAGGGGTGGGGGAGAGAAGGAATCTTCCATCTAGTTCACTCTCCAAATGCCCACAATGGCCGGGACTGAGCTAGTAAAAAGCCAGCCTGGACCCTAACCCATGTTTCCCTCATGGGTGCCAGGGACACAAGTACCTCAGCCATTACCTGCTGCCTCCCAAGTCTGAATAGGTAGGCAGCTAGAATCAGAAATGGAGCCGGGACTCAAATATAGGCAATCTAATACAGGATGCTGGCATCTCAAACTGTCTTAACCAGTGCACCAAACAATCCTCCAGCCAAATGATTTGTACACAAAATTATGGTGACAATTGCTTATACAGATGGGAAATGTCAACAAATATTTTATGCAAGTTACACATTCATCTCAACTTTTTTTGAAAAATGGTAATTAAGAAAATCATTTTAAATTAAATGTAAATGTTTGCTTCTTTTATTTGATAAAGTCTAAAACAGTTTTACTGCAAATAAAAAACACTATCAAATAATAATAAATAATTTTATATTTATACCATAAACTAAATGACAATCCATTATAGCAAATGTGTATTAAGCCCATTCTTTCTGTGCTCTATGCTCCAGGTTTGCCTCTATGACTCATAAACATTTTTCCCACGCATAACCTACACCTTCTAAATTCCACTTCCTTACCACCTGCTTGTATCCGGCAATGTACAGAGACCTAGTATAACAAGGTGGTGGTACACCAGCTGGCTGGCAGTGTGATGCCACTGAATTTTACCTCTGATCACAAGAAGTTAGTAATAGAATGCATTTCATTTTCTTATCTGCAAGAAATACTGCCCTCTTTAAGGAAAAGACTAGTTAGAGTGCATTAAAAAAAAAAGCTGAGGACATGAAATATGGACAATTGCTGATCATGTCTTGAGCTTGCCCATGTGTTAAAAGTGGGTAACCTATTCACTACACATGCAGCTCATGTATTCTAGATGACACTTCCAGCAGTAACTGCAAATAATAATCATGGATTATTCCTTGCTTCAATTGATAACAATTATAACAATAATTTGTTAAGAATGACAAATCCTAGACAAATAATAATGTAAATAGGATGTCAGAACAAGTATAAATTGGGGGCATCCCAGGCCAATCAGGCTGTATGGTCATTGCATTTATTCATGACCCAATTTTTTCTCTCTAGAGGTCCTCAGGCTCTTATCTCTGGCCTTGATGTACTGACCAACTATAACAATATGTCTTAGTGTATTTGTATTGTTCTATTATCTGGGAACTCACACTTTTATACCCCTTCTTTGACGCTTACCTTCCTTCTGTTTTCTCTGTTCTCTCCAGAATTCATCTTGGTCATGAACACATCTTTTGGACTGAACCTCAGATTTTCCTTGTCTTTTTCTCTCCTAATGTTTTCATACTCTTGTACCATTTTTACTTTCTTGGAGATTGTCTGTTTTAGTCTCCAGACTTAATTGGATGTTTTAGTTCAGCAAACATATTTAAAATTTCTTGTTCTGATTGTGGCATTTTGTGAAGTGTTCTATGTCTCTGAGGACATTAATTATAAAGCTGTGAAGCTTTTTTCTGCACCATTTCTATATCTTATAATTTCCTTTGTCTCTGTTTGGTGTGGTTTTTTTTTTTTTTTTCCTCAAACTTCTTTGATTGTCTTTCTAAATCTGTGGGGGACTAAACAACTTCCTGGACATGATCTGTGTGAGAAGGAGGCTTTTCACTGGCCAACGTTAGAGCAGGGATCTAGCATTATGTTCTGAAAAACCAAATTGTCAGTGCCTACAGATGATTTCCCTTGGATAGGATCCTCTAATTTCCTGCCTGGGCAGTAAAATCTTAATGTCCAGCAACCTGAAATTCTATCAGAGGAGGAGGTTTGAGTTTTTACTCTTCATTGTCAATATTTGCCAAATGTTTATTCAGCTCCATTTTGCAGAAGGATGTAAAGTCTACCCTCGGGGGTGCCTGATTTCTCTGACTCTCAGATCCTTTTACCGCATCCAGTAAATCAGCATTATGTCTCTTGCAGAGTGAGTGTAGGGTGATTACTGGGTATTTGCAGATAGAGCAAGAGCTTTAGTATCTAATTGCTTCTTAAGCAGATTTACAACAAATCTGTTTTACCTACTGCAGTACCCAGTGCTTCCAATGTCTGAGTCTTTCAAAGTTGTACAGTATGAATTGGCTGCTTCATGTTGGGGTCATTCTCTCTTATCATAGGTTTAAGCCCTTTGTGTGTTAAGACAGCATTGTTATTGCTGGTCAAATCCATGATCATTCTCCTAATTTCCAAAAATTGGTTGATATCTATAATCTGCTGTTGTCTCTCCATCTTTCTGTAATATTAATCTGTTTAATTTTGGTCAGGAATTGACATGAAGCAAAGATAAAATGCATGTGTTTACTGTGTCATGTTACAGAGGAACATTATGCCACATCTACCACATTAAATCATTAGTAAGATCATCATATTTAGCCAGTAAAAATGAGTTGCCTTAGTGTAACAGTTTTCTATTACTACTACAACAAAGTTAGTAGCTTAAAAACAACTCAAATTCAAACTCCTATCCGTCTGAAGATCTGAAAACCAAAATCTCTCCCTTTTTTCCCCACTTCCGTTTTTGTTTTTAATTATATTTGCTACAGACTGAATGTATGTGTGCCCTTCACATTCATTTGGTAAAATTCTAACTTCCAATGTGGTGATAATAAGAGGTAGGGCCTTTAGGAGGAAATTATATCCCAAGAGTGGACCCCTATCTACAAATCCATGTCCTTTTAAAAGGGATAACAGAGAACTCCTCTGCTGTTTCTGCCATATGTGGTTCCAGCAAGAATATGGCCATATATGCTCCAGAAAACAGGCCCTCACTAGTCACCAAATCTGCCAGTGTCTTCATCTATTAATTCTAAGCCTCCAGAACTGTAAAAAATAAATTTCTATATCTTATAAGCTATGAAGTTTTTGTTTTTCTTTTATAATAGCAGCCCAAATGGGCTAAGACAATACTAATACTTAAATATATTTTCCCCATAAGATCCAAACAACTGCCCAGAACGTGGGCAGAATCTGTGCTTAAAGAAATCCATTTACAAAGCAAGCATTAGACAGAATTTGACGTGAGAGTTATAGCTTGCTGATCCTGCATCTAAATGCAGATAATTCCCAAATGTGGGTGAACCTGAGCCTGGCTGGGAGACTGCCTGCCTAGCCCATGCATGAAGTTAAGAGGGCATGGCACACCATGCCCCCCAGGAAAAACCCTGGTCAGAGGCTCAGGCACACTGAGAGCTACACATGACCTGACTGCTGGCAGGCAGCAGGAGCCCCAGACACAGTCCTCCCAACTCCCCTGCCCTTGCTTTCTGTTGAAGGACCTTGTAATTGTCAACCAGGTAAACATCCCTTGGGTGTGGCCCAGACCCATAAAGACCACCTGGAAGGCTACAAAGACTAGGTGACCTTCAAGCTGATTGAAGAAGCATAGAGGCGCCAGTATCTGCTTTATCCTGTAGAATTAGTGTTGCTACCTTGAACTAGCTACTCCTCCTTGCTTGCCCTTTAAAAGCTTGTGCCTGATTGTTAATAAACAGACATGTTCACCAAAACTTGTCTCCGGTGCTTCTTGTCGAAGAATGCCATCACTCCACTGTCCCAACAGTGGAGGCCTCACAGGACGAGTCCATACCCAAATTTCTACCACATTCCCTAACATTTCCATTTAATTTTTAAATTGTATTTCTGACACTAGTAGCTTAAACCCCAAAGATCTAAAAACAAAACTGGAATCTCTCTCTAAATTACCTGGTTATGCAACCAAATCTGTTTTTATTATAATTTTCTTCTATCCTTTGTGTTTCAAAATGCATTCCTTTTCCTCTAATTCTTCCCATCACTTCTTAGTTCTCTTGTTTCTACTTTCATGATATATTTCTCATCAGTATTTTTACTTCGTTTCCTTTGTCAATGTCTAAGCTCAGGCTTTCATTAACTTGTCTGAACTCTCACTGTGTTCTCACATAGGGCATCTCTACTTCTATGCTGTATCCTTTCTAGTTCTAGGTGTCTTCACTTTCCATTTTAATTTTTCCACAATGGGCTGAATATATCACTTCTTAGTTCCAGAGATATTATTAACTCTCAATTTCCCAAAAATAAAGCCTAAAGTCCAAATCTTTCATGATCTAGACCCAGTCAGCTTTACCAAATATCATTTCTCACTTCACTGCCTTATGAGCTTGATTCCACTATGGTAGACAATTTACTTCATCATTCATACAGACCCTGTACTTTCTATTCTTCCTGGTCCATATACTTGTATTACTTACTTTTTTGTCTAGAACTGTACCAACCAATATGGTTGGCATTAACTATACAGTTGAATCACCCACATTTCAAGTGCCTAATAGCTACTTGTGGCTAGTATCTTCTATGTTAAACAGGAAAGATATATAATATTTTCATTATTGTAGAAAGTCCTGTTCAATAGCTCTGCCCTAGTATATCCTGCTCACAGTGCTTCATGTTTAACATTACATAGTTTTCCTTGCCTCACTCAGAAAATACCACTCTTTTTTTGTCACAGTATTTTATCAGCATTGGAATTATAGCATATAGTACTTTGCACAGAATAGACTTAAAAATTTCAGACTCTGTGAAAATTGCTGTTTTTATTTGTTTAACCCTTTTGTTTCCTTGTTAATAATTAATCCCAATTCATGTACATAGTAGGTATTCAAAAAGATTTTTTGATTGGCCCTATTGAATTATTCTCTAAGTTTTATAAATATGCAAATATCTCCTTAACAAAGAGTGATGAGTCTGCTTTATATACTTATCAGCTGACAGTAGCATAAAGTTTTAGACATAGAAACTGTGTTTATAGCAATGATATCATACTTGAGAAAACCTAAGGATAAATCAACATGATGTACATCTGTTTTGATTGATTTTCATCAGCTTTGTGGGGCGGGGCAGCACAAAGTAATGAAAGGAAGATGGATGTGTTCACTGGAGTGCCCTATTTTAGAATCCAGTTTGCATCCATTACAGATTCAGTTTGGCCAAGTTACTTAATTTCTCACAGCCTCATGAATATGATAGCTACTTGCATTATTTGCAATTCCTTAATAGCAAATGACAGAAATAGAAATCAGAGTAGTTTTTTAAGAGAAAGATAATAATGGACTCATTTATTGGGGAAAAATTCAGTTTCTTCAATGTGAATGGTCACAAATAATCAAATAATGTTCCAACTCCATGTTCAAGCATGCTCTTGAAATAAGGTAGTGAGATGCTTGCTAGCAGCTGAAGGCTCACGTGCTCTTCAAACTGAAAATGTAAGAGGAAGAAGAGAGCTTTCCCTTGAGCTCCAGCAAATGTACTAGGAGGTACTGGAGATCTGCCTTTAGTCAGTAACATCCCTGAACTAACTGCGGCTAGAATAAGAGATGTTTGGATAAGCAACGATCATGCCAATTAGCCAAACTGAGACCTAGGGCAAGGGGAAGTCAGGGCCACCCAGCCACAGGGATGGTACAGGATGGTTATGGGATGGAGATCACCTGGTTCTCCAAAGGAAGGAACACTAGACAAACTAAACAGGTTATGTCCTCTAATTCCAACTGTGAACTCCAGCAGGTACGTTTCAGTATCTAATGTGAGTACTGCCTGCTGGAGTTGGGCAATACATAGGCTCTCTCTCCCTCATAGGTTTGTGGGGAGGGTTAAATGGTATAAAAGCAATAAAAAAGCAAAGCAATTAGAAGATACTAAAAAATTCATCTTTTCTTTATATTCTTTTGTACCTTTTTTCCATGTAAAGTGAGAAAAAGGCGTATTATTCAATAGTGAGGTCTGGACTAGACCACTTCAGATTCAATAACATTTGTTTTTAAGTAACAAGGAAAGAAATTCTAATTTCCTCCAGCATTCCTACCTCAAATGATGTTCTACAGTAAATGCCAAAGGTCATGACTACAATATTAAATAATTTACAGATGGTCCTTTATTTTATCATTAGTACCTCCAGAAATATCATATTAACCCAAACTTACTCAGAAAATGAAATTCACCTAATCCAGTAGGTAGAACCATGTGTTTATTCACCTTTCCCTCAACCAGAGAAATCCCCTACTTCTCAGTTTCACATTTGACAGATTAGCATGGATTAGAAGAATGTTAAGAATTGCCATTTTTCTGCTACTGCAGAAACCTTCACATAAGTAACGAAGAAATTGAGAGACATTTTTTTCCTTTCACACAATCAAGTCCAGAAGTAGGCAGTTCAACCTCTGGTTTGATAGATTCATAGTACCATTAGATACTCATGTTCCTTCTGCTTTCTGGTTCTACATCATTAGAATCTGGCCCTAGCTTCATGTTCTTTAAAAGGCTGCTAGAGCCCCAACCTTTATGTCCATTATTCAGGTACGCTGGCGGGAAAGGGGAAGAACACATGCATGCCATTTGATTTAGTCTTCTTTTGGCTACATATGTGCTTTCTTTTTTTTTTTTAAGATTTATTTATTTATTTGAAAGTCAGAGTTACACAGAGAGAGAAGGAGAGGCAGAGCCGGTGGAGGGGAAGGGAGGCTTCATCTGATGGTTCACTCCCCAGTGGGGCACAACAGCTGGAGCTGCGCCAATCCGAAGCCTGGTACCAGGAGCCTCTTCTGGGTCTCCCACCCAGGTGCAGGGCCCCAAGGATTTGGGCCATCTTCTGCTGCTTTCCCAGGCCACAGCAGAGAGTTGGATCAGAAGTGGAGCAGCCGGGTCTTGAACCAGCGCCCATATGCGATGTCGGTGCTTCAGGCCAGGGTGTTAACCCGCTGCACCACAGCGCCAGCCCCCATCTGTGCTTTTCTAATCACCTTTAGGTAAAAGAAAAGCTAGGGAATTTAGCTTGATTTTAAGTTGGGCATTTTGCCTTCCCAAATAAAAATTGCATGGATATATTAATTTACAAAAAAGAGAGCAGATATGGAATGGGCAACTAGCAGTTTTTGTCACATATAAATTCACATTTTTCCTAAGATTCTGCTTTAATAAAAGATTCCAATCTTTAGGTAAAAAAAATTTAAAAAGAAACTCACTGATAAAATCAAACCCCAAAGAACAGTCTCGTGTATTTCATTTAATGTATGACATTGAAAGAAAGCAAGGTGGTTATGACGTTTTCACCTTAGATTCAAAGCACTAAACACAACTCTGTTCATTACTGACATTTTGAATAATAGTAAGACTAGACAGACACTCCTCACCCCTCCCCTAAGATGCCTTTGAAAATGGAATTAGTGGCCTTACACATGGGTTCTGATTCAATGTTTCCATATGAGCTCCCTGGACCCATTTGGACCAAGAGCATGAATGCGGATTCAGCCAAAAAGGAAATGGGGAATGTGTGCGATTCCACATTTTGGGGCTGCCTTTGAAGCACAGGCTGTCCCCTAGGGACGCCTAAACAGGCTCATGCTCCAACCCAACCAGCTCTTGTTTCTTTATTCTCCTCCATAACCATGGGGTAGTGATTATGTCAGCAAGGCAAATGGCTCATTAATGTACTGAGAAGCTACAATGAACATTTGGAAAACACCCACGCATTTAAATGGACCAAAATGGGTTTTTTGTTCAAGTTGCCAGCTGGTTTGCCTGTACCATCAGTTTGCTTAGAAGAGAGGGAATCATTTTTACCAACATTCACTTGGGTTGCAAAAATTATGCTTTGATTTCAGCAGTCTCTCAAGCAAAGGGCATATTGCACCATCGCCTTTCTTCACTGCCTATTTAAATTCTACATGTTCTTCAAGTGCCAACTTCAGTCTCATCTTCTTCCAGCAGTTTACCAGATGGCTGTAGGGCTCAGTAGTCTTTCTTAAAATGTGGTTCCAGGCATTGACAGCACAGCCCATATATTTGGCATTCATCCCACATTGCTTTGTTGTGTTAGTTGTCTCTTTCTGTTTGTGTCTCCCATCTCTCTAAGTGAATTTAAGGCCTCTCAGGTCTAGGAGACCCCATAATTTAGTATCCAAATTGGGATACTTTTGAGAATGGAAAGAGATGTTATTAACAATTACATCAGGACACCTGGTGCAAACTTGAACTCTAAGAAAATTATGATGCATGGCCACTATGTTAAGGTCAAAGGACATTAGTTATTGCTTCTCTTTCCTATCACAATGTATAATTCACATGCAACAAGACATTAAATTCTTAAAAATAAATAGTTTACCAAGGCAACAAACAATTTCTCCTGCAACAGCTGTGAACTAGGTGGAAGATGGGAACAGGTCCCTACTAGTGGGAGATTTAATATTTCAATATAGGAAGTAACCACAAGGTAGAAGTCTTTAAATAATCAAATAAAGATGTTGAAAGTAGAAAACAATATAGAGTTTGTATTGTTTCCACTAAAAGCCATGCAGTCCAAGTAGGCAGTCTTACCACAAGAACAAAGAGAACAAAGTGTTTTCAATGGGCATTTTTATAAAGTGTGTTCTTTTGTGTTCTTTCAGAAGCATGACACCTTCTAATCACATCCCTATCAGCCTCAGTGTGTGCAAGAAATAGGTATAGAATCAGATAGAAACATTGACTCACAGCTGTGACAGTATGAATTATCTGCAGTTAGTGCCCCTTCCTGACACAAGGCTTCAGATCATCTGGTGTGGCTCTGCAGAGGATTGGCACAAAGTGGGATCCTGATAATGAAGAACAGGAAGAAGAATATCCTATCTAGTATGGTGTGCCATACTGTAAACATCAAGCATGGGTGATGGAGCTACATTTTCTAACACTGCATCCACATTTTTCCAGTTAAACAAGCCATGTGACTTGACCACAAATTCCTCATTCCTGAAATGCGGATAATTCATTTTATCATATAAGGTTTTAATAAACAGCAAGTGGGTTAACACACATAATATGCCTTGAACAGTTCCAGGCATATGAGTATAGTAGGTACTCAGCAAGTATTGACAATTATAACTAACCATCAATATGATCATCACTATTATATGGAAACTGGAGAAATACTCCTTAACAAAAATTCTGTAGCTCCATCTTTGTATTACAAGTATTTGTAGGATGACAGAATTGATAGCAGACAGACATCTGCTAATGAACTGAATGTTTATGTCCTCCCCAAATTTACATAAAGAAGACTAACTCTCAGTGGGATTGTATTTGGAGTTGGAATCCATGGGAGGCAGTTAGAATGAGACGAGATTCATGGCCTTATAAGACGAGCAACAGATTCTCTCTTTATCATATCCCTGTGTGTGTGAGTGTGTGTGCATCTGCACTCACAGATTGATGAAAGGCTATGTCAAGACACAGTGAGAAGGCAGCCAGAAAGTCCTCACAAGGAACTGAATCAACAGCACCTGGATCTTCATCTTATCCTTCCCAGCCTCTTGAATTGTGAGAAATAAATTTTGGTTGTTTAAACCACCTAATCAACAGTATTTCATTACAACAGCTTGACTGATTAAGCAAATATCCTTACAGTAGAGAGAGAGAGAAGAGGGGAAATTAGACAGAAAAAAAGAAACCTAGAAATCAGAATATTTATTTTGTCTTTAGCTGCTGCCCATAGAAATTTTCATTGAAGCAAACTGAAATGATGAGTCCACATGGGACCACAGGTACCAGAGGTGCCGAGTCAGCACGGCTCCAGGTTCCATGGTGTGTCGATGTCTCTGAGATTCCCCTCACTCTTTTCCACTCCCTATGTTGACTACACCATCAGACACACACATATCACCATGAAGCCAGCATGACTTACAGAGGTTATGGGTATGACAAAAAGACATTATGCCATTGAGAAGAGAAGTTGAGATCTTCTCTCTGTATGTCTCTTTCTTGGGAAAAAGTTTTCTGTGAGTCCCCAAACTGACTTCCTCTATGTGTCATCAAGCAAAATTGGAGTCATAATTATTTATAAACCAGGCACTAACAAGGAGGAAGAGATTAGATAATTGTCTTGAACACTGCACTCCTGGAGCCAGTAGGGAATTGTGTTTTCCTGAGTATTCAAATCAAAGAATCTTTTCAAACACTGTTAAAGAGAGCTTCATTTTTAATTGAAATACTCTGCCAAAGTGGTACCAAGTCACAGTCCCCAATGGGTAGTGGTAATCTGCACCATAAGTTCCCTACACTATATGTATTTTACATATACCCCAACAAGTTTGTAAACTGTCAGCATTGCTGTTGAAAATGACACAAGGTGATGTTTTCTTTCTAAATTAACCTCAACTAAAAATATCTTTTTGTCTGAATTCCAGAATCATTTTCTTTATGTCATTCTAAAACAAGATAATTTTGCTTTATTTTACAAATCTAAGCATGACTGTCTTATATTCCTCCTCCTGGATCTTATCATATTACCAGCTTACTGAAGACAGGATCTGAATTTTTCTAGGTTGGCCATGCACTTTTTTCCAGTGACTACAAGCAGATGGGAAACTGTCATAAATTGGGAATGTTCTGGGTAAATATGATGTATATCCCACCTTCTTCCAATTAACATTTAATAGTATTTTGTTCATTTTAGGTATTATTTGAATATTGGTTGATATGCACTTAAGTCACTTCCTACAATGAGTCTTTCAAGCCTGGATGGAAGTCCCACTTCAGTTCTTTTGTCTACAAAAATTGGATGTACTTACCGATCCATTGTAGGATAAAGAACAGGTCAAATCCAGACTAAAGGCATTTCTTTCAGCCATAACAAGAACAAGTCAAGGCTATCACTAAAAGGTACATTGTTTGCCTGATTCCTAAGATTCAAATAGTCCCTACTGACATCTGAAACACATGAAATATTTTTCTAAATAATCCCAGACTTAAAATGCTGATTTATGAATGCAATGCATAGCCAACATTGGCATAACAGCATCAACAACCAGGCTGAAAACAATTCTGGCCAAGATTTATCCCAGAACATGCTGGTATTAGAAACACAATGTAGAAGACCAGGCTTTGGAGTCAAAAATACTTATTCTTACCTCTACCATTTTCTTCAATAAAATCCCATATGAAATTTAGGGAGAGTAACTGTACCTCTTTCCTTGGACCTTTGAGAAAATTAAATAAGAAAACTATGTACAAAGATGCAAACACCAAAACTCTGTATACATTTGTATTCTCCCTTTATTCCCTATTTGAATCAACTTTTTGAGTTCTGTCTCTCTCAAGTAGCCCAAGGCTGGGTTGTCAGAAAACAGACATACAGTTACAAGGATAAGAAAAATCAGCAAAACAACTGGTTGTTACATGATCTTTGACAACAGTTGGGCAGACTTTTTCCCTAAATTAGATGAAGTGTTTCAGCAGTCTGTAAATGCCTGAAGTATAGCAGGAGAAGAGAGTTATTTTCCTTAGAGAGAGTATAATTTTAACAGAAGTTCAACTTACACATTTTAAGATCTATATTTTGAATGTCTCTGTTAAGTGCAAAATGAATATAATTAGTTATGAGATATCTTGCCCTTGGCTAGGGTACACATTAAGCTGTACCATAATATCATCCATAACCTATTCATACTTTGTGGTATATTTCTGGACTCCCTATGCTATAGGATCTTAAAGTAAACACTGTATACAGTTTCAGAAGCTAACAGTTGTTCCTTTAGAAGATTAGAGGGTGTGACACATCTTTGGCCTTCCGATAATCTAGCCAGACAAAAATTCCTTGTGGACAGGCACTACATTTTCTATATATGGCCTCCTAGAATGTAAATGAAATTTAGTACAATGAGGTAAATGTATGCAAAATAAATAGCAGAAGAGATAGATCTCTGATGAAATAGTCCAGTGATGGAAGAGACAGAAAGTGACTGTTTCGAGGTATGTTAGAGCCCTGATGTTGAATTTCCATTTCCCATAATTTATCCTCCAGACATGATCACTATGGTACAGCTGTGGTGCTACTGTAAATGGGTATGCCACCCCAGGACCTCCTAACTTTGGGATTACTTCCTCAGTGTATAAAAATATAGATTCTTGGGGCTAGAGAGAGGGTGAGCATGTCACCCACAGTCTGCATCAGTGGGGAGCTGTTTCTTAATAACTGATATTATCAAGTATGCTTATACACTAGAAACCAGAAAAAGCTGGACTTCCCCTCATGTGGCTTTCCTGAATTCTTCTGCAGTGTAGAAAAGCTAACTTAAAGAAAAGTGAAGAGTATCGCATATATAATTGGAGTTTTCTGTTTGTGAAGCATAGCACAGGAAGTGGTATTATATCTGTTTCTAGAAGAGGCCTAGACTTTCTCGGGTGACAGATAAGGTCTGTAGCTTAGCAATTACTTAGACACAGGCCCAGGATGCAGTTGGCTGAGGAACTCCCTGAGGGCAGGGATGCACGTACCTGTTTTTTCTCTACTATCTCCTTGCACCTGTCCAGGACACATCTTGGATACGCAGCACGCTCAATAAGTGTTGGAGAGTTACCTAGTGAAGAAGGACATAAATAAGGAATTTTTAAACTTGGGACTTCCTACCATTAAATAGAGGTAAAAATGAGAGGAAAAACAGTTTTAGTTAATTATACTTCTTCATTTCCTGAGTAAAAATTATATGCTAAGTACCACAGTCCTGGAAAGGGTCTAATAGGAGTATGTTACAGCTCCTACCCCCAAGAAATCATAGCAATGTGGCTCACTGGAAATTCAGACCAAAGATCATGCCAGGGTTCTAACATACTCTAACACAGCAATCACTTTCTGTCTATTCCATCTACGTAATATTTCACCAGGGGTGTATTTCTTCTGTTATTTATTTTGTAAACATTTATCTCATTGTAATAGGTTTCATATATTGCATTCATTATTTCTAGGCATTATACAATTATGTTTGGCCATATACATGAAGAACCTAAAGGATACTACAGATCTAAACTGTATCTGTTTGCTAAAATATGTGATAATAATTTTCAATAATTGATCTTCCAAATTATCTACCCCTACAAAGTCCTAGAAAAATCATTCAATTTTTATTATTTCAATCTAATAGATTGTTCCATGACTGAATTGTTAGTTTTTCACTTTATGGCTGTGGTTTTTGGATATGGTCTATCAAACCATAACTATAATTCTCTAATAATCCAAAATAAATCTGTAAATGTATATGATGTGTGTATAAATATATATGTAATTTATATACATATCCATATGTATATCTGAAGTGCAAAATACACCACTTTGGTTCTCTCACTGTTAAACAATAGAGCATGAATCTATTGGTGAAGCTTTTTATCTCGACAACAATAGCCAGCTGTCTTTAGACTGAGTCCTTGCCATACAGACAAGAAAAGGAATATTTGAAAGTGTAATGGCCCTGCAAGTGCTCAGATATTCATCACACAGCATGACGATTACATCTGAGAATCTGTTCCTGCTTTATTCTATTTTTTCTTAAGAAATAAGCTTATCTTTAGGAATGAATTGTGGAAGCAAAATGGCTAGTGTATAACAGACGGTATTAAAACCTGTTGTGAGTACAAGGCAGAAATGCAACAGACTGGGATGAGGCATCCAACAGGCCAAAGAGAGTGAGGTTTGAGAATAAATTATGCATAGCACAAATTGGTAAATACTTTACGAGTAAGAGTAGAGGTGAAGTTATAAATACCCAATAATAGAGCAACTGTACAGTAGAAGCTGTCTAGCATCTGCTAGAATGTTTAACAGCATGGGCTTGGCCCCCAGAACTGAGTTTGAATCCTGAATTTCCTAAATAAAAGTTGTGTGACTTTGAACCAGAACTTAAACTCTGTAAATCTCTTTTCTTCTTTCTCTCTCTCTCCCTCCTTTCCCGGCATATAGGAAAAGTTGAATATATTTCTAAGGGTATTAAAGGATGATTCATAATAACAGAATTTATTGGGCACTGACAATGTGTCAAGCACTGTAGTAAGTATATGACATAAGTTTATTAACCCTCATATTAATCAAGTGTGGCAAATACTATAATTACTATTCCTTCTGAATATATGGGAAAATGGAGGCTAGGTTACTTTATATCACTTGTCCAAAGGGATAAAGTAGATATTTAAACCTGGCAAAATGATTTTAAAACCTGTGGTTTAAGGACTATGCTATCATATTGCCATAGGAAGTGCTTACCGTGGCTTAGCACAGAGTAGACCTCCCATACATAAGAGTCAAGCAGAAGAGATCCATAAGAAATTAACTGAAGAGAAAAATCAAATCATTTGCCAGGATGAAACTGAGCTGGCCCTTTCTTCCAAATATGTCATGTGATATATGGAGACGTAAGATGACGCTAATCTGATAGAGCCCGATTCAGAAACAAAAATGCATCAAATAAATACCTGTATTCCTGTTTTCATTGTAGCATTATGCACCAGAACAAAAATATAGAATCAACTTACGTGTTTATTCATAGGTATATGGGTTAAAAAAAACATGGTATTTATATATAACTTGCCAAAATTGAACCATGAATACAAACAAAATGTAAACAGTCCAACAGCAGGTAATAATATTGAATAAATATCCAAAGTACCCAACAAAGAAAAGCCTAGGACAAGATGGATTCATTACTGAATTCTACCAAACTTTTAAGAAAGAACTAATAGCATTTCTTTTCTAACTACTCAAAAAATTGAAAGGAAAGATATAAACATCCTATTCAATGTGGAAATGCTGAAAGCATTGCCTCTAAGATCTGGCACCAGACAAGGATTTCTACACTCACCACTCTCATTCAATATAGTACTAGAAATTTTATTCATGTAAGCAGATGAGAGAAAGAAATAAAAGGCATATGAATAGAAAATGAGAGAAAATGAAATTATCCCTGTTTATAGATGTCATGGTTCTACATATAGAGAAACCTAAAGACCCCACCAAGAGATTATTTTAACTAATAAACACAGTGAAGTTACAGGATACTAAATCAGCAAATAAAAGTCAGTGTTTCTTTTATATGCCAATAATGAACTAAGTAGAAATGAAATAGAAATTACAAGAGTAATCTTGTTTATAATAACTATAAAATAAATAAGATACCATAGAACAAATGTAACCAAGGATGTGAAAGACCTCTACATTGAAAATAACAAAGTATTAATTAAGGAAATGGAAGAAGGTACACATAGAAAATGGAAAAATGCCCCATGTTTATCATCTGGAAGAATTAATATTACCAAAATCTCCATACTACCCAAAGCTACTTACAGATTCAACCAATCCCCATCAAAATACTATCCATAGACATTCTTCACAGAGCTGGAAAAAAGCAATCCTAAAATTCATATACAAGCAAGAAAGACTAAAGCGATCTTGAATAAAAAGAAGTCTATGGGCATCAATTTACCATTTTTTTTTTTTTTTGACAGGCAGAGTGGACAGTGAGAGAGAGAGACAGAGAGAAAGGTCTTCCTTTTTTGTCGTTGGTTCACCCTCCAATGGCCACCGTGGCTGGCGTGCTACGGCCGGCACACCTCACTGATGCAATGGCAGGAGCCAGGTACTTATCCTGGTCTCCCATGGGGTGCAGGGCCCAAGTACTTGGGCCATCCTCCACTGCACTCCCTGGCCACAGCAGAGAGCTGGCCTGGAAGAGGGGCAACCAGGATAGAATCCGGCGCCCCAACCAGGACTAGAACCCGGTGTGCCGGCGCCACAAGGCGGAGGATTAGCCTAGTGAGCCGTGGCACCGGCTTCAATTTACCAATTTTAAGATATACTATTTAACTACCATAACCAAAATGGCATGGGGTATTGACATAAAAACAGACACATAGACCAATACAATAGAATAGAAATCACAGAAATGAAACCACGAATCTACAGTCAACTAATCTTTGACAAGGTATCCAAAAATTCGCACTGGAGAAAAGATGATTTCTTCACTAAATGGTGCTGGGAAAACTGGATATCAATATACAAAAGACTAAGGCATAACCCTTCTACAAAATCAACTCAAAATTGATTAGAAATCTTAATATAAAGCAGGAAACTATCAGAAGAAAACATAGGGGATATACTTCAAGATGTTGATATAGTCAACAAATAAGA
Source organism: Oryctolagus cuniculus (assembly GCF_051225735.1). Taxonomy (NCBI): domain Eukaryota; kingdom Metazoa; phylum Chordata; class Mammalia; order Lagomorpha; family Leporidae; genus Oryctolagus; species Oryctolagus cuniculus. Next base: position 95,253,493 of record NC_142877.1, read on the forward strand.
TCTCAAAAGCATAGGTAACAAAAGCTGAAACAGACAAATGGGATTATATAAAACTAAGAAACCTCTACACAGAAAAGGAAACAATCAACAGGATAAGCATACAACTGAGAGAATGGGAGAAGATATTTTCAAACTATTCAACTTACAAATAAATTAATATCCAGAATATATGAGGAACTAAAAACCCAACAAAAAGAAACAACAAACAAATCAGTTAACAATTCAGCAAAGGGTCTGAATAAACATTCAGCAAAGGAATAAACACAAGAGGTGAAAAAATACATGAAAACATAGTCAACATCTCTAGCCATCTGGGAGAGGCAAATCAAAACCACAATGAGGTATCATCTAACTCTAGTTAGAATGTTTACTATTAAACAGATAAATAATAGCAAATGCTGGCAAGGATGTGGAATAAGGGCAATCCTTATACACTGCTGGTGGAAAGGAAAATTAGTGCCTCCATTATGGAGATCACTATGGTGGTTCATCCAAACACTAAAGAAAGGGAGAAGGCATGTAGCTTAGTGTTAAGACACCTACATCCCACACTGGAGTGCTTAGATTTGATTCTCAGATCTAGCAACAGACTCTAGCTTCCTGCAACACAGACCCTGGGAGGCTGTGGTAATGGCCCAGGTAGTTGGGTTCCTGTCTTTCATATGAGAGACACAGATTGCATTCCTGGCTCCTGGCTCAGGGACCAGCTCAGTCCTAGCATCCACAGGCATTTGAGGAGTAAACCAGTGGATGGAAGTTTGTTCTTTCTGTTTCTGTGTCTCAAATAAATTAATTAATTTTAAAAAACCTAAAAATATATCTACCATATGACCCAGGTATCCTACTTCTGAGTATTTATCTAAAGAATATGAAATCAGTATATAAAAAGGTATCTTCACTTTCATCTTCACTGTAGCTCTATTCATAATAGCTGAGATATGGAAAAAGCTAAGTGTCCATCAATAAATGAATGGATAAAGAAAATGTATGTGTGTTCTGACATCTGCAGCAAAATGACAGTACTAGACATTATTATGTTAAGTGAAATAAGCCAGACATAGAAAGATAAATACCACATGTTCCCTCTCATATTTGGAAGTCTAAAACATAAATGCAACATCTATCTTAGAATAATGGGTATTAGGAAGGTTGAGGGAAGGTGGGGTAGAGGAAATTGGATGATGGGTACAAAAACTCAGAAGTAACAAGCTCTAGTGTTCCTTAGTGCAGTGGAGCAACAAGAATATATTGTATCTTGTTCACAATGATGTGTTATAGCCTGTATACAGAACTGCAAGAAAAGAGCACTGAGAAGCACCAAACTTAAAAGAATAAAATAAGGAAATTGAAAGGCTAGTTGTATAGCTTGAATGGTTTATATTATGACTATGCGTTGAATATTATGTTGTATCCCATAAAAATGTACAAGTCTGCATGTTAATCAAAAATATTTTTAAATAAAATCATCGAAAAAGAAAATGTGATATGTACCTTTCAATCTTAAAATACCTTTCAATCTTAAAAGGGAAGGGAATTCTCATTCCACTCTGAGAATTTACCCAAAGGAAATGAAATCAACATACGAAAGTTATCTGTACCCCATGTTTATAGCAGCTCAGTTCACAGCAGCTAAGATATGAAATCAATCCAGATGACCATCAACTGATGACTGGATAAAGGAAATGTGGTCTGTATACACTGTGGAATACTAATCAGCAATAAAAAAAGAATAAAATCCTGGTTTTTGCAACAAAATGGATACAACTGGAGACCATTATACTCTGTGAAACAAGCTGGTTTCCAAAAGACAAATACCATGTTTTCCATGATCTGTAGTAACTAATAGAGCACAAAAATGTAATATATGTGAGCAAACTTGACATTTTGAGAATTGATTATTGTTCACAGTCCTTATCTCTACTGTTGAAGAACAGTTTTTTCTTATTTTTTATTGAATATTTAGTGGAAGGTTAATCTTATGATTATACAATGAACTGAAAGTAGGTCATTGTAAAAACTAAGAGTGGGACTAGAAGAGGGAATAGGAAGAAGGGTGGGAGTGTGGGCGGGAGGGAGGGTAGGGTTGGAAGTATCACTATGCTTCTAAATATGTATATATAAAACACATGAAATATATTCACCTAAAAAGAAAAGGAAGGCAATCCTGCTCTTTGTGATAGCATGAGTAAACATGGAGGACACTAAGTTAAGTGAGATAGCCAGACACAGAAATGTAAACACCTAAAGATTTAACATACACGTGGAATCCTGAAACATCGAATTCATAGAGGTCGAGAACAGTGGGTACAGAGCCCGGGTCAGGTATAGCAGGAAAAACAGAGATACTGAGCAAAGTGAAGAAGTCCCAGTTCAATGGGGGTAATGAGTTCATGCCCTTTTGTATATTAAGTTGACCAATGTTAACAACAATATATGGTATTCTAAAAAATCCCTGGGCATAGATTTTCAGTGTTCTCACTATAAAAAATAAACATGGAAACTAACGTATATATTAAATAGTTCAATTGAGTCATTTCACAATTATATGTATTTTAAAAAATCATACTATGGCTGGCACCGCATCTCACTAGGCTAATCCTCCACCTGTGGCGCTGGCACACAGGGTTCTAGTCCCAGTTGTGGTGCCGGATTCTGTCCCGGTTGCTCCTCTTCCAGTCCAGCTCTCTGCTGTGGCCTGGGAAGGCAGTGGAGGATGGCACAGGTCCTTGGGCCCTGCACCCACATGGGAGACCAGGAGGAAGCACCAGGCTCCTGGCTTCGGATCGGTGCAGTGCCTCAGCCGCAGTGCGCCGGCTGTAGCAGCCACTTGAGGGGTGAATCAACGGAAAAAGGAAGACCCTTCTGTCTCTCTGTCTCACTAACTCTGCCTTTCAAAAAAAAATCATACGGTATAATTTTTGTCAATTAAAAAGACATAAAGAAGGAAATAAATGACGACTCCCTAAACAAATTGCCTAGAACTTTCTGTCTTCAGAGGAGATTGACCTTGGATTTATGCCTAAATCGCTTAACAAGATTCTCAGACTCAGCGTGCGGACACATCCTGTCCAGGACACCAGCATCCCTGACTTCTCTCCATTTCGCGTGGTATCAAAAATTGGGATTTGAGCTAATCATGTCAGTATAGGCTTGGGTGTGTACCTTGATCTTGATAACTTATTCACAGTTCCTTGTTTATTAAGCTGCCTGTGATCTGGCTGTGAATGTGAACACCTAGTTAGATCTGGCCTTGGATCTAATCAAAGAATACACTCCATTAGAGCACCTGACAACCTGAAAATGCTCAAGAGGACTTGGAAGGGAGGAGATGTAGGCTGGCAGTGCTGAGTGCTCGGTTCAACCACGGCAGTCTTCTTTGCCAAGGTGGAAGCAGGCTATGATTTATGGTTTCTATCTCTGTCCACTGGAAATAGTAATATCATAAGAATAAAAAATCAGACTATTCCTGCCTCCTTGCCCTCCTTCTCCCTTAACTGATACTGGCACAAGTGCACACCCTCCACACAATAGCCCTTGTTGAACACAAGGCAAATAGGAAACCTGTTACCCCTAATAACTGTCACATACTCATGTGCTCAGACACAGGAAGAATTTCAGTTTCTCTTCCCCACCACTGGAGATGAGGTTGAGGTCACAGAACTGAAAGAACCCTGTCTTGTCTCCCAACAAGAGGGGTCTGTGCAGCTGCTGGGCTCAGAGCAGACAGAAGGCACCCGGCAGCTGAGGCCCTTTAACCGGCTTTTCCCACCCACTTCCTGTGTCTGGCTTGCATTTCTTAGAGGACAGATACATTCACTCCAGAGCCTTCCTCATTCAGTTGGGAAAATATTAAAATAATCCAAAGTAACCCCTTTTTGTAGTTCCTTTGCTTTGTCTCAGATCCTATTCTGAGTTGTCTGCTAACAATTCTTTATCTCATGTTAGCAGCCGTGTTTTTGAGTTTTGTTGAGTGTTAAATAATCATTGATCTTAATTATAAACAGCCTCAGCTAAAGGTTTTGATCTCAAAACCAAGATCAAGAAGCAACGTGGTAGGTAGAAAAATAGAACCCAAACCAATTTCTCAATAAAACATAGAAAAAATAAAAAATAAAATTCAATTTATTCTCCAAGTAGTAGCTGCAATGAGGCTGTCTGTGCACTGACCTGTGTCTACTATTCCCACTCATGCTTCTTTTACATTTCCCTTTAAACAGTAGGCATCAGCAATGGTTGACTCTACCTCCAGAACACAGAGGTGTTTCACGCTTCATTGTCTTTGTAGACTCTTCCCTCTGCTGGAAATGCCTTCTCACAATGTCTTCTTGGAAATATCTTATTTGACTTTTAATACCTGGTGCAGACATCACTCCATCTACTCTCCGTGACTCTGATTAATTGGTCTGGGAAGCGGCCTGAGCTCTGGGAGTTCTAAGGACTCCCTAGGTGGTTGTAATGTGCCCCAAGTATGAGAATCGCTGCTCCAGGCCAGTGCCTTTCAAGACTGAAGGCGCATCACAGTCAGGGAGGACTGGGTAGAGCACAGATGGTAGGATTGACTTTAGAACCCAGTAGTTTGTTGGGGCTTGAGACTTTGCACTTCTTTTTTTTGTGAAGGGTTTTGCTGATATTTTTATTGTTGCACAACTTTTTTAATATTTACTTGAAGTTTACAGCATGAAGTTATAGGATACATCTGAATGCTAAGATGATTACTGTGGTGAAGCAGATCACATAGATCTTTTTTTGTACAAGAGCAACTGCAATCTACTTATTTAACAAACACTAGTGAGTTTTTAAAGTAAACTGTAAGTAGACAATTGTAACAATTGAGAGGGCATAGAGAGGAAGGAGGAAGAGTGGTGGGAGCACAGGCGGGAAGGAGGATGGCGTGGGAAGTATCACCACGTTCCTAAATCTGTATATATGAAATGCATGAAACTTATATACATTAAATAAAATTTTAAAAATTAAAAAATTCTTAACACAATAAAATTTTATTAATTTTAGTTTTCATGTTTACATTAGCTCTCTAGACTTGTTTATCCTACTTATATGCATGTTTTTATTATTAATACAATATTTTGTTTTCTTTAAAAATTATTTCTTTTTAATGGAAAAATAAAGATGATACAGATTGATGATAAATAACATGATATTTTGATATCTATTTCTTGGAATGGCTCAGTTGAGCTAATTAACATATGCAATACTTCACTTGCTGATTTTTTTGTGTGTGTGTGGTGAGATTTTAAATTTCTAACAAGTTCCCAGATGATACCGATTCTGAATCTGCTGGTCTTGGGACCAGTTTTGAGAATCAATGATCTATTTGAAATGTTTGCAAGTTTCTCTGCATTGCACTTATTACATTGTTTCGTTATTAACTTATTTGCATGTCTATTTCTGCCATTAGCTTTTTTAATTTTGCTCACAAGGCACTACCACTAGCATATAGTTGGTGCTCAATAAGTAGTGATTCAGTTCACAGACAGAAAAAATGATGCCTCAAGTATTTCATCTAATACTTGTAAATTCTTCATCCTTCTGAATTTAAAATCTAGAAGAGAGTTTTCATAGCAACAATGTATTACATCTTTGATTTTGGTTGTAGGATTGGGTTGGCAAAGCACTCCTCAATACACTAGGATAAAAAGGCTTTATGCAAAAGCAGATTATATTACATTACGTCAATACCACCTCTTTTTATACTGACATTTAAGGAGTATCTGTATCAATAAGGCCTTGTAAGAGCTCTCCATAAAATGTTGTGAAAAATGAGAACTTTAAAATACAGGCAAACAATGGGTCCCTTTCATATATTATTTCTCCAGTATCAAGAATCTCAAACAGGCTCACCCAGCCTCCTCCATTGAAGTTGGCACATGTTAACCTTATTGATTGTCTGATTACAAATATAGACTGTGGCAGAGAGGATTTACAAGAACTCATTTGTCCCTGTGGCTTACACATAGCTGTCAGACTTCATACACATTAAACTACAAAGCAATGAAGCAAGGTAACAAGTGTTATTTTCAAGGAACAGACTTCTACACGGGATAATGGTTTCATTGTTTCTTACAACTTTATAAACTAAAGCCAAAGAGCTGTTGTAAAAAGGGTTTCCTAATTCTTACTAATTCCTTAAATAGCTATTATCCAGGAAAAATAAATTCTCTGTTCATTAACCTATAGAATATTTCAAAAAATGTGCTAGTGTAGCTGTTTCTGAGCCCCAAATCTAGAGCTGGTAATGCCTTATTTTCATGTGTGGGGTGTGTGTGTGTGTGTGTGTGTGTGTGTCTGTCACTCTGTCTTGCTTGCTGTCCATTTCAGCAGCCTTGTACTTTGCTGACCACCTGAATGTTTAGGGAAGACAGAGCTGTCTTTGATGGCATGGAGGATGAAGTCATTTGAAATGTAAATAACACCAAGGTAACATTTATTATTGAGTCAGTGGGAGGCCCAAGATGAGAAAGTCACTCTTCTGAGTTTCTGGTCAATCTTTCCTAATTGGAGTCCTGTGTCTCTCGTAACCACTAATTGTTACCTCTGGACTAGGTCCTTAAGTTCTAAAAATGCTAGAATACCTAGGTATTGACTTTTTAAAATTAAGTACAAGTATGTCACAATTGAATTCCCTTTCAACAATAGCAGGTGGCTAATGAATTGAACATGATCAAATCAGGAATGATAGATTCTGTGCGCTGTTCCTGACTTTCTTTCTAAAAATGAAATACTAAAAAGTACAGAATTGTCTGAAATTGATGGCCAAGGCATTCAGAGCTCAGAGTGACTATATTTGGGGCATAACATCCATCATGTGCACAGTAGACACAGGTGCACTTACTGCTTCCTGTTCATATCTGCTCTATGTCTTGGGTTGGCTGACTGGTTGGTTTTCAGATTAGCCTCATCCTTTCCTATTTTCTTTTTTCCTGTTTCTCCCTTATCAGTCTTGGATGAGAGATTGTGTACCACTGGCAGATCTGCTCCCAGCCTTACAGACCCCAAGTCAGGAGTACAAATGGAGGCTGAAATACCTGCATCTCAATATTTAAAAGTTTTAACTGAAGCATACAGATAGCTAAAAAATTATATTCTATCTCCTCCATTAACAGGAACATCTTCCCAATGAGAGCAATGCTTAAAATGTATGTGAATACTTTAAAAATTTTGTGGAAAATGGAATTAAAATAATTTATTTTGTTGCAAAAATTTTTGAAATCTATACAGTTTCCTCATAGTATTTATTTTCACTAACTTTTTGAAGATGCCTCATAAAAGCCATTGTTTTTATATCATTCAAAGCCCTGAAAATATCAAAGGGACTGAATTTAATTAAAATTGTGCATGGTTGGATATTCAGCTGATGGACTGCAGAAATTTGGGTAGTTAAGTAAAAGCATATCTAATTCAAAAATCATTACATATTTATTCCATAAAATTCATTTTTGTCTTCATTTTAGTAAATCACATAATTTAATTCTATTAATAGTAATGATTTAAAGTACCAAAAATTAAAATGTTATTATGGGGGTCGGTGCTGTAGTAGCAGGTAAAGCCACTGCCTTCAGTGCCAGCATCCCATATGAGCACCGGTTCGAGTCCCAGCTGCTCCACTTCTGATCCAGCTCTCTGTTATGGCCTGGGAAAGCAGTAGAAGATGGCCCAAGTCCTTGGACCCCTGCACCCACATGGGAGACCCAGAAGAAGCTTTTGGCTCCTGGCTTCCGATTGGCACAGCACTGACCTTTGCAGCCAATTGGTGAGTGAACCGGCAGATGGAAGACCTGTTTCTCTGCCTCTCCTCTCTCTGTGTAGCTCTGACTTTCAAATAAATAAATAAATCTTTAAAAAAGTATCATGTCCACACAAGTGAAACATACATTAATATATGAAAATATATAAATATGTGTAAGATAAAGCAAACCTAAAATATAAGAAATTACTTTTTGTGTTTTCACAGTCATTTTTCTCCTAAAGTATTGAAAGTATCTTTTGAAATTAAAACAAAATTTAATTTTTAATTAAGTTTCAAAAATGTAAAAAATAATTTTATTTAATAAAATATATTTAAATATTACTAAATATTTTTACAAAACTTAATCTGAGGCGAACAGTGCTCTGGTGTAGTAGGTAAAACTTCCACCTGCAATGCTGGCATCCCATATGGGCACCAGTTCACGAGTCCCAGGTGCTCCACTTCCACTCAGCTCTCTGCTATGGCCTGGGAAAGCAGTAGAAGATGGCCCAAGTGCTTGGGTCCCTGCACCTGCGTAGGAGACTTAGGGGTAGCTCTTCGCTCCTGGCTTCGGAACAGTGCAGCTCTGGCCATTGTGGCCATTTGGGGAGTGAATCAGCAGATGGAAGGTTCATTCTCTCTCTCTCTCTCTCTCTCTCTGCTTCTCTCTGCCTCTCTGAAACTCTGCCTTTCAAATAAATAAATAAATCTTAAAAAAAACTTAACCTGATCCCAACTTTATAGGGCAGTATAGATTTAGTTGCCAAGGGATGTAAAGAACCAATATCTTGCATCATACATGCTTCATGCAGGAAGAGTTGGACAAGTTAAAAAATTTGTCTTTATTTTCTTTTTCTAAGTGCTCTGGCCATTCAAATGCTCCCTGCCTTTCTTAGCAGGTTCTGATTTCCAGGTCAGCTACTGCACAACCCACAAATCATCATGGTTTGCAGGTATAACTGTCTTTGGTTTGAGGACAAAAGTCAAGCAATTCACAGTCATATTTCCCTGGGGCCTGAATGGTGTTAGCCATGGGAGTGGATGTTTTAGAATTTCAGTCATTTGGTTCTGGCTTGAGTACAGATTCAAGCCGCAGGTCTCAGCATAGATTCTCCACTAATTGTAGTTTTACTGTATTTGTGACATGCAGGGCATTTTAAAGCACAAAAATCATGGGCACATTTATTTTCAAATGCTGCTGTTTGGCTCCAACACTCAGAGAGTCTCACCTGGGTGATTGGAGCAATCTTTTTACAGGTCAACTCTATGTTCAATTTCTACTTGTAGTTCATGAAGCCACTTCACTGATGCATGACAAATGTTCCAAAAGTTCAAAAACAACATATGCATTGTGAAGAAACTATGTTTGGATTTCAATTTTTTTTGGCTCCCAGTAGGTCAATACTCTTCAAACTTTCATATTCATGTAAGTAACCCAGGCATCTTGGTAAAACCCAAATTCTGATTTAGTGATAGAACCTATGAATGTGCTTCTGGGTTTTCAGAACATGCTTTAATTTCTAATGATGTAGTTTAGAATACATCACTTATCTTCCGATGATTGCACAAGGAAAATACCTTGCTTAAGTTGATTTGGGCTCTTCTATTTACTGGGAATTAGGGCCTATTTAATGGAAGAAATATACCCTCACCTTGAGCCCTGCCAATCTTTAACATAAGCTCCGCTTCCCTGTTCTCTAACCCCTTCTAAGTTATCTTGTTACTGATTTCCAAAATTGATCTTGGCCCTGCGGCAAACTCTTACCTAGATAGTTATACCTATGTCTGGAAAGTCAATATTCACCATTTACTGAGTGCCTGCTTATATGTCACACAGTTCATGTGTATTATCTCTAATTTCTGATTAATTAAAAAACACAGATGTTATTTTTTCCCATTTCTCAGTTGAGGAATTTGAGGCTCAAGGAGTGATAGAAGGTTACCCAACCACAAAGATAGTGACAGTTCCAGGACACAATCCAAGCTTGTTTGTCACTCAGACTCACATTGTTGCCATTATTGATCACTTAGCAACTGCTTACCCAGGTTTAGCACAACAAACCATGAGTCCGCTCACCTGCCTCCCCAAACTCAGTCAAACACTGGATCTCTAAAATGTATACTCTCTTCTAGGATTTAGGTGCAGAATGTCCCTCAGAGACCCCTATGTTACAGGCTTGGACCCAAGGCTGGCTCTACAAGAAGGTGGCAGAACTGTTGGGTGGTAGGGCCTAGTGGGAGTGTTCAAGTCATTGGAGCATGCCCTTAGAAGGCAGTTCTCATGTGACCTCTTCTTCCAAGAAGACTGAGGTGAAAGCCCGAGTTTGGACCCTCCCTCTTCCTCTCTCTTCTCCCTGGCTCGTTACGTGACGCTTCTTCTGCACATGCTGTGCCATCTGTCATAGATTGCTCACCAGAGCTGAAGCCTGCATCATGCCTTTTCAGCTTTAAACCTAGGAGCTAAATAACCCCTTTCTCTCATAGACAGCTTGTCTGAGATACTTGATACAGTAATTTTAAAGCTGACTTATATACTTCCCCATCAGAAGGAACAAATGGGGGGGGTGATTAAAAGGCATGATGTAAAGCAATGGATTTCTTTACTGAGTTGCAAACAATGTAGAGAGTCATTTTCAAATTACCTTCTCCGTTGAATGCAGTGAATATTTACTGAGCATATGCCATGTGGCTAGGCACTTGCTGGTATGAAGAAGAAAGAACTAGAGGAAATATAAGTACAAATACAAGTCACATGCGTAATGCAAAGGCTATAAACAGTATACTAGGGATGTGATGCTATGAGACAAATAAAAAAAAATTTACTGGGAAAGCAGAAACTCATCATCCCAGATGCTCATTGGCCCTAGGGGGTAAAATAAGCAGAATTATATCACCTCTGCATTTTCAAATCCAGCAAACCAGTATAGAAAACATGTACTGAACACTTAGTATGGACCAAAGATGATGGTCCTTTCACCTGCACCACTGCATTGCATTCACACCATGAAGAGGCAGGGAGCAACTATCATCCCCACTTCACATTGGAGAAGTTGGAGAATTGGGGATGTGTAAGTAACTTCCCAAATCCTACAGTTAGTAACTAGTGAGACTAGGATTCAAATCCAACTCTGTTTGATAAGAGTTCACACTGGAGAAGTTGAAGTTTACTGGGTAGCAGAGCAGGATTACGAAGAAAGGTGAATGAGAAGCAATAATGAACTGGGCCATGTACAAAGACCAGGACACACTGTATCTCACTTAAAAGCACAGCTCCAAGACTCATCCTACTGCACAAAATGAATACATTGGGTGTTACTGGATAGATCATATACCCTGAATTGTTCAAAGAAGTTGGAATATAGAGTAAGATTAGCACTGTTGCTACTCTCAAAAGTATACTGTATACATTTTTATTTTATTATATGGTTACCAGAGGCAATACTAGTATGTAATACTAGCAAATTGTGTCTATGTAGGGAGGAAAAAAACATGCTGAGGTGGAAAAAAAATCAGTTTTCAGTTGTTCAGTCTTTTTCATTATTTATCTCCCTTACTCCATGAAATCTTCATCTACTAATAATGCACTCTCCTGTAGTTTTCATCACCTTATAATGTCCTCGATGATTCTGGACCCTGTATATGCCTTGGCATCCACTCTTCGGCGACAGCAAATCTATTCAAGCTCACCACAAAGCAGCACAAGTAGTAACCCAAAGAATCGCCTGGCTGCTGAGTACTGGTCAGCAGGAGTGCTAACTCTCCCTTCAAGGAAAGCAGCAGCCACAGGAGTCAAAGAATAGGAGACAGCAGCATTTGGAATTACTAACACTTCAAACATTCAAAGAGTTTGAAGATAGATTATCTCCATGAGAATAAGTGCTTCCCAAAATGTGTGCTTATGTTAGGGTTGAGGAATCTTGCCTGTAAATACTCTGACACTGGGAAAAGAGAAAGAGAAAGAGGTTTTGAGTCTTTGCCCCAGCCTGTGGAATCTTCGAGAACCCATCACAAGGGCTCTACTAACCCCTAACATGCAGGCACTCAAAGCTACTGCAAGCTCCATTACATTCCTTTTCCAGGGAGTTCCAGAAGGACTAGTTTCCCTAAGGATTTTACTTCATATTAACAATGGGTGGGAAAATAATTCAGGAGGGCACAGAATATCTCTCACACAGACGATATTCTACAGGTATTTGTTGAAGAAATAGCCCTGTTTTGCAGATGTGAACACTGAGGCTCAGAGAGGTCAACTGGCTGCTCAAGGTCATAGCTGGAAAGAGGCCAGTGTTCTGGTTCCAAGTCCCTTGTTCCATACAGTGTTTTTCTATTTAACCTTTGAATTTGGAGTCCTATGACTGCACATTTCAGATGCCAGAATAAGGAAAAATATTCAGGGAGGTCTTTTATTTGAAATCAGCCTTTGATCTTCACAAAAATTGCCTTGCTATTTTTCAAATGGAATACCTTTGCAAAATGCTTTTTCCTCAGAAGCCTGTGTTCAGACCTCACACTTTGGTGAAATAATTGCTTGATGTCTTAAGATTGTCGATTTGTGTTGGAGTTCAGACATTTGGTAAGTGGAAGACATTTCTGAAGTTATTATCAGTCACTGTGTCTTCCGGAGACTGGATGAGAGGCATCAGTACCGCAGTCATGAGGCTTTTCTAAAGTGCTCGTGTCTTATCTTTGCCTGACAGCAGCAGAGTACACCAGATAGGACGGCCCTGGCAGAACAGCCAGGAGATTCTTCGGGTTGCTACTTGTTCTCTTGCTTCTGCTGAAAACAGATGAAGATGGGGTTGAAGAAACCTGGCCTACGCACTTAAGGATCATTACCACATCAACTACAGTAGCATGAAATGTTCAATTTGATGATCTTTAGCATCTCTCATAGCTCAAAAATACAATACTGCTTTCTTCTACTCTTCCTCTAACTTATGCCACTTTTATATTTGGTTTCTTGAAAGTTTGGTCAGATGTGGGGTATCCTACATCCTATCAGCAGTTTCCACTAAAAAAAAAAATTAACTAAGTGAACCAAGACCTAGTCTGTCTAAAATATGCAGCCCTAAAATCCCTACACAATACTTGATGCAGGGGATGTAACTGACCTTGTTGTCTTAAAGATTATAGTAGAAAACAAGAATAAAAGCAAACAATTTTACAAAAATTATGAGGACAAACACTTCAAAGAGAAGGATGGTCAAAGTACGCATATAGGATTTCCTGAAAAACACAACTTAGCTAAGTAATTGAGAGAATGGTGGGCTCTGGAATCTACCAACAAGGCTGAAGACCTGTCCTTCCTCTTTCCAGCTCTGAGACAGTGGGCTAGTTGCTTAATTTCTCTCTAGTTCAGTTTCCCTAGCTACAACAGTACCTCCTGCCAATGTTTGTGGTTGGGATTAAATGAGGTGGCAAACGCAAAGTGTATAGAACAATGTTCGGCAGCAGCAAGTGCTCAGCCCAGTGTAAGGTGAGCAGCCCTGGCTGGTGCTATATTGGGATTTCTATAAGAAAAGGGACCTGTTGGCCTGGACATGAGGGATACACAAGAAAGAAGTGAAAAAAGGTTAGGCGACAGGGAGAAAGGAGATTGTGGGAGAGAATGGGCCAAGCAAATGCAAACAAAAAGTAAAGATTCTCAAACAGAAGGAGTAAGCACTCAAGAAAATGAAGGCCAGTGGTGCAGGAGGATTAAAATTCAGGCAGGGGATGGAGAAACAGATCCTGTAGCTCTTTGTAGAGCAGTGAGTAAAGGATTTTGGAATCCATCCCAAGAGTGTCCAATCATTTTAACAATCATCCATTCAACTGTAAACTCCTAACAGAAGTGCAAGGATTCAATTTTTTTAATCTATAAAAGAGCATATGCTAACTGATAAGGAATTCAAGAGGGGAGGCAGCAGCAAACTCTCTTGGACTTGCCTGTAAGTGACCTCCTTTCACTTGTGTCTATATCTGTATTTTTATTCTCTGTCCCTGGAGTCCATAATGCCTGTTCTTGAATATTGAAATTCACTGGGAGAATTGCATTTCATTGTCAAATTATTATATCCAGATAATTACTTTATGGCTTTTAGGGACACATGATCAATTTTATTATACATCAAGATGAGTCTCAAAGAAACTTAATCCTTGTTCAGTTCTATTTTTCTCTTCTCTTATCTTTTGCTTAAGGATATAAAAGCATGCTGTCTTCTGAAGTTATCTTATTTTTTCATGTTTTTTTTTCTTTCTTTTCATTAGTTTTAACATTAACTCTTAATCTAAGCCCCAAATTACATTGCTGGTCTCAACAATGACTTTTTAAAAAATGTCAGAATGTCAGAAATGAACTGGTAACATAGGTTGACTGTGGATCCTGGAGTCTTTGAGTCTGGGGTTTGAATTCTGACTTATCATTCCCAACTGCAGAATTAGTTACAGTAGTATTTATTTTTAATTGTTGTGAAAACCATATAGGGTAATGTTTAAGAATACATCTAGATCTAGTAATTCATAAGAAAAAGCGAAGCAAAAAAGAGGGGGAGGGATGGAGGGAGGGTAGGAGGGTAAAGGGAAGGGGGAGACAGGGAGAAAAGAGGAATAATTACAAAGTGATAAAAGATTCAGATGACACCATAACTGAAATGATCTATTCAGGAATCACACAGAAGCTGCTTATAATATTTTCTAAAATTATGGGCAAGGGCAAATTTTTAAGTTATTTGATGCTATATCTTTCTTTAAACTCACTTTGATATTCTTGAGGGAATAGAGGCTTGAACTCTATGTAACTCCTCTTGATGCTAACCCTTGTGAATTAACTACACTATTGATTTTTTAAAGGGACTTGAAAAAGTTACCCTTTGGGGCTGGCATTGTGGTGTAGCAGGTTAAGCTACCAGCTGCCATGCTGGCATCCCACATGAGTGCCAATTCACGTCCCTACTGCTCTGCTTCTGACACAGCTCTCTGCTAATGTGCCTGGCAAAGCAGTGGAAATGGACCAAGTACTTGAGTCCCTGCCACCACACAAAGATCTTGTTGAAGTTCCTGACCCAGTCCTGACCACTGAGGCCATTCTGGGGAGTTAACCAGTGGATGGAGGATCTCTTTGTCTCTGTCTCTTTGTTTCTCTGTCTCTGTTAATCTGCCTTTCACATAAGTAAATATGTCTTTCAAAGATTAGCAAGTTACCATTTGTGAGTTATAAGATTTTTGTGATGCATCTTGGTGACCCCAACAGCTAAGTTTCTTCTTTACATTTGCCACCTTCTAGACCTAAAATCAGACTGTGGTACTGGGTAGAGAGCTCAGGAAGTCAAAGGAAGTGACTACAAAGAACAGAGTGGAGCAGGGACATCATGCCAGGTTAGATGTTGTGGTGGAATGAGAAGGTGAGAAGGTCATGCCAAATTTGGGTTGTAATATTGGCCACTGCCTGTTTTTTTCCCCCATTCAATGGGGATTAGGTCTGGCTTTTGTATGAGGTGAACAGTGGCCTCTAAAATTGGGGGTGAATCTTACTTGTAGGCTCTCCATTAAAGCTGTTGGCTTGTGGAGATTTGTGATCTGTAGTAAGGATCACTTGCATTTGTGAGAGCACATCTCTCCCCCATTAGGTCATGGAAACCTCAGTGATTAGTGGAAAGATGGTTCCCGTATCTCCATTGTCATCTTGCCACGTTACAGGCGTGATGACCTGATCAGCCAATTTTAATCCTCCAATGCCTTGGAAGTCGGGCCCGGGTGCTGTCTTCCAATGTTGCATTTTTCTTGCATCCCTAGCTTTTAAGACAGTGGCATCTGCTCCCATATCAATTAAACCCACAAAGGCAATGCCATATAAGTATAGGGTCAATTTTGGCCTCAGATTGAAGATAGGCACTGACCAGTTAGTAGTGGTGAGACTCCCTCTTACTTGCTGGGCTGAGGGCAGCCCCGCTGGGAGTTTAAAAGTTTGGTCTTGCAATCTTTTGTCCAATGAAAACCTTTTTTACATTTGGGACACAGCCTTTTGGGCCTGCCCCATCTGTCAGCGTTTGGGCAGTTTCGTTGTAGGCGTCCCGTTTCCTGACATCCCCAACAAACTGGAGGGTCATTAGACTTCCTTGTGTTCAGTTTGTTAAACATGGAAACGAGGTCTGTGTGGTGACTCCACACCTCTTACCCACACCATGCTCCTCCTCTCAGAAATGAATCCACCTCAATATCTGGAGTGCCAACGTGACTGAGAGAGAGAGACAGCGTGTCGGACTCGGACTCGGCGAGGTCCCCCCTGGATTTCAGCAAGAAGGCCCCTCGGTGTTTTGTGTGCTGTTCGGTTCTATGAGGGTGAGCACAGAACTCCCTCCTAAGCCCCTTTCCTTGTCCTTGTCCTTGTCCTTGGTCTAAGTGACCCCATGTTAGCACACACCGCCCAGAAGCGTTCACCGCTTCTCAGCTCCTCCTTTTACTTTTGGTTCGCCTGGAGAATTCACATAGGGATTGATCATCCCAGAATTCAGAACCAAGTCATCTTCCCTCACTGAGAGAGGTGACGCTCCGGAGACACCGTGTGGGCATACGGCCTTGACCTCACGAATCAAGGAAGTCCCCCACGAAGCACAGGAAATACGTACGACCTGATACACCACTGTCTGTCTAACATAGGGAACCCCTACAGAATGCCATCAACATCTGACGTGCTAGGAATTTGCTTTGTTATGGCAGCAGTGCTGTGCGTGTCTTTCCTTTGGCTGGAGTTGGTGTGCCACTCCTAAGTGCTCAAACATGGGAAAGATACCCCCCTCTCAGAATCCCGCGCAGATTACCAAACATAATGAATCTCTGAGTGATAAGAGCCTGACACTCCAGGTCCCTGTCTCACAGACAACAGTTGATGACTTAGGGAGAGAGAGCTCTGATGGTGAAAATGACATGACAGCAGACAACACAGCAATGCCTAGCCAGCCACCCCCCACCCCCCACATACCTGTGGGATGAATTTAGAGGACCTTGAGACAATAACTCATGCGAGGTCATCCCATCCGCACCCAATGAGGATCCCCACATTTGTGGTAGTTCCCAGGCACCCCAGGCTCTAAGGGCAGCTGCTAGACCCCATCCCACCCGCATGTTTGCTGTTAATGTAGGAGCGGATGCAGAATTCAGGCCCTGGATTCCAACGCCTGTAAAAAGGCTTCTGCTAACCAAAGGTTGAGGATATGCTTGTGTCTTTTCAGAAAATGCAGAACAGCCCTTTTGGGTACCAGCCAGAAACAGCAAGCCTGCAACTGATAGCCAACCAGAACCAGCTGAACAAGATTGAGAGCCCGCCTAGTTAGCGGATGCACCTGCCCTATCATCCTACTCTGAGGAACTGCCCACAGCCACATCCATTACTGCTTTATACCCCACTAGCTCTGGTCAGCCACTCAAATGGCCCACAGTCTGCGTGTGGTCATGCCATTCCTGATGACCACTGTTCCTCATTCCTACCCCTATCTGAGCAAGCACTCCTGTGGTTAGTCAAAGATCCTCTGGGAGACAACCTAAGATCCCCTGGGGGACAACCTAAGACAGGCACAGCCACATATGGAGATCACATGGAAACGGGGTCAACAATGGTATGGCCAAGAATCATGCCTCCCGTTGCTCAAAAATAAATGAAAAGGGGGAAATGTGGTGGAATGAGAAGGTGAGAAGGTCATGCCAAGATAGTCGCTGACAACAGAAACTGCCTGGCAACAGGCCTTGATTGGATGGCTTCGGAAACCACATGACAACAGAGCCTGACTGACAACAGGCTGTAAACTGTATGGCTTTGGAAACTGCCTGGCAACAGGCTGTGATGGGTTAGGGCATAGACCGCCCCTTGACCGGATTGGCTGCCTTGGCTGTATAAGCAGATGTAGCAACTGAAATAAACCAGTCTGTGGGCTGCTTGCCTCAGGCCTGCTTTCACTCGACTCCTGGGGTCTGTGTGGTGACTCTGCGCCTCTTGCCCCCACCACACTCCTCCTCTCAGAAACGAATCCACCTCAACAAGATGTCATTCATCTCATTCCTTAATTCACCAGACATTTACAGAGCACTGTTTCCAGTGGTATCAAAAAACCCATTTCACAAGGAAGATATCAATCCTGGCCAGAGACTTAACAATCCTGATTAGATTAAAAGGTCTGCCCTGGTCACATAAGTTAGCTTGAAGTGAAGGTTTGTGCATTTATTTTTTACTTCTTTTATTCATATAAAGGGAACAAATCCCATGAATTTCATATATACAGTTTTAAGAGCATAATGATACTTACCACCCTACCCAGCCCTCCCCCCCTCTCCAAAGTGAAGGCTTAAACGCTACACTTTCAGAAAAAGGACATTGAGGGGTAAGGAATTAATTTGCCTAGGATTGTTCTTTTGAAATGATGATGCCGAATTCTTGGTAGAACTCAAGAAAGTTCTTTTGGGGCTGCCACTGTGGAGCAGTGGGTTAAAGCCCCAGCCTGCAGCACTGGCATCCCATATTGGTGCTGGTTCAAGACCTGGCTGCTCTACTTCCTATCCAGCTCTCTGCTATGGCCTGAGAAAGTAGTAGATGATGTGGCTCAAGTCCTTGGGTCCCTGCACCCACGTGGGAGACCTGGAAGAAGCTCCTGGCTCCTGGCTTCAGATCAGATCAGCTCTGGCCACTGCAGACATTTGGGGAGTGAACCAGTGGAACGGAAGACCTCTCTCTCTTTCTCTCTGGCTCTACCTCTCTCTGTAACTCTGTCTTTGAACTCAATAAAATAATTCTTAAAAAAAAGGAAAGTTCTTTTAAGAGAAGTGAAATCCACTGACTCTTTTCCTCTACAGCTGCAGATTTAAGAATACTAAGACATTACCTCCTAACAGTAACAATAACAGTTGCAGCAGACATCTAGTTATTTCCACAGTGCCATGAGTTGTGCTCATGGTGTCTGACCACGTATAATTTCTTTTTTTTTTTTCTTTCCTTTTTTTGACAGCCAGAGTTAGACAGTAAGAGAGAGAGAGAGAAAGGTCTTCCTTCCATTGGTTCACCCCCCAAATGGCTGCTACAGCTGGCACACTGTACCGATCCAAAGCCAGGAGCCAGGTACTTCCTCCTGGTCTCCCATGCGGGTGCAGGGCCCAAGCACTTGGGCCATCCTCCACTGCCTTCCCAGCCCACAGCAGAGAGCTGGACTGGAAGAGGAGCAATGGGGACAGAATCTGGCACCCCGACCGGGACTAGAACCTGGGGTGCCAGCGTCATAGGCAGAGGATTAGCCAAATGAACCAAGGCACTGGCCTAACCATGTAGAATTTCAACAGTGGTTCTCTCTCAAGCTAGAAGCACTGTGCATAGAGATGGTGCCAAGTAGAGTACATTGGGATCTCAGGAGCCAAATTTCTCTTGTTCTCCACTGTTGGGACAATGTGGGGTTGGCTACAAGTGTCATGTGTTCTGTGTGGTTCCACAAAACCGTCCACCCTCCTCCTTATGACTTGAAACAGCAAAGAACAACAAATGTGTTAGTGTTTCATTTTGTGAATCACTGCTTATGGTTCCTTGAGAGAGGAAGATTTAACAGGGATTAATGCAGTACATAACCTTTCTTGATATTTCCATTTGAGTAGGACACTGAAATAGCTCCTACATCATGCATCTAAGGGTAAAAATGAAAATAAAATAAAAACACAGTTCTTTGTCTCAAGAATACAGGTAGGAGAAACAGACAACATGACACAGTATTCTGTTATCCACAGTAAATAAATTCCAAGACCCCTAGTGAGTACCTGAAACTGCAGATAGAATCAAGAACAATAAAAAGAACCATTGTACCAATATACAGTTATAAAAGTTGTGTGAATGTGGTCTCTTTCTTCAAAATATCTTACTGCCCTGTACTCCCTGAGGTGAATAATGTAGGCATCATGATGTGGTGTTAGGCTACTTGAACCTAAGCATGGTGATGTGTCAACTGTCAATCTGACAACAGAGACTGGTACTAAGTGATGAATGGGTGGGTAGTGTATATAATATGAATACCCAAGACAAAGGAAAGATTCTACTTCCAGGTAAGATGAAGTGGGGCAGCATGAGAGTCCATCACACTCAGAATGATGTGCAATTTAAAAGTTATGAATTATTTATTTCTGGAACTTTCCAGTTAGTATTTTCATATTGTGGTTGACCTTGGGTAACTGAAATAATGGAAAGTGAATCTGTAGAGTGGTAGAGGGGGGCTACTGTATGTAATTAAGTGTAACAAGGGATTGTGTAACAAGGAAGGCAGAAAAGTCAGCCTAGACTCCAAGTGATGCAAAGGAAGGAGCCATTGATTCTATTTGAATAAGGGGTGGAGAATCAGAAAAAACTTTCAAAAGAGGTGAAATACATACTCTGGACTGCACATCAAATTAATGGACTATAAACATCTTGAATTTATTCATTCTAGATTGGGATGAGCAGGCAGTTGCAACACAAAGTAACAATTCCCAGTGCATTTTTTACAATAAATCCTGCTGCAAAGAAAGATGTGTGCCTGTGTGTGTCCCACAGAGGACACTGTTCCCATACTGTGCTCACCTGAGTTCAGTGCACTGTTAGAAGATCAGAGGTTGGGTGAAGGAGGAAGGGAAGTCAGATGCCTGATTTGAGAGACCCCTTCGAAGACCTTTTAATCTGTCGGTGTTCACTCATGCCACATGCCAATGCATTAGACTTATCCATCTTTTCTCTTTAAAAGCTATTAGTATTTCCTTTTATCTCTACAATAGTTGGCCCATCCCTTAATAAACATAATGTTTTTTAACCTATTGATAATTCAGATAACATTTGACTGGAAGGGAGGTGAAAAGAACCATCGTTAGGGACAGAGAACATACAGATGCTGTAAACATCACTGTTTTGATCAAGTGGAATTGAGATACCCATGACGCGGCTCATTCCCAGAGCAAAGCCCATCCATCAGGCACATTCTGAAGCCTAACTACTGCAGCCAGTGTAGAAAGAGCAAGACTAAACTTGTCATTGCCACTTTTAGACTCCAAGTGGTATTAGCATAAAAGGCACGTACATTTTATTTTTAAGTTAACTTAGGGGAAATTTAGCAGACACTACACAAAACTCCGTGAAGAGTAGGATTTTTAAAATGGTCCACAAATTCAATCTTGAGAAAAACACCGGGAATAAATATGGATGGCCAAAATCTCTTTCCAAGAATGTCAGGATTTCCCTAAAAGGTCCCGCATTGAGCCACGGGTGCCAATGAAAGTGCAGGTGTCTGCAATCACTTGTGTTAGCATTTAAAAATATAATTCTATTTTTATCTAACCTCACCAGTCTGAAGCATAAGAATATTTGGCTTCCTATTTAAAATCTTTGCAAGAGTTATGTTGTCTAGCTCAGACTTTTTAGTGCCCTGATTAAAAAAAAAATACATGTCTGTGTGAGTATACGGTAGTTTTGCTAAAACAGAGTGCTAGCAAATTGCCCTCTGTAATATCCGAACCAACGTGCCAAGACAGAATCACTTGGTTCTATCATTTTCAGACTATATGCTTCATGGTCTTTATTCTTAAGTCTTTTTCTCCAAAGTCATCTTAGAAGATGATGAAAAATCATTTTCTAAATGATAAGATCACTTGAAAAATGTCTTTTCCATGTACTGCTCCATCATTATTCACCATTTAATTCTACCTCTGCTGGCCTGGGACTTCCTTAGATACTTACTGGAAATTTGCCTGAGGGGAGAGCCAGACTTTAACCTTGATCCACTGAGAATAAAGTCATTACCTGGATTCTCCAGAATGGAGTCTGGCTGTATTTTCTCTCTTCATACATCCTCTAGAGTCTTCATTAATTAATAAACTAGTTAACTAGTGAATTAATTCTACACTTCTACATTCTCTCCCTGATCATCAGTTTGGGAGACCTAGCTCTCACTCCAAGGAAAAAATAATCAATTCAAAATATGTTTATTGAGCGAGTACTATGTGCTAGGCATTGTGCTAATGGCTGAGGTTGCACAATGAACAAGTTTTCATTGCTACTCCCATCTAACTCCTTGGTGAATCATTTTTACTGTAAATCTAAAATATTTCAACTATGTCTGCTTTTCTTTATTTTCTTCTGTTGCTAACTTTGCCATTTGCCTGGAGCACTGTTGCACTTCCATGGTTTTTTATTTAAGACTTATTTATTGATTTGAAAGGCATAATTACATAAGAGATGGAGATGCAGAAGGTGAAAGAGAGACCCTCCATCCTCTTGATTCACTCCCCTAATGGTTGCCATGGCCAGGGCTAGGCCAGTTGGAAGCCAGGAGCCTGGAATTCCATCTAGGTCTCCCCCGTGGGTTCAGGGGCCCAAGGATTTAGGCCATTTACCACTGTTTTTCCAGGCACATTGGCAGGCAGCTCAATCAGAAGTGAGCAGCCAGGACTCAAATGGGGACCCATACGGGATACTGACATAGCACTCAGTGGCTTAACCTCTGGTACCACTGTGATGGCCTCATCTGCTTCCTTGTTTTGAATTCTTTCTTCCTCCAAACCATTTTCTTCACAGAACTCAAGTGATCTTTTTGATAACACATGGAATTTTCAAAAAGTTCATGGAAAATGCATGTTATGAAAAAACTATGCATGGATTTCAAAAATTTTTTGTGCTAAAATAACCCTCTTTTAATTCTATTTTCCCATGAACTTTTTGATGTATCCTCTATAAATCAAGTCATGTCACACTTGTGTTCACTTCCTTTAATGGCTTGCTGTCAACTTGAGAATAAAATCCAGACACTTGGCCACAGCAGGGTCCCATGGGATTTGGCCCATCCCCTCTCCAAGCTCTCTCCTCCTTCAGCCTCACTGTGACTCAACATTTCTCCCTTTGGCTGCCAATTTACTCAGGTAAGTCTCTCTAGAACATTCCTCCCTTCAGGACTGACTTTCACAGGGCTCCTTCTCATCCTTTGGTCTCAACTTCAATATTCCTCTTCAGAGAGGCCTTCTCAGATTGGCAAATTCAAGTTGCTCTGCCTTTTTCATTTAATTCCCTTTTCTATTTCAAGTTGCTTCTTATATTTTTCTTTTCTTTTCTAAAGATATACTAATAAATTTATTTGAAAAGCAGAGGAACAGTGAAAGAGGGAGACAGAGAGAGAGAAAAAGAGGTCTTCCATCTGTTGACTCACTCCCCAAATGGCTGCAACAGCCAGGGCTTGGTCAGGCTGAAACTAGGGTCCAGGAAGCCCATTTGGGTCTCCCACCTGGGTGGCAAGGGCCCAAGCACTTGGGCCATGTTCCACTGCTTTCTCAGGTGCATTAATAGGAAGCTGAATTAGAGGCATAGCAACTGGGACTCAAACCAGCACTCTGATATGGGATGCCAAAGTCCAATCGCAAACAACAGCTTAGCCTGTTGCGCCACAGCACCAGTCCCCAATACTTGCATTCATTCTACATCTTCTTCATAACATAAATCCAATTTGGAATAACTACATTAATGGATTTGTCAGTGGTCTCCACTACTAGAACACAAGGCAAGTTAGAGTCTAAACTCCAGCAAAACCAGAAACTCCAGGAACTAGAACACACACATTTCTGGATTATCTACAGGCAAAAGTAAGCACAGAACTCTGAAGAGAAAAGATAACATCTAAGCGATCGCTGCAGGACACACAGCCCATATTTGGTGAGGAGTGAAGTGAGCTTGCATGCATGCCATTTATAAAGGTAACTCAGGAAGCATAAATAATCAGAGAAAGAGGAACTTCCTACAGAGAGGAAGATGGTTTCAGAAGATGATGAAGATGCTGCTGCTGCTTGCTGTGAAGTTCTCTGTTCATCATCTGTGTATTTAGAATCTAAATGATTTATTGGGTAGGCAATCTATCACATTTTATATAAACCTGTGGATAAGTCTTCTCAGTCAACTTGCGAGTAATTTTAACAAACAGAGGCTCAGAAACTTTTAAGAGTTTGGAAGGTTCCTAGTAATTTGCAGAACTTAAACTGAAAAACTTCTTTCAACTCCAAATCTTTTGCTATTATCAACATTACATAGAAGTTAAAACTTGAATTTCTTTAGAATGTGACACTTCCCTTTAGCACTTGGTGATGTAATTGTCATCTAACTTTAGCAGATTAGATGTGTGTTTATAGTACCTAAATAGAATATTTTAATTTCTGTAAATAAAGTGTGCTTTCTGAAAGTTACTACTTTTAACCATGCGGTGAAATAAAGAAGATATGAATGCTTTGGGTTAGAAATGGGAAAAGAATAATTTAGGCATTTTCCTCATTCTGTTTAAACAGACTGAAGATTCTTTTTGGCAGGAGGCCTATGTTTAACCAGTGTTACTGAATATAGAATAATCATGGGTGGGGAGTATGTTTTCCTTAATTGAGTTTGTTTTCTTGAGATAAATGTGGATCTCAGGCTTCCAACTAGTCAAAGCAAAAGTTTCCAAATTGTCTGAGGTTGTGAAAGCCTAGCAGGCAGGACTTGATGCCCACACAGAGACAAAAAGCACTGAGCAAATGTGCCTACAAGGAGGTTAAAGTAGCATCAACCACTTCATTCTCTTTTCTGACCACACCCTTCCTCACCACCTGACCATCTCTCATCATCCTATTAGATCTTGTCCAGTGGAATAATCCCAGAGACCATGCATTTAGTGTTTCCTGCATTTCAGAGTCTCCCTTTACTACTTGCCTCAACACAGACCTCACCCCATGCAAGAGTTTTCTGTTTGGTCCATTTGGCCAGTTCTGAAAGCTGAGTGATAAACTCATTGAATTTTCTTTCCAGAGCATTCAACGGATTTTAATTTGAAGGGAGAAGTCTGAAAGAAAGAGGAATGAGCTGTCCTTCCCATCCCCATCACTAGTGATCTAAGAGCATGAAGGCCAGGCCCACCCTCGTAGCATCTCCATATATGTAATTAACTTCTCATTGCCAGCTCAACTTCTAGACAAGAAAACCATTAAAAGGCCTTTTTTAAAAATTATTACTTAAAAAAGGGATCTATTTACATATTTGAAAGAGTTATAGAGAGAAGGAGAGAGGGAGAGGGAGATCTTCCATCTGCTGGTTTACTCCCCAAATGGCTGCAATGACCAGAGCCAAGCCAAAGCCAAGAGCCAAGAGCCAAGAGTATCTTCTAGGTCTCCAATGTGGTCGCAGGGGCCCAAGCACTTGGGCCATCTTATGCTGCTTTTCCAGGCACATTCACAGGGAGCTGGGTTGGAAGTGGAACAGCCAGAACTTGAACTGTCACCCAAATGGGATGCCCATTCTTCAGATCATGGCTTAACCTGCTACACCCCAATACCTTTAGAAGTCCTTTAAATATTAGATTCCAGGGAATCAGTTGGCAACCAGGTTGATTTGGTGTTATTGGTTTCCCAAGAGAAGCTCTAACAAATTATCACCAGCAGGGCAGCTTACACAACAGAAATTTTCTCTCCCAGTTCAGTTCATCTTAACCAAAGTCAAGGTGTCAGCAGGGTTGATTCCATCTTGCAGTCTCAGAATGAGAATTTTGCCCAGCCTCTCTCGTGGCTTTTGTTTGCCGTCAGTCACTGATATTCCTTGGTTTGTGGCTGAATGACTTCAATCTCTGCCTCCATTGTCACTTGGCATTCTTGTATCATCTCATCATCTGCCCCCTCTATGTCCTTCTGTGTCTCTATGTCACTTCTCCTTTTGGTTTAAAGATTTATTTTATTGATTTGAAAGGCGTAGTGATGGAAAGAAGGGGAAAGGCAGAGAGAAAGAGATCTTCCATCTGTGTACTTCATATCCCAAATGACTGCAGTGGCCTGGGCTGAGTCAGGCTGAAATCATGAGCCTGTAACTTCAACCAAGTTTCCTACATGTGTGCAGGGTCCCAAGTACTTGGGCCATCTCCACTGCTTTCCCAGGCGCATCAGCAGAGAGTTGGATTGGAAGTGGAGCATTCAGGACTCAAACCCAGGCTCCAGTGTGGGATTCTGGCATTGTGGGAGGCGGCCTAACTTACTGTGCCATAGCACAGTGACACTGTGTGTCACTTCTTACAAACATGTAAGTTATTGGATTAGGGCTCACTTTAATATAGTATGACCTCATCTTAACAAATTACATCTGTAAAACCTTATTTTAAAATGAGATTCTAAATGAATGTGAATTTTACATGTACTGGTAGAAAAAGAAAATGCTGCTTTTATTTACCATTCACTTTCCCCAAGCAGTTGTTGAATGGCTTGACATCACAAACTTTCTTTCTAATAACTTCAGGGTTTCTAACACAGTCTCTTTCCCCTTGTCTATGTCAAGACCTAAAATTTCCAGCTTCACATTTCATACTTTGGATCAGTAAAATTAGAAGTAAAATTGATCCCTGAGCCATATATTATGGTGTTTTACCTCACAAATATTTTAATTGGAATAAATGTAATTAATTTTAACTTTTCTTTTTTTCTTTTTTAAAAAAATATTTATTTATTCTACTTATGTGAAAGACACAGTTAGAGAGAGAGGTAGAGACAGAGAGAGAGGTCTTCCATCCACTGGTTCACTCCCCAGATTGCCGCAACAGTCAGAGCTGCACCAATCCGGAGCCAGGAGCTTTTTTCTGGTCTCCCACATGGGTGCAGGGGCCCAAGGACTTGGGCCATCTTCTACTACTATCCCAGGCCATAGCAGAGAGCTTGATTGGAAGAGGAGCAGCCGGGTCTAGAACCAGTGTCCATATGGGATACTGGCGCTTCAGGCCAGGGCTTTAACCCACTGCACCACAGCACCAGTCCCTAATTTTAATTTTTTCATATGAAGAAATGTAGCCATGTGAGGAATCTATTCAACAACTGATTGCTAGAACTAATCTCATATATATATATATACATAGATAGATATATAGATATAGGATAATATATATTATATATTATATATGATATATATATCTCATTTAGATAGATAGATATAGATATAGATATATATCAGATAGTGTCTTAGTAAAGCACTCAATCATTCAAGTGGCCCTTCATAAAGCAAATGATGGTCAATTTGGATAGCCAGTTACCCAATGCCTTGTGTGGTCTCTGGGCCCACATTATCAGACCTTTCTAGAATTACAGAATTTCCGATGGATATAGTCAAACCCTCTGTATCAGGATCTGCATTTTATATGGCCCTCTCAGGGATCCTGACATGCACATTGGGTTGAATAGTTTGCACTGACAAAGTCTTCATAAAGTTGGACTTGGGGAGGTATGAAGGAGCTTTATTTGGGATATGCTTAGATGCTGGGCTAGTAGATAGAATACAAAGTCTAGCTAATGTTCCAGACAGTGAAATAAGGCAATTGGGTAGTCTTGGAGCACAATAAAGACAGGGGAATATGCAAAAATAACACCATGCACCTGTTCCGGTTGTTGTAATCATTTACAAACATAATCTATGCATCCCAAAGTACCTAGACTGTATCTCGTGCATGGTGTTATTTTTGCATATTCCCCTGTCTTTATTTGGGAAGTGAACCCAGGGATAGAAGGACTCTATCTGCCTGTCTCTATTCCCCTCTGTTGTGTCAGTCTTTCAAAGTATATAAAAATTAAATAAAATAAATGTTTGCAGCAAGCCAATGTGTTGGTACTATCACTAGCACAATTTTATAAACGAGGCCATTGAAGCAGTTAAGAATTTGCTCACCATAAGGGTGGGCGTTGAATCCAAAATCTACTTTTGTTTAACCACTGTGCTCTTCTGCCTACCAAAGAGCAGACGGAGAGGCCTCAATCCAATGCAAACCAGTTGTCACTTGGTTCATATCTCACATAGCCCTCTTTGGCCTTGTATATCATTCCATATTATTTTGGAGATATAAGTAACTTGGGCATTAGATGCATTTTCTTCATTTTAATCAACTCAGTGTGTTCCTCATGGAACTCAAAAGGCTGACTCAAAGTCTCCCAGATCTCCAACCCAAGCATAGGGCTCCAAATGTGGATACTTCTCTCACTTCCCACTAACACATGAACATCAGGAATCAATCCTAAACCTGGTGTTTTCCTTCTTACAGCACCTGTCCTCATGAGTATGCCTGAGATGACTGATGCTTACATTTCTCCAACTTTGACTTCCCCTGGATCACAGGAATGATTTATTCTTGCTCAGTGAACCAGTACTTGTGTGTAACATGTAAATGGTAAGATTTTTTAAACAGATGTGGGATCAAACTGGGTAATATGATCTTCAAATGGCTCCAACATTTTGCACAATTGTTCGTAATTAAATAAAATCCAAATTACATTTGGGATGAGAAATCTATTTTTAACTTCTTTTGTGTTGTGGAGAAAAAAGAATCACCATGGATGTTTCTGATTCATTTACACTTGGTTCCTAAAAATATTGCCCTCAGGATGGATGGTTGTTTGTTTGTCATGTAAAGAACGTTTTATTTGGTTTCCTTTTAAAGAAAAATCCACATACAGCCAATTTTAAACTGCCTAGAGTGTCCCAAAGATGTTTTCAAGTTTCAAAACTCTGTTTTTCCCCAAACACACTAAAAATATAAGTGGTGTTCCATAGAGAGAGATGCAAAAAGTGATGGAATGTTGAGTTTCACAAGATATTATGGAAATCATAAAAATAACATGAAACTTGGAGAAATTCATGGCTTTTACTAAAACATTTATATATCCTGGGGATTGGCTTTTAATTTGTATCAGAATTATATTTCATTTCAGTGACTTTTGTTACTCCCACCTTATATACGTCAGATCTACGCTTATATTCTTTTTTTACAGGCATTAATAATGGCGCATTGATATTATACTTTTGTTCAATCCTAATTTGGGGGCTGAGATGGGGGATCTATTATTATCCTCTTTTACATATGGGAAAATTGAACTCCAGAACGCATACACAATTTATCCCTTGATTATACAGCAAATGTATGCAGGCCCAGAGCTGGAAGCTAGATGTCCTTATTTCTCAGGAGACATTTGCTCCCATGACACCCACACGTTGGCAGGCGGCTTAGGCAAAGATTCTGGAGAAACACTTGAGCATGTAAGATTTGTCAAGATAAAATCATCCCCACAAATATTTAGCATTAATTACATGAACTCAGTACTGTAATAAACTTTAAAGCCTTCATGGAAATCCTGATGACTTGTAACACACAAACACACTGAGTTCTATAATCTCTACAGCATCAGCTGCAGTGTGTTTTACAGGAGGACAGGAACTGTGGGTAGATAATTGCCTGTGAATAAACAGAGACTATTAGGTCGAAACAGGGTAGAGCTTGCAGGAAGGTGATTTTCTCTCCTTCCTAAATCCCCCAAACACGCGGTCCTATCTCTCCTTCCTTTGTTCCTTTCTAAGCAGAGAACCTAGAACACTCAAGCGAGCAGAGGCCACATCTGGCTAGGGGAAGATCTTCCTTACAGATCCCTCCTAGCTTACAGGGAGGTTTTATGTTTATTTGGCAAGGAGTTAGGCTGTATTTACCATTTACTGGAACTGCGGTACCAGAGGCTAAAATTTTCTCTGTGTCCTTGTTTTTGTCTCCCCTGTTGTCTTTGGGTTTTCCTAAAGACTCCGTAAATAGAGCCTGAGGCTTGCAGCAATTTCAGTTGTAATCCCTTGTTATTGCACAGAGTATTGTGATAGGTTGGCAGGGGTGGGGGAGGGGAAGCATTCTATAGTCTCTGTGCTAGATCTCAGCCTTTCAGTGAAGCTGAGTTGGGTATCTCCCTTCCCCAGGTCAGTGAGGCCGCTGGTAAAACCCCTGTGAGTCAGGCTCGAGTGCAATAACTTCCTCTGAGGGCCAGTCCTACCAGAGAGAAGACGGAATTCTGTACTCCTTTCGCAATAGCTACTTGTCCCCTCCCTCTGTGGGAAGCAGAAGACGACTAACCTTCGGTCTTCACAGCAGGAACCTGAAATCAAGCCCCTAAATCACCCCTTGAATGCAGATGCTAGATACCATCCAGTGGCAGTCTCCCAGCCCTTGCCCCACCTTTTTGATAGCAAATCAACCACTTAGTAAAATCAACTCACTGAGTTGAGGGAGTGGTAGAGTGGACATTTGCGTCTCCAATGGATAACACCTTGATGATTGGTATTGTCTTGAGTGATTTCTTTTTGGGCAATTCCAGTTCTGGGGCAGAAGGTAATTATTACCCGCATGTAGCTCCCAGACTGACTGAAGCCCAAGTCCTAAAAATCCCTTATATAACACAGTACTGCCTACCAAAGGAAGACCGTGAGCTCCGACAAACAACCAGGCATTTGGACACCCGCTGAACATACACTTCTCACCCCCACTTCAACCCATAACCCTAAGCTCTTGGGGAACCCAGAATTAAGCAACAGCTGCTGGCTCCTTACTCAGCTCAATGTCATAAACTCCTTCTACTACCCCATTGTCAGTGACTGGCTTTCTGCGTGTAGGGTGAGCAGACCCAGTTTTGGGGGTTCTATAGCAACACCTCCAGTTGTTTGGGAGAGTGGCTCTGTATCAAACCTGAGAAAGCTAAAACTCAAGAAAGTGTGGGCAGTACCTAAGACAAGGCCCCCTCACACAGAGCCTCCAGCAATTTGTCAATCTTAGTGCATGTCACTGGTTTCTGCAGAGGTTTCTACCCTGGGACACCTGCTCTTGCTGAGTTGAAATTCCCCATACCCATGTGTCTGTCTCATCACTTTTGAGGGCAGCAGTATGCCCTGTGACCTCAACCCTCTGCTGGCTCTGAGAAGACTTGCTGATGTTCACATCACTTGATTTTCTTCTCACCAGAGGGATAACTTGTAAGCCCTTTACACACCAGATCTGAAACCAGAACAGCTCTGAGAGAAGTTTCATCTTCCCTTGCTTCCCCTAAACCTGAAATCTTCCCAAATGGTAGTTGTGGACCCAAGTTCAAGAACAAATAAAATCAATGAGAATCAAGAGTCTGAATCGAACAAACTGGGTAAATCACCGGTAAGGCCTAAAGTTTGGAATTGCTTCTTTTTGACATGTTTTGTTTCCCAACAGGCCCATTGCTCTTCAAAGCTCAAAATGAACACTACTAACACAGACCATTCTCTTGTGATGTCAATGACTGTTCCATGAAGGCCAATGGTTTAGGGCTCTCCCCTGGGAAGGCAACTGAGTTGTTCTATTCTGTAGATATTTGAGAGCAAAATGCGTTTGCCACATTCTTAAGTGTGACATTCACGGATCAGTGAATTCCAGCGAAAAGGGAGAAGTCAGTAATCTACAGAAGTTGCAGAAAGAGGATGTTGGTTTTAAGTAAAGCAGCAGAAAAGAAGCATCACTAAAGTCTCAAGTTCACCAACAGCCACCTACGCCTCTACACAAAGAGCAAGGAGAGAAGGGGGAAGGAGAACAAAAGGGCAGAAAGACTGAATTTTAAGACTCTTCAGCCTTATTGTGAGATCCAATTCCTATTTTTGAATCAAACTTTGTTGTGTTAAGCCACTGATATTTGGAGATTCTTAAATATTTATTAATTTTCTATTTATTTGAGAGAGCACATATGCACACTCCTGTGACCTCAATCCTCTAAAAGCTCTATGAAGAGCTGGTTTTTCAGTTTGCTCTATTTTCTTTTCATTGGAGTGATAACTTGCAAGTCCCTTACATCCACTAGCTCACACCCCAAATGCCCACAATGGCCAGGATTGGGTCAGTCTTAAGTTGGAAGTAGGGAACTGAACTCAAATTTCCCTAAGGGTAGCAGGAACCCAATTATTTAAGCCATTACTGCTGCCTCCCTGGGTCATCCTTAGCAGGAAGCTGGTATCAGGAATCAGAGCTGGGAATCAAATCCAAGTACTCCAACATGGGATAAAGGCACCCCAAGTGACATCCTAACCACTAGGTCAAACACCCACCCCATTATTGTGGGATCTATAAAACAAAAATAAGAAGAGTAGACCTTGGGGTATGCACTGTAGCATAGTGGGTAAGGCCACCGCCTGCAGTGCCAGCATCTGATATGTGAGACCCTGCTGCTCCACTTCTGAACCAGCTCTCTGCTTCGGCCTAGGAAAGCGGTGGAAGATGGCCCAAATCCTAGTCCCTGCACCTGCATGGGAGACCTGGAGGAAGCTCCAGGCTCCTGGCTTCAGATTGACAACAGCTCTGGCCATTGTAGCCAATTGGGGAGTGAACCAACGGATAGAGGATCTCTCTCTCTCTCTGCCTCTCCTTCTCTCTCTTTCAAATAAATAATTTTTTTAAGAGTAGACCTATTTATATAAGGTGGTCTTTCTTGATCTTTCATGTGCCTTCAAATCACATGGGAAATCTTGTAGAAATACAGCTTCTAATGCAGTAGATCAGGCACACATCCAAAAATTCTGCATTTCTAGCAAGTACCCAGGTGATGGTACATGAAACTGGTGCTTAGACTTAGAGCAAGGGTCTCATGTCACCTCCAAAGGGACATTTTTCAGCTCCCCTTCTATGCTCCTGGAAACAAGAAGTATCATGCACCTTGTTCCCCAACTTGTTTGTCTTGGCTCAAGGTGGTCCCCGGTATGGGGCAACTGCTGACCTCTTCTCTAGGTATCTAAGTCCTCAGATTTCTTTTGATCCTCTTTCGTCTGTCCTTCCTAAGGACTGTTCCTTCAGTTGAGATCTCTGGGCTTTTCTGAGCTTCCATTCCCCATTCCTTTTGTTTGTTTGTTTGTGTTTTTGTTTGTTTGTTTTGATGTTTGGCCTTCTTGCAAGTGTATGTTGTTACTGATCTTTTACATCTGTATCCTGAAGATAGCAGATCTCTGGAACACAGAGTACATACCCTGTAACTCTTTAATTCCCCAGGCTCCAAACAGAGTCTTTCTCATTAGGCATTTATGCAGTGTAGTGAAGATAGTGCAGGGAGACATGGGTTCAAACCCAGCTGCATCACCCAACAACCTGGGGAGCCAAAACAAAATATTGCTCCTGGAGTCTAGGTTGTGGTGGTGATGTGTGTAGAATGTTTATTCCTTTAGAAGAATGAAGAAAATAAATTTAGTCAAATGACAAACCAAGCACCTGGCACAAAACACTCGACTGAGGTGATCTCTCCTCTAGTTCCTTTCCCCTCTGTACTCATTAGGGTTGTTATGGGATGTCCTCTCCCTGACATTCTTTCCTTGAAAACTACTCGGCCAAACTCAACAATCTAGGGAGCTTTCCTTCCATCTCAGTCATCTCAGTTAAAGGGTCTATGGACGCCCAGCAGCAGAATCCACCACTTTGTTTTTAAAAGGCTCCTCAAACACAAAGCTGAAAATACCAATATGGTAGATCTATTTTCATCTTTCTGAAGATTCTCCAGAGTGTCTTCCACAATGGCTGTACTAGTTTTCATTGTCACCAACAGCAAATTAGGATACCTCTTTCCACACACCCTCGCCAACATTTATTGTCTTTTGATTTGTGTATGAGAGCCATTCTGTTTAAAGAAAATGTGGTATAAATACACTATGGAATACTACTCAGCCATAAAAATGAATGAAACCTTTTGCAACAAAATGGATGCAACTGGAAATAAGCCAGTCCCAAAAAGAAAAATATCATATGTTTTCTCTGATCTGTGATAACTAACAGAGTATAAAAATGTAATAGATATGGCTGAAATTGAGTTGGTTATTGTTTGCAGCCCTGTCTCTACTATTGAGGAACAGTGGGGATTTTTTTCTTCTATTTGTTGAATTCTTTACTTAGTGGAAGGTTGATCTTATGATTATAAAATAAACTGAATGTATATCATTGTAAAAATTAAAAGAAAGAATAAAGAAGGAGAAGGGAGGGTGGGAGCATGGGAGATGGGTTAGGGTGGGAAGTGTCATTATACTACTAAATCTATGTATATAGCATACATGAAATTTGTGAACCTTATAAAAATAAAAAATAATTTAAAAATAGCAACATGGATGTTACCAATTTCTAATGATCAGATATGAAAACAGATATATTTAGCCCATGTTATCAAATCACATAAAAGCAGTCTTTATTAATTTCCCACATTTCCAAGCACTTGCATTTTCAATGAGAGCCTTTTATCGTGTCATGACTGTCAGTATTTCCAGTGAGTGGAAAGGTTGTTGTTTATGTCTGAGAAACAGTCTGTCTTACATTCAGCGGTAAGAAATCTAAGTGCATAGCCACATTGGGAAAGTGACCTATAAACTGTACTTTCATGGGCTGCAGCTCACCAATGAGGCATAGGGACATTAGTAGGTATAGGAGGCCCATTAATGGCAAACTGCAAAAACAGCTCTACCAAATTGTAAAGACAATACCAGGTTAATCTGCTGGCAGTGGAGAAGGTGAAGTGCATATGGGATGATGAGAAAAACCTACTTTTGGTAATGTAGATATGATGATTTAAATGCTAGCTCTTCACCTGCTAGCTGTGTGTCCTTGGGCAAAATTCTGAGTCTCTTGATTCTAATTTTAAACAGTTGGAATAACATTTCACACCTTGTAAGTTTTAGAATTAGATGAAATTATGCACCTAAAACATGCAGATTTCCAGGGCGGTGCTGTGGCACAGTAAGTTCACTTCTACCTGTGGTGCCGGCGTCCCATCTGGGCACTGGTTCTGGTACTGGCTGCTCCTCTTCTGATCCAGCTCTCTGCTTTGGCCTGGAAAAGCAGTGGAGGATGGCCCAGGTACTTGGGCCCCTGCACCCATGTGGGAGACCTGGAGGAACCTCCTGGCTCCTGGCTTCAGACTGGTACAGCTCCAGCCGTTACGGCCATTTTGGGAGTGAACCAGTGGATGGAAGACTTCTCTCTCTATCTGTCTCTCTCTCTCTCTGTGTCTATAACTCTGCCTCTCAAATAAATACATAAAATCTTTAAAATAACATGCGGAATTCCAAAGAGAGTAAATGACTGTAACAGGAGTCCAGGAAATGTTAGTGCCCTTCTAACACTCCAGGGAGAGATGGCATTATGGTGTATTGTTGGGACAGGCAGTTAGGATGAACTTGCTTTCTTGTGTTCCTATGATTTCATGAGTATCAAGGTGGGAAGACAGTTGAGATTGAATTGTTGAGGGGAAGAAAGAGAACTAACAGATCCACTTTTTGATTGCTTTACAAGTGGTGGTATGGTTGCCATACCTTCTCATCTTCCTTCTTCTCTTCCTCCTCTTTTTAACACTTCTTCATCTTCAGATTTGCATTCAAAGCAGGAGAAATTTCTCTCAACAGGAATTTTTTATCCATTGTAAATAATGATTACTCACAAATTGAACTGGATTGCATCAAACCCTTGGTTCCTCTGCATTATGTTACTTCTATTTAATCTTTATGAACAAAATCTCTTCTGTTAGATTTTTTTCTTTGGGGTTTAAAGATAGTTTTTCAGTATATGTTAAGCTCAGCTTATCAACTCTGACCCTTAATGAACTTCAAGCCTTAACTCCCTCATAGCAAAGAAAAATGCACCTTGGCTGCTTCTGCCTTAAAGCAAGAACATATGGAAATTGTAGGGAAAAATATCCAAGTCCATTCAGTGGCAGAGAATGTGAAGGCTTAACATAACTACAGATGTTCTTCAACTTAAAATCAGGCTACATCTTTATAAACCCATCAATCAGCTGAAAACATTGCAAGTAGAAAATATATGCAATACATCTAAACTAGCTAACATCATAGCAAAGCGACATGGATACTGTATGAGCAACACAGTATGCTCAAACTGACAATTATTTCCCCTCATGACTATGTACCTGACTGGGAACAGTGGCCCAGACACTGCCAAGCATTGAAGAGAATATTATATGGCATATGACTTGCTATAGAAAAGATCAAAATTCAAAGTATGATTTCTGCTGAATTGCTTTTACATCATCATAAAGTCAAAAAATCATTAAGTTGGGTATTGTTTATACTCAAGACAGAGCTTGGCAGAAATTAGGGGAGGGATAGGATTTTTGTGTGTTCTTTCTTTATATTAAATCTACTTCATGAGCCAGCCATTTATATGACCCAGGAATATACAATTTAAAAGTCTTTCATCATAAATCAATACCTCCCTGTTGCAACAAATTCAAACAATATGCTCCATTAATATTTCTTTATTGATTTTTTTCTGCTGATGTAATTTGTTCTCAGGCAAGCCCACAATGTTTTCTTTGGTTGAGAATTCTACTCAAAAAGACATTTGACCTAATATCAAGCAAGGCATACTCAGGCTGTGTGTCCCAGAGCTATCATGGATGGGAGCAATGTTATCACAATGGAAACTGCCCTTGTTCAAGAGTAATCCACTTTAGAGCAGCAGAGTCTCTAGCTAAGGTCAAGGGCAGAAGAAATGAGGAGTTGTGATCAGACGATATCCAAGGCCTGAGACAGGTTAAAGTCCTAGTGAAGTCAAAAAGCCTTTCTTGTGTGAATCTCTCTCAAGGCTTTGGAGATTAGCCTCCAATGTGTTTCTACAAAAGGAAAATGTTAAGAAATAAAATAAAGTGGAGAAGGGTTGGGATTAAGGAAGATCTCATTCAATGTTAAGCCCTATGAAAACATCTCATGTGCAAGTGCATTTGAAAGAGCCCAGCAGACTCTTGGATGAAAGGAAATGTGCATAGATAGAAGTGGCTAGGAAAATAGTAGTGCTAATACGGCTGGATTAGATGGTGGCTGATAAAATGGAAACAGCCACACATCCACTCCTTCTCTGAAAATTAGCAGCTGTTGGCTGACAGACACCTTTCTTGCACATGTTTTTGCTCAAGTGATAAGAAGTGAAAAGAGCTGTAGGCAGGACTATTTTAGGTTCCAGGAGTTCTGTGTTGCTATGAGATCTGAGATTAGTGGTTAAGTCGGTGCCGGATATCGTCCAACAGCTGATCATGAAACCTTTAAAAGTTGAGTTCATTTCTCAGAAATCATCTGTGCATGTGGGCTGCATGAAAAGGTGATTGGGTTGTTCTGTTTCTTGGGGTTTCCCCACTTCCACCTCAGATGAACTAAAGAGATTAATGGCCTTGGCCTTTAATATGCTTTTTACAGTCATCATGCTAAAATGCTACATGAGATCCTTTACAATTTTTTGAGGAGCCACCAATTGAAGTGTTGTCCAGTATTTTATGCTCATGATTTTGTAACAACACCAAAACACCTTGTAGCCTCTTATTATCCACTGGTTTAATATTTACTGAAGCATGATATGTCAAAGTTGGGAGAATTAATTATAAGTGTCCACACAAAGCTATAGTGTGCATGTCATCTGAGACTTTACAATGGCAGTTTGAGCCAGCAATCTCTGGGGGTGGTGGATGTCAGGGCCTTTGCCCATGTGTGAATAATAATTTGCATTCTACACTAAGAAGTGCCTATTTAGTGCCTCTGTCACTATGTAAACCCTAGTTATAACACTCAGTTTTCTTTTCTGTAACAAGTGGTTAGTAATATAGTACCCATCCCACGGTATGTTCCTGATGCATAGTATGTGCTCAATTCACATTAGCTGTTAGTATTACTATTATTGTTGTTTTTAACTGCTAAGAAAAGGCAGGTACATTAGATAAAAAATCATTACCAAAGATTGACTTTAGTAAAGAAACTCAGGGAATTCAGTGGTTCTGTTCCAAAGTCAGGCTTTAATGGTCACAGAGAGGGTGACAGGGGAGTAGTGATGACCAAAGAGCTATTGAGAAGAAAGGACATATTTCTTGATCTGAAGAGAGAGTGCATAGAATGAATATTTCAGGACTCAGAGTATTCCCAATTCTTGGGTTGGTACAGTGTTTCTGGAGCTGGAATCAATTTCTTTGTGATGATTATGAGACTTTTAAGTTTGCAAGGAGCTTTCAAGGTCATCTAGCTCAGCCACTGCTAGGCTCAGTGCCCATCTGAAAGAGGCATCCACAGTATCATATCCTGTTACATATTTTGACTCCTCTCTTTTCCTTCCCCAAACCTACAAGACATGGCAGCACACAGAGAAACTCACTACTCACAAAGGATAGGAGGCCACAGAAATTTAAGCTGAGACAGTGGTGTGAGCCTTCATGCCAAAACAGGATGTGATGGTGTATGTAATTTTTTAACTTTTCAAAAATAGAAGAAAAATAATCCTAAGCACAAGTTTAGTAAATATTTCTGATGTCAGTAATTTATTCTTGTATGCTTTGGGCTGAAGGAAATTTACACCAACAGAGAGTCTTAGTCACTCTTCCTCTAACAAACTGTCAGCCACTATTCGATAACAGAAGGGCTCAAAGGGTAGAGTAATTCTTCCTTTTAGATTGAAACTACAAGATCAAAAAGAGCACACTAAAAATTTGTAAATGTAAGAATCATCTCTTGAAAATGCAAACAGAAATTGAAAGAATTTGTCACCACTCATCCAGCCTTATAAAAGATGCTAAGGATCCTTAGCATTTGCTACACACAGAAACACAGAAACATGGTCATCAGTATGAAAGAAGGTGAAGGCAGAAAATCTCCCAGTAAAAGTTCAAAGAAAATCCAAAGTAAACAATAGGAGCATTTATGGAAAAATGGCAGGGCAATGTTGTTACCTATCAATAGTCACATTAAATGTAAATGGGCTCAACTCTCCAGTTAAAAGACATAAACTGGCTGAGTGGATTCAAAAACAAAATCCATCAATTTGCTGCCTATAAGAAACACGTCTCACCAACAACGGTATGTGAAGACAAAGTGAAAAGATGGAAAAAAAAT
The DNA here is from genome assembly GCF_051225735.1 of Oryctolagus cuniculus. NCBI lineage: Eukaryota > Metazoa > Chordata > Mammalia > Lagomorpha > Leporidae > Oryctolagus > Oryctolagus cuniculus. Next base: position 95,291,907 of record NC_142877.1, read on the forward strand.
ATTCCATGCTAACAGAAAACATAAGAGAGCTGGTATAGCCTTCCTAAATTAGACAAAACAGACTTTAACACAAAAACTGTTAAAACAGACAAAGGGCACTATGTAATGATTAAGGGATCAATTCAACAGGAAGATGTCATTATTATAAACATGCATGCACCTAATTTCAGGGCACCCGGCTATTTAAAAAAAATGCTAATGTATCTAAAGGGAGACATAGACTCACATACAATAATAACGAGGGATTTCAATACCTCACTTTCAGCAATGGACAGATCAACCACATGGACACTCAGCAAGGAAGCAACAGAGTTAATTGACACTATAGACCAAATGGAACTAACAGATATCTACAGACCTGTCCATCCTATAGTTGCAGAATATACATTCTTACCAGTGCATGGAACTTTCTACAGGATTGACCACATGCTACGTCATAAAGCATGTCTCAGCAAATTCTAAAAAAAATCAAATTCATATCATGCATCTTCTCTGACATAATGGAATGAAGCTGGATATCAACAACTCGAGAATCTCTAGATCATATGCAAACACATAGAGACTGAACAACGTGATCCTGAATGAACAGTGGGTCATAGAAAAAATCAAAATAAAAATGCATAAAATTTTTGGGAAATGAATGAAGATGGCAATAAAACACATCAAACTTATGTGGTACAGCAAAAGCACTGTTAACAGGAAAGCTTATAGCAATTGGTGCCTACATTAAGAAACTAGAAAGGCACCAAATAAATGAGCTATCAATGCATCTCAAGGATCTAGAAGAAAAACAGCAAACCAAACCCATAAGTAGTAGGAGGAAAGAAATAACTAAATTACAGAAGAAAAAAACAAAATTGAATCCAAAAAATAGATCAGTAAAATAAAGAACTGTTTTTTTTTTTTTTTAATAAAATTGACATGCCATTGGCACAACTAACCAAAAAAAAAAGGGGGGGGGAGAAGACATAAATTAATAAAAGTAGAGATGGAAAAGGAAAGGTTACAACAGATACCACAGAAATAAAAAGAATCATCAGAAATTACTACAAAGAGCTGTATGGCAACAAATCAGGAAAACTAGAAGAAATGGGTAGATTCCTGTACACATATAATCCACCTAAATTGAGCCATGAAAACACAGAAAACCTAAACAGATCCATAACCAAGATGGAAATTGAATCAGTAATAAAGACCCTCCCAGCAAATAAAAATCCAGGACCAGACAGCTTCACTGCTGAATTCTACCAGACATTTAAAGAACTAACTCTAGTTCTTTTCAAGCTATTCAAAACCATTGAAAGGGAGGGAATCCTCCTAAATTCTTTCCATGAAGCCAGCATCAATTTAATTCCTAAACCCTGAAAATATGCAACAGAGAAAAACTACAGACCAATTTCCCTGATAAACATAGATGCAAAAATTCTCAACAAAATTCTAGCCAAATGAATCCAATAACACAACAGAAAGATCATTCACCAAGACCATGTGGTATGTAGGGATGGTTCAACATTCGCAAATCAATCAATGTGATACATCACACTAACTAACTGAAGAAGAAAAAACGATATGGTTTTCTCCATAGATGCAGATAATACATTTGATAAAATGCCAATACCCTTTAAAGATGAAAACTCTAAGCAAATTGGGTATAAAAGGAACATTCCTCAAACAATCAAGGCAATTTATGACAAACCCAAACCAGCATCATACTGAATGGGAAGAAGTTTGAAGCATTCCCACTAAGATATGTAACCAGATAAGGATTCCCATTCACACTACTGCTATTCAATATAGTCCTGGAAGCTTTAGCCAGAGCCATCAGGCAATAAAAAGAAATTGAAGGGATACAAATTGGGAAGCAGGAAGTCAAACTATCCCTATTTTCAGATGACATGATTCTATATATAGGGGATCCAAAAGACTCCACTAAGAGACGACTGAACTCATAAAAATGAGTTTGGCAAAGTGGCAGGATATAAAATTAACAACAACAACAACAACAACAAAAAACCAATAGTCTTTGTATATTCAGACAATGCCAAAGCTGGGAAATAATTCTAAGATCAAACTTATTCATAATACCTACAAAAAATAAAATACTTTGGAATAAATTTAACTAAGGTCAAAGACCTCTACAGTGAAAATTACAAAACATTAAAGAAACAAATAGAAGATGACACAAAAAAATGGAAAAATCTTCCATGTTCATGGAAAAATCAATATCATCAAAATATCCATACTACCAAAAACAATTTGCAGATTCATTGTGATACCAATCAAAACACCAAGGATATTCTCAGATATAGAAAAAATGATGCGGAAATTCATATGGAGACACAGGAGACCTCAAATAGCTAAAGCAATTTTATAAAACAAAAACAAAGCCGGGGTATCATAATATCAGTTTTCAAGAAATACTACAGGGTAGTTAGAATCAAAACAGCCTGCTACTGGTACAAAAACAGATGGACAGACCAATGGAACAGAATAGAAACTCCAGAAATCAACCCATGTATCTACAACCAACTTATCTTTGACAAAGGAACTAAAATAAGTCCCTGAAGCAAGGACAGTCTCTTCAACAAATGGTGCTGGGAAAACTGGCTCCATATGCAGAAGCATGAAACAGACCCCTACCTTACACAAAAACATTAGCCTATTGAGCCGTGGCACCGACCGCCAGTATCCTTTAAAGTTTGCTGTGTGCTGGTGGTTGAATTCTGTGTGATGAAACGTAGGTAGAAGTGGTATGTACCACATGCAGGAAGCCCTTTAACTTTGTCTCATCCACATCCCCACTTTCCTGCCTTACCTGCTTAATGAAATGGGAACACCATAATTATTTTGAGACCAGCGCTGTGGTACAGCAGGTTAAGCTGTTGCCTGCAATGCCAACATCCCATATGACCACTTATTTGAGTCCCAACTGCTCTGCTTCCAATCCTGGTACCTGCTAATGCACCTGGGAAGATAACAGATGATGACCTAAATACTTGGAACCATGCCACCCATGTGGGAGTCCAGGATAGAATTCTGGGCTCCTGGCTTTGGCATGGTCCAGCCCAGCCTTTGCAGACCTTTGGATAGTGAAGATGGAAGATTTTTCACTATCTCCTTCTTTCTTTCTCTCTGTAACTCTGCCTTTCGATAAATACATTTTTTAAGAAACCTGAAATGAATTAAAATGAGTGTTTCTAGCCTCACTGTATGGTTTGAATATGGTGTCCCTTCTAAATTCATTTGATGGTAGTAGAAGGTGGGTTCTTTGGAAACTGATTATGATTTAAGGGCTCCTCCCTCGCAAATGAATTAGAGTCCTATTAAAAGAGTCTTCAGGAGTAGTTTCCCTCTCCTTTTCTGCTGGGGAGGACACAGGGTTCCTCCTTTCCAAAGGATGCAGAATCAAGTTGACATCTTGGAAGCAGAGTAGCCTTGACCATGCAACTGAACCTGCCAGAGCCTTGATGGAAGGCTTCCCGTTCTCCACAATCATGAGAAATAAATTTCTGTCCTATGTAAGTTACCCCCCTTTCAGGTATTCTCTTAGTGCAGCATTAAGCAGACTAAGGCCACTACCTCCAGAGGCACTAATTCAGAAGGTATAGGAAAAGGCCCTCAACTCAAAGTCTAAGACAATGTCTGTCATCACAATACATACTCAGTAGATATTCACTGATGAATGAATGACTGAATTTAATAAACATGCCCAGTGATTCCAATGTAGAAACTCTGCGAATCATCTTCCGTGGAAAAGTTGTCCATCTTGGCAAAAGCTGAATCAGGCAGTTATTGGGATCAATTAAATACGATACTTTGGCTTTGTACTTCAAAATGTTCAGGAAAAAAAATCAACACCGCTTCTTTATGAAACTGATCCCTGTTTCTGTTTAAAGAAGTTTAATTTAGTCTAAAAGTAAGCAAGAAAAAGTGTGGAACCAAAAAGGAAATAAGAGACATATCCAGGAATTTTAAGCAGAATGAGGTCATAGGAAGCTGTTGTTTTCCTCAAACTATTTTTTTTTTGCAGGAAAATTCCAAGAACAAGCCAGCTGATCTTGCACCTGTGCTCCTGTGTCTGGCACTTATCTGGGTCAAGTTGAAGAGAGCAGCTAGGCCCTGAAAATAGACAACACACCCTATCCCTGGGACATACAACACATTTAGCCATTCTTATCAGCCAACATTCTTACCCAGAATCCATCCAGGATCATATTCCATGCCATTTAGGCAGCATACCAGAATGACGAAATCATGGGGCTGTCAAAGCAAGCTGCCCTCCCTCCACACATCCATCATCTCCAAGCTCCAGATCTTCCCTTGTTGTTCATATAAATGTACGTCATGTGTTTTGATTTCAGTAAAGTTAAGAGAGTATGCTTTGAATTCAAAGAACCTGGGCTTCACTCTTACTGGTGGTTTCAGAAATGTGTACCTAAGGACTGACTGCATAACCCCTCTGTGCCTCAGATACTTATCTGCAAAAGGAAGATGCTAACAATACCTACTTCATAGGGTTCTGGGGAGGATTAAACAAGATAACACATGTAAAACATAGTATCTGCCACATGTCAGGGAAGCACAGTAGATTAACTGTGTCTCGATGTTGTCTTTCAGGGATTCTAGGCTCTGCTGTGATCTGTTCATCTTCCTAGGACAAGCCTGACTTCAGTGCTGCACATGATATGTTAGAGCCAGCACTTCTGGATTGGGAATTGTCCAGTGTGGACACTGTGCACTCCCACACAAGAGCACATGGAGGCCATGGTTCTCATCATGGGCTGGTGTTATAATAAATATGTATTAATTGTGGCCATTTTTCATAGAAAATAGTTGCCTGGGTTAGTTGCCTGACAGACACCCAGATAGAAGCACAGGTTTTCAGATTAATTCCTCAACCTTAAGTCACATCTCTGTATCTATGAATATCTCATTATAAATTGCAATGATCTTTGCAATTTTATTTTGTGCAAAATGAGAAAACTGAAGAATGAAAGATATCATTGAAAAAAGCACTTGCTTACAATCATTTCAAACTTAATATCAAATGTAAGCAATGATCAAAAAGGTTGGGAAAGGCATTTTTATAAGTTGAAGGTATTTCTACATAGTCACTTCTGTTTTTTACTTATCTGAAAGAGAAACAGACAAAGACAGGCACAGAGAGTCCTCCCATCTGCTGGTTCACTCTCCAAATGTCCACAAGAGGAAGGGCTTGGATAAGCTGAGGCTAAGAAATCAGAAATCAATCCATGTTCACCACATGGGTTGCAAGGACACAAGTACTTGAGCCATCACATGCTGCCTCCTAGGATGCTCCTTATAAGGAAGCCAGATCAGAAGCAGAGTTGGGACTTGAACCCAGGTACTCTGGCGGGTTTCCCAAACAGTGTTTTAACTCTAGTGCCTAATGTCTGCCCAAGAAGTGGCACTTCTTAGAGTTGAAGGTTATCTAAACTATTATTAGGACCTTCTCAAGTTAGTATTTAGGATCTGCTGACTGATATCTACTTGTCATCATTTGCAGAAATGTAACTGTATTCACTTCCCTTGTATGAACTAGGAATAAACTTCCAGACTAAATTCAGCTTATTAGTAAATATTCTATCTTTAGTAAAGCTAGTAATATTTTTAACACCTTATCTTCTACAACCAAATATCTTGGCTATGATTGTTACCTGTTTTTTTCTATCTTACCCTATCAAAGGAATTACAGGTACAAGTTAGCATGGCTGGATAAGAACAATCAAGGAAATATATTTGGAAAAGTGGTAAAAAATTCATTGTGACTCAAAATACCATATATTTATGGAACATTGTTTATACATTCTGTTAGAAATGAAAAAGTGATATATGTTCCCTATCTGGGTCTCAAACTTTTAGTATCTAATTGAAGGAACTGGACATATGCATAAAATACAATTTGACAGAATCACGAGCTAGAATATCCAAGAGCAAAAGTCTTTGACAAAGACATTAGGCAATATGAGGAATCAGGAAAAGAAGAAATGACTCTGCCTAGAAAGGGCTTAGAGTATGAGATGGGGAAATTGAATTGTGACTGGAGAAAGGATGAGAGAGAGAAAGAGAGAGGGAGTGAGAGAGAGAGGTTGCCAGAATGAACAGGGAAGGAGAGACATGGGCAAGCTGTGGATTTCACTCTAGAGGAAGCCATATGAGTACAGGTGGTGACTCCTAACAGACCATGATGATCACGATGCATTTTTACACCTTTAAGTCTAACAGAAATTCAAATTTAGAGGTTTAGTCTTACATAACAATAAATATATGTTTGAAATAAAAAATAGTCAGTAAACAGTTACATCACCTTTGTTTAAAGAGAAAACCTATTCCTCATTCTGACATACTTGTCAAAAACTTGGTTTCAAAGAACTCACTCTATCTACTTTTCTGAACCACAAAAAGGAATATTAACTGTTAACCAGTTTCTCCACTGCATCTACTCTTTTAAAAAGTTTATTTATTTTCATCTATTTGAAAAGCAGAGTGACACATAGAGAGAGAGGGAGAGAGGGAGAGAGAGAGGGAGGGAGGGAGGGAGAGAGGTAGGGAGAGGGAGAGGGAGGGGCCTTCTGTTGGTTCATTTCCCAAATGCCCACACCAGCCAGGGCTGGGCAGGAGCTCAGAACTCCATTTGGGTCTCCATGCAGGGTGACAGGGTCCCAAGCACTTCAGCCACCATTCACTGCTTCCTAGGCTGCAGGAGCAAGTAGCTAGATGGGAAGTATACTAGCCAGGACTTAAACTGGCACTCCAGTATGGGATGCAGGCAGGCGTAAGCCATAGGACCATACCACCTGTACCGGTGTCTACTCCTAAGCTGTCTTTGGCATCAAGCATAGATCTTCTCTAATACACCATCCACACAATATTCTTCTTACAAAGATATCTAGGCAATTCAATGTCTACTTCTCTATAAAACTTATCAGGAATGGCATTTTAGAGGAGGCTTTGAATTGAAAAGCATTCTTCCTACAAAGGACTCTGCCCAGCTCTTGCTGGGTCCTGACTAGTCACTGTTAACCATAGAAAATATGTGGAGACCATACCCAGTATATTCTGTTTCCTTGGGCTTGCTCAAAATTTCAAGGATGGGGCCTGTGTTGTGGCACAGCAGGTTAAGTCGCCACCTATGACACTGGCATCCCATATGGGCATCAATTCATGTTCTGGCTGCTCCACTTTCAATTGGGCTTCGTGTTAATGCACCTGGGAAAGCCGCTGAAGATGAGCCATGTGCTTGGGTCCCTGCACTCAAGTGGAAGACCTGGAAGAAGCTCCTGGGTCCTGGCTTCGGAGCCCAGCCCTGGCCATTATGGATTATGGCCACTTGGGGAGTGAAACAGCAGATGGAAGATTCTCTCTCTCTCTCTCTCTCCCTCCCCTTGTTTCTGTAACTGCCTTTCAAGTAAATTAAAATAATTAAAAATTCAAGGTGCTTGTATTAATGCAGGAAGGTTTAACTCACTTTCAAGACACATTCACATTTTTTATGAGTTCTCTTAAGATAAATTTCTCCTAGTGTCCAGAAATTCTTGTCAGGGCTGGCGTTGTGGTGCAGAGGGTTATGCTGCCACCTGCAATGCCACCATCCTATATCTGGGTGCTGGTTAGAGTCCCAACAACTCCACTATTGAACTAGCTCCTTGTTGATGGGCCTGTGTACTTGGGTCCCTACCATTTACGTGTGAGACCCAGATGGAGTTCCAGTTTCCTGGTGTTAGCCTGGCCCAGCCCTGGCCATTGTGGCCATTTGGAGAGTGAACCAGCGAATGGAAGATCCTTCTCTTTCTCTGTCTCTGTTTGCATGAATTTGCATGTGTATGTTTTCAAATAATAAAGTAAATCTTTTTGAAGAAAGAAGATTTTCTATCCCACAGACTAACTTAGACAATTTTGCCCTGCCTAAAAAGAAGAGAAGGGTTTCATTTAATTCTGGAAAGTCACTGAGAGTAATAATAACATTAACAGTGATAAAAATGACACTGAGTTATTCCATGTGGTTTTTTTTTTGTGCAGTTACACCATATGTACCTTTATGTGTGTGCTTTATGTGTGTGACTTCAGGATTTCAATAAGAGTGGGTTACAGTAGCACCTGCCTTGTACACCTGCTGAATGACTTAAGTGAACTGCTGCAGCTAAGGAAGTGGCACAGAAAGCAGTAACTTTTAGTGAAGATTCTTATTATTTGAATATTTGAATAAAATAGTAATCAACTAAAGAATCACCAGTAACGGTAAACTCTTCTGATACTCTAAAACCTTCTAGCATTAAATTCTTAATCTACTGTCTGTATGCTAAGTTTTTACTTTGGATTGTCTCTACTGAACAGTAACTGTGTTTATAAACATTGGATTTTTTTTTTCATTGAATGAGTTTTGTGCCACTTTTTTTTTTTTTTTTTTTTTTTTTTTTGGACAGGCAGAGTTAGACAGTGAGAGAGAGACAGAGAGAAAGGTCTTCCTACCGTCAGTTCACCCCCCAAATGGCCGCTACAGCCAGTGTGCTGCGGCCAGCGCACTGCGCCAATCCAAAGCCAGGAGCCAGGTGCTTCCTCCTGGTTTCCCATGCGGGTGCAGGGCCCAAGCACTTGGGCCATCCTCCACTGTCTTCCCGGGCCACAGCAAGAGCTGAACTGGAAGAGGAGCAACCGGGACAGAATCCAGCGCCCCAACCAGGACTAGAACCTGGGGTGCTGGCGCCGCAGGCGGAGGATTACCAAGTGAGCCGTGGTGCTAGCTTTTGTGCCACTTTTGACAACTTTGCTTGTAATTATGATTGAGTTTATAACAAATCAATGTATTTTTCTGTTCACTGTTAATTAATTCACTAAAAAGTTGGCATTATAACAAAATTCTAATTTATGAGTGTTTTCCATGCTAAGGATACTGAGATTTGATCATATTGTAGTAAAAACAAGCAAAGTATCAAGGAATGAAACTTTATGCAATGTATTCAGGTCATAGAATATTTAATTTCACCTAGATTGCATTTTTAGTGCACTATTTAATCTGGTTTCAAAAAAAATTTTCGAAGATTCTCAAATTAGAGATTTTGTAATTGATTTTATGATATTGCCACAGATCCTCAAAATTGTACAGGGTATATCACATAACTATGGTTCAATATTCTGTAAACTACAGTTCAAAAACTACCAATCCTGAAAAGAGTAAGCGCAGATTTTATAAGCTCTGTGGCTACTGGAACATGCCAAGACTCCCATCAGAAAAAGCAACACTTACTTCCTAGGATCAAAGGTCTAACATTTCTGCAGGTACCAGCACACTTCACACTTATCCCCACGTGGAAATCAGTAGCCACTGATGGATTCTAGTGCAAATGACACCTCTAAAATCTCTCAGCTTCACAACCCCTGGAAGAGCCTGTGGAGAATCCTTTCACAGCAACAAACAGTCACTTCAGTTTGTGATGTTCCTAGAATGAACCAGTTTCTAAAATTGAAATGGAAGCAACTGTGGGGCATGAGGAGAAAGGCAAGGAAATGTTCTACAGGAGGAAAGGTCGATGGCACCAAAAAGCAGAAGATGATGTAACTTCCTAAGAGAATATATCCAGAAACTCAGGGAAATGCAGAAAGAAGTAAAGATCTGAATGTCAACCACACAGTTAAGTTTAGGGGTTAACTTGACTAGTCTAAGGGACAAATGGAGAGCTGTTAAAACAGTATTTCTGTTTGTATGTGTGAGGATGTTCCCAGCAAAGAGTAGTATTTGAATCAGCAGAGAGTAAGGTAACATGGGTGAGCACCAGCCAATCCCTTGAGGCCCAGGTGGAATAAAAGAGCAAACAGAAGGGCAAGATCTTTTTCTCTTTCTGAGCTGTTATATCCATCTTTTCCTGTCCTTGGGCACCAAAAACCCATATTCCTGGACTTCACATTCCACACTCCAGAGGCCATCCTTGCTTTTCAGGCCTTCAGCCTAGGACTGGATACTATACCAGTGGCTTTCTTTGTTCTTAGGCTTCATGACTTGGATGAAGTATGTGCAATTCCTGTATTATTCTCCACCTTGCAGACAGTACACTGTAAGAGTGATCATGCAGACCAAGTCCCCAAGTTAATCTCCATTTAAACAAGTCTACATACCTATATACTCATATATCCTACTGGTCATGTTTCTCTGGAGAACCTTGACTAACGTATATACTATTTGACCAGGCCACAATGACTTTATGCAGGTTTCCTAAGTAAAATTATTTATTTATTTATGTATTGAAAGGCCAAGAAACACATACACACACAGAGAGAGAGAGAGAGAGAGAGAGAGAGAGAGAGAGAGAGATTCCATTCATTGCCTTATTCCTTAAATGCTTGCAAGAGTCTGGGCTGAATCAGGCTAAGACCAGGAGCCAGGAACTCAATTGAGGTCTCCCACACTAGTAGGGACCCAAGAACTTGATCCATCAATTACTGCCTCCCAGGATACATGTTAACAGGAAGTTGGAATTGGCGGGGTCAGGACTTGAACCCAGTCACTCTGATATGGAATATGGCCATCTCAGGCAATATCTGAATTGGAGCAACAAATACCCACCTTGGTAAAATTATTCATGAATTAGATGGTAGTGTTCTCAATCTTTGGGGTATGCCCAGCACTGAGAAGATTTCTGGAATGTGGAACATTAACTGTCAAAACCAGGAAAGTCCCAGGCAAACGTGTATGGTTGGTCACTCTATACAAATCTGCCCATATAGATGGGTGGTGAAAGTTTTCCGGGGCTCCCCAAAAAGATGCCTCACTGCTCAGTAGAGCTTCCCCAGTCAGGCTGAGCAAAAGCTAAATTGCAGCCAGAACAAATTCGTTACTGACAGTACTTCAGTTCCTCTCTTCACCATTCTCCTCCTTATTTTCAGTAACTCTGTTGGAAGTCCCAGCATTTTTTTCTTTTCCTAAAGCCCTTTAAGGTGATCTTTCATTTAGCTTTTCCCCCCACAGCTTCCATTATGTCAAAGTAAAACAAATTCCTATCATCATGGCCATTGTCCTTGCTTCTTGCTATTTGAATATAAGATCAGCTGCTTTTTATAGTATGTGGCAACATAAAAAGCACCTTCTCCTAGGTAATAAAATACTACCTGGAATGAAGTAGCTTTAGGCTCATCCTAGAGGAGAAAATACTTTCAGAGAATGATGGAAGCAAGCAGAAGAGAAAATATTTGGTAAAACAGAACTTTCAAGACCCCTAGGACAATTATCTGTTACTTATGTACCTCACAAAGACTGGCACTGTTAATGGTACAAAACGAATGGGTATACAGATAAATATCAAGCTTCACATTGGTTGGCTTCATTTTTCTAAAAGGCATTGAATAAAGTCTTTATGAGGGTTTCCATCTTTCTTCTTTTCCAAATATGTGCCCATTATAAATGGATCTCAAGAGCATACTTGCCAAGAAAATCTACACCCATGAAAATTTCAAATTTCTTTCATGAAATATGCTGTTACCATTCCTCATAATATTACATGAATAATATTTTACATGAACTATGAGTTCAGCAATTATTGATCAGCCAGTGGGTCATTATCTAATGCACCACAATAATCAAATCAAGGAGCAAATAGACTCAGCATAGTTCCATAGGCATCCTCCTTTTTCTTATGAGAAAGGGAAAGACAGTGGCTCATCTTGGACTTCCCATGTGGAGGGGCATGGGTGATATGAAAAGAAAAGTTGGGAGCATAAATGCGGGACTATGACACAGGAAAGAATGAAGAACAAAAGGAAGAAAATGTAAAATTACAGGCAGGCAAATACAATCTATTAAAAACTGCAATTTTTAAAAAGTACTAAAATATGTCTTCATTTAAAGAGGAATATTCTAAACAGCAAGGCTTCTCTGTTCTTAGCAGCAAATAATTTGCCATTATGGCCAAACTGCCTTAGGAGATGAATAATAGAATCAAACCTAAAAGCACCTGAAATTGAAAAACAAAAATCAATTTGCATTTTACTCAAGCAAAGCAAACAGATGGGCCTGATAATGATTTCAACATCTAGCTTACAGAGAGAAAAACAAATCTGGAACCCAAAGTCAAATGAGTTTGAAATAAAAACAAACCAATCAAAAGCAATAAACATGGACAGAAGTCACTCCTCCCTCACTCATGCCGTGCAATTCTGAAGTTTCTCTTTTTCCTTTCTTCTCATTCTTGGGTCAGAGGCAGACTCATCAGGGATATTCAGTTCCCCAGATGGCACCCAATTCATGAACCACAAACCCCAGGAGAACATAGGCATCTCACTCAAGGCCAAAGTTCTCCTTTGGTTTTCCACATGGATTTAAAAACAAAACCAACTGCATGAGAATATAGTTACATTTATTGGCTTGAAACATGAAGTCTGCTTTTACAAATAAAAATAAGTATGTAATGGCAGTTTCAAATGATTTTGATGATAAAACATGCATATCCTAAACATAAGCAGTTATATACAAAATGTGACTTAATTACATCCCCCAATGGTCCATGGTGATTGAGGACTTGGCCTCCAGGGTGACGGTGTTGTGAGAATGTTGAACTTTCGGGAGGTGGAGCTTGATGGGAGGCCCTTAGGTCATAGAGGGCCTGCGATAGTTCACATGGGACCCACTGGTAGTTCCCATAAGGCTCCCCAAGAAAATTGGTATAAAAGGCACAAATCAGACCTCTCCTCTTCCCTTACCTCCCTCCACCTCCCTTCCCCTCTCCTCCCCTCCTTTTCCCTTCTCTTCTTTCTCTCCCTCCCTCCCTCCACTTATAATCACTTGCTTGTTCCTACATGCGCTGCTGCCAAGGCTATCCATGAGGTGATGGTGCCAAGCAGACATCTTCCCTGAGCCTACACAATGAATGTTGAACTCTGAATCTTCAAAACTGCAAGCTAACTAAATCACCTTTTTTTTTTCTCTTTGAAGAAAGAGTTGACTGCCTTAAGTTGCTGCCTCAATAATTTATTGTAGTCCATGCAAAGCTGACGCACACAGGTATATTACTGCTTTTATACTTAAAGCAAACACAGCTTCCTTTTGTCATCCATCCTCCTGTCACAGGGTATGAACTCTTTCAGGATCCGGGAAGGTGCAGGTCTGGGTTGTGTCTCCACCTTCAATTGCTCTGCTGTCTGGATTAGTCATGTTCCAAGTGTCACATGAAATATCCACGTGGCTCTTTCTCCTGTTAGGTAATTTTCATTCCTTGCATTTCATTGGTCTTACTTGTATGTTGTATACATTTGCTCTAGTTTGCAGCTTTGTACTGAGATTTTGATTGTTAATACTGCTATGGCACATTTCACATCTTTCCCCTGATCTCTCTCACCTGTACCTTTCTTCTTCTCTTTTGCTCCTTTCCTTTCATAAATATTGTCCAAGTGTCTTCCTTCATCTCCTCAGCACATTCTCTTTGCCTATTCTCCTGTAAACAGAGACAGCTCCCTTTTTCCCCTCTGAAATATGTAATGTGGGAGGCAACTTTTTAGCAAGGCCATTGGGAAGAAACTTTCTTCATAAAGGAAGCAAAATTAGTTTCTCGTTTCCAAATACCAGAGAACTGACTGCCTAGAAACTGTTAGCTAAGATTCAAGTTCAAGCAGAGTTGGGTAAACCAACTGAACTTCTGGATTCTAATCACAACATTTGGGTAGTTATAAAATCAAGAAGGCAGATCATCTATAAGTCTTCAATATCAGCAGCATAAAGAATTAATTAATTAGTCTATATGAGTGGTAGCTAATTTTGTGTGTCAACTTGACTAAGCTAAGCATGCCCAGAAAGCTGGTAAGACATTATTCTAGGTATGGGCCTGGGTGTTCTGGAAAGAGATTAGCATTTGAACTGATCACCTGAGTAAATGACCCTGTCCAATGTGGTAGGGCATCATCCAATCAGTTGAGGGCCTGAAGAGAACAAAAAGGAGCAGGAAAAGACCATCTGCTCTCTCAGGATGAGTTGGTATATCCATTTTCTCATGCTCTCACTGCTCTCAGGTCTCAGGTCTTCTGATTTCAACCAGGAGGTACTTTAGCCTCCCTGGTCCTTAGGCCTCTGGACTTAAACCAAATGACGTCACTAGCTTTCCTGGTTCTCTACCTTGTAGAGACAAAATGGTGGAACTTCTTGGTCCCTGTAAGCAAGCAAGCTAATTTCCATAATACACACACACACACACACACACAAGTATAGCCATTTGGTTGTTTCTCTAGAGAGGCTTGACTAATACAATACACATTCATAATAACTGTTGCTCAAAACTCACAGTTTTGACTAAATATATAAGGAGATGGAAGCATGTGGACTGGAACAAATGTCCTGATATTGACAGGAGACCTCAGGGGATCAACAGCAACACAATAAGGCAAAGTCTCCTGAAGACTCCTCAGAAGTTGTGAAATAACAAATAAAAACCCAGGAGCAGACAGCTTCACTGCTGAATTCTATCAGACATTTAAAGAAGAACTAATTCTAATTTTTCTCAAGCTATTCAAAACAATTGAAAAAGAGGGAATCCTCCCAAACTCCTTCTATGAAGCCTGCATCACCTTAATTCATAAACAAGAAAGAGATACAACAGAGAAAGAAAGCTATACACCAATTTACCTGATGAACATAGATGCAAAAATTCTCAAAAAAATATTAGCTAATCAAATCCAACAAGACATCAGAAAGATCATTCACCCGAAACAAGTGGATCAGAGCCATTAGGTAAGAAAAAGAAATTGAAAGGATACAAATTGGAAAGGAGAAAATCAGAATATCCTTATTTGCGAATGACATGATTCTATATATAGGGGATCCAAAAGACTCCACTGAAAGACCATTGGAACTTATAAAAGAGTTTCACAAAGTGGCAGGATATTAAATCAATATGGAAGAAATCAATGGCCTTTGTATACACAGACAATGCCATGGCTAAGAAAGAATTTTTAAAATCAGTCCCATTCACAATACTTCCAAAAAGAATTAAATACCTTTGAACAAACTGAACCGAGAATGTTAAACATCTCTACAATGAAAATTATAAAACATTAAATAAAAAAGTAGAAGTAGACATTAAAAATGGAAAAATCTTCCATGTTCATGGATTGGAATAATGAACATCATCAAGATGCCCATACTACCAAAAGCAATTTATAGATTCAGTGCAATCCCATTCAAAATACTTCAACATTCTTTGCAGGTCTAGAAAAAATGATGCTAAAATTCATATGGAAACAAAGACTCCAAATAGCTAAAGCAATCTTATACAACAAAAACAAAACTGGAAGGTATCAAAATATCTGATTTCAAGACATGCAACAGGGCAGTTATAATCAAAACAGCATGTTACTGGCACAAAACAGAGGGGTGGATCGTGGAATAGAATAGAAACTCCAGAAATCAATCCACATATCTACATCCAACTTATATTTGACAAAGGAGCTAAGGACAGTCTCTTCAACAAATGGTACTGGGAAAACTGTGTCTCTGCATGCAGAAGTATGAAACTAGAGTCCTACCTCACACCTTACACAAAAATCCACTCAAAATAGATCAAATGAATATCTTTTTGGAGGATTCCCAGTATACAATTTCTAAATCATGAGGACTCAAGCAAATGCTTAGGGAAGTTCATGATTCAGGTTTCTGTGGTTCCACTTAGTCCTGCAGGTAAATCACATGTTAAGAATCAAGGATGATAACAACAGTGAGTTTAAATTCCAAGAACCTGGATTGGATTACTTAATTTTTGTCATTCTATGTGACTGTTTGGAGTTTTTATTTATATTCAAAATTTCACAAATGGAAATAGAGTGCAAATTATATTTTGTCACTTCTTTTGGCTTTTTAAGCACAGATTTTAATACATGAAATATTTTCCCAGTTTAAGTAACATCTATAGATTTTTTTTAAAAAAATTGGTATTTTAAAACTAAAGACCAAATAAAGAAAAGTATACTTCCTACTGATTATTACAAGATAATTAATGAAAATAAACATGAGTAATAGAGAAGGATGGGGGTTAAATAATGAAGCCATCTGTGTTGAATATATCATTAAGCCGCTGCTCCCAGGGAAGGCCTGAGATGGAAATGGTTTAGCATGCTGGATGCTGGCGTTCATTTTCATCCTTCCAGGAAATTCTGTGACAGGCAGCAGAGCTCAGGTGCCAGGATGCCCAAGAGATGCATCTTGGAAGCACAGAGACTTAGGCTGTGCAGACGCTTCAAGGCAACCTCTTGTCCATTATTAGCACAGCCATCAGAAGTCACACTGGAAAGAATTTGAGGTAGAAAGAATTTGAAGTAGGTCTCTGGTTAAAAAATATATATTATTGGTGTCTTTTGAAGATTATAAGTTATTAAAATGATGCAGCGGAAAATGAGGCTGGGAGTTACCTCTTAGTCATTCGAAAGACTAAGAGGCAACACAGCACACTGTGTAAAGCACCAAGACTCTGTCTTCTGATTGCCAGGTGCATATGGCAGCCCCACAGCTACCTGCAGGTGCAGAGGCTGAGTGTTCAACCCCAAGGTGAGTGTGCACTTTGGCCCAAAGTCATTTTTACTGCTCAGATTGCTGGGAAAATGCAATAAGACAAGGGGAATAAAAGTCAATGTCTGGCTCATAACAACACCATGACAAAGGTTTAAATGCAAAAAATACCAATATGACATAAGCTTCTTTTTCTAAAAATGACTGAAGGTTGAGGCAAATGAAATGTGAAGAACCTGGTCTGGAAAGAATCAGAAGGCCTGACTCAGGAAGGGATCCCCATAGGTACACATCTACCTGTAAGAATCATAATTTATGCTGGAGAAACTCACTGTAATTGTGAATACTCCCCCTTTATTCTCAGAAGGGTCCCAGTTTGGATAATAAATGATATAGGTACCTTAATCAAAATAGGTGGGAGGTCAAGGAAAGTCCTTATGACCACCTATTGACAGAGTTTGCACTAATTTTAAGGATAACTATTGGGTGCTTCATGCTTTACAGACGTTGAGAAGTGCAGAGAAATTGTCGAGGAGGCCCAACAGTAGAGAGATAGAAGCCTGTGTCACAGCACATAAGCAATAACTGGATTCCATGCCACCACCATAAATTACTCACATAGCTCCATAGCCCCATAGGGAAATCACAATCATTTGTTATGATATAATGGATATTATTCAAAGCACTATGCTAAGTCCTTTACAAGGATTATCTTTTTTTAGAAAAATTAGTTTCTTGTAAAGAATCTAGGAAGTATATCCCATTATTATCCTACTTAACAGAAGGGGAAACTGAAACTCTATAGATTAGCACCTAGTTCAATTTAAAACCACTTGTTAAACTCAGGTTTCTCACTTATGCAGTGTAACAAACAGGTGTAATAACATTACCCTAGCTTTTCTAGCTTTGATATGCCTGAATTATAAAGAGACCCTATCTGCTGATGTGCCAAGGGAATTAAACTGAGCCATAAGGCAATCTTGAAAAGAGGGAGAAATACTGAGTTACAATGCTGAGTTAAAAATTCTTTTGTAATAAAGTTAGAGATTAGGTGTCATCAGTATGGCAAAACAAAAACAGGAAGGTCTGAGAAATAGGAATATCAGACAGAGAGAATAAAGGAAGAAAGTGGCAAAAATTATTTCTTATCATTCGGATTCTACAGATTTCAAAAATCATGTTTAAAATCAACTAATGAAAAGTAACACTTGGCCCAAGATTTCATTAAATTCGCTAAAAGATGCTAGGAACACAATACATCATTTGGCCTGCTGTAACTTCTGCAGAAAAAGAGAAGAGTTAAGAGAAGAAATGGAACTATCAGAAAAATGTAGAGCTGGAGTAGGAGCCAAAGAATTTTAAGCTGTCTTTATTATACTATAATGTCATCATCTTGCTACATCAAAGTTTGGTCTAGCATCAGCATCACCTGGGGGCTTGTGAGAAATGCAGAATATCAGGCCATACCCAGACGTACTGAAGCAGAATCCACATTTCAATAAGATCCTCAGGGAACCCTATGCATGATGGAGTTTGGTTGTAACATGCTCTGACTTCCACAGCTTAGCATGCACAAGTCTTCCTAACCAGAAAACCTATGTCTTGGCCTCAGAGAGATTTCTTTTTCCCTTGCTGTGATATTCAATACCTGTATGCCGATAAGCAATAGACTCCATATTCACAAGCTTAAACTTTCTCATCTGTCAAGTGGGGATTTTAATGTCCCCCAGGCTTGTTTTGGGGGTATGCAGTAAACTCCCCTATCATTCCTTTACTTACAAGTCTGCCTCAGTCAATTCCACTACTAGTATTATGCCATTGTGTGTTCTTAGCTCAGTATATGTAATTGTATGTTATCTAAAGTTCTGAAATAAACATTATAATTTTTCTCAAGAAAACATTTTTTTCTAGTCTGAGAGGAATATCCTTGGCATTTTGAATGAGAGCATATTGAATCTGTAAACTGCTTTTGGTAGTATGGAAATTTTGATAATATTGATCTTCCAGTCCATGAACATGAGATTTTTCTACTTTTTTGTGGATATTCTCCTATTTCCTTCTTTAATTTTTTTTATAATTTTCATTGTAGAAATCTTTCCCATCTTTGCTTAACTTTATTTCAAGTTATTTAAATTTTTGTACCTATTGTGAATGGGATTGACCTTAGAAGTTCTTTCTCAGCCATAGCATTGTCTGTGTATACAAAGGCTATTAATTCTTTTGTGTTGATTTTATATCCTAAAACTTTACCAAACTTTCTTCTGAGTTCCAATAGTCTCCTAGTGGAGTCTTTTGGTTCCCCTATATATAGAATCATGTCATCTACAAACAGGGATAATTTGACTTCCTCCTTTCCAATTTGTAACCCTTTGATTTCTTTTTCTTGCCTAATGGCTCTGGCTAAAGCTTCCAGGACTATATTGAATAGCAATGGTGAAAGTTGGAATCCTTGTCTGATTCTGGATCTGAGTGGAAATGCTTCCAAATTTCCCCCATTCAATATGACGCTGACTGTGGCTGTGTCATATATTACCTTGATTATGTTGAGGAATGTTCCTTCTATACCCCAATTTGCTTAAAGTTTTTATCATGAAAGGATGTTGTATTTTATCAAATGGTTTCTCTGCATCTCTTGAGATAATCATATGGTTTCTGTTCTTGAGTTTGCTGATGTGATGTATCACATTGATTGATTTGCACATGTTGAACCATCCCTGCATACCAGGGATAAATCCCACTTGGTCCAGGTGAATGATCTTTGAGCTATGTTGTTGGAATTGATTTAGACAGTATTTTGTGGAGGATTTTTACATCTATGTTCATCAAGGATACTGTTTCATAGTTCTCTTTCATTGTTGTATCTTTTCCTGGTTTTGTAATTAAGCTGATGCTGGTTCATAGAAGCAGTTTGGGAGGATGCACTCCCTTTCAATTGTTTTGAATAGTGTTAGAAGAATTGGAATTAGTTGTTCTTTAAATGTCTGTTAGAATTTAGTTATGAAGCCATCTAGTACTGAACCTTACTTTGTTTTAAGAAGGTCTTTATTAATGATTCAATCTCCATCTTGGTTATTGGTCTACTTAGATTTTCTATGTCTTCATGACTAAATTTTGGGGCACTGTACATTCCCAGAAATTTATCCATTTCTTTTATATTTCTGTAGTATCCATTGTAACCATTCATCATTTTCCATCTCGGAAATTATTAATTTGGGACTTCTCCCTTTTTGGTTAGTTGGGCAAATTGTTTATGAATTTTATTTTTTTGTAAAAATCAGCTTTTGGCTGGCACCGTGGCTCACTAGGCTAATCCTCCACCTGCAGCCCCAGCACTCCGGGTTCTAGTGCTGGTTGGGGCGCCAGATTCCATCCCAGTTGCTCTTCTTCCAGTCAAGCTCTCTGTTGTGACCCGGGAAGGCAGTGGAGGATGGCCCAAGTGCTTGGGCCCTGGATACACATGGGAGACCAGGAGGAAGCACCTGGCTCCTGGCTTCAGATCAGCGCAATGCGCCAGCCACAGCATGCCGGGTATAGCGGCCATTTCAGGGGTGAGCCAACGGAAATAGGAAGACTTTCTCTCTGTCTCTCTCTCTCTCTCTCTCTCACTGTCTAACTCTACTTGTCCAAAAAAGAAATCAGCTCATCATTTCACTCATTTTTCTAATGTTTCTCATTTCAATTTATTTCTTCTATAATTTTAATTATTTCTTTCCTCCTATTAATTTTGGATTTGGTTTGTTCTTGTTTCTCTTGGTCCTTGAGATGCTTTGTTAGGTTATTTATTTTATGCATTTTGAAATTCATGATGTTGCTTCTAATTGCTCTAAATTTCCTTCTTAGCACTGCTTTTATTTTATCCAGTAAGTTTTGATATGTTGTGTTGTCATCTTCATTTGCTTCTAAGAATCTTTTGATTCTGTTAAATTTCTTCTATGACTCACTGCTCATTTAGAGGTATGTTGTTCAGTCTCCATGTGTTTGCATATTTTCTAAAGTTTCTTAAGCTGTTAATTACAGCTTCACTGCATTGTGATGAGAAGATACACAGTATAAGTTAATTTTTAAAAAATTTTTTGAAACTTGCTTATGACATATCCTAGAAAAAATCTATGCACTGATGAAAAGAATGTGTATTCTACAGCTGTGGGATGAAATAGTCTATAGCTATCGATTATATCCATTTGCCCTATACTGTAAATTTGCTCTGCTGTTTCTTTTTTGATTTTCTTATCTAGTTGATCTGTCCATTGATGAAAGTGAAGTGCTGAAGACACAAAAGAATGGAAAAATCTTGCATGTTCATGGATTGGAAAAATTAATATCATCAAAATGTCCAAACTACCAAAAGCAATTCACAGATTCAATGTGATTCCAATCAAAATACCAATAACATTCTCCTCAGATCCAAAAAAATGATGCTATAATTCATAAGGAAACACAAGAGACCCTGAATAGTTAAGCAATCTTAAACAACAAAAAATGAAATCCAGAGGTGTCACAATACTAGATTTCAAGACATACTTGAGTTATAATCAAGACAGCCTGGTACTGGCACAAAAATAGATATGTAAATCAATGTGACAAAATAGAAAACCCAGAAATTTATCCACATATCTACAACCCACTGATCTTTGACAAACAAGCTAAAATTAACCCCTAGAAAAAGAACAGTCTCTTTAACATATGGTGCTGGGAAAGCTGGATCTCTGCATGTAGAATTATGAACCAAGAAGCCCACCTTACACCTTATAAAGAATCAAATAAAAATGGATCAAGGACATAAATCTATGACCTGATACCATCAAATTACTAGAAGAGAACATTAGGGAAATTCTGCAAGACATTGACATAAACAAAGACTTTTTGGAAAGGAACCTAGAAGTATGGGCAGTAAAAACCAAAATTGATAATGGGATTATATCAAACTAAGAAGCTTCTGCACCTAAAAGGAAACACTCTAGAAAGTGAAGAGGCAACTGACAGAATGGGAGAAATATTTTCAGACTGTGTAACTGAGAAAGGATTTATATCCGCGATCTATAAAGAGCTCAAGAAACTCAACAACAAAAAAAAACAAACAATCCAGTTAAGAGTTGGACAAAGGACAAGAACAAGCATTTTCCAAAGGATGAAATTCAAAGAGCCAACAAACATAAAATGCAAATAAAAACCATAATGAGGCTTCACCTAACCCCAGTTAGAATTATTATCATCCAGGGCCGGCGCCGTGACTCACTTGGCTAATCCTCTGCCTGCGGCGCCAGCACCCCAGGTTCTAGTCCCAGTCTGGATGCTGGTTACTAGTCCCGGTTGCTCCTCTTCCAGTCAAGCTCTCTGCTGTGGCCCAGAAGGGCAGCAGAGGATGGCCCAAGTGCTTGGGTCCCTGCACCCGCATGGGAGACTGGGAGGAAGTACCCAGATCCTGGCTTCAGATCAGTGCAGCGCCGGCCATAGTGGCCATTAGGGGAGTGAACCAATGGAAGACCTTTTTCTCTGTCTCTCTCTCACTGTCTATAACTCTATCTCCCTCTCTCTGTCTAACTCTGCCTGGCAAAAGAAAAAAAAAGAATTAGTAGCATCCAAAAACAAACAAAAATGACTTCTGGCAAGGATGTGGAGAAAAAGTTACCCTAATCCAATGTTGGTAGGAATAAACTAGCACAACCATTATGGAAGACAGTATGGAAATTCCTCAGAAATCTGAAAATAGGTCTACCATATGACCCAGCCATCCCACTACAAAGAATTTAACCAAGTGAAATCAGTATTTTAAAGAGTTATCCATAGCCCTATGCTTATTGCAACTCAATTCATAATAGTTAAGATACGAAATCAACCCAGATGTCTACCAACTGATGGCTGGATTAAGAATATGTGGTATATATACACCATGGAATACTACTCAGCCATAAAAGGAATGAAATTCTGTCCTTTGCAACAAGATGGATGCAACTGGAAACTATAATGCTTATTGAAATAATCCAGTCCCCCCAAAACCAAAAATCATATGTTTTCTCTGATATGTGGTAGTTAATATAGAATACAAAAAAAGTATAGGAATGTAAAAGACATCTTGTGATATGATTCTGGTTTTTAGCACTTGTTCATACCTCTGCAGAACTGTGGTCTTGCTACTTTTTACTTGTTGAATATTATGGTTAGTGGTGAATTAAGTTTGTGATTATAGAGTTGATTGAAATTATGTCTTTGCAAAAATTAAAGTAAAAAAGGAAGGAAAGAGGGGAATTGAAGGAGTAAAAGTGAGGGAGGAAACTATGGTTATCATCTTGGAACTGTACCAATGAAATACATAAAATCTGTTCTCTTTATATTAATAAGATTTTAAAAAGAAGGAAAACATAATTCAGCAAACTGCATCTTAAGTTATATATATTTGTACATTCTTTCTGTTTCTTTAAAGGCTTATTTAATTTAAAGGCAGAGCTTCAGAGAGAAAGAGAGAGAGAGAGAGTGTGTGTGTGTGTGTGTGTGTTTCTAGGCCAGGCTGAAGCCAGGAACCAAGAACTCCATCTGAGTCTCCCAATGAATGTCAGGGACCTGGCCACTTGAGTCAACTTCTGCTGCCTTCGCAGGCACATTAGTGAGAAGTTGGATCAAAAGCAGAGCATTTGGGACTAAAACTGGCAGTCTTATGTAGAATGCTGACATCTCAAGCAACAGTTTAACCAGCTGCACCATAGTGCCAGCCCTTGCATACTTTCAAACCCTGTGTCACTTTCATAAAGTACTGTGTCACTTTTATAAAGAAGGTATGTATACTGGACAGATAAGCAATGTTATTTTTATTGTATTAACATACTTTGAGCAACTGCTAAATCACCTGAGCTATGTGAGAGTACCATACAAATATATAGCATTATTAACCGTAACTATTAATAACTATCACATAGAATTGTTGTAAGGATTAGTAGCAAAATTTGCCTCAATTTCACCCAGAAGGAAAAGGAAAATAAGCTTAGATGGCTACATTGATGATCACATGCAGTAAGTAGCAAAAATTCTGAAATCTCTTTTATTGATACTGTTAGGATACTTCAAAAAGTTCATGGAAAATGGAAATAAAGTGTAAGTTTATTTTCATGCAAAAAATCCATGCATATGAAAGGTATTCAAAAAGTTCATGCAAAAATATATCATGAAAAACTATGCCTGGATTTCAAAATTCTTTTGTGTTAAAATGAGCGTTTTTGAAGTTCCCTAAATAGCTGTTTGGAATGGGATGCTAGGCAAGAATGGACTAATCATCCTAACTTTTCTTATCGTGCTCTATGCAGGACTAGGTTACATGTACTGCTGTATATTCTCTCTCTAAAACAGCTGGGTTCTGAATATTCATGACTCCAGAATCATCACAATGATAAAACACAAGAGATGAGAGGGCAAGTGGGCCCTCCTCTAGGATTAGGCTTAGGTTGGTGTTTTATTTCCTAGTACCATTTTTTTCAAAATTACAGCTATGTAAGTTCCAAGTCTTTGGCTACCTAGATTGCTTTGTTCCATTGTATTTTGATAATTTCCTATTATGAAGTCTATAGTCTTCCCTTACAACCAACTCTAAGTATCAAAAATGCAGATCAAATGGCAAGTAATTTTGAGCTTTCAGAACTGAAAAGTCCATTGGCAAAACTGGCTTCAGATATAGCTGGATCCAAGGAACAGAAATTGTCACAAAATTTGGTCTGTCTGCTACCTCTTTTACATGCTTTATACTTCACTGGATTCCTTTTCAGACAGGTAATCCCCATAAGAAGACAAAACAATTGCTGGCAGGCTCAGATTCATATACCACCATGTTAACATTCCCAAGAAGGAGAACTTTTCTTGTTGGTCCAGTCATGGGCATGGCACTAAGTTTCAACGAACTATCTGGGTCATGCACCCATCCTGAGACAAGGAAATAAACGCTCTGAACTGAGAATTTCACGTTACTTGACCCTAGAGAACTAGGGAACAAATTCAATTCCTCTCAATCTGAGAGGCTGCATAGAGGGGAAGGATGTTTCTTCAAGGGAAAATCAAGGTGCCAGCACAGAAAGCGAATAAATGCTAGATGACAAAAGTAATGGTACTATTTCCACAGACCTAGGCAGATGTGTGGTCCCCCTGATTTCTGTCTTGACTCTAGAATTCTGGCTTTTGGGTACTGAAATTTCTTAATATTCAAGCTTGCTTTTAAATTTCTTGATGCCCTGATTCTAGCTCTACTTTCACCCATGGTGGTCTAATTGCCATAGTCAGATACACAGGAAAATCCTTGAAAAGAGGAGAAAGTATAAGAACTCAGAGTTTATCCAACCGTGGAAAAGAAGCTGACGAGGCTGCAGTAAAATCTATTAAGCCTTCTATTACTGCTTTTTAAGTTCTTCTAATGTTGCTTTTGGGAAGTATTCTAAATTCAGAATAAACGATATTAAGGAAAAAGAAGAGCAGCTGATTCAATGAGGGCTGCATAAAGGGGGTCTGAGTGGAGAACAAAGTTTGGGACACTATTTTTATAAGTGAATAATTTTTAAGTTGAGTGTTTGCAAATACCTGCCAGAATATTTTCATCATTGATTTTGAATTCCAAACTAAATCTACTTATACAGGGCAGCAAGATATTTGTCAAAGCATCCTATACCTGAAGAACATGAAGAAAAATCCTATGTCCTGTCAAAGAATTTTTTGTAAGATTTATTTATTTATTTGAAAGTGAGAGTTACAGAAAGAGAGGGAGGGAGAGAAAGAAAGAGAGAGAATCTTCTATCCACTGTTTCACTCCCCAAGTGGCCACAACATCCAGTGCTGATCCAGATCGCAGCCAGAAGCCAGGAGCATCATCCAGGTCTCCCAGATGAGTGGCAGGGCCCAAACACTTGGTCCACCTTCTGCTGTGTTTACCAAGCCTTTAGCAGGGAGCTAGATCAGAAGTGGAGAAGCTGGGACATGAACCAGTGCCCATATGGGAATTTGGCATCACAGGCAGCAGCTTTACCCACCTATGCCACAACATCATCCCAAGAGAATATATTCTTAACAAATACCTGGTAAGATAAAAATAGTCAATGTTGACTGAAGCATATTGGAAATCTAACAATATGTTTAAAAGAAAAATGAATCTAGGAGCATTTGACTGATTTGTATGACTTTTCCCAAAAAAGAATATAAAATAATTCTTTAAAGTCTTACAAAATTTATTTATTTGAGAAGGGGAGAGAGAGAGAGAGAGAGAGAGAGAAACCATTCAGTGTTTCCCTCCCTAAATGACCACAGTGGTCAAGGTTGGGCCAGGGCCAAAACTAGAAGCCAGGAACTCAATCCAGGTCTCCCAAGTGGATGGCAGGAGCCAGAGGTGGATTTTGAACCTAGGTACTCTGATATGGAACATCATGAGCACCTTAACTGCTAGGCCAAATATCCATAAATAATTATTTTTAAAATTCCAATTCTTTGATAAACAACAAAAAATTGACCTCATGAATTCATTTTATTTTTGAAATGGTTTTTGGAAAGGTATCTTCTTAAATTTTTATTGTTATTTGTTTTCATTTTATTTGAAAGGTAGAGAGACGAAGAGAGGAAGACACACAAACACACACACACAAAGAGATATAGATATAGATATAGATATAGATATAGATATAGATATAGATATAGATATAGATATAGATATAGATATATAGAGAGAATCGTCTCCCTGGTACTCACTCTCTAAATGCCTGCAACAGGTGGAGATGGGCCAAACCCAGGAGCCTAGAACTTAATCCAGATCTCACATATGAGTGGCAGGGACCCAAGTACTCTACCCATCATCTTCTACTCCCAAAACTCACTATGGTGCATATCAGGAGGAAACTGGAATCTGGAGCGGAGCTGGACTTGAAACCAGGCACTCTGGTAAGGGATATGGATGTTCTAAGTGGTGTCTTAACACTAGGCCAAATACCTACCCCACACAGGGATTTTTAAAACAATATTTTAGGGGAGGAACTATGATGACTAGGGGTTAAAAAAAGAGATGTCTACATTCACACCTTAAAACTGTACAGACAGGCCTCTGCCAGTCACGTTATTGAGTGTCTCTTTCCTCTTTTAGGTTGACTCTACTTCCTTAGAGAAACTCCTCAAAAATCTTGCTTCTGAGAAGTTTTTGCTGACTATATAGTCTCTATCATTTTATCCAGCTTTATTTTTTTTCTTTATTGAAATGACTACTTCCAGAAACTCTGTTATATACTTATTTTTAAATTTGTTCAATTGGGGCTGACTGCTTCTGCCTGCAGGGCTGGCATCCCATATAGGCATTGGTTCATTTCCTGGCTGCACCTCTTCTGATCCAGCTCTCTGCTATGGCTTGGGAAAGCAGTGGAAGATGGCGCAAGTCCTTGGGCCCCTGCACCTGCGTGAGAGTCCTAGAAGTTCCTGGCTCCTGGCTTTAGATCAGCCCAGCTCTGTCCACTGGGGCCATTTAGGGAGTGAACTAGCAAAGGGACGACCTTTCTTTTTGTCTCTCTTCCTCTCTGTCTGTTACTCTGCCTCTTAAATAAATGGATAAAATATAGGAAAAAAAGAAAATTGTTCAGTTTTTCCTCCAGTAGGACAGAAACTCCAAAAGGCAACCATCAGCAGCTGTTTGTTGAAAAGGTTTACTTGGCCGGCGCCACGGCTCACTAGGCTAATCCTCTGCCTAGCGGCGCCGGCACACCGGGTTCTAGTCCCGGTCGGGACGCTGGATTCTGTCCCGGTTGCCCCTCTTCCAGGCCAGCCCTCTGCTGTGGCCAGGGAGTGCAGTGGAGGATGGCCCAGGTGCTTGGGCCCTGCACCCCATGGGAGACCAGGAAAAGCACCTGGCTCCTGGCTCCTGCCATTGGATCAGCGCGGTGCGCCGGCCGCAGCGCGCTGGCCGCGGTGGCCATTGGAGGGTGAACCAACGGCAAAAAAGGAAGACCTTTCTCTCTGTCTCTCTCTCTCACTGTCCACTCTGCCTGTCAAAAAATAAAAATAAATAAAAAGAAAAGGTTTACTATAGAATGGACATCTGTAAACAGAATTGATAACCAAACTCAATAGCTTTTAAAGGAATAAGATTTGCAAATATTTTTATTACTTCAAATTTAAAAAAAACAGAATCCAATGGAAATTTCTTTCCATTTCTCAACACAAATTTTTTTTTTTTTGACAGGCAGAGTTAGACAGTGAGAGAGACAGAGAGAAAGGTCTTCCTTTCCATTGGTTCACCCCCCAAATGGCTGCAATGGCCAGCGCACTGCGCCTATCCAAAGCCAGGAGCCAGGTGTTTCTTCCTGGTCTCCCATGCAGGTACAGGGCCCAAGCACTTGGGCCATCCTCCACTGCACTCCCAGGCCACAGCAGAGAGCTGGACTGGAAGAGGATCAACCAGGACAGAATCCGGTGCCCCAGTCAGGACTAGAGCCTGGGGTGCCGGTGCCGCAGGGGGAGGATTAGCCTAGTGAGCTGCGGTGCCAGCCACAAAAAATTCTGACTTGAGTCTGATGAGTGCCTTTGGTGAAGAAAAGATAAACAAAAGTAAACAACAACAAAACTCCAGACTTTCCAACTTTTAGGTATCATGTGAAAATCCAATTTCATTTTGAATAGATGGCAAATTATATATTGCAAGAAACATTTTCAACAGTTCAGCAACTATACCAGTCATCATTTTTTGCTTTAGAATCCCATGTAAAATACTAACTAAACAATATTTGAACTCCTTTCTTCCATTACCTTTAGTGTCACTCCCCCTCTTCGTGGAGGAACGACACTAAACCCTGCCTAGGCTTCATATCCGAGTCATGGCACCATTATGTTGCTCCCCCTCTTCGTGGAGGAACGACACAGGACCCTGCGCTGTTCTTTTGTCTGCTCAACCCTCCCCGGGTTTGCTGCTGGTTCTTCCCGGGTTGGCTACCATCACTTCCACCTCCGTGGAAGGGTGGTTCCCCCTGCCACTTTCCCCACTTCCGCGGGGGAGCGGCACACTGCCGGCCGGCTCTCTCGGGGGCTGCACAGGTGTTCCTTCAGATAGATGTTCCTGGTGCATGTTGTCTCTCTCCTCCTTTATAGTCCTCTTCCGCCAATCCCAACTCTGCTACCCACACGCCAAGTACGCTGCTCTCCAATCAGGAGCAGGTCCTGCTGTTTATTGGTTGAACTGGAGGCAGCTGTGTAGAAGCTGTTTCCTCCTCTCCCAGCGCCATATTGTGGGAGAGCAGATGCATAGAATAAGTCTTAATTCCAGTAACTTAGTCTAGTCCGAGTTGCTCCCCACACTTTAGTACTAATTAGTGGATACCATATAATGAAAGGTACTTTAAAAAGTATATGAAAAGTAGAATTAAAATTTATATTTGTGGGAAAATTTTGAAATTATACCTTTTTTCATAATGCATATTTTCCACAAACTTCTTGAACACTTTGTATAACATAATAAATAGTGGAAAGTTTTTTTAAAAAATCACTTTGGGAGTTTCAATTTTAGATCTACCACTTGATTGTTGTGTTACTTGGGCAAGTTACCCATCTTTTGAAATCATATTTCCTCATCTGAAAAATAGGGAAGCTGAGAAAAGCTATGGTACTATACTTATAGGGTCAAATGAAACATTACAAAACTAACAACAAAAACAAGAAGCCTTCCAGAACCTTTTGAAATAGGGCCTTGTTTAGAATATGTACTGGATAAGTAGATGTTATTAATATTATCTATTCACTTTTTTTTTACATTTCTGGGCAACAGTTTAAAATGCCAAATTCTTTTTGTATGTTTGTAAACTGAGACAAATTCAATGTGTTTTTTTTTCTGTGAAAATATCCTAACCCCCTGTACTTAAACATATTCCATGTACCAATTCGGCTACGTCAAACCAAATCCCATATGAGACATTCTAGGATAAATTAAGACAATATCCCCCATTGAAACATGTAATGCATTTCCAACTTTATGTGTGTGTGACTGAGAGAGAGAGAGAGAGAGAGAGAGAGAGAGAGTGAGAGATGCTTTGGTTGCCTCTAAAACTGACTGCGATGATGAATAAGGCTAAGATTTCCAAATAAAATTAGATCATAACAAAAGCCTTCTTTATGCTTAACTTTTATCAGGGGCAAAAAAAGAAAGACAAAACAGCATGAAATGATGAGACCCAGTGATGAAAATTCATTCACAATGATTACTTTCAAGAGTAATTTCTCTTGGGTAATTCAGCGGCCTGTTACTATGGCTCTCCAGAGAGATAGCTAACGTAAATGAAGGTACTAAAAGTGGATGATCATGGCAGGAATATAGTAAGCCAATAATGCAATAGGAACCCATTCAAAACATTCGGGAAAAATTCAAGAGAGGAAATGTCCTCCTTTTTTTTTTTTTTAATTTAAGTTAATAACCTAGGACACATTTCTTCCCTGACTCACAACCAGCAAGCACGTAAAAATACCCAGCCAGGAATAAGAAATGAAACACTTGTTCGAATGAAGTAGGAACCCACCTGAATCATCAGTGTTAGTAAGCCCCAGAAACTCAGACACTGAGCCAAATTCTTTGGGTGATCTTGGCACATGTCTAAATTTTTTTGCCAACCTTTCTTTATCTCAGAAAAACTAGCACTTCATGGAAAACTTCCAAGGAAGCTGAAATTTGTTAATTTCCAAAAACCTTTGTTGCTGATGAGAATGGCACTGTAAAGATTTTGTTTTGTTTTGTTTTTTTTTAAAGTAAGTCCCACATAGAGTGAATGATTGTAAAAAAAAAAAAAAAAAAAAAAAAAAAAAAAAAAAAAAAAAAAAACACCCTCTTTTATAAGCTCACATAAAGATTCTCTGAAATCCACTTTGAGTAGCTGTTATTTTTTTTCCACGTACTTCATCTTGGTTCTTTTAGTGAGACTTGTTTTGGAACAGTTACCCCTACCACTTTGCCTAGAAATATTCACCTAGCCCATTGGTTTATCAGTTTAGGTAGTGGCCCCCTGTCAAGACTAGAGGGGCAGCAGCAGACAGAGGAGCAGCTGCAAGTTATGTCATGCAAAATAAGACATTGCCATGAACAAAGAGAGGGGTAATTCTGCATAGGACAGAATATTTTTATTTGGAATGAGAGAAGAAGAGAAGAGCCAAAAGAATTATGTTTTTCATGGGCCAACTTTGCAGATAGGAGGATTTACTTAAGAGAATGTCATCCAAGGGCTGGCACTGTGGAACAGCAGGTAAAGCCACCACTTGCAGTGTTGGCATCCCATATGGGTGTGGGTGTGGGGGTGTGAGTCTCGGCTGCTCCACTTCTGATCCAGCTCTCTGCTACAGCTTGGAAAAGCAGATGGCCCAAATCCTTGGGCCCCTGCACCAGCTTGGAAGACCCAGAAGAAGCTCCTGGCTCTTATCTCCAGCCACTGTAGCCATCTGGGGGAGTGAACCAGTGGATGGAAGGCCTCCCCACCCCCCCGATTCTCTGCACTTCTGTAGCCCTGCCTTTCAAATAAATCTTTAAAAAATTAAATAAAATTTAAAAAGGAGGTCATCTAGGCCAAAACTCATGCAAAGAAGTGTAAAGAAAGCAAAGTAGATTAATTTCATGAATGACAAGAAGAGAAGTCATGAGTGATATCCCAGGAATCTTTGGAGTTTGATGGTAGAAGGGATTTAGAAACTCTTCCATTTGAAATGAGAAGGCACCTAATGTTCTCTACGCTCCTTTCAAGCAAAGAATTAAACCAACCATGATATGCCTCGGAAAAAAAAAATGAAAAAAACTTTCATCTAACTCCTTCTCACTTTTGGTGCATGATAAAATGGTGTTAATGACATGTTTCTTTGGCTCCAGACAATAAGCCTGCCTAGGCAGAGCTGTTCCACCTGCATTTGCTGCAGGGAGGTACTGGGTAATTGATTGACTACTGCAGAAGGCAAGCTTCAAATCAGGCCCATATGAATGAACTTTTTGGTATACCTAACTTCCTCATCCTGTCCCTTTGCCCCACTGCCACTGTTGATGAGGACAATGTCTCCCAACAGTCTATGAGGTCCTCTCTCATTTACTAAAACTTTCTTAGAAGAATACTTTTTAAAAATGTGTCCAATAAAACCTGATTTCCCCTTTATCCTGAAGAACAGAAGTGGGGGAAGGAAGCTAAATTGGGGAATGTGGAGCACTGGTGAATCAGAGACATATGAATTAAGAGCAACATTGAACATGTATTGACAACCTAGTATGTGGAAGGGACTGCCCTTTTATTTGGGCAGGGACAGTGGTGAAGCCAGTAGGGCTTACCCCTTAAAGAGGTGCTATCTACTCCCACATAAATCACAAAATTTAGGAGAGTAAGGAGTTGTCTTTGGTTGTATCCAACGAAATATATAGTAGAAGATTCCAAGAGCTAGACAGTATGGTACTAAATATTTTAGAATAAAGAATACCAACAAAGAATAGCAAATGTTGACAGTGTGGTCTAGTGGTTAAGAATCCAGGCTCCAGATCTGAATTGTTGGGTTAAAATCCTTGACTTTGTGGCTTCACATCTATGCACTCAATTTTAGGGTGGTTCCTTTAACAACTGATGCCTCAATTTGCCCATCAATAGAAAAAAGGATGGTGACAAAAGTAGTTCCATAGTTTGGATATGTTTTCCCCTTAAAAACTCATGTAGGAATTTATTTAAAATGTATTTAGTTAGCTTTACGTATTTGAAAGGCATAGTGACAGAGAGCTGGAGAAACAGAAAGAGGTCTTCCACCCACTGTCACTCCCCAAATACCTGCAACAGTCAGAGCTAGGTCAGGCCAAAGCCAGGAGTATTTGATCTGAGGCTCTCACGTGGGTGCACAATAGC
The DNA here is from genome assembly GCF_051225735.1 of Oryctolagus cuniculus. Lineage (NCBI taxonomy): Eukaryota > Metazoa > Chordata > Mammalia > Lagomorpha > Leporidae > Oryctolagus > Oryctolagus cuniculus. The sequence continues at coordinate 95,324,241 of NC_142877.1, forward strand.
AAGAAGCTGGGATCAAAAGCAGAGTCGGTTTTCAAACCCAGGCACATTGATATGAGATGCAAGTGTCCCCAGTGGTGTCTTAACTGCTACACTGAATGCCTACTGAAATTTTATTTTCACGTAATGGTGTTGAGAGAGACAGTAAGACCTTTAATGAGATAATTAGGTCATCAGAGCTCCACTCTCGTGAAGAGATTAATGTTAGGTTTTGCAGGTGTGAACTGGATCTCAGGGGACTGTGTTAGTTTCTGTGAGAGTGAGCTGTTGTAAAGCAAGATCACCTGTACTGTTTTGCTTGTTTTTCGGGTGTTGACCATTTACTCATAGCATTTACTAATGCTATCAGCTACCATGTTACGAGGAAGCAGGAGGCCTTCAGCTGTAGCTACCTGAGAATGGACTTTGCAGTCACCAAAACCAAAATGCAAGCTAACCTCTTTTTTGAAAATAACCAGACTCAGGTATTTTGTTATAGCCAGTAAAAAGAGCTAAGAAAAATAATATCTGCCTTACACAATTATTAAGACCATTAAGTAAGTTAATAATTATCAGATGCTTAAACAATTCATTACACACAAATCTTAGGCACTAATTTACCCCCATGTAAACTGGAAATGTTCAAGCACAGGCCCCTGGAATATTAACAGGTCTTCATGAAGGCAGAAATGTCCATTTCTTTTGTTCCTCTCTGGGCTTAGATCAATGTCTGGTATAGGGTATGCATGAATAAATAAACCTATGTGCATAGTTAACATAGAAAGTTCTTTGTGAGCTCCAGGAATTTTCCTTTTCCAAATTTGCACTCGTGTGATTTCTTAAAGGAACTAATAAATTGGAATAGTAAAAAACTAAAAATGTGTCCACGTGATTTTAGACAAAATTATGCCCTTCCTTTCTTCTTCTTTCATCACTCTTCCTTTTTGTAAAGCATAATCTCTTTTAAGTGAATTCCCTTTTATAGTTAAAAGGTTAAACAGGGACGTGAGGGGTCCTCAGTCACCTCGACATGTATGTAAGCTTTATCTTCTTTTACAGTTTCACATCTCCAGGCCTTTCAGTCAGGTCAGGATGGCATTTTCTGCCCTTTATGTGTGTGACAAGTGAAAACAGGGGAAGAAAAAACTTCAGTGAAGAAACCAGAAGATGCCCTGCAGTTCAAAGGCGGAGTCCAGCAGGTTCTCACCTCACCTGCCTCAGCAGGCCTCATCTGCCTCCTTGCTTACCTCACACCCCATATGTGGGACAGGCATAGCTCTGCTCAGAACACAGCCTCTCCCACACTTCTGGTTGTCTCCCACCATTTAGCAGGATACATAATCAATACCTGCAAATCTGACTGGTTCACGTGGGAGCTTAAGGGAGCTCTGATTCCACAGCTCTATGGTCTCCCATCAACAATGCAAAATCTCCCTCATAGAGCTTTGTTCTTCCAATTCCCCCAAGAAACCAGAATGTGATTGCTCATCTCTCCAAGGAACTGGAAACACTCCGTCAATTCAGCTTCTTACAGCAACTTGAAAAATCCCAACCCCCAGATTATTAAATCATTTTGGTTGGAATGATGTAATAGCTAACTTGCTGACAGTTGCTTGGAATATTTGCAGACATGGAAAGAAAAATACCTTTAATCAGGTCAAATCACTCTACCTTTGGGATTCTAAATTTACTCATAGTCTCGAAGAAAAATATTCAGTTATAGTGTGGAAAATAGGATTATTTCTTTAGCTCAATAACCAACCAGCAGTTCTTTCTTTGAATCTTGACATTAAATCAATAAAAAGATTGGTTTTGGAAAACTATTTCCTGTGAAGCTATCTTTGCCTGTAGGATTTTTCTTTAAAACTCTAGACTATGGAAGGAAATTCACAGCTTGTTCAGCCTTTTTACCTATGCCTTATATCTAACAGCTATTGCTACTGTTTTTCTCTTGGTGTACCCTAGCAGTTACAAATGTTTCTTAAAATATTAAGCATGTTTTTCTTTGCTTCTAATTATATAACTCTATAAATTTTGATCTAATGGCAAAAGACTGGTAAACCCTTTCATATAGGAATATTTTGCTTATGCACAGTATCTTCAGTAAGTCATAAACTTAATTTCAGAGATCTTAATATTCTTTTCATTTTTTGAAAGAGAAAACTAAGATCTAGAGATGTTAAATATCTTCAGATCATATTAAATAATAAAACTGGGTTTTAGTCCAGATCTGTCTACTCATGGATACACAAGTAGACTCTTTCTGTAACATGTCATGAATTTAATAATAAACAGATCAGTGATATAAGTCAGAGGTCCTCATACATTTTCTAAGAAAGAAATTGCAGAGAGTAATATTTTGTGCTTCATGGGCCTTAAGATCTCTATCACCACAACTCAGCTCTATCATGTAGTGCATTTAGGAGTTCCTGGTAGAGTCTATGATAACAAAATGAAATAAAGACATATTTTAAGCTAGAGACCTAGGAAACCTTTGGCAATTTTTAAGAAGTCTAAACCTTTATTTTCTTAGCTAGGAGAGAATATAAAACTTAATTTGTGGCTGGCGCTGTTGCATAGCGGGTTATACTGCTGCCTGTGGCACCAGCATTCCACATAGGCACCCGCTTGATTCTCAGGTGCTCCACTTCTGATCCAGCTCCTTGCTAATGCACCTGAGAAAAATAGCAGAAGATGGCTCAAGTCCTTGGGCCCCTGCACCCATGTGGGAGACCTGGAAAAAGCTCCTGGCTCCTGGCTTCAGCCTGGCCCAGCCCTGGCCATTGTGGCCATTGTGGCCATTTAGGGAGTGAACCAGCAGACACAAGAGCTCTCTCTATATACCTCTCTCTGTGTAACTCTGCCTTTCAAATAAAATAAATCAGTCTAAAAAAAACTTACTCTGAAGGGCAGCGATGACTATAAAAAAGAAGAAATGAGATAACTTTGTAAAATACATGAGTTTAAAACCAAGCAATAGGGATGCATTTTATTATATCTACTTCTGTTTCATTTATTTATAAATGAATAAATGCTGTCAACTGAATATTTGTAATCCATCAAAATCTGTATGTAGAAGCCTTAATCTTTAATGTGATGGTATTGGAAGTGGGATATTTGGGAGGTAATTGGACTAAGAGGAGGTCATGGGCATGGAGCACTCCTATGGATTAATGCCTTTATTTAAAGAAGAAAGGAAGAAGAGATGAGATATAACACCAACGGCCCCTTTCTCTTTCTCCCTACATGACATGCCTCCACCAAGCAAAAGCCATAACCAGAAAGAGGACCTTCACCAAGAACCTGACCATGCGGGAAGCCTGATGTTGGCTTTCCAGTCTCCAGAACTATTAGAAATACATATCTACTGTTTTAGTGACTCAGGCTGTGATATTTTATTATGGCAGCCAGAACTAAGATACCTACTAGCAAATATTCTTTTCTTTCTTCTTGCCTGCACCCATGGCACATGTTACCAGTGGTTGGGGTACCTCAACAGTAATTGATAAATCTCCCAGAAGAGAAGACAACAGATTGAGGTTAAGTTTCAGTCATGGGAAACCTCCCAGCCAAAGAGGAAAATCAAGTCTTCTAACAGGAAGCTGGCATTTTTTATTACTGGGCTCTAGCAAAGACCTAATTCCCATGGGTAAAATGAGTAATTGCTACAGAAAAACAGACCATGTGCATTTATGTAGTAAGAGGTGTTTTATGGGATTAGGTGGGTGAGGAAAAGCAATCATTATAATAATTCCATATCCTACACATAAAAGACAGAGAGCAGAGAAAGACCAGTTCCCTTGTGAAATATTTGTCATTTAACATCTTTTTAGCTTCAGGGAAGTCAATTGATTTTCTTAAAAATCAGCAGGAGCTAGATGCAGATATTTAAGGGCATAAATGGGCCTTAGTTCACATGATCCAATCTTCCATTCACAGAGGGGAAAACCAGGACCACAGTAGGCAGTGAACTTGCCAAGGTCAGACACTGCCAATTGTTTTTACTAGCTCCAGAGAGATCTTCTCATGAGACACATTGCCTCTTTCTTGAAAGTGACGTAAAGGTTACCTAAGCAAATTCTTGTAGGAAGGTCAGTTAGAAATGCCTACAGCAGCCACCTTCTCTTGTATTGTTTACAGAATGCTCGTCTACACTTGTTAATGGAAGACACTGACTGAGAAAGAAGGCATATATTTTTTCGCACATGAAGAGCCAGGGATAACAAAACGCCATCCATGTTCTAGAGAAAGGTCAGCTGATAAACATTGTGCAATTCAGACTGCTCATAAGCAGCTTTTGAAATCCTGGCTTCTTGTCAAAGAGCCAGAGCCAGAGGAGAGTAAAACCCACGATGATGAGCTTTTGGTGCAGGTGTGCTGGGCTGAGTGCACTCGTGACGGGGTTTGGATCTCAAAAATGATCCCCTGGAAAGAAGAGTGCACTACTTCTCAGCAGACAGGAAAGAAAAAGGAAGCCAACATGTGTTGAACTTCCTTTGGCCTGAGAAGAATTTGCAAATGAAAGAGTCAGGATTTGAATTCAGGTCCAACTATGTTCCAAGCCCAGGTCATTTCCCAGTAAGACAAAGAAATTTCCCAAGGCCAACATATTCCTGGCATTTCTGACAGCAAGAGTGACTATACTTTTCAGAGACAAGAATTATGTGTAGAGTTGGGGGCCAAACCAGCAGCTCTAACATGTATTGCAGCAAGGCTGTAACTGCATGAGCTCTTCCAGGCAAACAAGTCATCACAGGGGATTGATAAGGGCAGGGATCATCGAGCAGAACCCAAATCTGCAGGCATCTCCAGCCACCTTAATGTATACAGATTAAACGGATTAGCTAGACTAATCATTCATATCAGACCTCCTTTTGAAAACCAAATGTTTGTCAAGGTAGGAGAGGACAAAACTGCCTGAACACAGACCACAAGCCGTCAAGAAGGACATTCAGGGAGAAGAAATCCCCTTAACAGAGCACACCAGATATTTCAAGACTAAAATGTTGATGGGTATTAAGAGGAGTACACACAATTTCAGTTACGAAAGTTACATAATAATAGTTCTTTTCTCTCTTTAATAACAGTCCAACTTTATACACAATCTTCTATCTCAGAAAATTCCTGAATTCTCGGTATTTTGCCCACTTTTCCTCTCCTGAGAATGAGCATGCACCTCTACAAAACACACTCACTAGGAGTCCAGAGGTGGAGTGTTGTATCCTCAATGTTCAGGGTTACTTAGAGGCCCTAGACCCATACAAGCTTAATAAAATTAAAACAATATATGCAACCAACAACAGATGTTCTTTCTTTGTAAGACTTGTAATTTATTTGAAAAGCAGAATGACATTCAGAGGGGGAGGGAGGGAGGGGAAGAGAGAGAGAGAGAGAGAATGAATCTCAACTGCTGGTTCACTCTCCAGATGGCTGCACACAGCCAGGACTGGGCTAGGCAGAGCTCAATGTCCAGAACTCCATCTGAGTCTCACACATGGGTGGCAGGGATCCACGTACTTGGCCCAAATACTTTGCGTCTCACATGCACTGATAAGAAGCTGGATGTGAATTAGAAGAGCCAGGACTGGAACCGGCACTCTGATATGTGATGTGGGTGTACCAAGCCACGTCGTGACCTACTGAACCACAACACCCGCCCCAACAAAAGTTCTTTAACCTGTGGTTTCCTAGTTCACTGGCAAGACTTAAGGGGCAGAAGTCTCTTCAACAGAGACCTTGGAACTACAGCCCAGTCCTCCTTCCTCTCCAACATGTCTCCTCCATAGCAGGTCACTTGGTCAATATTGTTTCCTGGCCATTCAGTGTGTGATACATACCATATATAATACCTGTGACTTGGGATCTTTATTCAAATTCCCTGAAATTCTGTGTCCCCCCTCTATTAAATTGGGGGTAGTAACACCAATTTCCTAAGTCTGCATATTAAATGGAATTACACACCTGGAGCTCTTAGCGCCCCTATAGCACACATTCCTGGAGCAGAGGGAGCACAGCTGGGGCCTGCGATGCTCAAGCTTGATTTGCTCTGTGATACCCCCTGGGCTACTTCGACAGCTTGAATTTCAAGCCCTGTAACTCTGGGTCTTAAAGAAAAACAAAATCTCTTCTGGCCACCCAGTACCTTGCATTTTTAGCTTGTGTAGGTAGGTAGAAGTTAAGCTCCTACATTTTGAGCTGGCTCCCCTTTTTCCTCATCCCTGGAACCACAATCTTTTGCACTGGTCTCCCTCTTAAAGTTCCTGCCAAGACCAGATTTCTTTGTAGCTATTTTTTTTTTTTTGCAGCAACTGTTCCTAACTAATTTAAAATTTTCTAGGTTTTCTTTCTAGCCATATTTTTTTTCCATAAACACTTATTCCCAAACAACTGTGGTCCACGTTGATTTTTCTACTTTCCACAATTTCTAACCCCAAACAACTGTAAGTGCGCGCTTCTAAATACAGGTGGGTAGCAGGTTGAGATGTGGACAGGTTCATTCATTCATTATTCCTAAACTACTTAAGGAACACCTCTTAGTACATGGAATTTTTTAAGTATCAAGGGATATCCATAACAAAACAAAATAATTCCTTGAGAACTTAATCTCAGGGAAGACAAACATGAGGCTTGAGGACAATTTGTTGTAAAGTCTGTAATAAAGCTGTGGTTCGCAGCATTGGCTAAACTTTAGAATCACCAGACATTAAATTGAGACACCTGGTCTCAACCCAGATCAATGGAATCAACATCTCTGCAAGGAGGACCTGGATATTGCAGTGTTTTGATAACCTCCCAGGTGGTCCCATTGTACCGCCATGTTTGAAAATCCCTTGTCCAGGTGGAAATATAGGATGCTTGCAACCACAAGAGGTCCACATCATGTTAAGGTACCAAGGACACCAAGGGAAGAAGACACCTGAGCTGAGTCTTGACAAATTATTGCTCAGTGGAAATGAAGGGAAGGTAATCTAAGCACAAAGGTGAGAGATGAGTTCATAGAACTGCAAGTAACTCTGGACAGTTTAGAGACTACTTCAGTTGGGCACTATCTGGCAGGCATAAGGGAGTCACTGAAGGATGGTTAACATGAAATAATACGATCAGTCCACATCCCCCTGAAATACCAAGACATCAACTGGGGAGTGAATTTTACCATCACTGCAGCTTACTCCAGAAAGAACCATTATCTCTTTAATAAAACTTTGTTATTGGCACCTCCATTGGTTTAAAACACTAAAACCGGGTACTCTACCCATGAGCTAACCTTTGCCCTCTCCTTTCCTGAAACAGAGGAACAGCTGTTCTCCCTCTTCCGTGTGCTAAGAATGAAGAGGGGCCCCTCAGGCTTCTCAGCTGACTGCAGAGAAATAGGACTTGAACTCACACAGATTCATAAAAGGTATATGCAGAATCTAATGACAGATAATGACAGAATCTAACAGGTTGAGATATTTTACATTTTAGAAGTATTTTGTCTCTGATACAGTGGCATCACCATTAGCAGGAATCACAGCTGCTACAGGTAATATATAATTTATTTCCTGAAAAAGGCCCTGAACTCCAATGAAATTAGGAAGAAATGATACCTTGAGTGCTCTTTCTGTAATTTTCAGGATGAAAATCCATTCATACAATAACTAAGCTTTCAGAACAACTTTGGTTGTTGTTTGTAGAAGTGGTTGCATTGTTTGTTTATGCTTGCATTTTGGTTTTTGCTTTAATTATAATATACACCATGAATTTAATGATGCATTTATATGGGGAAAAGGAGGTCTATGGGAACAAGTAGGAGAGAGAAGGAGAAATAGGAAAACTATTCCATTTAATGCATATTTTAATTGTGAAAAAGTCTGATTTAAAAAATGTTAATGTATATGTGCAAGCATAGTGATGGAAAAGGCATTTCCTATAATAAAAAAACTCCCAGTAGGGAACTAAAATATTTTTTAAAACACTAGGAATTTTCTTAGTTTTTTTTTTTTTTTTAAGAAATAATTCGTTAAGTTGAGAGACGGGGTGGGGAGGAAGAGAGAAAGGGGTGGATCTTCCATGTGCTGGTTCACGCTCCAAATAGTCACAAAAGCCAAGCTAAAGACGGGAGGCATGAACTCCATCCAGGACTCCCTTGAGGCTGGTATGGACCCAAGCACTTGGGCTATTTTCCACTGTCTTCCCAGGAACATTATTAGCAGGGAGTTGAAAGGGAAGCAGAGCAGCTGGGACTTTAGCCAACCCTCCAATATGGCATGCCAGTATCGCAAGTGGTAGCTTAACCCACTGTGCTATGTTAGCCCCAGCGCTAGGAACTTTATCATTAATGGCATCCAAAGCTATACTCTTAAAGAGAAATCCAAAGCCCCAATAGGTCGAGAACTTTGCTTCAGGTGCTCAGAAGAATGAGCTGATATTGAAGCCAAAACCAGAGACTTTCCTCTCAGTTTCAAGTTTGGTTTGCTTTACACGAATGCAGAACTTACCAACTTATGTCTGAGAAGAAATAAGAATTTCATCACTCCCACTCATATTATTGGCTGGGGAATTGTTCAAGGCAATTAGAGAATGTGAAGAAAAAAATATACTCTAGCCAAGCATATTTTAACCAACAAACAAGGAAATGATCATGACACTCAGTTCTCAGCACACTCTTTGTTAATTCATTCAATAGCTCTCACCTTGAGTAGGTGACACTTGCACACCAAGTTGCATTTTTGGTGTGTCAAAATGACTGGTTTTACTTGTTCTTTGGTTCCCACAGCTAATTATTATTTAACACCTTTTGATATGCTAATTTAGACTAATAACAATAGGATTTCTCATGTGTTTATTAGTCATCTCCATCATCTTACATATGTATATTATTTTACTGCTTTCAAAATGTCCATAAATGATTGTATCTGGAACTCATAAGAACATCATAAAGCAGCTTTTGCCTTAGGTTTCCTCCCAGGCAGGAGATCCGTGATTGGCAGAGCAGTGGTGAAACATGAAATGTCAGATCATGTAGTTGCAAATCCTCCCTCTGTCACTTGCCAGTTGTAGGACCCGGAGTAAATGACCTAATCCTTCCAGGTCTTGGTTGGCTCATCTGTACTACAGAACAATAGAGTCAGGGATCCAAAATACCTGCTTTTAGAAATAAATTGAATAACCCATGTAAAGTGCTTATCAAGTCACCTGGCATTTTCCAACTATCTTATATAGTAAGTTGAATATGTGTCCAGTCATAAATTCTATATTGATGGCCCATAACAACCAAAGGTAGTGAACACTTAAGAAACAAGTACAATTCTAAGCACTTTATAAGTAGTAAATCATTTAATTTTTACAATGATTCTTTGAGGTAAAAGTCTTATTGCCATCTGCTTCACACACGAGCAGATTGAGAACAGGGATGCCACTTGTCCAAAATATTTCAGCTGGGAGGTTGCAGAGGCAGGACTGAAACTCAGAAAGTCTGCTTCCAGGCTCAGCCCTGCCTCTACTGGGATGGGGCATGTGCTGGGCATTGTGGAAGTTCCAGTGATTTCTGCTCTCCAGGGCCTCACTGAAAATCAACACAGTGGATAATCCTTAAAGGGGAGGTAAGCCTCTGCAAGATGGTGGTACACAAAAGTCAGAACTCTTCCTAGGAACTTGGGAAAGTGTCAGCCCTGTTATAGTTTAGATGAGTTTCTGCCCTGTCTGATGATGGCTACGTGCACATCCAGAGAGAAGCAGCAGAGTGGTTCCAACCTTGAGGCTCCTTCCATTATCCCTACTACTCCCTGTCAAAGACCAGCACACAGATTACAACTACTTGACCACCTTGATATCAGGTCCTGTCACTTTCATAACTTTTCTAATGCTCTAAATTTTCTTTCTGCGGGACATCAAGAAAATACATTCTTGGCACTGTATTAGAATTCCCTGTTCAAAATGCCATATATATCAAGCTGATGAGTCAACACACATTTTTTTTAGTGCATCCAACCTGTAAAACACAGTGCTAGAAATGAATTCAAATTCCCTACATGCTACAGGGCGGTCTTTGCCAAAGTTGGGGCCTGTGTTTTTTCTACAGGCAGTTTCTCATACATGTATTATGATTTGTGCTTTTGCAAAACAGGACGTTGCTTAACCAAGTCCTTATGAGAGGAAGCACGGCCCAGCAAGCAGAACAATGATTTGAAAGTCTTGGGTTCTATTTTCATCTCCACTGTTGACTAGCTGTGCATTCAGCCTTAGGAAGGTCAAAAGCAGACTGGCCTTGCATTGATGACTTTCTCTGTATGTGCAGCTCTAGATGGAAAAAAAATCAGGCATCTGGCTCTCAGCCTTGAGGAGTTACAGTCTTTGGAGAATAGATGTGTGGTCACACTTTGTTTTCATTTTTAAAGCAAAAGAACAGAATAAACTCTCTGGGGGTGAGAATGGGCTGGTGGAGAATGAAAGAGAGAAACCTAATAACCTTTTAAACAATCTGGAGGTTAAAGGATTGGTTGAGTCATTCAAATCAAAGAAGGCTCTCTGGCACAAGTTGGAGTCTCCTGCTTCTGAAAGTGGAAGAGGCAAGGGAGTTTAGCTTTGTGAGACTTCTCCAAACTTGCCCAATAGCAAGCATGCAGAATGCTGCTGAAAACTCAGGTGGGTGAGGCCTGTGGACAAACTGGAAAGCCCAGGCCCCCTCTAAAGGGGCCAGCTGCTACCAGCAGCAGCTGTTTGTGATGGAGAGAAGTAAGCTACTGTTGCCAAAAGAGCCAAGTTTTAAAGAAAAGTAATTGTTAGATTATTGTCGTTAGAATCCCTGATTTTTTTTTTAATGATGGAGATTGGTCCAAATTTTACAAAGCTACCAAGTAGACAAAACCAAACATATGACCTAAGAAATGCACTCTTTATATTTCTTTTACATGGAGATGGGATGGGTTTCACAGAGTCTTATTTATACATTCTGCTTTGAATGAACAGAAGCCACATTCCAGTCCAAAGGTGATAGCAATGGCACTGGTATTAAAAGATAAGTTCATTTTGGTGACTAAAACTTTGAAACCCATGCATAGTTTTTTCCATAATACATATTGCCACAAACTGAAGACTATTTATACTTGGGTCTAAACACAAAGATTCCAATTTAATTAGAATAGCCTGAGTGTTGGGATTTGTTAAAAGATTTGTTTATTTATTATTTGAAGTGCAGACTGACACTTGGAGAGGAGAATCCTCCACCAGCTGGATCACTCCCGTCAATGACTGCAACTTCCAGGGCCAGGCCAGACTGAAGTCAAAGGCCAGAAACTCCACTCAGGTCTCCCACACAGATGGCAGGGACTTAGGAACTGGAGACATCTTCTACTTCTTCTCAGGCACATTAGCAGGGAACTGGATTGGAAGAAGAGTAGGCAGGCCTTGAACTCGTACTCCAACATGGGATGAGAGCATCCCAAGCAGCAGCTTACCCGTCTGCACCAAATGACCAACCCTAAGCACTGGAACTTTTTTTTTTCATATGAATCTTCTTTTTTTTTAACTTTTATTTAATGAATATAAATTTCCAAAGTACGACTTATGGATTACAATGGCTTCCCCCCCATACCATCCCTCCCACCCACAACCCTCCCCTTTCCCACTCCCTCTCCCCTTCCATTCACATCAAGATTCATTTTCGATTATCTTAATATACAGAAGATCAGCTTAGTATACATTAAGTAAGGATTTCAACAGTTTGCTCCCACACAGAAACATAAAGTGAAAAATAATAGATGATTTTCTTTAAATGATGATGAAATCAGAGCAGACCTATTGTCATGTTTAATCCCAGTGAGAGTCAAGTTGGGAGTTGATAATTTCTTTTTTTTTTTTTTTTTTTTACAGAAGATCAGTTTAGTATGCATTAAGTAAAGATTTCAACAGTTTGCACCCCCATAGAAACACAAAGTGAAATATATTGTTTGAGTACTCGTTATAGCATTAAATCTCAATGCACAGCACATTAGGGACAGAGATCCTACATGAGGAGTAAGTGCACAGTGACTCCTGTTGTTGACTTTACCAATTGACACTCCTGTCTATGGCATCAGTAATCTCCCTATGCTCCAGTCATGAGTTTCCAAGGCTATGGAAGCCATCTGAGTTCTCCGACTCTTATCTTGTTTAAACAAGGTCATAGTCAAAGTGGAGGTTCTCTCCTCCCTTCAGAGAAAGGTACCTCCTTCTTTGATGACCTGTTCTTTCCACTGGGATCTCACTCACAGAGATCTTTTGCCAGAGTGTCTTGGCTTTCCATGCCTGAAATACTCTCATGGGCTTTTCAGCCAGATCCGAATGCCTTTAGGGCTGATTCTGAGGCCAGAGTGCTATTTAGGACATCTGCCATTCTATGAGTCTGCTGAGTATCTCACTTCCCATGTTGGATCACTCTCCCCTTTATTTATTCTATCAGTTAGTGTTAGCAGGTACTAGACTTGTTTATGTGCTCCCTTTGACTCTTAGTCCTTTCATTATGATCAATTGTGAACTGAAATTGATCACTTGGAATTAAGCACTGGAACTTTTAAATACTCTTTCAGTGATTGTAATATGCAACCATGATTGAGGGTCACGGTGTTAGGGTCCTGTAAGTAAGTTTAAGAATTTCAGAAAGGTTTATGTTTCAACTTGATAAAATGTACAAATAATCTAATGTGAGTCTGAAACCAATATTCAAACTGAACTGCTTTTTCTTTTTATTAAACTGGGATTCTGAACTTTCTGGCATCCTTGCTGGTGGCTTAATGTCTTTGAGTTCATTACCAACCAACAACATAGGCACTCACTCGGCAAAACAAGAATGCTGTTGTAAAGGTCAAACACAACACAAGCCAAAGGGCCAGTGCAAGCCTAAGCACAGATAAGTATTTATAGAGGAAATTAATTTGTCATTTGATGGTCATGAACTGGGCAGTAGAGCAAAGTAAGCCTTTTACAAGTGAAATTCAATCACTGTCCACATTCTAATGGCTTTCAAACTCACCATATGAAGGCAATAAATGGAGCATAAAACTAATACTTACAGTCTTTTTCTTCCTTATTTTGCAGGCTTTACACATTATAAATAACATGATTAAGTCTCAGTGGTTATTTCCATGACTAGTTCTTATTTCAGCATTGGTTCCTCTTGCTGTATTTCTCATAAGAGATGTTAGTGTGGACTGAATATATTAAGTCATGTACAATGGGATGTTAAATGGGGCATTTCCTTTTGTGACTGTGTATCAGAAGATGCCCAAGACAACTGGTGTCTGACAGTTCTACATACTAAAGTAAGGTGGTATTTACGTATAGGAACATGCTGAAAGTTTCTAAAAGTGGTTCTACCTTGTTATCATGTTAACAACCTCCAGCCTATCAAGAGTGACAGACTGTAATGCCGACATTGAGGAGTTCTTTGGAGATTGGAGTCAATTCATTGTCCTCATGCTCACTGCCCAATCAAGATAAGCGTGTTTCTTCCTTAGTGGAAGCCAAGTGAGACAGTCTTCAACAGAACTGCTCTGAGAGTCAATATGCAATTCTGTACTTTAAAGGGCATAGGCACTGATATCTGACTCACACCTGGAAACACAGGAGACCGTGAGGAGAGATGCCCTTTTCTGGTGTCTGAGACAGAACTGTGTTGTGAACAACCAGTTCTGAAATTTGGGAGGGCAAATAAGGACATCTCTCAAGAAAAGCAGGTTGGATCCTCTTGGAAGAAACTGCATGGAGAAGGATCTTAACTCCATTAGAGGATGTACTTCTAGAGACTAGCTAGAGACGGGTTGCTGAAATGCAGGGAAGGAGAGGTATGTTCCAAAAATTCAACAAAACAGAATCAGGTGTTCAGCCTAAAAGTTAAGATACCTGCATCCCACATTCAAGTTCCTGGATCTGATGCCTGGGTCTGATGCCTAGCTCCATCTCCTTACTCTAGTTCCCTGCAGGTGCAGATCCTGGGAGTCAGTAATGACAGCTCAAGTAATTGTGTTCCTGATTCCCACATGAGACTTGGATTGCATCTGGCTCCTTGGTCAGGTCATGGCCCAACACTGGCCACTGTAGACATTTGGGGAGTGAATTAGTAGATAGAAGTGTTTCTCTCTCTCTCTCTCTCTCTCTCTCTCTGCTTCCATCCCTCCTTCTCAAATGAATAAAATTTTCTTTTTAAATTTCAGCAAAAAAGCCCATGAGAGAAAAGTCCAATGCATTATCCATTATACTCAAGGGATCTCAATGACAGATTATAATAGCACCTGTCTACTTAGAACCTTACCACTTTTCTGTTGCTCACCTGCTTTCTTCTATCTGGGAGAAACCAGAAATCACAGCTAGGCAAGGAGATAAAGTGAAGAAACCAGCCTGGTCCTTCCTTCAATTCCCAGATTTCCAACGCGATTGACAACAGAGCTGTGAAAGGAGACAGAACCTAAGTTTTAATGGATTAGACTTGGACTAGAATTTTTACTACCTTGAAAAAAATGATTTTTTGTGCATGTGTTTGTTTTTATTATGCACTATTGGTAGTCAGAAATGCCAATGGAGAACTTCCAAGAATTTTATTGGTTAATGAAATCTGGAGGTTGAGAGTAGACAAAAAGGTTTGAAGGGACTGAGCAAAATAAAAATTGCTTTCTACTTGTAACTTACCAAATCCAATTCATAAAATAAACCAATTTAGCTTGAATTCATAAAATTATTTTGTGATATGGGTTCAATTGAACAAGGAGGCAGGTATTATAGGAGTGGCCCCTGTTAGGCTAGGCCCAGGTTCTTGTGTCAAGAAAGAGATGCAGGCAAAGGTCAGCAGAGAGGCACGATTTATTTAAAGGGAAAAATAAACACTCAGGAAAGCGTGAATGCTACCAGTAACAGGGCTTCAGGTTATACTTTTATGTTATCTGGAGGCACAAGGTGTGGTGTCTGGGGCAGGCTTTAATTGAATGAATATTCAAAGAGGGCTTGAGTACTGCCCACTTCTATGCCCTTTCTTTGGAAATCTCAGAAGTTTCATGGGGTCAGGTTCATGATGTCAGTGGATGTAATCAGTTACAGGATGTTATCAGCCTGCAGCCATATTGGATATTTCTAGCCAACGTGGGTTCTTAGGTGGCAAAACTCTAGCCACTGAGGTCTGCACAGCAAGGGGGTGGGGCTTCTGTGCTGCATATGGTGTGCAGCAGGGGTGCTGCCAATCCTCAGCTCCTCTTTGCGAGGCACCTCCCTCCCACATCACAACATATCACAGTCATGCTCTAAAATTGTCATGTTTAGCATCAGCTTTGCTATCTCAAAGATTTATTGAGTTGTAGCAACATTTCTACAGAATGTTAATAGATATTCCCATAAAAAAGAACAGTTCCATGATCCAAAATATTGTAGAACACTTGACTACTCAACAAGTAAATAGATACCTTTATTGTGGGTTTTCCCAGAAACTTTAGTAGGTTAATGTGTGTTGTGAATCTATAAAAATCCCTGATGCAGCATTTTCAAACTCATTTGTCCTTGGGATTTTATTATTCTTAAATATTTGATAGACATCTACCATGTGCAGCCACAGGGGGAAGTGTTGGGAATTAATTAAATACATTAGACATAATCCCTTTCCTAAAAGACCTTACAGTTTAATGATTTGCTTACTTCAGTCCAATGTTCTTAGTCTGGAATCCTCTTTGGTGAGATCTATTCTGTGCCATTTTCAAGATCGCTGACATTGCAAATGCATTTATTAACACAAATACACAAATCATCTAAGGAAAAAATTGCCTTCTAAGAGAAATGTGTGTTCTTGTGAAAGTAATTTTAAGGGTTCATTCACAACCAAGCATAATAAAATGCTTTGGTAATCCTTTCTCTCTGGTCTTGATCAGTTTTGGATGAGTATGGAAAATCCCTGATCAAGTTATAAAGTCATCTACTTCTGTCTTCCCTTGAGTCTGACTCCTTTCCCATATCAGACATTAAATCATTGTACATTTCCTTCTATGATCTCTCAGAAAAAGTCTGACATCAGTTATTTGGGTTTATCTGGACTCCCTGTGAGGCACTTCAACAATTATTTTTGTTATATCTTGTTGAATATTGTCGAAGAGTCTGGAGCATTTTTCTTCTGTATCAGCATAATGCACATACACACACTGTCCTTCAAAACAGGCTACATCCAAGATCCTGTCTCTTTATCGCAGGTAAAAATAAAAGGCCTATATTGACAGACAATAGGTCTCTCTACCTCAAGGGACACAACATTCCAATGGATATCCTGATCTGCATGTTTTATATGTTATGTGTCACCTGTATGCCCCATAAGCAGGCCTGTATCCAGCTAACTTTACCTTTTGATTTTTGATAAATGATGTGAAGGAAAACATGAAAGATGCAAATAATACATTTTGCCCTGAGCGTGGGTAAAAATCGATAACGTCCTGCTTTCTGCCTAATGTAGATGACCAGAGACTTTGATCACGTTCAAGCAGCTGTGAACATATAAAGGAGACAGACCTCTGTGCCAACACCCAGGTAATTTCCCCTTCACCATAGTCACCACAAGCTCAATGGGAATTTCCATTCCACGGAAGAACCCAAATCTTCTAGCCTGTAAACCCTGAAATTTACTCTCTTGCTCTGCTTTCTCTGTGAATTGCTGACTCTATTCTTCCAAATTTTTACCAACTACTATATTCTCTTGCCAATAGGCATGAGTATAGGGTCTGGGGTCTGGGAAGTCTCAACTGTAATTCCTTGTGGTCAAATACATTACACATACAGACTGAATCATAACACAGTAGTTAGGTTCATAATCATCTAGATTATTGAAATATCTATAAAATACTTTTTGCATTATTTTAGGGCCTTGACCTGTTAACATATTTCTCAAATGTATCTCAGTTCCTTCAAGCTTTTGCCTTCCTACATGACACCACTTATGTCTAGCCCACTATCACAGAAAACTAAAATAATAGGTCTTATCTTTCCACATTTACTTTTGTCATCGCCAAACGGTTTTTCACATGCAAGAACAAATGACCCAAAGAAGGAGGTACCTTTCTCTGAAGGGAGGAGAGAACTTCCACTTTGCCTATGACCTTGTCTAAATATGATCAGAGTCGGTGAACTCAGAAGGATTCCATAGCCTTAGCAACTCATGACAAGAGCCTAGGGTGATTACTGATGCCATAAACAAGAGTGTCAATTTGTTAAGTCAACAACAGGAGTCACTGTGCACTTACTCCTCATGTAGGATCTCTGTCCTTAATGTGCTATACATTGTGATTTAATGCTATAACTAGTACTCAAACAGTATTTTTCATTTTGTGTTTCTTTGTGGGTGAAAATTGTTGAAATCTTTACTTAATATATACTAAACTGATCTTCTGTACATAAAGAGAATTGAAAATGAATCTTAATGTGAAAGGAAGGGGAGAGGGAGCGGGGAAGGGGAGAGGGAGCAGGGAAGGGGAGGGTTGCGGGTGGGAGGGAAGTTATGGGTGGGGGGAGCCATTGTAATCCATAAGCTGTATTTTGGAAATTTATATTAATTAAATAAAAGTTTAAAAAAAAGAACAAATGACTATAAAAATAAATCAGAGTTTTCATTTTGAGCCACAATGGAGTAACAAGACCAACTGAAAGATATCACTTAACAAATAGATCTTAAAAACTAATAAGGATAGCAAAAATATACCATGTCAACATTAATCAAAAGAAAGCTGGAGTGGCTGTATTAATGTACAACATTTTATAGATCTAACAGTTAGTTGTTGGAAATTTTAACATCTCATTTTAGTAGTTATAGCAGAACTAGACATCAAATCAGTGAGGATATACAAGACTTGAACCATTTTATCAACCAACTTGACCTAATTAACACTATGTTCTTAAAGTTGTATTCATGAAATGCATAAAGTTTGTATACCTTAAATAAAAGATTTCTGGAATAAAATTAGTCTATAGTTGCGATTATCATCAAAACATGATTAAGTGGCTGGCACCGCGGCTCACTAGGCTAATCCTCTGCCTACAGTACCAGCACCCTGGGTTCTAGTCCCGGTCGGGGCCCCGGATTCTGTCCCGGTTGCCCCTCTTCCAGGCCAGCTCTCTGCTGTGGCCCGGGGAGGCAGTGGAGGATGGCCCAAGTGCTTGGGCCCTGCATGCCATGGGAGACCAGGTAAGTACCTGGCTCCTGGCTTCGGATCGGCACAGCGCCGGCCGCAGCACGTGGCCGTAGCAGCCATTTGGGGGGTGAACCAACGGCAAAAGGAAGACCTTTCACTCTGTCTCTCTCTCTCTCTAACTCTGTCAAAAAAAAAAAAAAGATAAAATATGAAACAAAACACATTACTATTAAAAAACTCTTCATTCAACAACAGAACACACAACCCTTTCAAGAGCACACAAATCACCCAATAAGATAGACTATATGTCAGGTCATAAAACAAGTCTCAATAAATTTAAGAGACTTAGTAATCTACAAAGTATATTATCTGACCACTAGAGAATTAAACCAGAACCCAATAACAAAAATATATCTGCAAAAACACCAAATACTTGGAAATTGACCCATAGGTCAAAGAGGAAATCACAAAGGATATTAGAAAATGCTTTGACCTGAATGAAAATAAAAGCACAATATATCAAAATGCGTGGAATGCAACCAAAGCAGTGCCTTGAGAGTTTGCAGCACTAAATACATGTTTATATTAGCAAAGAATTTGGGTCTCAAATCATTGATCTCAGCTTCCTCCTTAGGAAAATAAAAAAAGAAGAGGATATTAAATCCAAAATAAGCAAAAATAAAAATAATAAAAAATGAAGCTACATTTACAGAATACTTACTGTGACCCAAACATTAAGTGTTTTATGTTCAACATCTTTTCAAATTTGGTCACAATGTTATGAATTAATCACAACTATTATCCCATATTTCAGTTAAAGAAATTAAATCCTGCTGAAATTCAGTAACTTCTTCAAGTTCATGTAGCTGAATAAGAGCTAGCAAAGTAATTTGAACTCAGATCACTATGCTATAGTAACTTCAACATCCTGAAGATTTTATTGATATTTTATTTATATGTATAAAAATATGCTAAGCATATTTTACTGTCTGCATGTTTGTTAGTTCTCTATTGCATACACAAAACATTAAAAAGGCTCATGGAAATGGAATTAAAATATAAGTTTAAGCCGGCGTCGTGGCTCAATAGGCTAATCCTCCACCTTGCGGCGCCGGCACACCGGGTTCTAGTCCCGGTCAGGGCGCCGGATTCTGTCCCGGTTGCCCCTCTTCCAGGCCAGCTCTCTGCTATGGCCAGGGAGTGCAGTGGAGGATGGCCCAGGTGCTTGGGCCCTGCACCCCATGGGAGACCAGGAAAAGCACCTGGATCCTGGCTCCTGCCATCGGATCAGCACGGTGCGCCGGCTGCAGCGGCGGCCATTGGAGGGTGAACCAACGGCAAAAAGGAAGACCTTTCTCTCTCTGTCTCTCTCTCTCACTGTCCACTCTGCCTGTCAAAAATAAAAAAAAAAAATAAAAAATAAAATATAAGTTTATTCTGGTACAAAAAGAACTTTGAAATTCATGCATACAAGAAGTCTTCAAAAAGTCTTGGAAATGTATATTAAGAAAACTATACACTTGGGCCCCTGTACCCATGTGGGAGACCTGGAAGAAACTCCTAGCTCCTGGCTTTGGATCGGCACCTCTCTGACCACTGCAGCTAGATGGGGAGTGAACCAACAGATGGAAGACCTCTCTCTCTCTCTCTCTGCCTCTACTTCTCTCTGTGTAACTCTGATTTTCCAATAAATAAAATCTTTTAAAAAACTATGCAAGTTTTTAAGTATTCTCATATTGTATACATATAAATGCACACACACATACACCAACCTAGAACCAAAAGGTCATTTTCCTATCGCATTGGAGAACAGTTTAGAGTTCAGCCCTTGACATTAGCATCTCTGAAAATTGTTCTATCAATAAGATGATTTGCCATGAAAGACATCTGTAAAAACAGGCTGTGACTGGAGCTCATGAATAATGCCACTTGCTCCTGCCAGTATTTCAAGCTACTTATCCTTGAGTCAGAGACACATGGGTGAACAGCTGAGAGTGCCACACTGTATTCCATGGCCACAATAACTCAATCAAGTGTTATCTTTTCAGAGATGAATCCAACCACCCTAAAACAATGAGGAAATCAAACTTGCGTTCTTTACATAAGAAGTTAATTATATCTTTCTCCAAGTATAAAGTAGCAAATAGCTCTGGGCATCCACTCCTCTTTTGTTGATTGTTATGAAGTTATTGTGTCATCTTGGGAAAATCACTTAATTTTCTGATTTTTTTTTCATTTATAAAATAAAAGTAAATTCCACCCCTTGTCTCCTATACAGATGACTATTTTGACTGCCTTATCAGTATGAATACTGTATAATCAGCTCCCAATATCCATGAAGATAATAGTGACACCATATTATTTGGTCTAAATCCCCCAAAAGCTTCCTATTTTACTAAAATAAAAACCTAACTCTTTACAATGACCTCATAATAGTTCTTCCCTATCTCCCCTGCCTAAAAGTCTGCTATTTCTCTGGTTTTATCTACTTCTCTTTCCCTCTGTAACAGTTGCTAGCAAAGCCATGTTAATATACCACAGAATAGGTGGCTTCAATAAGGGAAATTAATTTTCTCAAAGTTCTAGAGGTTAGAAGCCAAAGGTCAAAATTTCATCCAGTTTGTTTGCTGCACTCTCCGTGGCTTTTTGGTGGCCATCTTCTTCTGTTTCCTCATACATTCTCTGTGTGTACACATTCCTGACTTCTCCATGGGTCTCCAAATTTCCTTTTTCTGAGAATGCTAGGAAAATTGGATTAGGGTCCATCTAAGGGTCTCATTTTAATTCAGTCACACCTTTAAAGACCTTTTATCTAATTACAGACACAATCTGATACGCTAGAGGTTAGAGATTCAATGTGAACTTTGTGAGGGAACATAGTTCAGCCCATAATATCTTTACTTATTTTGAATAGCAAAATAGGCTTTCTAAAAATTCTTTTTCTCTTTTTTTAAAGAAAGGTTTTATTTAATAAATATAAATTTCCTAAGTACAACTTTTGGATTATAGCAGTTCTTCCTCCCATACTCATCCTCCCACCCCCAAACCATCCCATCTCCTACTCCCTCTCCCATCCCATTCTTCATTAACATTCATTTTTAATTATCTTTATATAAAGAAAATCAACTCTATACTAAGTAAAGATCTCAACAGTTTATACCCACACAGACACACAAAGTACAAAGCACTGTTTGAAGACTGGTTTTACCATAAATTCGCATAGTACAACACATTAATGACAGAGCTATGTGCACCTCAATGTTTACTGCAGCTCAATTCACAATAGCTAAGACATGGAATCAACCTAAATGCCCACCAACAGAAGACTGGATAAAGAAATTATGGGGCCAGCGCCACAGCTCACTAGGCTAATCCTCCGCCTTGCGGCGCCAGCACACCGGGTTCTAGTCCCGGTCGGGGCGCCGGATTCTGTCCCGGTTGCCCCTCTTCCAGGCCAGCTCTCTGCTGTGGCCAGGGAGTGCAGTGGAGGATGGCCCAAGTACTTGGGCCCTGCACCCCATGGGAGACCAGGATAAGTACCTGGCTCCTGCCATCGGATCAGCATAGTGCACCGGCCGCAGCACACCAGCTGCGGCGGCCATTGGAGGGTGAACCAACGGCAAAGGAAGACCTTTCTCTCTATCTCTCTCTCTCACTGTCCACTCTGCCTGTCAAAAAATAAATAAATTTTTTAAAAAAGAAAAGAAATTATGGGATATGTACTCTGTGGAATATTGTACAGTGGTAAAAAAAAAATGAAATCTGGTCATTTTCAACAAAATGGAGGAATTTGGAAAACATCATACTGAGTGAAACAAGTCAGTCCCAAAGCGACAAATATCATATGTTCTCCCTGAACTGTGACAACTAACTGAGCACCTAAGAGGAAACCTGTAGAAGTGAAACAGACACTATGAGAAGCAATGACTTGATCAGCCCTTGTCCTGACTGTCGAGGAACAGCTTACTATTTTATTCTTTTTAGAATCTTCTTTTTCTACTTAATACCATTGGTTGAACTCTTTACTTGACACAGAATTATTCTTAGGTGTTTAAATCCAAATGAAAATTGATCCCGGCCAGCGCCGTGGCTCAATATGCTAATCCTCCACCTTGCAGTGCCTGCACACCGGGTTCTAGTCCCGGTCGGGGCGCCGGATTCTGTCCCGGTTGCCCCTCTTCCAGGCCAGATCTCTGCTGTGGCCTGGGAGTGCAGTGGAGGATGGCCCAAGTACTTGGGCCCTGCACCCCATGGGAGACCAGGAGAAGCACCTGGCTCCTGCCTTTGGATCAGCGCGGTGCGCAGGCCACAGCGCGCCAGCTGCGGCGGCCATTGGAGGGTGAACCAACGGCAAAAGGAAGACCCTTCTCTCTGTCTCTCTCTCTCACCATCCACTCTGCCTGTCAAAAAAAATAAATAATAAAAAATAAAAAAGAAAGAAAATTGATCCCTGTTAAAAAATAAGAGTGGGAAGAGAGGGAGGAGATGTACAGTTCGGCACGCGTTCCCTCCGACTTACCCCTAAGGGTAAAGCTAAAAGCTTGCCATGGGACTCCAAATCCCATTAAGCTGGCAAGTACCAATGGCATCTGAATATTCTTGAAACACACTCTTGCCTCTAGGTCTTTCACTGGGTATTCTTTCTCCTTGGAATACTGTAAGGTGTAAGAGTATCTGCTATAATCTTGTAACTTTAAGAATATTCCCATAATCTAGATGTGTGTGTGTGTGAGTGTATATATATGTGTGGGTGTATATAGATAGATAGACAGACGGACATATGTCAACCTTTGGAACACAAATTTATGAGATTTATCCCAAACTTCTTTTGGTTTCCTTACTTTACACTCCTTTTTTCAATTTGTTCCCTCTTCCCTCCTTCATTCTTCATTCTAACAGAGAATATCATTAGAGTTTGCCTTCCTTGTTTCACTCCACCTACTTTCTGACTTTCACTGTCACACTTGGGCATGACTACCATGTTGGATTGTGCTGATTCATCCATTCAAAAGAAGTACATTGAAGGAAAATTAATGTACCAATCACTGTTAAAATCTGTAGATACTCAAGTAAACATTAGGGATAGGATTAATCAGGATTAATTAGTATAGTAGTGGTATACACAACAGTTGGCAATAAAGCTGAAGTTTGACGAACGAAAAATGGGGTTTTCAGGCATAACTCTAATGCAAAAGAATTTTCTCAACTGTTTTAGCATCATGTGAGAAAGTATGGAAACATGAAACAAGGTGATATGGATAAAGGACATAAGGACAGTGTGAGATCGTGGGTCTTGATTGATACAGGACTAGAGAATAAAAACCATGTGTTGCTGTACTGTATTTTGAAAGCAATAGAGAGCATTAAAAGATTCTTAACAAGGGAATACTTTGGTCAGATCTATAAGTTAGGAAGTCTAGTCTGCCACAAATGAAGAGCATTATTTCTAAGAGCTGGTGTCAGATAACAGAGATCCATTGGGAAATTATTGAAGTAATTCTGCTGTGAAGAAATATGGATCATAATCCAGGCAGGGCCAACAAAAATAAAATGGGATGCCTGGCTAGATAATATATTAGGGAAACTAAGTCTAAAGATTGGTATTGAGTTTAGATGTGAGAGTTGAACAAGAAGAAAAATCTAAAATCTCTCTAAGTTTTTGGGTTTTGCAGGGAAAGAGATGATGTGTCATTCATGTTAATGAGAAAAAGTTTGGTTACAGACACAATGAGTATATATGAGACGTCCAAATGAGATGTCCAGCAAACACGTATTTTAACAAATTAAAAGTTTCGATTGATTGAGGCTTATTAAATTGCCTTCTCTTTGTATGATTCCTACTTTTCTAACCACACCTTAGAAACCTAAGCAAAAGGAAGAATATTTCTATATAGCGTTCTTTTTTATGAGGACAAGTATAGCTAAGAAGATATATAATATAAAATTACCATCCTTGTACCCACATCACCTAAAGTGCGAAAGTTCCTTGGATCCCAAAAATGTGAGTGGATGACTCAGTGTGATATGGTACAAACTTTGACCATGCTACAGCAACCATGTTATCATTCCCTACATCCAAAATATGACTCCCGATTACAAAACAAAATGTACTGCTTAATATAAATGTATAACGCTTCAGATAAACAAGTGTTTTCTCTCAACCCCAAAAACCTGGCAAAGTAGGTAAAAGAGACAGTTTTGTTTGTTTTCATTTTATTGATGAAGAAATTGACAACTAGAGTTTAAATGACATGTTCAAGATCGTTTAGTCTTTGGTAAGCAAGACTAAGTCTTTTGACGCTTAATCCTGTTCTTTCCAAGACATCACAGAAGTTCTCCCAAACAGCACATTTAGAAAGAACAAAAATCTGTTCTTCATAATGGGTTTACAGTAATAGCCATTTAATCTGCTAAGTAATTAACCCAGACTTCACTATAGAACTATAGAACTTGAACTCTACCTTCCACATTTCTTTTTTAACCCCATTCGACGGTTAGCAATATTAAGGAAATATATGCCTGTCATCTAGTGTTTCAAAACCAACCCCTTCAAAGTAGAGTAACCCACAACACAAAAAGTGCAGTTACCTTTTCAGCTCTCAAGAGTCATTAAATCCTGACCTCTCTTTTCTGTCCAACTTATGTCTGGCTGTTTTCTAAGACTTGTCATTATCATTGTTAATTTTATTAGTTCTATTAAGATATCCCTAAATTTCAATCTGGCTTGGAATACCTGCTAAGAGCATATTCTTATTTGTACTAGCTCATAGTGTCATAAATTACAACCTTCAAAACACTAACATTTCAGAACATGTAATTCTCTGCCAAGTTATCTATTGTGTTATCACAAATTGCCACATGGTGTAGATTTTTAGAAAGTGAAATATTATACACACATAAATATATTCTTGCATTAATGAATTCCTTTTGATTCTTATAGTATGTCAGGAATATAATAAGCAGAGTTTACAGAAATTTTTAGTGCGATAAATTACAACATTATTCATTTATAAAGGAGAGAAAGGACAATAATTTAAATCTCTGCAGAGAGGGCAATGCATTTGTAGATAATCTGAAATGTTTTATCTTTATCTAATAAAAATTCCAAGTTGAAAAGACTAAAATTACCTCCTCTCTAAATGCTTTGGAAGCATTATTACATAATTATTCACAGAACCATGTGTCATGTTGTACCATCACTACCCTTAGAGATTTTCAAAGTAGATGAGAAATAGATGTCCCTCAAAAGAAATGTCACAAGTTCATCCAGAAAAGCTGCCTGTGCTGCACTCTCCTCTAAGAAGTGAAGTTACACTTCCATCTGCATATACCCTTAGCCTGTTCTTCTCCCTTGGCATGGTCTAGAAGTCCCTGCCCACATTCTCTGCTCTCACCTCCCTCTGCATTCTCCAGCCACACTCTGCTCTTCTCAGGTCACTGATGCCCCACACATCTGTCCTTCAGGGTTTTTGCACATCCAGATACCTCCTTCTGCTCACCCCCTCACTACTACTGTGGTCAATTTGAGTGGATTCCTCCCACTGTTTTTTCTTTTTCACATCACTCTATTCATTTCCTTTACAGGGCTCATCATAATTAACACAGGCAAAACATGTTATTTCTGCCCCTCTTACCATCTCCCATGTCCTACCATGTGTGTTTTGCATGCTGAGTAGAACTTGCAGCTAGTTCCATGCCTGCTGTATCATCAGGGCTCAATATATATTTGTTGAATGAGAAAACAACAGGAATTTCTACTCAATTTTTCAGTTGCCATCCCACATACTTACATCTTATTTCTTTATATTCTTGATGCAAACATATTTCTATAAATAAAGGAAACTTTACCACCAGAAACATATGTTTCTCTAGTTTGGGGATAAAATAATTGGGTGATGATAACTTTTCAAACATGTTATCACAATAGAATATGATGCCTGAATTTATCAATGTTATAAGAATTAACAATTAGGAAGCCAGCACTGTGGCTTACATAGGGGGTAAAGCTACCACCTGTGGTTCCAGCAACCCATATGTGGCACTGGTTCGAGCCCCAGCTGTTCCACTTCTGATCCAGCTTCCTGCTAAAAACATTGTAAGTTGGCCCAACTGCTTGGGCCCCTACCACCATGTGGGAGACCCAGAAGAAGCTCCTGGCTCCTGGCTTGGGACCAGCCCAGCTCCAGCCTTTGCAGCCATTTGGGGAGTAAACCAACAGATGGAAGATCTCTAAGTCTGCATTTCAAATAAAAGAAACAGGTCTTTTAAAAAAAATAATTAACAGAATTACATAATTTGTGGTATTCTACAAGGACCTTATCCTCTTGACAGAATGAAATTTAGTACCTATTCCATTTCTTATATCCCTCACAGTGACTTATTCTTTAGGTAACAGAAAAGAAATTCTATAAAATACAACTAACTCAAAGGGAGTGATTTAACTTAAGTAACATCAGTTTATTACTGTATCTTCCGTTTGATTTTCCTTTATGATAAAGAATAGCCTGAGCTTTTCTCTTATAAAATACATTCCTAAGTTCTAGAAATCTGTTTTTCTTTTCCTTTTTTTTTTCCTTGAAAGAGTTAGAGAGAGAGGAGAAGAGAAGGAAAGAGCAAGAGGGAGAGAGAGATCTTCTTTCTGCTAGTTCACTCCCCAAATGGCCACAACCACCAGGGTAGGGCTGGGCCAAATCCAGGAATTTCTTCTAAGTCTCCCACATGGGTCCAGAAGCCCAAACACTTAGGCCATCTCCTTCTGCATTCCCACACATATGAACAGGGAGCTGGATCAGAAGCGAAGCAGCCTGGACTCAATCCAGCACCCATATGGGATGCCAGCCTTGCAGTTGGCAGCTTAACCCATTTTAAAGCATTAAATCATTTCTAAACCATCAGTAGCTCGAGTTTCTTCATCTCAACTTTTCAAAAATCCCTCTTTGTGAATATAACTGTGCTTTGTGGTGGATAAGACATGCTAAAAAAAAAAAAGTTCATGCAAACCAAAGTGTGCCAGTGTACTGACCCTGAGCAGATTCCAGAATGTGGCCAAGAGACCAGATAACTTCACCAGTTCTGACTTCACACAAGCTGATCAGCCAAGACTCTTCCTTGCCACCTCATTCCTTTCCCTACCAAACTGCTACCCTAGATAGTTCTGCATGATGGAAAGTTCGCAGATAAAAAATGCAGTCATTATTTCAAATCAAAGGTTGACAAATTATCACTCAAAAGGTCCAAATAGTGAATTCTTTAGACACCGTGAGTCATACAGTCTCTATCATAACCATACCACAATGCTGTATCAGAGTGAAGGCAGACATGAGAGCAAGCATGTGTCTCAATCCCACATTAGAGTCTCATTGACTGGGTGGTTTAGCAATAGAGATTAAGTTCTCATGGACGAGGAGCCTGGGAAGCCAGAAGAGACAGGGAGGGGCTTTTCCAGATTATAGACTGCTATTGTCTTGTGTTCTCACTTAGCAGAAAGAGGAAATGGAGCTCTTTGGAGTCTCTTTCATAAGGGCAGTAATCCCATTCATTAGGGCTCCACCCTCATGACCTAATTCCCTCCCAAAGGCTCCTAAAGCCATCACCTCGGGGGTTAGGACTGCAACTTATGAATTTGAGAGGGACACAAATATTCAGTCCATTGCAGTGTGTTAAAATAAAACTCCATTTACAGGGGCTGGCTCTGTGGCATGGTGGGTAAAGCCACTACCTGCAGTACCAGCATCCCATACGGGCACCTGTTCGAGTCCAGGCTAGTCTTCTGATCCAGCTCCCTGCTATAGCCTAGGAAAGCAGTAGAAGATGGCCCAAGTCTTAGGGCCCCTGAACCCTCATGGGAGACCCAAAAGAAGCTGCTGCCTCCTGGCTCAGATGGGCCCATCTCCACCTTTTGCAGCCATTTGGGGAGTGAAACAGCAGATGGAAGACTTCTCTCTCTCTCTCTGCCTCTGACTTTCTGTAATTCTGCCTTTCAAATAAATAAATAAATCTTAAAAAAAAAAAAGCCTTAATTTACAAAATTGGGCTGTGGGCCAGTTTTGAACTACAGAATGTAGTTTGCCAACACCTGTATAAATGATTAGTGCATAGATGGGTTTGTGATAGGAAGTAAGTCACAGGATAAAAATAAGTCAGCAAACATTTATTAAACACCTACTAAATTCCAAGGTTTCCATACAGTGTCATTACAAATGTTTAGTAGATGAGAAAACTGAAACCACCTGGTTAGCAAGTTGGGCAGCCAGAACATGAACCCATGCTCTTGCTGCAGGGTTAGCATCTGGCACATACCACATGTCAAATGCACCCAGGTTTTAGATCTTATCTTGGCTATTTACCAACTGTGGCTTCACAGAAAATCGCCAGTCCTTATTGTCTCAGGTTCATTATGAGGACTGAGAAAAACTACAAATAATGCTTGGACTCAATGCATGTAGCTAGCTTCAAAGACAAATCCTGTAGACATTTAAGGTTCCAGAGAGTTCTTACAGATTCCACAGACATTCGAGTCAAACAATCCTGCTAAAATATTTTTTCATGATTTCAAGTATTTTAACAAAAAAAGATACACTCATGCAATGTATACCAAATTTAACACATATTCTCACCTTCCATGTTAATTTATACTGACCATGAATTAGCTGGAACACAAATAGTGTAATAAAGCTATTTCTGTTCTTTCTGCTTATTTAAAGGTTTTATAGAGAATTCAGGGTAAGCTGATATAAATATTCATTACCATTTTTAACTGCTTATATATGTTAATCAGAATTGTCAACCAAAGCAAAAAAATCTAAAATTGGAGGTAAAAACAGATACAAAATTCTCCTATCCAATTTTGTATTAACCAAAAAACCATCTTTATCCCATTGTTTGACTTTATATTAAGTAAATATTATAAGTTATTAAAAACATCTTTATTTTAAAATGATTCACACTGTTTTCTGTATTGAAGGTCATGTAAGCTTTCATTTGGAGCTAAAAAAAAAAAAAGACATTCTCCAAGTAAAAGCATTTAATGCTTACCGAGAATAAAGCTGCTTCTCTTATTCTGTGACCACTATGACAGGAATATTATAATAAATTCTAGGTAAACTTTGAACTTTTGATCATGACTCCTCATATTTTTCTGCAAACCATGATCACTGTAATATCCTCAAATCATATACCACACTCAAACTCAGAACTGAGCCAAAATTCTCTTCCCAAGAATCAAGTTTCTCCATAACATAGGACTTATTAATACACTGCATGCAGCCGCTCTGCTCTGGTCTAGTGGTGCCCACTTCCCTCTTTGGAAGGCATGCTCACTGCTGCTTATGCATTTGCCATTGCTTCTCTCTTTGCCAGGGTTCATTTCTCTCATGATTTTGGGGCCTAACCCAACTTCTATTTCATAATGACTTCTTCCCCACTAATTTCAGCCCTTCAGAATTTTCATAACTCAAAACAATCTTCTATGAAGACTGTTAGGATCTAAAATATTTAACCTGCACCTACATTTCCTCATCTTTCCTCACTTTTACCCACTAGAATAAATGCTTAATAAAAAAATTCATAGAAGATCGGCACCACGGCTCACTAGGCTAATCCTCCGCCTGCGGCACCAGCACCCTGGGTTCTAGTCCCGGTTGGGGCGCCGGATTCTGTCCCGGTTGCTCCTCTTCCAGGCCAGCTCTCTGCTGTGGCCCGGGAAGGCAGTGGAGGATAGCCCAGGTCCTTGGGCTCTGCACCCGCATGGGAGACCAGGAGAAGCCCTGGCTTTGGATGGGCGCAGCACGTCGGCCATAGAGGCCATTTGGGGGGTGAACCAATGAAAAGGAAGACCTTTCTCTCTGTCTCTCTCTCTTACTGTCTAACTCTGCCTGTCAAAAAAAAATTTCATAGATTTCACTATGTTGAAACCATCCCAAAGTGTTGATTAAAAAAAAAAATCCACATATTTCTGAGACTTGTCTAACCCCTGGTGTGGTCTGTGTTCACCCTGAGATAATTTTCCATCATCCTTTTAATAAAAGAGGTGCCAAAATTATAATTTTGCGGGTTTTTTGTTTTTCCTGCTTGGACATTGCCACTGTTATAGATGTTTATTAAATAAAGTCTGCCAATGAAGCACGTATAAGTCCAAGAATAAATTAGAGCAGATAACAATTGGCTGCCTTCTAATTAGTTAAACAAAATGACTGATGTGTTAGCTCGTTTATCTTCTTTCACTTGTGAGGATCACTATCAATTTCCTTTATTGCTATCTAGAAGATTTGGAGAAGCCCAATGGCATTTCAAAAGATTTCAATGAGTGGGATATAGTTTTACTTTTCATAAATCCGGAATAGGAAAAGAAACTAAACACAAACAAGATCCTTTTGGGTAAAATCTAACCATTCTTCAACCCTTATTTGTTTAATAAAAGACCAACCACAATATAAATGCAAGACAGATTCTGTTTGTACATAAGAAATGAAAGGAGAAGAGCTGTAGGTTGTTAATAACAGAAGATGTTTTGCACCTGTTCCAGAGGATGAATATGCATTTTGTCTTGGAGCCAGTACATAAGTCAAATTCCTTCAACACAGGCATAGGCAACCCTGGTTCTAGCTTTAGCCTGTGTGGAGGAAGAAAGGCTGGCACTGGCACAAGATTTACCCACTCTGAATGTAAATGCTCTTTGTCCACCTTAACTTGATGTCAGGGCGATTGGAAAACAAGAACTTGGTTGACTGAATAGAAGCAATTTGTTGTATTTTGTTCTTTGAACTCAGAGATAATCAAGGACTGTTATTTCAGATCCTGGCTGACCTGAATTTTGACTGGAAAAAGAACTAGATGTGAGATAACTGGATAGGCTGTGTATGTTTTAAAAAAATCAGCATGCCTCTAGAAACTGCTCAGAATTAGCTTATTTTTGTTTTCTCTGTTAATAACTTCTATATCATTTTTTCTATATTCCCAACCTCTCTGTTGCACTGAGATTTAATCTACTGGGTGAGAGTAAATGACTTAACTGAACTCATAGTTGCAAAAGGCACAGAAAAAAATGCTAAGGCAGTAAATCACATAGAACTCTACTTCAGAGTATCAATCCTGTAGGTGAATTGAAACAGAGCTCTCTGAAAATTTAAATAAGCTACTTCCTAATTGGAAGTTTCTATTTGTGCTGTTCGTTAGTTATTTTAGCCTTGGTCCTATCCAATCTGTTGACTCAGCCATTCACGCGGCCAGGAAACAACAATAAATGTGCGTGCTTTCCAGGAAAAGGCGCTGGGTTGGAGTGGGAAGACCCTGTTTCCATCCCAGTGCAACCCTGGGAGACCTTGGACAAGGGTCTGCACCCCTTCAGCCTTTCATTCAGGGAAACAGAGGAGACTGGACTGGAATAGAATTCTGAACGGTGCTCAGTTCGTGGGTGATGAGTCAGAGGTAAGCCACGTAAATTGTGGTCCCTGTCCTCCACTCCCTGCTTCAGTGAAAAAATTCTGTTCCTGGAATGCTGGGTAAGACAGAGTATAACCCGGAGATATACAGCCTGGATGATTTTGAAAGGGCCTTTTTTTTTTTTTTTAATTTTTTTATTTATTTGTTTGAAAGTCAGAGAGAGGGAGAGATAAGAGATTTTCCATTTGCTTGTTCACGTCCCAGATGTCAGGAACAGGGCTCGTGTTTTTAAGATTTGGAATAATGACTGATGAATTAAAATAAGATTTTACTTTAAAGAATAAAGAATTTTGGGGTTGGCATTGTGGGGTAGCACATGAAGCCGCCACTTTTGACACCAGCATCCCCTATGAGTGCCAGTTTAGATACAGGCTGCTTCACTTCCAATCTAGATTCCTGCTAAGGCACCTGTAGAAGTAACAGAAGATGGCCCAAGTGCTTGGGCCCCTGCACCCACTTGGGAGACCAGGACAGAGTTCCTGCTCATGGCTTTGCCTGACCCAGCCCCAGGTCATTGCAGCCATTTGGTGAGTGAACTAGTGGATAAAAGATTCATTCTCTCTTTCTTTCTCTCTGTTCCTGCCTTTCAAATAAATAAATCTTTACCAAAAAAAGTAGAATAAAAACTTCCGGCTTCTCTTGAAGAACTTGGTAATCATTCAGCACTAGTCTCACCCAAATCCATCCCATAGAACTGCACACAGCCTATTCCTGTCCAGCATTTAATTCCTTGATATAATGTGCAGGCTCCCTTACATGTCTATCCAGGTTCCTAAGTTCTGTCTACCACCTCTTTTCCCAACTACTCCCTTCCCCAACCCTGCTCTGTGCTTCTACTCAGCACTTACCATACTTAACAAACATGAGATGTGTTCCTGTTTTTGTCAGCTACCCCTGGATCCCCATATTATATTCCCAGGAATATAAGCATCAAGTGAGCAGGGATCTTATCTGTTGTGTATATGCCTAAAACATATCTAGTGTATGGTAAGAACTTGATAAATATTTTTTAAATGGATAAATGGATGAAACCATCCCTGACTGGCAAAGACAGCAACACGTGTGTATTAGAAGGGAGTAGCACTCGGCCATACTGGATATATCCAGTTTGGAAAAGGCTCATTGTGCTGAGTTCTCAGAACCAAGTTCATTTGTTATTCTCTTCAGTTGTTTTTCTCTTACAAAGCGCACTCTTCCACTGATGGTCCTGCTTGTTCTATATAGCTGTTTTTACTTATCACACAAAATCCTCTAAGATATCCGTCTAAGATTTTGTTGGGGGCAAAAGAAAACTTCTGTTGCCAAAAATAATTTGAAAAATCCTTAACAAGAGCACTTTTCAAAATCTACTACTCAAACAGTGCTCTATACTTTGTGTGCCTTTGTGGGTACAGTCTGTTGAAATCTTTACTTAGTATATACTAAGTTGATCTTCTGTATATAAAGATAATTGAAAATGAATCGTGATGAAGCATAGGATGGGAGAGGGAGTGGGAGATGGGATGGCTGCGGGTGGGAGGGAGGTTACGGGGGAAAAAGCTGCTATAATTCAAAAGTTGTACTTTGGAAATTTATATTTATTAAAGTTGAAAAGAAAAAAAATTATTAAAAAATCCCTTCTAACAGTGAATTCATGCTCCACAGCCATTCAGATCTGTAAGTATGAAATCCAGGTCATGTGTGTGCAACTTTCCTTCATTGCTTCCTTTAAACACTTTTGTTTTCTTTTTTGAGTCAGTCCCCACAGGAATAGACCCAGTGAGGCCACTAATAGAATAGTTCATTCCCACCTGCCACCTCATGCCAGCCAACAATCTCAGCTTCACCACTCACTCTTGATTATGTAGAACCGTTCCAATCCTGAGTGACAGAATCTGCAGAGACAGCTGTTGGGCTCCACAAACATTTGAGGGGAGAGGGGGAGTGTGAAGTTGCTTGCTACATTCAACTATTCCTTTTCACTGGAAGAAACAGCTGCCATTTTCACATAGAAGGGGAGTAAAGGAAAGCTGACAATGCCCAGCACCATTCAGTAGTAACCATTCAAATAGACTTTCACCAGCCCAGCATCAGAATCTCAGTTTCTCCAGAGCACAGGGAGGACGCAAGGTGTCTGCATGTCCTGTTTGCTTGTCCAAACACTTCCCTAGATATGCAATTCAATCCAAATAAAACGTGTGCAATTCAAGCACCCACTTTCAGCATTCCATTTCTTGTTATCACACAAGGCATTAATGGGTTCCAGCACCCTCTGTGTACACCAAGCCAAAATGCAGTGTTGATCTCTGAGAGCAGGCACTCCCAGGCTCATCGGCAAGGGTATCTGCTGGAGTGGCTATGGGAGTACATTCCCAAATGGAAAAGTCAAGGAATGCTTAGAGGTACTCCGTGATTCAGCCATAGCTGATTTTTCCTTTAGTTTCTTTGGCTCATTTATTTGCTTATACGGAAGAGAGAGTACCCATTTATTCCTTTTCCCCCACCTTATCCCTCTTAACCACCAGGGCCATCTCTCACACTGAAACCAACTTTGCACAGTTGTGAATCCAGGTAACAATCAAAATGAAGTGGTGGTGGTGGGTGGGGAACTTTTGAAAGCTTGTTCCTTCATTTTAACCATTGCACTCATTGAATTATAAGAAATAAAACCTGGGAGTTGGCCTCAGCCTAATGTCATAAAAATATATTGGGCTGGGACATTGTTGTCTGAATGTGGTAGAGTTAAACATTTCTTTTAAAAAGGGGATATGAGGCTGATACATACATTTTTCTATTTTTAATTATTTGTACTCAATTTGAAATTCAGATGCTTTGTGTGTGAGTTGTTTAGGGCAACTTTGTTGACAAATAAATGCTATGAAAAATGAAAAAAAGGATCATTTTGAGCCCTGACCTACATGAAGTAAGTGCCTTTATATATACCCACTTGATCTATCCTCAAAGATGCTTACAGATGAGGTAAGGGATAAAGAAGGAATTTGTCTACAGGATGTTTTGATCTTAGGATGCCTCACAACAAGCATTTGGGTTGCTATTTTCTGTTTTTTTTTTTTTTTTTTTTTTTTTTTTTTTTTAAACAAATCCATTGCTATGCTAAGAACTACTGATTTAGTCGGGTTAAACATGTCAATTGAGAGGAAGTGATCAATAGATTACTTCTTAAAAACATTTATTCACCTTTTGAAATTTGCTGATATTTACAACATTAAACAGGCATGTCTAGGAGTTAAAGGAAAATGGAATATTTGAATTTTTTTCCTGTTTTTATTTCTATCAACAGAAACTCAGTTAAGGAATATGTTTTCTGGGTTTCACTCTCTACCTCCCTACATTATTAGAAACTTTTGTTGCTGCTTCTATGTGTGCCCTGATGGAGCAGGAGCTGGCTTTCTTGAAATTCTTGGTTTTAAGTCCAGATCCTATCTCTTAAGTGAAGTGGGTAAGACCAATGACAACTCACCACCTGGGGCAGAGATCTTTCTAAAGTCATTCACTACCAGACCATTTTGTGATACTCAGAATTGGCTGAAGCCCTTATCAATTCCAGAGGGAGTGGGAGACAAACCTCTTTGACCTGACGCTTTCCACAATCACTGAAATTCAATAAACATTGTTTCTTAAGAAAAATGAAAATCAGCATAGGATAGGTTCAGCATGCGATGACTCACGTGATATTTATGACCGAAGTATCACTTACGACAGGACAGTTTCACCTGAGATGGGATTCCCCGGGAAGGCTTCTGTATCAGAATTCCTCCAAGGCCTCAGGGCTCCTACAAGGCAACACCACAGGCCACTGTCTCTGTCTTTTAATTAGAAGAATGGCTAGCTGTCATTTGCTAAAGACACACCAGAGCCAGAGACTGTATAAGGGTACCTTAAATACTCACAACTCTACAAGGTAAGAACTAGTTCGATTCTTTTTTCAGAGCAAGAATTTTTGAATAAAAGATAATTTTCCCTAAGCTTTATTTTTTTATTGGGGAAGTATGGAGGGCAAGGGAACCAAAGCCAAGATGCAGGAATTGAATCCAGGCATCCCATATGAATGGCAGGAACCCAATTACTTCAGCCTTTACGGATGCCTCTGAGGGTCAGAATTACAAAACCTGCAATCAGGAGCTGGAGACAGATAGTGAACCCAGATATTGAACTCAGGCACTCCAATGTAGGATATGGGCATCTCAAGGTCACACAACTTGATAGATACCATTACCAAATAGTATAGGTGATATAAATGGGGTACCTTTCTAAGGGAGTACTACAGACGCAGTTCTTCCACAGCTGAATGCCTCTTGGCAGATGAGAGGACCTGGAACCTAAATTCTCCCTTGCTATGCCCTGGGATACTATTTATGCGTGCTCTGAGAGTCAACTTCATTTTATGTACTAAAGTCTCATTTGAAAGGATCATTGCCTTATTTAATGTGCTAATTTATAGGGAGAAGTTTATATATTTGAGGAATTTAATTTATTCCTGCATTTTATCCAGGAAACAAAAGCCAGATATTGTTGGACATTTGTTATTTGCTTTAAAAAGAAGATCTTAGGTTAAGATGAGAGAAATCTATTAATTGGATATTGCTCCCTACACTGGAGAACATAAAACCTTTCATGTCCTACAGCTCATCATACTCAAAATTTTAAGATGGACTCTAATAAAAGGAAAACTTTTCAGATATCCCTTTATTTGTAG
Organism: Oryctolagus cuniculus; assembly: GCF_051225735.1. Lineage (NCBI taxonomy): Eukaryota > Metazoa > Chordata > Mammalia > Lagomorpha > Leporidae > Oryctolagus > Oryctolagus cuniculus. The sequence goes on from NC_142877.1 coordinate 95,360,457, forward strand.
ATGGCAAGGTGCACTCAGTTCCATTAACAGAGCTCTTTTGACTAATCTAAATTCAGAACTAAGGGTCTGCTGAGAGGCTGGGACCCTGAGCAAACACACTTTCTAGGAGAGTTCACGGCCAGGTTCTGAGAGAGGTCATGGTCCTGTCGCACTCCTGAGGCCGGATCCTCAGATTCCAAGAGTAAGAGGAGCTGGCAGCAGCCCTTTCCATGTGTGTCTGCTGGCTCGTCCTCCAGTCTGGCATCTGCACACTCCTCTCCTCACCCTCCCTCACACGACCTTCCAAGCAGAATGAGCTGTCCTTCCAAATATGACCCTAACTCCTGCGACAGCTGGCGGCAAGAACAAGATAGACTGAGCTCATGCAAAGGGTATTAGCAGTGAGTCTTTTTATTTCTCTCCCTCAGTCAAAGATGTTTGGAAAATTCATCTAAAAGCTGTTTTAAAAATTTCATTCATAAAGATGATTGAAGGATTTCTCAGAGTTTCCATATAGCAAGTCTTTGGGAGGGAGTGAATGTTTATTATTTTTCCTTCTCTCTGAGTTCGGAAAGGATTAGAGAGTCTTGGCCAGCAGAGAAGCCTCAGCCGACCACCCACACTTTTCCTTGGAGATTCTGGATGTGCTGTGTAGGAATTCTTTGGAAGAGCCTCCATATTTGTGAGGGGATTGGACTATTCTTTAAAGATCCAGAGTTTCTCCCTTTCTTGTACTTGAAACTGTCTTCACTCTAATTTGTGAGTCAAAGGAGTGACCTGGTATCCACTTAAGGACCTCAAAATTCGTTTGGCTCTTTACAGATGAGGTCCATTCCCTGCCATCTCCACACTTCTATTATGATCGGGAAACTTGGGAAAGAATCTTCAGTTAAACAGTTGAGTCAGCACACATTCCATGGAACAGCTGACTTCACACTAATGTCACTTTCTATCTATCTACTTCCTCCTCTTTCATTCAGTAGTTAACCAGGGAAATCCCAACTGAATGGTATCATGTTGCCAGCACGGAATATGACAAACTCTGATAATGCAGACTGTTTAGTGAATTCTAGTCTGCTTGGGGATAAGTGGTTAACGGGTACTGAAGAGCTTGGTCAGGGTCCACACATGACTGGAGATCACTAATCTGGGAAGGCTAGTGAAACACTGAATGTCAATATCAGCAACACCTCAGAAGCCTGATACTGGGGCTGAGCTCAACACAAAAGAATTCAGTAATATTAAATAAATATGTAAATCTTCACTTAAATTTAAAAATATCATAACTTTGGAGAAGAAGCAGCTAGGTTAATATTGGTGAAAAATAATTTGGATACTTTATTTGTCCATCCTCACTGTGATGTCATTCCCAAAATATCCCAAGTAATCTGAATTAGTGATAAAAGTAACATATATATTTTGTTCAGTTGTAGTATGTGCTAAGATAACACATTTACACAGAAGATATAAACATTTCCATTTTACAGATAAGAAAAATGAGGAAAGTAATCATCCAATGCTAGGTCAAAACAGCTGCAAATAGTATAGCTCAGATCTTAGCCCTGATTAGCTAGTTCCTAGGTCCGTTCCTAAGTCCTTTACTCTGTGCCATTAACAGAGAAATACCTCCAGAACTTCGTATTGGTTTCTAAGATCACATATGCAGAATGCTATTCACCTCAATAAACCCAAATTAAATTCAGACACTAAGAAATGTCTAGGAAAAAATATCAAGAGAAAGATGACTGGGTTACATGGTATAGACGGGAGGCTTCAAAAAGATTGTGGAAAATGCTCATTTTTAAAGGGCATTTTTTTTGACAGGCAGAATTAGACAGTAAGAGAGACAGACAGACAGAAAGGTCTTCCTTTCGTTGGTTCACCCCCCAAATGGCTGCCACGGCTGGCGCGCTGCGCAGATCCGAAGCCAGGTGACAGGTGCTTCTCCTAGTCTCCCATGTGGGTGCAGGGCCCAAGCACTTGGGCCATCCTCCACTGTACTCCCGGGCCACAGCAGAGAGCTGGACTGGAAGAGGAGCAACCGGGACAGAATCGGGCGCCCCAACCGGGTCTAGAACCCGGGGTGCCAGCACCACAGGCAGAGGATTAGCCTAATGAACCGCGGCGCTGGCCTTAAAGTGCATTTGAACATGATCTTTCTGAAGCCTCCTTATAGTTAACAAGAACAAAAGGGTACTACTAAAAGTTAATGGATAATGAAATTAAAACGTAAGTTCTTACAGTGCCAAGCTTTTTTGAAATCCATGCATGCAAGTGGTCTTCACACAATTCATGGAAAATCCATATGATGAAAAACATTTCATAAGTTTCAAAAAATTTTTATGCCAAAATAAACTTTTCATTAATTCTGTCTTATACAGACTTTTGGAAGTGCCCTGGTAGAAAATGTGTTGGAGATATTGGAAATACCTTTAGATACTAAAGACCCAGGGTCAAATGTAAGTCATAGGCAAAAATTTTAATACCAAATAAATTACACAATAACAAAAGTTTTGTTTAGACAATAGAGGAGAAATCTCTAAAAATGATCACTTTCAGTCACTAGAAGTAGAAAAACAGTTGTGGAAAGCCATATACAAGGGTTCATGCTAAGAGAAACTCTGACTTGTTGCACATTTGTTGTATTTAAGGGATTTTTGCTCTTTTTTCCTTATTATCTATTTTCCTCTTTATTTTGTTTTTGTTTTCTTTTTTATATTTAGTAAATACAAATTTCCAAAGTACCGTTTATGGAGTACAATGGCTACCCCCCACCCCATAATTTCCCTCCCACTCGCACCCCTCCCATCTCCTGCTCCCTCTCCCATTCCATTCACATCAAGATTCATTTTCAATTCTCTTTATATACAGAAGATCGAATTAGTATATATTAAGTAAAGATTTCATCAGTTTGCACCCACACAGAAACACAAAGTGTAAAATACTGCTTCAGTACTAGTTATAGCATTACTTCACTTTGGACAACACATTAAGGACAGATCCCACATGAGAAGTAAGTACACAGTGACTCCTGTTGTTGACTCTACAATTTGACACTCTTGTTTATGGCGTCAGTAATCTCCCTAGGCTCTAGTCATGAGATGCCAAGGCTATGGAAGCCTTTTGAGTTCACTGACTTTGATCTTATTCCAACAGGGTCATAGTCAAGGTGGAAGTTCTCTCCTCCCTTCTGAGAAAGGTACCTCCTTCTTTGATGACCCCGTTCTTTCCACTGGGATCTCACTCACAGAGATCTTTCATTTAGGTTTTTTTTTTTTTTTTTTCCCAGAGTGTCTTGGCTTTCCATGCCTAAAATACTCTCATGGGCTCTTCAGCCATATCTGAATGCATTAAGGGCTGATTCTGAGGCCAGAGTGCTATTTAGGACATCTGCCATTCTATGAGTCTGCTTCTGCCATTCTATGATCCCACTTCCCATTATGGATCATTCTCTCCCTTTTTGATTCTATCGTTAGTATTAGTAGACACTAGTCTTGTTCTGTGATCCCTTTGACTCTTAGACCTATCAGTGTCATCAATTGTGAACTGAAATTGATCACTTGCACTAGTGAGATGGCATTGGTACATGCCACCGTGATGGGATTGTATTGGAATCACCTGGCACATTTCTAACTCCACCATTTGGGGCAAACAAACAACCCACTTAAGAGATGGCCCAAGGACCTCAATAGACATTTTTCAAAAGAGGAAATCCAAATGGCCAACAGGCACATGAAAAAATGTTCAGGATCACTAGCAATCAGAGAAGTGCAAATCACAACCACAATGAGGTTTCACCTCACCCCGGTTAGAATGGCTCACATGCAGAAATCTACCAACAACAGATGCTGGCGTGGATGTGGGGAAAAAGGGACACTAACCCACTGTTGGTGGGAATGCAAACTGGTCAAGCCACTATGGAAGTCAGTATGGAGATTCCTCAGAAACCTGAAGATAACCCTACCATACAACCCAGCCATCCCACTCCTTGGAATTTACCCAAAGGAAATGAAACTGGCAAACAGGGAACTGCAAATCAAAACCACCATGAGGTTTCACCTCAGCCCAGTTAGAATGTCTATAACCATAAATCAATCAATCAAGAAAACCAACAGTAAATGCTTGTGCGGGTATAGTGAAAATGCACCCTAATACTCTTTGTGCAAATGTAAAGCAGTACAACCATTATGGAAGACAGAATGGAGATTCCTCATGGATATGCAAATAGATCTACCATATGACCCAGCCATCCCACTCCTGGAAATTTATTGAAATGAAATGAAATATGCATATTAAAGAGTTATGTACTCCCATTTATCGCAGCTCAATTCACAGTAGCTAAGACATGGAATCAGCCCAGATGTCTATAAACAGATGACAGGATCAAGAAAATGTGATATATATAGACACTGTGGAATAAAAAGAAGTTGAAAGAGAAAAAAAAATAGTTTCTTTATGTGTTAACGTATGTATATTTGCGTTAGTGGTTTTTTTCTTTTTCTTCTTTTTTTTTTCTTTTTACAAATAAAGAGAAGCGGCTGGCGCTGTGGTGTAGTGGGTTAATGCCCTGGCCTGAAGTGCTGGCATCTCATATGGGCATTGGTTCTAGTCCCGGCTGCTCCTCTTCCCATCCAGCTCTGCTATGGCCTGGGAAGCAGTAGAAGATGGCCTAAGTCCTTGGGCCCCTGCACCCACGTGGGAGACCCAGAAGAAGCTCCTGGCTCCTCGCTCCTGGCTTTGGATTGGCACAGCTCCAGTTGTTGCAGCTATCTGGGGAGTGAACCAGCAGATGGAAGACCACTCTCTCTCTAACTCTCTCTGTAATTCTGCCTTTCAAATAAATAAAATAAACCTTAAAAAAATAAAGAGGATTGTATTGCAATACCCTGGCACATTTCTAACTCCACCATTTGGGGCAAGTCCGATTGAGCATGTCCCAAGTTGTACATCTCCTCCCTTTCTTATTCCCACTCTTATATTTAACAGGGATCACTTTTCCGTTAAAATTTAAACACCTAAGAATAATTGTGTCTTTTAACTGGAGAGTGAAGCCATTAACGTTTTATGTGACTATTGATAAGTAGTAGCTTTGCCCTGCCATTTCCCAAAGATATTTTCTAATATATGCTTTGAACTTTCAGTGATCTTTTGCTGTGAGATTTCCTTCCTTTACCATCTTTCATATTGATGGCCGTGTTTCTGTGTTTCTGTGTGTAACACATCTTTAAGCATCTTTTGCAGGGCTGGACGAGTACTGACAAGTTCTTTCAATTTCTGTTTGCTATGAAAGGTCTTTATTTCACCTTCATTCACAAATGAGAGCTTTGCAGGATATAATATTCTGGGCTGGCAGTTTTTTTCTCTAAAGATTGTATTATTCTTAGAAGTTCTTTCTCAGCCATGGCATTGTCTGTATACAAAAGCTACTGATTTTTGTACGTTGACTTTATATCCTGCCACTTTACAAAACTCTTCTATGAATTCCAATAGTCTCTTAGTGGAGTCTTTTGGTTCCTCCATCTATAAAATCATGTCATCTGCAAATAGGGATAGTTTGACGTCCTCCTTTCCAATTTGTAACCCTTTGATTTCTTTTTCTTGCGTAATGGCTCTCGCAAAAATTCCAGTATTATATTGAATAGCAATGGCAAGAGTTGGCATCGTTGTCTTGTTCCAGATCTCAGTGGGAATACTTCCAACTTTTAACCATTCAATAAGTAACTGCCCGTGGGTTTGTCATAAATTGCTTGATTGTGTTGAGGAATGTTCCTTCTATACCCAATTTGCTTAAAGTTTTCATCATGAAAGATGTTGTACTTTATCAAATGCTTTCTCTGCATCTATTGAAATAATCATATGGTTTCATTCTTCAGTTTGCTATTGTGATATATGACATTTATTGATTTGTGAAGGTAGAACCATCCCTGCATACCAGGAATAAATCCCACTTGGTTTGGATTAATGATCTTTCTGATGTGTTGTTGGATTCCATTATTTTTTGTTGAGAATTTTTGCATCTATGTTCACCAGGGATATTGGTCTACAGTTCTTTTTGTCTGTTGTATCTTTTCCTGGTCCAGGAATTAAGGTGATTCTGGCCTCAAAGATATTTGGGAGGATTCCCTCTCTTTCAATTGTTTTGGATAGTCTGAGAAGAATTATCTGGTACAACTCAGCAGTGAAGCCATAAGGTCCTGGGCTTTTCTTTGTTGGGAGGGTCTTTATTACTAACTCAATCTCCATCTTTGTTGTTGATCTGCTAGGGTTTTCTATGTCTTCATGACTCAATGTTGGTAGACTGTATGTGTCCTGGAATCTACCCATTTCTTCTGTATTGTTCAGTTTGTTGGAATATAGCTGTCTGTAGTAATTCCTGATGATTCTTTTTGTTTCTGTGGTATCTACTGTTATATTTGCTTTTTCATCTCTGATTCTATTGATTTGGGTCTTCTACTTTTTTTTTTTTGTTAGTTGGGCCAATGGAGTAAAAATTTTATTTATTTTTTTCAAAAAACCACCTCTTTATTTCACTGATCTTTTGTATTTTTTGTTTCAATTTTTTATTTCTTCTCTAATTTTTTCTTTCCTCCTACTAATTTGGGGTTTCGTTTGTTGTTGTTTTCCTAGGTTATTGAGATGCACTGATAGCTCATTTATTTGGTGCCTTTCCAATTTATTCATGTAGGTGCCAGTTGCTATAAACTTCCCTCTTAATACTGCTTTTGTCATGTCCCATAAATTTTGATATGTTATATTGTCACCTTCATTTGTTTCCAGAATTTTGTTTTCCTTTTTTATTTCTTCTATGACCCACTGTTCATTCAGGAGAATGTTGTTCAGTCTCCACTGTCTGCATATGTTATCAAAATTCTTTTTTTTTATGTTGTATCCTGTGACCTTGTTTTTTTTTTTAACTTTTATTTAATGAATATAAATTTCCAAAGTACAGCTTTTGGATTACAATGGCTCCCCCCGCCCATAACTTCCCTCCCACCCACAACCCTCCCTTTTCCCTCTCCCTCCCCCCTTCCATTCACATCAAGATTCATTTTCAATTCTCTTTATATACAGAAGATCAGTTTAGCATATATTAAGTAAAGATTTCATCAGTTTGCACCCACATAGAAACACAAAGTGAAAAATATTGTTTGAGTACTAGTTATAGCATTAAATCACAATGTACAGCACATTAAGGACAGAGATCCTACATGAGGAGTAAGTGCACAGTGACTCCTGTTGTTGACTTAACAAATTGACACTCTTGTTTATGGCATCAGTAATCACCCTAGGCTCTTGTTCAAAATTCTTGAGTTGTTAATTTACAGCTTCATTCCTTTGTGACCAGAAAAGATGTTGGCAAAATTTCAATTTTTTTGAATTTATGAGACTTGTCTTTATGGCCTGACATATGGTCTACCCTAGAGAAAATTCTTTGTACTGATGAAAAGAATGTGTGTTCTTCAACTGTGGGATGAAAGGTTCTGTAGATATCAGTTAGGTCCATCTGGTCCACAGTGTTGATTAGCTCTGTTGTTTCCATGTTGATTTTCTATCTGGTTGATCTTTCCATTGATGAAAGTGGGGTGTGAAGTCCCCCATTACTATTATTTTGGAGTACATGTCTCCCTTTAGATCCATCAACATTTCTTTCAAATAGCCAGAACCCTGTAATTGGGTGCATATACATTGATTATAGTCACATCTTTCAGTTGAAGAGATACCTTAATCATTACATAATGCCCTTCTTAGTCTCTCATGTTAAAGCCTATTTTGTCTGTTATTACAGTGGCTACACCTGCTTGTTTCTGCTTTACAATAGCATGGAATATCTTTTTCCATCCTTTCACTTTCAGTCCATATGTATCATTGACATGCATTTCTTGTAGGCAGCAAATAGATGGGTCATATATTTAATCCATTCAGCTAGCCAGTATCTTTTATTTGGAGAGTTTAGGACATTTATATTCAAGGTATTACTGATAAGTAACAACTTGGCCCTGATATTTTCCTACAAATATTCTTATTGTTTGTTTGAACTTCCTTTGTACTTTTAGTGGGAGTTTGTCTGCCTTCACATTCCTTCATAATGATTACTTTCTTTCTGTGCTTCTGTGTGTAGAATATCCTTAAGCATCTTTTGGAAGGCTGGATGAGTGGTGACAAATTCTTTGAATTTCTATTTGCTTTCTAAGATCTTTATTTTCATTAATTTATAAATAAGATATTTTCCTTTAAAAAAATATTTATTTATTTGAAAGTCAGAGTTACACAGAGAGAGAAGAAGAGGCAGAGAGAAAGAGGGTTCTTCTACCTGCTGGTTCACTCCCCAATTGGCCACAAGGCCAGAGCTGCACCAATCTGAAGCCAGAAGCCAGGAGCCTCCTCCAAGTTTCCTACATGGGTGCAGGGGCCCAAAGACCTGGGCCATCTTCCACTGCTTTCCCAGGCCGGTTCAATTCTCAGCTGCTCCACTTCTGGCACCCACATGGAATGCCAGCACTGCAGGTGGCAGCCCTACCCACCACACCACAGCACCAACCCCCAATCTTTTATTTTTAGACTTGTAGCCTTTTGGGTTTCTGATGAGGAATGAGAAATTAGCTGTTAGTCAAGTTGGGAATATTATGAAGGTAATCTGGCATTTCTTTCATGTACATTTTAGAGTCTTTTATGTGTGCTTCACTGTTGAATGTTTCCTTATAATGTGTTGTGGTTTTCTGTTCACATCTAATAGGAGTTCTATGTGCTTCCTGTATGTGGATGTCCCTTTCTTTCTTCAAATTAAGGAAATTTTCTGGTATTATTTTGTTGCATAGGCCTTCTAATCCATTCTCTCCTTCCAAGCTTTCAGGAATTCCTAAGACATGTATGTTTGATCATTTGATAGTATCCTGTAACTCTTGAATGTTATTTTCTGTTTTTCTAATTTATTTTTGTCTGAGATGTTTACAAGGATGTGTCTTCTAACTCAGATAGTGTTTCTTCTGCTTTATCAAGTCTTCATTTCCTATATTTTCTATTTGACATATTGAGTTCTTCATTTATAATATTTCAGTTTGATGTCTCTTTAATACATCTATTTCTTAACAAAATTTTCATCAATATCATATGTGGATTTCTTTATCTCAATTTCTGAATAACCTTATGATCATTCTTTTGAATTCATTTTCAGGCATTTCATCAATCTCTTCATCTTCACACTCTAATAATGAAGGCTGTCTTCCTTTTCAGGAATTTTATCATCTTCCTTGTTCTTGTTTCTTCCATTTCTGCACTTACATTTAGACATTTGTGGAAACAGTTGTTGGCTTTCTCCTCTGATGGCTTTTATCTTTCAACTATGGCTCTGTGGCTTAATGGAGTATCTGCTCCTTCAGTGAATATCCAGAGGTATGTACTCAGTGGGGCCAGGGAACTCTGGTCAGTGCCGAAGGGTGAGGTGAGAGTCTAAGGTAACACCCAAGTTGGGGGGGGGGGTAGATCTCTATTGTCTGCAGGGGGGAGGATATGATCACGCCTGTTGGCATAATCATAGCCTCACATCATCCCCTCCAATATAACCAGTGCCAGGTGTTAGCCCACAGTGTCTATAACACCCACCCACACAGACACAAACTACACAAATGATTTGTATGGTCTTCAATGTGAGCATGGAACCCTCTACAATGACCCACCCCAGGCAATCAGGGATTTCTGTGCCTCTGATGCCAGACAGTGATTGGCCAGAGACCCAGCTACAACCCATGCCCTATTGTGCTGTCAACAGATTCCCATGGCCATAACCCAAAAGGCTCCCACAGTCACAGGGTGCAGAGGATTCCCTCTCAGCCTCAGATGCCTGCCCCATTCACAGAGAGAATAGAGGTCTTCCCAGAGCCAGCTGACTGTAGGTGCTCTGCCCGGGCAATTTCATTCCCAGGGACTATGACAGGGTAGAAGGATGGAAGAGCCTCACAGTCCTAAGTGAGTGCCCAGCCCTCTGTCAATCCACCAGGCCAGACTGAAAGTCAGTGGGGAACACTGAATTTTTCCTCTGATAAAATCACCTAGTAGAGCCACCACAGCCTCTACTAGTGTTAAGATGGCACTTTTTTCCTAATGGTTACCAGGAGCACTTGTGAGGGGACGGGGAGAAAGAAATATGCTTTTTTTTCAAGGGCCCTGGTAAGGGCTGCAGGCTGGATTCAAAGTCAGTGTGGTCAGCAAAGTTCTCCCTCGGGCAATATCACCAGCAACAGTGCTGCTGCAGTCTTCTCTCATACAATGCTCCATGGCACTTCTCTCCTTTCTGTTGAATTTCCACTGCAAATTTCTCTTCAGCTTTCCCCTAGGAAGGTGCTTCCTCTGCTTTTCTTCTGTTATCCTCCCCTCATCAAAATAAGCACAGCTTTTCCTTATTCAGCCATCTTGGAATCCTCTCAAAGGATTCTTAATCTAAGACCTTGAGTGAACTTCATGAAGGCTTCGAATCCCTGGAAATTATTTGCGAATCTGCTTGTCTATCTTTTCCAGGAGAGAGAGTATTTCTTCAAGCACTCAAGACAATTCTAAAAAATCTGTGAACCAGGGCCGGCACTGTGGCATAGCGGGTAAAGCCCATGTGGGCGCCAGTTCGAGTCCCAGCTGTTCCACTTCTGATCCAGCTCTCTGCTATGGCCTGGGAAAGAATTAGAAGATGGCCCAAGTCCTTGGGCCCTTGCACCCATGTGGGAGACCTGGAAGAAGCTCCTGGCTCCTGGCTTCAGATCAGCCCAGTTCCAGCCATTGCTGGGGAGTGAACCAGCGGATGGAAGACAGACTCCCTCCCTCCTTCCCTCCCTCTCTCTCTCTCCCCCTCCCCTTCTCTCTCTCCTCTCATTGTGTAACTCTGCCTCTCAAATAAATAAATCTTTTTAAAAAATCTGTGAACTGATAAATAAATGAAGTCTCTTCCAATTGTGCAACAGTACTATAGAAAACAAGCATTATCCTTCAAAAAGAAACACATCTAACAGAATTGGGTGTTGAGTAAGTATCAGGGACAACCAAAAATTGAAGAAAACAAAGATTTTGAGTTTAGTAACTAAGAAGCTGTTAATAAAAAGTGGATAGAAGCTCTCTCACTGTGTGTCTTCCTCTCTCTCTAATTCTTTCAAATAAATAAATCATTTTTAAATGTGTTGATACAATTCAGAGGTTTTTAAAAATGAAGAAAAAATAAGTTTAGTGGAATATAATTAAATAAAAAGAAGTGGACAAACTGAAGCCTAAGATTTCAGTACTGAGTATATTGATTATGTGATCCAAATATTCTATCATAACATAAAAATTGTGAAATTTAGGGATATTTGCTAACTGACAACTTTCAGTCTTATATAAATAAAATAGCACTTGAAATATAGAACCATAAAATAGTATTACTCTAACTAGCCTAGAGATTACTTACTTCACCCCCATATTGTTTCAACTGAAGAAACCATACATGGAGAGATCAAGGGACATATTCTCTATCCTGGTAACTAATTCAAAATCTAGGTCCCTCTCCAGAAGATTAAGCAAAAAAAAAAATCCAGATTTCTCAGATATATAAATCTGGAATACGTATCAACTAAATTTTCTAGACATTAAATAAAAACCCAAACAAAAAACTAGTCTTGACTACTCATAATTTATAAAGGTCCACTTTGTAGGGTACAAGGTGAGAACACAACACAGATCTTAAAGTGCATGAGTTTCACTCTTTAGTATAATTAAGGATACTTTCACAATATTTTTAACATTGATCTTCACAGTCTTGATTTACCTCAGGAAATATACAAGGATTCTTAAACCAGAAAGAACGAAGGAACACATGGCTGTGTTACTGAGTGCTGTTGAATTAGGTCCCAGTCTTTTCAGTTTCCTTTTACGTACTATCTTGTCAGTTTCTAAGATGAGAGGAACATCAACAACAGAATTGCTCATGTATACTTCTGTGTCTTCTACACCTTCTTGACTCTCTGATGCAAAGATCATGATGTCACAAGAGGATGTCCAAGTTCCCTTTTTGAGTCAGTAACTCTTTGGTATACATATATAAACTTTCCACTGCTTCATTTTTTATCCATCTGACAAGGTCAAAGTGGAGTTGAGAGAAGGAAAATAAGGAACTAGTCCCACTGAAAATTTATTTCCTGAATAACACATGCTGCTTATAATAATCTGAAGGTTTATGTAATTTTGACATGTGAGTTATTTACACATGCACATGTGGGTGTGTGCATGCGTGTGTGAGTGCACAGGCATGTTCATTTTTTGAGGGACTGAAATTAAATAAAATTTTGATTGGGGGGTTGCCAAAATGACTTAGTGTCAGCTGCTACAACTTCAACATCAAGTACTAAGCCCAAACAAAAGCTTCATGTTCCATTTCATACTGAAGCTTTGTAATATATGGCCCTGGGGTAGAAGTATAATGATCTATTGGGAGAAGCAAGATCCAATTAAAAGCCAGTCTGCTCTCTTTGGGAAAGACATAAGCGCTATATATCCTTTGAGAGAATCTTAAGAAATACACACCTGAGCTTTAAATGGCTACTCATTTGACTGTGAAGCTGAATTTGAATTCATCTGGGAGTCAGAGAACAAGAAAGAATTCAAATAACAACACTCTGATATTTCCTGGTGTGTTACCAGGGAGAAAAGAGCTCCTGGAAAATGAATGCTTTACACATTTGCAGATATTACCAACCACTTACAAAAACAAGGCTATTGTCATGTGTAAAAGTCATTCCTTTTAGGGGAAGCCTAAAAGGGAATTGAAATGTGGCTGACGTTTTTACTGTGAGATAAAATGTTTTTTTAATATCATGTTTAAGTTCTCTTAGTTTAAAAAAAGAGAGACGAGAAAAAGGAAAGAAAAAAATTGTTATCCAGTATTCATGAGCAATTTCAGATATACTAGCCAAAAAATAACTCACTGGAAGACATTATACTTTTAAATACAAAGTTATTAGCAGCCTTTTCTAATTCTTTCAGTTCAGTAAGGAATTTTTGGCCTCATCGTACAATCCCTAATATTGTTTTAAAAACACACAAAAAAAGTAGACTGAACCAAAAACATAGATGAACACTTTCTTTTTCATTCCTTGATTTGCTACTAAGATAAACAATTCCAAAAATACATGAGAGCCTTCTCCTTCCATTTTATTATGTGTTTTGTTCCTTCTCTCACTTGTTTACAACGTGCTTCTATGTATTTTTAAAAATATTTAGTAAAAGCCACTATATTGCTTAAGACCTACTCCATTTCACTGCCTCATTAAATTCTGATTGGCTGCAACTGTTTTGATGTGACACCACAGACAAATTGATAAAATAAGATCGATGGGTTTAATATACACCCATATCTAAGCACTAACAGGCATTGTATTTGGGATTGATTTACTTATGTAGCTCATTTATTCCTTCAACAAATTTGTTGAACAGCAGGATTAGTGAAGGCAATGAAAGTTGACATAATAAGTAAATATCCCTAAATTTCAGTGGCCTAATACCTTAAAAGGTTAATTTTCATTTACGGAAACAGAATGACGCAAATAATTCACAGAATTCAGGAACCAGGTGGCCAGCACTGTGGCATACTGGGTAAAGCTGCTGCCTGCAGTGTCAGCATCCCACATGGGTACCAATTCAAACCCTGGCTGTTCTACTTCTGATCCAGCTCTCTGCTAAAGCCTGGGAGGGCATGTAGGATGGTCCAAGTCCTTGGGACCCTGCTCCAGCGTGGAAGATCCAGAAGAAGCTCCAGGTTCCTGGCTTCAGATGAGCCCAGCTCCACCTGTTGCAGTTATTTGGGGAGTGAACCAGCAGATGGAAAACATCTGCCTCTCTGTAACTCTTCCTTTTAAATAAATGAATAAACGTCTAAGAAAAAAAAGTATTCATAAACCAGAATCCTCTTTTTTGACATTTATTTATTTATTTGAAAGAGTTACACAGAGAGAGGAGAGGCAGAGAGAGGTCTTCCATCCACTGGTACACCTCAATTGGCCGCAAGAGCCAGAGCTATGCCAATCCGAAGCCAGGAGCTTCCTCTGGGTCTCCTACAAGGGTGCAAGGGCCCAAGGACTTGGGCCATCTTCTACTGCTTTTCTAGGCCATAGCAGAGAGCTGTATCAGAAGTTGAGGGGCTGAGACTTGAACCGGCACTCATGGGATGCTGCCCTGCAGGTGACGGCTTTACTGGCTACACCGCAGCACAGGCCCCCAGAATCCTCTTAAAAAATACTTCTCTGCATTGATCCAAGATAAAGAAAAAATATTTGAGGATGTACAATTGTTTTTAACTTTCTACTCACATGCCACTGGAATTAACAAATCACACAATCACACCTAAATACAAGATGGTTGAGAAGTGTAGTTCCCAGTGGGACAACCACCTTCCAGTGATAACTTCACACTCTGGAAGGGGTCAGCAGAAATACCAAGAAAAAGACACTGTTCTGGGCTTATGGAACTTTAAAAATAAATCAAATTGGCATCTTGCCTTTTTGAAGCATTCACATTAGCAAATTTTTGCAAGAATTCTATTCCTTACCAAATAATAATAGTTAATATCTATTAAAACTCTGTTGAATGTCAGATTCATTGTAGGGTGGTGGTTCAGCATGCAAATCCTGGTGCATGGGAAGCTGAAATTCATGCTCTTGTCTCCTGAACTCCTCAGTCTTCTAAGCACTTGAGGCAGGGACTTAAGCCTGATTCTTCTAGAAGTTCCTACCACAAGAGACAGCCCACACCAGACAATTAAGGAATCTGTGATATACTAAACAGAATACTAGCACCTATGGCTTGAATAACTAATTTCATAAATTAGAGCCTGATCCCAACTCATAAAATCTGCACTCCAAAACACAATTACCTATAAACAAAGGTTTTTGTAAAAACTGAGGGGCCTACATTAAAATTCCAATTATTTAAAAGAAAAGCAGAGTTGATTGAGAGGGAAATGCTTATTTATTTGAGTAGACAAGCATGTGAGCATGAGTCAGAAAAAAAATGAAAAAATTCTCAGAGGGGAGAGAAAGACACCCAAGGTAGTTAGTTCAAGACAACACTTTAACAAGTATGTTCTATTCTGCCTGCATTATATACCCTCTAATTTGCAGAGCCATCTTGTTTCACATGATCCATTCCCAATGTGATGAGCTTTTCCTTGAAGGAAATAAAGGACATATTCCTCTAACTATAGTTTTCTTTGGAAATTCTCCCAAGTTTTAAAAGAAGGAATTCCAGACAGCTCTTCACTTAGAGCAGGAATGAGGTTGATTCCCATAAGAGATACAGTTCATGTGCATAAGAAATTTGAATGTGAGAATAATTGAAAATAAATTATACAATAAATAATTGGGAATAAATAATCTGTGAAAAGTATAGATGAGAATTTACTAGAGATTATACACAGTTTCACAAAAGGAGTGAAATTTTAGCTAGAACGTTGAGAAACATATGCAATTTACTGCTTATCAAATGTAGACATGATTTTTAAAATTCCCGTTTGTCAGTATAAGATCTATTCAACTGAACTAGGCTTCAGTTCTAGGTAACACGTAAAGCAGAGTGGGGGACAGAGTTTCCAAAAATGTGCAAAATACCATCCACTTCCAAGGATGCCAGCAGCTAAGAGCAATAGCGAAAGAGAACAACAGGGATGTGTAGAGCATACACTTGTGCCTGAAAGGGTGCTAAGTGTGTTAACTGGATTATCTCACTTGGTATTAACTCTCGTAAAACTCTTAGGCAGGTGCAGCACCAAGAAATAGTGCAATAAATGGCAGCCATGACGTAGATGCAAATTTTATGTGGATGTTATTATTTCAGAATAAAGAAAGTAAGGCATGGTGACGATAGAGGATTCTATGGATGGAGTGTTTGAGTAGCTCCAAAATTCATATGGTAAGCATAATCAACAAGGTGATGGTATTGCATGGTAGGGCACTAGGTAGTTGATTAGTTCATGAGAGCTCCATCCTCCTAAGTGGGATTTTTTTTTTTTTTTTTTGCAGAGTTCAACCAGTGGTCTTGTGTAGAACAAACAGAGCAACAACAACAACAACCACCACAACAACAAAAAATACTAAAGGAATAAAATAGTAAGTTGTTCCTCAACAGTCTAGACAAGGGCTGATCATGTCATTGTCTCTCACAGTGTCCCTAAATGGGATTAAAACCCTTATAAAAGAGGTCGGGAAAGAGTTAGGGAGGAAACAGCAGCAGAAACTCTACACAAATTGGAGGAACATCATGAACCACGTGGAGGATGAGGACATGTACAACTTAGGACCCCAGAAGCTAAGAGTCTCCACACCAGCATCATAGAGTGAGGTGAGAATAGACTGCAGCAGCCCAAGCCACTGGTGAAAAGGCTGCAGAAAGAGCCTAGAAGGAATCCGGCCCCATGAGGGACAATGTACCCACCAAAATAGAGGAGAAAAAAACAAAGTGGGGGCACCTTTTCTCTCTCCCCAATCATCCTGCAAAGGCCCTCCGTAACAAGCTGACAGAGAGCAGGCATCATTTTGGACATAAGTAACAGCTGTGCCAGCTGGTGTTCACGCTCAGCAACCAGCCAAGCTGAGACTCCTGAGTCTGGTGAGGAACACTCACAGGGGGCTGGGTGCTCATGACTGGGGGAACCTTGTGTGCCAGGACTGTGAAAACCCTGAGGCTGTGTGGGAGGATACAAAGTGTGGCTGGGACATTGGGCAATCGCTGTGGGAGGCTCCACATAATCAAGGCTTCCTGGTTATCTGGCAAGGGACATTACTAGGGAATCTAAGCACATATTGAGGACTGCACAAATCCTTTGTGTGGTCCTTGTGGCACAGTGGACAAATAATATACTCACCAGGGCTAGTGCCCAGGCACTGGTCTCCTTAGAGGAGCGGAGATCAGCTGTGTATATGTCAACATACAAGAAGAAATCTCCTCTCTGATAAAGAAAAATTTATAAAAGGAGATTTACCATAGCAAACCTGGGTGTGTCACCTCAGACACACCCTCCAACCTGGAGCACTGAACAGAGTACCATGGCCACACCAACCACATGCCTCTCGGTATTCCGTAAAAGTAGACACTCCACTAATCCACTCAACACAGTCCAATGATAAAAGACACCACAGCAGAAAAAAACAAAGAAGAAACCAGCAAGTATCTCCACATATGCCAAATAGCAAACACACCAATTCAAGAAACGAGGATAAGGAAGACAACATGACACTACCAAAAGAACACAACACCTCAATACTAGATTGTGAAGATGATATTGAAGAAATGACAGAAATGGAATTGAAAAACTGATCATAGGATTAATCAGAAGCAGATGCACAAACTAATGAAATCCATGACATGAAAGAAAAACTCTCCCACAAAATTGAGATCTTAAAGAGAAATCAAAATGAAATCTCAGAAATGAAGAATTCAATAGAACAAGTGAAAAACACAGTGGAGAGCCATAACGAAACAATCAGAAAAGCAGAAGAAAGAATATTTGTCTTAGAAGACAAAGCACATGAAATTATACAGTCAGACCAAATATAAGAAGAAATAGAACACTAAAAAACACTGTAGGGAATCTATAGGATACTATCAAACAACCCAACATACGGTTCTAGGAGTTCCTGTTGGA
Source organism: Oryctolagus cuniculus (assembly GCF_051225735.1). NCBI lineage: Eukaryota > Metazoa > Chordata > Mammalia > Lagomorpha > Leporidae > Oryctolagus > Oryctolagus cuniculus. The sequence goes on from NC_142877.1 coordinate 95,378,083, forward strand.
GTAGAAAGAAAGAAAGGATTAGAAGGCCTTTTTAGAGAAACAACAACAGAAAATTTCCCCAATTTGGAAAAAGAAAGGAACATCCAAGTATAGAAAGCATATAGAGCCCCTAATAGACATGACCAGAAAATATCTTCACCACAACACATTGTAAGCAAATTCCCTACAGCAAAACATAAAGCAAAGATCCTAAATGTACACAAGAGAAATGCAGGATTACTTTCAGAGAACCTTGAATTAGACTCACAGCAGACTTCTTATCAGAAGCCCTACAGGCTAAGAGAGAACGGCAAGATATATTTCAAGTCTTAAGACAAAAAAACTGTCAACCCAGAACACTATACTGTGCAAAGCTCTCATTTATGAACAAAGGTGAAATATGGACCTTCCATGGCAAACAGAAACGGAAAGAATCTTTTACCACCCATCCAGCCTGCAGAAGATAATTAAGGATGTGCTGCACATGGAAACACAAACCCATGATCATCACTATGGAAGAAGGTAATAGAAAGAAATTTCCCAAGAAAAGCACAAAGGAAATCCAAAGTAAAAAATAGAAATATTTATTTATTTTTTTTAACTTTTATTTAATGAATATAAATTTCCAAAGTACGACTTATGGATTACAATGGCTTCCCCCCCATAACGTCCCTCCCACCCACAACCCTCCCCTTTCCCACTCCCTCTCCCCTTCCATTCACATCAAGATTCATTTTCGATTATCTTAATATACAGAAGATCAGCTTAGTATACATTAAGTAAGGATTTCAACAGTTTGCTCCCACACAGAAACATAAAGTGAAAAATAATAGATGATTTTTTAAATGATGATGAAATCAGATCAGACCTATTGTCATGTTTAATCCCAGTGAGAGTCAAGTTGGGAGTTGATAATTTCTTTTTTTTTTTTTTTTTTACAGAGGATCAGTTTAGTATGCATTAAGTAAGGATTTCAACAGTTTGCACCCCCATAGAAACACAAAGTGAAATATATTGTTTGAGTACTCGTTATAGCATTAAATCTCAATGTACAGCACATTAAGGATAGAGATCCTACATGAGGAGTAAGTGCACAGTGACTCCTGTTGTTGACTTTACCAATTGACACTCCTGTCTATGGCATCAGTAATCTCCCTATGCACCAGTCATGAGTTTCCAAGGCTATGGAAGCCCCTTGAGTTCTCCGACTCTTATCTTGTTTAGACAAGGTCATAGTCAAAGCGGAGGTTCTCTCCTCCCTTCAGAGAAAGGTACCTCCTTCTTTGAAGACCTGTTCTTTCCACTGGGATCTCACTCACAGAGATCTTTTGCCAGAGTGTCTTGGCTTTCCATGCCTGAAATACTCTCATGGGCTTTTCAGCCAGATCCGAATGCCTTTAGGGCTGATTCTGAGGCCAGAGTGCTATTTAGGACATCTGCCATTCTATGAGTCTGCTGAGTATCTCACTTCCCATGTTGGATCACTCTACCCTTTATTTATTCTATCAGTTAGTGTTAGCAGGTACTAGACTTGTTTATGTGCTCCCTTTGACTCTTAGTCCTTTCATTATTATCAATTGTGAACTGAAATTGATCACTTGGAATAGTGAGATGGCATTGGTACATGCCACCTTGATGGGATTGAATTCGAATCCCCTGGTATGTTTCTAACTCTACCATTTGGGGCAAGTCAGCTTGAGCATGTCCCAAATTATACATCTCTTCCCTCTCTTATTATTGAAAAATGTCAAGGCAATGTCATTACTTGTCAATAGTCACCTTGAATGTAAATGGCCTTAAACTCCAGTTAAAAGACACAGACCAGCTAAATGGATTAAAAAACAAAACTCATATATTTGCTGCCTAAAAGACATACATCTCACTAACAAAGATGCATGAAGACAAAGTGAAAGGATGGAAAAAGATAGCCCATTCTAACAGAAACCACAAAAGAGCTGGTGTAGCCATCCTTATATCAGACAAAATAGATTTAACAAAAAACTGTTAAAAGAGATAAAGAAGAACACTATGTAATGATTAAGGGATCAATTCAACAAGAACATGTAACCATTATAAGCATATATGCACCTAAATACAGTGCCCCTGGCTATTTAAAAGAAAATTTAATGGATGTAAAGGGAGACATAGACTCCAAAACATCAGTAATGGGGGATTTCAATACACCTCTTTCAGCAATGGAAAGATCAACCAGACAGAAAATCAACAAGAAAACAGCAGGTTTATTGATACTATAGACCAAATGGACCTAACAGAAATCTACAGAACTTTTCATCCCACAGTTACAGAATACACATTCTTCTCACCACTGCATGGAACTTTCTCTAGGACTGATGACATGCTAGGCCATAAAGAAAGTCACAGCAAATTCAAAAAAACCAAATTCATGCCATGCATCTTCTCAGACCACAATGCAATGAAGCTGGAAATCAGAACTCAGTAATGTCTAGAACATATATGCAAATGCACGGAGACTGAATAACATGCTCCTGAATGAACAGTGGGTCATGAAAGAAATCAAAAGAGAAATCAAAAAATTTCTAGAAACAAATGAAGGTGACAATACAACATATCAAAACTAATGGGATACAGCAAAAACAGTGTTAAGAGGAAAGTTTATAGTAATTGGTGCCTACATCAAGAAATTGGAAAGACACAAAATAAATGAGCTTTCAATGCATCGCAAGGATGTAGAAAAAAAACAAAAGCAAACCAAATCCAAAACTAGCAGGGGAAAAATAATTAAAATTAGAGAAGAAATCAACAAAATTCAATTTAAAAAAAGATCAGCAAAACAAAGAACTGGTTTTTTGAAAAAATAAATAAAATTGACAGACCATTGGCTCAGCTAACTGAAAAAAGGAGAAGACCCAGATCAGTAAAATTACCAATGAAAAAGAAAATGTAACAACAGACAGCACAGAAATAAAAAGAGTCATTAGAAACTACTAAAAACAGCTGTATGCCAACAAACTGGGAAACTTAGAAGAATGGATAGATTCCTGGACACATACAACCTACCTAAATTGAGCCATGAAGATATAGAAAACCTAAACAGACCCTTAACCAAGACAGAAATTGATCAGTAATAAAGGTCCTCCTGACAAAGAAAAGCCCAGGACCGGATAGCTTCACTGCTGAATTCTATCCAACATTTAAAGAACTATTCCACTTCTTCTTAAGTTATTCAAAGCAATTTAAAGGAAGGAAATCCTCCCAATTTTTTTGTGTGAAGCCAGCATCACCTTAATAACTAAACTCACAAACAATGCCACAGAGAAAGAGAACTACAGACCAATTTCCCTGGTGAACATAGATGCAAAACTTCTCAACAAAATGCTAGCCAATTGAATCCAACATACGTCAGAAAGATACTTCACCTGGACTAAGTGGGACTTATCCCTGGTGTGCAACGATGGTTCAACATTCATAAATCAATGTGATACCTCACATTAACAAACTAAAGAGCAAAAAACATGATTATCTCAATAGATGTAGAGAAAGCATTTGATAAAATACAATACCCTTTCATGATACAAACTCTAAGCAAACTGGGTATAGAAAGAACATTCCTCAACACAATCAAGCAATTTATGACAAACCAATGGCCAGTGTGCTATTGAATGGGAAAAAGTTGGAAGCATTCCCACCAAAGTCCGGAACCAGAAAAGGATGTCCACTCTCACCACTGCTATTCAATTTAGTCCTGGAAGTTTTAGCCAGAGCCATTAGACAAGAAAAAGAAATCAAAGGGATACAAATTGGGAAGAAGGAAGTCAAACAATCCCTATTTACAGATGACAGTATACTATATATAGGGGATTTAAAAGACTCCACTAAGGGACTATTGGAACTCACAGAAGAGTTTGGTAATGTAGCAGGATATAAAATCAATACACAAAAATTAACAGCCTTTGTATACACAGACAATGCCATGACTGAAAAAAAGAACTTTTAAATCAATCCCATTCACATTAGCTACAAACTAAATCAATACCTTGGAATAAATTTAACCAAGGATGTCAAAAATCTCTAAGATGAGAATTACAAAACATTAAAGAAAGAAATAGAAGAAGATACCAAAACATGGAAAAATCTTCCATGTTCATGGTTTGGAAGAATCAGTATCATCAAAATGTCCATTCTCCCAAAAGCAATTTACAGATTCAATGTGAAAACAATCAAAATGCCAAAGACATTCTTCTCAGATCTGGAAAAAATGATGCTGAAATTCATATGGAAACACAGGAGACTTCAAATAGCTAAAGCAATTGGATACAACAAAAACAAAGCCAGAGGTATCACAATACCAGATTTCAAGACATACATAACAAGGCATTATAATAAAAACAGCCTGGTACTGGTATAAAAACAGGAGAATAGACCAATGGAACAGAATAAATAAGCCAGAAATCAATCTAAGCATCTACACCAGCTTATCTTTGAAAAAGGACCCAAATCAATCACTGGAGCAAGGACAGTCTCTGTAACAAATAGTGCTGAGAAAACTGGATTTCCACATGCGGAGGTATGAATTAGGACCCCCACCGTACACCTTACATGAAATTCCATGGATTAAAGATCTATATCTATGACCTGATACCATCAACCTATTAGAGAACATTGGGGAAACCCTATAAGACTTTGTCACAGGCAAGGAGTTCCTGGAAAAGACCCCAGAGGCACAGGCAGTCCAAGCCAAAATTAATAAATGGGATTACATCAAATTGAGAAGCTTCTATACTGCAAAAGAAACACTCAAGAAAGTATGTGTATAGAATTGGAGTACAGAACGGGAGAAATTATTTGCAAACAATGCAACTGATAAAAGATTAATAAACCGAATACATAAAGAGATCAAGAAATTCCACAACAACAAAACAAACAACCCAGTTAACAAATGGGCAAAGGGCTTAAATAGATATTTTCAAAAGAGGAAATTCACTACAACTTCAAAAGAGGAAATTACACTATGGAATACTACACAGAAGTAAAAAAAAAATATAATCTTATCATTTGCAACAAAACGAATGAATCTGGAAAACATAGTTAGTGAAATAATCCAGTCCCGAAGGGACAAATACCATATGTTCTCCCTGATTTGTGCTAATAGAGCACCTAAAAGGAAAGCTGTAGAAGTGAAACTGACACTTTGAGAAGCAATGACTTGACTAGCCCTTGTCTTGACTAGGAGGAACAATTTTTTTTTCTTAATGGAGACTGGGACTGGGAATGGGAGAGGGTGGAAGAGGTGGGATAGAAGTGGGAGTGGGGGTGGGAGGGCGGATATGGTGAAAAGAATCACTATATTCCTAAAGTTGTACTTATAAAATTTGTACTCATTAAATAAAAGGTTTCTTTGGGGGAAAAAAGAGATCAGAGGCAGTCCTTCACCCCTGCTGTCATGTGAGGATGTACCAACAAGGTGCCACCTTGCAAGTAAACAACGAACATTTATCAGACTCCAAATCTGCTGGCACCTTGGTCTTGGACTCCCCAGCCTCTGGAACTATAAACAATACATTTGTTGGTTATAATTTACCCTATCTGATGTATTTGGTTATAGGAACACAGACTAAAATAAGGCATATATTCAAAGCCCTTTAGTTGAAGGAATAAGACATACACCCATGAAAAGTTCAGTAATAATTAGAGCATTTTGTGAAAACACCAAAGCACCTAACCTACTATTTCCCAGGGGCTTCCCATTCCAATTTAAATCCACTTCCAGCTGATTCCTGAGCGGAGCACTTTTGGAGGGAACAGTGATAGATACATCCTGGAAATAACACATAAGCTTTCCAATTTGTTAGGGTCCAGTTGGAGAAAATTGATGATGGGTTGATTCCTATGCACCAGTAGTGATAAATCCAGAGACCAAAATCAGAGAGCCAGGCTTCCTCAGGAGAGTGTCATGCTGGGAAACAGATTTGTAGACCCCTGAGGGATAGGGAACCAGCCTGAAGGGAATTCCCTAGAGGCATCTGCTTGTACCCTTGCATTTGGAGGAATTTAGAGGAAACAAAAAATATTGACTTAGGTCCCCTCTGTCCTTGAAGCTAGTCAAGAATCTTGAAACTTTGTGAGGAAGTGACATTGTCTTGATGCTTGAGCTGCATACAGTTTGCCAACAGGAACTGAGACCATTGTATGTCTATTTCTGCAGTTCGGGGGTTCCCCAGAATAAATCCAGGCTACCAGAACTATGTCCAGGCAGTAAAAACTCACAGAACCCCCAGGGGACCCAGCAGGCAACCGGAGAAACAACAATCCACATGTCAAGATGAATGCTCTTCTAGCAGAGTGTGTACTACTTAACAAGATAGAAAACAAATTGGACAAAGAACAAAAAGTACATTTGTGGAGACTGAAAATAGCTTTAAAATAATTTCACATAACTAAAAAACATCAATTTTAAATTTTAAAATTTTAATACCGTTAAAGAAAGGATAGCCAAAAGTGACAAAGGCTCACTAATGATAGGAGTAAGCATCATGTAGATACAAGTGAGTACTTTAGGTTTTGAAATTCAGTGAACCTTTAGACATACTTTGGATATCTGTTAAAAATGCTGATTTTTCAACTTACTCAAATGTAAGAAATGAGAAACTCTGGAACTACAGCCAATTAAACTGTGTTGTTTAAAGATGCCAACGGTTTTGTTTGATGGACACTTGTTATGAAGTTGGCAGCAAATGTTGAATTAGCTAGCAAGGTGAGAGGTCACCAGTCTGCAGAGATGCACAGAAGGACTATACGAGAGAGATGGAAACTGAAATGAGCTGTAAGAGTTTATAGAGGATGACTTTAAAATATGAAACAAAGATTGATCAATGTTTTGCATGATTTCACTGGGTATAGTTATGAACACTTGTAATGACTGTAGATTAAATATATCTAGGCCAGCACCGCGGCTCAGTTGGCTAATCCTCCACCTGCAGTGCCGGCACACCGGGTTCTAGTCCCGGTTGTGGCGCCAGATTCTGTCCAGGTTGCCCCTCTTCCAGGCCAGCTCTCTGCTGTGGCCCGGGAGTACAGTGGAGGATGGCCCAGATCCTTGGGCCCTGCACCCCATGGGAGACCAGGAGAAAGCACCTGGCTCCTGGCTTCGGATCAGCGCAGTGCACCAGCCACAGCGGCCACTTGGTGGGTGAACCAACGGAAAAAGGAAGACCTTTCTCTCTGTCTCTGTCTCTCTCACTGTCTAACTCTACCTGTCAAAAAGTAAAAAAAAAAAAAAAAAATTAAAAAAATAATAAATCATACCTAAAACTTCCATATGTGTACATCTAGCCTTAAATCGGTGGCTTGATCAGCATAGCCCTGACTGTTAATGAACAACTTAATACATTATCCCTCTTAGTAGTTTTTTTATCTGTTCTACTTAATATGACTGGTTTAGTTCTGTAATTGATGCACAGTTATTCTTAAGTGTTGAAAATTAACTGAAATGTGATCCCTGTTGAACATGGGAGTGGGAATGGGAGAGGGAAGAGATGTATAATTTGGGACATGCTCAGGCTGACTTGCCCCATGTGGTGGAGTTGGAAGCATACCAGGGGATTCCAATTAAGTCGTACTTTGGAAATATGAGGTGGCATGTACCAATGCCATCTCACTGTTCCAGGTGATCAATTTAAGTTCACAGTTGGTCATGGTGGAGGGAATGGGAGTCAAAGGGAGCACATAGACAAGTCTAGTACCTGCTAACGCTAACCGATGGAGTAAATAAAGGGGAGAGTGATCCAACATGGCAAGCGAGATACTCAGCAGACTCATAGAATGGCAGATGTCCTAAATAGCACTCTGGCCTCAGAATTAGCCCTAAAGGCATTCGGAGCTGGCTGAAAAGCTCATGAGAGTATTTCAGGCATGGAAAGCCAAGACACTCTGGCAAAAGATCTCTGTGAGTGAGATCCCAGTGGAAAGAACAGGTCTTCAAAGAAGGAGGTACCTTTCTCTGAAGGGAGGAGAGAACCTCCACTTTGACTATGACCTTGTCTAAACAAGATAAGAGTCGGAGAACTCAGAGGGCTTCCATAGCCTTGGAAACTCATGACTGGTGCATAGGGAGATTACTGATGCCATAGACAGGAGTGTCAATTGGTAAAGTCAACAATAGGAGTCACTGTGCACTTACTCCTCATGTAGGATCTCTATCCTTAATGTGCTGTACATTGAGATTTAATGCTATAACGAGTACTCAAACAATATATTTCACTTTGTGTTTCTATGGGGGTGCAAACTGTTGAAATCCTTACTTAATGCATACTAAACTGATCCTCTGCAAAAAAAAAAAAAAAAAAAAAAAAGAAATTATCAATTCACAACTTGACTCTCACTGGGATTAAACATGACAATAGGTCTGCTCTGATTTCATCATCATTTAAAAAAAAATCATCTATTATTTTTCACTTTATGTTTCTGTGTGGGAGCAAACTGTTGAAATCCATACTTAATGTATACTAAGCTGATCTTCTGTATATTAAGATAATCGAATATGAATCTTGATGTGAATGGAAGGGGAGAGGGAGTGGGAAAGGGGAGGGTTGTGGGTGGGAGGGACGTTATGGGGGGGGAAGCCATTGTAATCCATAAGTCGTACTTTGGAAATTTATATTCATTAAATAAAAGTTTAAAAAAAATAAAAAAATAAAAAAAATGCATCAGATAAATAGGAAGTTGAAGTACTGCAATTTTGAAAAAGTTTACAAAGCCTGGGTTCATGTAGTTCACATTAGTTTCACTCCATGTGTGTATGTTTGGTAACTGAAATATACAAGTGAAATTTGTGCAGTCTTACTCTCTAACCACGGTACTTTCTAACCACTGACAGAGACTGTGGTCAATTTCTCTCCCAGTGTTCCATTTTAAGAAAGACAGAACCATTTCAGCAAGGTATGAGTACACAATAGTAGGGAGAAACCAAGTGCTTGGAAGACAAATGTTTAGTGATCCAATCTGAGAAACACCCCAGCAATTTTTCCCCTACATTTCCTGAACTTCTTCCATTAAGAGAGACAACTTAGTACTTCTTGGTGTTTTTTTTTTTCTTTTTCCATTCAAATGGCTGCTTCTGAGTTACTGATATCAAATTGAACAGCTCAGAGAATTCATGAGTCAAGAAAATTGCTTCCACTAGGTATTTCTTTGGAACTGGTTTCTTTTTGTCCAGGAGGGATGATGAATTTGAACAAAATACATGCAAAATCCCTCATCCACCCTTATTTATTGAATGTAGCTTAGCTCCATGAGGCTGGCCTTTCTGCAGCTATGAGTCCCACCTATGGCCACTTCCCGGGGAGAAAGTAGCTTAATGTTTCCAAGTCAGAACCACAGGGCGCCTGTCTCCTGAAATGCTCGGGGCAAAGGAAATCATTCTGCCATCAGATTTGGGATGCAACGCATGTGGTCCTCTCAGAGGGCAATAGGACATATGAGCATATCCGAGCTTCTGGAAGTCTTGCAGCAGAAAAGCCATTTAAATGTCTTAATTCTTTGACTTAATGAACCACTTGTATTCGTAAGCTGGAGCTACTTTAACAAAATTCCACAAACTGAGTGGTTTAAACAGAAATGTGTTGCCTCTCAATCCTGGAGGATAGACATTCAAAATAAAGATGTTAGTGAGGTTGGTTCCTTCTGGGAACATGTTCTAGGCTTTCTAGACTTCTCTCATAAATTTGAACAAAACTCATGCAAAATACAGGCTTCCCTCATTGGTTGATAGATGCTGATCTTTGTGGGGTTTTTTGTTTTTTGTTTATTTTTGACAGGCAGAGTGGACAGTGAGAGAGAGAGACAGAGAGAAACGTCTTCCTTTTTCCATTGGTTCACCCCCCAACGGCCGCTGTGGCCAGCGTGCTGTGACCGGCGCACCTCACCAATCTGAAGCCAGGAGCCAGGTGCTTCTCCTGGTCTCCCACATGGGTGCAGGGCCCAAGCACTTGGGCCATCCTCCACCGCACTCCCGGGCCACAGCAAAGAGCTGGACTGGAAGAGGAGCAACCGGGACAGAATCCGGCGCCCGGACCGGGAGTAGAACCTGGGGTGCTGGCGCCACAGGCGGAGGATTAGCCTATTGAGCCATGGCGCCAGCCTGATCTTTGTGTTTACATGGCATTCTCCCTGCATAGCTGTCTGTTTTCAAATTCTACCTTTCTTATCAAGACACCAGTCATACTGCCCTTGGGTCTTCCCTGATGATCTCATTTTAACTTGATCACATCTGTAAAGATTCTAGCTCATATTCTAAGGTAATTAGGCTTAGAACTTTCATTTGAATCGGGAGTAGGAGGCAAAATTCTTAGCTTTTATTTAATAAATATAAATTTCCAAAGTACAGCTTTTGGATTACAATAGCACTTTCTCCCCTATAACTTCTCTCCCACCCACAACCCTCCCATCTCCCACTCCCTCTCCCATTCCATTCACATCAAGATTCACTTTCAATTATCTTTATATACAGAAGATCGAATTAGTATATATTAAGTAAAAATTTCAACAGTTTGCACCCACACAGAAACACAAAGTGTAAAGGACTGTTTGAGTACTAGTTATAACATTAATTTACATTGTACAACACATTAAGGACAGAGATCCTTCAAGGGGAGTAAGTGCACAGTGACTCCTGTTGTTGACTTAACAATTTGACACTCTTGTTTATGGTGTCAGTAATCACCCTAGGCTCTTGTCATGAGTTGCCAAGGCTATGGAAGCCTCTTGAGTTCACCAACTCTGATCTTATTTAGACAAGGTCATAGTAAAGTGGAGGTTCTCTCCTCCCTTCAGAGAAAGGTACCTCCTTCTTTGATGGCCCTGTTCTTTCCACTGGGATCTCACTCACAGAGATCCTTCATTTAGGTGTTTTTGTTTGTTTGTTTGTTTTTGCCAGAGTGTCTTGGCTTTCCATGCCTGAGAAACTCACATGGGCTTTTTAGCCAGATCCGAATGCCTTAAGGGCTGATTCTGAGGCCAGAGTGCTATTTAGGACATCTGCCATTCTATGAGTCTGTTGTGTATCCCACTTCCCATGCTGATCATTCTCTCCTTTTTAATTTTATCAGTTAGTATTAGCAGACACTAGTCTTGTTTATGTGATCCCTTTGACTCTTAATCCTTTCATTATGATCAATTGTGAACTGAAACTGATCACTTGGACTAGTGAGATGGCATTGGTACATGCCACCTTGATGGGATTGAATTGGAATCCCCTGGCATGTTTCTAGCTCCACCATTAGAGGTAAGTCCAATTGAGCATGTGCTCAACTGTACATCCCCTCCCTCTCTTTTTCTCACTCTTATATTTAACAGGGATCACTTTCCAGTTAAATTTATACACCGAAGAATAATTGTGTTAACTACAGAGTTCAACCAATGGTATACCATCATTCCACTGAACCCTTGTTTTCACATGTCATCTATTAATAGACTATCACACACATTGAAGGAAACATTACTGTGCATCACATGCTCTGCCTTGGTGGTTCCTACATGCTCTTTAAAGAATATACACAGAACCAACCTGAGATGATTTTAAAATTTTAGATTCTTGGGTATTTCCTGAATATTTCCTCCACAGATTCACATTGACCAAATCTAGAAAGGAATTCAGGAACTTGGAGATTTTAAAGACTACCCAGAAGGTTCTGATATATCATCACTCGGGAGTCCCCAAGCCAAGCAGTGCTCCTTTATTGTTTAGACTTGATTTGAGCCAGAAATCTCAGGACAGCTGCCTAAGAAATGTGCTTCATCTTTAAGTGATATGACCATGGGATGGTTTCCTCACCTCTTTTCACCACATCTTCTATCTGCGTCCATTGCAGTACCAACTATTTGTTGTATATACAGAGACCCTGCCTTATTCACCTTTTTGTTCTCAGTGTCTACCAGATGAGTCAGCACATCATAAACTTCAGTAAGTGTTTATTGAACAAATAAACACCTGCAATAACACACAAAAACCTGAACAATTATTTAAAAAAAGTCTAATGGTGACATAACCTTAGACTTGAGGCAGCTCACCTACTTTTAAGATTTTATTTATTTATTTTTTATTTATTTTTTTTTTTTTTGACAGGCAGAGTGGACAGTGAGAGAGAGAGACAGAGAGAAAGGTCTTCCTTTGCCGTTGGTTCACCCTCCAATGGCCGCCGCGGCCGGCGCGCTGCGGCCGGCGCACCGCGCTGATCCGATGGCAGGAGCCAGGAGCCAGGTGCTTTTCCTGGTCTCCCATGGGGTGCAGGGCCCAAGCACCTGGGCCATCCTCCACTGCACTCCCTGGCCACAGCAGAGGGCTGGCCTGGAAGAGGGGCAACCGGGACAGAATCCGGCGCCCCGACCGGGACTAGAACCCGGTGTGCCGGCGCCGCTAGGCGGAGGATTAGCCTAGTGAGCCGCGGCGCCAGCTTACTTTTAAGATTTTAAAACACAACCCATGGAACCTTTCTACTCCCCTTTTACGCCAGCCCTAATGGTTTGGCTTTGGTTTCAGGACACATTGTACTCTTTCCAGCCTCAAGGAATGTTTGCACATGCTATTCTTAAACTCTTCCTCCAGCCTCTTCCCTCATACAAACTCCAACTGCCATCACTATTTCCAAACAAATATTTGTCCTGTCCAGCAAATTTGAAATAGTGCCCCTGTTAAACATTTCTGCAAAATGCTTTATTTTTGTTTGGTAAAGATACTGGTCCTACCTGCAGTAATGAAGTCAGACTCTCAGCTGCAAGTTGGTAGGCTTCATGTCTATTGTGCTCATTTTTGACACTATAGAAATTTTCACATAATAGGGACTAGATATTGACTGAATGACCATGTATTTTACTGTAGTTTTTGTGTTTTTCCTTTCTATCAAACTGGAGTGTCTCCAGAACAGGGATAGAGTTTAATTTACTTCTCTATTTTTAGTATCTGGCACAGTGCCTAGAAGACAAAATGTGTTCAATAAATTTCCTTAAATTTTTTAAGGCTTTTGTTTATTTGTGTGTTTGTTTTGTTTTGCCTGATGAAAGCCTGGGGTAGAAATTTAAAATATAAGTAGATGTTGGTAATTATATAAAAATAGATATTTTTCTTTCTTGTTATTGGAGGTCACACTTTAAATATCTGTAAAATAAAAATAAACCAGGATAACAAGGAATATTTAACATAATCAAGGAGCCCCAGATAGCTTATGTACTTCTAAAAAGTGAAAGTGATAGTAAATTTGACAATTAAAAGTTTATTTTCAAATTGCCAGATCATTCCCAACAAAACTCTTAGTGGTCATCATACTGAGAAATTGGAGCACTTGTCAAATTAAATGGTGACTGCACCAATTCACAATTTCTAAATGCAGTGACAAGTACAGCTGCAGCCTAACTGGGACCTATGACAATGACCTGCCTTCAAGTTACATAAGAAATTCGGATCTTACATGGTCTGAGTCTCTCCTCCTCCTGAAGATGACACTTATCTCTAACTCTGGAACAATTCATCCTTCAGCGACAACCTGCAGTGATCAAGTTGTTTATTCCTATGATATTGAAAATTGTCTTCATATCAATGTGCTGCCCCTACTTCTAAGCCATTATGTAAGATGATGGGAACAGGTACTTATTTTTCTGGGGAAGGTGGGAAAGTGTCTTTTCTCTTCCCAGTATCCTCACCATACATAGATGGTTACAACAGACAGATGTTTTGTGTTGGGCCAAAAAACCTATCTCTATTTCACCCATTGTCCCTTAAGATTAAATATTAAAATTTTTAATATCATTATTATTATTGTTTATCTACTTATTTGGGAAGCAGAAAGAGAGAAAGATGGGGGGGGAGTGAGAGAGAGAAGAGAGAATAGAGAGAGTGGGTCCTCATCATTGGTTCACTCCCCAAATGCCCACAATGGCAGAGCTGGACTAAGCTGAAGCCAGAAACTCAATCTGGGTCTCACATGTGGGTGGCAGGGCCCCAATACTTAGACCTGACTGCTGCTTGCCAGAGTCTGCATTACCAGGAAGCTGGAGACAAGAGCCAGAGTGAGGAACCAAATCCAAATACTCCAATGTGGGATGCAATTGTCTTAACTGCTAAGCTAAATATGCACTTTGCTTAATATCTTTACCATATTGGGATGATATAATCAGAGGTTTCTTGGTAGTGAAAGGAACCACAAAAGAAGCTCCCTTTTAGAGAAATGGTATAGACATTGATGAAGCCTCAATGTCAAGGACTGAGGGTCTGCCCGAGTGACTAAGACCACATGGGTCTTCTGATATAAATTTGGCAGTGTTAGGAAAACAACTTGGCCTTTTAAGAGACCATAAGTGTCTTTACCTGAACAACCAGCAATGCCCTGGCCCAGCTGGGCTGCCCTCACAACACTAAATATCCATGCACCCATTTTACAAAGGGCTTTCTACTGAGAGTTTAAGAAAACCATAATTCATCACTTGTGGATGAGCCTGGCTTTCCTGTCACCTGGGGTCTTTAAGTAAAACCATCACCTCCCTTGGGCCACTTCATTCCTGGAATCCTAAGTCAATACAAAGAGAAGAAAATCTCAAGGGAAAGAAACATGAAGGATCACTCATATGCTTTATATATTTATGTTTATAAATATATATATATTTTAAAGGTTAACTTTTAAAATACTAAGGCTGAGGAATGAGCCATGAATTATTGGTACCAAAGCAGTTCCCTGTGGCTGCCTAACAAATCACCACAGTTGTAGGGCCGAAAACAACACAGATTTATGGTTCTGTAGTTCTGGGCAGTGTGTCGGGGGGGAGTTAGGATCCAAAGTCCAACACTGATCTTACTGGAGTAAAATTAGGATGCTAACTGGGGCTATGCACCTGCTGGAGGTTCTAGGGAAGAACTCTTTCTCTGCTCTTGCAGCTTCTGGAAGCTCTATGGCCCTTTCCTTTCTTCCTCCACCTTCAGTGTCAACAACTAAGCATCTTTCCTTCCACTTCCTCCCTGCTTCCATTCTCTGGCATCACATTTCCTTCTCTTTTAATTTGACTCTCCTACCTCCCTCTTACAAATACGCCTGTGGTTACTTTGGGACCACCTGGAAAATCAAGAGAGTCTCCCCATCTTAAAGTCTGCACTCAATTATACCCACCAAGTTCCTTTGTAAGGGAAATAGCATATTCACAGGTTCTGAGGATTTGGATGTGAACATCCTGCGGGGATGCTGGCCATTATTCTGCCTATTAAAGATACTCATAATCATTTCAACATTTATTGGACTATTGGAACCATCATCACCTTAGCACGCGGCACCACTTTTTTTTTTTTTTAATTTTCATTAACTTGTTTATTTGAGAGGTAGAGACAGTCAGTCAGACACACAGACATAGACAGGTAGACAGAGAAAGCTCTCATCCATGTGAGGCAGCTGAAGCCAGGGCTGGGAATTCAATCCGGGTCTCTCACATAGATGGCAGGGAACCGAATAACTGAGCCAACACCTGCTGCCTTCCACAGTGCACATCAGCAGGAAGATGAGAGCAGGAGCAGAGCCAGGACTCAAACTCAGGCACACCAATACAGTATGTAGACATCTCAAGTGGCACCACGACCTCTGTTCCAAATGTTCACCCACAAGACTTTTTCAAAGGGCATTGGTCAAGACATGGAAAAAAGGAACAAAGGACCTGAAGATAAAGCATCTCTACTACAATCGATAGGACTTAATGTGCCTGAATTCTGGTTATAGTCTGCATCACTGAGATAAGGAAAACATGAAGCTACTGCCATACCACCCTGAACACGCCCCGACTCATCTGATCTCGGAAGCTAAGCAGGTTTGAGCCTGGTTAGTACTTGAATAGAAGATAAGGAATACATGAGGAGAAGAAAAGCTGATATGATTTTACACATGTTCAGACATTTTACCTATGATATAGCATAAATTTAGCTATGATATTGTGTAAATCCAGTACCAGGAACAAATATAACCATCCTCACAATATATCATCATATGTTATATATGTTTCAAAAGTTAATGGAAATGCATATTATGAAAAACTATGCATGAATTCCTAATATTTTTGCTCCCAACTTATCACTAAATCTCTTTTTTCTGAGAACTTTAAGTGATCTTTATAAAAAATGTCTACAATTTTGAATGTAGCTATACATTATAAGCAAATATAATTAAGAAAATGATTTTCAAACTTGGAAATAGGTCACTGTAATACTTAATTTGCTATATCACTAAATAGGATCTGAAATAGATTAACACAAATAAAAAAGCCAACAAACTGTAAGATCTCTAATGCAATATTTAGGCCTAGAACAAAGTTTTCTATTTTAGTATATAAATTTCAATACTTCCACTTATTACTAATATTGTCCCCTACTTTGTGACATTCCAATAAAAGTGGGCAAAATATTTAAAAATGCTTGGTGATTTTGTAACTGTAAAAGTTATCCTGAGGTAAAATCATAATGTTCCTACAGTTATGTGTAAGTTATATACATTCTGGAAGATACAATTAAAGAAAGAAAAAATATTCAAGAACTGTATTTTTGGTACACAGAAAAAAAAAGAGTAATGGAGAACTCTCTCTGTTTCAGTGAAGTCCATGTTCTTTAGAGACTTAACAGTCACTGACATTGATATGCCAACCTTCCCAGCCTATAGCTCCACAACGGTGCCCTGGAAGGCACTACAGTATTTTGTGTTCAGTGGATGAACAGCCATATCCACCCAGGTATTTCATAGGCACCTTAAGTTCTCCCAAAACTCCAAGTTCTCATGTCTCTTCTATATTTTAAAAGCTCCTCTGGTTGACTTGTACTGATAAGGCAAAGAAATATACGTGTGTGTTGTTTAAGATGCAAAGTGTTCAGATAATATCTTATGAATGCTTTATATATATATATACTTATATACATACACACACACACACACATTTAAGTATTTAGATTTAAGATACTACTATAAAATACTAGTATTTAAGATACTACAATGTAGGTAACTTAAGTATTAACACACTTCTTAACTTTGTCTTGATCTCACACTAAACAAGGTAGAGCACTAGATTTTTCATCAGTTTCCAGGAGAAATATGTTCACCACAGGCCTGATACAATTTTTTTTATTTAACAGATAGAGTTAGACAGTGAGAGAGAGAGACAGAGAGAAAGGTCTTCCTTCTGTTGGTTCACCCCCTAAATGGCTGCTATGTCCGGAGCTACACTGATCCGAAGCCAGGAGCCAGGTGTTTCTTCCTGGTCTCCCATGTGGACGCAGGGGCCCAAGCACTTGAGCCATCCTCCACTGCCTTCCTGGGCCACAGCAGTGAGCTGGACTAGAAGAGGAGCAGCCGGGACTAGAACCTGGTGCCCATATGGGATACTGGCGCCACAGGCGGAGGATTAACCAAGTGAGCTATGGCGCTGGCCCCATGAATCAATTTTTGCATTTTGCCCTGAAGGTTTGTGGAGGTTTAGGAAGCAGACACAGCACACTGTATAAAATTTTCAATTACTCTCAGCCTTTTTGAAAAGTTACCTCTTTAATTTGAAGATACGGTCTAGACATTCTCAAAGCTCTGGAAATCTTCCCCAGAGCAGATTCACCCTGAAGATCACTGAAGTTTAAATTGCATATTTCCTGTGAGTTCTGCAATTTACCAGGAGTTGTAGAGTGTTCTACACAGAGTAAGAACCTAGGTGGCAAACAGAAAACTTTTCTGGGAAAATGCCTCACATGACCTCAGGAACAAGGGAGTATGTCTCCAAGGCATTAACAGATTTCTCATGGTTCCTAGTCTCCTTCTAGAATCTCTATATTTAGTTTTGAGCTTGAATTTGAATTCATAATTTTGTATTCTCTCATAAGGGTTCTGCAAATCTTGATCTTTAGACTTTACAAAACCTTCTATTCTTCTTAACTGGGTTTATCAAACCATCAAACTACATGAAGACCTTTCATCCCAGATTTCTAGATAATATTTTTATATAACTATGGATGATTCATTATCATGCACCTGTACCACATTGGCCAAAGTCAAGGTCTGTGTCCAATGTATTTTCATTTCCTGGTGTTCAGAAAGTTTCCAGGGATTCATACAGAATTTTATTTTAAAAATGTATTGATGCATAAAATAAAAAAATGGATTGACTTAATTCCTAGGTATGATTTGACATAATGGCTAAAACATTAGCTGTGTATATGTGTTAGCCTTAATGGTCTCCCAAGGGAATAGTTTTTGTGGAGCACCACTCAGGCTGTGCTGTGAGTCATCTGAGGAAGGATCTCTGTCTTTGGTTTACCAGATGCTCTGCACAAGACTAGCATCTATGGAGAAGTTAAGACTGAAGCTTGGAGGGGCCAGCATTGTGTCATAGCAGGTAAAGCCTCCACCTAGGACACAGGCATCCAATCAATATGGGCACATGTTCATGTCCTGGCAGTTCCACTCCAATCCAGCTCCCTAATGGCCTAGGAAAGCAGTGGAACATGAAGTGCTTGGACCCTGCCACCCAAGTTACAGGCCCAGAAGAAGCTCCTGGCTCCTGGCTTCAGCCCAGCCATGGCAGCCATCTGGGAAGTGATCCAGTGGATAAAAGATATCTCTCTTCATGCCTCTCCCTCTCTCACTGTAGTTTTGACTTTTGAATACATTAATTAATTAAATAAAAGAGGTAGAATCTTGGTTCTGATCATAGGCCAAGCCAAGATCTTTAGTCTAGTGTTGCCCATAAATATTAATGTTTATCACTACATTCCTTCCATCTGCTTTCTATATCTGTTTATTTTCACGACTTATACTGGGGAGGAACCTGTTTAATTACCTCCCCTAACCAAAACAATTTCTTCCAGAAAATAAGATGCCATACTCTTATGTTTTCTTTGCTAGACCAAGAAAAGACTGAAAACCTAAGGAAAAAGGTCTGAGAGACTGTGCACTGCTAGGGGTGGGAAAATTTATCTGTTTTCTGATTTTTGAGACGCATCTAGTTCCTTTACAATTTTCATTGAGTTTCTTTTAATAGCTCCAAGACAAAATCATAAACTGGAAGTTTTTGTAAGTTCAAAACAAGACCATTACAAACAAGAGGGAATTGTCACACCCTAAACAAAACGACCTGTGTCATGTTTCCAGATGATGTCCCTAGAGATCATATACTTTAATGACAGTATTTCCACAAAGGCCCAGTTGAATACAATCATAACACTAACTAAAATGTGAGGGAAATCAAAAAACTGCTTTCAGCTCCAACTCTTATTGTGTGTGTGTGTGTGTGTGTGTGTGTCTTTTAAGATTTTATTTATTTATTTGAGATAGAGTTACAGACAGGGAGATGGAGAGACAAAGAGAAAGGACTTCCATCTGCTGGTTCACTCCCCAAATGGCCTCAACCAGGAGCCAGGAACTTCTTCCCAGTCTGTGCAGGGGCCCAAGGACTTGGGCCATTCTCCACTGCTTTCCCAGGCCATAGCAGAGAACTGGATTGGAAGAGAAGCAGCTGGGACTAGAACCTGCACCCATATGGGATGCTGGTGCTGCATGGGGAAGATTAGCCCACTGCAACGCAGCGCCGGCCCCTCCAACTCCTAATTTGTCATTTAATATTATATTCTGTGACAATGGTTTGGTTAAATCTTAAAGCAAGGGAACAAACTAAAGGAGAAGCACAACAAAGGTTTAAAAAGAAGGAAAAGTGAAAGTTGTCTGAGTCGAAATGGAGTCACTTTGGTCAAACATTAACCATAACAGTAGAAAATGATAAATAAAACCAGAGGTTGTGAAGGAAATCTTGTGCACATGACTAACAAGAATTATCATAAGAGACTGCTAAAACCAAAACTGCACCAAGGCCAAACCACTTCTATGCATAAAGTATTTCTGCAAGGACATGTATCCAACAGTTATGAGTCCAGCCTAGAATGATGGTACCCTTGTGATTAATCCTGGTAGGCAGGATTAATATTCAAGATATCAAAAATACATTATATAATCCTCCTCATTTTGCCTTTAAAGACTTCCGATTGCCTCAACCTCTTTGAATATCCCCATCATTTCTATGGCATGTGTGTTCCTGTTTATTCCCAAATAAGTATATCATTCGTTAGAGAGCCATCCCTTCCCCCAACACCCCACCGCCTCTCCCTCTGCCATTTGGATTTATAGTAGGAAAGAAGATAAGCCAGAGTTTCATAACTTTAGCTAATTAAATACACCAGGTCTTATAAGCATATGAGATCTGGGTCTAGTGATTTCTAGGTTTGGAGACATTTTAAAATAACTACCTGGAAGAACATTATACTCAATTAGGTGCTTGGGGGAATTGTATATCCCCAATTCACTCATGTACCTGAAGTGCCCAAACTCTACTCTCGATAGTTACTAAAATGGTCTAAGTCCCAGAAAACCCATTGCCATTACCATGGCTCTGGTTTATATGGTAGCAATGGCTCTCTAGGGTTTATATGATGACAAACATTAGTGTTAACAGCAGAGCCTTCCTTTGGTATCTGTGTGACATTCTGTGGCTGGGAGAGACTTAATGTTCATGTGAAAATAACTGTAAGCAAAACATTTATGGTAAACATCTCTCCCGAAAAAGCAAATTCAATTTTTTTAAAAAGAGAAAAAGCAAAATGAGGTTAATGTCTTAAGCTCTTTTTTTTTTTTTTTTTTTTTTTTTTTTTTTTTTTTGGTAAAATGATCTGGAAGCTCTATAACAATATCCTAAGAAATCTTTCAAATTGGATCATGGTATATCACGCCTACAAAGCTGTTTTGGGTAAGGCTGATTAGATAAGGGAAACAGATACTCTGTAGATTGAAAACCATCTCAACAAATGTGGAACTGTATTTAATTTAATTTAACTAATGGATTTATTGATATCCTGCCTCCTTCCAGAAAGGACTTAAGGCAGCTTACTTACTGAGAAGGTCTGAAGATGTAAGTAACTCATGAAAGCCTCAGATGAATATCTGGAACATATAACCTGTCCAGATAGTTTTCAATTATCAATGCATTAATCTAAGCTTGGAAAGGGTTTTTAAATGCAGTGAAACATCAACTCTCTTCAAACTTGCATTTTTAGAAAGCTAGCTTGTCATTTGGAGATCTGCACAATAAACTCCTTGTTTCTTGGGGCGGGGGGGGGGGGGGGAGGTGGAGAAAAGCAGCCTGCTGGTGTGGCTTTGTTCACCTTATCATCTTATCATTCAGCAGCTTTTTCAAGACCCAATGTGGGAAAGCATGTGTGTGTGACTGAGCCTCATACTCAGCACAAGAATTTCTTGAAAAATTTTCCTTCTTAAATGGGTAGTTGCATAAAAAAAGAGAAATTCTACTATTATGACGAAGTCTGGTGTTTGTCCAGTTTGTGCCAAATCTACTGTCAAAAATAAAGAAAATTCAAAGCACATTATCAGTGTGGATGTTTTCATTCTCCAGTTTTGTGACAACAGCCTAATTACAATTATTAGTGAATTCTTACAATAAGAAGAAGAGAATATCATCTTCCAGATGGTATGCTCAAGTATCTGCTAGGGTTTTAAGATTAGCTTAAAAGGTGATAGATACATTTTCTGCTGAATTACTCCAAAATTCTATCAACATTGTGGAAGTAAAAAAATCCATATAGTTCTCGGAATATATCAGTAAGAGTTGAGGGTACAATGACTTAATCTCTATTTTGAGTTCTATACTCAACACAAAAAAAGACTCATTCTTTAATCCTGCTAATTAGATGACCCTTTTCTGCACTCAAATTCTATAAGAAAAATTCAGGAGGGCCAAGCAATTCAAAACTGAGAAATATTCATTATACAATACATCTGTCAACATAAGTGAGGGTTAAGTTATGTATAGCATGACAAAAAATTGGTCAGATGCTACCAGAAATGTGGAAGTCTCCTAGGTTTTTCACTAAATTTACTGACAGCTGATTAATTCAAAAGCCCATTCTACTATTGCCATTAATTGTTTTTTACAATTTCATAGCCACCACTTCATGGAGAAAAAAAAAGACATATATGATCTCAATAGTGTGTGATTACTACAAATACAATATAATTACTATCTAAATGATTTATTCCTATCCTAGATTTTATTATGTTTGGAGTGATGAAGCCAAAAGAATGATATTCCTACATTCCCAACAATTAAGGTATGCTTTGGAAACAACACGAAGGAATGCAGGTAACATCTCCTTGAAAAACAATGATTTTCTTCTTAACTCTTTACTAAAAGGATCATTTCAGAAAATGAAGACTACTTCAGATCCCAAGTTATTTAAGTGTCAGATCTTTTTGTTGAATTTTCAAGGGAATATTTCATACTACAGTGTGATTTTCTGCTATCAACAGAGAAAGACAAACCATCATGTCACCTTTACATGGCAATTAAGATTTGTACAAATCATCTTACATGACCTAAAGATGGAATCAAACTAGACAGTTGAGAATAAGGAACTACATGTAAAATAGATAATTGTGTTAATCTCTGAATTTCCTGGGCCCCCAGAAGATTATTCCCAATTTAACATTTCAAAATTGTTAATGAGAGGTATAACTAGAGGTGGAAAGCACTTAATTTCCACTGCTGACCACTTGCTTTCCCTTGCTCCCAGTCACATGGATAGCCCTCCATTATCTCAGACATCATACCAGATCAATGGCATTCCACATTTTGTGGCAAGATATATTGTTGTTTTTTTCCCTCCTCTGACAATAGTCTAGAATTGTTTGAGGACAAAAACATGTTTATATATACTCATTATGCCAAAAAAGGCAGGCAAAATAGAAACAATATCCAATCCTGAGTCTTTGGTCTTCATTCTTTGTATAGGAAGAGAACCATTATTAAAAGTAGGATGTTGACCCAGTTAAGACTACTCTAACTCTTGGATAAAATACTGCCTAAAATATAAAGTCACATTGAAAAGATTATTTACAAGACCAAGTGGGACTCATCCCAGGGATGCAAGTATGGTTTGATACACAAAAGTCAATAAATCTGGTCACCACATCAACAGAATGAAGGACATCCCTTCGTGGTGAAAACTTTGAACAAATTGGGCACAGAGGGAACTTATCTCAACACAGTAAAGACCACATATAATAAGCCCATCGCTAACATTATCCAGAATAGGTAAAAGCTGAAATCTTTTTAAGATATGAAACAAGAGTATCTACTTTTACCACACTTCTTTAACGCTGCACTGAAAGTCCTAGCAAGAGCAATCAGGGGAGAGAAAGAAATAAAGGGCATACAGGTTGGAAAGGAGGAAATCAAATCGTCACTATTTTCAGATTACATAATCTTATATAGAGAAAATACCAAAGAATTCACAAAAATAACTATCAGAATTAATAAATGTACTCAGCCAAGTTGTAGGATCCAAAATGAACACTCAAGGATGGGCATTTTGCACAGTGGTTAAGACATTGCTTGGGATGCCTGCATCACATATCAGAATATCTGGGTTCACAACCCAGGTCTGCTTCCAACTCCAGCTTCCTAATAATGCTTATCCTTGGAGGTAGCAAAACAAAGAAAAACAATCCTAAAATTTATAGGGAACAAAAAGATCATCAAATAGCCAACATAATCTTGAACAAAAAGAACTGTAGCCATCACAGTAACTGATTTCAAAATATAATACAGAGGTAAAATACAGATACATAGACTAATGAAACAGAACAAGGATATCAAATAAATCCATGAATTTATTGTCAATTGATGTTTTATAAAAATGCAAACAAAAGACAATGGAGAACAATGGTCTCATCTAATGATTTTAGGGAAACTGGATATCCACAAGCAGAATGAAATTAGACACTCATCTCACACTATACGCAAAAATCAACTTAAAATAAAAGATTTACTGAAAGCTTTAAAACAACTGGAAGAAAACAAAGGGAAAAACTCCATGGTATTGGTCTGAGAAAAAATTTTTTCAATATGAACCCAAAAACAAACATAACAAAACCAAAAATGGAAAAAATGGGATACATAAAACTCAAAGGCAATGAAAAACAATTAACAGAGTGAAGAGACAACCTGTGGGATAAAAATATACATTTGGAAACTATACACCCGATAAATATTTTGGTATCCAAAATATATAAGGAATGTAAGCAACTCAATAGCAGGGAAGTGAATGATCCAATTTAGAAAGAATCAAAGGGGCTAGATCATGGTGCAGTGGGTTAAGTCGCCATTTTCTATGCCAGAATTCCACCTGGATGCTTAAGTTCAAACCCAGCTGCTCCACTTTTGATCCAGATCTCTGCCAATGCACCTGGGAAGGCAGTGTAGGATGTCTCAAGTACGGGGCCTGCGCCACCCAGCCTGGCCCAGACCTCCTGCTTGTTGTGGCTATCTGGGAAGTGGTACAGCAGATGGAAGTGCTCTCTCGTCAAGCACAGAAAAATATGGAACATCTCTCTCCTGTAGAATAATGTTTTAAAGGATGGGGGGGGGGAGGAATGGGAAAAGATTGGTCAGCAGGTGCTGAGTTACTAGGAAAATAGACAGGAGAAATAAGTTCCAGTGTCCTAATTCACACTAGGATGACTACAAATAATAATAAAGTACTGCTCTATATTTCAAAGAAGCTGCAAGAAATAATTTTGAATGTTTTTACCACAAAAGAATAATAAATATTTGAGGAGATAGATGTTTACCCCAACATTATACATGTGTACACATAGTGAAACACTACTATGTGTATACAATGTGTACACATATTGAAACACTACATAGTACCCCATAAATATGTACAATTTTTAACTGTCACCTCTGAGAAAGGATCAAGAATGGTAAAATTGCCATTTAATTCATCCCTGGAATACTTACAGTGGAGCGGAATCCCTAAAACGAATGATTCTAAAATTGTTAGCTGAAATCTCAGTTTCCTGAAGGGTTTGTAAAAAGCGTGTTGGGTCTTAACCCTAGAGTCTCTGATTCAGTGACTGGCGTGGGGTCCAAGGATTTCAGTTTATAGGTGATACTGACACTACTGGCCTGAGGAACTGACTTAGAGAGCAGTTATGTTAAGCTACCTTGGGAGAAAAGAATATGAGTGCTTTACTTGATCATTCCAGTGCAACTGAAATGTTTTGGGGAATGACAGAATGAATTCTCAGTTAAACTCTAAACCCCTCCCCTAACCTATCCATCTCCTGACTCACCTACTTTATGGCTAGGGAGATGACAACAGGAAATAAATGTTTCAAAAATTATAAACTAAGTGCAACTTACTCATCATCTTTTTGGAGGAAATAGTCTTGAAATCATATTCTCTTCAACAATCTTCACTGAAAAAGAGCTGAAAAATCTGTACACGATTTTATTCTAACTCCCACACTGACAGAAATCTTAGTTTTGTTTCTCCTCCCACTCGTGGTATTCAAGAATCACCAGTAGAAACCCCTCATGGATTCAGGTAGTGGCACTAATTAGACTGAGTCATAATACTAAGTTGAAACCAAGCAGGACAATTTCCTGTGCCAAAGAAAAGCAGCTTTGAGTTAAAAGGACAGTGAATCAGTTGTAAGTACTGAATGCCTACCATGTTCCTAGAATATAATAGTACACAAATGTGTCTCACAAAAGGACTTGTATATGACAAATTCTTAATAAACATCAAATGAATGAATATAAAACAATTAGAGCTACAACATCTGCTTTATGGTCACACAAGCCAAATGAACTTGCTGAGTTAGTCTATACCCTAGAAATATATGCCTTAATTCTGTGCTCTGTGGCTGTGTGCTAAGCCCACAGAAATCCTTCCAGTGGCTACCTCCAGTTCATTCAGGGAGTTTCAGTCCTCATGGTTACAGAGAACAAAACTAATCAGAACATCCCATTTTCATGTCCACAGTGATGAGTTCAAGTGGTGGTCAGGTGATCCAAGCATGATCAGTAAGAGACTTCCTAAGAATATTTTAAACTGAAATTCCAAGAGAGTTGCATTTCCTTTCCTTGTCCCAGCGCTTTTCAGCTGTTTCCTGGGAAGATGCCAACTAGGCAAATACATATGGGACTCAAGAGTTAAATAAACTGACAGAAAGTACAAGGGAAGAGGTTAGTTATTACGAGTGTGTTTAAAAATTTATCTTTAATCCTATTTTCTTCTCTTCCTGAGTTCACATCAAATCAAAGTTTCCGGCATCCTTCCACTTCAATCTGATCTTATGATTGCATTTATTCAGTACCATCCCACGTCAGACCCATAAAAATCTCCTGTACCTGATCCTCCGTACACTTTCACCTGTTTCTGGCTTGTGACAAACAAATGTGAGAGCTATTAAAGTTATAACTTGAAGCCAGCAGAAGCCAAAAATGCAAGTAGCCTACATCTCTACTTCAAGGAAAGCTGTCAGCAGATTGACAGCATCCAATTTGGTCAGCTAGATGTAAACATCTGTCATATTTCATCGTGATGCATTTTTGAATTTGTTATAGCTACCCTCACTATCTAAACTAATAAAGAATCATTTAGTGTATTAATCCCATTTAAAACATGAGGTTTTATGACATCTCCCTGAGAGTAGGGTTAGATAGAGAACAGAAGTGATTTAAATATTGAACCCTGAAGCATTCCAATCCTTGAAAATCTGGGAAAAGAATGAAAATCAGAAAAGCAATCTGAGAAGGAAGAACTAAGTGGATAAAGGAAAACTCAAAGAGGCTGTTCTGTTCTAGAAAGAATGTGAAATGTTAGAGAAGGAATGACTAATGTGCTCTAGGTAATACCTAAAATCCTTTGTTTCTGCAACTATTTTTTTTTCAATTCCATCGGATGCTTCAATAATCTTCCAACAAATTCCCTGTTTTCTTAAAGTAATTTGAATCAGATTCCCATCAACCAAGAGTGCTTGATTATAGTAGGCAACTTCTAAGAAGGGCCCCAATGACTTCTGCTTGTCAATATCCTTGCCCTAGATAATTTCATTTTCCTCTTGAGTATGTGATAAACTTTCTGATGTACTTCTAAGAGAATGGATAGTAGCAGAGTGATGGAATATCATTTCTGAAATTAAGTTATAAAATATCGTGGTGAGGTCAGTGCATGGCATAGTAGGCTAAGCCTCCGCCTGTGGTGCTGGCATCCCTTATCGGCATCAGTTTATGTTTGGGCTGCTCCTTTTTTGATCCAGCTCTCTGCTAATGGCCTAGGAAAGCAGTGGAAGATGGACCAATTGCTTGGGCCCTGCACTCATGCAGCAGACCTGGATGAAACTCCTGGCTCCTGGCTTCAAATCAGCCCAGCTCCAGCCATTGCAGCCATTTGGGGAGTGAAACAGTAGATGGAAGACCTCTCAGTTTCCCTCTCTCTGCCTGTAACACTGCCTATCAAATAAGTCTTTAAAAAGAAAGCCATGGCTTCTATCATACATATAGTCTCTCATGCTTTCTCTTGAATAACTCAGCCAGGGGAAAGCCATTACTGTGGTATTACTGTGGTATTACTCCATTACTGTGGTATTACTCCAGCCCTGCTTGGAGGATCATGTGGTAGAGCTCTAGACCTGCCACTACATCTGAGTGAGCTTGAAGCAGATCTCTACACCAGCTAACTCTTTTTATGAGACCTCAGTGCTAGCGAACTCAAACAAAATTTCAAAACATCAGCTAAGCCATATTCAGATCTTGCCCTACAGAAACTGTGAGATAAATGTTATTTTCAGCCACTGAGTTTCTGGGATAATTTGTTATGGAGCAACACTAACTAATTCTTGCAATTAACAATAGACATGATATGTGCTGGGGTAAATACAGTGAATGATGGAAGGAAGGGACAGCCATGAGAGAAGCTGAGGACCGAGGTTTCTGGGAGAGGAAATGTTAGGTGTGAAGACCCTAGGGTAAGAATGGAGTTACCATGTTTAACAAGTGGAAAAGACCCATGTCATTACTATGTGGGAAAGAGAGCAAAAGGTGGTCAGAGACACTGAGGGGCAGAGTAGTCTTTATGGGATGAGTTTATTAATTTGTTTTCCATCACTGTAACAAAATGCCTGAGGCTGGCCACTTTGTAAAGAAACGAGATTTATTTAGCTCACAGTTACTGAAACTGAAAGCCAAAGATCGGATGGTACCACTGGGGCAGCCTCTGGTAAAAGCCCCTTTGGCTGCTAACATCAGAGCAGGTGTCATCACAGTGGGAATGTGTGTGGAGAGAGATCACATGGTGAGTAAGAAACTGTAAAGTGCAAAGGGAGCAATCTTGTTCTTTTATACTGAAGTTATGCTATTGTGAAAATCAGGGGCCAGTGCTGTGGCACAGTGGGTTAAATCCCTGGCCTGAAGCATCATCATCCCATATGGGTGCTGGTTCTAATCCTGGCTGCTCCTCTTCCAATTCAGCTCTCTGCTGTGGCCTGGGAAAGTGGTGGGAGATGGCCCCAGGTCCTTGGGCCCCTGCACCCACATGGGAGACTCAGAGGAAGCTCCTGATCCTGGCTTTGGATTGGCGCAGCTCTGGCCATTGCAGCCATCTGGGGAGTGAACCGGAGGATGAAAGACCCCTCGTCTCTATCTCTCTCTGTAACTCTATCTTTTTTTTTTTTTTTTTTTTTTTTTTTTTTTTTTTTTTTGACAGGCAGAGTGGACAGTGAGAGAGAGAGACAGAGAGAAAGGTCTACCTTTGCCGTTGGTTCACCCTCCAATGGCCGCCGCGGCCAGCGCACCGCGCTGATCCAATGACAGGAGCCAGGTACTTATTCTGGTCTCCCATGGGGTGCAGGGCCCAAGGACTTGGGCCATCCTCCACTGCACTCCCTGGCCACAGCAGAGAGCTGGCCTGGAAGAGGGGCAACCGGAACAGAATCCGGCACCCTGACCGGGACTAGAACCCGGTGTGCTGGCGCCGCAAGGCTGAGGATTAGCCTAGTGAGCCGCGGCACCGGCAACTCTTTCAAATAAATAAAATAAATCTTTTTTTTTTTTTAAAAAAAAAGGAAAATCAAAGAAAAAAAAGAAATGAAGGAAGGAAGGAAGGGGATTGAAGGAGGCAGGGGACAGGAAATTGATTATCTACTTAGATCTGTATCTATGAAATGTATGTGAAATCTGTTTTCTTTGCATTAATAACAATATAAAAGAGGAAAAAAGCCACTCTAGCAGAAACTAACTCTATAAGCACATATTCTTTCTGAGGCCAGTGCTCCCAGTGACCCAAACACCTCCTACTCAGCCCCATCTCTTACAAGTTCCATACCACTTCTCAACACTGCCATAGTGGGGACTAAGCTTCAACACATGAACCTTGGAGGGGAAAACCTACACCAGACCATGGCACAATACCAAAGTGAACTTTACTAAGGAACTCACATTCAAGCAATGAATATTAACAGTGCGTATAAGAGTAATGAGGGTGCCAGGGTTGCTGTTCTGGGCAGATTGGTTAAGGGAGGACTATTGAAGGATCTGACCTTGATGAATAAAAAGCTGGAAAGATGAAGAGTGAGGTAGAGAGGTCAAAGGGAAGCACATGCAAAGACCCTAGGGCAGACATGATTTCGGATTGCTTAAAAAGTTGAGGCTGGCACCACGGCTCACTTGGCTAATCCTCCGCCTGTGGCGCCAGCACCCTGGGTTCTAGTCCCGGTTGGAGTGCTGGTTCTGTCCTGGTTTCTCCTCTTCCAGTCCAGCTCTCTGCTGTGGTCCTGGAAGGCAGTGGAGGATGGCCCAAGTGCTTGGGCCCTGCACCCCTATGGGAGACCAGGAAGAAGCACCTGGCTCCTGGTTTCAGATGGGCGCAGTTCCTGCTGTAGCGGCCATTTGGGGGGTGAACCAACAGAAAGAAGACCTTTCTCTCTCTCTCTCTCTCTCTCTCTCTCACTGTCTAACTCTGCCCGTCAAAAAAGAAAAGTTGAAAGATGGCCAGTGTGTCTGCAGCACAGACAGCAAAATAGAGAGCTCCAAGATTAAACTGATGAGGGACTCAGGCCACACTTTGTGGCCTTTGCAGAAGACGGCTGTGAGTGTAGATTTCATTTGAAAAGCATCTGGAGTCTACTGAAGAAGTTAAAATATGGAAGTGGTATCTCAGTTTCCTCAGCCTTAAAGTGCAAGGAAATTAAATACAGTAATTTACTGAACATCTCCTAAGCACTATGCAGGGGAATTGAAGAGGAATTATATGTTCCCTGATATTAAATGGGCACATAGGCCAAAAGTGGAAATACACAGAAGCACAAAACCACACATGTGTTAGTATATGGCATGAATGGATCCATTCATCCCAAGATAATAATAAAAGGCCTACAAAAAAGAATTCTTTTAATCTGCATTCCAAAGGAGGAATGGAGCTCTCTAAGTGAGAAAAAAAAAAAAAGGAAGAATCTTACAGGGAATAGGAATACAAGTGAGGTCATGGATACTTGGCAGCACTCGCAGGGAGTAGAAAGCAAGTCTGTTACTGAGTCCATGGGAGAGAAGGTAAGAGAATGGACAAAATTTCAGAGGTGGGTCAAGATCTTCAAATGTTTGAATTGAAAGGAACTTTTAAGATTTAATGTCAAGATTTGCCACTCGGGGCTGGCACCATGGCTCACTTGTTTAATCCTCTGCCTGTGGCGCCGGCATCCCATATGGGCACCGGGTTCTAGTCCCGGCTGCTCCTCTTCCAGTCCAGCTCTCTGCTGTGGCCTGGGAAGGCAGTGGAGGATGACCCGAATGCTTGGGCCCCTGCACCCACATGGGAGACCAGGAGGAAGCACCTGGCTCCTGGCTTCGGATCGGCGCAGCGCGCCGGCTGTGGCAGCCATTTGGAGAGTAAATCAACGGAAGGAAGACCTTTCTCTTAGTCTCTCTCTCTCTCTCTTACTGTCTATAACTCTACCTGTCAAAAAAAAAAAAAAAAAGATTTGCCACTCATGGTTCAATAATAAACCTACTATGCTCCAAGCATTCTCTATTGCTTGATTTTATTTATGCCTTACCTTAAAAAACATTTTATAGATTAAAAATATGAGGCTCCTCAAAGCAAAGAGATGTGTCTAAAAGACTCACAGATAGGAAACAGCAAGCTTTGGAATCAAATCACACCATCTCTAACTACAGGGTGTGTGTGGAGAGACTATGAGTGGAACCTCTTATCTGGGGAAGGGTTACTTTCCAAAGTATTGGGAGAAATAGCTGAAAGTCAGTTGATTCAAAAGTCGGTTGGAATCAAAGTGAGGAAGGCCTTTTTGCATATCCACCTAAGGATTTTTGTACTAAATCTTGAGTTAACAGCAACAAATAATTTTGAGGAAAAGAGTGACATACTTGTTTTGGGGAGATTTCTTTGGGGTCTGTCTATAATGTGAATTAGGAGAGGGAGACCCTGAAGAAGGAACTGTTGAGCAGCAATTTTAGGCATTTGATGATAGGATCTAAGCAGAATGATGTCAACACAAGTGGAAGGAAAGAGGAACAAGAGAAATCCCTCCAAGGTAGAATCAATAGGATTCGGTGCATAATTTAATACAGACAGGGGGAAGGAGGGTTCTAAGAAGGAAGCTCAAATAATAAAGACAATGGTGCTGTCATATTTAGAAATAGTAAAGTCAGAGGAAACCAGTTTGAGGGAATTTAGTGAAAGGAGAGAGATTCAACATCAACTACATCTGTTGGATTAGAGGTAACAACATTAGAAGTGAATGTGCAAATAAAAATCAGGAAGGATCTTAGCCAAAAACACTGATGTGGGAATCATAAACCTAGGTGCAATTTGAATCCTGAGGGAATTTGAATCCTGGGCTGCCATGCAAAGACAGAAAAGGGCACTGTCATTGGCCGTTAGTTTTCAACATCCATTCCCCACTTTTGCTGCCCTAATTTTGTTCAGTTACCTCTCACTTCCCTTAAAGCACATGCTTCTCCTGAAGTTATTTTCAGATTCCGAGAGTGGATCTTGATTGGTCAAAGTCAGCAGTAGTCATTTCCATCTCTGTTAAGAATGTGCATAGGAAACAACTTTAGGTAATGAGATTGGGAAGTCAGCCAGGAGGTTTCTAAGGACTAATGAAGAGGAGATGGGTTCCTGTTTTCCTACAGAAGTTGTGCAACCTCTATCTTGTCATGGAGCCTGCAACTGCTGTCCCATTCGGGGCTGCTGAAGAGTTAGATTGCACTGAACAAAAGCATCCTGTGATGTAACTGAGAACTCAGCCTTGGGAGAGTATTCACATTGAGAGGTCTCAAGCAAAACCCATGAAACAGAGTAGACTTTGTCAGAAGCTACAAGACAAAAAAAAATCAAATTAAGCTCTGAAGCCACTTATTGGAAAGTAACTCGAGATTTTGATAAGGTGAAGGCTGGGCTGGGTGGGCTGGAGTGGGATACACAAGAAGAGACTGTGAGGAAGGGAACTATTGGAGACAAGGCTTTCTTCTCATGAGCATATCCCAAGATCTGCTCTTCACAAGGTTCCTGAGGAGATCCTAGGGTCAGCAAAAGCCACTTCTGAACTACTAAACAGATTCTCTTTCTAAGCAGTAACATTCATATCAGCTGGGCAAGTGAATGCAAAACCAGCCTCAATGCAGCTATGATTCATATCCACCCTGTCGGTGTGAAAATATGGGTTGAAATGGACTTTGCTACTGGAAATGAAGTGTGATCACACTTGGAGGGAAGCACTCCAATTCCAACCTCAATTATGACAGCCTTTGAGCTTGGGGAACTGGAAGGAGCAGACAGAAAATAGAAGAAATTCTTTCTCCAGGATTTTCCCTGTTTGCAGCCTGAACCCTGTATGATTGTTCATTCTCTTCTGGGATTCTTTTTTTTTTTCCTGATTTCAGCATCCTCTTCTCACTCCATCAGTTTTCTCTCCCTGCGAGAGGGTATCTGGAGCCTTGGGTGACAGTCACAAGTGATTTTACAAACTGTTGGAATTAACTAAAACTTAACTCTTTCCCAGTAAATCTCCCTTGAGTCAACACACAGCAGCTGGAAATCCCCAGCATGGGCCTGGCCAAGATACTAAGCAAAGCTGGCTGTCTTCCTGAAACTTGCTCCTGGTGATCCCTAAGAGTCATCAGACACTGACACCAAGCCCGTCAAGGAAGGGCTGGGTTCTTCTAAGCATGCCTCTGTACATAACCTGCCTTAAATATCTGGCACCAGGGGATTTCCCAGAAGTTTGAGCTGGATTTGCTTTGGAAAAAAGGTAAAGCACACAATAGACAGAGTTCAGAAATTGATGATTAAATACAAACATTGCCAGCTATTAGGCAAGATGCAAGAGTACAGAAAATGCAAATAAAAACACCCAGGGTTGTTGAGCCCTGGCTAATCTGGAGAGGTATTACTTACTGTTAAAGTGAGAGCACACCCATCTTTTCTGATAGGATGCATTTGTGGGGCCTCACTTCTTTCTCTACCTTTCATTTCACTCATGTGGTGGGAGGTGGCTAGGGAGATGGAGGGGGTACAGAGAGCTGAGAGCAAATGTACAAAATATTTACTAAAGTTGACTACACTTCTGCCAAAACTGTGTTTATTTGTTAAAAATATACTTCATTGTGTTCTCGTAAATCTAAACCCATCCCCAGCCCCCACGGATACACAGTGATTGGATTTCAGGGTGAGGTGCCAGCAAGTGCTTTCAGGGGCATTAATGTGCCAGCTGCTCCCTCAGCAATCATTTTATTTCCAGTCTTTAGCTGGGTTTTACACTTTGATTTTGTATAAGGAAATCAGGATTTGAGGGTCTTTTGTGAGTGAAGGGAGCGAGAGAGCAATATGGCCTTGGAGCTCCATACACACAGGAAGCCTAACAGGCCAGGCTCAAAGCTTGGATTTGCTTCCACTCTAACTTTCTGAAAAAGAAAGGCTCCACTACACATGAGGCTGCTCTGTGGGAAGCCTGTAAGGAGGATACTTGGAGGACTAAGGAATCTAGAATGTAATCTACAGCCACTAATCCAGAGTTACCTTTGGACCTCGTGTACATAAAACATGTCCATCCTGGAAAGAGGTGTCTGTAGAAAGGACTGCCTCCGTCTAACAAGGTCAAACGCCTTCTCCAGTGGTTCCTGAGGGCTGCATGGAGCATAAGGGTTCCTATCTGATTCTCTGAAGGAGTTAACGTTCTTTTTTAATCACACAGAAATCACTGAACTGCTGCAAGCGTCAGAAGTCCCACTCCCTGGCCAGCTTATCCAAGTGCATGACATGTTGGAATGACTCCAACCAGATTCTCCTCTGCTGAACACACTGACCAGCCTCCAAAAGGAAGAGTGGCCTCTTGTATTGAGCCTGTGAAAATGGAACTGCTAACCACATATGTGCTCACACTTACGTTCTCTCCTGCATGCAAACACACCACACAACGGTGTTTTTATTTATTTATTTACTTTTGTTTGATGTTTAATATTGGAACAAAATTACTGAACAAAATTCCCCCAAAGAACACTTCCCTCTCTTGCTTTGAGGTCAGGGAAAGACAAATTGAAAAGGGCTCCTTCTCTTTCCTCCTCCCCATCCCCCTAGCATCCCAGATTCAAAACACTCATTCTAAGGATGGAGCAGGGGTGGAAAAGTTCAAGAAAATCAGGCCTTGTCTATGCACTGGCTCTGTAAGGAACTCTTGTTGTCCAGCAGCTGCTCTCGTACTGCCTCGGAGGAAGTCCTGCCTGCAAGGGGACTGGGCACAGAGAGCCGCTAACGCAGGCAGGAGCAGTCAGAATGGTAGGGCCTCTGCTATTTTTTTCTACCTTAAGAAAGATGGACTTTGTTTCTCAAAATAGACCAGAGATCCTGTTTCTGGTACCCCTCTACCAGTAACTGGTTTTAACCAAACACAGTTGGAATAAGTGTGCACGCTTATGTGTGTGTCAGTGGGAGAGAAGGATGGAAAAGAGGATAAACTCATAATCTACTCAACCTTTAATTCTGTATGGCTTTTTTCTTTAAATGTAGAAAAGGCAGAAAACCTTCAGCCAAATACAAAGAAGTAAAGTGGTTGAGAAAGACTTTATGACTAAGAGAGGATTGCAATGGAAAATATGTAAAAAGAGAAGTTAAACCAGCTGGCTTATTTAATTTTGGCTTTTCCCCCCTTTTCACATTTTTTTTTCTTCAGTCTCAACCAGGGAAAAATGTACTGTGTAAATATGCTGTGTTTTTCCTAGTATTTAGCCCTAAAAAAATTCTTCACAGAAATTAGTTTAGAAGCTCCCTGGAGATGGGGCGTGAACATGACCTTTCACCATTAGGTCACAGGTCGCTTCCTGCTCCCTCTTAGAAGTAAAAGCTCTTACTCTTCTGTCTGGGAGGTGGGAAGGGAGCATGGGTAGGGGGAAGGGCAGAAAGCTCAATGGTTATTTATTTCTTATATTATTTTCTTGTAGGAACATTTCCCCTCCCATTCTTGTATCATAACCAGGAGTTAAATTTCAAAGCTCTATTCCAAAGTACATACATGAATTAATACATTTTCAGTTTATTAACTTACTCATGTATTCAGTAAATATCATTTGAGCATATCTATAACAGTAACTACACAATTACAGTAAGTACTATGAGACAACAGAACAGAAAAACGGAACTATTCCTGGGGAGAGCAACAAAGGCAAGGCTTTGAGGAGATGATGATATTGGAACTAAGTTTTGTAAGCCAAGTGGAAAAGCCGCATTTTCACCTTGAGAAAGTGGAGCAGTCTGCAATGTTGTACCCAAACAGGGAGCTGGGTAGGGGCAAAAAAAAATGAGTGCAATATGATGGGATTGGCCTATGGGGATTAGGGTTGAGAACCAAAAGTTAGCATCTAAGGAACAGGGTATACTTGATTTTGGTGGAAAGCAGCCTAAACATCATCCTCAAGAGACAAAGTATGAGAGGGTCTTCAATGCTAACAGCACAGAACCTGTTCAGGCAAGCACAGAAGCAAGACGATGCTTACCACAGTCTGAGAACTAAGAACAGTTGTGATTGACGCCCAGATGATTGAAGAGGATAACAGAAAAGTGGGCTAGGTATGGACAACTGGAGAACAACTGTAGCCTAGGGCCTGGGAAAAGTGTTCAAACTACCCAATCCTCAGCCTGCTCACATGCCACCCTGCCTATCCCATTCCTTCCCATGAAAACTGAAATAAAGGCTGTTACCTGTGATTTCCCCTCACTCTTTCTACCTCCTAAGCAATCTTGGTACTTCTCCATGTGACCCTACATGGCACAGAGTGTCCCATCCCCTTGAGAACTATAGCAATAAACTCTTTTTTCAAAAGCAGTTGTCTCCTTGTCTACCATTTTCGTACCACATTTGATTAACACAAAATGTAGGGTACATTTTGAAATGGTTCTAAGAGACTCAATAAAGAAAATATGTGTTAGATGAATGAATCAATGAAATAATGAATGAGTGAATGAATTAGTGACTATTCATTAACATAAAATACATCTCTTATCTTTTTAAAACTGTTCTGATGTGATTAAAATCCATTCACCTTAGCTATTATTGGTCATCATACTCTTGTGCAATCAAGAGAAGGATTGGTGAGAAATATGTACTCAGAATAAATTACACATTACAAAATGACACAAGAAACTATGGCCTGCAAGGCAGCATGTTCCTTGGTTCCAGGAAGAAATCCAAAGCAGACTTCTCCCCAGCCAGCATGTCCATTTTGCACTACCTTTCTATGTGAGATGCTATTTTGGCATGCCAGGATAGATTACCTACTCCAACAAATAACCATAAATTTCAGTTGTGTAAGATAATAAAAACGTATTTTTTAATCACCAAAATCCAAAGCAGGTGTTCATAGTTGGACAGCTCTCCTGGATGCCTCCATGCACAAGAATCAAAGACTTCCGTCTTATAATGTTGCCATTTTTAAAATGTGGCAATGGGTCTGGCATTTGATATGACCATTAAGATGCCATCTGGGATTGCCTGTATGTATCCCATGTCAAAGTGCTTGGGTTCAAGTCCCAGCTCTGCTTTCAACTGTAGCTTCCAACTATTGTGTATCCTGAGAGGCAACAGGTGGCTCAAATACTTGGGTTCCTGCCACCCTCATGAGAGACCCAAACTGTGTTCTGAGTTCCTGGATTCAGCGTGGCACATCACTTGAAAATGACCTGCCTCACTAGGCAGTGAATGAAAAATGTGTGTTTCTCCCTCTTCCCCTCTTAAAGCAGTAAATAAATAAATAAAACTTTTAAGACTAATTAACAAGATGTGGGCTTCAAAGTTACTAGAGAAGATAGGAAAATTATGGGAAAAAAAGACATATCAAATACATACCCAACTTTGAACACAAATTCCAATCAAAATGTTTAACTAGATTCTATTGGACAGAAATAGTCACAAGACTTCCCAATAAACACAAGGATGCTAGAAAGTAGACTCTGGGCTGCCACTTCCCAGCAACCACTCTGCTGGAGAAGAGTTAAACCTCAGCTAATCTTACCCACCAAATCAAGACATGTTACCTAGAACTGCATTCTGGTAATGGAGTAACTGAGTGGATCAAGTGATTAGCTAATGTAAATCAATGGATCTTAACCTTTTGGAGATCATGCTTCTGATATAATTTATGGACACTTTCCCTATGAAAACACCCAAACAAAAGCACACAATTTTCATGGAATTTCAAAAGCTTCATGGATTCGCTGAAGCCCATCTATTGAGATCATTAGAAAGGCAAAGAGTGATAGCTTTATTATAGCTGAGATTGTTTATCTCAGAGTTATGTCTTGAATAGTCATATAAATCCTGACTCATGGACACTTTTAAATTAGATTTCTTTAATCTCTTTGATTGGGATCTAATGTTTTTTAAATTAATTGTGCTACCCCCATTTCAGTTGCCAATTTTTCACTGAGCAGAAATTCCTGTCTCTGTCACTGCCCCGTTCACCACTGTCAGATGTTTGACATGACAACCAGAGTGACACCTAAATATTCAAATTTTGTTACTCCCTCCTAAAAACTTTTCAGCGGATAAAGATCCAGAGTTCTGTCACACCACGTCCTAAGTGAAAGGACCCTGCTTGAGCTGCTCTGACTGAAGTGCTCCCTCCCATGGCCTTTCTTTCCCTCTCCCATCTCAGGGCTTTGGCACATGGCCTTTGCACCTCCTTTAATTGTCTCTTTTCTTCATTCTTTAAGCTAACTGAAACTCTTCCTATAGATCTCAGCTTTACTGCTATTTCCCCAGGAAAGCCTTTACAGATATAGAAAATAAAGACCTGTGTGTTCTTGGAGCACTCTTCAACTTTTTCTCCTGACATTTATCACTGTTTATAACAATATCCATGATTATTCAGTTGAGCCACTTCAGTTAAAAGGTAGGATCTATGAGAGCAGAAACTTTGAGTACCTAATATCCCAACTCAGCACCTAGGTTAATGCATGTGGCACTCAATATTTGTTGAGTGGATGAATGAATGCTACCTATGTTTTACATAATACCTTGGAGGTAGGAGAAGTTGAGTGATTAAAGATCTTAAAATTACTTTCTCATTCTGGGAAGATAACAAGATAATGAAGATAGGGTTTGGTACAATTCTAAGGAAATTTATAGGCAGTGACTTTTACACCACTACATAACAGTCTCCACTTTTCGACAACTTCTAATAGGAGAAACAAGCAATAAAACATGTGTTCATCATTATTTCCCATAGAAAGGATCATTGATGGAGTATGATCAGTGGAAACAGGCTGTCATCAAAAGAACTGGAAAGTAGGAGACTATTGGGCCAATCCGCAAAGGCTTCCTGAAGAAGATGAGTCTTGGGTTATAGCTTGAAGAGCTCTTTATAACATTCCTTTTTGTGAAATATATGTGCACCCTGAGTGTCAACAAAATATTTTACTCAGAAGTCTTGCTCCTCTGCTTCTGTGCTTTGTTGTCACAAGTACAAAACTATAATTCATGAGAAAAACTGGCAAGATCTGGGTCAGGCTGGCATTTTAATTGCCCAGCAGAGAATAAGTCCAATAGAGAATAAGACATTCAACAATTATATCTCATACTCTGTTGTATTATATTATTTTTCAAAATATCCGAAGTCTCTCAGACCTGGCCATATGCTTTCCTTTGGCAAGTGAAATGAGTGTGGAAGTGATGTGTCCAGAAGCTTTGAGAGCTGTTGTGAATTTAGCCACCACACCCCTCCACCACCAGCACCTCTATCTCTTCCCTCTGACATAAGACCCACCATATCCCCAGATGGGGCTCTTCTCTCAACCTGGGTCCCAAAGTGTGGAGGGGAAGGGGCAGAGCCACAGTTGACCTACAGTCAATGTTGACTAAGATGAGCAAAATAAAAGCTTCTACTTTTCTAAGCCTGAGATTTGAGGGTCATTAGTTACTAGAGCACAACCCAGCAAAAGATGGCTGATGAAATCTTTACTTAATATATACTAAATCCATCTTCTGTATATAAAGATAATTGAAAATGTCTTGATGTGAATGGAATGGGAGAGGGAGCGGAAGATGGGAGAGGTGCGAGTGGGAGAGAAATTATGGGGGCGGAAGCCATTGTAATCCATAAACTGTACTTTGGAAATTTATATTTACTAAATAAAAGTTTAAAAAATTATAAAAGGGTATTTCCAAAATTTCATGGGCAATGGAATTTGTGGTAAAAATGTTTTGAAATCCATGTACGCAGGGAGTCTTCAAAAAGTTTATGGAAAATATGTACTGTGAAAAAACTATATGTGGGCTTCAAATATATTTTGCACCAATATAAATTTAGCTTTCAAAAAAAAAAGATAGCTGATGTACTTTCCTTCACAAAGACTATATCTGATTGAACTCAGCTACTCAAAAAAAATGATACATTCCCATTGATCAGTTACTCCCTCATGCCTATCCAAGTTCACAGCATCAGGAAGGCACAATTGCAATCATAAGGGAGAAAATGGAATTCTCAACCATCAAAGCCAGTGGCCTAACCTCTGCGACACCGACCTGAGAGATCCTGCAGTCCACTTGCTTTTTAACTCCCTGCTGGTTATTCCAGGAGAATTCCACTATAGAGGAAGGAAACTAAGAATAGATTCCTGACAACTAGAAGAGGACTTCTTTTTCTGGAAATGAAAATAAATTAGAGAAAAGGGGCTTTATCTGTTGATTTATAATAAAATATGAATAGTCACAGCTCTTCAAAATATCATTTTGATAGTAACAATTCAGAGAAACAATAAAGAACTTACATTAAGAACCAAAATAGTTTCTATAAGATATTTGCTAAGCTTATGAAATGAAATCCATAAGCTAAGTTAAACTCCTAATGGGCAAGCTCTTACTTAATACTCCCTTCCCCTCTCCTCTACTTCCTCCCTTTCCTGATCATTTCCCTTCTTTGTCTTTCTTCCTCGTCTTTTCCCAAAATACCTTTGCTCATCTTTAGAAGACACAGAGTCTGTTTAGGTTTTCTGTGTCTTCATTGCTCAATAGATACAAGTATAGATAAATCAGAAATGCCCCTCTCTATATCTGTAAAAATATGCTTTTTTTATTTGAAAGGGTGGGGGGAAAGGAGAGCAAAGAGGTTAGGGAGGGAGGGAAAGAGATAAAGAAATGGCTGGGGCTGGGCCTGGGGCCAAAGCCAAGAGCCAGGAGCCAGGAATCCAACCCAGACCTCCCATTTGAGCTGCAGGAACTCAATTACTTGGGAGTATCAACACTGCCTCCCAAGGTCTGCACCAGCAGGAAACTGGAATTGGGAGCTGAAGCTGGAAATCAAACTCAGACATTCCACTTTGGGATGCAGGCACGTTAGCTGCCAGAACAAATGTCTTCCCTGCTTTCAGACTTTGAAAGAAAAGCAAAAACATACACTTATTTCTAGGAGTTCAAACCCTAACCCAAAAATATTAAAAGAACTTGCTTAGCCAAAATCCTCTAAAGTTGAAAAGTCTTTTTAAAAAATACTTGAAGTTGAGGGATTTGGGCACTAAGTACACCAAAGTGTAGTCCCATTTCTCCCAGGTCTGCATGGCCATGGACTATTTGAATTCATTTCAGAAGCTTTCCTTGTTGTCTGCTAGGATCATAAATCCCACCTTCATGTACAACTTGCAGTTTATAATTATGGATTATCTTACTGAAGAGCCATTTTACTGCATATTTTCTATTCCAAGTTCAATTCCAGTTAAGCATTCCCTCCTGCCTCAATATTCTTGAATTTCAACTGGTAATTGGTCAATCACGTTACCAACTATCACTTCCTATTTTTGGAAAAT
This sequence comes from Oryctolagus cuniculus, assembly GCF_051225735.1. Taxonomy (NCBI): domain Eukaryota; kingdom Metazoa; phylum Chordata; class Mammalia; order Lagomorpha; family Leporidae; genus Oryctolagus; species Oryctolagus cuniculus. The sequence continues at coordinate 95,419,256 of NC_142877.1, forward strand.
ATTGCCCTTCACATAAATGTGTTGAGTCTTTAACAAGCATTCACTCTAAGTTGTATATGGACTTACCATTTAGTTGCTCATGTCACTTCTGGAAAGCTGACTTTGTTACACCAGGTAGACATCTCAACATGCAATCCCTGAAACACATTTAAGCCAGAAGTAGGCACAGTTGAAGTGCCAATGTGTCTGAATTTGCAAAGGTCTTCTGGTAATCTGAGGAGTTATATTGAGTTACTCTTGGCAAATATTTCACTTTATTTTTATAGCTTTGTGATACAATGAAAGAGCCTTGGAACAGGAGATAAGAACTCATGGACTACTAAAATGGTTCCATACACAATATTTTTCAAACTTAACAAAAAATGTAAATGGTTTACTGTTTCATGACCATGGATATGATGAACTACTCTTTGTTCTGAATTTCTCTAGTTCCTATGTAGAATGTTTGTAACAGGAGTGATCTGCATGAGAACTCAAAGCCAACTATGTACCCATACAGAAGAAAGCAAATTTTCCATAATAGCTCCATGGTTTAAAACAATCAAAATGTATTATAATGTACACACCAAAAATATCATGGTCCATTAAGAAACACACATGAGGCATTCATTGATGGCAATTCCTGGGTATATCAACCAAGAAACAGGCAAGCTAGTTCTTAAGTGGCCTCACCATAAGAGTGACAACTGGGTAAATGCTTAGATAAGTCATTCCTTTTTCTCATTGAAAATTAAGGGGAAATAGGGCTGGTGCCATGGCTCAACAGGCTAATCCTCTGCCTGTAGCACTGGCACACCGGGTTCTAGTCCCTGGTTGGGGCGCCAGATTCTGTCCTAGTTGCTCATCTTCCTGTCCAGCTCTCTGCTGTGGCCCAGGAGTGCAGTAGAGGATGGCCCAGGTCCTGGGGCCCTGCACCCACGTGGGAGACCAGGAGAAGGCTCCTGGCTCCTGGCTTTGGATCAGCGCAGTACGCCGGCCGCAGCGGCCACTGGAGGGTGAACCAATGGAAAAAGGAAGACCTTTCTCTCTGTCTCTCTCTCTCTCTCCCTGTCCACTCTGCCTGTCAAAAAATAAAATAAAATAAAACAAAATAAAGAAAATTAAGGGGAAATAAATGGAATCGCTGAGTTGGCTCATTTATCACAAGGTCAATGTCTTAGGATATCTGTGCTTATAAAAATCACAAAATACCCAATTTGTGACTTTAGAGAACAAGAAGTCACTGAAAGTTAGAATTAAGTGGAACTTTCAGGCATTTTGTAGTTCACTTTTTTTGTTTTACTTCATACACTGAATAATTTCTGCATTATTCTCACCCATTCTAAATACTCCTTAAAGGAGAAGGGTTACATGTGGAAGCACAAAGGAAATGCATGATTTATAGTAAATTATCTCTAAACGAGAGATGCTGACCACTTTTGTCTTTTCTTTGAAAAAATTTTAGAACATTTATTTTCTTATTATTAAATCTGTATTACAGGAACCATTGCTTAAATATACATATCATATGATTATAAGATACAAAACTGAGTCTTAAACAACCTTAAGGGAATGCAGACAAAAAATGCTGTTAGGATAAGGGACAACCCTGAGTGTCCACACACAAAGCTGTCACACTTTCATATCACTTCTGTTGTTTTGCTGTACTTGCTTTTAGGAAAATTGCCTTAAGAGGGGTGTGTTTCCATGAATCAGTTTCATCTTATTATAGCTACCCTCTGGGTTTCACAAAATAAAGTTTTGCCACTTTATTTTTCTGTCACTCATATTTTTCTTCAGACTCAAATCCTGATTATTTCTTCCTATTAAAAATGATTTTTAAAAGGGCAATGATCTGTTACCAATGAAGATCACTTGGAAAGAATATTAATCAGGCTCTTGAAAACATTTCAAAGCAAATTTGATTAGCCATGTCATGAACATGAGAATAAGCACATGACTTTCCAATCTCTACTGCAGAGAGACTGCTTTCATCAGGATGAACACATTCCAGAACACTTCTTAGACATCAGTGTTTTTGATTTGAAAAACCCACATCCTATAGCTTGCTTATGCTACATGTCCTACACCATTATTTTTCTTATTCCTTGAACAAAAAGGGCAGAAACATCTAAGCTGTTATGATTTTCATTAGCTCAATGCAAGCACAATTTCAGCAAATCTCAACTGATTAAAGCATGAAATACAAAAATGCAAACATGTACTCTGTGTATGTGTGAGTGCATGACCATGGGAGGAGGGGGAGTGGCTATCTGTGATTTAATTATGCTCAGTACAAAGTTTCTTACACCTGCTTTGGAGTCCTGTGGGGCATTTGGAGAGAAGACCCTTCATGGCTGCTTTCTTCAATGGGCTAGAGCCTTCTGACCTCTTCCAAACACCCTTTCTCAGCAAAGGCTGCAGATAGCACCACCTTCACCATTGGTAACCTGGCTCTGTTTGCAGCTGGGGCTGCTATATGAACAGTAAACAAAACCTGTGGGCATCACATGAAAAAGGATCAATCCATTTTCTTTAGAACTATGTCTATGGGGGCTGGCACTGCGGTGCAGTGGGTCAAACTGCAGCCTGCCACCCCAGCCTCCTGTTTGAGCACCAGTTAAGAGGCCTTGGTGCTCTGCTTCCAATCCAGTTCCCTGCTAATGTGCCTGGGAAGACAGACAAAGGTGGCTCAAGTGCTTGGGTCCCTGCTACCCACAAAAGAGACCTGGATAGAGTTCGTGGCTCCTGGCTTTGGCCTGGTCCAAAGTAGCTGCTGTGATCATTTGGGGGGTAAAACAGCAGATGGAAGATCTTTCTATGTCACTCTGCCTTTCAAATAAATAAATAAATAAAAATCTTTTATAAAAATTACTGTATCTAAATAAAATCAGCAAAAAAAAGTAAAGGGACACAGTGTAAGAGATGCATATGCCAAACTGGTAGGCAATGGAGTGTAAAAGAGATTATCTGGTGGTATCTGGGAGCCATTTAGCCATGGTTCAATTCTGTTTCTGAACCTACTTGCTAAACTTATACAAGAGCCTTAAATCCTCTGTGCCTCAGTTTCCTTATCTATGAAATGGAAATTACAGTACTTCCATTATGTTACTGAGTTATCACAATAGTGCTGGAGACAAAGAAGGTATTCAATCAGTAACAGACTGTGATTTTTTTGAAATGTTATTGTATTTCCAAGTACCCAGTTAATGTAGACTAACTTCTCTTAAAATTCTTCCTGTGAATTTCCACTTTCCAAAGTGAAAACAAACCTCAATCAGTTATTTATTATGTGTTTTTTAATTTAACATGTCATTAATTGATAACACACAATATGAAATTTTGGGTTTTTAATGATAGATTTTACATTCATGGATTTATTTCAAGTTCCTTGAACATAAAAAATTGAAAATTCAACAATTATAAAAACAGATTAATAGCCATCAGTCATCCCCACTATACTTACATTCTGTTCATCCTTCTGAGTCAGTCTAGATAACGCATCCCCAGAGAAAAGACAAGAGAGAAACCAGAAATGATGAGAACTTGCTCTAACTTCTAGGCATGGTTACTAAGCCAACTATACCCACACTGTATGGCAGTGAGGCAGATGGTACACCCTAGGAGCAAAAGTCATGACAGCAGTTGTGAAGTGCTGGTGTCCTTGCTTTGAGATTGAGAGTCAGACAGTGTAAGAAGCTTGTGGAGCTGCCATGAAAGAAGTAGAAGGCCTATTTCAGGAATGTGGCTTGGGCTGAGATGCCTCATCCTTCTGTAAATGAAAGGGCAGTGGTTTGATTTCTTTTCCAACCCTTTTTCTGGCTTCCTTTAAGCTGTCTTAGCTCAGGAGCCTAAAGCTAATTCCAGATATTTTTTCATTTGCACCGCAAACCACCACAGGGACAACAAGAATTTAGGCCCAGGAACTAATGCTAAATTGCAGCAATCTCCAAATTATCTACTCTGCTGGAAAGCCCACTTGAAACCAGATTTTCAAAGAAAGTACAATTTTGGAAGGGACTTGCAATCCTTTTTTATATCACCAGTAAAACAGCTTGTCTGTAATCCTTTAATAAAGAAAAGGTCTCTTGGATTAATCTCCCTTAGGCAAGTCTCATTACTGGTATTTCAACTCCATAAGCAATTTGACTGCAACAAATAAACTGAAATAATAACAAAAATAATATTATAAAATACACACAGTATTGCATTATCAATGTCTTTCTTTCATGTGGACTTTACAAGGACCTTTTTATATTCAAGATCTCTACCTTCCCACCCCTACTCCTACTCCCCACCAACTCTGATAAGAACTCTTCTTAATAATGCTGAGAAATGTCTAGTGGGATTATTTTGAAGGACCTAATTGCAGCTACTGAGAAAGAGACTCTGTGTAATTGAAACTAAATTAAGATGGAATTGTTTTCGGGAGATTGATAATTGTAGCTTAGGTTTTAAAACAACCAAACTTAATGCCAGGAACCTCACCCAGACCAAGGGCGGGTGCATTTCCATATGATTGTCACCACATTCCAGTGTATCTTGGTTAGTGGCCAATCAGTTTTTTGCCTTTCCACACTGGCACATAATCATATTTATCTAAGACAGTTTATAAATTTGTACATGACAGAAAACATCTGTAGAGAAAACTAACTTCTACACCATTGAATACTTCCTCATTTAAATTGCTTTATGCCTTTCATTGTCTCCTTTTAATGCATTCCAAACTAGACTACTCATCAATAGCCATATTACCCTCTTCTTCCCAGACACAGGGCTGGAATACATTTTTCAGACTTTCTTGTGCTGTGACTAGGATTTTGCCAAGAGAGAGTGGGCAAAAGTTGTTGATATCATTTCCAGTGCTGGACCACAAGAACCTTCGACCTGAAATCCTTGTAGTATTTTCCCAGATGAATAGAGAGGACTTTGAAAATAGAGAGTAGTTAGTAGATCCACTAGATGGAAGCACCTGGATCCCTGAATGGTTCTGTGGAACAAACTCTGTCGTTTGTTCCACAATATGATATGAGAAAAAAAAAAAAAACTGAATCTTTGTTAACATACTGAAGAATGGAGTTTTATCTGATACAGTCACTAATATTATTTTTATCAAAATACAGTTATTTCTTGTGTCTCCACTTTTACCATCATCTCACATTTTTCTCCCTTTTATTCATCAAAGAGTTATGTGTGTCCTATACAAGATGCTAAAAGGAGAGTATAGTGCATCTCAACTAAGTTCAAAGTAGTCTAGTGATCAACCAATGATCTTAAAATTTACAAACACAGTAATCTAGGTCTACTAGTTATTTAGGAAGGGGGGAAGCAAACTACAATGCAGCCTATTTTCTACAGATTGAATGTTATGAGAACATAGCTGCACAAATGTACTTATATCTTATCTATGGAAGATTGCACACTACACTGTCCTCCAAAGCCTAAAACCTTTACTATCCAATACTATATATGTATATATGACTGTGCTGACTCCTACTCTAAAATATTTCTGGAAAAGATTCTCAAAGGAGATGGCACGTGAGGTAGGTTCTTGTGAAGGTCACCATGGCAGAGAAAGAGGAAGTGGGCATTCTAGGGAGAGAGAATAATAGGCAAAGAAAAAGTACATAAATTTAAACATTGCTCAATTACTCAGTACTGAGAAAACAATATCAAAGTAATAGAGTTCTGTTTCTGGGTAAGATGTACCAAAATACAAAAGACCTTCACAGATGGTGACGGTAAGAAAAACCTGAACAAATTTAAAATCATACTTGTCTGTGACTGAATGGCAGATGAAAGGAGCCCTGACTAATTGAACTGCAGGGACAGTAATCAATCTCAGCTTAGACTGGGGATAATGTGTAAGTTTCCATACCTGGAACAGGGCACCTGGTCTGGATCTAGACTGACAACAGAGCCCTCTTCTGGCTTAGAAAACTTTGCGGGAAGTAGGAGCAATCAATGACCACTTATTCAACAGAGTCTGACACAGCCCCTTAGATGAATAACAAATCCCTCAACCTAATCATGCTCTCCTCTGTCCCAACCCATTAATTATAGTGAAAAGCAGACAGTGAAAGGCGGACTGAAAAAAAGAACATAATCACATGTCTGTCTAATTTTCATGATGCTTGAACCCCAGGAGATGTCAGATTTAGATTCTAAGGTGAACCTTTAGCCTAGCCTCCTCTAGTTAAAACACTGACATGGTCAAAACAAATCTGTGAAGGGAGCTTAGGTGTATAGGAATCACAGGTAAATTCAATCTCATTAAAGCTATGATCTAGTACCAACTCAACATTCTTCTAGATGACAGTTAAATAATTAGTAACTCACCCTAACCAAAAGATGGAAGAAGTTATAGCCTGGATAATAAGCAAAATAAAAAGTGAGGTACTTCAATCTCCTCTGTTCTATTATACATAATATCTAGAACACAATGAAAAGTCATGAAATATGTGAATAAACAGGAAAATATGACCTTGCTTAATAGAAAGTATAGGCTATAGAATCAGACCAACAGATGATCTAACTGTGGATTTAGCAGACAAAATTTTTAAAACAATTTTATAAATATATTTTAAAAGTATAAGAAATGTTTGAAATAATAGATAAAGAGATAAGATTTTTTAGGAAATAAATAAAAACATGAAAAAATAACCAAATGGAAAGTTACACAAATCCTAAAAATAGAATATCTAATAAAAATTATTAAATGGGTTTAAAAGTAACAGATTAATCATACATATGTACTGTTTAAGTTTCCTGCAGTGGTAAGTAAAATCGATCCCCTTACTATTATTTTTCTTTGTCTATAATAGCATTCACACCAAGATAAAACCTTGGTAGGCCATTCCCTGCTAATGACTGAGCATGACATGGGTATTAATGCAAGCCCATTCCAGTAAGCTGTTTGACTTCTCCAATGGGTGACTTTAGACTGAAATTCCCATCATTCTGGCAAAACACTTTTTGACCTGTACAACAGTCCTAGGCTTGTCCTCTTTCCTTCTCCTTGACAGAGATCACCTTTAATCCCAGTCTGAAGATTCTCTTTACCTTCTTTTGCCCTTCATTTTTTACCCTTCACATACATTTTCCTCATTACATCTTTTGGAAGTCTAATCCCAAATTTTCAGATAATTTGAATCTCAGTGGATTCTTACTAATACAAGAAAATTGTACATTTCAGAAGGAAGCATAAATGGCTTGAAAATAGGTCAGTAGAGATTTTCTAGTCTGAATCTCAAGAAGGAAAATAATTGAAAGGGGAAAAAAGGAACAAAAAGTACTTCAGTACCCTGGACTGAGTGATCAAATCAAATGATCTAATGCAATTGAAATCTCACATGGAAAAAAAGAGAGAAAGGATTTGAAAAGCTAACATTCTAATTTGATCAGAAATATCCACCCCAGGGGCAGGCTCTGTGATGCAATGGGTTAAAGCCACAGCTTGTAGCACCAGCATCCCATATGGGTGCCAGTTCGCATCCTGGCTGCTCTACTGCTCAATCATCTCCCTGCTAATGTGCCTGGGAAAGCAGCAGAGGATGGCCCAAGCCCTTGGGCCCCTGCACTAATGGGGACACCCAGAAGAAACTCCTGGCTTCATCCTGGCCAAATCTAGTCATTGTGGCCAATCGGGGAATGAACCAGCAGATAGAAGAGCTCTCACTCTCTCTCTCGCTCTCGCTCTCTCTCTCTCCTTCTATTTCTGTGTAATTCTACCTTTCAACTAAATAAATCTTTAAAAAAAAAGACATATCTACTCCAGGATTTGAGAAACCCAATAAATATCAAACAGAATGAACACAAGCAAAACAGCATGGTCAAATTGCTGAAAATCCAGTGTAAAGAGAAAATCTTTACCCAACAAGTGAAGAAAAGGAGGGGAATGGTGATAAAGATGTTTGCTAACTTTTCACCAAAAACAAAGTAGGTCAGAGGTAATGCAAATCTTTGTGGTGTTGAAGATGGGGAAATGTCAGTATGAAGTTTTATAGCCAGCAATGGTGTTCTTCAACTGTGGAAATGTTTTCAGATTAACAAAGCTGAGAGAGTTTATTGCCAAAAATCCACACTACAAGGGATGTTAAAAAAGATTCTTTAGAGTGTGGGAGGCTGGTGGATAAAGGCTCATATTTACAGGAAGCAATAAAGATCACCAGAGATGATAAATGTGGAAGATTTCTTTTTTCTCCTCAGTTTATTTGGTGGCAAGTTGGCTGTTTAAAACAAAAATGATGCAATGTCTTGTAGGGTTTGTAACTTCTGTAGAAGTAAATGTAAGGGAATCATGGAGCCAAGGGCTGGAAGGGATGGATGGAGATTTATTTTTGTAGGACTTCTGCCTTTCATGTGAGGCAGAGCTAATCCAACAGAAACCACTCGGAAAATAAAACAAAGGAATAAAATAAAACAACAAAAATGATAAAGTATAAAGACTATAAACTTTTTGGCCATAATCTATCCACATAAGAAGTATTTTATATTGCTATCTAGTACATGAATGCTCCACAATACTCCCACACACACAAAAATATTAATAATAAAGAATTAAATAAATATTTATAGTTCCTAAATGTAATGAATATTTTCTATTTAATTTGATTTTTTAACATCATTTATGACACACTGAACGGATTTGACTACCAAACTCTTAAATGGATCACAACTTCAACTGTAAAACCACTTTCCTATAGCATCTGCTGTGGACCAAAGCAGTTCCCTTTTTCTTTTAATTTACCTCTGTTATTTAATGATTTTCACCAAAATATTTCATCAAAATATTTCATCCAGAAGATGCAGTCCCATTTTAGAACTGAGTAAACAGACTTGAACAAATTCACTAAAGTTCTCAACACTGTAATGCAAGGAAGTGGAAAAGGATTTCAATATGGATAAAAACATAAGTAGTACAGCTGCTATTAAAAAAAAACACTATACCACTCTATCTCCATGTGGCCACTAAATCTGGGGACCCAGATGTCACGGAGGAGTTCTCATACCTGTACACATTTTTGGGGGTAAAAGATTCACATTTTTCTGTAACTTAACAAATTTTAAGAAACACGGCAATACACAAGTTTGTTTTATCATACAATTAAGATCTGTTCATATTATCTGAGCAGACACTTTGAACAGTTCCAGTCACATGACCGTGATAGAACTCTACCTTTAACGCTTCATATCCTATATTTTCCTTTGTATATGTTATTGATGGGCGTGTGGCAACAGAAATCTACAAAACATATAAATGAGTAACTTTAATCTACTGAGGCAATTTTTCAGTTCCAGGACTTTATAAACCTATAATTCTAATCAAGGACTCAGCCACCTGCTGTTCTGTAACTAAGCCACAAGATAGGCAGTTGTCTAAATTGCTCAAAAAGATATACAAAGACAGGGGTTCCTTTGTTTCTTTGCTAGTCTACCCTGAAGTCTGGCGAGACCTAATAGTGATTAGAGTCCTTTCATACAATTTAACCATATTCCTCTTAGTTTATTGTCTACTATACAATAGAATGATGTAGCTTTCCTCAGGATGATCTTTTTCTCATATTCTTGTAAACTTGAAGCTAACTATTCACCATTTAGCTTTTTCCCCCTCTAGACTAAATAAATATAATCCCCTTAATCTTCCTTCATTGGTTTGACTTTCTCTGTAATCATTTAAGTAGTTCGTCTTGGGAGACCCTCTCTAGTTTCTCCACATTCATTTAAAGGGTGGAGCCCTGACACGGGATCACATTACTCTAATAAGGGTTTGACCAATGCCAAGTATGCCTGGAAAATCTGAGGCCTCTGCCTGCCGTACTCTAACACAGGGTCCAGTGTTATATTAACATTTCCAAAAGTATTATTGCCAGTTTTCTGATTGTCATCAGCTAGGGTTGAATGTCCCTCATACCAATTGCTATGAGCCAGCTAAACCAATGCCTTATATTATCTGTCTTAAAATATTTCCTCATATGCTTTTAAGGAATTTGAGTTCCTTTTTTCATGACTTGAATTTTCTTCTTAAGAAAGAAATCCTCCGATCAAAACATGGGGAAAGACAATGCATAAAAAGAGAAAGAATTTCCTACAAATATATGAAAAAGGCTCGATTTTGTAAATAAATAAAGAATAAAATTATGGCACTGACACTTTGGCATAGTAGGTTAAGCCTCCACCTGCAGTGCCAGCACCCCACTTGTATACCGGTTCGAGTCCCAGCTGCTCCCCTTCCAACCCAGATCTCTGTTTATGGCCTGGGAAAGCAGCAGAAGATGGCCCACGTGCTTAGGTCTTAATAACCACATGGGAGACTGAGACGAAGCTCTTGGTCCCTGGCTTCAGATTGGCTCAGCTCTGGCGATTGAAGCCATTTGGGGATTGAACCAGCAGGTGGAAGACCTTTTTCTCTGTCTCTCCCTCCTTCTGCCTGTAATGCTACCTCTAAAATAAATAAATATTTTAAAACAAAAAGTAAAATTATATATTATATAATTCAAGGACTTTACATTTTAGGTTAACTTTCCATTAAATTAGAAAGCTTTTTTTTATTAATTATAATGTGTTTTTCTGATTCTTAAATATGCTCAAATACTAAAATGCTCCACAGCTTCAAACATTCATATTGTTGTTCTTTTTCTTAATATTTTCTTGTGATACTTTTTAAATTATTAAAAAATTTTAAAGTATCATAGATTAAGCACCCACACATTCCCCACTATTCTGGTGGTTAATTCTGTTTGTCATCTTAACTGGATCAAATGGTGTGTCTATGAACAATCTATGAACAAGATTAGTACTTGAACCAGTGCACTTAGTAAAGCAGATTACCCTCCCAGTGTGCATGGGCCTCATCAGTCTGTTGCGTGTCTGAATAGGACAGAAGGCAGAGGGGAGGATTTCACCATTTTGGCTCCATCCTGACTTGACATCCTGAGCTTGACATTTGTCTCCTCCTGACCTTGGATTGGGATTTATGCTATGGACTCTCCTGGTTCACAGACCTTAAGCTTTTTTTTTTTAAGATTTATTTATTTAGTTTAAAGGCAGAGTTACAGAGAGAGAGAGAGAGAGAGAGAGAGAGAGAGAGTGAGTCTTACATCTGCTGTTTCAATCCCCAAATGGCTGCAGTGGCCAGAGCTGGGCTAATCTGAAGCCAGGAGCGAAGAGCTTCTTCTGGGTCTCCCATGTGGGTGCAGGGACCCAAGGGCTTGGGCCATCTTCTACTGCTTTCCCAAGCCATAGCAGAGAGCTGGATCAGAAGTGGAGTAACCAGGACTCGAACCAGTGCCAATATGGGATGCTGGCTTTATCTGCTACACCACAACACAGGCCCCTATCTTGCCTAATACTAATGCTATTTAGGACTGTGCAATGCAGCATAAGAAGTGGTAGTAGTAGACATTCTTTTATCATTTACCTTGTAGGGAAATGCTTTTTTTAAATTTTTTACTAAATATGCCATCAGTCATCTTTCACTGCTTTCCCAGGCCATACCAGAGAGCTGGATCAGAAGTAGAACAGCCAGGACTTGAACAGTTGCCCTTATGGGATACTGGCACTGCTGATGGCGGCTTTACCCACTACGTCACAGTGCCAGCTCTCAGCTTAAGATTTGCACTTCGATCACACCACAGGTTTTCTTGGAGCTCTGGCTTGCAGACAGCTAGTAGTAGGACTTCAATGCCTCCATAATTGCATGTCAATTGCTTATGATAAATATTTTGTATATTTTTAAATATATACATATATGGATTGATGCATAACCTCCTATTGGTTCTGTTTCTCTGAAAAATTCTAAGACACCAATACTAATTCTTAACATTTGTCACATTTGCTTTCTCTACATATATTCATAGATGTGTATCTGAGTTTCTACCTGCACATATATATGTGTATATGTATGATGTACATAAAATTTTGCTGTACCACTAGGAAGTTAGCTGTAGACATCATGACACTTCACCCTCTAAGATTTTAACCTGCAACTATATGTGCTTTAAACATGAATCATTCCTTTCCAAAGCAATTTGGAAATATACATTAAAATCTTCAAAATGTAAAATTGGCATAAAATTTTACTTCTAAATAATTGTTCAAAGTATATTTTATTGTTATTCCTCAATTATGAGTCTATTTTTATGCATTCAGTATAACATTAATTCCTATTTATGATTCAATAGGAAAGTTACTGAAATAATTACATAGAATACATACAAAATAAATTTTAACATTTGACACTGAGGAAATACATGTATGTGATAGATTTTCCCCAGAAGCTTATTTTTCATTTACTTATGTATCCTACTCTTATGTACTGATCACTTTACTATAGCAAAATAAATTTATGGACTTGCTTTCTAGGAGTTGGTCATCATGAATAGGATTTTAGGTCATGTCTCAGAATTTAGCCTTTTATGAGAAGAAATGCATTAAAGAATTTTAGATATAGGTCTAATTGGACTTATGTTCCAGAGAGATAATTTTAAAGACCACTTTAAAGATAGATTGAAGGGGAAAATACTTGTTAATAAAAGCATCTGGGAGGCTCATGCAGTAATCCATGTAGTTGAGTTGGGAACAGAGCCATGAAAGACATATCAGTAGGAAGTAATCGAAGATAAAGATTTGCAGACAATTGATTTAGGTGAACAGAATGACTGGAGTATTTCCTCCACATTTCTGGATTTGCTCTCTGAGTTGATGGTAGTGCCATGAATGGATGAAAAGAAAGGAACATCAAGTCTGATGAGAATGGGGCACGATTATGAGTTTGCTTTGACATGTGTGAGACATTCAATGGGCAACAGATTACAGGAAGCTTGAACTCTGGAGCTATGGAAAGAGTTAAGAAATTAGGTAAAACTATGGACTTAGAAGGTATCTGTGTATATTCGCAAGTTAATATCATAGGAGTTAATGTAATCATCTAAGAATGTATGGAATCTAAGGGGAAAATTGAGGCTGTATCTACAGAAAACAATGATATTCAAAAATTGAACAAATGGAAATGATGATTAAAAACACTCAGAAAAGCAAGAGTATCTAAAAAAGATCAGTGACTGGGAGGCTGAAAGAAGACAATGAGGAAGGTAGAGCTACAATGGTGTCCCACACTTCAGAGGGATCAAGAAGCTAAGAACTATCTATTGCCTTTAGCAATCAATGATGACTTTTGGCTAGAGCAGGAGGTCTCAATCCTGCTAATATTACAATTGCAGGTGAATTGAACTTTATTGTTGGAGGTTGTCCTGTGAATTGCAGGATGATTAGCAAAATTCCTAGCCTCTACTCACTAAGATGACAAGGCCAAATCTCCATTTTTCCAGCAGCCCCTCTCCTCCTAGGGACTCCAGACTTTGTCACATGTTTCCTGAGGAAGCAATATCACCCCTTTGTTGAGAACCATCAGTGCAGAGTAGTTTCAATATAAAGGTAGGATTAAATCCAAATTGCAAAGGGTTATAGGAGAGCAGAGAATGAGAAGTGAAGTCAGCAATTTAGCTAGAAAATAGAGAAAAACAATAGCTGGAAGAGAACACATGATTAACTAAGGACTTTGGGTTGTTTTTCAAGATGAAAGAGGCTTAAATGACAAGAAGATCCAGTAGAGGACTTACATTTCTAAGTAGCTAACAGATAGAGCAAGGCCCCAGGAGAGGCAGGAGGGAATAGGGTGTAAATAATGTGACGGAAGCACTTTCCTTAAGGATATCTCTGATGTGTAACAGGCAGAGGTGTTGGGGGCGACTATGAATCCTCAAAGGATTTCCATCTGTTTGCCTTTTGGATAGAAGATATTCATTCTCTCTCTCCCTCTCTCCCTCTCTCCCTCTCTCTCTCTCTCTGCCTTTCAAGTAGATGAAAATACATAAATAAGCAATTTAAAGTAAACAATAAAACAAAAAACAGAAATTTTCAAAAACAATTTATGTAATCAAAAGATCTTCCTGAAAGCAAAACAGGACTTTCAGAAATCATAAACAAAAGATGTGTCTTTTTGATGTTTATTTATTTTCATCTATTTGAAAGGCAAAGAGAAAGATACCTGCTGGTTCACTCCAAAATGTCTGGGCCAGGCCAAAGCTAGGATCCCAGAACTCCATCCATATCTCCCATGTGGGCAGTTGGGGCCCAAGCAGTTGAACAATGATCTGCTGCCTCCCGGAAGCATTACCAGGAAACTGGATTGGAAGTAGAGTAGTCAGGACCAGAATGATACGGGATTTAAAGTCCCAACCAGTGACTTAACCCACTGTGCCACACAACCACTCCAAAAGTATATTAACTACAAGTATTTTAAAAATGTTTTCATGGTAAATAAATAACGCACTTCATGTTTAAAGACTGCAGCACATAAAATAAATATACACCCGAATCAACTCCAGTGCATATAATAAAGAGGACCCAAAAATCAATCAGGACCAACATCCCAAAGGAAAAATAGGCAAATCATAAACAATATTATCACAAAGATAAATTCAAAGAACAATATGCTTATTAATATATACTCAACCTAACAAGTGGTTGGGAAAATGCAAATTGAAGCAACAGATTTTGTTGTCAAAAATTAGAAGATATGTTCAATTTCAGTGCAGAATAAATGTGTCCCTCAGTGGGTGGTTGATGGGGTTGTAAATTGCCATCTCCTTATGAGAAATTAATAGCAACATATATTAATGTATAAAACACTCATTATGGAGCAAAATCAAAATCATATTTGAGATAAACAAAGACATCAAAATTTAAATGTGTATGTCTAAATATATAAGTATATGTATATATTTACCTATAATATGTACACATCTATGAATATTTCAAAATGTTTTAAAAGTTTGTGTAAAATGGAATTAAAGAGAAGTTTATTTTGGTTAAGGAAAACACTTTGAAATCCATACATAATTTTTTCAGAATAGGAATTTTCATGAATTTTTTGAATACCCTTCTTATGCATGGATTTCAAATTTTTTCCTGCACCAAGATAAACTTTTCTTTCAATTCCATTTCCACAAACTTCTTGAAGTACCTTTGTATGCTAAAATATTTATATAGGATTTTAAAATAATGACAAAAATAGGTTGTTCCAAAATAAGGAAATAGCTGAATTAATGACAAAATATTTATACTACAGAATATTCTTCCACCATAAATATACTTGGTAAATCATATAGTAGTTAACCTGGAGAGATATACAGATGATACAGTAAGTTAAAAAAAGTTTCAAATTTTTATATATATATATATATATATGGTGATTCCATCGACACACAGAAAGCCACTGCATATATATAGCATGCATTTGTGCTTGTTTTAAAAAGCATAAAGAAAACAGAAACATGAAGATTGCCACGTATCAACTATTGACATTTGTTTTTCAGAGGGATAAAGAGAGATCAGATTGGAAGAGGGCAGATTTTTAATGTCTTTATAAATTTTGGAATGGTTTCAAAATATGCCTCACATTAATAATTTTGTAAAAGTAAATGAAAACTACAATTCAAGAACTGTCAAGACATTAACAGGTACTGGCAATGACTGACATGTTCTTCTATGTTAAGTATAAAACATAGAAACACTATAAAAATGAAAGCACATATCACATCTCACTACTTACTTCTATGTCAAAAGTCCCAATTTGCACCTAAGCAGGATTTGTCACCACAGGAGTTAGACATGTCTGAGCATGCGTAAATGCTGATTGGTCCAGCCCACTGGGGTGGATGTCATAAAGGAGGGACAAAGCACTTCAGAGAATCTCATCTCAAGCAAGTTGGAGATGGACACAGACTCTTAGTCAAACAGTGCTGAGAGGGGTGGGATGATGTTGAACACTGAATAAAGACGAAAGGTAAACATTCTAAATATTTAGTGATTTCCCAGACAGTCCCTATACCTGAGTTTCAGGACAAGGGATGGCTAGATTAGCTGAATTGGTGAACACCACAAAAAAACATCTTAGAGATGTGGAAAACTCAAGATTGCATTATCTGGAAATCATTATAGGAGGCACAGCACTAAAGTGGGTGCTGGCACTGTGACATTGGGGAGCAGCAAAAGTAGTTGTACACTAGATCCTAGAACCGTGTCTATAGCCTCTACACTTACAGCCACAAGAGGCAGAGCTGCAGGGCAGGTACCTGGAGTTAGGGCACTGCAAGCAGCAGGGAAAATTCTCTATATTCTGCTTTCTTTGCTTAACTTCATAAAAAAAAAGTTTCTGTATATTTCTGTGGCCTTATTACCTATCATTTTCAATGAATAAGTTTTTTTGATATATGTAGTTTACTACCTCTTGTCTGTTTATTTTAAACTTCCTTTCTATTATCTTAGTCCATTTGGGTACTAATAACAGAATAGCATAGACAGATGATGGCTTATTTTTTTTTTTTTAAAAAATGTATTCTTCACAGTTCTGGAGGGTGAGTGGTCCAAGATCAAGGCACAGCAAGAGCAGTGTCTGGTGAGGGCACCATCTTATATTCTCTACATGGTGAAAGAGGCAAGGGTCTCTCTGGACTCTGCCCTCATCTCCTAAGGACCTCACCTCCTGACTTCATCACCTGGAGAGCTAGGATATCAACACAGGAATTCAGAGTGGACACAGAGATTCAGATTACAGTAACCACTATCAGAAAATTGCATACATATAGCCTTGTTTTGATGCTCAATTATTTTACAGGTGGGTGTTGTGGCACAGTGGGTTAAGCTGCAGCTTGGAGTGTTCACAACCCATATCAGAATGCTGGTTCAAGTCCTCACTACTCTGCTTCCAATCCAGCTCTCTGCTAACGTGCCTGGGAAGCAGTGGATGATGACTCAAGTACATACATTCCTGTCACCCACATGGGAGGCCAAGGGGGACCTCCTGGCTCCTGGCTTCAGCTTAGCCTCCCCTCCCCTCCTCTCATCTCTCTCACTCACTCACTCCCCTCCCGCCTCCATCCCTTTCTCCCTCCCAAATAAACAAATAAATCTTTTAAAGTATTTTCTTTGAATAAATCCCCATGGGGCAAGCATTTGACACAGCCATTAAGAAGCTGCGTGTGACACCCACGTCCAATTTGGGAGTACCTATTTCCCAGCTCCTTGGTTTCCAATACAGCTTCCTCTTAATACAAACACTGGGAACAAATCATATGCGAGACCCAGAACAATTTTTGAGCTCCTGGCTTCAATCTGACCCAGTCAGTCCTGGCTATTGTGGGTGTTTGGGGATGAACCAACAGATGGAAAATCTCTGTGTCTCTCTGCCTTTCAAGCAAAATGAAAATAGATCATTCTTTTTTAATTCCCAAAAGCATATGCCATCCAGTTCAGAAGACTTGATCATCTGCCTCTATATATAGTGATGTAACAGCATGTTATTTTCCCAAAGCATTAAAGCAATTTAGCATGCCATCAGCAATGTTTTAGTTTTTTTGTCACAAAATGGACAGCTGGATGCTATCTTTTACATATAACAAATAGTTATGCAGAGTCCACTACAGCCAGCTACTCTTCTGGACTTAGTGAACTATGAACAGAATAGAAATGTTCTGCTGGCTTGGAGCTGACTAGTGTAGCTGGAGACTGGCATACTAGGCATGAAGTCGTCTGCTCTGTATGTTGCTGCATGCTCTTGATTACTTATGAATGTAATCACTCTTCTGTGTTTCTTTGTCATTTATCATTACAGTTACTTGCTTATTCATACATTTTTCCATATATTAAATGAATGGGTACTGTGGAGGCTCACAAGATGCTTGACAGCTGTCACTGCTCTCCAAGTTCCCATGT
This sequence comes from Oryctolagus cuniculus, assembly GCF_051225735.1. Taxonomy (NCBI): domain Eukaryota; kingdom Metazoa; phylum Chordata; class Mammalia; order Lagomorpha; family Leporidae; genus Oryctolagus; species Oryctolagus cuniculus. The sequence continues at coordinate 95,437,010 of NC_142877.1, forward strand.
GGTCTCATGAGTCCTGGGATAATTGTCTTTAGGACCCATTGCCCTGTTAGCATCATGGAAAGAATTTATGCTTAACTAAGAATAATCCATCTATCACAGGATCCGACTTCTCTGACTTGTAAGCCTCTGTCTTGCAATAGATCTTTGGAAGACAATGTCTCCATCTTCTTTGTCTACAAAAGCAGTTGCCTTCCTTGTCACTGAGGTTGATTTCCTAGACCAGCTCCCTCAATTCTTCAGATACCCAGAGCTGGATTCTTTTTACCAATTTCCTTCTTTTTGGACTTCTGGAGTAAAGAACCCCCTTCAAGAGACAAAAAACCCTGGATAATTAGACCCTGCAATATCATAGGACCATTTTAATTCTCCAGTCCCAAAAGCCTCCTAGATCTAGGTGAGAATTAAGCCAAACCCCTCAGCACAGATAGATTCTTCAAGATAACAGCCCTGCTGTCACCTACACTTGGCCTTTTGCCGCACCCCCAGCCTGTGCCCAGGGAAGAAACAGTCCACTGCTTTTAGCCCTGCTGTGTGAGTCTGTACCCCAGATAGCAGCCCCTTTGTCAGGTTGGACTTGAATCTTTGGCATCAACTGACTTAAGTATGTATTCACAATTTTTTAGGTAGCCCAAACTGTCAATCTTTCCCTTTGTGGTTTCTTCTTTTACGTCAAGTAAAAACACAAATCAATCAATCAATCAACAATAACTTCTTCAGGGAGCTGACAGACAGTAATTTGTGTTTCCTGATAGGCTTTCTGCTATCTAATGCTTTAGCCATTCAGACTTTATTTTGATCTTTAAGAATCAGAATATCATACTGATGTTTTTCTAAATAATCTAAGAATCCTAAGTAATGTCCATTAAATAAGCCTTTTCTTCACTATTTTTTAAAGATTTCTTGTTATCTATTATTGGATAACAATAATGTTATCCATTATCATAACATATTATAACATTATATTATAACTGTGACATTATTGTCCCTGGATGTGGAACCCATGGATACCAGAGGCCAACTGTATACAATATGCTTGTTTCTGGACTATGCTATTTCATTCATTTACTTATTTGGGGAAGACATAGCTCTACCTTATTGCTCTTCTTTGCAAAAATATTAGTTCAGGTTCTCAACTGAGCATTGTGGTAGTAAATGAAAAGGCATGGAGCCAGAAGGCCCAGATCAGAACCTGGCCCAGGAATTTATTCTTCATTGTGTGAACTTCACCTAGTTATTTAGCCTCTCTCATGCTCAGCTTCCTCATTTGTAAACAGGGATAATAAGACATGTATGTGTTTTATGTGCAGATAAAGTGAGACATTTAATGTATATAAAGCATTTATAATAACTGCCAGATACATAATAAGTACTCAATAAATGGCAACTATTTTTCAAATGAAAATTATCTGTTAATTCAAATATCTGTTGAGATTTTTGAGTTGGATTATAGCTACCCCATACACTGACTGAAATATAAGGCTTTCTGATTTATCATTACTTTTAAGGACATGCCTCTCTATTTTTCTCATATTCAGCAAAGTTTTACACTGCTGTTCATATTAAATAAGACATGCAACTCTCTCATAAGAGTGCTTATTATTAAATAATAAAGATGTAACTTTTTACTATGACAATGGGTGAAGGGCTCTTTATAATTTATAATGAGTTACTTGAATTTGCTTTATTGATACCTATAGCTTTTTAATGTTTAGATTGATCACAATATATAAAATACTTTAATTTTATATTTAATATTAATTATTCTGATTTCTTTTTGTACTTTCTTGCATTGACCACAACTTCCAAAGCAATACCACACACATAGGAGACTATCTGAATTTATTTTCTTCCTTACTGATTTAAAAAGGAAAGTCCCTAATAGGAGATATGTTGCAATCTGACTATCTTAATTGGTGTGAACTATTTGGCAAGCAGTTCTAAGGTATTTATTTCTTGAATTCCTTCCACCACAATGAGATGTAGCTATCACTTGCTTTACCTCCAGTTTAAAGATGAGGAAACTGAGATTCAAAGAGTTTAAGTTACTACCTGAGTGCTACAGCTGGGTCAGGCCAGTAGAGATGAGATGGGAAACCAGCTCTGACTTCAGGGCCATACCTATAGCCCTGTGCCTTCTACCTCCTCAAGAGGAAGTACATTTAATGGCTGTGCCACTGTATGGAAGCAAACACAACCACAGATACCTGGGTGTATCAGCTACGGTGAAGTAAACCCTGAATACTCAGCTACCTCTTGAATATGTGAGCTTTCTCTATGTACAGCATCCCATACAGATGACTGACAGATTTGAAAGGGTCACACTCTGTACAGTAACTTCAAACTTTAAGAAGGTGGCAACCTCTAGGAGGGGAAGGGAGAGCTAAGGTGTTAGGATAGAGAAGGAAGACAAACACGGGTGGTAGTTACTGACACTTGTAATATGTGGGTTCAGTGATTTTTTTTTCACAGTGACTATCATATTAGTACATGTATGATGTTTATGCATATTAGTGTCTTATCTAGTATATATCAAATTTTATATGCCATATAATTCTAAAATACTGAACAAAGCAAAAAAAAAAATCTTGTAGGCAAATTTCAAAGAACATGAGCATTCAATTAATAATTTCTATTCCCTCTACCTCATCTCATTCTATGGTAACAAAAAGGTACCTAAGCCAGGACAGTCCCCTGGTTCTGTCCTTCTGATAATCACATGTTCCTGGGGAAAAATCCTGGGAATTACCAGGTCTTGTTTTTGGAAATTTTTTGTGCTGGAAAAGAAAACTAAATAACTTTCTTTAAGAGCTCTAAGAGTTAGTCCTCAGGGCAGACGCTGCGGCACAGTGGGTTAATGCCCCAGCCTGCAGTGCTGGCATCCCAAATGGGCACTGGTTTGAGTCCTGGCTGCTCCACTTCTGATCCAGCTCCCTGCTAATGTGCCTAGGAAGGCAGCAGAGAAGATAGCCCAAGTCCTTGGGCCCCTGCACCCACATGGGAGTCCCAGAAGAAGCTCCAGGCTTCCAATCAGCTCAGCCAACTGGGGAGTGAACCAGTGGATGGAAAATCTCTCTTTGTCTCTACCTCTCTCTGTAACTCTTTCAAATAAATAAAATAAATCTTAAAAAAAAATTAGTCCTCATTTTATCAAACCTTCAAGAAGCAAATGCAAGTTTTAACAGCAGCCTGTTTTTGTGCTACTAATTCAAAACACTGCCCTAAAGGGGCAAGGAGCATGCTTTATTTCTCTTATAATACCCTGAAGTACCCAGTACAAGGTCTTGCACTTAGTAGGTGGATAATCAGCATTTGTGAATCAATGTATGAATGGATGAATCAACTCTCACAATTTTCATGGAAAATATTAAATGTCACTTCTCTTTAAATGTGACCATGCTTCTCAATCTACCAAAAATTTCATAATGAACCACCCACAAACAGAATCTTACATGAATATCCCCTATGTTCCCCAAATCTTTTGTGACCTATGGACACAATTGCCAAATGTGAGTCATGGTTCTACCACTGCTCCCACACAATGAGTATTTTTAATGCTACAGCATTTCCTGAAGCCAAGCTCTCAGGAAATGGTTTGTGAGATAATGACCTCACCCTCTCCATATTCTCCTCACCCCCACCACAGAATCCCAGAATAGCTGAACAGGTGTCCAAATACCTAGAATTACCCAAGAAACTTCACAATGAATCTTCTGTTTCCTATCAAAGTCACAAGGCTAACCTCTTGTCCTGTGGAGTTTGAAAGGAATGTGTTCATGAACTAAACACACCCATACTTGTGTTTTATTTATGTCGAGACACAGTTTATTCTCCAGACTGGCAATAGGCTCTAAACAGTAAAACTAAATCAGTATTACATAATGGTTAAAGATTTGGGCTTCTCAGTTCATCAGCCCTGGAGACTGAATTCGAACTTTGTCACTAAATATGTTCCTTCAGGCAAATCATTTAGCTTTCTAAGGCCTCAGTATTTTCACTCATAAAATGGAAATAGAAACTATTTCTTAGATTGTTGTGAAAATCAAATAATGCAACCTATATTAACTGCTGATCTGCATGCCAATACACAGCAAATGTCCAATACCTGCTAATGCACAGTGAATATCCCTTATCCAAAATGCTTGGGACCAAAATGGAGTTCAGATTGTTTTAGATTGAAATATTTACATATAAATGATAAGACATATTAGGGATGGGACTAAAGTCTAAACATGAAATTTATGTTTTGTATACAACTTATACATACCAATTGAAACATATAATAATTTTAGTATCTTGATTAGGACCTGTCTCATGAGGGTATAAATGAAATTTTCTACTTTGTAGCATCAAGTCATCCTCAAAAAATTTTAGATTTTAGGACATTTTGGATTTCAGATTTTTGGATTAGGGATGCTCAATCTGAAGTTCTGATAGTGTCAAGTTGTCCCATGACTCAGAGCTGGTCAGCCTCCCTCACTTACCATGCAGGACTCATTGTCATTGTTTAATCCTTTCAGGTAGCCAGGAACCTTCAGGAGATTCACCCGGCCCCACCAATTCTAGAGAGAACTGGCTGGCCATACTCTGAGAATAAAAACATCAAAGGAGACCAGACAGTGGGAGGGGAGGAAGGAGGAAGGACTTGAGGAAGTTTGCAAACAACCTAGACACACTCAGCTTCAAAGTAAACAAAGCAGCCACCGCAGAGGATGGGAGGAGAGGCGTCTACCCAATGAGGTGCTTTTGAGCTCTTGTGGAAGAAGTCCACTCTTCGTTGGAAAGGTGTATGTCTGTCATATGATTTTTCTTAAAATAAAAACCCATCAGCAAAGATGATGATGAGCCTGACAATTTGACTAAGGAAAACAGGCTTCTGCTCTTGTCATCAAACCATCTGACAAGCTTCCTAAGGGATTTTTCCAGGCCTTCCAAACAGCTCATGACAGAGTAGTCACTCAAGATGATGCCCCAGGGTGCCACCAAGCTGCACTCGCACTTGAAGTCAGATCCCAGGAGCTTAGACTTGAAGGCAGAAAGTGTGATATGTGCATTCCTAAGCCACCAAGTGTTCAGCCCAGGCAGTGGCGGGGCACAAACAAAGCTGCATTGGAAGAATCACTTTGGAGGCACAGATATGAAGAATAGGCACCTGCTGGCAATGCTGGGAAACACTGTGGCATCAGCACACGCTGGTGCTGGCAATTACCAACCAGTTGGCTCACGCTAAACAAAATTTTCTATGAACATGATATGAAAACAGAACCTTTGGAGGTGCGTGCTCCATGAAAATTAAGGATCAACCACGAAAAGACATTAACTCTTACCCTAAATGACATTTCATGGCTATCAAATGGCCATCACAGTCCTATCAAAGGAGCAGCCCATCAACATGTGTTCATGGGAGAAGTTCCTTGCAATTTAGACGCATTGGCAGTTCCTGGGGAGGGAAGCACAATCTCTAGGATCTCTTTTTATAAAGGACAGCACTTTGCATAACAAATGCTCCGTGGATAATCTTGACTTGGTATCATTCTTCCTGGACCCAGTAATGAGCATTACTCTCCGTTCTAATTAAAGGAAAAATAAAGCAACTAATACTTGTATAAATCAATAAGTAGATTAGTATGATGTATAAGGAGCCCTCCAATTTGCATCAAGAAACCTCCTATGCTGCATGACCATAAGCAGATCATATCAGCCATCTAGAATTTACTTCCCTCATCTACAAACCATTTCATTAAAGGGGGCATTGTGTGTTTCTTGAATGCTCTGACCCTTATTTATTATTTTAAGAAATTTTAGTTGAGTCTTAGCACATGTGCAGTAAACAATATGCAGTAAACAATACAATTTGATATAACATTCATTTATACTTAGAATTGTAGACCATTGAGGGTTGGAAGACAGTTGTGGAGTGATGTAGATTCTTTCCTGTGTCAGCATCAAAGGCCATGTTATACGTGAAAAAGTTAAGACACTCAAAAGCACAAAGAATGTGTCATTCAGATTACAACTCCAAAGTCCAGACTCCTGATAGTAGTCTGGTAAGCTAGCCTCACTCACGGTGTCACCTACCATGAGCTCACAAGGCTGCTCTTCATGCAGTGTTGCTTGGATTGTGGACAGGAAAGAAATGGTAGATCCTAAGAAGAGATTTTGAGGCCACAAGCAAAAGCCTAGAAAGTTGAGTACTTACTTGTCTGGGAACACATAATACACTATCTGCCATAGTTCAATAGCTATTTTATTGAGTTCTTATTGTTTACCAATCATAGTGCAAAGAGCTTAGCACAGATTATCCCATTTAATCCTCAAAATAATTCATGGGATGGATACTTTTGCTACCTCATCTTAGAGAAAATTTATCTGACTTTCAGGGTGATGAAGCCAGTTTTACCAATTCACAGAGAGAGACAGAGCTGGAAATCAAACCCCAGACCACAGACTCTTCCACAACATTATTCAACTTCCCACAAGCACTTCCACCTCACTCTGCAGCTGAGGCCCTACTGTGCCCCAGGGCAATGCACTACCCCATCCAGGTTGCACAATCATTTCTGCCTCTCTTGAGCTTAGCATTGTCTTCACTCTCTACTATCCAAATCTGTCCTTCCAGACCTAACTTAAATACCACCCTCCTAGTCATTCTGTCTCTCTCTGAAAATCATCTCCTCTGAATTAATTTTAAAGGTATTATCAATTCCATTAATTTAGGGTCTTCATGTTTTTTTTTTTTTTTTACTTTTTTTTTTTGCTTCTTTTTTTTTTTAACTTTTATTTAATGAATATAAATTTCCAAAGTACGGCTTATGGATTACAATGGCTTCCCCCCCCATAACGTCCCTCCCACCCGCAACCCTCCCCTCTCCCACTCCCTCTCCCCTTCCATTCACATCAAGATTCATTTTTGATTCTCTTTATATACAGAAGATCAGTTTAGCATACATTAAGTAAAGATTTCAACAGTTTGCTCCCACACAAACATAAAGTGAAAAATAATAGATGATTTTTTAAATGATGATGAAATCAGATCAGACCTATTGTCATGTTTAATCCCAGCGAGAGTCAAGTTGGGAATTGCTAATTTCTTCTTTTTTTTTTTTAACCAAAGATCAGTTTAGTATACATTAAGTAAAGATTTCAACAGTTTGCACCCCCATAGAAACACAAAGTGAAATATACTGTTTGAGTACTCGTTATAGCATTAAGTCTCAATGTAGAGCACATTAAGGACAGAGATCCTACATGAGGAGTAAGTGCACAGTGACTCCTGTTGTTGACTTTACAAATTGACACTCCTGTTTATGGCATCAGTAATCTCCCTATGCACCAGTCATGAGTTTCCAAGGCTATGGAAGCCCCTTGAGTTCTCCGACTCTTATCTTGTTTAGACAAGGTCAGAGTCAAAGTGGAGGTTCTCTCTTCCCTTCAGAGAAAGGTACCTCCTTCTTTGAAGACCTGTTCTTTCCACTGGGATCTCACTCACAGAGATCTTTCATTTAGGTTTTTTTTTTTGTTTTTTTTTTGTTTGTTTGTTTGGTTTTTTTTTTGCCAGAGTGTCCTGGCTTTCCATGCCTGAAATACTCTCATGGGCTTTTCAGCCAGATCGGAATGCCTTTAGGGCTGAATCTGAGGCCAGAGTGTTGTTTAGGACATCCGCCATTTTATGAGTCTGCTGAATACTTCATTCATTCATTCATTCACTCAATGACATGCATATTCATTGTTCTTTCTTTCTCCTCAAATATTTGCCAGATATTAAAGGGCAAGAACCATCTTCTATTTATTTTCTATCTCCTAGTTATTATAGTACAAACTTTATAAATGAAATAATGCAGCTTGTGCTGTAGATATGAAAATTGTATCACGGGACATTATAGTACACTCTGTAATTGTCCTCTTCATTTAATTCCTAAGCATTTGATCTACTCTTCCTGAGAATGAATTGCCCTTTAAAAGTCTTTTTTTCTTTCCTCAGATTATATCATTCTTTCATAATTTCCATACTGAGATATTAATAACTACATGTGTATACATGTGGAGATGTACATATCAGAACATATCAGAAATGTGTTATGATAAAGCAAAGTACACTAGATGTAGCCCTCTGCACCTCACATTAAGTGCCCAGGATGGCATTATCTGTATTCCAACCAGCAAATATGCCTGGGAACTGAACACCTTTCTCAGGCCATTACTTAGCCAGGTGTGTTGACAACCTTGGGAGAGAAAACTTCAACTGCAATCATAAGGTAATTTCTACCCTTCATTCCCTCTGGACTGCTTGTTTACAGTCTGAAATTGCTGAACTGGTTCTACTGGTTTTGCTTGTTCCTTTGCTGAGCAAGAAGGGAGAGTCCCAGGTTCATTCAACTGTAAACAGTACCCCCCAGGGTCAAACTGAAGAAACTACTTCTCAGTAGTGTAGGATCTGGTGGATTTTTGAAGTGAAAAATGAGGGTAACATATTGCACACATACTGTCTGTCATATCCAGAAGAAAGAAAAAGTGAAGAGCAAAAAAGATTGTAGAGAATTATGTTCAAATCTGATTCTTCAGGTTTTTGGCAAAACAGGTTGACTTTTTAGAAATAATTAGACTGCTGACCTTTGCTTTATCCCATTGCCACAAACTCCAAACTCTTTCTGTCATTATATAACCATTATTTTAAGTTACAAAGAGCATAAGCACAGTCAGTAGGCTAGAGATTAATAGAAGATACTTAAAGAAGTCAATGAGCCACACAGCCCAAGGTTGTCTCGAAATAAACAGATGAAACTGAACTTCGAATGCACAGGCTCCAATATATTCGATTCAATGACATGTGCTGAGCACTGTTTCACCCCAGACTCCTGGTATTGTAGCATTGAACAAAACAAAGTCCCTACTCTGGAAGACTTATAGTCTGGGACAAATGATAAACGAGGACACAGCACACGAGAATATTGTAGGCCCATGCAAACTCAAAAACCAAAGATGAGAGAATCTTCTTCAATGCTTTAATTTTTAAGAACACATTCACTGATCGTGATTATTTTTTGTATGCTTTTAAATCAAAATATATGGACCTTAGACCAATTTTTGCCTTTTACCACCCATGAGATGTGAGTTAAACCCATCCCCAGCTGAGCCTCAGGGTCCTCATCTGCAGACCAGGGGTTAGCAAATAACAGCCAGGGGCCACCTCCAGCTCATGACTTTTTAAAAATTTTATTTAGAAAGGACAGAGAGAGAGAGAGAAAGAGAGAGAAATTCCATTCAGTGGTCTATCCCCCAAATATCTGTCGCATTTAAAGCTGGGCCAGATGAAACCTAAGAGTCAAGAACTCAATCTGCATCTCCCACAAGAGTTGCAGGAAAACAAGAACTTGAGTCATCACCCCCTACCTCCCAGGGTCACAATCTGTTGTTTAAATAGTATATATTAAAACACACTGACTCTTGAAGTCCATTATCTATGGATGCTTTCATGTTACGGCAGCCAAGTAGTTGTGACAAATGGACCACAAAGCCGGAAGTATTATTTACTATCTAGCCCTTTACAGAAAATATCTGCTGAACCCTGGTGTAGATCATCTCTAAAGCCTTTCCCAGGGAGGGGGCTAGCATTGTGGTGCAGTGAGTTAAGCCACTGTCTTCAACAGTGGCATTCCATATCAGCACAAGTTTAAGTTCTGGCTGCTCCACTTCTGATCCAGATCCCTGATAATGTACTTGAGAAAGAAGCAGAAGATAGTCCAAGTCCTTGGGCCCCTGCACTCACATGGGTGACCTTGATGGAATTCAAGAATCCAGGCTCCCGGCTGCCCCAGCCCTGGCCATGGCAGCCATTTGTGGAGTGAACCAGTGAGTGGAAGATCTCTCTCTGTGTCTCTCCCTCTCTGTCTGTAACTCTGCCTTTCAAATAAATAAATCTCCTTTTTAAAACTGCTCCATGGATTTGCCAAGTTATATGTAAACACATGAAACATTTTGAACATAGGCAATAATCATAAAAATGGAAGGATCTTTCAAAATGTAATCAGATTCCATGAAGACAGCAGTTCGTCACACTTATTCTCATCAATGCCAAATATTTATTTTCATGAGTCTCAACTCTGGATTCATATCAGAATCACCGGGGAATTTTTTCTCTTTAATGTCATTGCTTAGGATTCAATGCCTAGAGTTTGTGATTTAATTGGTATAAGGTATGGATGTGAGATCAGTATATTTTAAAACTTCTCCAAAGAACTCTAATATGCACTTATGGTTGAGAAGGGCTGATTTCCCAAAGGCCTGCACATAATAGCCAAGATACAAAATCAATCTAAGTGTAAATCAGCAAACAAATGGATTAAAAAAAAAAAAAAAAAAAAAAGCTGGTGTCCTGGTGTCCATGCACAACAGAATGCTATGAAGCCTTAAAAAAAAAAAGGAAATCCTGCCATTTATGGCAATATGAACATGGAAGTTACTATGTAAGGTGAAATTAGCCAGAAATGGAAAGATAGATACAACATGATCTCATTTAGATACAGAATCTAAAAAAGTTAAACTCATAGAAGTGGAAAGTAGATTGGTGACTATCAGGTACTCTGGACATAGGGGAAATGTATTGGAGAAATGTTAGCCAAGGGATACAAAATTTCAGTTATAGCATATATATAGGGAGAAAGTCAAGAGACCTATAGTTTATCACAACAATTATAGTTAATACAGCATATGGTGTACTAAAATTGCAAATATATATTAAATATATACATGAAGCAGAAGCTATTTTAAATGATAAAGAAAGTTGGCAAAACATAACATTAGAAAGATATTTTGGCACAACTCTTTCAACCTTGGATGACACAGGTAGACTAAGGACAGGAAAAAAAGCACATTTATCTAAAAAAATAAATAAATAAATAAATCCTACACTGTGCTCTTCCTTTCCTAAATATATCAAACCAGAATGTCTGAAATTGGGGTCCTCAAAACTGTACATTCATTTCTAACTCCACCATTTGGGGCAAGTCTGATTGAGCATGTCCCAAATTGTACATCTCCTCCCTCTCTTATTCCCACTCTCATATTTAACAGGGATCACTTTTCAGTTAAATTTCAACATTTCAATAAATGTGTGTTAATTACAGAGTTCAACCAATAGTATTAACTAAAACAAAAAAAAATACTAAAAGGGATAAAGTATTAAATAGTCCATCAACAGTAGGACAAGGGCTGATCAAGTCACTGTTTCTCATAGTGTCCCTTTCAGTTAGAAATGTGCCAGCAGATTCCAATACAATCCCATCAAAGCTGCATGTACCAATGCCATCTCACTAGTCCAAGTGATCAATTTCAGTTCACAATTGATGACACTGATAGGTCTAAGAGTCAAAGGGATCACACAAACAAGACTAGTGTCTGCTAATACTAACTGATAGAATCAAAAAGGGAGAGAATGATCCATCATGGGAAACAGGATACACAACAGACTCATAGAATGGCAAATGTCCTAAATGGCACTCTGGCCTCAGAATCAGCCCTTAAGGCATTCGGATATGGCTGAAGAGCCCATGAGAGTATTTTAGGCATGGAAAGCCAGGACACTCTGGCAAAAAAAAAAAAAAAAAAAAAAAAAAACAAAACCTAAATGAAAGATCTCTGCGAGTGAGATCCCAGTAGAAAGAACAGGCCATCAAAGAAGTACGTACCTTTCTCTGAAGGGAGGAGAGAACTTCCACTTTGACTATGACCTTGTCTAAATAAGATTGAAGTCGGCGAACTCAAGAGGCTTCCATAGCCTTGGCAACTCATGACTAGAGCCTAGGGAGATTTCTGATGCCATAAACAAGAGTGTCAAATTGTTAAGTCAACAACAGGAGTCACTGTGTACTTACTCCTCATATGGGATCTCTGTCCTTAATGTGCTGTCCAAAGTGAAGTAATGCTATAACTAGTACTCAAACAGTATTTTACACTTTATGTTCTGTGTGGGTGCAAACTGATGAAATCTTTACTTAATATATACTAAATCGATCTTCTGTATATAAAAATAATTGAAAATTAATCTTTTTTTTTTATGTGAACGGAATGGGAGATGGAGTGGGAGATGGGAGGGGTGTGAGTGGGAGGGAAGTTATGGGGGGGGTAGCCATTGTACTCCATAAACTGTACTTTGGAAATTATATTTAGTAAATAAAAGTTTTAAAAAAATTGTACATTCAGCAAATTCTAAAGACTATTCCTTTGCATGACCACTTTGCAATCATTCACACTGAATAAGATAGTCCAAGGTTTGGGAATCAGGCTCCACACAAATCATGTTGTAGGGATTTAGAATTAGAGAACTATTAAATTTGATTCCTGCAACTCTTTTTTTAAAGATCTATTTATTTGAGAGGTAGAGCTATAGACAGAGAGAGGGAGACACAGAGAGAAATGTCTTCCATCCACTGGTTCACTCTCCCAACTGGCCACAATGGCCAGAGCTGAGCCTATCTGAAGCCAGGAGCTTCTTCCAGGTCTCCCACATGGGTTCAGGAGCCCAAGGAGTTGGGCCATCTTTCACTGCTTTCAAAAGCCACAAGCAGAGAGCTGGGTTGAAAGAAGAGCAGCCAGGTCACGAACCAGTGCCGGCCCATATGCAATGCTGGCACTTCAGGCAGAGGCTTAGCCTACTACGCCACAGCTCCAACCCCATTCATGTATCTCTTTATCTTTGACTCTGAGGCCTGCCTGAACATTTAGAATTCAGCAGGTATTTAGTAAACACTGTATAAATAGAATTTAGTTTGGAGATTGGACAAAGATATACATAAAGGGACTTAATCTTGAAAGTGAAAAGTGTAGCATACCCGCTCTACTCCATGCAGCATGACTACAAACCTGATCAGAAGACCATTATTTTAGAATCACAAAGCCACTGAGGTCCCCTAATTACACTGAAGTTCACATGGTTGCATAACCCTTTCTTCTGGGAATAGCTCTTTTATGCCAAGTAGGCAGGGTGACTGTCCCATAAACCTATCTTCTGTCATTAGCTTTGACTGTTGACACTTGCAATGATTAGACAGGATTGAGCAAAGGTTATTTTTGCTGTCTGTGGAGAAGAGTATGGAACATAAACACTGCATCTCATTACAAAGTCCTAAATGAGCAAAACATGCATACCAAGGATAGATAAGCACCTCCAACGCCCATTAAATTGAAAAGGAAATAGTACCCCAATTTAGACCTATATGCCACCTGTCCTTACACTTCAGAAAGTCAGATGACCTCAATTTTCACATTAATTTCTGAAGCAGCCTACATGATGGTTATTGCATCAGACTTTTAGTAATTACTGCAGGGTGGCGACCCTCCAACATGCTATGAAAGACTCTGCCCCTACAATTTCTAGGGTTTCAGATGAACCTTTAGCCCACCCTGAACATGTGTCAGTCATTTTAAACAATTCTAAGTGACTGCTTCATGCTTCCCCATGAAACAGAATGAACTGGGGTATTGATCCATCCATGCATCCACAAACACAAAGATACATAGAACAAATAGTTACTAAAGAGGACAGAATAACAACCAAGGTTGAAACTGGACATTTTAGATTATGGGCAAAGAATCTCTCTAGTAGAGAACACTAAAGTTCTCTCCTTCTCTGTCCAAGACAGTCTAGGAGCAAACTGCCCTCCAGACTATATCACATGCAGCTCTGGAGAGCTGCGGTTCAAGGTAAGACGTTCTAAGAGGCCTGCGAATACCTGGCAATGCAATGACTACACAGTCCACCGATTCCCCAAAGCAGTAACTGCCCAGAACACAGAACAGGCTCTCAGAGGTGCACAGGCAGACCAGAAATGGTAACTCCACTGAGAAGGACTAGGAAGGGTTTTCTTCCCTTTTCCAAGACTGAGAATACCTTACGATACTGTGTCAAGGACAGGACTAAAATCAGCATGCTCACAAAAGTTCTAGGACAAGTTAAACATTCTGAAGCCTGATCCACGAAGTAATACTACCTCCAAGTTACCACATGGACTGAGTGCTTATTCAGAAGTCAAGGAATCTAAAATAATTATAAATTTTTACGCAATTCTGATTTCTATATAATAAAGGATTTTTAGTCTGTGAAATTTCTAAATAGCAAACAGTGGCAATGGTTGGGGCTGGGCAAGGCCAAAGCCAGGAGCCTGGAAATCCACTCAGTTCTCCCACATGGGTGCAAGAATCAAAGGCTTGAGCCATCTGCTGCTTTCCCAGGGGCATTAGAAGGGAGCTGGATAGGAAGCAGAGCAGCTGGGACTCAAACCAGCACACATATGGGACACTGGCATCACAGGCAGTGGCTTAACCAACTGTACCACAATGCTGGCTCTGTAAAATAGAACTTCCACACATTTGTCATGAATTTCAAAGGTATATGATGATCACCAGCAATATGCAAGACAATGTTTCATGTATTTGGGAAGACATAATTATGCCACCTCCAACAAGCTCCAAACATAGTAGGAGAAATAGCATAATTATAACTATATGATAGAGGGAAAGTTATATAAATGTCATGGAACTGGCACAAGGAGCCATAGCATCAACTTAGGATCTTAGTGCCGATGCAGACCTTCACATCCCATAGAGAAATTCCAGAATTATAATATGAATTTTGTCATAATTCCATATGTGGTTCTGCCAGACATTTTAGAAACACTGGTGTAAACAAAATCATCTAGGACTTAAACAAGGGGTGTAACCAGTGTCTCAGAAACCAATGGCACAACCACAGAGGCTTTCTGGTACACTGCATGAGAACGCTAATAATAATTAAGGTCCTACTTGGGATATGTAGGAGTAAAGAAAAAGACAGACATGAACAAAAGTTCAGGAGAGAAAAAATTTTCAAGTATTCTTGGAGGATAACAGACCAGAGTTGAATGCACTTAAGGTACTAGGAAGATGATGATAGGAGAAAATTCTGGAAATTTGGGTATTGTCTGGACTCAAATTTATGATTTTGTAGCTACAAAGGGGTGCAATCAGAAGACATTGAAAAAATTTAAACGGCAATAAAAGTAATCTTTAACTTTTCCTCTGTTGGGACTTCAGTCCCAATCCAAGTCCCTTCTTTCCCCTCTCAGATCCTTGGGAGGTTCACAGGTTAACCTATGTGTTTGGGTTTGATCAAAAAGGAGATCTAAACAGCCAATGGAATGAGGGGGTCTAAGAAGGTCTTCAGCCCTAAGGAAGATGAATGAGAGTGGGGAAACCAGGTGGAAATTCATCAAGATACAGAGGGAATATATGCAAAATTAGTGAGAGCTTTACTTAAGGATATACATATGTTCCAGGTCCAGGTCTTAATCATACATGCCATATAACTAGCTCTGGGTGTGAGTTAATTTCAGACACTCCTTTCTTTTAGCTTTGATGCATGGAGCCGACACCTATCCCACATGCAACACTATCTGGATACTGGAGCCTTTGGACCCAATTACACTTTAGCAAATCCTCTGCTCTGTGATTGAACTTTGTCTTCCATAACTAACGGATAACTTCTGATAACACTGTGCTATTCCAGGAATATTTCTAAGTATTTCATGCACTAAAACATTAATCTCCACGACAACTCTATCATTTAATAACAATTGTCAGAAGTTCACAGACAGGAAAACTGCATTACAGAGAAACCAAGTGCCTTAACTAAGGACACTGCACAGTAAAAGTGATGCTTGGGATTTGAACTCACACGGTTGGCTCCACATTCCATACTGTTAAGCAGATGTTTTTCTAGGATGCTTCCTTGTAAGCATACTTTGAAGCCAAGGGGGAAGAGTTGCAGATAAAAACCACCCAATTCATCAACAGTGACCATTCTGGGACTGATGGGGTTGAGTGACCAATTGTGATGCTGGCATCCCATATTAGAGCTCCAACGAGAGTTCTAGCTGTTCTACTTCCTATTCAGGTCCATGTAAATGTACCGTGAACAGCACTGGAAGACAGCTCAAGTACTTGGGTCCTTGCAACCCACAATGGAGACCTAGATAGTGTTCTGGACGCCTGGATCAGCCCCAGCCATTGCTACCATTTGGAGAGCGAACCAGCAGATGGAAGACAACACTCACTTACTCACTCTCTCAGCTTGTTAAATAAATAAATAAATCTTTTTAAAAAGTAGTGAGCATTCTCTGCTATGTGACCCAACAATTTAATTGATTCCCAGTGTTAACAATTTTGGTAAATTTGAGTGGCATGACTACAATTTTTGAGGGCTCTTCTCTGGATCAAGTCATTTTTTTCAGCCTTCATTTTGATCCATACTTGTATTTGTCTAGAAACTAGAAATCTATTATAGGAAGTATTTGAAATTAGAATTTTTAATTTTTGTTATCTCTTCTTTTTGATTTATTTATTTATTTTATAGAGGGAGAGACAGAGAGATAATAGATTTCTACATGCTGGTTCACTCCCCAGATGGTCACTACAGCCAGCTCTGTGCCAGACCAAAGCCAGGAGCCAGGAGCTTCTTCTGGATTTCTCACCTGGGTACAGGGGCCAGAGCACTTAGGCCATCTCCTGCTGCCTTTCCTAGGCCATTAGCAGGGAGCTTGATGGGAAGAGAAACATCCAGGATTCCAACAGGCACCCACATGGGACGCCAGCATCTCAGGCAGCCACTTTACCAGCTATGGCACAACACTGGTCCCTCTGTTCTCTTTAGGGAGAAGACAATGGATGATTCAGTAAAGGAAGGTTCTCAAACAGAAGAACTAAATTGAATGCAGACAAACATAGGACAACCAAGTGGACCAAAGGAGACTGAAGGTGACAGAACCCATGAAGAAATGGAACCAACCAGCAAAACAGTTCTATTTGGATTTTGGGTTTTAGTGCAAAGCTGTTGTGGTTTTCCCCTTTCTGATGGGAGGACAGTCCAGTATCCAATGGTTGGGAAGCCAGCTGGAATATGGAGGCCCCAGCCCCTGTGTAAGAAAGGTTGAGGCCCCAAACAGAAGAACACGGAAATGTCTAACCCCAAAGGCCTGAAGATGCACCTACAGGAAGAACATTCCAAGGCAGGGGGAAGCAAAGTCATTAGCAAAGGGTGGAGCTGCAACAGAGATCCGAGAAGAGGGACAACAGAAAGTTAATTAGTTCACTTATTTGCTCATTCATGTCATTCTACAAACATCTACACAGATTTATGGTCTGAACTTTTACATTACTCAGGGACTCAAAAAATGGGCAGAGCCATACCTTATTTCTTCCTTTTTATATGTTACAAGGGTGAAGCGGACCCTCTGTTTGGTCTCTTGTGGCTTTTAAAATGAAATCTACAGATGATAAGGGACTTGTCACACAAAATATAGAGAGAAAGGATAAGAGAGAACATGTCAGGAAGGAAGGTTTTCTTCTATAGATACAGCCACTAGAATAAGGTCATGGGGACTGGCGCTGCGGTATGGTGGGCTAAGCCACTTTCTGCAGTGCTGGCTTCCCATATGGGAGCCGGCTGGAATCCTGCCTGCTCCACTTCCAATCCAGCTCCCTGATCAGAGCCTGGGGAAAGCAGTGGAAGATGGCCCACCTGCTTGGGCCCCTGCACCCACATGGGAGACCCAGAAGTTCTTCCTGGCTCCTGGAGCCAGCAGATGGAAGATCTCTCAGTCTTCTCTCAGTCTCTCCCCCTCTCTCTGTAACTCTTTCAAATAAATAAATAAATCTTTAAAAAGAAAAAATGAATGAGTCTTAGATTGTGCACAACCAGCATCCCATATCAGAGTGACTGAGTCTCCCAGTTGCTCTACTTCTAATCCAGCTTCCTGCTAATTCTCTACTTCCTAGGAAGACAGTGGAAGATGATCTAAGTCCTTAGGCCCCTGCCACCCCTATGGAAGACTAGGATGGAGTTTCTGGCTCCTGAGTTTGGCCTGGCCCAACCCTGGCTGTTGCAGGCATTTGAGGAGTGAATCAATAGATGGAAAATCTCTCTCACTCTTCCCTCTCCCCAGCATGTGTGTATGCATCCCTCTTTCCCTCTCTGATGCTCTTTCAAATAAACAAATAAATCATTTTTAAAAGCTGAAGACTGGCCGGCGCCACGGCTCAATAGGCTAATCCTCCACCCGCAGCACCGGTACTCCAGGTTCTAGTCCAGGTTGGGGCGCCGGATTCTGTCCCGATTGTCCCTCTTCCAGGCCAGCTCTCTGCCGTGGCCTGAGAATGCAGTGGAGGATGGCCCAAGTGCTTGGGCCCTGCACCTGCATGGGAGACCAGGAGAAGCACCTGGCTCCTGGCTTCGGATCAGCGCAGTGCGCCGGCCACACCGGCCATTGGAGGGTAAACCAATGGTAAAGGAAGACCTTTCTCCCTGTCTCTCTCTCACTGTCCACTCTGCCTGTCAAAAAATAAAAATAATCCACCTTGCGGCGCCGGCACACCGGGTTCTAGTCCCGGTTGGGGCGCCGGATTCTGTCCTGGTTGCCCCTCTTCCAGGCCAGCTCTCTGCTATGGCCAGGGAGTGCAGTGGAGGATGGCCCAGGTGCTTGGGCCCTGCACCCCATGGGAGACCAGGAAAAGCACCTGGCTCCTGGCTCCTGCCAGGATCAGCGCGGTGCGCCGGCTGCAGCGGCGGCCATTGGAGGGTGAACCAGCGGCAAAGGAAGACCTTTCTCTCTCTGTCTCTCTCTCTCACTGTCCACTCTGCCTGTCAAAAAAAAAAAATAAAAAAAAAAAATAAAAAAAAATAAAAATAAAAATAAAAATAAAAAATAAAAACTGAAGACTGAGAGAAGTCATAAAAATCTGCGTTGCCTGCATGATATTCAAGAGAGCTGCTTCTACAGAGTGAGTGAGTGCGATGCTGGCTGGAGAGTGTAATGGGGAGAGTTAGTGGTAGGAAGTAAGGATGGTATGTGCAGATGATTTTTCTCAGCTGGAGGAGGCTGGTTTTGCTATTTCTGAGCGTGGTTTTGCTATTTTGGGCCATTGGTATGGGCGATTTTCAGTTTCCTTTTGAGCTAAGCCTGGGGTAGGTGCATTCCAGCTATGCAGACACCACAACTGTGGAGAGATGCATCCCCACAAGGCTCCCTATCTGACACCCCACAGACACTGCTTGCCACCTTTTCCTCTAGCCTCCACCTCACACTCCCCAACCTTGTCTAAAATGGCTTTTGTTGTTCACTGAGATTGAGGCACAACATAAAGATTTCCGCATCTTCTTTTTTTTTTTTTTTTCTATCTCACTGTTTCTCTTGATTTTCACCGTCCCTGTGAGAAGGAAAATCCCTCCTCTGCTCCAAAGGTAACTCATGTGCAGGAGGAGATCATGGGTGGGAGGTTTTCACCACAAAAACAAGCACGTAATGACTGCTCAATAGGCATGATGAATGAAAGAGATCCCAGACTGACTAACACATCAAAGTCAAGATGGCTGCACAATTGAGATGCACTTGAACTGGGAGCAACGACAAGTCTTGGCTAATGCTGAATCTCAGATGGAGGGGTTAAAGTTATCTTGGAGTCCCTTTTGCCTGGATCATGGTTGGGCTCCAGGGATTTGCCAAGGAGAGGGATGCAGGATCTAAAAACCTGGCAGGTACTCTTGATCACTTGGTCTCCCTCTTCCTCTCTCCTGCAGGAAGTGTTTCAACAGGATTCCCTCTTTCTTGTTTATTTAATTTCTCCGTGACTCCTGACATCTAATCCTAAACAAACAGTTGATTAAATCCCCATCTCCTGAAGAGTTCTCATTCAATCCTGCTAATCTTTTCAGTTAAACTCCCCCTCTCTGGAATTTTGCCTTGGGACTTAGAGGTGGTCAGATAGCTGTCTTTCCTCCTGCTGACTCACTCACTCCTCAGTCTTTAGAGTCTGATTTCCCATACGCCTCCGAGCTTTTGTTCCCGCTGCATCCTCTAGCATCCCAGGAAGCTGTTCTCTCACAGCTCTGCCTGCTGTGAGACGCATACGCCAGGTTCCTTGTCCTTGCCTCCCTCTTGACCAGCCTCAGAATCCCAATCCTCTAACAATCTGTAGGACTGACCATGACCAAAGCAAAAGAGATTGACAGTAACTAACTCCACCCTCGAGATCCAGCATTAGCCGAGGCTTGCAGTTGTTGCAAGTTCAAATACATCTCTGTTGTGGAACCATCCTGATACTCATGCACGAGCCAGTTTGGGCTCCAGACCTGGTCTCGTAGTTCCACTTTCATTCACCCTATTTATTATGTCTGGCTCTTTAGAAAACACCTCCTACACATGATCTCCTTTCATTCTCACAGCACTCTTGCCTGGTAAACACCATACTGTCACTGGGCTCTTGCTGCAGAGGGTCTAAGTAATTTGTCCAAGGCCAAATGGCTATTAGATAGTGGAAGGACTCACATTGGGCTTTCTGACTTAGTGCTTTTACTTGATAATAGCTGTAACTTTTAATAAAAGAGAGGGTAGAAATGTGTGTGTGTGTGTGTACATATAAGTGTGAAGAAACAGGAAGTAGTGGTGAGAAAGCGTTCTGAGACCCTGCTCCTCATGAAAGATTTTCTGGTCCTGATGAGCTACTGTCTGGCTGCCAGGAGCTGTTATTATTGCTCACTCGAGTGCCCCTGTCACTGAGCCTGCGGGGACTTGCCCTTCCTTCCTGCTCTTGGTCCTCTGATGTTGACAGCTATGCTGGGAAGTCACATGCTGGCTGCTGTCATGCTTACCAGATGCAGGTTGTACGTGCTGGGCTGGCTTTCCTGCCTGACCTCTAGGGCCACATCTGCCCTCCTACTTCTGGGCCAGGGCCTCTCTCGGTGTGTCTCACTCCAGGCAGATAACTGAGCTCCTTCCTCCCTATGCCAGGACGGAATCTGTCCTTCATATTCTCTGCTCCAGTCCTTTTTCTAAGCCTTTTTTAATCTGTAATTTCCTTTGTAAAGCTTAAATATTTCTTGCTTTGAATTAGGTGATTATAACACACTCCTTCAGAATGAGGATGTTAGGAAAAACTCAAGTAAGTTTATTGGGAAAAATGAGTCCCCAGAAGGAGAAATCTATGAAGAGGATAAAAATAACAGTAAGATTAACAATGGCCATACACCTATATTTTTTATGTGCTTTGATTACCAAACACCAGATTCACTGCATGTCGCCTAAGATATTTCTGTGACTTGCCAAAGCCACAAATCATGATGGAACTCCACCCCCAGACTCCGGCTTCAAATTCCATCTTATTTCCAAAATTCTCTTTTTTTTCTTCACTTATTCAAGAGACAGAGAAAAGAGAGAGAGAGAGAGAGAGAGCGTGCATGCTAGCTAGCTAGCTAGCTAGCTTTAATCTACTACTTCATTTCCGAAAAGTCTGCAGTGGCCAGAAATGGGCCAAGAAGAAGCCAAGAGCTGGGAAGAGGAAACTGAATCCCGGTCTCCCATGTGGGTGATGGGAACGAATGATCTGAGCCATCAACACTGTTTCCCAGGGTCTACACTGACAAGAAGTTGGAATGAGGAGCTGGAGCCAGGGACAGATCTCAGGTCCTTCCTGTGCATCTTTTTTTTTTTTTTTTTGAAGATTTATTTATTTATTTGAAAGACAGAATTAGAGAGGGTTAGAGGGAGACAGAGAGGGAGACAGAGACAGAGAGGAAGAGGGAGAGATCTTCCATCCACTGGCCTACTCCCCAAATGGCCACAATGGCCAGGGCTCAGCCAAGATGAAACCAGGATCCAGGAGCTTCATCCAGTTCTCCCACATGGGTACAGAGGCCCCAAGACCTAAGCCATCTTCCACTGTCTTCCCAAGTACATCAGCCGGGAGCTGGATCATAAGGGGAGTAGTCAAGAGGCAGAGTGGCACCCATATGGGATGCCAGTGCTGAACATAGTGGTTCAATCCACTATGCTACAACACCAGCCCTGAGCTGCTAGCATCTTAACCATCATCTTAATTGCTAGGTCCAATTACTGTCCCTGAAATTCTTTTTAGAGAAAAGATTGTGCCCAATATCAGCTCTCCAAGGTCATCTAGGTATTTGAAAACCTCAACCAGAAATTCCCCTGGTCTGCATTATGCATTCCCCAGGAACACACATTTTCAGAGAGAAACCAAAAATAATAAAAACCAAGAACTAATGACTTCTGTCTTCACTGTACTGGAGGCAAGTCTTAGTTCTTTTTGTCACTCCATGTGAAAAGTTATAGCCCCAAGATAAGTTGTGGGATTTCCAAGGGGGGTATAGATATATGAGGTTAGGAAATGAAACTTTCCCAGGTTCTGGTCACAAATGATGCTCTCCCCTCCTCCTCCTCGATTGATGCTAAGTACACATGCATTTTCATACCTTTTGTATTTATCCTTGTAGTGCTACTATAGCAAAAATAATTATGTGGTGCTTAAGTTGTTTATAAATCCTGTCTTCTCACAAGAGAAGGAAATATGCAGTTTTTAAGGTCATTAGTCCATTCCGAATTTTGACAAAACTTGGGCTCAGCCAACTGACTCCTGTTTCCTCCAAACCAAGTAAATGTTTTGTTCCTAGATCTCACAATGAATAAGCCATATCCACTGCAAGTTCTAGATAAACTGTTCTTAGTGGATAAGCAAATACTAATTTTAAAGATTAGAATTGTCAAGGTTTTTAAATTTTATAGGTTGATAACTTACTTCAAGAAATGCTTGTGCAAGCACTTCTATGTGTCAGGAACTATTTTCTGGTTCAAAATACATTTTTCTTCCATTTTCCAAATCATGACCAGTGATTCTGCTGAAAAGTTAACTGCATCATGCTGAAGGAATAGGAGTGTGAGGTACTGCATGGACAGTTAGGTCAGCTGGAAGACAGGTCAGTTAACCTCATTTAGTTTTATCAAAGCTAAACAAGATTGTAATACCTGCCTTCTGCTTAGCTGTTATTCTGCTCCTCCCCTGATTGGTTATCTAGGTCTTATTTTTGGAAAGGAGCCAATCAGAGAGTCATTTCATGTATAAAAAGGGCAGACACTGGCAAGCTCCTTCGGCAAGTCCTCCCTTGGAGTTCCGCTCCTGACTTAAGCAGCATGAGGTTTCTCGCTTTCAATAAACCTCGTTTTGCTCACAGTCCTTGTCCACATGGAAATTCTTTATTGTCGATGTGAGACAAGAACCAAGATCATCCTCATCCTCATCCTCATCCTCATCCTCCCATAATTCCCCTGCACTCAAACTTTCCCTAGCTTCTCTCTGCACTTAGAGTAAATTTCAACTCCTTCCTGTGGTGCGCAGGCTCTGCCACCTGCATGAGTGGCCCCATCATTCACCTCTTCCACACTGCTCTACTCCAATCACCAGTCCTGGAAAGTGCCAGGCCCCTTTTCACTGCAGGTTCTTCCTCCTGTTGCCCTTCTCAAGTGAGGAATATCCCAGAGCCTCCCCCAACTAATGACAACTTCTCATCTCTCAAGTCTCCACTTGAATGTCACCTCTCAAGAGAAGTGTTCTTTTTCTTCCTGTTGGAAAAATTTATTTTATTTACTTTAGAGAGAGCTCACACACTCATTGGCTGGTTCTCTCTCCAAATATGCAGGGCTGAAGCTGGGAGCTTGAGAACTCAGAAGTCTCTCACTTGGGTGGCAGAGACCTAACCAATTGCACCAGCACCTGCTGCCTCCCAGGATGCGCGCTAGCAGGAAACTGGAAATGGAGCAGGGACTGCAAGCCAGGCGCTCCTACATAGCATCCTACATAGCATATGGGCGTCTTAAATGGATCTAAACCACCAGCGTAATGCCTACCCTATATTCTTTTTCTAAAAGCACGTCTCCTCCATTACTGTCCATTCTCCTATGCTTTGCCCTTTATCTTATTATTAGTATTTATCAATGTAGACATTATATTTTTCTTGACCTGTTTACTTATTTAATGTTTGTTTCCTTCTACTAGAATATAAGTCTGCTATGTGAATCCATCTTCATTATTGTTATCTCCCCAGAACCCAGTAGCCTGAGTTCAATTCCCTGGATAAATATTCAAGGTGCTTTTTATTAGCCAATTCTATTATATTTTCCTCTAATGTGTTGGAAAAGCACTGGGACTTAGGGATACTGTTAATGATAAAAAGAAGACCAACTTTATTCATTGCTAAGAATTTTGCACTTCACACATCACAGAAAGCAGGCTCTTGCAGTTTTCTTGTTTTCTCTGAGTTGTAAGCACAAAGATAATATTTTATTTAGGTCAGCAAGAAACATCCTGTAAGTCTGCATCTTATGTCATAAGTTGAATAAAGAAAGTGAAATAGAGAAATAAGAAAAGTATATGTTCCAGATGTGTAGGCGAGATTCTAAAACTTGGCACCTTATACCCATTCTGGGAATTCCTTTTAATGATTCTGTTTGGTTGTTAAATCCTTTTGTCTCCAGAGTTGAATGTTTAGTCCCTCAACAAACAGCTCAAATGTTATACCTCTGACAAATTTCCATCACAAAAATAATCCCCCTATTCTTCTATTACCTCCTGAGCTATTGCATTCTATTAATTTCTATAGCATCATCTCTGTCTAAAATTAAATTTCTATTTATGTTCTGCATGTTCATTATCTGGATTTTCCTTGTGGAAGACAGCTCCATGAAAACAGGATTCATGTCTCTTGACCACTGAAGGTTCTCCAGAACTTAAAAGTTCCTGGTACACCTACTAAGGGAATGAAGGAACGAAGCTGCATTGGTTCTGTGAAAATTTTCTTGATAGTTCATTTCCAGTTTTGATCTTCATACTTTTCTAAACACTTTTTGTACCTATCAAATCTGCTCCACCTCCAGAACTTTGTTCTCTGATAACTGTACAAGCATACTCCAAAAAGTTCATAGAAAATGGAATTAAAAGCTAAGTTTGAGGTCAGTGCCACGGCTCACTAGGCTAATCCTCCGCCTTGCGGCGCCGGCACACCGGGTTCTAGTCCCGGTCGGGGCGTCGGAGTCTGTCCCGGTTGCCCCTCTTCCAGGCCAGCTCTCTGCTGTGGCCAGGGAGTGCAGTGGAGGATGGCCCAAGTCCTTGGGCCCTGCACCCCATGGGAGACCAGGAAAAGCACCTGGCTCCTGCCTTCGGATCAGCGTGGTGCGCCGCCACAGCGCGCCGGTCGCGGCGGCCATTGGAGGGTGAACCAACAGCAAAAGGAAGACCTTTCTGTCTGTCTCTCTCTCTCACTGTCCACTCTGCCTGTCAAAAAAAAAAAAAAAAAAAAAAAAGATAAGTTTGTTCTGGTGGAAAAAAATTAGAATATATGCATAAAGGAGTCTTAAACTATATCATGAAACTGTGTATTATGAAAAAAACTATATATGGATTTCAAAAACTTTTTACACTAAAATTTATCCTTTAATTCCATTTTTTTCCATGAACTTTTAAAAGTACCCTTAAGTAAGGATGTCTACTTTTAACACTCTTATTCAATATAGTCCTGGAAGTATCAGCAAGAGCAATTAGAGAAATTAAAGAAATAAGGGGCATCAAAATCAGAAAAGAGAGTGTCATGTCAAAGTAACCATGTTTGCAATGATGAAGTTGTACCAAGAAATACCTTAACTTATTAGAACTAATAAACCAATTCAATAAAGTAGCAGGTTACAAAGTAAATACACAAAATAGTAGCTTTTTTATATACTAATGATGAGAAACAAAGAAATCCCATTTACGAAACCCACAAAAAATAAAATATTTAGGAATAAATTTAACCACAGAAGCGAAAGATTTCTATAATGAAAATTTTAAGACATTGAGGAAAGAAATCAAGTACACACACAAAAAAAGGAGAATCATTAAAGTGTCTATACTACCTAAAACAATCTATAGATTCATTGCAATCTATATCGAATTCCCAATGACATTCTTTACAGAATTAGAAAAAACAACCTAAAATTCATATGAAATCACAAAAGATCCAGAACAGCCAAAGCAATCCTGAGCAGAAAAATGCAAGCTCAACTCAAAGAAAACAAAAAAACCAGCAACAATAAAAACCAATCTAATTAAGAAATAAGAATCTCTCTTCTTCTTCTTCTTTTTTTTTTTTTTTTTTTTTTTTTTTTTGCCAGGCAGAGTTAGTGAAAGAGACAGAGCAAAAGGTCTTCCTTCTGTTGTTTCACCCCTCAAATGGCAGCTACGGCCAGTGCGCTGCACCGATCCAAAGCCAGGAGCCAGGTGCTTCCTCCTGGTCTCCCAAGCGGGTGCAGGGCACCAAGCACTTGAGACATCCTCCACTGCCTTCCTGGGCCACAGCAAAGAGCTGGATTGGAAGAGGAGCAACCAGGACAGAATCCGGTGCTCCAAGCGGGACTAGAATCTGGGGTGCCAGCGCCACAAGTGGAGGATTAGCCTAGTGAGTCACGGTGCTGGCCGAGACAAGAATCTTAATAGGAAGTTCTCCAAAGAAGAAACACAAACAGCCTATAAATATTTGAAAAAATGCTCAACATCACTAGCCTTTAGGGAACTGCAAATCAAAATTACAATGAGATATTACCTGATCCCTGTCAGAATGGCTATTGTCCAAGAGACAGTAACAAATGCTGACGAGGTTGTGGAGAAAGGGGAACATTTATACACTACTGGTGGGAATGTAAATTAGTGTAGCTACTGTTGAAAACAATGTGGAGATTTCTCCAAAAACCAGAGGCAGATTTGCCATATGACCCAGCAATCAAATTACTGGGTATATAACCAACACACATTAACAAATTGTATCAGAGATACCTCCACCACTGTATTTATAGCAGCACTATTCACAATAGCCAAAATATGGAATCAACCAAAGGTTCCATCATCACATTAATGCATAAAGAAAATTTGGTGTATGGGTATGAATAATATATAATGATAATATAACAAAATAATATATGAATAATATACACACAAAATAGTATTAATTTCTTAAAAAGAATGGAATTCTTCCATTTGCATAAAAGTAGATGCAACTGGAAGACATAGTGCCGTGTGACATAAGCCAGACACAGAAAGACAAGCACCACATGTTCTCCTTTATATCTGGGAGCTAAAATTTAAAAAGAATTTAATAGAAAAACAAAAAACAAAAAAGAAATGCCTATGTGTAACAGTATTGTTATAATAATTTTGTCAAATCTAGCTTTATATTTTGTCAAATGAATGGTTAAGAATATCTTATGAGACTGAACACTCCTGAATGAACAGTGCATCACAGAAGAAATAAAAAGGGAAATAAAAAAATTCCTGGAAACAAATGAAGATGACAATACAATATATCAAAACTAATGAGATACAGCAAAAGCTGTGGTAAGAGGGAAGTTTATAGCAATTAGTGCCTACATTGAGAAATTAGAAAGGCATCAAATAAATCAACTATAAATGCATCTCAAGGACCTAGAAAAACAGCAACAAAAAAACAAAATTAGGAGATAAGAAATAATTAAAATTAGAAGATAATTAAACAAAATTGAAACCAAAAAATGATACAAATTTTCTCAATGATGAAAATTACAAAACATTTAAAAAAGAAATAGAAGACACAAAAAATGGGAAAATCTTCCATATTCATGGATTGGAAGAATTAATATTATTGAAATGTCCATACTACTGAAAGCAATTACAGATTCAAAGCAATCCCAAACTACCAGTGACATTCTCAGATCTAGAAAAAATGATGCTAAAATTCATATGTAGGGGCTAGCGCCATGGCTCACTAGGTTAATCCTCCGCCTGCGGCGCCGGCATCCCATATGGACACCGAGTTCTAGTCCCGGTTGCTCCTCTTCCAGGCCAGCTCTCTGCTGTGGCCCAGGAAGGCAGTGGAGGATGGTCCAAGTGCTTGGCCCCTGCACCCGCATGGGAGACCAGGAAGAAGCACTGGCTCCTGGCTTTGGATCAGTGCAGCGCCGGCCGTAGTGGCCATTTGGTGAGTGAACCAATGGAAGGATGACCTTTCTCTCTGTCTCTCTCTCTCTCTCTCTCTCTCTCTCTCTAATTCTATCTGTCAAATAAAAAAAAATCATATGGAAACATAAGAAATCCTAAATAGCTAAAGTAATCTGATACAAAAAAAAAAAAAAGCTGGAGGCATCACAATACCAGAATTCAAGACATACCACAGAACAATTTTAATCAAAACAGCCCAGTACTGGCACAAAAGTAGACATACAGACCAAAGGAACAGAATAGAAACACCAGCAATCAACCCATGCATCTACACCCAACTAATCTTTGACAAAGGAGCTGAAACCAATTCCTGGAGCGAGGATAGCCTCTTCAACAAATGGTGCTAGGAAAATGGGATCTCCACATGCAGAATTATGAAACAAGATGCTACCTTCTACCTGTCGCTCCCTGTCTTCATGGAGGAACGACACTAAACCCTGCCTAGGCTTCCTATCTGAGTCACGGCACCATTATGTCGCTCCCCCTCTTCGCGGAGGAACGACACAGGACCCTGCGCTGTTCTTTCGTCTGCTCGGCCCTCCCCGGGTTTGCTGCTGGTTCTTCCCGGGTTGGCTACTATCCCTTCCACCTCCGTGGAAGGGCGGTTCCCCCTGCCACATTCCCCACTTCCGTGGGGGAGCGGCACACCACCGGCCGGCTCTCTCGGGGGCTGCACAGGTGTTCCTTCAGACAGATGTTCCCCTCAGATGTTCCTGGTGCATGTTGTCTCTCTCCTCCTTTATAGTCCTCTTCCACCAATCCCAACTCTGCTACCCACACGCCGAGTACGCTGCTCTCCTCCAATCAGGAGCAGGTCCTGCTGTTTATTGGTTGAACTGGAGGCAGCTGTGTAGAAGCTGTTTCCTCCTCTCCCAGCGCCATATTGTG
This sequence comes from Oryctolagus cuniculus, assembly GCF_051225735.1. Lineage (NCBI taxonomy): Eukaryota > Metazoa > Chordata > Mammalia > Lagomorpha > Leporidae > Oryctolagus > Oryctolagus cuniculus. The sequence goes on from NC_142877.1 coordinate 95,465,768, forward strand.
GGAGAGCAGATGCGTAGAATAAGTCTTAATTTCAGTAACAGTCTAGTCCGAGTTGCTCCCAGTTGCTCCCCATACTACCCTCTACTTTCTACCTTCTACGTTTTACCTTATACAAAAAGCAACTCAAAATCAATCAATGATCTAAATCTACAACCTGATATCATCAAATTACTTGAGGAGAACACTGGGGAAATTCTGCAAGACATTGGCATAGGCAAAGACTTCTTGGAAATGACTCCAGAAGTACAGGCATTAAAAGCAAAAATAAACAAAAGGGATGACATCAAGCTAAGAAGTTTTTGCACTGCAAAGAAAACACTCAACAAAGTGAAGAGTCAACTGACAGAATGGGAGAAAATATTTGCAAACCAAGCTACTGATAAAGGAGTAATATACAGAATCTATAAATAACACAAGAAACTCAACAACAACAAAACAAATAATCCAGTTAAAGAAACTGGCAAAAGACTTGAAAACGCATTTTTCAAATGGCCAGCAGACACGTGAAAAAATGTTCAGGATCACTAACCATCAGAGAAATGCAAATAAAAACCCCAGTAAGGTAGTTTTTATTCTAACTCCAGTTAGAATGGCTCTCATACAGGAATCAACAAATAATAAAAGCTGGCGAAGATGTTTGGAAAAAGATACCCTAAGACAATCTTGGTGGAAATGCGAACTAGTACATCCATTGTGGAAGACAGTATGGAGATTCCTCAAAAAGTTGAAAGTAGATCTACTATATGACTTAGCCAACCCACTCCTGGGAATTTACCCAAATGGAATGAAATTAGAATATGAAAGAGTGATCTGTACTCCCATGTTTATTACAGCTCAATTCACAAGAGCTAAGATATGGAATCAATCCAGATGTCCATCAACTGATGACTGAATAAAGAAAATGTGGTATATGTACACTATGGAATATTACTCAGCCATGAAAAAAGAATGAAATCCTGTCTTTTGCAACAAAATGGATGCAACTGGAAACCATCATACTTAATGAAATAAGCCAATCCCAAAAAGATAAATAGTGTATGTTTTTCCTAATCTGTGATAACTAATAGAATACAAAAAATGTAATGTATGAGTAAAATTGACATTTTAAGAAATTGTTTATGGCCATTGTCTCTACTGTTGAGGCAGCATTTTTCCTTATTATTATTTGTTGAATTCTTTACTCAGTGGAGGATTAATCTTATCATTATAAAATAAAAAGTATGTCATTATAAAAATTAAAAAACAGGAAGGAGGAGGGAAGGTGAGAGTGTGCAGGAGAGAGGTAGAGTGAGAAGTATCACTATGCTCCTAAATCTGTATATATGAAATACATGGAATTTGTTCATGTTATATAAATTAAAAAATATAAATAAAAAACCATTTATTGTGGGTTTAGATAGCATTTTGAATGCCTGAAAAAATGCAATATTTCTTTATATTCTCCTAAATACTAATCATTATACAAATTAATAAATATTACTGTATTGTTGGGGAAAAAAGAATATTTTACTACTATAATTTTAATGATCTGCAACCATTTTAAAATTTACTGTATATGGGTGAAATGGTCATCTTTTCATTTGGCTATTGTTTATAACCATTTCCTGTATTCTTGCTGAACTTGAGTCTTTTTTACTTCTTACTTGGTGACCTCTTTATTTAGTGGAGCATTAAGTTCTTGAGTTCAATGTGAATTAAAAATAGGTTATCTCTTAACAAGCACTAAGTTGTCAATTGTAATCATTTTTGGATTATAAGAATGTAAAGTCTTTATTTATTTTCTGAATTTTAAAATGCCCATGTATTTTTGTATAATAATAATAAAAGAGTTTTAAAAATCCAAAGATATATGTTATCTCAAACAGAAAGAAAGAGAAGGAAGGAGAGAGGAAGGAAATGGAATATCATTACATTCTTAGAACTCTAAAAAAAAGTAGTTAAAAATTAAAATTAAAAAAAACCATACAGGCTTTTATAGTACTACTGCGTTCTTTGTTCTTTCATTTTAACAAATTGACATCAATAGCACAAGCTTGTTTGTAATTATTTCACATATTCATATTTTGCTTCCTTAGTCAACAACGGAAGCTTCCCACAGGGAAGACATACATCCTAGGCTAGGAAACAGAGAAGGATGAGAAGGTTTTGGAGGGGATAATGACATGAGTTTTTGAGATGCTGGACTTTACACGCCAATGGTACCTGCAGGTAGAAATGTCCAGTAAGCAGTTTATGAATACGGTTCTGGATGCAGAAGAGCAGTCTGAGTTGAAATCATTCATTTGTAACTCATTAACTTATGTCTAGTATGACTGTTAACAAGGCACCAGTTCAGTGGTAGCACAGGCCAGAAAACTGTGTCCTTCTAGATGCCAGGAAAGTGGACATTTCCAAAATGACAGAGAATGGTCAGTAGCAGCAATTGTCACAAAGAATCATTTAATAAAAGATGATGAAAATCCCAGTGCATTTGGCTGTAGAGTTGCCATAGAAAATTCACTTGAGTAAAAAGAACAGAAGCCTGATTGAGTGGGACTGAGAATGGACTTTACTGTAAGGACAGTAATTAAAAAAAATTAAGACAATGCCTTTGAGAAGTTTACCTTTGAAAATGAGAAAAAATAGGCTGATATCTACATGAGAGCTCCTGGGGAAATGAGTTAAGTTTTATTACTCAAATGTAAGTCTTCAATAGTACAGTTAAAATACATATTTTATTTTATGCCAATTATACTTCATTAAAATGATGTTTCTTAAAAGCATGTTTTAGAATGTCACAAAATATCAATATCTTCTCATTTGAGAACCAAAGTCAAAATTTTTTACAACATATGAAGGTATTTCCTGATACATGATCGAGAAAAATTCAGCATAAGGGAAAAACACAAATATGTAAACTCATATTCCTAGTTAACAAACTGTAAGAAGAAATTCTATAGAAACAAAAGTGCCCTCTTTTCTAAGTAGGAAACAAGAAGACATTATGACCTGGAGTATGTGCCAGCATAAATAAAGGAACAGTTATAGTTGGTAGACTACTGTACATTTATCTCAAAGAGTAAACATTGGGCCACGTTATGAACAAAATTAAGGTCAATAAAAGCCAAATTAAGCCCTTCAGAAAAGGTTAAACAAATTTCCTCACAGAACTTCATGTAGGATCATAGTAGGAAAAAAAAAAAACTTATAGGAAGAAAATAGGTAGAGAAGAGAGAATACCATCTAAATTAAATGTTTGTCCTTTTCCAAAGGATCAACAATTCTCCTACCAATGTCCTAAAAGTTGCAGTCAATAAAAAATCGAAGTTTAGACAATTACTCAATAGTCAGCAAACCCAAAGATGAGAGAGGCCGACAAAACTAAAGAGAAATATTAACTTGCTGAATCGTGTTTATTCAGAACTCAGCAATCTAGATCTTTCTCTACAGTGTTTTCACATAGAATAGCACACACACACACACACACACACACAAGACAAATAGAAAGCCATTAGACTAAATCCTAATGTGTACATTCCCTACATTCTCTCAAAGTATACTTTTCCTTATTGAATCCTTAAAAATATTTCAGAGAGGTAGGCAGTGCGTGAGGGTCTTCCTCCCACCCTCCCCTAGAGGGATACTTAGCTTTATGTTTTTATACCAACAGAGCCCGAGAGGTAGCAAGTTTTCCTTTCAGTTGTCTTGTTTCCCACATTATCCAGAGGTAGATTTACCAGTGACTGAAAATGCAATGGAGTAAGACAAAAGTGGAGAAGAAGCATTCCATATCTACTGAAGCATGGATAGTCACCTTACTTACAGAAAAGAAAAAATACAAGCAGTAAACACATGTGGTATGCTTATCAACTTACTAATTAGAGAACTATGCAGAAAGGCTAAGTATTACAACTATCTCTTTCCAGGCTGCAATGCCCAGGACCTGCCATAGAATTAGTTAGACTCATTGGAATGTTCTATTCCCCAAGGACCTTATGGCATACAGCTGGACTTGACAGACAAAGTAGTATGACGAGTCAGGAGTCCCCACAAACTATACAGCACCAAGGTGGTGTCCAATACTCTAGTATCTTCAGTTATTCATCACTCTTCCTATTTCCCCAAGCACAATCCTGTTTGTCTTCCCTAAAATCACAGCTAATACTTAGAGAGGCCTGACTATGTACTATATATTGTTCTAAGCACTTTCATGTCCCACATCACTTAATTATCGTAACAATCCTATTAGGTTGATGTCTGTTCTTTTCATATCCATTTACAGGTGAAATGGCCATGACACACATAGGTTAGGTGGTTTATCCAATTGGCACACAAATGACAAATGTAATAGCAGAGATTTAAGTCCAAGTAATTTGGAATTACACCCTTTGTTCTCAACCACTAAGATACACTGCCTCTATTTTTTTATTTCCTGAAACATCATAGAAGACTCCTAGCTGGTCTCCATTAAACGTGTATCTTCTCACATTATTACTTTTATAATATAATAGAATACAAATACAGTCTCTAGGTAAAATACTACAGCAGCATGAATTAGACAAAATCCCAATGACCATCAGCTGCAATTTTAGATTCTTCCTTAGGATCTTTCTATCTCCTCCTAAATCCTGTCCTGCATATGTTTGTGCCTTTAAAAATATACAATATAGTTGGACATATTTTTGCAAAGTATTATTTAATCATTTGCAAATTTCAGTTTTAAAATTAATTTGAGAGTGAGAGCGATCATCTATCAGTTCACTCCCCCAGATGCACACAATGGTCATGCATACAATGGCTATGCAGGGGGTAAAGCCAGAAGGCAGGAAATCAATCCAGGTCTCCCATGGGTGGTAGGGAGGAACCCAATTACTCAAGTCATCATCACTGTCTTCCAGGGTCTGAATTGGCTGGAAAATGGAATCAGGTGCCAGCTTTGAGAATCAAACCCAGGCACTCCAACGTGGCATGTGGGTGTCTTAACCAGTAAGATAAATGTTCACTCTTGAAATTTTCAATTTTAATTCATTTGTATGTCTTTGAGAGCATTCTAAATATAAGAGTGTGAACTTCAGAAGAAAAACCCACTCCCTTCCTTGAAAAACACTCCTAACACAAAATGCAAATAGCATGAACCTACTGAAGCGCTGTATAATACCTCTATAGTGCCAATGAAATCTAGTAAAGTCCTCCAAAGGAAAAACCTAGAAGATAAATTAAAGGAGCAATAATCTGAGTGGTGTATACTTAGAAGGACAAGAGGCACCATTTTATGGCAACTAAATGAAGCAACATGGGTATCCTCCTCTGGGGACTGGCATACAGGGGTCAGATGAGCTTGACAAAGGCTATGTTGACAGCCAAAATATTCTGTTCACCTGGAAATCTCATCCCTGTAGCAACCAGAATACTGGTGTGTTACACTGTGGCACCAGTAACTGTGCTAATCCTTTTTTGAACTTGAATGCAAATCTAGTTACTTATTTTCTAGTAAACAGAGTGTAAGCTCATGAAGACAGGAATTGAATCTCACTTATTTCCTGCTATAATGTCATTATTTATCTCAGTCCCTGACACATAATTAGGACTTGACAAATATTTGTTGAATGAAGAAGTGAATGAGTCCAAAAACACATGATTGATTTTTGGCTATCAAGATTCCATAAGGGGCCGGTGCTGTGGTGTAGTGGGTAAAGCCTCCGCCTGCGATGCTGACATCCAATATGGGTACCGGTTCTAGTCCCAGCTGCTCCTCTTCCAATCCAGCTCTCTGCTATGTCCTGGGATAGTAGTAGATGGCCAAGCCCTTGGGACCCCACACCCGCATGGGAGATCCAGAAGAAGACCTTGGCTCCTGGCTTTGAATCAGCACAGCTCTAGCCATTGCGGCCAACTGGGGAGTGAACCAGCGGATGGAAGACACCTCTCTCTCTCTCTCTCTCTCTCTCTCTCTCTCTCTCTTCTCCTTCTCTCTCTGTGTAACTCTTTCAAGTAAATAAATAAATAAATCTTAAGGAAAAAAAAAAGATTCCATGAATTCTGTACCTTGATTTTTTTAAGTCGTAGAAAACAGGATGATCCAATTACCTGTGACAACCGTACAGTTAGGGTGACCTAAACAGTTATAAATCTATAGCAGTTACTACTATTAACAAATCATTGAAATAATATCTGTGACAAAGAGAGCGTGAGCTTCAGAGTCAGTCATCTGAGTTCACAAAACATCTCCAGGCAGCTGCTGTGGCACAGCAGGTTAAGCTGCTGCTTGAGATGCCTGCAGCCCATGTCTAGGACTGCCTGCGATTAAGTTTGCTTCCTCTTTCCAATCCAGCTTCCTGCTAATGTGCCTGGGACACAGCAGATGATGCCTCAGATACTTGGGTCTCTACCACCCATGTGGGAGACCTGAAAGGAATTCCAGGCTCCGGGCTCCTGGCTTCAGCCTGGCCCAATCCTGGCTGTTGCCAGCATTTAGGGCATGAACCAGAGGGTGAAAGTTGGTCCTCTTTCTCTCTCTCTTTCAAAAAAAACTTTACCATATTTGTTGTGTGACCTTGACAAGTTTTCTTAACCTCCCTCTTCAGTTTCTTTATCTGCAATAATAAACAAACAAAACATTTAGGATTAAGCAAGTATGAAATGAAATAATGTATTAGAGCATCTAATAATGTGTTAGACACTGAGGTACTCAGTCACAGTCAGTCAGTCCAGTGCCTATTTTCCTCTACGTAATTGCCACCTCCCTTTCTAATAAAAAGATTGAGTTTATCTATCCGGAGAAGTTTATCTCTCTTCTCATTTCCACTTGTGGCAGTCTAGGCAATGACTTCTTTCTCCTCCAGTGATGACCTACTGTTTTGCTGGAATCAGTCCCAGGGCTCTGGAGCTTACTGCTCGACTGCAAGGCACTATGGATCAAATCAAAGTGCTGCAGCACATAATAGTTCTGGCCACTTAAAAGAAATCCAAAGTATTCTAGACATTTCATGAAGTACAACAAATATCCAGAAAGTTAATAATAGTGTTACTAAATATGGTACTAAAAAACAGAAATCCTCCAAAAATTACTCCTCTGCTTATAGATATCAATTGCTACACTGGATAATAAAACAGATACCTTTCTCTTGAGTCTAAGATCTTCTCCAAAGGAATCCACAATTGTAATTTCATACCAGTGAATGATATTCAAACAGGAAAAGGTAGAAGAATCCTTAACTTAGTTTCACCAGAATTAGACTGTCATCCTGTGATACTCTTCATCCAATCCCTACTATTTCTGCTACCCCACACTATTTTAGATTTACCCAAAATAACTCTCATTTACAAAATCAGAGTCTCAAAAATACTTGTATTTATTCTGTCAAGCACACACACTAGCAAGTTATCCTAGGAATTTACAAAGAATTTAAGGAAACTCAGCAAAATACAGTCCCCCCTATTAAAATTCTTACTCTTATCCAATAATTAAGACTGCTTTCCCACATCATTAGGGAGGATCTACCTGAGTAATTTCTTAGCAATCAGAAAGTCTCTAAAAAAATGATATATACTACCCCCTTTTCATCCTGCATTACAAACTTGAGCAGTACCTGGCTTGATTCAGTGTTTCTACACTCTTGGTTAGATTCCACCCACATCTGAGTGGAGTTCATATGGGCAGCTTATCAATCTCATTTAAAAAGATAAGTCAAGTTCTTGCTCTGAGACTTGACAAGTGTCAAGAACAGCTACAATGTTTTCTTCATAGGCCCTTGGCCTGAAGATTACATCTTTTTCCTCAAAGCTTTAGAAAGAGACACCCAATCAGAATTATAGTCAAAAGCATTAACAAAACACATTTTACCAAGACAAGTAGCATCTGGGCTGCTGTGCCATAGCTCACTTGTTGGTCAATGTTGACCTTAGTTTTCCTTATTAACATAAAGTACAACACTCACAGGCATTCATATACCACTCACATGTTGTCCTAAAAGAACTCTGAAGTAGAAATTAACAAGTAGATAGATCTGAATAGACCTATGAACAATTGTATTTTCTTGATTCTGGATTCTAACATTCTTCTTTAAGTCTAACTATGTAAGACCAAGCAAAGAGATGCATCTTGATCTTACACAGCTTGCCTGAGCTTTCATTGTGGTCAGTGGCCAACACACAAATTTTATAGAGATGTCAATGGAAAAGCACCTGGCTCCTGACTTTGGATTGGCATAGCACCAGCCTTAGTGGCCATTTGGGGGTGGTGAACCAATGGAAGGAAGACATTTTTCTCTGTCTCTCTCTAATTCTATCTGTAATATTAAAAAAAAAAGAATATATCAGCAACTTAAAAACCTCAATAAAAATATTGAGTCCAGTTAAAAAATGGACAAAAGACCCCAACAGACAGTTCTCAAAAGAAATACAAATGGCCAAATACATGACAAAATCTATAATGACATTACTAGCCATTAGGGAAGAGCAAAACAAAACTGCAGTGAAATATCATATCATTACTAACATCCAAAAGGCAGAGGGTAACAAATGCTAGCAAGGAAATGGAGAAAAGAGAACTCTTATACACAGTTGGTGGGAATGTAAGTTAGTGCAGCCACTGTGGGAAACAGTGTGGAAATTTCTTTAAAAACTAGAAATAGAATTGCCACATGTTGCAGCAACCCCACTACTGGATATATACCCAAAAGATAAGAATGTGTTGTATCAAAAAGATACTTGCACCACTATGTTTATAGCAGCACTATTAATAATAGCCAAATATTGGAATCAGCTAAGGTGTTCATCATCAGACAAATGATAAAGAAAATGTGGCATATATACACAAGAGATTATTATTCAGCTAAAAAAACAATGACATTCTACAATTTTCATCAAAATGGATGCAACTGGAAGACATCATGTTCAGTGAAATTAGATGTACACAGAAAGACAAATGCTTCATGTTATCTCCTAAATGTGGGAGCTAAAATTTAAAGAAAGACAGATTTGTGTGTATCAGTATTGCTGCAAATACAGTTTTGAGAAACTTTGTTTTAAATCTTTGTCAAACCAGTGACTAAGAATGCTACACTATTATAGTTACAATGATCTGTGATTACTTTAAAATTAGCTACATACAGGTGAAATGTCATTCTTCCATTCAATTATTGCTAATAATGATTTTCTATATTCCCACTAAAGTAGGATCCTTTTGCTTTTCAGTTGTTAAACTTTTTATTTAAGTATTAAGCCTTTTTGCTATCATGTAAATTTTAAATGTGTTATATCAAAAATGAAAAAAATACCACACAAAGAGAGAGGGAAGGATGGTGGGAGGAAGAAAAGGAGAGGGAAGGCAGGAGGAAGGGAATATCATTATATTATTAGAATTGTATCTATGAACTATATAGAATCTGTTAAAAACTAATTAAAACTAAAATTAAAAATTTTTTAAAGTTCACAAAAATTCATATTATAAAAAACTATGAATGGATTTAAAAATTTTTACACAAACATAAGCATATTTTGGCCCAAGGACTTGGGACCCTGCACCCATGTGGGAGACCTGTATGAAGCTCCTGCCTCCTGTCCTTGGCTTGGCCCCTTGCCACTGTGGCCATTTGTGGAATGAACCAGCAGATGGAAGATCTCTTTCCCTCTTTCTCTCTCCAACTCTGCCTTTCAAGTAACTATTTAAATCTTTTTTGTAAAAAAAAAAAAAAAAAACTTATTTAATTCCATTTTTCCATGAACTTTTTGAAATCTCTCACTAAGTCAAGGATGAAAACAAAAACTTAAAATGGGCACATTTCAAACAAAAATACCACCTCAGTTAAAATTTGAAGTTAATTAGGTATCTCTATCTTTCTCAGCCTTTTAAAAAACAATAAATATTCAGTACATGCTCACTCAGACTTAGCCCTAATGGTAGAGCTAGAAATGTGCCAGGAGATTCCAAATCAATCTCATTAAGGTGGCACGTATCCAATGCCATCCTACTAGTCAAAGTGATCACTTTCAGTTCACAATTATCATAAATATAGGGTTAAGTGTCAAAGGGATTACATAAATAAGACCAGTGTCTGCAAATAATAAATGATAAGAATTAAAAAGGAGAGAATGTTCCAACATGAGAAGGGGGATACACAGCAGACTCATAGAATGGCAGATGTCCTAAACAGCACTCTGGCCTCAGAATCAGCCCTTAAGGCATTCGGATCTGGCTAAAAAGCCCATGAGAATTTCTCAGGCTTGGAAAGCCAAGACACTCTGGCAAAAAAAAAAAAAAAAAAAAAAAATGACCTACATGAAAGATTTCTGTGAGTGAGATCCCAGTGGGAAGAACAGGCCATCAAAGAAGGAGGTACCTTTCTCTGAAGGGAGGAAAGAACTTTGATTATGGCCTTGACTAAATAAGGTCGGAGTTTGTGAACTCAAGAAGTTTCCATAGCCTTGACAGCTAATGACAAGAGTCGGGTAATTACTGATGTCATAAATAAGAGTGTCAATTGTTAAATCAACAACGGGAGTCACTGTGTACTTACTCCCCATGTAGGATCTCTGTCCTTTATGTGTTGTACTCTGCGAATTAACATTAAAACTAGTACTCAAACAGTACATTATACTTTGTGTATCTGTGTGGGTGCAAACTGTTGAAATCTTTACTTAGTATATACTAAGTTTACCTTCTGTACATAAAGATAATTAAAAATGAATCTTGATGAAGAATGGGATGGGAGATGGGATGGTTGCAGGTGGGAGGGAGGTTATGGGGAGGGAAGCTGCTATAATCCAAAAGTTGTGCTTTTGAAATTTATATTTATTAAATAAAAGTTATAAAAAAGCAATAGATAAAAATCTCCCTGCATAAAAATCAGCATTAAACAACTTCAAGGGAGATAGAAGGATTATTTCAAACCTAGAAATATGCCAATAACCACCCATATTAATCATGATTAATATGTCCATTTATTATAACAAGGTCAATTCAGCAACTACCACAGCTGTCCCAAACTGACCTACATGAAATTATATAGATTTCTTTTCTTAAGCACAGCCTCCAAAAGAAGTAAAAACCATCAATGACCAAGAGAACTGGGTCACAAGATGAGAGAGGTACCATTCTCTCTAACATTATTAACTCTTGATTTTTAAGGAAATGTGGTTCCCATAGGCCTAAGTGAGTTTCTTAAATGTGTTCTATATTCAATCGTAATTATCTTTCTTTCCCAATTGGCAAACATTTGCTATATAACCTTGTTGTAAAATTCCATAATTAATGCTGTTTTTTTAATGTTACAAGCCAAATTATCTGACCTAAAATGTGGTAAGATACATAAAGAAAGAAAATTCAGGGGCCAGCGCTGTGGTGGAGCCGGTGGAGCCGCCACCTGTGGTGCTGGCATCTCATGTGGGTGTCAGTTCAGGTCCTGGATGCTCCACTTCCGATCAGCTCTCTGCTGTGACTGGGAAAGCAGTAGAAGATGGTCTGGGTCCTCGGGCCCCTGCACCTATGCGGAAGACCCGAAAGAAGCTCCTGGCTTCAGATCTGCACAGCTCTGGCCGTTGTGGCCAATTGGGGAGTGAACCAGTAGATGGAGGACCAATCTCTCTCTATCTCTCTCTGCTTCTCCTTCTGTCTGTATGTAACTCTGACTTTCAAATAAATACATAAATCTTTTGAAAAAAAAAAGATAATTCAAAGAGTTTGGCAGTGTCTTGGCTCTGCCTCCAATAGTTTTGAAACAACAGCTTTTCCTTTATGTAACATGACATAGTTTATCAGTAGAAGTCGTAATATTCTTGGGGAGAAATTAGGAATGCTGCATCCCTACCAGATAGTCAGGACTACTTTCAAATATACACAAAAGTACACCAGCATCAAAACATCTCACCAACAAACACTGAAAGTGAAAAGATGGAAAAAGATATTCCGCACTAACAGAAACCAAAAAAGAACCATTCTATTATCAGACAAAATAGACTTTAACACAAAAAAAAATGTTAAAAGAGACAAAGAATGGCATTATGTAATGATTAAGGGATCAATTCAATAGGAAGATGTTACTGTTATAAATGTATATGCACCTAATTACAGGGCACTTGGTTATTTAAAAGAAATATTAAAGGATTTAAAGGCAGACTTAGAATCCAATACAATAGTAATGGGGGACTTCAGTGCCCACTTTCAACAATGGACAGACAAACCAGAAAGAAAAACAGCAAGGAAAAAACAGTAGTTTGCATAGACACTACAGACAAATGGATCTAACAGGATATCCACAGAGTTTTTCATCCTACAGTTGCAGAACACACATTCTTCTCATCAGCGCATGGAACTTTATCTAGGATTGATTCCATACTAGGCCATAAAGCAAGTCTCAGCAAATTCAAAAATATAGAAATAATACCATGCATCTCCCTGGACCACAATGAAATGAAGTTGTAAATCAGTATCTCAGGAAATCTCTAGAACATACGCAAACACATGGAGACTGAACAACATGCTCCTGAATGAACAGTGGATCATAGAAGAAACCAAAAGAGAAATCAAAAAATTTCTAGAGATGAATGAAGACAAAATAACATGTCAAAACCTATGAGATATTGCAAAAGCAGTGTTAAGAGGAAAGCTTATAGCAGTAGGTGCCTACATCAAGAAATTGGAATGGCATCAAATAAATGAGCTATCAATGCACATCAAGGATCTAGAAAAACAATAGCAAACCAAACCCAAAACTAGTAGGAGAAGAGAAATAATTAAAATTAGAGAAGAAATGAATAAAATTGAATCCAAAAAATAAAAAAGATCAACAAAACAAAGAGCTGGTATTTTGAAAAAAATAAAATTGGCACACCATTGGCCCAACTAACCAAAAAAAGGAGAAAGAAAACCCAAATCAATAAAATTAGAGATGAAAAATGAAAAGTAACAACAGAAAGCACAGAAATAAAAAGAATCATCAGAAATTACTACACCTGCAGTGTCGGCATCCCATATAGGTGCCAGTTCGTAACCAGCTGTTCCACATCTGATCCAGCTCTCTGCTGTGGCTTGGGAAAGTAGTGGAAGATGGTCTGAGCCCTTGGGCCCCTGCACCCATGTGGGAGACCCAGAAGAAGCTCCTGGCTCCTGGCTTCAGATTGGCACAGTTCTGGCCATTGCAGCCAACTGGGGAGTTGAACAGCATTGGAAGACTTCCGCCCTGCCCTGCCTCTCGTTCTCTCTGTGCGTGTAACACTGACTTTCAAATATTGCAAAAGCAATATTTCTTAAAAAAGAAAAAGAAATTACTACAAAGAGCTGTATGCCAAAAAACTGGGAAACCTAGATGTAATGGATAGATTACAGGACACATACAACCTAACTAAATTGAGCCAAGAAGACATAGAAAACCTAAGCAGACCCATTACCAAGATGGAAATAGAATCAGTAATAATGACCATCCCAAGAAAGAAAAGCCCAGGACCAGATGGCTTCACTGCTGAATTCTTTTTTTTTTTAACTTTTATTTAATGAATATAAATTTCCAAAGTACGGCTTATGGATTACAATGGCTTCCCCCCCATACCGTCCCTCCCACCCACAACCCTCCCCTTTCCCACTCCCTCTCCCCTTCCATTCACATCAAGATTCATTTTCGATTCTCTTTATATACAGAAGATCAGTTTAGCATACATTAAGTAAAGATTTCAACAGTTTGCTCCCACACAAACAAAGTGAAAAATAATAGATGATTTTTTAAATGATGATGAAATCAGATCAGACCTATTGTCATGTTTAATCCCAGTGAGAGTCAAGTTGGGAATTGATAATTTCTTTTTTTTTTTTTTTTTTTTTTTACAGAAGATCGGTTTAGTATAAATTAAGTAAAGATTTCAACAGTTTGCACCCCCATAGAAACACAAAGCGAAATATACTGTTTGAGTACTCGTTATAGCATTAAGTCTCAATGTAGAGCACATTAAGGACAGAGATCCTACATGAGGAGTAAGTGCACAGTGACTCCTGTTGATGACTTTACAAATTGACACTCCTGTTTATGGCATCAGTAATCTCCCTATGCACCAGTCATGAGTTTCCAAGGCTATGGAAGCCTTTTGAGTTCACCAACTCTTATCTTGTTTAGACAAGGTCATAGTCAAAGTGGAGGTTCTCTCCTCCCTTCAGAGAAAGGTACCTCCTTCTTTGAAGATCTGTTCTTTCCAATGGGATCTCACTCACAGAGATCTTTCATTTAGGGTTTTTTGTTTTGTTTTGTTTTGTTTTGTTTTTTTTGCCAGAGTGTCTTGCCTTTCCATGCCTGAAATACTCTCATGGGCTTTTCTGCCAGATCAGAATGCCTTTAGGGCTGATTCTGAGGCCAGAGTGCTGTTTAGGACATCCACCATTCTATGAGTCTGCTGAGTATCTCGCTTCCCATGTTGGATCACTCTCCCCTTTATTTATTCTATCAGTTAGTATTAGCAGGTACTAGACTTATTTATGTGCTCCCTTTGACTCTCAGTCCTTTCATTATGATCAATTGTGAACTGAAATAGATCACTTGGACTGGTGAGATGGCATTGGTACATGCCACCTTGATGGGATTAAATTGGAGTCCCCTGGTATGTTTCTAACTCTACCATTTGGGGCTTGAGCATGTCCCAAATTGTACATCTCTTCCCTCTCTTATTCCTACTCTTATGTTTAACAGGGATCACATTTCAGTTAAATTTCAACACTTAAGAATAACTGTGTATTAATTACAGAATTAAACCAGTCATATTAAGTAGAACAGACGAAAAAAACTACTAAGAGGGATAATGTATTAAGTTGTTCATTAACAGTCAGGGCTATGCTGATCAAGTCACCGTTTCTCATAGTGTCGATTTCACTTCAACAGGTTTCCTTTTTGGTGTTCAGTCAGTTGTCACCGATCAGGGAGAACATATGGTATTTGTCCCTTTGGGACTGGCTTATTTCACTCAGCATGATGTGTTCCAGATTCCTCCATTTTGTTGCAAATGACTGGATTTCATTGTTTCCTACTGCGGTATAGTATTCTAAAGAGTACATATCCCATAATTTCTTTATCCAGTCTACCGTTGATGGGCATTTAGGTTGGTTCCAGGTCTTGGCTATTGTGAATTGAGCTGCAATAAACATTAGGGTGCAGACCGCTTTTTTGTTTGCCAATTTAAATTCCTTTGGGTAAATTCCAAGGAGTGGGATGGCTGGGTTGAACGGTAGGGTTATCTTCAGATTTCTGAGGAATCTCCAGACTGACTTCCATAGTGGCTTGACCAGTTTGCATTCCCACCAACAGTGGGTTAGTGTCCCTTTTTCCCCACATCCTCGCCAGCATCTGTTGTTGGTAGATTTCTGCATGTGAGCCATTCTAACCGGGGTGAGGTGAAACCTCATTGTGGTTTTGATTTGCATTTCCCTGATTGCTAGTGATCTTGAACATTTTTTCATGTGCCTGTTGGCCATTTGGATTTCCTCTTTTCAAAAATGTCTATTGAGGTCCTTGGCCCATCTCGTAAGTGGGTTGTTTGTTTTGCTTTTGTGGAGTTTCTTGATCTCTTTGTAGATTCTGGTTATCAACCCTTTATCTGTTGCATAGTTTGCAAATATTTTTTCCCATTCTGTCGGTTGTCTCTTCACTCTCCTGACTGTTTCTTTTGCAGTACAGAAACTTCTCAATTTGATGCAATCCCAATAGTTAATTTTGGCTTTGACTGCCTGTGCCTCCCGGGTCTTTTCCAGAAATTCTTTGCCTGTGCCAGTATCTTGAAGGGTTTCTCCAATGTTCTCTAATAACTTGATGGTGTCAGGTCATAGATTTAGGTCTCTAATCCACGTTGAGTGGATTTTTGTGTAAGGTGTAAGGTAGGGGTCTTGCTTCATGCTTCTGCATGTGGAAATCCAGTTTTCCCAGCACCATTTATTGAATAGACTGTCCTTGCTCCAGGAATTAGTTTTAGATCCTTGATCAAATATAAGTTGGCTGTAGATGTTTGGGTTGATTTCTGGTGTTTCAATTCTGTTCCATTGGTCTATCCATCTGTTTCTGTACCAGTACCATGCTGTTATGATTACAACTGCCCTGTAGTATGTCCTGAAATCTGGTATTGTGATGCCTCCGGCTTTGTTTTTGTTGTACAAGATTGCTTTAGCTATTCGAGGTCTCTTGTGCCGCCATATAAATTTCAGCACCATTTTTTCCAGATCTGAAAAGAAGGTCTTTGGTATCTTGATTGGTATTGCATTGAATCTATAAATTGCTTTTGGGAGAATGGACATTTTGATGATATTGATTCTTCCAATCCATGAGCATGGAAGATTTTTCCATTTCTTGGTATCCTCTTCTATTTCTTTCTTTAAGGTTTTGTAATTTTCATCATAGAGATCTTTAACGTCCTTGGTTAAGTTTATTCCAAGGTATTTGATTGTTTTTGTAGCTATTGTGAATGGGATTGATCTTAGCAGTTCTTCCTCAGCCATGGCATTGTCTGTGTATACAAAGGCTGTTGATTTTTGTGCATTGATTTTATACCCTGCTACTTTGCCAAACTCTTCTATGAGTTCCAATAGTCTCTTAGTAGAGTTCTTTGGGTCCCCTAAATAATGAATCATATCATCTGCAAAGAGGGATAGTTTGAGTTCTTCCTTCCCAATTTGTATCCCTTTAATTTCTTTTTCTTGCCTAATAGCTCTGGCTAGAACCTCCAGAACTATATTGAATAGCAGTGGTGAGAGTGGGCATCCCTGTCTGGTACCAGATCTCAGTGGAAATGCTTCCAACTTTTCCCCATTCAATAGGGCTGTGGGTTTTTCATAGATTGCTTTGATTGTATTGAGGAATGTTCCTTCCAAACCCAGTTTGCTTAGAGTTTTCATCATGAACGGGTGTTGTATTTTATCAAATGCTTTCTCGGCATCTATTGAGATAATCATATGGTTTTTCTTTTGCAGTCTGTTAATGTGGTGTGTATCACATTGATTGTCTTGCACACATTAAACCATCCCTGCATATCACATATAAATCCCACTTGGTCTGGGTGGATGATCTTTCTGATGTGTTGTTGCATTCTATTGGCCAGAATTTTATTGAGGATTTTTGCATCTATGTTCATCAGGGATATTGGTCTGTAATTCTCTTTCAGTGCTGCATCTTTTTCCGGCTTAGGAATTAAGGTGATGCTGGCTTCATAGAAAGAATTTGGGAGGATTCCCTCTTCTTCGATTGTTCTGAATAGTTTGAGAAGAATTGGAGTTAGTTCTTCTTTAAATGTCTGGTAGAATTCAGCAGTGAATCCATCTGGTCCTGGGCTTTTCTTTGTTGGGAGGGCCTTTATTACTGTTTCAATTTCTGTCTCAGTTATGGGTCTGTTTAGGTTTTCAATGTCTTCCTGGTTCAATTTAGGTAGGTTGCATGTGTCCAGGAATCTATCCATTTCTGATAGGTTTCCCTGTTTGCTGGCATACAAGTCCTTGTAGTAATTTCTGATGATTCTTTTTATTTCTGTGGTGTCTGTTGTTACGTTTCCTTTTTCATCTCTGATTTTATTGATTTGGGTCTTTTCTCTTCTTTTTTTAGTTAGTTGTGCCAATGGGGTGTCAATTTTGTTTATTTTTTCAAAAACCCAGCTCCTCGTTTGGCTGATTTTTTGTAATGTTTTTCTTGATTCAATCCTGTTGATTTCTTCTCTGATTTTAATTATTTCTCTTCTCCTACTAGATTTGGGTCTGGTTTGCTGTAGGTTTTCTAGATCCTTCAGGTGAATTGAATTCTAACAGACATTTAAAGAAGGACTAATTCTAATTCCTCTCAAGTCATTCAAAACAAGTGAAAGGGAAGGAATCCTCCTAAATTCTTTCTATGGAGCCAGCATCACCTTAATTGCTAAACCTGAAAAAGATGCAACAAAGAGAATTACAGACGAATACCCCTGATGAACATAGATGCAAAAATTCTCAACAAAATTCTGGCCAATAGAATGCAACAACACATCAGAAAGATCATCCACACAGGGATTTATCTGTGATATGCAGGGATGGTTCAACATTTGCAAATGTGATACATTACATTAACAATTAATCTAATGTAATTGTTACATTAATGTGATACATCATATTAACAAACTACTGAAAAACTATATGATTATCTCAATAGACGTGGAGAAAGCATTTGATAAAATATAGCACCCTTTCATAATGAAAACTCTAAGGAAATTGGATTTAGAAGGAACATTCCTCAATACAATCAAGAGAATTTAAGAAAAAGCCATGGCCAGCATCATATTGAATCGGGAAAAGTTGGAAGCATACCCACTGAGATCCAATAACAGACAAGGATGCCAACTCTCACCATTGTTATTCAACAAACTACTGGGAGTTTTAACCAGAGCCATTAGGCAAGAAAAAAAAATCAAAGGGATACAAATGGGGAAGGAGGAAGTCAAACTATCCCTATTTGCAGATGACATAATTCTATATACAGGGGATCCAAAAGACTCCACTAAGAGACTACTGGAACTCATAGAAGAGTTTGAAAAACTAGCAGGATATAAAATCAATACACAAAAATCAGCAACTTTTGTATAAACAGAGAATGCCACAGCTGAGAAAAAAACTTGTAAGATCAATTCCATTCACAATAGCTCCAAACAAAATCAAATATCTTGGAGTAAATTTAACCAAAGATGTCAAAGATCTCTATGATGAGAATTTCAAAAAATTAAATAAAGAAACAGAAGGTACCAAAAACAGAATAACCTTCCATGTTCATGGATTAAAAGAATCAATATCATGAAAATATCCATTATTCTGAAAGCAATTTACAGATGCAATGCAATATCAATCAAAATACCAAATACATTCCTCTCAGATCTAGAAAAAATGATGCTGAAATTCATGTGGAGACACAGGAGACCTGGATCAGCTAAAGCAATCTTACACAACAAAACAAAGCCAGAGGCATCACAATACCAGATTTCAAGACATACTACAAGGCAGTTATAATCAAAACAGCATGGTACTGGTACAAAAACAGATGGATAGATCAATGTAAAATAACAGAAACACTAGAAATCAATCCAAACATCTTATATTTGACCAAGGAGCTAACCAACTTATACAACCAATTTATTTTTGACCAAGGGGCTAACACTAATCCCTGGAGAAAGGATAATCTCTTCAAGAAATGGTGTTGGGAAAACTAGATTTTCAGATGCAGAATTATGAAGCAAGACCCCTGACACTTTACACAAAAATCCACTCAACATGGATTAAAGTTCTCAGTCTACGACCTGACACCATCAAATTATTAGAGAACATTGGAGAAACCCTGCAAGACATTGGCATAGGCAAAGAGTTCTTGGGAAAAACCTCAGTGGCACAGAGAGTCAAAGTCAAAATTAACAAATGGGATTACACCAAACTGAGACGTTTCTATAGGGCCAAAAAAAAAAAAAAAAAAAAGGAAAGTGAAGAAGCAACCAACAGAATGGGAGTAATTATCTGCAAACTTTACAACTGATAAAGGGTTAATGACCAGAATCTACAAAGAGATCAAGAAACTCCACAACAAAACAAACAACCCATTTAAGAGATGGCCAAAGGACTTAAACAGACATTTTTCAAAACAGGAAATCAAAATGGCCAACAGACACATGAAAAAAATGTTCAGGATCACTAGCCACCAGGGAAATGCAAATCAAAACCACAATGAGGTTTTACCTCATCCCAGTTAGAATGGCCCTCATACAGAAATCAACAAACAATAGATGCTGGTGAGGATGTGGGGAAAATGCACACTAATCCACTGTTGGTGGAAATGCAAACTGGTAAAGCCACTATGGAAGACAATTTGGAGATATCTCAGAAATCTGAATATAGACCTACCATATGACCTAGCCATCCCACTCCTGGGAATTTACTCAAGGGAAATAAAATCAGTAAACAAAAGAGCTATCTGTACTCCCATGTTTATTGCAGCTCAATTCACAATAGCTAAGACATGGAATCAACCTAAATGCTCATCAACCAAAGACTGGATAAAGAAATTATGGGATATATACAGCACAGAATACTAAACAGCAGTTAAAAAAAATGAAAAATGAAATCTAGCCTTTTGCAAAAAATGGATGAATCTGGAAAACTTCATACTTAGTGAAATAAGCCAGTCCCAAAGGGACGAATACCCTATGTTCTCCCTGATCTGTGAGAACTAATAGAGTACCCAAAACACAATCTGCAGAAGTGAAATTGACACTTCAAGAAGGGATGACTTGAGCTGCCCTTGTCTTGACTGTTGAGGACAGTTTCGTTTTGTTTTTTGTCTTTTTTTCATACTATTTGTTAAATTATTTAACAGAATCATATTATATAAAGTCAATTGAAAATGAATCTCAGTAAAAAATAAGAGTGGTAATAACAGAGGGAGAAGGGAGTTTGTAACTGTAAAGCTGTATAGTTCTGCATATATTCCTTATCAGATTTACCTTTAAGGGTACAATTTATGAACTTGTCATGGGACTCCAAATCCCATTAAACTTGGTGGTAATAAGCCATCTTAACTGTTAAAGTGAACATATTAAGTGTTAAAATGAACATATAAAGGATTAAGTGTTAAAGAGATCATAAAAATAGGATCATGTGCCCAGTAATAATAACAGATAGAATTAAAAAGGAGAGCATGTCCAACATGGGAAGCAGTCCACACAGCAGACTCATAGAATTACAATTGCTTTAAGTAACATTCTGACCTCAGAATCAGCCCTTATGCCCATGAAAGCATTTCAGCTATGGAAACCAAGACATTGTTGCAAAAAATAACCTACATGAAGGATCTCTGTGAGACGCCAGTGGAAAGAACTGTCCATCAAAAAAGGATTTACTTTTCTCTAAAGGGAGGCGAGAACTTCCACTTTACTTATGGCCTTGTCCAAATATTGACAGAGTTTGTGGACTCAAAGGCTTCCATAGCCTATGGAGTTCATTTCAAGAGCCTCAGGTGGTCACTGACATCATACATAAAAGTATTAATTGTTAAATTATCAACAGGAGTAACTGCACTAACTCCCCATACAAGACCTCTGTCTCAATGTACTGAGAGTTAACTATAAAACCAGTTCTCAGTTATTTGTGTGTGTGTTTGTATGTGTATATAAATTGTTGAAACCTTTACTTAGTAATTAGTTGCTCATTTGTGTACAAAGTTCATTGAAAATGAATCTTAACGGAGAATAAGACCGACAAGTGGAGAGGGAGGAGGAGGCTGGGTGGGAGTGTGAGTTAAAGGGATAATACGGTGGGAAGAATAATTATATTCCTAAAGTTGTACTTATGAAATTTGTATTTCTTTTTTTAATTTATTTGACAGGTAGAGTTATAGACAGTGTGATAGAGAGAGAGAGAGAAAGGTCCTCCTTCCGTTGGTTCGCCCCCCAAATGGCTGCACGGCCAGCGCTGCGCCGATCCAAGCCAGGAGCCAGGTGCTTCTTCCCGGTCTCCCATGCAGGTGCAGGGGCCCAAGCACTTGGTCCATCCTCCACTGCCCTCCCGGGCCACAGTAGAGAGCTAGACTGGAAGAGGAGCAACCGGCACTAGAACCCAGTGCCCATAAGGGATGCCGGCACCACAGGTGGAGGATAAACCAAGTGAGCCACGGCACCAGCCCTGAAATTTGTTATTTCTTTAAAAATAAATTAAAAAAAAAAATTAACATGGACTTCCAGATTAAGATGGCAGATTATACACTTGAAAAATCCCACTGAAATGTTAGTTAAAAAAATACAAATAGGTACACATTTTTAAGGTAAAATAAGAATACAAAGTGAATTTGAGCTGATAAAAGAGTTCAGCCAATTTTTTGAAAGACGCAAATTAGATGAAGACATGGTAACAGAGGAAGAGCATCCAAAGAGGTTCACTTCACATAAAATGTGGGGGCTTGTAGGATCATAGCAGATAAGAGGAAAAGGATGAAGGCATTCTTTCAGAAGTGGTTTCAGAGGAAGGAACTTTCTGGAAACTTTTAAAACTCTCTTGGCAGAGAAGAATCGAAAAGATATGAACTCAGAGACTAGTGTTGTGCTCAGAACAACTCCTGACTACTGTTTCCAGTCCAGCTTCCTGTTAATACACTTGGGAAGGCAGCTGATAATGACCCAACTACTTGCGCCCCTGTCACCCATGTGGGAGTTCTTGGCTCTTCGCTTTGGCTTAGACCAGTCCTGGCTGTTGCAACCATCTGGGGAGTAATCCAGTGGATGGAAGATATTTCTCTCTGTTTCTTTTCTTCTCTCTCTGTCGCTGTGACTTTCAAATAAGCAATAAATATTTTTTTTAAAAATGACACAAATCAAAGTAGCCCATTGTTATGGAAATCAGTATTTTATATAAAGTAGCATAGATGATTATAATCACATAGCAGTAATCTAAGAATATGACCAATAGGTGGTATTGAGCAATTAAACCAAGTTACACTCTCAAGTATCAGTACAGGAAAACAAAATATGATATCTAAAACTAATAATTCAAGAAATGGTAGTAAAAACACATTATTGAGATACGAACTAAACCAAGAAAATGTCATAAATTTAGAAGCCCCATACAAGGAGTAAAAAGAGTAAAAAGAAGAGTGTGACAGAGAAATCTTGCTTTTCAGCCCAAGTACTTCTGTCTTTTGTTTTTGTTACTATGAGATTTTTTTTTTGCTTTTTAAGATTTTTTAAATGACGAACATAAAGGAACTAGTATGTAAATTTTACTAAAAAATGTGTAATCCACTAATTATATATAACTTGATCAAATTTTTATAAAAGTTAACTGATTCTTCTATAATGTATTTAATGTCAAACATGATTTCAGAATGAGGAGAGGCTCACTTTATTTTGATCAACAGCCTTTAACTAATTCTGACGCACTGAACCCCAATAAGATATAAAGCATCTTTCAAAATTTCCCTCCCTTAGGAGACATCTGTGTTCATTGATCTACAATGTGCAGAGAATGCTTGATTATTATATTGTGTCATTTGCTACTACAGGAATTATTCATGATCATTCACCAGAAAGCTGAGAACACATGGAGCTGCTATCTTGATTCAGAACCCTAAACCTAAACACATATAAAGACTTAGTAAATTTAGACACAGATAGCACCCCTTCATTTCCCTCACCACCCTCTACAACTACATTCTAAACATATACATTAATCCAGGAATTATGGGTGCATTTTGAAGGACTGTTCTTTTGAGCAGCAGAGAACAAAGGGAATTTTCTGCAAAACAAGGCTGAAACATGATCATTGGGGCATACTATCTTGCCAGCATCTTGCCTATTGAATATCATCCCAGCCTATTATTCAGATATTGTTCTCTTTGGCTAGGAAACACAATGATCTAAGTCCACTTAAGTGCTCAAACAGTACCCTCTGCTGGTTGAACTTGAGCTGAGGCTTTGATTTGTAACAGAACTTGATCACACTTGTCAACACACAGAAAAGAGAAAAGCAAGCCAATGGGAAAACTACATACCAGAATGTAAAAAGGCAAACACAAAAATCAGCTAATTTTAGCTATTATATAAGGAAACTGAGATTTTAGACATACCACATATAGGGTGCAAATGTATTTTGTTAAAACACTGATACTTTTCTCTAGGAAAAGAATATATGAAAAGTGAACTTTCACATTACACTTGAGTTCTTTGTTTTACAGAGATTCACATACAGCAAGTTTCCCCCAAGTGCAGCCCTTGTGTTCTGAGTATGTGACATGATTTACACTTTGCCTTTGGAGAACATAATTAGTGGTATAAAATAAACTGGCTTCTTAGGTCACAGTCCAGGGTGCTTACCAGAGATGCCTATACTACCTGACATGTTTATAAACATTTAGGAAAGGTTCAAAATTAATTTTTGTTGCCTTGCTAATAGGAACAGCAGTTTGGAGATAGATTAATTTATCTGAAGAGGGGAGGAATGGGAAACATACGTTCTCCAGGGCAGGGAATCTAGAGGTTTATTTTTGCTTAATATAGTATAAAGGCTTAATAAATTGAGTAGCAATTAAAAACAGGTACAGTCCTACATTTGAAAATGTAAAACTAGCATTTTTTTATATCTTTGCCTAAAAACCAACTGTACACTCAGCTCTCTAGGCCTGCCATGTGGTGGAATTTACCAGGGATAAACAACATCCCATTGTCATTAAGCATTTGCAGTTGAGAGAAGAGCTGATGTATTTTAGGCTCTTACACAGTGGTTCAGGCTAACAGCCTTTATTCTATTTCCTCCAAAGGGAGGTGGGATTGAAATGCCCACAGGCACCAACCAATCAGATGCATGAGTGGCACACACTAAGCTAGAGGAAAAGCACATGATCTTCATCTATCTTTAATTTTCAGTGGAGACAAGAATATAGAGAAATAACTCCACATTAAGAAAACATACAATAAAAACATGATAAATGATAATTAACCCCTTGCTTCAGTGTTAGGGAAACAAGAAGCAGCAGAAAATTTGAAGAAGTGGAGTAGGTATGCATCCCCTGAATTGGGGCTGATATCACTTATATTGCTTGCCATTGTTGCCATGATGAAGCCCAAGCATTGTCAAATCTCATGATTTTATTTTTTGAGAAGAGTTTTAACAGGATATTCAAGTAACATTTGTTCTTCTGGGCTCAAATCTTTACAAAATAGTCTGTAAGTCAAAACAAACATTTGCGAACCAAATTCTTCCCATGGGCCACAAACATGTACCTACCACAGACTAAAAGTTCTTTGCTTCTGCCACAGGGTCTTTGCACACACCCTCCATGCTGTCAGTTTTTTCACATTCTCCCTCCATTCCTCCCGGTTAACTACATTCATCCTTCTGGTACTGATTCAATTGCCACTTCCTCCTGGAAGTCTTCCCTGATCTGCTGGATTAGAATAAGTGCCTGGGCTGGCACTGTGGCATAGGGGTAAGGTTGCTGCCTGCAGTGCCAGCATCCCATAGGGGCGCCGGTTTGAGTCCCAGCTGCTCCACTTCCGATCCAGCTCTCTGCTATGGCCTGGGAAGGCAGCAGAAGATGGCCCAGATCCTTGGGCCCCTGCACCCATGTGGTAGACCCAGAAAGGGCTCCTGGCTCCTGGATTTGGATTGGCGCAGCTCCGGCTGTTGCAGCCATCTTGAGAGTGAACCAGTGGATGGAGGACCCCTCTCTCTCCCTCCCTCCCTCCCTCACTCCCTCTCTCTCTCTCTCTGCCTCTCCTTCTCTGTGTAATTCTGACTTTCAAGTAAATGAATAAATCTTTAAAATAAAAAAGTGCCCCTATGATATATTCCCCCACCTTTCTGTGCCCTCTGTCACAGCACATAGTGTGGCTTGTAATTATATGTTTATTGGAGTAATTATTTGATTCTTTTCCTCCTCTATGACAGCAGAGGACATGTCTGTTTATTCGGGTCACATTGTTCACATAAAGTAGGCTGTGGCAAACAATTGTTAGATAAATGCATAATAACTTTAAAGTAGCTCTTTATTGGCATAGCTAGAACATTCCAACTATGGTTGATTTCACAAGAACCCTCAGATTTGGGCTTTGCAGTCAGGTGGATGTGGGTTTGAATCTTAGATAGCCCATTCACTACCATGTATGAGTAAGTTGCTGACCCTTGGCAAGTCTGTTTTCTCATTTAAAAAGCAGGGCTCTGGAGTGCACATTCCTAATGGAATGCCTCGATTAACTACCAGCTCAACTGCCAGCTCCTGACTCCTGACTCCAACGCAGACCACGTGAGGCAGCAATGATGGCTCAGGGGACTGGGGTCCCTTCACCTACATGGGAGACCTGGATTGAGTTTCTAGCTCTTGCCTTTGGCCCCAGCCCAGTCATTGGCAGGCATTTGGAGACTGACCCAGTGGATGGAGCACTACTCTGTCTCTCTCCTTCTCAAATAAATGTTTGTGTTTTTTTTATTTTTTTTAATTTTATTTAGTAAATATAAATTTCCAAAGTACAGTTTATGGATTACAATGGCTCCCCCCCCCCCATAATTTCCCTCCCACTCACACCCCTCCCATCTCCCGCTCCTCTCCCATTCCATTCACATCAAGATTCATTTTCAATTCTCTTTATATACAGAAGATCAATTTAGTGTATCTTAAGTAAAGATTTCATCAGTTTGCACCCACACAGAAACACAAAGTGTAAAATACTGCTTCAGTACTAGTTATAACATTACTTCACTTTGGACAACACATTAAGGACAGATCCCACATGAGAAGTAAGTACACAGTGACTCCTGTTGTTGACTTAACAATTTGACACTCTTGTTTATGGCGTCAGTAATCTCCCTAGGCTCTAGTCATGAGTTGAAAGGCTATGGAAGCCTTTTGAGTTCGCCGACTTCGATCTTATTCCAACAGGGTCATAGTCAAAGTGGAAGTTCTCTCCTCCCTTCAGAGAAAGGTACCTCCTTCTTTGATGGCCCCATTCTTTCCACTGGGATCTCACTCACAGAGATCTTTCATTTAGGCTTTCTTTTTTTTTTTTTTTTTTTTTTTTTTTTTTTTTTTTTTTGCCAGAGTATCTTGGCTTTCTATGCCTGAAATACTCTCATGGGCTCTTCAGCCAGATCTGAATGCCTTAAGGGCTGATTCTGAGGCCAGAGTGCTGCTTAGGACATCTGCCATTCTATGAGTCTGCTGTGTATCCCACTTCCCATGCTAGATCGTTCTCTCCCTTTTTGATTCTATCAGTTAGTATTAGCAGACACTAGTCTTGTTTGTGTGATCCCTTTGACTCTTAGACCTATCAGCATGATCAATTGTGAATGGAAATTGATCACTTGGACTAGTGAGATGGCATTGGTACATGCAACCTTGATGGGATTGTACTGGAATCCCCTGGCATGTTTCTAACTCAAATAAATCTTTCAAAATAAATAATTTTTAAAAGAGTAGGTCTCATATATCAGTGAAGGGGGCTAAATATTTATACCATACTTAGAAAATACTGGCACATAGTAGGTGCTTAGTAAATACTCATCAATATCATTGTTTTTAATAATGATAGTTGATTCACACTGGCTTATCAACATCCTCTCTGTTGAGATCAGTGGTGGGGTTTGGCAAATCTGACCTAACAAGCCCACTCCCAAGTTTTAACCTCAGAACATTCTCCAACCAATCAAGCTAAAGAGACACTGATATCTGCAACCTTATCTGTATTCACAGAACCTGGGCCTAGAAGATACTATTCAATCCACTTTTTTAAGAAATTGCACAATGAAAACATTCAGAAAGATGATCACCATGTATCTTTTCTGATTGTGTAACTGATTTTAATCAACCCCTTAAGAATGCTCAACACTTTGGGCTGGCATTGTGGCACAGCAGGTAAAGCTGCTGCCTGTGAAACCAGCATCCCATGTGGGTGCCAGTTTGTGTCCCAGCTGCTCCACTTCTGATCCAACTCCCTGTTTGTGGCCTGAGAAGGCAGATGAAGTTGGCCCAAGTGTTTGGGCCACTGCCACCCACCTGGGAGACACAAATGACACTCCTGGTTCCTGGCTTCTGGCTCCTTGCTGCTGCCTTCAGCTTGACTCAGCCCTGCTGTTGCAGCCACTGGGGAGTAAACCAGTGGATAGAAGATCTGTGTGTCTCTCCCTCTTCTGTAACTTTTTCAAGTAAATAAGTAAATCTTTTTTTAAAGTTAAAAGAATGCCCAACATCCATCTCAGACCCCATAACCTGCAAGGTTATGAGCTCAGATGGAATGATGGACTTTTCATCCCTGCTATAGAAGATAAAATTCCCTGCTCCAAGATAGCTGGGAAGGAGGCAATGTGGTCTGTGTTGTGGGAGGCAAGTAGGATCAGAGCCAGATTCCTATGGGATCAAAGTTTTTTTTACTAAGTCTCACATATAAAATAAACTAGCTTTGAAGATTAAATATAATATGCAGAAAGGCCTGACATGGGAGAGATGATCAATGAATGATAGTAATATAATAGGGAGCACTGAATTGATTCTCCACATATACTGCCCCCAAGTAAACTTCTCTTTAATTTATACAAAATAGCAACAATCAGAGCAAACTGGAAGTCATCAGATTTCAAACTTATAATGGAAGAAATAAGACAACCTTCTAGAAGTTTAGGCTTAATGTATAAAAAGGCCAAGAATTCAATTGCTACGTACAATTCCCTGTCCTCAATTTCCACAGACAAGGGAGAAATCTGACCCACGAACAGCTCTTCTCTGAGAAGTAGGCAGGAAGACCAGCACTCTAAAATCACTGGCCCACCCTGGACTCCTGTTTCCAGCGATTTCATTCTAAAACCAAGGGAATTCTGGTTGCATCCTCTGACTCATCCCTGGTCCACATTGTAACAAAATACCCGTGAGTTCAGCCCTGTATCTTTTTTGAAAATCTAGGCCATCCCAGTGTGTCTCACATCAGCCTCCCTGGCTCTTAGCCTCTTCTCCAATGGAGCACCATGTGGGTTCATTACTCATTGTTCTCTATTGGGACCCCCATAGTGCTTGGTTACACCCACGTTGCAGCACTCCCTGAGTGTGTCTTGAGCACCTGTTTGCCTTCCTGACTGTGGGAACACATGACCTTAGTCTGAATTACTTTGTTCTCCCAGCAATTGGCACATAGTACATGCTCTGGTGTCTTCTCACTAGAGGGTGGCTGATATTAAAAAGAGAGGAGTTTATTCAAAAGATGTTGAGTGATGCCAAGGCTGGA
Source organism: Oryctolagus cuniculus (assembly GCF_051225735.1). Taxonomy (NCBI): domain Eukaryota; kingdom Metazoa; phylum Chordata; class Mammalia; order Lagomorpha; family Leporidae; genus Oryctolagus; species Oryctolagus cuniculus. The sequence continues at coordinate 95,494,463 of NC_142877.1, forward strand.
GACCCAGCCTTCAGATCTATGTGGCTGGAAACCAGGCCTCAGTTTGCACCTGGTTGGGGGGAGGGGGCAGGGTCACCCCAGCACACCAGATGGCTGCCCTTGGCAGTCACAATCCATTTTAGGCCACTGGTAGCCACCACTCTTCAGCTACCTGGATGGCCCTCAGGAGGCACTCCTGATGCTACCAATAAACAGATTCATCTCTGCTCCCCCTACTCTAATTACTACTTCCCGGTTAACAATCCAGGGCACATCTCCAGCCCCATCTACCAAGAAAGCTGAGAAAGTGGGTCTCTAACACTTTTAACTTCTACCATTTGTAAGAGCCTCCTGCACAGCAAGACCAACAGGGTGAAGGATACCTCCAAATGAGGGAGTAGATTATAACACAGTGAATCCCTGCTGCACCTGCATCTCAGCCTTGACTGATGTTTGCTTTTCTTACTGCTCACCACAACACTGAAATTTATAATGCTTGGTATCTCTCTGCCAGAACAAATAAATGAACAATGAATTTACTGCTCACAGCTTCTTTTTTCTCAGAGTTCTTGCGGCGTCCACTTTGATACCCCTTTAGTTCAGCACCTTTAAAGTGGCCAGATACAGACTCCCTCTGCCCCACTCAGTAGATGCCAAGAACAGCAAGCCCTGCATTCCACTAGCCTGGCTGGCACCAGCCCCAGGGCTGCCTGGCTTCCTCCTCCTGGGATTTGTCTTCTTGTTCATCATTCCCTTGCCCTTTGGACTTGATGACTGCTTTTGGCTTGCTCACTTTTTGACCCCGGGCACTTTGTCATGTTTCTCAACAGGGGAACTATTAGCATTAGTGCAGCACAACTCCTTGTTGAGTGGAACCGACTCATGTGTTGCAAGACTTTTAACATCCCTGGCCATGCTCCTAAAATGTTAGGACTGTTCTACAGTCATGGTGACAACCAAGAAACAGATACACATTTGCACGCAGTTCTTAGGAAGGAAGGGAGGAAGGAGGGGGGAAAGAGGGAGTGGAGTAAAGAGAGAGAGGAAGGGAAACAGGAACAATAAAATCAGAGACGTTAGTGGAACACTGAAAAGATTTCATGAGAGTGATAACGCTGTGGCAAAAAGAGAAAAATTAGAGCTAATTGACAAGAAGTGATTGCACAAGAGGCGAGGACTCCTCCAGATAGAAGGGTGTGTTTCCCTCAGAAAAGCAGAAAATGAATCTTTCAGCAAGGCTCCGTGCTCTGACTAATGAGAAGAGAGAAAGGCAGAACTAATAGAAGGTAATATGAAAATGCAATTTTGAAAGGTTTGAAGAACTTCTGTGGAAATAAAGCCTTTCATTTCTCTGGTATAGACAGAAAGAAAAATACAGAGGGAAGAGATCCTTGACCTCACTGCAGGTACAGACTAGGACGTGTCACTCTGTCCTTTTGATTTATTAAAACCTGTGCAGGCTCCTCAAGTGTTGCAGACTCTAAACACTGGCTCCACACGGAGGCTGCAGAAACCTGTCTGCCTCATCAATCAGCAATCAGCTCCTGTACACAGTGTCATAATTTGTAAAATAAAGAAAGAAAGAAAATCAAAGTTACTTTTTGTTTCCAAAAAATCTATTTGAAAAGCAGAGAGAGAGAATGAATGAGCACGAGAATGTCCCAAATCCCACAACAATGTGAGCTGAGCCAGGTCAAAGCCCGGAGCCAGTGACTCCATCAGGTCTCCCTGGGTAGAAGGGATTCAGATATTTGAGCTATCATCGGCTGTCTCCCAGGGCACACACACTGGCAGAAAGCAGAGGCAGGACTCAAACCCAGGCACTCCAATATGGCATCCCAAAGGGCAGCTTAATCCACTGCACCACAATACTCATACTGGTTTTTAAAGTATAAAGGTAACATGGCAGAAAAGTTAACAGTATTTATGGCTGAAATCTTAGACAGCCCAGAGAAGGAAAAAGGAAATCTAGATCACACACTACGCCAAAATAATGACTGTTAGCATTTTGCTGTATAAACTCACAGATAATGTATATGCATGTGTGTGTACATACACATATAAGTATGTATACAAGGGGCCTTCAAAAAACTCACTGAAAATATGAGTATTATGAAAAAAAATGCATGGATGTCAAGATACTTTGCACCAAAATAAACATCTTTTTAATTCCACCTTTCTTCGAGTTTTTTGAAGCCCCTCTTTATATACACACACTTATCCTTAGAATCACACTGGGCACTGCTCTTTTCACCAAAAATGGGTGGAACTGGATTCTTTTATGTCAACTCATGTAGTACAGTATAATATAGTGTCCTATCATTTTTTATCACAACCTAGAATTATATTATGTGAAGACACTATAACTTTAATCAGTATATCATATTTGACACATAGCGGTTTCTAATCATTTTACTATTATAATCAACGTTGTAAAGAACACTCTTAGCTAAAACTTGCAGTATAGTCATGATTACTTAGGAGGGATTCCAAGATATGGAATTACTGAGTCACAGATTTTTCACTTTCAATTTTATGTATATTGTCAAATTACCTTCCAGAAAGACTGACAATATTGCTATGTTCACAGATTCTAAGGGTAAGGTTGACTCCTATTTTAATCAATCCCATGTACTGTAGCTTTTGTCAGTTTGGTAGTGAAAATGTTTCAGGAACTACACTCACCACTTAAATCACCGAACACACATGTAATCCTTCCTAATTGTTGTCTAACTATATTTTTCCCTGAATTTGTAATATTTGTGAGCACAGAAACTTTGAAATAACTGGCCTAAACAATTATTTCTAAAGATATAAAACATTTAGGGTCCAATTTTTAGGGGTTTTTTTTTCACAGTTAAGAGCTGGCATTTATGTTATTTTTATATTGTTTGTTTTAATTTAAATCTAAGTAAATATATTGCCTATCATTTATAGCTCACTTGAAAATTTATCCAAGACAACAGAAGGGAGGGGAGGAAAAACTCAAAAAAATCCTTGATGGCATGTTGATTGCATTTAACAAGCTGATAAATAACTTTCCCATTAGGCACCTTGGAGTGCTTCCCTGGCTTCATCACTGATTTGCTGATCTTTAAGAAGTGGCTTCAGTGTGCCATTACATGGAGAACTAGAAACGACCTCTGTGTTCTCACTCTCCCACACCCTTGGCCTCAGTGCACACGAGTTTCGAAAGTTTATTCAAAACCATATGCCAAACTCTCTGAACTCTTTAAAGAGAAGTGTTTTATAAATAGAATTTTAGCTTGTGGGGCCTGCATTGTGAAGTCAATTTCCCATGTTTCTTAAAACACTGATTGCAAAAGTGACTTAATAAGAAGGAAACAAACAAGGGCTGCACAATTGCACAGCCGAAGTTTCTGGAAGGGTTCTGTGGGATAGATTTTTTTGTATATGACTTAAAAGATTCAAAATACTTCTCTGTGACAACTTTAAATATTTTTTTCTCAAGACTTGACCCTTTATGAAGCATTTTTCTGAGAAGTTTTTAAAACTAACAAAATTATGCATCCACAATTCGAAGACACTATTGACTCTAGAATTTGCCTTCCACTTAGTGGCAGTTTTATTGTCATTAGTTCAAAGGAAATATGACAGTAATGGTACATAAGGAGAGAAAATGTTTGCAAACCATATATCACATAAAAGCTTAATATCCATGTATGTAAGAAACTCATATACACAACGTCAGATTCGTTCAGAGAAGGGCATCTGGCCTCCAGTGCAGGGTCCCAGCCAGGGGATACTCTGTCTCCCCAGTGCATCTTGGAAGTTTCCCTCTCCAAACCACCTCAGGATTTGCAGCAATGAACAGGACTTGCCTATTCCTAGATGTACAACTCCCAACCCGACACAGTTCCTCTGCTCCTTCTTTGTATCTTGGAAAGTTTTACTGAGACCCTTTCTCATTAGAGGTAAGGCTCCTGTGAAATTACAGCTGAAACACACACCGTGTACAAGGGATCATCCTCTTAGTACATTACTTAGACGAATTTCAGGCTAAATAAACAACACCCAGCAGTCTGCTCATTTGGACTTTCCTGTTATTTGTCCTTCCTCCCAAAATAACTTCCTCTGCCCTTCTGTGTGAGTATATGTGTATGACTCTGCATATGTGTGTGTGCACGCATGTGTGTGTAATTAGCACGCATTTATCAGACTCTACTACAAGCTCAGCACTGTATTGACTGGCACTTGGGATAAAGTTGTAGAGGGGGGAAAAAGTCACAAACACTTCCCTCAAGAATTTTACAAATAAGGGAGTTGAAATTTAAAAAATAATCCCAGGGATAAATCCACATGATCTGAAGACCAGGGAGGCGGTGACTTGAGTGCATGACCAGGTGTCTTAACCTTGGCAGTTGCATAAAGAAGTGCTTTTTGGGAGAAAATGGCATTTAAGATGAGATCTGAGTGATGAGTTAAGGTTACTGGGGCAAGCATGGAGATACAGCCCCACTCAGGCGAAGGCACAGAACTGATGAATGTCGTAAGATGGACAACAAGTCAAATCGAAATCTCACAGAGCTTCAGAGCTCTGCAAAGATCTTTCTCTGGATGTTTTTGAAATACTCCCCCCAAATATCAGCTCCTGTCTCGTCCTTCCCACAAATTCTCTCAGCCTTTCTTCCCTAACTCTTGCACAAAATCATAGTCATAACATATTCAATGAAGGCTGACGATGTCTAGGCTCACTATGAGAAGTTTGTCTGTTTTTCTCATTCGTTCCTCACAATTGTATATAGGGATTGTCATGAGCCTCATTTTACAGATTTGGAAAAACAAAAACAGAGACTAGGGGCCAACATCGTGCTAGGCCACCGCCTGCAATGGCAGCATTCTACTTGAGCACCAGTGTGAGTCCCCAGAAAGCAGCAGCGGTGGCCCAAGTACTTGGGGTCTCAACAACCCACATGAGAGACCCAGATGAAGCTCCAGGCTCCTGACGCCCCGTTGTTGCAACCATTTAGGAAGTGAACCATTGGATGAAGGATCTCTTTCTCTCTCTTCCTCTTTCTAACTCTGCCTTTTAAATGAACAAATAATAAAGCTGAGATCAGTCATTCAATTGTCCCAGTAAGTAAATAAAGCAGTCGGGCTGGCACTGTTGACCACTGTCTTTTCTCGATGCCTCTTTGTGAGGTTTCCTCACCATATTTGTTGATGTTCAACCGCCACTCCTTGATGATTAAACTGAGTAACTGAGGGAAGGGATTGGGCAGAATGATTCATCCCTTTATTCATTCACTCAGTCGACATTTATTTCCTGACTAGTATTTGCTCTTCCCCACACTCACCCCAGGGCATTGCAGGGATGCATGAGTGTACACATGAGAGCTTCTCTGAGGCAGGGGTGCAAGGCACAGAAGCTCCCATGAGGGCCAGGAACAGCAAAGGAGGATTTCACAAGCATCATCAGACAGCAAGCAACTTGCACAACCAGGCCTTCTGGGCACCTGCCAGTATGGTTGGTGGTTTCGTGCTACCCCACGCACAGCTCACTGGCCCTGCCAGGAATGGCTGTCATCTCAAGCTGCATAAATAAGGAAACTGGGCTTCAAGAAGCTATGTGACCTCTCAGAAGCCAAACAGCTAGGAAAGGGCAAGCAGAGATGTACCCCGCTTCATCCGATGCCCAAGTCTCCTTCCATGTAGCCTCCAAAAATGTTTTAATTTTTTATATAAAAGCAATAAATTCCATGCATTTCATATACATAATTTTAAGAACATAATGATCCTTCCCACTCACCCTCCTCTTTCCTTTCTTATTTTTTTTTAATTTTTACAATGATATACTTTAAATTTACTTTCTAATCATAGAGTCTTTCTTTGTTAAACTGAAAGGAACCAAAATATCCAAAGGTAGGTCAGTTTCCACATGATAGTGATTATTGATGCATGGAAATGATTACCACATAAGTTAGCACAGGGGCTATCTTTTTTTTTCTTTTTTTTCTTTTTTTTTTTTTTTTTTGCAGGAGCCAGGTGCTTCTCCTGGTCTCCCATGGGGTGCAGGGCCCAAGGACTTGGGCCATCCTCCACTGCACTCCCTGGCCACAGCAGAGAGCTGGCCTGGAACAGGGGCAACAGGGACAGAATCCGGTGAGCACAGGGGCTATCTTAAGAGAAAGGAGGTAGCTGTGTTGGAAAGAGTCATTTGATGAGATTTGGAGGGGTTGGCAATGGTCTATCCTCTGCCCTGAGTGGCACTGACATGAGCTCATGTGTCATGATTCATTAAGCCATACAGTAGCTTGGGGCACTTTTCTCTGTGTGTGCTAAATGCCAGCATGACCAAGTTTTAAAAGTCTCACCATTTCTTGCAGAATAATATAGCCTACCATTGATTACAGAAGCAGGCGTTGCTGTCAATTTTCAGCAAAATCAAATGGGCAAATTCTTGAGAAGCTGGCATAGATAAGATGAGGTCACCTTCCCCTAACCCGGGCTGCCAGCCCCAGGGATGCTCACATTTCCTGGTCCATGTGCAATCCCAAAGAGCAAGAGCAAGACTTGGAGAGGCTGGGTGATGTTTGTAGCCAGGGTGAGGGAGGAAATGGGGATTTACGGAAATGCATTATTATTTCCTCTTGGAAATTCATCCAGAACAGCTAAAGGACACCAGGCAGTCACAGGCTGCATGCACTTGCTTGTAGAGATGACAGCATCATAAAAATAAAAAGAAGAAGAAAAAGAAAGAAGAAAGAAAAAGAAATGACAACATCATACTGCCTAGACTGCTGTTTCATCCTGGGCAGTGGTGCGTAGGCACTTCTCTCAATCAGTTCAAGCAAGGCAGCAAATGTTGGGTGACCAAGACTCTACAGAGGAGGCGGCCCACAGAAGAATAGATGGGCTAAGTCAGAGTATGGCCACAGAGGAAAATTTGGAAACCATCACTCAAATATAACATTCTGCCTTATGCTGCATCTCCATTTTCTACTTTTTTCTTATATTTTTGGCCTATTATTTTAGGTGCAGTGGGTCTATTTTGGTTTCCCCAAAGCAATATTTTAACTATAGAACAACTGTCAGCCTGAGAGTCTGAGTGGAGCTGTTCTTCATTGCTTCATAACAGAATTTTAATGTATCAGACATCGCCCTGTGGTAAACACCAGAAATGCAGAGTGCACTAAATACAAAAGATTATATCCCCAACACCAGACACACACACAAACACACACACACACACCCCTTGTTTTTCTGTACGTCATGAGGTATCATATCACCCATATGTCCCAAAAATATTAGCATCAACTGATATGTCTTATTTTTGTTAACTACTATTTTTCCTTGTCATTTTAATCCATTTTTGTAATTACAATGTTCTCATCTAACAAGCAGTATTTCAAATAATTATTTTAGAAATGGCATTGATATCTAACTTTTCTACTCTTTTTTTTGGGGGGGGGCTAAAGATTTATTTATTTGAAAAGTGAAGTTACAGAGGCAGAGGCAGAAGCAGTGAGAGAAAGAAAGAGGTCTTTCATCCACTGGTTCACTCCCCCAAATGGCTGCAATGGCTGGAGCTGAGCTGATCCAAAGCCAGGAGCCTGGAGCCTCTTCTAGGTCTCCTACTTGCGTGCAGAGGCCCAAGGGATTGGGCCATCTTCCACTGCTTTCCAAGGCCATAGCAGAGAGTTGCAGTGGAAGTGAAGCAGCTAGGACTTGAACCAGTGCTCATATGCAATGCCAGCACTGCAGGCAGTAGCTTTACCCACTACGCCACAGTGCTAGCCCCACTTTTCTATTCTTTTGACTATCTTAAATATCAAGTAAGTTACCACCTGAATTTAGGTCATGCAGAGGGCCCAACCATTTCATAATTGTCAGACATAGGCAAATGAGTTAATCTCAGTTAACCAAGCCCTAGTTTCTCCACTAATAAATAGGAGAAAAGTCGAATGGCCTACAGGACTACAGAAGAACTAAATGAGATAGTGTGTATCAACCTGATAGTACAGTGCATGGCAAGAAGAAGGTGATTTAAGAATGCCAGTTCTCTCTTTGCCTCAGTTTACTGAGATCTCTGGAGGACACAAAAAATGAATAGAAATCACATGGTACATTTTGTGTTTTAAAAAATGTAATTTTTCCCACAGTGTCTTGGCTTTCCATGCCTGAGAAACACTTCATGGACTTTTTAGCTAGATCCGAATGCCTTAAGGGCTGATTCTGAGGCCAGAGTGCTGCTTAGGACATCTGCCATTCTATGAGTCTGTTGTGTATCCCACTTCCCATGTTGGATCATTCTCTCCTTTAAAAAAAATGACCTAAATGAAAGATCTCTGTGAGTGAGATCCCAGTGGAAAGAATGGGCCTTCAAAGAAGGAGGTACCTTTCTCTGAAGGGAGGAAAGAACTTCCACTTTGACTATGACCTTGTCTAAATAAGATCAGAGTTGGCAAACTCAAGAGGATTCCATAGCCTTGGCAGCTCATGACAAGAGCCTCAGGTGATTACTGACGTCATAAATAAGAGTGTCAATTGTTAAATCAACAACGGGAGTCACTGTGCACTTACTCCCCACGTAGGATCTCTGTCCTTAATGTGTTGTACTATGAGAATGAATGGTAAAACTGAAGGGCCGAAGTAACTACATTTTGAAAAAGTACTGGCCGGCACCACAGTTTAATAGGCTAATCCTCCACCTAGCGGTGCTGGCACACCGGGTTCTAGTCCCAGTTGGGGCACCGGATTCTGTCCCGATTGCCCCTCTTCCAGGCCAGCTCTCTGCTGTGGCCCGGGAGTGCAGTGGAGGATGGCCCAAGTCCTTGGGCCCTGCACCCCATGGGAGACCAGGAGAAGCATCTGGCTCCTGCCTTCGGATCAGTGCGGTGCGGCGGCCACAGCGCGCCAGCCTTGGTGGCCATTGGAGGGTGAACCAACGGCAAAAGGAAGACCTTTCTCTCTGTCTCTCTCTCTCACTATCCACTCTGCCTGTCAAAAAAAAAAAAAAAAAAAAAAAGAATAGAAAAGAAAAAGTGCCTCCATTCGGGGAGGCAGGCCCCACCTCCTGTAAAAGCAGCATCACTCAGGGGAAACCAAAACTTACAACAGAACAGCTAGTTAACGTTCACCATATAAGAAAATCCCTTGGGTCCGAACCAATCAGAAACAATTGTGTTTGTTCAGGAAATACCAGAGGTGACTCTAGCCAATCCACTGTTACCCCGCACCCCTCAATGATGTACCCTACTTTTAAAAAGGCTCCCGGGCCAGTGCCATGGCTCACTAGGCTAATCCTCCACCTGCGGCACCTGCACCCCGGGTTCTAGTCCCAGTTGGTACCGGTTCTGTCCCAGTTGCTCCTCTTCCAGTCCAGCTCTCTGCTGTGACCCAGGAAGGCAGTGGAGGATGGCCCAAGTGCTTAGGCCCTGCGCCTGCATGGGAGACCAGGAGGAAGCACCTGGATCCTGGCTTCAGATTGGCACAGAGCACTGGCCGTAGGGGCCATTTGGGGGGTGAACCAACGGAAGGAAGACCTTTCTCTCTGTCTTTCTCTCTCTCTCACTGTCTAACTCTGCCTGTCAAAAAAAAAAAAAAGGCTCCCAAGCATGGCTCGGGGCCTTCCTTGCCCTCCGCTGCATGGTTGGTTAGATGAGGTCTCTGCCACGGCTTGTACTCCCGAAATAAACCTTGCTTTTGCATTTCAGTGTGTTCAAGTCTCTGGCGGCATCTGGGGATCCAACGATCTGAGCACAACAAAAACTACTACTAAAACAGTACTCTATATTTTGTGTGCCTATGTGGGTGCAAACTGTTGAAATCTTTACTCAGTAAATACTAAGTAGATCTTCTGTATATAAAGATAATTGAAAATGAATTTTGATGAAGAATGGGATGGGAGAGGGTGTGGGAGATGGGATGGTTGCGGGTGGGAGGGAGATTATGGGGGGGAAAAGCTGCTATAATCCAAAAATCGTACTTTGGAAATTTATATTCATTAAATAAAAGTTAAAAAATGTAATTTTTAAAAGAATGAGGTGTTTTAGTTTCTAAAGTAACCATCATACATTCAAAATAGCTCTGTTTACCACTATATAAATCCATCTGGATCCCTTCAACCTTAACTGAATCAGTCTTTCACCTTAGTTTTAAATTTCATTTCCTCTAAAGGAGTCTTCCCCAGGTGTTTCTGCTCATGGTGATCTCCCCATTATTTTTATTTATTTGAGAGAGACAGACAGACATATCTCCCATCAACTAGCTCACTCTCCAAATGTCCACAATGGCTGAGGACAGATGGGGCTGAAGCCAGGAGCTGAGAGCATAATCCACATCTCTTACATGGGTCACAGAAACCCAGTTACCTGAGTCATTGCAACTACTTCCCAGGGTTTGCATTAGTAGGAAGTTAGAATGAGAAGCCATAGCCAGGACTCAAACCCAGGCACTCCAATATGGGATGTGAGTACCTTAACTAACATTTAACTGCTAAGCTAAATGCCCACCACGACCTCCATCATCTGAAATCTCCACTCTCTGAACACATGAAACAAATATTTCCTGTGTATGTATGTGTGTGATTTTTCTTGATCAAATTGTACATCTATAAAGCAGCCATTGTAACCAATGATCCCTTGTGTTCCCAGAACCCACAACAGCACCCTATGTTCAACAGATGCTAAATATATCCTTATTAATTGTTAGATTGATTGACTGATAAAGACTTAACTCCTTGATTATAACTGTGTAACAGGCCTGTACAATCTGGACTTCATGCAGGGGTGCAGCACTTTTCCAAAGAATCCAACCGTGACTTCCTAGCAGTCCCCAAGTGGCCCCCCATGGAGCAGTTGAGAGAGTTCTCCCAGGAACTGTGATTTCAGCCAGTGTGGGATCTACTATACATCACAGCCTAATCCACTGCTCCCCTAGCTAAACAGTGAGTAGTAGTCTCCACAGAAAACAAAAACATTTGTCCAGTTTAGCAAATGTCAGCCGAACAGCAAGAAGAACAAAATACCGAGTGTCATTTCCATGAAGCAAAGTTACTGGGCCAACAGCAGATGCATCCGTTGGCAACAGGAGAAGCCCGTTATGTTTGCAGCCATAGCACCAGAGATCAAGAGCTCACAAAGACCAGGCTTTCAGGACTGACTGGTAAGGAAAAAAAAAAAAAGGCACTCATCTATTGTCACTGGAAGACAGCGCCAGAGACAAAGTATCCTGGAGACTCAATGTAAGACAGGCTGAAAATGCATTTGCCAAGCCAAAATGAAAGTGAGGCTGCACAATGGTAACTACTAGAGGAGCAGCTGGCCCTGGTGGCACCAGACTGTGTCTTTCAGCCCATGTCATCACCACTTGTCCCCATAGTAAACATTTTCTGAAGAGGTGCCTGTCACTTTCCATTTATTTATAAACAAGTGGATGAATAGCACCCAACTTACACATTTTTCATGGTCTTTTCCCCTTTAAATTCCAAAACCAGATGAGAAAAGCCAGCACATAGCAAAGTGATAGCACACGGAGAATGCAGCTCTGTCCTGGAAGAACGGACGATACACGGTGAGTCAATGGAACAAGACAGTTGCAGACTATTATTGGAACAAAAGGAGGTCAAGTTTTAGTCTTTTCTCCTGCTGGGACACAGAGTTGGTCATCACTTTTCTTTGAAAAGAAGAAGAATGATGCATTCCTAAATCAAGGCTTCCTAGAGCAGCGAGGACAGTCCCAGCACTCCTTAGCTATATCATCTCAGTTGGTGGACAAATACCTCTGACCTTTTACATTGAACTTGGAATCTTTTTGGGCTGAGCTGGCACTCTAAGAAAGTTCTTTTGAATGCAAATTACCACAGTCATTTTATTTTATGTATCTCCTTTTGGAAATATCAAAATGACTGTGACAAGATAAAACAACACATATCTGGTATCATCCTCTATGGAAGTTTACTGGGTCTAGTGGCTACTAAGCTTCTTCTGTAACATCCCCCTTTTTAAAAAATAAATAAATAAATAAGATTAAATCCATATTGGGCAAGGGAGTGAACTGGAAAGAATTCAAAGATGCGGAGGATTAAACAAATGCACCTGCTTTGAAATTAGTCATGATGTTTTCTAGACCCAATTCAGATGACACAGAGCTACCTTTTACAAAGTAGTGTGCTGCCAAAAAAATGGCCTTCAGACTTTGGCTTTATTTATTATAAAGTATTATTTTAACAAAAGATGACTGACATGATATGTGATACTGGGAAAATCATCTTAACAATAAGCTCAAACCAAAATCCTTCTGTAGTACCCAGAAAACAAGCTGTGATGAGCCTAGGTTTCCTAGGTTACTTCAAAGAACACATTCAATCTGGATCATAACACTAGGTTAAAGTCCAGAGGAGACCATTGACTTCTCACTTCCTCAAGGCAGTGTCTGAAACAGTGACCCACTCCACCAGTAATGGGGCAGCTCAAGAGTATTCAAATAATAAGATTTTTAATCAACACCCAAGCCCCTTCATCAGAACATGAGATGTTCTGGGGTTCATGGGTCTACACTGTCTCCCAGAGGTCATTAGAGGCATTGACTCCTTGTTCTCCAAAGCAGCAACCTTATAATGCATTCTCTGTTGGAGTCAATCCTTCACTGTTTGTTTTTTTTTTTTTCTTAAAGATTTTATTTATTTATCTGACAGGTAGAGTTACAGATTGTGAGAGAGACAGACAGAAAGGTCCTCTCTCTGCTGGCTCACTCCATAAATGGCCGCAACAGCCAGAGCTACGCCGATCTGAAGCCAGGAGCCAGGTGCCTCCGCCTGGTCTCTGATGCAGGTGCAGGGGCCCAAGCACCAGGGCCACCTTCCACCGCTATCCCAGGCCATAGCAAAGAGCTGGACTGGAAGAGGAGCAACCAGGACTAAAACCAGCACCCACATGGGATGCTGGCACCACAGGTGGAGGATTAACCCAGTGTGCCACGGTGCCAGCCCCATTCCTTCACTGTTTGACTTCCTCCTGCCACTCAAAAATATTTCCAGAGATCACCTCCCAAATGCACTGCTTGTATCCAAATCTTTCTGAGGTCAGTTTCTAGACTATTCTAGTTGAAAAATTTTTAGACGGAACCCATCTGAAAGCCCAGCTTCTGAAAGGCAGTTATAGTAAAAATATGGTATTAGGATGATTTCCTCATTTTGACTGTATTTTATGAGGGCCAACACTGATTTCTCAATGTCCAAGGTTCCCACCAGGCTTTCAGTATCTCCCTCTGGGATATTGTAGCAATCCTCTAGGTGGTCTTCCTTCCTTCAGGCCTGTCTCACCTCTACCCATTATCCCTCCTGTATCTATTTTCTACACAACTGTCATGTGGCTCCCCTGTCTAAAATTCTTCAATTGTCCCCCCATTATCTTCAGGATGAATCTAACTTCCCTAAAATAACATACAAAACCTTTCATGATCTAGTCAGCCCTACCTACCTCTCTTGTACCAATCTTACCCCTCCCAGTACCTTCGACCTTGGCCATCAAATAACTTGTAGTTCCTGCTAATTTATATCAAAGTGCACTTTCATACAACTTTTCTCAATCCAAATACTTTCCTTGCCTTTACCTACCTATTGAACCTCAATTCCTCCTTCAAAGTCCTGAATAGGAGATGGAATAAATTGGGCATTCATATCTAATCTTATGATAATTATCCTTCCAAAACATCTTGAACACATCCATTTCCCTCCATGTCTAATCCAATCTTTGTCAGATTCCCCACTCATGGAACCATGTATGTGCCTTCATTGTCCTTCTGAGAGTTTTAATTTTATGTGTGAGTTAAATTGATTCATGTCTGTCTCCAATAGGTGGTAAATTCCTGTCAACAAAGAGCCAAGCCTACTTTTATTTATTACGAATGGAGTTCCTGGTACAAGTATGGCAAATAGTAAGCATCCAATAAATACTAGTCAAAGTAATCACCCCCTTCTCTTTATAAAACTTCATATCTAACTCTTCATAGCAGTTTTTTATCCCTGTGTCAATTTTCCCCACATAACTATGATCCTGAGTCCCAGGGCCTTCAGACTGCTCAGTAAGAGCTCATCACTTATTGAAGTCATTTGCCGAATCTAAAAGTGCTATGTTACCATGCACAAAGAGGCTCTTCATGTGGGTTTTGGAGATCTATTCAAATTTGGATGGCCAAGACAAAGATTTATAAATGGCTCAACTAAAAGGGAACATACAGGTCAAAGCAAGTTGTATAGAAAGCGGGTATTTAGCTTAGGAATGAAGACTGCTGTTAAGCTACTGATGTTTGGGGGCTGTTGCTGTGGCATAGCAGGTTAAGCAGCCACCTGCAGCACCAGCATCCCATACAGGCACAGGTTTGAGTCCCAGCTGCTCTATTTCTGATCCAGATCACTGCTAATCTGCCTGGAAAAGCAGCAGAATATGGTCCAAGCACTTGGGCCCTTGCACCCACATGGGAGACCTGGATGAAGCTCTTGGCTCCTGGCTTTGGTCTAGCCTAGCTCTGGCCATTGTGGCCATTTGGTGAGTGAACCAGTGGGTGGAAGACTTCTCTCTCTCTCTGCCTCTCCCTCTCTATAACTCTGCCTTTCAAATAAATAAATAAATCTTAAAAAAAAATGCCCATGTTCTACCTGGTTTCAATTCCCACTCTAACCTCTGACTCGAGTGTCCCGGCCAACTTTGGTAGGCAGTATGACTGCTTAAGTGATCGGGCTCCTTTCACCACATGGGGTATCAGGATTAAGTTCCTGCTCCCAGCTTTGTCTCTATCTGCCACGTGAATGAATGAATGAACAGATGGGTGGATGAATAAAGAAAATTTTTAAACAGAAATTACATAGGAGATTTTAAGTTGTCACTCTGATTAGAAAGTGGCTGGAGTATGTGTAAAACTAAAAACAATTTAGTCATGTGTTAAGTGTTTATTATAATTCGGGTACTATTAGAAATCCTTTATAAGTATTAGCAATTTTTTAACATGATGAAACTTAAAGCTAGGATAATATGTAAGGTTCAAATATAGAAGACTTTGAAAATTTTTTTAAAAAGTTATTTATTTATTTGTTTGGAAGGCAGAATGACATTGGTTCACTCCCCCAAATGGCTGCAATAGCCAGGACTGGCCCAGGCTGAAGCCAAGAGCCAGGAACTACATCCTGGCTCCCACACGGATGTTAGGAGCCCAGGTACTCTGGCCATCTTCTATAGCCTTTCCGGAAATATTAGCAGGAATCTTGATTGGAGCAGAAATAGCCAGGACTGGAGCCAGTACCCCGATATGGGATACTGGCATAACAAGCCCACTGTGCAGCAAGGCCAGCCCCAAACTGAATTTTCATTAAGACATCATTCTTTATCTGATGAGTTATAGAGATATGTTAAAGTTTCTGAACAAATATATGATGTATGTGACCTCTAAAATCCATGCCATAGGAATATTAAGCTGGTTATTGGCGGGGGAAAAATCTAGAAGAGGGAGAACAAGAGGGCTATAAAAACTGCGTTGGTCCTGTGTAGAGACATCTGTGAGAGTTCTCAAAGACTCACAAGCTACAACCTTTTATTGTACAATGAGGAGTCAGAAGAGGGACTAAGGAATTAGTCCATGAATTTGAGCATAAATGATTAACCAGAGGAACAGGAAGCATGAAGAATGAAACAGGGAATGGGCCAGCACTGTTGCATAGTAGGCTAAGCCTCCACCTGCAACACTGGTTCATATCCCGGCTGCCCATCTTCCAATCCAGCTCTCTTCTTGTGGCCTGGGAAAGCAGTAGAAGATGGCCAAGACCTTGGGCCGCAACACCCATGCAGGAAACCCCAAAGAAGCTCCTGGCTCCAGATCAGTGCAGCTCCAGCTATTGGGCCATTTGGGGAGTGAACCAGCAGATGGAAGACCTTTCTGTCTCTGGCTCTCTCTGTAACTCTACCTCTCAAATCAATAAAATCTTTTAAAGAAATAGGTAATGTTTAAATAAATCATGGTAAATCCAAATTGAAGTTACTACAAGAGCCAAAAAAAGCATGTTTCTTTTATGCCTAAACCAATTAAGAAAGACAAATAAGCAAAACAGATTAGAGATCAAAATATTGCCTCTATTATTGATGAAGTGGATATCAGAGAAGGTGGACGGGTTACTATGTCACTCCACATGGAAAGAAGAGGAATAAATCATCCTAACAATTTATATTAATGATCAGCAACAACAGCACACAGGCCAAATCCTGCTACTTCCTCGGTGCATTGCAAGCTAATAATGATATTTTAAAGATTTGTTTATTTATTTGGCAGAGTGATAAAGGCAGGGAGAGATAGAGGCAAAGACAGATCTTCCCTCTATTGGTTCACTCCCTAAATGACTGCAACAGCCAGGGTTGGGCCAGGCGAAAGCTAGAAGTCTAGAACACAATTTAAATCTCCCATTTGAGTGGCAAAAGCCTAAGTACTTGGATCACCATTCCCTGGCTTCCAAGTGCATTATTAAGGAGCTGGATTAGAAGCAGAGCAGCCAGCACTCCATATATGCTATTGCACACTGCACTGAAACACCAACCCCTAATAATTATTTTTGTATATTTTAATGATTGGAAAAAACTAGAATAATGTTTCATGACACATGAAAATATGTAACATTCAAATTTCAGTGTAAACAAATAAAGATTTACTGTTAAACAGCTGTGTCTATTCACTTGTGTAGAAAACTATTTCAAAAATTCATGGAAGATGGAATTAAATGGTAAATTTATTTTCATGCAAAAAAATCTGAAGTTGTATATACGATAGAGTATATAAAAATTTCATAGAGGGGCTGGCGCTGTGGCATAGTGGGTAAAGCTACTGCCTGCAGTGCCAGCATCCCATGTGGGCGCTGGTTCAAGTCCCTGCTGCTCCACTTCCAATCCAGCTCTCTGCTATGGCCTGGGAAAGCAGTAGAAGATGGCCCAAGCCTTTGGGCCCCTGCACCCACGTGGGAGACCTGGAGGAAGCTCCTGCCTCCTGGCTTCTGATGGGCACAGTTCTGGCCATTGCAGCCAATTGGGGAGTGAACCAGAGGATGGAAGATCCTCCCTCCCTTTCTCTGCCTCTTCTCTCTCTGTGTAACTCTTTCAAATGGATAAATAAATCTTTAAAAAAAATTGCATTGAAAACATCATGCATGGATTTAAAAATGTTTTTGCTTCAAAATAAATGTATCATTTAATTTTCCTTGAACCTTTGTATGTTCCTTTGTGCTATCTGTGGCTGCTTTCATGCTACACAGCAGGACTGAATAGTTAGGACAGAGACCATAAGCACCACAAAGCTGAAAATATTCACTCTGATCCTCTGAAGAAAGTGTCTGCCAAGCCCTGATTTATCCTATTGAATTCTGGAGGCCCACCATATTCCATGATGAACAAAAAATAAGTTTCAGAGCATTGGATATAGACCACTTATTAAAAAGGCATGTGTCATTGGACACCTACCCAAAAATCTTCGCAAAACTGTTAGTCATCATGATTTCATGAATGAGGAGGAATAGAAAAGAGGAGAAGGACTTGGATATTTGTATACTTCTTATTGCTTAAAAAAATTGTATAGACACAAAACAAAAATTAAGCATGCATGCACATAATACTGGTTTATGTTGCAATCAGGTCAAAGGAGAATGAACTTGAAAATGACCATGATAGCCACAAAATCTCAGCATTCAAACACCCATCTAGTATATGAACTCCTCAGATGCTTAAATCTACCCTACAAGAACCTAACCTAAGTTTGAATACTACCAAGTACTGGAAGCTTGCTGCTATCCACACTGCTAATGTCTGGATAATTCCGATGGTAATAAAATTCTTCCTTGAAACTGTACTGAAATTTGTCTCACCACTGCATTTACTTACTAATTCTAACTCTTCATTTTAGGCTTATTACACAAATAATCCCTCCTGCACCTGAAAGTCCTTTATATGTTTTAACAAAATTGCATGGCAAATTTGAGCCTTCTCTTTTTCAAATAAAATATCTCTTTCAACCATTCCACAGATGGTGCTAAATAATGGAAAGAACTAAAAAATACAATAATCCAAGAAATACATACAGTCAATGAATCTTTCATGTGTGGTTTTTGAAAATATTAGCAGTGATGGTAGCTTGAGAAATAGAGCCAAAATGTCAAGAGGAAACAGATACCTTGAGTGAAGTGGAGAACTGAGCTTGTCTACATGGAGGAAATGCTATCATTGGGAATACAATTGATAAGACATGGAATATGAGGGAGAGGGAACTCCAGAAAATGGAAGGCTGAGAAATCAGATACTTAAGTGGGAAATAAGTAAGCTAAATTGAAGTAAATCTTCCCAGGATAAGTAAGTAAGCAGACAATGAGAGGGGTAGATCAGTAATGCACGGTGAATGCATGGAAGGAGAGGTAGGAAAAAATAGGAAACAGTGAAAACTCAGATTAAAAATACAGTGACCTTGAAGGAACTAAAAGAGAAGGTCACAGCAGTTACACAGAAGGCAGATGGAGTTTCAGGGAGGACTGGGAGTAGAAGTGGTCTCAAAGTTAGCAAGTTTTTTCAACAGTGTTTAACAAGTTAGTGTTTTCCTGTCTCACCTCCTGCCCCTCTGTTATCACCCCCAAATGCAGTGTCCAGAGTGATTGCACTATTGATTACTGGTGCAGAGAAGACAGCAGTAGTTTTTGTCCCCAATTCCAAGAGTGTGGGCATGTTTGTGTATGCAGTTCCACAAGTGCATGTCCTAACAGAAACATGGTAAAAACTAGTACTCTGCAGGCTTATTAAAGAATCTTAGCAAGTCCAAAAACTCCCAAGCCATTATTAAAGTCCAGTATTCAACAATGTGAACTGCTTGACCTATTAGGTTGGAAATAACAGAAAAGTGCTGCATTTTACAGCTCTTAATATAATGTTTTGTATTCTCCCACAGTGTCCCAGTGGATTACTATTAATTACTTTGTAGCCACAAAATTCTGTTTGCTTTCCCTCCCACCCTAAACAGCAATCTTTGAAAATGTATTTTTCAAGAGCTGAAGTGATGTTTCCCTAAAAGCCCTCTCTGCAGATGCACACAACACATTGTTCAAAAGCCCAGTGTTCAAAGAGCAGGACTCAGGAGGACTCATTCCACGTATAAGGCCATCACCTTGAGCCTTTTTCATTGACTTCTTGGTTCATTCCCCACCCTCATAATTGCTCTTCTAAGATTTATGCAATCCTCCACTTCCCTCCAGCTGACTTAGTCTCTTCTGTTATCTTCCTATTATCTGTTCTAGACCACTGCAGTTCCCATCCCTCTGCCACTTTCAGTTGTCCTATTTGCAGTTAAAAAAAAAAAAAAAAAAAAAAAAACCTGAGTCTCTGTAAAAGAGTAAAGCCACAGATCAGACTCCAAACTTTCAGGAGATTTTATGGATATAGTGGGGTCCACAGCTCCATAGGACACAGGAACTGTAATACTAGCATCATCTTCCCATCTAGCAAAGTAAACATTGTCACCAAGGCATAGAAACAAGGAAGGGCAAAATGCTTTTTCAAGTCTTGTAATTGTGACTTCTCCTTTAACGGTTTTCTTGAGTACTCTCCTGCCATTTCCTCCTTTAGAACTCTTAACATTATTTGACTTTCATGTCAACATCTTGCAGCTTGGGTCCAGAAAGAACAAACCAAAAATAATGAAATAAACAAACTATGTATTCTTTGTTTTTCCTACCCAAACCGCTACTCACTTAGAACATTAACTGATGCCAAGCAAAGATCATCAAGTTGGAGAGAAAGGAAGGAACCTCAGGGAAACTATAAAGGAATAAGAACGAGGCTGCTGCAGAGAGAGAACTTGAGATTCTTGGTTTGGGTGTGGAGAAGAGCAAAGAGAATAGCTTCAAAGGTGCTCTGGTTTCAAGCCAAGTAAACAGCACATTTCATCCATTTTATCTGAACGTAAACTTTTAAGTCCACTAATCCTGTTCTTTTATTTTACTGGTAAAATGAAGGCAATGTGACAGAAGCTGCATGAGTTTTCCTTTTCCTTATCAGCTTCACACAGTAAGTTAGGGATAAGTTCTTGAGGCACAGGCAGACTTGAATTAAATCCCAGATCATCTCTGCCACTTCCCAACTATGGGGCAAGTTACTGAACTTTAAGTTTCCTAATTTAAGAAAGATAAAAATAATACTGATCTTACTGAATTGTTCTGAAATTTTATTTAGAGCATGTATTGAAAACCTCTAGTTCTTCCCTTTTTTTAACTTTTATTTAATGAATATAAATTTCCAAAGTACAGCTTATGGATTACAATGGCTTCCCCCCATAACATCCCTCCCACCCACAACCCTCCCCTTTCCCACTCCCTCTCCCCTTCCATTCACATCAAGATTCATTTTCGATTCTCTTTATATACAGAAGATCAGTTTAGCATACATTAAGTAAAGATTTCAACAGTTTGCTCCCACACAGAAACATAAAGTGAAAAATACTGTTTGAGTACTAGTTATAGCATTAAATCTCAATGTACAGCACACTAAGGACAAAGATCCTACATGAGGAGTAAGTGCACAGTGACTCCTGTTGTTGACTTAACAAATTGACACTCTTGTTTATGGCCTCAGTAATCACCCTAGGCTCTTGTCATGAGCTGCCAAGGCTATGGAAGCCCCCTGAGTTCACCGACTCTGATCATATTTAGACAAGGCCATGGTCAAATTGGAAGTTCTCGCCTCCCTTCAGAGAAAGGTACCTCCATTATGAGCTTAAAATAGTACTCAAAATTCTTGGTTTAATAATGTGGATGAATTATATGTTTAAGAAGTAGTTACTGTAATGCTTTGCATTATCTTCTAGA
Organism: Oryctolagus cuniculus; assembly: GCF_051225735.1. NCBI lineage: Eukaryota > Metazoa > Chordata > Mammalia > Lagomorpha > Leporidae > Oryctolagus > Oryctolagus cuniculus. The sequence goes on from NC_142877.1 coordinate 95,515,278, forward strand.
GATACAGAAAAGAATAAGAAAATTAGCAGGAAAAGAAACCATAAGGATAATAGGGCTTTCAATGAAAACTAATCAAATCTTATGCTAAAAGGATTCCTGCTGATATAGCAACTGTAGGAATCGCCTCCTAACTAGTCCCTTCCACAGTCAGTCCACAATCTGTACCAGCAGTCTCGGAAGTGAGGTGCATGCACCTCAGGAGGTATACAAAACAATCAATGAGACATAGGAGAAAACCCTAGAACTTTATATATATTTATTTTTATCTAAGAAAATATGAGATTGAACTTTCCTAATGTTTAAGATGACATGGCACTTTAAGTTCATATTAGTGGTCACCCTCCCCATGTAGGGTACATGGGGAGTCCTGAGGAAGAATGAAGGGTCTATGTGTCATAATGGACAGCAGTTACTTTCCAATTTCACTTGTTCAATTTCATTTATGATGATATATGACCTGCTAAGATAATTATTGTATAATATTAACTTACTGAGCAAACACAAGATTGGTGAACAACTTGAAAAGACTTCTAGAAATTGTGGATCAAAGATAAAACAACAAAGCAAGCCATGTGAATGGGAAGAGTCAACCCTTCAGCACTTGTTAAAAGTGTTTTCTCATATTAAATATCCCCAAACAACTCACCTAGAATTAGATCTATTACAAGAGCCCACTATTACTGCTACCCAAGAAGATGATTGGGAACATGGATTTATGTTTATTTTCCTTAATAATAAAGTTAACTCCAAATGTATATTTAAAGTTGGTGATAGTATTTAGTAAGATACTTCAAAATTTGGCAAACATAATACAAAGAATATGGGGTCCAGTGACAGAAAATTTGTAAATAAATTAGAAATATTTAATATATTTTATCTTTATCTTGTTTTTTGAAATATCCACCTTTGTCCCCTATACCACACAGAAGTTATTGCTGCAATATCATGCAATACACTACCAAAAGTTCAGAGAACATGCTCTGTACTGACACTTTAGCTTTGGGTTATATCATACAGTTGCTGTTCTGTCAGTTCAGGATGTTATTACAAACTACTATGTAGTGGACAGATTCAACAGCAAACATGTATTTCTGACAGTTCTACTGCCTGGGAAGTTCAAGACCAAGATGTTGGCAGATTTTGTGTCTAGTGAGAGCCTGCTTCCTGGTTCATAGATACCCGTCTTTTTACCACTTCCCTGAGTAGTCAAAAAAAAGAGCTAGCTAACTCTCTGGTATCCCTTTTATAAGGATACCACATAACTCAGTTTTCACCAATATAATACCTGAGAGAAGTTACTTATTAAGGAAGGAGATTGATTCCAGCTTATAGTTTTGGAAGTTCATAGTCTAAAACTAGATGGTCCGTTAGTCTGATATCTGATAAGGATGGCAAATAGTAGAACAAACACAGAGGGGATCACATGGTGAGCCAGGAAGCAGAGAGAGAAAGAGATTGAGAAACAGAGAAGGAAAAAGAGGCAGGCTAGGAAGCAGAGACAGTAACTAGGCCCAATTTGACTCAGACAAACCAATCCTCAGACAAGAACTACATTCTGATGGAAATGACCTAAGGACCTCCTACTAGCCCCACTCTGACACATAATTGGATCAAGTCTCCATCCTTAGCTTATGACCCATCAATATTAATCCATTAACCATTAACATAAGACTTTGGGGACCAAGTCTTCAACACATGAAGCTTTGGGGGGGACATACAAATTAATATGCAAAATGTAGCAGACACTCTCCCATTCATGAGAGATTCACCTTCAAGACCTAATTACCTCCCAAAGATCCCCACCTCCTGATATCACATGGTGAGGGGTGGTGTTTGGGTTTCAACATTTAATCCTGGAAGAGGGACAACCATTTAGGCCATGACATCTGCATAAAGATCTATCTTTAGTTCTCCATTGACAAATGAATATGCTTTGAATTCCTTACATGTGTGCAAGACCATTCCTAACCTGGTCCAGTCCATTTATATCTCTCTGGGAAGTGGCAGGAAACAGATGGGTACAGGTAGGTTAAAGAGAAATTGATAGACTACAAAGATGAAGGTATAGTATGGAGACACCACAAAGGGAAATATGAGGGTGGGGTGTATCATACTCCACTCCCTAGTCCTAAAGTGATGAAGGGAAGGAACAAAGAGGCTGTATGCAGTAGGCCCTTATAGATGCCTTCTTAGGAGAAATACAGCCAGCTCAATGTCACCTGGCCAATGGTCCTCTCTCCTTCAACTTCTCCCTATTTTCTGAATCCCACACAAAATATATTGAAGTGTTCCACATAGGTGAGCCTTACATGACACACAGCTGAGTGGAGAAGGGTACAGATTGGACCTGGAGAAGTCAAGAGAGGATATTCAAGCAATTCACTTTCTTCACTTTTCATTCACTCATCGTTACCTTCATTACATCACTGAACAATTTCTAGAGTTCAGCGTTATACACTAATGCAAGCAAGCACTAGGATTATATCAGGAACAAGACAGACTATGTCCCTATCATCCTGTATTGTGTGATCTACTGGAGAAGCAGGTAAGCAATACACATGGTAATAGGTAAAAGAATTACAGGTCGTGATGTCTTTCTTGTGATGTGCATTGTGATGGGGAATAACAGGGGATCTCCTTCCGGGAAAAATGGCCTTGAATGACCTTGCTGAGGAGGTAAAACCTGAAGGATGAGGAAAAGCCATCCATGAAAACAGATGGGGAAGAATATTTCAAAAAGAAGTACTAAGTGCAGTTCTGAGGTGGAATCACTGTTGTGATAATCCAGGCTGGGGTTGTGCAGCAACAGATGGACTTGGGAAGGTGAGCAGAGATCATCAAATGCAAGACTCAGCCAATGGGATAAGGAGGTTGGACTGGACATGTGCTTGAACCAGACAACTGCATAGATGTACACTTTCTGAACTGCTCACCCTGCCAGACTCTCGCAGCTTGTGTGTGTTCTGCCTCTGTGCTTTTGCACATGCAGCTCCCCTGCCAAGAAACTCACCCCTCTCTTCTATCTGAAAAACAGCTACTCATCCTTCATGACTCAGTTTATATGTCACTTCCGGTGTGAAGCCCTCCTAAGGTCACCTCAGGCTGTCTTAGTCACTTCCTCCCGGCGCTCCCTCAGCATTTTGTTACTATCTGTTTACTGATTGCCTTTCTCTCTTGAGAAAATGCACTCTTAAAGGCAATGACCATTTTATGCTCCTAGGCATCCCAACTCCCCACCTGTCATGCCCAAACCCTTTAAGAACTCATCTTTGTGTACTCGTCCTTCACCCTACCCAGGGAGTGTCACATTAGTAACACCCAAGAATGCATGCTGAACCAAGTTACAGCAAATAGATCTGTCAATAGCTCTGCTCTTTAATAGTCAGAAAAGCCTGCTATCAAAGATAGTCAGCAGCGGGTGCCACGGCTCACTAGGCTAATCCTCCGCCTTGCGGCGCCGGCACACTGGGTTCTAGTCCCAGTCAGGACGCCGGATTCTGTCCCGGTTGCCCCTCTTCCAGGCCAGCTCTCTGCTGTGGCCAGGGAGTGCAGTGGAGGATGGCCCAAGTGCTTGGGCCCTGCACCCCATGGGAGACCAGGAGAAGCACCTGGCTCCTGCCATCGGATCAGCGCGGTGTGCCGGCAGCAGCGCACCGGCCGTGGTGGCCATTGGAGGGTGAACCAACGGCAAAGGAAGACCTTTCTCTCTGTCTCTCTCTCTCACTGTCCACTCTGCCTGTTAAAAAAAAAAAAAAAAAGATAGTCAGACTTACAGCTTCCTTAAACAATTATTAGAAGTTGGATGTTTAGGAGGTGCTTTAATTCCACATGAGGAAAACAACAGGTAGAGTTTATTAAGTGTTCACTCCACCAGATTGTTAACATGGCCTCACATATTCATTTATTTAATCTTCAGAATAACTAACCCAAATTCATATGAGGAAATTCAGGCCTGTGTGGTTGGCTGGCTCAATGCAGGTCACAGGCAGAACCAGGACTCTGTTCCAAGTAGGCCAGCTCCAGATCCCACACTCTTTAACCTCTAATAGACCACCTTCAAAGACATGAAAATAATCATTGCTGACCTTTTATGTATGAATTATCATTTAATAAAGGTTCTTCTCCATCAGCGCTGTCATAAACAGTGATATCATCGTTCCAAGAAAGATGATGGACTTGCTACCTCCATTGTTATTCTTATGTACCATATGAGCCTGATAGTTGCCCATAACTGATAGTCAACATCAGTGGCCTTAGATCTGAACTTGGTAAATTGGCTCAAAGGAGATCTTACCCATATTCTTGATAGTATCTGGATTATTGAATCATGCTGTATCATATTCTATACAAAAGGAAAAAGATGTAGTCATTAAAGACTACTCCAGATTGTTCCTAAGCTCCCAGCTTAAAACACAGAAGCCACCTCGCTCTCTCAGACCAAGAGAAGGCCAACTGACAAAAGCTTTCACAAGCAAATCTCCCATAAATGATCTAAGGATTCAGCTCGTAAAGGGTCTTCTTGACCACCCTTCCCCATCAAGGAAGTATAAGAATTGGCCTCTTCTCTCACGGGCATTTTTCCCTACAGGACATTTACTGCATATTCTTTCAATGAAATTAACTCAATAAATACTTCTGATAAGCAAAGGATCTTGGACAGGAAGGACAGAGTTCACTCCTCAAACTTGCAGGCTTATCATAGACCTAGCCTTTCACCACTCTGAGTGCCAGTTTCAATTACAACAGGAAAAATTGAATGATAAATTCTCTAAGATCATATCTAGCTCTAAAAATTGATGAAACTCAGTAATATACATCCATATAAAACTAGCACTACTTTTATCCAGGTGATAGATACTCTCATTCTTTGCTATGCGTCTATTAACTGCCAGGATTAAGAATTTCACAAAGCAGGATATGAGCATCTATCATTTATCAAAAGCCAGGCACACCAGTTCTGAGGAACAGAAGCAGAATTCAAAACAACATGAGGGCCACAGAGAACATCTTGCTACTCTCTCCTGTAATCAGAGAATGTAACAAAAAAAAAAAATGACAAAAGATTTTCCCCCACACTGGTGATAGAACAGAACCTCTGCCCTTAGGGCACATGAGAAAGCAGCAGTCACTGTGGGCCCTCCCTGTGGAAAAATGGATTCAATATTCACTTCCGCGCTCTCATTTGTAATATGGAGCCAGATATGGTTTCCTTTAAACTGTCATGAGAATTATAGCAATGGGAGCATAGGCTACTGAATAATGTGGGGAGAAGGTAATGAGTGGAACCCCACTGGCATGAGAGGCAAAAGGGTCACGGAGGAAGTGGAATCATTATTCAAGCACCAAGATGTCTTTTTTTTTTTTTTTTTTTTGACAGGCAGACAGTGAGAGAGAGAGAGACAGAGAGAAAGGTCTTCCTTTTCCGTTTGTTCACCCCCCAAATGGCCGCTATGGCTGGTGCACTGCGGCCAGCTTGCTGCGCCGATCCAAAGCCAGGAGCCAGGTGCTTCCTCCTGGTCTCCCATGGGGTGCAGAGCCCAAACACTTGGACCATCCTCCACTGCACTCCCAGGCCACAGCAGAGAGCTGGACTGGAAGAGGGGCAACCGGGACAGAATCCGACGCCCCGACAGGGACTAGAACCCGGTGTGCCAGCGCTGCAGGCAGAGGATTAGCCCAGTGAGCCGCAGCACCGGCCAGGATGTCTTAATAGTAAGACACTATTACAAGGAGCTGGTCCAACCAGGTAAATAATTTTATGATTCTGAGGAAGTTGGATTCCATTAGCATTAGCAGTTTTTAAACCTAGTGCAGGTGAGTGAGGAGAGGCACAGGCTGAGTGTATTGTGCTCTCAACTCTCCGTTCCAACTCCTACACTGTTATCTCTGCTTTGCATGATTTCTATTAGAATTCAAAAAAAGATCTTGTGTTTAAAAAGGTATGCCATTATTAAGGATAGAGTTTGAAACCATGTAAATGGAATGACTTCAAACATCTCCTCCCAACATTCTTCCCCCAAAATACTAACAAATGAATAGGCATGCACTTGCCATCTTATTTCTACACTCCAAGAAAATATCATAGGGCAAACTACAAGTCACTCTTCTAAGTATGATCCCTTGCTCATCTAGTCCAGCAGTGTATTCTGCAACTTCTTGACAAAACGGTCTAAATTATAGCAATCTCAAATAGCGTCTCTTTACTAGGAAATGAGGCTGACTTTCAGCCAGAAAACTGATGTGACTTGTTCTACCAATTTCCCCAGATCATTATTCCCTCTCTGCTTCATCATGATAATAATTAGTCCTGTCATTATTCATGGATTCTTGACAGAGCCCTTGGATAATCATCTGTAATAGCATAGATGAGCTTTCTTGTCTCTTCCACCTGAGCAGAACTTGGCAGCACCCTATCCAGCGTGCTGAAAATGCTGCCACTCACTGATGAATCCCAAGTGTTCTGCAGTCTCCTAACACTTCACGTGGTCATCTGTGTCTTCCACAGGGTAGGAAGCAAAAGGCCACCATTTGATGGACAAGACTCTGAGGTAGTTGCAGGGATGACAGAGCCAAATTAAATTGAAACAGGTAAACAGAGAGCAAGCGGTCTCTGTGCATGGAATAAGATAGGGGAAATTGAAAATGATGCACCATATCATCTATAGTCACAGGATCTAACTCCATGGCAACTGGTCTAGCCTGCCAATTCCAGACCTGCAGAATTTGCCTAGTCTTAATTGGGCTGCTTTTCTATACCTAATGGATCACAGAATGAAATAACATTGATATCCCAGAAGGTTTTTCAATTCTTATCAGTCAGCTTTGGTTCAAATATCATGGTCAAGGGAAGAAATTGTGACACTCTTGTATTTCAGCCCATGAGGTCTGTTCCAACTATTAATCACATAGACAGTAACTTCAAAGTGTATTGTTTGTCCCATTTTGCAATGTTAGAAATGGTATATCCAGAGTCATACATGTTGACACATTTATTTCATTTTCTATACCTGAAAAATACAAAGAGTCAGCAAAGCCTACTACCACAGTTCCCTGCTATACCAGAGGGAGGCACTGAAAATTGATGACAGCAGTTATTTCACTAAATACAGATGCACCCTTAACACAATCCTCTGAGCCTTTGCAAAAAAAAAAAACCACACCTCATCAGGTTGACAGTTAAGATGAAACTTATGGCCCACACTGGTGTACCCTTAGAGATCACGGATTTAACATTTATAATACCATCAATTCAGAAGCACCCAACAAGCCCACTGATAGCTGTGGACTTGGTTTAGCCACATAGCTGAGTTGCTCATGGTGAAAGATCCTTCAGCTAGTAGGTAAGCCTAACCCCTCCCAGCATCTATAATGCAAATACAATTTTGTGATATTTTGTTTTGTTTTCAAAAACATTTTAAGACAGAAATATAGACTGTGCATTAGACTAGCACCTACACATTTGCAGCATTAAAAAATGTTTCCTTATATATCTCTTCATAAAAATTCCTGTTATTTGAAATCCCACTATAACATTTGCTACTATTAATACCTATACTTATTACTCTGACCCTAAATTCATTTAACCTCCCATTACCAGCTTAATCAATAATCTAAACACTCACAAAAGCTGTTGAATACAGAAACCTGGAGGTCAAACTTGAATTGCCCTTTTAACTCCACATATTCGAAGCTATGGAAAACTCTATAAATTATTGCTTCTGATTTGAACTCTTCTCCTGTCCTCTTCCAACCCTGCTCCCTGTACTTTTTATTTGAGAAAGACATAGAGACATATAGGAAGAGACTTTGCTCTCCAAATGCTCAAAAAAGCCCCGCTAGCTGGGACCAAAGCCAGAATCCAGGAACTCAATCCAGGTTTCCCACACGGGTGGCAGGGATCTAATTACTTAAGCCAGCATCTGCTGCTTCCCAGGGTCGGCATTAGCACGAAATTAGTCAGGAGCTAAAGACTTGAATCCTTGTACTCTGATGTGGGATGTGAATATTATATTCCACAGGCCAAACACCCTAACACATCCTGTTCTGTACTCACAGGAATCACTCTGAGAAGTGAATTTGGCCATGCCATCACTCTGCAAATTCTCCTCCACCAAATACACATCCACAGTCACTGAAAACTGTTTAACAGTTTTCTACTGTACGCTTAGAGTACTGGCTTACCACAGGTAAGAAGCAGATATCAGAATGTAAATGTAAATCAAAGTACTCCTCTCATTGAGGTCTTCTACAGTGTGTGTGTGTGTGTGTGTGTGTGTTAGAGAGAAAGAGAGAAGGAGGGAGGGAGGTAGGGAGGGAGGGAGGGAGGGAGGGAGGATGTGTGCATGCAAGGAACTCCAGCTGGAAAGTGTTTTAGGAAACAGTTGATTTACATCTGCACAAGAAGCTCCTTTTCTCATCACAGGCAAAGCAACATTACAGAGCAGCAAGGAGTTGAGCAATACTAGCATTATAATCCCTAAGAGTGAGGCCCCTTCCTAACTCTAAATTCATGTTAAGCCCACTCTCTTTTCCTTCTTCTCTTTCAACCACAATAGTCTCCTTTCAGATTCCAGACAATGGAATCTACTACATTGTTGTACAGACGTATCCATCTGCTATGATTTGAATGCAGTCTGCCCCCTCCAAAACTCACAGCGGAAATTCAAGCCCCATTATGAGGTGCTAGGAGGTGGGACCTTTAAGGGGTGATTAGGGATGACTATGGCTATGTCCTCATGAATGGATTAATAGGACCAAGTGTGCCAGCAGACAGAAGGCTAAAGAAACTGAGGTCCTCTCAGTTTCCTCTCCAAGATACTGCCTGACTTGAAGACTGCCCAAGATCATTGGCAAAATCTGATTGAGACTTGTATTCTTAGATTCAGGTTGCCCAATCTGTAAAGTCACATTGCCTCTTATTTTATGATTGCAGTAAGTCTCAGCCAGTGTAAAGTTAGGCAATTATGAAGGAGAAATGAGAATTACTTCATGTGAGTAAATAATTAATTACCCTTACACAGGATTTTCTCAATCTGAATCATTGCAGTGTTTCCATGCACATTTGCATCATTCCCATTCTCCCTAGAGACTCCATCATAGACTAGCTAAAATTTATCAATAGCCTACTTTCTGCCAAACACTGGGGCTTTCTCAGGAAGCAAGACCAATCAGATCTTGCCTTCACAGAGTTTATGTTTCAGAGAGACATTAAACAAGAAATAAAACTAAGCATCGAAGGATGTGAGAAAAACAGGGTGCTGTAGGAGTACATTGCAGAAAATCTCAGAGGTTTTAGGGGTTGGGGAAGTTTGGCACCTGAGAATGACTGATTAAAAGGGAAATAAAAGGGGCAGAAGGGTGCTTTCCTCTTTAGGAAGCTGGGGGAAAGGCCAAGGAAGAGGAGTGGGCTTAGTAAATTCCAGCACCTAAAACAAGTACAGTGGAGCTGGAATGCAAAATAAAAATGGAAAAACCAGGATTAGCCTGCAGGATGGGGAGGGGACATCCTGTGTGGCAGAGCCAGGAGTCTGGACTTTATAGTCTTGAAGAGCAGCACAACATGACCCATCCCTCTTCTTATCTCTGTCTCATAAATTGCTTACTGCAACACTTGGCATATAGAGCTGTCTAGATATATTTTAGGTATTATTAGATATCAGCAATATAATTGCTCAGACAACATCAACATCATGGGAAGAAAAATTGTAAAAAAAAAGAAAAAAGAAAAAAAATGTAAGAAGTATACCATGTGGCTCACCTATGAAGACTTAACTAAACATTAAAAGGATTGAGTTAAGCATCCTGTATAACTCAAAGGAAGGTTAGGCAGGCAACAGATATCTGAAGTTGAAAAATGAAGAAATATCCATAGAAACACATTATTTAGAAATAAGAAGGAGAATATCAGAATAAAAATGAGGCAAGGAGTAGAAAAGGGAGATGAGATAGAGCAAGGCAGAGCTAGGACTATTTTTATTTTATTAAAATTCTTGTATTCAGCCGGCGCCGTGGCTCAATAGGCTAATCCTCCACCTTGCGGCGCCGGCACACCGGGTTCTAGTCCCAGTTGGGGCACCGGATTCTGTCCCGGTTGCCCCTCTTCCAGGCCAGCCCTCTGCTGTGGCCAGGGAGTGCAGTGGAGGATGGCCCAGGTGCTTGGGCCCTGCACCCCATGGGAGACCAGGAAAAGCACCTGGATCCTGGCTCCTGCCATCGGATCAGCGCGGTGCGCCGGCTGCAGCGGCAGCCATTGGAGGGTGAACCAACGGCAAAGGAAGACCTTTCTCTCTCTGTCTCTCTCTCTCACTGTCCACTCTGCCTGTCAAAAATAAAAAAAAGAAAATTCTTGTATTCATATGCAGGATTTCAATTTTCCATCCTCCCTTCCTCCCTTCTTTCATTCCTTCCCTTCTCTCAATTTTTATTTATTTGAAAGTCAGAAAGATAGAAAGAGGTCTTCCATCTGCTGATTCACTCCCCAAATGCTTGTAACAGCCAGGGCTAAGTCAGGCCAACAGAAGCCCAAAATTCAATCTGGGTCTCCCAAGTGGATGGCAGGAACCCAACCACTTGAGCCATCACCTGCTGCCTTCCATGGTACATACTACCTGAAGGCAGGAATCAAGAGCTGGAGCCAGGACTCAAAGCCAGGCATTCTGATACGTTACCTCAAGCAGCATCTTTTAACTCATTTTCCATGAACCTTTTGCTATTTTAAGCCATGATTTGCTTACGTTTTGTTTTGACAGAACTGTAAGTTAAGCCTACACATGCATGCACACAAGCATTTGCATGCCTTAGTATCAATTTAAATGCAAAGGGATGAAGGGAAGTCATGATACTCCCTCCTGGCCTTCTGGTGAGGTGGTTCTATTGCCTATCTTACACCCCTGTGTAGACCTGCCTCAGTTGAAACAGCAGCCCCTGCCCTCTTACTTGTTGGAAGACTCATGAATTTGTCTGCCAACAGCCTTGGGATTTGTGGTCCTAGGAACAACCCACAGTTATCTGCTAAGATTCAGATTTGGCTCCATCTAATGAGATCCTGAGCACATTCGAAGACCCCAATGTAGCAAATCCAGGACAGGGAAGCAAGACCCCCAGAGAGAACAGCTCCTGTCTTGGATTTGCCTGAAATATTTACTTAAGTTAGCACATTGGTCACCCACAAGATGCTGAGACGTTACAGGAAAGGTTTTGTGTGTTCGCCTTCTCATTACTTCATACCCACTCACAGGAGATGTGAGATACTCAACAGAGCTCAAACTGTTATTACCTATGGAGGAAAAAAATTGAAACAATCAGCTGAAGAGAGGAAGCTGTTTCAAGCATATTCAAGGACTTTAGAAGGACTGCTCGTACTGACAGTGTTAATTAAAAAGTCATTCTTATTTATTAAAGCAATTTCCCTAATTTTCTCTATGAGACAAAATTTTATTAGGCTACTTCCAATGACTAAATGCACCTGAAAGAAAAAAAAAAGTTGTTAAAATGTTTTATAAATGAGAACTTTTATTTCCTCAGAGTAAATTTCACATGTAATGAATTTTTTAAATAGAGTTTTATATATCCTAACACCACTTCACCACATTTAAAATCAATGAAGGTATTTATTTCTTCCTTGTGTGAGGTGTTGTTTCTTTGGTTGACTAAAAACTGGCTATTTCCCAGGGCCGGCATTGTGGTCTAGCACATAAAGCCTCTGCCTGCAATGCAGGAATACCACATGGCTGCCAGTGCATGAGCTGGCCGCTTCCACTTCTGATTCAGCTCCCTGCTAACGGCCTGGGAAAGCAACAGATGATTTGCTCAACTACCTGGGACCCTGACACCCACAAGGGCGACCCAGAAGAAGCTTCTGGATCTTGGAACCTGGTCTATCCCCAGCCATTGCTGCCAACTGGGGAATGGCACAGCAGATGGAAGATCTCACTCACTCTCCCACCCCTATCCCCGTAACTCAGACTTTCTTCATTATATCCCAAAACAATAACTTCCATGTTTAGTAAATGCTTATGTTAAATGTTATAAAGCACTAGCAGTACAATAACTAAAAATAGCTCAAATAATCTTGCCACATTTTGTCAACAATTTTGCTCTAGCCAAGTTCCCCATTATTGCACAATTTATATTTTGGAAAGACAGAACTTATTTGTTTCCCAACAAAATTTCAAATCTGGGTACATTTCCTTCCCTTTGTCAGCTTTGGTCAAATGAATTAGCTTTTTAAAGTAGAGAACTCAGGAACAGGATCTCCCCCCAACCAAAACAATAATTTAATATGTGTATTTCATTAAGGGCTGTAATTATAAAGTTGTAGTGGATTGTCACAGTCACCACTGCAGATATTTCAGTTTTTTAGAGTATTACTTTCATCTTCATGTGGGTACATTTTGTCTCAACTGAGCTAGACTCCTACATTAATAAATCACTTATAATTCAGAGGAATTATAATGCTGACCATGTAAAGAATTAAAGGCAAGGAAAATCGAGGAGAGAGAGAAGAGCAGTATTAGCAATAGATCCATATTTGATCATGGAGCTTCACCAACGAAAAGGTCCTTAAAATAATACCTTTGAAACCTATGTTCCATATGGTGATTTCTACCCTAAAGCACACTACGCTTTATATAACTTCCTATATAATTTTAACATTTTTGTAGACAACCTGTAGTGACTCCTCTTTTGCAAAGAACCTAACACACAAGAGCCCAGTGATTTCTTTGAGGTTACATAGCTTATTGAGGGGCAAAGTCAGGAGTTAAATCAAGGAATTATGCAAAAACACATAGTTTTAATTCTATTTTGGCTTAAATATTTATTTGATATTATAGAGATTTACATGGGAAAAGTTTTGTGCATGTGTGTGTATGTGTGTCAGTATTATAGATACACAAGGGTACATCAAAGTTTATGGGAAATGGAACTAAAAGATAAATTTTATTATAAAACATTTTGAAATCTATGCATAGATAAGGTCATCAAAAAGTTTATGAAAATGCACATTATAAAAAACTATGCATGGATGTCTAGATGGTAATACTGAAAAATTATTTCTTATTTATGTATTTATAATTCACGATTATAATGATTGTCTTGCTGACAAAAAATAATGTTATTTTAAGAATAAAATTAAATGGTAACTACTAAAGTTGATTCATTTAGTGGGTTCTAGTCTCAGGCTACTAATAAGAAAGTATGAAAAGTATGTAACTGGAAGCATTTATTATTTGGGGAAAAAAATTGTAGCAACCTTGTACCTATATTATCACATTTAATCCACACTTTTTTTGTTATTTTTTATTCTACATTTACAAAATGAAGCATAAAGAATTTTTGTGATTTTCCCCAAGTCACACAGCTGCAGGTCTCAAAACTACAATCTGATACCAATCTCCAGATTTCCAACTCCTAACAGCAATGGTGGCTGCCTCTCCTACAGGACAGGAGTCCTGGCAGGGGACAGAAGGCATTTCCAGGCATGGGAGCCCTCTGCACTTGGACACTGATTGATACTTCCTCCATAACTGGAGTCCATTTCAATTCAAGGCTGCACAGCTTGACACCTTCTTTTAATTCATATTCTAAGTAGAAAAACAAAGCCACTTTATAGATTTCATTATGCAAAAAGTGGTTTCTCACTAGTCTTTAGTATTTTGTACCAATAAACACTTTGTTAAAGTACTTATCAGTGCCAAATAAGTTTTGTCTAATTTTCATATAGTAAACATAGACCCTAAGTTTTAAAAATATTTCCAATATTTCAATTATATTAAATCCTGAATTATGAATTTTAGAATTTTATACTGGAACAATTATTCTAAGATTTCTTCTTATTTGATAGGTAGAGCAACAGAGAGAGAAGACAAAGCAGAGAAGAGACCTATCTTAACTCTTTAGTTCAATCCCCAGATGGGTCTAACAGCCAGGAGCAGGGAATTCCATCCTGATCTCCCAAATTGGTAGCCCTCAGGGGCCCAAGAACTTGGGCCATTTTCTGCTGCCTTCTCAAGCACATTAGGTAGGAAGCTGGGACAGAAGTCAAGCAGTGGGACTCTGTTTAAACAGACACTCCCATAAGGGATACCAGTTTTGCAAGCAGCAGCGTAACCTACTGTGCCACATGGTTCCCTGAAACAGAATTTAGTGTATGTTTAGGGTAAGTTCTAATATTTGAAGCATCCTTTTAAATTATCTAAGTATTCAATAAGAGAATACAAGGTTCTAATGAACCAAAAGGAAGACTCTAAGTGAAACAGTTTTCAAACTTTTAATCCCAGAAGAGAGAATTAAGAAAGAAGTGTGACTTAATGTGATTTTTAAATTACATTAATTAACCCTCAAATCTAAGAAATTACTCATGAGACCTGTTTACCTGTTTTTAACCATGGGTTTTTTTAGAATGCTTTTTAAAAATTTTAGTTTTCAACAGATTCAATGTGGTTGGTATGTACAATTTTAAGAACATAATGATATTCCTTTGTCCCTTTCTCTCCCTTTTACACTCTTTCCTACTCCGTTTTACTATTTGACATAATATTTTAAATTCATATTACACTAAAAAAGCTTAATACTTCATTGAATAAGAAATTTAGGGGCAGTGCTGTCGCACAGCTGGTTAAAGCCCTGGCCTGAAACTCCGGCATCCCATATGAGCACCAGTTCTAGTCCCGGTTGTTCCTCTTCCAGTCCAGCTCTCTGCTGTGGCCCAGGAGGGCAGTGGAGGATGGCCCAAGTGCTTGGGCCCCTGCACCTGCATGGGGGACCAGGAAGAAGCACCTGGCTCCTGGCTTCAGATCAGCGTAGCACTGGCTGTAGCAGCCACCTGAGGAGTGAACCAACGGAAGGAAGACCTTTCTCTCTGTCTCTCTCACTGTCTGTAACTCTAGCTGTCAAATAAATAAAAAAAAAAAAAGGTAGATACTTCAAAAACAATTCTAACAGCTTTTTGGTGGAGTATTTAGGTTTTTACATGTACAATATCATGTCATCTATAAACATCAATAATTTGACTTCCTCTTTTCCAATTTTGATGCTATTTACTTCTCTTTTCCCCCTAATTGCTCAAGCTAAAACTTACAGTACTATATTGATTTAGGGTGGAAAAAGAGGGCATCCTTGATTTATTCCATATCTTAGGGGAAATGCTTTCAGCTTTTCCTATTCAGGATGATTGTGGCTGTTGGTTTGTGATATACAGCCTTTATAATTTTGAGGAATGTTCCCTCTATACCTAATTCGTGGAGGATTTTTAACATGAAGGGGTGTTGAATCCCATCAAATGCTTTCTCTTTCATCTACTGAGATAACCATATGGTTTTTATTCTTCATCCTATTAATGTGATTTATGACATTTATTGATTTGCAAATGCTGTACCACCCTTGAATTTCTGGTTTGATTTGCTATTATCTTGAGATTCTTTTTATAAAATTTTTTTTTTATTTATTTGAGAGGCAGAGTTACAGAGAGAAGGAGAGACAGAGAGAAAGGTTTTCCATCCACAGGTTCCCTCCCCAAATAGCCACAATGGCCAGAGCTGGGCTGATCCAAAGCCAAGAGCTTCTCCCAGGTCTCCCACATGGGTGCAGGGGCCCAAGGAGTTGGGCCATGTTCTACTGCTTTCCCAGGTCAGAAACAGAAAGATAGATAGATTTGCATCTATTTTCATTAAGGATGTAGGACAGTAGTTTTCGTGTTATGTCTTTGGTTTTGGCATCAAAGTAATCTCCTTCACTTTTAAAGAATAGCTTTGCTGGGTATAATACTGTTGGTTGGAGGTTTTTTTTGTTTTTGTTTTTGTTTTTGTTTTTCTTTTAAGACCTTGAATATATCATCGCACTCTCTTCTGGCTTGTAGGGTTTCTGCTGAGAAGTCTGGTGTTAATCTAATTGGTTTTCCTTTATGTGTAACTTGACACTTTTCTCTTACTGTCTTTAGGATTCTCTCCCTGCCTTTAACTTTTGACAATTTGACTACAGTATGTCTTGGAGATGACCTTTTGTGGTTGAGTCTGCTTAGGATTCTTGAGGCTTCTTGTATCTGGATGTCCATATCTCTTTTAAGACCTGGGAAATATTCAGCTATTAGTTCATTTAGCAGGTTTTCAATGCTGTTTTTTTCTTTTCCTTCAGAAATACCTATAATACAACTATTTGGTCACTTAATGGTATCCCATACTTTGCATAGACTTTCTTCATTATTTTTAAGTCTTTTGTTTTTATTTTTGTCTGGTTGGGTTATTTCAAAATTCTTGTCCTTGAGGTCAGGAATTCTTTCCTCCACTTGGTCTATTCTGCTATTAAAACTCTCAATCATATTTTTTATTTCATTGATTGAAATGTTCATCTCCAAATTTTCTATCTGGTTCTTCTTAATGAGTTCTATCCCCTTAGTAATGTTTGCACTCACGTCACTCATTGATTTCCTCATTTCTTTGATCTAATTGGACTGTCTTGTATCTTGTCGAATCTCCTTACAATCATTATTTTGAATTCTATATCTGTCATTTCATAAATTTCCTTCAGCTCAGAATCTAATCCTGTAGGGTTATTGTGTTCTTTTGGAGGTGTCTTGCTACCTTGCTTTTTTCATGTCTCCTGCATCCCTACAATGACATCTGTATATATGGTGTACTCATCCCTTATTTATGGATTAGGTTTTACTGGAAAAGAAGACATGGTTTAGCTGGAATGCAGAGTATAACTTGGCTTGTTGCATTAGCTTTGGTTCTAGGTGAGCCCTGGGGTACAATCGCTGAGTGATTTCTTTTGTCTTAATCAGTGTCAGCTGTGTTTATAAGTGACACAGTGGTCCAGAGTGCTGCAGTTAATAGAGATAGTAGTGTGGCTTTGAGATTAATAAGGATTTCCTTGGGTTTGTATCTTTGGTCCCCAGAGAGTTCAGTGTCAGTTTGTTTGGCATATTTGACAGCCAGGACCTTGTTCTAGGTTCTGAGGGAAATAAGGCTGGCTGCCACCTTGTCCTACTGGTAAGCTGGAACTATGGTAGGGGCTTGTAACACCAATTGCTATGGCTCTAGAACTGTGGGACATAGATAGACCCTTCCTGAGGTCCTGCAAGGAGAGTCCAGCTGCTGCTGTGGTTTATAATACCAACAGCCCTAGTCCTAGGACTAAGAGATGTGAACAGAACTCTGCTCCAGGCCAAGGTGACCACAAGGTACTCAAGAGCTTTAATTCTAGAAGATATGAGTCCAGAGAGGTGGAATGCAGGTAGAATCTTCCCTATGTCCACCAGGTAGATTCCAGTGGCACCAAGAAATTTAGAACAAATTATTACAGTCCTGGTGTTGCAGGGTATAATAAGGTCATTACCCAGATCTCCTAGGGTGGGAATGGATATTTCTATGGGCTGCTTTTGATATTAGCCCCCAGAAGCTAAGGTGAATCTCCCTGACTCACACAGACTGTGTGAGCAAGTGCGGGTCTATTACTCAAAAGCTCATACAATGGCCGGGACCACGGCTCACTAGGCTAATCCTCCGCCTGCAGCCCTGGCACCTTGGGTCCTAGTCCCGGCTGGGGCGCCAGATTCTGTCCCAGCTGCTGCTCTTCCAGTCCAGCTCTCTGCTGTGGCCTGGAAGGGCAGTGGAGGATGGTCCAAGTGCTTTGGCCCTGCACTCGCATGAGAGACCAGGAGGAAGCACCTGGCTCCTGGCTTTGGATCAACACAGTGCACCAGCTGAAGCAGCCATTTCGGGGGTGAACCAACAGAAGGAAGACCTTTCTCTCTGTCTCTAACTCTGCATGTCAAAAAAAAAAAAAAAAAAAAAAAAAAAGCTCATGCAATTGCAGGATGCACTGGATCTGCCCTTTACCCCACACATTGCCCTGACTCTGACTCTGACGCTGGTAGGAACAGAACAGAGGTGCACTGTGCGGCTTTTCACTGAAGAGTATGATGCTCTGTGCAGGTGTAGGAGGGGAAGAAAAGAAAATAACGCAGTTTCCATGCTCCAAGCCCAGCAGGTGCTCAGACTCCAGTCAGCTCTCCAGGCTGAAGTAAAAGTCCAGGGATGACTGTGGAATTCCCTCTCAACTACAACTGAGAGCCTAGGTCGCACAGCAATTTCTTCCTGCCTTGACAAGGTAAAAGGGCAGCTTGCAGTCAGCAGCTGGCTGCTGTGGTTTTTCTGTCTTCTCTCCTGTTGTCCATAGACTTTGTTGTTTATTTTCACTTCTTCACTGAAAATTTCGATCAGTCAGACCCCTGGAAATGAAGTCCTTCCTTTGTTCTTTTCATATCCCAGAGCAGCTTAACATAGCATGACCATATCCTCCTATTCAGTCATCTTGGACACAAGTATAAAGGTTTACTATTTTAGAATTAACCTGATATTAACAGATTATCAGATTCTACACTAATATTCTTGCAGGATGTTGCTGAAAAGCGTAGTTAAAGTGCAGGGACAATGGTATATATAATTATGGAATGACCAGCAATATATTTTGATTTGTTATGCATGATATTTAATTAAATAAATATATCCTGAAGCTAATTCTTAGGTATTGGTAAAAGATCTTCCAAGTATTCACCATCTAGTCCTTAAAACAGGATAGAAGGGCTGTCACTATGTTCCTAAATCCATATATGTGAAATACATGAAATCTGTATAATAAAATTATTTTAGAAGTTTTTCAAAAGAAAAAAAAAGGAAAGACTGGTGTGGGAAGCAACTCGGACTAGACTAAGTTACTGGAATTAAGACTTATTCTATGCATCTGCTCTCCCACAATATGGCGCTGAGAAGGGAGAAACAGCTTCTACACAGCTGCCTCCAGTTCAACCAATAAACTGTAGGACCTACTCCTGATTGGAGGAGAGCAGCGTACTCGGCGTGTGGGTAGCAGAGTTGGGATTGGCGGAAGAGGACTATAAAGGAGGAGAGAGACAACATGCACCAGGAACATCTAAGGGGGAACATCTATCTGAAGGATCACCTGTGCAGCCCCCGAGAGAGCCGGCCAGCGGTGTGCCGCTCCCCTGCGGAAGTGGGGAATGTGGCAGGGGGAACCGCCCTTCCACGGAGGTGGAAGGGATGGCAGCCAACCCGGGAAGAACCAGCAGCAAACCCGGGGAGGGCCGAGCAGACAAAAGAACAGCGCAGGGTCCTGTGTCGTTCCTCCACAAAGACGGGGAGCGACATAGTGGTGCCGTGACTCGGATATGAAGCCTAGGCAGGGTTTAGTGTTGTTCCTCCACGAAGAGGGGGAGCGACAACTGGCATTGTGGCACAGCAGCTTAAGCTGCCGCTTATGACATCAACATCTCATGTCAGATAGCTGGTGTGAATCCCAGCTTCTCTGCTTCCAATCCCACTCCATGCTAAGGGGCCTGGGAAAGCAGAAGATGGCCCAGGTACTTGGGCCTCTACCACCCACAGGGGAGACCTGTATAGAGTTCTGGGCTCCAGGCTTTGGTCTGGCCCACCCCCAGCTATTGTGCCTAGTTGGGGCGTGAACTAGCCGATGGAATATATCTCACCCTCTTGCAGTCACTCAGCCTTTCAAATAAATCAATCTTTTTTTAAAAAATAGAAATGTAGCTTGAGACAATTCCTTCCAAATTAAGTTTTTTTTTCAAATAATCTAATACGTCTCCTCCAAACAGTACCTTAAAGCATTTTGAAGCTTGCTTATTCAGAGACATTCCCACTTTCTCTTGTACAGCCTTAACTTCATTAAAGCTCTTCACCTCATGTTTTTATCTCCAGTGGGATACTGTGACTGGTTTCTGTCTCAGTACACAGGGAGAATTGTTCAGTTCGTCTCTTGTTCTTTAGTATCAGACAGCACATGATACATTTCAAGCCCAAATCATTCATGCAATTAAAAATAATTATAGCCTGCCATCAACCCCATAATAGTACTATCTGGGAGTCCCATTAAATTGCTGCTAGGTCTCCTCAGGCAGCAGAGTCTAGACCTCTTGCTTTCACTGGGAGAATCTGAAAAGCCAACCGACATTTTCATCTTTGTCTTCTGCTCACCCTCAATCATCTTTCCGCCCTGTAGCTGAGTTCTCAATTCCTTCCGTTGCTTTAGGAGAAATGGCTGTCATAGGTAAAAAAAAAAAAAAAAAAAAAAAACCACACCTTTCTTGCCCTTTCATCTCCAAGACAGATGAATCAATAAAATGTGAAGACAGAACTGCTCCATCTTCTGGTCAAGGGTGTGTGTTAACCAACAGATACTGTAAAAGGAAGCATTTTATCTCTGAGCCAAGATTCTGAAGATCTCTACTGATGAGTCCTCCAATACCATCAGGAGTAAAACATCCTTCCAGTCTCCCCAGCTTCCAAGCTGGAAATTATTTGCTTCCAATTTTCCTCTCATTTCCTTTATTCACACCTAGAAGTCCAAGATCGATTCTATATGTAGTAGGGGGGTCGGTGAGGCCCCTCTCTGCTCCTCCTCCGCATCTAATGCAAGTTTCTTAATCTTTTACATCCTTACCTCCTTCCTCTGTAACATAAATACCTAGAACACAAATGGTTTCTAACTTCTATTTTATTGTGAGGACTAAGTAAGATACAGTTAAATACCTACCCCATTTCAGGTACACAGAAAGCTCCCAATGAATGAGAACTGCTCTGATTATAATTATTGCTATGATTCTTTAAAAAATCAGTTTTGATCCAATTCAATACAAATTGCTCAATCTTTAGCATAAGCAAAATGCTAAACACACAATCAAGTATTTTTTGTAATATAACCTCTGTCCTCAGGAAATTAGTTGTCTATTTTTTTTAACGGGCAGAGTTAGACAGTGAGAGAGAGAGAGAGAGAGAAAGGTCTTCCTTCCATTGGCTCACTCCCCAAATGGCCGCCATGGCCAGCGTGCTGTTCTGATCCGAAGCCAGGAGCCAGGCGCTTCCTCCTGGTCTCCCACGCAGGTGCAAGGCCAAAGCACTTGGGCCATCCTCCACTGCCTTCCCAGGCCACAGCAGAGAGCTGGACTAGAAGAAGAGCAACTGGGACAGAATCCAGCACCCCAACTGGGACTAGAACCTGGTGTGCCAGCGCCGCAGGTGGAGGATTAGCCAAGTGAGCCTCAGTGCTGGCCAAAATTAGTTGTCTATTAACAGTAATAGATATATTTGAATAATTTTAATACAAGATATAGAAGATGACAAAAACATCTATAAAGTGCTCCAGGACAGTGCTTTTTCAATGGTAATGTGTAGATTAATCACCTTGAGAGTTACAATGCAGATTTTGATTTAGTATGTCTGGGATGGGCCCCGAGTTTCTTCATTTCTACTAAGTTCCCAGTAGTCTACTTCACTCTTATGTAACTCGTGTCCTATGTAAGCATATGAGTCTGAGATACTATGTATCTACAGCCCAGGAATCATTTTGATTTGGGGAAAATTCTTTCTTATTAACAAAATATAATTATATATGGTAGTTTTCAGAATGCAAGATAAACCTGTTATATAAAAATTAATATTTTTATAGTCATCAGATGAAATTTAAAGCTAGTGTACTGTACTTAGTTTTCTCAATTTATAGTCTGTTTCTCCTCATTTCAGTATTCAGCTGCAGTAGTTCACTTCCCTACTGTGGAAGTGAAAGGAAATCTGATTCAGGATGAAAAAAAGGAAAAACTAAAGAATCAATACCCCATTTCTTGAGTGAGACATTTCTGAGAGCTACACTAGCAACTTTATGAACCAGTGGAGCATTCAGTGAACTAACGAAGCCAGAGAAGAGTGCGTGACTTTTCCCAGCCTACTTTCTCAACATCCAGAATTTTATTACCACTTCAATAAAACCTGGGTATATCACTTAGGTTTCCTATGCCTCATTTACTCCTCATGAACAGTCACAAAATAGAAGAGAAAAAGAGAGAAATAATGAAAATAGCTTTTGAGTCATTTTGAAAACATTTTCATATGCCTAATAACAGAGATATATTTTAAAAACAAGACCCTATTTTCTCACTTAAAATAGAATCATTTGTTTTAGTCTTTTTCCATTAGTCCTTAAAGGTAGTCAAAACAGCCAAATGAGGAGCCAGCATTGTGTCATTATGTCATGGTGGGTAAAGTCACTGCCTGCAACATCAGCATCCCATGTGGGCACCAGTTAGAGTCTCAGCTGCTCCATTTCTAATACAGCTCACTGCTAATGGCCTAGGAAAATCAGCGGAAAAGGACCCAAGTTCTTGGACCCCTATACCCCTGTAGGAAGACCTGGAGGAAGCCCCTGGCTCCTGGCTTCAGATCAGCACAACTCCAACTGTTGCAACCATCTGGGGAATGAACCAATGGATGGAAGACCTTTCTCCTTCTCTCTCTCTCTCTCTCTACCTCTGTAACTCTGCCTTTCAAATAAATATATAAATCTTTAAAAAAAAAAAAAAAACCTACCAAAGGATTCTGATACCAGGAAAATAGAGGCATTATTGCCTTCCATAAAATAAAAAAAAATTGGCTTTTTTAATTTCATGAATAGATAGATGACCGTTTTACAGCATAACCTGGAGACAATTTAAAAAATCAAGAGGTAACTAGGGGCTGACACTGTGGCATAGGAGGTAAAGCCACTGCCTGCAGTGCCAGCATCCCATATGGGCTCTGGTTCAAGTCCCGGCTGTTCCACTTCTGATCCAACTCTCTGCTATGGCCTGGGAAAGCAGTAGAGGATGGCCCAAGACCTGGGGCCTCTGCACCTATATGGGAGACCTGGAAGAAGCTCCTGGCTCCTTTCTCAGATCAGCACAGCTCCAGCCATTGCAGCCAACTGGGGAGTGGAGTAGTGGGTGAAAGACCTGTCTCCCTCTCTCTGCCTCTCCTTCTCTCTGTGTGTAACTCTTTCAAACAAATAAATAAATCTTTTATTTTTTTTTAAAAAAGAGGTTATTAGAAGATAGGATTACTGCAGGTTTAAGAACTTTTCTAAACATAGCTCTAAAATGAATACTCAACTACCCCAATATTCAACTGCATAACTGATATGCTGGAAGAATCTGGTTTATTTTGAATCTAAAAACATCATATGTAACACCTGGACCCATAATTAGCTCCTATTTTAAAGCCATAGATTTGTGAAGCTGTTCAATCAAAGACAAAAGCACAAGAATTTGGAGTACACAGCCCTCTGAATGTGTCTGGCTGGGTCTTGCTTGCTAAGAATGACCACAGTGGTTTTCCTTGCCTTATCTGAATGTCAAAGGTAAAAAAAAAAAAAAAAATCTACATCCCAGGTTATTTTAAAGACCTAGGTAAAGGACTGATGATGGAAGCATACATACACTGTAAAGTTCAATGTAAAAGCAAGACATCATATAATTAGTGTTTGATAGTCCAGATATGATTCTAAAGAAAGAACACAAGAAAGGAATGGATATTGCTGTCCCCACACCAGAAAGTAAGAGACAGTGCCAGAGCCGCTTCTTCATCATCACCATAATATAGTGACTGAGTGGTGAAGCAGTCAGCCACACGGACACTGGAGCTAGATGCTGAGATTTTAACCAGGGCATCATCACTTACAGTCAACTGACCTTGATAAAGTTGCTCATCTCCCCATTCCCTTAATTCCTCCTTTGTAAAAGGATACAATAAAAAAAATCCAGTTTATATGATTAAGTTAATAAGTAACACACTTAGGATAGCACAAGATACATTGTAAATTCTACTTATGTCCTATTCAGTGAGGTCTAACAATGAAGCAGCAACAAAGGTGCCTCCATTTTGTGTTGGCCTGCCTGAGTTCAAGTCCTGGTTCTGATCCCAATTCCAGCTTCTTGCTATTGTGCTGCCTAGAAGGCAGCAGATGATGGCCAAAGTATTTGGATCCCTGCCATCCACATGGGAGAACCAGACTGAGTTCATAGCTCCTGGCTTCAGTTTTGCCCAGCCTGGCCTTTGCAGGCATTTAGATAGTGAACCAGCAGATGGAAATCTCAAAATCTCTCTCCCCTCCTCTTTTTTTTTTTTTTTTTTTTTTTTTTTTTTTTTTTTGTCTCTCCACCTTTCAAATTAAAAAAATTTAAGTGTTTCTCTGGGCACACTAAGGAGTTGCAGTTAAATGCAATGAGCACCCAGGAATCATCAAAGGTCGTAAAGCTGGAATCACAGCTGGGACCTGCTTATCTGGAACAGAGCCCTGGCTGAAGCACTTAGAGGGTAACTTTGTGTGAAGGCAATTTTACCCAGTGGCTGGAGGCCATTCCTACCATGAATGGGAAACTCCCAGGCAACATGGACTTAGGGATCCAATACTTTGCTTTAGAGAAGCTGTTGATATTTGTTTTGTTTAGCTTATTATTGTTGTAATGAGGAGAGTAATGACTTTCAAGTCTTTTCATTTCGGAAATGATACTTGAAAGAACTTCCACTTTGACTATGACATTGTCTAAATAAGATCGGCGTTGGAGCCTCAGGTGATTACTGACGCCATAAATAAGAGTGTCAATTTGTTAAGTCAACAACAGGAGTCACTGTGCACTTACTCCTCATGTAGGATCTCTGTCCTTAATGTGTTGTACTATGTGAATTAGCAGTATAACTAATACTCAAACAGTACTTTACACTTTGTGTTTCTGTGTGGGTGCAAACTGTTGAAAACCTTACTTAGTATATACTAAATTGATCTTCTGTATATAAAGATAATTAAAAATGAATTTTGATGTGAATGGGATGGGAGAGGGAGAGGGAGATGGGATGGCTGCGGGTGGGAGGGAGGTTATGGGGAGAAAAAGCTGCTATAATCCAAAAGCTGTACTTTGGAAATTTATATTTATTAAATAAAAGTTAAAAAATAAAAAAAGAAAAAAATACAAAGAGTGGGAATAAGAGAGGTAAGAGATGTGCAATTCGGGACATGCTCAAGCTGACTTACCTCAAACGGTAGTGTTAGAAACATACCAGGGGATTCCAATTCAATCCCATCAAGGTGGCATGTACCAATGCCATCTCACTAGTCCCAGTGATCAATTTCTGTTCACAATTGATCATAATGATAGGACTAAGAACCAAAGGGATCACATAAACAAGAATAGTGTCTGCAAATACTAGCTGATAGAATAAAAAAGGGAGAGAACGATCCTACATGGGAAGTGGGATACACAACAGACTCATAGAATGGCAGATGCCCTAAACAGCACTCTGGCCTCAGAATCAGCCCTTAAGGCATGCAGATCCGGCTGAAAAGCCCATGAGAGTATTTCAGGCATGGAAAGCCAAGACACTCTGGGGAAAAAAAAATAACCTAAATGAAAGATCTCTGTGAGTGAGATCCCAGTGGAAAGAACGGGTCATCAAAGAAGGAGGTACCTTTCTCTGAAGGGAGGAGAGAACTTCCACTTTGACCATGGCCTTGTCTAAATATGATCAGAGTCAGTGAACTCAGGGGGCTTCCATAGCCTTGGCAGCTCATGACAAGAGCCTAGGGTGATTACTGATGCCTTAAACAAGAGTGTCAATTTTTTAAGTCAACAACAGGAATCATTGTGCACTTACTCCTCATGTAGGATCTCTGTCCTTAGTGTGCTGTACATTGAGATTTAATGCTATAACTAGTACTCAAACAGTATTTTTCACTTTATGTTTCTGTGTGGGAGCAAACTGTTGAAATCCATACTTAATGTATGCTAAACTGATCTTCTGTATATAAAGAGAATCGAAAA
Organism: Oryctolagus cuniculus; assembly: GCF_051225735.1. Taxonomy (NCBI): domain Eukaryota; kingdom Metazoa; phylum Chordata; class Mammalia; order Lagomorpha; family Leporidae; genus Oryctolagus; species Oryctolagus cuniculus. The sequence continues at coordinate 95,540,935 of NC_142877.1, forward strand.
TGAATCTTGATGTGAATGGAAGGGGAGAGGGAGTGGGAAAGGGGAGGGTTGAGGGTGGGAGGGACGTTATGGGGGGGAAGCCATTGTAATCCATAAGCTGTACTTTGGAAATTTATATTCATTAAATAAAAGTTTAAAAAAAAGAAAAAAAATTAAGTGTTTTAAAGATCTGTATTACTACACCTTAGTATGAATTTCTTAGTAATTAGTTGCACAAAATATTTCCATTGTTGGCCTATTTCCACTCCCTTAACCTATCCTAACACTAACATTCCTGAAAATAGCTGAAATTATGAACAGGTTGTGTCTTGCTAGCAACTATTACCAAAAGATTATCCCAAAGAGATGTTTTGTTAATGAGAAATATAATTTAACATAGAACATTACTTAAAATAAGTAATGTATCAAATAAAGGGTACCACAAGGAAGCTAAAACGCCGGTGTGCTACTCAGAATCATAGGTAATAAAGATCCTTCCACTCAATCATTCGTGCTAAGAAGAGACTGCATGACTTTAGCATCCCCAGTGATTCCTGTTACACAGCCTGGCTCCCCTCTTCTCACTCTATTCTTCCCAGCACACTTTCAGTTGTGCTCCTGCCTCTCATGAGTCCTCAGACCATGGCCACTTGCAACCTCCAGTCTTTGAAGACTGATTTCTGGTCTCCATTGTCATTTATTGCTCCTTGATCATTTGATATAACACCCTGTTTGTCTACCTCTTTACGTGACTTAGGTCATTCAACACCTACATGCATCAGTGGTGCTATGGATAAACTGTCAGTTTCCTGTGTGCTGTGGATGTCATGTCATTACACATTCACAGGCATTGGGGAAAACAAAGCAAATAGAGTTGGCCCTCTATATCTACATATTCCATGCCCAGGGATTCAATCAAACACAGGTCAAAAATATTAGGAAAAAAATTGTACTGAACAGTCTAGGCCTTTTTTTTCTTGTCATTATTCTCTTTTTTAAAAAATTTACTTCTTTTATCAGAAACTCAGAATTACAGGGAGAAAGGTAGTGACAGTACGAGAGATAGAGAGAGAGAAGGAGACAGAAATATCTTCCATCCGCTGGTTCACTCCCCAGATGGCCACAATACCCAGCACCCAGCCAGGCTGAAGCTAGGAGCCAGGATCTCCATCTGGATCTCCCAATGGATGCAGGGTCCCAGGCACTTGAGCCTTCCTCCACTGCTTTTCTTAGGTAACTATCAGAGATCTGGATCAGAAGTAGAATGACTGGGACATGAACCACCACCCTTGTGGGATGTTGGTGGTGTCACAGCTGACAGCCTTTACCTTCTATGCCTCAACACCAGTACCTATTATTCTCTAAACAATGCAGTATAACCACTGTTTACATGGCATGCATATAGTATTGGGTGTTATAAGTCATCTACAGATGAAATGGCTAAAGCTTCAGGGAATGTGCATGCATGCATAGCTAATATACTGATACTATGCCATTTTATATAAGGGAGTATGCATGCAATGATTTTGATATTCATAGGAGTCTTGGAATCAATCCTCTATGGATATATACAAATGACTGTAATTGTCTGTCTATAGGGTTTACAACATACATTTATATAATTTTCTCATGTATAAAAAGATAGGTAATATTTTAAGTCTGATTATATTCTATGGAAACACAAGAGGAGGAGTAATTGTATTTCCAGCTCTGCTCTTATCCTCATTACTTTCTATCTTCCTACCCTTAATTACTTCACCTTTTTGTATTTGTAATCCCTGTCATGTGACTTTTTTGGTTATTTATCAATGTCTACATCCCCGAATGTAAACCTCATGTAACCCAGGACTTTGTCTACATACTCACTGTCACGTCCCCAGTCCTCAAAATACTACTTGGCATAGTGAAATCTCTCAATAAATATTTGTTTAAAGAAGTCCTTCCACTGTTGAGGAACAGTTTTGGTTTTTTATTTTTTCCTTTCTTTTATTATATCTTATTTTACTGATCTTTTTTCTTTCATACTAATTGTTGAACTCTTAATATAGAAATACCCATATGTGCATAAAGTTAATTAAAAATAGATCCTAGTTAAAAATAAGAGAGAATAAGAGAGGGAAGAGGAAGGAGTAGAGGTGTGGGTGGAAGGGCGGGCACAGAGGGAAGAATCACCATGATCCTAAAGTTTTAAGAATGAAATGTATGAAGTTTGTAACTGTACAGCAGTATAGTTTCGCATACATTCCTACAGGCTTACTTCTAAGAGCACAGCTTAAAAATTTGTCATGGGACCCCAAATCACCTTAAGCTGGGTGGTAAAAATAGCATTTTAACTGTTATAGAGATCATATGGGTAGGATTAATTGTTAAAATAATCATATAGATAGGATCAAGTGTTAAAGTGATCATATAAATAGGACTAAGTGTTTGGTAACAATAATAGAATTAAAAAAGAGTAAATGCTCCAACATGGGAAGCAGTCCACACAGCAGACTCAGTGAATGGCAATTGCCTTAAGTAGCCCTCTAGCCTCAGAATCAGCCTGTATGGTATTCTGGTCTTGCTGAAAAACCCAGGGGAGCATTTCAGGCATAGAGAGCCAAGACATCTGGCAAAAAAAAAATATTCTACATGAAGGACCTCTTTGAGTGAGACCCCAGTGGACAGATGTTGGTGGATGGTAAAGGAGGATGTACTTCTGTCTGAAGGCAGGAGAGAGCGTCCGCTTTTTGCCTATGGCCTTGTCAAAATATTGAAGGAGTTTGTAGATGCAAAAGGCTTCCACAGTCAAGGCAGCTCATGTCAAGAGCCTTGGGTGATCACTGACTTCATACATGAGTGTTAATTGTTAAATAAACAACTGAGGTCACTGTGTACTAACTTCCCATGCAGGACCTCTGGACCTCTGTCCTCAAAGAGTTATACTATGAGAGTTAATAGTAAAACTTGTTCTCAAAGAATTACTTCATTTTAAAGTATTAAGTGGAATGTAGTCTTATGTCTCATAACTTACAATTATGTCTAAGTGCTCACAAAATATGCATCATTCTTGGGTTCTTCTTTAAAGATAATTAAGTTTCTAAAAAGAAAAAGTGAAATTACCTTTGAGACACAATGACTATGAACAGCCCTTGTCTGGAGTGTTGAGGAACAGTTTTTGGTTTTTGTTTTGTTTTGTTTTATTCTTTTACTTCCTCATACAAAGTGTTGAACCATTTACCTAGAATACCATTTATCTTCTGCGTATAAAGTTAGATGAAAATGGATCTTAATAAAAAACAAGACTGGGAACAGGAGAGGGAAGAAGATGGGTAGGGGTGTGGGTGGGAGTGTGGGTAGGGTGGGAAGAATGACTATGTTCCTAAAGTTCTATTTATGAAATGCATGCAAATAAAAAATTAATAATAATAAAAAGAAGTCTTTTCAGATGAAATGACATTTCAGTTGGGTTTTAACCAACAAGGAGGTTTTCAAAAGTGAGAAATGAGACAAAGAATATTCAAGAAGGAACAATCTGTTCACAAAAAAAACATGGAGTTTCCTAAGGATAATATAACCAAGGTAACATAGTGATCAAAGATAGGGAAAGGAAAGAATGTGGTAGAATTGAACTGTGTTTAAATTGATTTCATGGGATAAAACTTTTATATCAGCAATATTTTATACTTTATATAGTTCAATACCTCTTATGGACCAATCTAAGTATGAGGGTACTATAAAATGGAGGATCGATCTCTCTCTCTCTCTCTCCCTCTAACTCTGCCTTTCAAAAAACTTGTTTTAAAAATAGAAAAGCTGAGGAAGACAGAGAAAAGGAAAGGAATGAGAAAAGTGTGACACAAGAAGAAATCCGGAGTACTTGTCACTATTCTGCTTAGTGCCTTTTACACTATTTTATGTACATATTTCTAAGAAACCTATCCAACTTTAATGATGCATCTCTAACTGTCCTCTAGATTTTGATTATTGGTGATAGTTCTGCATTAGCAAAAACAGGTGGGAGGTTTTATGGAGGCATTTTAGTATCTGCCAAGTTGCCTTAGGAAAACAGGAGATTTTGACATTATAGCAAGTTTTTATCATCTATACACATGTCTTTAAAATCAATAAAAACCCAGTTACATCTCCAAAGTGAGCACTTAGTGGGTTTGAATGAAGAGCAAAAAACTATTTGACTCTCTCTTTCCAAGTATCTCTTCCAAAATGTAGCCACATCTAGTGGTGATTTTTTAAAATTATTTTTAAATAGTGTTATATAAATGGTTTGCACCTAAATTATTCCTCTATAGAGTCACTGGCTTTCAGGAATGTTCTTATAACACACTTTTCCTAACTGTCCATCATCCTTCAAGTCAAACATATGTGATGGGACAGGTTTTTGGCATTTTAGTTAAGATCCCACTTGGGACATCCTGTTTCAGAGCACATGGCTTAAAGCCCTAGTTTCGCTCCTGATTCCAACTTCCTGGTAATGTATACCCTGGGATGCAGAAGGAGATAATGGCTCAAGTCTCTGAGTCCCTGACCCCCACAAGAGAAACCTGGATTGAGTTCTTGACTCCTGGTTTTGACCTGGTCCAGTCCCAGCTGCAGGCATTTGGGGAGTGAACCAAAAGATGGGAGATCTCTCTGTTTATCTCTCCCACTAAAATAAAAAAATAAAATAATGTTTCTACAAAATAAGATATGTCTGGACAACCCAGATGTAGCTCAGGTGAGTGAGTTTAAGATACATAGTTACTTGACCTTTGTTTCATTCCAACTTTCAACCATACTTTCTGAGTACATTTGCCAATATGAAATTGAAGGCTTTCTTTGTTAGGAGAACTTTTCCATTGCCCTCACTGAGAGGGAAGGACAAAATTATGTGTTGCATCATAGCTGCTTCAAGTAGAGAATTGTGGTGACGATCAATTTATCCAAGCTCACCAAGTCTTAATCATTTAGACTGTATAGCAAAGAATTTGAAATCCACAGTTGACTATAAATGCCCACGTGGCCTGTAAAACTCTAAGACAATTAAAAAAAAAAAAAGATCCTGGGAAAGAGTGCATTGCTCTGCAATTGCCTTAGAAAAGAGATTAATATGTCAGTTCCAGGAATTTGGAAATTGAACTTAGCAACCAGCCATCCTAAAGGATGCCAACCCACAACACTGCCTCAGCTGGGTGGTGTGGCTCTGGGAACATGTTCAATGTTTAAAAAGAGCCCAAGGGGACCAAACAGAGAATATGATAAAGGACACAGTGGCGTACATTTTCTTTTTCCTACTCATCATTCTCTTGAAATGATAAATGGATTTTCTTAAATGCAAGCTCAAGAATAACCACTTCCATTCTTGCAATCCAGCCAGGTCTGCAATGAAAGCAACTACTTCAGAAAAAGGATGAAATACATGTAGGAGAGAAAAGGCTGGAAGATGAAAACTTCCCTAGTGTGGTCAAAACAAAAACTTGATCAAAGTACATACCTCCCAGTCTCCAAACACAGTACAAATACTTCATTGTAGGGAACAAAAGACTCTGAGAGCAAGAATACAAACAAAGGAATGGCCAAAGAAAGGGAGGGACTTGGAACAAGGACATTCTTCCAATGCTAGGAACAAAATTCATCCTCAAGTAAAAGCCACAAAAGGAAGAATACTACAAAATAGAAATATAAAATGACTGTGACATGTTGGGCCAGGAAGCCAGTATGACAATATTTTCTCATAAAATTATATTCTATTTCATCACCATATGCTTTAGGAAAATTCAGTATGTTCCTCACAGACTTCTAACATTTTTTCCCAAGATGTCTAAAGCTTTAGGGAATATGCACTCACAGCATATTTGAGTATTACATATCGGTAATTCTCTGGTTCATGAATTTTAATACCACCTCTGAAATTCAGTTTGCCAATCATTCTCCCCAACACTAGCTGATAAAATAGGCAACAGCAGATTCTGTTTGGGTTTTGTTCCAATGTACTGATGGAACAGTGTGTGTTCCATATATATATATATATATATATATATATATACACACACACACACACATATATATATATGAAAGAAAAAGTATGCTGTGACTTGGAAAAAATCATTACTTGGAGAATTATTTCAAAACATTGGTTAATTACATTTCAAAATATAGCTTACTAGCTATTGAGTCATAATGCACAATGTGCTCTGTGCACTCCCATATAAAGGACTTTTTAAGTGACTTCTGTAATCTTACCTTATTGATTCAACTGTATATGTATACCCCTAACCACTTAGAGATTCCTAGTGGGCTATTCTACCATCAAGGACTTGTCCAGTGAACTACCTGTACAGAGCACCAGAGATTCTCTTCAAACTTACAGTAGAGTTCGGTTTCACAGTTGGATAAACCCATACAAAGTTGAAAATACTATAAGCGGAAAATGCAATTTGGACACCTAACCTATAAACATCATAGTTTAGCTTAGCCTATCTTAAACATGACATGCTCAAGATGCTTACATTAGCCCAAAGTTGAGAAAGATTGAGCGTATTTGAAGTGTTGAATATCACATGCAACTTACTGGATAGCTGTATCCAAGAACACTGGCAAACGGTACACTGTGGAGAATCAGTTCAGCTTGCAGCCCAGCATCCCCAGAGAGTATCATGCACACATCAGCCACAGCCCCCAAGAGGATCAAAATTCAAAACCTGAGGTGTGGATTCTGCTGAAGGCATATGGCTTTCATACCAAGGAAAGTGAAAAACTGTCATTGCCAAGTCAGGAACGACCTGTACCTAAATACTGAATTAGGTGCTGTGTCACTTAATTATATCTTATATCAGTGTAAAACTGAAATAATTGATTTCCCTTTTTCCATGGCTGCTGCTACTTTTTTTTTCTGTCAGTTATTCTCTCAGCTTCCCAAGTGTCAAACATACTTGTCTTTGAATCTTTCCCACACCTTGTCCTTACAAGTTACCAAATTCTATTAGTTCTCTGCTAGTTCTTCATGAACAGTCTGTTCTCTTTCCATTCCCTTTTCCAGAAAGCAGACTCTCATCACCTCATACACAGACTATGCTAAAAATCTCTTAATAACTTCCTGCTTCCAGTTTGGGTCCTCTTCAATTCACTCCTTTTGTTGACACCCTTCTAAAGTGCTACTTTAATCTTATCATTCCTCTGCTCAAAAGCAAAGGCAGGGGCCAACACTGTGGCTCAGTGGCAAAACCACCTGCAGTGCCAGCATCCCACATGGGCATGGGTTCTAGTCCTGGCTGCTCCACTTCAGATCCAGCTGTCTGCTATGGCCTAGGAAAGCAGCAGAAGATGGCCCAAGTATCCACGTGGGAGACCTGAAAGAAGCTCCTGGCTCCTAGCTTTAGCACAGTTCTGGCCGTTGTGGCCATCTGGGGAGTGAACCAACAGATGGACAACCCCCCCCTCCCTCACTCCCTCCTCCTCCCCCTCCATCTGCCTCTCTCTAACTCTGCTTCTCAAATAAATAAATAAATATTTTTTAAAAAGGTAGCCACTGTTTACAGATAAAGAATACAGTGCCCACCTCACAGCCACCCCAGACTCCTTGCAATTACACTTTCCACTACTTCTGTACACAAGCTCTTTACTGCAAGTAGATTGTTTATGCCCATAAACAAATGAATTGCCTAGTAGTTATGTGCTTTGCCTGAAGCACCTTCTTTTCTTTCTGCCTATTCCCTGTAAGTCCCTGGAAGCTTCCTAAGGCCACTTTTGCACAGGAGGTTCTCCTTGGAACACCCACTAGGTATTTAAAGCTGATCCAGGGGGCCAGCACCATGGCTCACTTGGTTAATCCTCCATCTACGGTGCCGGCATCCCATATGGGCGCCGGTTCTAGTCCCAGCTGCTCCTCTTCCAGTCCAGCTCTCTACTGTGGCCCAGGAGGGCAGTGGAGGATGGCCAAGTGCTTGGGTCCCTGCACCCACATGGGAGACCAGGAAGAAGCTCCTGGCTTTGGATCAGCACAGCACTGGCTGTGGTGGCCATCTGGGGAGTGAACCAACGGAAGGAAGACCTTTCTCTGTCTCTTTGTCTCTCTGTCTATAACTCTACTTGGAAAAAAAAAAAAAAGCTGATCCAGAGTGTCAAACAGCTGCAAGATATACCACCACTATATCTACCATGTGTCTTTTTCTTCTCCAACTAAACTGTGTGAACACAGAGATTGTATTAGTATGGTTCTCATCACTATGACAAATGGCTGAGAGGAGCTAATTACAAAGGAAGATGGTTTATTTCAGTTCATAGTTTTGAGGCTCACAGTCCTCATCAGCCCTCTTGGCCTAGCGTCTGATGAGGGTGGAGGCAGGCAATGAAGGTGCGTGTATGGAGGAATGACCACATAGAAAGGCAGGAAGCAAAGACAAGGAGCTTGCTCTTTCTATGTCTGTGATCTCTCCTTACAAAGCCACCATGATTGGTCACAGGACCTCCACCCTAACAATTCAACCAACTGGAATCAATTCCTAAGACCCCAACTTCAGACACCATAATTATAATGAATTTCATCTTTAATCTATCAAAAAGACTCTGGGGACCAAGGCCCCTAACATATAAGCCTCTGGGGGACAACCAAACTATTCTCCAAGCCATAACAGAGACCTTCACATAGCATTTATTAATCACCTACCATATGGAGGGCCCTGCCGTAGGTACCACAAAAGTAGGCAGAGTTATACATTATTGGCATTCCATGACAACAAATAAGAACACTATGCATATTGCAGCTACCCAGTGCACATTTTGAATGAATAATTTCCATTATTTTTATATTATAAAATTATTTTATAACTGCCAAAATTAAATTCCATAAATGCCACCTTTTTACAGTAGGAAAATGATAAAAACAGGTGGAATATATCTTACTAATCTAACAAATTTGGTATCAATATTGTCATAATGCCTATTCTATTCTATTCCTTTAACTTCCAAGCCCTTCTACACCCTTTCAAGAGGATTCTGAAGACCATATATTCCTCACTGGGTTTGTTACTTGAGTCTATTTGCCAAGTAACCCAAAAATCTTCCAGTTCTGAGTGAGGCATTAAAAAAAATACTGATCCACATATCTATCTGAAAGGCAGAGGGAGAGAGAAAAAGATCTGCTGGTTCACTAACCAAATGGCCATAACAACCACAACTGGGCCAGGCTGAAGCCAGAAGCCAAGAAACTCATCCTAGGTCTCCCACTTGGGTGTCAGGGGTACAAGTACTTGGGCCGTCTTTCACTTCCTTCCCAGGCTCATTAGCAGGAAGCTGGATCTAATGTGGAGTAGCAAGTGGCAGTTTAACATACCATGCTACAATACCAGCCCCCAGCTAGTAAGTGAATAAACAAGTGTTTTCAGAGCAAGTGTTTGGTACAGCAGTTATGACACTACTTGGGACACCCATATTCCATATCAAAGTGCCGGAGTTTAAGTCCCAGCTTGGCTCCTGATTCTAGCTTTCTGCTAATGTGTATAACATCAAGTACTTGAGTCCCTCCCAACCACATGGGAGAGCTGGATTGAGTTCTGGGCTCTGGCTTTGGCCTGGCCAACCCTAGCCATTGTGGACACTTGGAGAATGAACCAATGGATGGAAGATCTCTCCCCCGCTTTTCTCCCCCTTCCCCCCTCTCCCCTCCCCTCCCCTCCTCTCCTCTCCTCTTCTCTTCTCCTCTTGTTCTCTGTCTCTCTGTCTTTTGCCCTTTCAAATAAAAAAAGTAAATTTTTATAAAAACAGGTGTTTTCAAATGGTGAAATTTTATTGACCTACATATACACCTAGGATTTGTATAGTTTTCAATAAGTAATGTATATACCAGTTTAAGAAAAACTTAGCAAGTATTAACACATAGCCTGCTCAATGGCTCTTCCTCTCATTCGACAAATAAGACAAGGATCTGGCAAATGTGTCTCACTTCTCATTACTCTCCAACCAGTCTCAGATTCTCACCCTTCATGATCTCACAATTAATGCCCATAGACCCGGATTATATTTCTCTACCCACTGCTATCTTCCCTGTAGGACCAACAAAATCATTCCATCTTCTTTATGATGCACACTTTGCTTTCTTCATGAAGTGTTTCGAATATATTGCACAGATCATGTTCATTGTACCCTCATAATTCCTAGTGGACAGTTTATGGCACCTTTTAATTATTATGGCGCTCTGCCCTCTTATTTTAATTTCTTGTATTTCTGTGCCTTCACTGCTTAAAGGGGAAGATTATTTCTATTATTTCTTAATCAGCTTGTTGGATGTTGTCCTATTCCACAGGAAGTCACTTGGATTTACATATACTACTTATCTATTTATTATTTCTAAATTCACACCTGGAGCCCAACCATTCCCCAGCACTCCAGTCCTGCAGATCCACCTTTCAATTCCTTGTCTCTGAGTTTCCTAGCAAGCATCTTAAACTTCACAGGACCAAACTACAACTCCTAATTATTCCTCTCAAACCTGTATCTTCCATTCTCTGAGTGGATGGCAATTCCATCAAACTGCTTAAACCAAAAACCTGGAATCATCCTTAATTTACCACTTTTTCTCAATGTCCCGTATCTGATCCATCAGGAAACTCTACTGGGGTGAAATCTAAGTGTCATCCCCAGGCTAATCCTTTTGGGACAGCTCTATCACACACACAAAGGTTGAATTTGCCATCACCTTTCATCTGAAGTGTTCCATTAGCCTGCTTTCTTCCACAGTTGCTCTAAATTCTGTTCACACGCTGGCTGGCACAATCAGTCCTTTTAAAGCTCTTAATCTTATCATGCGCCTCCTCTGCTGAGAGTCCTGAAATACCTTCCATCTCTCCAATTGAGAAAGTCTAATGCTACCAGTGGCCCTCCCCTACCTAACTCATCCTCTACTACTTTCTGGCTGGCTCTAAGCTGAGCTCTGCCAGTTTCCTTGTTCTTGTTCCAATGCCCAAAGCATAGTCCCTACTCTGGGAGTTGCCATACTCTCCACCCAGAATGCCTTGCTTCTGAGAGCAACAGGGCTCACTCATACACCTCTGCAAATCTTCCTCACACATCAACTTTCCCATGATGACTTCTCTGACCAACCTGTTGTTACAGTAACGCCACTCTCTTGCCACATGCCCTTTTCCCTGCCCTGTCTTATATTTCCCTATAGCACTTAACACCCTCTCTACTCTTTATTGACATTCTATGTATTACTCACATATCTCTTAATTGTCTGTTTTCTTGCAACTAAAATTTAAGTGCCACAAGGACAGATATTTATATTGGATCACATTAATCAGTGTATCTCTGGAGCTCAGGACAGTGCCTGGCAGAGAAAGCACTCAATGGATATTTATTAGATAATGAATAAACAGTGGATACTGTGGGGAGCAACTCGGACTAGACTGTTACTGGAATTAAGACTTACTCTATGCATCTGCTCTCCCACAATATGGCGCTGGGAGAGGAGTAAACAGCTTCTACGCAGCTGCCTCTCGCCAACTTGAGTGATGACCTGCAGGAGCTGATCCTGCTCCTGATTGGAGGAGAGCAGCGTACTCGGCATGTGGGTAGCAGAGTTGGGATTGGTGGAAGAGGACTATAAAGGAGGAGAGAGACAACATGCACGAGGAACATCTAAAGGGAACACCTGAGCAGCCCCCAAGAGAGCCGGCCGGCGGTGTGCCGCTCCCCCACAGAAGTGGGGAAAGTGGCAGGGGGAACTGCCCTTCCACGGAGGTGGAAGGGTCGGTAGCCAACCCGGGAAGAACCAGCAGCAAACCCAGGAAGGGCCAAGCAGACAAAAGAACAGCGCAGGGTCCTGTGTCGTTCCTCCACGAAGACGGGGAGCGACAGATACCTGATGTATCATCCAAAAATTGACGCACAGGTGAATGAATGAAATAATTCATAGAATTTAGCCTTCTTAACTAGAAGTTTAGATGCTACTTAATGCTCCCTAATGACTCTGGATCATTTAAGTAACTGCACGTTGATACCTCCAGGACCTCTGCAAGCTTGTACAACAGGCTATTGCACCAACAAGTTTCGTGTCTCCAATGGTTTCTCTCTACCTACCCTCAATACTTACTTTGGTTCTACCTTGCTCAATTTGCCCTTTTCCAATTTTCATATTGAAAATTAAGCATATTAAATTTATTAATAATTATTCTGTTGGCTACGGTTGACAACTCAGAGAGAGAGACAGCACACAAGCATTGTCTTCCATCTGCTAGTTCACTCCCCAAATGGCCACAATGGCCAGGGCTGGGCTAAGCCAAAACCAGGAGTCAGGAGCGTCACCACGTATTCAACTACGTGGGCCATCTTCTGTTGCTCTGCCACACTCATTAGCAGAAATACAAAGGAAGTGGAGCACCCAGGACTTGAATCAGTGCTTATATGTGATGCAGGTGTTGTCAACTTGCTATGTCATAATACGGGCCCATATCAGTGAACCAAATTCTCATACCCGACTACACAAGCAGTTTTCAACATACATTTTTGCTTCTCAGAAGTCATTCTGCTTACTTTCATGTTTTACTGGGTAGGCAATTAAAGTCTCAAAGTAAATGATTTCTGAACACCTGGAAAAATAAGCTGTGAGTGAAATTTGGCTAGTACATATGAATATCTATGCCTTGCTATATACAAACATATACATCATAATATATTTCACACATATGAAGCACTAGTCTTCTTCAACATTAAAATGAATATTTTATAAATCTGGATTTCAGGATAGTTAAATTACTTTTTAAAGAAAATTATGAGCTAAAATTCTCAAAAATTTTTCAGTGACATAATGCATTCATCCTTACTGAACTCACTATTTGCTTTTCCTCAACTTCAAATGTAAAATAAAAATTCAATGATTTTCTTTGCAAGGGTCAAAATGACTTTAATTACTTTTTGGAATATGATGATCTTAACTCAACCAAGTACTATTAATTCCATCTCTCTGTACAACTAATTTAATAACCTTTTTAGCCTGTGGATGCAGAAAGCAGTTCAAAGCTCTTGAAGATTTAAAACCAGAGCCCCTTTAAGTCCCATGAGTGACCTGATTAGGATGATTAAAACTCTCCTAATACCTTGGCTGTTTTGCTGTGAAGCAGCCACTATATGACCACCCAGAGCAGTAATATCTGCCTGGACCATTCCTCTGAACTTCATACTGGGATCACATTGCTTAAAGCCACAAGAGTTTTTGTTTGTTTTCCCATACAACAATGGAAAAGCAAACTTTTGCTTTATAGAAAGTGAGTTTTCAACTCCCTGAATTAATTTCTGTTTCTGGTATTCTGAATCACCCCTTCCCACCCTGACCTCTCAGTTAAGAGTTTCTTCTTTGCCACCTTCACTCTGTCACAGCTACTTGCAACAGAATTTCTTCCCTTCTTAGAAAAAAAAATGGGGATGGGCATTTTGCCTATCAATTAGGATGATTAAGTCACACACTGGAGTACCTGGATTTAGTATCCACCTCTAGCTCCTGAGTCCAGCTTCATTTTAATGCATATTCTAGGAGGGGAGGCAGCTATGATGGCTTAAGTAACTGCATTCCAGTCCTCCATGTAAGGGACTTAGGTTTAGTTCCTGGCTCCTGGTTTCAACCTGGTCCATCTCTGGCTATTGCGGCATTTGGGAAGTGAACAAGCAAACAGGATTACTCTGTTTAAATGTCTCTCTGGCCTACAAGTAAATAATCTTTTAGAAAATGAATTTAGAGTCACTAACTTTGGATTATGTCATAGTGTTATGTGCTGAATTATATCTCCCCAAATTTTATATGTTGGTGTCCTAAACCCCTAGTACCTTGTAATGTGACTATGTTTGGAGAAAGGCTTTTAAAGTGGTAATTAAGGTAAAATGAGGTCATGTGGAAGGGCCTTAGTACAACAAGACTGATGCCCTTACTAGAAGAGAATACAACACATATACATAAGCACTCAGAGGAAAAACCTTGTGAGGACACAGCAAGAAGGCAGCCATCTGCAAGCCAAGGTGAGAGTTCTCACAAGAAATCTTGAACTTGGACTGTATTGTAAGTACTTGAACTTGAACAGGATTTTAAGTACATAAATTCTGCTGTTTAAGCCACTTAGTCTGTGGTATTCTGTCATAGGAGACCTAGAAAAACGAATGCATGCAAATAGGACTATGCTTATTTGAAGAGCTGTTTAGAGAACAAATTGGAGAAGTTTCCAATTTTCTTATTTAATGCATTACTTAAAGTTTTCAACTTTGTGAAAAATAAATGCATTATTACATATTCTAGAAGTGGGACTCCATGTTCAGTGTACAAAAAAGTCCCAAATTATAGTCCATTTAAAACAATCTTTTTAGAACTGTATATCTGATTTATTTGAAAGGCAGATGAACAGAGACCTCCCATCCGGTAGTTCCCACCCCAAATATCCTCAACAACTGGGGCTGGGCCAGGTGAAAGCAACTCAGTTTTCCATATGGGTTGTAGGACCCAATGACTTGAGCCATCACTCCTGTCTCTCAGGATGCACATTAGCAGAAAAACTGGAATCAGAGGCAGGGCCAGGATTTGAGTCCAGGTACTCCAATATGGGATCTACCATGCTAGATCTACCATGTAGATTCCACAGTGAACACCATGTGTCTTAGTCTGTTGTCTGTTGCTTTAACTAAACACCACAAAGACATTTATAAAGAAAAGAGGCTTCTTTGGCTCCGAGTTCTGGAAGTCCAAGAACAGGGCACCAGCATCTGCTTACCATCTGGTGAGGGCCTTCCTGCTGTGTCATGACATGGCAGAAGGCATCAGATGAGATAAGACAAAGCAGGCAAGCCAGGAAAGAGTTGCTTTTATTACAAAGCTACTCTCAAGATAATTTATTAATCCACCAGACCATTACTCCATCAATTGACCAATCCATTCTAAAGGGCAAGGTCCTCGTGATCTAATCAGCCTTTAATGTTCCAATATAGCCCCCCCAGTACCTCGCTGAGGGGATGAAATTGCGACAAGAGTTTTGATGAGGACTTCAAACCATAGTCCTATATTATTGTCACAGTGCTACAGATGTTGGCTTGCCAGTCTCAAAGCAGAATTGTGTAATAGAATTTCACAGGCCACAAAGGACTGCCTTCAGTGGCCACCCATGGGGTTAGTCTAGAACATTTAGAGCTGAAAATTTGCTGAACCCAGGCAAATGCCAGATGTTCAAAACAGAGTGAACTACCAGCAAAGCCAAGTTACCTTTGAATGCATATTAGTCACTAAAACATTTCTAATGTAATATCTGTGGACTGCTAAATCTAAATATTTTAAACAAAGATAAACACCCTGGGTTTCTGTGTATTATTCTACTCAGCCTTTACCAATTATAACACTCAGTAATTTATCCATTTTTGCTACTATGTTACAATGTTACAACCACACAATTAGTATCTTCTTTCCTGGTGAAAGAGTCTACATTTCTGACACTGCCAGAGGAAAGAAGGCAATTTTATTTTTAAACTACCATTGTTTTTAGTTCCTTTGTACCAAAGCCATAATAAGACACATACAGAGGATCCAATTTTAGATTTGGTGTGCTACCAGACAGAAATATAGAGGAAGTCTATACAAACAATCATGTTCTCTGTTGACTCTGCTGGCAACCATAAGGCAACATACTTTGTCACTCTTGAGACTGTTCCAGAAACCATCACGTCTCAGGTGGCTCCTAAAGAAGCTACCCATTTCTCATGCCCTTCTCAAATGGATAACCTGACTTGGATGAGTTAGAGGAGAGACAAGAAGGCTGTGCTCAGGGATTACAGACTTTATAATCTAGGTTGAATTATGACTTCGTTAACTTTTAAGACAGAGAGACCAAAGAACATTTGAGAATTTCATAGAAAGAGAAATCTCTGCTGATTATCAGGCTTGGCTAAGCGGGAACCCAGTCTCTCAGTACAACAGCAGTGAAGGAGAGGAGCCCCCAGTACAAGCTCAGCTGCTAAATCATTCCTGACACTTCACCATGAACTCCTCACTTCCTGTTTTGCTTTTACTCATGAGAATCACTGATGCACTGCCTTGTTAATTTGCAAAAATAGATTTTCGTATATATATACATATATATATACACATACATACACATAAATTTTATATACACATATGAAGGGGCTTCAAAAAGTTCATCAAGGGGGGCCAGCGCTGTGGCATAGAAGGTTAAGCCTCTGCCTGTAGTGCTGGTATCCCATATGGGTGCCAGTTAAAGTCCTGGCTGCTCCACTTCTGTTCCCTGCTAATGGCCTGGGAAAGCAACAGAGGACGGACCAAGTGCCTGGGGCCCTGCACCCACATGGAAGAAGCTGCTGGCTCCTGGCTCCGGCCTGGCCCAACCCCAGCTGTTACATCCACTAGGGAGTAAACCAGTGGATGGAAGATCTCATGAACTTATGCGCTCTTTCTCTCTTTCTTTCTCCTCTGTATCTCTGCCTTTCAAATAAATAAATCTCTTTGAAGAAGTTCATGGAATATTAACATTATCTGTGAATATCAGTTTTCCATAAACTTTGGGAAGCCCTCTTGTATATATTAGGTGAAAAGATTCAAGGCTATGACCCCATCCTTGTTTGTTTTCCTGCTTCAGATAAAAGAAGCTATAAAAAAAAAAATTCAGACAAGTAAATTATTAGTAAACAGAAACACATGCAATTATTTCTTCCCACTTTTGTATGCTAAACTAGTGGACTGACCCGCTCCTCTGAGTCTCTGAAATTTATACAAGTTCAGGTACACATAATATCCCCAGTGATCTTTATGTCAGCTCTGAGACGGAGGAAGAAATGTGCTTAATGAACCATTTATGGAACATGAGCCCCGCCAGGCACAGCTCCTGGTGTTATCTCATTCATCTTCTCAGCTACCCTTTAAAGGAGGCACCAGTGGCACCCTGGAGCCATGGAGAACAAACCTTGGGGAGATTGAGTGACACACTCCAGGTCACAGGGCTGTGTGTGAGGTCAGCCTTGGAACGGGTTCTATCGGAGTACTTTCACACTGTTGGCTCAGGGCCTGGCAGACCCAGCCACTCCCCCTACCACCACCACCCCAGCTCTGGGAAACACCACACTTCAAGCTTGTTTTTTAATTGCAATGAGATAGAAATTTTAGGAGAGGAGAGGTTCAGAATCTGGAAAGAATCTCTGCCCTTCTAATGCTTCAGGGGATGGAAAGCTGCCAAGCTGCTCAAGGAACCATGAAGAAAATAAGTGCTGTCCTTTCAAACAAATTTCTTTCAGATGGGGAAAAAAAAAGACCAGGGTAGAGGTGGGGGAGGGAGGCATGAACAGTCTTTCCCAGAGGATCAGAGTGACTCTGCCCCACGCCGTAGGTCAATGGCCAACATAAAGCTGATCACATTTTCATTTTTGTTTTGTTCCAAGCAAGCACAGAATCACATTTATAGCTCAATTTTATTAACCTTGTCGGACTCTCTAGTATAAATATTTATTCTAGCTTTTTACCTGGCCTTGTCTTTTTGTATGTATATATTCTCCAATGCCAATTTTCAACATTTTATATTAGCTTATAAATTATATATGCTTGCTGACAAACCTAATTTCTATGTAAACTATAGGTGGTATAAATACTTCATGCATTTGGTCACACTCTTAAATATCAGAGTTGTTACTATACATTAATTTTCACTAATTATTAACATGCTTATTTGCATTACGAGCTCTGCTCATTCAAGTCATTTTTTTTTCCTTTATTTAGTCAACAAATATTTTTCAAGTGTCCACCTAGCCTTGAGCCAAGGGTGGGCCTGCAAATGGAAGGAATACACACACATCATCTCAGCTATAAGTGAGACAATGCAATTGTCCCACCAAACACTATGCAGTCACTATCTGTGAACAATACAAGGATAAAGTACAAGGTGGAAGGGGAGCTCATGGAAAGTGGGCATGAACTGTGCTCCACAGGCAATATATAAGAGAAGAGAGGTGTGTGGCAAGATTGGAGTTGGGGGAGAATTCCAGCAGAGAAAACACAAGCAAGAGGCTCCGGGAGGAAAGCAGGTGGCTTCTGGCAAACCTGAAAGGTAGCCAGTGTGTCTGGAACTTGGAGAGCCAGGGAAGGAACTGGCCTTGAGACAGACAGACAAGCCATGTTGAGGAGTTTGGTCTTCATCTTCAGAGCAGTGATGAGAATTACATGGCTTGCTTTAAGGCATCCAGCCAATAAATAAAGATGGAAATAAATATTAATAAAGCAAAATTAAAAGAGCTTGTCACCAATAATCAATGCTAAGGACAAATCTATATTCATGGCTTTAGGGCTTTCACATATAAAATCTCATCAAAATTTCACAAAATCCTGTTATATAATTAATACAAATATAATATAGCGTTCCCTAGTTTAAGGTAAGGAAATTAATGCCCGGAGAAATTAGATGGCTTGCTTGAGATCACTGTCAGAAAAGCAGCAAAACTGGAACGAGAACCCAGGACTATTCAACCAAAATCTGTGTTCTTTCTGTGTAACAAGTTCCTCATAGTACTTAACTAACCTCTGAGTTCACTTTCAGGACTGGACACCCGGGAGTCAACTGTACCAAAGGGCTCAGTGGCCAGTGTAACTCTTTCTGTAAGACTGGCCCTGAGCCTCATTCTTGAGGCTTGGGATCCACAGTGGAACAGAATATACAAGGTAGATTTGGTACATTATTCTAACAAGTGGGAAGTCATTGTCCAGATTATTCATGCACATGCATGATCAAACTTGGATTTTTACAAGGGAAAGGAAACAAAACATCTTTCACCACTGAAAGGTAATTTGAAACACATAAAAGTTTAAACGTTAAAAATCTGGCCAGTGCTGCGGCTCACTTGGCTAATCCTCTGCCTGCGGCCCCGGCACCCCAGGTTCTAGTCCCAGTCGGGGCACTGGTTCTGTCCCAGTTGCTCCTCTTCCAGTCTGGCTCTCTGCTGTGACCTGGGAAGGCAGTGGAGGATGGCCCAAGTGCTTGGGCCCTGCACCCGCATGGGAGACCAGGAGGAAGCACCTGGCTCCTGGCTTCAGATGGACACAGCGCGCCAGCCGTAGCGGCCATTTGAGGGGTGAACCAATGGAAGGAAGACCTTTCTCTTTCTAACTCTGCCTGTCAAAAAAATAAATAAATAAAAATAAATGTTAAAAATCTAAGTGAACCATACCTTTATACACATTGAGCTTTAAAAATTATTACTGTCAGGAAGAAATGAATGTCCTATTTCCATCCTTCATGAGGGAAGGGGAAAGTGAAAAGGGGATATGAAGAAATTGTTTCATTTTTTCATACTTTTACACACACAGAGTAACTTTAAGCAGCCTCAAGGAATGGAAATGGGCTTTGTTGAAATTGTTCTTTAGATGATACTGGAGAAGGAATCTCATGAGGAAAAAGGAATCACAAACCAAGGGGATCCCCTGAAAGCCACTCACACCTGGGGCTGAGCAATTTCATGGGGTTTGCAGCAATGAAAGTTCTTGAATTGCCATTATCAGTCAACTGCCATTATCTTGTGCTGCCATTATCAGTCTCTGACACTCTCCTGTGGGTCACCTTAATTCTATAAACACCATATCATTTGTTGAACATCTCCTTGATGTCAGGGAACAGGGTCATACACCTAAACAGAGTCTCTCTCTTCTTGGCCATTAGAATTCATTAAAGGCCCTGTCACATCATAATCTCTTTTCCCCTATGACTATGCGCTTGGCCCTCTACTCAGACCCACTGGAACTTTTGCTTTGATTTATTCACAATTCCTAGACCTCTGTGGCCTCGCGGCCTCAATTAACCCAAGTTCTCCCCATGAGAGTTTTGGGTTCCTGCCTCTTTCTTCTGTGTTCCTCCATCCATATTCCTCAGCTCATATTTACAAGAGAAAACCTGATTAACTTTATAAATAACTCTCGTCCCTCTTCTGGCACATCTATTTCTACCAGACCACTTTATTCACTGCTGGCTGAGCTATGAATTCACTGGCAATCAACACTCTCCAGTAAGCTGTAGCTGAGGGAAGCACCATGGTGTGGGAAGCAACCAAGACTAGACTAAACTACTGGAACTGCTAAGACTAATTCTATGCATCTGATCTCCCACCATATGGCGCTGGGAGGGAATAAACAACTTCCACACAGCTGCCTCACCAATTCGACTAACAAGCTGCAGGAACTGATCCTGCTCCTGATTGGAGGAGAGCAGCATGCTCAGCGCGTGGGGAGAGAACGCCAGCAGAGTTGGGATTGGTGGAAGAGGACTATAAAGGAGGAGAGAGACAACATGCAGGAGGAACATCTGAGGAACCCCTGAGAGAGCCGGCCAGCAGTGTGCCGCTCCTCTGTGGAAGCATGGGAAGCGGCGGGGGTGCCGCCCCTCCGCGGAGGCCGGTGGGGGGGTGGGCAGCTAACCCGGGAAGGGCAGGGGAAAAGATCACAGCATAGGGTCTGGTGTCGTTCCTCCACGAGTCAGGGAGCAACACCATGGGGAGTCATCTGGCACAGAATATGAGAGCAAGCTCTGTGATCTGACCACCTATGTCCCAATCCCAGCTCTGTCACTTACTAGTTTTGGGGTCATGTGCAAATTCCTTAATGTCTCCTCCATAAAAAGAAGATGATTGTAGCATCTAACTTACTGGGTTGTTGTGAGGATTCAATGAAGTAACACATGAAAAGCATTTAGGACTGTATTTAGCACTAGTAAGAGTTCCATAAATGTTAACTATTATTCTTATTCATGTCTGTGTGGCTATGAGCTGACAAGTTGCCCTTGACCAAGAACTGTAGACCAGAGGAAACTACCAATGACCTGTCCAGTCCCAAGTGTGAAATTTCCTCAATCTCCACAGTGCCAAAGTTCCCTAACAGAGTTATTTTTCACGTGGGAAAAATGCCGAGTGTCTCAGGCTTTCTTTCCTCTCCAAATTATTTTCACCTGACCAATTTGTAGCTGCAAAATTAATATGCCCAAGTGTAAGCAGTTTCTGGAACAGGCCATCAAGTGTCCATTCCTTTGAGTAACCTATGAAATAATGGTAGAGTTTAGGCAGTTTTAATGGTGTTTAAGAGTGTAAGCACTTTCCCACCATGCCTTTTGTGGAGAGCGGGAGGTGCTGGGCACCGTACCTCCGCATCCTGGTACCTTTCGTGGTGCCACACTATTCTGCCTTCTCTTAGGGGGACAGATGGGGTGAAGGTGAAGTCGACGACGAGGAGGGTTGCAACTGGCCAGTGATTTTAGGGCAGAGTTCTTGGCGGGGACATCCTTGAAGCCCACGAGAGGTTCTCTATTCCTGCCAGATGGGGATGGGTGGCCGGTCCTGCCAGATAAGTGCAATGGCATCTTCCCAGCTGCTGCAGGAAGCCAAACGCTGGCTCAGCAGTGACTGGTTCAGGTCCTTTCTATTCTGTGTTTACTGCTATTCATCATCCTCCTCACCTTTCTCCTCCCCATTGTCTACCTGGTTGTTTAACCTGGTCGTTAAAGAGTTGCATGCTGAGGGGCCAGTGCTGTGGTGCAGTGGGTTAACATCCTGGCCTGAAGCACTGGCATCCCATATGGGCACCGGTTCTAATCCCAGCTGCTCCACTTCTCATACAGCTCTCTGCTATGGCCTGGGAAAGCAATAGAAGATGGCCCAAGTCCTTGGGCCCCTGCACCCACATGGGAGACCTGCAAGAAGCTCCTGGCTCCTGGCTTCAGATCAGCACAGCTCCGGCCATTGCGGCAAACTGGCAAGTGAACCAGTAGATAGATGGAAGACCTCTCTCTCTCTCTCTGCCTTTCCTTCTCTCTCTGTGTCTAACTCTGACTTTCAAGTAAATAAATAAATCTTTTTTAAAAAACAGTTGCATGCTGAGAATCTGACAAATGAAGATGGAGTGGACACTGGGCTGCTGGGGTTCTGGACTCTTCTTATAATATCACTAACTGCTGGATTCTCTCATTGCAGCTTTTCTTGGACAGTGACTTATTTTGATTCTTTTGAACCAGGAATGTTTCCTCCTACTCCTTTCACCTGCTGGGTTCAATAAACTGACTGGACACTCCTCCCACATGGGCTATACCATGACAATTTTGAATGGCATTGTGTCTGCTCTTACTGTAGCATGGTGCCTCATGTAAATCCACACTGGAGCAACACTGTTGGCAAAATGTAGTCTAAATTGCTTTGCAGTAACAAGAAAGAACATCATTGCCTACGCAGAAGGCCGAGAAGCCTAATGTTCATTATGTGGTTCATCTGTGTGTCGTCATCACTGTCATTACGGAAGAACTTTTCAAGCATCATTCTAGAGTCTAGAACTTGAGAGTATCTGAATATTTTCTTAAAAGTATAACGTGTTGGGGCCAGCACTATGGTGCAGCGGTTACAGCCGCCGCCTGCAGAGCCAGCATCCCATATGGGTGCCAGTTTGAGACCTGGCTGCTTCACTTCCAATCCATCTCTCTGCTATGGCCTGGGAAAGCAGTAAAAGATGGCCCAAGTCTTTGGACCCCTGCACCCACATGGGAGACCTGGAAGAAGCTCCTGGCTTCAGATCAGCACAGCTCCGGCCGTTGCAGCCAACTGGGGAGTAAGCCAATAGATGGAAGACTTCTCTCTCTCTGTCTGCCTTTCTTTCTCTCTCTGTGTAACTCTGACTTTCAAGTAAATAAATAAATCTTTTTTTAAAAAAAAGTAAAGGTGTTTACCTCATTTTTTTACTTTCATATGTGTAGTTCTTTTAAATTGTAGAAACCATCTCAATGGAAATCACATTTGAAAACTTGAATACAAGCCAATGCCTAATTTGCCTGTATATAGAACATTTTTGCTAAGAAATACTGATTTTATTGTGTAATTGAGATAGAAATATTTCTTATTTATTCATTAGGAGAGTAAACAATACATATTTCACCGATTTTATAGATCTTACTTTTAATTAAGAATATTTAGTTTTTGATACTCATAAAATCAAAGAAGGTGCATTTATTTTTTATGTGTGTTTAACATATTTTCCTACCACCTATTAAATTTATATGTTTTTAAATTATTACATTTAGACAATTGTAAACATTATTTTCTAACTGGTGTAACCTAATACTTGCCATTTTTACTATTTTGCATTTTAAAAAAACAGAAAAAACAATTAAGTTTAAAATTGAGTAAATTTTTTAAATGAATGAAAAAAGATAAATGAGTCAGTAAAACAATGAGCAATTTGAGGCTGTTCACTATTTCTATTCCCACAATTCTAAATATTTATATTGATGTATATGGTTATTTACACAGTACTGATATATTTCATTTTCAATAAACAGAAAACCAAAATTTTTAATGCAGAAATACTTGAGCTATGTTTTTAATCTCAAAAAAATTAGTTACTAAAGTGGAATGGCATTTTGATATTTTATGTATATACAAATAAACCTTGTATGTACAATACTAAAAAAAAAGTGTGTGTACATGTTTGTGATTAATAAGAACTCCTTTATGGCTATGTGACCTGTTAAGATCTAGAGGAAGTATCTGGCAGCTCAGAAATTAGCCTACTGAATTATAATTCATATAAATAAATCTTGGAAAGTGAATTAAATATTTGTATTTGCATTGTGATATGACAACGAAGAAACAGACTGAGCTGCTGGCATCAGAACTGGTCTAGATGTGACATGTGGGAACCTTATCTTGAACGGACACGAAGTCACTACATCTCCACTTCTAACTCCAAGGAGCACTAATCGATCCTGTTTAGGACACCAGGACAAAGCCCTGTCTGAAGTCCACACATTCTGGAAGATCTCACCACGGGAGAGAAAAAGGTAGAACTAGAGATGCCGGAGGTTTCCAAACTCACAGCCTGCTGTTTGTGCAGAAGCTGCAGCACAGCTGTCGTTAGTATAAAATCCTAAAAATCACAGATTGGAACATGATACTTCCCAGTTTCAGTTGCTCCAACGGTACAGACCATGAGCTCTTCACTAAATGTGGGTGCTTCTTTCTACTAGAAGCCATTTGCAAAAGCCTAAACTACACACAGTAAAAAGATAGCAGTTTGGAGAATGGGAAAAGGGGGTGAATAGTTGGAGCATAGGGGAGTTTTAAGGCAAACTGTTCTGTATAGTACTACGATGGTGTATACACACCCGTGTGTATGGCAGTGTGCATTTGTTAAACCTTTGGAGTCTGTGTGACACAAATCTACCCTGAGGTAAACTATGGACTTTGGGTAATAATAATGATTCAGTATTGGTGTAGCAATTATAGAAAGTATACTACACTAGTGCAAGATGTTATTAATAGTGGAACTGGGGGTAGGGGTATACAGAACTATTTTTCTGCTCAATTTTTTTTGTGAAATGAAAATTGCTTCCCCACAAAAGAAGTCTATTAATTTTAAAAATGCAATAGGCCACAGTTCAGATTTCTTTTCTTGAGAAGGTGGATGGTCCATGGTTCTTGTTGCATTTCATTGGAAGTTTGTAGAAGTGATCAGCCCAAAACAAACTGGCCTCAGACTGCAGCAGTTTTAAGAAGCTATTTATCCATAAAGCATTCTTTACTCCTTTGATGGAGTTTTCCTCTTTTCCCTTGCCAATTAACATGACTGCAAACCTCTGTGTTCCAATTACTCTGGAAAACTGGTAGAAAACTGGCAATCTGTGCCCAGAAACCAATCTGGCATGTTTGAGCTCTTCAACCAAAAGTTAGTATTCAGAGTTGCTGATTTTCTTTGGTCTTGGCAAGCATGTCATTATAAAACAGAGTACAAGGCAAAAAGTCAGAGATAGAATGGATATATATAACTTACTGAACTTACTGTACATACTAGAAAATTATGGAGTGAAGGAGCAATTATCAGGAATTATACCAGAAAAAAAAATGTCAACTTGACAGTCCCAGGCAGAGTGGAACACACAATCACCGTAACTGAAGGGTCTGTGTAGAGCTCTAGCCCTGAAACCTATTTGCCTTGGTCGTGTCATTTATCCACATTGAGACAATGGAAGCCAGCAGGGGAAAATATTGGTCAGGGACATCAGACACTTACATGCTTCCCTACACCTTCCTTCTTTCATATAAAAATATGATCTTAATGTTAGGATCCGGGACAAGGAGATTGAGATGCTTGTAACTGTCCTCATGAAGAGACTTCAGGAATTAATCTAAGGTGTTTCAGAAAAGGGACATAAGCCCTAAATTAAAAGAGCAATGGTGCTATAAAACTGGGCTTCCCAGTTCCTACAAGACCGCATCTTCCATAGTCAAGTAGTGTTAGGGATGAGGGGAGGGAGGCAAAAGATCCTATGCTTAGATATATTTGTTCTAATCTTTGGTTCTCATTTTACTTGGTATTGTTGGTGTACTGGGTTCAGTAGTACCCACCTCACCCCCACCCACTGCCCCTGAATCCATGTCCACCCAAATCCTTAGATTGTGACTTTTTTTTAACTTTTATTTAATGAATATAAATTTCCAAAGTACAGAATATTGATTACAATGACTTCCCCCCCATAACGTCCCTCCCACCCGCAACCCTCCCCTTTCCCACTCCCTCTCCCCTTCCATTCACATCAAGATTCATTTTCAATTCTCTTTATATACAGAAGATCAGTTTAGCATACATTAAGTAAAGATTTCAACAGTTTGCTCCCACACAGAAACATAAAGTGAAAAATACTGTTTGAGTACTAGTTATAGCATTAAATCTCAATGTACAGCACATTAAGGACAAAGATCCTACATGAGGAGTAAGTGCACAGTGACTCCTGTTGTTGACTTAACAAATTGACACTCTTGTTTATGGCATCAGTAATCACCCTAGGCTCTTGTCATGAGCTGCCAAGGCTATGGAAGCCCCCTGGGTTCACTGACTCTGATCATTTTTAGACAAGGCCATGGCCAAAGTGGAAGTTCTCTCCTCCCTTCAGAGAAAGGTACCTTGTTCTTTGATGACCCATTCTTTCCACTGGGATCTCACTCACTGAGATCTTTCATTTAGGTTTTTTTTTTCCCCCCAGAGTGTCTTGGCTTTCCATTCCTGAAATATTCTCATGGGCATTTCAGCCAGATCCGCATGCCTTAAGGGCTGATTATGAGGCCAGAGTGCTGTTAGGACATTTGCCATTCTATGGGTCTGCTGTGTATCTTACTTCCCATGTTGGACCATTCTCTCCCTTTTTTATTCTATCAGCTAGTATTTGCAGACACTATTCTTGTTTATGTGATCCCTTTGGTTCTTAGTCCTATCATTACGATCAATTGTGAACAGAAATTGATCACTGGGACTAGTGAGATGGCATTGGTACATGCCACCTTGATGGGATTGAATTGGAATCCCCTGGTATGTTTCTAACTCTGCTGTTTGAGGTAAGTCAGCTTGAGCATGTCCCGAATTGCACATCTCTTCCCTCTCTTATTCCCACTCTTATATTTAACAGCAATCACTTTTCAGTTGTTTCAGCACTTAAGAAGAATTGTGTATTGATTACAGAAT
The DNA here is from genome assembly GCF_051225735.1 of Oryctolagus cuniculus. Taxonomy (NCBI): domain Eukaryota; kingdom Metazoa; phylum Chordata; class Mammalia; order Lagomorpha; family Leporidae; genus Oryctolagus; species Oryctolagus cuniculus. The sequence goes on from NC_142877.1 coordinate 95,567,390, forward strand.
TCAACCAAAAGTATTAAGTAGAACAAACAAAAAAAATACTAAGAGGGATAACATATTAAGCTGCTCATCAACAGTCAGGGTGAGGGCTGATCAAGTCACCGTTTCTCATAGTGTTCAAGTGAAATGAACACTATGAGACTGTGACTTTATTTAGAAATAGGGTATTAGTTAATGTAATCAAATTGAGATGAGGGCATTTTGGAGTAGGGTAAACCTTAATCCCACTATTAACTGTATCCATATAAGAAGAGGAAAAGGCTGTAGAACACAGGGGAGATAGCTATGGAAAGGCAATTATAGATGGGAGTGTTGCATCCACAAACCAAAGAATGGTGAGGATTGCTGGCCCCCATCAGAAGCTAGGAGAAACCCTGGAGGGAATTCTCTCAGGACATTAGTCTTACATCAATGTTAATTCCCTGATTATGGCATCTTTTCTGTGTATATGAAAAAATAATATGCATTTAGAAAATACACACTAACATATTTATGGATAAAGAAGTGTCTGTAACTAATTCTCAAATGTTTCAAAAGTATGAGAGGGAGAAAAGAATCAGAGTAAACATGGTAGAATATTATTGATGACTGGAACACACAGAGTAATGTACACAGGGATTCTCTGTACTATGCCTGCAATTTTTCCCACATTTGATCACAAAATTTAAACTTTTTTTTTGAGAAAGGGACAAACAGAGAGCTCTCATCTGCTAGCTTACCCCAAATATCTACAATGGCTGGGAACTCAACCCAAGTCTCCCACATGGGTAGTAAGAACCCAATCATTTGAGCCAACACTACTGTCTCCCAAAGTCTGCATTAACAGGAAGCAAAAATCAAGAGCCAGAGTCAGGTATGGCACTCGGGTGCTCCAATGTGAAATGCAGGTATCTTAAACACTAAGCCAAACTCTCACCCTTTAAAAGTTTTTCCTCACTTGGCAATCAAACTACAGATGGGTGGAGGTTGTGACACAGTGGTTTAAACCACTGCTTAAAATGTCAACATCCAGAAGCCAGCACTGTAGCTCAGTGAGTTAAAGCCCCGTTCTGTAGCACTGGCATCACATATGGATGCTTGTTTGAGTCCCAACTGCCCTGCTTCCAATCCAGCTACCTGCTAATGTGTAGTAGGTAGTGGAAGATGGCCCAAGTCTCCCACTTGCAAGACTCAGAAGAGGCTCCAGGTTCATGCCTTCAGATCAGATCAGATCAGCTCCGGCCATTGCAGCCATTTGGGGAGTGAACCAGCAGATGGAAGTTCTTTTTCTCCCTCTGTCTTTACCTCTCTCTGTAACTATTTCAAGTAAATAAAACAAATCCTAAAAAAAAAAAAAATGGCTGGCGCTGTGGCATAGCAGGTAAAGGCACAGCCTGCAGTGCCAGCATCCCATATGGGCACCGGTTTGAGTCCCAGCTGCTTACTTCAGATCCAGTTCTCTGCTATGGACTGGGAAAGCAGTGGAGGATGGCCCAAGTCCTTGGGCCCCTGTACCCACATGGGAGACCCGCAAGAAGCTCCTGGCTCCTGGCTTCAGATCAGCACAGCTCTAACTGTTGCAGCCAACTAGGGAATGAATCAGCAGATGGAAGACCTCTCACCCTCACCCTCTCCCTCCCCTTATCCTCTCTCTCTCTCTCTCTCCCCCCAACTCTTTCAAATAAATAAATAAATCTGAAAAAAAAAAGAATGTCACCATCCCATATTGGAGTGCTAGGTTTGAGTCCTGGCTACCCTACTTTTCATCCAGCTTCTTGCTAATGCACCAGAGAAAACAGTGGATGATGGCCGAAGAACATGGTTTCCTGCCACCCACCTGGGAGTTCCTGGCTACAGGCTTTGGTCTGGCCCAGCCTTGGCTGCTGCACTGTTGCAGCATTTAATTTGAAGAGTGAATGAGTAGATTAAAGATTTCTCTCTCTCTCTCTTTCCCTCTCCCTCTCTCCTCTCTCTCTCCTCTCTCTCTCCTCTCTCTTCATTACTCTGATTTTCAAAAAAATAAATAAAACTTAAAAAAGAAAAACCCTTCAGATTAAGTTGGATTTTGCCAAATGTTGCAGTTGCACTAGTATAGGCAGGGAAGCAAGGAATAGAAAGCAAATGGATCCCTTACTCACAGCCACTACAGCACACTGCCTACGCCCTCGCTTAGACAAGTCCATACATGAGTAAGTTCCACTAATGTGAAAAGTTCCAAACAGCAAAATCTAGAGTTGTTATCTAGAGCTAGGAGTAAAGGGAGGGAATGGAGAGGTTAGGGAGTGACAACTCAAGGGTATAGGATTTCTATTTGGACTAAAGAAAATTCTCTAAAATTGGTGATGGTGATGGCTGCAAACTCTGTGAAGATACTAAAAACCAATGAATTGTACACTTTAAATAGCTGAAATATATGGTGTGTAAATTATATGCTATTTGAATTATATCTCAATAAAGCTGTGCCCAAAAAAGACACAAATTGTTGGCATACAATTCCTTAGGACCAAGAAAGGATCAGGCTGACACTAAAGGGAACTGGGAAGTGCGGTGCCATTGGCTATTCAGCATGGACCAGCCTGTACAGAAGCCTTGAGAACAGGAAGTGCAGTATTGAGTGCAGCTGATCAGATAACTTGCTAGAAGATAGGTCCCACCCACCGGCTCAGCCTTTTAAGAACCAGGGACTAGGCAAGGCTACGGAAGACAGTGGACAATGTTTCTATTGCAATAGAATCCAAGAGTGCTTGGTTGGAAGAGGAGAGGCAGGATTTGTCTTCTCTTCCTCAACCCTGTTCAATGTTTAATCTGCTGAAGCACCGACATATTTCATACTAATCTACAAAAGCTTTTATTTCATTTTTGCTTTATCTATTTCTGTACCAGTCAAATATTGGTACACCAGTTTGTGATTATCTTTTCATTGTTTTATTCAAAGGTACTTTTGTGCTGGACAGGTAAGATGTCTCAAGCTAGGACTGCAACTAGGCCTTTTGCATGATGAGAATAACAGAACTAATTTAACTTAAACTAATCTATGTAGAGGCTGGCTTCTGGGAGAGACCTGCCCTCCCCTCTGCAGTTAAAATTACTTATGAAATGTGCAAGATCACTTATAGATTCTTGTATTTTCTTTATATATATATATATATATATATATATATATTTGACAGGCAGAGTGGACAGTGAGAGAGAGAGACAGAGAGAAAGGTCTTCCTTTGCCGTTGGTTCACCCTCCAATGGCCGCCACGGCCAGCGCGCTGCAGCCGGCACACCGCGCTGATCCAATGGCAGGAGCCAGGTGCTTCTCCTGGTCTCCCATGGGGTGCAGGGCCCAAGGACTTGGGCCATCTTCCACTGCATTCCCTGGCCACAGCAGAGAGCTGGCCTGGAAGAGGAGCAACCGGGACAGAATCCAGTGCCCCGACCGGGACTAGAACCTAGTGTGCGGCGCCGCAAGACACGGCACCAGCCTATTCTTGTATGTTCTTAAAATTGTTTCTGGAAAGACAAAGCATTGACAAAGTAAGTCATGAGTAGCAATCGGTGTGATAAATAAGGCATGAGTCATCCCTACTCCATCCTCAAAGAACAAAGTCTCTTGGTTTGAAGAAGTCTTTACTACAGTCTATCTTGCTTTTCCTTGCTGAGTTTGTTGCTGTCTACAGAAAACAGCCAAAGACAAACATGCCTGTCTCTGAAGGATTAGGACACCACTGATACACGGTATCTCTAGAGATTCACCCAACACATGCTAAGAACAGGTGCTTTCAGATTTGACCATCATGTTACAACACATGCAAAAGCAACTCAACATGAATAAAAACTTAAAGGTAAGACCTGAAACTGTAAAACTACTAGAAAAGAACATAGGGGAAAAGCTCAACTGTATTGCTCTAGACAATGAGTTTTTTATATGAATCCAAAGCACAGGCAGCAAAATCAAAACCAGACAAATGAGATCACATCAAACTAGAAAGCTAATTCTGCACAGCAGAGAGATCAACAAAGAGACATCTTATGGAACAGAAAAATATATTCGAAAACCAGACACCTAGTAAGTGCTTAATACCACAAATACATAAGGAACTCAGACATTTCAGTGGTAAGAAAACAAACAGCCCAACCTAAAAACAGGCAAAAGATCTAACAGACATTTCCTTAAAAAGGACAAATGGCTGACAGGTATATGAGGAAATATTCAATATCACTAATCATTCAAGAAATAGAAATTAAAACCAGAATAAAATAACACCTTACAAATATTAGAGGGGATAATTGTCAAAATATGGAAAAGACATTGGCAAGGAGGAAGAGAAAAGGAAACATTTGTACACCATTGGTGGAAATGTAAATTAATAATAACATAATGGAAAATAATATGGTGGTTATTCAAAAACTAAACATAGAATTACCCATATGAGCCTGCCATCTCACCACTGGTCATATATCCAAAGGATCTGAAATCAGTCCACTGAAGAGACATTTGCACTTCCACGTTCATTTCAGCATTATTCAGAATAGCCAAGAAATGGAAACAAGCTAAATTTCTATCAGCAGATGAAGAAAAGGCAGTACATATACCCAATGGAATACTACTCAGGCAGAAAAAAGAATAAGTTCTGTCATTTACTACTACAGAGATGAACTGTATCAGACATTATGTCAAATAAAATAAACCAGAAACAGAAAGACAAACACCACATGAGCTTACTTATTTATGGAGTACAAAAATAGCTAAATGTACTGAATCAGAATAAAACAATGGTTACCAGAGGCTGGGGAATGAAGGGACTGGGGAGATATCAGTCAAATCTCAGTTAAGAAGAATAAGTTGAAGATATCATCATGGTGACTATGATAATGTACACTGCAGAATGCAGAGATTACATGTTAAGCATTCTCATGATGCAAAAAAAAGGTAAGTATATAAGATAATGCATATGTTGCACAGCTTGTTTAGCCATCCCACTATATATATATATATATCACAACATCATGCTGTACACTATAAATATATACAATTTTTACTTGTCAATTAAAAATTATTTAATTAAAAAACACCAACCTGGATCTGAATCCTAGCTCTTTGCATGCCTTGAGATCATGACACTGTCAAATTACTTACTCTTGGTAGGACTGCCTTCCCATTTGGAACAATGGGAATGTCAATATTTACTATATCATTGGGATGTTATGTGGATTAAATGAAACACAGAACACACCTGTGATGGTGATGACAAGTAGAAAACACTCAATATGCATTAGTTGCTATGGTTACTCAAAGAAAAATTCCTGCTTAAAACCATAAGATACTCCCCTCCAAAATTCCAAGTCTGTTTCCCCATTTTAAAAACAATAATACACACAACAAAAGAATTTAATAAGAAAATGCATGTGAAATGTGTACATTATATGGCTACATTTGCCTTATTTAATCTTTCCTTCTGCTGTTAGTGTTATTAGTGCTGTAATACTCCAAGCAGCCATAATTGTTATCATGCATTCATGCAAAACCCACTACCTGCTTTCAATTTAAAGATGATGAAGATAGATTGCTTTTTTACTGACTGAAAAGAATCATTAGAGAATGAAATGTCACATGCTACTGTTTTTATAAAAGGCCAGTTAATGTCTCTACCTCACAGTTTGCAATAACGAAGAAAAGAAGGAAACAAATATATATGCATGTGTAGGCAGAGTAAGAGAGCTAGATTTGGTTTTAAGGATTTCAAACATGCTGTTTTCTTCTACAGGCAGAATGCAGAGACAATGCGAGAAAATACAGATAAGACCATCAAAACAGGATCATGAATCTGACAGCAACAGCTAGGTTCTTGGAACCAAGCTAGAACAGAGCCCCCCCCCCCAAAAAAAAAAAAAAAAAAAAAAAAACAGAGCCCCAATGTACAAAAATGGTTTGTTTTTAAAGTGAGGGGAAAGAATTATCAAATTTGGAGAGCTTGTTAAAATGCAAATTTGGGGAGGCGGGCATTTCTGTATCCCACACCGAAGTGCTTAGGTTTTATTCCTGCCTCTGGCTCCTGATTCCAGCTTCCTGCTGTAAGCCCTAGGAAGTGGCAGTGATTAGTTCAGCCAGTTGGGTTCCTGCCTTCCATGTAGGAGACCAGGATGCATTCCTATCTCCTGGCTTTGGCCCTAGGTCTAGGCTTGGCCATTGCAGACACTTGGGGAGTGAACCAGCAGATGAAAACAATCTCTCTCCCAGCCCCTCAAAGAAATATAAATAAAACAACATCAACTGCTAGGCACCAACACTTCAGTGCTTGACTGGGGGTCGGGACAAGATTTGCAATTCTGACAAGTTTCCAGGAAATGCTGCTGCTGCTGTGATCAGGAACCATGGTTTGAAGTCCACTGATCTAGACAATGTGTGTGTTTCTGTAACAATGCTCAACTCTACAGGTACAGTTGGGAGGAGAGTATCACAGTACTTGATTGCAAATAGGAGCATCACCATAAAAGCTGCAGGACAGGAAGCAAGGGGATTGCAATTATGATCAAGAGACACTGTCTCTTGTGGAGACATCTGCTCAATGAGCCAGAAGAAACCAGAGACATCTCTGACCCCTTCTACCTTGCTAGAGGCTCCTAACTCAAAGCCTCCATTAGGCACCCAGCTGGTCCCAAGAACACAGTCTCAGCGCAAACAGGAGTCATTGTGACCCAATGTAGACACCACAGATGTGAACTGTCTTTTAACAGAGCTGCAAGGAAGAGCAGCAGGGCTGGACAGGGAGCGTGTGGCTCTGCCCCTTTATTGTTCCTTGAGCAATTCCAACTACTACCAGCTATGACTGAATTCCTGGCCTATGAAAAAGCACTACTTCTGGTGTAACTGTGTAAAGTTATCAACAATAATGGTCACTGTGTATTAAGGGTCTGTTATGTGCAGGGCCCTTTATCAGCATTCTCCTACATAATCCTATCCTGTAAAATAGGAGCTACTATAATTTCCCCCATTTTTCAAATGAGGAAACCCAGGTTGAAGAACTGGCCCTAAATCATTAAGTAAGTAAAAACAAATCCCAAAGCCAAATTGCAAACCAGAGCACCGACTCCTTATACAGGCCTCATTCAGATAACACAGGCATGTGAAGAAGGATGAGTGAGACATTCAGCTGTAAAACTGAACTGGTCCGGGGGACAGCATTTTGGCATAGCTGATTAAGCCTCCGCTGGCAACACTGGCATACCACATGGGCACCTGTTTGAGTCTTGGCTGCTCCTCTTCCAATCTAGCTCCCTGCTTATGGACTAAGAAAGCAGTGGAAGATGGCCCAAGTGCTTGGACCCCTGCCACTCCCATGGAAGAACTGGAAGAAGCTCCTGGCTCCTGACTTCAGATTAGCCCAGCTCTGGCCATTGCAGTCACTGGGGAGTGAACCAGCGGAAGGAAGATCTCTCTATTTCTCTCTCTCTCCTCTTAACTCTGCCTTTCAAATGAATAAAAAAAATTCTTTAAAAGAAAACTGAACTGACCCTAAGAACCTTCAGAAACCATACAAATTTCCACAGGTGTATCTGGCCACTCCCCTTGAAAACCAGTATTATTTCGTATTACCATTATGTCAACAAACTACAAAATAATGCAAAGTAAACAAAACTTCCCTTGTTCTGTCAGCCTCGTAATTTGTTTTTTGTTGTTAGATGAACAGGATTCTCTTTCTCATTGTGCTGATTCCTGACCTACTTCCCTTCTGTAACATCAGCCTTATTCTTCCTTAGTTACTATCCCTCTCTGGGCTAAGGAAGCAAACACTGGACAAAAATACCTAATTCTGTAATTAAGCATCTGAAAACACATAATGACCTCAAGGCAGACACTATCCTCCCATTTTACACATAAGGAAATAAGTCCTGGGAGACTAGGCTTCATGGTTAGTATCATACAGCTTTCTAGGGGCCAAGGAACTCCCTATAACTCTCCCTTTCCCTTTGTTCTCATTGTTCTTTTTACCACATTTGTGCTTTCCAAACACTGATTCTATAAAATCTAAAACTTAAATAATGAGGAAAAAGGGTCACTATGCAAAATATTTTTTAAAATATATACCATGGTGTTTCAAAAATTTCCTGAAACATGGAATTGAGATCAATTCCTTTAGGTTCAAAAAATTTGTAAATGCATGCAAAAAATGGGTCTTCAAAACTTCATGGAAAATGCATATTATCAAAATATGGCACTATCCTATAGTGGATTTTGCCACCAGCAATGCAAGCATCCCATATGAGCACCAGTTAAAGAACCAGCTGTTCTACTTCCAATCCAGCTCCTCACTGATATGCCTGAGTACTTGGGCTCCTGTCACCCACATAGGAGACCCAGATGGACTTCCTGGCTCCTGGCATCAACCTGGCCCAGCTCTGTCTGTTGCAGCCTTCTGGGGAGGGAACCAGCAGATATCCATCTCTTACCCTGTTTTCTTTCTCTTTCTCCCTCTGTAACTCTTCCAAAACATAAGGTTTTTTTTTTTTAAGTGTGGATGTCAAAACATTTTTGCACTAAAGTAAACTTAATTTCAAGTCCATTTTTCCATGAACTTTGTGAAATGCCCCCATATAGCTCTTTCAGGTTTCTTCAAGGTCTTGGCAGCATTGTCAGATTGGGACCAGCCCTGTCATTCAGCTGAGGTCTTTGAGAACCTTTCCCCTCAGGTTCTCTAGTGAGGAATACAATCCGTGAGTTGGAGCCAAGGACAGGATGAACTGGTAAGGCCAGTCTGATGGCACGATTCCTCTGTCTGGGAGCTGAGTCTGACCCGGTAAATGCTGATGGTAAGATGTGCATCATTTCCCCCACGTTTGAGCTGTGCAATGATATACTGCCACCCTGTGGTTCCTTCTTTGGGAGATCAGAAATGAAGCTACAGATGGACAAAAATCAGTCCCAGAAACCACAGAGCACTTGGAGCAGGGGCTGAAGGAGAAATAGAGAATGAAGAAGAGATGTCCTAACGTATCAGAGAAAACAAAGATTGCTCTTGCCCCCAAAAAAAGAATTTGGAGTCAGATGCAAGACTTACGGTCGGACAGACCAGAGTTTAAGTTTACCACATGAATTAATTCCTTCTCTGGACCTTAGTTTGTGTGTCTGTATAATGGGAATAGCAATACCTGTTCAAGGCTGTTGTAAGAATTAATTAAGATAGTGCATACACCCCACAGAGTCCTGTCTCCCAGGACCAGAGCACCCCAGTGCACTGGGATTATGACAGAGAAGTAGCAATCTTGATCACACCTTGGCTTTGGCCCACTGACAGTCCTTCTCGGGCCACAGTCTATCACAGTCACCTTCCTTGGGCTTTGTCACTCACCTTGAATACGTACTCAGCAGGCCTCAAGCCAGCACCCTCACCCAGCAGAGGGACAGCTGCCCCGCCATTCTCACATCCTCATTCCCCTGCTTCACAACTCTCTCCTTAGGGCTCTCCCCACTCACCCAGTGTTCCTCCTCCTACTGTTCCTGCTAAAAAGTTACAGCCCCCCAGGCACATTTAGAACTCAGGGAGGTGGTCTCCTTTCCATTTCTCACAGCTTCCCAGATTGGATTCAGCTATCACTACTGTGACAAGAATACAGTAAAGAGAAAAATCACTTTTATGTTCCAAAAGGATATTGTCGCTCCCCCTCTTCATGGAGGAACGACACTAAACCCTGCCTGGGCTTCATATCCGAGTCACGGCACCATTATGTCGCTCCCCGTCTTCGTGGAGGAACGACACAGGACCCTGCGCTGTTCTTTTGTCTGCTCGGCCCTCCCCGGGTTTGCTGCTGGTTCTTCCCGGGTTGGCTGCTGGTCCTTCCCGGGTTGGCTACTGTCCCTTCCACCTCCGTGGAAGGGCAGTTCCCCCTGGCCACATTCCCCACTTCCGCAGGGGAGCGGCACACCGCCGGCCGGCTCTCTCGGGGGGCTGCACAGGTGTTCCTTCAGATAGATGTTCCCCTTAGATGTTCCTGGTGCATGCCGTCTCTCTCCTCCTTTATAGTCCTCCTCCGCCAATCCCAACTCTGCTACCCACACGCCGAGTACGCTGCTCTCCTCCAATCAGTAGCAAGTCCTACAGTTTATTGGTTGAACTGGAGGCAGCTGTGCGGAAGCTGTTTACTTCTCTCCCAGCGCCATATTGTGGGAGAGCAGATGCATAGAATAAGTCTTAATTCCAGTAACTCAGTCCAGTCCGGGCTGCTCCCCACAGGATATCTCATCAGATTTTTCCAGGACGTTCAAAATATCTCTTAGCAAAAATTTATACTAATTTCAATCTCATTTATAGTCATGTTCTGCATAACCACCTTTTGGTCAATGACCACATATATGTTAGTGGATTCGCAGTCATCTTAGTTTGTGTAAGTACACACTATGCTGGCAAAACAAAATTGCCCAATGGTGCATTTCTCAGAAAGTATCTTCATTAATAAGTAACACATGGCTCATTATAAATATTTACACACAGGTACTTCCAAAAAGTTCATGGAAAATGGAACAAAAGTGGACATTTTTCTGATACAAAAAATTGAAAAGTTGCTGCACCAAAAGAAACATGTTTAATTTTATTTTTTATGAATTTTGAAGTACCTCATAAATGTATACATTTTACCTTAAATGTCTATACCTTACAATGTGAATGGTTAACCACCAACTGACTGTATGCCATAATCATTAATGCATTTAACCATCCCAACACACAAATCTGAAATAAATATTGTTGATTCTATTTTATAGGTGAGGAAACTTAGGCACAGAGTGATAAATATATTGTCTAGGATTACCTAGCTAGTATAGGGCTAAGCCCATATTTGAACCCAGGCAATTTGGCTCCAAATCCAATCTACAGAGGTTTTCTATCATCCTTCACTTCCAGGCCACACTGCAGATAAAAGCAGCTCCACAAACAGATTCTGACTGATGAAGAAGAGTGTTAAACTGCCACTAGGATGCAATATCCTCATACTCTACCCAAAAAACATGTACATACACATTCAAATAATCTTCAGGTCTACATCTAAGACTACATTCAATTTTCTCTGCGAAAAAAAAAATTAACTGGAATTCCCATTTTTCAGAGGAGGAGGATTAGGGGCCAGTGGCATGAGATATATGGGCTTTACTTTATTTTATTTTTGAGAGAGAGAGAGAGAGAGAGAGAGATTTTCCATCTTCTGGTTCACTCACCAAATGTCCACAACAGCTGGAGCTGGGCTGATCCAAAGTCAGGAGCTTCATTTGGGTCTCCCACATGGGTGCAGGGACCCAAGCACCTGGGCCATCCTCCCCCACCCCACTAGGCACACCAGCAAGGAGCTGGATCGGAAGTGGAGAAGCCAGACTTGAACTGGTGCCGATATGGGATGCTGCACTGCAGGGGGTGGCTTTACCAGCTATGCCACAGTGCCTGCTTCATTCTTGATCATTCTGACATCTATGTCATCTTGGTGCTGGCATATTTTCCCCTGACAGTTGAGATTTTTCTTGCTGAGTCATTTTAGGTTGTATCTTGCATGATTTTTTTTTTCTTTTTTTTTTTTTTTTCTATCAGATGCAAATCTTGTTTAAATTCTATGGAGTGTTGCCAGCGCCACAGCTCACTAGGCTAATCCTCCGCCTTGTGGCGCTGGCACACCTGGTTCTAGTCCTGGTCAGGGCGCCGGATTCTGTCCCGGTTGCCCCTCTTCCAGGCCAGCTCTCTGCTGTGGCCAGGGAATGCAGTGAAGGATGGCCCAAGTGCTTGGGCCCTGCACCCCATGGGAGACCAGGATAAGTACCTGGCTCCTGCCATCAGATCAGCGCGGTGCACCAGCCGCAGCGCACTGGCCGCGGCGGCCATTAGAGGGTAAGCCAACGGCAAAGGAAGACCTTTCTCACTGTCTCTCTCTCTCTCACTGTCTACTCTGCCTGTTAAAAAAAAATCTATGGAGTGTTTATTTTCAATAAAACACATGCTTCTTTGGAGCAATCAGATGAGAAGACTGTGCATTGGGTTATCCAAGTGTCCAGCTCACCTACTAAATGACAATTTCCTACTCTTGAAACACAGGGTAAAAAGGCCGGCGCTGCGGCTCACTAGGCTAATCCTCCGCCTAGCGGTGCCAGCACACCGGGTTCTAGTCCCTGTCGGGGCGCCGGATTCTGTCCCGGTTGCCCCTCTTCCAGGCCAGCCCTCTGCTGTGGCCAGGGAGTGCAGTGGAGGATGGCCCAGGTGCTTGGGCCCTGCACCCCATGGGAGACCAGGAAAAGCACCTGGCTCCTGGCTCCTGCCATCGGATCAGCGCGGTGCGCCGGCTGCAGCACACCGGCCGCAGCAGCCATTGGAGGGTGAACCAACGGGAAATGAAGACCTTTCTCTCTGTCTCTCTCACTGTCCACTCTGCCTGTCAAAAAAAAAAAAAAAAAAAAAAAAAGGAAGTGAAACACAGGGTATAATTGGCACTCTTGTATTTTCAGTTTCTCCATATGCCCAGAATATATGACAAGTCTAGCCCTCAACATGCAAGTGGAAAAGATTCAACTCTTTCCTGAATATGCAAACATTTAACCACTCCCAGGATACCTAAGCTGGCAGTACTGAAGCTAAACTTTAGCTAAAACTAAAACTACTCAACTTTGGGCTGGGTAGGGACCTGCACTTTCAAAGTTACTGAAATGCAACTTGATTTCTAATGAATGGGGACTTGTTGCATAATTGAAAACAAGCCTAACATGCTTCATTCATTATTGTCAGAAGCTTAAAAAAAAAAAAAAGGAGGAAAAGTCCTGATGCCAACTTTAAAAAGTCCCTTCGGTCAATTTCCCTGCATAAATAGTAGTTCGTCATTTCCAGCCACTCCAAGTCCTGGCAGCACCTCCTTCGGTCCACTCCTTGGCACTGAAGATAAAATGATCTTTGTTGCTGCTTCTTTGGAAAGGTAACCTCAGTGCAGTGGAATAACTAATAAGGAGGGAGGACAAACTAACCACTTCAATCTGGCCTAAACAGGCTGTTTCAGCCACAGGAACAGCCGGTAGGTCAGCCAACCAACACCTTTTTCTAATTCTTAAAAAAAAAAAAAAAGAAACACTGAACTTGGACACCTCTGGACCCTACAGAATGTGCTGTCAGCCAAACAGAACCATAGCCTGCAACTCTGATTTCTGAAGAGTCCATGGCTTTTTCTTCCTTCTCTCCTCTCCATATGTTCATTTATTCTTACTGACAGTTGCCCAGGACACCTGGGAAGGAGAGGCACCTCTTAAGACACAGGTGGAAGTCATCAGACAAATTGCCTTTGCTTGTCTTCTTTACCTGAACTAAGAGAGAACCCAGACACCCACACAGAGACCTTGAGCACAAGCCCGCTTCTCAAGACAAGCCATTAAAAGACAATTACAGTGAGTGATCCCAGCTGAGCGTCTATCCAGGCTGCAGCTCTGCTATCTCTGTAAGCCAAGCAGAATCTGAAGAGGGCTTGGTTTCAACAGAATAAAGATTTTTTTTTCTGACATGCTACAGCTGGGATACTCTCAATTCAACTTGTAGATCTGAAAAAAAGCTCCCTCTCCTGTATTTTCATAGCTGAAGTCAGTCTCAGCAGGTAGAAAGCTTATAAAATAGGTGGGCTTTAAAAATGGCCTGCATTCTGGGCTATTCAAAAACAGAAGGACAGAAAGGTCTTAATCCCAAACAAGTGAAAACTCTCCAGCTAAGGAGTAGCAGACTGGAGAGGCGTAGTGAAAGGGTTTTATCTCTTCAGGAGATAAAAATAGTAAATCATCCATCTTCAAGAAACTAAGCTCTCTTTCTGGAGAAGAGAATCTCAGAAGATGAATTGACTGCACTCTTCACATCTTTTAACTCCATTTCACTCCCTGGGAGCAGCAAGTTCAGCCAACTTATAGCACTGTATATTTCATTTAGTCAACAAATAGTCATTGAGGGCTATTGCCTGCCAAGCATTCTACATTCAACCCAATTTCTGTCTTTACAGGGTTTGCAGTCTATTGGAGCCAACTGCTCCTCCAGCTATGTAAGGTGAATGGCCAAGAGCACTGAACAAAGAGTCAAGAAAATGCAAGTCAAGATTTGGCTTCGCCACTGACCTTCCAAATGACCATTAGCAAAACAAACCTTAGTAAAATGACGGCTACTTTGTGAGACACATCATACTTTATTTCTGCTTGTCTTCCTTGGAACACAGAACTCAGAGCACCTTGAGACAAGGTGCAGTTCATGGGCCCAGAGCTGTACATGATCTACAGCAGCTCTGCTTGCTTCTGTTTTAATCCATCAGAGTTCAGAGTAAGATCTCATGGGAGACCGGGACATCAACAGATAAATTTGAAAACTACAGCCTTGATCAATTTTAAGTCTGGCTTGCAATTCTGTTCAATAGTTTGTTTTTCCACGTTTCATAATTCCTACCTCTTAGAGCTCATAGTGGTCTTTCCTCTCCGGCAGATAAGTCACCAGAGGAAACCTTGCTGAGAAAAGTTTATCTCCTGATAATACATTCCTCTCTGATGAATATTATCCTACCACAACCTCTTGTGACTCCTCTACCTCCATTTTATCCCCAAGGGGGTATGAACAACTCACTTCTGAAGTTACTCGCATATTTTTCCTTTCATAAACCACTGTGTTTCCTATTTTAGCACCATTATAGGTGATTTTTTGGGGGGGAAATATTTTTGGTTTTCTATGTTTGTTCATTAAAATACCACCTTATCCTATTTAGCAAAATAATTATAAAAAAACTTCCCCAATTTGGAGAAACAAATGGACATCCAGGTACAGGAAGCACACAGAACTCCTAAAAGACCTAACTACAAACGATCTTCACCACAACACATTATAGTCAAACTCTCCAAAGAAAAACATAAAGAAAAGATTCCAAAATGTGCACGAGAGAAATACCAAATTACTTTCAGAGGATCTCCACAACTGACTTTGCATCAAAAACCCTAGAGGTTAGAAGAGAATGGAGATATATATTCCAAGTCTTAAGAGAAAAAAAACTGAGAACCTATAACACCGTACCCTACAAAGCTCTCATTTAGGAATGAAAGTGAAATAAAAGACCTTCCATAACAAACAGAAATTGAAAGAATTTTTACCACCTGTCCAGCCTTACAAAAGATACTTAAGGATGTGCTACACACAGAAACACAGAAAGATAGCCATCAATACAAAAGAAAATCTGAAGGCAGGAAATCCCCCCCACCCCAGTAAAAGCACAGAAGAATACAAAGTAAACAGGAATATTGATGGAAAAATGACAAGGCCAAGTTGTTACTTATTAATAGTAACCTTGAATGCAAATACCTTCAACTCTCAAGTTAAAAGATACAGACTGGCTAAATGGATTCAAAAATAAGACACACCTCACCAACAAAGATATGTGCAGACTGAAAGTGAAAGGATGGAAAAAGATATTCCATGCTAATGGAAAGCAAAAAAGGGCAAGTGTTGACATCCTAATATATGACAAAATAGACTGTAACACAAAAACTGCAAAAAGAGACAAGAAGAAAGGGGGCTCTATGTAATTATTAAGGGGTGGGCCGGCGCCGTGGCTCACTAGGCTAATCCTCCGCCTAGCAGTGCCAGCACACCGGGTTCTAGTCCCGGTCGGGGCGCCGGATTCTGTCCCGGTTGCCCCTCTTCCAGGCCAGCCCTCTGCTGTGGCCCGGGAGTGCAGTGGAGGATGGCCCAGGTGCTTGGGCCCTGCACCCCATGGGAGACCAGGAAAAGCACCTGGCTCCTGGCTCCTGCCATCGGATCAGCACGGTGCGCCGGCCGCAGCACGCCAGCCGCGGCGGCCATTGGAGGGTGAGCCAACGGCAAAGGAAGACCTTTCTCTCTGTCTCTCTCTCTCACTGTCCACTCTGCCTGTCAAAAAAAAATAAAATAAATAAAATAAAAAAATAAAAAAATAATTATTAAGGGGTAAAATCAATAAGATGTGACTATAATAAATGCATATACACCCAATTACGGGGCACTTGGTTATTTAAAAAAAAATGTTAATGGATCTAAAGGGAGACATAGACTCTACTGCTATAATAACGGGATTTCAACACCCCACTTTCATAAATGGACAGGTCAACTCAACATAAAATCGACAGCAAAAAAAAAAAAAAAAAAAAACAGAGCTAATCCACATTATAGATCGAATGGACCAAACTGATATGTACAGAACTTTTCACCCCACGGTTGCAGACTACACATTCTTCTCATCAACGCATGGAACTTTCTCTAGGATGTACCCTATGCTAGGCCATAAAGCAAGTCTCAGCAAATTCAAAAAAATTAAAATCATACCATGCATCTTCTCTGAACACAATGTAATGAAGCTAGAAATCAACAACTCAAGGATCTCTAGATTGTATGCAAACACATGCAGACTGAACAACATGTTCCTAAATGAACAGTGGGTCATAGAAGAAAACCAAAATAGAAATCAAAACATTTCTGGAAATGAAGATAATACATCATATCAAAACTTATGGGATACAGGAAGAGAATTTTGTAGCAATCAGTGCCTACATGAAGAAATTGGAAAGATATCAAATAAATGAGTTATCAGTATATCTCAAGGACCTAGAAAAACAAAAATCTCCAGTTTAGTAGAAGAAATAATTAAAACTAGAAAATAAACAAAATAGAAACCAAAAGATACAAAAGAACAGTGAAATGAATAGCTCTTTTTGGAAAAAATAAACAAAATTAATACATCGTTGGCCCAACTAACAAAAAACAGGGAGGGGGACTCTAATCAATAAAATCAGAAATGAAAAAAAGTAAAAATGGATACCACAAAAATAAAAAGAATCATCAACAATTACTACAAAGAGCTGTATGCCAACAAATTGGGACACCTAGAAGAAATGGATAGATTCCTGGACACATACAATCTACCAACACTGAGTCATAAAGACATAGAAAACCTAAATAGACCAATAACCAAGATGGAGATGGAATTGTCGCTCCCCGTCTTCGTGGAGGAACGACACAGGACCCTGCGCTGTTCTTCTGTCTGCTCGGCCCTCCCCGGGTTTGCTGCTGGTTCTTCCCGGGTTGGCTACTATCCCTTCCACCTCCGTGGAAGGGCAGTTCCCCCTGGCCACATTCCCCACTTCCGCAGGGGAGCGGCACACCGCCGGCCAGCTTTCTCGGGGGCTGCACAGGTGTTCCTTCAGCTAGATGTTCCCCTTAGATGTTCCCGGTGCATGCTGTCTCTCTCCTCCTTTATAGTCCTCCTCTGCCAATCCCAACTCGGCTGCCCACACGCCGAGTACGCTGCTCTCCTTCAATCAGTAGCAAGTCCTACAGTTTATTGGTTGAACTGGAGGCAGCTGTGCGGAAGCTGTTTACTTCTCTCCCAGCGCCATATTGTGGGAGAGCAGATGCATAGAATAAGTCTTAATTCCAGTAACTCAGTCTAGTCCAGATTGCTCCCCACAGGAATCACTAATAAAGATTCTCCAAACAAAGAAAAGCCCAGAACCAGACTGCTTCATTGCTAAATCCTACCAGACATTTAAAGAAGAACTAATTCCAATTCTTCTCAAGCTATTCAAAATAACTGAAAGGGAGGGAATCCTCACAAACTCCTTTTATAAAGCCAGTATCACCTTAATTCCTAAACCAGAAAAAGATACAACAAAGAGAACTACAGACCAATATCTCTAATTAACATAGATGCAAAAATCCTCAACAACAAACATATTAGCTAATTGAATCCAACAACACATCAGAAAAATCATTCACTCAGACCAAGTGATACTTATGCCTGGTATGCAGGGATGTTCAACATTTGCAAATCAATCAATGTGATACATCACATTAACAAACTGGAGAACAGAAGTCATATGGTTACCTCAACAGAGACAGAGAAAGCATTTGATAAAATACAACTTCCTTTCATGATGAAAACTTTAAGCAAATTGAGTATAGAAAGAACATTCCTCAACACAATCAAGGCAATTCATGACCAATTCACAGCCAGAAACCTACTGAATGGGGAAAAGCTGGAAGTATTCCTGTTAAGGTCCAAAACCAGACAAGGATGCCCACTCTCATCATTGCTATTTAATATAGTACTAGAAGTTTTAGCCAGAGCAATTATGCAAGAAAAAGAAATCAAAGGAATACAAATTGGAAAAGAGGAAATCAAACCATCCACATTTGCAAATGACATGATTCTATATATAAGGGGATCCAAAAGACTCCACTGAGACCATTGGAACTAATAGAAGAGTTTGATAAGTGGCAGGATATAAAATTACCACAGAAAAATCAATAGCCTTTGTATATACAGACAATGCTATAACTGTGAAAGAATTTTTATGATCAGTCCCCTTCATAATAGCTCCAAAATGAACTAAATACCTTGGAATAAATTTAACCAAGGATATCAAATATCTCTACAATGATTATTACAAAACACTAAAGAAAAAATAGAAAAAGACATTTTAAAAAATGGAAAATTCTTCCATGTTCATGGATTGGAAGAATCAACATCAACAAAATGTCTACACTACCAAAAGCAATTTACATGATCAATGCAATCCCAATCAAAATACCAATGACATTCTTCTCAGATATAGAAACAAGGATGCAAAAATTCATATGGAAACACAAGAGACCCTGAACAACTAAAGCAATCTTACACAACAAAAACAAAGCCAGAGGCAACACAATACCAGATTTCAAAACATACTACAGGGCAGTTATAATCAAAACAGCCTGGTACTGGCACAAGAACAGATGTGTAGATCCCAATGGAATAGAATAGAAACTCCAGAAATCAACCCAAGCATCTACAACCAACTTATCTTCAACAAAGGAGCTAAAATCAATATCTGGAGCAAGGACAGTCTCATCAACAAATGGTTCTGGGAAAACTGTATCTCCACATGGAGGAGTATGAAGCAGGACCCCTAGATTACACCCTAAACAAAAAAGCACTCAAAATGGATTAAAGACCTAAATCTATGGCCCAATACTATCAAATTACTAGAGAACATTGGGAAAACCCTGCAAGTTGTTGGCACAAAGACTTCTTGGAAATGACCTCAGAAGTATAGGCAATCAAAGCCAAAATTGACAAAAGGGATTACATTAACCTGAGAAGCTTCTGCACTGCAAAAGAAACACTCAGCAAAGTGAAGAAGCAATGGATACAATGGGGGAAAATATTTGCAAACTACGCAAATGATAAAGGGTTAATATTTGGAATCTATAAAGAGCTCAAGAAATTCAACAACAATAAAACAAACGATACAGTTAAGAAATGGGTAAACGGTGCTGTGGCTCTAATCCTCCACCTAGTGGCGCCGGCATACCTGGTCGGGGTGCCAGATTCTTTCCCGGTTGCCCCTCTTCCAGTCCAGCTCTCTGCTGTGGTCCGGGAAGGCAGTGGAGGATGGCCCAAGTGCTTGGGCCCTGCACCCCATGGGAGACCAAGAGAAGCACCTGGCTCCTGCCTTCGGATCAGCGCAGTGCGCCGGCCACAGCACGCCAGCCATGGCAGCCACTGGAGGGTGAACCAACGGCAAAAGGAAGACCTTTCTCTCTGTCTCTCTCTCACTATCCACTCCGCCTGTCAAAAAAAACAAAAAAACAAAAAAACAAAAAAACAAAAAAAAAAAAAAAAAAAAAACATTGAGCTTTCACCTCACTCCAGTTAGAATGGCTCTAATATATAAATAAATAAGCAACAAATGCTGGTGAGGATGTGGGGATAAAGGTACCCCAATCCATGGTTGGCAGGAATGTAAACTGGTGCAGCCACTGTGGAAGACGGTACAGAGATACCTCAGAAATCTGAATATAGACCTACCATATGATCCAGCTATCCTACTATGGAGAATTTACCCAAACCAAAAGAAATCAGCATCTCAAAGAGCTATCTGTACCCCCATGTTCATTGTAGCATTCTTCACAACAGCTAAGATATTGAATCAACCAAAATGTACATCAAGTGTTGACTGGATAAAGAAATTATGGTGTATATATACACTATGGAGTACTATTCAGTTACTTAATAAAAAAGGAATGCTATTCAGTTACTTAATAAAAAAGGAATGCAACAAGATGGACACAACTGGAAACCATTATACTTATTGAAATAAACCAGTCCCAAAGAGTTAGGTATCATATGTTTTTCTGATCCCAGGTAACTAACAGAGTACCTAAAATGTAATGTATTGGAGTGAAATGGACATTTCGAGATTCAGTGATTTTTTTTATAGTACTTATCTCTTTTGTTGAGGAACAGTGTTTTGTTTTCTTTGTACTATTTGTTGATATCTTTTAGTTAGTGTACGATTAACTATATGATCATTAAGTAAACTGAAAATAGATCTTTGTAAAAAGTAAGAGTGGGAATGTAAGAGGGAGATGGAACAAGGGTTGGAGAGTGGGGAGGAGGCAGGGTAGGGGGGAAGTATCAGTATGTTCCTAAATCTGTATATATGAAATACATGAAACTTATATAACTTAAATAAAATCTTTAAAGCTTAATATGGTGACATGGTACTTTCTTTTTTAAAGATTGATTTATTTGCCGGTGCTGCGGCTCACTAGGCTAATCCTCCGCCTTGTGGCGCTGGCACACTGGGTTCTAGTCCCGGTCAGGGTGCCGGATTCTGTCCCGGTTGCCCCTCTTCCAGGCCAACTCTCTGCTGTGGCCAGGGAGTGCAGTGGAGGATGGCCCAAATGCTTGGGCCCTGCACCCCATGGGAGACCAGGATAAGTACCTGGCTCCTGCCATCGGATCAGCGCGGTGCACCGGCCACGGCAGCCATTGGAGGGTGAACCAACGGCAAAGGAAGACCTTTCTCTCTGTCTCTCTCTCACTGTCCACTCTACCTGTCAAAAAATAAATAAATAAAATAAAATAAAGATTGATTTATTTATTTGAAAGAGCTGTTGACTTTTACAATTTATGCCTATTGATTTCTGCCATTGCAGATGAGGTGTTAATGTTCACCTTCCCCATACTCTCAATGTAAATGTGTCACTATTGCAGGTAAATCAATACGCATTTGTCTACTATGATGATTATGCAAATGTTGTTCCTGGAAAGGCTAGGCTGTTTGCTAGGGATGAAGCTTAAATGGGAACCTAGAAGTGGAAAAACAAAGGCTGGGAGCTAAAGTAGAGCTATAAATAAGATTGATATGCATTCTCTGTGAGAAAACACATGAGAATTTCTCTAGTCCAATGAACAAACCACCACTTAGATCACATTCAGACTATAATAGGCGTAAGAATCACTTGAACCTTGTTAAAATGCAGACTCTTAGGCAGTAGGTTTTGGTCGGGTGAGATTTTGCATTTCTGATAAGCTCCCAGGTGCCAGAGATACTGCTGCCCTGTAAGCTGCTCTTTCAATATCAAGGCCTTATCTGGGGACATACAAATTTCCTTTTCCTGATTCACAAGAGCCTTCTTTACAGGTATTCTTTTGAATAATCTCATTCTATTCCATTTTTATTCTACAGTAAGAAGTAACTTGGCATTCACCATAACAACTATGCAGTAGGGACAAACTGTGGTCCCGTCTCTGTGTTGCATGGGAAAAACTCCACGGCAGGCAAGGAATTCACCCAAGCT
Organism: Oryctolagus cuniculus; assembly: GCF_051225735.1. Taxonomy (NCBI): domain Eukaryota; kingdom Metazoa; phylum Chordata; class Mammalia; order Lagomorpha; family Leporidae; genus Oryctolagus; species Oryctolagus cuniculus. Next base: position 95,588,983 of record NC_142877.1, read on the forward strand.
AAATGGCAAGTGGCAGAATTCCATAAACAGAGTTGCTTCAGTTTCTGCCTTTCTTTCCAACAGTCTCAAAGAACGTTGAAGCATCAGACAAGATAACGAGTATGTCTAGCCCGAGCCTGAGGGGAGTCAGAGGTCAACAGGTAAGCAAAACAACCAAGTGAACTTCCTACTTTTTACCCTTGCCTCTTCTGCTGCTAATTTCTCAAAAGTACATTTTCTTTGCTTGTATCTGACTGGGCTGCCAGCCGTCTGGAGGTTGATGGAAAAGATGCCCAGGGAGACCCTCCCTCCTCATCTCTACTCTGGTTGTTCTCTACCAGGAGCCTTCTCTAAATATTACCAGGAAGTGGCACCTGTCACATTCTTCGTGGGTAAACGCCAGTGTATGCTGCAAACATTCAACTGTTGAGTCACTTGTAGCATTTGCCAATTTCCATGGTGTAAATAATTCCCCCCACCCCGCCCCGCCTCCCCTGTTCTGGCCAATATCAAGCTACTGATGTGACTTGACAAAATGTGGAGTTAGAAAGGTCTGAATCCAATGGCTTTCACAAGCTATCTCCAGCACAGCCCAGGTAAAGCATATAATTTAATACCAGACAATGAAAGCTGTGTATTCAGTAATGATCTTCATCTGTTTTGTCAACCTTCTTGTCACTTGCCTTTAAATCAAAGCTAATCTGCCAAGGTCTTTAACTATGGAAACTTTTTATTTATTTGCAAAGCATTTGCCTGAAATGTCAGAACCACATGAATTAAGCCTTTAATCTACCAATGGCTTCTATAAATAGTTTTTCTTGCATCATTAAATTATTGCCCTGAATCAGATAAACAGAATGCTCTTCCCAATGATTTCTACACATTTAATAACACTCTGATAAGAGAAAATAAAAGCAAAACAAACATATACTATTGTACATGCTGAAATTAAAATAATTCAAAACCTTTTACTATGCTCCAGTTATATATCTAATATATTTTTAAGAATTCTTCAGACACTATAAGCTAGGCTTCAAAGAAATGCCTTCTGGGGAGGAGAGAACTTCCACTTTGAATATGGCCTTGTCTAAATAAGATCGGAGTTAGCGAACTCAAGAGGCTTCCATAGCCTTGGCAGCTCATGACAAGAGCCTCGGGTGATTACTGACTTCATAAATAAGAGTATCAACTGTTAAATCAACAACAGGAGTCACCGTGCACTTACTTTCCATGTAGGATCTCTGTCCTTAATGTGTTGTACTATGTGAGTTAACAGTATAACTAGTACTCGGACAGTACTTTTTACTTTGTGTTTCTGTGTGGGTGCAAACCGTTGAAATCTTTACTTAGTATATACTAAGTTGATCTTCTGTATATAAAAATAATTGAAAATGAATCTTGATGTGAATGGGATGGGAGAGGGAGTGGGAGATGGGATGGTTGCAGGTGGGAGGGAGGTTATGGGGGGAAATGCCACTATAATCCAAAAGTTGTACTTCGGAAATTTTTATTTATTAAATAAAAGTCAAAAAAAAAAAAGAAATGCCTTCTGAATTAAGCTTGCTAATTGAAATAAGATAAAATTTTTGTTCAGGAATAAAAGATCCAGCTTCTGATCCAATGTTTCTTAAAAATCTGTTAAATGACCAACTTGTATTTCTTTAGGAATAGTTTCCTTTGATAAGTGGCAGCTAATATAGAATACCAAATAATGTAAAGGGATGAAATGGTCCCTTCATGGTATGATGGTCGATTTTAGCCCTTGTCTATATTCCTGTGGAACTGTGGTCTTCCACAGTTTTTACCTGTTGACTCTTATAATGTAGATTAAAACTAAGGCTTTGCAAAAACTAATGAAGAGAGATGAGGGAGGGGGACTCAGGAGAGCAAGGGAGAGAAGTGTGGTTGTATTCTTGGAACTGCACACGTAAAAGGCATAAAATCTGTTCTCTGTATTAATAAAAATTAAAAACAGAACAGTTTTAACTTCAGGAGGTTGTGTACTCTGATGTACATTAAAGGTTCTAGAAGTTCAAACATACTCGGAAGTTGACTATAGTGGATTGCTATGTGATCACAGATCATTCTCCTCCTGGTTCAGCTCTATGTGCTTTGCAACTTCTCCCATCAAAAGGTGGGGTTTCCTTCCCTCTCTCTTGAACATGGACCCTTTGGCAAATGGAATGTGACAAAGCAGCATGTGCCTTCCAAGTTCAGGCTTCAAGAGGCCTTTCGGGATTTCCCACTTGGTGCTCAAGGAAACCTGGCGCCACATGAACAAACCCAGGGAAGCTTCCTGGGAAAGGAGTGTAACACATAGAGCAAAGGTGAACCATCTTAGGTAAGCCTCAGACCTCCCACCATCACCACACACTAGCCAGTCTTAAGCTGACCCAGCACCTAATTCACATCTGAGCCCAGTTCACAATGTCAAACCACAACTTCTTGTGCTAAATAACAGGCTGTTGATTTAAGCCACTAAGCTTTGCAGCAGTTTAACAACTAAACCTAATTGAAACAGTCACAGATATATTAAGAGGCTTCCAAAAGTGAACGGAAATGTGAAATTAAAAGAAATTTACTTCAGTACAAAAACCTTGAAATTCATGCATAATTTTTTCATAATCTGAATTTCCATGAATTCTTTGAAGAACTGTCTTAGAGAAAACACAAAAGACATACCAACCAAATGCAGTATGTGGATCTTCCTGGATTCTGACTGAAATCAAACCAATGTAAAAAGATACTTTAAAGCAGAGGCTTGCACTGTGGAGTAGTAGGCTAAGCCTCTGCTTTCAACGCCAGAATCCCATATGGGCACTGGTTAGCTTCTAGGCTGCTCCTCTTCCAATCCAGCTCTCTGCTGATGGCCTGGAAAAGCAGTGGAAGATGGCCCAAGTCCTTGGGCCCCTGCATCCATGTGGGAGACCTGGAAGAAGGTCCTGACTCCTGGCTGCGGATTGGCTCAGCTCCAGCCATTGTGGGTATTTGGGGAGTGAACCAGCAGCTGGAAGACCTTTCTCTCTGTCTCTTCCTCTCTCAGTCTACAACTCTACCTCTCAAATAAATAAGAAAAAAAAAAATCTTAAAAAAAAAGAAGTAAATGGACCAGCGCCACGGCTCACTAGGCTAATCCTCCACCTGCGGCGCTGGTACTCTGGGTTCTAGTCCCGGTCAGGGCGCCGGATTCTGTCCCTGTTGCTCCTCTTCCAGTCTAGCTCTTTGCTGTGGCCCGGGAGTGCAGTGGAGGATGGCCCAGGTCCTTGGGCCCTGCACCCGCATGGGAGACCAGGAGAAGGTGCCTGGCTCCTGGCTTCAGATCAACGTAGTGCGCCGGCTGCAGCACGCCGGTCGCGGGGGGCTACTGGGGAGTGAACCAACGGAAAAGGAAGACCTTTTTCTCTGTCTCTCTCTCTATATCCACTCTGCCTGTCAAAAAAAAGTGTAAAATTAGAATTATATATTAAGGAATTATTGCACCTTTGTGAGATTATCATGATAATGGCATTTTGCTTAAGTTTTTAGAAAGCCCTTGTCTGTAAGGGACATAAAAATTTGATACATACTTATGTAATATATACATACACACATACATACACACTGAAATATTCCAGGGTGAAATGACTTTATGCTTAGAGTTTGCTATAAAATATTCCAGCAATGAAAAGAAAGGGTGAGAGGCAAGGAAGAAAAGAGGCAAAATACACAAAATGTTAGAGTGATGATTTAAGGTTGATAACAGCTACATGGCAATTTGTTAAACTATTCTTTCCGCTTTTGTGTGTTTGAAAACTTCCAAAATAATTTGTTAATGTTTTTTGTCTGATAAGAGGCTCTTAGGATGATTTCTGGACCTTTCCAAGTACCTGGAAAGAAAATAACAACTAAATAGGAAGAGCATGTAGTATGATCACTGGCCAGACTGCTCAAATAACCAGTAAATTCCACAGTGTCACTGTGGAAGCTGGAGCAATCAAGCAATAATAGTAGGCTAAGTTAACTAAAAAGTGGTGATAATTGTCAAATCCAAGAAAGCAAAGCAAATCTGTTTACAACTGTAAATCCAGAATTCACTTAATGAAAATGGCAAAAATTAGTAGGGCATGACCAGGGAACTTAGATATTCTGATTTTAAGTCCAGGTTTTCCACTGACACACTGACATTCCCTCACATTAATTACATTCAAGTTGTCAAATGTTCTAAGTAGGACTCTTGTGGTTGCAAGTGATAGAAATACAACCTGAGAGGCCAGCACTGCGGCACAGCAGATTAAGCTACCACTTGCGAGGCTGGCATCCTGTATTAGAGAGCCAGGTCAAGTCCCAGCTGCTCTGCTTACCATCTGGCTTTCTGCTAGCGCACTTACAAAGCAGCGGATGACAGCTCACATGCTTTGTTTCCTGCTACCCATATGGGAGGCCTGGATAGAATTTCTGGCTCCTGGCTTTAACCCAACCAAGACCTGGCTGTTGCATTTGGGGAATGAATCAGCGGATGGAAGGTCTGTCACTCACTCGCTCATTCTCACTCTTGCTCTGTCACTCTTCCTTTCAAAGAAATAAGTAAATTGTAAAAAAGAAATATAACCTAAATTGCCATTAGCAATAAAAGGTTAATTTCTAGACTGATTATTTAAAGTATAACTCACTGGTTGCTTAAACAACCAAACCTTGAAGTTTTAGTGTTTTAACATAGTAAACCTTTCTTTTTTGCTCTAATTTGGTGTTCTACTACAGCCAATTTAATACAACAGAATTAAGCCAGAATAAAGTTGTAAGTAAACTAGGAAATTTTTTTCAGATAATTCTGAAAATCCAGTATTCCCTAATTGATTCTGAATACATTATACTTCATATACTTTTTTTAAAAAGGTGTATTAATTTATTTGATAGGCAGAGTTACAGAAAGGCAGAGGCAGAGAAAGAGAGAGAGAGATGTCTTCCATCCGCTGGTTCACTCCCCAAATGGCCACAGTGGCTGGAGAAGTCCCAATCCACAGCCAGGAGCCAGGAGCCTCTTCTGGGTTTCCCATGCGCATGCAGGGGTTCAAGTACTTGGGCCAGCTTCTACTGCTTTCCCTTCTTCTAAAAATGGGTTTCTTTTAGGTAATATTGGCGTAAGAGTTATCACATAAAATATATTGGCCTGTGGCTATTGAATTAAGAAACAAATTAAGAGAATAAGTATTCTCAGTGTTGCCTCTACTAAGACGTAAACGTGTGTGGTGAAAAGAGTTTGGATTCAGACCTCATGTAAATCCTGACTGGCCACTTGCTAACTTGCGTCCTTCAAACAGAGACATTGGAGACTTTCAGAATCTCAGCTTCCCCGTCTTTAAAACAGCAGAAAGGAATGGTGGGATTAGTACTTACCTTGCAGAGCTGTTTTGAAAATTCAAGACAAGGCATAAAATGTGGGCTTAGACACAGGCCAATATGTTTTATGTGATAGCTCTTAAGACAATAATACACCCAGTAGCAGTAGACCAGCAGCCCCTTGCTCCTACCTGAGTCTGCAGAGATTTCTATATGGGATCCTATTGTCAGTGTGTTCCCTTCAAACACAGGAAATGCACAAGGTTTACTTGTTACGTTGATCAATGTTTATATTTTGTAAACACATCCTATGGCGAGCAGGAAATTAACACTAGGTGTAGCTTTAATAACCTCATTCTGTAACAAATGAAAATCAAGAAAAGAACTCAAGAAACTTTCTTGAGAGTGACAGAAGTACATTTTATAACTCATAGTACTTTTATATCCTTATTAACAGAAGCATATCTGTATAACATAAAATCCAATTCCATACTTTTTCATCTAAGCTTGCCTCCATTAATTACATAAATTAAAGTATCTGAATAATATTTGTCATCTTTACAGTTGCAAAACACAAATGCTGGGTCTTCCCCAGCTCCTGCTCAGCATCACAACCCCCCAGGACTTTGTGAAGGCCAGAACTGGCGAAAAGAGTACTAAGAAGATCAGCAGCAGCAGTGAAATCGAAATGTCCAGATTAAGCGGAGCAGCAGAACCCAGAGGTACTGACCACAGGGTGTAGAAGAGATTCAAAGCCACATGTTGATGCTCAAGCACTGGTTATGAGAGTAAAAGGAAACCAAAGCATATGTCACCAGTGGCTTCCAGCAGTTCCTGGTCCACAACATCAAGGAGCTGGAGCTGCTGCTGATGGGCAGAAAGCAGCCCACTTGGCCAGCAAAGACACCAATCCCAAAGCCAGACTGTGCAACAAAGAAAATAAATAGCCACCTCATGTGCCTATTTTATTGGTGTTTAATAGAACTGCAAAAAAAAAAAAAAAAAAAAAAAAAGTCTGTTCATTTGCTTTCCATTAAAGAACATGAAAAGGGACTATGGAAAATGGATTTAACATAGATCTGTTATCCCAAACAAGTTTGGATATTAATTGGGAAACAACTATAAGTGTTGGGACAACATAGGGATTTCAAAATTTTCTTTCATTTCCTTTGAATCTGATATTTGCAAAGATGCTAACAAACAGGAAAAAGTACCAGTAAGATACCATGCACTTGCTGGACTTGAAAAATACTATTTGCTTGTGATTTTAATGATCAGATGTACAATCCTTTCATTACTCTAGAACCACTTATTGAACCTGGCCAAACCAACAAGGATAAAGATAGTTTTACACACACACACACACATATATATATATAAAACCTACCATCCCATCTGGTTTATGAACCTCTCTGAGATCACTACTTCTCTCTCCCCAACAGAGTAGCTCCACTTACACAGGTAAGCCTGTGTTTCTATTCCTCCATCTATTTTTCCCATTAAAGCCATATCCCCAGTCCTCAACCATCCACTTTCCTTCCCTACTTCTCTATTCCCTCTCTCCTCAAAACAGACTTGACACATATTAACATCTGGTTGCTGGAAACCCCTGCTTTGGTAAATTCTGGTTTACATGTGATTTTATGTCATGGCCCCTTCACACTCCCAGTGGAATGGAGTCACCGTATTTTCATGGCTGCCCATTCCCAGGCTGATCATCTGTTGACAAGTGGTCCAGGTGCCAAGTTGGAACTGCAGTGACAAAGCTGGGAGAAGGGATAGATTGAAACAAAAGGAGGAGTTGCTTGCCTTGAGCACATTTTCCAAATTAATTTTTTCTCAAAATGTTTTAACCAATCATATGTATTATTTCTAGAAGTTCATGGAAAGAAGAATTTAAAAATAAGCTTTGGCATAAAAAATTTTAAAATCCACCCATATGCCTGCATTGATATAATGATTAAGATGTTTTAAATATCATCAAAGGGGGGCCAGTATTGTGGTGTAGCAAATAAGCAGCATAGGACGGCTCAAGTGCTTGGGCCCCTGCACCCACAAGGGAAACCCAAGAGCGGCTCCAGGCTTCTGGCTTTGGCCTGGCCCAGCCCCAATCACTGCAGCCATTTGGGGAGTAAACCAACAGATGGAAGACTGATCTCTCTTTCTTTCTCTCTCCCTCTCCCTCTCCCTTTGTAACTCTGCTTTTCAAAGAAATACATAAATCTGAAAAAAAACATCATCATAGAAATGTAAAGGGAGAACAGTATAAAGTTTGATAGTATTTAAAGGGGCCTCCTTTTAGGCTTGCTTCCCTATCATGGACTGTGAGCAGAGACCCCTTCTACAAGCCCTCCAGTCCACCTCCCAGCTCCCATTCTACAGACTAAGAAACATCTATTTGCTGTATGTTTCCTCTCCAGCAGTAAGAACCTGGCTCAACTTATGTTTGATATTAGAATGAATTTTTTATTAGACTCAAGAAAAAAAATCTTCTTGAGATAAAACAAAAACAAGGAAAATAATTCAATCACTTGCATGATTGTGGTTTTTTACCTTTGAAAGCACTTTTTAATGATTTGCATGGTTGATATAAAACATGATATTCCCCCCTTATCTTGGTGAGGAAATTGAGGTATGTGGTGATGAATAATTTGTCTAAGGTCTCGCCAAGGCTAGAATATAGTACTTGGACTTCACTTCCAAGTCTCTAGCAAATAAAAGAACTTGGTCCCAATTTATACTCAGGTTAATATAAACTAATGGGTCTTAAATTATGAAAGATATTAAAAGAGTATAAAAGAAACTAGGCTAAATACCAGTGAATATTTTAGTACTTTTCTATTATTATTTTCATTATTATTAATGACCCCCTAGTGGTATATTTTAGGATACTGATGAGCCTTGACCTTGGATGCCATGCCATCGTGACATTATTAAGTGTCAGAAGAATTGATAGCTTTTAGAAAGTAAGAGCAAGGCTGAAATTAGCTGCCAACCAGTGTGCAGCTGACAGCAGCAGATGGATGAGAGTGAGTGCAGAAAAGATGTAGTTGGAAAGGAAATCACAAGTTTCTGCCCCTTGAGTCTCCCAAATCAACTTAACCGCTAAGCTTTGCTTTCTCTAGAACTACTTTGAACTCTGATGGTAGAAGCAAAGGCCTTCCTTTTCCTTCCACTGACCACCGAGCTAGAGAATGGTGATTTGTGGATGCATTTGTTAAATGACAAGCAATTCTTTGTCTCAATTCTAGCCAGGAAACAACACGAGTAGGATAACATGGGCATTTTCAAGCTCTCTTCTATTTCTGTCCAATCAGACATGTACAAACGGACTAACAGACTGAAGACTTTGAAAAGGTTGAGACCCACTGGAGCTGCAGAAGGCTCTGCTATCAACATGCCCTGCATGTAAGTTAGAAACACAGTAGTCCAGCTAATAAAATTTTGGAAAGGGAAAATATAGATCAGAAAAATTTTAATTTTTTAAAATACAAACAATTCCTGGAAGAGTGAGGGTTTTTTGGTATCAAAATTAGTTTTGTCCTTTGAATCACATACCCCTTCTGAGGGTTCTCTGAAACAGAACCTCTGCCACTCTTAGGTGATCCTGAGCCCAGAGTCCTTGGATAGATATCAAGAACCCTAGTTTCTGGCGCTCACACTTAAGCTAGCATGCTATTCTCATCTGATTAGACAGTTCTGGCATGGATCAAATCTCTGGCTAAGCCAAAAACTCCAACAAAGCTTCAGGAGAACTTGCAATGCGCACTATGTGGCTGTACGGGCAGGCTGGGACACAAACAGAGCCTGAAGTCATTTGGACAGAGAATCTCAACCACATAGTCGTGAAGATGATTATTAGGAACTTTTTGGGTGGCCATGATTTTCCTTTTTGAGGAAAGATTCTGAAAACTGTAAAGATGGACATAATATCTGAGGTCGAATTCATCAAAGTAGGTTTCATCTACATGACTGTGGAGAGAAGGAGAAAGAGGGAGGGCAGGAGGGGCAGGAACAGGAAACAGGAAGAAGAGCAAGAAAAGTTTTCAGATTGGTAGATCACCCTTTGGCAACTTTGTACCAAATTCATTTTGAGTTTAGTAACATGGCTTCTTGGTGACATGTTCAATGTGACTTCTGGCTACTAACAGAGGAAGCATCTCTTCTAACTAGACACAAAATAAGAATAAAAGATATAAAGCAATGTCCCAAATGCTTCTGCTCACCTAAGCATCTGGTCCCTGTTTTCCATGTGGGAGTCACCATTCTCTCTCAATGACTTTCCCTTGTACATTATGGTCAGTATCGTGGGTCAGAATACAGATTCTCATATGTTCTCCCTGATCAGTGACAACTAACTGAGCACCAAAGGGGAAACCTGTTGAAGTGAAACGGACACTATGGGAAAGGAGAGACAGAGAGAAAGGTCTTCCTTCCGTCGGTTCACCCTCCAGATGGCCACCACAGCCAGAGCTACACTGATCTGAAGCCAGCAACCAGGTGCTTCCTCCTGGTCTCCCATGCAGGTGCAGGGGCCCAAGCACCTGGGCCGTCCTCCACTGCCTTCCTGGGCCACTGAACCCATCTATATCAATATCTGTTTCTAAGATCTCTATGCTTACATATATAGATGGATATAAATATTCCCCCATAGGGCCCTTATCAAGTTCTACTCGGTACTCCAATGTTTCACAGAATAAAATTCGTTTAACAGAATGTCTTGTAACAGTAACCCAAACTGCAACAACAGAAAGAGCACTTCACTGGTCTACCCGATCGCATAAGTAAATCCTCTAGGTAGCCAATATTGTTCCCAAAAGCTGTCAGAATTTTGGAAGACTGGTCGTAGCAGCCATTAGGGGAGTGAACCTTTTTCTCTGTCTCTCTCTCATTGTCTATAACTCGACCTGTCAAATAAAAATTTTAAAAAAATAAAGAATTTTGGAGGAAAGGGTCTCCCACATGGATCTTATATTACTGGGTTGGGAGGAAGCAGTAAATGAATAATCCCCCCATAAATACACAGGCCATGAGGTCAGTGAAGGACTGACACTCTTAGAAAGGGAGAACTGAGAAAGTAAAAACAGAGCAGAGCTAGGGTGAGGAGGGATAACCAGTAAACATGAACAGGAAATAAGGAAATTCTTGGCACCAGAGGAAATGTTGTTAAATAGCTCTGTGGCAGGAAGAACCCCTGCATGTTCAAGGATCTGAAAGGTAATGCCAAGATTCTGAGCTAAAGCAGTTTGGGAAATAGAGCAACCAAAAGGAATCAACTTTCTTTTCTACAGGATTTGTCAAAAACTATAAAAACCACTTCTGTGTTGTGAATCTCTAGAGGAAGTAGTTGGGATGCAAGTTTTCACAGACTTGTTCTATCACGGAACTCTTATTTTTCTCCTCAAACCATGTATTCTCATATCCTAAAATACTGTACCCTGGAACACCAGTTTGGGAAATGCCAATTAGCTGTAAGCGACAATGTCTGCTATTTGTACGTTCATGGCTATGAAACATGTCCCTGCAGACTCCTTCAGAACAGGCTTTTTTGTTGAATTTTCCTAAAGCCCCTAACAGACTCCCTTCTTTGTGGCATTTATAAATGATCATCCTGTTAAAAGTGCTATCACCATTATCACTTATTGCTGTGAGGGCCTTTGCAGGAAGGGTTTCACATACTTTGTCTCATTTTAGCTCCATGAAATCCCTCTACATTTCATAGATCCTTAGGAGGTAGAAATGAACACTCATGTGGCTTTAGCAAAGGTGAGCTGAAGCCATTCAATGTTCAGCACACATTTTTAGTAATTTCACTGTCTTTATTATTTTCCTTTCCTTCTTTACCTTGAAAAGACTGTGAGGAGGGATTCTGTAAGGCCATCAGCAAAAGATCAGTATCACATCCCCTGCCTGTTTCAGGTACGCTTTTTTGGTAACTCTGAGATTATCATTACAACAAACTTACATGGCTAATTTTAGAAAAAAAAATTTCCATAAAGCAGGAGTGAAATAACAGCTTGCTCACAGATGGTGATATGATTCAGTATGGACAGAACTCTCATTTGAAAAAGCAGGAGCTAGAAGATAAAATGATAAATACTGAAATCCCTTTTGGCAACCTGCCCCACGGAGGCTACTAATGAGGAGTCAGGCAACCAACACATTTGCACACTTTACTGCTCTCCCACAGCCCTAAGAGGAGGGCAACTCCACATGGGAAGTACCCTGGGATTGCCATCAGAAGTCAAACCTCTCTACACACTCCAAACGGAAATCCAGAAAAATGCTTCATGGGTAATTCAATCCCCAAATCTTGCCTGAACCACCCACAGAGGTCCAAGAGGTGCCCAGAGAATCAGAGAAATGTTAAATTGGTTCCAGAGAGATAGAGGGGTGTTTTTCTCTCCATTTTTATCTTTACAAATACCTGGACCAGTGTGTACAACCAAATAATAATAGTGATCATTGAGCTGTATGAAATTAATTTAAAAGTACAGATAGATGAATATCAAAGTAGCAATTTCATTACTGACATGGGTGGATTTGAGAACAGGACCACATTAGGCTTCCTGAATACCCCCTCTGCTATGGGTTGAATAGGGTTTGTTCCCTCCAAAACTCATATGGAAATGTAATTACCATTGTGGCAATACAGGGAAGTAGGAGCCTTTAAGAGGGATTGAAGCTTTTCTCCAGTGGGGTTATCATTCTGCTGGGGCAACTGATTAGCACAAGAATGGGCTCTTAGGAAGCAAGAATGGTCCTAATGTTTTGTCTCTGCAGAATGCACGCCTTTACCCTCTCACTTTCTACCATGTTATGATGCCTTTGTCAGTGCCTCCACTGTGTCCTTGGACCATGAGCCAAAATAGTTATCTTCCTCTTATCAACAACCCACTTTCCGGTATTCAGTTTTAGCAACAGGAAACTAAGACCCCCCCCCCCCCATAAAAAAGAACTGAGAAGATAGAGGAGTTTTCAACACAGTAGAGAGAAAATGGAATTATATTCTCTCCGCAGAGTCGGACCAAAAGCCTGAGCATGCTTGGTTTCTCTCTCCCAGTCTGCTGCTCTACAAAGGAAGGAATGAGTGCAAGAACAGAGGTAAGTAAGGTAGGCATTTTCCTCTGAGCCTTTTTGCTCGCTGGGATAGCTGGAGAATTCTCACACTTCTACCAGAACGTGAGGCCTGGGAAATGCGTTCCCCACAGTCACACTCACCATCTTCACAACCACAGCAGTAAGGGCTCTTTAAACAGATGTTCACAGAGGGTACCAGCCTTCACACCAACCCTGAGAGTGGCACTAACACCATCCTCATCTTACAGTGACAAACGTGAGACTTTCTGAGGTTACTTGTCTGAGAAATATGTATCTAGTTAATTAGCCAGCACTCCAACCATTCTCTATTGCTGCCTTAAATTGGTGCCTGTCAGCAAATCCAATGGCCTGATCGTCATAAGATTAGTCAGGTTTTTTTTTTAAAGATTTATTTATTTATTTGAAAGACAGAAAGAAAGGTCTTCCATCCACTGGTTCCCTCCACAAATGGCTGTGACAACCAGAGCTGAGCCGATCTGAAGCCAGGAACCAGGAGCTTCCTCCAGGTCTATCATGGGGGTTCAGTGGCCCAAGGGCTTGGGCCATCCTCTACTGCTTTCCCAGGCCACAGCAGAGAGCTGGATGGGAAGTAGAGCAGCCGGACTCAGGGCTGCTGTTGTGGCATAGTAGGTAAAGCTGCCACCTGCAATGCCAGCACCCCATATGAGTAATAGTTCAAGACTTGGCTGCTCTACTTCCAATCCAGCTCCCTGCTAATGTACTCGGGAAAGCAGTGGAAGATGGCCTAAATTCTTGGGCTCCTGCAGCGATGTGGGAGATCAGGAAGAAGCTCCTAACCCTTGGCTCCAGCCTAGCCAAGCCCCTGCCATTGCAGCCGTTTGGGGAGTGAACCAGCATATGAAAGAAATCAATTTCTCTCCTCCTCTAACTCTGCCTTTCAAATAAATAAATAAATCATCTAAAAAAAAAAGTTGTCTGTGGGGAGCAACTGGGAGCAACCCGGACTGGACTGAGTTACTGGAATTAAGACTTATTCTATGCATCTGCTCTCCCACAATATGGCGCTGGGAGAGAAGAAAACAGCTTCTACGCAGCTGCCTCTTGCCAACTTGAGTGATGACCTCCAGGAGCTGATCCTGCTCCTGATTGGAGGAGAGCAGCGTACTCGGCATGTGGGCAGCCGAGTTGGGAGGAGAGAGACGGCATGCACCAGGAACATCTAAGGGGAACATCTATCTGAAGGAACACCTGTGCAGCCCCCGAGAGAGCCGGCCGGTGGTGTGCCGCTCCCCTGCGGAAGTGGGGAATGTGGCAGGGGGAACCGCCCTTCCACGGAGGTGGAAGGGACGGCAGCCAACCGGGGAAGAACCAGCAGCAAACCCGGGGAGGGCCGAGCAGACAAAAGAACAGCACAGGGTCCTGTGTCGTTCCTCCACGAAGACGGGGAGCGACAGTTGTCTACAAGTTAGTGCTTCAGATTCCCAGGAGCCAGGAAGTCTTTTCCATGACTTAGCTCTATGTTGGGAAACTTCAAAGCTGTGTTGCTGTTTCCTAGCCATTCCACTGAGAATACAGAACACAATGCACTATAACCCAACTCCCTGCAATGCTGGCTGCTCCATACCACATTGACATGACATTCAGTATTGGAATAGGAGTCAAAGAACAGAGACATATGTGGCCACAGTTTGAATAAACCCCATGTTTGCTTCATTTGAAATGTCTCAGTCACTAAGATGAAGAGAGGCCAAAAGAACAGAATCTGATGGTGGCTCTAAACCCTCCTATCCCCCACCCAGTTCCCTCCTTGAGTTCCCTTGCTATGTGATCTTGGGGAACCAATTTCCCAATTCATTCCATTATATAAGAGATGAATCCATAGATGTAGTAGGCAGTCTCCAAGAGAGATGGTCCCCAATGATCTCACCTCCTGATCTCCATGCCGTTCTGTAATCCCATCCAATCTAGTGTGGACTGGACTTAGTGTGGGGAGCAACCCGGACTAGACTAAGTTACTGGAATTAAGACTTATTCTATGCATCTGCTCTCCCACAATATGGCGCTGGGAGAGAAGAAAACAGCTTCTACACAGCTGCCTCCAGTTCAGCCAATAAACTGTAGGACTTGCTCCTGACTGGAGGAGAGCAGCGTGCTCGGCGTGTGGGTAGCAGAGTTGGGATTGGTGGAAGAGGGCTATAAAGGAGGAGAGAGACGGCATGCACCAGGAACATCTAAGGGGAACACCTGTGCAGCCCCCGAGAGAGCCGGCTGGCCGGCGGTGTGCCGCTCCCCCGCGGAAGTGGGGAATGTGGCAGGGGGAACCGCCCTTCCACGGAGGTGGAAGAGTCGGTAGCCAACCCGGGAAGAACCAGCAGCAAACCTGGGGAGGGCCGAGCAGACAAAAGAACAGCGCAGGGTCCTGTGTCGTTCCTCCACGAAGACGGGGAGCGACACTTAGTAACTCACTGTTAAGAACAAAATACAGGGGCCAGCGCTATGGCACAGCAGGTTAAAGCTCTGGCCTGCAGTGCCAGCATCCCATGTGGGCACTGGTTCAAGTCCCAGCTACTCCACTTCCAATCCTGTTCCCTGCTAATGCACCTGGGAAAGCAGCAGAAGATGGCCCAAGGCCTTGGGTCTCTGCACCCATGTGGGAGATCCAGAAAAAGCTCCTGGCTCCTAGGTTTGGATTGGCCCAGCTCCAGCCATTGCAGCCATATGGGAAGTGAACCAGTGGATGGAAGACTTCTTTCTCTCGCTACCTCTGTAACTCTTTCAAATAAATAAAATAAGTATTTAAAAAAAAGAACAGTATACAGCCAAGTGACAGTATACCACATCTAAGACTAGGTTACCCAAAACTTGTGGATTCTTTCTTGTACATTCACCCTCTCATGGCCTGCTCACTGACTCAAAGTGAAGTCAACTGCCATGCTGTGAGCTGCCCTACAGAAGGCTGCTTAACAAGGACATGATGTCTCTGTACAATTGCCAGGAAAGACCTGTGGCCTGCCCTCAGCGGTGGAGTAAGCAAGGAAGCAGATCTTCCTCCACTCGAGCCTTGAGATGGGTACCTCCCTGGCCAAGACCTTGATTAAAATCTTATACAGATCCTGTGTCAGAGAGGGACCTGGCTAAGCTGTACCTGGATTTTAGAACCACAGGAACTGTGAGATAACAAATGTTTATTGTGTTTCAGACTGCTTGTTCTGCAGAAATAGATAACTTCTTCCCCCTAAAATAGCTATATTTTTTTCCAGTTAAAATTTGAACAATGGTAAATTTTTGGAACTCACGACTTACTTGATTACAACAGCGATATTTAGAACCTACTGGAATGCAGATGACCTTTAAAATCTGGACATACTGAAATGTTAAGTGCGCACATAATTCACTTCATCAGAAGGGAAAGCAGGTGAAATATTCAGATTGATAAAGCCAAACGTGGCACTGGCTTTGATGCTTTCAGAATTACACTTAGCCCAGAAACAAGAAGTGTAGGACACTGCCACCAGACTGACCCTTTCCTCAAAATGCTGCACTTGGTGTAATTTTAGTCTCATGAAAGCAACCTGTGCAAATGAGATGAAAACAGAGTTGGCTAGGTTACCGTTAACAAGAAGGTGATACAGTACAGGTGAACATCATGCTTACTTACGCACAGCTGCTAAATGAGAGCGTTGGAACCATGTGATCCCCAAAGTTTGCCTGCTCTGCAATTCCTCTGCCACAGATCAAGTACGACCAAGTGTTGAAGCCATCTGTGAGAGAATTTTGTATCTTCACAGGCCTGGCCAGCCTTGCGTACTTAGCCGCAGGCACAAAGGACTCGTTAAAGCCCCACGTATAGCCCCTGACATTCAAGTGATATGAAATAGGAGTGGAGGAGGCAATAAGTCCATGGGGTTAGAGGCTGCTATAAAAGGTCCATGCCAGGAAATTCTGGGCATTGTTGGAGTCTGCTGGGATTGTCACAAAGCCCATGTAAAATTTCTGATTTTGTTCTGCTTCTTTGCAACACTCTGAAACAGAACGGAGTTCCTGCACAAGTCAAGGATTAGAGTGTCATCACACTGATGCATTCAGTTCTCAAGTCCTGCTCTCATTTGGAAAGTTCAGGATGAAGGGCCACCTGCTGAATAGTAATAACGATTAAGGGGCCCCCAAGCCAGAGGACCTAAATTCACAGTAGAGGAGACCTGGAAGGACTGACAAAGACCCTTGCACCCCTGCACATAGAAGGTGTGTAATCAATACTTCTTGAGTGAACAACTAAATTTGATTTTCACAGCCAGTCATGAGTTAGAACTAGGAATTTCCTTTTGTAGATATGAAATAATAGAGTCTGAGGAAACAAAACACACAGCAAATTTCCTGAATTTACATAACCAGAAAATAAAAGAGCTGGAAACGAAGTACAGAGCTTACACTTTGGAGTTCATCTCTCTCTCTCCATCATTTATAAATGCTCAGTAGATGAAACCTACTGTTTCTACAGCATACACACAGCAATGTAGTGGTATCATTGTTTTCATTTCTGTTGTTATGATTGATGCTGGATCACACGTTTTAGATGAACAAAGCACGTATGAGCTCTGCCTTCCAAGAGCATGTCATTTAGTAAATACAGTAAGACAAGTAGACAACAGTCAACCTAAATAAGCTTAGCTTGAATCACTGCCAAGGTTTCTGCCAATCCCAATGTGGTTGTTCATGTGGTTCTGTCTGACTCCAGGCTCTTCCCTTGCTCCCTATGAGGACTTGAATTGGTACCACTGCAACAGGAACATAAAACTCCGTCTCTTTTTAGATTTCACACAAACACATCCAAATAGGCACACAACTACACACCAGGAGTTTGTTTACAGTAGAATTTGCTGGAAGTTTACAGAGAAGAGATTAATATCTAGTAATAATACTACTTTGAATTGAATTTCAGGTTCAGGTAGATACCAGGCAGCAAAATTTTACTAACCACTTCACCCTGAAGAAACTTACCAAATCACTGACAGCTAGCTTTTTTCTACATTGCACACTCTCCCTCTCACTTCTCTGTCACCTCTCTCTTCTTCCATTTTCTTTCTCGAGGTCACAAAGACATTGATCTCATGGCTTCCTTCAGAACAGAGCAACCATCACCTTTGCTCCCCTGGCTCCTACTACAGCCAGCACCATCTTTTACCTTGAAGTACCTTTCCAGTGTGGGTTTTTGTTTTTGTTTTTGTTTTTGGACAGGCAGATTTAGACAGTGAGAGAGAGAGAAACAGAAAGGTTTTCCTTTCCATTGGTTCACCCCCTAAATGGCTGCTACAGCCAGTGCTGCGCCGATCCGAAGCCAGGAGCCAGGTGCCTCCTCCTGGTCTCCCATGCGGGTGCAGGGCCCAAGCACTTGGGCCATCCTCCACTGCACTCCCGGGCCACAGCAGCTGGACTGGAAGAGGGGCAACCGGGACAGAATCCGGTGCCCCAACAAGGACTAGAACCCGGGGTGCAAGCGCTGCAGGTGGAGGATTAGCCTAGTGAGCCGCGGTGCCGGCCCAGTATGTTTTCTAACATGACAACTTCTTCCAGTTATTACAGTGCCAGCTGTTGAAATACTCCACCCAAAGGAACCAGTGTGCCTACTCAGGATCACTGTTTCATACAGATCCAATGTAGGAGGGGAAGAAAAGCAAAGTAATCCTGTGCTCATTCAATCATCTCCACACTACTGAGCTACAAACCAATGTTCCTACACCAACCAGCTCCAGCACTTGATTCTGTAGCAAAGATCAAATGAGAGGTAGAACAAGCAGTTAGAAATGTCACTCCAGAGAATTCCACATGTGGAAGCCTAAGAAAGGGCTGATGGGCAGCGCCTCACAAAAGTTTTACTTAATCATAATTTTTTTAAAAGATTTATTTTGAAAGTCAGTTAGAGAGAGAGGGGGAGACAGACATAGAGATCTTCCATCCACTGGTTCACTGCCCTTAGATGGCCACAACGCCCAGGGATTAGCAATTTATTTATTTGAAAGGCTGAGTTGCAGGGACAGACATAGAGAGACAGAGACAGAGACAGAGAGACAGACAGAAAAATCAATCTTCATCAGCTGATTCACTCTCCAAGTGCTGCAAGGGCTAGCGCTGATCCAGGCCAAAGCCAGGAGCCAGGAGCTTCATCTAGGCTTCCCACATGGTGTCAGAGGCCCACACACTTGGGCCACATTCCAGTGCTTTTTTCAGGACATTAGCAGGAAGCTAGAAGTGGAGCAGCAGGGACATGAACCAGCACCCATATAGGTGCTGGCCTCGCAGGTTATGGCTTTACCCACTATACAACGCTGGCCCCAACTCATATAGTCTTATATAAGTAGAGAATCATTTCCATCCTGTTTTACACTGGGGCTGAGGCAGACAAGCTGGAACTCCTAAAATGGAAAATTGAGTATGATAACATAACTCAGGGAACTCCAGTGGTTTCTATGACCTCTCAGTAGCCAAGAGTTCCTTTATTTCTTTGAAAGCTTTTATTTAATAAATATAAATTTCATAGGTACAGCTTTTTGGAATATAGCGGTTCTTCCTCCCATACCTACCCTCCCACCTCCACTCCCATCCCACCTCCTACACCCTCTCCCATCTCATTCTTAAGATTAATTTTTAATTATCTTTATATACAGAAGATCAACTCTACATTAAGTAATGATTTCAAGAGTTTTCACCCACACAGACACACAAAGTATAAAGTACTGTTTGAAGACTAGTTTTACCATCAATTCTCATTGTACAACTCATTAAGGACAGAGGTCCTACATGGGGAGCAAGTGCACAGTGACTCCTGTTGTTGATTTAACAATTGACACTCTTATTTATGACATCAGTGATCATCTGAGGCTCTTGTCATGAGCTGCCAAGGCTATGGAATCCTTTTGAGTTCACAAACTCTGACATCGTTTAGAAAGGACATAATCAAAGTGGAAGTTCTCTCCTCCCTTCAGAAAAAAGTACCTCCTTCTTTGATGGTCCCTTCTTTCCACGGAGATCTCACTCAGAGATCTTTCATGTAGGTCATTTTTTGCCACAATGTTTTGGCTTTCCATGTCTGAAATATTCTCATGGGCTTTTGAGCCAGATCTGAATGCCTAAAGGGCTAATTCTGAGGCCAGAGTGCTGTTTAGGGCGTTTGTCATTCTATGAGTCTGCTGTATGGCCTGAGTAGCCAAGAGTGTCATAAACCCCTAATGATCAGGTGAGGTCAAGCCCGGTCCCTCTCTAAAAGGCAGCACCCCAGAACTTCAGGTGACTCCCAAGCAGCTTCAGTGCAGAGTCTGTCTCTAGCAGGAAATGAAAGTTAAGAATCTTTCGTTTCCCATCTATCATTGCCCTACAGTATGATCTGCACTTGCCTCTTGGTCAAAGAATCACATGGCATGATAAGATTAACATGAGGACAGATAGATGAAATTTAACCCAGGAATTGATCCAAAGCAGGCAAATCATAATGTCCACCACCATAATCATTGTTTTATCCTCTTTCAGCAGCCTCTGCGTCATTGTAACCCAGGACACATCAGAGAGCTGCCTGCCAGGAACGTGTGAGCTCTTTTTGCCTTTCTTGGTATGAGCATTTGAGCCACTTAACTGGGTCTGATATTTACCCTTATTGAAAATGTTCTCAAAGCAAAAATGCACACATTTAGGTTGGTTGGATATATTAGTCTTAATCATTTCACACTTTCAAAATATTTCTTCTAAACTTGAAAGTAAGACTTTTAGTGAATTTATCAAGCATCTACTCAAATGTAACTGTGACTAACAATTAAGCAGACAAGTATATTTTTTTCCCACTATGTAAGTTAAATTTTGTACCCTGTTCTTTTCCATTTAATTTCACATAACATCTTTCAAATTACCACAGTCATTACATGTGTCACTCTAAATGGCTGTGTAATACGTTTTTTCTGTATACAGTATATCATTTAAGTACCTATTCTTCTAATGATGGACTTGGGAAAGACAGATAGGCACAATGTAAGCTAAATATGGTTTTAATTAGGTTTTTAAATTGGTGTGTTTTGGGGGCCAGCATTGTGGCATAGCAGGGTGAGCTGCCACCTACAACACAGGCATCCCATATGGGCACCAGTTCAAAACCCAGCTGCTCTGCCGCCAATCTAGCTCCATGTTAATGCACCTGGGAAACCAGCAGAATATGGCCCACGTGTCTGGATGCTTGCCATCCACGTAGGATTCCCTAATGAAGCTCCTGGCTCCTGCTTTCGGCCTGGCCCATTCCCAATCATTGAGGCCATTTGAGGAGTGAACAAGCAAATGGAAGCTTGCTCGTTCTCTCTCTCTCCCCCTCTCTGTAACTCTATCAAATAAATAAAATCTTTTAAAAAAAAGAAGTCACAAATGCTGGTACCATCCTCCTCTGTACTATTTCAAAAAAAAAAAATGGGATTTACCCTGTGATGAGTTTTGGAAAGGTTTTTGGAGAGAGCAGTAAGGCAGAAGTCAGAATCCCTGATGCTGAATGCCAGCACCACGTGAGAAGCTAACACAATCGGGGGCAAATCGCTTAGCTCTTTTGATTTTTTTCCCTGAGAATGAAGGGGTTTAGATGGGTAACTTTGTCCCTTCCAATTTTGGATTCTGATAACTGTGGGGCCAGAGAGATTAGTTCCCCTGAGGAGCTGGTGCCAGAAGGCACAGATACTATCATCCCCTTGCTTTCTGTGACTTTCCTTTGTTCTCTGCAAGTTGGAAATTTCTGAGACTAATTTGGCTGCAAGCAGAGACCGTGAGAAAGGAAGGAAGCACACATGGGAGTTTTGACCAAGGGCATCTTGATGCTAAAAAATAAAAATATGAGAAAAACACACATACCAAGCCCAGGATAACACAAGCATGGCCGGCTAACAAGACAATTGTGTCTAAAAAACAATGAAGTAAATCACATCTCAGAACAAGAAAAACACAGGAACAATAAGGAGAGGATGTTTCCCTTTCCCTAATCTCTGTGCAATGCTAAGGTCAGGAAAGAATAATTAAAGCCAATGGCAAACTTAGGGAAGCTAGACTTAGTATATGGATTCTCGCAATTAAATTGTTTTTAAATCTTTCCTACAAATCCAAAAACACATAGTTCTATGGATGAGAAAGGATAATGTAAATTAAATTAGGACTTAAACATTGAGCCTTAAACATTCTGAAATCCAGCCACTAGGGAGAATGATAGGAGTTCATTTCAAAGAATACCAGAAATGAACAAAGGCTCTGCGCTAATAAATGCCTAGACATTATTTGTACTCTGTCTACTGTGTTTCTTTAAATGAATTACATGTTCTTGATCACTGTAGTACAGCATGTTTTTGTGTTTGCCAGAGGTACTATTGTTTTACCTTCTGACTTAACAGCTTCAAGTGTCCTTTTGACAAGTACTTATAGCAAAACAATTAAGAATAACAGAAGTCAGACAGACATGGTTCAAACTATAGCTCTAAAATTCACTGTTTGGGCACAGTAATTTTCCTCTTGAAACATCAGTTTCTTTATCTATGTAACAAGGACACTGTTCTGCCATCCTCAAGAGGTTACTGAGAAAGGTCCTAGAACACTGTCTAAATATAGTACCTGCTCAATAAATTGTTCTTATCTTGTCTTTATAACCAGTACCATGAATGATCCTGAGACAAAACAAATGCCCAACAGTTGTTGCATACCTACTTCTTCATTAAGTTACAATAGAGGGTTTTAAATATTTTAGCCCTAGGGCCAGGGCCATGGTTTGTGCCCTGGCTGTACCTCTTCCAGTCTAGCTCCCTGCCAATGTACCTGAGAAAGCAGTGGAATATGGTTCAAATGCTTGGGCCCCTGCACCCATGTAGGAGACCCAGAAGAAGCTCCTGGCTTCTGGCTTTGGATTGGCTCAGCTTTGGCCAATGCAGCCATCTGTGGAGTGAAACAGCAGATGGAAAATCTTTCTCTCGAGAGCGGCAAGATGGCAGAATAGGAAGGGAGCACACTGATAGTCCGGGGAGAGACAGTTTAATAAAAGTGGAGATACTGCAGGTTCAAGGAAGAGTAGGGGAAGAAACAGCAGAGGAAACTCTTCTGGAACTAGTGATTCACAGTGGACCTGCGTGGAGAGCGTGGGAGCCCACAGTTCGGGACACCAGCGGCAGACTCAACACACCAGTGCTGGAACGCCAGGTGAGCCGAACCTCAATAGCCCAAGACACCAGCAGGCAAGCAGAAAGAAGAGATTAAAGGGAACAACCCCGTGGGGAAAAGTTCACCTGGCTAACTAGAAGAGAGAGAGAGAAAAAAAAAAAGTGACCGATACGGACACGAGTTTCTCTCTCTCTGCTCACCTCTCAAAGGCGAGCAAAACAAAGAGCAGGCGCCATCTTGGACATACGTCATAAGCAGGGCGACCTCAGGTCTGCACTGGCCCTGAGCCTAGCAGAAAAACCTGACTCTTGGGGGGGGGGGTGTTAATTAACAGGAGATTAGGACTTAGTGAATGTGTGGTGCTATTGAACTGAGACTGTGAAAACAGAGACGGTGGGGGAGAGAACTCACAGAATTCACGTGAGTACTCTCCAGAGATGCTACAATTCGGTAACCTTGGCAACCCAGTGGGAAACTGCAGGAGAATTTGAGCCCACTCTGAGGGCAGGACAGATTCCCTGTGTGGTCCTTGGGAAAGAGCTTCCGATCTCTGGCTCCTGTGGGTACATCATTTGCCTGCTAACCACCTCCAATTCAGCTGTGCGGAATTACTTCCCTTTTGAATCAAAAAAAAAAAAAAAAGAGAGAGAGAGATTTACCATGCCTAACCTGGGAGTGTCACCTTTGGTACACCCTTAACCCTGAGGAACCAAACAGAGCTCTCAGGCCAAACCCCATCTCAAGTCTCTAAGGCTCCATCAAAAACAGACAGTCCACTTAATCTAGAGTCATAGCATAACAAGAAAAAGCACCACAGTGAAGAAACAAAAAAAATCTCCAAACAACAAACGCAAAAACCGAGGTAATAAGAACAAGGAAGACACCACGACACCCCCAAATGAAAAAGACACCCCAATTCAAGATTATGAAGATGATGACATAGAAGAAATGCAAGAAGCAGATCTCAAAAAATTGATAAGAACATTAAGAAGTTCTCAAAAACAAATTCTTGAACTACAGAAATCCTTAATGGACAACATAGAAAATCTCTCGCGCGAAAACGAAATATTAAGGAGGAATCAAAATGAAATGAAACAACTAGTAGAACATGAAACTGTGATAGTGATGAGAAATCATAATGAAATGAAGAATTCAATAGATCAAATGACAAACACATTAGAGAGCCTTAGAAACAGAATGGGTGAAGCAGAAGAGAGAATATCAGACTTAGAAGACAGAGAACAGGAAAGGATACAGTCAAACCAAAGAAAAGAAGAGGAAATTAGAAATCTAAAACATATTGTGGGGAATCTACAGGATACTATTAAAAAACCCAACATTCGGGTTCTAGGAGTTCCTGAAGGCATGGAGAGGGAGAAAGGATTAGAAGGCCTTTTTAGTGAGAGATTAGCAGAAAATTTCCTAGGTTTGGAGAAGGACAGAGACATCCTAGTACAGAAAGCTTATAGAACCCCTAGTAAACATGACCAAAAGAGATCCTCACCACGACACATTGTAATTAAACTCACCACAGTGAAACAGAAAGAAAAGATCCTAAAATGTGCAAGAGAGAAACATCAGATTACTCTCAGAGGATCTCCAATCAGACTCACAGCTGACTTCTCATCAGAAACACTACAAGCTAGAAGGGAATGGCGAGACATAGCCCAGGTACTAAGAGAGAAAAACTGCCAGCCCAGAATATTATATCCTGCAAAGCTCTCATTTGTGAATGGAGGTGAAATAAAGACCTTTCATAGCAAACAGAAATTGAAAGAATTTGTCGCCACTCGTCCAGCCTGTGAAAGATGCTTAAAGATGTGTTGCACACAGAAACACAGAAAAACGGTCATCAATAAAGGAAGGAAACCTCACAGCAAAAGATCACAGGGAATTCAAAGCATATATTAGAAAATATCTTTGGCAAATGGCAGGGCAAACCTACCACTTAGCAATAGTCACATTGAACATTAATGGCCTGATCTGTCCAGTTAAAAGACACAGATTGGCTGATTGGCTTCAGGAACAAAACCCATCTATTTGCTGCTTACAAGAAACACATCTTTCCAACAAAGATCCATACAGACTGAAAGTGAAAGGCTGGAAAAAGATATACCATGCCAACAGAAATGAAAAAAGAGCAGGCGTAGCCATCTTAATATCAGACAACATAAACTTTAACACAAAAACTGTTAAGAGACACAAAGAGGGGCACTATATAATGATTAAGGGATCAATTCAACAGGAAGATATAATGATTATCAATGTATATGCACCTAACTACAGGGCACTGGTTTATTTAAAAGATTTGTTAAGGGACTTACAGGGAGACTTAGACCCCAATACAATAGTACTGGGGGACTTCAATACTCCACTCTCAGAAACAGACAGATAAACAGGATAGATCAACAAGGAGACGGTAGATTTAAATGACACTATAGACCAAATGGATCGAACAGATATCTACAGAACTTTTCATCCTACAGCTAAAGATTTTACATTATTCTCAGCAGTACATGGAACCTTCTCTAGGATTGACCACATACTAGGCCATAAAGCAAGTCTCAGCAAATTAAAAAGAATTAGAATCATACCATGCAGCTTCTCAGACCATAAAGGAATGAAGTTGGAAATTAGCAACTCAGGAATCCCTAGAGCATACGCAAACACATGGAGATTGAACAACATGCTCCTGAATGAACAATGTGCCATAGAAGAAATTAAAAGAGAAATCAAAACTTTCTGGAAGTAAATGAGGATAACAACACAACATACCAAAACTTATGGGATGCAGCAAAAACAGTGTTAAGAGGAAAGTTTATAGCCAGTGCCATGGCTCACTAGGCTAATCCTCTGCCTTGCGGCACTGGCACACCAGGTTCTAGTCCCAGTCAGGGCGCTGGATTCTGTCCCGGTTGCCCCCTTCCAGGCCAGCTCTCTGCTGTGGCCAGGGAGTGCAGGGGAGGATAGCCCGAGTACTTGGGCCCTGCACCCCATGGGAGACCAGGATAAGTACCTGGCTCCTGCCATTGGATCAGCGCGGTGCGCCGGCCACAGTGCACCAGACGTGGCGGCCATTGGAGGGTGAACCAACGGCAAAAGGAAGACTTTTCTCTCTGTCTCTCTCTCTCACTGTCCACTCTGCCTGTCAAAAAAAAAAAAAAGAGGAAAGTTTATATCAATAGGTGCCTACATCAAGAAATTGGAAAGGCACCAAATAGATGAGCTTTCAATTCAGCTCAAGGATCTAGAAAATCTACAGCAAACCAGACCCAAATGTAGTAGAAGAGAAATAATTAAGATCAGAGAAGAAATCAACAGGATTGAATCCAAAAAAAAAAAAATTACAAAAAATCAGCCCAATGAGGAGCTGGTTTTTTGAAAAAATAAACAAAATTGACACCCCATTGGCCCAACTAACTAAAAAAAGAAGGTAAAAGACCCAAATCAATAAAATCAGAGATGAAAAAGGAAACGTAACATCAGACACCACAGAAATAAAAGAATCATCAGAAATTACTACAAGGATTTGTATGCCAGCAAACAGGGAAATCTATCAGAAATGGATAGATTCCTGGACACATGCAACCTACCTAAATTGAACCAGGAAGACATAGAAAACCTAAACAGACCCATAACTGAGGCAGAAGTTGAAATCATAATAAAGGCCCTCCCAACAAAGAAAAGCCCAGGACCAGATAGATTCACTGCTGAATTCTACCAGACATTTAAAGAAGAACTAACTCCAATTCTTCTCAAACTATTCAGAACAATTGAAAAAGTGGGAGTCCTCCCAAATTCTTTCTATGAAGCCAGCATCACCTTAATTCCTAAGCCGGAAAAAGATGCAGCACTGAAACAGAATTACAGACCAATATCCCTGATGAACATAGATGCAAAAATCCTCAATAAAATTCTGGCCAATAGAATGCAACAACACATCAGAAAGATCATCCACCCAGACCAAGTGGGATTTATCCCTGGCATGCAGGGATGGTTTAATGTGTGCAAGACAATCAACGTGATTCACCACATTAACAGACTGCAGAAGAAAAACCATATGATTATCTCAATAGATGCTGAGAAAGCATTTGATAAAATACAACACCCTTTCATGATGAAAACTCTAAGCAAACTGGGCATGGAAGGAACATTCTTCAATACAATCAAAGCAATTTATGAAAAACCCATGGCCAACATCCTATTGAATGGGGAAAAGCTGGAAGCACTTCCACTGAGATCTGGTACCAGACAGGGATGCCCACTCTCACCACTGCTATTCAATATAGTTCTGGAAGTTCTAGCCAGAGCTATTAGGCAAGAAAAAGAAATTAAAGGGATACAAATTGGGAAGGAAGAACTCAAACTATCCCTCTTTGCAGATGATATGATTCTTTATTTAGGGGATCCAAAGAACTCTACTAAGAGACTATTGGAACTCATAGAAGAGTTTGGCAAAGTAGCAGGATATAAAATCAATGCACAAAAATCAATGGCCTTTGTATACACAGGCAATGCCATAGATGAGGAAGAATTTCTAAGATCAATCCCATTCACAATAGCTACAAAAACAATCAAATACCTTGGAATAAACTTAACCAAGGACGTTAAGGATCTCTATGATGAAAATTACAAAACCTTAAAGAAAGAAATAGAAGAGGATACCAAGAAATGGAAAAATCTTCCATGCTCATGGATTGGAAGAATCAATATCATCAAAATGTCCATTCTCCCAAAAGCAATTTATATATTCAATGCAATACCAATCAAGATACCGAAGACATTCTTCTCAGATCTGGAAGAAATGATGCTGAAATTCATATGGAGACACAGGAGACCTCGAATAGATAAAGCAATCTTGTACAACAAAAACAAAGCCAGAGGCATCACAATATCAGATTTTAGGACATACTACAGGTCAGTTGTTATCAAAACAGCATGGTACTGGTACAGAAACAGATGGATAGACCAATGGAACAGAATTGAAACACCAGAAATCAATCCAAACATCTACAGCCAACTTATATTTGATCAAGGATCCAAAACCAATCCCTGGAGTAAGGACAGTCTATTCAATAAATGGTGCTGGGAAAATTGGGTTTCCACATGCAGAATCATGAAGCAAGACCCCTACCTTTCACCTTACACAAAAATTCACTCAACATGGATCAAAGACTTAAATCTACGACCCAACACCATCAAATTATTAGAGAGCATTGGAGAAACTCTGCAAGATATAGGTACTGGCAAAGACTTCATGGAAAATACCCCAGAAGCACAGGCAGTCAAAGCCAAAATTAACATTTGGGATTGCATCAAATTGAGAAGTTTCTGTACTGCAAAAGAAACAGTCAGGAAAGTGAAGAGGCAACCAAAAGAATGGGAAAAAATATTCGCAAACTATGCAACAGATAAGGGGTTGATAACCAGAATCTACAAAGAAACCAAGAAACTCCACAACATCAAAACAAGCAACCCACTTAAGAGATGGGCCAAGGACCTCAATAGACATTTTTCAAAAGAGGAAAACCAAATGGCCAACAGACACATGAAAAAATGTTCAAGATCACTATCAATCAGGGAAATGCAAATCAAAACCACAATGAGGTTTCACCTCACTCTGGTTATAATGGCTCACATTCAGAAATCTACCAACAATAGATGCTGGAGAGGATGTGGGGAAAAAGGGACACTAACCCACTGTTGGTGGGAATGCAAACTGGTTAAGCCACTATGGAAGTCAGTCTGGAGATTCCTCAGAAACCTGAATATAACCCTACCATACAACCCAGCCATCCCACTCCTTGGAATTTACCCAAAGGAAATTAAATTGACAAACGAACAAGCTGTCTGCACATTAATGTTTATTGCAGCTCAATTCACAAGACCTAAGACCTGGAACCAACCTAAGGGTCATCAACGGTACACTGGATAAAGAAATTATGGGACATGTACTCTATAGAATACTATACAGCAGTCAAAAACAACGAAATCCAATCATTTGCAACAAGACGGAGGAATCTGGAAAACATTATGCTGAGTGAATTAAGCCAGTCCCAAAGGGACAAATATCATATGTTCTCCCTGATCGGTGACAACTAACTGAGCACCAAAGGGGAAACCTGTTGAAGTGAAATGGACACTATAAGAAACAGTGATTGGATCAGCTCTTGTGCTGACTGTTGATGTACAATGTAATACTTTATCCATTTTAGTATTTTCTCTTTGTTTTATTCTAGTACTATTGGTTGAACTCTGTGATTAACACACAATTATTCTTAGGTGTGTAAATTTTAACTGAAAAGTGATCCCTGTTAAATATAAGAGTGGGAATAAGTGAGGGAGGAGATGTACAATTTGGGACATGCTCAATCGGACTTGCCCCAAATGGTGGAGTTAGAATCATGCCAGGGGATCCCAATACAATCCCATCAAGTTGGCATGTACCAATGCCATCTCACTAGTCCAAGTGATCAATTTCAGTTCACAATTGGTCACACTGATAGGTCTAAGAGTCAAAGAGATCACACAAACAAGACTAGTGTCTGCTAATACTAACTGATAGAATCAAAAAGAGAGAATGATCCATCATGGGAAGCGGGATACACAGCAGACTCATAGAATGGCAGATGTCCTAAATAGCACTCTGGCCTCAGAATCAGCCCTTAAGGCATTCGGATATGGCTGAAGAGCCCATGAGAGTATTTTAGGCATGGAAAGCCAAGACACTCTGGGGAAAAAAAAAAAAAGACCTAAATGGAAGATCTCTGTGAGTGAGATCCCAGTGGAAGGAATGGGGCCATCAAAGAAGGAGGTACCTTTCTCTGAAGGGAGGAGAGAACTTCCACTTTCACTATGACCCTGTCGGAATAAGATCATAGTCGGTGAACTCAAAAGGCTTCCATAGCCTTTCAACTCATGACTAGAGCCTAGGGAGATTACTGATGCCATAAACAAGAGTGTCATATTGTTAAGTCAACAATAGGAGTCACTGTGTACTTACTTCTCATGTGGGATCTGTCCTTAGTGTGTTGTCCAATGTGAAGTACTGCTATAACTAGTACTGAAACAGTATTTTACACTTTGTGTTTCTGTGTGGGTGCAAACTGATGAAATCTTTACTTAATATATACTAAATCGATCTTCTGTATATAAATATAATTGAAAATGAATCTTGATGTGAATGGAATAGGAGAGGGATATGGGAGGGGTGTGAGTGGGAGGGAAATTATGGGGAGGGAAGCCATTGTAATCCATTAACTGTTCTTTGGAAATTTATATTTACTAAATAAAAATTAAATTTAAAAAATCTTTCTCTGTCTGCAACTTTGCCTTTCAAATAAATAAATAAATCTTTGGGGAATTTAAATAAAGTATGTTGGCTATGTATCACTTTAGAATATAGGTGGTTGGTGCAGGGCTGCTATGATTTATACGAGCGCAGGCATCCTTTCATCCAGGGAGGAGTTAGTAGAAAACAGCAAGCATCACCCCAGCACAACCCCAGAAGAAATGACGATTGCCCTCCATGAACTGAGACTATTATCTTTCTTCTTCCTGGGGGACATAAACTAAATCCAGCATGAGGTAAGGACTGGGACTGGCCTGACAGAGGCAAGGAGGCCAGTATCAGGGACAAGACCAGTCTTTGATAACCACATGGTAGTCATGAAAGATGGAATCTAGAGTCATCTCAAATGCATGGCCATTTTTTCCTATAGGGCATTTGCTGAGTATGGAGGCAATGGGAGGCAAGGGTGGGCTGGAAAGACTGAATAAAACATCCCACAGGGAAGGGCATTTAACACAGTGGTAAAGATGCCACCTGGGATGCCTGCGTCCCCTATCAGAGTGCCTGGTTCAAGTCCTGACTCTGCCTCTGATTCCAGCTTCCTGCTAATGCACACCCTAGGAGGCAGCAGGTGATGCTCCAGTATCTGAGTTCCTACCACCCATGTGGGAGCCCCAGATTGAGTTCCAGGCTCTAGGCTTCAGCCAGACCAGTCCTGGATGTTGTGGGCATTTGGAGAGCGAACAAGAAAATGGAAGATCTGTCTTACTGCCTTTCAATTAAAAAATCAAAATTAGTTATTTTGTTTTTTTCATCTCCCACAGACTCATAATGCTTAGGCAACAAAATTCCACTAGAGGGAGTGCTCTGTAACAGGCAGACCTCATTCTTGAGATGTTTGACAATGGAAGGGGACTGAATTGAAAGCTTCTATCCAAGCCAAACACTGGTAAAAATCCGATTAGATTGAGATGATTAACACTTCAATCTAGCTGCCAAACAAACTACAGGAAAGAACTCCATGGCAAAAACATCACTTATTTTATATACCAACGTGTGTGTGACACCCAATGATAAATTATATGGCATGTGAACCAGGTATGAAAAAGTGGCTGGTAATCAAACAAAACACTATCCAACAAAACCAGGCCCACATATAATCCATACATGGAAGTTAGCAGAAAACAACTTTAAAATAACTATAACAAATGTGTTCCTGAAAATTGGAGAAAGGGAAAATGAGAGTGAAGATAAAGAATTTCAGCACAGGCTGGTGCCACAGCTCACTTGGCTAATCCTCCACCTGTGGCGCCGGCACCCTGGTTTCTAGTCCCAGTTGGGGAACCGGATTCTGTCCCGGTTGCTCCTTTTCCAGTCCAGCTCTCTGCTGTGGCCCGGGAGGGCAGTGGAGGGTGGCCCAAGTGCTTGGGCCCTGCACCTGCATGGGAGACCGGGAGGAAGCACCTGGCTCCTGGATTCAGATCGGCACAGTGCGCTGGCCATAGCAGCCATTTGGGGGGTGAACCAATGGAAGGAAGACCTTTCTTTCTGTCTCTCTCTTGCTAACTCTGCCTGTCCAAAAAAAAAAATCAGCACAAAATGACAAGCTACCAAAAAAATTTAAACCAAATATTCTAAAACTGAATAAAATATATAAAATTAAGAACTTATTAGATGGGTTTAGCAGAATAGAACTGGGGGACACAATAAGTAAATTAAATTAGAATTAATAAAATCAAAGATAGGTCAACAAAATGTTTCCAATCTGAATACCATTAAGAAAAAAAAAGATGGAAAGACAGAAATAATAGAACAGAGAGTAACAGACATGGGTCACATAATTGGAGTTTGTGGGGAGGAGACAGAGGATAAAATAAGAGAACACTGGCAACAAACAATTGCAGATCACAGGGTTCTTCTCCTTTGTTGTTAGTTACATGAGGTACGTTAATTTTGCAACATTAAAACAACCTTGTCTCTCAGCAGAGTCGCATGTAGCAGATCAACCACTCCAAATTCATCTCAGCTCAGCTACTTTATCTTACAGCTGTTTCCTTTCTTAGAGATTTGAACATACTGGGCCACCATCCCTTCTCTGTGCCACAAGCCAGGGACCCTGTTCCTTCTGTGTGGGCCTCCCCATCCCATTACTGCCACTCTGACGAGCTGAGGACCAGCAGCTGGGCCATCCCCACAACGTATCCTCTGTCCAGACTTCACGCTGGCATGTCCTTGCTCTAGGATATCTACAAAGCAAGTCTATTTTGGAAGAGCCCTAGGTATTATAAGTTCTTATTTCTGTAGGCTCCAAATATTCCTATCATTAAATGACAACTTAATTCTGGGTGGAAGCTATTCAGAATAAGTCTAGTACTATAAATTCTACGTAACAATTTTTCTCACTCCTCAAACGACTGCAAGGGCTGGTGCTGGGCCAGGCTGAAGCCAGAAGCTTCATCTGGGTCTCTCACAGGAGTGGCAGGAGCCCAAGTTCTTAGACCATCTTTAATTGCTTCTTCATATTCATTAGCAGGGAGCTGGATTGGAAGTGAGCAGCCAGGACTTCAACCAGTGCCCATGTGGGATGCCGGCATTTCAGGCAGAGGCTTAAGTGCTGTACTACAAGGCCAGTCTCCATGACAATTCTTTCAAAGTATGAAGATAGTCTTCATATATACTCAGTCACCTCAGTTGTCTCTTAAATACATAAGCTGAAAATTTTCACTTCTGTTGACTGTGCCTTATTTCTGTATTAGCTGGGCTTCTTTTGGTTACTAGTGAAAAAAAAACCTACCTAATTTTAATTGTAGAAGATGGAATTTATGTCCAAGCTGGGAACATAGGGGGTTAGAATAGCATCAGGTACCCACATGCATCGCTTTGTGTTCCCTAAGCTTGCTTCATTTGGGGGCAGACGCTCTTGCATGGTAGCAAATATGGTAAATCCCAGTCGACACCATCTTCACAGCCTGTGATCAAACAGCAAAGAGACCCTGCTTCTTGAAGGGCCACAGGTCTTCACTGGCCTGGCCTGTGATGCCTGTCAGCTTCTAATCAGTCACATGTTGCCAGAGTGAAACAATGCCCTGACTGGGGCCAGAACTGTGATGGAGTGGGCTGAGCAGCTAATGTACCTGGGCAAGTAGTGGAAGATGGCCTGAGTCCTCGGGCCCCCTGCCACCCATGTGGGAGACCCAGACCCTTGGCTTTGGCCTACCCTTGCCCTAGCTGTTGTGGCCATGTGAAGAGTAAAGTAGCAGATGGAAGACCTCTCTCTGTCTCTCCTTTTTCTCTGTAACTCTGCCTTTCAAATAAATAAGTCTTTAAAAACACAGTTCTCTGACTAATCAAGCTTGGTTCCATGTAGGGGTAGAGGAAGAAAAATCAACCTGAATGAAAGGAAAAAGGACCCAACCACCAGGAGAGCAACAAAGTTCTGTAAATGAGATGACAGTGTTATCGCAGGAGACATGACCACATCATTGCAATTCCACATTGTGGAATAGCATAAAATGCTGAAACATCTATCTCCGTGTATTCAATGATACTGAAAGATACACACAACATACAATATATTGTTGAATGACAAATAAATGCACAGTGATTTATAAGCTTGTTAAAAAATTTTATAAATAACACTCTCAATAGCCTGCCTGCCCTACACATTTACCTTTGCAGATACAGCTGACCTCTGTTAACCTATCTAGATGCCAATTCAGCCCACACGTCCTCATCCTGCCCTAAAGAAAGCAGGAGAATCTGTGTTGTATATGATATTAAAGCCAATGTACTCTACATCTAGAAAAATTCTCCTTATCTATTAACACAGAAAACAGGAAAATAAATCATTGGGTTTTCCAACAATGGACACTGACACATGGAATCTTCCCTGAGTTAATGTGATTGACCCTATGAAGTGTGAAGTCTTGTGCCATACTCAAAGGAGACTTTCATAGTTAGACTAAATATAAAGCAAGTGAATAAAGCAACATTTGCTGAAAGAAATAAAATTAATAAATTGCAAATGGCCATTAATCATCTAATGTGTTATAACTGGCCATATACATTGATCACTCTGCAGTAAATGCTCTCACCATTGCTGAAATACAAAACACAGATCAATTTCTGATTATAATCCTTTAAATCTGAGAAAAAAAACCTGTGTGTAAAGGAAACAGGAAATACCAGGCAGAGTTCTCTTTGGTCAGAAAATTTCAAGATGACTCTGTACAGTGACTGCAGTTTGTGCTAGAAGTGATGTTCACTGTGTGTTTTTGTTTTGTTTTGTTTTGTTTGACAGGCAGAGTGGACAGTGAGAGAGACAGAGAGAAAGGTCTTCCTTTGCCATTGGTTCACCCTTCAATGGCCGGCATGGCCGGCGCGCTGCGGCCAGCACACTGCGCTGATCCGATGGCAGGAGCCAGGTACTTATCCTGGTCTCCTATGGGGTGCAGGGCCCAAGCACTTGGGCCATCCTCCACTTCACTCCCGGGCCACAGCAGAGAGCTGGCCTGGAAGAGGGGCAACCGGGACAGAATCCAGCGCCCCGACCGGGACTAGAACCCGGTGTGCCGGCGCCGCAAGGCGGAGGATTAGCCTAGTGAGCCACGGCGCTGGCCTGTGTTCACTGTGTTTTGAAAATGTTTTGTATCCATCACATAATGCAGCTGTACCATGGCCCTTCTCACAGAGTCCCTCTGCTTGAGAAATTTCATGAGCATCCTTGGGGAAAACTGAGTCAACCTTCCTTTCATTTAGAAATAATGTTTATTCTAGGTCACAAGCCACATTTCCTTTCTTTTCTCTCCACTGTCTTAGCTGACCTCAGGAGCATTATTAAAGGAGGAGAAGGTTTGTGCCTGTCCATTTCCAGAGCTCCTGCTATTTCTGCATATCACCACCTGACACCTCACTTCTCTGTTAGCAACACAACTGGCTACTGTGGAAATAATGTTGACATAACCATGATGGAATTAGGACTGATGGGCAGAGATTATAGGGGAGTACATGAAATCTTAGAATGAGGCCTAAATCCCAAAAAAGAGCCAGAAATAAGATAAACTTTGAGCCTAATTATCTGCTTTGTCTTTAGTACATTTAAAAATAAAATTCACAGGCTTGTTTTTTCCTTAGCAAGATTTTGAAATTTGTTCCCAAGGTTGTTATCATAGTCATGTTTCTTCATAGGTAGAATTCTGACGAATGCAGTCACTTTAAAGATGTCAGAACTGGGGATGGCAGTGTGGTGTAGCAGGTTAATCCTCTGCCTGCACCACCAGCATTCCATATGGCCCAGTTTGAGTTCCAGCTGCTCCATTTCTGATCCAGCTCCCTGCTATTGCTTCTGGGGAAGCAGGGAAGATTGCCCAAGTGCTTGGGTCCCTTGTGCCCACGTGGGAGACCTGGAAGAAGCTGTTGGCTCCTGGCTTCAGTCTGGCCCAGCCCTGGCCATTGCAGCCATTTGGAGAGTGAACCAGCAGATGGATGAGCTCTCTGTCTCTCCTCCTCTCTCTGTAACTCTGCCTTTCAAATAAAATATAAATCTTAGAAAGATATTCGAACTAAAAGTTGTTGAGCTGAGCCAAGGGAAATGTGCTCAGTGAACAAGCAGCAACTTAGAACTTCAGCACAATTCAGAAATGAATTTTATACCTAAATCTGCTCTCTGTACTTTCTAAGGTAGACAGTTTGCTGTTGGCTCAGTCAACACGGAGTAAATTCATTCATGTAAGTCTACGCACTACTGTGAAGCTCTGTTGAATATCAAGGAACAATCCAAAGCAGCCCACGCTAAAATTAAGTGGATGAAATTAACTCACAATGCCTCTGTTGGATGCTGGCAAACACACAAGAGCTGGTTCAGAGCCAGGGCAGCCTCAGGAACTGTGAAACCTGGGCTGTCTCATGGCTTTCTGTGATGTGCAGTTGCTACTTCTACTTTTACTTCTTTTCTCATTGACTTTTACTTTTTTACTCTGGCTCCTCTCCCTCAGCAGCACTCAAAATAATTCTTCAGGCCAATCTGATCTCAAAGAAAGAGCTAGTGCAGGGATAGGTTAACCTAGCAATATGCAAATTAGGAAAAAAAACTCAATTACCCAAGTCACACTCTTATGTAGCAATCTGCTCTTAAGTTTAATGAGGTCTGTGATTTGCTTGTAACAAATAGGACATGAGACCAGTGCTGTGGTGTAGAAGTCTCTGCTTGTGGCACTGGCAAATCATATGGGTGCTGGCTTGTGTCCCAGCTGCTCACTTCCAATCCAGCTCTCTGCTACGGCCTGGGAAAGCAGTGGAAGATGGCCCAAGTGCTTGGGCCCTGCATCGGCATGGGAGACCTGGAAGGAGTTCCTGGCTCCTGGCTCCTAATTGGCCCAGCTCAAGTTGTTGTGGCCATTTGGGGAGTGAACCAGCAGATGGAAGATTTTTCTGTCTCTCCCTCTGTCTGTAACTCTAGCTCTCAAATAAATAGATAAAATCATTTTTAAAAAGGAAATGATAATCTCCTTTTGTAGTACAGTATATGTAGAGCCATCTTACCAGACTGCATGTAAAGACCTTCCCTGTTGGCCTTCAGGAAGCAAGCTTGGGACTGGAGTTGTGGCATAGCAGGTTAAACTGCCGTCTACAACACCAGCATCCCATTTGGGTGCCAATTCAAGTCCCAGTTGCTCACTTCTGATCCAGTTCCCTACTAATGTGCATGGGCCCATGTTCTTGAGGCCCTGCCACTCTTGTGGGAGACTCTGACGAGGCTCCTGGTTTCAGCCTGGCCCAGCCCTGCCATTGCAGCCATTTGGGGATTGAATAAGCAGATGGAATTTCATGCGCTTTCTCTCTCTCTCTTTCTGATTCTAGTAAGCCTGCCTTTCAAAGAAATATATAAATATCTAAAGGAGGAGGAGACAAAGAAAGCAGCTATGGTGTGAACCATGTATGGAGAAGACTAGGTGGCAGAGAACTGCTGGAAGCCTCTGGAAACAGAGAGCCTCAAGGCTACAACTATAAGGAACTAGATACTTCCCACAATCACGTGAGATGAGAAACGGTCTCTAAGCTCCAGCAAGGAACACAGCCCAGCAAACACCTTGATTGCAGCCTTGTGAGACAGCAAAGAACCCAGAACATCTGTGCCAGATCTCTTAACCCACAGAAACTGCAAGATAGCAAATCTATGCTGTTTTGAGTTGCTAACTTTAAGGCAATTTTATTATCCAACAATAGAAAATTAATACTATGCCCAAAAAAGCAGTCACACGGGGAAACATCTGCATGACTACTGGAAATCAAGGAGTGGTGGCACCTACAGTTCAGAAATCTAGAGGAGTCAATTCTTGATACAATCTATGTGGTCCTGGATCAAAGGAATATGCTAAAAGCACTCCTCTTCCTGAAGGAAGTAGTTTTAGTCCATTTTCTGTTATTAAAGCAAAAAAATCTGAGACTAGGTAACTTATTTTGGCTCATGATTCTAGAGGTCCAAGGCTGAGGGGACCAAATTTTGTGCTGGTTTTCTTGCTAACAGAACTCAAAGCAGTGCAGGGCATCACAAGTCAAGAGACAGGGAATAGGCATGTCTGCATGTGTACATGTGTCTCCCTCCCTCTTCTTGTAAAACTACCAATATTCCATCACAGCAGATCCACTCTGATGAACTTACCCAGTCGTAACAGCTACTCAAAAGCCCCACCTCTAAGTATTATAGTGAGTATACTCTACATGTTGTGTGTGCGCGTGGGTACAAATTGTTGAAGTCTATGCTTAGCATGGAGTTGGTCCTAAAGTCAAACTAAAAATGAACCACAATGAAGAAGGAAATGGGAGAGGGAAAGGGAGGTGAGATGGGAGGGTGGGTATGGGGGAAAGAACCACTGTATTCTTAAAGTTGTATCTATGAAAAAATGCATTCATTCAATAAAAAAAGTTATTGCACCCTTACTACCTCACAATGTGGATTTAATTTCAATAAATGAACCCTTGTGGGACATATTAGG
The DNA here is from genome assembly GCF_051225735.1 of Oryctolagus cuniculus. Lineage (NCBI taxonomy): Eukaryota > Metazoa > Chordata > Mammalia > Lagomorpha > Leporidae > Oryctolagus > Oryctolagus cuniculus. The sequence continues at coordinate 95,626,783 of NC_142877.1, forward strand.
CCATACCCAAACCACAGTAACAGTGTTTCTGGAAAACAGAGAAAGAAACTAATACCCATACTGTTACCTGAATATCACTGAGGATGAACTTGGAGGAGAAAAGATGGCTTAAAGTGGCTTAACAATAAGGGGAACGGAATGGCTTGGGAGTTATAAATGTAAAGCAATGTCTTCCTGGAGTCTCAGGAGGACTGAGTCTGCTACTCCATGATATCATGAAAGCTCAGTTTGGTTTTGTTTCATTTTTAACTCTATTCCCTGTGGCATGGTGACAGCTAAAAGGGGACTTCAAAGAGTTTTGTGTGAAAATGGAATTAAAAGATAAAAATATAAACTTTTTATCTATAATCTCTATCAAGTTCAATACCCTTTTATAAGTGATAATGATTTTTAATCAATCCCTAAAGAACTGAGGGTCCTCAGAATTTAACCATAATAATCCAATCTGTTTTACATTATTAACTGAAGAAAAACAGGTTCCCTCTGAAGAATTTTTTTAAGATTGAGAAACAAAAAGACATTAGAAGAACCCAAATCAGGACTGTAAGGTGGGTGCCCAATGATTCCCAACTAAGGTCTTGCAAAGTTTCCCTTGTTTGATGAGAGAAATAAGTAGGAGCAACCGTTGTAGTAGAGAAGGGCTTTGTGATAACATTTTTGCAGGGATTTTGCTGCTCCAGCATTAGCTACATTTCTCAGAACACTCTCATAATAAGCAGATGTCACCATTCTTTAGCCCTCTAGAAAGTTAAAAAGCTCAAGACCTCGAGCATCCCAAAACACGGCTGCCATGACCTTTGCTGCCTGATAAGGACTCTTCCAATTGATACCATACCCTTCTAGGTGACTCAAACTGGATTCCGTTTTGGTATGTGAAAACAAGTTACTACAAATTTATTATGGCACATTTTTGATATCCATGCATAGTTTTCTCATAATATGTACTTTCCACTAGCTTTTCGAGGACTCCTCGTACATCCCAAGACTGGCTTGCTCCACCCTATAACTTCATGATAGCTGCCAATAGTCCCTATTGCTACATGTTGCTTCTTCCACATCCGTTAGGAATTTTTTTTCCAGTATTAGCAAAATTCCCAATAGCCGTACTGATTAACCTCTGATTTGGTTCACACTGATCAGCAAGTCATTAGCTCACAGGCCTGTCTCTTATCAACACTTGCAGCCCAGGGATTGAAGTGCATTTTCGACTTAGCCAAAGTCAAGTACTCTTGTCCTCAGGCTGGACAGGGAATAAGCACTCAGGAAACACAATCTAAATGGAAATGTCTTCCCTTTGGAAAAGGAAACAGGTAATGGGTACAGCGAGGCTACTAACAAATGTTCAATAAAACTCCAATCAAAGAGTTGAGATTGGCACTGCTATCAGAATCAGAAGAGGGGAGGGCATTGGGAACTCACGGGGAAAACCTAACCTTCAGACTCTTTTACTTCTGTCAACAAACACAAGTAGAAATGCAAAAGCAGCCACATAGGAAGGACTCAGACTTTGCTCCTGGTTTTAAAAAAAAAATCTGGGCAAGCAGAGGCCTACACAGAGGAGCGGTTTGATGCTGCTGAAATGCAGTGGCACAAAGTTCATGTTCAGCTCTTGACAAAAGCTGTGGCTCCACATCCTTGCCCCTTAGTCTTTAAAAAGCACCAATAAAAAAAATCTGATGATTTAATTTTTCTCACTTCAACCTTCAATATCAATTGTTTTGAGATATTTTAGTATAAACTCACATTCCATTTTAATAGAATTCAAGTCTAACCATCTCCTGCTCAAAAATCAACACCAGGCAAGCAAATACATCCCTCTATAAGTAACAACAAATAGAATAACCATACAGATTGTAAGAATAGAGCCATCTTAGGCCAGCGCCGCAGCTCGACAGGCTAATCCTCCGCCTTGCGGCACCGGCACACCGGGTTCTAGTCCCGGTCGGGGCGCCGGATTCTGTCCCAGTTGCCCCTCTTCCAGGCCAGCTCTCTGCTATGGCCCAGGAGTGCAGTGGAGGATGGCCCAAGTGCTTGGGCCCTGCACCCCATGGGAGACCAGGAGAAGCACCTGGCTCCTGCCTTCAGATCAGCGCAGTGCGCCAGCCACGGTGGCCATTGGAGGGTGAACCAATGGCAAAGGAAGACCTTTCTCTCTGTCTCTCTCTCTCTCTCACTGTCCACTCTGTCAAAAAAAATTAAAAAAAAATAGAGCCATCTTTCTTTAACATAGACATTTCTAGGAAAGAAAAATGTTAGAAACTATCTAATTCATAATTTTTAACTTTGATTTTTAGAACACATATATATAGTTGAGATAATCATATGCCTCAGTTTGTGACACATTAAATAACTCATGTAGCAACTCCCCTTGTCTGTGTGTGGTACATTCCAAGGTCCCCAGTGGAATTCTGAAACCAATGATAGTACAAAACCCTATCATTTCATGTCCTTTCCCATCTTAACTATGCACTGTGGCTGTAATTTTTGTTTTTCTTTGAACAGAAGGAAAGCACACAAATTTAACAGAACATTTTTATTTGCACATGGAAAGCTTCATAGGAAAACGAAAACTTGAAGCTTTTAGGATTCACAGCTTATATACCTTTTTTTAAACACTGACATAATAATCATATATGCATATAGGATACAGTATGATAGTTTGTACATGTATGTAATGTGTAATCATGTATTTTTTTAATATTTAATTTTTATAATTCACAGGCCTATTAAGGCCATTATGGCAAAAAAAAAAAAAAAGCAATCTGGATTCTGCAGAAAATAAGTGAAATTTAAAATGATGTCAAGAAACTACCTCTGGGGCTGGTTTTGTTTCACAGTGGGTAAAGCTGCAGCATGCAACACCAGCACCCTATATGACTGCCCTGTGCATGTCCTAGCTGCTCCACTTCCAGACTAGCTCCCTGTAATGGCCTGAGCAAAGCAGAGGAAAATGGCCCTTACCACCCAAGTGGGAGACCCAGATGCATCTCTGGGCTTTGACTTGCCCCAGCTCTGGCTACTGCAGCCATCTGGGGAGTGAACTAACAGTGGAATTTCCTTCCCTCTCCCTCTCTAACTCTGCCTTTCAAATAAGTAAATAAATCTTTATTTTAAAGAAAGATAGAAATTACCTGACTATAGGTGGAAATGGCAAAGGTAATGAAAATAGTGTAGAGAGATGAAACATCATAGTCAAGAGATAGTAATAGGACTGGCGCCACAGCTCAATAGGCTAATCCTCCACTTGTGGGGCCGGCACACGGGGTTCTAGTCCCGGTTGGGGCATCGGATTCTGTCCTGGTTGCCCCTCTTCCAGGCCAGCTCTCTGCTGTGGCTTGGGAGTGCAGTGGAGGATGGCCCAGGTCCTTGGGCCCTGCACCCGCATGGGAGACCAGGAGAAACAGCTGGCTCCTGGCTTCGTATCAGAGTGGTGCGCCCCTGAGGATGAACCAATGGCAAAGGAAGACCTTTCTCTCTGTCTCTCTCTCACTGTCCACTCTGCCTATCAAAAAAAAAAAAAAAGGAGATAGTAATAGACTTTCCCAAAAAAGAGAACCAGTAAAATAGTTTTTGAATATTTATTTTTTGGGGGGGATTTTTTTTTTAACTTTTATTTAATGAATATAAATTTCCAAAGTACAGCTTATGGATTACAATGGCTTCCCCCCCCATAACGTCCCTCCCACCCACAACCCTCCCCTTTCCCACTCCCTCTCCCCTTCCATTCACATCAAGATTCATTTTCAATTCTCTTTATATACAGAAGATCAGTTTAGCATACATTAAGTAAAGATTTCAACAGTTTGCTCCCACACAAAAACATAAAGTGAAAAATACTGTTTGAGTACTAGTTATAGCATTAAATCTCAATGTACAGCACACTAAGGACAGAGATCCTACATGAGGAGTAAGTGCACAGTGACTCCTGTTGTTGACTTAACAAATTGACACTCTTGTTTATGGCATCAATAATCACCATAGGCTCTTGTCATGAGCTGCCAAGGCTATGGAAGCCCCCTGAGTTCACCGACTCTGATCATATTTAGACAAGGCCATGGTCAAAGTGGAAGTTCTCTCCTCCCTTCAGAGAAAGGTACCTCCTTATTTGATGACCCGTTCTTTCCACCGGGATCTCACTCGCGGAGATCTTTCATTTAGGTTTTTTTTTTTTTTTTCCCCCAGAGTGTCTTGTCTTTCCATGCCTGAAATACTCTCATGGGCTTTTCAGCCGGATCCACATGCCTTAAGGGCTGATTCTGAGGCCAGAGTGCTGTTTAGGACATCTGCCATTCTATGGGTCTGCTGTGTATCTCACTTCCCATGTTGGATCGTTCTCTCCCTTTTTTATTCTATCAGCTAGTATTTGCAGACACTATTCTTGTTTATGTGATCCCTTTGGTTCTTAGTCCTATCATTATGATCAATTGTGAACAGAAATTGATCACTGGGACTAGTGAGGTGGCATTGGTACATGCCACCTTGATGGGATTGAATTGAAATCCCCTGGTATGTTTCTAACTCTACCGTTTGAGGTAAGTCAGCTTAAGCATGTCCCAAATTGCACATCACTTCCCTCTCTTATTCCCACTCTTATATTTAACAGCGATCACTTTTCAGTTAAGTTTCAGCACTTAAGAAGAATCGTGTATTGATTACAGTATTCAACCAAATGTATTAAGTAGAACAAACAAAAAAGATACTAAGAGGGATAACATATTAAGCTGCTCATCAACAGTCAGGGTGAGGGCTGATCAAGTCACCATTTCTCATAGTGTTCATTTCACTTTAACAGGTTTCCTTTTTGGTGCCTAGTTAGTTGTCACCTATCAGGGAGAACATGTGGTATTTGTCCCTTTGGGATTGGCTTATTTCACTCAGCATAATGTTTTCTAAATTCCTAACAGGGATCACTTTTCAGTTAAAATTTAAACACCTAAGAATAATTGTGTGTTAATTACAGAGTTCAACCAATGGTACTAGAACAAAAAATAATACTAAAATGGATAAAGTATTACATTGTACATCTACCATCAGGACAAGAGCTGATCAAGTCACTGTCTCTCATAGTGTCCATTTCACTTCAACAAGTTTCCCCTTTGGCGCTCAGTTGTCGCTAATCAGGGAGAACATATGATATTTGTCCCTTTGGGACTGGCTTAATTCACTCAGCATGATGTTTTCCAAATTCCTCCATCTTGTTGCAAATGACCGGGTTTCATTGTTTTTGACTGCTGTATAGTATTCTATAGAGTACATGTCCCATAATTTCTTTATCTAGTCTACTGTTGTTGGGCATTTAGGTTGGTTCCAGGTCTTAGTTCTTGTGAATTGAGCTGCAATAAACATTAATGTGCAGACAGCTTGTTTGTTTGCAAATTTAATTTCCTTTGGGTAAATTCCAAGGAGTGGGATGGCTGGGTTGAATGGTAGGGTTATATTCAGGTTTCTGAGGAATCTCCAGACTGACTTCCATAGTGGCTTAACCAGTTTGCATTCCCACCAACAGTGGGTTAGTGTCCCTTTTTCCCCACATCCTCTCCAGCATCTATTATTGGTAGATTTCTGAATGTGAGCCATTCTAACCGGGGTAAGGTGAAATCTCATTTTGATTTTGATTTGCATTTCCCTGATTGCTAGCGATCTTGAACATTTTTTCATGTGTCTGTTGGCCATTTGGATTTCCTCCTTGGCCCATCTCTTAAGTGGTTTGTTTCTTTTGATGTTGTGGAGTTTCTCATTTGCCTGCTAACTATCTCCAACTTCGTTCAGCTGTGCAGAATTACTTCTCTTCTCTTTATTTTTTTTTTTTTGATTCAAAAGGGATCTACCACGCCTAACCTGGGAGTGTCACCTTTGGCACACCAAACAGAGCTCTCAGGCCACACCCATCTCTAGCATCTAAGGCTCCATCAAAAACGGACAGTTCCACTAAATCTAGAGTCATAGTATAAAAAGAAAAAACACCACAGTGAAGAAAACAAATATCTCCAATATGCCAAATAACAAACGCAAAAACTGAGGTAATAAGAACAAGGAAGACACCACGACACCCCCAAATGAAAAAGACACCCCAATTCAAGATTATGAAGATGATGACATAGAAGAAATGCAAGAAGCAGATCTCAAAAAATTGATAAGAACATTAAGAAGTTCTCAAAAACAAATTCTTGAACTACAGAAATCCTTAATGGACAAGATAGAAAATCTCTCGCGCGAAAACGAAATATTGAGGAGGAATCAAAATGAAATGAAACAACTAATAGAACAGGAAACTGTGATAGTGACGAGAAATCATAATGAAACGAAGAATTCAATAGATCAAATGACAAACACATTAGAGAGCCTTAAAAACAGAATGGGAGAAGCAGAAGAGAGAATATCGGACTTAGAAGACAGAGAACAGAAAAGGATACAGTCAGACCAAAGAAAAGAGGAGGAAATTAGAAATCTAAAACATATTGTGGGGAATCTTCAGGATACAATTAAAAACCCAACATTCGGGTTCTAGGAGTTCCTGAAGGCATGGAGAGGGAGAAAGGATTAGAAGGCCTTTTAGTGAGATATTAGCAGAAAATTTCCCAGGTTTGGAGAAGGACAGAGAAATCCTAGTACAGGAAGCTCATAGAACCCCTAATAAACACAACCAAAAGAGATCCTCACCACGACACATTGTAATTAAACTCTCCACAGTGAAACAGAAAGAAAAGATCCTAAAATGTGCAAGAGAGAAATGTCAGATTACTCTCAGAGGATCTCCAATCAGACTCACAGCTGACTTCTCATCAGAAACCCTACAAGCTAGGAGGGAATGGCGAGATATAGCCCAGGTACTAACAGAGAAAAACTGCCAACCCAGAATATTATATCCTGCAAAGCTATCATTTGTGAATGAAGGTGAAATAAAGACCTTTCATAGCAAACAGAAATTGAAAGACTTTGTTGCCACTCATCCAGCCCTACAAAAGATGCTTAAAGATGTGTTGCACACAGAAACACAGAAAAACGGTCATCAATATGAAAGAAGGTAAAGGAAGGAAACCTCACAGCAAAAGATCACAGGGAATTCAAAGCATATATTAGAAAATATCTTTGGCAAATGGCAGGGCAAACCTACCACTTATCAATAGTCACATTGAACATTAATGGCCTGAACTGTACAGTTAAAAGACACCGATTGGCTGATTGGCTTCAGGAACAAAACCCATCTATTTGCTGCTTACAAGAAACACATCTTTCCAACAAAGATCCATACAGACTGAAAGTGAAAGGCTGGAAAAAGATATACCATGCCAACAGAAATGAAAAAGGAGTGGGCATATCCATCTTAATATCGGACAACATAAACTTTAACACAAAAACTGTTAAGAGAGACAAAGAGGGACACTATATAATGATTAAGGGATCAGTTCAACAGGAAGATATAATGATTATCAATGTATATGCACCTAACTACAGGGCACTGGTTTATTTAAAAGATTTGTTAAGGGACTTAAAGGGAGACTTAGACCCCAATACAATAGTACTGGGGGACTTCAATACTCCACTCTCAGAAACAGACAGATCAACAGGATAGATCAACAAGGAGATGGTAGATTTAAACGACACTATAGCCCAAATGGATCTAACAGATATCTACAGAACTTTTCATCCTACACAGAAAGAATTTACATTCTCCTCAGCAGTACATGGAACCTTCTCTAGGATTGACCACATACTAGGCCATAAAGCAAGTCTCAGCAAATTAAAAAGAATTAGAATCATACCATGCAGCTTCTCAGACCATAAAGGAATGAAGTTGGAAATTAGCAACTCAGGAATCCCTAGAGCATACGCAAACACATGGAGATTGAACAACATGCTCCTGAATGAACAATGGGTCATAGAAGAAACTAAAAGAGAAATCCTAAATTTTCTGGAAGTAAATGAGGATAATAGCACAATATACCAAAACTTATGGGATGCAGCAAAAGCAGTGTTAAGAGGAAAGTTTATATCAATAGGTGCCTACATCAAGAAATTGCAAAGGCACCAAATAGATGAGCTTTCAATTCACCTCAAGGATCTAGAAAACCTACAGCAAACCAGACCCAAATCTAGTAGGAGAAGAGAAATAATTAAAATCAGAGAAGAAATCAACAGGATTGAATCCAAAAAAACATTACAAAAAATCAGCCAAATGAGGAGCTGGTTTTTTGAAAAAAATAAACAAATTTGAAACCCCATTGGCCCAACTAACTAAAAAAAGAAAAGACCCAAATCAATAAAATCAGAGATGAAAAAGGAAACATAACAATAGACACCACAGAAATAAAAAGAATCATCAGAAATTACTACAAGGACTTGTATGCCAGCAAACAGGGAAACCTATCAGAAATGGATAGATTCCTGGACACATGCAACCTACCTAAATCGAACCAGGAAGACATAGAAAACCTAAACAGACCCATAACTGAGACGGAAAGTCAATATTTAGAAAGTATTCTTTATTTGGAAAAAGAATTTTAAATAATCATAAACACAAAGCAAATCCTTGGCAAAACAGAACTCATCTTGACTTTTGCTAACTAAGCATCTCTACATTAAAATATAAGAAAAATATTTTAAAATATATATGTATATAGAAATTAATTTAACACTTCAAGAAACACACAATATTTAAAAAAAAAAGGAAAAGAAAGAAAAGAGTAGTCACCAATAAAGAAAGTATTTGCTTCCTATACCAATGACTAATGACTGAAAAACTTGCAAAAATTTCTATACAGGGGCCAGCGCTATGGCATAGCAGGTAAAGCTGGCACCTGCAAGGCCAGCATCCCATATGGGCACCAGTTTGAGACCCAGCTGCTCCATTTCCAATCCAGCTCTCTGTTATGGCCTGGAAAGCAGCAGAAGATGGCCCAAGTGCTTGGACCCCTGTACACATTTGGGAGACCCAGAAGAAGTTCCTGGCTCTTGGCTGTGGATCAGCCCAGCTCCGGTCACTGCAGCCATTTGGGGAGTGAAGCAGCGGATGGAAGACCTCTCTCTCTCTCTCTTTCTGCCAACTTTGCCTTTCCAATAAATAAATAAATAAATAAATAAATAAATAAATAAATTTCTATACCTCTTCAAAGGAAATATCATGCTGCAAGAATTCCACACCCAGCATTCATATGTGATAACAAAATAAAGACATTTTTGGATATGAAATGGCTCAGCATATAAAATTGTGTAACAAATTTTCTTGAATAAGTAACTCAAGAACTATAAAATACATCAAGATACACTAATGATAATAAAGTAATAAAGACTATATAATTATAACCCTAAAGCCTAAAAGAAAACTCAAATAAAAATCATACTACTTTTTTGGGGACAGCACTGTGGGACAGCGGATAAAGCTGCCGCCTGCAGCAACAGTATCTCATATGGGCACCAGTTTGAGTCCTGGTTGCTCCACTTCTGATCCAGCTCCCTGCTATGGCCTGGAAAAGCAGTAGAAAATGGCCCCTGCACCCATGTGGGAGACCCAGAAGAAGCTCCTGGCTCCTGGCTCTGGATTGGATCAGCTCCAGTCATTGTGGCCATCTGTGGGTAAAACAGTGGATGGAAGACCTCTCTCTCTGCCTCTACCTCTACCTTTCTGTAACTCTGCCTTTCAAATAAAATATAAATCTTTTTTAAAAAATACTGCTTTTTAACAACTTGGGAAAAAGTATTTTTTTAAGTATTTTCCAATTCAAAGCCAGAAGGTCATGTTAACAGGTAAGCAGACCAAGATGTCATCTTTCAGCCCAGGCACACCTTTTTAAGTACACAACTTAAAGAAAAGCATATCTGAACATAAAACTTCACCTACCACAAGCATACCAGTGACTACATTTCTACAGAGAGAATACACTCAGTTGCCAGTGTTCTGATAAAAATTCAAGCCATTAGAGTCTTGGAAACCACATTCTAGACTAAGTTATTGTTTGCTCCAAAGATAAAAACTACTACCCTAATTTCTATCAACATATATTAGTTTTGCCTTTTTTAGTGTTGATGTAGAAATACATGATTTGACTTGTTTCCCTGAAAATTATGTTTGGGAGGACAGGAATCATTCTTCAATTTCATTGTTGAACAGAATCCAGTATAGGAATGTACAGCATACACTTGTTGATGATGGCTACCCTGTTGATATAGGCCCTGGGGTGGTTGTTAGTATGGGGTCATTATTTATAATGCTGTTGCAAGAAACAAAACTCTGCAAGCACAAGAGTTAACAGCCCGGTGCCGCGGCTCACTAGGCTAATCCTCCACCTTGCAGCGCCAGCACACCGGGTTCTAGTCCCGGTTGGGGCGCCGGATTCTGTCCCAGTGCCCCTCTTCCAGGCCAGCTCTCTGCTGTGGCCAGGGAGTACAGCGGAGGATGGCCCAAGTACTTGGGCCCTGCACCCCATGGGAGACCAGGTTGAGTACCTGGCTCCTGCCATCAGATCAGCACGGTACACTGGCCGCAACGCGCCAGCCATGGCAGCCATTGGAGGGTGAACCAACGGCAAAAGGAAGACCTTTCTATCTCTCTCTCTCACTGTCCACTCTGTCAAAAAAAAAAAAAAAAAAAGGAGAGAATGATCCAACATGGGAAATGAGATACACAGCAGACCCATAGAATGGCAGATGTCCTAAACAGCACTCTGGCCTCAGAATCAGCCCTTAAGGCATGTGGATCCGGCTGAAAAGCCCATGAGACTATTTCAGGCATGGAAAGACAAGACACTCTGGGGGAAAAAAAAACCTAAATGAAAGATCTCTGTGAGTGAGATCCCAGTGGAAAAAATGGGTCATCAAATAAGGAGGTACCTTTCTCTGAAGGGAGGAGAGAACTTCCACTTTGACCATGGCCTTGTCTAAATATGATCAGAGTCGGTGAACTCAGGGGGCTTCCATAGCCTTGGCAGCTCATGACAAGAGCCCAGGATGATTACTGACGCCATAAACAAGAGTGTCAATTTGTTAAGTCAACAACAGGAGTCACTGTGCACTTACTCCTCATGTAGGATCTTTGTCCTTAGTGTGCTGTACATTGAGATTTAATGCTATAGCTAGTACTCAAACAGTATTTTTCACTTTATGTTTCTGTGTGGGAGCAAACTGTTGAAATCTTTACTTAATGTATGCTAAACTGATCTTCTGTATATAAAGAGAATTGAAAATGAATCTTGATGTGAATGGAAGGGGAGAGGGAGTGGGAAAGGGGAGGGTTGCGGGTGGGAGGGACGTTATGGGGGGGGGAAGCCATTGTAATCCATAAGCTGTACTTTGGAAATTTATATTCATTAAATAAAAGTTTGAAAGCAAATAATAATAATAATAATAATAAATAAAAATAAAAAAGAGTTAACAGCAACAATGTTAGCCTGTGTCAGGGAGCATAAGGCAGGATAGAGACTGAGGTGAACTGAGCAGTGCTTGTCCTGTCTGAAATAGGGAACCTGTCCTTGGATCTAAGCCTTCAGTGTGCATGAGAATATGGTAACGTAGATATAGTGTTGCCAAACGGATTATTTTTAACCCCGTAATCCAAGTTTTTCTCTAAAATCTCCCAGTTTCTAATGTTGAATTAAAGTGTTTTTAAAAAACAGAGAACCGCTGGCACCGCGGCTCACTAGGCTAATCCTCCGCTTTGCGGTGCTGGCACACCGGGTTCTAGTCCCAGTCAGGGCGCCGGAACCTGTCCCAGTTGCCCCTCTTCCAGGCCAGCTCTCTGCTGTGGCCAGGGAGTGCAGTGGAGGATGGCCCAAGTACTTGGGCCCTGCACCCCATGGGAGACCAGGAGAAGCACCTGGCTCGGATCAGCGCAGTGCACCGGCTGCAGCGTGCCAGCCGCAGAGGCCATTGGAGGGTGAACCAATGGTAAAGGAAGACCTTTCTGTCTGTCTCTCTCTCTCACTGTCCACTCTGCCTGTCAAAAAATTTAAAAAAAAAAAAGAGAACCAATCATAATTCCACAGCTTGCAGTCTCAGAAATGGACATCCCTGATACAAAAACAGATGTTAAGCTTCTGACTTTGTACTCCTAATGACCCCAGATGGCTTTCTACCCCAGCCAAAACATCCCAATCCAGTAAAGCAGAGAGTAGACAAAATGATGAAGCAATCTACACCCTCCGCAGAACTGAAGACTCTGTGGTCACACTGAGAAATGAGGGGCCACCTTTGCTATTGGCACAGATGCCCCAGGGTCTTGAAGGAGAAGCTGACCCTAGAGCTGTTTCTTCACCCAAAATAATTCCTTGTCCCTGTCTCCTTGACAAATCAGATGCAGGTGGCACTATTTTTTTCTGATCATGCTTTGTGACCTTTCTGAGACACTTAATTTTCTTAAGTTACAACCAGAGGTTGGACAATTTTGCATTGGAATAAAATATTCCATTATCATTGTCCCCCAGAAGAGACAGTTTTACAACATGAGCGCGTGAGGGGACTGGTAGATAAAGGACGACCTTCCTTTCACAAACCAAAAGCTAAAAGACTTTATTCATTTTTCTTTCTTCCTGAAGTCAAGCAATTCATTTCTAGACAGTGTTGGCAAGAGCTCAGACTGTTCTATGCTGGATCCATGCTGACAAAATAGATATTGCTTGATAATCCATTTTTTGCCTTAGTGCTAGTAATGGTGGCAATGGTGCTGAGGGCAGAAGATCAAGTCATTTTCCAAAGTTATAAGTAAATGATGCTCTAACAAAACCAATATGAGAGAATTAAAGATGAAGACAAAGCTTACACCAGGCCAAGGTTTATAAAGTGGGACTTTTTCTCCCCTAAGGAAATTTTAATATGTATAAGAATCACCAGAAGCTATTCTTAAAATAGAGATTTCTGGTCACACTTTTTTACTCATTTATTTTCATTTTATTTGGGAAAGAGAAAGAGATCAATCTCCCATCCACTAACTCACTCCCTAAATGCCCAAAGCAGCAAAGGCCCGACCAAGCCAAATCCAGGAGCCAAGAACTCCATGCGGGTTTCCCATGTGTATGGCAGGAATTCAAGTACTTGAGCCATTACCTGCTGCCTTCCAGGGTACACATTAGCAATAAACAGACACAGAAACAGAGCCAGGACTTGGATCAGGCACTTTGATGTGGGATGTGGGCAACCCAAGCAGTGTCTTAACTGGTAAGTCAAACACCCACTCCTCCCCAGAGTTTCTGATTGAGACAGCAGGTTGAGAATTTTCCTCTTTATAAAGTTCCCAAGTGACATTAATGCTGCTTGTCCAGGGACCCTGCCTTGAGAACCACTGAAATAAGTGTCTGTAATGACCTAAAGCAAAGACAATTAGAATTACTTTGAATTTGTCCTTATAAAGAGTATATAAAACTTTGTTATAAGGCGGCATGCATAGGCAGTGTCTCCACCTGGAGATATTCTTTGTGGTATTGATCTCATAAGAACACTGGAAGATACAAATGCTTTTCCATTTGCATTTTAATTACATGAAAATTAATGCTCATGAATGTGTTCCCTGAAGCAATGATCATTTCCTCTATTATTCAATACTTATGAAAGCATCCCATTAATAAAACAGATAAACACAAAATGCTTTAAGATGCAAAGAAAGAAAGATCCCAAGGAGTGATTCTCACAGCTTTAGAAAATAGAAACAGAATGGAAACCTAGAATTTCCTCCCAGAACTATCAATGATAGTTGTTGAACACCCTAAGGGAATTTTAAAAAGCCACATTTGCATATTTCTTTATTGGTTCTGACACTGTTCAGTGCAAGCAAATCAACTTTTTTTTTTTTTAGTCAGTCTTAGATTCTGAACATGCTTCCCTTTAGGTTTTCTCATAAACAAATGACTAGAAAATCTCTAAGACTGGAAGAGGCCAGTTCCTCATTTCAGCTCCTATCAAGGTTGCTTGCACTGACTCAACCAGGAAGGGTCCAGGTGACCAGTGTGTGACCTGCTGTTCCACGCCCTCGGCTGGCAGCTCCCTGTGTGGTTCTGCTGACTGTGTGGACTGTCAGAACCCAGCTGGACAATGTCACATTCAGAGGCACAGCATCCCACAGGTATAGAAGGCGACTTTCAGCTGCTTTCTGATTTCCCTTTTGCATTTTCCCTTTGTTCGGATCCTGTTGCTACCAGCTTTGCTCAGTCCTGTCTTACTGGTCTTTCCAGATCTAATTAGAATTGGTGAATCATTAATCTACATGGTTTAATTTCTGGAACAGTGAGATCCTTCTCCAACAATGTGAGGAGGTGTTTGTGGGATTCTTAAAGCTTGGGAGGTCAAAGGCTTGTGCTTTTTTTTATAATTATCATGTACCAACCTGGTCTTTCAGAGAGCCTAATGGAGAATAGTTAGCAGAAAGGTTGTTCTTTTTAACTTTTGACTCTTCACCTGCTCCAAAGAGGGTAGTAATTTAAGGAGGGCCTCTCAGAAGTTTTAACCATTTTCTCACTTAATTCCTGCAACAAGCCTGTGAAGGAAGTATGTTGATGCTCTTTATATAAGTATTATGTAGAGGCTGGCAGAAAAGTGGCTTGTCCTAGGTCTCAGAGCTAGTTGGCAGTGAGGGTGGAAGAGAAACCAGATCTGTTTATACCACAGCTGGACCCTTTCTACCCTCTGCATCCTGCCTCCCAAATCCCTGCTGTACTTTAAGTTTCTCCAGCTTTGCCGTGAATCCTGCCAGCAGCACTGTGGTTCTAACATTGAAGATAGCTAGCCAGCAAATTATACTAAATAATGCTTAAATCCAACTGGATGTAAATAACCTTCCCATGGCCACAACCCTGTATCCAGAAACCTAGAAAGGAAGCCCAAAACTATGCTCTGTTCCCTCAGAGGAGAATTAAAGGAAAAATCCACGAACTAAGAGTTCTGATACAGTTATTACGCAAGAGCCTATGCAAACATTCCTTTAGTATTATGCTGCCTAGAATGTGCCCAATGCTATAAAGGAGAAGAATAATAGAATCCCTGTCCTGTGTATGTGTGTGAAAGTAGCGGTAACCCCAGTCCTCAATTCAGCCATCTATATGTTGGGAGAATGAGGAAGTGACCTTTACCATCACTCCCCCACCTCAACCCCATAAAAAGGCACTTCACGCAATCTAGGTCTACATGTAGGGTTCTTTAACATTTGAGTTCTCTACCCAAAATATTAAAAGCAAAGCCAATGCTAAGAGATTTGGGTTTCTTTTATAAATAAGAGTTGAATCAACTTTAGTTTACTTCTAAGTAGCTCCTCCAACATCTCTCCACCCTAAAATATAGTACCAATTTCCTTTATGTGACTTAAAAGCAGATGAGAGGAAAGGAGTAAATATAAGAGGTCCCAAAGTTTCCCGAATCAATGTCATGATGTGGTCATGACAATGTCATAACATTGGGCTCCTCCTCTTTGCTGTTGAAAGTAAATTGAAGAGCCTATTAATTCTCTTTATACAAAGTCATGGGACTTCTGTGCCACAGACAGATTATAGGCAAGCACACAAAGCATAATGAGAAGTAATGAATAAAAATTAAGGAGTACCTCAGTGTGCAGCCATTTAGTATGGAAATACATAATCACATGCTATAAAAGCCTGTACCAATTATTGTACCCTCTGTAGAGCTACAGTAAACAGAATAATTGTCATTGCATTTCTGCATGGAGCTATGAGTGATAGTCAACATAATGAGGTTAGGACATAAGGAAAAGATGTACTGATTTTCAGTGTTTTCTATTTTCAAGCTGAAGAAGTAAATAATACACTGTAAAAAAAGTTCTAGTAAAAGTTGTTGTCAAATTATATAGCACTAAAATGGCAAACTTCAGATTTTGACTATCCAAATGTGTTCATTCTCAAAAGGTTCAAGATTGCTGAGTTTTATTTTAGAATTATAGACTTGCTGAAACTACTGTTGGTGACCTCAGAATATGTGGCCAGCTATTATCCATGCCCAGTCTGAAACTGCCTTCCACATTGCCCATGGCAAGGGACAATGGTTATGTCATCTGTTCCCCAATTCCATGCCTAGTCTGAGAATAATAAAGCATTGATTTCCATACAATAATACATCGATTATCTTGGAATCCTGTTCTTATTCTATAATTTAAACCTTAATGGAAAAGGCCTTGTTTTCCTTGTTCTTACAACCCCCAAATACACCAAAATACCTACCTACCTATCTACATACCTGCCTACATAGAAGACTCCAAAAAGTTCATGGAAAATGACTATAATGAAAAAACTGTGCAAGAATTTCACATAAAATAAACTGGCCTTTTAATTCCATTTGCAAAACTTACTAAAGTACCCTCCTACATAAATGCAGACTATAAGGAAAATTTAATGTGTACTTGATTTTTTTTATTTGACAGCGAGAGAGAGAGAGAGAGAGAGAGAGAGAATATCTTCCATTTCACTCCCCACATGCCCACAACAGCTAGGGCTGGGCCAAGTTGAAGCCAGGAGAGAGGAACTCCATTCAGGTCTCTTACATGAGTGGCTGGGATACAAGTTCTTGTGCCATCACCTGCTGCCTCCCAGGGTGTGCGTCAGCAGGAAGTTGAGTCAGAAGTGGAAGACAGACTCCATTCTAGGCACTCTGGTATAGGATGTAGATATCCCAAGGGGCAGTTTAACTCATTGTGCCATTGTTCCTCCCTCCATTTCTCCCTCCCTCCCTGCGTGTGTGTGTGTGTGTGTGTGTGTGTGTCTGTTTCTTGCTCTGCCTTTCAAATAGAAACTAAACTTCATAATATACAATGAACAAATTTCAGCATACTATTTAGAAGGAAAGACTAAAGTCACATGATAATTATCTTCAAAGCATAGTAATGCAAGGGCTGCTAAAGCATACTGGGCTCTATCCATCTCCTATGAGGAACTGGGAGTTTGACTGTGAAATTCAGGAACCTTTTCTCACCTCAGTTTCCCTCATTTGCTCCAGAGCCCACAGCCTGTTCCTCCTCAGTAAAGATGCAGCAACTCACTTGTAATTCCCCTCCAGAAAAGGACGAAGAAATGCCAGAGGGAGAGTGGCCCTCGAATGTGGAAACTGAGCATGAGCCAGAGAACAGCAACTCAGACTGTGTCCCCTGGAAGCCAGCGCTGAGTTCTCCTAGCTTCGTGGGGAAAGCAGAACCATCCTGCCCAGAAATGCAGCCACAACCCATGGAGGCCTCTCCTCAGCACCCTTCGAGGAGCCTGTCAAAACAGCACGGTGAGAGCCAGGGGAATCTTCTCCAGTTTGACCGGCAAGCCCTGGGCCGCATTTCTACCTCTCCCACTTTGAGGAGGTTGAGGGGCAGTGGCTGGGGGACCCTGGGCTCACTGCTGCAGCGAGATGCCTTAGACACACGCACCTGGGGAAGCCGCAGGGAGCCTGCAGACTCCCCAGACTACCTTTCTAAGAGTCTACCTGGAAATCCAAAGGATTCTCCACACCTGACGTCAACCCTGAAGCCCAGCCCAAGGTTGCTTTCTACCCCTGAGAGCACCCTCAGTACTGCTGACTCCATCGAGCCCCAAGCCAGGCCCTCTGAGGGGCGTGCCCTGCCCATGCTTCAGACCATCAGTGAGCAGCCGCTTCTCCAGGCTTCTCTCGAGGAGCAAAAAGACCACTCACTGCTCAGCCTCACCCCACTGCACCCAAGTCCTCAGGTAATACAGGTGATGCCACAGTTGAGTATACAGGGTGGAATTGGGATAGGGTTTAGTGTGTGTGAGTCTTGCTGGGAGCTTTATGACATCTTCTCATGGAATTAAGCATTTGTGTGTTCATCATGGCAGCTCCTTCTTCCTAGTCCCAGATGAGATGTGATGCATGATGGGAAAGTGGGCATACCAGTTTGAGAGGCAAGGAAATGGAGTTACAGTGCAGGGCAGCAGACATAGAAGTTTTGGAAACATCTCCCAGCTCAATTATTCCTATCTAACCTCCTGCTTAGTAACCCATATTGCTATGATGAGAGACAGCACAGAAAGTCACAGTTGGAGAGACACACCCATTAGGAAACAATGGCTCTCAAGTAAAAAGAGTGCAGTAATTGGGGGAAGAAGAAATATGGGTGTCTAGGTCACCTCTTCCTCTATCCTGAGAGCTTTTAAAAAAAAAAAAAATACTAACATAGGCTGCAGGTGGCCTATCAGAATTTGGACAATAACAGTGTCCCTCTTGCAAGTGCACATCATTTGAAGACAATCTGATGCAGCTGCCTTAAAGAAGAGGGAAGGAAATTATTTATATTTCTATACCTCCCTCAAAAACACCCTGCAAAACATTCTAGCTGGGATAGCTCATTTTTTTCTTCTTTCAAAATGTTTTTGTTCGAATTTGGATGATTCAAGTAAAACCAAAACATATATCTTTAAAATTTATTTCAGGGAGAAAAAAAGCATCAATCCAGGTATGTATGCCCTTTTTTCCAGTGCTATGACATCTGTTGACTGTTCATTTCACATATCTATTTCTGATTTGATAGTGCCTGCTGGTGTATTGATCAACACATTTGGTTTTACTACACCCAAGTCCCTCTTTATGTTTATGGGTATAAGAGTCTTCACTTTAAGAGTGTCCTTTAAGCGCACAGCTGTGACTTTTGGGCACTGTGTATGTCAACCCCTGCAGTCCTGGTTTTCCCTTTGAATTGTCAATGCCTTGGCCCTATGGCTTAATTAATATCCACTACAGGTTTTGTCTGATAGAGAAAATGGAAAAACCAAAAACACTCAACAGCTTTTCAAGAGAAGTTCAGAGAACAAGGATAAAAGGGACAAGACATCCTATTTAAATCCAGGGCGACCTTTGACATGTCTGCATGACAGACTGCCCTTATCTAGAATGCAAGCAGATTCTGTCACTTCCAAAACCAGCTCTGAACTTGCACTACTGCCCCCCACATCTGCCATCTCTCCCAGGGATGAAGAGTTTCTGTGGCAGCAAGGGAAAAATCCATGCCCAATTTCAGCTCCCCGATTTGTGGGACTGGCAGGAAAGCTCTCATTCTGTTTGAAAATTCAGAGAGGTCCTTAGGTGAAATAGCCGTTGTTTTATTACTGGCCCTTGCTCCTCAAGCAGCAGTTTGTTGTTCTTACAGTAAGGAAAATACCATCTCTGCAGTCTTTGTTTACTTCAACCCTAACTGATCTAAGTGTGTGAGCAAAGGTAGAACACAGTCACAAAACCATAGGAAAATGCAAATTATTCATTAGTGTACCAGTTGGCTGTTGCTACATAACAAGCCACCCCATTACACTTAAATCAACAGCTAGTTCAGTGTTTCTTATAAACCTACATATCTGCTGGGAGTCAACTGGTTGAGAGTGGGTGGTTGTGCCCTCCATGTCTCTCATCCTTCTCACAGGGTCATAGGGCTCCTAGGTGTGTTCTTCTTATGGTCAAAGGAGAGGACAAAGAAGACAAGTGGAAATACATCTTAAAGACCATGCTCTGTATCTTGTCTAATTTGACTGGCCAAAGCAGGCCAACTGGTTGAACCCTGGGATAGGGAATTATATATCATCAGTGAGAATGCACTGAAGTATTACACAACGAAGGGAATGGATCAAAGGACGGGTGAAGAGGCCATTAGCACAGTATCTTCCGTGGGTGCAAAAGACAAGAATGCTCTAAGATCAGGTGTGTCAAAGTGAAAAAGGCAGCGGTCTCAGAGAAAGATGATGATGTTGATTAGAGTCATTTCGTGCAGGGACTAAAAGCATGTTTAGGAATTTGTTCTTTACCCTAAGAACAATATGAAACCATTGAAGAATTCATATTATCATGTGTAGATGTGGGATTGAGGTGTGTGGGGAGCAACTGGGAGCAACTCGGACTAGACTAAGTTACTGGAATTAAGACTTATTCTATGCATCTGCTCTCCCACAATATGGCACTGAGAAGGGAGAAACAGTTTCTACACAGCTGCCTCCAGTTCAACCAATAAACTGTAGGACCTGCTCCTGATTGGAGGAGAGCAGCGTACTCGGCGTGTGGGTAGCAGAGTTGGGATTGGAGGAAGAGGACTATAAAGGAGGAGAGAGACAACATGCACCAGGAACATCTAGGGGGAACATCTATCTGAAGGAACACCTGTGCAGCCCCTGAGAGAGCCGGCCGGTGGTGTGCCGCTCCCCCACGGAAGTGGGGAATGTGGCAGGGGGAACCGCCCTTCCACGGAGGTGGAAGGGATGGTAGCCAACCCGGGAAGAACCAGCAGCAAACCCGGGGAGGGCCGAGCAGACGAAAGAACAGCGCAGGGTCCTGTGTCCTTCCTCCACGAAGACGGGGAGCGACAAGGTGAGAGTGAACTTGAGCAGAAGAATTAGAATGTTCAGATGGGAAGTTGAAAGGTTAGGCTATGATTAGGGCAGTGGAATTAGAAAGAACTATTTCAGTGCAAGAGAAACTCAGGAAATACAGTCACCTGGACATTATGAAGAGTAGACCACCAGGGGTAAGGGAAAGAAAGTTGACAAGAACAATCACCAACGTTTTGGCTTACAGAACAAGGTGACCAGTGTTTATTCATTGATCTAGATATATCTGAGGGAATAAAAAAAAAATATGTGAGTGGAAAGTAGGTCTTGACCTCAGATCTGAACACGCATGATTTTTCTATGTGTAGCTTTTCCCTAATACTCATTTTCCAAGAATATTTGGAAGACTGCTCATATGCATGAATTTCAAGATGCTTCCACCAAATCAACTTATCTTTTTAAATTAGTTTATTTATAGACTTTATTTGAATGGTACAGAGTGCTCTCATCCACTGGTTCACTCCCCAAATAACTGCAACAACCTGAGCTGGGCCAAGCCAAAGCCACGAGTCTGGAACTCAAATTGGAACTGAAAGCTGAGCTGGACTCAAACCCAGACACTCTATATTGGATGCAGGCATGCCAAGCAGCAGCTTAACCATTTCACCAAATGTCTACCTTCCAACTTATTTTTTAATTCCATTTTCCATGAACATTTTGAGGTACTCTCATCTTTCCATGTAGAACAAGTCCATTCCTCCTTTTTTTGTGTGTGTGTGCCTTGTAAATGCTTCCATCATAGTATCTAAATGCTGTATTACATTTCTTTCACATTCATCTGCTCCCAAAATTCACACCTTCCTGAAGGGGTGGGCATGTGGCATAGTAGTAGAATCGTTGCTTGCAACACCGATATCCACATCAAAGTGCATGGTTCTGTTGTGGTGGGAGCAGGGAACAAGGGGTTCAGGTTCTATCTCTCACATGACAAGAATCTGAGAATGAGGCACAGGTAAAAGTTAGCCGAGGAGCCGGCACTGTGACATGGTAGCTAAGCCTCTGCCTGCAGCAGCAGCAGCCCTTATTGCTGTCAGTTTGTGTCCTGGCAGCTCCTCTTCCTATCCAGCTGTCTGGGAAAGAAGTGGAAGATGGCCAAAGTGCTTGGGCCCCTGCATCTGCATGGGAGACCCTGAAAAAGCTCCTGGCTCCAGGCTTCAGATTGGCCCAGCTACATCCGTTGTGGGCATTTGGGGAGTGAACCAGAGGATCAAAGATCTTTCTCTCTGTCCCCCTTCTAACACTATATCTCAAATAAATAAATAAAATTTTTTAAAAAGTTAGCAGAGGAAGATAATTTATTAACAAAGCAAAGGACACACTCCAGAGGGAATGCAGGCATGCTCCAGGTGCATTCCCTAACTTTAAGTGACATGGAGACAGGGGTGGTAGTGCTTTCAGAGATCTCCAGGAAAGAAAGGGATTTCCAGAAATTTGGCAATACCCCAGTTTCCAACCATGTTAGCAGTCTCAGAAGTGTCATGGCATCAGATTAATGATGGGAAGAGGACTGGCAGCCATGGAAGTTTATCATGATACTTTTAGGGTTACCACAGGACACCATCACCAGCCATGTAGGATATTTTCAGTTGGTTCTGGGCAGTGGCTTTACTACAATAGCAATTTCAGATTGCTGACCATGAGGGGTTTTAGAGGCAGCTCTAGGAGGGAGTGTGGTGGCATGTCCTCTGGCTCTTTGATCTCTGTCTTCTTACCTATAACAGTTCAAGTCCCAGCTACTGGCTTCTGGTTCAGTTTCCTGTTAATGGGCACCCTGGGAGGCAGCAGGTGATGACCCAAGTGCTTAAGTACCCAAGTACTGCCTCCCATGTGGAGATGTAGATTGAGTTCCCGGCTCCTGGCATCAACCTGGTCAGCCCTGGCTTTTGCAAACATTTGGGAAATGAACCTGTAGACGAAAGACATCTTTCTTTCTTCTCTTTCTCTCTATCTTTAGAATAAAAAGAAAGTCAAGAAAATCTTCCTGGAGACAGCACTTCCTGTTTACTTCTGAACTTCCAGTACTGTCGCTCCCCCACTCGCGGAGGAACGACACCAGACCCTGCACTGTTCTTTTTGCCCGGCCCCTCCCGGGTTAGCTGCTGTTCCCTCACTCGCGGAGGAACGACGCCGTTCCGGGTTAGCTGCCGGTCCCCCCGCCTTCACGGAGGGGCAGCACCCCCGCCGCTTTCCCCGCTTCCGCTGAGGAGCGGCACACCGCCGGCCAGCTCTCTCAGGGGTTGCTCAGATGTTCCTCAGATGTTCCTGGTGCATGTTGTTTCTCTCCTCCTTTATAGTCCCCTTCCACCAATCCCAGCTGAGCACGCTGCTTTCTTCCAATCAGGAGCAGGATCAGCTCCTGCAGCTTGTTAGTTGAATTGGTGAGGCAGCTGTGTGGAAGTTGTTTGCTGTCTCTCAGCGCCATATGGTGGGAGATCAGATGCATAGAGTTAGTCTTAGTTCCAGTAATTTAGTCTAGTCTCAGTTGCTCCCCACACTGTACCCAGCATCTCCACCTCCAAAAATATTTATTAAAGGAAAAGATGGATGAAGGAATGAAGAAGGCTGGCAGAGTGCTTAAATTACAATGTCCCTTATCTATCTCTAGCATATTTGTATTTAGACAACAGAAATGGATTAAGGCCAAGTCAAGAAGCTATGTTGATAGGATTTTAACCAACAGGAATCAAGTGAGGGATATTTTGACTATGGAGACACCTTCCTGGCACCCCTTATATTCTATATTCACAGAAAGACATCTGTCTTGCCTAATTTTCAAGTCAGCCCTGAAGCTCAGAAGGGAAATGTACATACTAAATTTCTATGAGTATAAAGACTAATCCTCCAGTGCTCAAAAGGAAATAGGAAAAATTCTAAATATATCCAAATTGGCAAATGGAGCAACCTTAGCATGAAAAAGACATCACAAGGTATTTGAAAGTCTACCTTGAGGAACAAACCAGAAAAAATATTGAACACCAGTACAATTTACCCCAATGTCAGGTTCATTTGGGACTCCCTATGGGCAACAGTACAATGTGGAGTTAAGTTCCTAGAGTCAAACTTTCAGAGTTGAAATCCTACCTCACTTCTTTCTGGCTATATGATCTTGAGTAACTTCCTTAGCAGCTCAAAACTTCATCCATGAAGTGGAGATAAAAATAGCATCTATCTCATAAACCTTTGAACTGGTTAAATAATAACTCAAATGGTAACTAATGTTATTTTTTATAGACACCATTTAGCACTTCCCATGTTCAAGTCACTGACTTATTTTAAAATATTGGTGGGGCAGGCCAAGTGCAATGGTTAAAGCTACTGCTGGGGATCCCCACATCTCATATTGAATGAGTGCCTGGATTCAAGTCCTAGCTCTGTATCCAATTCCATCTTTCTGTTAATGCCCACCCTGGGAAGCAGCAGATAATTATTTTGGGGAAGTGGGGTGTTAATGTTTACCCCAGGCCTTTGTCTGCACAAAAATAGGGAGAGTCTAGGTGGTGGCATATACAAAGTAACTTTTATTCAAAAAGTGAGGAAGGGAACACATACACATGTGAATGTGGGTTGCTCCACACAGAGATATCCATTGTGAGTGCTCAATGGGCCCAGAAGAGAAAGGGGAGGGGCATAGCACTCTAGCACCTCCTCCATTCCTGATCTCTGTTCGAAGACAGAGCTCCCCCTAGTTGCTGACCTCTTTTATGAGGTCAGAGCAGGGTACCTCTGCAGGGTTAAAGCCAGTTAAGAGTTTTATGACACTTTCACAAAATTCCATGTGGAGATTAATCTCCATATATCCATGCTATGTTCCCCCCAGATCCCAGTTGAAACAGACATTGGAGGTGGGTGCATTTTCATTGACAAGTCAGAGAATAAAATTACATATGGGATGGGGGTTTGTAGCTTACAGCTCCACTTTGTTAACTAGCTACCTGCTTATCCTATATCATAATGGCTGAAGTACTTGGGTCCCTGCGACCCTCATGGGAGACCCAGATTGCGCTCCAGACTCACAGCTTCAGCCTGGCCCAGCTCAGGCTATTGCAGGCATCTGGAGAGTGAGTCAGTGATGGAAGCTCTCTGTGCGGTGTCTCTGTCTGCCTTTCAAGTAAATAAAAATAGATTAAAAAATAAAAAGTATAAATATTCTAACTCCAGAGTAAGATAATTGATCACACAGTTCACCTGATATATCTGAAGTATCCTCCACAGACTTTTATTGAAACCTTTTTATATACCTAGCACTGTCTGTAAACTCTGAAAAAACACTGGAGAGGGAGAAGACTCTGCCCAGCTATCTCAGAGCATTGAAGCTTGTTGGGAAGGTATGAACTAGAGACTGGAGTGATATTCATTACTCAACAGAGAAGACAGCAGCCTCAGGGGAACCTCCCGGATCCAGCATGGCGGAACTAAAGCCACATGCTGTTCTAACACCACAATCAGCTTCTCTAGTAGTTTTGTTCACTACTCTACACCCAATACCTGAGATACTGACTGACTCCTACAGGAGCTCAATAAATGTGGAAGGAAGGAAAAAGAAAGTTTATTGGTCAGTTAGATTTGGACATTCCCTATAGGGGAAACTGTGAGGTCCTCTTTGTGTACTGTAAAATTTTCTCTTAAAGGTACTTATCTCTCTACAGCTCCTTTAGCATTCCCCACCCTCTTTATTTTGTGCATGTTTCTTGAATGTACGTTGGGTTTCTAGGGATTTATTAAGTGGTTATTGCTTGATCCTACTAGGTAATTTTAAATACACAGTGAAAGATCTTCCATCTCCTGGTTCACTCCTCAACTGGCCACAAATGACAGGTCTGGATCATGCTGAAGTCAGGAGCGAGGAACTCCACCCTAGTCTCCCACATGGGTAGCAGGAGCCTAAGTACTTGGACCATCTTTTGCTACCTTCACAGGCACATTAGCAGGAAGCTGTATCAGAACAGGAGTAGCCAAAGCTTAAGCAAGCACTCCCATGTGGGAATCCAGTATCACAAGCAGTGGATTAATCCACTACACCACAACAACCCAGTGAGAGTGTTTTGGCTCTTGTCCAGAAAAGACAGTAGTAGCCTAGAAAGGTGAGAGCTCTAGGCAGGTAGTAGCAGCTAGTCTGGTGATGTGAACACATGTGTGTTCAATGAATATACTGATGAGTCCAAAAAGTCACAGCACAGGGTATTGCCCATACACTGAGACTCCTTGGCAGGGTAGAGAGGGGGGTGTCTCTGTTCTGTGTTCAAACTGATGTATCAGGGACAACTTTTCATTTGTCCACTCCACATTAATGAAATAGTCACCAGGTACCAGGTTACGGGTGGTAAACTACACCAGAGTTCCTCATCTGTGTTGCCTTCTTGCTTGGATTTCCAGCAAATGGGACATTTTGATAAGAGTGTTGAACTGGGAACTATAGCCAAACATACAAAGATATGTTCCCAATAATCTTCTGGGTTACTGATGAAAAAATATGTCCCAAATTTAACCAAGAGGCTACAATTTAATAATTGGGCACTAACTTGCCATTTTTTCTGTTGATTATTCTACAAGGTAATAAAGTATTAGCGATCCTTACTTTGTTCTTCCTGTGTAATGAACCCATAGTTATAAGCAAGAATTCCAGGGCCAGCACTGTGGTAGAGGTAAAGACACTGCCTGCAGTGCCAGCATCCTGTATGGGTACCTCATGTGCTGGCTGCTCCACTTCTGATCTAGCTCCCTGCTAATGCACTTGGGAAAGCAGCAGAAGTCGGCCCAAGTACTTGGGCCCTTGCACCCACGTGGGGGACCTGGATAAAGTCCCTGGCTCCGGGCTTCAGCCCAGCCCAGCCCAGCCCTGGCCATTGTGGCCATTTGGGGAGTGAACCAATGGATGGAAGATCTCTTTCTCTCTGCCTCTCCCTCTCCATCTCTGTAAATCTTTCAAATAATTTTTTTTAAAAAAAGATTTCCAAAATGTGCTATATGAGGGAACTTTAAAAAGTTCATAGAAAATGCGTATTATGAAAAAACTATGCATGGATTTCAAACATTTTTGCTCTGAGATAAATTTATCTTCTAATTCCATTTTCCATGAACTTTGTGAAGTACCTTCATATTTCTTTCATAGGTTAAAACACTATGATGTTTGAATTCCTACCTCTTCTACTTACACAATTAGTAAAAAGCAACCTGTTGGGCAAAGGACTGAAACAGACAT
This sequence comes from Oryctolagus cuniculus, assembly GCF_051225735.1. Lineage (NCBI taxonomy): Eukaryota > Metazoa > Chordata > Mammalia > Lagomorpha > Leporidae > Oryctolagus > Oryctolagus cuniculus. The sequence goes on from NC_142877.1 coordinate 95,653,273, forward strand.
TTTTTGAAAGAGGAAATCAAAATGGCCAACATACACATGAAAAATGTTCAGGAGCACTACCCACCAGGGAAATACAAATCAAAACCTACAATGAGGTTTCACCCCACCCCAGTTAGAATGGCCCTCATACAGAAATCAACAAACAACAGATGCTGGCAAGGATGTGGGCAAAAAGGCACCCTAATCCACTGTTGGTGGCATTGTAGACTGATAACGCCACTTTGGAGGACAGTATAGAGATACCTCAGAAATCTGAATACAGACCTACCATATGACCCAGCCATCCCACTCCTTGGAATTTACCCAAGGGGAATGAATCAGCATATAAAAGAGTTATCTGAACCGCTATGTTCATTCAGCTCAATTCACAATAGCTAAGACATGGAATCAACCTAAATGCCAATCTACTGAAGACTGGATAAAGAAATTATGAGATATGTACTCTATGGAATACTTCACAGCAATAAAAACAAAATGAAACCCAACCTTTTGCAACAAAATAGATTAATCTATAAAAACATAATCCAGTCCCAAAGGAACAAATACCATATGTTCTCCCTGATTTGTGATAACTAATAGAACACATTAAAGGAAAGCTGTAGAAGTGAAATTGACACTTTTGAGAAGCAATGACTTGAACAGCCTTTGTCTTGACTGTTGATGAACAGTTTTTTGTTTATTTTTTCCTTAATGGAGAATGGGACTGGGAAAAGGAGAGGGAGGAGGAAGTGGGGTGGAATGGGGGTGGGAGGGTGGGTATGGTGGAAAGGATCACTATAATCCTAAAGTTGTACTTATGAAATTTGTACTTATTAAATAAAAGGTTTCTTTGGGAAAAAAAAAAAAGCAACCATTTGAAAAAAGACTATATAAACTTTTACTGTCAGACAAGGACTATAGTTTCTAACGAATAGGACCTAATAAGAAACCAATGCACAAAATTTATAGCAAAGGAAAAAATAAGGTTGTGCCTTACCCAAACTGTAGTGCTTTCAATGAGATTTTCATTCCATTAAGACGTGTTTCACTATAGGGCATCACTATGTATTCTAACATTTTTCATGATTTCCCCTTAATGATTCACTTGGAAATGAAAGACCAGTAGTCTGGTTTGAAGCCTCTTTGAAGGAGGAATCTTTAAAAATATTAATGATCTATTAGTCATCTTTCTAAAGGGGAAGCTTTCAGTGATTTGCCTTCAGACATTTCTGCCAAGGAAAATGTCACCACATAATTACCACCCCCAGCCGCTGGCCACTGACAGGGGGAGCTGACAATGCTGCCTGAATCCCCAATCGTGATGTGAGATCATGAGACACAGAAAGCATCGCTCTGTCACCACACTTGGTTCTCATCTACAGACAGAGAGCCAGAGGAGTGGCATACAGCAGTCACACTTGATAAAGGTCAATCACAGCTGGGAAACGGCCCTAGGTCGACTGCCCATGCCTCTCAATGGCATCACCCTGCACTAGTTTCTTGCAGCTGCAGTAATAAATTACCACAAACCAAGTGGCTTAAAACAATAAATGTATCCTCTTTCAGCTCTGGAAGCCAGAAATCCCAAATGATGGTATTAGCAGAGCCTCTGAGGGCTCTGGGGAGGGAGGACCTTTTCTGGCTTCATCATTTCTTGGCTGTCGCTGCATCAGTTTTCATCTCTGCCTCTGTCTTCATCCCTTTTCTGTTCTGTCTCTTATCTGGGCATCTCACAAAGACAGTTGTTCTTTGATTTGGGTCCCCCCAGATAATACCAAATAATCTTATCTCAAAATTCTTAATTGAATTACATGTGCTAAGACCCTTTTTATAGCTTAATATCACATCCATAGGTTCCACGGGTTAGGATGTGGGCCTACTTTTTGTGGGCAGTGGGGGCACCATTAAACTTCTTACACTCCCTTTTTTTAACCTAAAAAAGCAGTCATTATTGTTATACACAATTTTGCAAAACACTTTGTACTTTGGAATTTTTGGTAGTATCTTTCTGTCTTCTTCCTACTTGCAAGCCCTTTTTGGAGTCAGACCTGAATATTTGTGTTTTGTGTATGGGTTTCAAATGCAAAATCCAATGAACACTTATTTACAATAAGAAATTACAACAGGTCTTGAAGCAGGAAATACCACAAACAAGATTCAGGAAACAACAACATTTTTATCAATCAACAGCAGACATGCCTCTCTGTTACACATTTTCCTGTACATTCTTATCCACATCTTTGACGGCCTCTTCACATGAGTTACTTTGTAAGATTTTCTAAAGATAGAAAGGCAATTCATGCTTCTGAATTCCTGATCAAAACTTTTTATGATTGAAAATGATCAGCTATTGGTAATGTTATACTAAGTTTCAGCATCATTGTCAAAGTTAGGAATCCTCTGTTATGTTTCTTTATATATAAACTGTAAGGTTTTTGTGACATTCATATTTTTCCTCATGCAAGACCGGCTCTGTCATTCATTACAAGTAAACGACCTTATGTAAGTTCCTTACCCAGCCCTCGAAGCCTCGAGTTCCTCTGGTTTAGAAGAACATTAATTCCCATTTCCTAGGGTGCTTCTGAAAATCAATATGATAACGCATGTAAAGCACTTGTCAGGACGGCAAGAAAGAATCAGTGCTCAGTAAATGCCAGCTGACCTTAAATTAGCATAATATTCTCCAAGACCAATTTATTGAGGTCCACAGGGCGGCACATTCTCAGTGGCCTGTGAGAGCAGCCTCATTGTTGAGCTGAAGCCTGGGTGCCTGGAGGCCTGCTCAGCAGTGGGGGAGAATTCCCTGGATTCTCTGAATTGTTGCCTTCCCAGCCCACACCATGAACCTTCCAATCTTCAGCAGACAACAGACTAAGGAGACCTCCTGGTACCAGAAGGGAGACAAGATTATTCCAGCAACCATGGGACTAGTTCCGTCTGATCTGACCAGCTTGGGGCAACGCAACTCAGGGTTAGTGAAAGTGTGGCTGCATTGGGGTTTCTGAATGGGGTGTGGAGAGGGAGGGTAAGGTGAGGGGTGTCAAACCTTGGAATGTTGCTAATCTTCATTAGACACCCAGTTAGAAAAACTTCACAATTTTGTCCTGAAGCAAGGAATACCCAAGCATCAAACCAAAAAAAAAAAAAAAAAAATGTAGTTCTGAAGGATGTTTTAGTTGTGTTTTTCCAAACAAATGCAGGATGCCCAGAAGTTATACTGTGCTCACACAGTGACAGTGCGTTGCCAGCCACACCCTCAAGTATTTTGCCTTTAGTACTAGTTCATTTCCAAGCTTTATCTCCTTATGAGAAAATCAGGTATGTCAAAATAATTCTCCCCTGCCTTTGTCATAGAGGACATCCTACCCAACACAGGTCCAATTTTGTTTGGGGAGACAGAACTCAAAATTCTGAATTCTTTATAGTTACTACCCCAGTGAGTAATCAATTCAGAACTAGACAGAAGAACCCTGCATACATACCACTTTGTGAAAGAAGAGATCCTGATATTTAGACTAAGAGTAAGATACCAATTTGGAACCAACACACACACACACACACACACACACACCCTCCCTACTTGAGACTTAAATTCAAAGTCTTGCTGAATTTATTACAAGCCTTTGCACTAACAGCATGAATATAACAATCTGAGAAGCCCCGGCTGATGCAGACCAGGATCCTTTTCAGAATACCCAGAAATCTAACCTGCTGCCAGGTACAGGTGACACAGGGACAGATTTTCTGCACCGATCCATATCTCTTCATATTACTGGGTGCAAATGTCCTTTCTTACAACTTTCCTCTATCTTTATATGATTACAGCTGTGACTCTTGATATTTTTATTAACCTATGATCTCCTTAGATGAGCCAAAACATTTCATGCCCCCAGAGACTGTACAATGCCCTTCAGGGGCACAAGGCAGAAAGCCAAAGTCATGACTCAAGCCCTGTGCAAGCCAATTACCCTCCCTCTGCTCCCTATATGCAAATTTAACTCCAAACTAACCTATGAGCTCCCAAATAGATGCCTCATGTCAGAGGTACCCAGGGCCAAGAAGAAATGGATAAAGGGAATTTAACCACGTTTAATGGGAGCAGGGGATCAAGTTGCAGTTTGTTTTTGTATATGTGTTTAATTATTCTTGCAATTCAGATTGAGAAAATAAACTCATTTCAGACCTGCCTGTCTTTTATACTATAAGTCAGTGTCTGTATTCAACAAGCTTATTTGAACACCTGCTGTATGTCAGTTTCTATGTTAAGTGATTAGCTTCTGTGATATAAAAGAGCTAATATGATTTTTCAATGAAATCATTAGCATAAAAAGACAAGAAGTGGGTAGGGAGGAAAGGGGAGAGAGACAGAGAGGGTTGACCCTCCCTGAGTCAATCAGAGGAATTCTGGAGGAAGAATTTGAAAAATGGAATTTAGAGATGACTAAGAGTTGGCCAAACACAGAGGAGAGAGGCAGGCAGATGGGAATCTTCGGAGGCAAAGCACGGAGGTGTGAAGTGCAGACTATGTTGAAAGAATAGCATGCAGCAGCTATCCCTGGAGCACCCATTCTGCAGGACTGTGTGTTGGGAAATCACAGCAATCACTCTGCATGTGTGCAGGTTTGGTCATTGTCTCATTTGTTTAACAACTGTCTGCTGAACCCCACCAAATGGAGACTTAGACTAGGAGCTAGGTGCTTAGGGTAATATGGGAAATAAGATGTGAATCTACAAAAATCATATACAGTAAGACACTTTCACGTGAGAAGACAACATCAGAGGATTATTCCATTATTTGTGTTCATCAGCAACAATGGACTACATCTTAAATCAGCACACCTACCAATACAAATGAGGATAAGGCATGGTTTTGGTGCTTGAAAGCTGGCAATGTAATGAAATATACAAAGATATAAATAGAACATACTGTAATACATTCAAGAATTAACATAATAGCATTTGTTGACTGCATACTAAGTTTCAAGCATTGATCTAAGTGCTTTATATTGGTCATTTTAGTCCATCCTCACACAATATTACTACTGTCCACATTTCACCAATGATAAAGAGCAAGAGAAGCTACTTGCTCAAGCAAGGATACACAGCTAAGGTAAAAATCCAGGCCATTTGACCCACATTCCTAACCAGCAATGCGGAGAACTGGAAGCTTCTGGAAGAGAAGCACAAGTGTGGGTCTAGAGGGGTGGAGAAACTAATTGTTCTACCCTTGTAGCATTTATGTGCTCTCTGAAGTCTCCAGGGAATATAAAGGCAGTTTATGGAATCTTAGGAAAATGTCAACCTCATGTTACCAGATTGTGTAACATCCAGAGTTCAGGCTCAAGAGTAAACCCCCACCATCACCAAATTCACCTAGGTTACATTTTTATTTCAATTTTCGTAATTTTTTCAATTCCCAAAAGACTCACTCCATCTATTCCCCATAAATACCAAATCACATTATTTGCTTCCAGGACCTTTATAAAGACAAGTATAAACTTGATAAAGAAGCTTCTATTGTTTCTTTGCAAGGGTCTCCCTGTAGACTCCCAAAATTTTATATTCTATAATAACTTGAAAATCCCCAACTGGATTTGAAAACTTCTAATCCATTATTTGTCAGCCCCAGTATCCTGAATACCACTAGGATACAGCTAGAATTATACACCTTATTAAAATTAGAGTAATTTTTCCAATGCCCATCTAATTCTGCCCCCTTCCATCCTCATCACCACCATGGATATGAGGTTGGAAGACGAAAAGGAGAAAGTTGTAACAAGTTGAAACTACAATGATCTTATTATAAAATCTAATTAAAAACTGGATGGTGAAAAAGTCAAACAGGAGTGCAGAACATCAAAAGATGGCTTCATTCTTGAACAAGGAAGATCAGGATGGAGATACTTGTGTCTTAGGGTAGCATCTGTCTGTATGTCACAGATCGTAACTAAAATGGCTTAAGTAAATGAAGAGTGTTTCTTTTATAACAGTACACCAGGTTCTTTTTTTCAAGTACTGCTACTATGTTTGCAAGACTGCTGGGATACGTTCAGATTTCAAGTCATATTCCAAACAGCAAGAAGGCAATGAAAAGGCAAAAGGTAAACCAAAGAAGTTAGCCAAGTCTGTAGCCTTTGAAAATGTTTTCTTAGAAGTAACACCCAGCAGCATCCAAGTCTTATTGGCCAGGTTTGACTCACACAGCTTCTGCTAACTGCAAGAGACCCAGAGCAGGTCAGTGTATTCACTCAGCACTTGCCACCACTCAAGGCAGAGCAAGTGGAAGGAGAACATGCACAATGGGTTGGCAAATGGTAGTGTTTGCCATATTAACCTAGATTTCCAATAAAAAGAGAAGAGAGGAGAGAAAGGAAAGGTGAAACAGCTCACAGAACCCCAGGAAACATAGATAATTGGATACAGCTGAGACCAGACACATTTAAGTATTCCTCTTTTAAGCTATATAACCCAGCTGCTCCATGGGTCTGAATCTCATGAAATGAGGAGTTAGGCCTGGGGAGGGGACAGAGGGGACAGAGAATTCCAAACTAAGGCACCGAGGTATGAAATGCCACTTTGTGTGGGAATTACAACCCATTCCCTGTTTCTGGAGAAGAAATTGTAAAGTAAGGATTACCAGGAAGGTATATGGGGCCAGATTATGGCGAGTTTGTGTGTATGGTTTTAAAATGTGTTTCTTTGGTACAAGATGAAGAGCTAATGAATTATTTTAAGCCACAGGGACAGGTCAGACTTTAATTTTGCATAACTCAAATTTTATTTTAAATCCTTGACTTACTTTTTCCTTTTTTTAAAGACCATTTACTTATTTTAAAAGGCATAGTTGGAGAGGGAGGGGGAGGGGGAGAAGAAGAGGGAGGGAGGTCACACATACGCAGAGAGAATCTTCATCTACTGGTTTACACCCCCAATGGTTGCACAGACAGGGCTGGGCCAGTCCAAAGCCAGGAGCTTCATCTGGGTTTCCCACACAGGTGGCAAGAGACCAAGCGCTTGTGCTATCCCAGGCACATTAGCAGGAAGCTGGATTGGAAGTGGTGCATCTGGGACACAAACCAGTGCCCACATGGATGCCAGTGTCACAGGTGGCAGCTTAACCTGCTGCATCACAACGTGAACCCTGACTTTTGCAAGACTCACACTTAGTGACTGTGAGCAGGAGGGCATTAATACAAACAAGAGGCAACTGCATTTAGACAGAAGATGCTGAGGACCTGTTCTCAGGGGGTGCTGGAGGAATGCACACACAAAAGGAATGGCCTCTTGGAGTATCTAGAAGACTTCTTGGAACAGGCAGCCTTTATAAATAAAAATTAATTAGCTGTAGAGTCCAAGGCATCTTTTTTATTTTTTTATTTTTTAACAGGCAGAGTGGATAGTAAGAGAGAGAGACAGAGAGAAAGGTCTTCCTTTGCCATTGGTTCACCCTCCAATGGCCACCGCGGCCGGCGCACCGCGCTGATCCGATGGCAGGAGCCAGGTACCTATCCTGGTCTCCATGGGGTGCAGGGCCCAAGCACTTGGGCCATCCTCCACTGCACTCCCTGGCCACAGCAGAACACTGGCCTGGAAGAGGGGCAACCGGGACAGAATCTGGCGCCCCGACCGGGACTAGAACCCGGTGTGCCGGCGCCACAAGGCAGAGGATTAGCCTAGTGAGCTGCGGCGCCAGCCCAAGGCATTCTTACTTCACATATTTTATGGAAATTTGTGGGATATAAGTTATTGGTTAATTAGAAATTCCTAAGCAATTTATTCTATTCATAAAAAACTTTTCTAGATAACTTTACTTAAACCAAAGGCTGAAAATTGGAAATAATCTTTAAAACCAAAAGGCAGGAAAGACCTATGCCAAGTCACTAATCTAAATTGATTGTTCTGTAAATCTGGTATCTAGGAAACTGAGCAAAATCACAGCTGCAGAGGCCTCTCTCAGACCTACTGTATTAGCATCCTGAGGATAGAACTTGGGGCAGGGCATTCATAATAAATTCCACAGGGTACGCTAATGTGCACCAGAGTTAGGTCAGCAGCATGATGGGTCTGACAGGTATGACCAGGACCCTCATATCAAACATATTGACAAGAAAGAGGGCGTGAGATTCCAAAAATGTACAATTAAGCAACAAGAGACAAACGTGCAGGCAGAAAGGCCACATTTATGTAGAATGTCACAGCCACAGGACTTGGCTACAGAGCCTGGAAGGATTTCAGCAGTAGGATGTAGGCAAGTAGAAGGAGCAGAGGTAGGACTGCATCAGGGAGACTAATAGAGTTTCAGGCACGACCACTTGAGAGGTGACAGCACTACATGACAATGAACTAATCCTAACATCGAAATAGGTGTGCAAACCCAGGCTCTCAACTTTCCAGGCAATTTCATAGTGATGTTTTTATTACTAAATCAAGACAAAATTCCTCCCTATATGAACTGATATGCTAGACTATTTGTTGGTGAAATGAGAATTTCGAGATTATATTGGTCAATAATAGAAGGAATCGCATCTCCCATCCATTAGAATAGACCAGAAAGAATACAGGAACAGTTCTGATGCGGAAGCTGTAGGAAGGAATCCCTATGATTCAATGTTATCAGGTGGGTTCCCAGCATGACAGACCCCTTGCCATTTTTATTCCTGTGACATCACTGGGGAAATGCTCAGTGGCTTTGAACACGCTCTTCATTGTATCTGATAAATCAGCCATTTGTTGTGTGAATATCTAATAGAAAAGAAATTTCATGAAACAGGGTAGAAGAAAGGAGAAGGTACATAGTTCTGTTAAGATTTTCCAATAATATTTCTCATTTTTTTTTACTGGGAAAAAATAAAAATACCAACTTTAAATAGCCAACTTGGATCACTAGGGGTGCTGGTGCTGTTCTCACACATTCTGCTCACTTCTGAGTCCGAGTGCATCATTTGTAAAGATTTCTGTATCTGAGCTCTTTCTCCTAGTATCCTGAGTCAGAACAATTAGATTTTCTAGATGAACTCTTCTGCTTTGTATTAGTCAAAGTCATAAATGGTCAAGGCGGCTCAAAGAGGTGCCACTAAATTTGTTGGGTGTCATCACAGCTTTCCCATGCCTGATGCCTGCAATGGCCTGAGTCCTTCTGACATGGCAGACGTCAGGTGGCCAGCAGCCACTTCCGTGTGACCACAGGCATTCTGAATGGTGAACCTGCCTGCACCCAGCTCTAAGCCCTCACCTTTTGTCTCTTGCACACAGGTTCTATGAGCACAGGCGGAGTTCTGTGGTGCTGAACTTACCTGGACTGGAGGTGTTCCCTGGGGACCTTCTGGTGTCAGATGGAGCTGCTGATTACCTGTGCCACCCACTTCTGCTGCTGAATTCAGGTCCTGTTCATCCAGCCTATTTTTATTACATGTCTCTCGTGGGACAGATTTTGTCATAAGCAGGTGGAGATTTTCTATATTTAATAACTAGTGGAACACATGCCATGACCAGTTAAAACCAAAGACTCATGGATTAGAACAGGCACCAACCATGAACTACTGGAACCAAGTGATAACCACCCTTAGTACTGGGCATTATATTTATACAGGTGGGTAAGCCATGGATCTTCCTTCAAATGTTCTCTGGTCAAGTAACTTATCCCAGGCCCAAGACTTGGGAAAAGTGCACCAGTGACAACGGCCACCTCAGAGCACAGTGCCTTCACTAGGCTGGTGCCAGTTTCTCTATCATTGCTATAAGGCTTATCCCCACACCTCTCGTCTGCCTTTAGTCCTGCACTGGTGTCTTCCAACCAGAGAGGCACCGTGTGGCAGTAGAGAGCCAGCGGCAGATTAGTGTCTGATGGAGAGAGACAGACTTGAGTAAGAATCTGCATCTTCATCCCAGTTGTGAAAGAAAAGAACAACAGAGGTGTTTAGGGTACTTTCCTCATGATTCTAGAGTAGGCAAATCAAAGCCTTTGAGAGCTAAAAAGACTTAAAGAACATCCACATTGGTTCTTTTTAACCAGGTTTTGTTCCTAGCATAACCCTTTTCACAAAATAACCCTTACTTGGAAGTGTAACATATTAACCAGATGCAGGTGGTATCAATGCTTTAACCTGAAGTGGGTTCTAGAGCATGTCTGAGGTGTCCCTAGGAGCCTGGAACACCTGAAAGCAGTTTGCAAACTACCACATTCTCACTCACATGCATGCAGAGAGACCAAAAAGGAGAATGACCTAATCATGGTAGCAGCTGATTCATGTCAGGGGCAGGGAATCTAAACTCCTTACCTCAGACTCAACACCCTTTCCAACAGCCTGCATCAATCCTCCATTGGATAGACAGGTATGGTCTTCTGTATGTGGATTCCCAAAGCCAAAGCCACACATGAATAAACCATAATGAACATCTATATTGCTCTTCATTCTTTATAGATCCTTTCCCCTCTGCTATCTTATACAATGCAATAATCCAAATCAACACCATTGTCTCATACGATACAACAACCCAGTGAATAGCCCAAGAGGGATTAAGTCATCTGCTGAAGACATATCCCTAGAAATAATAGTTTAAACCAAGTGTTCTGCTAATAGAGGTTCACGACGCCTCCCACAGGCTCTAAACCAGCTAACAATTAGAGCAGTAGTCCCCAAAGGCTAGTCCCAAACCAGCAGCTTTGGAGTCACCTGAGAAACTGTCAGAAATGCGGTCTCTGGAAATCGTCCCTGGGCCTTCTCAATCGGAGAGCCCAGGAATGGTAACCAGCAGTCCTGCAGTCTTGCTTTGTAACAAGCCATGCAGGTGATTCAGGTGCTAGCTGAAGCGTAAGAACCAAGACACTGAAGAGTGAGGTCCGACTTGCTGTGCAATGCTTGTTGATCACAGAAGTTGTTTTGTGAAGTTGTATGCCTAACACTGTGGTAGATTCCACAACATAAGCAATGTCCTGCACCCTACACCTCCATGCCCTCTTTAAGGAATTCAGAATGGAGATCTTGTGTGCCAAATTCATGATGTAAGTCACCTGCACATACGGTGGAAATAGATTCTGAATCCTCAAAACTTCATATTTAAGACAGATAATGAAAGATTGTAGATTCACTAAGGCCTTATTTAAATCTTCTTCTGAATACTTGCCTCAGTTTCCCTAGGCTCCAAAATTATCCCTAAATTTAGAAAGTAGACGAGAGAAATTTGCCAAGGACCCAAATTATTGCAATTCAAACTAGATATAACAATTTACTACCAGGCATTTCAAAGCTAATTGCTAAGTATGGCGAAGCTGATTTGTCTCTAAGGGAGATTCCACTTAATATCCCTTTTTATAAAGATCAATAAGGAGGTCAGAATGAGCGAAAGGGTAGTCAGTTGGCAGGTGCTGTCTAAGATTACAGTGAGAAAAGTCCCTCAAGTACATCATTAGCAGTAAAGGCTGTTCAGGTCATTGCTTTCATATGATTGAAGGGTTATGCAGTCTCCTGGTGAATTGGACAGAGAGAATGACCTATATGAAAAATATTTTGAATACTGAGAGGTCAGAAATTCCGACGTAAACCCAAAAGATGACTATCAGAGTTTTCTGGGTATCATTTCAAATTGATACAAACAACAACAACAAAATCAAGAAGTCAGAATGTCATCTCTTTAATCTCTGGGCACCAAAAGAATGCATGACCAAATAATGACTTCCTTCTTAATGCAAAACCACTCCTAAGGACTATTTAGGTGGTGGCCTCTAGTGACAACAGCCCCCAACATAAAAATCGGTGGTATGTGTTGGTGTTCCCTAGTTCAGAAATCTTTATTTAACCACTTCTGAGGATTACTGGGTTGATGTAATCTCCAAGTCTCATGTCTGGCCAGGCTACTGAGGTTGCCTGTGATAGGATGGTTTATGGTAAGACCATGTAAAAATGAAGTTAGTCCCTTCAGCCACAAAGTCCTAGAATCCTGTGTTAAGTGAATTACCCAACCTCTTTATTATAGTTGATGGATTTCACCCCCCAGTGACAGAGAAAAGGGGGTTAAACAATACCATCATAAAGAAATAGGACATTACCACTTTAAGGCAGCAATAGAACACCAACCTTTAGGTTGCAACATTACATCATTCACTTATCTGCAAGAATACAAATGTTCATTCTGTGCGTTCTCAGGAGAAGGAGAACTAAAGCAGGATGAATTCCGTTTGGCTTATTTTCATAAGGAAGGTTTTGTAAAACACTGCAATGATCTGTCACTAATTACTCTGTAATAATATATTTCCTTAAATTCACCCACCAGAATCCAAAAAACCAAGATGGCCTTTCTCCAAAAGAGGATTGGTGAGTGTTATATATTGTCTTTTTTTTGTTTTAATTCAGCCTCCTACAGCAAAAAAAAAAAAAAAAGAAAAAGTGAAAATATGATTGAAAGTCTCTTCATTCTGCCTTATCATTGCATAAAGGCAGATGGCACCTGAAATGTAAATCACCATCCACAGTCTTGGCTGTAGCACATGCCAAATGGTGCCGCTTTGTGCAGCAACACAGAGCTAATTGCCAGTTGTTCCTGCATTCTGCAAAAATGTTTAAAAAAATTCCAAAGCAATTCTAGTGTAGTGATGCCTTACAACACTAGATTTTTAACTTGAGATGGGTTAGGCAACAGCTCTCTGCATGAAGTAAATTGCAAAAGTGCCTGTCTGAGCTTGCAGCAGATGCCATGTACATAGGTTGCATTGAAAAATTAATGAGATATTACAGAAAGATATTACACAAATACACTTCTACTTCTGTGAAAGCCAGGTGGATTAGTCTGAGTCCGTTTTTTAAGTCATTCTTGTTTAGATCCATTATCGAAGAGTTACCAATCTAAATCAGCAATCCCTGAGTCCTGATCCCTAGGACAAGGGTGACTCCCGTCAAGCCTTTCCTTCTGACGTGCTGTGGTAGGCAGAGGGCACGTTCATGATCACAACCTGAATCCTCGGCCCTGTTTTCTGGAGAAGGAAAGGGACTGGTTTTGTGTTTTCACAAACACACAGACACACAGTGAGAAGCAGGGCCTTATAGTTATTGTGCCTGGTTCTGTTAAAAATCTGTCATGGGCCTCTAAATCAGTTTGTCATCTACTGTTGACATCTGCAATAGTTTTGTAGACGCACACCCTTGATTTTTTTTTTAAGTCCAGTAACTAAATTAAAAGGCCTCTGAGTTTCTAACCCCAACTGCATCACCTACTGCTCTATGACCTTGGCCAGATGATAAGCTCCCCCCGCTTCAGATCATTCCCTATAAAAGGTAAATAGCACCAGCCTCAGAGGTGGCTCTGATGAATAAATCAAAATGCACGTGGAGCTTACCACAGGCTAGGAACTCACTCTCAGTTAATATTGGCCATATTATAAGTAGTAATATGTTTAAGATTTGGAAAAACTACCTGTTCTCATAGTCAAGTGTATGAGTGACTTGTGTATTTTTTTTTTCAAAACAAAGCAATTTACATGGAACATGGTCTACACATTACAAGCTGCTAATGATAAATTGTTAATAAAATTGTAACACAATTACCACCAGGGCTAATGCTTCCCAGTAATTTTCCTGGCAGGTCTGAGTCAGAGTGCATGGCTATCATCTCTCCTGAGCTCCTTCCTCATGCAGACAAAGGCTGTGCCAGTCACCAAGCAGTGAGACCCAGGAGAAGTTTCGCATCCTCTGAGCCTTCCTAAAGGAAGGGCAGGAAAGCTAGCATGTGCTTTCAGAAGGGGAAGACTTCGCTAAGGAAGGAATGATCCTTCAAGTTGTCAGGAAAACCTTTCTTGTCCACAAAGAGAAGCAGCTTGGGCCAAAGAATCAAGCTAAGGTCCAAGACACCCATTACCAACTCACAACTGATAAGATCAGACTGACGCATAAATCTGGGGTTGGGAAGATGTGCTAAATGGTGTGTGCTCTGTTGGGGGGCAGTGGTGGAAACACAAAGAATAAGTAGTCATCCCTCTGTGACTAAGTGGGATTGATTCCAGAATTCCTCATGGATCCTAAAATTCGAGGATGCTCAAGTTCCTTGTGTAAAACAGCACAGAATCTGCATTAATCTGTGCCTATTCTTCATATATGCTCTTTTCATCATCTCTCGATCATTGTAAAAATGTGGATGTTCCATAAATTGTTGTTATACTGTATTTTGGGGGAATAATGACAAGAAAGCAACCTGATTTTTAATTCAATTATTTGTGCTCCACAGTGGTTGAATTCATGGGTGTAGAACCCATGATATGAAGTGAAATCTCAAAAGGTTTCCACAAATGTAAAATCTTCTCAGCAGTGAAAAGAACTTAATTTCTTGAAGTGAAAACAAGAATACAGTATTTGGTGCCTTGAAAAATCAATACATCTACTTCCTTCATCCTCTTTGCCTTATTTATCAATTAATTCATATCTATCTAAATAATAATCTACATCAATAAAACTAACACACTTTAAGTTGTAATGTATTTTCCCAATCTATTACACAGTTTTCCTTTTCTTCCCTCTTTCCTTTCCAATGATCAATAATGTAAATAACAGCAGATAATACCTTTCACACATGACCAGACACTGTTTACATGTACCTTTGTTTTTGTACATAATAGCACACATGAGATCATAAATTTTCACAACCATCCAACTAAGTAGGTAACATCATGAGCCCCATTTTGTAAATAAAAAATGGATTCAGAGAAGCCAAACAGTCTGAGGTCACAAAGCTCATAAACAACAGCAGTCTGGCCCCAAGTCTGTTCTAGCCCCCACATCACATCACCCCTTTAACTCTGGGGGTCCCTGTATCCATACCTGGTCTTGTCTCCTTCCTTTCAGATCTTATCTGTTGTCACAATTCACTGTCATACCTTTACCAATCATTCAACCTTAACCTTCAATTTCACTCCAGTTCATGTCACCAGTGCCTGCTTCAAATTTCCATTCCACCTACCTCTTATTGCTAAGCTTGCAGCTCCAGAACCCTGGTTTCTCCCTTTATATACCATATCCTCTCAAATGCCCTTTAAATGCTTCTCATCACCTCCCCTAACCAATGCCACCAGAGTACAAACAACAACACACCAAATGGGTCTGTTATGCTAAAGAATTAAGGTGACCACTGAGAAAACTCTCTTCTTTCACTGAAATATCCACTAAGCTATTTGGCCAAGAGGTTGTTCAAACCCATGGCAAGCCACAGTGAGAGCCCTTAAAGTCCAGGACTGGCACCCACTTTCCCGCAATTCCATTGCTGCTCCCATTGTCTCAGCTTCTTCCTTTGCCAATTGGCCCTGTTTTTATTGCCACAACATGCAGTTGCTATGGTTTCAGATATCAACAAGAAGCATATGTCCCAAATGCTGTAGGAGGACCCCAACTGGCTCCAAGATTCCTTTGCTACTATGGAAGCTAATGAGTCTATAATTGGCTTCCTCTTTCAGTGCTTAACTCCACCAGAAAAACTAACCCCAGCCCCTTGGCACATTCCAAAACTATTACAGGATCTCCTTTCAGACATACAGAAGGCAGCAGATAGCTTGTGCCTTCTCTCGCTGATTGAAATGTCGATTAACTTCCCTCAAACCATTTAGATCCACACCAACTTCAGGCAATAGAATAGAAAAATTATTTGTGATAAACATTCCTCTGAAATGCACCCAAGTTGACTGTAGAAAGCCTTACACACTGTTGTCTGATAGCCTCCTCCTGGTTTCAGTGGTAAGATGAACTCTTCAAGTTAGCAATTTGGGGCCAGCACTGTGGCGCAATGGGTTGGGCCATGGCCTACAGTGGCAGTATCCCATATGGGTGCTGGTTCATGTCCCAGCTGTTCTGCTTCCCATCCAGCTCCCTGCTAATGCACCTGGGAAAGCAGAAGATGGCCCAAGTTCCTGGGCCCCTGCCACCCATGTGGGAGACCCTGATGAAGCTCCTGGCTTTGGATCTGCCCAGTTCCAGCCATTGAGGCCATTTGGGGAGTGAACCAGAGGATGGAAGACCTCTGTTTCTCCATCCCTCCCTCCCTGCCCCCTGCCCCCTTCCCCGCTATAACTCCTTCAAATGAATAAATCTTTAAAAAAAGTTAACAATTTAGGATGTGGCAAAAGAATACTAAATGAATTTTTAAAAGGCTGTTATGCAAGGACAGTTCATGGAAAATGCGTGTTATGAAGAAACTAAGCGTGGACTTCAATTTTTTTTCCATTTTCCATGACCTTTTTTAAGTATCCTTATGTTAAGTTTTAAAAGAAAGTTACAAAAGTGTGTAAATATGACAATACTTGAAAATTAATTATGGGACACAGAATTTGGCCTTGTGGTTAAGACATTCTCATTACACGCTGGAGTGCCTGAATTTTATTCCCAGCTCCAGCTTCCAATTCCAGCTTCATGTTAAGGCAGACCTTGGAAAACAGCTGTAATAGCTCAAGTTCTTGCCTTCCTGCCACCCAGAAGGGAAAGCTGGACTGAGTTCCTGGCTTCCAACTTTGGTCCCAGCCCAACTCCAGCTGTTGCAGGCATCTAGGAACTCTTTCTTCCCCTCAAATAAACAAACACAATTATAAGTATGATCTGAGACATGTTTGTAATGGTTACCCAAGGGTAAGGATTATGAGCAGCTTTAATTTTCATTGTATTTTTGTTTATCAGATTTTCTCCAATAATCATGCATGACCTTTGTAATCAAATTTTAAGACAAACATTAATACTGAAGGTTTCAGAAAATAAGTGGGTGATTCTATCCTAAGGAAACTAGTTTCAAGTACGTTCTGGTATTTTTTAGCAGGGAACAGTTGTGTAAGGCAAGTCCCACTAATATTCTGGGTTTTATTTAGTCATTTACTAAATGAAGGGTTAAACGAGTACACTGAAGGCAGCTTTGGATGCAGAAATCCTTTGGTCCAGAATTCTGAAAAGGATGGGCATTAACCTTAGAGTCTAACTATTTGCTATGTGACCATTCCATACCTTGAATTTCTTTTTTTCATTAATAAAATGAGAGGTTTGTACCTGACATTCTCACAGGCCTCTGTTCCCCCAGCTCTGACATTCTGTGGTCACTATATGTCAGGCTAAGACTCATAGCTGGCTTTGGAACTGTTGGTGCCTTAAAAACAAAATGTGCAGTCTGTTCTTATGAATGTTAGAATGAAGAGATGAGGTTATCAAAATTGTGTCTGTAAAGAATTCATTTTTGAAAATCCTTTTTCTAACCACCTTTCAGCAGAGCAAAGACAAAAACAAGCACATATCCGATCTGGAAAACTGCCTCTCCTCTGTGACGATTACAGACTTCAGGGGCTATGAGTTCTTCAGCTA
Organism: Oryctolagus cuniculus; assembly: GCF_051225735.1. Classification (NCBI taxonomy): domain Eukaryota; kingdom Metazoa; phylum Chordata; class Mammalia; order Lagomorpha; family Leporidae; genus Oryctolagus; species Oryctolagus cuniculus. The sequence goes on from NC_142877.1 coordinate 95,670,564, forward strand.
TAAGGTATCTCATAAGGGAATATTGTTGTTTACTGTGTTGCATGGCATTTTCTTTTCCTTTCTTTTTCTACATTTTTTTTAATGATGATGATGAAGCTTTCAGATTATTGCCTAGTTCGTTATATCAGCAAAGTGCAAGAGAGGAACCCTGGGCTGGGTAGGACAGAGCCAAATCTGATGTAAATGCCAAGACCTGGAGAAGTCATTTCATTATGCGAGAGCACTTTGTAGGTCATGAAGCTTTGTAGATTGGTCAACGCTGTTACTGTTATTTATCTCTGTGCCTCAATTTCCTCATTTGAAAATTAAGTTGTTTTGGATAAGGAAATTTCTAAAGGTCTCTTTGGGTTCTAAAACTCTTATTTTATGACTCTTCAGTAGTTAATTTCAACAAGTCTTACCAGGAGAACCCAGAATCAGACTTCCAAATCCCAAGTTTGGGGTTGTTGAGGCTTTCTTCTTGCAGCAAACCGAAAATAACTCATGAAAATCTCAAGCATAAGTTAAAATACCACCAACTCAAACTTCTTTCCATTTTAAAGTAAAAATATTTTGTGCCTCCCCTCATCCTTTAAGTCAGGAAGAATTAGTTGCCCAGAATCATGCAGGGAAGCTGTGGTTGGGGTAGCTCAAGGAGGTACCTCAAAGACAGACAACAAGAACATGAAGAGGCAAATAGACTGCTGTACTGCAAGCCAAAGGAAACAGTGAACAACTCAGCCCAGTGGGGTGGAAATGCTGTGTTTTTTTATTTCTCCCCATTTATAGGATAAGACCTGGAATGAAGTCATGGAAACACATCAGAATCTTCCTAATGATCAATTAGACCCGAGAAAGCAGCAAGAGGCAGTGTGGGAATTATTCACGAGTGAATGTACTTACTTCTTGGACCACTTATTAGTCCTTAAGATGGTAATGCTGGGTTTAATTTTTGTGGCAGTTGGGAAATATTTGGTTTTTGGGGACTTGATTTCCTCATTATTTTATTTCCCCCTCTTTTGGGGGACCTTAAAGAAAATTGTATTGATTGTTCATTTTTGTTTATATACTACTTGGTTTTTTATTTATTCTTTAGCTAAACATAGCCTGTCAAGATTGGATGAACATGGCTTCCCATCCAACGACCCAATGCCTCCTGCCAAGTTCTCACCTGTATTTACACACTCCTGGAGTCAGGCAGCTGACAACCACCCCCAAGGCAGCCCATTCAATCTTTGGTCCCTTCCTCTCTGGCACTCTGGCTGCCAGGTGAATTCTTTTGATTGGCCACAGGGCTGCAGTCATAGATTTCTGACATTTCCATCTACAAGTGGTATATTTATGATACCTTTCCTATAAATGACATCCTTGGGGTTGTACATTCTTTCAGCCCTGATCTGATAAGGCTCAGAGAAGAGAACTCCTAATAGAAGAATCATAGGACAAGAGAAGGAAGGGAGGAGCTTCCTTCCAAGACCACAGGGAAGAATGAGTCACATGGCTCCCGAGATTGTTTTGAGTACCGGTTACTATCATACACAGCTGAAAAGCACTATGTTGGGAGGCCCGAGTTTCAGCCCTGGGTCTGCCTCTGACTTGCCATGTGACCTTAGGAAAATCTAGCCCTCTGTATTCCAAACCAGAGATTGGTGTTCTGTAATGGTCCAGACAGGAAAGATTTGAGGCGTTGTAGGCCATATGGTCATTGCTTCAACTACTCAATTCTTCTACTGCAGTGCAAATATAGCCAGAGATAATACGTACAGGAATGTGCATGAGTGTGCCACAATTAAATATCATTTACAGAGGCCGGCGCCGCGGCTCACTAGGCTAATCCTCCGCCTAGCGGCGCCGGCACACCGGGTTCTAGTCCCGGTAGGGGCTCCGGATTCTGTCCCTCTTCCAGGCCAGCCCTCTGCTGTGGCCAGGGAGTGCAGTGGAGGATGGCCCGGGTGCTTGGGCCCTGCACCCCATGGGAGACCAGGAAAAGCACCTGGCTCCTGGCTCCTGCCATCGGATCAGCGCGGTGCGCCGGCCGCAGCGCGCCAACCGCGGCGGCCATTGGAGGGTGAACCAACGGCAAAGGAAGACCTTTCTCTCTGTCTCTCTCTCTCTCACTGTCCACTCTGCCTGTCAAAAAAAAAAAATATATCATTTACAAAAATGAGTGGCAGGCCACATTTAGCCCACAGGCTAGTTTGAGAATCTCTATCTCCAGCTATAAAATCGGATGACAGTTGGATTTCTGGCTATCTCTTAATTTCACTGGGATGATCAAATTGCTTTTCTCTGAAATTTATCAATTGCTATACAAATGTCAGTCGTATTTTACTTAGAAAAATTTAAATTACAGAGACAATCTGTGAGAAAACTGAAACTTAAGGACTATATCAGTTAGAATGCTTATAAGACCAGGTAACAGAAAACTAGTTTAAACAGTGCAGGGTTTTAATGTCTCATGTGACTCTAAAGCCCAGAGGTGGAAGAGAATTCAAGGTTGGCTTGATCAAGAGATTCAAAACCTAAAACAAAATCTCTTTCCAATTCCCATCCCTGCCTTCCATGATATTAGCCTCATCCTATGACTGCTTCTGTTGTAGCCACAAAGTGGCTGCTGTCCTTGAACTGAGAGAGAGAGATTGAGATTCTAGTACTCATACCAGAAGCCTTAAGATTCATTCTGATTGGCCTGTCTTCCATCACATGACCATTCCTGAACAGACAGACTACTTGTACTACACAAGTGGACATGCTGATTGTCTTAAGGCAACCAAGCCCACCCTGGGAATAAGGTCATCTTGTCTCTTAGCACTTGCACAGCATGGCAAGAGCAGATACTAGAGTGAAACTTAGGGGTCTGTTATGGAGAGAGAGCACTGAAGTTAGAGGGTAACCAATAAATGAGCACTGCATAGCACTAACCACTGAACTACACTGCTTCCTTATCCCAGTGAACAGTATAGAACATTCCCTTCTACTGTAAGCTGCCCAAGTTTTTTAAACTGGCATTTTCTGTTTAAGAAAGGGCCAATTAGGGTTTATTTTCAAAGACTCCAGTGTATTTAAGGTGAATGTATATTTCCTTTTACATAATTAATGTGAATGCCCCAAAGCTGTTTGTAAATTGAGAACTTATAAATATACTGGAGGACTATTTTTAATAGCAAAAAATTCTGTAAAGCAAAGAGTTTTACAGCAAATATATATATATATATTTCTTCTAAATGGATATGATTTGATGAACACTGTTTCCTACAATGAGCAGTGTTAAATGCTTGGCTGTTGATGGATTTCCAGAAAACCAACACTATATGGCTTTGGGAAACTAAGTCCGTGCTTTACCACATGCAGCCTCTACACAGCAGCATCAAAAATACTTGAGAACTTGTGAGAAATGCACATTTTCATGCATCGACTCAGAAATTCTGGGGTTGGGGCCCAGCAAGCTCTGGCCTAACAAGACCTCCAGGTGCTTTGGATGCCAGTTCAAGAAACATTGCACTAATGAAATAATACAGGAAAGCTACATATCTAAAACTCATAAAATTCTTAAAATAAGTGGTCACTTGGCCCCTTTGAATGTCTTTCCTCATATATGCAAAGAATTATAAATACCTTTCTTATTTTAAGAACCCCATCTCTCTTCAGTGTATTAGGGTGGGGGGGGGCAGGTGATCTGTAGGTGAGGACTGTAGTTTTTTCTTGATTTGCTGTTTGGTTCCCATGTTGTGTGAAAACATCAAATTGAGTAGTAACATAAAGACACTCATAATGTTTTTAATATTAAGTATCTTTAGTCAAATCAAAACATTTTACTAGTGGTCAGATACTCAACATCAATTTTTAATTCCTTGAAAGCAAAGGACAGCTGGGTCTTTGACAGAGGAGGGAATAAATGAGAATACTACATGAATGTTGTTTAGCTGTCAAGTTAGGGCTGTGGCAAGAAAAGACACTGGGATTGCTTAGCACTATGAGACTGAGAAAGCCAATTTAAGCAGATTATGCTCAAGAGGATATTCTTATGACCCACATAACAAACAACAACATTTCTGATTTCTTCTGTGAAGCCTAAGCTTCATTATATGTGGCTGTATTCAGTACAATACTTAAATTTGAGAACAGTAATTTCTATATTGGTTTGGAAAGTTGTATTCAGGTTTACATTTAATGTTCTTATAAAAGGTTTCAAAATTTAAAAACAAAGTAATGCACATTTGTTTTTGTTTAAGATCTTTATGAATACACTAAAATATCTGCAAATTCATGAATATCTCCTGGATGTGAATTTATGGAGACTTTTTGCAAACCTGGAGGAGTTAACTCAGGTGAGCCAAAATAGAAAGATGCCAGAAGCCATGTTTTCAATTCCCCCTGAGGATCATGAACATTCCTGTTTAGTCTATGCCCTATATGCCATATTCCATAAGTCATATTCCATATCCCATCCCCTCATGATCTTATGGCCAAGGGTCCAGGCGAACAAAAAGTCTGGACATCCATTGACATCTTTGCAATACATCTTTGTAACAGATTGCATTTACTGGTTAGCATTCAGTTTTCATATTCCTATGGCTAAGAAGTAAACATATTTCTATGATCTCCATCATCTTCATCAATTTCATTTTCCTATAAATTTCTTTTTCCTTACATATATTATGAATACATAATATCGTTCTTCAAGACAGAGAATAGCAACAAGATTTTATTTACAAGAAAGCATAAAGGAGAGTGGAGGAAAATCAATCTTTGAATTTTGCTAGGAGATACACTGAAACTGGGAAACATCTGTAAGGATATTTGAAGTTCATCAAATTTTTATTTCTTAACCTCGGGTGTGTAGCTACTCGTTTTCTTCTTCTCTGGCCCTAGACAAGCCTGGGTTTTGTGAATGGTCTTTTTGGCGTCATGAAGGACTATCTAGATGCTGCTGAGACTTCACCATCAGTGGATTTCATTTCTGTGCTCACAAAGGTAAACTCCTTCTGGGAGATCTCAATTCCCTGTGATAAATTCACTCATCTCCCAGGACAGTTGTTTATATCTACGATGCTGTGTGTGTGGCACACACGTGTGCCTGGGAAAGTTCTACCACCACCCTCCCATAAAGGAACCATTCTTTTCCTTGCCAATCAATTTTTTTCAAAAATAGCATGCAGATTCTGCTTTCCCATTGTCACATCTCCTGTCACAAAAATCTACGTGCCTGGAAAAGTCATCTCCACGTCTGTTTTTTAAATGACTTCAATTCAAAGCAATATTCACAGCAGTGGTTTTGTATATGCTAATTACAAGGTTCGGTTATTCTAATAGAAATGCCAGACTCTCATTAAGGAACAAAATAAGCCTTCAAATCCATCAACATCCTTGATAATATTTCTGCGTGTGAAACAAGGAGAAAAGAGAAAACCTGAAGCCTTAGTCTGTTAACTGTTGCGTGTTTTTCTGAGCCAACTGAGGAGGCCCCTGAGAAGGAAACACAGAGTTAGCAAGGTCGGATAACTTGGTGTTGGCCATACAGCTAGTGGGCGGTGGGCGGTAGAACTGGATTTCTAAGCCTGACCATTAACAACTCAGTCTCAGCCTCTTCTCTGCTGCCTTGCACTTAGGACATTTCTCAAGCTTATCAGTGCCCTGCAAGAAGACCTGCCCCTTACATCTGAGTCTTCTCAGCCAGCTAACACTCCCTCTCAAAAACCAACCCACATCATCATCTTTCATGACTTATTTTTTAAAAATTATTTTAATTTTGCTGTTTATGTGGTACAGTGTGATAATTTATGTATTCAATAGGTGATGATAAAATCAGGTTCGTTAATTTAACAATAACTGTATTTTTATGGCATACAGTATGACATTTCCACATATGCCTAATAGGTATTGATCAAACCAAACGAAGATTTCCCACTCTTTGTTATTTCTGTTTTTGGAGCCTTCAAGCTCCTCTCTTCTATTTGTTTACAGAACATGTAATGGGCTACCGTGAGCTATAGTCACTTCACTATGACATAGAGCATTAGAACTCATGACTGTGCTTTTGTACCCGTTATCTAATGCCAAAACCTAACATTGTCCTCCATGGCATTTTGTCCTCTGAGGCTCAATAACAAAATATTTTTCCAAGTTTTAATTTTTTTTAACACAGATGGTACATACCCTTTTTTTTAAAAAAAAATATGTATTTACTTGAAAGAATCACAGTGATAGAAGGGGTTGGGGAGAGGAAAGAGAAAGATCGATCTTCCATCTGCTGATTCACTCCCTACAACATCCGGGGTAGGCCATGCTGAAACCAGTTCTTCTGGATCTCTCATGGGGAGGCAGGGACCCAAGAACTCAGACTACCTTCCACTACCTTTGCAGGTGCATTAGCAAGAAGCCAGATTGGAAGTGGAGGTGGGACTCCATCTCAGGCACTCCAATGGGGTGTCCCAAGCAGCAATTCAACTCACTTCACCACAATTTCCACCCTTATCTGTGGTTTCATTACCATCACTTCCTTTAATGCCTTTTTAGGTTGGATCTACTTCTTCTATTCACTGTCATTTTTATATAATAAGCAAGCGTGTCTTCCTTCTCCGATTCCACCACACATGACATTATTGGAAATCCCTTAATGGGAACCATGATGCATTGCATTAGTCAATAAGTCTATCAATTGCTACATAAATTTTGAAACACAGTAAACAGGTGCTGTGATGTTGGGGGTAAAGCTGCCGCCTGCAGCGCCAGCATCCCATATGGGCGCCAGTTCAAGTCCTGGCTGCTCTGCTTCTGATTCAGCTCTCTGCTATGGCCTGGGAAAGCAGTAGACGATGGTCCAAGTCCTTGGGCCCACACCTGTGTGGGAGATCCAGAAGAAACTCCTGGTTCCTGGCTTTGGATCTGCACAACTCCAGCCGTTGTGGCCATTTGGGGAGCGAACCAGCAATGTAAGACCTCTCTTTCTCTGCCTCTCTGTAACTCTTTCAAATAAATAAATCTTAAAAGAAAGAAAAAATACAGTAAACACCATGGAATCCTAAAAGTTCTTTCCAAAAGTATTGCTGAAGAAAAAAGAATAACAGTCATTCCCAGGGTCACTTACCTACAACAAAGGCATGTTGTGTGATATGCTCAGTTTGGTCTTTATACATAATGAATATAGGTACAAACATTGACAATCTGCCTAATCCTACAAATGAATTTGAAGTGGCTTACAAGCGTGTAGTCATACAGCAAGTTAAAGACATTAAATAAGAATAATGAAGAAAATGGAGTTCAATGTTAGACTGGGTAAGATTACCAAACAAAATACATGCTACCAAATTCCGCACATTTCACAGGGGAGTTCCAAATGTCTGCATTTTAGAAACCAGCAGAATGAAATTTACAGATATTTTTGAGGAACATTTGGAGAGAAGTCAATACCAATATAAGCTTAACATCACCAAGCTGGGCATGGAAACAAGCTGATTTGTTATTAAGTACCATGCAGGTGTGTAGGCCTCGATAAAGCATTGCCAGAAATAGGCAGGTGAGTTTAATCAAGAATTCCCTTTGTGTGTGCGCGCATGTGTGTGCGCATGCGTGTACAAATAGGAACAGTTCATTCCGCAGAGGGAAAAAACAAATTCACCTGTGAGTGTGGGCAGCCCCACACTGAGAAATAGCCAGCCTGAGTGGGCCAACGAATTGCTCACAAACCAGAGAGAAGAAAACCCACAAGCTGTACCTGTAACTGTGAAGGGCCTTCTGAGAGCATGAGTGGGAGAGTGGCAAAGGCCCGTCTGGGCTCGCGGCAGAAAGCGGTTTGTCTGAGAAAACTCCGCGGTGGAAAGAGTGAAAACGATAGCAGGAACTCCAGGCGAGGCCCACTTAGAAAAGAGAACTCACTCCCGCGGTCCACCTCTTTTTATAAAGAAGGGGGCAGACACCCAATTGGCTGTGCGCCCTGGTCCCGGATGTGACAGGTGCATCTTGGAAAGGTGGGCGTATCAAATTGATAGAGACAGCATTACATTGCAGCAGTACGGGAAGCCTGACTTGCCTAAACTAACTCCTTGCTTATTTATCCCAAAAAGATCATCTAAACAGAAGTTTTTTTAAAAATATTTATTTATTTGAAAGGCAGAGTTATGGGGGCAAGGGGAGGAGGAGCGAAGGAGGGAGGAGAGAGAGAGAGACAGAGAGGTCTTCCGTCCGCTGGTTCACTCTTCACTTGGCCACATTGGCTGGAACTGCACCAATCCGAAGCCAGGAGCCAGGAGCTTCTTCTGGATCTCCCACGTGGGTGCAGGGGCCCAAGAATTAGGGCCATCTTCTACTGCTTTCCCAGGCCACAGCAGAGAGCTGGATGAGAAGTGGAGCAGCCGGGACTTGAACCGGTGCCCATATGAGATGCCAGCGCTTCAGATCAGGGCATTCCCCGCTGCGCCACAGCAACGCCCCCTCCCATGCACTCTTCTTCTGCTCTTCTCTTGCAGTATTTCCGAGGCAGCCTCTGTCAGAGCCACCAGACCTACTGCCTGAATTACTCCGCTGCCATCTTTTATCTTGAGAGCCTGCGGCAGAGAGATGACTTCGGAATTTATTTAAAGGTAAAGTACCTTTTACTTTTCTTTTCTATTTTTCCTGAGATTCCTTAGGTATAACAGGTACTGGGCATTTTTACACCTAAATTAAATGGAAAAGAAGACAAATAAATAATCAACAATATATTTTAGCTAAAAATCTGCTTTCATCATAAATACATCATTCCTTGCATACTTGAGAGCTTTTGCTTTAAAGAGCTGGATCAGAAACCAAGTAAGCCAGGACTCAAACTGGTGCTCCAGTGAGGAATGTTGGCGTGGCAGGCAGCAGCTTCTCCTCCCATGCCATGACACCATCCCACACTTAGCACTTTTAAATGGTACCTGTTTGGAAACACTATCTCTGATGCCCCTGCTGAGATTTGGACTGGGGCTTTAAAAATGCTTCATTTGTTCAGTGCTTGGTTTGTGGTGGAAACTGGTGTGTTGTAAGGAGAAAACTAGAATAAGAATCTAAGATTTGTTGTAACCAGAAGTTTGGCTCTTGTACAACTTGGTCCCAGTGACAGCCTATTGGACAAAACTTGGAGCACCATTGACACTGCACTCTACACAAACAGTGCCCCGAGAGTAGGGCAGAGAATGTCCTGTGTGTGTTACGCTGGGAATTGTGCTGCGTGGCCACTCAGGGTCCCAAAGCACTGGAACAAGGAATTTCCTTGGGGGCTTCAGCATTTGCTAATAAGCAGATTTGGAAGGAGTGTTCTCTGACTTCCCTAGCTCCTTTGACATTTCCTGAGACTGACATATGTCTTCAGTCCTGTGCCAGGCCCTTTTGTATAATCCTGAGAAAATGGCCCAAGTCTTTCCAGAAAACTAGCAGCTGCTGGAGGATCGTATCAGAGCCTTGGGAGAAGAGGCAGCCACACCTTCTGATGACTTAGCTGTGACTCTATGGGCCAGGAAGCCTGGATGAGGACAGAGGAATGAACCTGAGGAAGAGACTTGGTCCTATTTTTCAACCTTTCAATGTTTTCTTTACTGCCTGATTTTAAAACTGAAATTTCTTTAGATTTACATATGTATGAATTATCATGTTGGATAATGTCTTACCCTGATCCTGAGGGAATAGGTTCTTGGCTGGGCTCCCAAAGTGGAGAGAATCCCAGTCCGTTTCTGTCATTTCCAAAGTAGGAGAAAGATGAATTTAAAAAGGTCCAGCCATCATTTTTAAGTCATCATGGAAAATCCCATATCAATGGAGATTTCTTAAAACAATTTTATTTGAGCCCCTTAGGTCTTTTTTCTGTTCCGCCAAACACGTTGGTTAATTCTTAAAAACAAAAGTAGCCTCCATTGATCTATACCCATTAATGCAAAGACATTTCATGTCCTTTTATGATAAAGGTATGCTTTGCCTTCCCTAATGCACATGAAAAAATAATGGACCCAAAAACCCAATAGACAGATGAAAGAAAAACTTACAACTTTACTTTTAAAATTGTCAGTTAACATTCTTTTCTGAGGCTTCCCAAAACCTTAAAGCTTCCCATATCCTTGCCTGGATAATTTATTAATTATCTGAATTTAATGATTATCTAAATTATTCACTGTTGATGATTCTTATCTGATGAAAACCTGAAGGCTATCGGAGTGGTGCCAGCACCCAGAGCAGGTTCTCCATAGCATTGCAATGCGAGGTGGTAGCTATAGTGGCTGGACTGTGTGTTCTGAAGGAGTCCCTAGCTGCTGCTGAGAGATCGGGTGCTGGATTTCCCAAGCCGCCCCAGGAGACCAGCAGGTAGCAGTGGAAGGTCAGCATGGAAACCAGCACAGAGCTACAGCCCTGCTCCCCTCTCATTCTTTCCACTTGTTCCTACTCCCAGCCTTTCCACGTCTGCAGCCCCTGCTTTCGGGCCCATCACTCCCAACCCCAATGAGAACCACAGGCATCCGGAGCCAGATGAGAACATGGAGGTCATTGAGTGCCCCCCTCCACTTCACAGAAGGGAATGGGGTCCTGGCGCCTGGCTTCTGGAGCCCCATGCATCATGCATCTTGTGCTCACTTTTGTGGCCTGCCTTGTTGATGCAAGGGAGAGGGGAGGAGTGCAGTCAGCAATATTTCTGTGAAAAAGAGCCCTGCATATATTTGAAAGAAATGTTTTGATAAGTGCCTAATGTGGGAGGTTGATTCCCCACCCAAAGTTATGGATGAGCTATAAAAGGCAAGGACAAATTACTAAGCAGGAAACCAGGAGACAAAAGGGCAGGGTTTTTTGGTTTGTTTTTTGCAGGGGTGGGAAAGTGGCAAATGAGCTCTCTCTTTCCAAAAGAGAGATCAGAACCAGAAAAATCACAGGATGGTTATGAGATGGGATTTTATTCTTACCTAGAATCTTCAGGAAAATAAATCCATATTCCTGCAAAACACTTGGTCTGAATAGGTTTACAGTGGAAACTAACATAGGAAACTGGTCGTGGGGTTGCAATGGCCCATGCTGTTCAGGAAGAAACACTACAGAGAGGCTGTTCAATTTACAATGGGGTTATGACACAGTAAACTCATTGTAAGTTGAAAGTATCTTAAGTCCAAAACACTCCCAATGCATCAGACATCCTAGCTTCACAAAACAGCACTCTGTGGAGTGTGGGTTACTTCCCCTAGAGATAGTGGGACTGCCTGGACATTGAACTTGCTGCTGCTGATAAAGGATCATGCTGGTTATCACTAGTCTGGGAATAGATCAAGTTTCAAAGTACAATTTCTTCTGAGGTATACAGGTTTTGCATCACATTAAATTTAAAATATCACAAATCAAACTATCGTAAGTTGAGGACTGTCTGTATATGGAAACAGAAACAGAGGAAGTCATTAGAATCAGCCTCTACAAATTTGTGAGTAACCAGAGGAGGATTTAGGACTTCCCTGGCCATTGGCTAAGTGGGGGGGTTGAGGCAATTGTACCTTGATCTCAGAAAAGCTGGGGTTGACATTTGAGCATAGACATCTTTGGGAAAACAGTAGGAGCCTCCCGCAGTATGTCTGGTCTACCTTAGGATGGCAAAACAAAGTAGATAAACTGGATTTAGACTGCAAATGGAAAGCAGAAAAGATTCACTGGCCTGCATCTGGGAAATACCAAGGGTAAGGGCAGGACCTTGTCATAACCAATTTGGCTGCTGTGACAGAGTACCATAGTCTGGGTGGTTTACAAACAATGGACATTTGCTTCTCACAGTTCTGGAGGTTCGGCGTCTGAGATCAGATGCCAGTAGGGTCATAGTCTGACGAGGGCTCTTTTGTGGGTTGCATTTGGCCACCTTTTCATAGTGCCCTCACATGGCAGAAAGAGCTTAATAGCTTCCTGAGGTTGCCTTTACAAAGGCGATAATCCGATTTGTGAAGGCTCTATCCCGTGACCTATCACCTTCCCATGGTCACACCTCTTGGTACCAGCCAATTGGAGGTTAGGATTTTGATATATGAATTGTGAAGAAACACAAACCTTCAGTTCTTATCAATACTTTGAGAGCTGACCCTGTGATCCATTGGGTGTGAGTGGGCGGGTTAAGAGAAGAGGAAGAGAACTTCTCTTCCTAACACTTCCTGATGTGCCTGTCTGCAGAGAGCCCAGCGCTCACCTCCACGTGTTATGCAGCACTTGTATAAAACAGGGGGCTCTTATGTTTAAGGAAGTCTCACATTCAAGGAAAATATCCCAGCAAATTAAAAAAAAAAAAGTGAAAACTATTCTCATGTTTTCTTGTGTTTCTCAGGTATCATTGCTGCAACTCCAATGTGTATCCCATAGTGTTACTTACAAAATGCCTTTCCAGTCTTCCCCAGGGCTTTCACATCCTGAAACTACCTCTTTTTCCAAACCCCAGCTCCAAACTCTCCTTATTGAAAACTACGTGCTCATTACTCTCCTGTGCCTCTTTGCTCTGTATCACACACAACAACTTCTATTATCACTTTCTCTTCATTTTTGATCATTACTTCATTTCTTCCCTACAAAGGAGCATCCAGGAATCGACCCAGTAAGCTGCTTTTCCTATGTACTCCTCCAATATTGATTCCGAGTTCTCCTAACTGTGCATAAGCTGTGTTATAAAAGGGTACTACAAAAAGCTTGTTGAAAATAGAATTAGGCCGGCGCCGCGGCTCACTAGGCTAATCCTCCGCCTAGCGGCGCCGGCACACCGGGTTCTAGTCCCAGTCGGGGCGCCGGATTCTGTCCCGGTTGCCCCTCTTCCAGGCCAGCTCTCTGCTGTGGCCAGGAAGGCAGTGGAGGATGGCCCAAGTGCTTGGGCCCTGCACCCCATGGGAGACCAGGAGAAGTACCTGGCTCCTGCCATCGGATCAGCGTGGTGGGCAGGCTGCAGTGTGCCGGCCGCGGCAGCCATTGGAGGGTGAACCAATGGCAAAAGGAAGACATTTCTCTCTGTCTCTCTCTCTCTCTCACTGTCCACTCTGCCTGTCAAAAAAAAAAAAAAAAAAAAAAAAAAAAAACGAAAATAGAATTAAAAGGCCGGCACCACAGCTCACTCCTGTGGCGCCGGCACCCCGGGTTCTAGTCTGGGTTGGGGCACCGGATTCTGTCCCAGTTGCTCCTCTTCCAGTCCAGCTCTCTGCTGTGTCCCAGGAAGGCAGTGGAGGGTGGCCCAAGTGCTTGGGCCCTGCACCCACATGGGTGCACTTCGGATCGGTGCAGAGCGCTGGCCGTAGCAGCCATTTGAGGGGTGAGCCAACGGAAGGAAGAGCTTTCTCTCTGTCTCTCTCTCTCTCACTGTCTACTCTGCCTATCAAAAAAATAAATAAAAATAAATGCAATTATCTTTTAAAAAAAGAAAATAGAATTAAAAGATAAATTTATTTTGGCATAAAAAATTGAAATCCATGCATACTGTGGAGTCTTATTATTTTTCATAATGTACATTTTCCATGAAATATTTTCTTTTCCTTTTTTCTCTCCTATTTTTCTTGGTTTTTTTTTTTCATTTTTTATTAAGAAATTTTTTTCCTTTGGTATTTTTACTTTTTTTCTTTTTTTTTTCCATAAACGTTTTGAAGATCTTTGGTATAGATGGTGCTGATAACTGCTGCCTTTATCACTATTTTTGAAGGTAAAACATCTCAAGAAGTCCCCTTAATACTTCTTAACCACATCTAAGAATCCCATATCAGACCCTGAATTTGGCCCAGGTAGGTAGATGCTTGATAAAGACAGATTAATGTGGAATTTTCAAAATTAAAGGCCAGCCTACAGCTTGTAAGTTGTCCCAAGAAGCTCACAGGTGCATCCTGTTATTACTGAATAAAGTCTCCAAGAACTTGTGTACAGGCTTCTAAGTACCATCACAGGAGAGGTTATATTCTGATACGTTCTACCTTTGCCTCCCCCAGTGGTGTGAGCAAAATGAACAATGCAGACGGCTGCACCTGCCTGAGCTACTAGTCGCTCCACTGCACAGGCTGACTCGATATCCCTTGTTGCTGAAGAACATCTGGAAGAGAAGTACAGACCCTACTGAGAAAATCATGATCTACTCCATCAAAGAAAAAGTGGAAAAGTCAATCCGTAAGTCCTTGAGATGAAGGAGCATAATCAAAGAGTTGGTGGGCCTGTGATTCCTGGGAATTATCTGGGTCTCCATCCAAGAAAATAATTCCATTGACTTGAGGTCATGACCCTTGGAAGCATGGACTCTACTTTGAGAGCATTGTAAATCAAACACACACAAAACAATAGACCCAAGTCACATCCTGGTTTACCCTAAGAGAACTCCAATACCAGGTTTACACAGGACATGTCTGTCCCCAATGGTTTTAGAAGTGAGTTCCAGCAGGAAAAGTTTTATTTCCCAGATGATTGAGGGCACTGGAACATACATAGTGAACTCACACCCAAAGCAAATAGGAGCAAACAGTATGGAAGGTCTATTCAGAGGATAAATTGTCGTTCATGATTTTTAAATTATTTGTTTTCATTTTATTTGAAAGACAGGAATGGGGGAGTGCAGAGACAATGAGAGAGTGAGACATAAAAAGAAAAAAAATCTTCTATACACTGGTTCAATTCCCAAATGCCTGCAGTAGTCAGGACCAGATCAAAGCCAGGAACCCAGAAATCAATCTTGGTCTCCCACATGGGTGGCAGGGACCCAAATGCTTGAACCATCATCTGTAGCACCCCCAGGGTGCACATTAGCAGGAAGTTGGAATCAAAAGTGGAAGCAGGACTCGAACCAGGGCACTCTAAAATGGGCTGTAGATGTCCAAGCAGCATTTGAACTGTTGTGCCAAATGCCCTCTTCTCATTTTTTTTAATCACTGAAATTCAGGAACAATATAAAAATAGTGCCAACTACAAGCTCTAGAGCTAAAACAAAGGGATGGGGATTGTGCAAGTCCTGTGATGACTTAATTTTTGTAGCTCTGATTTCAAATCAGTGAATTGTTAAGATACTTTAAATAAGCAATTTAAGGGCACCTCAAACAGTTCAAATAAAATGGAATTAAAAGATGAGGTTACTTTGGTGCAAACAAATTTGAAATCCACCCACACAGGGGTCTTGGAAGAGTTCATGGAAAATGTGTATTATGAAAAACTTATGCATGGTTTTCAAAAAATGTTTACACCAAAATAAACCTATCTTTTAGTTCCATTTTTCACAAACTTTTCAAAGTACTTTCACATGTTGAATGAACCTAAAATATAGTTTGGCTCCTGGGACAGTGAATGTCTCAGAATGATGGCTGTGCATTTCAGGCGTGGAAAGCCAAGACACTGTGGCAAAAAAAAAAAAAAAAAAGCCTATATGTAAGATCTCTGTGAGTGAGATCCCAGTGGAAAGAATGGGCCATCAAAGGAGGTACCTTTCTCTGAAGAGAGGAGAACTCTTACTTTGCTTACGGCCTTGTCTAAATAAGGTAGGAGTTTGTGAACTCAAAAGGCTTCCATAGCCTTGGCAGCTCATGACAAGAGTCTCAGATGATCACTGATGTCATAAATAAGAGTGTCAATTGTTAAATCAACAACAGGAGTCATTGTGCACTTGCTCCCCATGTAGGACCTCTGCCCTTAATGAGTTGTACTATGAGAATTAATGGTAAAACTTGTCTTCAAACAGTACTTTATATTTTGTGTGTCTGTGTGGGTGCAACTGTTGAAATCATTACTTAAAATAGAGTTGATCTTCTGTATATAAAGATAATTGAAAATGTATCTTAATGAAGAATGGGATGAGAGAGGGTGTAGGAGGTGGGACGGGAGTGGGTGGGACGGGAGTGGCGGTGGGAGGGTGGGGTATGGGGGGGGCTAGAACCACTATATTCCAAAAATTGTACCTATGAAATTTATATTTATTAAATAAAAGCTTTCTAAAAAATAAAATTAAAATATGGGAGACAGCCAACTAAAAATTAAGGAAAGTAACCTTTTAAACATTTTTATACTCTATCTTAACGAAAAGATCTTTTGCACTCATAAAGTTTGTTGTGAAGATACATTTATCTAAAAATCAGCAACATCTCCACTTTCACTTCAGTTTGTTAAGATTACAATTAGTATTTTTTTTAAAAAAATGATGGCTCTGGAGAGTGATTAAAATTTATGCTGCAATGTCACATGCATCTAAAAATATGTTGGCCCTGTCTTGTCTTTCAGGGGATCTTGAAGGAAAAGTGAAGTGTCTTGACAATTACCAAAAATTTAGACAACTACAGGAGATCATAGTGTGGCCCCCACTTTGGGATAGAGATAAAAGATTTTTCATTCCAGAGGTATAAAAAGGTTTGATTATGACTCATACCCTCCCATTCCCAAAGTTTGTTATTCAGGTGGAAATATAACAACCTAAGGAACTGTCCACTTGAAGAATAAATCTAATTTCATGAGCCAGAAATAAAGCCTTGGTCTTCCGGCATTGCACGTGGGGAGGCTGATGTCACTTTGCCATCCTCAAGCTGGGCCTTTGGAGAGCTGTTCCCATCCTTTCCCATCCACATGTTGACGTTCTGCTGTTTCTAAATGTCCTGGGATTTCTGAAGTCTCTAGACAGAGCTGATTGCCCCAGCTCCCTCCGGCAACATGTTCTCTTCCCATCACCAATGACTTCTCTCTTATTTTCTCCCTTGTTTTCTAAGTGTCTGAAACACATTTTTAAAGAACACATGGCAGAAAACATCTTGTCACCAACCAACAGACACCTTATCTATGAAGGAAAATTAACTCTGGCAGGTAAATAACTGTTTCTTTTTAAAACCCAGCGTCTTTACTACCTTGTAACTTGTTTATTTGCTGTTAATTGAATGGTAGGAGGAACTGTTTTTGCTTAGGTCCCAGGTAATGGAGGATGTGAACCAGGGAACATCTGGCTTGAACAAAGACCTCACAATGTAACTAGCTAGGTGCTTGCCATTTTCTCTCTGTAAAATGAGATACATGTTTCTTTTCTCACAAGATTGTTGTTAAAACAATGTAAATGAAGAATTTAGCCCAAGGTCAGGAATATAATAAACATCTGGTCAATGTCACCTATTGTCACTAACATCATTTCACTCCTCCAATGAGCTGAACAGTCAAGCTTTCAAGTGTTTCTTGAGAACCTGTTAAATGCCATGCATTGTGCTAGGTACAACAGATACATGAGAGGTCTTCAAGAAATGCATCGAAAATACTTATTGTGAAAATACGATGCAAGGTTCTCAACGTTTTTTTCATCAAAAGTAATCATATTTTAATTCTACTGTCCATAGACTTTTTGAAGTACATTTTTAAATGCTCTGGAAAGAATGACTGACACATAGTCCATGTTTAATAAATAATATGAGGATAAAAAGGGCTGCCTGCAACATAATTTGTAATCATTCATTTATTCTTGTCTGTATAAAATCTTGACTGGGCACCTACAATGTGTGAAACCCTGTGAGATGGGAGCTTGCCTATTTATAGTACTGAGAGAGATGGTGGTAGGGGCTGGGGAATAATCTTTATGCCACACAATACTTTGCAGGGTTAGCACTGAAATCAGGGTAGGATATAATCCCTACCTGGCAAGTGTCATACAGAGAAGATGGATATGTCTGGTGTTTGATATCAAAGGGCTTTTGTATGCCCTTTGACACAGAGAGGTTGTTTAATACCATGTTACAGGTGAGGAATCTGAGGCTCAAGGTTATCTGGCAGGTAAATGGCAGTGTTCCAGCTCCAGCCGGGCTACTCAGCCTAGCAGGCTTCCTAAACCATAGCAACTACCTTGGAAACCAATAAAGGGACCCAGGCAGGAGACTGCAGACAATGAGAAGTCACTGAGTTCTCAAACAGATAAATGATAGGCTTAAAGTGGTGCTAAAGAGAGTGTTTGGAAAGCAGCAGCGCAGGAAACAGCAGAGAACAGACCAAAGCAGAGAGACAAGTTGATGAAACAGGAAGTTCAGAGATAAAGAAGGGTGAGGTGAAAGGTCCTGAGCCTGTGTTACTCAACTATTTTAACCTGTAGTCCATCCACTGCCACTTCCATTTGGAAATATAACAATTTTAACTTTTATTTGCCATTTCAAAATAATCATGATAAGACGAAGTCAAAGCATTGAAGCAAGAAAGCTCTGGGTTCAGACGTGGCCATGATGAGAAGCCACATGGAAGCTGGCTGAAAGCAACCCTAAGCCATCTCCCAGTAAAAAGTCATTCCAGGGGGGAGCCAAGATGGCGGAATAGTGAGGGCGCGCACCAATAGTCCGGGAAAATTTAGTTTAATAAAAGGGGAGTTACGGTAGCCTCAGAAAAAAGAACCAGGAAAATATTGCAGACAAAACTCTTCTGGATCCAGTGGGCGTGAATCGGAGGACCTACTGGGAGAACAAGGTCGCCCACCGCGCGCGAAAGCCGAACCGCAGGACCGAGCCACGGGACTGAGCCGCGGAAGCCGAGCAGCGGGACTGAGCTGCGCAAGCTGCAGGGTCTGCCCGCAAGTGCTCGAAGGGGAGTGCAACAGCGGGGAGACTTGGGAAGTCCAGGGCTCCGAGTCCACACATCGGCGCTGGAAGGGGAGCAGACCTGCGTGGAGAGCGTGGGAGCCCACAGTTCGGGACATCAGCGGCAGACTCAACACACCAGCGCTGGAACGCGAGGTGAGCCGAACCTCAATAACCCGAGACACCGGCAGGCAAGCGGAGAGAGGAGACTAGAGGGAACGACCCCCGGGGCGGGGGGGACTTCACCAAGCTAACTGGAAGAGAGAGAGGGGGAAAAAAAAAGGTGACTGGTATGGACACGGGTTTCTCTCTCTCCGCTCACCTCTCAAGGGCGAGCAAGACAAAGAGCAGGCGCCATCTTGGACATACGTCATAAGCAGAGCGACCTCAGGTCTGCACCGGCCCTGAGCCTAGCAGAAAAACCTGACTCTGGGTGGGGCGAATTAACAGGAGATTAGGACTTAGTAAATTTATGGTGCTACTGAACTGAGACTGTGAAAAAAGAGACGGTGGGGGAGAGAACTCACGGAATTCACGTGAGCACTCTCCAGAGACGCTACAATTCCGTAACTTTGGCAACCCAGTGGGAGACTGAAGGAGAATTTGAGCCCACTCTAAGGGCCGAACAGATTCCCTGTGTGGTCCTTGGGAAAGAGCTTCTGATCTCTGGCTCCTGTGGGTATATCATTCGCCTGCTAACTACCTCCAACTTTGTTCAGCTGTGCAGAATAACTTCCCTGTTGAATCAAAAAAAAAAGAGAGAGAGAGAGAGAGAGAGAGAGGTTTACCACACCTAACCTGGGAGTGTCACCTTAGGCACACCAAACAGAGCTCTCAGGCCACACCCATCTCAAGCCCTAAGGCTCCCTCAAAAACAGATAGTCCACTTAATCTAGAGTCGTAGTATAACAAGAAAAAGCACCACAGTGAAGAAACCAAATATCTCCAATATGACAAATAACAAACGCAAAAACCAAGGTAATAAAAACAAGGAAGTCACCATGAAGCCCTCAAATGAAAAAGACACCCCAATTCAAGATTATGAGGATGATGACATAGAAGAAATGCAAGAAGCAGATCTCAAAAAATTGATAAGAACATTAAGAAGTTCTCAAAAACAAATTCTTGAACTACAGAAATCCTTAATGGACAAGATAGAAAATCTCTCTCGTGAAAATGAAATATTAAGGAGGAATCAAAATGAAACGAAACAACTAGTACAACAGGAAACTGGGATAGTGACTGAAGTGAAGAATTCAATAGATCAAATGAAAAACACAATAGAGAGCCTTACAAACAGAATGGGAGAAGCAGAAGAGAGAATATCGGACTTAGAAGACAGAGAACAGGAAAGGATACAGTCAGACCAAAGAAAAGAAGAGGAAATTAGGAATCTAAAACATATTGTCGGGAATCTTCAGGATACTATTAAAAAACCCAACATTCGGGTTCTAGGAGTTCCTGAAGGCATGGAGAAGGAGAAAGGATTAGAAGGCCTTTTTAGTGAGATATTAGCAGAAAATTTCCCAGGTTTGGAGAAGGACAGAGAAATCCTAGTACAGGAAGCTCACAGAACCCCTAATAAACACGACCAAAAGAGACCCTCACCACGGCACGTTGTAATTAAACTCTCCACAGTGAAACATAAAGAAAAGATCCTAAAATGTGCAAGAGAGAAACGTCAGATTACTCTCAGAGGATCTCCAATCAGACTCACAGCTGACTTCTCATCAGAAACTCTACAAGCTAGGAGGGAATGGCAAGATATAGCCCAGGTACTAAGAGAGAACAACTGCCAGCCCAGAATATTATATCCTGCCAAGCTCTCATTTGTGAATGAAGGTGAAATAAAGACTTTTCATAACAAACAGAAATTGAAAGAATTTGTTGCCACTCGTCCAGCCCTGCAAAAGATGCTTAAAGATGTGTTACACACAGAAACAAAGAAACACGGTCATCAATATGAAAGAAGGTAAAGGAAGGAAACCAAGGAAGGAAAGCTCACAGCTAAAGATCACAGGGAATTCAAAGCATATATTAGAACTTATCTTTGGCAAATGGCAGGGCAAAGTTACCACTTATCATTAGTCACATTGAACGTGAATGGCCTGAACTGTCCAGTTAAAAGACACCGTTTGGCTGATTGGGTTAAAAAACAAAACCCATCTATTTGCTGCTTACAAGAAACACATCTTTCCAACAAAGATCCATACAGACTGAAAGTGAAAGGCTGAAAAAAGATATACCATGCCAACAGAAATGAAAAAAGAGCAGGCGTAGCCATCTTAATATCAGACAACATAAACTTTACCACAAAAACCATTAAGAGAGACAAAGAGGGACACTACATAATGATTAAGGGATCAATTCAACAGGAAGATATAACAATTATCAATGTATATGCACCTAACTACAGGGCACCGGTTTATCTAAAAGATTTGTTAACGGACTTAAAGGGAGACTTAGACCCCAATACAATAGTACTGGGGGACTTCAATACTCCACTCTCAGAAATAGACAGATCAATAGGACAGAAGATCAACAAGGATACAGTAGATTTAAACGACACTATAGCCCAAATGGATCTAACAGATATATACAGAACTTTCAATCCTACAGCTAAAGATTATACATTCTTCTCAGCAGTACATGGAACCTTCTCTAGGATTGACCACATACTAGGCCATAAAGCAAGTCTCAGCAAATTCAAAAGAATTAGAATCATACCATGCAGCTTCTCAGACCATAAAGGAATGAAGTTGGAAATGAACAACTCAGGAATCCCTAGAGCATACGCAAACACATGGAGATTGAACAACATGCTCCTGAATGAACAATGGGTCATAGAAGAAATCAAAAGAGAAATCAAAAACTTTCTGGAAGTAAATGAGGATAACAGCACAACATACCAAAACTTATGGGACGCAGCAAAAGCAGTGTTAAGAGGAAAGTTTATATCAATAGGTGCCTACATCAAGAAATTGGAAAGGCACCAAATAGATGAGCTTTCTATTCACCTCAAGGATCTAGAAAACCTACAGCAAACCAGACCCAAATCTAGTAGGAGAAGAGAAATAATTAAAATCAGAGAAGAAATCAACAGGATTGAATCAAGAAAAACATTACAAAAAATCAGCCAAACGAGGAGCTGGTTTTTTGAAAAAATAAACAAAATTGACACCCCATTGGCCCAACTAACTAAAAAAAGAAGAGAAAAGACCCAAATCAATAAAATCAGAGATGAAAAAGGAAATGTAACAACAGACACCACAGAAATAAAAAGAATCATCAGAAATTACTACAAGGACTTGTATGCCAGCAAACAGGGAAACCTATCAGAAATGGATAGATTCCTGGACACATGCAACCTACCTAAATTGAACCAGGAAGACATCGAAAACCTAAACAGACCCATAACTGAGACAGAAATTGAAACAGTAATAAAGGCCCTCCCAACAAAGAAAAGCCCAGGACCAGATGGATTCACTGCTGAATTCTACCAGACATTTAAAGAAGAACTAACTCCAATTCTTCTCAAACTATTCAGAACAATTGAAGAAGAGGGAATCCTCCCAAAGTCTTTCTATGAAGCCAGCATCACCTTAATTCCTAAGCCGGGAAAAGATGCAGCACTGAAAGAGAATTACAGACCAATATCCCTGATGAACATAGATGCAAAAATCCTCAATAAAATTCTCGCCAATAGAATGCAACAACACATCAGAAAGATCATCCACCCAGACCAAGTGGGATTTATCCCTGGTATGCAGGGATGGTTTAATGTGCGCAAGACAATCAATGTGATACACCACATTAACAGACTGCAGAAGAAAAACCATATGATTCTCTCAATAGATGCCGAGAAAGCATTTGATAAAATACAACACCCTTTCATGATGAAAACTCTAAGCAAACTGGGTTTGGAAGGAACATTCCTCAATACAATCAAAGCAATCTATGAAAAACCCACAGCCAACATCCTATTGAATGGGGAAAAGTTGGAAGCATTTCCACTGAGATCTGGGACCAGACAGGGATGTCCACTCTCACCACTGCTATTCAATATAGTTCTGGAGGTTCTAGCCAGAGCTATTAGGCAAGAAAAAGAAATTAAAGGGATACAAATTGGGAAGGAAGAACTCAAACTATCCCTCTTTGCAGATGACATGATTCTTTATTTAGGGGACCCAAAGAACTCTACTAAGAGACTATTGGAACTCATAGAAGAGTTTGGCAAAGTAGCAGGGTATAAAATCAATGCACAAAAATCAACAGCCTTTGTATACACAGACAATGCCATGGCTGAGGAAGAAATTCTAAGATCAATCCCATTCACAATAGCTACAAAAACAATCAAATACCTTGGAATAAACTTAACCAAGGACGTTAAAGATCTCTACGATGAAAATTACAAAACCTTAAAGAAAGAAATAGAAGAGGATACAAAGAAATGGAAAAATCTTCCATGCTCATGGATTGGAAGAATCAATATCATCAAAATGTCCATTCTCCCAAAAGCAATTTATAGATTCAATGCAATACCAATCAAGATACCGAAGACCTTCTTCTCAGATCTGGAAAAATTGGTGCTGAAATTTATATGGAGGCACAAGAGACCTCGAATAGCTAAAGCAATCTTGTACAACAAAAACAAAGCCGGAGGCATCACAATACCAGATTTCAGGACATACTACAGGGCAGTTGTAATCAAAACAGCATGGTACTGGTACAGAAACAGAAGGATAGACCAATGGAACAGAATTGAAATACCAGAAATCAACCCAAACATCTACAGCCAACTTATATTTGATCAAGGATCTAAAACTAATTCCTTGAGCAAGGACAGTCTATTCAATAAATGGTGCTGGGAAAATTGGATTTCCACGTGCAGAATCATGAAGCAAGACCCCTACCTTACACCTTACACAAAAATCCACTCAACATGGATTAAAGACCTAAATCTACGACCTGACACCATCAAGTTACTAGAGAACATTGGAGAAACCCTTCAAGATATTGGCACAGGCAAAGAGTTTCTGGAAAAGACCCGGGAGGCACAGGCAGTCAAAGCCAAAATTAACTATTGGGATTGCATCAAATTGAGAAGTTTCTGTACTGCAAAAGAAACAGTCAGGAGAGTGAAGAGACAACCGACAGAATGGGAAAAAATATTTGCAAACTATGCAACAGATAAAGGGTTAATAACCAGAATCTACAAAGAGATCAAGAAACTCCACAAAAACAAAACCAACAACCCAATTAAGAGATGGGCCAAGGACCTCAATAGACATTTTTCAAAAGAGGAAATCCAAATGGCCAACAGGCACATGAAAAAATGTTCAAGGTCATTAGCAATCAGAGAAATGCAAATCAAAACCACAATGAGGTTCCACCTCACCCCGGTTAGAATGGCTCACATTCAGAAATCTACCAACAACAGATGCTGGCGAGGATGTGGGGAAAAAGGGACACTAACCCACTGTTGGTGGGAATGCAAACTGGTCAAGCCACTATGGAAATCAGTCTGGAGATTTCTCAGAAACCTGAAGATAACCCTACCGTTTGACCCAGCCATCCCACTCCTTGGAATTTACCCAAAGGAATTTAAATTGGCAAACAAAAAAGCGGCCTGCAGCCTAATGTTTATTGCAGCTCAATTCACAATAGCTAAGACCTGGAACCAACCTAAATGCCCATCAACGGTAGACTGGATAAAGAAATTATGGGATATGTACTCTTTAGAATACTATACTGCAGTAAGAAACAACGAAATCCAGTCATTTGCAACAAAATGGAGGAATCTGGAACACATCATGCTGAGTGAAATAAGCCAGTCCCAAAGGGACAAATACCATATGTTCTCCCTGATCGGTGACAACTGACTGAACACCAAAAAGGAAACTTGTTGAAGTGAAAGGGACACTATGGGAAACGGTGACTTGATCAGCATAGCCCTGACTGTTAATGAACAACTTAATACATTATCCCTCTTAGTAGTTTTTTTGTCTGTTCTACTTAATATGACTGATTTAATTCTGTAATTAATACACAGTTATTCTTAAGTGTTGAAATTTAACTGAAATGTGATCCCTGTTAAACATAAGAGTAGGAAGAAGAGAGGGAAGAGATATATAATTTGGGACATGCTCAAGCTGACTTGCCCCAAATGGTAGAGTTAGAAACATACCAGGGGACTCCAATTTAATCCCATCAAGGTGGCATGTACCAATGCCATCTCACTAGTCCAAGTGATCAATTTCAGTTCGCAATTGATCATAATGAAAGGACTAAGAGTCAAAGGGAGCACATAAGCAAGTCTAGTACCTGCTAACACTAACCGATAGAATAAATAAAGGGGAGAGTGATCCAACATGGGAAGTGAGATACTCAGCAGACTCATAGAATGGCAGATGCCCTAAATAGCACTCTGGCCTCAGAATCAGCCCTAAAGGCATTCAGATCTGGCTGAAAAGCCCATGAGAGTATTTCAGGCATGGAAAGCCAAGACACTCTGGCAAAAGATCTCTGTGAGTGAGATCTCAGTGAAAAGAACAGGTCTTCAAAGAAGGAGGTACCTTTCTCTGAAGGGAGGAGAGAACCTCCACTTTGACTATGACCTTGTCTAAACAAGATAAGAGTCGGAGAACTCAAGGGGCTTCCATAGCCTTGGAAACTCATGACTGGAGCATAGGGAGATTACTGATGCCATAGACAGGAGTGTCAATTGGTAAAGTCAACAACAGGAGTCACTGTGCACTTACTCCTCATGTAGGATCTCTGTCATTAATGTGCTGTGCATTGAGATTTAATGCTATAACAAGTACTCAAATAATATATTTCACTTTGTGTTTCTATGGGGGTGCAAACTGTTGAAATCTTTACTTAATGCATACTAAACTGATCCTCTGTAAAAAAAAAAAAAAAAAAAAAAAAAAAAGAATAGAAACTATCAACTCCCAACTTGACTCTCACTGGGATTAAACATGACAATAGGTCTGATCTGATTTCATCATCATTAAAAAAAATCATCTATTATTTTTCACTTTATGTTTCTGTGTGGGAGCAAACTGTTGAAATCCTTACTTAATGTATACTAAGCTGATCTTCTGTATATTAAGATAATCGAAAATGAATCTTGATGTGAATGGAAGGGGAGAGGGAGTGGGAAAGGGGAGGGTTGTGGGTGGGAGGGACGGTATGGGGGGGAAGCCATAGTAATCCATTATTCGTACTTTGGAAACGTATATTCATTAAATAAAAGTTAAAAAAAAAAAAAAAAAAAAAAAAGTCATTCCAGATGTGCATCCACAGGTCACCTGGGCTCAAGGTGCTTGTCACGGACGCACAGGTGGGAGGGAGACTAGCCAAAGGAGTCTTCACAAATACACATTACCAAAACCAGCACTTGCTTAATGGCATAAGCCGTAGTGGTCAAATTCCATCAGTGAAGACACATATAGAGTGTACTATTCAATCAAGTTTAAAATCAGTGTGTTAGAATTACACACAGAGATTTAACAGGAGCAGGGGTAATAATGTTAGAAAAAATAGGATATCATTTTGAGTGGAAAAGCAATGAATCAACTGTAGATTTGGGAAAATTGGTTTATTTCCCTTAATCTCCTCTGTAAATGCTAATACTGATGATGGTGACAATAACAACAAAGGAAATGTGACACTTATATTGTTTCCAAATGTCTTCTAGTCTGAAAAACTGGATTGTAACCAACTAGGTGTCTTTTATCATTCCCAAAAAGTGTAAGTTTCCATAACTTCTGGAGCGTAATCATACTTCCCATTGGAATTCAGTCTTATACACCTTTCACAAATGTATTGCCCCCTACAGATTGATATCTCTTAATAGAAAAATGAGTGAAGCGCAGAAAAATGCTGTGACCCAACAGCTGCAATACCTAAAGACACATTCACGCTGCTGCAGAAGTGAAATAAGTCAGTTATGCTGCTCCATTCTCTGCTAGTGCAGGGGAAACCTCACATGCAGACATCATGAGAAAAAATAAAGCCCAAATCAAGATAGAACTACAAAACTTTGTAAGTCTCAGAGCAGGTGGTGTAGCACTTACTTAATCATACTATCAGACCCACCATATTCATTACTTTAGCAGAATAGAATCAATTGGTCAAAGATTTTCACTAGGATATAATAGCCTCAAAGGACACAGATAATAAACATGAAGTCTGACTCCAGGCTTACAGTGTTCCTTTTTTTTTTTTTTTTACAGGCAGAGTGGACAGTGAGAGAGAGAGAGACAGAGAGAAAGGTCTTCTTTTTTGCCGCTGGTTCACCCTCCAATGGCCGCCATGGCTGGCGCATCCCGCTGATCCGAAGCCAGGAGCTATGTGCTTATCCTGGTCTCCCATGCAGGTGCAGGGCCCAAGCACTTGGGCCATCCTCCACTGCACTCCCGGGCCACAGCAGAGAGCTGGCCTGGAAGAGGGGCAACCGGGACAGAATCCGGTGCCCCGACCGGGACTAGAACCTGGTGTGCCAGCACCGCAGGCGGAGGGTTAGCCTAGTGAGCCGCGGCGCCAGCCACAATGTTCCCTCTTTGCCAGCCTCTTTTGAATTACCATATTTTCTCTGTAGCACTACCAGTGTATTAGTTAGTTATACCTTAGAGGAGCCTCTTCTGAAGGAAGGAGGTTTATTTCAGGTCTGGTGTCTGATCTAGGAGATGCATGGCAGCATGCAAGCAGACAGAGGAGCACATGGTGAGCCAGGAAGCAGAGGGAGAACAGTTGGGATGAACTCTGCTTAAATAACCAATCCTCTCTTGAGAGCTACCTTCCTAGGGAAAGCCCCAATGCCCTAAAGACCTCCACTGGAACCTGCTAGAGGCCACAATTAGATCAAATCTCTAACACTAATCCATTAAGCATGAGCATAAGACTTTGGAGACCACACTCCAACACTTGAGCCTTTGGGGAACTTGCAAACTGTTGTCCAAACCATAGCAATCAGTTCTGAATTAATCTTACTTTAAGTATTGTTTACATGTTTATTATATGTCTGCTTCCAGTAGAATTAAAACTCCTAGAAGGCAGAAATGCGGTCTTAATCATTGATGCATATTGGGTATTCAATACTCATGCTTGTTGACTGCTTAGTAGAACACATTTATTGAGGAGCTCAATAAATGGTGGCTAAAATAATAATCGCTTCTTACAATAAAGTCTAGGACATAAAATGTCGTGGTGCCTGTTAGAATAAAACACTTGAAATTGGGAGGAGAAAACAAAACTATTTCAGTTTGACAATGATCATCAAGCTATTTCATACCTGAGTGGCAGAGGATGGGGGAAAACAAAATTAGCAGGTCTTGAAGGTCGCTATGGACTGCATTGTGTCCTCCCACATTCATATATTCAAGTCTTAACTCAACTGGGATTATATTTGCAGTAAGGAAAGAAAAAACAGGATGGACCCCTGATCCAGCTGGAGTTGGTTCTCATAAAGGAGACACATGAAGACAAGACATATTGAGAAGGTGGCTGTCTACAAGGCAGAAAGCAACCCCTCCCCAGGACACCCATCAGCTTGCACCTAGACCTGCAACTTCCCAGCCTCCACAACTGTGAAAAGGACATATCTATTGTTTTACCACCTAGTCCATGGTATTGTTATGGCAGCCCAAGTGGACAAAAATAAAGGTCCAGAGTATCCAAATGTCCCATTTCTAGCCATATGTATTAGTTAAGTTATAAGTTCAACCAGTAGAGACAGACACAAATAACATAGTTTCTTTCTCTCTCATGCTAAATCTTGAACTCTATGACAGCTCCATGAAGTTATTAGAGACCCAGGTTGCTTCTGTGTTACTACTATCCCTTTGGTACTGACTTCCTGTGTGTGGTCCAAGATGATGCACCAGTATGTCAGCATTCTGCCCAGTGAAAAAGAGAAGAGGGTGAGAGAGTTCAGCCCTGCCTTATAAGGATGATTCAGAAGTTGCATACTTCCCATTCATCTACCCATCCAGACATCAAGAAGGAGGATGAGGGAGAGGGGGAAATATTGGCTTTTATCTCCTTGCCAGAGTTTAGTTCTTTGGTCAGATTGAGCTGCAATGGAAGCCAGGGGACACCGTATTTATTTGCTGTAGATGTGTCCCCACTAAAACTGAGGAATTTTATTACTACAGAACAAGAGAATGGTTTTGGGAGGACAACCAGCAGTTTTTGCCATCACTCAATTTATGAAGAGGAAGGCTTCTAAAACTGATGGAATACAGTTTGTTAAAAATATTCAACTGCTCAAATTGAATCAAATATCTGATTTCTCTTCTGTGCAAATATAGAAAAATCTTCCCTCTAAAGAAGAAGAGATAGAAATAAATCCTAAATATTTTGTCTATTTAATCTTCGCCACTTAGCTTCTAAGAGTAAAAGTGTAAGGTGTCCGGCTTGTAACAAATCTTTCCAGGCAGACGAATCAATTAATTCACAGGCTTTTATTGGGATTCTGCTCCCGGGCAAGGTTCACCGGTCCCAAAAGAGCAATAGAGGGAGGTGTGGGGGGAAGTCACGCATCAGAGGTTGGGAGGGCTCCTTTTATAGATACAGGGCATGGGGGTTAAAGGTTGAGGCAGGTCTGATCCTCATTGGTGGATCTTTAGGGACCTGCGGGGACCTTGACAAGGACTTTTCTTCCCTGGAAGTGCGGGTAGGGACTCTCCATTCCTGGAAGTATAGGTCTTCTCTCCTTGTGGATCCCAAAGCTACTAAAAGCATACAAAAAAGAACTTCTATGATACTATAAATAAATAAAATGCTAAAGAATTTTTATGAGTTTTCTCATATTTACACACTTGCTACATCCCCCTCTAAACAGATTGCCGTTTCCTCTGAAATCACTTAAATTTAACTGTTGCTTTTTCTAATTTTTCAGAAATAATGTAAAATTAAGGCATAAAACACCTATCTGATGTTTGATTTCTCTTCTACCACTCTTATCTTTACAGAAAAGTAGAAAAGCCAATCTGCTTAACTATCAAAAGTGATTTCAGAATTGTTTGCAAAACTTTGGGGAGAATAAAAAACATGTGACATAGTAGTGTTAACAGCAGCCTTAGTCAACTGGAACTGCTAAAACAAATTATCATAGATGAGGTGGCTCAAACAACAGAAATTTTTCTCACAGGCCAGAGGCAGAAGGTGCCAGGTCAAGGTGCTGCTGAGTTCCTGGTAAGGGCTCTTTTCCTGGCTTGCTGTGTCCTCAATGGCAGAAGGGAGACTTCTCTAGTGTCTCCTCTTTTGAGGACACAGATCCTATGGGTCAAGGCTCTTCGTTTATGACTTCATTTTACCTTAATTACTTTCTTACTCCAAATGCAGCCACACAACACTTCATATGTCTAAGCTCTCAAAGTTAGGGCTTCGATAGTTAATGCAATTCAGTACACAGCAATAACAAAATGCCTCATGTCTGCTAATGTGTGCCTCTGGCAGTGACCACCCAGACGAGTCAAGAAGCAAAAATCCGGCCAGTTCAATTGTTGATGGGAGGTCTCCTGGGCTTAATTAAAACGGTTACAAATATCACCCAAGTTGTCTTAGATCCACATGAAATGTAACACAAATCCAATGTCATTAAAGTTGGGAGCTTGAAGTTACATTAAGACTCTTTCTTAGGAAGAAATCCATCCAAGATCAGCACAAGCAGTTTTCTGATCCCCATGTCTGGACCTCCCTCAGCTGTGCTACCTGCTCCGGTTTACGGTTTACTTCCTGCGGGATTCTTTCGTTTCAAAAACAAAGCTGCCATTTCACTGCTTCAAGTTCCCCTTTTACCTTCTCTTTCCGCAGAAAGCACGAGACTCCTGGATGTTTATCTCTTTCTCTTTGATGATTTCCTCTTAGTTACGAAAACCAAGCGCAACAAAAAGGTAAAATGGTACTACAAGTATTCATAAGTCTCTGAGTGTTTTAAGATATTTCTGGGTAAGTTGTGTTAAAAATATTCTTATACATCAAATTGGAGCTCACCCTTTAAAAAAATGGAAGCATTTTAAAATATTGGCTTTTTAGTCCTATTGCTCTCAACTTAAAACAAAGACAGAAACAAGTTACATTTCTGAAGGATGTCAAGGATGAGATGCATATTTTTAGAATAACTGAGGCTGCACTTTCAAGGTATGCCTGACTTCCCTAAGCAAAGGAAACCCAAACAACTCTGTCAATATTGGTATTAGGAAGGGAGGCTCCTCTAAGACTTGCAGACACCTGCCCTTACACTGTAGTGCTGTAAGCCTTGAGAGATATCTAATGTTTTATTCTACATGTTTCTTTACCCAATAATTAGCCTTACCCAGATTATGAGATCACAAAACAAAATATCTCATATCTTTTAATAAGCTAGTTGAGTTAAATAATTCAAAATTCTTAAGCAATAAAATAGACACCCATTAGTCAGTCTATGAATAGGTGATCAGTGGCTGGGGAGGAAATGGGTGTCGGAGAATATTGAGTCAGTTTTAGAATCTCTATGGTCTCCTATTTTAAGCCACTCAAATTAACATGTCTGAATAAGTCAAGTTCAAATAATGGTACACATCAGAGCACATGAATTAGTGGCAGCCCATATTGATTATATCATAAAGCAATATTCCTGATTTCATGCTTCATAGCTTGACTCATAGCTTGATTCCAAAATAAGGAATGTTATCAGTTTACATTCTTCTTTGCTATTTTGTGTATATCTTGCAGATCACAATCTTTCATTATTTGAAAAAAACATCAGCATCTTATATGTATAAAACAGTTACAGTTATCTACAAATCCAGTGGCATGCAATCCATTTAGTAGAGTTTAGTATTAGAATCAAAAGCATAGAGTTAGCCAAAATAAGTTTTCCTTTTCTCGTTCATCTAACTCTGTGCTAGAGATTAAGATACAGGGAATAAAGATCTTCCAACTGATGTGAGGGTAATTAAAATGCTTTCCAAATAAAAACAAAAACCATTATTTGTAATGGTCATTAAATTAGAGATCAGAATTCTTTGTTTTAAATTATGGGGAGATGCTTTTCAAGATCCAGAGAGAATAGTAAGATAGAATTCAAGTGTCTAAGAATCTGTTTACTTAACGATACACTTTAGGTATATGCACAAATATTTATTACCTATTTTTTGCTTTAATTTCCTGTTTAATTTCAGAAACTTGGAGGCTTGGATACTGGTTTAATGTGTCCTTCACTTACTCCTGAATTGCAAACAGTTATAAAAGAGGGTGGCTCGTGTACAGTACTTGATCAGCCCATTCCACTAGACAGATTGGTGGTCAAAAGTATTGATCCACTCCACATGTCAGGTAGGTATCTATTTTCATCCTTCAACTCCTTTGTTTGCCATCACTGAGTTTTATATTGATCTTTTATGGTAGCAGGACATGACTCCAATTTAAGTCTTCATAAAAGAAAATACTGTGTTCCTATGTGTCTATATATCATTCACTCTACAAATGAGTCATGGTGTCCAATGCTTGGGTGACTCAGTTCTGCTACTTACTAGCCCCGCAGCCTCAGGCAAGGCCCTTAAGTTTTCTAAGCTTCAGGTTCTTCTTGGTAAAATACAGATAGTAATATCTATTTCAGTGGGTTTTTGTGAGAATTCAATGAAATAATGTGTTAAATAACTTAAAACAATTATTATTATAGTTTCATTATTAGTACTTTTGCTATTGTTAAGGCACTAGAAATCACAACATGCTATGAAAACATACTTTATCACAATCACTCTACAAAACATGCACATATATATATATATATATACACACTCACATACATATGCATACATCAGAAATAGTCATCATTTTTAATCTTTTATTCAAGTATTTCTGGAGTATCTCCTGAGAGCCAGGTACTCAGCAGACCCTGATGATCCAAAGATGAATGAGAAACAGCACTTGCTGTAGGGGAGCTCAGGGAATAATGAAAGATCAGTAAATTCTCTGTCAGGAAAACCCTGGGCCTCTGAGGGACTTACAGGCCGTGTCAGCTCTTCAGGGTAAGTGAGTGGTTAGAGTGTTCAGGAGGAAGCAGATGGTCCCTCTGTATAGAAGCTCCTAGACCAGCTGAGGCCAGGCAGGAGCTTCCCAAGGCAGGAACAACAAAGGAGGAGGCAATCACTATTTCCCTCAATTCCCAACCAAGCATCTAGATGCAGAGCTTCAGTAACAAATCTAGGAGGGAGCTGTACATAGTACAAGAACCTTAAATCATGAATGAATGACTGTACAGGTGAGTCATCCTAGCAAGCATATAGTCTTTACAGAACTAAGTGACATATTTATGTGCTTTACTATATTAGCTTGTGAGTGGATGCAACCTGTCTCCTCAAGAGCACAACACAAAAAGCCAACATCAAGATTTACTCAAAGGTGACACGGACAGGCCTAAAGGCCTCTTGTATTTAATTTGGCTGACATGAATCCTAATTTCTGTAGGCCACAGTCTGAATATGCCGGAGAGTTTCCGAGCAAGTCTAGAAGTGGATATGTCTGGGTTACGAGACATTTGCTGTGGGAGTGCACCCACATCCAGTGGGAGCCTCCTCCAGGTTCAAGGGCTGGCAGAGGAGAGTAGATACGGCAGAGCTTTAGACAGGAGGTCCAAAAGTCACTTCCCCTTTGTGATTTCTTTATTCCATTTACTTTTTCATGAGAAAAAAAGATCATAGTAAAGGCAAAGATCATGCTAGGAATTTATTGTCTCTCTAGGGCGAAATTCTGGTATGATCTATGGACTTGTATGGAGGGCACACACTAGCCCCCAGGAGGAGCGGTGGGAGCAGTTCGGTTGAGAGCTCAGTACCCTGGAGAGTACATCATTTTTCTCTATTCCCCCTTTTTAAAATAAATAAATAAATAAATGAAATGATACCCTTTACAAAATATGTATTTCCACTTCTTGTTTTCTGATGGAAACTGCCATGCTTTGTTCTCTTCTCTGTGTATTTTTCTCATTCCTCTGGTCTCTTACTTGACTGCTCACATACAGTCCATGAGCCACCATAGCTGTTGAGTGGAAAACAGTAAATGGAGACCAAAGAAAGAGACTGAGCATTGGAGTGACACAGTACCAATATCAAATGCCAGCTAGATCTTTGACAAGCTATGTGAATTTGGAAAAATCAATCTGTTTCCCAATTAGCTGACCTATCTTAAACGGTTGCTATGTGGTTTAAGTGACACAAAATGGAGAGGGAAAAAAAAAACAGCATGGTGCCTAGTGCATAGTGAATGTTTAAAAATAGGAGTTAATTATTATAGTAGATGTCAGGGGAATAAAGAACTGTGCCTACCCATAGAATATCTTCTTCTTGCATTTTACAAGGCAGCCTTACCAAGTCTTTTTGCTGGTAAAGTCCTTTTTAACCTATTACAAACCAAATGGATGAGGGAGACCTTGAATAACTGAGAACTACAGTTCCACTTTCTGAGGAGAATAGATTTAAAACCAGCCAAGAACAATAACCTTGCTACAGAGAATTTATAAGGAGAAAAATCAGGAAGTAAAACAAACACAGCCAGATCTATTTTCCAGAAAGCCATTTTAATAGGTGTAAGTTCTTTCATCCCAAGGATGCCGGGAAGAATTTCATGACCTGGCCTTAACAGACATTATTCATTGTGGTAGAATTTAGGAATTATGAGATTTAGAATGTTACGACTATAATCTGTGATGCTGGAATAGTTCTTGCAGTTAAGAAGATAAAAGCCTGGCATTTATTCTGACTCTAAAAGGAAGCCTGACCTCCTCAGATAAGTCTGAGTTAAACTCACAAACTTCATCAGTTTAGATGCATCAGCTTAATGATCAGCCAATAATGAAAGTCTCTTGCTCCCTAGCATCTCCCTGAAGTACTTGATAGAACCGGGAGACAGCCCTGGTGGATTTTTACTTGTTTCTAAACATCACTCAACTGTAGAAAGATGGCATGCCCTGCAGAATTTCATTCCCTGTATTGTATTAATAATTCAAGGAAGAGATTTTCATTTTAAGAGTCCTTGCTATATTGGAAAGAAAAAGGACCCTGTTCTCCCAGCATCTCCTGTAATTTCTCTAAGACCAGCTAGGAAGTGACAGAACAGACTGTTTCTTTGGCCAACACAGAAACCAGGCCAATGTGCCTTTTTGCTTTGTTTTGCATTTCACATAAATTGGTGGATGTTCCATTTTATTTGTCAGATATTTTGACTTCTCTTGGTCTGCTGAAAAGCATTCAGGTGGTTTGTATTTTTGCCATATCTTTGTTTCTTTCTTTTTTTTTTTAAGATTTATTTACTTATTTGAAAGTCAGAATTATACAGAGAGAGGAGAGGCAGAGAGAGAGGTCTTCCATTTGATGGACACTCCACAGTTGGCCGCAACGGCCAGAGCTGTGCCAATCCGAAGCCAGGAGCCAGGAGCTTCTTGCGGGTCTCCCATGTGGGTGCAGGGGCCCAAGGACATGGGCCATCTTCCACTGCTTTCCCAGGCCATTGCAGAGAGCTGGATGGGTAGTGGAAAAGCCGGGACTCGAACCGGCGCCGATATGGGATGCCAGCGCTTCAGGCCAGGGCATTAACCTGCTGAGCCACAGTGCTGGCCCCTCTTTATGTTTCTAGACCTTGTTTTCATGTTGCTTCACTTTAAACACAAAAATATACGATTAAAAAGGGAATGGTGAGAGACAAAAAAGAAAACTGTTTTCCATGTTTTTACTATCTGTATTCTCTCTCAAACACACACACACTCACACACACACATGCACACACACACACGACCTACTAAGCCTATTTTCCTTCACACAGGCCATAATTACCTTTCATCTTATCCCAGAAGTCATTAGCTAAGGAAGGAAGAGTTTTCATGTAAAAGTGGAAACCGTTTTGGACATAGCAATTAAGCCTTGGCTTTGGAATCAGATTTTTTTTTTTTTTTTTTTTGGTAAGCTATTTAAACCTCCCACCTTCGAAACACCAAAACACAAAACAAATCTTGGGTTCTTCTATTAAGAAACTGTTTGAAAAAAAAAAAAAAAAAGAAACTGTTTGAATTTCATATTAAATGATTTTTTTTTGTCTTTGTCATGTCTTTTTTTAGTCTTTGGGCTGAGAAATGCTTTTCTTATACAACATGAAAACAGATACCGACAGTGTATTGCAGCATTCTTATTACAAGCCCAAACGGAAAACATCAAAGTATGTATTTTTATTTTATAGGTCTTGGGTTCTTCAGTTTACATAAGGACAAAATTTCACCCCCAAGCCTCTTCAGTAATGGTGAACTGGAGTCCTGTGTATTTCCCTTACCTGCTATGGGAAGGGCAGAAGCTGGGAGGTGGGGAGGGAGACGTCTGGTCCAGATCGTGCTCCGAAACCTCAGAGTTGACAATGTCCTCACACTGGTGATGTTCATATAGCCCGTCGTGCTCTCCTGCCACAGGAGCTCGAGGGCTGCCTCTGAGTTCTGCAATTCTGGAGGAAATGGGGGAGAACTGCTTTGGATTGCACAATTAACTTTTAAGAGGCTCCAATCAATTTCCGAAGTGCAAATTACGTGCTATCAGCTTATGTGAGGGCCTGTGCCATAATGTGTCCCTCCAAGCCTGCTTTTCAAAGTTCAGAAATAGGCCATTGTTTTGACAGTTACAGAGGTAACAGAGCAGCTCCTTAACAGGTTTCTCTATCTTAGAAGTATCTATGTTTTGTCTTTCCCTGGTAGGCTTTCATCATAGCAACAACATGGCAAGACAATAAATCAGGATTGCATTCCTCTTCAGAACTCAGTTTCCAGGGTCACCTTCCTCTGAGCCTGTCTTTCAAATTATTGTACTGGTTCAGAACTTCTGTTTCCACCCAAAGTGGAAATTCAAGAAATTCAACTTTCCAATTGTTTATGTTCTTAGTGCTCATTTTGCTAATTAGAAATCACTGATTATCATGGTTTCGTGATTACTCCTGTTTTTTCAACTTGTATCCCATACTCATGTAATCCATTTGCTCTTTCCTGTATCATTAGAGGTACTCATATTAGACGTAAGCAAGAAAATGGGAAACATATTGAAATGTTTCATTAGTCTTAAATTTTAGAGAGCAATTCAGTAAATATAATGGAAAATATTAATCCAAATGTGGGAAATTATTTCATATTCTAACTCCTTTATATGTATTTTTCTTTTTTTCAATAGAAAACGTGGATGGCACAAATAACAGCAGCAATCTCTTCCTTTACCAAGAGTCAGGAAACCAAGAAAATATCTCCGTACACGCTGCCTTCAGAATCCTCTGAAATTTAAGGAATGAAACAAGTGACACACCTTTTTAGAGAGTAGGGCTTAAGTTATTCTTTCATTCAAGCTTCTGTTAACACTCACCTAGTGATGAACTAGAAGGAAATATGCATTTTAAAGGAGTTGCAGAATTTGAGAATTTGAGCAAAGAAAGTCCTCAGTATAGAGGAATAATGACTGCAACAAATTTGAACTTTGAGGAATTTCTTGACAAATATCTATAGTCAGCCCTCCATATTCATGGGTTCTGCATCCATGAATTCAACAAACCCTGGATGGAAAAATAATAAATTGCATCTGTACTGAATGTGTACAGTCTACAGCCATACCACCCTGAACGTGCCCAATCTCATCTGAACATGTACAGACCGTTTTCCTTGTTATATTTCCTAAACAACACAGTAAAACAACCATTTACATAGCATTCACATTGTATTAGGTATAATAAAAGTCATCTAGAGAGGATTTAAAGTATCCTAAGGATGTACATAGGCTATATACAAACCCTAATCCTCTCTTACTTTCTCAAATTCCATACACTACAATTTCAGTATCCAGTGAGTTCTGGAAACAAACTGCCTATATATATTGAAGGATGACTGCACTGATAAGCAGACCTCCTTCTAATATTTCAGTTAGGGTTGTATGAGTTACAAGTGAAGAATGGTGCTAAATCAATTTGTAAAGGGTCATTGGTCATATAAATGAGCATCTAAAGGAAAGTAAAGTCTATTACTTGTGTCCAGTATGAATTCTAGCATCCTACTTTGTGTGTATCTGAAAAAATAATGAAACCAATTTTCCTACATGGCTTGTCAATCAGTCTTACTGCTTTATAGTCCTACCTCAAATGCAACGGTAATTCTTTTGATAAAATGTTTGATTGTTCTATTAATATACTACACAATAAATAAGGTCTCCATTTTAACAGCAGTTTTTAAATTCCCACTCTCCAACAGTTGACTTATCTCAGGTATACTTTATAATGCTATAACTTGTAAGTAGAAATCTCCAAGGACTAAATCTATTTTATTTAAGAAAAAAAAAAAAAACAAATACTTGTTCCACGCTCATCAGTTAATACTTTTACTGGAATATTTTCAAAGAAATAGTAAGATATCTTTCTGTTAACTTCAGTTTTCAAAGACTGATGGTGTTTGTCATAATAATACTTTCTGGTTTTGAGTGTGTATGTGCATATGTGTGTGTGTGTGTGCGCGCACACTATAATCACTTAATTTTATTTGGCAGGAATTAAAACTTCATTAGTATTTTCATCAAGAGAGACAGCTTGATGTATTGTATCATCATGGCAGGAGGTGTTATTTTAACTGCATTTAAAGAACTATTTCTTACGGTCAGGTGTTTAATCAATGGAAGTCTACACACTTCAGTTTCAGGCATGGTACCTTTGGCAATGGTACCTTTGGAAGTAATAAATTTAATCATAATTGGCTGTAAGACAACTGACACCTAAGACAATTGAAACCTAACTGATTTCTTAAAGCTAAAGAAGAGGATAGAAAGAGTGACATTTAGGGAAGTTACTTGGACAGTTAATTTCTTGAGGAAGACATGAAGTTCATGTGAAAACAAAGTAGTAGACACAAGTGCAGCACAAAGACTGTGTGGGGCAAGACATTACCAGAATGGAGAATCATAATTTCTATTCAGTAATGTCAGGTATTAGGAGTAAGAGAAAATAAAAGGAAAATTTGGAAAACTGTAACTATTGCTAATAGATTACAGTAAATGAAGTAGGGTAGCCAAAGGGAGAAAGGACTGTAAGCAATAATGTTCAGTGGAAGACAGTATAGATTTATGAAAAAAAAGATTTACAAAGAAATTTCTGGTTAAAATAAGTATTTTTAGAAAAAAATTAGGTCTCTTGTAGGGACTTTTAGCTACAAACAAACCTAGGAGGAGAGCAATAGACTGGAACTATGTGATCCCTCCAACTTCTTTAGTCCAAGTCTAGTAACCACATAATTATGTAATTTTAAAGAACTAATTTTCTCCATTTGAATCTTCTTAAAGGGAGAGAGTTACTAAATTAACATAAAGGATGAAGAGCAGCTCAAGACTTCTATAAACTGAAACTCTACAAACCTCAAAATAACAGACCTAATATACAATATATTACATGCTCAAAAGCATGCATATTAGATCTTCTAGGGAAAGCACATTAGAATGAAAGTAGGGGAGGGGCATTCTGGAATCTAGATTTCCCCTGGAAAAAAAAAGGTACATTGAGCCTTCAAAAAAAAAAAAAAAAAACAAATATCTTTAAATACTCACCTGGATATTAAGCTTGGATACACAATGAAATGAGGCATAATTTTTTGATATTTCTTTTGAGTTTTCTTAATCTCCATAAAATTAAATGGTATGTAAAGGGAATCACTCAGACAAAATGACATTAGTAAATTTTTTCATGATAAGTAACTTAATTATTATTCTAAGTTGAATAACATCAAAATGTAACTACTGTCTATATACAAGTGCAAAGTCCTAACACTAAGTAAATAAACTCATGCAAAATGGTTAATATCTTGCTCTCTTTTTTCAAATGGGCAAAATAATTTAGTCACAGAATATATCTACTAGAAAGAAATGTTTTTAATATTATCTTTAACATATTAAAAAAACACAAAAGCAACAATTAAGGATCCTTCCATTATTCTTTATACAGATTTAAATGCTGTCTTGTCATTCATCAGTTACACTCATAATCAATGACCTTCCAATCACTGAGCTTAGAAATTGCAGTATTTACTGAGCTAAACTCTCTCACAAAGTAAGGCACAAACTACATGATCACAAGAAGTAAACACAATACAAATAATGAACCTAAAAACCAAAGAAGAAAATACTCATGCAAAAGTATGTACAGAAGCTATGAACATATGATCCAGTTCAAGGAAGTACAGAATGTCATATACATAACTGTATCATCTTTACAATAAATTCTTTACTTCTACACAAAAAGGACCTAGTGATTCCCAATTCTATTTTATACAATTTTACATAAATTTAGTAAGTTTATGCACAATATTCACATCTGCAACAATAACAAATTGATCATTAAAATTCAGGCAAAGGGCAATTAAGACATGATAATGTGTGGCACATTAAAATTACAGAATACCATTCATCAAGCTCATGTCCAGGAATACTAAATTGATGGCACATTTATTAAATCTATGGATCAAATCATCCATGGTTTTATAGCCAAAGTGCATTTCAAAAAAAAAATTGCTAGTCAAACAGGTCATGAATATCAAAATATATGATCATAATTTGCTCTTCACTTAAAAGCTAAACATTTTTATGCAAATGCAAAGTTAAAAAAGTGGCTTTGAAATTCTCAGAACTATATAAAACAATCATAAAGACTTTTTGAAGGATGGGAAAACAACAAATTTGGCAGTTACTATTTAACATTACTGTAAAGAAACTATTAAACTGGCTAACTCCACATTAAGAGGTAGTTGAACAAAATGTTATTTGTATACTTCATTGAGGTTTTTGTGTTTGTTCCCTTTTTCCTTCAAAATGAGCAAGTCCTATACTAGCAGCTTTGTCTTCTTTCTATTAAAAAATTCTGTAGGTTTATCTTACTCTAACTACCAAGCAAGACTTGGTTTTAACTCACATTCCTGTGCTGGAGTTTGCAATTTACTAACGTGATGTCAATATGTTTTACATTAGAGCCAAGAGCTGGGATTCCATATGTGTCAGCTCTAACTCACCAACAAAATAATAGTACCAACAAACATCTAAACTATATAGCCAACAATAACTCAGAAGAGGACTTCTTAATTAAAATGGGGGAGGGGCTTAATTTTTATTTCCAAAACATATTAAATTAAAGAAAATTAACAGTGAAAACATCAGGTTTCATTTTTTGTATGATCAGTATAGTAGCCTAAGGTACATAAATTATTCAGGACATATGAAATCAGATTACTTGTATAAAAAAAAAAAAAAAACAAGAAAAAATCACTCAAACACACATGGTTTTATTTGTGTGTCCACAATTTGTGTGTGTGTGTATATGAAAATGAGGGGTGGGGATTACCAGGAAATTCCTGTAGTGTATCCAATTAGGAGATGAGAACAGATATTCTAATCCAGAATTCTCGTTAAGTTTTATCTTAAAAAGAAAACGATACAGTGGTGCTGGGAGTATCTTTGATTTTCTAATACATTTAATTTATTAAATAAATGTAAAAGTATAGGATTAAGACTATTTGAAAGGATCTATAAGTATACAAAAAGCATAAAACATCTTAGGTTATATTATCCAACTATTATTTTTGATAAAGAGCCACTGTATTTCTTTATTATATATGCTCAAGAATATATGTTTATCCAAATCCTGGAACTTAATCAGTGTCAATAGTTATTGACAACATGGTTTACTTAAAATGTTTTTTAAATAATGAAATAAGTATGTGACAATCTCCATTAGTTTATATATATCCTAGATATAGCATAGACATAATTTCATTTCAGCAATATTTGAAAGTGTACATTATAAACTATTGTAAATGACATATTAACTCCCATCCTTGGCTATTGTTATTAAATGATTGCATTAAATTAATGTATAATTTTCCATATCTTTCCTTGGACGATGAATAAACAAATATTAATGATTCTTCAATGTTTTCCACTTTT
Organism: Oryctolagus cuniculus; assembly: GCF_051225735.1. Classification (NCBI taxonomy): domain Eukaryota; kingdom Metazoa; phylum Chordata; class Mammalia; order Lagomorpha; family Leporidae; genus Oryctolagus; species Oryctolagus cuniculus. The sequence continues at coordinate 95,712,013 of NC_142877.1, forward strand.
TCAAATCAACAAAATTATGATAAATTAATGCTCAGTTAAATCGTTTAGCCTTCAAGTTGGCTGATCCTTAATTATTCTTAAGATGCTTAGCTATTCAGTTTCAGTCTTTATGGCAATTTTGAGTTTTTTTAAATATAAATGTTTTGGGTGAAGCTCTATTCTCCAGCTGTTACTTCAAGGTAATTTTTTATATCATTATATATAAAAAAGTATTCCCAGTTGATGTGGAATCCAACCCAGAACGATTTTAAGCTTAAGTCAATTGTATAATTTTTTAAAAATTTTTAGAAGAAAATATAAAGCAGAATATTTAATATCTTCTTACCATTTCTTATTTTGTTTTCATAGATACAACTATTACAATTTAATTACTAGCTTTAAGGTGGAAAATATGAAACAATTACAATGAAGCTGAGCTATGCTTGGAAAGATTAAGCCAAGAAAAGGGAAAACAGATCCATTAAAAAAGGCAAACTCACTTTCCTAAAGATGATGGAGAGAAAAAAGAAGGGTATGATAAGAAGGCTAGTTTCAGAAAACTCCCCAATTACAAGCAAACAAGAATAGGACCATTACACAGTGTCTAATATTCATCCTGCAGCTGAGGGTAAGGGTAGGAAGTTTTGTAGTATTTTAAATAGACACTATGTGGGAGTTAGAAAATGATACAGAAAAATACAAAAAGAAAAAAGAATATTAACCCTAACTTTAAAATACAATCCCAGGATAACCATAAAGTACACAAATTAATTTTACAGAGGTTCTCATAAAATGTACCAGAGAATTTAATCAATATTGTTAAAAACAAAAACCAAGTTAAAATTCATGTTTAATACAGATTTTGACATGAACTATATTTAGAACACCCAAGTAGTAAATTTATTACATAATATAACTGAGCTGTGAACCTATGTATAAGAGGAAAAGGTAGCCAGAAATTATTACAGTTTTGTGCATGACTCCACAAAGATAATATTTAATATGATTAATGTGTTGTGCAACAAAAACAGCAATAAGTGATAACATCATTCATGTATATTTCTGTATATTAAAACTGGGAAAAACAAGCTATGGAATTCACCATTATGAACAATGAAATTATATTAAAAAAATACATTGCTATTTTCTGTTCAAAGTTTATTTACATTTCATTGGCTGATTTTAAACTTAGCATGAAAGCTGTTCTAGTGGCTAAATGAAAAAAAAGTAATGAAAGATGAGCCCAAGTCTCACAAAAATAGAAGACTTTTACTTGATATTGATAACATTGCAAAATATACGAATTCTAATTTGGTCTAGTGTGGCAACCACTGTCCCAATCAAACAGTAGTCCATGAATTCTATTAAGTATATTTATTAAAAATCTATTGTTAGTGTACTATTACTCTGAAGTTGTGATAATCCATTATCCTTGCAAGTCATTGAAACATGCATCACAGACACGAACAGGCTTCTTGGAAGAAGGAGTTAAGGCATTTTTGGCTGAACACTCAGCACAGAAGATATTCCCACACTGTCGGCAATGATGCTATAAACGACATAAAAGAAGAAACACTTTCAAGCATAAAATTATATGGAAAGTATATGAAACTATACGAATATAGCAAACTACACTGTAAAAGTATATTAACGTTTGAGTGACTGGTGTATTGTTTAGTGACGTATTTCAATGTTACCTTAATCTTTTTGTTAAAATAAATGCTTTCTACTTGTTAACCATGATGATAAATATTCTATATGAATTGCATCTTAGAATTCTCAAAAGAATCCTAGGATGCATTCAAAAATGTTTTAAAAAATAGTCCTATCAAATAAAAAATGATTCCCATTTTCCAAATGTTTCAGCATAATGTTTTCAAAGAAATATAAACTTCAGTCCTCACATGACGCTATTTTCAAGAATACATTTTTTTTAATCTGCCTTTTCTTTCTTTAAAAAAACTCAATGATGACTAAACCATATGAGTTTAATACTGGTGAACTGGTTCAGGATATGTTCCAGAGAAGAATTCAGCAGGAAGGCAATGATTGATTTTAAAACTAAAATTCAAACATATATGCTAGTCAAAACAAGACCTCCTGAAGCTCAATTATTCCATGTAGTTATAAATAAAAGTTTTCCAATAAATAGAAAAATTTTTAAATCTGCTAAATGCAGGGCTACTTTGATGGTTAAAACTTTTACTGTCACTATAAAAAGAAATCTAGAAATGTAGCTATATGAATAAAACTGCTTACCCGTCTCACTGTAACTGAAAAGCCTTTCCCACAGGCCATACAGTTTTGAACTTCGTTGTCTTCAGCCCACTTTCTATTCAATGCTTGCGTATGTTTGATCTATTAAAAAAAAAGAAAGTGAATACATTGTAATATTCAGTATTTTAAAGTATGCTGGATTATTTCTAATTTGGTACCAGTTTTATAAAATGCTGATTATATGACCCATGGAATAAAACTTTTAAAATTACAAATACTTTGGTCACCATCCACTGTCAAAAGTAGTTACATTCATAAATCTGAATCACAAAGTATAATTAAAGTAAGTCAAATTTTATTCCTCAAAAGCACTGCCCATTGGTAAATCTTTGATTTTTCATTCCTCCTAACCGTGAAAAGCAGTCCTTCTTTGGGACTCTGAGAACACAGTAAGGTCACTTCTTTAACACAGACCATCTCATCCATTCTTTGGTGTTCTTGAGTTTTGTTATTCTTTCCCTATACTGACCATTCGTGAATGATATGACTCCCTAAGAATTCCTGAGGGCTCTGAAACAAGCTGTTTATCTTCTATATTTAAATATCCATAAAACCTACAATGCTGCTACCCAGAAACTATCCCAAAGTACTTATTAAACATATGTGACTGAAAATGCTTTTCACAAAGGAGTCAATTCTTTTTTTTTTTTTAAGTCAATTCTAATTAAGTAACTGCCTACCATCGCTGGGTGACGTACCTGAAGGGACTGGTTTTCTCTGCCTAGTTCCTGCACTGCTGCAGTTGTATTGTCCAGCTTTCTTTGCAATTCTAGTACTTTGGTTTGAAGCTTTTCTATTTCTCCTTCTCCTTTAAGACACCTGTAATAGATTAGAGAGAATTTTTTTTAAAGTCATTCAAAACCTTTCTAGAATATAGATAACAGATCCTTTAATAATTTGAAATTTAATACACTAATTTCAACAATCTGATGGCTTTACTAGTGACTTTTTAAATAGCTATTAAATATCTACAAAGGTTACCCACTTTCCTCAACATTATTCTATTTTGAAAAACGTGGAATACTATAATTTTTTTTTTACCTACAAAGAAAATAAAGCAATGTTACTAGATATCAGTCACCTTTCCAACAGTGCTCTCCTTTCATCTTGATTATTCTGAACTGTGGCTTCTAATACTGCGATTTCACCCCGTAAGTCATCTGTTTGTTTCTCCAGCTCACTCACTCTCCGTTGACTAGATTGCCATTCCTTCTTCACAGTGCCCAAGTTTTCATTTAAAGCTGTAATCTGCATGGTAAGTTTAGCCTCATTTTCTTCATGTTTCTTCATTCCTACTTCTTTTTCTTTTATTTCAGAATTCTGAGAGAAAGGAAAATGGGAAGAAAAAAATCCTGTTACAAAAGGAATGAAACTAAATTTATTTATTGAATTTAAAATATCGGCAATATAAAAGATACTGCATCTTCAGAAAGGAGAGCAGGAGAATGTTTCCCTGTACACCAATAAAACTGATTCCACAAACACCTGTAAAATTTCAACTGTCTCATAGCTATAATACTGAGAAGACAGTTAGCAAGCCTCTTGGGAGATCAAACTAAAGTGACTCAATCGAGATTTTTCTTTTTTCCACTAAAGCAGGAAGAGACACACACACAAAGCTGACACTTCCTTCTGTCTCCCAATTCTACATGCACCCTTTTGTCTTGATTAACCTGCCCCACTTCATTCCCCTCTCCCTACCCAAATACAAACCCTTCAAATCAGTATTTGAATTTGAAATTGCAACATTCAACTAAAACACTAAGCGTAAAAGGGAGCTATGCACTTGGTTCAAAAGACAAAAACCAGATACTTCCCATTTGGCACACATAACTTAGGGAAGGAAAAGTAGAATCTGGTCATCATAATTCCAAACTGAAGTTTCCATTCCTCCTTAGGAAACAGTTTGACCAAACAAATGAGTGGACTATGATTAACATTTATATCATTTACCTCCATTATACAGTGTGAGTTTATCTGACACTAAAAAGTATTCTAAAATTATATTTTAATTGGATTTTCACCCATATAATCCATTTTATGATTACAGAAAAACTTCCAATCACATATTAACTATTTAAACAAATTAGAACTTCTTTCTTAAAAAACTAAAATGTTAGGCAAGCATTTTAATCTTATCCACACTAACAAACCCTCACTGGACTGATTTAAGGCTCTATTACAAAACAAGCTTTCCATCATTAACTCACTGACCAACTTAGCTTCTTTCTCAATAAACTCTTTCTTCAGCTCATCTTCTTCCTTTTTCATCTGCTCTTTTAGCATTTGTTGGTTTTTCTTCTCCTGTTCCAGAGTTGCCTTCAGAGAATCTACTTTTCCTTGAAGTTCTAATTTCTGCTGAATCAAAAGCTGCTTGGCATCCTTGAGATTTGTTACCTCCTGTCAAAAATATGGTAAAAAATAAACCATTCTTAATAAAGTAAATATTTTAACTACAGCAAAAACTTATGCAAATTTGTATAATAATTTACCCACTTTTCTTATGAGCTTCAGTATGTCAAAGAATTGCTTAAAAAGTTGCAAGGGTATTTACTTCTTGCTCAATAATCATTTAAATTCAGGTGATAGCTGCCATGCATAAGTTTGGGTTACATTGTGTGAAAAATATTACATCTCTTAATTTTCCTTTTTCTCAGTTTGCAAGCATGTTCTAGGGCTATAATATAAAAATAAATGATACATGGAGGACAGTCTTGTGCTATAGCGAGTAAAGCCACCACCTGCAGCGCCAGCATCCTATATGGTTGCAGGTTCATGACCCGGCGCTCTACTTCCAATCCATCTCTCTGCTATGGCCTAGGGAAATTAGTAGAAGATAGCCCAAGTGCTGGGCCCCTGAACCTGCTTAGTAGACCTGGAAGAAGCTCCTGGCTTCAGATCAGCCCAGCCCCAGCCATTGGGGCCATCTGGAGAGTGAATCAGTAGCTAGAAGATCTCTCTCTCTCTGTCTCTCCCTCTCCTTAACCCTACCTTTCAAATAGATAAATATATAAATCTTAAAAACAAAACAAAAACAAAAATAAATCAACTATTAAAATTTAAAAAAAAAATAAATGACATGCATTCTGTACTTTAAAGAAGTCACATTCTACTGGCTCACATACAGAAATCTACCAACAACAGATGCTGGAGAGGATGTGGGGAAAAAGACACACTAACCCGCTGTTGGTGGGAATACAAACTGGTAAAGCCACTATGAAAGTTAGTCTGGAGATTCCTCAGAATCCTGAATATAACCCTACCATTCAACCCAGCCATACCACTCCTTGGAATTTACCAAAAGGAAATTAAATTGGCAAATAAAAAAGCTGTCTGCACATTAATGTTTATTGCAGCTCAATTCACAATAGCTAAGACTTGGAACCAACCCAAATACCCATCAACAGTAGACTGGATAAAGAAATTATGGGACATGTACTCTATAGAATACTATACAGCAGTCAAAAACAGTGAAGATCATTTGCAACAAAATGGAGGAATCTGGAATACATCATGCTGAGTGAAATAAGCCAGTCCCAAAGGGACAAATATCATATGTTCTCCCTGATCAGTGACAACTAACCGAGCACCAAAAAGGAAACCTGTTGGAGTGAAATGGACACTATGAGAAACAGTGACTTGATCAGCCCTTCTCCTGACTGTCGATGAACAACTTAATACTTTATCCCTTTTAGTATTTTTTTTTAATTTTAATTTTTATTTTTATTTATTTTATTTTATTTTATTTTATTTTTTTTGACAGGCAGAGTCGACAGTGAGAGAGAGAGAGACAGAGAGAAAGGTCTTCCTTTGCCGTTGGTTCACCCTCCAATGGCTGCCGCAGCCGGCGCGCTGCTGCCGGCACACTGCACTGATCCGAAGGCAGAAGCCAGGTGCTTCTCCTGGTCTCCCATGGGGTGCAGGGCCCAAGCACTTGGGCCATCCTCCACTGCACTCCCGGGCCATAGCAGAGAGCTGGCCTGGAAGAGGGGCAACTGGGACAGAATCTGGCGCCCTGACCGGGACTAGAAACTGGTGTGCCGGCGCCACCAGGTGGAGGATTAGCCTAGTGAGCCGCGGCGCCAGCCCCCTTTTAGTATTTTTTTTATTCTACTTAATACTATTGGTTGAACTCTTTAGTTAACACACAATTATTCTTAGGTGTTTAAATTTAACTGAAAAGTCATCCCTGTTAAATATAAGAATGGGAATAAGAGAGGGAGGAAATGTACAATTTGGGACATGCTCAATCGGACTTGCCCCAAACGGTAAAGTTAGAAATGTGCCAGGGGACTCCAATTCAATCCCATCAAGGTGGCATGTACCAATGCCATCTCACTAGTCAAAGTGATCAGTTTCCGTTCATAACTGATTATAATGATAAGATTAAGAGTCAAAGGGATCACATAAACAACACTAGTGTCTGCTAATACTAACTGATAGAATTAAAAAGGAGAGAACGATCCAACATGGGAAGCGGGATACACAGCAGGCTCACAGAATGGCAGATGTCCTAAACGGCACTCTTGCCTCAGAATCAGCCCTTAAGGCATTCGGATCTGGCTGAAGAGCCCATGAGAGTGTTTTAGGCATGGAAAGACGAAACACTATGAAAAAAAAAAAAAAAAAGACCTAAATGAAAGATCTCTGTGAGTGAGATCCCAGTGGAAAGAACGGGGCCATAAAAGAAGGAGGTACCTTTCTCTGAAGGGAGGAGAGAACTTCCACTATGACTATGACCTTGTCTAAATAAGATCGGAGTTGATGAACTCAAAAGGCTTCCATAGCCTTGGCAATTCATGACAAGAGCCTAGGGTGATTAATGATGCCATAAACAAGAGTGTCAAATTGTTAAGTCAACAACAGGATTCACTGTGCACTTACTCCCCATGTAGGATCTCTGTCCTTAATGTGTTGTCCAATGTGAATTAATGCTGTAACTAGTACTCAAACAGTACTTTACACTTTGCGTTTCTGTGTGGGTGCAAACTGTTGAAATCTTTACTTAATATATACTAAATTGATCTTCTGTATATAAAGATAATTGAAAATGAATCTTGATGTGAATGGAATGGGAGAGGGAGTGGGAGATGGGAGGGCTGTGAGTGGGAGGGAAGTTATGGGGGAGAGGGAAAGCCACTGTAATCCAAAAGCTGTATTTTGGAAATTTATATTTATTAAATAAAAGTTAAAAAAAAAGAAGTCACATATTAGAGGAACATAAGAATATAATGAGATAATTAATTATAAAGAAAATGGTAAATGTGCTGAAAGACAGAAAGGATACATGAGACCCCACAAGAGAGAATCTAAACTTTTTCTAACAATAACATTTTCCAAAGCAAAATATAAACTAGTTTCTTTAGTTGGCACCATATTGATGCTGAAAACAGGCAAAGCATTAAAAATAAGGATTTTAGAAATAACTGAAAGAACAATGTCTTAGAATCTTAATTCTAAACTCATATATTTAAGGTTACTCTACAATTTTAATTTTCTAAGTTGATATCTCTCTTGATTACTATTTCAATGAAATCTGTAACTCTTAAGATTAATTTGTTTATTCAGTAATCTGAAAAGAAAAGTAAAATAGTTTTAAACTATATGTGTAGATATGTAATACAAGAGCATTCTGACAAGAGTATTTGTCAAAAACAAAATAATTTATCACATAGCAGGTACTCAATAAATAAATAAGTAAAGTTTAACTTAAAACAATAATAAACACAGAAGGGAGAAAAAATGGTGATCTTAACATACCTTTATGCTTTCTTGTTTGTGGGACTTGAGTTCTTCTGTTAATTTAGTGATTTCTTTTTCTTGTCTAGTCTTAACTTCTTCAATCTCTGCCAATCTAGATTTTTCATTCACTAGTTCTTTTTCTTTCAGTGACTGTAGAAAAATAATTTATTAAAAGTAACTTTAAAGCAAATATCTGACAGAAAAGTAGCATAATAAAAATGTAACTACTTACGGCATGGGCTCTGACCCTTTATACCTAAGTTAACTTCAGTAAATTTCATACCCACATACCTGTCTCATTATTTTATACAGTTTGAACAACAATAAGGTTACTCTATGGATTAGTAGCTATAATAAGTATTGTAAACTGAATAGTGTTTGGCCAGAGAAAAAATACTATAAAATTTAACCAAAACTACCGTTTTCTTTAAATTTCTATTTTATTGCTGTCAATATCTTCATACCATGAGCACAGTAAGAAGCATCATATGTTATCTCATTTCTATAATGTGGGGGCTGGTGTTGTGGTGTAGCAGGTAAAGGCCTGTCTCTGATTCCGACATTGCATATGGGCACCATTTCCTATCTAAGCTGCTCTACTTCCATCTAGCTCCATGCTAAGGGCCTGAGAAAAGCAGCCTAAGATGGCCCAAGTGTTTGAGCCCCTGCCACCCGTGTGGGAGACATAGAAGTTCCTGGCTCCTGGTTTCAGTCTGGCTCAGTCCCAGTCATTTGGGGACTGATGAAAGATATATACTGATGAAAGATCTCTCTATCTGTTTCTTCTCTCTAACTCTTTCAAATAAATAAATAAATATTTTAAAAAAATTCCATAATATGAACAGGCAGCTTTTTATATTCTCATTTTATAGGTAAAGAACAAAGGTTTAGGATGTTAAATAACCTTATTACAGGTAGAGCCAGAACTATAATAAGATCTGTCTAATCTAAAGCCCTAACACCTAACATCTTTCTAAACATGGGTATTAGTTGTGAATTTCATTCCAACTTCACCATCCCAATTCTCCCCAAAATTTCTTTTTTTAAACTTAAGAGGATTTCATGAATTACATAATTTAGAATATACCAAGAACTTCAGGAATTGTACACTTCAGAATATTACCTCATCAGCTCATAAAATACATGATTTCAATCATAAAACAAAAAATAACATGTTTTTCTTCATATAGAAGTTAAAGGGTAATACTTTATCCATTTTAGTATTTTCTCTTTGTTTTGTTCTAGTACTATTGGTTGAACTCTGTAATTAACACACAATTATTCTTAGGTGTTTAAATTTTAAATGAAAAGTCATCCCTGTTAAATATAAGAGTGGGAATAAGAGAGGGAGGAGATGTACAATTTGGGACATGCTCAATCAGACTTTCCCCAAATGGTGGAGTTAGAATCGTGCCAGGGGATTCCAATACAATCCCATCAAGGTGGCATGTACCAATGCCATCTCACTAGTCAAAGTGATCAATTTCAGTTCACAATTGATCACACTGATAGGTCTAAGAGTCAAAGAGATCACACAAACAAAACTAGTGTCTGCTAATACTAACTGATAGAATCAAAAAGGGAGAGAACGATCCATCATGGGAAGCGGGATACACAGCAGACTTATAGAATGGCAGAGGTCCTAAATAGCACTCTGGCCTCAGAATCAGCCCTTAAGGCATTCGGGTATGGTTGAAGAGCCCATGAGAGTGTTTTAGGCATGGAAAGCCAAGACACTCTGGCCAAAAAAAAAAAAAAAAAAAAACCACAAAAACCTAAATGAAAGATCTCTGCGAGTGAGATCCCAGTGGAAAGAATGGGGCCATAAAAGAAGGAGGTACCTTTCTCTGAAGGGAGGAGAGAACTTCCACTATGACTATGACCTTGTCTAAATATGATCAGAGTCGGTGAACTCAAAAGGCTTCCATAGCCTTGGCAACTCATGACTAGAGCCTAGGGTGATTACTGACGCCATAAACAAGAGTGTCAAATTGTTAAGTCAACAACAGGAGTCACTGTGTACTTACTTCTCATGTGGGATCTGTCCTTAATGTGCTGTACATTGTGATTTAATGCTATAACTAGTACTGGAACAGTATTTTACACTTTGTGTTTCTGTGTGGCTGCAAACTGATTAAATCTTTTCTTAATATATAATGAATCGATCTTCTGTATGTAAAGATAATTGAAAATGAATCTTGATGTGAATGGAATGGGAGAGGGAGCGGGAGATGGGAGGGGTGCAAGTGGGAGGGGGGAGCCATTGGAATCCATAAACTGTACTTTGGAAATTTATATTTACTAAATAAAATAAAAAGAAAGAAAAAAAAAAAGAAGTTAAAGGAATTTTTTGAATGTGTTAGTCATATAAACCAGTGCTTTTAACTTCATAACTTAGCATCATACATATAAAATACAACCTACTTCCCCTAGAAAAAAGCTGATTGTTAAAAATTAGTTTTGGATTTTTTATTTAAAAAGTAGATATGTTTATAAAACTGAGAAGAGCTAAAAGAAAAATGGGTGGAAATAGCAAAAAGGCTATGAAGAAGTACTTGCTAACATCGAAATTCCAATAATCAAAAGTATTTTATCAGAATCTAGAAATACACCACGGTTGAAAATAATGGTGACACCTGTAAGAGATAAGAGGTTTGGATGGTCTCTGCAGCCATCTCAGTTGAGTCTAGATTTGAATCAGAAAGTGAAATACCTTTTCTTTTTGAATATCTTGTAGCGCTTTACTCTGTTCCTTCAGTTGCTGTTCTTTCTTTGCTGAATCCTGCTCCAAAGTAACCTTGGCAGTCTTTAGTTCTTGAATCAGTTTATTTTGGTTTCCAATTTGATTTCTATTTGAAATCAAGTCCTCCTGTGCTAGAGAAAGTTTCTCTTCTACAGACTTAGAAAAAACAATTTCCTCAAATTATTTTATGTCATATCATTTAGCAAATTAAATAGCATCATAGAAGGCAATATACTGTAAAAAGATAAAATGATATGCTCTTCTTTAAGATCATTTAAGATAAAGAATTATAGAATACTAACTCTTGTGCCTGTGAAAATCATTTATAGTACAAATTACTTAGTATAACAATTTACTCCAATACCAATGGAAATAATTTAAAAAGATTTACTAAATGTTTACCACATCATCAATATTGCCCAGGTGAAATGAAGCAGTAGCAGTAAATAGTCATCATATAAATAAACTCAGAAAACATACATACAGTTAGAGAAAATACAAGGAAAAACATGAAAGAAAACACTTTTAAATGATATAGTTAATTGCTACTTTATATTATGTGTGTGTATATATATACATATATATATACTATATATATGTATATATTTATCAGATCTCTGAAGTCCCTTATCTTGCTAAAACCTTAATAAATAGGAAAGAGTTTTTGTTTTAGGGGAAAAAAAGTATTTCACAGCTGACAAGTGATCAAAAAGAATACATTCAGCAAAGCGTCTGAGGCTTTTTTTTTTTTTTTTTTTTTTTACAGAGTGGACAGTGAGAGAGAGAGACAGAGAGAAAGGTCTTCCTTTTTGCGGTTGGTTCACCCTCCAATGGCCGCCGCGGCCGGCGCACTGCGGCCTGAGAACCGCGCTGATCCGATGGCAGGAGCCAGGTACCTATCCTGGTCTCTCATGGGGTGCAGGGTCCAAGCACTTGGGCCGTCCTCCGCTGCACTCCCTGGCCACAGCAGAGAGCTGGCCTGGAAGAGGGGCAACCGGGACAGAATCCGGTGCCCTGACCGGGACTAGAACCCGGTGTGCCGGCGCTGCAAGGCAGAGGATTCTGAGGCTATATCTTAAAGACTATCACTCCACCCCCTTGACTTCCCATTTATGTGGTAGAAGCATTGATTGTCAGTTAACACAGCTGAGTTACTGACTGTTCTAAGGTCCACATATATCAAGAAGCCAAGTTGAGAAAAGGGCAAATATTTTGACCTATCAGGCTACAACACGCAGCAGATATGGTAACAGATAGGTAATGGGGATGGCAGGAACCTTTCTACCTTCAGCTGCTTTTGCTAAGAATCAGCTGGAAACACAAATCAACCTACGATGCTCTTCAATCAAACCATAAGAAATTGCCATTTCTTATTCTGGAGATTAGTTCATTTGCAAAAGAAATGTGTACTATGAAAAAAACTATGCATGGATTTCAATAAATAAATAAATCTCTAAGAAAAACTTCATGGAGAGGAGATATCATTAAAAAAAACTATGCATGGGGGGCCAGCGCTGTGGCACAGCGGGTTAAAGCCCTGGCCTGGGGCGCTGGCATCCCATATAGGCACCAATTCAAGTCCCGGCTGCTCCTCTTCCAATCCAGCTCTCTGCTATGGCCTGGGAAAGCAGTGGAGGATGGCCCAGGTCCTTAGGCTCCTGCACCCACGTGGGAGACCTGGAGGAGGCTCCTGGCTCCTGCCTTTGTGGCCATCTGGGGAATGAGCCAATGGATGGAAGACCTCTTTGTATCTACCTCTCTCTGTAACTCTTTCAAATAAATAAAATAAATCTTAAAAAAAAAAAAAAAAAACTATGCATGGGTGTCGGCACTGTGGCACAGTAGGCTAATCCTCTGCCTGCAGCACCAGCATCCTATATGAGCGCCGGTTCAAGTCCCGGCTGCTCCTCTTCTAATCCAGCTGTCTGCTACGCGCTGGGAAAGCAGTAGAAGATGGCTCAAGTGCTTGGGATCCTGCACCTGTGTGGGAGACCCAGAAGAAGCTCCTGGCTCCTGGCTTCGGATTTGTTCAGCTCTAACAGTTGTAGCCTCTTGGGGAGTGAACCAGCGGAAGGAAGACCTTTCTCTCTGTCTCTCTCTCTCTGTAACTCTACCTCTCAAATAAATAAATAAAATCTTAAAAAATTGCATGAATTTAAAAATTTTTTGCACCAGGGGTCAGTGTTGTGGCACAACAAGTTAAAAGCCACTGTTTATGAGACAGGATCCCACATCTCAGTAACAGTTCAAGTCCTGGCTGCTCTGCCACAGATCCACCTTCCTGCTAATGTGTCTGGAAAGCAGATGATGGCCCAAATTCTTGGGGCCCTGCCTCCCATGTTGGAGACCCTGATGGAGTTCCTGGCTAGTAGCTTCAGTCCAGCCTAACCCTGGCTGTTGCAGCCACTTGGGAACTGAACCAGCAGATAGAAAATCTCTTGCACATGCGCACTCTTGCCCTCAGTAGCCTGACCTTTCAAATGAATACATCTTTAAAAATTTTTGCACCGAATTAAATTTATTTTTAATCCTATTGTTTCATGGACTTTAACATCCTGTTGTGCTTCTTTCTGCCAAACCTGGATGCTCAACATTTTTTCCCTTGGGAAACATTCTTCTCCTATTCCATAGTTTTGTTGGAATTATATTTAATCTATCCCCTTTCATTGGAACAGGCAAATCTCTAAGTGGATCAACTACCAAACTTGACCTTGATGATGCCTCTAATAAAGTACCCCAGGGAAAAAAAATTTCTGCAGTATTCTGGGGTAGTTATTATTTTGTTGTCTTTTCAGCAAGATTTCCCATTTTTTTCAAAGTTAATCATTCTAAAATTTTCACCTCACTCAGACTATAAAATTTACTTTAAATTTCACTACTCCCTCTCCTGGACAACAAAGAACAACCCACAGCAGAGCCAACTTGAAATATCCAATCAACAAACTTGGGTACTTCATAAATAATCCAGCAGATGGGGCTAAAGGCATAGATCAGGCCAGCTGTCACCTATTCTACTGGTGTATGGGTATATATTGTCAGCCCATGGTGTACACTGCCAGTCGAAGGTAGACAGCATTGACTTAGGAAAAGTGTCACGTGACAAGATTCTGACTCTCTTGCCTTCTCTCCTATACACAAGATTCCATAGAATTACTGCAGCAAAAGAAAAATAATGCTTGATAATCATCTTTTACTCTGGTTTATAAATATCACCTGAATATCCCTAGGAATTTGCATGTGTTTTAAAATTAACTTTCTAAGTAGTTCATATGCTCCTCACTTAAAAAGCATTAATATGGAATTTATTAATACTCAATTTCATTTAAAAATTCGAATGAATAAAGAGCTCTGGATGAGAACTGAGATCTAAACACGGTTCTGTTCTTGTGTAGACTGAACCTGTCCTCTCTGTAAAAGCACTGAGCCTGCCTCATCTGCAAAAGGAAGCTTTGGAGTAAAGGATTTATCCAAAGCCTCTTAGCAATTATAAAACTCTAGCAGCCGTGGCCCTCTGCTTTTTCTTTTTGTCTATATATACAGTGGAATTACTCTTTTTTTTAAAAAAAAAAAAAAGGATTTATTTATTTATTTGAAACTCAGAGTTACACAGAGAGAGAAGGAGAGGAAGAGACAGAGAGAGAGGTCTTCCATCTGCTGATTCACTCCCCAATCGGCCACAACAGCCAGAGCTGCGCCGATCTGAAGCCAGGAGCTTCTTCCAGGACTCCCACGCAGGTGCAGAGGCCTAAGGACTTGGGCCATCTTCCACTGTTTTCCCAGACCATAGCAGAGAGCTGGACTGGAAGTGGAACAGCCAGGACTTAAACTGGTGCCCATATGGGATTCTGGAGCTGCAGGCAGCTATGCCACAGCGCTGGCCCTTGAATTACTCTTTAATATGTGAAGTTATTATTTCATAACAGTTTTCAGGCATATAAAAACTATTAATGGCTTAATGAAAAACTACTGATTTAAGATATACTAAGTCCTGTTACTAGGTTAATCCCAGAGTAAATGATACAACCATATGAAAACAGTATGATTTCTATAGAATTTTTGCAATCAATCATAAAATTTCATCTCTTCTTATCACTTAAATATACTTCAAATTCATTAACTTTTCTCCATCCTAACTGCTGTTACCAACCCAAACCACCATCTTCTTGCACTTGGACTACTGAAAACTCTCCTCTCCAGATCCTACATTCAGTCCTATTCCCCCCAAACCCATTCTGTATTCTGATTACCAGTAATTTGCCTAAAACAGAAATCTAAGCAACTGCCTTCTGTGGTTCCACACTGCCTTTAGGTTAGGTTCAATCTCCTTCACAAATCTGCTCTGCCTATAATCAGTATTATAAAGAAAAAATAATAGTAACAATTAAAACTACATAAATGTCAGGTGGTTTTTTTTTTTCTCATAAAGGTTTTTCTTATATGCTTCCTTATTTTCTTTTTCCTAACTTAAATCTGTCTCTCTTTAGGCATAATGTGTGAGTGTGTGAGTGGGTGTGTATGTATGTATGAGTACAAGACAGATCTTCAAAAAGCTCATGGAAAATGTATATTATGAAACAATGATGTATGGAGGTATATTTTTTCTGAGCCAAAATAAACAGCCTTTCATTTCCATTTTTCCAAGAAATTTCTGAAGCACCCTCATATTTCATCCTCTTTAACTTTAAACCTAGTTCTAAAAACTCATAACTTGATTACTAGAACTTATGGAGACAGTAAGGGACTTTTAATCAATCTCCCAATCATTAGTCTACCCCAGGTCCAATCCAAATTTCTATAAACCGCTTTGGTTAAGTCTTCTAAAGTATTATTTTCTTCATTTTCTCTGCTTAGATTCCACTTTAACTACAAAATACAAAATTCAATCATCTTTGCTAGGCATCTAAGAACCAACCTTTTGGATCTTAATTCCAAATATATACAATTTAACCTTAAATTCTAAATATAATCCTGACTCATTCACACTAAAGGACCACTTTTCAAATGTAGCCTGAGTGAAATAATCTTTCTTAGCACTCTCTGTGTAAGCAAATTGTACACATCCTTGAAAACCTGGTCAAGTCCTACCTCTTTCTTTCTTTTTTTTTTTTTTAAAGATTTTTTTATTTATTTGACAGGCAGAGTTACAGACAGTGAGAGTGAGAGTGAGAGAGAGAGAGAGAAAGGTCTTCCTTCCGTTGGTTCACCCTCCAAATGGCCGCTATGGCCGACGCTGTGCCGATCTGAAGCAGGAGCCAGGTGCTTCTTCCTGGTCTCCCATGCGGGTGCAGGGGCCCAAGCACTTGGGTCATCCTCCACTGCCTTCCCGGGCCACAGCAGAGAACTGGACTGGAAGAGGAGCAACCAGGACTAGAACCTGGAGCCCATATGGGATGCTGGTGCCGCAGGCGGAGGATTAGCCACGTGAGCAATGACGTCAGGCCCCATGTCCTACCTCTCTCATAAAATCCTTCCTACAACGGCCTATGAATAAAATATATACTATATATAAATAAAACATTTTAATAGTCTATGGCTTTCAAGAGAATTTTTGCAATAGTGCATTTTAAATAAACAAATAAAATTCCCAACCATAGGAAAGAAACATAAAGCTTATTTCCCCTTGACCTAAAAAGAAAACTGGTTGAATCCTCTGAGAACACAAACGTTTCATTTCTCTTGGAATTAGTAAGTTAATAGTAAATAAAAATTTACTCTTCTATATCTTTCAGTTCAATAAACATGATACTTTATTCAATCAAATAGTATTGCCAAGGGCAAAATTTCTAAATTATTACATAATTAAGGTTAAGTTTATTTTGAGCTATAATCTCCTAATTTTAATCATCAGGTACCCCAATAATCTTAGGAAGCTGACAGATATATAAAACTAGGGTCAGTATTGCCTAAAATTGCTTGTACAAACGGTTTAAATTTTTTATTAATTTATTTTTATTTTTTTAAATATTTATTTATTTGAAAGGCAGAGTGACAGAGCAACAGTAAGACATAAAGAGAAAGAGAGACAGAGACAGAGAACATCCATCTACTGGTTCACTACCTAAATGGCCACAACAGTCCAGGCCAGGCTACTCTGAAGCCAGGAACTCCATCCATGTGGGTGACAGAGACTATAGTACTTGAGTCACCATCTACCTCTTCCCAAGTGCATTAGCAGAGAGAGCTGGATCAGAAGAGGGAGGTAGCCAGGAGTTGAACTAGCACTCTGATACGTAATGTAGGCATCTCAAGCAGAGGCTTACCCTAGCATCCGACAACACCTGTCCCTATTTTCATTTTTATTTGAAAGGCAGAGGCAGAGAGGGAGAGACAGAGAAGAAAGATCTCCTATCTGCTTGTTCACTTCCCAAATGCCTGCAAAAGCCAGAGCTGGGCCAGGTTGAAACAAGGATCCTAGAAGTCCACCTGGGTCTCCCACATGGTGTCAGGGCCAAAAGTACTTGAGGCATGATCTGCTACCTCTCAAGATGTGCATTAGCAGGAATATAGAAAGGAAGTAGCTAGGAACCGAACTAAGGACTCCAAAATGTGATGTCGGTGCCCCAAACAGTGATTTAAGCTGTTGCACCAAATACCTGCCCTTGGTTTATATGTGAATTTTAAACTCCTTGGACTTTCTAACAATTGTCCATCTTTGAAGTTATTTTCACATAAAGACAGCAAAATCCTTAGATAAACTAACAGTGTAGCAATTAACATATATCCAAAGTATTTTATTAATATAGATGTCAACTTAAAATGCCAAATTTATATATAATTATTTCATTATAATATAGTCCTTAATTTTTAAAAGTATGTTAATACAAAATAATAATAGAAAAAAGCATAATAATCTGCAAATATTAATATTCCCTTATGCATTTGAATTCAAATGAATCATTTAATGAATGTCTATAAATGACTTATGAGTTTTTACAATATAATACAGTTTACCATACCTTAAGGTCTTGTCTTGTGGCCAGAAGTTCAGATTCCTTTCCATAGAAATCAGACTGAAGCTGTTTCAGATTTTCCTGACTTTTTTCATAGGTGTTCTGTAACACTGATATTTTCTCTTTCTCTGCTGCCAGTTCCTGAGCTGCCTGAGTTGACTGCTGCTGTAGTTTACTTTCAAGTTCTGTCTGAAACATACAATAGTTATTTAAAATAATACGTATACCCCAAATAATGAAATGGAATTCACACAACTAAGAAAATGCCTGAAAACAAGGTTAACTAATTTGTGTCCTCAAATTCTACTTCAACAAAGAGTAACTTACCACCTTATACTCATAAAGTTGAAGAGTTAGAAAATCCAACAAGTCCCAATTTAAAGACCATGGTAAAAGCAATCAAAAAAATGTTATTACTCTGGGAAGTACTAAGTATCAGGTCGTGAGAGACAGAACAAAAACTTGTTTCTGAAGGAAGATACAATGCTAGACATCTCAGATGTTATAATTTAAGGTCCAACTAAGGAAACTCCCACATGAAAGAAATTAAGAAAGTATGAAAGAAGTTTGTAGAAATTAAGAAAGTATGAAAGAAACTAAGAAGTATGTGATGAAGTATGTAGTTTCTATCTTGGAAATTCAAGATCAATAGGACATCCTTATAAATACAAAAGCAGAAAAGGAAAATCTCAAAAGGTCCAGCTCCTCTAAACTCAACTTTAGACTTTAAGAATATTTAGGGGCCAGCACTGTGGCAGAGCAGGTAAAGCCACTGCCTGCAGTGCTGGTATTCCATATAGGCACCGGTTCGAGACCCAGCTGCTCCAATTCCAATTCAGCTCTCTGCTATGGCCTGGGAAAGCAGAGGATGGCCCAAGTCCTTGGGCCCCTACACCTTTGTGGGAGACCCGGAGACGGCTCCTGGTTCCTGGCTTTGGATTGGCGCAGCTCCGGCCGTTGAGGCCATTTGGGGAGTGAACTAGCGGATGGAAGACCTCTCTCTCGCTGGAAGACCCCCCCCCCGCCTCTCCTTCTCTCTCTGTGTAACTCTTTCAAACAAATAAACAAATCTTTAAAAAAAAAGAATATTCAGATAATATGCACAGATTATGACATAATTAAAATATATACATATGCACAGCATTAAAAAGTTAAATGCTGGCTTTTAAAATAAATGGTCATCAGTGACTCCCATGTGCCAAATCCAGTATTCTTATTTTTGTCTACATTTTACTTGACCTCTCAGCAATGCTTGATATACTTAATTATGTTCCCTTCTACAACCATTTTCTTGAAGTAGGTTTCTAGAGTAGCATTGTTTTAGGTTCTCCTCCTATCTTAATGGTAATTCCTTCTCAAAATCTTTTACTAGTTCCCTTTATTTTGCCAGATCTCTCAATGTTGCAAGACTCCAAAATTCTGTCATTGTCCTTCTTTTATTCCACATATACTCTATTTAAAAGACTTCATCTAAACCCATAGCTTTAAATATCTTTTATCTACATGTGACTCCATAAATATTTGAACCCTAGTGCTTATGTTCAAGTACCCTCCTGACATCTCTCCTTGAACGACTGACATATACTTTAGCTCATGCAGAATTCTTGATTCCTGATAGCAACCATGCATATCAAAGGGTCACTACTTCTCCCTATAATTAGTGCCATTATCAACTACCATGTGTACAAATTCAATTCTACAGTTATCCTTGGTTCCTCTTTTTATTACTTCTTACCATGTAAGCTATTAGAAAATTCTAATGGCTCAAATACAATGTATATTCCTCAAACCATTCACTTCTTTTTTTTAAAGATTTATTTATTTATTTGAAAGTCAGAGTCACACACAGAGAGAAGGAAAGGCAGAAAGAGAGAGAGAGAGAGAGAGAGAGAAGGAGGGAGAGAGTCTTCCATCTGCTGGTCCACTCCCTAGTTGGCCACAATGGCCGGAGCTGCACCAATCCAAAGCCAGGAGCCAGGAGCTTCTTCCAGATCGCCCATGCAGGTGCAGGGGCCCAAGGACTTGGGCCATCTTCTACTGCTTTCCCAGGCCATAGCAGAGAGCTAGATCACAAGTAGAGCAGCCATGCCTTGAACCAGTGCCCATATGGGATGCCGGCACTGCAGGCAGCAGCTTTACCAGCTATGCCACAGTGCTGGCCCCAGGTTACCTAATCTTTAGTAGACCTCTGTTCCACAACTGTCTTTATTTCATCCTGCTTAGTGTATTTGCTTACTATAGCATCAGCTCCATGAGAACAGGTCCTGTGTCTGATCTGTTCACAGCCATATCTCCAGCACCAAAAGTTGTGCCTTGGCATAAAACAAGCGGTAATATTACTCAAATGAATGAATGCATGAATAACAAATAAATTGGAGGTAGAAAAGCCAGGGGCATCTATGATGGACTATTGTATTAACCCTGATAAGAGAAAAGATAGTTTGGACTAAGGCTGTGATGGCAGAAAATCAAAGGAAGGGATAGATTCAAGGGAGCTGAGAGGCAGATTGATAGGAATTGATGCAGCCTGTGGTGTGGAATTTCCCAGTATATGAGCTATAACATCCCATATCATCTCCCTCACCTCTAATTCATGTTGAAGAATCCCTTTTTTCCTTTTCCTTTATGTGTGTGTGTGTGTGTGTGTGTGTGTGTGCATAGAGAGAGAGAGAGATGAATCTTCCATCCTCTGGTTCACTCCCTAAATGACAGTGACAGCTGGGGCTGGGCTAGGCCACAGCCAGGAACTAAGAACTCCATCTGGACCAGCTGCTACTCGCTTGCAATGTGTTTAATAAATCTAACTCTGCTTACCCTAAACAAAAAAGGAAGGAAGGAAGGAAGGGAGGGAGGGAGGAAGGAACTCTATCTGGGTCTCCCACAAAGGTGGCAGGGGCCCAAGCACTTGGGCCATCATCCACTGTTTTCCTAGGCACATTAGCAGTGAGCTAGACTGGAAGCAGAACCCCTTGATTGGAACCCAGCGATCTGATATGGAATGCGAGTGCTGCTGGCAGCAGATTAGTTCACTGCACCACAACACCAGCCACTTGAGTATCTTTTTCATGTTGAATGATGGTCTGCACTTACACATTTTCTTTCCTAGAATGCTAGATTTTCTGCTGTAACAATTTTTTCACAAATTTTCTTTCTCTTAGAAAACCTTCTGCAAAGTCTCAATAATAACCATAAAGGCTCTGTGGGCAAATGTTAGGGTCTTCATTATTTTTACCTTGACAGACTGATGCATTCATCCATTTAAAAAAATTATTAAGAACTTATAATCCAGAAAACAGAGGTTTTTTTTTTTTACTACAAGAATTCACACCCATTAGTGGGGATGTTAAATTGACAGAAACAAACCACAAGTTGCAAAGGAGAACACAGGAGTAAGGTTAGCCATCTGCAATTTATCCTTCAAAAACTAGTAAGTTTCTGCTCTAGAACAGGTTTGATCTCACTTTTATTCTTAAAAACATTTAGTCCTCCAATGCTTAAACATTTTAAGTAGAAACAATTATAAAAAATCCACTGCAAATTAGCTTCATTCAATTCTTTTGCCTTTGTCCTCTCACTTCTCTATTTACCACATACTTTAATAGCGAATTTCTAGACTGACATTTTCTAAGACTTGCAAATTTGGATAATAGTATTTTCTCTCATAGAAATATCTAACATCTTCCTTTTTTTTAACTTTCAAAATTTTAATTACCTTCAAAAGCCAGTTCAAATACTATTGTCTTTCAAAGGCCAGTCAAAATTTCCAACAAGTTACCATTTTTCTTATAGCTATGTTTAAGTTCTATTAGCTTAATTCACTTTTATTTATTTTAATTCTCTTTTCCTCAGTAAATTATAAGCTACTAGAGTGTAAAAAGTCATATCCTATTCATTTAGGTTTTGAATAAAGGGTCTGTTGATTTATATATAGTATGATTGATAGATCCTTAATCAGTGGTTCTCAAGTAATCTAATACTCTGTGTGTGTGTAGATAGATATAGATACACATACATGTATTCAGTACATGTTTGTGTGTTTGTGTGTGCATATATATATATACATATATATATATTCACCCATTTAAACATTTGCCTTGTTTTCATATTTTTCTGTGGGCCAGTAACACTGCTTTGTCATGAACTACCAGTACACGGTCCAGCATATATGCTGATACTCTTAGATTATACTTTGCTCTACTTTATATAACATCCAACAACTATTTTGCTTTTACAAAGCATTAGTCACAGAACTAAGTACTTTAAATACATTATCTCAGTCTTTATAACACTGACTCCATGTTGTTGAGCTCAGAAAGAGAAGCTGCTTCCCTCTGACGATCAAGATGATGTGTCCCATAAACTTAAAACTGAGATCTGTCTGGCTTCAAAACTTGTTTTATTTCAATGACGTTATCTGTTCATCCATAAAATCAAACTATTCTTCCTTGCAATGACTCTCTAGTTATGCTAAATTCCAAGTTTTATTTACAAATACTACTATTCGCTCAACACCTCCCAATTGCTGCCCTCTTTAAAGGTAAGTGCTTCTGGGGTCAGCATTGTGGCACAGCAAGTTAAGTTGCTGCCTGTGACACTGGCATTCCTATATTGGAGTGCCAGATGGAGCTCCTGGCTCCTGGTGTCAGCTTGGCCCAGCAGTGGCCATTTAAGGAGTGAAACAGCACATGGAATACCTCTTTCTCTATGTTACTCTTTCAAATATATAAAATAGATCTTTATTTTTTAAAAAGAAGTATGCTCCTTATTCTCGCATCCATGTGCTAAAAAAAAGTGAAAAACTGACAGGAACATTCCTTTTCAATCTCATAATCCATAGGTGTCACCTATTAAAGCTGTGCAAAGAATAGGTAATATATATGAATCATAAATATGAAAAAATTGTTATAACTAATAGTTTAGTTTAAAAAGAAAATGGGTCAAAATAGCTTTTTTTTAACTCACAAAGTTTGATACCATAAAAATGAAGATGCCATAATACTTGGCTATGAGGCTCATAAATTTTGAAAAATTGACCTTCAGATATTAAGGTGTACAACAAAATATGCACTGTGAAAATTATATATTGATTTCTGACTACACATAATACAAATAAAAGGTCAGAAAAATTCACTTACTCTTACTTGTGTTATTAGAAAACTATTCTTTTGTAAAGTAGCATAATAATTTTTATAGAAACACTGATCAACACAAAATGTGTATTTGTAGGCTTTTAAATTCTTTTTACTCTAGTAGTATGACAGCTAACTACGGATAGCTAACATATTTAGTTTGACATATTTAGTTTATTCCCCATACTAGAAATCTCATTTCTCTCTTCTCCACAGAATATGCACATACCAATAGTGAAGAAAAATTTATATTGCTTTTGTTTATACAAAATACTATCCATTTTTACCAACTCTTGGTATGAAGAAGTATTAGAACATTTAGTCAATAAAATAAAAAATGGATACTAAATCATAAATTAGAATAGGTTTGGAAATGGAAATCATTATGATGTAACTTAAAAATACCAAATAGTTATAACTATATGAAGCCTGACACTATTGAATTTTAACACATCCTACTAGGCAATCGTTATTGTTACTTTATTTATGAAGCAGTGAGACAGAGAGACAGAAAAATAGACTGTGAGAGAGTTCTCACGTGCTTGCTTACTCCTTAAAAGCACACAATGGATGGGCCTGGACCAGGGCAAAAGCAGGGAGTTGGGGACACAACTCAGATCTCCTACATGAGTGGTAGGAATCTAATCACTTGAATCATCACCCATCCTTCCCAGAGTCTGCGTTAGAGGGAAGCTGATTCAGTAGCTGGAGGCAGGAATAGAATCAGGACCTGATGTGGGACACAGGTGTTCTAACTAGTAGGATACATGTCCATTCCCTTAATTGTTTGTAGATTTTCAACTTAGAAAAATTTTGAGCACAAAAAAATTTTTCTATGTTACATCTCATCTGTGTTAGTATTTTTATCTTAATTGCCCAGTTTTTCTTTTCATTAAAAGTAAACAAATATCATATTATTACCTTCTGTGAAATAGCAATTTTAATTTCTCCTTGGAGTGCTTCAATTTTCTTCTTCTTCTGTTCAGCTGATTGCTTGAGCTCATTTATGTTCCCCTGAAGTTGTTGTTCTTCTTTTTCTTTTTGTTTTAAAGTATTCTGGGCTTGTAAGACTTGTTCCTGCATTGAGTTCAATTCTAACTTCAACTGATGAGAAGTCTAAATGAAAATAAAGTCTGTTTAGCACTCATTTACTCATCCAAAAGACATTTATTGAATAGCTAGTACATACCAACCACTACTCAAGGTAGAATCTATTGAGCCTATTGGCCACAAGTAATCATAATTAATAGAGAAATATCCCTTTCCTTATGTTGTTTTCCTAACTGACACTAGTCACTATCAGATGATGTGCTGGATTAATCTTCATCACTTGCTTAATTCCACCTACCTTTTATTTTATAATTTATGTTTAGGTAGGCCATATAACTGAACTAAGTCAGTATTTCTTTTTACTGTAGAAAACAGAAATAACATCATTATCAAGATTGCTAAAATGTCTATTGTCTTTCAAGAATATGTTACTGAGCCTATTTGCCATTGCTAGTCAGAAAGAATAAGTACTATGCTTGTATTAACTATGATAAAAACTAAAATCATTTTTAGAAAATATGCTTGGTCTCTGTCTGAGAACACTAAACTATAATGTGCAGTAATTACCACATTTAGCTAACTGGGGAATATTTAGCTACTACTCTATTTTTACAATCCACTAGGCTATATTTCTGTTAAAATAATGCCTCATGTATAAGTCACACTGGCCAAAATAAAGTGCAATAATAACCTCCCATCTCTCTAGCCAAAGTCATGCTTTCATGTCTTATGCATATTTCATTAAGATCTTAGCACTGCATTGCAGTGTTGAACCATATTCAAAGTTATTTTTTGAAAAAGTTCCACTGCTAAATCTATCTTATTGCATAGTGAAATATTTTTACACAAAACAGGAATCAGGTAGTATAGCCATATTAACGATTATAATAACCAATGATAAAATATCAGCAAACCTATGAGCATCTACCTTGTTATATAGTGTTCTGAACACTTTAAATCCTGTTTATTTCTCACCATAACTGTATGACACAGATTATATTATTAGTCCAATTTTACTGCTGAGAAAAACTGGAGCACAGGGATTAGACAATCTGTCTAAAACATGGCAAAATGACACAGTTAATAAGTGGCACAGTTGGGATATAAATTTGGACAATTTTGATTCACAGCTTAGACACTTAGCCATGATACTTTTCTGACTTACATGGCTGACATCTACAGCACACGTGTCTTCTTTCAATCAAAACTAGAATAAAATTGTATCAAACATTTGTCAGGACTATGTTTTGCTGCTTTATCAAATCAGATTTTCTAGGAAGTTTCATGTCTGTACTCCAGCTACTAATATATAAGCCTTCAGAGAATAACAACTATATATTATATATATTTATGTACTCATTTGCTGCTTGTTCTTGCTGTAGAGAAACAAGCGTTAACTATAGAAAAAAATCTCTTAGGTATTACATAATCATTATCAATTATATCATTAATATAAATTCTATGACATAGCCTTTTAAAAAGTCATTTTAAAAAGTATATTATGATTTTTCTATCATAATAATGTTACTTTACCTAGATTACATAATTATAACTCAATAGTTGATTCAACTTTTAACATTTTATATTACATTCTTTTATTTGGGCCTTATATTACAATCTAGCTTAAATCCTAAACCATTACATTACATAGAAATAAACCTTCCTTTGACCTAAGAATCAGCATGAAAACACTTTCAATGTGTAAATGACTTATTAGCCTTTAGATATTTTATATCACAGAAACAAAGAAAATCTTACCTCCTTCTCTTTTTCAAGTGACTTTTTCAGTTCATTCTGTTCCTTATGTGTGCTGGCTGTTTGTATTTGAAGTTGATGCTTTAATTCTTTGCAAGTTTTTTCCTTAAAAAATGAAAAATATATCACACAGAAAATATCTGTAATTAACTGGACTGGTTTATAAGCTAGTAAGATACACATAAAGAAGTAAACTAAAATCATTGATGAGCTAGATTCAAAACAACCATCCATGTCAATGGCAAGAACAGGCAAATATTACATAAGGTGAGGCACAGCAAAATGCCAAGGGTTTCTATCACCAATCAACAGTCATAATAAAATATTGTAGGCAATATTTAAGGAAGTTACATTTTTAAGCCAGAGAATCAATTATAATTAGTTAACTTGTCGAGCTATTTTAAAAGTAAAATAGTGGGCTTCAAGAAAATGAAAACAAGATAATTTCTTAAAATACTAAAACATTTAAAAAATAACTATAAGGCTACTTCAAAAGTTCATGGAAAATGGAATTAAAAGATAAGTTCATTCTGATGCAGAAAATGTAAAATCCATGCATGGCTTTTTCAATAAAACACACTTCTGTGAACTTTTTGAAGATCGGTCATATTTATGGATTTCCAAAAATTTCACACCCAAACAAAAAGTTTTTAATCCCATTTCCATGAACTACCTGAAGTGCCTTCATATAACTCAAGAGAGAAAGGTGTGCAAGAGAAAAATGTTTTCTCCAAACAGAGAAGAAAGGTAAATGTATTATTGTATGTTTTTAACAGTACTATACACTTTCATTGACTTTTCATACTGAGGAGTTTCACTTTTGCTGCTACTTTTTGTTATTCTGAGTTTAAAATATTTCTGTGAATATATCCCTTTTAAAGCACTTCCTAAAACTCTATTTCTGTACAGTTTAAATAAATTTTATTGTATCTCTAAACATGATATTAACTGAGTTTTAAGATATAATGACAAATCAGAAAGTTTATGGCAGCAGATTTAAAAGAATCACTAAAATCTTTATGGGCAACTAGTAGCTGCCTTCTCTGTGGAAATGGCTCTGAGAATGAGCATACTACTGTCTGTCAAATCTAGCAACTTACCAGCAAGAGAAAAATTGTTATATTCAGGTGAAAATATCCTTAGCCTTTAGAATACACTTACACACACACACAAACACACTACACACACACACATCATTATCTTGGGCTTTTTCTCAGAGTTATTACTCCATCCTTCTTCCTCTCTTCAGAACTATTTTAAGTCATCTAAATGAAGGATGAAAAGTCTAGATTAAACACAAAAATCAGTACATTTTTAAATAAAAGAACCACTTCTAAGAAAGTAAATGTAAACAACTAACCAAATCTAAAATAGCAGCTTTTCCTTTCTGATTCTCCTTTTCAAATTCATCTTTGCACTGTTTCAAATAATCAGAAACTTGTGATAATTTCTCTTTTGTTGTAGACAGCTCTGTCACTAGCGTTTCTTTCTCTGCCTTCACTGTTTGTAATTCTGTTACTGCTGTTTGCATTCTGCTGTTCAGTTCCTTGTGTTGCATCTTTGCATCTTGACTTATATTTTCAATTTCTTGTTTCAGGATTATTTTTTCTTCCTCTTGCTTAGCAAGCATTTGCTTAATATTGTCAAGGGCTTCAGATTTTTTCTGTAGATCCAATTTTGTACTGGAGGTTCTAAATATTTAAGAAACAATTTTTAAAATAACACATATTTTATCATCTCTAGTTTACCATTCAAAATTCAGCATAACCAATTATTGACCTTTAAAACTTTCTTGTATAGTTCACAAATAAAAATAAGATTTAATTTCATAAAATCAAATGACTGAAAAATGCTTTAGAACATCTGATCTGCTCACTTAACAGATGTAGATGATTTTCCTCAAATCAAATAAGTTAGTGGTAAAGCCAAATCAACTATCCCTCCTGATTTAATCCAGTCTTGTGCACCACACAGATCCCCAAAGAAAACACTGAGGACCACAGTCGTTCCATGTACTCTCAAGAAGCTATTCATTGTTAGTTTCCAAGGAGCAAGAGAACTTTGCCTCTTAACTTGAAAACCAAAACCCGCTATGTGTTTGACAGAGTGTAAACTTCATAACACTTAAAAGTTAACCCAGAAAAGAAAAATAAGGTAAAAATAGAAGGGCCAGCACTGTGGCACAGTGGGTAAAACTGCCACCTGTAATGCCGGCATATCCTATGGGTGCCAGTTCGTGTCCCAGCTGCTCTACTTCCAATCCAGTTCCCTCCTAATGGCCTGGGAAAAGCAGCATAAGATGGCCCAAGTGTTTGAGCCCCTGCCACCCACATGGGAGACCCAGTTGAAGCTCCTGGATCCTCGCTTTGGCCTGGATCAGTGCTAGCCCTTGTGACACTTGGAGAGTGAACCAGCAGATGGAAGATCTCTCTCTCTTTCTTCTTTCCTTCCCCTCTCTCTCTCTGTAACTTTCAAATAAATACATAAATCCTTTAAAAAATTTAATTT
Source organism: Oryctolagus cuniculus (assembly GCF_051225735.1). Taxonomy (NCBI): domain Eukaryota; kingdom Metazoa; phylum Chordata; class Mammalia; order Lagomorpha; family Leporidae; genus Oryctolagus; species Oryctolagus cuniculus. Next base: position 95,740,146 of record NC_142877.1, read on the forward strand.
TTTAAAAAAATGAAGACAAACGATTTACATTAATCCTCAATCTTAGCAGACTGTATAAGAGATCAGTTACTGTTTCTCTTTTAACATGGGCTTTTTACACTTGAATGAATGAATTACAAGAATGAGAAAATAAAAACATAGCTCTAGAAAGTTACACTATGGACTTTCATTGTTTTCACAATACACAATAGTGAGCATATTTTAAAGGCAAAACAAAACCAAATATAAAATAATAATACTTTTAGAATGTACACTATTTCCAATGTAATCAGCAGAAATTTACAAACAATATAAATTCAACAATGTTAAAGAAAAGTTACTAAAAGATGTAACGGTCACTTAAAGTTGGATATCAATGAAGTATCAGAATCATTTTTATGCTTTGAAATTCTCCAACTTTTAGTCTCAGAAAATGATTTTACTTTCTAAAAAGTAAGTAGAAAAGACACTAACATATAGTAGGGTCACAGGGTACCTTACTTAACATTCCTCAAAATAATTTAAAAGTCATTATAGATGAATCAAAAAAGAAAAATAAAAAATCATGGATTACATAGTCACTGTAAAACTTTTTTATTAAAATAACTAAAGGATAAAATAAACAAATCCATACTCATAGTCAGAAATGTTAATATCACTTTCTCAACAATGGATAGAACAATCCAAAAGAAAATTGGGAAGCATACAGAAGACAAGGACAACTGATCCTAATTGGTTATCAACCACTGATCCTAACTGTTATTTTTAGAAACTACCCAACAACACAGAGTACACACAGAAAGTTAAGATAAACCATACATTGGTCCTTAAGTAAGACTTAGTTTAAAACGTTTGTGGCATAGTGGGTAAAGCTGCCGCCTGCAGTGCTGGCATCCCATATGGGCGCCGGTTCGAGTCCCGGCTGCTGCACTTCTGATCCAGCTCTCTGCTGAAGCCTGAGAAAGCAGTAGAAGCTGGCCCAAGTCCTTGGGCCCCTGCACCCACATGGGAGACCTGGAAGAGGCTCCTGGCTCCTGGCTTCAGATCGGCACAGCTTCAGCCATTGGGGCCAACTGGCGAGTGAATCAGTGGATGGAAGACACCCCCCACCTCGCCCTGTAACTCTGACTTTCAAATAAATAAATAAATCTTTAAAAAAAAAGTTTGAATTTTATCAAGCATGTTTTCTGACCACAATGGAAGTAAATTAGAAATCAATAATAATAACATATCTAGAAGAATCCCACATATTTAGAGAATGAAACAATATACTTCCAAATAAACTATGAATCAAAGAAAAATTTTAAAGAAAACTAGGAAATACATCAGAGAAAAGATGCTGAAGTAATCAAAATAGGTAGGATAGGCATTAAAGGAAAATCCTGGGTGTATAAATATAGATGGGCCTTAATAAAGGGAAACCCTCTACCCTTTTGGGCTGTGCCTCGGGTTCATGGGAGGGGATAGTCAAGTCTCAGATACGTTTACATGATCTAAACACAGAAGGGACCCAGCCCTCCTTTCCTAAGTACTATTCTACAATTATATGATGATTCCAAAAGAAAAACGTTTGCATGAAGCATATAGGCAAAAGAGATTTAGGCTTCAAGATTTGTCTACTCCAGTATGATATGGGAGACCATCAATTATTTCTAAACAATGAGATTAAAACATAGAATGGAAATGGGCCCATTCCTACTGGATCCATTGTAAATGTAAATATTAATAGCATACATCATGAAATATACATCTATCCCACCATCACCTGGTAATTTCACAAAAATACTTATGTAAGATTTATACCATCTTCAGTCATATAAGTTAAAAACTGGAAACAACTCCAAAACACCAAAACAGGAGACCAAACAAATTGTACTATAGTCTTCAGTGGAAAGACAATAAAAAAAAATTCATTGAACCAGATGGGTACATGGGTGAACTTAAAAATAGTACATTAAGTGAAAAATAGCCAATCGCCAAGAAATGTCACAGTGTATGCCTCCATTTATATGAAATTAAAACACACAAAAGATCTATGTAGATCAAAATCAGAATTGCAGTTGTCTACAGGGCAAGATTAAATTATTGAATAGACAGGGTGCTTAACAAAATTCCAGGAGTGATGAAAATTCCAGTGTTCTGTGGGGCAGTGTGGAACACAATTACACAGACTCAACACTTATTAAAGCCTAAATTGTATACATAAAACCTGTGCACTTATATTTGATCAAGGATCTAAAACTAATTCCTGGAGCAAGGACAGTCTATTCAATAAATGGTGCTGGGAAAATTGGATTTCCACGTGCAGAATCATGAAGCAAGACCCCTACCTTACACCTTACACAAAAATCCACTCAACATGGATTAAAGACCTAAATCTACGACCTGACACCATCAAGTTACTAGAGAACATTGGAGAAACCCTTCAAGATATTGGCACAGGCAAAGAATTTCTGGAAAAGACCCGGGAGGCACAGGCAGTCAAAGCCAAAATCAACTATTGGGATTGCATCAAATTGAGAAGTTTCTGTACTGCAAAAGAAACAGTCAGGAGAGTGAAGAGACAACCGACAGAATGGGAAAAAATATTTGCAAACTATGCAACAGATAAAGGGTTAATAACCAGAATCTACAAAGAGATCAAGAAACTCCACAAAAACAAAACCAACAACCCACTTAAGAGATGGGCCAAGGACCTCAATAGACATTTTTCAAAAGAGGAAATCCAAATGGCCAACAGACACATGAAAAAATGTTCAAGATCACTAGCAATCAGGGAAATGCAAATCACAACCACAATGAGGTTTCACCTCACCCCGGTTAGAATGGCTCACATACAGAAATCTACCAACAACAGATGCTGGCGAGGATGTGGGGAAAAAGGGACACTAACCCACTGTTGGTGGGAATGCAAACTGGTCAAGCCACTATGGAAGTCAGTCTGGAGATTCCTCAGAAACCTGAAGATAACCCTACCATTCGACCCAGCCATCCCACTCCTTGGAATGTACCCAAAGGAATTTAAATTGGCAAACAAAAAAGCGGTCTGCACCCTAATGTTTATTGCAGCTCAATTCACAATAGCTAAGACCTGGAACCAACCTAAATGTCCATCAACAGTAGACTGGATAAAGAAATTATGGGACATGTACTCTTTAGAATACTATACCGCAGTAAGAAACAACGAAATCCAGTCATTTGCAACAAAATGGAGGAATCTGGAACACATCATGCTGAGTGAAATAAGCCAGTCCCAAAGGGACAAATACCATATGTTCTCCCTGATCGGTGACAACTGACTGAACACCAAAAAGGAAACCTCCTGAAGTGAAATGGACACTATGGGAAACGGTGACTTGATCAGCATAGCCCTGACTGTTAATGAACAACTTAATACATTATCCCTCTTAGTAGTTTTTTTGTCTGTTCTACTTAATATGACTGGTTTAATTCTGTAATTAATACACAGTTATTCTTAAGTGTTGAAAATTAACTGAAATGTGACCCCTGTTAAACATAAGAGTGGGAATAAGAGAGGGAAGAGATGTATAATTTGGGACATGCTCAAGCTGACTTGCCCCAAATGGTAGAGTTAGAAACATACCAGGGGACTCCAGTTCAATCCCATCAAGGTGGCATGTACCAATGCCATCTCACTAGTCCAAGTGATCAATTTCAGTTCACAATTGATCATAATGAAAGGACTAAGAGTCAAAGGGAGCACATAAACAAGTCTAGTACCTGCTAACACTAACTGATAGAATAAATAAAGGGGAGAGTGATCCAACATGGGAAGTGAGATACTCAGCAGACTCATAGAATGGCAGATGTCCTAAATAGCACTCTGGCCTCAGAATCAGCCCTAAAGGCATTCGGATCTGGCTGAAAAGCCCATGAGAGTATTTCAGGCATGGAAAGCCAAGACACTCTGGCAAAAGATCTCTGTGAGTGAGATCCCAGTGGAAAGAACAGGTCTTCAAAGAAGGAGGTACCTTTCTCTGAAGGGAGGAGAGAACCTCCACTTTGACTATGACCTTGTCTAAACAAGATAAGAGTCGGAGAACTCAAGGGGCTTCCATAGCCTTGGAAACTCATGACTGGAGCATAGGGAGATTACTGATGCCATAGACAGGAGTGTCAATTGGTAAAGTCAACAACAGGAGTCACTGTGCACTTACTCCTCATGTAGGATCTCTGTCCTTAATGTGCTGTGCATTGAGATTTAATGCTATAACGAGTACTCAAACAATATATTTCACTTTGTGTTTCTATGGGGGTGCAAACTGTTGAAATCTTTACTTAATGCATACTAAACTGATCTTCTGTAAAAAAAAAAAAAAAGAAATTATCAATTCCCAAGTTGACTCTCACTGGGATTAAACATGACAATAGGTCTGATCTGATTTCATCATCATTTAAAAAAAATCATCTATTATTTTTCACTTTATGTTTCTGTGTGGGAGCAAACTGTTGAAATACTTACTTAAGGTATACTAAGCTGATCTTCTGTATATTAAGATAATCGAAAATGAATCTTGATGTGAATGGAAGGGGAGAGGGAGTGGGAAAGGGGAGGGTTGTGGGTGGGAGGGACGGTATGGGGGGGAAGCCATTGTAATCCATAAGTCATACTTTGGAAATTTATATTCATTAAATAAAAGTTAAAAAAAAACAACTGTGCATTCAACTGTATGTAAATTTTACCATAATAATAAAAAAACTGAAACACTGATTCTAGTATTTCCCTTATGCTCATAAACACAATCTGCAAAATGCAGCACAATGATGAAAAGAATCATCTCTCATGAGAAAGAATCCATTTCCTATTTGGTACTGTAACTCAAAGCAGAAGTCTGACTGCTCCTGGATGATATGTGTAACATCTTTATTATTTTTAAATTGCATTAATTTATTCAAAATGGTGAACAACTCAAAACAATTGCTTTACCCCAGAGAACTGGCACCATATTATTGCTGAAAGAGATTAGAGGGCTCAAATTTTGTAAAATAAAGTCTTAGGCCTTTCTAATGAAGTTAACTTTAATCATATTATGGTAGCTTTATTTTTCATTTACCTTATATCAGTTGTTTATAAAATCAACACAATTAACAAATATTTCAGCTCTGAAATAGCAAACCTGAAATTTCATTACCAGTTTATAATCTTCTCCCCTAATTTACAAGTGAAGCAGTTTGGCTTACATTTCTTTCTCCATTTCAAGTTGTTTACTTAATTCTGTTGCTCTAAGCTCTAAATCTGTGTTCAGTTGCCTCTGTTGTTGTAGATCCTGAAAAGTTTGTTCCTTGCTTGCTTTAACTTCAAGAGTATCAGCTTCTAGTTTCTAGAAAAAAGACAGTAGAGGAACCATTTGAATAACTACCGATATATTAATAAAGAAAATGTTTTTATTTATATTCAAATTGATGTTGACATATACAAAAATAATTAAAATATATTGTAATTTTAAAAAACACATTCTGAAACCATTACTGAATTCTTTATCTTACTATCTTCTAGAGGCTTTATACATTATAGGCAGTTACTAATTTTGAATAAGGAATAAACCTAGAGAAAAATATTACTACAGTATTAGTTATTAGCTCAACTACAAAAAAAAAAAAACAGGTTCACTCATGTACCATCAAAAATAATTATCCTTTATAGTCACAGTAAGCACTGACACAACTATAAGATGTTTAAAAAGAAAAAAGGAGAGGGAAAAGCATGTCGGGTAGAAATTAAGTCTCTGCTTGAGATGCCCACATTCTTTTTTTTTTTTTTGGACAGGCAGAGTTAGTGAGAGAGAGAGACAGAAAGGTCTTCCTTCCATTGGTTCACCCCCAAATGGCCGCTACAGCCGGCACGCTGCGCCCATCTGAAGCTAGGAACCAGGTGCTTCCTCCTGGTCTCCCACGTGGGTGCAGGGGCCCAAGCACTTGGGCCATCCTCCACTGCCTTCCTGAGCCACAGCAGAGAGCTGGAATGGAAGAGGAGCAACCGGGACAGAAAACAGTGCCTCAACCGGGACTAGAACCCTGGGTGCAGGCACCGCAGGTGGAGGATTAGCCTAGTGAGCTGTGGCGCTGCCCAAGATGCCCACATTCTATATAAGAGTTCCTGGTTCAAGTTCTGCTACTCTCCCATCTACAGTTCCTTATAATGTACTCCCTGAAAGGCAAGACAATGTCTCAATACTTAGGTCTAGGCCACCCAGGTAGGAGACCCAGATGAAGTTCCAGTGGCCTGGCCCAGCCCTGGTTGTTTTAAGCTTCTGGGGGAGTGAACCAACAAATGGAAAACGTCTGCCCATCAGTCAGTTCCTGTCTCTCTGCCTTTAAAAAAAAAAAGAAGAATTAATGAATTGTCACACAGACCTCATCAATGCCTATTGACCCTGAATAGAAAGATAATGAAATTCCTGATTTGCTTCCATAATTCCCCCCCCCCAATAATTTCTTAGTCTAGGTAACACTGCTGTTCTTCACAGGTTCATATGCATCTCATATACACACATGTAATATGTAATTTTAAGAATTTACAAAATCAGGGAAAAAATATTTGCAAACTATGCAACAGATAAAGGGTTGATAACCAGAATCTACAAAGAAATCAAGAAACTCCACAACATTAAAACAAAAAACCCACTTAAGAGATGGGCCAACACAATTGATCATATTGATAGGATTAAGAGTCAAAGGGATCACATAAACAAGACTAGTGTCTGCAAATACTAGCTGATAGAATAAAAAAGGGAGAGAACGATCCAACATGGGAAGCTAGATACACAGCAGACTCATAGAATGGCGGATGTCCTAAATAGCACTCTGGCCTCAGAATCAGCCCTTAAGGCACGCAGATCTGGCTGAAAAGCCCATGAGAGTATTTCAGGCATGGAAAGCCAAAACACTCTGGCAAAAAAAAAAAAAGAAAAGAAAACAAACAAACAAACAAACAAACAAAAAAACCTAAATGAAAGATCTCCACCAGTGAGATCCCAGTGGAAAGAACAGGTCATCAAAGAAGGAGGTACCTTTCTCTGAAGGGAAGAGAGAACTTCCACTTTGACTACAACCTTGTCTAAACATGATCAGAGTCAGTGAACTCAGGGGGCTTCCATAGCCTTGGCAGCTCATGACTAGAGCCTAGGGTGATTACTGATACCATAAACAAGAGTGTCAATTTGTTAAGTCAACAACAGGAGTCACTGTGCACTTACTCCTCATGTAGGATCTTTGTCCTTAGTGTGCTGTACATTGTGATTTAATGCTATAACTAGTACTCAAACAGTATTTTTCACTTTGTGTTTCTATGTGGGTGCAACTGTTGAAATCTTTACTTAATATATGCTAAACTGATCTTCTGTATATAAAGAGAATTGAAAATGAATCTTGATGTGAATGGAAGGGGGGAGGGAGCGGGAAAGGGGAGGGTGGCGGGTGGGAGGGAAGTTATGGGAGGGGGAAGCCATTGTAATCCATAAGCTGTACTTTGGAAATTTATATTCATTAAATAAAAGTTAAAAAAATTTTAAAAAATCATGATTATAATACCATAAAAAAAAAAAAAGATGGGCCATGGACCTCAATAGACATTTTTCAAAAGAGGAAATCCACATGGCCAACAGACACATGGAAAAATGTTCAAGATCACTAGCAATCAGGGAAATGCAAATCACAACCACAATGAGGTTTCACCTCACCCCTGCTAGAATGGCTCACATTCAGAAATCTACCAACAATAGATGCTGGAGAGGATGTGGGGAAAAAGGGACACTAACACACTGTTGGTAGGAATGCAAACCGGTTAAGCTACTATGGAAGTCAGTCTGGAGATTCCTCAGAAACCTGAAGGAACCCAGCCATCCCACTACTTGGAATTGATCCAAAGGAAATTAAATTGGCAAACAAACAAGCTGTCTGCACATTAATGTTTATTGCAGCTCAATTCACAATAGCTAAGACCTGGAACCAACCCAAATGCCCATCAACAGTAGACTGGATAAAGAAATTATGGGACATGTACTCTATAGAATACTATACAGCAGTCAAAAACAATGAAATCTGGTCATTTGCAACAAGATGGAGGAATCTGGAAAACATTATGCTGAGTGAATTAAGCCAGTCCCAAAGGGACAAATATCATATGTTCTCCCTGATCGGCAACAACTAAACGAGCACCAAAGGGGAAACCTGTTGAAGTGAAATGGACACTATGAGAAACAGTGACTTGATCAGCCCTTGTTCTGACTGTTGATGTACAATGTAATACGTTATCCCTTTTAGTATTTTTTTGGTTCTAGGACCATTGGTTGAACTCTGTAATTAACGCACAATTATTCTTAGGTGTGGGGAGCAACTCGGACTAGACTAAGTTACTGGAATTAAGACTTATTCTATGCATCTGCTCTCCCACAATATGGCGCTGGGAGAGGAGTAAACAGCTTCTATGCAGCTGCCTCCAGTTCGACCAATAAACTACAGGAGCTGCTCCTGATTGGAGGAGAGCAGCATATTGGCATGTGGGTAGCAGAGTTGGGATTGGTGGAAGAGGACTATAAAGGAGGAGAGAGACAACATGCACCAGGAACATCTAAGGGGAACATCCGGATAACATCTGAGCAGCCCCCGAGAGAGCCGGCCAGCGGTGTGCCACTCCCCCGCGGAAGTGGGGAAAGTGGCAGGGGGGCACGCCCCTCCACGGAGGTGGAGGGACGGCAGCCAACCCGGGAAGAACCAGCAGCAAACCCGGGAAGGGCCGAGCAGACAAAAGAACAGCGCAGGGTCCTGTGTTGTTCCTCCGCGAAGAGGGGGAGCGACACTTAGGTGTTAAATTTTAACTGAAAAGTGATCCCTGTTAGGAATCTGGAAAACATTATGCTGAGTGAAATAAGCCAGTCTCAAAGGGACAAATATCATATGTTCTCCCTGATTGGTGACAACTAACCGAGCACCAAAAAGGAAACCTGCTAAAGTGAAATGAACACTATGAGAAACGGTGACTTGATCAGCCCTTGCCCTGACTGTTGACGAACAACTTACAATGTCATCCCTTTTAGCATTTTTCTGTTTGTTCTACTTAATAGTTGAATTCTGTAATCAATACACAGTTATTCTTAAGTGTTGAAAATTAACTGAAATGTGACTCCTGTTAAACATAAGAGTGGGAATAAGAGAGGGAAGAGATGTATAATTTGGGACATGCTCAAGCTGACTTGCCCCAAACGGTAGAGTTAGAAACATACCAGGGGATTCCAATTCAATCCCATCAAGGTGGCATGTACCAATACCATCTCACTAGTCAAAGTGATCAATTTCTGTTCATAATTGATCATAATGATAGGATTAAGAGTCAAAGGGATCACATAAACAAGACTAGTGTCTGCAAATACTAACCGATAGAATAAAAAAGGGAGAGAACGACCCAACATGGGAAGCTAGATACACAGCAGACTCATAGAATGGCGGATGTCCTAAATAGCACTCTGGCTTCAGAATCAGCCCTTAAGGCATGCAGATCTGGCTGAAAAGCCCATGAGAGTATTTCAGGCATGGAAAGCCAAAACACTCTGGCAAAACAAAACAAAACAAAACAAAAATGACCTAAATGAAGGATCTCTGCGAGTGAGATCCCAGTGGAAAGAACAGGTCATCAAAGAAGGAGGTACCTTTCTCTGAAGGGAAGAGAGAACTTCCACTTTGACTACAACCTTGTCTAAACATGATCAGAGTCGGTGAACTCAAAAGGCTTCCATAGCCTTGGCAACTCATGACAAGAGCCTAGGGTGATTACTGATACCATAAACAAGAGTGTCAGTTTGTTAAGTCAACAACAGGAGTCACTGTGCACTTACTCCTCATGTAGGATCTTTGTCCTTAATGTGCTGTACATTGTGATTTAATGCTATAACTAGTACTCAAACAGTATTTTTCACTTTGTGTTTCTATGTGGGTGCAACTGTTGAATTCTTTACTTAATATATGCTAAACTGATCTTCTGTATATAAAGAGAATTGAAAATGAATCTTGATGTGAATGGAAGGGGAGAGGGAGCGGGAAAGGGGAGGGTGGCGGGTGGGAGGGAAGTTATGGGAGGGGGAAGCCATTGTAATCCATAAGCTGTACTTTGGAAATTTATATTCATTAAATAAAAGTTAAAAAAAAAAGAATTTACAAAATCAAACTGTTAAATGTAAGTTTGAATATCTATAAACAATGCATCTTCTTATATAGTTGTAATGATTTTGCATACTAAATATTTTATAAGCAGATTGATTCCTATGGGTCTGGTCCAACACCTATTTTGAAAAAATTCATGAAAGGAAAGATATTTGATATAATCAAATAAATTCTATAATAATATCTATATGAAACATATGGAATACATCCTAAAAGATAAAGAAATAAAAATAAACATGGAATTAAAACTTAAGACAGAAAAACTTCAAGTAACATTTTAAAATTGTATATCAGAGCTACACCTTTTTTTTTTAATTAAAAGTCCTTGATTTCACATAGGTCATCAGATTCCATTGTTTCTCCAGCAGAAAATATGGCTAAATTCAACTTCTGTTACACAAACCTTAATTTGACCTTCTAGTTCTTCAGTTTTCTGCTCTAAAGAGAGGTGTTTCTCTTTATATTCTTTCAGATGACTTTCCAGCTGACTGCAATGTTCCTGTTTGTCTTGTAACTTTGCAGTGACCTGATCCAACTGAGTGGTGATCTTATTTAACTCCTATAGGAAAGTACAATTGAAGACAACTTTGGTAAGGTTTACCATATTTTCTTGCCTGAAGTTTAGTCAAAATAAAATTTAAAACATCAATTTTACTTAAGAAAGTATCTGGAGTAAGGTGTTGACAAATATAATGATGTAGCAGAGGCTATATTCACTCACCAATATATACCAAGACTTGTATAGTCCAAGACACTATGTTTACTAGTATATGCATTAACAATTTAACAATTTGTAATATTTATCTAGAAAAAGTTATTTTAGGAGTCAAAATAAACAACAGAACATTAAGTAGGCTAATAATCCAATAACACTTTTATCATAATTAAATGTTTCAATGCTCAAAACATCATTTTAAAAAATAACATTCTGAAATATTATGGTGATTACATTTGTGATATTTGTTCCATTGATTTGGAATACTATTTGCACAGAAATAAAAACAAATAAAAATACTAATAAATACACCAGCTACTATAATTCTCAATGTTTTCCTAATTTTCTTCCAGTCTTCTCTGTATGTTTTCTTTGTACTTTTAAAATAAAAACAGGATTTTACTTTATATATTATCTTATTTTAGTGCCTTTTTTTAGACAATGCCTATGAAACTTTCTACTATTTTTAAAGTGTCATTATATTCAATTGTATAAATTTCCATTTTATTGATGTATTCCATTTTTTAGTCAAATGCCCTGCTTTAGATTCTTAGATTGCTACTAATTTTTTTCCATTTATTAATGAAGATACAAATAGAACATTTAAAGCTACAGTTATTTCTTCAGGATTATATATATCAGTGGGCTAAAGAATATGAAAAAATTTGAAGTTCTTGAAATATACTGCCAAGTTGTTCCCTCTGTCCCTCCAGCCCAAAGGTTCAACTGATGTTTCCTATCTCCAGCAGTGCATTAAAGTGACTTTTTCTTCCTCACTCTCTCTAATCCTTCCACTGGTAATTTCACACACACACACACACACACACACACACACACTTTTCTGCTACTAAGGCAAATGGGTCAAGTGTATCCCATTATTGTCTTATTTGAAATGGATTCCCAATGAGCTTGGACATTTCCTAATATAGTTTCAATTATTCATATTTTCATGTAGGTTTACTTATTTCCTATATAAAAGTTATAAATATCAGGAATATTATCTCTTCATCAGATACATTTCAGAAGATGTTCTATCCTTTTGCTATTAGTTTTATGTTAATTTTTTGACACATAAATTTTAAATTTTATGTATTTTTATAAATATATTTCCATTATAGTTTATGACTGATAGAATGCTCAGGAAATATTTTCCAAGGTGGTAGGTATTTGGTAGCAGTTAAACTGCCACTTGGAAGCCCACATCCCATTCTGGAGCACCTGTGCAAGTCCCACTACTCTATTCCTGACCCAGTATGCTGCCAATGTACACCTTGGGAAGCAGCAGTGATGGCTCAAGTACTTGCGTTCCTGCTACCCATGAGAGAGATCCCCATGGAGTTTCTAAATTCTGGCTCTGTTCTAGCTCAGTATACATTTGGGCAGTGAACCAGCAGAAGGAAGGATGATCTCTGTCTCTCTGCCTTTCAAATAAAATAAAAATAAATAAAATAAAATACTTTCCAGATGCATTTAGTAATACTCTGAGTAAAAAGCAAGTTGCAGAATCATATACATATTGTGGGAGTACACAAGCAAAAATACATCAGTGTGTGTGTGTGTGTGTTTGTGTGTGTACATACACACATAAACACATACTTGGTTCTCTGTATCTGTAGGTTCCACATGCACTGACTGAACCAGATACCATAACTATTTGAAAAAAAATTTTACTTTATTGAACACATGCATTCTTTCTTTTTTCATATCATTAAAACGTAACAATGTGGTATAACAACTATTTATATATAATTTACATTGTAAATGGGAAGATTTGTATGGATTACAAGCAAACACCATGACATTTTCTTTCTTTTTAAAGATTTTCTATTTATTTGACAGGTAGAGTTACAGACAGTGAGAGAAACAGAAAGAAAGGTCTTCCTTCCATTGGTTCACTCCCCAAATGGCCGCTACAGCCGGTGCACTGCGCTGATTCGAAGCCAGGAGCCAGGTGCCAGTTGCCTCCTCCTGGTCTTCCAAGCGGGTGCAGGGGCCCAAGCACCTGGGCCATCCTCCACTGCCCTCCCAGGCCACAGCAGAGAGCTAGACAGGAAGAGGAGGAACCGGGACTAGAACCCAGCGCCCACATGGGATGCTGGCGACACAGGCGGAGGTCTAACCGAGTGCGCCATGGCGCTGGCCCCAACCACAGTTGCCGATCAATTAAGCTTTCATCAAACACAAAGCTGATACTTTTATTTCCATCTGTCCAACTTGCTTCTAGTACTCACTCAATTGCTCTGAACTCAGTGAGGAATTAAAGGGAATAAGCAAGTTTTTCCCAAGATAAGCAATAAGCAAGTCTATCGCAAGATTATGTAAAACTAGATATCATTTTTACATGTAAGCACCAGGTTATGATATAAAACTGCATCAGGTTGCCTACCTGCTGTTTATCTTGTAAGGCATTTTGTGCTGTGTCCAAATGATTCTGAAGATCAGCTCTCTGAGCAGTTTTTGCCGCTTCTGCTGATAGCAATAATTCAGTTTTGGCTTTAATCTGTAACAAAATTCAGAAGTTATTTAATTCACATGTAGTTCTTGATTTCCCCTTGCTTGAATGCACATTGCTTTAGTCATTAAAAAACTTAAAACCTAAAATGTTTGGAAAAAAACTTAAGGATTTAGACCTTGAGAAATACATTTTTGAAAATCCCCCAAAGTAAGAACAGGTAGGGGGCGGGGAGAAGATTCCTAATAATGTTTGAATAAACAATGAAAAGGTGCATCTATATGACACCAATACATTATAGTGTCCCTATTCTAAAAAGAAAAATGCATACATTTTTAACTGAGAAGGGTCACTGCATTTTTCAGAAGTCAATGTCTGAAGTCCATCCTGTTGTGATAAACTAACTATGCCAAAGAAAATTATTACTCCAAGGAGAATCAAGAATCCCAGAACTGAAGGACTCAAAACAACCAGAAAAACTGGAACTACTTCGTAAAAATCAGTTTCCCCTGATATCTTCTCACTTAAAAGGGCTCCCTTTTGATGCACACAAAAAGTCAATAAATTTCACACTAAAACTTCAAAGAGTTTTATAACAGGCCTTAAAGAAAATCAAACAATACAAAAGATTATGTCTTATTATCAAAAGTAACATTTTTAAGTGTTTGAATAACTTTTGTATAACGTAACTCTAATAGGAAAATAAGAAAGTAGGAAAAATATAAAAACATATTTGAACTTAAAGTATAATGAGAAAACAGTAAAAACTGGAGGGTATATTCTTTTAATTGGTTGAAGAGAAGATCAATGGACATAAGAAATATAAGATTTACACTGTAGGGTTATTTTAAATAGAAAGGAAAAATATAAACAGTTCTTTCTCAATAACTAAATATTTGAATTTTCACAAATAATGGTTGCATCGATGTATATGACAATGCAATAATTATTGAAACTCTAAAGCCTTTAGAACAATGGGGCAGTGAACAGCCTTTTCATGATATGCTGCCACACATGTACATAATAACTTACTTTGATCATGCACACTAGAGGAAGTGGAGATAAAATGCTATGTTACGGAACTCAAAACCAGGAAACAGCTAAAAATCACATTTTTATAGCTAAAGGGACACTCTAGGGGAAAAAAATTACCTTAATTGCCTTTGCTTGGTATATTTAAAGAAAGCCATAGTCACTACCTTTTGGCTAAGCAATTCAGGTTGCCATTCTTTTGTTAACAACATTATTTAAAGCCCTGGGTTTTCATCAGAGTCCTAATTCTAGTAAAACCATGCCATCACACTCTACTTCATGAAGAAGTTAAAGCGACTGAACAAAAACTTCAAAAACTGGAAAGTATCTAAAGGTAACACTTTTCAAAGAACAATGGCAAGAATGAAGTTATTTTAAAGGTAAAAAAGTGAACAATAATAATATGAAAAATTGGTTAATCTCATTATAAAAATTGGTTCTCAAATGAGTAGTAGTGGAAGGGTGATCTTTTCTAAAAGGAAGAATCCTGTAATAAAAAAAAAGCATCAAAGACTATGCTATCTATTTATTCATTCAAATTTCCTCTCATTTCTTCCTTCTTCTGTTAAACTGGACTTTCATATATCAGATAATCATATAACTCATCAAACCAATAATTAAAAAGAAATGTGTACTCCAAGTTCTAATAAGTATACGAGTTATATTATTTTACTATATATCTATTTCCAATGGAAACTTTCTTCTAAAATAAAAACCAAGGCTTAGATGTGTTTTTACAAATTTCTCTTCCATAGTACAGAATAAAAAAAATGGTAAGTAGCATGAAAAACAAAATGTGTCTTATTTCTTACCACATGACTAATTCACTGAGCATGACTGCTATATAGATTTTTGAAAGTATATTTGTTGAAATATATAAGGGTACAATATAACAAAATTTTTAATAAATCAAACCTTTAAGGAAAGATTTTAAAAATTCATGCATCTACAGGCAACTTCTATAACAAAGGACCAAAAATATATACAGGGAATGGATAGTCTCTTCAAGTGGATATCCATGTAAGACTGAATCATAACCTTCTCCCAACCTTTCATCCTACACAAAAGTCATTTCAAAATGGATCAAAGTTTTAAACGTAAGATCTGAAACTAGGAAATTACTAGAAAATGACACAGGAAAAATAACTTCGAGACATTAGCAGAAGCAATGATTTTTGTTTTTTATGTAAGACCTCAAAAGTATAGGCAACAAAAGCAAAACAGACCAATGGGATTATATCAAACTAAGAAGGTTCGGTACAGTAGAAAAAAAGAATCAACCAAATCAAGATACAACCAACAAAAATGGGAGAAATTAAATGTAAACCATTCATCTGACAAACACTGATACACCAGAATATATTAGGATCTAAAAACACAATAACAGAAAAGCAAATAATCTAGTTAAGAAATGGACAATGTATCTGAATAAACATTTCTCAGAATAAAAAATGAAATGGCAAACAAATGTATAAAAAAATTCTCAACATCACTAGTCATTAGGTAAATGCAAATCAAAACCACAATGAGGTATCATCCCATTCCAGTTACAAGGGTTATTATTAAAAGGAGAAAAAATAACAAATGCTGGCTAGGATGTAGAGAAAAGAGAACCCTTATACTCTGTTGATGAGAATTAAAATTACTGTACAAACATTATGGAGCACAGTACAGAAGTTTCAAAAAACTGAAAATATATCTACAATATGACCCAGCTATCCCACTTCTAGGTATAGATCCAGAAAAGCAATGAAATCAATGAAATCAGCATTTGAAAGAGAAACCTGCACTCCTACATTCATTGCAACACTATTCATAACAGTCAAGATATGGAATCATCCTAGATCTCCTCCAATATATGAACACATAATGGAATATTAGTCAGCCATGAAAATAACAAAAGCCTGAAATTTGCATTACAATGGATGGAACTAGAGATCATTACGTTAAGTGAGATAAGCCAGACACAGAAAGACTAAGAACCGCTATATTCTAAAAGCTGTACCTATGAAATTTATATTTATTAAATAAAAGCTTCGTTTAAGAAAAGACAAATATTAGATATTCTCTCTCATAGGTGGAAGTTAAAAAAATTGTCAATCCAAACTTAGACTTAGTGATTACTAAAGGCTGGGAAGGTCTGGTGGAGGGAAGACAGAGGAATGTTAGATAACACAGTCTGAGTCTGATAGAATTAACAAATTCTAATGTTTATATTACAGTGGGATAACTATAGTTCATAGAAAACTATCATATTCTGTATAAAGAAATGGAAAGGAGCAGCTGACAGGCTCCAAACACAAAGAAAAGATAAGGAAATAGAAAGGCTAGTTGACTAGTTTAAGGGGTTTACATTGTGTGTTTGTGTAGAAATACTGCACTGTACCTCATAAAAATTTACTAGTACTACATGTGAAGTCAAAATAAATTTTTTAATAATTTTTAAAAGATTTATATTCTCAAATTCCCATGGACAAAGTGGCACAGTTAAAAGAGCCTAACATCAAAATTTGTGTGATGATGTACATACACACATGTATACACACATTTAGATAGATTTTTAACATATACATATATATTTTTAACAAATACATTTAATTGTATAATATCAAATTAATTTGAGCTTCAAAACAACAATAAGAACTTGATTCCAGAACGTGTAGTTTGCTGAGGAGGCATGGGAATGAGAATAAACATGAAAGGTAAACAAATTATTTAGAAACAACTTTTTCTAATTACTATTCCTAATTTTTTCCATTAATATGTAAGGCAAAAAAGAGAGAAATATATAATTTAAAATATCTGATAGCCTAAGATCACTGGTTAATTCATACAAACTCATTAAATAGCATAACTCAAATTACCTGTATGTCAAGTTGGGAGACCTTCTCTTTGCTTTCATTTAATTGACTATTTAATTCATTGACACTGGTTTCCAAGGAAAGGACACGGTCTTGTGCAGCTCTAAGATGTGCCTTTTGCTCTTGTACCTGGTCATGCAAATTTTCCTGGGCTTGTTTGTGACTTTCTGACTGATTCTTCAGCTTCTCTGTTAATTGAGTGACCTGTTGTACAAGGAAGACTTTATGAAGTTCACAAATGAAATGAAAATTAAGAAACCCAAATTTAAGTACCACAAGAATATTACATTGCTCTATAATAGGTTATCTTAAAATTTTTCAAGTAAAATTGCAGCCACAATCTACATAATAGTGATTTGATTAATGATGACCATATATATAATGGCGGTCCCATAAGACTATATTGCCTAGATTATGTAAGTATACTCTAGGATATTTGCACAACAATCAAATCCCCAATCATGTATTTCTCAGAATATACCCCCACTGTTAAGTGATGCATGACTGTAATCTTTCCATTAATAAGTAAACATAATATCTCAAATCATAAGAAATAACATCAAACCCAGAGATATTATTTAAAAAATTTTTAAAATAATCTCTACTGAGCTATAATTTGTGACATACAATTCATCCAAATTAAGCGTACAATTGACAAATGTATATATTCATTCAACCAGCACTACAATCAAGGTAGAGAATATTTCCCAAATGTGTCCTCATGCCTCTCTACAGACATTTCTCCACTCCCATCTTCTAGTCCTGGACAATCGGCAATCTGACTGAGTGACACACGTTTCTTATATGTTATGGACATTTCTGAATTGTCAGATACATGTATCTGTGTTTTGGTTTTTGTATTCTTAATACTACCTTTTAAATAGCACACTTTTTAAAATTAGATGAAATCCCATTCAGCTGATATTTCTTTGATATATTCTGAGTTAATCAAGCTTTTTGAATCTATGGATTTAATTTTTAATCAAATTTAAACCTGCCTCAGCCATTACTTCTATAAGTATTTTCCTCCTCTCTATCCCTCTGTGACAATAATTATATATCTATGCTAGACTTCATGATCCTGTCCCTCAGGTCACGAAAGCATTGCTCTTTTGTCACCTGGTGTTTTTCTATGTTTTTCATTTTGAGCAGTTTTTTGATTGCCTTGTCTTCATGTTCATTGATATTGTTTTCTACTTGCTTCATCTACTAAGTTCATCCAACAAAATTTTCATTTCATTTTCATCTCTCTAGAAGTCCTACTTAGGTCTTTTAATAGTTTCCACTTTTATGTCTATTATTACAGTTTTTCTCCCGGCTGTGGATGAGCTTTGGTTACTTTGCAACCTGCAGTTGCCTGATATTGCTCATTGCCTGGTCTTGTGAAATCCTACTTTATGAGTGTAAAGCTTATTAGCATTCAACCAAAGACTCAGATGAATTCCTGGGCATATTTCTCAAGCTTTTTCTCTCCTTTCGTCCTTCCCTTGGTGTTCTGCCCTGCAGCCTTCACCTCCCTGAACTTGAGTCTCTTGATCTCATTTAATTTCATTCCGTCTGTCACTCTTCAGTTCAGAGACCCCTGTGCTTTTCTTGCGTTTCCCTGAACCTGCAACAGTCTGGAAAATAGCTCAGGGTTGAAGGTTAGAGGGATTCAAAGTTTCACTCCACTGTTTCTCTTTTCACAGGGGTTTCAATCCTCTACTACATATTGCCTAATGTATGCATTCTTACCATCTTTCTATATTTATGGTAGGATAAGTAAACAGGTATCAGTTACTCCAATATGGCCAGACACAGAAGTATACAGATTAATTTAAATTTACTCTTTAAAAGAATGCATGGGGAGCAGGTGTTCAGCCTGGTGATCAAGATTTTCATGTTAGGCACCACACATTGGAGTGTCTGGGTTTCATTCCTGGCTCTGGTTACTGAATCATGCTTCCTGTCAGTGTAGATTCTGGAAGGCAGCAGTGAGTGGCTCAAGTAATTGGGATCTTGCAACTAAAGTGGAAGATCTGAATTGCATCTGGATTACATTCCCAGCTCCAGTGTTTAGGCCCTGTCCCAGCCCGGGCACTGTGGGCATGTGCACTGTGAACCAGCAGATGGAAGCATTCTCTATCCTTTCTCTCTCTCCTTATCTCTGCCTCTTAAATAAACAACAGCAACAACAAAATCCATGGCTTTCCCAATTAGATCTGCATGATAAACAATGTCAAGTTGTATATAATTAAAAACTATTGTAAGATAATTCTCATAACAATTCTTCAAATTAACTTTGAAATTTGGGGGGGAAATCTATGTTATAATATCATACTCAAATTAGCCAGCGCCATAGCTCAATAGGCTAATCCTCCACCTTGTGGTGCCGGCACACCGGGTTCTAGTCCCGGTCGCGGCGCCAGATTCTGTCCCAGTTGCCCCTCTTCCAGGCCAGCTCTCTGCTGTGGCCAGGGAGTGCAGTGGAGGATGACCCAAGTGCTTGGGCCTTGCACCCCATGGGAGACCAGGAGAAGCACCTGGCTCCTGCCTTCGGATCAGCGCGTTGCGCCGGCCGCAGCGTGCTGGCCGCGGCAGCCATTGGAGGGTGAACCAACGGCAAAGGAAGACCTTTCTCTCTGTCTCTCTCTCTCTCTCACTGTTCACTCTGCCTGTCAAAAAAAAAATTATACTCAAATTAATAAAGTGATATGACCTACTGAAACTTCACTTTAAATGTTTTCTCATTTAGATAACAATATTCTTCTATTAGACAATTCTTCAAAAAGCAACTGTAAATTCTTTTCCATTAGAAAACATACTGATCTAAATTGTATAACTATATATTACTATTGGAACAAGGTAATTTATCAAAGTTATTAGCCATTTATTGTTCAAAGATACAAACATTATCAAAATATAAGTAACCAATTCAGAGCATTAATACTTTGTTATATCTTTATGACTATATTGCTATTCACTCTTTTTTAAAAACATCACAAAATGCCATGAAGCAAATATATATAATTAACAACATTTCTTATTTCCCAAAGAGCTAGTAAGGTGATGTGATTTATCCACAGTCACACAAGCAGTAAATTGCCTTCTGGGAAATGTGCTGAGGATTTCCTGTATCAAATTATGCTAACTTTAACTGCAATAGTGATCCACTTCTAAGGTAAATGAGATGGCATTCAACAAAGATACAAAACATTTAAAAAGTGCTAAACAAGAGCCTGAATTAACTATTTAAATAATGTATTGTCAGTAAGATTTAAATAAAAAGCACATTTTAGAAATATAATATGCTTTAAAAGCATACTTGCTCCTGTAATGTATGGTTTTTTTCTTGTAACTGGTTAAGAACAGCAGTCTCTCCTTCACCAGCCTGAATTTTTGCATAAAGATCTTCTCTTTCTTTTTCTAGTAATGAAATATTTTCTTTACTCTTCTGTAATAAGGCTTCAAGGTTCTGGATCTTTTGATCTTTATCACCAATTTGACGTAGTACTTGCTCCAAATCATTCTGTAAAAAATAAAAAAACTACTATTGTAAGGACAGAGAATTTACAAAGTTATTTCTCAAACATAAAATGATTGATAATAGATTTCATCACTCAAACTCTTGGCCTTACTTTATAAAACTATCACATTTTAACATGGCAAATTTAATTAAATAATTAATTAGAACCATAAATTTATTAATATATAAGAGAGCTTCAAAAAGTTCAAGGAAAACTGGCATTATCCACTTTTTATTTGAGAGGCAAGGAGAAAGGGAGAGAGAGATGAGCTCCCATCTGCTGGTCCTTTTGGCTGAAACAGCCACAGGCTGAAACCAGGAACTGAGAACTCTATCTAGATTTCCCATGTGATTTGGCAGGACCCCAACTACTTGAGCCATCACCACTGCCTCCTAGGGTCTACTTTTGCAGGAAGCTGTAGCCAGGAATTGAACTCAGGTACCCCATGTGGGATGTGGTCACCCTAATTGGTGTCTTAACTACTAGACTAAATGCCGATGCCATTTTTTCACAAACTTTTTGAAGCTCCTCTTCTATCTTATATTATTGTTAATAAGACAGAATTTAAGAAAAAGTTTCAATTAACCACATCTGAAACCCTCAGCTAACCTCCTATTACTCTTCTGATCCATTTCAGACACAAAAGACTGAATTACATCAGGTTCACTCCCACCTGGAGGGTCTGTGCACTAATTGTTTCCGCTGCCTAGAACTCCTTCCCCCTAGAGTCACATGGACTCCCTCTTCTTCAAAACTGTTTGCTCCACTGTCACCTTCTCAAACAGGTCTACCCTGAGCACTACATTTAAAATTGTAGCCTTTCCCAATACTTCCTATTCTGCTTAATGTTTTATTACCATAGCTCTTATCTTCTGACGCCCTAAATGTTTACATATTTTTAATGTTTATCTGCCTTTCCCACCCTATTAGGAAGTACTTCATATGCTACACAAAGGTGGGGATTTTGAATGTCTTATTCATTGAAGTATCCAAGATATCTGAGGCTCATGTTTTAAAATATTCATTGAATGAACAGCAAAATAAATGACTGCACTCTAACACACAAACACACAAGCTCACTTCAATACCCCAACAGGATTCTTCCATTGCCAAATCAAGGGTCTTCTTTACTTTACCAAGGACTCTAATGTTACATACAGTACAGAACCATACATGTTAACCTTTCCAGCTATCTGACCTATCACCTTTGCCTCTGCCTCAATCGTTGTAAGAGAAGCCAGAGAGCTACTACCCTGAACAAAGCCTTAACCAGCCTCTCTGTAAACCTTACTGTAGCCCATCCCACCACGCTGAGACAGAGCCTGCAACCAGCTGGTACCCTCGATGATTTGTGTCAATATTAAAATATTTGAGATAATCACTTTCAAACATGCTTCTCATCCCTCTCAGCTTTAGTCACAACATGCTGAAAGATAATCGCTGCTCTCAGACGCTGTTCCTGCCACCAATAACCC
This sequence comes from Oryctolagus cuniculus, assembly GCF_051225735.1. NCBI lineage: Eukaryota > Metazoa > Chordata > Mammalia > Lagomorpha > Leporidae > Oryctolagus > Oryctolagus cuniculus. The sequence continues at coordinate 95,762,342 of NC_142877.1, forward strand.
CTTTCTTCAAATTCCATTCATCTTCTGCAATCACAGTTCCAAGCCTAGGATTTTTTTTTCCATAAAAGTCATTAAGTCTAAATTACAATCTGGTTCTCCATTTACAGATGTCCGTTCCCCCCTCACCCTCTCTGCTAGTAAGGCCTATTCCACAGGGCAGGCAGAGACTGACCCTTTCCAGTTTTTTGCTGCTACTATTCTCTCTTTCAAGCAAAACCTTCAGGCAGCTTAGAAAGTATGTCATTCTTGCTTATTCTACCCTCTACTCTTTGTTGCTATCATCTATAAATCCCTACCTCATTCTCTGAAGACTTGAGACCTGATTTAGTCTTTCTTTCAATCCCAATTTCTGCCAATTTCCTGGGAAATACAAAATACACAGAGAATTAAGAGCATAGCCTCAACATGCATATCACTGTAATTCCTGGACCTGTCCTCACTCCACATTTCCATCCCTCAAATACTGGGTCTTTTAGTCACCTAAAATTGTTCCGACTAGAAAAGCCCAACCATCCTACTCTGTGACCACATCTTCTTGACTGTCTTCCAATTTCACGACCTCATTTCTGCTCTTCACTGTCAGAGACCTCAACTTCCTTCTAGCTTATTCAGCACATTCCTAGATTTTGCTTCTCAAACCTAACATCTGGATATGTGGTAACCTTAACTATGCTTTCAGCCACACTGACCACTTCCTTACACCCTCAAAACTCCAAGAGAGTCATGCCCAAAAAGTCCAACCCTAAACTGATGTCACAATCTGATCTTTTCACACTCTGATAATTCTAAACACAAACCTCCGTTAAATTATGCCACTACAAATATCTAACTTCTAACTTTTCAATCTCTGCTTGCCTGATATTCTGTTATACTATCTCCAACTTTTTCCATCAACATGGATTTTCAAAAACAATCCTTCTTGAATTTTCCATCTCCGTGTGTGTATGTGTATGTGTGCCCAATATTTACCTATATTCCCTCAAGATTCCAGGAATAAGCTCAAACTCACACCCTCCTCCATTGTATCAGCAACAATTATAGCTTCTTATCAGTATTTCATCATGTAGTCTGTCTTTCTTCCAGTATCCTTAATAACTCCCTGTCTATGAACCCCTTTGTCCTAGAGTATAAACATGTTGAAGATTCTTCTCTTCTTAATATTATACCCAGGTCAAGGCCGGCGCCGCGGCTGACTAGGCTAATCCTCCGCCTAGCGGCGCCGGCACACCGGGTTCTAGTCCCGGTTGGGGCGCCGGATTCTGTCCCGGTTGCCCCTCTTCCAGGCCAGCCCTCTGCTGTGGCCCGGGAGTGCAGTGGAGGATGACCCAGGTGCTTGGGCCCTGCACCCCATGGGAGACCAGGAAAAGCACCTGGCTCCTGGCTCCTGTCATCGGATCAGCGGCCACGGCAGCCATTGGAGGGTGAACCAACGGCAAAGGAAGACCTTTCTCTCTGTCTCTCTCTCTCACTGTCCACTCTGCCTGTCAAAAATAAAAATAAAAAAAAAAAATATATTATACCCAGGTCAAGCCCCGCCCCAGCCACCCCGCACCTCCAGTTTCTGCCCAATCTTTACACAGTTCACATTTAAATTTCAAAAATAATGGTCAATTGTTTCATGTTCACTAACAGCGTTGATGACACTGGTTTACTATGTTCCCAATGTAACCATCTGTAAGTCATTCTCTTTCTCCCTTATCCCCTACATCTATTAACTCAACAAGTTTTATTTATTTTACTTCCCAAGTACTTCTCACATTTGTTCCTATGACTTTAACAACTGCTTGAAATAGGATATTATTTTTTGTCTGAGTTGCTGCATAATATTAGCATTTTAATTGACCTGTTTCAGAATATTTCCTTCCAAACTTTATACAACTGCAAGAATAATCTACTTTAAAAAAGAAAATATGACTAGGACATTTCTAAGGCCTTCAAACATTTCCAACTTTAAATATAAATGTACAAAAGGTCTTCCAAAAACTTACTCATATCTAATGCTTTAGCAGCTCCTCTAATCTCTAACTCACACATCCAGCTCCAGCAATATCTAATGGTTAAGTTCATACTGGCCTCAGAATCCTTGTTCCTTGTAGCTTCTACTTGGCAAATATGCTCATCATCATCTTTACACCCCAAAATATTACTCATTCTTTATGACTCAGATTTTCACTTATATGAAATCTTCCACCCAAGACGGCATTGTGGTACAGTAGTTTAAGCCAGTACCTGCAACACTGGCATCCCTTTTGGGTGCCAATTGAGACCTGGCTGCTCCACTTCTGATCCAGCTCCCTGCTAATGTGCCTGAGAAAGCAGCAGAAGATGTCCCAAGTGCTTGGGCTCCTGCACTCATGTGGGAGACAAGGAAGGGGTTCCATGATCCTGGTTTTAGCCTGGCACAGCCCTAGATTTTGTAGTCATTTGGAGGGTGAACCAGCAGATGGAAAACCTCTCTCTCTCTCTCTCTCTCTCTTTCTCCCCCTCTCTCTAACTCTGCCTTTCAAATAAATAAAAACAAATCTTTAAAAAAAAAAAAAAAGAAGAAGAAGAAGTCTTCTATGACTGCTCTGTTCCAGACTCTGTATGGGTTAGGTAACTGCCCTTGATGCTACCATAAGAATTTCATACACATATAAACACTTAGAACTACTTCTCGGACTAAGTTTTTTGGATTCTTCATGGGTCCATAATGAAGGACTTTTCATGGTCCATTCCCTATTCTCTTCTCATTCCTCCTCAGGGAATAAGAGTTTAAAATCACTAGAAAGTGCAGAATAAGGAACAAAGCATGTTCATATGAGCCCTTAAGTTCCCCAATATGGGAGACAGTCTGCCTCTAAGAAGGTGATAGGCTGCCATGTCCATCTTTGTCTGTGGCCAGATTAATAAAATTTAATTCTGGGGCACAGTAATAAGAAAGCCCACTTGGCTGCTGCTCTATGCCAAATTCCCTACACTAGCTTTACTACCCAGTTTCTTTCCCAGCCTTTACAGTAAAACTCCTGGAGTTTCTTTATTCACTCTGTCAAATTACTCTCTTCCCATTCTCTCTTGAGCCCTCTCTAATACGGTTTTTGCCCCACATCCCCTATCCAAATTGCTCTTACCAAGGTCACCAAAAATCTCCATGTTACCAAATTCCAATGAGATTCTCAGTTTTTATCTTCTGATTGACCAGACCAAAACCCTTTGAGTCAGCATTGACTCCTCCCTCAATACCACCATCAATCTGTCACTATGAGTCAGCATTACCTTTAAAATACATCTAGAATATGACCACTTTTCACTACCTGCACTGTTTCTACTCTGGTCCAAACCATATTGTTTTTTGTCTGGATTACTGCAGTAGTCTCTTAGCTTGTACTTAGGTGCCCCTATAATCTACTCTCATCACAGCAGATAGGGTAAGATCATGTCGCACCATTCCTCAGAACCTTGCAGGGATTTCTCCTCTGACCACAGTAAAATAAAGTCCTTAAAATTTCCTATGAGCCTCTGCATATTCTAGAGAGCCTGTGGTCTCTTGACTGTGGCTCTCTGCATTTAACCACTCACACAACTCCAGCCATGGACTTCCTGCTACTCCTGAGACATGTCCCCGCTCACGATCTTTTAATGTCCTACTGACACTCTTCTCCCTGATAGCATGGCTCATGCCCTCCCTTGCTTCAAGCCTTTCATAGAGGCTTCTCCAAAAACTCTACCATTGTGTTCCACCTTCGGCTCCCTCCTGCCCTCATACCTCCTCTTTATAACTCCTCAGCACTTATCACCACATTGTACGTCGCATCTATTTACCTCAGTAAGCTCCATGAAAGCTCACGTTTGTCTGTTTTATTTGCTGCCATATTCACAAAATCAGTTCCTAGGCTGTGAGTAGACATTAAAACACATTTGCTGACTAACTGAATAAAAGAACAACAACAGAGAATCCAATATTCTGAACTCTGACTCCTATGCTACTCTCCAAACTCAGAAGGGAAAGAGAAACATATTACTTACTGCCTCCCTCAAATTCCAACACTGTTCCTGTGTACCCATAATTAAACTGCCAAGTCCTAAAGGGCAGGTACTGTGTCTCTTTATCTTCAGTGATGAGGACAGTTCCTGACACATAGTGTTCAATAATATTAAATGAACTAATGAAAGAATCAAGGAATAAATGAAGATTAAAATCAAATACATTTTAAACATTTGGGTACCCTCCCTTCACCATCACAAAATAAAAACTTCTTTCAATCTTCTAAGATATGCTGCAAGATCTCTATGAATTTACCTCAATCAGTAATATTTTCTATACCTACAATTCCAAGGTTCTCATGAGGGTTATGAAGCAGGAAAAGATATGACAAACAAATATCAGGTTTTACTGTAGGAAAATACAAAATATCTTTTTTTATTGGGCTAACTAAACCAGAAAATTTTATGTGAATATTTTTTATTTTTTAAATAAGAATTTAATAAATACTGTTTTGTGGGGAGCAACTTGGACTAGACAGTTACTCGAATTAAGACTTATTCTATGCATCTGCTCTCCCACAATATGGCACTGGGAGAGGAGTAAACAGCTTCTACGCAGCTGCCTCTCGCCAACTTGAGTGATGACCTGCAGGAGCTGATCCTGCTCCTGATTGGAGGAGAGCAGCGTACTTGGCATGTGGGTAGCAGAGTTGGGATTGGTGGAAGAGGACTATAAAGGAGGAGAGAGACAACATGCACCAGGAACACCTGAGGAACACTTGTGCAGCCTCCGAGAGAGCCGGCTGGCGGTATGCCGCTCCCCTGCGGAAGTGGGGAAAGTGGCAGGGGGAACTGCCCTTCCACGGAGGTGGAAGGGTCGGTAGCCAACCCGGGAAGAACCAGCAGCAAACCCGGGAAGGGCCGAGCAGACAAAAGAACAGCGCAGGGTTCAATGTCGCTCCTCCACGAAGAGGGGGAGCGACATAATGGTGCCGTGACTCGGATATGAAGCCTAGGAGGCATAATGGTGCCGTGACTCGGATAGGAAACCTAGGCAGGGTTCAGTGTCACTCCTCCACGAAGAGGGGGAGTGACACTGTTTATTTATAAGTGATAATTTATATTAATTTATTTAGCTAAATATATTTAATATAAGAAAATTTAATTAATTTAGTTATAGAAATTTGTAAATATATAATAAAAGTTTAAAATAAAATTTCAAGCTATTTTAGAAAAAATTTTCAACATAATAAAAAAAGGATTTTCTGACTATTTAAATAACGAAAAGGATCAAAGCCCTTCACAATCAAGTATTTGGCATTATCTAGTTTTCCACAGCAAGAGAACAGCAATGTGTTTTAATTTTTGTTTAAAAGGCTAATGGTTCAAATAATGTTTACCTGAGCTTCTCGAAGTTTTGCTGTAGTGTTTTGCTGAAGAGCCTGCTGTTCCTGATGCTGTTGCTTTGTTTTATCTAATTGATGCTGCAACTCCGTGGAATTTGTTACTTTTTCCTTCAACTTAAAAAAAAATTGACATTGTCATTGACAACCTATAGGCATAATGCTATCATTCATAAATATGACATTACTCCAATTCTCAAATGTGAACAGAAAAATAAATTTAGATTACTTTCAGAATCTTAAACTCATGATCAATAAAATAATCTCTTAGCAAGACTCTCATCCTAAAAAGAACAAAATCTTTCTCCATGATGGCATTTATTTTATCATTGTTTACTGTCTATAAACACGTTCAAGGAATTACATGTAAATTATTTATAATCTTATCAGTATTTCTTTTGTCTTTTTCCACGCCAGTCATATTTATCATCCATTGACAAATAGGATCATTTACCACATTTACGACAGTAGGTCTAGCAGAAAATCTACTGCTGAAGTTATAGATTTTAACCTGAATATTTGTTCAATTTCAATAAAAGACATAATTAAATAACATTTACTCTACCCATATCATGTGTACCATTTTTAGCAGCTACATCTTTAATTAAGATAACATATTCTTTAATTAGGATAGTATATTCATTGATATTAATTTTTAAAAGTGGAAATCCTCAAAAGCAATCCAAAGTTCATATGTACCAACTTTGTCATTAATGATCCTCATTGGCTATTCATTAATAAGTGGAACTTTCTGTATAGGAAAGCTCAACTGCTTAACAAAGGTTCACCCCCAGAATTTTTCTTGTGTAAAGAGTAGCTTTCTGAGTTTACTTTTGTTGAGGAGTTTAAGGAACACATTCACAATAAAAATGACTTAATGTACTTAATGTGGTTTATAAGTCTGATGTTTTTAATAGAGAAGAATGCACGATGCAATTTAAAGTTTTCTTAAAAAAGTTCACTTAAAGCTCGACAATTAAAAGTGATTGATGAACCATAACAACGTCTAAGATGCTATTTTTGCTGTTATAAAATAACTTGCTATTAGAAACCTTGAAATGCTAGCTTACCTGTTCTTCTAAACGAGAAAGTTTGAGTTGTAAATCAGCCACTTGCTGTTCTTTATCCATCAGCTTTTCACTTGAAAGTTGTCTCTGCTCCTTCAGCCTACCATGAGCTTCCCCTAGTTGGCGCTCTGTCTCGAGAAGTTTGCTATGTAACTTAAAAAAAAAAAAAAGTGTGTGTGTGATATATATACCTACTTTCCAATGTTTTATTTTTCAAAAACACTTTAATTTTCTTGATACATTGGGGGAACTTATTTATCTGAGATACAAAGGACATACAGAGAAAGAAACAGAAAGACTGAGGGGGAGAGAGAGAGAGAGAGTGCTCTCATCTACTTGTTCACTCCCCAAATGCCTACAGTGACCAAGGCTAAAGCTAAGAGTCAGGAACTAAATCCAGGTTTCCCACATGAGTAGGAAGAAACTACTTACCTGACCCATCACTACTGCCTCCAAGGACTTGCATTGGTGGAAAACTAGAATCGGAGCCAGAGCCAGACACTCCAATGTGGGACATGGGGATCTAGATGGGTACCATATACACTAGCTCAAATGCCCACCAGCAATTAATTTTTTTAAAAGATGTACAGAGAAAGAGGGAGGAGGGGAAGAGAGAAAGAGAGACAGAGAGAATCAGTCTTCTACCCACAGGTTCACTCCCAAAACGGCAGCATCAGCCAGGGCCAGGACAAGCCAGTAGCTTCTTCAGGGTCTCCCACGTGGGTGCAAGGGCCCAAGTACTTGGGCCATTTTCCACTGCTTACCCAGGTATATTAGCAGGGAGCTGGATAGGATATGCAGCAGCCAGGACTTAAACTGGTACCCATATGGGATGCTGGCACTGCAGATGGAGGCTTAACCTTCTATGTTACAGCATCAGCCCCTAGCAACTAAATTTTAATCACATAAACTGTAACAGCTTACATAAAGTTTTTGAAAACACCATGGTTTTTGATTTTGTTTTATGGCTCTCTTAAAATTAAAAAAAAAAAAAAAAAAAAAACAAACAAACAAACACAGGACCAGGGCCTCTCATTTGAAAGTCAGTGTTGGGGGCCGGCACTGTGCTGTAGCGGGTAAAGCTGCCTGGAGTGTCGGCATCCCATAAGGGCATTGGTTCGAGCCCTGGCTGCTCCATTTCCGATCCAGCTCTCTGCTATGACCTAGGAAAGCTGTAGAAGCTGGTCCAAGTCCTTGGGCCCCTGCACCCTCAGGAGAGACCCAGAAGAAGCTCCTGGCTCCTGGCTTCGGATTGGCTCAGCTCCAGCCATTGCGGCCAATTGGGGAGTGAAGCAGCGGATGGAAGATCTCTCTCCCTCTGCCTCTCCTTCTCTCTCTCTGTAACTCTTTCAAATAAATAAATCTTAAAAAAAAAAAAAAAAGTGTTGGAATCACTTGAGAAATCTAAAATAATAAATGAAAATTAAAAATTAAAATACCCTGGTACCTATTATATAGTAATTTTTTTTAATTCCACAATGATTCTTGTTGGTTTTCAAAGTTAATAATCAGCATAGCTGATTTATTACATTTGGGTTTTGGAAAGAACCCAAAGCATTCCTGTCTACAAATTGGCACATAAATCTAAACAAAGTAGAAAAAATGATTATTTTTTTTAAATATAAGTTAACTCAAATGTCATCCAGTCAAAATTAAAGAAGAAATTTGCCTTGTAGGTTAGTACCATCAATTTCTCAAATTATTTTCTCTAATATCACCAGAAAAAAACATGCTAGGTAGTGAGGATAAATGAGTAAGACATGGTTTTGGCACCCACAGAAGAAAAATATAAATCACATTAATATACTACACCACAGTAAGTAAAATATCTACCATATTTTTGCATACTTAAGCCATCTGGGGATAAGGGAAGCACTGGTAGTGTTTAGAAAATGATTTCTGGGAGTCAGTGCTGTGGCATAATGCGATGAGCTACTGCCCACAGTGCCAGCCTTCCATATTGGATGCCAGCTTGAGTCCTGGCTGCTCCACTTCCAATCCAGCTCCCTGCTAATGGGCCTAGGAAAGCAGTGAAGGAAGGCCAAGTTGCTTGGGCCCCTGCACCCCCTTGGGAGACCAAGAAGAAGCTCATGGATCCTGGCTTCAGCCTGGCCCAGCCCTGGCTATTGGGGCCATTTGAAGAGTGAACCAGCAGATGGAAGACCTCTCTCTCTCTCTCTCTCCCTCTCACTGTAACTCTCTTTCAAATAGATAAAAATATATTGAGAGAGAGAGAAGAGAGAGAGAGAGAAGAAAAAAAAAAAGAAAATGATTTCTAGGAAAGTGATGAGTGAAGCAGTATTTTTCAAGGTGAAGAAGAACAACAATATCTTCAGTCATTAAGACAGACTAAATAATGTTAAATAATGCCACAAGAGCAAGATACAACATAACATGTGGAGAACACCTAGCACACTCCTGTATTTCAGTAATGGAGAATAAAATAAAGAGTAAGGGGCCGGTGCTGTGGTGTAGCAGGTGAAGCCACTGCCTGTAGTGCCAGCATCCTCTATGAGCACTGGTTCTTCTGCCGGCTGCTCTACTTCCTATCAAGCTCTCTGCTATGGCCTGGGAAAGCAGTGGAAGATGACCCAAATGCTTGGGCCCCTGCACCGGCATAGGCAACCCAGAAGAAGCTCAAGACTCCTGGGTTTGGATCAGCGTAGCTTCAGCTGTTGTGGCCATTTGGGGAGTGAAACAGTGGATGGAAGACTTCTCCATCTCACTATCTCCCTCTTTCTCTGTCTCTCTGTAACTCTGCCTTTCAAATAAATAAATATATCTTTAAAGAACTGAGGAGGCAGGCTGACAAGATCACTGGGGAAACAGGATGGCATAACAAGGTACCTGAACTTAATCTATTGAAGCATAAAGAGTTATTAAATGGCTTAAAGGGTGGTTGGAACATGGTAAGATTTTTTTTTTTGTAAGATTGATTACTCTATGTTCCTAAATCTGTATATATGGGCCGGCGCCATGGCTCACTGGGCTAATCCTCCACCTATGGCGCCAGCATACCGGGTTCTAGTCATGGTTGGGGCGCCAGATTCTGTCCTGGTTGCTCCTCTGCCAGTCCAGCTCTCTGCTGTGGCCCGGGAAGGCAGTGGAGGATGCCCACGCGCTTGGGCCCTGCACCCGCATGGGAAACCAGGAGGAAGCACCTGGCTCCTGGCTTCAGATAGGCGCAGCATGCCGGCCGCAACATGCCAGCCGTAGCGGCCATTTTGGGGGTGACCCAACAGAAAGGAAGACCTTTCTCTCTCTCTCTCTCTCTCTCTCTCACTGTATAAATCTGCCTGTCAAAAAAAAATCTGTATATATGAAACACATGAAACTTGCATAACTTAAATACAATTTAAAAAAATATTTTTTTAAAAGAAGATCGATTACTCTGGTAACTACACACAAGATTGATTTAACAGGGACAAGACTTAGGCAGAGTTTGTTAATGTTTGTTAGAGTGGGTTAAAAGTAAAATAAAAAGAGTAATGGAAATGAAGGAGAAGACAAGCTAGACAAATATTGCTAACACTTCTAATCCACTGTATCGTGAAACTTACAGCTAATCCTAAAAATTAGTGATAGCATATATGAAGTACTTACTCTAATTCCTGAAACATGAATGAATTTCAACAAATTATTGAATAATTCTGAATTATTAATATCATTTTATCTAGAGAAGTAGGAAGCCATGAAAATAATTAATTATAATAAATAAAGTATCACTGCCACTTAAGTAAAAACAATTGAGTACTATAAAAAATGTGGCTGAGGACTTTAATGTTTCTCAAACTTTCATTTTTCAACCAATTTTTAATGTTCCTTATAAGCAATAATTAGAATATAGACATTAGCCAGCGCCGCGGCTCACTAGGCTAATCCTCCGCCTTGCGGTGCCGGCACACCGGGTTCTAGTCCCAGTCGGGGTGCCAGATTCTGTCCTGGTTGCCCCTCTTCCAGGCCAGCTCTCTGCTGTGGCCAGGGAGTACAGTGGAGGATGGCCCAAGTCCTTGGGCCCTGCACCCCAGGGGAGACCAAGATAAGCACCTGGCTCCTGCCATCGGATCAGTGCAGTATGCCGGCCGCAGCGCGCTGGCTGCGGCGGCCGTTGGAGGGTGAACCAACGGCAAAGGAAGACCTTTCTCTCTGTCTCTCTCTCACACTGTCCACTCTGCCTGTCAAAAAAAAAAAAAAGATATTAAAAAAAAAAAGAATGCAGACATTAAACAATTAAGTTGGCGGCAAAGCCAAAAGAAGCATCAAATTTTATCTTTTTTACCTAAAGAACAGCTGTTAGGACTCTCTTTCTACTTCTTCAATATCTAATTTTATACTATATTTTATTTTATCTTACTATTGAAGATTTATTTATTTTATTTTAACGGCAAGGGGACCAACAGAGAGGGAGAGATAGAAAGAGAAAGAGATCTTCTATCTGTCGGTTCACTCCCCAAATGGCTGCAACAGCCAAGTATGCATCAGGCTGAAGTCAGGAGCCAGAAACTATACTCTGTTCTCTCATGTGAGTGGCAAGGGCCCAAGTACTTGGGTCATCTTCTGTTGCTTTCCCAGGTGCATTAGCAAGGAGCTGGATCAGAAGTGGTGCAGCCAGACTTCAAATTGAAACTCTGATATGAGATGCTGGTGTTGTATGTGGCAGCTTAACTCATTGTGCTACAACATCAGCCTCACCACTTGTTTTACAATAATTGTTTTAAAAATTTAGTAACAAAAAAAGAATTTTTCATTTAAGAAATGGTCAACAATTTGAACTAATTATAGCAGCTAAAATTAGTATCAACTACCACATGCTACAACTGTAAGCAATTTTTATATTTAATTTATAAACACTTCACAACAAAGATATTATCATTTTTTCTTAAGGAAAATTGAAATAAAAAGAAGTGAGATCCAACACTACAGGATATAAAAATTGAGTTAATTTTTAAATGACACTTTTTGAATAAGCACTACTTTATGATCAAATAATCATCAAGCGCACTAAGAAGAAACCATAGAGGAATTACCATAAATGCAATTAACATCTCTTACTTGGTTAATTTCACTTTGGAGTTGTAACCCATGTTGTTCCTTTTCTTCTCTCTGTTGTTGTAGCTGTTTAAACTCTGCTTTAAGATGCTGGTACTTAGTCTCTACTTCGGATAACTCCTCTTTGAGCTTTTGAGTTGCTTCTCCTTTTTCACTTAGTTCAGCTTGTGATCTCTGCAGTGAAGTTTCAGACGCAGATAATCTTGCCTGAAGCTGTTGACAATCTAGGTCTTTTTGATGAAGGGTTGCTTGTATATTCTTTTTGCTCACAGATTCTTCATTATGTTTCTCTTCTAACTGGACATAGTCTAGTTCTTTTTTCAGCAACTTTTCTGTCAAGTTCTGAAATATCAATTCAACAATTTACTTCCTTTCCTAATATTTATAATTACTCTAATTACTCAAGTAATTTTTAGAGCAATACCATGTCCTGGTAAGTGTTTTAGTCAATATTATAATATAAAACAGTGAAAATACACATTCTCATCAAGAAGAATTAAATTATTACATACTGACAGGACTGTCATTGGTCCACTTGACTAAATTTTACTAATCCAATATAAGAATTGGCAAGAAAATAAAGAATAATAACAAAAACACAAAAATCTGCATTCTTTGGGATATTCAACATATTTATATTCTTCCATTTAAGTTAAAATTTAAGCTACTTTCTACAAACAGAATTTATTTTTAATAGCAATATACCATAACAATTCTAATTCTAATTTCTGGCCTTGCAACTTCATAATAAGAGCTTTAATGTACTGTTACAGTATGCCTGATCCTACTGACTACATTTTTCCTTCTCTTCCTTTTTTTTTTTTTTTTAATATGTATTTATTTATTTGAAAGGCAGAGTTACAGAGAGGCAGAGAGAAAGAGGTCTTCCATCTGCTGGTTCACTTCCCAAATGGCCACAATGGCCACAGGTGGGCCAATCCGAAGCCAGGAACCAGGAGCTTCTTCCAAGTCTCCATGTGGACACAGGGCCCAAGAACCTAGAGGCCATACTCAACTGCTTTCCCAGGCTATAGCAGAGCTGGATCAGAAGTGGAGCAGCCATGACTCGAACTGGCAGCTATATGGAACACCAGCACTGCAGGCTGCTATGCTAACAGTGCCGGCCTGCCTTCTCTTCTTCATACAGACCATTTTCTAGAGTCACAAGCTAAAACTAATTCAAATTTCTTTCTAATTATATAAAGAAAATGATCTCAAGGTATCATTTGTCTGCTTTATATAATTTTTTAAAAGATTTTATTTATTTATTTGAGAGCTAGAGTTACAGACAACCAAAGGCAGAGACAGAGAAAGGTCTTCTACCCGCTAGTTGACTTCCCAAATGGCCTCAATGGCTGGAGCTGGGCCAATCCTAAGTCAGAAAACAGGAGCTTTTTCCCGGCCTCCCACATGGGTGCAGAAGCCAAAGTCCTTGGGCTATCTTCTACTGATTTCCCAGGCCATTAGCAGAGAGCTGGATCAGAAGAGGAGCAGCCAGGACTAGAATCGGCACCCATATGGGATGCTGGCGCCACAGGCGGAGGATTAACCTGCATCATAGCACAAGCCCCTATATTTTGTTTTACTCAACCGTATCAAGCATAAAATATAAAATAACAACTCCAAAGATCTGAATCAAGCAGTCTGACTGAATGTCAAAATGCAATCTCAGTGAAATTGTTACAATTAACACTGAACATTGTAAGGTGGCATAGTTACACATAAAATATGGCTCAGGATTTTGAACTCAATTATGTAAGATAAATAGCCAGGGAAGAAGTCACTAAATCAGTAGATATTTAATATATGCAGGGTGGTAGATGGCAACAACATAGAAGTAGCAGAGAACAATCAAAGTCTTTGTACCTTAACCAGACTATAATCTAAGTGAAAAACAGATTAAAAAAAAAAAAAAAAACCCTTTCCATGACATTCAGAATACAATGCCCAAGAAAGAATGACTAGTTGAGTGAAATTTCTTAAGTATACCATTTAAAAACAATTAAGTGAAGTCAGGGTATCTGAAAATAATAAAGTTTGAGCTTAATTTTAAAAGTGATGAGAAGAATTAAGGAATTAAGAAAGACAAAGAAAGGGACAAACAGGTTGCAGGTGGGGAAATAACAAACCCCACTGCCATATGGGGAATAATAAGTCTAGGTACTAATGGCAAAGGCAATAATAAAGATTCTTGAACATTTGTCTGAGAAAAAGAGTTAATATAAATCATCAGGTAGGAATATATTACAGAAAAGCAGTACCTAGAAAGATGATATAAATATGCATGAGAGTACTTCAAAAAATCTATGGAAAAATGGAATTTAAAAAATAGTTTTGATGCAAAAAAAAAAGAAAGCCATGCATAGTTTTTCATAATATGTATTCCTATGAACTTTTGATGAGTTTTGAGTATGAGAGGAACAGAATGAGAGAGAAACTTAGAAGGAAGAAGAGCAACCAGGAGTTGACAGGAAAATTAGCCAAGAAACATGTACCTTGACCAGTCAATAGAAATAGAAAAAACAGGCAGAGCCATAGGACTAGAGAAACTATACTTTCGATGGTTCAACTATATGTTAGGAAAATTCTTTTTTCTTTCTGTTATCAATAAGTTAAAATCTATCTCAAAATAATTTTACATTATTTTACTTGGAAAAATATTTATTTTAGAATCTACAAGCTAAATAAAATCTATTCACATATCTCTGCATGTTTCTTTTTAATTCCAACTTATTTAATTTCATAAATATACCACGCTCGTATATACCAAGGACTTGGGTGGTATATAATTTTAAAATACACTCCAAAAATTAAGCCTAGTAACAAGTTAATGAGTCTTCTTCCCCAGTCTTACAATGTGACCAAGCAATCCCACCACTTCTAGACACCCTCAGACAATTTCACCCTTTAAGAAGCAAAAATATACAACAAACAGTGGCAACTTGGAATTTCTCTGTCCTAAGGAAATTAATCAACATCTTAGATCTTTGCTATAATTAAGATGAGACATAATTAAATTTTATTTAAAAGAAATTAAATCCCTTTCTTTCCTTTTAAAAGAAACCAATCCAGGGGCTGGCACTGTGGCACAGCAAGTTAACCTGCCATATGTACTCCAGTTTGTGTACCGGCTACTACAATTCTGATCCAGCTCCCTGCTAATGTGCCTTGGAAGACAGCAGAAAACGGCCCAAATTCTTGAGCTCCTGCACCCATGTGGAAGACCAGGAAGAAGCTCCGGGCTCCTGGCTTCGACCTGGCCCAGCTCTGGCCTTTGCGGCCATTTGTGGGGTGAATCAGCAGATGGAAGATCTCTCTCTCTCTCTCTTCCTCTCTCAATGTAATCCTTTCAAATAAATAAATAAATCTTTAAAAAATGAATCTGCTCATATAATTCTTATACACACAAAAAAAAGGCTAGCTGTTTAATATTACAAACTTTTCACTCTTACTATGGTCTTTCTGTGGAATCCAAAACAATACAACGAATATATAGTTATTGAAAACTGATTTTTTTAAAAATCACAGTAAATTCCATTAAATAAAATAAGAAGGGGCCAGCACTGTGGCACAGTGGGTTAACACCCTGGCCTGCAGTGCCGGCATCCCATATGAGCACTGGTTCGAGACCTGTCTGCTCCCTTCCAATCCAGCTCTCTGCTATGGCCTGGAAAAGCAGTAGAAGCTGGCCCAAGTCCTTGGGATTCTGCACCTGCTTGGGAACCCGGAGGAAGCTCCTGGCTCCTGGCTCCTGGCTACTGTGGGCAACTGGGGAGTAAACCAGCGGATGGAAGACCTCTCTCTCTCTCCCTCTCCCTCTCTCTCTGCCTCTTCTCTCTCTGTGTAACTCTCACTTTCAAATGAATAAATAAATCTTAAAAAAAAATAAGAGTACTTTGACTTCTCCAAATTAATGCTGACAACCAAATTTCCTTAAGAGATAGACATCTCATTCCTCTTTACATATGAGGAAAGCTGAAGTTGAGAGAACCTGAAATGATTTGGGCAAGTGGCAGAGTCACAGATTACAATTCCAAATCCAATACATTTTTCACAATACAACTTAGATATTCAGTGAGTCAATTTATGCTCTCTAATATATGCCCTATTCAAGTTTAAATTATAAAATGAACATTAAACCTAGCTCATAATTATTATTTGTATAGTCAAAATTCTCTCCTTTCATAGGTTGTCTCATTTGATTTTCCCTTAAATTGTTTTCTCCATGTATTTTCTTTCAGTAACAATTTTCCTACATAAGTCTTAATTATTCATTCATTACTAGCCCAGGTAACAAGAATGAGTGGAAAAAAATAATACTTTTTAATGCTTTATAGCTCACAAAGTGCTCTTCAAAACAATTTGGTAAGAGAAAAAACAAATTAAACTACTTGGTGCCTAGTTAACATTTCATAGGTATATAACATATGTACCTATGTGCTTTCATGCCTTTTGTCTGTACAGCTTTCAACCTAACAGCCCGTTAACCCCTCTGCCAAGTGAAAAGCTCTTCAGCATCCTTAAAGACTTAGCTAAAATGTTATGTCTTTTTTTATTCATTATGTGTGTTATATCTGTTTTTTGACAAAACACTATATTTGTAGCAAAGCTTGTACATGCAGACATTTCTTTTTGTTTTTATTTTTGATTTTTTAAAAATTTTTGCTCCCACATATAAGAGAGAACATGCAGAATTTTCTTTCTGTGTCTAGTTTATTTCACTCAACATTATATCCTCCAGTTGCTACCATTTTGATGGAAATGATAGAATTTTATTCTTTTTATATCTGAATATTTAAAATGTTATGTCTCTACAAAAGCCTTTGTGATATTATAGGCAGTAAATTATAAAAATTTCCATCTTGTTCTTAACCCAACCCTGCATCAAAACATGGGTCAAATAAAAACAATAATTACCCTTCACTGAGGTACCTACTAAAAGCCAAATATGTACTTCAACATCTTTAATTTATTTGAAACTCATTATTCCAGAGTCAAATGGGCATAACAACTTCTTAGCAGAAGGGAAAACAGACTGGGAAGTTAAGTGTCACACACAACTAGTAAGTGGCAAAGCTGGGATTTAAATATCCCTTTGACCACCATACTATACTGCTCATAATATCAGTACACTACAATCAACCCTCAGTTCCAAGACCCACCATGCATATCAAAATCTGTGGATGCCCAAGTCTCTTACATAAAATAGCATAGTATCTATATATAACTTACAAATATGCTCCTGCACAACTTAAATTACCTTTAGATTATCTATAACCAACAAATGTAAATGATAGGTAAATAGTTGTTACATGATATTTTTTAGGGAATAATAATAAGAAAAAAAAGCCTGCATATGTTCAGACACAATTTTTTTTTAATATTTTCAATCAATTGTTGGTTGAATATGTGTTCTGGATATGGTACCCACAGACTCCAATGACTTATTGCACTTTACAACACAGAGAGGATATACAGCAATGTAACACTTCTGGCTTCCACTTATGTCTATAAGTACCTTAAAACTAAGACCCTTGGAAAAGGAGAGCAATGAGATAGAAAATGGGTGACAGCTTAGATCCCTCCAAAAGACTCATTCTCTTAAAGTAATCTATATTAGTAGCCTTAGAAAAGCAATATAATTTTGTACAGAATTTATATAAAAATAGTAATTAAATTGAGTTACAGTTATTGAACGTAGAAATATGGTTTTATTAGAGACTAAGAAAGAAGTGTCTTCAATTCTCTGATTTTGATTTTAAGTTTACAAGACCAGTAATTATAACACATTGGTTTAGAGGTGAAAACTTTGACATTAACACAAAAACAATTATCTTTTCCATCATTATATAGTACAATGCTATCTATCTACCTTGATGCTTCCTGTAACCCATAAAAGCTGCCAAGGGCATTTTACTTAATAGTCTTCAAAGGTCCATATACATAGACTTCTAAATTCAAAACATTTCTATCACCATCATCAATAATTATGGCTTGCCAAAGGTATAGGTGAGGAGAAATGCTGTAGGACAATTAGAGAACGAAGATAACAAGAAAAGGCAGATGCAGTTCTGTGCTTGCTCTGTCTGTAGATCAGATCCTAAATAGGAAAATATTTTTTTTAAATTGTGAAGTATTATGATTATATAATAGACATTACTAAGATCAGTAGAATACACTTTAATTCCCTAATCAAATATGTTCCTATTTTACCACACTAAATCATCTTGACTCTATGTATTATCCATAAAATATCCATAGTACTTTCTCAATAATGTGTGTACATATATATATGTGTATGCAAATATATGTTGTTGGTTCTCCACATACATCAGTTCCACATCTGTTGGTTTAAACAATTGCAAAGTATTTGAAAAACACTTTTTAAAAAACTAAATACAACTAAATAAACAAATAATAATACAGTACAACAACTACTTACATAGTATTTACATTGTATTATCAGTACTCTAGAGATCATTAAAAGTACACAGAAAGGTATATACAAATACTACATCATTTTATAAAACGGACTTGAGTATCCACAGATTTAGGTATCTGCATGGAGGTCTGGAACCAATCTCCTCAGATACTAAGGAACACTATATATGCAATCTGAGGCTTCAATATTTGATTTTATATTTCACCTATCATTGTTAAATCATGTTCTTTATTACTTTACTATTTCAAAAATGCATAGTAAGTTTCAATGACCATAAATATCCATTGTATGTACACTGTCTTTACACAAGTCCTGGTCAGTTTTCAATAGGTAGAAGGTACGCTCATAGCTCAAAGAACTACAAATTAAACTGAGTTTACAGTCTTAATATTATTTGGCCCTCAAACTCACACAGACACTTAAATTCCAGTCATAAGTTAATGGGACTAAGAGGGTGAACAGTAATCTAATTATGGTGCTGATGAGGGTCTAGTGATACTAGGGGTGATCCTTAAGACTTGGGGATGTACCTCTGAAGAGAATCCTCATGACAGTCACTTTCACTGCTTCTTGGTTCATCCTGTGATCCTTCTCCCAAAAGTACCCTGACATTGCCATCTTTTCCCCCAGAGAGCAAACCAACAGGGTTGTCAATCTGAGACTTCAGCCTCCAAAACTGTGAGCCAATTAAACCTTTATACAGTTAGTTGTCTGACCTCAAAAAAAATGACTAATACATTGAGGAACTAAATTATTATGTAGAACTTTTCTTTTAATAGTTTGACAAGAGAAAAAGGAGGGTTGGGAGTACAGAACTTTACTTAGAGTAAGTAGTTTGTGATCTCATAGTAAATTTGAGCATGTATGCTTGTTACATACCTTACAATGCAGCAACTTTACTTATTGGCATATAACATAGGGAAATTCTTATACAAATGCATAAGATTTGTATATAGATGTTCACAGCAATAAAATTTATAGTGGCAGGGAAAAAGGAAGACCCAGTATAAAAAAGAAAGTACTCATATACAATGAATACTTTTACTGTAGGCCACAGTATAATACAGTTAGTGAGGAAAGGCACTTATACACTAAGTTATAAAGTGAACTTGTCACATTTTCCATGAAACACAATTTTTAGTGGAAATAATGACAAACTATGATTATTAAGACTTAAATAAGGGCTGGCGCCGTGGCTCACTAGGCTAATCCTCCACCTAGCGGCGCTGGCACACCGGGTTCTAGTCCCGGTCGGGGCGCCGGATTCTGTCCCGGTTGCCCCTCTTCCAGGCCAGCCCTCTGCTGTGGACAGGGAGTGCAGTGGAGGATGGCCCAGGTGCTTGGGCCCTGCACCCCATGGGGAGACCAGGAAAAGCACCTGGCTCCTGGCTCCTGCCATCGGATCAGCGCGGTGCGCTGGCCGCAGCGCGCCGGCCGCGGCGGCCATTGGAGGGTGAACCAACGGCAAAAGGAAGACCTTTCTCTCTGTCTCTCTCTCTCTCTCTCACTATCCACTCTGCCTGTCAAAAAAATAAATAAATAAATAAATAAAAATAAAAAAAAGACTTAAATAAGAAAAGAATCTGCTACTTCCAGGAAAAGAACTGATAGTTTCAATTGCCAATCATAAAATTCAAGTTTTCAAATGACATTTAGAATTTGGAAAACTTGTATCCCACTAGCATGAGCCTGACAGCTTCCTCATATTTGAAGCCTGTTCTGAGACTGAGAAGGATATTGACAAATGTGATTGATTTTATATTATATTGTATGATGGAAAGTGCTAACATTTAGATTTTCCACAGAACTGATAGATGATGTTACCAAATCAAGCACAGAAAAAGATCCACTCAAAAGGCAAAAAAGACCAATGAATTTTTGTTACATAGTACAAAACAGTCACTGATTAGGCTTCAAATTCTACATTGTACTTAACTTTGATAAACTATCACTTACCAAGTTTCAGTATAGTATCCAACAAAAGTAACTACAATTATAGCTATTAAAATATTCCTCCCTTTTCCAACTATGTATCTGTGTGAAACAATTTTCTTCATATACTTTAAAAACATCACATAGATTGAATGTAAAAACAGATATGAGAATCTGGTTGTCCTATATTAAACCACACATTAAAGAAGTTTACAAAAATATAATACCACGGCCAGCACCATAGCTCACTTGGCTAATACTCTGCCTGCGGCTCCAGCACCCGGGGTTCTAGTCCCGGTTGGGGCGCCGGGTACTAATCCCAGTTGCTCCTCTTCTAGTCCAGCTCTCTGCTGTGGCCCGGGAGGGCAGTGGAGGATGGCCCAAAGTGCTTGGGTCCCTGCACCCACATGGGAGACTGGGAGGAAGTACCCAACTCCTGGCTTCGGATCAGCGTAGTGCTGGCCGTATCAGCCATTAGGGGAGTCAGCCAACGGAAGGAAGACCTTTCTCTCTACCTCTCTCTCACTGTCTATAACTCTCTCTGTCTCTCTCTCTCACTGTCTAACTTTGCCTGGCAAAAAAATAAATAAATAAATGTAATATCACCACTATTCTCTCTGAATTGTTTTAGAAAACAATCATTTTTTCATAAAAATGCTATTATATCAATATTTAAAGCATTATTTATTAATAAGTTAATACTTTATTTTAAAAAATCTCTAATATTCTAACCTTCACATAGATATAATGGATAAATAACACCCACATATACACATACATGGATGGATATGATTCCCTCCACACACACACCATAAGTTCTTTTTTTTTTTTTAATTTATTTGACAGGCAGAGTTATAGACAGTGAGAGAGAGAGACAGAGAGAAAGGTCTTCCTTTCCGTTGGTTCACTCCCCAAATGGCCCCATGGCCGGTGCTGCACCGATCCGAAGCCAGGAGCCAGGTGCTTCCTCCTGGTCTCCCATGCGGGTGCAGGGGCCCAAGCACTTGGGCATCCTCCACTGCCCTCCTGGGCCACAGCAGAGAGCTGGACTGGAAGAGGAGCAACCAGGACTAGAACCCGGTGCCCATATGGGATGCCGGCACTACAGGCGGAGGATTAGTCAAGCGAACCACTGCACCGGCCCCACCATAAGTTCTTCAGAAACCTTAATAATCTGGGGAATGTAAAGAGGACTGCACATCAAGGGTATGAGAAAAAAACTACCCTGAACCTCCACAGCATCAACCTGAAACAGTGTATATTTCCTCCCATCATTTCTGAGGGTGAACAGCTTAGTTGGGTGGTTCCACCTCAGGGTCACTCATGGGCTACTGACAAGAGCTACAGTTTTTGATGACTTGACTAGGCTAGGAGGACCTGCTGCCAAGCTCATTAGTACTGCTGTTGGCAGAAGGCTTAATATTTACAGCCAATTATGTTTATTTCTTTCTCTCCTTCTACCATGTTCTTTTCTGACGGACTTTAACCCTTTGTTATTATATTTTGCCAAAATGTCAGGTTCAAGTTATGAAAGCACAGCCAACAGAGTCACCTCATACATGGAACAAAAGAGTTTAATAACTCTCTATTCCCTCACAACCAAAAAAGCAAAGATGAGGGACAAAGAGTATAAATACTAACCCCCCACTCCAAAATTAAATATCATATTGTTCATTTATAGAGAAAAAATATTAACATTACAAAATACAAAATAAAGAACAAATTTGGAGGTCTCAGACTTTATTTAAATCTCTATTACAAAGCTATAGTAATCAAAACAATGCATATTGTTATAAAAAAAAAAAACCACAGATAACAATGGACTAGAATGAGCCCAGAAATAAAGCCTCACATATATGTTCTTACATATATGTGAAATTCATCCCAAATTCATATGTTGAAATCCTAACCTCAAAAGATAAGGCATATGCAGGTGGCCATTTAGAGGTGAATGAGACCAGTGTCCTTTTAAAAAGAGGCCTCAGAGAGATCCCTTATCCCTCTACCATGCAAGAACATGGGGAGAAACCACCATCTACGAACAAGATAAAAAGGCCCTCACAAGATACCAATCTGCCAGTGCCTTGATTTTGGACTTCCCACTCTCCATAACAATGAGAAATAAATCTCTGTTAATTAAAAGCTATTCAGACTAAGGTAATAACAAGGGTGCTATGAACATTCCATGAGAAAGGACAGTCTTTTCAACAAGTGGTGCTGGGAAAAAAAATGGATATCCTTTCTTTATAACATACATAAAAATTAACTCTGAATGAATCAGAGACCTAATCATAAGAACTAAAATTATAAAATGTTTAGAAGACGATATGGAGCCAGTGCTGTGGTATAGGTTGTTTAGCATCCGCCTGCAGCACAGGCATCCCATATGGGAGCCGATTTGAGTCCCAGCTACTCCACTTCCAATCCAGCTCCCTGTTAATGAGCTTAGGAAAGCAGAAGATGGCCCAAGTGCATAGATCCCTGCACCCACATGGAGATCCAAAGGCTCTTGGCTTTGGTCTGGCCCATCCATCCCTGCCCACTGAAGCTATTTGGGGAGTGAACCAGTAGATGGAAGATTTTTCTCTCTGCCTCTGCCTCTCCCTCTCTGTAACTCTGCCTTTCAATAAATTAATATATCTTTAGAGAAAAAAGGGAAGATGATGATGATACAGGATTTAAGACATAAGATGTAGTAATGATTTCTTAGATATGATACCAAAAGCATAAACAACAAAGTAGATAAATTAGAATACATCAAAATTTAAACTTCTTAGCAGAAAAGGATATAAAAATGGAGTGAAAAGGGAACCTACCGAACAGCATTTTCAAGTCATATATCTGATAAGGAGTTAATATCCAGAATATGTAAATAATTCTTTTTTTTTTTTTTGACAGGCAGAGTGGACAGTGAGAGAGAGAGAGACAGAGAGAAAGGTCTTCCTTTTGCCGTTGGTTCACCCTCCAATGGCCACCGCAGCCAGCGCGCTGCAGCTGGTGCACCGCGCTGATCCGATGGCAGGAGCCAGGTACTTATCCTGGTCTCCCATGGGGTGCAGGGCCCAAGCACTTGGGCCATCCTCCACTGCACTCCCTGGCCACAACAGAGAGCTGGCCTGGAAGAAGGGCAACCGGGATAGAATCCGGTGCCCCGACCGGGACTAGAACCCGGTGTGCCGGCGCCGCAAGGCGGAGGATTAGCCTAGTGAGCCACGGTGCCGGCAAATAATTCTTACAATAACAACAAAACCGGTTAAAATAATATGGCCAACACATGAAAACATCCTATCCATTAAGGACATGTAAACCAAAACTATGATGAAATATCATTTTACACTCACTGAAATGGTTATTCTAAAAACAAAACATCTCTGTCTCTCGCTCTCTATAATGCTTTCAAATAAATGAATAAATTAAAAAGGGGGGCAGCGTTGTGGCACAGCAGGTAAAGCCACCTCCTGATACCACATGAGCACCAGTTCATGTCTCGGCTGCTCCACCTCCAATTCAGCTCCCTGTTAATGACCCAGGAACAGCAGGAAGTGGTCCAAAGGGCGTGGGCTCCCACACCCAACTGGGAAAACCAGATGAAGCCCCTGTCTTCTGACTTTGACCTGGCCCAGTGTTGTCAAGGATGTACATAATCTAAAACCCTTTGCATAACTGGTAGGAATATAAAGGGATATGCCACTATGGAAATCAGTATGATGGTTTTTCAAAAAAATCAAAATGATATGGAAATTCCACTTATGAATATATCCTCAAAAGAACTATAAGCAAATTCTCAAACAGGTATCTGACCTTCATGAGAAGGCAACAATATTTACAACAGCCAAAAAAAAAAATCAAAGCAATCCAAGTATTCATGAATAGGTAATGGATAGTGTTACGGTTTGCTTATTGTTTGTCCCCTTTGAAACTTATGTTAGAGTTTAATTCCCATTGTGTGATACCAAGAGGATGGAAACTATTGTGTTTGGAGGACCACATAGGTTATCAGCGGAACTCCCAGGATTAAATACCAACGGCTTTACAAGAAAAGAGAGAGATCAGAAGCTACAGACACTTGTGGATTCCCAGTTCCTCACCATGTGGAGCCCGTCCCCTGAGCTGCCTCAGGACTCTGCCATCAACAGATACAGTCCCTTGAGCTTAAAGCAGAACTATGAGTCAAAGCAAATTTCTTTTATTTATATATTATACAGTAAATAGTAGAGTGTTATTAGCCACAGAAAACAGACTAAGACAGATAATATGAAATAAATACAGTGGAATAATACTCAGCTTTAAAAAGGAAACTCTGACATCAGCTATAACCAGGATGAAACTTGAGGACAATATGTTAAGTGAAATAAGTCAGTCACAAAAAATGCTTATACTGTATGATTCTACTAATATGAAGCACTTAGGACAATAAAATTCATAAAGATAGAAAGTAGAATGATAGTTATCAGAAGCTAAGTGGGAGGGGCATAGCATTTCAGCTTTGCAAGATAAAGATTCCTGGAAATTACTTTGCACAATAATATGAATATATTTAACACTAAATTATATTCAGAGTAAATAACAATGTACTGAGCCAAGATACAGATAAAATGCATAAAAATGAAATTCAAGATAGTTAAAATCAATTCACCATGATATCTAGCTTTAAAATTATTACCTGATTTTTTTGTGTTAATTCATTAACTGAACTCTTAAGCTTTTGTAGTTCCTGAACATATACAGCAACTTCCTGTGGGCCTTTGGCAAGTTCACTCCTTAGCTGACTTATCGTGGTCTAAAAAAGAAAGAAAGAAACATGTTAAGATTACATAGATATGTGTTGCTGTTATAAATTGAAATAATTCTTGGAAATTTCAACTTGACTCTTTATCACATTTATTGCTACTTCACACCTTTTTTGGCTTGAAATTAGTTTCTGAAATCTATCCAAGATGCATAATTTAATTTATTTCATTTACATGAAATGAAATGTTGACATCTTATTTTATGTGTCTGAAGTAAACAGTAAACTGTAATTTTTAATTTATTAGTTTTGAAACTCTATACTTTAATCCTTCAGAATTTAAAGAGGTTACACAAGTTATGTCTATTTTCTCCCCAATTTCTATGGCATAAACTTTTCCTTTTAAGATACGTAATTTCAGATCTGCAACAGATTTTGATCTGAATCATCAAACCAGCTGTAATAAAAATGTGCTTTCCAAAGAAGTTATCAAACTAAAGTTACAGAAATGTTCATTAAGCTAGATCACTCTATGGTCAGGAGTAAGAGCTAGACAGGAATCTGTAATTGTGCATTTTAATAAATGTTATAAAACATAAAATTGGGGCCATCATTGTGGCATAGTGGGTAAAGCCACTGTCTGCAGAACCAGCATCCCATACGGGTACTGTTCCAACCCCTGGTTACTCCACTTCCAATCCAGCTCCCTGATAATGCACCTGGGAAAGCAGTGGAAAATGCCCCTGGTGCTTAGGCTCCTGCACCCAAGTGGGAGACATGGATGAAGCTCCTGGCTCCAGCCTGGCCCAGCCCTGGCTAGTGCAACCACCAGTGGAATGAACCACCAGAGACTTCTCTCTCACTGCCTCTATCTCTCCGTCTCTGTAATTCTGCCTTTCAACTAAATAAATAAATCTTTTTTAAAAAACATGAAATTAATATTTCTTATTAAAATAATTACTTGATCATTAAAAAATAAGAAATGACAGGTAAGCAAAGACCATGGAAATACAAGCTCCTATAAAACTCAACCACTATTGAACAAGATATTGCCTTAGTCATGGTTTACTGCAAATGACATTAACAAAGAACTTTATATTCTAGCACTGCTTACTGGCTTTACTTTTTACATTCCTAAAGTTTACAATTACTTCTAAAGTTACAATTATTGTCTGTTTCTGGATAAGCTCTATACTGTGGGTAAGGCACAAATTTGAAAATGTTATTTATTAAACACGTCAATAATTATGTAATATTATATAGTACAAGTAAGTGCTATCATCTTTAAGGAAGACACCTTGGAAAGAAAACCCTTTATTGTGTCAGTAATGCCTTTGCTCAAGAGATCTTTCACCACAGCTCTTTTGGAAACTCTTCCCAAGTTTACCATACATTTTATTTTAAGGATTTTCAGTGACAGTATATCTTTGTCCATTTATGGTGGCTTTGATTTTAAGTTTTAAATACAACATAGTAAATAAGATAAATGACTGAACTGAATGATCAGACATTTGAGCTTATTTTAATAACCAAAAATTAATAAAACTATTTTTGAATGGTTTACAAAGTAGTTTAAATTCAATTAAAAGAAAGTTCAAAACAACATCCTTAGGAAGGGCAACATATCTGATATACGTGCATGGACTGACCTCTTAAGGAAAATATTCATTTAAACGTACCAATTCTGATATAGAGAAAGGCAATTTGTCACAATATTTTATGGCTATACCATATTTAGGGTGTTTCAGCATTACATATAAGAACTGACATATTGACATATAAATTTCATTTACTTCAAAGAAGAAAATGTTTAAGTATTCATGTATTTTTGACTGTGTTCATGTTAAAGGCATACCATCTGTTAATAAGCTGATCACATATCCTTAACTCGGATAGAAGTAGTGGAGATGGTATTTCAAATTACTATTTCTAACAACATTAAATCTCAGAATCAATTTGTTAGCAAGATTATGGATATTAACAGAAACATTAGGAACAATTTGGTTTTTTAAATTATTCTTAATGTTTAATCATATAGTACAAAAATCAACTGATCACAAAACAAACTATCTCATTTAAATCTCTACTTATAAATATTTTACCAAAGGATAGGGCACAAGTTTTTGACATATAATAAGCAGAAATAAATAGCATTTTATATTAAAATACCATGATTTCATGCTGAAGATTATAAATTCTAGTAAGCTGAGGGATGCATCTGGCATAGCAGCTAAAATACCACTTAGAATGCCCACACCCCATATCAGAGCTGCACAGGTTTGAGTTCCAGCACTTCTTCCAATTCCAGCTTCCTGCTAATGTGTACCCTCACTGTGGGAAGCAACAGGTGATAGTTCATGTACTGGGCTCCCTATATCCAGCGGTAGATCAGCACTGAGTTCCAGACTCCTAGTTCCAGCCTGGCCCAGCCCTAGCTGTTGCAGGCATTTAAGTAAATGGAAGATAACTCTTGGTCTGTCTGTCTCTTTCTGTCTCTCAGCTTTTCAAACAAACAAAAACAGTTTCTTTAAATAATAAAATATAGTAAGCCAAATGTAACATCAAGCCTGGCTTACTGATAAATTACAACATGTAGAAAAAAATGAAATAAGGAGATACAAAGCAAATATAATAAAAAAAAATATGGTGCCATGTTTTATTTTATAGAATTTAGACAGGTTCTTCTAAATGATTCCACAAAGTTAACACCTAAAGAACTAAATATTTGGTGTTTTGTTTATCTTTTGTACACTAAATTCAAGTATTTCGAAAAACTGAAATGTTTATAAACATAAATGCAAACATTAAAATTTTCAAATTTACTGAAAGGGACCAAAAAAAAGAGTGAATTACAGGAGGCGCTCTCTTTTTCTTCTGCATATTATGAATCATAACCTTTTATAAAGGTCACATATTATGTTTACATTTCAGGAAAAAATAAACATTAAAGAGAGAAATTTCAAAGAAAATAATTTACATTCCCTCTTCAGATGTCACTATCAGTAAAATTCGAAGAACAGTCTCTATTCTTGCCATACTGACTTGTTTCTCTATTTGACAAGCCAAGCTCATCTGTGCCTTGGACTTCTACACTAGTTCTAACCTCTTCCTGGGAACCCTTCTTCCAAGGCTTTTCCCTAAATTCTTGCTCACTTCAATCTCCTCACTGCTATCCTCCTGGAGGAGATTTTTTCCCCTGACCATTCTATTGAAAAATTGTCTCACATTATTCCTGGCTTCACTATAGCCCAAAAGCTGCTTTATTTTCTTCTTCACAGCAGTTAGTATTACCTGATTTTGTATTGTGATTAGGTTTATTATACATTGTTTGGCTTCCACAAAGGACTACAAGCCTTACAAGAGCATGCACTCTGTTTCAGGCATGGAAAGCTAAGACACTGGCAAAAAATGGCCTACATGAAAGATTTCTGTGAGTGAGATCCCAGTGGAAAGAACCAGCCAACAAAGAAGGAGGTACTGTGGTGGAATGAGAAGGCCATGCCAAGATGGCCACTGGGAAGCGAGCATCAGTTACTCAGGAATAGCTTTGGCAATGGAGCCTGCCTGGCAACAGGCTGTGATTGGACAGTTTTGGAAACCACATGGCAAATGGAGTCTGCCTGGCAACAGGCTGTGATTGGTTAGGGCATAGACCGCCCCTTAACCGGATTGGCTGTCTTGGCTATATAAACTGTTGTACCAACTAAAATAAACGAGTCTGCGGGCTGCTTGCCTCTGGCCCCCTTTCACCGGACTCCCGGGGTCTGTGTGGTAATTCCGTGCCTCTTGTCCCCACCACGCTCCTCTCAGGAACGAATCCACCGCAACATCGGTACCTTTCTCTGAAGGGAGGAAAGAACTTCCACTTTGACTATGGCCCTGTCTAAATAATAATGGAGTTTGTGGACTCAAAAGGCTTCCAGAGCCTTGGCAGCTCATGACAAGAGCATCAGGTGATTACTGATGTCATAAATGAGAGTGTCAGTTGTTAAATCACCAACAGGAGTCACTGTGCACTTACTCCCCATGTAGGACATCTGTCCTTAATGAGTTGTACTATGAGAATTAACTGTAAAACTTGTCTCCAAACTGTACTTTATACTTTGTGTGTCTGTGTGGGTGCAAACTGTTGAAATCTTTACTTAGTATAGAGTTGATCTTCTGTATATAAAGATAATTAAAAATGAATCTTAATGAAAAGTGGGATGGGAGAGGGTGTAGGAGGTGGGACAGGAGTGGAGGTAGAAGGGTGGGTATGGGGGGGAAGAACTGCTATATTCCTAAAGCTGTACCTATGAAATTTATATTTATTAAATAAAAGCTTTTTTAAAAAAAAGGAAGAAAAGAACATGCACTCTGTCTTACTCAGTATTATATTCCCCACTGCTACTTAGGCACTCAAAAAACACTTGCTGAAAGAATGAGTCATTCTCTCTCGAAGGAATTAAAATTTATTAATTTCCATGAGAACACCATGTTATACTGATAGATTAGTATTTCCTTGATGCTACATTATTGAATCCAACATTGAACATTTACTTAAAAAAAACTCAAAATAATTAAGGAATGATATTTCAAACAAACATCCTATGGGTGCTTTAGAATGACTATTTTAATATTCTATTGCTATTAGTAAATAATCATTTAAAGATGGTTGAAAA
The DNA here is from genome assembly GCF_051225735.1 of Oryctolagus cuniculus. NCBI lineage: Eukaryota > Metazoa > Chordata > Mammalia > Lagomorpha > Leporidae > Oryctolagus > Oryctolagus cuniculus. Next base: position 95,791,588 of record NC_142877.1, read on the forward strand.
TTTGATTAACAAAACAAAAGTGAGCATGTCTTTGAATTTCCAAGATTATCTTAAACACAAAATTGCCATATGATAATAAGAGGTAGTATATTTAGGATATTATTAATATTAAAAACTATTACAAAAACACATTACCTCAAGTTTAAGCATCTCCATTAGAAAGCAGAAAAAAATAATAAAATGATGGATGAAAGGTGAAAGACAAGAATGACAAAAGTACACATTGAGCACACAATAAAAATGTCCAGACATACCTACAAATCTAATTTCTTGAATTAGCATACTTTCAAAAATATTTAAATTCTCTATTAGCAATATATGGACATAATCATATCTATATAAACATTGTTACTCTCAAAACTTGAATTCAAATGTTTATTTGGAATACAAATAAAATTCTTTAAAAATCATTTCCATAAAATACCACACCAAATATATGTTAATTCCAGTGTTGATATTTTCAATCATGTGAACTTTTAGACTTTTAATACTACACTTTAACCCTTAAATCATCAACCTATAAAACAGCCAATTAGAAAGTATTTCAAATGTTCAGAATTGGATATTATCTATATGCATTCAAAAATGCATAGGCAAAAAAGTCAATAAACTCATAAGGTAAACATTCAATAAAAAAGTTACAGACATAAGTACATATTTAACAGTGTCTATCAGATTATTTACCTTTAGCCCTAACTAGAAGTACAGTCAAAAAGCCGCATTTTTAGTTTAATTCCTTAAAATATGTTTTCCTTTGAAGCCAATATTTAGGTTCAGTAAAAGTAACATTTATAATGACTTTTTCTACTAAGTTATTTATGTACTATAATTTATCAACATACTTAATTGAGAGCAAAAACAACTGAATTTAAATAAATAATACAAAAGTACTTTAAAAAGTTTGTGGAATAGTGGAATTAAAGAATGAGTTTATTTTGGTGCAAAAAATACCTTTTTCATAAAATGTAGAAAATGTATATTAAAAACTATGAATGAATTTCAAAATTTTTTATACCAAAATAAATGATACTTTTAATTCCATTTTTCCACAAATATCTGGGGTACTATCATAAAATATGTGCCATACAGCTAGCATAAACAGAACTACAAAATGAATGTAGTTATAAACAAATAAATGAGATGAAGTAATTAGGAAGTAATTTTTTTCATATGGAAATGGTATAAGAAGCAACACAAAAATATTTCAGGCTATTACTCAGTACAAATTCTACAACATACAATATGGGAAGATAAAAACGTAGTAAGTCATTAAGACAAGATTTACTTAAAAATTTACATAGAAAGCAGTCATCAGACCACATGAAAATGGGTGACAACATGATACAGAAATAGGAACACAGGCTCTAGAAAAGATCTAGATTTAAACTCTAGGGTTTTCTTATTGAGTTCATGACTTTAAACAAATTACTTTAATCATGGAACCCCAGTTGCCTCATGTGTAACAGACTTAGAGAAACAAATGAAACCATGTTTAAAGTGATCACCATAGTATACAAAGTTTAGTGGTGCTTAAAATACAAGAGTTCACTTATAAAAATAATACTAGTCTGACTCTTATGCCATCATTCCAAAGTTGTCAATAATATTTTAATACAGCCTGAGATTGCATTCATTATTACTTATTTACTAATTAATGAAGCAGGGGATAAATATTATCTTTGTTTTACTAAAAATATGAGATGTTGAATTGCCTGTGTAATTACTCAGCAAGATAAATCCCTTTCTAAATTTATTTCAAAATACCTAAAAAGATTAAACTGCATTAAAATATGAACAAGTTAAAATGTAAAAACTTGATTTTTAAATCATCTTTCTTTTTTTCTAAAAACATCTTTTTTAGGGAAAAAAAATCACTATTTGCTACAGTTAGCCTTGTATACAGGAGGACAAATGGAGGGGGAAACTAAACTTCATCTCAAATTTTTATAACTCTAGTTAGAACTCTTTCATCTTAAATGACTTCTAATTATTAAATATATCCTAATCTAAATAAAAATAAAATTTATAAAAACCTTCCAAGTTAAATTTATATTAATTATTAAATATTACTCAGGAATATTTTCCCATTACCAAGCTATAATATGTTCCCACATATATCTTTTAAATGCTAGTAAATACATAAGTTTATTTTCCTTGTTAATATTCTATTTGTTTAGCAAGTACATGTATTACTCCATCATTCTCAGCTGGAAATGTTCAGAAGACTGTATTTTCAAAAAACTGACATTTTAAAAATATTTATTTACTTATTTGAATAATAGAGCAACAGACATACAGGCAGAGACAGAGAGAGAGACAGACAGACAGACAGAGATTATCTTCCATCCACTGGTTATTCCCCCCATGGCCTCAACAGCCAGGTCTGGGCCAGGCTGCAGCAAGGAGCTGGAAACTCTCAATCCTGGTCTCCTACATGGTAGCAAATACCACTATTTTGACTCAATTTTATCACTGTATTAAATTTTTTTAATTTATTTTTAAAGTTTGAATAACATTTAAAGGAATTTCTTAACAAGGGTATAATTTTTTTTTAATTTCAGAAATATCAGTATTCAGGCCGACTTAATCAGAATAGTTCTTACTGAAGTACAGAAATTAATGACTGGGTTCACCTAGATTTAGATACTTCTACTTTAACATTATCTAAATGGGACTTTACCTCATGACACTTCTTTGATTCAGCCTTTTCCAGATTCTGCATTTGTGGATATACAAGGAATCTTCAAAAAATTGATGGAAAATGCATATTATGAAAAATCTAGGCATGGTCTTCAAAAACTTTTTTCATCAAAATGATCTTTTAATCCATGAATTTTTTGAAGTGCTCTCAGAGATTAATCATTGCTTTTTGGTAATGAATATTATAGGAGTTTTTAACTGACTTGGATAAGTTCATGAACTCTCTAAAATTGTTTGAAAAATTGTGAGATTAGGTTTTTATTGGGCTATGAAGTGTCCCTTTTGAGAAATCTGCATCTAAATATCATAAACTTAAAAAAATGTGTATTTTGTTTAGAAAGCAAAGAGAGAGAGAAAGAATCTCTAATCCTCTGGTTTACTCCTCAAATGCACACAAAAGCCAGGGTAGACCAGGTGAAAGTCAGGAGCTGGGAACTCAAAATCTTAATTTCTCAGAAGGTAAGCAGGGAAACTATCTGAGCCACTATCTCTGCCACCCAAGGTACACAGCAGCAGGCAGCTGGTAACTGACCAGCAGCAGAGCCTGAACTGAGGTAAGTGGTCATCCTAAGTGGCATCTTAACTGCTATGCCATATGCCCACCCCTAAAGGCAATACATTTTAAAATGAAGTGTTAAATATCAAAATGCCCATAGCTAGCTAACATGTTAGTATTTATGAACAGGATAGCTTTAGATGACCAGCTAAAAACCTCTAAGAGATGCAAACTGAAACATCACTATACTAACTTTTTAAACTGAAAATATGAAAAACATAGGTAGGTGTTTAGCCTGGCCGTTTAGACAGCAGTTAGGATAATCACATCCCATATCAGAATACTTGGGTTCAAATCCCAGCTCCACCTCAGTTTCCAGCTTCCAGTAATGTGCAACCCGGGAGGCAGCAAGTGATACTCAGTGCTGGGTCCCTGCTGCCTGACTGGGTCCCCACAGGAGACCCTGACTGGGCCCAAAGTTCCTGGCTTCAGCAAGGCACAGCCCTGGCTGCTTGTTGTTTGGGAGTGAACAGAAGAGTGCTCTCTCTCCTCTCTCTCTGTCTCTCTTTCTGTTTCTGTCTCTCTCTGCATTTCAGATAAACAAATAAATAAATAATTAAAAAAAATAAAATATGAAAAATATATTCACTTAAGAAAGCTTAAGGATATAAATAATAATAGTTGTGGGGCCAGCACTGTGGCACAGTGGGTTAAAGCCCTGGCCTGAAGAACTGGCGTCCCATATGGGCACCGGTTCGAGACCTGGCTGCTCCACTTCCGATCCAGCTCTCTGCTATGGCCTGGGACAGCAGTAGAAGATGACACAAGTCCTTGGGCCCCTGCACCCACATGGGAGACCCAGAAGAAGCTCCTGGCTCCTGGTTTCAGATCGGCACAGCTCCAGTCATTGCAGCCAATTGGGGAGTGAACCATTGGATGGAAGACCTCTCTCTCTCTCTCTCTCTCTCTCTCTCTCTCTCTGTCTCTCCTCTCTGTGTGTAACTCTTTCAAATAAATAAATAAATCTTTAGAAAAAATAGTAATAGTTGTGACAAAACATTGCCTGTAACAGTAAAAAGAACAAGGGTTACATTTTTAAGCCAGTATACTTATTACAAATCATAGAGTTTGTCATATAAGGACATAATTATATAAAAAATTTACAGTCCAAAGTCATGTTGTATAGAAATAGTAGAAGGAACTAAGAATGTTTATTTTGGAAGAGGAAAAAGCCAGCAAAATATGAATAGTTTTAAAATATCCATGTGAAAAGAGAAACAATTTATTCTGTGTAATTCCTGAGGATAGAACTAGAACCAGTGCACATGAGTTACAGGGGAACAAATGTCAACTCAATAGAATGGATCACTTAGGAACAAATAGGCATTTAATACACCACCTAGTGATAGTTGTGGTTCACAACAGGAGTCCTAGATGGAGTGTCAGCCTAGATCATTTTTAAGATTGCTTCAAACTATAAAATTTCATGCCCAACAGAAATAATCTTATGGGAAAAGTAGTTCCTAAATTTTTTTTTTCCAAATAGCATTGGTAATGTAATTGTAGAAAATTATATTCTTGAGCAGAACACTGTGGTACAACAAGTTAAGCCAATACTTGGGATGCCACATCTCATATGAGAGTGCCAGTTCAAGTCCTAGCTCCTCTGTTTCTGATCCAGCAGATGATGGTTCAAGTACTTGGGTTTCTGCCACGCACATGGCAGACCCAGATGAAGTTCCTGGCTCCTGGCTTTGGCCTGGCTCAGCGCTATTGAGGGCATCTGAAGAATGAACCAGCAGATGTAAGATCTCTCCCTCTCTTCCCATACCTCCAATTCTGTTTTTCAGTTAAATAAATACAATTTTTAAAAATTATATTTTCCTCTACTCCTATCAAACTAAGATAAATTCGGTTGCCATTTATCAATTACCATTGGGTAAATTTAACTTTAAATTTCATCTTTCCACAGTCTACAACATTTATTAAACAGAATAATAGTTTAGCATGCAAACATTCATCCTCAAGTATCTACTTTATGAAGCAAAAGTAAAATATATTAGCTATCAGTCCACATTAACTATAGACAAATATGATTCACATCAAATGAAAGATAGGCAAATACTATTTTGGTAGACCACTTAGAAAAATCTCAAATCCTGGCTTCACTCAATAGCATTCACTATATGAACATAAGCTACTATCAATCACATTTAAGTTCCCTGAGCTTCATTACCTCTGAGTTAGCACATTCTGCTTGTAACTTCTTGCATTCATCTTTGAGTTTTTCAGATTCTCTCTCACGTTCCAAGGTCATATTATCCATTAGTGTTTGAACTTGGACTAGTTCTTTCTTCAGCACAGCAACATCTTCTATACCAGGTCTCTGAAGCTACGACACAACACATTTTAATTAGAAACTACAATAAAAAAGTAAAATAATAAGCATTTTAGGACTGTTTCATTAGAAGGAAATTAAAATTAAAATAATCCTTATTATCAGTTTTTGGACTCCTAAGCATCTAATACTAATATCTTCCCCCAAACAAGCCCCCTCCTCTTCTCACTCTGTCTTATATTTAATAGTATTATCATGTAAGGTCCAATCTAGCAAATTCAGTTATCACTGCTACTGTATTTGCTTTCCCTTTTTTCACAAACACATATATTGACCAAAACAATAACTTAACAAATACTAAATTCCTTCTTTTCCGATCCCAGGAAACCAGTAATGGAAATGAAGAAAGATCAGATAGAAGCACAATTAGTGTTTGCTTCAATTTAGATGTAGTTAATTCATTTATTCATATAGTTGTTGAGTGCTAATACAGAAAAGAAAGAAGTCAAGGATGGATTCAAGTTAAGCCTGGTGCCTCAGAATCAGCCCTTAAGGCATGCAGATCTGGCAGAAAAGCCCAGGAGAGTATTTCAGGCATGGAAAGCCAAGACACTCTGTCAAATAAAAAAAATGACCTAAATGAAAGATCTCTGCGAGTGAGATCCCAGTGGAAAGAACAGGTCATCAAAGAAGGAGGTACCTTTCTCTGAAGGGAAGAGAGAACTTCCACTTTGACTAAATATGATCAGAGTCGGTGAACTCAAAAGGCTTCCATAGCCTTGGCAATTCATGACAAAAGCCTAGGGTGATTACTGATGCCATAAACAAGAGTGTCAATTTGTTAAGTCAACAACAGGAGTCACTGTGCACTTACTCCTCATGTAGGATCTTTGTCCTTAATGTGCTGTACAGTGTGATTTAATGCTATAACTAGTACTCAAACAGCATTTTTCACTTTGTGTTTCTATGTGGGTGCAAACTGTTGAAATCTTTACTTAATATATGCTAAACTGATCTTCTGAATATAAAGAGAATTAAAAATTAATCTTGATGTGAATGGAAGGGGAGAGGGAGCGGGAAAGGGGAGGGTTGTGGGTGGGAGGGAAGTTATGGGGGGGAAAGTCATTGTAATCCATAAGCTGTACTTTGGAAATTTATATTCATTAAATAAAAGTTAAAAAAAAAAGAAGAAAAAAAAAAAACTTAAGCCTGGTGAAACTGTTGAAGATATATGGTACCAATGACAGAAATACAGTTATAGAGGAAATATAATGATTTTATACTTCTTCAATTTGAAATGAAAGCTAGAAATTCAATCAGAAATATCTCAATAGTAAGTACATTTCCAAAACAATAGCTAAGGAATGTCAAGATCAAAGACACAGCTATAGCAACTATAAAAATATATACAATTTTGATACTAACTAAAAAAATGTAATGGTAATGTTATTTAACATTCCATTTTTATTTAACAATTATATATACAATATGGATGAATATGTAGGTGGCAAAATATAGGCAATTTTTAATTTTTCCATATTCAGATTACATTTTTCAAATATTTCTTCAGAATACATATTTCATGAGAACCAAAGCACATCATAATAAATAGTGTCTAAATTACCAGTTCAGTCTTCAGATCTTGAATTAGAGTTGCCTCTTTGTTTAATTCTTCTGTCAGATGTGTCACTTTTTGTTCAGCAGCTTCTCGAAGACTCTTTTCTTCATCATATTTTGATTTAATATCTAAGTAAATATAGTTACATAAATACTAGTTTCATGAAACTAATTCTTGGGAAGGATAATTTTGTGTGAATTCCTATATATTTCTCTGCATATCTATATCACTCAAATTCACATTCCCTATAAAACTAAACATACACAATAAAACTGCACTTCTGATTATATTAAATGATGAATCTAAAATAAGAAAATGCTTCTGACTGCATAAATTCCACCAACCCTGTAGTAATTAGCATTTAATCTATACTTAATGATATACAATACCTTATCTAACAGCATGAAAATTTTAAAACAAGATATATAATTAATAGCATAACCAAGTGTTAAATATATACTATATTATTTAATCAACTTCACTCAAATGTTACTATTTAATCATCAAGCATACCACAAAAGATGAATAAACTTCAGGAAGAATCCACAGGGAAAAATTCAATCTTTTTAAGGAAGGAGATGGGAAGATAAAATAATTTATGCAGCAACTCGGGTATCATTAAACTCTACTAATCACAACCACAGTCTATATCAAAGGCTTAGCACACTAACCTACTACGTTTATATCCAGAACATATAAGGTAAAAAGGTAATGAGACTGATTGTTGGCTAAAAAGTTCTGATTCAAATTACCTGCAATTTCAGTAGCAAGTTGCGCTGCTTTCTGCTCAAATAAGTCTTTCATTTGTTTAATATTAAAATTTTCTGTTTGGGCTTCTTCTAATTGCTGTTCCAAAGACTGTATTTCTACAAAAATATATATCTTGTTCAGTTAATGTTAACTACATTTACTAAATTTTTATTATTTATATTTATTGTAGTATACTCATTTTAACTATCAAGACATTCAATGTGAGTCTAATACCCAATTAAAGCAAGTATGTTCATCATGAATTAAGCATATCTGAGTCATTTAGGTACAAATCATAATTTATAATCATACAAGAAAAAATACTGGGAATAATCCCAAGATAGTCTACAAATACTTGCTTAAAAGTTATCTTGACTTCACATTTCACAAATACACCATCCAAAGAAAATACATTCTGTTCCTCTTAGTTTTAAAGCAGTCAACAAAGTCTTGAAAAAAATTAATCAACTAAAGTATTTAGTCAACTCCTAATACTACTTCATTCTTGTAAAAAAATAAAAGAATTCCTCAAAATTACACTATACATTGAACATTCCTTCAGTTAAAGACATTTACAAAGATACTAGTATCATCAATTTACTAAGGCACAAAGATTATATAACTTTAATATAAACAAATTTTCAATCATATTCATATAATATTCCCCAAACTTATTTACAACATGAGAATACAATGAACCGAAAAAATGAGTTAAGTTCATTGATGAAATTATAGAGTTTGTAAGTAGCTGTGATATGACCATTATCTTCACTGTTTTAGAATCATAAAGTATAACCACAAACCAAATTCATTTAGCAGTTATCTAGGAAAAAAAAGAAACAATAAAAAAGAAGGATGAGAAAGAAGAAAGAAAAAAATGAAAAACTATCTGCTTTACGTGAAATTACCTGCTGATGAGTCTGCACCCAATCCATCAGGTTTGGCCTCCTCAATGAAAACAAAAGACATAAATGGATGTATGAAAGGAGAAATAAACAATGCAATTACAATTGCAAATGTTAAAAATCTCTGAAAACCTCATTCTGTCAGATCAGTAGCAAGATTTCAGGGAACATGAAAGATTAGTAGTGGCCATTCTTTCAGATCTGTAAGGTGCTACGAAGCACAGCAGCATAATGGTCTAACTGTACTTCACCAGTTACAAGACAGAATTTTTTTCTATGTTAACACACTAGCATACAAAACTGTTAATGGGTCTTTTTTTTTTTTAATTTTTTAACAGGCAGAGTGGACAGTGAGAGAGAGAGAGAGAGAGATAGAGAGAAAGGTCTTCCTTTTACCATTGGTTCACCCTCCAATGGCCGCTGCAGCCAGCGCTCTGCAGCTGGCACATTGCGCTGATCCAAAGCCAGGAGCCAGGTGCTTCTCCTGGTCTGCCATGCGGGTGCAGGGCCCAAGCACCTGGGCCATCCTCCACTGCTTTCCCGGGCCACAGCAGAGAGCTGGCCTGGAAGAGGGGCAACCGGGACAGAATCCGGCACCCCGACCGGGACTAGAACCCAGTGTGCCGGCGCCACAGGTGGAGGATTAGCCTATTGAGCCGCGGCACCGGCTGTTAATGGGTCTTAAAATAGATAGCACCTTAATTCCATGAATTCAATTATATTTAAAAATATAAATTATTATGATTATAAACACAGGCTCTAAAACAAATACTTGAACTGAAGTTATCTGGCAATATTCAAAATCCTACTGCTATGTAGCTCGGAAATGATTCCAAATACATAGTTTGTTATATGAATCACAAACGTTTTACTATAATATGAATTTGAAATACATTCTTTTCTCTCCTTAAGCTTGTAATGTCTTTTCAGATCCCACATTTAATGACCTATAGGGAACTCCACCCCCCTAGGGAATGCAATATAAGATCTTATCATACCCCAAATGTGAGATACTGACCTCAACTTCTGGATTTCACAACAGACATTCCTAAGAGTCTGAAAGACCCATCGAGAGTTGCAGCAAGCTATACTCCGTTGAATGGATCTCCTAATACCAACAGTATGTGCTGTGGCAGGCTGCAATATGTCTGCTAGTTCTCCAAGACCAACAGCTTATACCTCCTTGAGACAGGGCCACACCACTAGTATTTGAGCACTGAATCTCGCCTGCCAATACCTGCACTGCCCTCTAGCACCAGGAGATTCCTGCAGATCTCTGCTGTGCTGAACACCATCACTCCGCAGAAACAAATAATAAAAAAGGCGCACCTCAAGTTCTACTTAGACTTTACATTCCACAGAGACCTGTGTACATCATAACTGAGGAACTGGACTTTAATAATTTTGGAACTCACCTATGATGTGGTCACTGCTACTCAACTATTCAGAGTATTTCCTGTAGATTTGTTCATATACTTCTCTCACACTTTAAGCCTGTGAACCTCAGAAAATTTTCTCTAACTATAGCAATAAACCATGGGCTTTGTGAAATCAAACTTTGATCATCTCCTTACAATCATAAAACATCTATATTTCAAAATCTGCATAATCTAAAATGTGCCAATAAACTATCACCACTAAAACACCAGATGTTAAAAGCATAATTCATAATTCATCTTTTAAAGAAACAGAAATAAAGAATATATTCCTTAAGTTTTAATTTATCACATGCATTAGGAACAAAATATAGTACCTTGGTATTACTTTTACATTTTAAAGAATTAAACATATCTAAAAGATTTTTATTAAGATATTTCCTAGTAAACCTGACTTCTTATTTCCCTATAAACTGGATTTAGACATATTATTCTTAGCATCAAATATATATATTTTTAAAAAGACCGGAAGTATCTAAGTGTCTATTTTTTTTTTTTAAGATTTATTTATTTATTTGAAAGGCAGAGAACTGGTACCCATATGGGATGCCAGCACTTCAGGCAGCAGCTTTACCTGTTACGCCACAATGCCAGTCCCAGAATCATAAATATTTACAATACATTTTCCCCCCACAGATATATTTCCTATCAAGGTAATTTATACCTTGCACTATAGAGAATTGATTTAAATTTATTAAATATGAAATAATCATCTTTAATGCAGCAGGCAATTTCCTCTCTTACTTTCAGGATTGTAAAATAATATAGCCCAAGCTTAATTAATTGCTAGTGGCATCTACCAGAGATCTTTAAAAAATTTATGGAAAATGTATATTATAAAGGAAGTGTGCCTGGATTTCCATTCTTTGGGCCTAAATAAGCTTATCTTTTAATTTCATTCTTTCATAAACTTTTTGAAGTGCCTTCCTATATCAAACATGAATAAATGAATTATAAGCATTTTAGGTCACTAAAAGCTTCTTTTATCTTAACTGCATTTCTGATTTAAAGAAGTTGAATAGCAATAAGATTAATATCTTGCTAGTCACTTCTTTTGCTTTTCCAGTTCAAATGATAATTCTTGGTGAAAAAGCTCAAGACTACCAAATGAAAGTCACAATGTGCCAAGATAATGTGCCAAGGGATTACGAATACTTCTCAAAAATGTTAGAACTATTGTTGAAGGGTATCTACTTTAGTCCAACAAATTAAAACTATGGATTTGGTAAAATTCATCATTCTTTAATTCTTGCTGTAATTTTAATATAATTTTGGTATAAAACTAATAAATGGATATGGATTTTACTTAAAAAGTACACTAAATTAGTAAGCTATAAAGATATCAAAAGAATCCAACTCAAAGATAATCACATTTGACATCACAATTTCTTCTGTTTTTTTCCTATGCATTACTATTATTTTTAATTAATTAATTTATTTGAAAGAGTGAAAGAGGCATAAACAGATAAAAAAGAATTGTATCCACTTGTTTATCCCACAAGCGGCCAGGGTGGCCAGGGCTAAGCCAGGTTGAAGCCAGGAGACAGGAATCTCACTTTGGTCTCCTACGTGGGTAGCAAGGACCCAAGACTTGGCCCACCTTCTGCTTCTTTTACAGATGCATTAGAAACAGAGCAGCCAAGACTCCTCCAATATTGGATGCCAGTGTCACAGGCAGCAGCTTAACCCACTGCACCACAATGCTGACCTATGTATTATTTTTATGCAGCTAAATTCATAAGGTGTATATATATATATATACATATACATATGTATATATATAGTCATGTACCACATAACAATGTTTTGATCAACAATTGACCACATATACAACAGTGGTCTAGTAAAATTATGATTGAGCTGAAAAATTCCTATCCTCTATTTGTGTTGTAGCCATCATAACATTATAGGAGAGTGTAAACAAACCTATGCTGCTTGTCATAGAAAAGTATACAAACTTCAATATGTACAGTATATAATACTTGATAATAGCAATAAACAACTGCTACTTGTTTATGTATTTACAATACTATATTTTATCATTATTTTAAAATGTATTCCTTCTACTTATTAAAAAAAAAAACTAACAGCTCAGCAAAGTCCTTCAGCAGGCATTGCATAAGAAGGCATCATTATCATAGAACGTGACAGTTCCAAGCATGTTGCTGCCCTTGAATAGCTCCCAGTGCGACGGCTGGGAACCTTTACTCCTCCAAAGACCATTTGGATATTTCTAACACTATTTGCGGGCCATAAAAAATTATCAACTTAATAATTAGCCTGTTCACTCTGGCATAGTGGGTAAAGCCACCGAATGCAGTGCCAGCACCTCATGTGGGTACTGGTTCAAATCCCAGCTACTCCACTTCCAATCCAGTTCCCTGCTAATGCATCTGGGAGAGCAACGGAAGATGGCCCAAGTGCTTGGGCTCCTACACCCACATGGGAGACCCGGAAGAAGCTCCTGGCTCTTGGCTCTCGGCCCAGCCCTGGCTGTTGCAGCCATCTAGGGGAGTGAATCAGCAGATGGAAAATCAATCTCGCTCTAGCTCTCTTTGTGTGTGTGTGTGTGTGTGTGTGTCCCTTTTTCTGTGGCTGCAGCTCAACCTTTCAAATAAAAAAAACTTATAATTAAAAATTTTTTAAAAAATTAGCCTGTGGCAGTCTTACCTATGGCACGATCTACACCCTGACATCCTAGGCTCTAGCCCCTACCGCCATTGCTGGAAGCCAGGTGGTCACATGGCCCAACCACGGGTGTCAGCCCCACCCCCATCCTAATGGGATTCGCTGCTCCTACTTCCCTGCCTGCCCCCCAGCAAAGTTTTTAAAGGACCTGTTCCTGAACATGTGACTCTCCCTCTCTCTACATCTGATCTCTGTGTCTCTCTCTCTCTCACGCTCTCCTTCTCCCTCTTTTCCTTCTTCGTCCCTTCCCGCCGGTCTGTCAGGTTTCCCCCAATAAACTCTTTCCCTTAAAAAAAAAAGTTACTGAACTTCAAGTCCTGCTTGTGGTTGCCTTGGTAGGGCCAGACCAAAGGATTTCACAAGGCTTATATGGGAAGTTCCCACAAGATTTGGAGGTGGAAGACAATTATATTGATGATCCTGATTCTGTGAAGGCCTAGGTTATCTTAGTATCTTAGTTTTTAACAAGAAAAATTAAAAATTAAAATAAAGTAAAACAAAAATATTAAAAAGTTTATAGAATAGGTAAACAAGGAAATATTTTTGTGCAGCTGTACAGTGTGGTTTTGTAAGCTAAGTTTCATTATACAAGAATCAACAAGTTAAAAAAAATTAAGTTTACTGTGATGCAGGAGAATAGAATATCAGTATGCTCTCAAACAGGAACAAGTGTTTCATACTCAAGGAACAAAATGAAGGCAATGCGTTCAAGCTAAGTGAATGGAAAGGAGAGCTGTGGCTTAACTCACTGATATCCCATAGCAAAATGCTGGTTCAAGTCTCTGATCCAGTTCCCAACAAATCGGCCTGGGAAGGCAGTGGAAGATGGCCCAAGTACTTATGTCCCTATCATCCATGTGGAAGACCAGGAAGGAGTTCCTGGCTCTGGGCTTTGGCCTGGCCCAGACCTGATTGTTCTGGCCATTTGAGGAATGAACAAGCAGGTGGATGATTCTGAATAAAGAACCAGCAGATGGGAGTGTGGTCTCTCTTCTGTTCCTGCTCTCACTCTTCATCCCTTCCTGCTTCCCTGTCTCTCTGCCTCTCAAGTAAATATCTTTTAAAGATTTTAAAAAACTAACATTGTTAATAAAGCAGTTTCCCATATTTTCAATCATCACTAGCACAAACAGCTAATATTTTTCCCTACAAACATTTTAGTCATTCCAAATTTGTCCTCTAAGTTGTCACAAACACTAATTCTTTGAAGTGATTCATTATTGTTCGAACCTATCTTTTTTAACCATTTATGTTTATTGGCAGAAAGTACAGTAAGTCCAGAATTGAAAAAAAAAATCCATAGGCAGCTAAGCCCTGACAGAAGACCTTTAATAGTTACATCTTTGCTTCCCTGATATTTGTTTGCTTTCATTGAAATTTAAAAAAAAATTTTAATACCCTGTAGACTATTAAACACATGGAAATAAATTAAAATGTTATTTGCATAGACCACTTGCACATAAAAAAGTATTATGCATAACTGAAATGCAAATACATAATAAACATGTTTCAAGTATTTAAAAATAATTACTTGCTGTTGTAGCCCTTGATATTTTTCTAATTCTTTCTTTAATTCTTCTGAGTACCATTTTTCTTCCTGGTACAAAAGATGTTTAATTAATAAATTTTAAAATATTTATTATCTGAAATGCTGAATGCAAACAAGTATAATCATGTTTATGCTCACCTTAAGTGAAGTCTGTAGGTCTTGTACTTCTTGTCTGAGTAGTGTTATATCATCGCTAAACATATATAAGAGGAAAAGGAATTAGTAATTAGTGTTCTTTAATTAACAAATTGGTCACTTAACAAATGATGGCTAGTAACTATATGATTATTACAGTTTCACAATTCTTAAAAAAAAACACTACACGTTTCATGTATAATGATACATATATAAAAGCTAAAAAAATATAGTTATTCCTAAAGCTCACTACTTATAAATGGAAAACATTTTTTCATGGAAATAATCATGTACTGAAAGTTAAGTACCTCAGCCAAAAGCACAATGTCTTCCATTTATTTACCAGAAATAAGCATCAACGGCTGCCTATGGCAGTTAGCATAAAATCAAAACTCATTTACAGGGACTATAAAATCTGCCCAATCTAGTCCCGAACTTATCACTCTCCCCTCCATTCACTTAGCTTGAACATATTGGCTGCATTTTGTTCCTTGAGTGTAACACACTTGTTCTTGTTTGAGAACATACTGATATATTCTATTCTCCGCACCCAAAACTCCAACTGACAAAGGATAATAAGTAGACCACCCTAGGCCCTAATGCAGGAGGAAAATTACATGAGAAAACACATGTGGGATTATTATTCTGGATGGTGAGATTTCTTCCTTTGTTGGACTGTTAGCAGAAAAACTCTCTTAATCCATGCCACTACCAATGACAGCCATGATAAAAAAAAATACAAAAAAAATGGAAAGGGAACAGGAGTTAATGAGGAATACTCAAATGAACGATTCTACTCTAAAGGCAATACAAGAATAGGATCAGGTCTAATGATGAGAAGGTCAAGTCCACTCCAGCGTAAGTAAAAGATATCAGTAAAGTGAAAGATTATAGGACAGACTGGTATGAGAATCAAACTCTTGGATGGAGACTGGGGTGGAGGATAAAGAACATCTTCATCCATGAAATAGGGTTAATAACAGAACAGAAAGGAAATTGCAAACAAAGACAAATGTAAAGGATGAAGAAAGGAGTCTTCTACCTTTATAGCCAGTCATATGTAAGTAATTCATTCATTCATTATTCAACAGGCATATGTTGTTTGTGCCAGACTCTCAAGTTGCTCAGTCTAATGGGGGAAGTAAACATGTAAATAAGTAAGTGTAATAATCCATGATCAGTTCTATGATAGAAACTAAAACAGAAGCATAAAGATAGTGGTCACTTCTACCTAGAGGATTGGAAAAGGGCTTCATGATGGAGATAATCTTTGAGGTCAAGTCTTTAATCTTCTACATATTAAAATAAAATTAGATAATAGATTCCTAAGAGTTTTGTTGACTCTCAAAATACATCTTTTGTGACATTTTCATTTATTTGTTGTGCGTCTGTGTGTGTGTGTGTGTGTGTGTGTGTGAGACCCATCCCTCCCTCTCTTCCATGTTGTTTAATGAACTAAGGTGACTACAGAAACCACAATCCAACCACAAGACATTTAAATCTTTATGTGTAAATAGAAATGTGTGGGTATGTTGTAGGTTTTCCCTATTATTAATCTTCCAACTCTACATATAAAACAAAATGATTAAGAAAGGAATAACAACATACCTAAATGGTTCATGCCAAAATTTAATAAAATTTTTAAAAGAATTGTAATTTAACTTCTAACTCAGTAATCTCAGTTGTTCCAATTAATCTTTTAAAAAGTTTCATTTCAACAAAGTTGTAAAAGTAATTTGCCTACTAAAGACAATCTTTTGAAATGTGTAACATATCAAAAAATCTCAGGTTATCTACAAAAGACAATTTGGCAATATCTATCAAAACATTAAAGGGAATCTTTGCCTAAATATTCATCTTACAGATATAGTCAAACATGTACAAATGATATCTCCATAAGGACATATGCCACAACATTACATGGAATTGCAAAGTACTCAAGAAAAGAAAGATAAAATTGCATGTTATCATTTAAAAAATGAGATAGCCCTATTTGCATTGATATAATGCATTTTACAGAGAAAAATGAATGATACAGAATAATGTAGAATTGGCACCTTTCATGTACAATGTTTACACACTGATTTATGTCTACAGAGACATAAATATATACATTTATAGGCATAGATTATCGCAGAAAAACACACGATAAACTAATGAAAATAAGTGAGTGCTAAAGAAAAAGGGCGGCAAGGCCTCAATTTTCAACATATATCTTCTTAAATCATTTAAATTTTGATTCCAAGTCATGAAGTTTTGATCTAAAAGACATATCCTACCTATAGTCACATGCTATCCACTGTGTTACACAACTGTCATAAAGTGGAGCGGTGCAGGGAGAAGGAAAGAGGACTTATAACAAAAGATAAACCTGACAAAGTACACAATGACTGCCCCATAATCAAGAAGAAACCAGTAAAAGTTATAATTTAGAGTAACAGCAATCAAATTTGCATTTTAAGAACTTAATTCTCCAACAATATGGAGAATTGGAAAGGTACAAGACTACAGACAGAAAGTCAACTATAAATAAAAATACTTTTGAGTGAGATATGATAAGGCCTAAAGTTGCAGAATATGATAAGTTGTAGAAGTGAGGATGGAAAAAGGACATAAGAGCTGTTAAAGAAACAGCATTAACTAAATTTTGTGACAGATCAGATGAGATGAATAGGGATATACCCAATTTTCCGGCTTTAGTATCTGGATAGACACATAATGCTGTCATTCTCCAGAACCAACAGAAGACAAGGAGTAGGTTCAGAAGGAAATACTATGAACTCTTTCAAAAGATCAACCATGTGATGCCTTTGAAACATCTAAGGGAAGCTATCTATTCACCAATTTGGAAGATAATTTAAGGTTGAAGATGTAGTTTAATAGGAAGTTATGGAGTTAGTTACTACCCGTAGGATGATTATATGGAGAAAGAGCACCACAGAAAATGGTTAAATGATCACAATGGTATGAGGTGCCAGAAGACTAAAAGGAAAAACAGAAAACAGGTCAAATTTTGCAGAGCTTGTGGTAGTCTACAAAGATGACTGCCATCATATTCTTCCCTTCCTTTATGCAAAATCCACTGCTCCATTAAAAGATGAAGTTTATTTCTTTATTTCTCAAATTTCAGCTGGCTTTATGACTACTTCAACCAATAGTATGTGGCAGAAGCATTGCTCTGCCACTTTTGAATCAGACCTAGAGAAAATAGGCAGGTTCTGCTTCTTTCCTCTTGGAATGCTCCTTTTTGGAACCAAACTCCTACTTTCTAAGATCAAGCAGTCACACAGAGAGACCATAGAAAGGAGAACTGAGTCCCCGGTAAGCACTCAGCAAGCATATACCAACTTCCAGCCGTAAATGCAAGGCCAATTGGAACTTTCTGGCTTTTCCATGAATATCACTTAAAGAGAATTCTACCTCTCCTAAAGAATGATGAGCAGTAATAAACTCATTAAGCGCTGGGTAGACTGTTACATGGCAACAGGTAATTGAAATAGAGGTCAAGTAAAACAATAATGAAAATAATCCAGGTTACTGCTGACCTTTGAGGAACAAATTCCAGGAGAATGGCAAAAGCCATGCTGCAGAGAACTAAACACTAAATTAGTAAATAAAAAGGAAGAACAAGTATAGACTATGAATGCCTTTATGTTGAAAGTTTATGTGTTGGACATGGTCTAATTCAGAGCTGAAAAGTTAACTCTACTAAATTTATATTAAATATAAAAATATTTGGGCTGGCATTGTGGCATAGTGGGTTAAAATACTGCCTACGATGCCAGCATCCCATACGGGCACCAGTTGGAGTCAAAACTGTTCCAATTCCAATCCAGCTCCCTAATAATGCACCTGGGAAAGCAACAGAAGATGACCCAAGTCCCTGGGCTCCTGCTCTCACATGGGAGACCCATATGTGATCCAGCCCTAGCTGTTGTGGCCATTTGGGGAGTGAATCAACAGACAGAAGATAATCTCTCTCTCTCTCTCTAACTCTCCTTTCAAATAAATAAATAAATAAATCTTTTTTAAAAAATTTTTGACAGGCAGAGTGGACAGTGAGAGAGAGAGAGAGAGAGAGAGAGAGAGAGAAAGGTCTTCCTTTGCTGTTGGTTCACCCTCCAATGGCCGCTGCGGCCAGCGCTCTACGGCCGGCACATCGCACTGATCCAAAGCCAGGAGCCAGGTGCCTCTTTCTGGTCTCCCATGTGGGTGCAGGGCCCAAGCACCTGGGCCATCCTCCACTGCCTTCCCGGGCCACAGCAGAGAGCTGGACAGGAAGAGGAGCAACCGGGACAGAATACGGCACCCTGACCGGGACTAGAACCCAGTGTGCCAGTGCCGCAGGCGGAGGATTAGCCTATTGAGCTGTGGCACCAGCCAAATAAATAAATCTTCTAAAATATTTATAATATGATTTAATATAACCACTTTGTTTACTAACTGACAAAAGAACAATAGCCAAAATTACTAACTTACACATAAAAATACCAAAGAATGTCAAAAGGCATGTTAAAAAGAAGACCTTCTCCTCCCAAAATATTTGAGTTTTATCACACATTTTAATAAATTCAAAGTCAAATTTTATAGTTCTACATCATCTATCAATCACAAAGTTAGGTAGCAATATTATTCCTCTATGGAATATTCCCTGTATTATAACACATTAATCAATTAGTCTATATTTCTTTTTGAAAAGACATTAAAAATTGTTTGCAAGTAGAATGAAATTAATCTGTCTTCCTTAGTGAGACTTTAACAGACATGGTATCTGCTCACTTGGATTTACCCCTAATGGTAGAGCAAGAAACATGCCAAGGGATTCCAATTCAATCCCATCAAGGTGGCATGTTACCAATACCATCTCCTAGTCAAAGTGATCAGTTCCAGTTCATAACTGATCATAATGATATGATTAAGTGTCAAAGGGATCACATAAACAAGACTAGCATCTGCTAATAATAACTGATAGAATTAAAAAGGAGAGAACGATCCATCATGGGAAGCGGGATACACAGCAGACTCATAGAATGGTAGATGTTCTAAACAGCACTCTGGCCTCAGAATCAGCCCTTAAGGCATTCAGATCTGGCCAAAAAGCCCATGTGAGTTTTTCAGGCATGGAAAGCCAAGACACTGTGGAAAAAAAAAAAAAAAAAAAAAAAAAAACACCCTAAATGAAAGATCTCTGTGAATGAGATCCCAGTGAAAAGAACAGGCCATCAAAGAAGGAGTACCTTTCTCTAAAGGGAGGAGAGAACTTCCACTTTGACTATGACCTTGTCTAAATAAAGATCGAAGTTGGTGAACTCCAGAGGCTTCCATAGCCTTGGCAGCTCATGACAAGAGCCTCGGGTGATTACTGATGTCATAAATAAGAGTGTCAATTGTTAAATCAACAACAGGAGTCACTGTGCACTTGCTCCCCATGTAGGATCTCTGTCCTTAATGTGTTGTACTATGAGAATCAATGGTAAAACTACTACTCAAACAGTACTCTATACCTTGT
The DNA here is from genome assembly GCF_051225735.1 of Oryctolagus cuniculus. NCBI lineage: Eukaryota > Metazoa > Chordata > Mammalia > Lagomorpha > Leporidae > Oryctolagus > Oryctolagus cuniculus. Next base: position 95,811,712 of record NC_142877.1, read on the forward strand.
GTGTCTGTGTGGATGCAGTCTGTTGAAATCTTTACTTAGTATATACTAAGTTGATCTTCTGTATATAAAGATAATTGAAAATGAATCTTGAAGAATGGGATGGGAGAGGGAGTGGGAGATGGGATGGTTGCAGGTGGGAGGAAGGTTATAGGGGGAAAAGCCGCTATAATCCAAAAGTTGTACTTTGGAAATTTATATTTATTAAATAAAAGTTGAAAAAGAAAGGCATGATATCTCATTAGTAGCAGAAGAAAATTGAAGTCATATTGCTGAGTACTATTCCAAGTAATTATATTTGCATTTAATTTTAATTCTTAAAATGGTCAGGCTAAATTGTCCAGAAGCACAATAGGTATGTGTATTTATTATTTACTGGTGATTATAAGTTAGCATTTAAAAACTTTAAATTTAAAATTTAATTCTTGGTAAATTCATTATTTTAATTTATTAGAAAATCAACTAAACAAAAGCCAAATTTGACCTAACCTTCTTTTGAGAATTTACATTTTCATTGAAAATATAACCTCTGTACTATTTTGTAGATATTGATATAGATATCACAGATCAAGAATTGAATAGGTTGTAAAAATAAGGGATAAAGGTCATACTAAATGAAACAGAATTAAATAATACAATAATATTAGTTTTCATAAACGGACCATGATTAACCAATACCACAGGCACATCCCATAATGGCATTACACTTCAAAAAAGTATTATACTGTACCGCTTCAAAGCAAGACTGGCCTCTCCTCCATGACTTGAATCATTACCAGCATCATGAACCACCTCATAGTGTTTGAAAAGTTCATCAGCAGAGCCAAGAGACTTCATACACTGGGGACATATGAAGCCCTAGAGAAAGAGGCAGAAAGAGGTTTCAAAATAGTATTTAATATTATAAAATAACAATTTGCATATTAAGAAATATAGTAAAATGCCTTATTTAAGACCATGGGCCATTACAATAGTTGTCATTTATGATATGAAGTCCGAATTCTGGTATCAGGTAAAGGTATTACGTCTATTCTGATTAAACTTCACGAAATACAATTAAAATATTTGTAACCATCTTTTAGGTTGATAAATTAATTGCCAGAGTATCAAATTCTAATCTGAGAATTTAGTTCTAACCAAGAAAATCGGTTGAGAAGATGCGCTATCAAATGTTATCCATCCCATTATACTTCACTGAAACAAACAAACAAACAAGAATAATGAAGAAGTCCTTTGGTTAAAGGGAAAAAGTAAAACCTTAAACCATCCATAATTACCACAGAATTCAGATATCTACAATGATAAAAAGTATTCTAGTCAGTAAATATCCTTATTAATCTCAAGTTAACAGGATAAAAGCCTAAAATTAATATATAATCTTATAAAACATAAAAAAACCAGAATTATTACATGGTTAAGACTACCAACTAGGTATCAGCATGGTAGTGCAGCAGGTTAAGCTATCACCTGTGACACCAGCATCTCTGGCTGTTCCTCTCCAGTCCACCTCCCTGCTACTGTGCCTAGAAAAGCAGCAGAAGATGGCCAATGTACTTGGATACCCTAACATTCATGTGGAGACCCAGATGGAGTTCCAGACCCCTGGCTTAAGCCTGGCCCAGCCCTAGCTCTTACAGCCATTTGGGGAGTGAGTGAACCAGTGGATGGAAGCTCTATCATTCCCACTCTCTGTAACTGCTCCTTTCAAATAAATTCAATTAACTAATTAATCTTAAGAAGTCTTCCAAATCCATATATCTAGCTAAAACGTCTGTACAACTAGAATATTGTGTTAAATTGTTGATGCAGGTGATGTTTACAAATTTTGAGTTGTACTTTATTAATAAATCATAAAACCAACTTACAACTGCAATTTTTTTGAATGCTCTACAACATAATATAATACAGTTTATCATATGTAGTGAAGATAAATAATGTTTTAACCTTTGTATGGGTGATGACAAAAAAAATCAATTTCTTTTTATAGTGGTTGTAATTAAAAATACTTGAAAACCATTGGTATACACAGTTGTTAGCTGTAAAATGGATGAGTGATCATAATGATCACTATCCTTACTATGTGCCAGACACTTTCCTACATAACTGCATTTAAATCTCAAAACTCTTAGTAAATTAAATCTCAGAAAATTTAAATAACTTCAGCAATGTCACAAACCTAACTAAATCAGGATATGCAATAGTCCGTTGAACAAACCCCATGCTCTTTCCAGAATGCTACTCTATCTCTAGCACTTTTTGATTATAGTTAAAAGTAACTTCCTTAAAATAAGTCCTTTTTTCAAAAGATTTATTTTCTTTATTTGAAAGGCACAGTTACAGAGAGGGAGAAAAAGAGAAGAGAGTGAGATCTTCCATTTGCAGGTTAACTGCTCAAATGGCTGCAACAGCCAGGGCTTGACCAGGCTGCAGACAGGAGCCAGGAGCCCCTTCCAGGTCTCCCACGTGGGTGCAGGGGCCAAGGACTTTGGCCATCTTCCACTGCTTTCCTGGGTACATAAGCAGCAAGCTGGGACAGAAGTGGAGCTCCCAGACTCAAACCAGCATCCATATGGGATGCCCATGCCACACTATGCCACAATGCTGGCCCCAAAATAAATCCTTTTATCTAATAACTTTTGTAGTGACTTTATTCAATAAATATTTATTGAGCATAATTTCAAATGTTATAATAGTCCTATAAAAAATACAAATGGTAAAACATGCTTTTAACCTTCAAAGAATTGAGAAGGCAGAATACAAGAGTTCTTCAAAAGTCATAGAAAATGGAATTAAGGGGTCAGTGCTGTGGTATAGCAGGTAAAGCTGCCACCTGCAACGCTGGCATCCCATATGGGTGCCAGTTCCAGTCCCAGCTGCTCCACTTCCAATCCAGCTCTCTGCTATGGCCTGGGAGCAGAAGATGGCCCAAGTCCTTGGGCCCCTGCACCCACGTGGGAGATCCAGAAGAAGCTCCGGGCTTTGGATGGGCACAGCTCCCGCTGTTGCGGCCAATTGGGGAGTGAACCACTGGATGGAAGATATCTCTCTCTTTTTCTCTGCCTCCCTATCTTTCTCTCTGCCTCTTTTTCTCTCTGTGTGTGTACCTCTGACTTTCAAGTAAATAAATCTTTTTTTTAAAAAAAAGAAAACTATAATTAAAAGATAAACTTATTTAGGTACAAAAAAGATTTTTTTTAAAAATCGATGCACTGTTTTTTTAACAATATGCATTTTCCATGAACTTTTTAAGACATCACATATGCATGGATTTCAAATATGTACCTAAGTAAACTTACATTTTAATTCATTTACTACAAACTTTGTAAAGTATCCTCTTGTAGAATAAATGATATAACAGATGGCATTAAAAATTATATTGTCAGATATCTGACTGCAAAATAAATTAGCAAATAAGACACTAAACTATCTTTCCATTTGTCTGTTGGTGCAACAGAAAATTATTTACTTGATTTCTACATCCTTCAAATTCTCAACAGTATTCAAAATACTACATGTTATTTCTGCATTACAAACCCAATTTACAATAGAAATCTCTTTCATCTTTAAATTAATTTCTAAATTGTTTATATTCAAAGATTTCATGGAAAATACAAAAGTTATTCCTCACACCACACACACACACACACACACACACACATACGCATGCAGTTTTCAACAGTTTGCACACACTCAGAGACATAAAGTGAAAAATACTGTTTGAGTACTAGTTATAGCATTAAATCACAATGTACAGCACATTAAGGACAGAGATCCTACATGAGGACTAAGGGCACAGTGATTCCTGTTGTTGACTAAACAAATTGACACTCTTGTTTATGGCGTCAGTAATCTCCCTAGGATCTTGTCATGAGCTGCCAAGGCTATGGAAGCCTTTTGAGTTCACCAACTCTGATCATATTTAGACAAGGTCGTAGTCAAAGTGGAAGTTCTCTCCTCCCTTCAGAGACAGGTACCTCCTTCTTTGATGACCTGTTCTTTCCATTGGGATCTCACTCGCGGAGATCTTTCATTTAGGTGGTTTCTTTGTTTGTTTGTTTTGCCAGAGTGTCTTGTCTTTCCATGCCTGAAATACTCTCATGGGCTTTTCAGCCAGATCCGCATGCCTTAAGGGCTGATTCTGAGCCAGAGTGCTGTTTAGGACATCCGCCATTCTATGAGTCTGCTGTGTATCCCGCTTCCCATGATGGATCGTTCTCTCCCTTTTTTTCATTCTATCGGTTAGTATTTTCAGACACTAGTCTTGTTTATGTGATCCCTTTACTCTTAGTCCTACCATTATGATCAATTGTGAACAGAAATTGATCACTTGGACTAGTGAGATGGCATTGGTACATGCCACCTTGATGGGATTGAATTGGAATCCCCTGGTATGTTTCTAACTCTACCATTTGGGGCAAGTCCGATTGAGCATGTCCCAAATTGTACATCTCTTCCCTCTCTTATTCCCACTCTTATATTTAATAGGGATCACTTTTCAGTTAATTTTAAACACCTAAGAATAAATGTGTGTTAATTACAGAGTTCAACCAATAGTTTTATGTAGAATAAACAAAAAAATACTAAAACGGATAAAGTATTAAGTTGTTCATCAACAGTCAGGGCAAGAGCTGATCAAGTCACCATTTATCATAGTGTCCATTTCACTTTAACAGGTTTCCTTTTTGGTGCTCGGTTAGTTGTCACCGATCAGGGAGAATATATGATATTTGTCTCTTTGGGACTGGCATATTTCACTCAGCATGATGCTTTCCAGATTCCTCCGTTTTGTTGCAAATGATCAGATTTCATTGTTTTTGACTGCTGTATAGTCTTCTATAGAGTACATGTCCCATAATTTCTTTATCCAGTCTGCTGTTGATGGGCATTTGGGTTGATTCCAAGTCTTAGCTATTGTGAATTGAGCCGCAATGAACATTAAGGTGCAGACAGCTTTTTTGTTTGCCAATTTAATTGCCTTTGGGTAAATTCCAAGGAGTTGGATGGCTGGGTTGAATGGTAGGGTTATATTCAGGTTTCTGAGGAATCTCCAGACTGACTTCCATAGTGGCTTAATCAGTTTACATTCCCACCAACAGTGGGTTAGTGTCCCTTTTTCCCCACATCCTCTCCAGCATCTATTGTTGGTAGATTTCTGACTGTGAGCCATTCTAACCGGGGTGAGGTGAAACCACATTGTGGTTTTGATTTGCATTTCCCTGATTGCTTGTGATCTTGAACAATTTTTCATGTGTCTGTTGGCCATTTAGATTTCCTTTTTTTTTTTTTTTTTTTTTTTGACAGGCAGAGTGGACAGTGAGAGAGAGAGACAGAGAGAAAGGTCTTCCTTTCCCGCTGATTCACCCTCCAATGGCCGGCGCGCTGTGGCTGGCGCACCGCGCTGATCCGATGGCAGGAGCCAGGTACTTATCCTGCTCTCCCATGGGATGCAGATCCCTGGCCACAGCAGAGAGCTGGCCTGGAAAAGAGGCAACCGGGACAGAATCTGGCGCCCCGACCGGGACTAGAACCCGGTGTGCCGGCACCGCAAGGTGGAGGATTAGCCTAGTGAGCCGCGGCATCAGCTGTGGATTTCCTCTTTTGAAGGCCATGCCAAGATGACCACTGGCAAGGAGCATCAGTTACTCAGGAATGGCTTTGAAACCCACCTGGCAATGAAGCCTGCCTGGCAACAGGATGTGATTGGATGGCTTTGGAAACCACATGGCAATGGAGCCTGCTTGGCAACAGGCTGTGATTGGATGGCTTCAGATACCGCCTGGCAATAGGCTGTGATTGGATGGCTTCGGATACTGCCTGGCAACAGGCTGTGATTGGCTAGGGCATAAACCGCCCCTTGACCAGATTGGCTGCCTTGGCTATTTAAGCTGCTGTACCAACTGAAATAAACGAGCCTGCCTGCTGCTCGCCTCTGTCCTGCTTTCACCCGACTCCCGGGGTCTGTGTGATGACTCTGTGCCTCTTGCCCCCACCACACTTCTCCTCTCAGAACAAATCAACCTCAACACTAACCATTCCCAAAAAAATCCTCATGCAATCTATTCTTAAGGAGCATTTAATAAAGAATATCTAAGTTTATTCATTAAATCAAAGATAAAACACTGATCTACTTACATCAAGTACGCTACAATTCTAAAATGCTCTGCTAGCACAGAGGTAAAAACAAATGGATTATGTGTGAGGACTGAAATTCAATATATTTTCATACCATAAGCAGCAGTAAATACAGTATAACTTTGAAGGTTCTACAAATTTCATTTTATGAGAATAGACAGCTTTCATATATTGGAAGGATCATCCTCTCTTCATTCTATAAAAATCACAACACAATTTCCTTTAAAGATTATCGCTCCCAAGGACTTTCTCACTTACCTTCCCCTCTTCTAACTCAACAATCCCTGGTATATAATAGTTTCAACTATCACTTATGTGCTGATGACTCCCAGATCCATACATCCAACCAAAAACTCTCTCCACAATTTTTCTGGATCTATGTGTTGAACAACAATACATCTCTGCCTGTATCCCAAAGGAATCTCAAAAGTAACAAATCTAACTCAATTATTTTCCCCAATCACTGTTCCCAACTAACTATACCTTTCATCTGAGCTAGGATTGTAAAATTATGCTAAACCGCTCTGCCCTCTCATTTCTAACAAAACATATTTCTCCTTTCTTTTTTATTTCTATCCTCACTGCACTGCCCCTGTTCACTTAGTATCTCTCATCCAGACTACCTGCAACAACAAACCAAATGGTGCTTCTTTATCCAGACTCCCCTTTCCCTGATCATCCTTCACACAGTTGAAGAAATCTTTGCTTTAAAAAAAAAAAAAAGTTTTTAATTTGAGAGGCAGAGTTAGAGAGAGAGAGACAGAAAAGTCTTCCATCCACTGGTTCACTCCCCTAATGTATACAAAAGCCAGAAGTGAATCAATTTCAAGCCAGGAACCAGAAGCTTTTCCTGGGTCTCTCACACAAGTGCAGGGGTCCAAATACTTAAGCCATCTTCCACTACTTTCCCAGGCCATAAGCAGAGAGCTGGATTGGAAGAGGAGCAGCCAGAACATGAACCAGTGCCCATATGGGATGCCAGTGCCACAGGCAAAGGCTTAGCCTACTATGCCACAGCACTGGCCCCAAAGAATCTTTCTAAAAATAGATTGTTCAATATTCCTCAACAACTTTTGTTGTCAATATGGTGGACAGGGGTCGGCGCTGTGGCACAGCAGGTAAAGCTGCCACCTGCAGTGTCAGCATCCCATATGGGCACCAGTTCAAGTCCCAGCTGCTCCACTTCTGATCCAGCTCTCTGCTGTTGCCTGGGAAAGCAGCGGAAGATGGCCCAAGTCCTTGGGCCCCACGCCCACGTTGAAGATTCAGGCTCCTCCCTTCAGATAGGCCCAGCTCTGGCAGTTGTGGCCATTTGGGGAGTGAAGCAGTGGATGGAAGACACCTCTCTCTCTCTGCCTCTGCCTCTTTGTAACTCTGCCTTCCAAATAAATAACAACAATAATAAAACACTGCTTTAATGTTCTAAAAAATATGGTATATATATATTCCTGCATGACCATTCTAATAACCCACAGTATGATCTCCAGACACCTCTCACTTTATAAAACATGCTTCAATGACACTGAAGTACCTATGCTTCCTTGAGCACACCATGGTATCTCAGATTATTATGCCTTTGCATACATTCCTTTTCCCTCCAGAACACTCCCATTAGCCTGTCAAGTTCCTATATTCACTAAAATACACAGCACACTATTTCTTCATCTGTGCTTCCCTAATGGATAAGTACTACTTTGGACATATCTACACTGTATAATTATTTACTTAAATCTGAATGAACCTGGAAGTGCAGAACCCAGTGGAATGAAACAGATCTTGAATAGCTACAGAGTATACATCTTCTCAAGGGACAAAATGAGCTACATAATAAGTATTATGAACATGTAAAGCTTAAAAATAAATAAAAACCACTGCTCCTTCACTAGGTGTTGATGTAAAACAATGCATATCCTTATTATTTATCACTTCTGCACATTATGTGGCAAAATCAAGGCCAACTAGTTATTGAGGATACGGATTTTCAGACAATTATCCTCAGACAATGCTGTAATAGAAGTATATTAGGGGCCGGCACTGTGGCACAGTGAGTTAATGCCCTGGCCTGAAGCGCCAGCATCCCAGATGGACGCTGGTTCTACTCCTGGCTGCTCCACTTCTGATCCAGCTCTCTGCTATGGCCTGGGAGAGCAGTATAAAATGGCTCAAGTCCTTGGGCCCCTGCACCTGCATGGGAGACCGGAAGAAGCTCCTGGCTCCTGGCTTTGGATCGGCATAGCTCCGGCCGTTGCAGCCATCTGGGGAGTGAACCAGCGGATTGAAGACCATTCTCTCTGTCTCTACCTCTCTCTGTAACTCTGTCTTTCAAATAAAAAAAATAAATCTTTTAAAAAAAAAGAAATATATTAAAGAGCCATGGGAACACACAAGAAGAAATATCCAACTTTGTAGGAAGATATATAATCATTACACAAAAAGTCTTTCTATACACAGACAATGCCAAAGTTGAGTGAGATCTACTAAAATCAATCCCATTCACAATAGCTACCAAAGAAATCAAATACCTTGGAACAAATTTAACCAAGGATGTCAAAGATCTCTACAATGAGAATTATAAGACATTAAAGAAAGAAATAGAAGATGATACAAAAACATGGAAAAATCTTCCATGTTCATGGATTAGAAGAATCGATATCAAAATGTCCATTCTCCCAAAAGCAATTTACAGATTCAATGCAATACCTATCAAAATACCAAGGACATTTTTCTTAGAGAAAAGATGATGCTGAAATTCATATGGAATCACAGGAGACCCTAAGTAGCTAAACCAATTTTAGACATCAAAAACAAAGCCAGAGACTTCACAATACCAGATTTCAAGACATACTACAAGGCAGTTATAATCAAAACAGCCTGGTACTAGTACAAAAACAGATGAATAGACCGATGGAACAGAATAGAAAAGCCAGAAATCAATCTAAGCATCTACAACAACTTATCTTTGTCCAGGAGCTAAAATCAATCCCTGGAGGAAGGACACACTCTGCAACAAATGGTGCTGGGAAAACTGGATTTCCACATGCAGAAGTATGAAGCAATACCCTATCTTAAACAAAAAAAAATCACTCAAAATGGATTAAAGACCTAAATCTATAACCCAAAATCATCAAATTATTAGATAACTTTGGGGAAACCCTGTAGACATTAGCACAGGCAAAGTATTCTTCGAAAAGACCCCAGAGGCACAGGAAATCAAAGCCAAAATTAACAAATGGGATTACATCAAATTGAGAAGCTTCTGTACTGCAAAAGAAACAATTGGCAAAGTGAAGAGGCAATCAACAGAATGGGGAAAAATATTTGCAAACTATACAACAGATAATGGATAAATTAACAGAATATATATAAATATCAAGAAACTCAACAAGAACAAAACATACAATTGAGTTAAGAAATGGGTAAAGAGGCTGGCACTGTGGCATAATGGGTAAAAGCTGCCACCTGTAATGCTGGCATCCCATATGGGTGCAGGTTCAAGTCCCAGCTGCTCCTCTTCTGATCCAGCTCTATGCATTGGCCAAGTAAAGCAGTAGAAGACGGGTCAAGTCATTAGGCCCCTGCACCCACGTGGGAAACCTGTGTAACTCAGCCTTTCAAATAGAAAGAAAGAAAGAGAGAGAGAGAGAGAGAGAGAGAAAGAGGCAAAGGAATTAAACAGACATTTTTCAAAAGAGGAAATCCAAATTGCCAACAGACACATGTAAAAATGCTCAAGATTACTAGCCATTAGGGAAATGCAAATCAAAACCACAATGAGATTTCACCTCACCTCAGTAAGAATGGCTTTCATACAGAAATCAACAAATAACAAATGCTGGTGAGGATATGGGGAAAAGGTAACCTAATCCACTGTTGGTGGGAATGTAAGATGGTAAAGCCACTAAGGAAGACAGTATGGAGATAACTCAGAAATCTGAATATAAACCAACTGTATGACCCGGCCATCCCACTCCTGGGAATTTACCCAAGGGAAATGAAATCAGCATATGAAAGAGCTACCTGTACCTCCATGTTTATCACAGCTGAAGTTACAATAGCAAAGACATGGAATCAACCCGAATGCCAATCTACTGAAGACTGGACAAAGAAATTATGAGATATGCACATCATGGAATACCACACAGCAATAAAAAAATGAAATCCAGTCATTTGTGACAAAATGGATGAATCTGGAAAGCATCATACTTAGTGAAATAAGCCAGTCCCAAAGGGACAAATACCATATGTTATCCCTGACCAATGACAACTAATAGAGTACCTAAAAGGCAATCTGTAGAAGTAAAATTGACAACTTGAGAAGCAATGACTTGAACAGCCCATGTCTTGACTGTTGAAGAAGAGCTTTTTTTTTAATACTATGTTTAACTCTTTACTTAACATAGAGTTAATCATATGTGTATAAAGTCAATTGAAAATACATCTTAGTAAAGAATAAGAGTGGGAGTAAGAGAGAGAGGAGGAAGAGAGGAGGGAGTATGGGTGGGAGGGTGGGCACGATGGGAAAAATCACCATATTTCTAAAGTTGTAATTATAAAGTGTATGAAGTTTTTAACTATAAAGCTGTATATTTCTGATATATTTCTACAGACTTACTTCTAAGAGTACAGTTTAAAAACTTGCCATGAGACCCCAAATCCTCTTAACCTGGGTGGTAAAGGTCTTAAGTGTTAAAGTGATCATATAGATAGGATTAAATGTCTGGTAATAATAAAAAAATAGAATTAAAAAGAGTGAGAATGTTCCAGCACAGGAAGCAGTCCACACAGCAGACCCATACAATGACAATCATTTTAAGTAGCACTCTGACCTCAGAATCAGGTCTTAAGGCATTCTGGTCTGACTGAAAAGCCCACAAGAGCATTTAAGGCCTGGAAAGCCAAGACACTGTGGGAAAAAATGTCCTACATGAAGGACCTTGGTGGGTGAGACCCCAATGGAAAGAAGTGGTCATCAAAAAGAGAGGTACTAGCCGGCGCCGCAGCTCACTAGGCTAATCCTCCGCCTTGCGACGCTGGCACACCGGGTTCTAGTCCCGGTCGGGGCGCCGGATTCTGTCCCGGTTGCCCCTCTTCCAGGCAAGCTCTCTGCTGTGGCCAGGGACTGCAGTGGAGGATGGCCCAAGTGCTTGGGCCCTGCACCCACATGGGAGACCAGGAGAAGTACCTGGCTCCCGCCATCAGATCAGCGCAGTGCACCAGCCGCAGCGCACCAGCCGCGGCGGCCATTGGAGGGTGAACCAATGGCAAAGGAAGACCTTTCTCTCTGTCTCTCTCCTCTCTCACTGTCCACTCTGCCTGTCCAAAAAAAAAAAAAGAGAGAGAGAGAGGTACTTTTCTCTGAAGGGAGGAGCGAACTTCCACTTTGCTTGGTCTTGTCTAAATACTGCAGATTTTTTGGATTCAAAAGGCTTCCATAGACTTGGAAACTCATGTCAAGAGCTTTGGGCAATCACTGATGTCATACATAAGAGTGTTAATTGTTAAGTTAACAACAGGAGTTACTGTGCACTAACTTCTCATGCAGGACCTCTGTCCTCAGTGTTGTATTATGAGAATTAACAGTAAAATTTGTTCTCAAAGGTTTATTTCATTTTAGTGTATTAAGTGGAGGATATTCTTATGTCTCCTAAGTTTTAGATATGCCTAAGTGTCCAACTTCATTGCTTGTTTTCCTAGATGCTCCCTTAATTAATGAAAAACTTTTTCTCAAAGACTTACTTTATTTTAATGTATTAAGTGGAGGGTATTTTATGTCTTATAAGTTACAGTATGTCTAAGTGCTCAAAAAAGATATATCAGCCTTGGGAGCTTTTTTAAAGTTAATTATTTTTAAAAAATAATTGAAATTCGCCTCAAGATGCAATAACTTTGAACAGCCCTTGTCTCAACTGTGGAGGAACAGTTTGGTTTTTTTTTTTTTTTCCCCATGCAAACTGTTGAACTCTTTACTGAGTACAGAGTTGGTTTTCTGTGTATAAAGTTAATTGAAAATGGATCTTAGTGGATAATTGGATTGAGAATGGGGGAGGGAGGAGGATGAGGGGTAGGAATGTGGGTGGGAGGGTGGGTATGTTGGGAAGAATGACTATATTCCTAAAAATGTATTTATGAAATGCATGAAGTTTTCATTCCTTAAATAAAAGGTTTCTTTGGGGGAAAAAATCCAACTTTGCTTGTTCCAAAAGTTAACACTTTAAAAAAATATACATGGGTTGGCTTTGTGGTGAAGTGGGTAAAGCTCTGCCTGCAATGCCGACATCCCATATAGGTGCCAGTTCAAGTTCCAATTGCTCCATTTCCAATCAGCTTCCTGCTAATGTGCCTGGGAAAGCAGAAGACAGCCCAAATTCTTGAGCCCTACCACCCACATGTGAGATCTGGAACAAACTCCTGGCTTCTGGCTTTAGATCGCGCAGCTCTGATCATTGCAGCCATCTGGCGAGTAAACCAGCAGATGGAAGACCTTTCTCTGTCTCTCCCTCTCTCTGTCACTCTACCTCTCAAATAAATAAATAAATCTTTTTTAAAAAATACACAAATAGGTTATGTATCTATCATATCTCCATCCTCACTGCAGCTGCACTGCATGTAAATGTATGATATATGTATATATAATAAACATTGGAACTAGGTACTAACTAATGAGTAGCCTTATACACGGTAGAGATTTTTAAAAAAAGGCATTCTAAACAAAAGGAGGAATATAAACAAAGGTACAAGAAGCATCGTGAAACACGGTCATGTTGCATTTGGGAAACAGATGCTTGAAGATGTGTTCTGATCAGTGTTAAGGTGAATGGCAGTGGCACAACATAAGGATCCCCCAATGAAATTTCTGAAATGATAAAATACAATGGACTTTAGGATATGCCTTTGGACATCAGAATAATGCCATTTGTCTCCAGAGACAATCTGGTACACACTCCTTTTTCTGAATGATGAATGCTCCAGGCCTATACGTTAATCTAGCTGGTATCATTCTGTCTTTCTTCAAATCTGTTAGCTACTATCATGCTTCATAATGACTCTACATTATGTTTAATTTGATATTCTCCTAATGTCAGCTCACTGCTGAACAGTATTAGCTGAGATATCTTTAATGTAACAGTATATGAACCTCTGTAATATTTAGTCTATCATTTCTCTTCTGTGTCTCAACTTGTAATAACTAGAAAGCAAATTATGCTGTGTTACTCAAAGAATCTACCTCTCTTGCATTATTTAATCTTCATAACTTGTGGCTTTTGGCTGTTTTCTCAACTTCCGTGTTTTGGCCCTAGATACATAACAGCCAGAAAATTAATGATGAAATTGAGGAGAGAGAGAGAGAGAGAGAGACCAACAGAAATCTCTGAACAACTGTTTCACTCCACAAAAGTCCACAGTAGCTGGGGCTGGGCCAAGCAAAACCAGGAGACAAGAACTCAAACTAGGTCTCCAATGTGGGTGTCAAGGACACAACTACTTGAGCCATTACCTGCTGGCTCCCAGGGTGTCCATTTGTGGGAAATTTGCATCAGGATTGGAGCCAGGACTACAACCCTGGCACTCCAAGATGGGATGAAGGCATACAAAGCAGCATCTTTACCCTACACCAAGTACCCATCCCCTATGTTTTCTTAAAGCTTGCACACATCATCAGGTTAATATCCCAGAAAGAAATGACTCATTCCTAAAGAGAAATTTTATTTTGAGAATCATTAGCCATCTTGATATTACCTTCTAAGTTTTGGGCTCTATAAAATACCTACTTTTTAAAAATTATTCTGATCTATTTGCAGGACAGAGAGAGAAATTGAGAGAGAGAGAGAGAGAGAGAGAGAGAGAGATTCCCTCTCCTAGTTTACTCCTTAAATGCCCAAAATAGGAGCCTGAAACTCATCCTAGTCTCCCACATAGATGGCAGGGACCCAAGTACTTCAATCATTACTGCTGAGACCTAGGATGTACATTCACAGGAAACTGGAATTGAAAGCAGAGCTGGGAATCAAACCCAGGTACTCTAATATGGGATGCAGGCATCTTAACAGTCATGCTAAATGCCCATTCCCTTAAAGAGAATTTTAGAAGCTTATAATTTATAATTCATTATAGAAGTATCTCCCACACATGAATTTTCCATATAATTATAACTTATATGTTTAAATAAAACTTAAATTGTAGGATATTTCTGATAAATCTAAATCCTTCTAAAATTCATATATTTCCTCACCTTCTAAAATAGGTATTAAACCTTTGCTTAATGTCTCTGAGCCACAAATATTAATCATTGAATTCTGGCAAGTCTCTAATTCATACATTCACATTTTATAGTTTTTCTATACCTGTTTTATATTTTAATAGCCATTTCTAAAAACTCATAGCATGCTATTTCTAAGAATGCTAGCCTGCTATGCCTGGGAAGGGTGGATTAAGAAAAATAATTCAGGGCTAGTGCTGTGGTATAGTGGGTTAAGCCTCTACCTGCAGAGCCAGCATCCCATATGGGCACAGGTTCTAATTCTGGCTCCTCCTCTTCCAATCCAGCTCTCTGCTACAGTCTGGGAAAGCAATAGAAGAGACCCAAGTGCACCCACATGGAAGACCTGGAAAAAGCTCCTGGCTCCTGGCTTTGTATCAGCCCAGCTTTGACCATTGCAGCCATTTGGGGAGTGAACCAGTTTATGGAAGACCTTTCTCTCTGTCTCTCTGTCTCTGTCTGTAACTCTACCTCTCAAATAAATTTTAAAAACTTAAATAAAAAAGAACAAAATAATAATTAAAACCACTTCACTTATTTAAAATAAAATAAGTTTGAATGACTGTCGGAGATATGTCTCATGAATAAAGTGCATGATCTTTATTTAGTTCATGATCTTTGTGATACCAGTTGTGGATATATGAGATGCCTTCTCGATGTTTTCTAAACTATATCCAAAAATATGAATGTTGCTAATAGAGATAATAAAATAACAATAAAATACTAAAAGTAGCCAATTATACTTTCTTTAATCTTTCTAAATTTCTCATCAATATCCAAAACATAGTTTATTTAAGATTAAAAACAATATGTTCCTTACTCAGAGTTCAGTTATCTGTAATCATTTCTCTCATCCACTGCAGCCCAAAACTCACTGTAACTTGACACTTAAGGTATTCCTGTTGTACCAAGTGTTCTTTAGGTAAATGGAAAGCTACTATTTAAGTGCCAAGTAGGCATACTGTTACTTTTGATTTTAGTTAACCTATGAAGAATAAAAGTTGCCCCACATGTTCTAGGAAAAAAAAAAAGTGGTAAAATGCTAAGCAGACTTCCCATGATCTTTTATACTTCTGTTTTTGCTTGCACTGCTGCAGCTAGCTTAATTGGTATAGTCCTACATGCATCCAATTTTCCCTACTACCCTCAGAGAATGTCTGGATTAATTGTTCATCTGTGATGTTTTTCCTGATTTCCCTATCATATTGAATTAACTTTTACAGTCTTTTTGCAAATATGTATCACCAAAGCTTCCTGGGATAGCAATCCTGTTTTATTTACCTTGTTATCACCTTCACTCATGTTCACCTGCTACATAAGAAGTACTCCACAAAAATCAAAGGAGTTTCAAATAAATGGAGGTTTGTAAGACCATTTTCTTATTATAATTGCCTCACAGAAAAAAAAAGTCTTTAAATTTTGGTTTTTAATGATAAAAAAAATTTCATTCTTTTTTTCTTTTTTTTTTTAAGTCACAGTTGCACAGAGAGCAAAAGAGAAACAGAGAGAGAGTGAGAGAGAGAGGTCTTCCATCCGTTGGTTCACTCCCCAAATGGCTGCAACGGCCAGAACTGAGCCGATCCAAAGCTGGGAGTCAGGATCTTCTTCTGGGTCTCCCACGTGAGCACAGGGGTCCAAGGACTTGGGCCATCTTCCACTGCTTTCCCAGACCATAGCAGAGAGCTGGATGAGAAGTGGAGCAGCCAGGACTCGAACCAGTGCCTATATGGGATGTTGCACTGCAGGCGGCGGCTTTACCCACTATGCCACAGCGCCAGCTCCAAGTTTCATTCTTTTATAAGATCTGAATAACAACCAAAAAAAAATTTCTTATTGTTTTTAGAATATGTTATTTTCCAAGAAAACACATATTTATCAGAATCACCTGAGAAATTCTTTCCAGCCTAAAAATCAGCAACACTTCCCCTGACTCATGTTCAGTCTCAGCCTTAGATATGCAACAGTTCCACAATACTAAGAAATATTTTGGGGATGAATCCACTGTTACTGATAGAGTGTATCATTCAGTCACCTCCCTCAAAAGTCTAAAAAACTTAGGAAAATCATAGATTCAAGTTCTAACACTGTAGATTTTAACAAATAAGGATAGTAAGCATTCATATGCCATCTTCTTTCCACAGAAGATCAAAGCATTTTAACCTGATGAATTGTAATATATTCATCAATACAGCATTAGCAAAATAATAAAGATGTCATTTATAAATGTTGAAGTAATATTCACTTTGTTATTTCAAATCCCATGGCAAAATTTATGCAAAACATTAACTTAAGCTTTTATATTTATTTATAAACTCACAAAAAGACAAGTGCAAACAGTAGGAGAAACCAAGCAGACTGCCCAAGAGCATTTTTCCTTATTGAACCTTCCATTAAGCATGCATAATTAAAGCAATCCATATTCCCTTGTAGCATAAAAAGTTAAGCAACACCAAAGCAAAGAAAAACAAACTATTTTGAGCAACCCATAACCAAGCTGCTAAAACAATTTATATAGGACCCAGCATAACATTGGAGTCATTAAGAAGTTCCTGTCCTCTTATTTCATTTTCAGCATGTACTTGCTGGTAATGCTCCAACAAATCAATAGCAGTTACAAATCTTTTCATATATAATGGGCAGATGAAACCCTGTGAAATAACAACTTTTAGAAATACATAAAACATTTCTTATAAAACAAAATACACCAACAGACACAACAGGAAAACAATTAGCATATCTCATTTTAACAGATTTAGGGAAAATTTTCAAGTAGTAATTGCACAAAAGGTCAAAGATCTATCCAAAGTAGGGCTTCTAAAATTAATTCCCATCCTTAGGCTATAAATTGTCATTGGTTCATTTTTTTTTTTATGGTAACCAGTGCCTTGGTTGGAATTTTTTTTTTTTTTTTTTTTGACAGGCAGAGTTATACAGTGAGAGAGAGAGAGAGAGAGAGAAAGAAGGTCTTCCTTCAGTTGGTTCACCCCTCAAGTGGCCGCCACGGCCAACGCGCTGCGCTGATCGGAAGCCAGGAGCCAGGCGCTTCCTCCCAGTCTCCCATGCGGGTGCAGGGCCCAAGCACCTGGGCCATCCTCCACTGCCTTCCCAGGCCACAGCAGAGAGCTGGACTGGAAGAGGAGCGACCGGGACAGAACCCGGCGCCCCAACTGGGACTAGAACCCGGGGTGCCGGTGCAGCAGGTGGGGGATTAGCCTAGTGAGCCAGGGCGCTGGCCGGAATATTCTTTCATTTAAAATGCCATTTTCGGGTGCCAGCGCCGTGGCTCACTTAGTTAATCCTCCGCCTAAGGTGCTGGCATCCCATATGAGTGCCGGGTTCTAGTCCCAGCTGCTCCTCTTCCAGTCCAGCTCTCTGCTGTAGCCTGGGAAGGCAGTGGAGGATGGCCCAAGTGCTTGGGCTCTGCACCCACATGGGAGACCGGGAAGAGGCACCTAACTCCTGGCTTCGGATTGGCATAGTTCCGGCTGTTGCGGCCATTTGGGAGTGAACCAATGGAGGGAAGACCTTTCTCTCTGTCTCTCTCACTAACTCTATCTGTCAAATAAAAAAAATTAAAAATAAAATAAAATACCATTTTCACTATTTCTGCTTATGACATTTTATCCATACTTTTTTTTGTTAAAGATTCTTATTTTATTTTTATTTGACAGGCAGAGTTACAGACAGTGAGAGTGACAGAGAGTAAGGTCTTCCTTCTGTTGGTTCACTCCCCAAATGGCCTGAAAGGCCGGAGCTGTGCCGATCCGAAGCCAGGAGCCAGGTGCCAGCCTCCTGGTCTACCCATGTGGGTGCAGGGGCCCAAGCACTTGGGCCATCCTCCACTGCCTTCCCAGGCCACAACAGAGAGCTGGACTGGAAGAAGAGTAACTGGGACTAGAACTGGCGCCATATGGGATACTGGCGCCACATATGGAGGATTAACCTGCGCTACGGCGCAGGCCCCACTTTAGCCATACTTATTTGAGACCTAGTATTGGTCTCAAGAAATTACTGGCAGGTGTTAACAAATGCCTTTATGAGATATACTGTTCTCAACAAAGAGGTTTTCTTAATGAAAGTAATTTTAGCTTCTACCATGTTCCACTGGCTTCAGTTCTTTTTTTAAAAAAAGATTTTATTTATTTCTTTTTTTAAAAGATTTATTTATCTATTTGAAAGTCATAATTACACAGAAAGAGAAGGAAAGGCAAAAAGAGAGAGTGCGGTCTTCCATCTACTGGTTCACTCCCCTGCTGGCCGCAACGGCGGGAGCTGTATTGATCAGGAGCCAGGAGCTTCTTCCAGGTCCCCAATGCAGGTGCAGGGGCCCAAGGACTTGGACCATCATCTACTGCTTTCCCAGGCCATAACGGAGAGCTGGGTTGGAAGTGAAGCAGCCGGGACTCACACTGGCACCCATATGGGATGTTGGCATTGCAGTCAGTGGCTTTACCCACTACGTCACAACGCCGGCCCCATATTTCACTGAGTTCTCATTCTAATCCACACTCATAATCCTTAGATGATTCTTCCTTTTAACATTCTAAGCCAAATAAAACCTTTCTTAAAATAATCTCTCAAATTCCCTATTATTAACAAATGTTTTGAAATATGGTTGTTAAACTGATCTGCGGCTTGAGATTTTGTCAGATAAAATTAGTAATGGGATGAGGTATTTGGCACAGTAGTGCCAATACCCCACATCAGAGTGCCCAGGTTGGATTTAGCTTCCTGCTAATATGCACCACAGGTAACAGCAGGTGGTAGGTCAGGCAGTTGGATCCCTGCCACTCAGATGGAAAACCCAGACTGAGAACCTGGCTCCCAGCTTTGACCTAGTCCAACTCCAATTGTTGCAGGTATCTGGGGAGTGAATCAGAGGATAACAAACCACTTTTTATTTCTAGCTCTTTTGCCTTTCAAATAGTTTTTAAAGAATACTATACGGCCGGCGCTGCGGCTCACTGGGCTAATCCCCTGCCTTGCGGCGCTGGCACACCGGGTTCTAGTCCCGGTCGGGGCGTCGGATTCTGTCCCAGTTGCCCCTCTTCCAGGCCAGCTCTCTGCTGTGGCCAGGGAGTGCAGCGGAGGACGGCCCAAGTGCTTGGGCCCTGCACCCCATGGGAGACCAAGATAAGCACCTGGCTCCTGCCATCGGATCAACGCGGTGCGCCGGCTGCAGCGCACAGGCCGCGGCGGCCATTGGAGGGTGAACCAACGGCAAAGGAAGACCTTTCTCTCTGTCTCTCTTACTGTCCACTCTGCCTGTTAAAAAAATTTAAAAAGAATACTATAGGGATGAGAGAATATGGGACTGATGGTATTAGGAACAAAGTAAATTAAATGAAGACAGTTGTGAAGACAAAAGGTGATAAAGGTTATAACATCATGAGTTTGGGTGTTAAAACAGATGTGGATCTTGGTATCAATCCATGTTGACCACATAACATTAAGGAAATCAATTTACTTGGCTGTCAGCTTCCTTATCTATAAAATGGGGCTAATAGGGGCTGGAGCTGTGACACAGCAGGTGACAAAGCTGCCACCTGCAGTGCCAGCATCTCATATGGGTGCCAGTTCGAGTCCCAGTTAATCCTCTTCTAATTCAGCTCTATGCATTGGCCTGGGAAAGCAGTAGAGGATGGCCCAAGTCCTTGGGTCCCTGCACCCATGTGGGAGATCTGGAAAAAGCTCCTGGTTCCCGACTTCAGATCAGCCCAGCTCCAGCCATAGCAGCCATTTGGGGAGTAAACCAGCAGATGGAAGACCTTTCTCTCTGCCTCTGCCTCCTGTAACTCTGCCTTTATGCTGCTTTTCACTTTTCGCTTATTTGCTCACTTTAAGCTTCTACCTGCAATCATTCAAAATATATTCACTGAATATGATTACAATGTTCACGCCACTATGTTACAGTACTGTTACTACAACAGAGCGAGGCAAAGTCCTCACATGTAAGAAAGCTTATAGCTTTCTTGAAAAAGTTATCAAAAACATAAATACATTTGATATTCCATGAATCAGAAATTCCTACTGGGCCTACATTTAAAATTAATCTGAGTAACAGTTGGTGGTAACAAAAAAAAATGGAAGCAATATCACAGACTTTTCCAGAACATGTCAAGAAAACATTCACATGTGCAGGAAGCCCAGTGAGTCACAAGCAGGATAAGAACATAGGCAAACACATGGAAACTGAACATGTTCCTGAATAATAGTGGGTCATTGAACAAATCAAAACAGAAATCAAAAAATTTCTGGAAACAAATGAAGAATATAACATATCAAAATTTATGGGCTACCGTAAAAGCAGTGTTAAGACAAAGGTTTATAGCGATTGGTGCCAATATCAGGAAATTGGAAAGGCACTAAATAAATGAGCTATCAATTCATCTCAAGGATATAGAAAACCAACGAAATCCAAAACTAGTAGAAAAAAAGAAATAAACAGAATTAGAATAGAAAGAAACAAAATTGAAACCCAAGGCCGGCGCCACGGCTTACTTGGCTAATCCTCCGCCTGTGGCGCCAGCACCTCTGGTTCTAGTCCCGGTTGGGGTGCCGGATTCTGTCCCGGTTTCTCCTCTTCCAGTCCAGCTCTCTGCTGTGGCTTGGGAAGGCAGTGGAGGACGGCCCAAGTGCTTGGGCCCTGCACCCGCATGGGAGACCAGGAGGAAGCGCCTGGCTCCTGGCTTCAGATCGGCGCAGTACAATGGCCATAGTGGCCATTTGGGGGATGAACCAAAGGAAGGAAGATCTTTCTCTCTTACTGTCTAACTTGACCTTGTCTAAACACGATAAGAGTCGGAGAACTCAAAAGGCTTCCATAGCCTTGGAAACTCATGACTGGAGCATAGGGAGATTACTGATGCCATAAACAAGAGTGTCAATTTGTAAAGTCAACAACAGGAGTCACTGTGCACTTACTCCTCATGTAGGATCTCTGTCCTTAATGTGCTGTACATTGAGACTTAATGCTATAATGAGTACTCAAACAGTATATTTCACTTTGTGTTTCTATGGGGGTGCAAACTGTTGAAATCTTTACTTAATGCATACTAAACTGATCTTCTGTAAAAAAAAAAAAAAAAAGAAATTATCAATTCCCAACTTGACTCTCACTGGGATTAAACATGACAATAGGTCTGATCTGATTTCATCATCATTTAAAAATCATCTATTATTTTTCACTTTATGTTTGTGTGGGAGCAAACTGTTGAAATCTTTACTTAATGTATGCTAAACTGATCTTCTCTATATAAAGAGAATCGAAAATGAATCCTCATGTGAATGGAAGGGGAGAGGGAGTGGGAAAGGGGAGGGATGCGGGTGGGAGAGACGATATGGGGGGGAAGCCATTGTAATCCATAAGCTGTACTTTGGAAATTTATATTCATTAAATAAAAGTTAAAAAAAAAAAAGAAAAAGGCAAAAAAAAAAAAAAAAAGAAAGAAAAGAAAAAGAAACCCCCCCAAAAAAAAAACTTTATAAAATATACAAAAGAGCTGGCTTTTGGAAAAGAATAAACAAAATTGAAACACCACTGGCATGATTCACCAAGAAAAAAGAAAAGACTCAAATCAATAACATTAGAATTGAAAAAGGAAATGTAACAACAGACACCACAGAAATAAAAAGAATCATCAGAAATTACTACAAAGAGCTGTATGCCAACAAACCAGGAAACCTAGAAGAAATGGACAGATTCCTGTACACATACAACCTACATAAACTGTGCCATGAAGACACAGAAAACCTAAACAGACCAATTACCAAGACAGAAATTGAATCAGTAATAAAGATCCTCCCAACAAAGAAAAGCCCAGGACCAGATGGTTTCACTGCTGAATTCTATCAGACATTTAAAGAAGAACTGACATAATTCTTCTCAAGATGTTCAAAACAACTGAATGGCAGGGAATCCTCTCAAATTCTTTCTCTGAAGCCAGCATCACCTTAATTCCTAAACCTGAAAAAGATACAACAGAGAAAGAGAACTATAGAGCAATTTCCCTGATGAAAAAAAGACGTAAAAATCCTCAACAATATACTAGACAATCGAATCCAACAACACATCAGAAAGATCATTTGCCCAGACTAAGTGGGATTTATCCCTGGAATGCAGGGATGGTTCAATATTCACAAACCAACCAATGTGATACAAATTGAAGAATAAAAACCATATGATTATCTCAATAGATGCAGAGAAAGCATTTGACAAAATACAACACCCTTTTATGATGAAAACTCTAAGAAAATTGGGAATAGAAGCAGCATTTCTCAATAAAGGCAATTTATGATAAACCCACAGCCAGTGTTCTATTGAACAAGGAAAAGCTGAAAACATTCTCACTGAGATTCAGAACCAGACTAGGATGCCCACCCTCACCTTTGCTATTAAATATTGTACTGGAAGTTTTAGCCAGAGCCACTAGAGAAGAAAAACAAATCAAAGGTATACAAATTGAGAAGGAGGAAGTCAAATAATCCTTATTTGCAGATGACAAGATTATATATATAGGGATCCAAAAGACTCCACTAGGAGACTACTGGAACTCACAGAAGAATTTGTAAAAGTAGCAGGATATAAAATCAACACACATAAATAAACAGCCTTTGTATGTACAGACAATGCCATGGCTGCAAAAAAGCTACTAACATCAATCCGATTCACCATAGCTACCGAAAAAAAAAAAATACCTTGGAATAAATTTAACCAAAGATGTCAAAGATCTCTACAATGAGAATTACAAAGCATCAGAGAAAGAAATAGAAGATACAAAAAATGGAAAAATCTTCCATGTTCATTGATTGAAGAATCAAAATCATCAAAATGTTCATGCTTCTGAAAGCTATTTAAAGATTCAATGTGATACCTATCAAAATACCAAAGACATTCTTCTCAGATATAGAAAAATGATGCTGAAATTCATATGGAAATACAGAAGATCCTGAATAGCTAAAGCAATCTTACACAACAAAAACAAAGCCAGAGACATCACAATAGCAGACTTGAAGACATACTACAAGGCAGTTATAATCAAAACAGCTTGGTACTGGTAGAAAAAACAGATGGATAGACCAATGGAACAGAATAGAAACATTAGAAATCAATCCAAGCATCTACAACCAACTTATCTTTGCCAAAGGCACTAAAATCAATCTCTGGAGCAAGGACACTCTCTTCAACATATGGTGATGGGAAAACTGGATCACACCATGCAGAAGCATGAAGCAAGATCCTTACCTTACTTCTGTCACTAAAATCACTAAAAATAGACTAGAGATCTAAATCTGCAACCTGATATCATCAAATTATTAAAGAACATTGGGGAAATCCTACAAGATATTGGCATAGACAAAGAATTCTTGGAAAAAAACCCAGAGGCACAGGCAATCAAAGTCAAAATCAACAAATGGGATTACATCAAACTGTGAAGCTTCTGTACTGCAAAAGAAACAATCAGCAAAGTAAAGAGGCAACTGACAGAATGGGAGAAAATATTTGCGAATTATGCAATTGCTAGTGGATTAATATTCTCAATCTATAAAGAGCTCAAGGAACTCAACAACAGAACAAACAATCCAATTAAGAAATGAGCAAAGGACCTAAACAGGCATTTTTCAAAAGAGGAAATTCAAATGGCCAACAGACACATGAAAAAATGTTCAGGATCAGTAGCCATTAGGAAAATGCAAATCAAAACCACAATGAGCTTTCACCTCACTCTAGTCAGAATGGCTCTCATATAGATATAAACAAACAACACATGCTGGTAAAGATGTAGGGGAAAAGGTACCCTAACCAACTGTTGGTGGATTGCAAACTAGTACAGTGACTGTGGAAGACAGTATGGGGATACCTCAGAAATCTGAATATAGTCCTATCATATGACCCAGCATTACCACTGCTGGGAATTTACCCAAGGCAATTTAAATCAGCATATGAAAGAGTTATCATTACCCCCATGTTTACTGCAGTTCAATTCATAATAGGTAGGAAATGGAATCAACCCAAGTGCCTGTCAACTGAAGACTGGATAAAGAAATTATGGGATATGTAAACCATGGAGTACTACACAGCAATAAAAAAAAATTCAGTCATTTGCAACAAAATAGATGAAACTGGAAAACATTATGCTTAGTGAAATAAGTCAGTCCCATAAGAATAAATACCATATGTTCTCATTGACTTGTAGTAACTAATAGAGCAACTAAAAAGTAATCTATAGAAGTGAAATTGACACTTTGAGATGTGATGACTTTGAACAGCCCTGTCTCAACTGTTGAGGAAGTTTTTTTTTTAATAGTTTGTTGAACTCTTTACTTAGTATTGAGTCAATCTTAGGTGTATAATGTTAATTGAAAATACATCTTAGGGCCCAGTGCTGTGGCACAGCAGGTTAAAACCCTGGCCTGAAGCACCAGCATCCCATATGGGCACTGGTTCTAGTCCCTGCTGCTCCTCTTCTGACCCAGCTCTCTGCTATGGCCTGGGAAAGCAGCAGAAGATGGTACAAGTCCCTGGGCCCCTGAACCCATATGGGAAACCTGGAAGAAGTTCCTGGCTCCTGGCTTTGGATTGGCTCAGCTCCAGCTGTTGCGGCCATCCAAATAAATAAAATAAAATCTTTAAAAACAAAAACAAAAGGCCAGTGTTTGCTAATAATAACTGATAGAATTAAAAAGGAGAGAACGATCTAACATGGGAAGCGGGATACACAGCTGATTCATAGAATGACAAATGCTCTAAACAGGACTCTGGCCTCAGAATCAGCCCTTAAGGCATTCAGATCTGGCTAAAAAGCCCAAGAGAGTTTCTCAGGCATGGAAAGCCAAGACACTCTGGCAAAAAATGACCTAATTGAAAGATCTCTGTGAGTGAGATCCCAGTGGAAAGAATGGGCCATTAAAGAAGGAGGTACCTTTCTCTGAAGGGAGGAGAGAACTTCTACTTTGATTACAGCCTTGTCTAAATAAGGTCAGAGTTTGTGAACTCCAGAGGCTTCTATAGCCTTGACGGCTCATGACAAGAGCCTCAGGTGATTACTGACATCATAAATAAGAGTGTCAATTGTTAAATCAACAACAGGAGTCACTGTGCACCTGTTCCCCATGTAGGATCTCTGTCCTTAATGTGTTGTACTATGAAAATTAATGGTAAAACTAGTCTTCAAACAGAACTTTATAGTTTGTGTGTCTGTGTGGGTGCAAACTGTTGAAATCTTTACCTAGTATAGAGTTGATCTTCTGTATATAGACAATTAAAAACGAATCTTAATGAAGACTGGGATGGGAGATGGAGTAGGATATGGGATAGTTCGCAGGTGGGAAAGAGGTTATGAGGGGAAGAACTGCTATAATCCAAAAGCTGTACTTTTGAAATTTATATTTATTAAATAAAAATTTTCTATTAAAATAATTATTAAAATAGATAAATAACACAAATATTAAGGATAATTTTCCCAAAAAAAAGAAGTACCTACTGTCTCTATTAATTTTCATAATAAACTACCAGAGATTTAATAAAAAGTCTTCCAAAGTCATAAAAGAAACAGCAAATATACAAATTGTATAGATAAACTAATTTCTCATTAACTTGCAGTTCATGACAGTATATATACAGAACTAATTATTAATTCTTTATAAAAGACTAAAAAATCTTCATTAACTTGAAATGATAATAGCATTAAAGACAAATTGGCAATATATTTTTCAGTCTTAATATATACTCATAATCTCACAAATTTTTCAGTTAAATATCTACAACTATGATGCAAATGTTGCATTCCAATTTTTGTGAAAGATTGATAAGAACTTTTCCTACAGAAGTTTAAGTCACAATCATTACTCCAAATATTTCCTAATTTTCCTTGAAATAATACTGAATTTTGTTGCCAAAGTATTATTTTCATACCTCTGAAGAGCTTTCATTATTGACATCCACCGTGTTTATGGGAGTTGCTGATGAATCTAAATCAGAACCTTGAGAGCCAACTCTCCCAGGAGTCTGAAATACAAATAAAATGAAAAAATATCAAAGCAGATACTAAAATATATTCATAACCCATTTAATAATACAAATCTTCTCACATAAGTAAATGTCTTCACAATGACAAATGGTACTGTGGCTAATACTGGATCAAGATCTCCACATATATTCTCTCATTTTTAGTCTTTTAAAATTAACTAAATTTACTTTTGAATATAATGCTTTATATTCTTCAGCCTACTTTCATAGAACATTTAATCATAATAACATCTTTGAGAAAGATAAGGTAAACATTATCACTATGGAAGAAAAACACATTTAAAGGAGTTAAGTGGCCTGCTCATGATCATACTATTAACAACAACAACAAATAAAAAAACAGAAAGAAGTAAAACCAAATGATCTTCTGATTCCCCTTGCATTGCTCTTTACTACAAGAACTAAAACTATAGGGCTGGCATTGTGGTATAGCAGGTTAAGCTCCCACTTGTAACATCAGCATCCCATTTGGGTGCCAGTTCGAGACCTGGTCACTCCCATTTCCAATCCCTGCTAATGCACTCCTGAGAGAGCAGTGGAAGATGGTTGAAGTGCTTAGGCCCCTGCACTCATGTGAGAGACTTGGAAGAAGCTCCAAGCTCCTGGCTTTGGACCAGCCCAGCTCCAGCCATTGCAGCCAGTTGGGGAGTGAACTATGACAGACGATCTCTCTCTCTCTCCCTCCCTCTGTGTCTCTCCCTCTGTAAACTCTGTCTTTCAAATAAATAAATATTCACAAAAGAGAAAGGAAAAAAGGAAGAGAGGGATGAAGAGAAGGAGGGAGGAAGGGAGGGAAGGAGGGAAGGAAACTTAAACTACAATGACTTGAGGAGTGTCAAAACAACCAACATAGCACAAATTACCTAGTTGCCTCTTCATCAACCTCTCAAGCTAATCATTACCAGTCTGTCTCCAATATTTAAAGTGGCACCACTAGAGATACATTTTGGAGGATTAAAGGTCTTTTCCTCCTGCAACATTTGTACCATATATCATCTAATATCACTCATTAATATTTAGGGTTACTTTAAATGAATGTGAAATCTGTTGGATAAAAACAGATTCAGAGCACAAGGACTGATTCAATTCTCATCAAAGATATATATGGTACATACTAGCATTAATCTCACTTTGCACAAGAGCCAAAGCACAGAGACTAAGTAATCTGCACAAAGACACACACTGAATAAATGAAAGAATACATTTTAGTTTGTGCAGTGTAGTTTTTAATCACTAGCCCATACGGCTTGCCTCATAGACTTGTCATACAAAATGTACCTCAGGCACCCAAGATTGACAACTCACTATACATTTGCCTCAACACAAGAACATCCAATATATCATTACTAAATAGTCAACCTAAATGCCAAACAAGGATGCATTGATACTATTTTGAATTCATTAATTAAAATTATTAAAACTGGATAGAAATGGAAATATATATACAATATTATAATTATACATTAAAAATTACATAAGAGAAAAATTAAAAAGAAATATTCCAAAATGCAAATAATTTCTATGGCAAAACAGAATTATGAAAGTTTTGGCTTTTAGTTTTTCATGCTTTGTTTTTGTTAAATTTTTTCAAGATTTTAATACATATAAATTACCTTTATATTAAAAAATTAAAGATAAACAGACATCTTACATTGAATGTTCCACATTCCTTCTATTTTTCTTTTTATGCAGATATTTTACACATTTATTATATTTCATAGTAGAAATATATAAATTGGGAAACTGGGACAAGTAGGAAATAACAATTGATTAAAGCTACAAGGAAACTCCCAAGTGTTTCTTAAACATACTCCTCTAGGATGGTGTAAGATCAAGTTAAGTTCCTATTTTATATTCTAGAGGAGAATGGACCTAGAATGCTAAGACAACAAGGGGAAAATCAAATTATCTAGAACATTTTTTAAAACACAGCTTGGCCGGCGCTGTGGCTCAATAGGCTAATCCTCCACCTTGCGGCGCTGGCACACCGGGTTCTAGTCCCGGTCAGGGCGCCGGATTCTGTCCCGGTTGCCCCTCTTCCAGGCCAGCTCTCTGCTATGGCCAGGGAGTGCAGTGGAGGATGGCCCAGGTGCTTGGGCCCTGCACCCCATGGGAGACCAGGAAAAGCACCTGGATCCTGGCTCCTGCCATCGGATCAGCGCGGTGCGCCGGCTGCAGCGGCAGCCATTGGAGGGTGAACCAACGGCAAAAGGAAGACCTTTCTCTCTGTCTCTCTCTCTCACTGTCCACTCTGCCTGTCAAAAATAAAAAAAATAAAAATAAAAAAAAAAAAAAACACAGCTTGAGCACCCCAACTCAAAAATCCAAAATGCTCCAAAATCTGAATGTGTCTGAGCATAAATATGACACCACAAGTGGAAAATTCCACATCACAAATGAAACTGTTTCATGCACAAAACTATTTAAAATCTTGTATAAAATTACCTACAGGCTATGTGTATAAGGTATATATGAAGCATAAATGAATTAGTGTTTACTCTTCGGTCCCATTCCCAAAACATCTCTACATGTAAGCAAATATTCCAAAAGGGTAAGAAATCAGAAATTCAAAACACTTTGGGTCTCAATCACTTCAGATAAGGGATACTGAACTTGTAGTTAACTTCTTTAGGCTTCTCAGAAAAACTCAAGGTTCTGTGAGTCTGAGTGAAGAATAACAAGAGGAATATTACTTTGTGCAACTATGTTTGCAATACAGATAGCACACTTCATCATCAGAGGCACATTTCAAAGGAAGAGACAGGCATTTCAGAAAAGTGATAAAAAGGAAGCCAAGGGGCCGGCGCCATGGCTCACTTGGTTAATCCTTGCGGTGCCGGCATCCCCTATGGGCACCGGTTCTAGTCTTGGCTGCTCCTCTTTCAGTCCAGCTCTCTGCTGTGGCCTGGGAGGGCAGTGGAAGATGGCCCAAGTGCTTGGGCCCCTGCACCAGCATGGGAGACCAGGAGGAAGCACCTGGCTCCTGGCTTCGGATTGGCGTAGCTCTGGCCATAGCAGCCATTTAGGAGGTGAACCAACTGAAGGAAGACCTTTCTCTCTGTCTCTGTCTCACTGTCTAACTCTATCTGTCAAATAAAAAAAATAAACAAGGAAGCCAAATATCAGTTAGTGATGGAGGAAATGATAGCTTTACCCCATCCAAGAATAGCAGCAGCCATCACACTGAAGCTTATCCAAGTCAGATAGATGATGGCCAAATTTCAATAAAGTATTGAAGAATCTTTGGCCAAAAGTAAAAGACAATCAGAGGAGCTAGATACAGGAGTCTCCATCTGGTCAACATTAGAAGACACTAGTCAAAATGATAAAAGTGTATGGCTTCCATTCTCAAAAAAACATTGGCAATTAAGTCAATTGAACAATCATACAAGAGTGAAATACTCATAAATTTTCGGAACTACTGATCCAGAGCAAATTCCACCTCAGCCCAATGGGAAGGGGTATGAAGTAATCCCACTACTGAGTACAAAGTTAAAACCTCAAAATTACTATGCTTTAGTTTCCTCTTTAAGATTAAAGAACTCAGCATAAAAATAACCCTCTGCCTCCTTGACAAATGAGAATTTGCTAATGGAAACAATGACACAAAGAAAAAACTGTAAAACCAAACACAAGGAAAGCTACATATCAACCTCAATTTGCTAACGGCTTTGATGAGGCTGGACTGGTTTTGCCCAATCCCTTAGCAGGCCAGGTCTTTTAACTGCAACATCACCTTCTACCCTCAGCTTCGTTGTTGCCCTTTCTTCTGGGAGGCTTCTGCTTTCTAGGCCTTGTAAAAGGTCCAGCAGACACAGCTCAGGAAATAACCAAAGCAGAGTTGCAGTGAAGCCAAGGATGTTTCTGCATTAGAAGAGGGCCCACACTTCCGGCAACTGAGAACTCATAGGGCTGGATCTGACATTCCTGATGTATCACACAGGCACCCCATCCTGCTGGCTCTGCAGTCTGTACTCATCAGGAAAGTTAGGCTCATCTTCCTAGGCAATGAGTTTTCAGCAACAGTTTCTATCTGTACTTTGTGGTGACACCAAGATGTTAGGAATGGGGACGCAGTGGGTCTCCATTTTGTCTTTCTGCTTGCTCTTTGTCATTCTATTTGTTCTGTGACCTTCCTAAAATGCTTATGACTTTTCTCTAAGTGGATATAGTTTTCTCCTCTGGACTGAAGGCATGATAAGGTCTTGTGAAACCACAACCATATAATCCACAGGTGTCCACACCAATGACTCAGGAGTCCAAACTTCTTTTTAGAGGGTCAGTCTCCTAAAGTTGGAATTGTCCTAAGTGTGTACTGATATAATCAAGTCTTTGAGGACATGTTTGAGGATGAATATATAAGATTCCTAGTCTTTATAACTGAGGGTTTTTTGATTTATTTGTTTGACTTACTATGTTGACTCCCATTTTACTGAAAAAATAAATAAATAAAAATAATATAAGAGTGAAGAATCAGATGATAAAGGAAGTGGTTAATATCCTGACTCTTTAAAATTATGTAGATATCATGTGGATACAGCAGACATACTGATCTCAGATTTCTCTTTGTCCTTCAGAGAGTCCTCAGGTTGTTGTTCTTGGCCTAGGGGATCTCAGATTTCCTGGTATAGCGTAAGAAAGAATCCTTGTTTTCCACATTAAATTTTCCCAAAATCTTTCTAAAACTTTCTAAACAGATGCAAAATAAGTCTTTATTGGGTTCATTTAATGTTCATAAAATGTTCATGTTTTAATTATTATAACAGCTACACTCCTCTACAAATACAAGGTTCTTTCCTAAAATGATATACTTATAAATTTATAAGACATAATTTATAAATAAATAAAAGCTAGTTCTGAACTTGATGATATATTCATGGATATGGCAAGGAAAGAACATTTACAAAATTAAAGAAAAGCATTAAAGTGATATAGTTAGTATGGATTACTATATGAAACTAAAAATTCATTTTTGATTCTTTAACCCTTTGACAGCTTCACACTGCAATGGTTTCTAAAAAACTAGTAACACCATCCCTAAGGGACTGGACACAAAAGCTGTATCTCCAAAGAACTCTATTTTCCCTATTTCTGTGTTTTTTATTTTCCAGGTTCCAGGTGGCTTCTTTGACTGAGAGGAATAAATTCAAAAAAATATTGTATTTCTACATAACCATATTGCCACCACCAAAAGTAGCCATTCTCACATTTGCTTAATATAATCCTAGTTGGGGCCAGTGTCGTGGCACAGTAGGTTAAGTGCCATCTGCAAAGCATCCCATGAGCATATTGGTTTGAGACCTGGCTGCTTCACTTCTGATCCAGCTCTCTGCTAATACACCTAAGAAAGCAGCAGAAGATGGCCCAATTACTTGGGCCTCTGCCACCCAAGTGGGAGACCCAGATGGAGTTTCAAGCTCCTGGCTTCAGCCTGGCCCAGCCCTGGCCATTGCAGCCATTTGGGGAGAGAACCAGTGGGTGGAAGATATCTCTCTTTCTCTCTCTCTCATTTTTTAAAAGATAAATAAAATAAATACTTTAAAATATTTAATAATAATCTTAGTTGATTTCAGTAAGCTCAACAAGCATGGGGAGTAAAATGAGGAAAAAGAAGGAAAACTATCCAAAGATATGGGGTTTTTGATGTGCCTATTTTTAAATATACCCCACTGATTGTTGCTGAATTGTTAGAGAGCTTCTGATTCTGTTCTGAGGCCACCAAAATCTCAATATTTCAAAAAGAATCCCAAATGCAATAAAACTGACCCTGAAGTAATACCACTCAGATAACTTTTCACTTAAAAAAGTTTACTCTGCAGGGCCAGTGCTGTGGCATAGCAAGTGAAGCTGCTGCCTGAAATGTCAGCATTCCATATGGGCACCGGTTCAAGTACTGGCTGCTCCACTTCCAATCCAGCTCCCTGCTATGGCCTAGGAAAGCAGCAGAAGATGGCCCAAGTGCTTGGGCCCCTCCACCCATGTCGGAGACCTAGAAGAAGCTCCTGGCTCATGTTTTCAGATCGGTGCAGCTATGGCCATTGCGGTCATCTGGGGAGTGAACCAGTGGATAGAAGACCTCTCTCTCTCTCTTTCTGCTTCTGCCTCTCTGTCACTCTGCCTTTCCAATAAATCTTTAAAAAAATATTTTATTCTGAGATCGGGGTTGGTGAACTCAAGAGGCTTCCATAGCCTTGGCAGCTCATGATAAGAGCCTCAGGTGATTACTGACATAAATAAGAGTGTCAACTGTTAAATCAACAACAGGAGTCACTGTGCACTTACTCCCCATATAGGATCGCTGTCCTTAATGTGTTGTGCTATGTCAATTAACGGCATAACTAGTACTCAAATAGTACTTTATACTTTGTGTTTCTGTGTGGGTACAAACTGTTGAAATCTTTACTTAGTATATACTAAATTAATCTTCTATATGAAGATAATTGAAAATGAATCTTGATGTGAATGGGATGGGAGAGGGAATGGGAGATGGGATGGTTCCAGGTGGGAGGGAGGTTATGGAGGGAAAAAGTTGCTATAATTCAAAAGTTGTAGTTTGGAAATTTATATTTATTAAATAAAAGTTAAAAAAATAGTTTATTCTGGAGTCTGGAATTTTGGCGCAGCACCCCATTTTAGAGAACCAATTCAATTCCTAACTACTTTGCTTTCAGTCCAGCTTCCTGCTAATGATCCTAGGGAGGCAGCAGAGGATGGCAAGTGTTTGGGCCCCTGTCACTCAGGGGGGAAACCTGGATCAGGTTCCAGTCTCCTGGTGTCAGCCTAGACCATTTGGAGAGTAAGCAAGCAGATGGAAGATATTTCTATATAATTTTCTTTCTCTCTCCCTCTAACTTTAAAAAAAATTAATAAATCTTTTTTAAAAGTTTTATTTTACAAAAACAATAACAATTCGTGCCAAAAATGTACAGTGATAAGGAGATTAAATATCCTCTAAGTTATATTTTTGAGAAAGTATTACATAAATTTAGCTATTTTTTACACCTAGAGGCCAAATGGAAGTACCTCAGGCATGAAGACAGATTAAGAGAACCAAGGACCAGGCTTTCAGGTAGACCACATCCTGAATAAGAAAACTAAACTAATGCATACAAAGAAGTAGAAAGCAATCTGGAAAAAGAAAAAAAACCAGGAGTAGTAAACGGAGGGAGTCTGAGTGTAATTAGAGTTCTGAGAATGAAGAGATCAATGCTAGTTCTGGTAATTGAAAAAGAAATTATTCCTTGAAGGAAATAATAAATTAAGTAGAATAGCAATAATTTCATCTAGATGAGGAAAATGCAAAGTAGATATGCAGAAATAACACTATACTTAAAGAAAAATACATATTTGACAGAAATTTATCAGAGAAATATATATACATTCAAACACACAAGTTAAACTGATAACATGGGGGATGGTGTTATTTTTTTGTTTTCTAAAGATTTGTCTATTATTTGAAAGGCAGAGTTAGAGAGAGAGAGAAGGAGAGACAGAGAGAGAGAGAGCGAGATCTTCCAACTGCTGGTTCACTCCCCAAATGGCTGCAATTGCCAGGGCTGGGCCAGGCAGAAGCCAATAGCCAGAAGTTTCTTCTGTGTCTCCCACACAAGTGCAGGTGCCAAGGACTTGGAACATCCTCTGCTGTTTTCCCAGGCAGGTGCTGCGGGCCACGGCTTTAACCAGATATGCAGTTAATTGCCCAGGTCCTGGTACAGCAGCTTGCTGCTGTTGTGATATCAGCATCCCAAAGGGGTGCAGGTTCATGTCCCAGGTGTTCCACTTCCAATCCAGCTCCCTGCTAACGCCCCTGGGAAAGCAGCAGAAGATGGCCCAAGTGTTTGGGCCCCTGCCATCTATGTGAGAGACCCACCAGAAGCTCCTGGTCCCAGCTTTGGCCTGGCCCAAACCCCAGCCATTGTAGCCATTTAGGGAGTGAACCAGAGGATGGAAGATCTCTGTCTCTGTAACTCTACCTTCCCAATAAAATAACCCTTTTAAAAGACACTGAAAATGTGGAATGAGACAGGAGATACAGAGCAAATATGTCATGTTCCAAATGAGAGCATGTCCAGAACTAGTTCGGACAATATTCAGGATTCACACAAAAACCAGCTGCCCCTGCTTCAATTATATATCAGTAAGACAAAAAGAATGTTTAAATATTAAAGAGGCAGAGACTTCTCAAAAACAAGTACTCCTAATCAAAACTAAGAAAACACAGAGTATACAGACCAAAAACAGGAAGAGGCAAACAAGTTTGCTAACAGTGACCTAAAGCACCCAATGTCTGAACAAGCCAGGCTCACCTCAGGAATTCAGAAAATGAGCAAGGCTACTACTACCCCTTGACAAAAACAAATTTTCCTAAAAGATTAAGTCCCTTCAAGCACTATTTGGGATTGAAGTCTGATCAAAATTTTTCCAAGCCCAGTTGAAAGAGCATTCCAAGCAAACTTAAAAGTAACTTGTAAGTAACTTATATGTTCAAAATAAAGAAACAGCTAACTAAGCTATAACATAATCATTCAATGCTTAACTATTAAAAATGGCAAGGGTGAAAGTTATGTAGAAAAATGAGCATGCATGATACAATCCCAAATCTACAAAAGAGGAAAAGTACAAAGTTTATAAATTATGTGACTTCAATTATATAAAAATATAAATATATATAATATAAATATTAAAAGATAAACATAACAGACTGCTAAGTTTATGCGAAGGTAATTTTTGTTGTTTTCCCCATGTTACTAACAGGAAGAAATTTGCATTAAAATGATTGCATAAGTGGAGGATGGCCCAAGTGCTTGAGCCCCTGTACCCACATGCAAGTCTCGGAAGAAGCTCCTGGCTCCTGGCTCCTGGCTCCTGGCTCCTGGCTTTGGATCGGCGCAGTTAGACCATTACGGCCATTTAGGGAGTGAACCAATGGAAGGAAAACCTTTCTCTCTGTCTCTCCCTCTCACTGTCTGTAACTCTACCTGTCAAATAAATAGATTAAAAAAAATGATTGCATAAACCATCCACCTACTTTCCTACCTACAAAAAAAGTTTCTATTACTACTGTCATATTAAAAAAAAAAAGATTTATTTATTTATTTGAGAGGCAGAGGCAGAAAGAGGGAGCGAGGTCTTCCATCCACTAGTTAACTCCCCAAATGGCCACAACAGCCGTAGCTAAGCTGATCCAAAGTCAGAAGCCAGGAGCTTCTTCCAGGTCTTCCCATGCAGGTACAGGGGCCCAAGGACTTGAGCCATCTTCTACTGCTTTCCCAGGACATAGCAGAGAGCTGTACCACAGTGTTGACCCCCATATTACTTCTTAAAACATTCAGATTTTGGGGCCAGCACTGCGGCTCATTAGGCTAATCCTCCGCCTTGCAGCGCCGGCACACCGGGTTCTAGTCCCGGTTGGGGCACCGGATTCTGTCCCGGTTGCCTCTCTTCCAGGCCAGCTCTCTGCTGTGGCCAGGGAGTGCAGTGGAGGATGGCCCAAGTGCTTGGGCCCTGCACCCCATGGGAGACCAGGATAAGCACCTGACTCCTGCCATTGGATCAGCACTGTGCGCTGGCCGCAGCGCGCTGGCCACGGCAGCCATTGAAGAGTGAACCAACGACAAAGGAAGACCTTTCTCTCTGTCTCTCTCCTCTCTCACTGTCCACTCTGCCTGTCAAAAAAAATTTTTTAAAAATTCAGATTTTAAAATCTAAAATTTGAAAAAATATTTGGACTTGACAAAGATTCAGAAACTTACAGTTATCAAACACCTATCATTAACTCAGACTGGCTAAAATCAAACAAACCAGGTTAAAAAAAGCTAACTGAAACAAAGCTATCTTTTTATTCACTACACTTCTGAATCCAACGTGTGGGTTTCCCACACCAAGCAATTCAATTCTCTGCAAAAATCAACTGCATGTCCTGTAATTTAATTCAATTCTGACCACAATGGAAGTAGTGCAAACCACACAGTCCTATACACTACCCCCTCCATTTCAGATGCCAATGGTAAGTAATGTGTCCCCAAGTTACCCACACTTCTTTTCAACTTGACTACAAACCAAGGGTTCCCACAGCCCTCTTCTCAGGTTCAATAACTTGCCATAATGGCTCAAAGAACTCAGGAAAACATTGTACTTAAGTTTACATAAAGGATACTATAAAGGATGTCAACGGCAGATGTAGAGGTCCATAGGATAAGGTCTAGGAGAATATGGAGTACGGGGGTTTCTGTTCTCATAGTTTGGAGTGCATCACCCTCCCAGCACATGGAGGCATTTAGCAACCCAGGATCTTTCTAAATTCCCTAGTTTAAGATTTTGATGCAAGTGCCATTATGTAGGTATGGCTGATTAAATCACTGACCATTGGGGATTGGTTCAATCACCAGCCTCTCCATTCCTGGAGGCTGGATGGTGGGTCAGAAAGTTCCAAATCTCTAATCATGTAGTTAATTCCTCTGGTAAATAGTTCTCAATACGAAGCCATGTAGGGGTCCATCAAGAATAATCTCATTATTGGAAAACAGTATAGAGACTCCTCAAAAAACTAAAAATAGAAGTATCTTCTGATCCAGCCATCCTACAACTGGGTATATATTCAAGGGAAATGTTGAAGAGACATCTGAACTTCTATGTTTACTTTATTATAGCTATATTTACAATATAGCTATATTTACAATAGTAAGATGGAAACAACCTAAGTGACCATCGACAGAAACTAATAAAGAAAATGAGTTGCATATACACTATGAAATACTACTAAGCCATAAAAAGGGATGAAATCCTGTCATTTGCAACATGGATGGAATTGGAGGTGACTACGTTAAGTGAAAACTGGAGGTTGTTATGTTAAGTGAAATAAGGCAAGCACAGAAAGACAAGTATCACATGGTCTCACTCATATGTGGAATCTAAAAAGGTTGATCTCATAGAAGTTGAATGTGTATCTTTCCAATTTCTAGAAGAGGCTGGGGAAAGCGGGGGCAGGCAGGGAAGGATGGAGAAAGGTTATTTAGTAGGTATTAAGTTATAACTAGATAACAGTAAGAACTTCTACGGCCACTGTTATGGGGTTGTGGGTTAAGCCATCGCCTGCAAAAATGGCATCCCATCTGGATGCCACTTCAAGTCCTGGCTGTTACACTTCCAATCCAGGTCCCTGGTAATGTGCCTGCAAAAGCAGCAAAAGATACTCAAGTCTCTGGGTGCCTGCACCCATGTGAAAGACAGAGAAGAAGCTCCTGGCTCCTGGCTACAGCCTAGCCCTGCCCAAGCCGTTGTGGCCATTTGGGGAGTGGACCAGCGGATGGAAGATTATCTCTCTCTCATTCTCTCTCTCTGTGTGTCTCTCTCTATCTCTCTCTCTGCCTTTCATATAAAATAAATAAATATTTAAAAAAAAAGAGTAAGTGGACTTAACCCTAATGGTAGAATTAGAAACATGCCAGGGGAATTCCAATTCAATTCCATCAAGGTGGCATGTTACCAATACCATCTCCTAGTCAAAGTAATCAGTTCCAGTTCATAACTGATCATAATGATATGATTAAGTGTCAAAGGGATCACATAAACAAGACTAGTGTCTGCTAATAATAACTGATAGAATTAAAAAGGAGAGAATGATCTAACATGGAAAGCAGGATACACAGCAGACTCATAGAATGGCAGATGTTCTAAACAGCACTCTGGCCTCACAATCAGCCCTTAAGGTATTCAGATCTGGCTAAAAAGCCCATGAGAGTTTCTTAGGCATAGAAAGCCAAGACACTCTGGAAAAAAAAAAAAATGACCTAAATGAAAGATCTCTGTGAATGAGATCCTGGTGGAAAGAACAGGTCATCAAAGAAAGAGGTACCTTTCTCTGAAGGGAAGAGAGAACTTCCACTTTGACTACAGCCTGTCTAAATAAGATCGAAGTTGGTGAACTCGAGAGGCTTCCATAGCCTTAGCAGCTCATGGCAAGAGCCTCGGGTGATTACTGACATCATAAATAAGAGTGTCAATTGTTAGTCAACAACAGGAGTTACTGTGCACCTGTTCCTCATGTAGGATCTCTGTCTTTAATGTGTTGTACTATGAGAATTAACAGTAAAACTACTACTAAAACAGTACTCTATATTTTCTGTGCCTGTGTGGCGCAAACTTGAACTCTTTACTTAGTAAATATTAAGTAGATCTTCTGTATATAAAGAAAATTGAAAATGAATCTTGAAGAAGAATGGGATGGGAGAGGGAGTGGGAGATGGGATGGTTGCGGGTGAGAGGGAGGTTATGGGGGGAAAAAGCCACTATAATCCAAAAGTTGTACTTTGGAAATTTATAATAATTAAATAAAAGTTAAAAAAAAAAAGAGTAACAACTTCTGGTGTTCTATTGCATGGTAGGGTGATAATGCACTATGTATTTGTCTCTTAAAAAAGTAACAGATAGATATTTTTACCATAAAGAAATTATAAATATCTGAGGAGATAGATGTGTTACCCTGGCTGGTCATTACACAATATACACTGGTATTAAAAGAACATATGGTGGGCGATGCTCTGGTGCAGCAGGTTTGAGTCCCGTCTGCTCCACTTCTGATTCCGCCCTGCTAGTGTGCCTGGGAAAGCAGTGGAGGATGGCCCAAGTCCTTGGGCCCTTGCACCCATTTGAAAGACCCGGAAGAAGCTCCTGGCTCCTAGCTTCAGTTCAGCTCAGCTCAGGTAGGTGTGGCCATTTGGGAAGTGAACCAGAGGACAGAAGCTCTCTCCTTCTCTCTCCATAACTCTTTCAAATAAATAAAATAAATCTTTAAAAAATGGGGGGCTGGCACTGGGGCACAGTGGGTTAACGCCCTGGCCTGAGGCACCAGCGTCCGATATGGGTGCTGGTTCTAGTCCTGGCTGCTCCTCTTCTGATCCAGCTCTCTAGTATGGCCTGGGAAAGCAGTAGAAGATGTCCAAGTGCTTGGGCCCCTGCACTCTCGTGGGAGACCCTGAGGAAGCTCCTGGCTTCCAATTGGGGCAGCTCAGGCCGTTGCAGCCATCTGGAGAGTGAACCAGTGGATGGAAGACCTCTCTCTGCCTCTACATCTCTCTGTAATTCTTTCAAATAAATAAAATAAACATTTAAAAAATATATGGTACCCCATAAATATGTTCAATTTTTATGAATCAACTAAAAACTTTTTTTTTTTCAACAGGCAGAGTGGACAGTGAGAGAGAGAGATAGAGAGAAAGGTCTTCCTTTGCCATTGGTTCACCCTCCAATGGCCGCCACGGCCGGTGCACCACACTGATCCGAAGGCAGGAGCCAGGTGCTTCTCCTGGTCTCCCATGGGGTGCAGGGCCCAAGCACTTGGGCCATCCTCCACTGCACTCCCGGGCCATAGCAGAGAGCTGGCCTGGAAGAGGGGCAACGGGGACAGAATCCGGCACCCGAACTGGGACTAGAACCGGGACTAGAACCCGGGGTGCCGGCGCCGCAGGCAGAGGATTAGCCTAGTGAGCCATGGTGCCGGCCGAGAAATGAAAATTTATTATAAAGCATAATTATCAGCACTGATTTTGTTACTCCATTTCACCATTATCCAATTAGAAAGATTTTCAAATTCATGTCTGAAAAGCCAACTATTAGCCGGCACCGCAGCTCAATAGGCTAATCCTCCACCTAAGAGCGCCGGCACACCGGGTTCTAGTCCCGGTCGGGGCGCCGGATTCTGTCCCAGTTGCCCCTCTTCCAGGCCAGCTCTCTGCTGTGGCCAGGGAGTGCAGTGGAGGATGGCCCAAGTGCTTGGGCCCTGCACCCCATGGGAGACCAGGAGAAGCACCTGGCTCCTACCTTCGGATCAGCGCAATGCACCGGCCGCAGCGGCCATTGGAGGGTGAACCAACGGCAAAAGGAAGACCTTTCTCTCTGTCTCTCTCTCTCACTGTCCACTCTGCCTGTAAAAAAAAAAAAAAAAAAGAAGCCAACTATTAGATGCAGATGTTAAGAAAGATACTTTAAACATAGGGTCCTAAGTATCCTTTTGATACTCTTTAGAGCTAAGAACTTAGCACATAAAATTAAAAAGTATATTTGCAAATGATGAAAACCATCTCATGAGGGAAAAAATTTTTCACAGAAAATAGTAAAGACTTGACATTTTAGCTTATCATACACTCTCTGGGTAACTGCATTTACTCCCTTAATTTTAATTACCACCATTGCTGACTCAAAATCTAATCCAGACTTCTGGATATTTCCCTGTTCTATTAAATAGTTTTATCTTAATGACTTGAGAACAATACAAACTTACTCAAAACAAAATTCATTATCCTTTTTCATAAACTCTCACTTCTCTGCATCTCCCACCTCAAACTACAGAACCATCATCACATATTTATTTTGCATAAATCCAAAGCATCACCCTTATCTTGTGTAAATCCGAAGCATCACCCTTAACTCCGCCCTCTCCCTGAACCTTCACATCCAATCACCAAATGACGTAAATTACCTACATAAAAAAATTTTTTTTGACAGGCAGAGTGGACAGTGAGAGAGAGACAGAGAGAAAGGTCTTCCTTTGCCATTGGTTCACCCTCCAATGGCCGCCGCGGCCAGCGCACTGAGGCCCACACACCGCGCTAATCCGATGGCAGGAGCCAGGTACTTATCCTGGTCTCCCATGGGGTGCAGGGTCCAAGCACTTGGGCCATCCTCCACTGCACTCCCTGGCCACAGCAGAGAGCTGGCCTGGAAGAGGGGCAACCGGGACAGAATCCGGCGCCCCGACCGGGACTAGAACCCGGTGTGCCAGCGCCGCAAGGCGGGGGATTAGCCTAGTGAGCCGCGGCGCCGGCCTACCTACATAAATTTTTAATCTATCCTTCTTTCTCCATATTTTTGGCCACCACCTTAATTCAACTTG
The DNA here is from genome assembly GCF_051225735.1 of Oryctolagus cuniculus. Classification (NCBI taxonomy): domain Eukaryota; kingdom Metazoa; phylum Chordata; class Mammalia; order Lagomorpha; family Leporidae; genus Oryctolagus; species Oryctolagus cuniculus. Next base: position 95,853,016 of record NC_142877.1, read on the forward strand.
TCATCTTCCCTTACATGAATTATCAAAGACAGAGACCTAATTTAGCACTCTAGACCTCACATTTCAGGTTGCTTCCTAAAACATCAAAAAATAGATTACTCACAGTACTTCAAATGCTTTACAACCAAAAAAAAAAAAAAACCTTTATTCATTTCAACCATTTACCATCACAGGAGAAAAGTCTGCCCTTCCCAGTATGATCTCTTGCTTTGTTAATAATACCCTGACACAGGGCTGGCACTGTAGCACAGTGGTTTAAGCCACCATCTACAGTGCTGGCATCCCATAGGTTCGAGTCCTGGTAGCTCTACTTTCTATCCAGCTCCCTGCTAATGTACCTGGAAAAGCAGCAGAAGATGGCCAAGTCTTTGGGCCCCTGAACCCAACTGGGGAACCTAGAAGAAGCTCCTGGATATTGACTTTGGCCTGGCCTAGCCCCAGCTGCTGCTGCCATTTGGTGATTGACTCAGCGGACGGAAGATCTCTCTCTCTGTCATTTTCTCTCTCTCTGTAACTCTGCCTTTCAAAATAAATAAATAAATCTTAAAAAATAATAATATCCGGACATATTAAAAACCTCAGTTAAAATCCAATTGAACTTAGATATCTGTACTGTTCTAAAGTAGCATTATTCATGATAGCTAAAAGATGGAAGAAATCCAATGTCCATCAACAGATGGATAAAAAAATTTGTTATACACAGACAATGGAATATCATTCAGCCTTTAAATAAAATGAAACTCAAATGTGCTACAACAGGAAGTTAAAAAGCACTGTTAGGTGAGAAGCATTGTTAGGTATAAAAAAACCTGTTGTATGGTTCCATTTATATGGGGTGACTAAGAATAATCAAATTCATAGTGACAGAAAGTAGGACAGTGGTCATCAGGTACTGAGGAGCAATGGAGAGGTACTGCTTAACAGAGTCTGAAATGGTGAAGAAGTTCTGGAAATGGAAAGTTATAATTATGCTACAAGGTGAATGTACTTAATGACACACTAAACTGTAAAATGGCAAAAATGGTAAACTTTATACTATGCATATTTCATTACAATTTGAAATTTTCTTTTTTTTTAAGATTTATTTATTTATTTGAAAGGCAGAGTTACACAGAGAGAGAAGGAGAGGCAGAGAGAAATGGGTCTTCCATCTGCTGGTTCACTCCCCAATTGGCTACAACAGCTGGAGCTGCGCTGATCCAAAGCCGGGAGCCAGGAGCTTCTTCTGGGTCTCCCACACGGGTGCAGGGGCCCAGGGACTTGGGCCATCTTCTAACTGCTGTCCCAGGCCATAGCAGAGAGCTAGATTGGAAGTGGAGCAACTGAGTCTCGAACTGGCGCCCAAATGGGATGGTGGCACTACAGGTGGTAGCTTAACCCACTATGTCAAAGCACCAGCCCTGAAATTTTCTTAAATTTTAAAAACTTAGCAGAATATTAAGTTGATAGCATAATCTCATAAAGAAAATAACTACTTAAGTATTTAAGAACACAACTAATTGGTGGGATATAATATAAGCAGAAAAAGAACTGCTAAATTTTTTAAATACACAGTAAAATTCATTTAATAATCTTATCAGCAATATTAATATTATTACCTAAAGATATGTTATAAATATTTTACGGAAAAATTATTTTAATGCTAAGAACCAAGATATTTGGTATATTTTTAATGATATGCAGTTTCAAAAAAGTTTTTAAAAATTCATATTAAATTTGAACTCATGTTTTATTTTTCACTTTTCAAATATATATACTTATATATATTTTATATTATATATATATATTCTAGTTCTTACAACTCAAAAGCTTAGAAGACAGAAGCAATGAACATCTGAAGTACTCATAGTATGATGTCTACATACCACTTAACACTAAAAGGAACCATGACCTTTTGGAAAATGGCTGATTACAAATGTAGGGAAAGAAATGTACAATTTGACATATTTGTTGTACCAAAATCAAGGAAACTAGTGAACACCAGTGACGAGTCACCCTGAAACTACTCCCATTAGCAAAAGCTAGAGTAATTTACCATCAGCAAATACCAATGACTGCACCAGAGCAATCATTACCCAGTTCCCCTAACAGATGTTAGGGTTTCCATCTGGTAGGAGGGACTGTGAGGAGTCAGATGGGCTAATAGATAGGGGATCACAATGGAATTTGGGGTGTAAAATATTTGCTTCCTTCCCCAAAATGTTATCTTTAGCAAGGACAAACGGGCTGACTGCCTTCCTTCTGAATCTCCAAATTTACCATGAACTCATAGCTTTCTGTGAAAACAAGTTATCTATCCAACCCTTAGCAGGCCAGACAGGATGCAGAATTGTAAATGAGGTCTTTTTTTTTTTTTTTTTTTTTTTTTTGACAGGCAGAGTGGACAGGGAGAGAGAGAGACAGAGAGAAAGGTCTTCCTTTTGCCGTTGGTTCACTCTCCAATGGCTGCCGCGGCCAGCGCGCTGCGGCCAGCGCATCTCACTGATCCAAAGCCAGGAGCCAGGTGCTTCTCCTGGTCTCCCATCCTCCACTGCACTCCCTGGCCACAGCAGAGAGCTAGACAGGAAGAGGAGCAACCAGGACAGAATCCGGCGCCCCGACCAGGACTAGAACCCGGTGTGCTGGCGCCACAGGCAGAGGATTAGCTTATTGAGCCGCGGGCACCAGCCTAAATGAGGTCTTTTGATGGTTTTTGTCAGGGCCTGGTAACTGAATGCTAATCTGATTGTCAAGTTTTTTTTTTCCTTCAAAATTGTAGTTTAAAAGCCCACTGCCACCAAACCCTTTGGGTTTTTCCTCGCTTGGAAGCCCCCTTCCACGCCACTTTGGCTGGAGGCCTTTGACTCTAATAAATACTTTTAAATCTCTTTGCCTTCTGCCTGGAAATTCTTCTTCCATGTGACACAAAGAACCAAGGTAACAATAATTTCTCTACCTCTGTTTTCCCTTAACACCACCAGTAAATATTCCATTAGCTAATACATATGACATGAGTAAGAATAAAATCTAAAAGAATACAATCTACTTTCTACAAAACCAAATAAAGTTGAATAGCCAAAGCAAACATCGGATGAGAGAAGTATATACCCACTTCCATTCAAATGGGGAAAAAATTATTTGTGGCCTAAAATTTAGCCATCTACCATGTTTGTGAATAAAATCAATACTTATTCAAAAATATGTATAAAGGAAAAATAACAAGAAAACAAAATACAAATTGTAGAAACGTTTATATCCATAGGCTAAATACAGGAAAGAAAAGTCTCCTAATGGTGAAAGCGTCAGAATATAAACATTCATATAGTTTTTCCAGAGATGAGAAAACTGTACAGTCAAAATCAAAATGCAGTGAGTGTGGCTAAAAGCTAATTGCAGATCTCTTGCTTCTACATATTACCTTTGCTGGCTAATGACTAAGGGTGTATCTTGTGAAACTATGTGGGCCCAATTCCAAGTGACTGAGAAAGGACACAACCCAAGTGTTCTGCCTAAGTTGACAGAAACGCACCCTGCACTGTTATCTTACAACCATATTCTGGGTTTTTTATTGTTCACTGCATACCAGGGGTTCGAAATTGTGAGCCCTAGTGGACAGAATACTATAAAAAGCTGTGTAACTCACTGTTGCGGGCTGCACTCTGGTAAGGAGTGTCGGTCCTGATTGGTTGCCTTGCCTCTCAAATTCACATGTGACTGTCACAGGTTTTTGTAATATTCTATTTTAGCTGACAAGTGGATGCAACAAAGCCACATCATTTGAGATGCTCACCCTTTATAGATGCATCACGTATGGGCACTGGTTCAAGTCCCAGCTGCTGCACTTCCAATCCAGCTCTCTGCTATGGCCTGGGAAAGCAGTAGAAGATGGCCCAAGTCCTTGGGCTGCTGCACCGCATGGGAGACCCAGAGGAAGCTCTGGGCTCCTGGCTTCAGACTAGTGCAGCTCCAGCTGTTGTGGCCAATTGGGGAGTGAACCAGTGGATGGAAGACCTCTCTCTCTCTCTCTCTGCCTCTCCTTCTCTCTCTGTATAACTCCAACTTTCATATAAATAAAGAAATCTTTAAAAAATAGCTATACACTCTGGCCTCAGAATCAACCCTTAAGGCATGCAGATCTGGCTGAAAAGCCCATGAGAGTATTTCAGGCATGGAAAGCCAAGACACTCTGGGGGGGGGAATGACCTAAATGAAAGATCTCTGCGAGTGAGATCCCAGTGAAAAGAACAGGTCATCAAAGAAGGAGGTACCTTTCTCTGAAGGGAGGAGAGAACTTCCATTCTGACTACGACCTTGTCTAAATATGATCAGAGTCGGTGAACTCAAAAGGCTTCCATAGCCTTAGCAACTCATGACAAGAGCCTAGGGTGATTACTGATGCCATAAACAGAGTGTCAAATTGTTAAGTCAACAACAGGAGTCACTGTGCACTTACTCCTCATGTAGGATCTCTGTCCTTAATGTGCTGTACATTGTGATTTAATGCTATAACTAGTACTCAAACAGTATTGTTCACTTTGTGTTTCTATGTGGGTGCAAACTGTTGAAATCTTTACTTAATATATGCTAAACTGATCTTCTGTATATAAAGAGAATTGAAAATGAATCTTGATGTGAATGGAAGGGGAGAGGGAGTGAGAAAGGGGAGGGTTGCGGGTGGGAGGGAAGTTATGGGGGGGAAGCCATTGTAATCCATAAGCTGTACTTTGGAAATTTATATTCATTAAATAAAAGTTAAAAAAAAGAGCTATAAATCCATGAGTTCAGAAAATATATAAAGACCCATGAGTTAGTCAACTTATCTTTGACAAAAGGGCAAGACATTCTATTTTAACTGACATGAAGACATACTTTCAACAAATGGTACTGGAACATCTGGACATCCACATGCAAAAGAACTAAAAGAATCTGCACTCACCATAAAAATTAACTCGGAATGGATCAAAAAAATAAATGTAAAACTCAAAACTACAAAACTGTAAAAGATAACACCATGGAAAATTGAGATGACCTTGGTCTTGGCAGTAATTTTTTAGATACAACATCAAAGGCAGGGTCCATGAAAGAATTGATATGCTAGACTACATTAAAATTAAAAATTACTGCTCTTTGAAACACACTATCAAGAGAATGAAAAGGCAAGACATACTAGAAATGAATTTTTGAAAAAGACATATTTGAAAAAGAACTATTAGCAAAAATGTATAAATAATTCTTTTTTTTCAGACTTATTTTTAGTTATTTGAGGCAGAGTTAAAGAGAGAGAGGAAGAGGCAGAGACAGAAGTCTTCTACCCATTGGTTCACTACCCAAATGGCCACAACAGCTGGGGCTGGGCCAGGCCAAAGCCAGGAGCCAGGAATTCCATCAGGGTCTCCCAAGTGGGTGCAGGGACCTAAGCACATCGGCCATCCTCCACTGTTTTCCCAGGAACACTAGCAGGGAGCTGGATCAGAAGTAGGGCAGCCGGGATTCAAACAGGTGCCCAAACAGGATACCGGCATTGCTGGCAGCACCTTAACCTGCTACGCCACCACACCAGCTCCAAAGAATTCTTAAAAGTCAATGATAAGAAAGTAAACAGGCCGGCGCTGCAGCTCACTAGGCTAATCCTCCGCCTGCAGTGCCGACACATCAGGTTCTAGTCCTGGTTGGGGCGCCGGATTCTGTCCTGGTTGCTCCTCTTCCAGTCCAGCTCTCTGCTGTGGCCAGGGAGTGCAGTGGAGGATGGCCCAAATGCTTGGGCCCTGCACCCCATGGGAGACCAGGAAAAGCACCTGGCTCCTGGCTTCGGATCAGCGCGGTGCACCGGCCACAGTGCACCAGCCGCGGCGGTCATTGGAGGGTGAACCAACGGCAAAGGAAGACCTTTCTCTCTGCCTCTCTCTCTCTCACTGTCCACTCTGCCTGTCAAAAAAAAAAAAAAAAGAAAGAAAGAAAGAAAGTAAACAACCCAAATGACCACAATGGCCAGAGCTGGGCCTATCCAAACCAGGATCCAAGAACTGCTTCCAGGTCCCCCACATGGGTGCAGGAGCCCAAGCACTTGGGCCATCTTCCACTACTTTCCCAGGAGCTAGATCAGAAGTAGAGCAGCTGGGATTCTAACTGTTGCCCATATTGGATGCTGGCACTGCAGGCAGCAGCTTTACCAGTTATGTCACAGCACCAGCCCCAACCTGGTCCTTTTTCTGACTGGCATCTTTAATGGTTCAATAAACCTTTCATTTCAGAGGTTCCCTTGGCCTTAACAGTCAACCAAGATATCCTTAGCAGGTTAATGAATAAATAACTGTAGCAGATCCAGACAATAACGTATTAATCAGCACAAAAAAAAAAATGAGCTATCAAGCCATTAAAAGACACAGAGGAAACTTAAATGTATATTACTAAGAAGTCAACTGAAAAATACTACATGTTGTATGATTCCAACCATATGTCTTTTGAAAAGGCAAAACTAAGACAGTGAAAAGACCATCACTGTCAAGAGTTTAAGTCTAAAGTGGGATGCATAGGTGGAATACAAAGGACATGTAGGAAGATGAAATTACCCTGCATGGTACTATAATGGTGGAAATATTATAAATTTGTCCACAGGATATATAGCACCAAGTATGATGCCTAATAGAAAGTAAGGACTCCAGATGATAATGAGGTATCAATGTAGGTTCATCATTTGTAACATACAGACCATTCTGGTATGGAATGTTAATAATATGGCAGGCTACACGTATGTTGGGACAGGCAGTATATGGGAAATCACCGTTGGGAAGATGGCTCAAGTCCCTGGGCCCATGCACGCGCATAGGAGAACCAGAAGAAGCTCCTGGCTCCTGGCTTCAGATTGCGGCCATCTGGGGAGTGAACTAGCAGATGGAAGACCTCTCTCTTTCTCTCTCTCTGCCTCTGCCTCTCTGTAAGTCTTTCAAATAAATCTTTTAAAAAAAATCACTATTTTCCAGGGCCAGCACTGTAGCATAGTGGGTGAAGCCACCGCCTGCAGTGCCAGCATCACATATGGCCACCGGTTCCAGTCCAGCTGCTCCAATTTCAATCCAGCTCTCTGCTGTGGCCTGGGAAAGCAGTGGAAGATGGCTCAAGTCCTTGGACCCCTGCACCAATGTGCAAAGACTCAGAGGATGCTCCTGGCTCCTGGCTTCGGATCAGTGCAGCTCCAGCCATTGTGGCCATGTGGGGTGTGAACCAGTGGATGGAAGACCTCTCTCTCTTTCTCTCTGCCTCTCCTCTGTGTAAATCTGACTTTCCAATAAATAAATCTTTTAAAAAAAAATCACTATTTTCCAAAGGCTGATGAAATCAATTTTTTTTAAGATTTTATTTATTGATTGGCAAGTCAGAGTTACACGGAGAGAGGAGAGGCAGAGAGAGAGAGAAAAAGAGAGAGGTCTTCTATCCGCTGGTTCACTCCCCACATGGCCGCAACGGCCGGAGCTGCGCCGATCTGAAGCCAGGAGCCAGGAGCTTCTTCCAGGTCTCCTACATGGGTACAGGGGCCCAAGGACGTGAGCCACCTTCCACTGCTTTCTATGGCTAGAGCTGGGCCGATCTGAAGCCAGGAACCAGGAGCTTCTTCTGGATCTTCCATGTGGGTGCAGGGACCTAAGTGCTTGGGCCATCTTCTACTTCTACAGAGAGCTGGTTCAGAAGTGGAGCAGGGACCGGTGCTGTGGCTCACTTGGTTAATCCTCTGCCTGAAGCACCGGCATCCCATATGGGCACCGGTTCTAGTCCCAGCTGTTCTTCCAGTCCAGCTCTCTGCTATGGCCTGGGAAGGCAGTGGAAGATGGCCCAAGTCCTTGGGCCCCTGCACCCACATGGGAGACCAGGACGAAACACCTGGCTCCTGGCTTCGGAGTGGCGCAGCTCCAGCCATTGCAGTCATTTGGAGAATGAACCAACAGACGGAAGACCTGTCACTGTCTGTAACTCTACATCTCAAATAAATAAATAAAATCTTTAAAAACAAAAAAAAAGTGGAGCAGTCAAGACTAGAACCAGTGCCCATATGGGATGCCAGCGCCACAAGCAGAGCATTGATCTGCATCGCAGTGCTGGCCCCTCAACTACATTACATTCTATTGTGTGGAATATCCACATTTATTTAACTAGTCCTCTACTGAAAGGCATTTAGGTCATTTCCACTTTCACTGTTATAAGCAGTGCCGCATGTATTTTAGGTATTTTAGGTAATTCTTCTGTGAATTCGTCACTGAGTAATCTCCTAGCATGCCTCAGAGAGACTAAATTTTTTTTGCACTTAGTTACATCCTCTTACATTGAGAGTCTTGGTTTTACAACCTTGATGAATACTGTCAAAAAGTAAAAAAAAATCCTTGATTTTTCTTTAATACCTCAAAACTAGATTGCTGGCTGTCATGCTGCTTCTAGTTTCTGGTTTATCTTGAAAAGTTAAAAAAAAATGTAGAATAAAGGAAAACAGAATGATGTACTTCTTGGAGTAGTTTATTAATCCTTTATTAACCGATAAAAACTGTTCAGTGTTAGTTGAATTCAGTGGAAATATTTCTTTTTCCTACCAGGAATTGTGAATACATCAGGTGTGGATTTCTATCTTCAAAAAAGGCTTTTCTCCGTTCTTGTGGAGAAGAAATGACATTGTATCTATTGCTGTATAATACACCACCCCCATCCCTTGGCTTACAACAACCATTTTATTTATTCTTTAAGTTTTTATTGTACATAATTTTTTTATTTGACTGCTAGAGTTATAGACAGTGAGAGAAAGAAAGGTCTTCCTTCCGTTGGTTCACCCCCCAAATGGCTGCCACAGCCAGCACAGCGCCAGGAGCCAGGTGCTTCCTCCTGGTCTCCCATGCAGGTGCAGGGGCCCAAGCACTTGGGCCATCCTCCACTGCCCTCCCAGGCCACAGCAGAGAGCTGGACTGGAAGAGGAGCAACAAGGACTAGAACACGGCGCCCATATGGGATGCCAGCACATTAGGCGGGGGATTAACTAAGTGAGCCACGGTGTCAGCCCCTTATTTATTCTTGATTCTGTGCATCAACAGCTTGGGATGGGCTTAGCTAAGTAGTTCTTCTGTTAGTCTCTTTTGGAATTACTCATTCATCTGCAGTCATCTGGTGACACAACTAAGATGGATGGTGTAAAACTGCTTTACTCATGTTGCTGGTTATGTACACGGGGCCATATGTGTCCAAGGCTAGCATGAGTTTATAATACAGATGAATTTCCAGCACCAATACACATTGTGAAAGCACGTTTCAAGTCTCTGCTTGTATCTCATGAACTAAAACAAGTTTTATGGCCAGCTCAGAGTTGATGTGGAAGAGATGATATAGGAAGAATTACAAGAAAATTACAAATAGGGATGAGTCATTGATGGTCATTCATAGCAATCTATTGCTTATGCCACGTTATTCTTGTGTTATGAGTAAGTGGTACAAAAGAAGAATAAGTCAGGGACATGGTGGAGATCCAGAAAACGTTTTATGATCTAATTTGAGTTGGGAAGATTGATTTCATGGGGCTCTTAACCTTAATCAGTTCTTTACCTCAAACGTCATACAAAATGTCTCATATCCTTTTCTTCTTGCTCTAAGTCTTCACCTTTCAAAACTAATATTCTTTATTCTAATCACTATTATAACATTAACACTTTCAACTCATTAATTCATTTTTGCTAATTATAGTTTTTGGACTTAAGTGTTCTTTCTCAATTCTTGGTCTTCTTAAAGTGAGCAGAGGGACCGGTGCTGTGGCTCAACTTGTTAATGCTCCAGCCTGCAGCACTGGCATCCCATATGGGTGCTGGTTTGAGTCCCAGCTGCCCTACTTCCCATCCAGCTCCCTGCTAACGCACCTGGGAAAGCAGCAGATGATAGCCCAAGTACTTGGGCCCCTGCACCAACATGGGAGACCTGGAAGAAGCTCCTGGCCCCTGGTTTCAGATGAGCTCAGCTCTGGCCATTGCAGTCATTTGGGGAGTGAACTAGTGGATGGAAGACCTCTCTCTACCTCTCTCTGTAACTCTTTCAAATAAATAAAAAATAAATGTGTAAAAAAAAAAAAAAAACTGAATAGAACCTGGGGCCAGCCTTATGGTACAGCAGGTTAAGCTGCCTCCTGTAATGTTGGCATCCCAAATGAGTACCGGTTTGAGTTCCGGATATTCCACTTCCAATCCAGATCTCTGCTAGAGAACCTGGGAAAGCAGTGGAAGACAGCCCAAGTGTTTGAGCCTCTGCACCCACAAGGAGACCTGGCTGAAGTTCCAGGGTCCTGGCTTTAGCCTGGCTCAGCCCAGGCCACTGCAGCTTTTTGGGGTGTGAACCCCCTGATGCAAGATCTCTTTCTCTCTGTCCTTCCCTCTCTCTCTGTCACTTAGACTTTCAAATAAATAAGTAAATCTTTAAAAGAAACTGATTAGATGCTGATTAATATCAAATTGTGAAACAGAACACTTACTTGGGCTTTTCCAACAATATGACCTTGATCTAGAAAACTTAAGGTACCATAGAACTCTCCATATAATTCCACAGGTACTTTTCTATCCATCATAAAATCATGTTTATACATATACCATATTTAATTCAAATCCATTTATATCCACTTTCAAATGAATACAAGTCCGATTATCTGAGGTGTGGGCAATTTCACCAAACCTAGAGCCATGTACAACTTTAATGAGCAAGCAAATACAGTCACCTACACCATTAAATTATTAATGGCAAATTTAATGCAATGCCTACTCAATTTGTCTCTCTAAGTGGTGTCTAAACAACTATCCCACCTATTGCATCCAATTCCACTGTTCTCCAAAAATCAAGTGCCAGAACACAAATACGTCTGTTTCTTAAGTCATTTCTGCCTAACCTACCAGCACAAAATACTACTCTATGCCAGGAAAAAAGGGTCAGAAGCATATGCCTGGGGCCAGTATTGTGGCACAGCAGGTTAAGCTGCAGCTTACAACCCTGGCATCCCATATTGGAGTACTAGTTCAAGTCCTGGCTAATCTGCTTCTGATTCAGCTTCTTGCTATTCTGCCTGTAGAAGCAGTAGCAGATGGCCCAAGCACTGGGGTCCCCTTCACTCACATGGGAGACCCAGACAGAGATCTTAGCTCCAGGCTGTTGTGTGTATTTAGGGGAGAGAATCAGAAGATCGAAGATCTGTGTGTGTGTGTGTGTGTGTGTGTGTGTCTTTCTTTCTCTAACGCCTCTCTTTCTTACTCTGTCACTCTGCCTTTCAAATAATAAAGAGATGGGGCCAGCGCTGTGGTGCAGTGGGTTAACCCCCTAACCTGAAGTGCCAGCATCCCATATGGGTGCCGGTTCAAGACCTGGCTGCTCCACTTCCGGTCCAGCTCTCTGCTGTGGCCTGGGAGGGCAGTGGAAGACGGCCCAAGTCCTTGGTCCCATGACCCACATGGCAGACCCAGAAGAAGCTCCTAGCTCCTGGCTCCTGGCTTCGCACTGGCGCAGCTCTGGCCGTTGCGGCCAGTTGGGAAGTGAACCATCAATGGAAGATCTCTCTCTCTCTCTCTCTCTCTGCGGCCAGTTGGGAAGTGAACCATCAATGGAAGATATCTCTCTCTCTCTCTCTCTCTTTCTCTCTCTGCCTCTCCTCTCTCTATGTAACTCTGACTTGCAAATAAATAAATAAATCTTTTTAAAAAGAGAAATCAAATAATAAAGAGATAATTTTAAAAAAATCTATTTCCCTCTTAGTTCAGCCAGTCCAATGGCTGACATGATAAATAAAAAGGGGGTGGGAGGAAACATATACCTATCAAAATGCAACTGCTAGCCGGTGCCACGGCTCAATAAGTTAATCCTCCGCCTGTGGCGCCGGCACCCCGAGTTCTAGTCCCGGTCAGGGCGCCGGATTCTGTCCTGGTTGCCCCTCTTCCAGGCCAGCTCTCTGCTGTGGCCCGGGAGTGCAGTGGAGGATGGCCCAAGTCTTTGGGCCCTGCACCTGCATGGGAGACCAGGAAAAGCACCTGGCTCCTGGCTTCGGATCAGCACAGTGCGCCGGCCACAGTGCGCCGGCCACAGCATGCTGGCCGCAGCGGCCATTAGGGGCTGAACCAATGGAAAAAGGAAGACCTTCCTCTCTGTCTCTACTCACTGTCCACTCTGCCTGCCAAAAAAATAAATAAAATAAATAAAAATTTAAAAAATGCAATTGCTATTATTTATTTATTTATTTATTTATTTTTTTTGGCCAGGCAGAGTTAAGACAGTGAGAGAGAGAGAGAGAGAGAGTCACAGACAGTGAGACAGAGAGAAAGGTCTTCCTTCTATTGGTTCAATCCCCAAATGGCCGCTACGGCCGGCGCTACACTGATCTGAAGCCAGGAGCCAGGTAGTTCCTCATGGTCTCCCATGCGGGTGCAGAGACCCAAGCACGTGGGCCATCCTCCACTGCCTTCCCAGGCCACAGCAGAGAGCTGGACTGGAAGAGGAGCAACCGGGACAGAATCCGGCGCCCTGACCAGGACTAGAACCCGGTGTGCTGGCGCCACAGGTGGAGGATTAGCCAAGTGAGCCACAGCACTGGCCCAAAATGCAATTGTTTTCATCAAAGCCTGTCAAATGCTCCAAAATCAAAAGTCTACCTAAATCTAAGTACACTGATTCAGACTATAGAAGTTGGGGGTCACACAGACTGCATTCAATTGCCAGTTTCACTATTTAGAAGCTCTGTATATATATTTAATGTTTCTAAGCCTGAAATTCCCATATGTATAGTTGAACTAAAAATGTGTTGTGAATATTAAATTATAATAAATGTAGAATGTATATTTCAGGGCCTCACATTGTGGAAGATATATTGTAAATAGTAAACACATTATTACTACTAAGTGTACCTCTTCTAGAAAACAAATGTCAATGCCAGAATGCACTCAGAAATCGATTATCTCTTCCAATTGCATCACTTCACAGATGAAGAAACCAAGCCGAAGAAATAACTAGCTTGTTTGATAGTAGTCAGTCATCCAATGACGGAGTTGTAATTAAAACTTAGTTTCCAAGGTCTCAACCCAGTAGTCTTTCTACCTTCTCACAATGTTTCTCATTCATCTCTCTGATACCAATCAAGACATTTAATTTTCTAACCTCAGCTTCATCACTGATATGCTGTAGGAGTAGGACAAGATCATAAGTCTTTCCAGCTTTAAAATTCTAATTCCATGACTCATTTGGGCCCTAAATTGGCTAACTTAAAAGTAGGTACACAGGGGGCTGGCATTGTGGCATAGGCGGTAAAGCCACCACCTGCAGTGCTGGCATCCCATATGGGTGCCAGTTCAAGTCCTGGATACTCCACCTCTGATTCAACTCTCTGCTATGGCCTGGGAAACTATTAAGATGGCCCAGGTCCTTGGGCCCTGGCACCCGCATGGGAGACCAGGAAGAAGCACCTGGCTCCTGGCTTCGAATTGGCGCAGCTCCAGCAGTTGCAGCCAACTAGGGAGTGAACTAGTAGATATAAGATCTCTCGCTCTCTCTCTCTCTCGGCCTCTCCTTGTCTCTCTGTGTAACTCTTTCAAATAAATAAATAAACTTTTAAAAAAATAAAAATAAAAAAATAGCCTGTAAAAAAAAAAGTATATACACAGAAACTAAGTCAAATAAACTACCAATCCCTCAAATATGTTTAGTTTTCTTTTGGTTATTTCCAAAATTCTAAAACTTAACTGACTGGTTGTTAATAATTAAATGAAAGTGGTTTATCTATCAAAAGCAACAAGTATAATGGGGTAAAAAATCAGCCAAGTCAGTAAAAAACTAAGACCATTACAACTAATTACAAATGACATTACTAGTAATTAAAATGGGCGTATAGACATCACACAATTAACTTCAGGAAAAGAATAAAAGTTTTTAAAATATCTAACATATAATTAAAATTGATCTACATATTTTAGGCAAGGTTAGAGTACAGAATATTTAATTCATCAAATATGGACAGACAAGAAAACATATCAAAATAAGGGTTGACAATATAGTTTTGAGAAGCAACCCTTTTTTTAAGCCTTAAAATCACTTAATAGAAAAGAAGTGCAAACAATAAAATTTTCAGAACAGAGCATGTGGGCCATGCTGAAATTCCCAGAAAATTAAAGTGAAAATCTATTACTTGGCACGTAATAATCTAACAGAAATTCTAATCTATTAGCTGTGGATGTCTGTTATAAAAGATATGTTGAATATTGGTTTCAAGGAAACAGAACAAAAAAGTCATAAAATTAAGATCTATACTAAATTTTCTATGATGCAAAAATCCTAGAGAAAGATATCCAAACAGATTACTGTCATAATTCAGGTTCCCAAGGAAACACTTGCATACTAAAATCTGCATGCAGCAGGTTTATTAGGACACTATCGCAAAAACAACACCCTGTGTGGGCACAAGGGAAGCATGGGGTAGAGGGAGAAGTTGAACAGTATTGAATGGTAACACAATTGCAAGAGCAGCCTAAATTAATCCTGAAGCAGGAAGAGTCCTTCAAAAAAGTCCCTAATCAAGGCAAAGGGATGAGTCTTTGTATCTTCCATACCAACAAGCAAGCTGCTTACAGGAAGGGCATGTGATCATGAGGAAGCATCTTTCTGAAAGGGCAATTCCCAGAAAAGGAGATGCAAGGATGAGCCATTAGCAGCCACAATTGTAGGCATCCAGGGGATGTGTCTTCCCCCTGGCGGTTACTACAACAATGAACCTTACTTGCATTTAAGATACTGTGAAGGACCATACCCCATGTTGTGGAGAGGCGAGCAGATCTCAGAAGAGAATGCCTAATAGTTTCTGAAGCCTACTGTATGGAAGATGTTGTGACAGTCACCTTATGTGAGTTATCAAATTTTATCATGGAATCCTTGCTTCCTAAAGATATCTTTTTCATCCTTCAACAAAGATGCTAGAGAAAAAGGTAAAAGGTATAAGGATTGTTATACAGCACACCTAAAATTCTACTTTAGATATACACATGAACCACAGACTTAAAATCCTGGTTCTTCCTTGGTTTACATCTAAAACTTGCATCCTGAAAAACACTAGAAACATCACCTAAGTGGTACCCTCACTGGATAGGCAATGAAGCCCAGGGAAGCTCAATGATCGGCCTAAGACTAGAGAGAGAGAAGAGGGAAACCTGAATGTCTGTTTGGTTTGGTTTGGTTTGGTTTGGTTTTTATTCCAAATTCAATGACTTCTTCATTTGTTCTGGGTTCCTTAAATCAAAACTTAACAAAACCAAAATAACATTGAAGCATAAATCTTGTTCTAAACCTCAGAATAACAACTTCCCCCTAGATCAAGTGCATTTTCAAATAATTCACCTAAAATTATTGTATAACAATTAAAGAAATGTCAATGTCTGCAGGGTGAAATACTTAATATTTTTATTAACAATATTAGCTAACATAAACTCTATGACAGACACAACTCTAAGGACTGTGTTTGCTTTATATGATTTAATCCTCACAACAACCCTTACAGTAAAAACCAAAAGATCGTCCCCACTTAGCAAAGGGAAAACAAGACGTTAAAGACACTAACTTGTGAACAGAAATTGATCACTAGGACTAGTGAGATGGCATTGGTACATGCCACCTTGATGGGATTGATTGGAATCCCCTGGTATGTTTCTAACTCTACCGTTTGAGGTAAGTCAGCTTGAGCATGTCCCAAATTGCACATCTCTTCCCTCTCTTACTCCCACTCTTATATTTAACAGCGATCACTTTTCAGTTAAGTTTCAACACTTAAGAATAACTGTGTATTGATTACAATATTCAACCAAAAGTATTAAGTAGAACAAATAAACAAAAAAAAAATACTAAGGGGGATAACGTATTAAGTTGTTCATCAACAGTCAGGGCAAGGGCTGATCAAGTCACCGTTTCTCATAGTGTTCATTCACTTTAACAGGTTTCCTTTTTGGTGCTCAGTTAGTTGTCACCGATCAGGGAGAACATATGGTATTTGCCCTTTGGGACTGGCTTATTTCGTTCAGCATAATGCTTTCCAGATTCCTAACAGGGATCACTTTTCAGTTAAAATTTAAACACCTAAGAATAATTATGTGTTAATTACAGAGTTCAACCAATAGTACTAGAAAAAAAAAATACTAAAATGGATAACGTATTACATTGTAAATCAACAGTCAGTACAAGAGCTGATCAGGTCACTGTTTCTCACAGTGTCAATTTCACTTCAAAAAGTTTCCCTTTTGGTGCTCGGTTAGTTGTCCCCGATCAGGGAGAACATATGATATTTGTCCCTTTGGGACTGGCTTAATTCACTCAGCATGATGTTTTCCAAATTCCTCCATCATGTTGCAAATAACCGGATTTCGCTGTTTTTGACTGCTGTATAGTATTCTATACAGTACATGTCCCATAATTTCTTTCTTTCTTTTTTTTTTTTTTTTTTTTTTGACAGGCAGAGTGGACAGTGAGAGAGAGAGACAGAGAGAAAGGTCTTCCTTTGCCGTTGGTTCACCTCCAATGGCCGCCGCGGCCGGTGTGCTGCGGCCGGCGCACCGCACTGATCCGATGGCAGGAGCCAGGTACTTCTCCTGGTCTCCCATGGGGTGCAGGGCCCAAGTACTTGGGCCATCCTCCACTGCACTCCCTGGCCACAGCAGAGAGCTGGCCTGGAAGAGGGACAACCGGGAAAGAATCCGGCACCCCGACCAGGACTAGAACCCAGTGTGCGGGCGCCACAAGGCCGAGGATTAGCCTACTGAGCTGTGGCGCCGGCCCCATAATTTCTTTATCCAGTCTACTGTTGATGGGCATTTGGGTTGATTCCAAGTCTTAGCTATTGTGAATTGAGCTGCAATAAACATTAAGGTGCAGACAGCTTTTTTGTTTGCCAATTTAATTTCCTTTGGGTAAATTCCAAGGAGTGGGATGGCTGGGTTGAATGGTAGGGTTATATTCAGGTTTCTGAGGAATCTCCAGACTGACTTCCATAGTGGCTTAACCAGTTTGCATTCCCACCAACAGTGGGTTAGTGTCCCTTTTACCCCACATCCTCTCCAGCATCTATTGTTGGTAGATTTCTGACTGTGAGCCATTCTAACCTGGGTGAGGTGAAACCTCATTGTGGTTTTGATTTGCATTTCCCTGATTGCTAGTGATCTTGAACATTTTTTCATGTGTCTGTTGGCCATTTGGATTTCCTCTTTTGAAAAATGTCTATTGAGGTCCTTGGCCCATCTCTTGAGTGGGTTGTTTGTTTTGGTGTTGTGGAGTTTCTTGATTTCTTTGTAGATTCTGGTTATCAACCCTTTATCTGTTGCATAGTTTGCAAATATTTTTTCCCATTCTGTCGGTTGCCTCTTTACTTTCCTGACTGTTTCTTTTGCAGTACAGAAACTTCTCAATTTGATGCAATCCCAAATGTTAATTTTGGCTTTGACTGCCTGCGCCTCCAGGGTCTTTTCTAGGAAGTGTTTGCTGGTACCTATATCTTGCAGGGTTTCTCCAATGCTCTCTAGTAATTTGATGGTGTCGGGTCATAGATTTAAGTCTTTAATCCATGTTGAGTGGATTTTTGTGTAAGGTGAAAGGTAGGGGTCTTGCTTCATGATTCTGCACGTGGAAATCCAGTTTTCCCAGCACCATTTATTGAATAGACTGTCCTTACTCCAGGGATTGGTTTTGGATCCTTGATCAAATATGAGTTGGCTGTAGATGTTTGGATTGATTTCTGGTGTTTCAATTCTGTTCCATTGGTCTATCCATCTGTTTCTGTACCAGTACCATGCTGTTTTGATTACAACTGCCCTGTAGTATGTCCTGAAACCTGGTATTGTGATACCTCCAGCTTTGTTTTTGTTGTACAAGATTGCTTTAGCTATTCAAGGTCTCCTGTGTCTCCATATGAATTTCAGCATCATTTTTTCCAGATCTGAGAAGAAGGTCTTCGGTATCTTGATTGGTATCGCATTGAATCTGTAAATTGCTTTTGGTAGAATGGACATTTTGATGATACTGATTCTTCCAATCCATGAGCATGGAAGATTTTTCCATTTCTTGGTATCCTCTTCTATTTCTTTCTTTAAGGTTTTGTAATTCTCATCGTAGAGATCTTTAACATCCTTGGTTTAGTTTATTCCAAGGTATTTGACTGTTTTTGTAGCTATTGTGAATGGGATTGATCTTAGTAGTTCTTTCTCAGCCATGGTATTGCCTGTGTATACAAAGGCTGTTGATTTTTGTGCATTGATTTTATATCCTGCTACTTTGCCAAACTCTTCTATGAGTTCCAATAGTCTCTTAGTAGAGTTCTTTGGGTCCCCTAAGTAAAGAATCATATCATCTGCAAAGAGGGATAGTTTGAGTTCTTCCTTCCCAATTTGTATCCCTTTAATTTCTTTTTCTTGCCTAATAGCTCAGGCTAGAACTTCCAGAACTATATTGAATAGCAGTGGTGAGAGTGGGCATCCCTGTCTGGTACCAGATCTCAGTGGAAAAGCTTCCAACTTTTCCCCATTCAATAGGATGTTGGCCGTGGGTTTTTCATAAATTGCTTTGATTATATTGAGGAATGTTCCTTCCATACCCAGTTTGCTTAGAGTTTTCATCATGAAAGGGTGTTGTATTTTATCAAATGCTTTCTCTGTGTCTATTGAGAATGTGATAGTTAATGATTTGCATCTACTGCTATTGTCCATGCAACAAACATACATCTGTGTAACTAAACTGTTATTGTTATTGTGTTAAATATGTCAACCAACTGTAGAACATGCAATGGCCATGATCCATCCTAAACCAAGCTGTCTTACCATGATTCATTTGGAGAACAAAGCCCAAAATAATCAGGTTAATACGATTCTATGACTATTGTTCACTGATCAAATGTGATCACTTGGGCTCAACAGCAGTCATTCACAAGCTGGCTAGCAGCCAATAAAACGGCCCAAAAGTCAAACAAAAAATTAAAATTTGTCCCAACACAGAATTAACAATAGCTGAATCCTACACTTATAAGACCATCAAATTATAAACTATGAAGAGAAATGATCAATTAGCTGTACAAACTGGTACTAAATTGATACAGAGTGAAGTCGTGAGGTAAAGTGAGGGTATACAAGGGACATGAGTAAAGTGAGGGTATACAAGGGACATGAGTAAATCATAGTTACAACTCTGCCAAAGTTTCAAAAAACCATTGACTCTGAGTGTACAGAATGAGTTGGCAATAGATACAAAAACACATAGATACAAGGACACAAACATGTACAGGTCACTGAATCTTCTGATAGCTAAACCCTACAGTGAAAATTTTTAAAACTCTACCATAGAGGTCCCAAATAGCACTGTCTTGTATCCTAGAAAGCTTTCCAGCAAAAATGTCTCAGAGGTTCATCCCCATATCATATTTTTTGTTTTGGACTTATATCAATTTCCATTTTTTTTCTTATTTCTTTTCATTTCCATCACTATCCTTTTATTTGTGCAAATCCTAGAACCAAAAAACCAATATCACTGGTTTAGAGCCACAGGAAATTCTGATTTATAAAAGAATGATCTATAAAAAATGTGCTTCACAGTGCCACAATTCCTTTATAAAAGGAGTAATAAACCCCATTGCACCCTAGACTTCAGTAGACTAAACTGGCTATGGACGCCTCACCTACAGGAACAACTTTATTGGCCTGACAGAGATCTACGTATGTTCCAACAAGAAAAGATGAGAAGGACATTTCAAATTTAGATTTAGATTCTTCTCTTGGGATTTGGGACAATAGGCCACTTGGCTATTTGGAGTCCTGAGAAAGCAGCAGTGTGGAGGAAAGACAAAAAAGTAGAGGCAGGGGCTGGCGTTGTGGCACAGTGGGTTAATGCCCTTGCCTAAAGTGCCAGCATCCCATATGGGTGCTTGTTTGAGTGTCGGCTGCTCCACTTTTGATCCAGCTCTATGCTGGCCTGAGAAAAGCAGTAGATGACCCAAGCAGTAGATGACTCAGGGCCCTTGCACCTGTGTGGGAGACCCTGAAGAAGCTCTTGGCTCCTGGCTTCGGATCGGCGTAACTCTGGCCATTGCAGCCAATTGGGGAGTGAACCATTGGATGGAAGACCCCCCCACCCCCTCTCTCTGCCTCCCTTCTCTCTGTGTAACTCTCTCAAATAAATAAATAAATCTTAGAAAAAAAAAAAAAAGCAGAGGCAAAAAGCTAGCAGCTCATAAGACAGTATGAGAGAGAACTGCCTCTGGCCTAGACACTATTCTAGGTCTTATTATTGAGAAACCCGACTAACTATACAGCCATTCATGTTCACAGATTACTGTGAAATATTACAGTAAATCCTTCATTTCAATTTAAACTGATTTATTTATAATCCACAAAAATAAAAGTAAGATCATGTCCAGATTATACTCATGCATTTACTATTTCATTATTTTGCATTTCCTTTCCCCTCCCAGTTCTTTTTTGTTTTTTTGTTTTTTTGTTTTTTTTTTTTTTTTGACAGGCAGAGTTAGAGAGAAAGGGAGAAAGGTCTTCCTTCCGTTGGTTCGCCCCCCAAATGGCCGCCACAGCCAGCGCACTGCGCCAATCCAAAGCCAGGAGCCAGGTGCTTCCTCCCAGTCTCCCATGCAGGTGCCAGGGCCCAAGCACTTGGGCCATCCTCCACTGCCTTCCCAGGCCACAGCAGAGAGCTGGACTGGAAGAGGAGCAACCGGGACAGAATCCGGCGCCCTGACCGGGACTAGAACCCGGGGTGTCGGTGCCGAAGGTGGAGGATTAGCCTAGTGAGCCATGGCGCTGGTCCCCCACAGTTCTTAGAAGAGTAGTCTGTGTTCCCTGTTTCAATTTCCTTTCTTCCCAGATAATCATTTCTCTCTATGACTCTCTTGAAATTGAATTGAGCATGTTCTAATTGTCCCATTCAGTGGACACTTCTCAGTCCTTATTTGACTTGACTTCTCTTCAACATACTCACACATCTAATACTTGCCTCTTCTTGTCTCATGAGTGCTGGGCCTGTATTTCTACCTGCAATGAACATCTCCACTGGAATGTCTAAACTGCTAGTTCACAGTCACGTTCCTCCCCAAAACTGTTTCTCCTTTTCTACCCTTACCCTCAGTCCATTCCAACAGCTATCCAAATTACTCACAAGTCAGGAAGTCCTATGAATTCACTTACATTGTTTGCAAATCAATCTAATCTATCCCTAAAGTCATTACTGAACTCAAGCTTTCTTCATCCCCTGGACCTCCAGACACAGGTCTATAAATCCTGAGCCAATGAAGAGACCCAAAAAAATTTTTTTAAGGATTATAAATTATTCTAACATGCAACAATTTCAGGAACTATAACTTTCCAGCAGTACTTCCCTTAATATAGCCATTCTCTCCACAAAGTCACCAACTAGTCAACATATATTATGGGAAAATCATTGGGGCCACTGTGGCAAAGCAGGTAAAGACACAGCTTATGGTGCAGGCATCCTATATGGGTGCCAGTTTGAGTCTTGGCTGCTTCACTTCCCTGCTAATGTGCCTGGGGAAGCAGTGAAAGATGGCTCAAGTATTTGGACCCCTTCTGCACCTACATGAGAGATCCAAAAGGAAGCTCCTGGCTCTTGGCTTCAGATAGTCCAGCTCCAACCACTGTAACCATTTAGAGAGTGAACCAAGCAGATGGGAGATCGTCTCTTCGTCTCTCCCTCTCTCTCTCTGTTAAATCTGCCTTTCAAATAAATAAATAATCTTAAACAAAAAAAAAAAAAAGAAAAACAAGAAAACCATTAACCATCAGGTACTATGTTAGACTCTCGCAAAATCTCCACTCTCAGGAGTGACAGAGGCAAAAAGCCAGCAATTGGCCTCAAATGTCAAGTAAACAAATGACAAAAGTAATGTAATAAATTTTCTGAAGACATTTAGTATAACAGCTGGTATACAGTAGTCTTTATTAAATGTTGGATATAGTGCAAGTACTTAATCATTCATTAACACTATGAAGTAGGTACGATATTCATACTACAGATAAAGCAACTAGGACTAAGAAAACTCGAGTCTGTACAAGATTTTACCCTCATGACTGGAGACGCCCAGGGCTTAAATGCTGATCTAATTTTAAAAGCCTATTCTCTTAACTAGGATGGGGTGCTCTCGAAACAGGTAAATAACTCCTCGTGTCTCCTGAACTAAGAAATGTGGACAGCCAGAGAAGGGAATAAGTTGTGAGAAATAAAATTAGTGAGGGATGGCAAAGTTAGACACATACAGAGGTATGTGGAGGTGAGCCTAAGGTGGTATAAAGGAACCAAAATATTAAGGCTCTAATGTCCCAAGATAAAAAGTCTGGACATCTGCTATGGGCACTAAGTAGTCAGCAACAGTCTTCAGGTTGAAGATAGGTAGAAGAACAATTCAACTGATTCTCTTTTTATGATTACCTGGGGTAGGAGGGAGGACAGGTGTTTGGTACAGCAATTAAGATACCACTTAGGAGACACCAGCACTGTGGCACAGCGGGTTAAAGCCCCAGTCTGCAGTGCCAGCATCCCATATAGGCACCAGTTCCAGTCCCAGCTACTCAATTTCTTTTTTTTTTTTTATTTGTTTTACAGGCAGAGTGGACAGTGAGAGAGAGAGAGAGAGAGAGAGAGAAATAAAGGTCTTCCTTTGCCATTGGTTCACCCTCCAATGGCCACTGCGGCCGGTGCACAGCGCTGATCCGAAGGCAGGAGCCAGGTACTTATCCTGGTCTCCCATGGGGTGCAGGGCCCAAGGACTTGGGCCATCCTCCACTGCACTCCCGGGCCACAGCAAAGAGCTGGCCTGGAAGAGGGGCAACCGGGACAGAATCCGGCGCCCCAACTGGGACTAGAACCAGGTATGCCGGCGCCGCTAGGCGGAGGATTAGCCTATTGAGCTGCGACGCCGGCCTATTCAACTTCTGATCCAGCTCCCTGCTAATGTGCCTGGGAAGGCAATGAAGGAGGCCCCAAGTACTTGGGCCCTTGCACCCATGTGGGAGACCCAGAAAAAAATCTGGTCCCTGCATTCAGATTGGCTCAGCTCTGGCCATTTGTGGCCATTTGGGGAGTGAACCAGCAGATGGAAGACCTCTCTCTCTCCTCTCTACTGTTTCTCTCTCTCTCTCTCTCTCTCTTTCTCCCCCTCCACTCCTCCCCCTATTCTCTCTCTCTCTCCCATCCTACCTCTCTCTAACTCAGCCTTTCAAATAAATAAAATAAATTAAAAAAAAAAAAGATACCACTTAGGATACCCGCAATAGATATAAGGATGCCTGAATTAGAGTCCTAGCTCTGCTTCCAATGCAGCTTCCTGCTAATGCACACTCTGGGAGGCAGTAGTGATGCTCATGGATGTGGGTCCCAGCCACTCACGTGGGAAACATGGATTGAGTTTCTGGCTCTCAGGTTTCAGCACGGCTCAGCTCTGGTTACTGTGGGATTTGGTGAATGGACCAGTGGAAAGAAAAATCTCTTTTTTCTCCCTGTTTGTCTGTCTGTCTCTCTCTCTCTACCTTTACAATAAAATGAAAACATTATAAATTTTTTAAAAAATATTATCTGGGAAAATATTATTGGATGGTTTTCCTTATTACAAATTTGATCATTTAAAAATTTGGGTGGAGTCCTTACTGTATAAGATTCAAAATTCTTCTACTTTTCCAGTCTTCTGTGTTCTAAGTATCCCTACCCATATCCAGAAATACAATCCCCTATTCTATGCTAAGTTATACCATGCTCTTGCATTTGCCTGGCCCTATGTTTAAAATGGCACTCCAGTGTTGTGAAGTAGCTGGTAAAGCCTCTACCTGCAATACCATCATCCCAGATGGGCACTGAATTGTGCCCTAGCTCCACTTCCAATTGAGCTTCCTGCTAATGGCCTAGTTTGGGAAGTAGTGGAGGATAGCTTAAGTACTTGAGCTCCTGCCACCCATGTGGGAAATTCAGAAGACGCTCTGGTTCCTGGCTTCGGCCTGGTCTGGGCTGGCCGGGCCCCGGCCATTGCAGCCATCTGAGGAGTAAACCAGCAGATGGAACATGAGTGTCTCTTTCCTCTTTCTCTTTCCCTCTCTCCCTCTTGTGTGTGTAACTCTGCCTTTCGAATAGATAAATGAATAAATATTTATAAATAAATACATAAAATGGTTTTCTTCCCCTTGCCCATTTCACATATATCCTCTCCAAGACTTTCAATAATCTTCATTCTCTACCTTCCCCAACTAATTTTCCACCAAAGAATGAGTTGCTTTTTATTTCATGTTCCCAAATTACTCTTCTGTGTACCTATTACAACAATTATCACACTGCTTCGTTATTTTCAAGTACCCTTCTCCTCTATTAAAATTACAAGACTTTTTTACGCATGACTTTTTTTTTAAAGATTTGTTTGTTTATTTGAAAGGCAGAGTGGTAGAAAGGAAGAGACAGATAAAAAAATATCTTCCATCCCTGGTTCATTCCCCAAATGCTTTTAACAGCCAGGGTTAGGCCAGGCCAATATCAGGAGCCAGAAACTCGCTCTGAGTTTCCCACATGGAAAACAGAAACCCAAGCACCTGAGCCATCATCAGCTGCCTTCCAGGTACATGAACAGGAGGCTGGATTGGAAGCACTGAATACACAGAATTTGAACCAGACACTCTGATATGGAATGCAGGTATCCAAAGTAACAACTTTATCTGCTATGCCACAATGTTCATTCTAAGAGATCTGCTTGCACATTTTTATCTCCAAGCAAAGCACAGTAGTTAGTACAGAATAAACTATCAGCAGTATGTCAAATGAAATCTGAGCTGATTCCTCATCTACAAAAAAAAAAATCAGTCTTGGTCTGTTTTCTGGTGTTAGAACAACTGAAGAAGGGAATTTATAAAACAAAGAGGTTTATTTGGACTCATGGTTCTGGAAATCCAAAAGCAAAATGCCAGCATCTGGTCATTTGTTGAGGGCCATGTTCTGCTCTAGGCATGGCAAAAGGCAGAAGGCAAAGCATGCACATGTAGAAGAGAGGTCACATGACAAGAGACTGAAGGAAAGCACAAGACTCACTCCCTAACAACCTGTTCTCATAGGAACTAATCCCCCCTCAAGAGAACTAACCCAATTTCTTGATAAAGATATTAATTCATGAGAGTAGTGTACCCAGGATCCAAATCACCAACACTACCACAATGGAAATCAAATTTTAACATGAAAAAAGAAATTTCAATGTGAGTTTTGGTGGGGAAAAAATCACATCTAAAATCACAGCACAATGTGATAAAACTGTTTCTCAAAGAAATCTGGAGTAGATAGTTACAACAACAAAACACCAACACATTAGCAACAGCTAATATTTACAGAGAGCTTACTGTGTGCCAGATACTCTTTTAAGAGTTCTACATGTATTAATTCATTTAATCTTCACAAAAACTCTATGAGGAATGTATTTCTGTTATAACTATTTTACTCCACAGAGAAGTCAAGTATATCTTGCCCAAAACCATACAGCTGGTAAATGGCAATCTGTCTTCAGGATTCACGTTCTTAACAACTAAACTATGCTGTTTCTTTAGCTCAAACAAAAGATAGCTAGGATTAGAGAAGAAAACTTAGTCCTAGCTTTGGTTCCCTTATATCTTAATCTCTTCTTTATTCTTAACAAGCTAAAAAATAATAATAATAATTTCATTAGCTGATACTTTTAAATACGTGCTTCAATAAATTAAGTAATAATGTCATCAAAATTAAATGTGCAACACTTCTGGGAAGCTTTCCTCATACTTCAGTTTAAACAAAGGCCCTCCTCATGGACGCTCTTGAGGCTCCCTATGCTTTGCCCACCTAACACTCATCTAAGTATGCAATGGTAATTACATGATGTTTTTGAACAACTCCTCTCTCCTCCACTGGACACTAAGTTCCACAAGCCTTCATCTCTGTTTTATTCATCACTTGTAGCTATAGAAGTAGATCCATAAAAGGTGCTTTGGGAATAGCTATGCTTAAAATGTATCCTTTATTCATCATCTTTATTCTCCTATACTGTCAGCAACCCTATGCAAATATCACAATCACTTAGTGCTTGAAATATTAAAAATTACCTGGTTTTTGCTTATATTTTCCTGTATTTTAATACATTATATGCAACACTAG
The DNA here is from genome assembly GCF_051225735.1 of Oryctolagus cuniculus. Classification (NCBI taxonomy): domain Eukaryota; kingdom Metazoa; phylum Chordata; class Mammalia; order Lagomorpha; family Leporidae; genus Oryctolagus; species Oryctolagus cuniculus. The sequence continues at coordinate 95,879,167 of NC_142877.1, forward strand.
CACATGAATCTTCCTAAAACATCCCTTTAACATTTTCTCAAAGATATTAAATTCCTAGTAGGTGCCAAGTACAACTCATTGTTTACCCAAATTGTATTGATTTTTCTACTGCTTACAAAGTTCAAAATTTCACTAGAATCATCTGCTTTAAAAACAAAAGGGAAAGTCTATACCATTTCCCACTAAAAAAAACCCCTAAGATCCTTAGAGATGTAGCTAATTTCAAGGTTGGGAAAGCGTAGGTAAAGAATACCCTAGGTATATCTCATTAGGCCAAAAAGTCATGAAATACTCATAAAAATGAAGGAGAGAGTCTAAAGGACACAGAAGCCATCCCGAAGGGGCTCCTGCTGTTCAAACATGACACAATTAAGCACAATACTGTAAATTTATGAGTTCACGTCAGAAAGACAGAAAGCCAGCCAGCCACCCAAGGACCTACTGGTAAATGAGGAAAAGTAGTAGAGTGGAAAAATCATCATTTTGCAGCCATGATATTAAAGACTGGATCAGGCAGGAATCAACAACAGTTGCTAAATCTATGAATGAATGGATTACTGTGGCTATTGTAGGATTGAGTTAGATACTAATAGAGTAGGGTTTTTATTTTTTTTTTTTTTTTTTAAGATTTCTTTTATTTTATTTGAAAGGCAAAGTTACAGAGATTGAGAGGGAGACACATCTTCTATCCACTGGTTCATTCCCCAGATGGCCACAAAGGCTGGGTGTGGGCCACACCCAAAGCCAAGAGCCAGGAGCTTCTTGCAGGGACCCAAGCACCTGGGCCATCCTCCGCTGCTTTCCCAGCACATTAACAGGGAAGTAGATCAGAAGTGGAGCAATCAGGTATCAAACTGGCACCCATATGGGATTCGGGAGTCATAGGCAGCACCTTAATCCACTGGGCCACAGTCCCGGCCCCCGTGTAGGTTGTTACAAAAGTAAGTTCAGTTCCTGCCCTTCTGCCTTCTGCCATAGATGAGCAACATGAATGCACTTGCCAAATGTTGGTCCCTTCATCTTGGACTTTATCCACTCTATGGTATTTTGTTATAACACCACAAAATAAGCAAAAAGGGGAAATATATTCTTTAAAATACTATAAAATAAAAATAAATGCTATGTAAATATTCCAGATTTTTTTTTTTTTTTTTTTTTTTTTTGACAGCTAGAGTAAGACAGTGAGAGAAAGAAAGAGACAGAGAGAAAGGTCTTCCTTCCTTTGGTTCACCCCTACAGCCGGCGTGCTGCGCTGATCCAAAGCCAGGAGCCAGGTGCTTCCCCTCGGTCTCCCATGCGGGTGCAGGGCCCAAGCACTTGGGCCATCCTCCACTGCCTTCCCAGGCCACAGTAGAGAGCTGGACTGGAAGAGGAGCAACTGGGACAGAACCTGGGGCCCCAACCAGGACTAGAACCCGGGGTACTGGTGCCATAGGTGGAGGATTAGCCAAGTGAGCCACAGCACCGGCCAATACTCCAGATTTTAAAAGGTTGGAATAGGGGCCAGTGCTGGGGCATAGTAGGCTAAGTCTCTGCCTGAGGCACCGGCATGCCATAAAGGTGCCGGTTCATGTCCCAGCTGCTCCTCTTCCAATCCAGCTCTCTGCTTATGGCCTGGGAAAGCAGTGGAGGATGGCCCAAGTGCCTGGGACCCTGCACCTGCACAAGAGACCCCAAAGAAGCTCTTGGCTCCTGGCTTTGGATTGGCCCAGCTCCAGCCATTTGGGGAGTGAACCAGCAGATGGAGGACCTTTCTCTCTGTCTCTCCCTCTGTCTGTCTATAACTCTGCCTCTCAAATAAATAAATGAAATATTAAATAAGTATATAAAAAGGCTGTAACAACATGACAACTAAATAGGATATCTAATTTTAACTAACTGTATTCAGGAGGTTGCAGGATGCTACAAAGGACACAACTAGACTAACTGTGAAACATTAATGATGGATAATGAATTGAACCAATGTAGATTTATGAAGTGGGGAACTATACTGTAATTATGTAAGAGAAATTCCTATTCTTCATTGAAATATTCAGAGGTGAAGGTCCATAACAGATCTTCAAATGGTTCAGGGAAAAATAAATCACATACATACGCAAAGGGGGTTGATGAAAGGGAAGGAAAAAAAGAGATAAAAGAACAAAGTAAGCAAATGGGACAAAATGTCAATGATAGGTAAATCTGCATTAAAATGTGTTCACTGCATTACTTTATTCTTGCAACTGTTGGCAAGTCTGAAACTAGTTCCAAAAAGGAAGTTCAAAATTAGTACACACACACACACACACTCACACACATTTTCATACCTGTACTGTCCAATATAGTAGCCCTTAGCTACAAGAGGCTGCTGAAGAGTTGAAATATGGTTAATACAAATTGAGATGTGCCACTAGTATAAAATACACAAAAAAATTTCAAAAACTTAGTACAAAAGAAATTTCTCATAAATAATTTCTGTACTAATTACATTTTTAAATACTTTAACTACATGGGATTTAAAAAATGAAAATTTTAAACATTTATTTAGTTAGTTAGTTAGTTATTTGAAACGCCGGGTTACAGAAAGAGAGGTAGAGAAAGGGGAGACAAGTAGACATCTTCTATCTACTGGCTCACTCTCAAAATGGCTGCAATGGCCTAGCCTAGGCCAGGCTGAAGCCAGGAGCCTCTAACTCCATCTGGGTCTCCCACATGGGTGCAAGGACCCAAGCTCTTAGGCCATCTTCTGCTGCTTTCCCAGGCCCATTATCAGGCAGCTGGATCAGAAGCAAAGCAGCCAGGACATGAACTGATGCCCATATAGGACACCTGTGTCACAGGCAGTGGCTTAACCTGTTTGACCACAAACCTGTCCCCAGAAATAACATTTTAAAAATCAGTTTCACCTCTTTACTTTTTAAGAATATAACTACTAGCAATTTTATCTTACACATGTAACTCATAATTGCTTTGGACAGAGCTGAGCTAGACAGTCAAGCACCTCCAAAATAAGGTGTTAAATTTCTCTGCACAATTTCTCTATAGGAGGCTTTGCTCAGTGGCAGGAGGTTACGCTGCCTCTGCAGCACCAGCATCCCATATGGGCACTGGTTCATGTCCCAGCTGATCCACTTCTGGTCTAGCTCCCTGCTAATGTGCTAGGGAAAGCAGAAGATGGCACAAGTCCTTGGGACCCTGCACCCACACCAGAGACCCAGAAGAAGCTCCCGGCTCCTGGCTTTGGCCTCGCCCAGCACTGGCCACTGCAGCCATTTGGAGAAAGAACCAGCAGATAAAGAATCTCTCTCTCTCTCTGTAACTCTGCCTTTCAAATAAATAAAATAAATCTTTTAAAAGAAGTCTCTTGGGGCCAGTATTGCGGCACAGTAGGTTAATTCTCTGCCTGCAGTGCCAACATCCTATATTGGTGCTTGTTCTACTCCCAGCTGCTCCTCTTTCGATCCTGCTCTCTGCTATTGCCTGGGAAAGCAGTAAAAGATAGCCCAAGCCCTTGGGCCCCTGCACCCACATGGGAGACCCAAAAGAAGCTCCTGGCTCCTGGCTTCAGATCAGCACAGCTCTAGCCATTGTGGCCATCTGGGGAGTGAACCAGCAGATGGAAGACCTCTCTCTTTCTTTCTCTCTCTCTGCCTCTCTGTGTAAATCTGCCTTTCAAATAAATAAATAAATCTTTAAAAATTAATGTATTAGTCTGTATGCCTGTTCTGATGCACTATAGACACACATAGAAAAAAAATTTCAGAGGCTGGCACTGTGGCATAGTGGGTAAACCTACCTACCGCCTATGATGCCAGCATCCCAAATGGACACAGGTTCCAGTCCCTGCTGCTCTACTTCTGATCCAGTTCTCTGCTGATGTGCCTGGGAAAGCAGTGGAGCTCTGTCCAATTACCTGGGCCCCACCACCCATGTGGTAGACATGGAAGAAGCTCCTGGCCCTTGGCTTTCGACTGGGTCAGCTCTGGCGGTTGCGGCCACTTGAGAGTGAACCAGTAGATAAAAGACCTTTTTCTCTGTCTCTCCCTCTCCCTGTTTGTAACTCTACCTCTCAAATAAATAAATAAAATCTTTTTAAGAATAAATTAAAATATATATAAGTAAATGTATCTTTCTATTTCTTTCTGCTATAAATAGACATCTGTCTAAAAGTCACTTAGTTTTAAGCTATTTAACTGCAGACATTGTGTCTTCACTGTCCTAGCCCCCGTGCTAGCACAAAGCAAGTGTTACACATATTTGTGAAAAGACTTAGGAAGAAGTGGAGGCAAGAGGAATGAACCCATTCCCATCTCTGATTCTTTGCTTACACTGTAACTCCTTCCTGAAATGAAACTTTTCTTCTCTTCAAAACTGTATCTCAGGCCCATTTTCTCCAAGCCAAGTACTTGCTCTGATCCTCCTCTGTACTACTACAGTCTTTGTTGTCTCTGTCACTTACTTTGGCATTTAATCATGTACATTCCTCGAGGCAGACCTTGGGCCTGGTATTTTGTTCCTGTATCTTCCACAGTGATAGCACGATGTCAACCATATCAGCTGAACAGTGAGGAGGAGGGCAGCTAGGTGTCAGGAAAAGGAACATGGGATTGGGAGCTGCTAAAAGGATGGGGAGATGTAAGAATTTGGCTGAAGTCTCCAGTAATCTTTGGTATCTACTGTCACCTTAGAAAAATCACTTAATCTCACTCAGTTTCTATTTCCTCATTCTTAAAATCAGAGAGAGAAGACCTCATGACATAAAAGAAGCCCTTTTAATTCCACAGTTCTGAAATAAATTCATTTTTTTCCTTAGCAGCATTACTGAAATCTACCAGTAAAAGGAAATCTAACCCCCTACTGTTACATCACAGGGAGTTCCTTAAGAAGAAAGAGCAGCAAAGTTTACAAACTACTGAAGGGACTAAAGGTTCACCTTTCTGGCCACTAGGCCCTTTAAATTCGTGTTTTCTTCAAAGGATTATTAAGCAAAATGACACATATTAGAGCTACTGGGTTGTTTTCCCCAAGCCCTTTCAAGCTTCAGAGAGATATTTTTCTTTAATAAGTGAATGAAAAAAGAGGAAGAGGAGGAGAAGTGGGACCAGAAACTTCCTTAAAGTAACATAGGATCTTATTTGCAATTCTTAAGGACTATGACTTATAACTGATCATAAGCTCATTCTCCCTTTCTTCTTTAAAAAAATGTTATTTAAAGGACACTATTCAGAAGAAAATCACAATAGCTAAAGTGAAAAGATCATATAAAAACAGAATCTTAAAGAAGTGCAAAATAATTTCAAAGCATAGAGACCATTTCAAACAACTTTCTAAATCAGAACTATAGTTTTATTTTTATTATCTTGATACCTATACTGTGAAATAAATTTATCAGGGTAGGGTGAGATAAAATGGTTGCCATATTACATAATTTAAAGATTCAACACCACTAGTAGAATTAATAAAACACATATTCTAAGTTCCAAATTAGCAATACAAATCACAAAATTTCTTTAAGACTTTTATCAAAATGTAACTATCAAATGCGAGCTTAACACTGACCTACCTCCCAGATAAAAGCTAACTCCTTCAAAGGAACTCTAGATTTTCTCAGTTTGTCACTAGCTACCTGGGTTGCCTCATCTCCTGCCAGTCCCTGAATATCATCTCTCTCCCTAAATCTAACTGCTCACTCTCCCTGTCCCACATTATTTGCTCCTTTTATGAACCAATGCCTTTGTAATTGCCATTCTCTGAGCCCAATCCATCCTTCCCTCTTTTGACTTGTGAATATGCCCTCTTCCTTAAAGCTTTTCCCGACTGCCACCAATAACCTCCCACAAAGTGGCTCCCAGGGCACTCTTCACACTTCTATTGAATCGTACTATAATTACTTCTAAATGTCCACCTCCCTGACTAGGCCATGAGTTCTAAAAGGAGAGCACATATCTTATCAAACTGTTCCCCAGCCTCTACCATAATGCCTGGCATTCACTGCCAACTCAAGTATATGAAATAAAAGAAAATTAAATAGTGGATCTTCTTACTAAAGAGTGCCTACATTAGGGCTGATGTTTGGTCTAGCAGTAAAGATGCTGGTTAGGATACCTAAGTCCCATACCGGAGTGCCTGGGTTCCACCCCTATCTCCAACTCCTGTTCTGACTTTGGTCCCAGCTCCGGACTCCAGCTTCCTGCCAATGCAGACCCTGAGAGGCAGAACTGAGCCACTCATGTGAGAAACCTGGATTGAGTTCCTGCCTGCAGTTAAAAGGTTGTGAGCATTTGAAGCATTAACCAACAGATGGTAGCTCACTCTTTTTCTCTGTTTCTGCCTCTCAAATAAAATTTGCTTTTAAAAGTCCATACATTTAACACAGTGGTTCTCAACCAGAGGCAGTGTTGCCCTTGGGGGACATCTGGAAAACTCTGGAGATATTTTTAATAGTCATAACAGGGGGGAGGACATTTTGGGGAAGGCTACTGGCATCTAGTGGGTTAAAGTCAGAGATGTTGCTAAGTATCCTATGGTCCCCAGGACAGCTCTCCATGACAAAGAATTATCCTGATCAAAAACATCAATAGTGCTGAGGGTGAGAAACTCAGCTGTCAACTGACTTATTCAAATGTGATGATTCAGTACTGCAACTCAGCAAGACCCACAATAAATTCCAATTTTGTACTTCCAACTGAAACTTCTCCTAACAGTTCATATGTACACACCAACACTAAAAATGATCCTTATATAATCTTAATGCTTAACAACATTAAAGAAAAAGTACTGGAAAGCCCCTCTTACTTCTGAAAACTAACCCATAACTACCACAAGCTACTTTTAAATCAGTAAACACTTTGTAAACTTTAAAGCAACTCACAGGCAAACTAGCTTTCCCCTGTGGACCTATAACAGAAACAGAATCTGAGGCATGAGGTAATCAGTTTCTCCAGGGCTGATAAAAGAAAATCTCTTAAGTACCACAAGTAAATCATACACAGATGTCTTGCACAAAGGAACAGGCGGAAAGTGTAAAGGGCATGCCCTTGCTACTGCCAAATTCACTGCTTATCAAGGGCTCAAAAAACTCCAACAAAACCACTGCAAAAAAATAAAAAACAAATGTCAATACAGAGGGTCAGATACAGAAGTTAACTATTCCTGCCCTTCATATATGACCAAGTCTTACATGCCTTGAACATTTCAGGAAAGCTGTGCAGAAGCAAGAACACTCCCTTTCCATCCAACTGGATGACTCAATTCCGGTTGAATACCACAAACTCACTCATTTCTTCTGCCTTTGAACTTGTTAGTTATCCTACTCCCTAAGTAACCAACTGATGGGTTTGGCACCTACTTTTTTGTTAACACCTATTAGTCTCAAAATCAAGAAGAACGCAAGCTATACAAAGCAAAAACTTGAGTTCAGTAACTCTTACAGGAAGAGAGAGTTTAATTATGTTATTTTAGGAAGTGCTTGGTAAACAATCCACCAACAGCTCTCTCGTTACATATTCAAGGTTTTCCAGATTTCAAATAGAGATACACTGGCAGAAATCGAAGAAGTGTGTACCATTTGATAAAGCTTAGTACGGTTTTCTTTTCAGATAGCTAAAATAAGGTACTTGGGCTTGGAAGGGAAAACGCATTTTTAATTAAAAAAAAAAAAGTTTCCGACGGTGAGTAATATCTTCCTTCTCAGCTGACTTCGCTATTAAGTGCCAGTCCTACGACTGGGCCCACGCTAGGCCGGGTCTCGCCGCGCCGCCCTCCAGCGCTGTCCACATGGGAAGGCGACGCCGTGTGGGGCAGGTGCGTGTCGCGTCAGGTGGAGGGCCCGGCGGGCGGGGAACCTGGGGGAGAGCTAAGCACGCCGCCCGCCATCTCCCACGGGCCGGACTCCAGCCCGGCCGGCAGGGCGTCCCACAGGCACCAACTCTCCATTTTCACCCCCATTCCGGGATCCCGGGAGGGACGCGCGGCGCCACACCCTCCAGCTCGCAGCCCGCTCGCGCTGACAGCCCCACGGGGGCTCCGGCCTGCCGCCCCGCCGCGCTCCAGCCGCCCTCCCCGCCCCCGCGGCTGGCCCCCGGGCCGGACGACCAGGCCCAAACGGCCTGCGGACTGCGGGGCCTAGAGAAGCAAGGGGCCCGCGCTGAGGAGGGGGCTCCCGCGCCGCCGCGCCGCGCCCGCGGCCCGGGGCCGGGGCTCTCCCGCTCACGTGCTGCCGGAAGGACGGTTTCACTCTCTTACCCTCTGCAAAATCCTCCTTAACATGGTTTAAACACCTCCCGGCGCCGCCGCGGTGACTCTCCGGACCCTACTCGGGGCCACTCACTCACTACTCGGGGGCGCGCGGGCCGGGAGGGACTGGGGGAGGAGATCGGGATGAGGCGGTGGCGGCGACCGCTCAAGCGGCCCCGACTTCCCCACTGGCGGCGAGAGGGAGCGCGAGCGAGCGAAGCAGCGACGAGGTAGCCTCCGAGCGCCCGCCCGCCGGGCTGCCCCCGTAACTGACAGCTGGGCGGGCCCGCCCGCCCGCGGCCGCCGAAGAGGCGGTACCGCCGCCGCCCCGCCCTCCGGTCTGTCTGTCCGCCGAGGGGGGCGGGGCTGGGAGAGGGCTAGCCTGGGCCTCGGACCAATCGGAATCGGCAACTGCGTGGGCGGCTGCGTGACGGACAGGCGGCAGGACGCTGGCGCCGCGCTCCTTCCGGCAGGCGGGAGGATGCCGCGGCCAACAAGCGCACGCCCGCCCTCCGTCAGGAGGCCGCACCCGTGCGCAGCTCGCGTGCCCGCGAGGGTGACGGGTGGGGACCTCGGTGGCTTGGAGTGGGGGAGTCCCTGGCCCGGGTAAGAAGAAGGGGGCCCCCGGCTGATTGGAGCGCCAGCGCCTCAGGCTGTTTTGTAAAATGTGGCGGCGCCTGGAGCTGACCACGGCGTGGAGCCGGAGTTGGATCCTCGCGACTGCTGACTCGACCGCCTCGCCCCTGGGTCCCCGCAGACGTGTTTAACCGGTCTGCTGGGCGTCCTCCGCTTTTCCAAAGCTCCCTGCTCCGTTCTTGCTTCTCGTTTCAGCCCAAGAGAATGTAGAGAATCAGAAGAAAAGGGTGGGAAGCAACTGGAATTTGAGTTGGCAGAACACATTTGAGGTTGTCCTGGGGCATATTTAATGGGCTCCTATATTGGGTTGCACTTTCTGTTCTAAAGCTCCTACTTGGCCTCTTCTCCAGAGGAATTTCAAGTCTTCCTCTGATAATAGACATAAGAAGCAAACCGTCATTAATTCTCTGCGTTACAAATTAAAAAAAAAAAAAGGCACAGATAATCATCGTGCAAATAACCAAGACATGGACTTGGAACTGACCTCCATGCGCAATGTCATTATTTAAAGAAAAAGTACCTGCGTCCTTCCTTCTGCCAGTATTCATGAGCCAAGAGGCTTGTGTAGGGAGCTGCTGATTGGACATGGGTGCTGCAGGACTGGGAGACAAACTTTGGAGTCCACCAAGCATTAAAAACCGAGGCCTTGTTGGAAAGTACTTCCAAATTGTCTGGTAAAAAACTGCATAAAATATCTTTTAAACGAGTTAATGTGAAAGTATTTTTAAGATTTTTATTTTATTTGAAACACAGAGAGGAAGAGAGCTTCCATCCGCTGGTTCATTCCCCAAATGGCCGCAACCACCAGAGCTGACCCCGTCCAAAGCCAGGGGCCAGGAGCTTCTTCCACGTCTATGAGTGGCGGGGGTCCAAGTAGTTGGACAGAGCTCTACTGCTTTCCCAGGCACATCAGCAGGGAACTGGATCAGAAGTAGAGCAGCAGGGACTGGAACCTGTGTCCATTTGGGATGCTGGCATCATAGGCGGTAGGTAGATTTACCTACTATGCCACAGTGCCAGCCTCTTTTTTCTATGTGTGTCTGTAGTGCATCAGAACAGGCACACAGACTATTAATACATTAATTTTTAAAGATTTATTTATTTGAAAGGCAGATTTACACAGGCAGAGGCAGAGAGAAAGAGAGAGAGAGGTCTTCCATCTGCTGGTTCACTCCCCAGATGGCCACAATGGCTAGAGCTGTGCTGATCCAAAGCCAGGAGCCAGGAGCTTCTTCTGGGTCTCCCACGTGAGAGATCTTGGGCCATCTTCTACTGCTTTTTCGGGCCATAGCAGAGAGCTGGATGGGAAATGGAGCAGCTGGGACTCCAACTGGCACCCACATAGGATACCGGCACTACAGGCAGCAGCTTTACCTGCTATGCCACAGCGCCAGCCCCTACTAATACATTATTAATCGCTTTTTTTTTAAAGGCAAAATTACAGAGAGAGTTCTTTGATCCACTGGTTCACTTCCCTAGCGACCACAATGGCCAGAGTTAGGCCACTCCAAAGCCAGGGGCCAGGAGCTTCTTCTGGGTCACCCACGTAGGTATAGGAACCATAGCACTCAAGCCAACTACCATTGCTTTCCCAGGAGCATTAGCAGGGCACTGGATCAGAAGTGGAGCAACCAGGAAATGAACCAGTGCCCATATGGGATGCCATCATCCCAGTCTGCAGCTTTACCCACTGTGCCACAGCAATGGCCCCTCAATTATTAATTTAAAGAAGCTTATTAGTGGGACTGGCGTTGTGGCATAGTAGGTTAAGCTGCTGCCTGCACTGGCATCCCATATGGGCACCGGTTTATGTACTGGCTTCTCCACTTCCCATCCAGCTCCCTGCTAATGCACCTGGGAAAGCAGCAGAGGATGATCCAAGCACTTAAGCCTCTGTAGGCATGTAGGAAACCCGGAAGAAGTTCCTGGCTCCTAGTGTTGGTCTGGCCCAGCCCTGGTCATAGCAGCCACCTGGGGAATAAACCAGCAGATGGCAGATTCACTCTCTCTCTTTCTCACTCTGTGTCTTTCAAATAAAGTAAATCTTTAAAAAAAAAAAATGCTTGTTAATGAATGGCACATGCCAAAGTCATCTTTATTGAAACTCTCCTTGGAATATTTTTGACTAATGTAACACACTGTCATCTACTGTTTAGCTAAATGGGTCATATTCTCCATCACCAGAATAATACACTGGAGAACTTAATTACTCCAAAAGAAAATAAGTGATGGGTAAAACATAATTACATAATACCTGTCACTAATCTTGCAGCTTCCCACATGTAACAGTATGCTTATACTTTCTGACCACTAATTTCTATCCACTCAACTCTCTTACATAATATTCCCACACCATCAACACTTTGACCCCTACCAAAGCATGTAGACCACTGGCTTCTCTTGTTTTCTTACTGCTGTATCTTTAGCCTACTTATTTCTATCAAAACCAAGCTTAAATTTGAGGATCCAACTTTACTTGCTAATATAAGCAAGCTTAACTTCTTCACATCTCTTTTTCTCCATCATTTTCATGCAGCAGAGCCTAAACTCTGGTTAAAACCAACTATTCACCTACTCTGTGCCACCCAAGAGTAGATGAGCATCACTCGATATACACAAAGGTAACTGGTGTTATTGGGCCCCTTTTACATTAACGGCCACTGAGCTCATTGAGGCCCTCAGTGCGCCCAGCAGCATTCCTCTTACCCTTTTTTCCTGTCTTCTTTCTCTGTACCTCCAAAATGGCTTACACATCTATAGTTGTTCTATGTTCTGACTGACATCTCCCCCTCAACCTATTCCAATCAGTCCTTCACCCCCCCCCTTACTTCAGTGAGACTGCTCTTGTTAAGATCACTGATCACCTGCACGGTGACTAATCCAGTGACAACCTTTTTGTTTTCACTTCTTTCCTACATTCAGAACAGTTGACTGCTCTCCCCCGACTTAACTGTATGCTCTTGGTTCCTTGACAGCATAATTTCCCTTTTCCTCCTCAATGACCATTTCATCTCAGATGTGCTTGATGGCATCCCTGCTGTGTATCTGAACCTTACAGTGCTCCCAGTTTTGTCCTCAGGCTCTTGCTTTTATTACACACAACCTAGAAGTGATCTCAACCAATCTCCTGCCCTTAAATTTCACCTGTTTTACCAAGACTCCCAAATCCATAGTTTTAGTCTTGACCTCTTCCCAGCTATAGTTTTAGTCTTGACCTCTTCCCAGATTTCCAGAGTTATAACAAACTGTTTACTTTGTATTTCTTCTTGGATATCTAATAAATATACCAAACTTAATGTGCCCAAAACAAAACATGCATTCTTCAAAACTTCTTTGCCCATTTTCCTGTCTCAGTAAGTACCACTACCAGATACTTACTTTGCTCAAACCAAACATTTTGAAGTTATTTTCATTTCTCCCTGTATCTCACCACTTCCCCCTCCTTCCAGTTAGTCCATCGGGAAGTCCTACTGGTCTTCTTCCAGAACATATCCCAAATCTGCTTCTTCTCCCCCATTAGCAAACTGATCCATAATACTTCCATCTCTGTCCAGAGTGCACTACAGTAGTCTCCCAGTTGTTCTGCCTGCTTTTACTTTGGCTTCCCTGTGATCCATGCATTACACAGCAATTTAGGAACAACTTTGAACACATAAATCAAATAATGTCATTGTTCTCTTTGATTGTAGCTTCCCATCACAATCACAGTGAAATCCAAATACTGATCTAGGCTCACACACTCTGCTGATCTGCTACTGCCCACTTCTATGCCTTCCTCTTGATTCACTAAGTGTCCCCCAGACACTTAGCTCTGAACACCACAAAACCCACACCTATTCTTATTTTAGGAACCAACAAATTCTTATTTAGAAAATGCTTTTCCCTGAGACTTTATGATTAATTTTGCACATTCAGATTTTACTTTTAAAGTCACCTCCTCACAGAGATCTTCAAAGACTACTTCATCTAAATTCCTTTAGTCTCATCACAGTACATATTCTAATTCTCTGTGTATCAGAGAAACTACCACTTTTTTTTAAAAGAAACTACTATTTCTCTTATTTGTATCTCCCCAACAAAAATGTTAATTCTCTAAAGACAGTGACCTGATACTCCATCCAGTGCTGTATCCCCAACAATTAAAACAGTCTTCAGTCCTTGATAAGCACTAAACAGAAAGAATGATGGAATGAATGAAAGATATATGACAATTCCTACAACTTGCTTTCCAAGATTCCCCAAGCTATCATCTTCCTATTTGTGAAAATTCATACCAAATCCCACAATCCTGAGAGTAATTTAACAATCTTTTAATCCTATGTGATAATTTTTTCTTTTGATGTAATCTATGTATGTATTTCTTGATTCTTCAAAATTTCCTAGAAGTATTTATGGGAAACAAACCATTCTCTGCCTACAGGGAATGTTGTAGTATTTTTCTTTTTGTTAATTTCATATGTGACCACCATCTCATTCATTTGCAACTAGAACCAAGTGCATGAAAAATCACAACAAAAATAAGTAAAGATGGAGCCTGTGCTGTGGCATAGCAGGTAAAGCCTCCACCTGCAGTGCTGGCATCCCACATGGATACCTGTTTGAGTCCCGGCTGCTCCACTTCCAATCCAGCTTTCTTCTATGGCCTGGGAAAGCAGTAGAAGATGGCCCAAGTGCTTGGGCCCCTGCACCTGCATGGGAGACCTGGAAGAAGCTCCTTGCTCCTGGCTTTGGATCGGCACAGCTCTGGCCATTGTGGCCATCTGGGGATGAACCAATGGAAGGAAGACCTCTCTGTGTCTCTCTCTCTCTCTCTGCCTCTCTGTATAAAGTAAACCTGCCTTTCAAATTAATAAATAAATACTTTTAAAAAATAAGTAAAGTGTAGATGATGACTTTATATAAAGAAGGCCACAATGGTGTATGAATTCTGTGAAATATACTTGGGGCCACTGGCCAGCTATTTGGCCTCAAGTAGCTCTTTTTTTTTTTTTTAACTTAACTCTTCACTAAAAAAAAAAAAATAATTAATTGAAGCCTAATTCCAATCTGCGCTTCCTTTAGCCCTTGAGGGCAGGATGAGACATAAAGGTGAGGACTTAAAGGAGGTAGAAAAGATACATGAATTCTCTAGTAGTCCAGATTCTAACTAACTTGCCTAACCTCAGGAAACATGTCAGGTCTCCACTGAATTCCTTTGTTATGGAAAATCCAAAAAATAGGTATGTTTTCAGAAATACTAAAAGTAATGCCATTAATATATGTGGTAGAGCATGACTAAGTCTGTTGCATTTACACTTCCATCTGGTCAGTTTCAAAACAATGTAGAGATGACACAACAAAATTGCCATCTATAATAATGGGTTGGGACTTTTTTTTTTTTTTGAATGCTGATGAGATTCTTTCAGTCACATAGTCACATAAAGAAAGTTCATAGTTTGGATTTCCTGACCTGGTAGATTTTTCATTCTGCATGAGCTTTCCCCAACCACACATTTTAGGAACTGGGAAAGCAACATATAGTAGGATAACACGCACACATTTTGATCTTGTATTCTTTACATTATCTGTTGGCTGCTTCAGTAGTAAACCAAAGTGAAATAAATTGATCTTAAATCAAATCCAAGTTCTCATTCTTGTCTGTATTCCTTCCTCCCTCCCTCCCTCCCTTCTTTCCTTCCATCCTTCCATCCTTCCATCCTTCCATCCTTCCTTCCTTCCTTCCTTCCTTCCTTGAAAGTCAGAGTTATACAGAGAGAAGGAGAAGCAGAGGAGAGAGGTCTTCCATCCACTGGTTCACTCCCTTATTGGCTGCAACAGCCAGAGCTGTGCCAGTCCAAAGCCAGGATCCAGGAGCTTCTTCCAGGTCTCCCATATGGGTGCAGGAGCCCAAGGACTTGAACCATCTTCTGCTGCTTTCCTAGGCCATAGCAGAGAGCTGGAGTAGCCAGGACTCAAACTGGCACCCAAATGAGATGCCAGCACTGCCATGGTGGCTTTACCAGCTATGCCTCAGTGCCAGCCCCATCTTGTCTGTATGCTAAGTGAGACCAGCCTGTGGATCCCCAAACCAAGCAGCCAACCAAATGTAATACAACATATGGATTACTACAAAAGGTGGTAACAGTAAATTCTAGAAATGGAGCTAAGATCTGAAGCTGTGTTTTCACGTTCTTCTGAAATGTGTTTGCATGGTTAAGTAATGTTACTGAAACAGCGTAGTTTAGAGATGGCATCCCAACACTGGACAAGGCTTGTATTTCCTTGGACAGTGTTTTGCAAAGTGTGTTTCACCAAGTCCTAGGTTTCTCAGAGGCCAGTGGATGGAGAAAGCAAGCAAGTAAGACCCTCTATTATTCACCCTTGCAGCAGCTGACGTAGCCTCACCAGCTGTTGTACATAATGGAGTCCTGACCAAGATTCATTTCAAGCGTAATTGAAGATCTTTTCAAGGAGAGGACTTTTGAAATAAATATGGTCAGGAGGTTAAGAAAGCAATGAGAAATGGTCACGTTTGCTCTGCTTAGCAACAGCAGGAGTTACCATATATCTAGTGGGACTATTGCTGAAAAGGCAAGAAGAGGGAGCAGTTACATGAGCTATAAGAGAGGACTGCAGATCAGGAACTATGACTTTCAGCAGATGAACATTTAAAAATCACTTCCCAAGAGGTGGGGGTTTAGCCTAGAGATTAGGACTTTGGTTCATTGCCAGCCTTCCATATCAGAATACTTAGGTTTGATTTCCACCTCTGTCTCCTGACTCCAGCTTCCTGCTAATGCAGATTCTGGCAGGCAACACTGATAGCTCAAGTAATTGATTTCCTGCTACCAGCAGTTGTGGGCATTTGGGGAATGAACCTGCAAATAAGAACTCTCTGTGTCTGTCTCTCTCTCTCTCTCCATTTTCATCTTTCTCTCTCCCTCTCCCTCTCTCTCTCTCTCTCTCTCTTTCTCACTCTGCCTCTTAAGTAAATAATTATTAAACAAGATAATATAAATAGAAAGGAAGGTAGTGAAGAAATATATGCCTTGGCCTCTCTCCATTCCCATCTTCTTTATTTCCTTCCAAAGCCAATGAAAAGTCAAAGGGCAATTAAGCATCTGGATACAACATAAGGGTCAAGTTCAGCTACACAGGTAAAGCAGTTGGGATCTAGTGTTGGAGCTGGCATTATGGCATAGCAGGTAAAGCCGCTGCCTGCAGTGCCATCCCATGTGGATGCCAGTTCAAGTCCTGGCTTCTCCATTTCCAATTCGGCTCTCTGCTGTGGTTTGGGAGAGCAGTGGAAGGTGGTCTGGGTCTGTGGGCCCCTTTAGCCATGTGGGAGACATAGAAGAGGCTCCTGGCTCCTGGTTTCAGATTCGCCCAGCTTTGGCAATTGTAGCCATTTGGGGAGTGAATCCATGGATGGAAGACATCTCTCTCTCTCTCTCTCTCTCTCTCTCTCTCTCTCTGCTTCTGTCTCTCTGTAACTCTGCCTTTCAAATTAATAAATAAATATATATTTTTAAAAATCTAGTGTTACATACATGTTAACATATCTGCCTCAAAAGAAATATGGAAAAACAAAGTTTATATGATCATATATACTAGATCTAAGCTATGAAGTGCAAAAAGTCTGACCCTGTGCTAGACTCTTCACATATGATGTAAAATATGTGAAATACAGCTGTTAAACATTATAGATGAGTTAACGATGAGTTAACTGAAGATCAGAGAAATTTTAAGGATTTATTTATTTATTTGAAAGTCAGAGTTACACAGAGAGAAGGAGAGGCAGAGAGAGAAACAAAGGTCTTTCTCCTGCTGGTTCACTCTCCAATTGGCCGCAACAGCCGGAGCTGCGCTGATCTGAAGCCAGGAGCCAGGAGCTTCTTCCAGGTCTCTCACACAGGTTCAGGGGCCCAAGGACTTGGGCTAGCTTCTACTGCTTTCCCAGGCCATAACAGAGAGCTAGATCAGAAGTGGAGCAACCAGGACTAGAACCGGTACCCACAAGGGATGCCGGCACTGCAGGCGGCGGCTTTACCTGCTACGCCACAGCACCGGCCCCGAGATCAGAGAAATCTGAAACTTATCCATAACTACAAAGCCATGATCCTTTCTATATGTCACATAGAAGGGAAAGATTGAAATGGATTTTTTTTAAAATGGTCATTATATAAAAAATCTTTTGTTAGAAATGATGGTGATGATGGTTGCACAACAATGTAAAATAGTAAATATTATGTATATTTTACCACAAGTTTTTACAAAAAGAAGAAGCAAAGAAAGATTTGTCACAGAGAAAAAGTGGTATATTTGACAATGGGGGCAGGAAAAGTTAGAATGATACAAGGAAGGGGTCATGAACTAAGTCATGCAGGCATCTTCCAGAAGTTAGAAAAGGCAAATAAACAGATTCTCCCCCTTGAGTCTCAAAAGACCTTGACTTAAGCTAGCCCAATGAAATATCCTTCTGATCTCCATTAAAGCCATTTAACAAAGACGAACAGGATATTTAATTATGTGATTGTTAGCTCAACGTACCTTCCAAGAAGTTGCCATTTGGAAAATAACATGCAATGAGTAAATTTAATTAGCTCCTTGCTGTGAACTCAAATAGAGATGCACAATTTTAAGTGTGTGTGTGTGTGTGTATACATATATTCCTTCTCTTCCTAAATAATTACTAATGAGACAAACATTACCAGTCTTTCCAAACACCCACGTATTTTACTCCAGTCTTGTTTTCAACACAAAATAGCAAAAGGTACCCATGATCACAGGGTCCAACTGCCTAGAGAGTTTATGGGTCTATTCTCCTACTTCTTTATCCCATATTATATCATGTGTTGTATGGACAATGTCCTTAATGTGAAATTCCAGATATGAATATGCAGTTTAATCAAGTGTAGTCAACCAACCCATAGCAATAGGAAGGCTGGTTGGCATAAGCCCAGCACTGACATCTACAATGGTATAATAGTGGGGACTAAAACACGTACTGGTCCCCTTATGGAGCTTCCAGTCATGTACTAGAATTACTCCACTTTCACTAGCCTTTGCCAGAATGCACACAGAACAAGACAGGTATTATTTTCTGTCATGTCAATTTTTTATAATTTTGGCTAAGCACAATGGACTGCATCCAGGCCTACAACTACAACTACATGTTCATTATCATCCTCATTCCACACATTCTCAACAAGCTATAAGCCACTCTGGGGTTTCTATTATCTTACTGTTTATCTGCTGGTAAGCTCTAAATCTCTTGTTCAGATTTCATCTAAATATGAAACCCAAATATTCAACAGCCGATAGAACAACTCTATTTAGATATTGCACAGAAACCTGAGTTCAAAATGTCTAAACTCTAAATTGAACTCACTATATCCTCCTTCTGCCCACCCTATCCTCACTTCCCTATGAGCCCTGACTGTACTTGCCACCACCATCCCCTCACAAGAAATCTGTATCTCAGCTTTGCTTGTTCCCTTTTTATGTATGCCCGTAACTAGTGATGATTCAGTCCTGTATACTGTACCTCCTTCTCTCCATTTCCTCAGCTGCTTTATTCTGACCCAGGTTACTAAAACATCCCTGTGCTGTGATTCTTGCATTCTTCCAATTTACACTCTTCACTACTGGCAGAACGGTCTTTCTAAACCACAAATACTACCGATGTTACTCTCCCACGTAAAATTCCTCACTAGTTCCCCATTATTTTGAGGATAAACTCTAAACTCTTTCTTGTGCCTTTCAAGGCCTTCATGTGCGCTTGTCTTTGCTGCCATTCCACCTTCACCTCTTTTTTTCTTAAAAAAAAAATTATTTATTTTGAAAGGCAGAGTTACGGGGGGGGGGGGGGGAGACAGAGAGATCTTCCATCTGTTGGTTCACCCCCCAGATGGCCTCAACAGCCAGCACTGAGCCAGGCCAAGTCCAGGAGCCAGGAGCTTCATCCAGGTCTCCAACACAGATGGCAGGGGCCCAAACATCTGAGCCATCATCCGCTGCTTTTCCCAGGCCATTTGCAGGGAGCTGGATAAGAAGCGGAGCAACCAGGACACAAGCCTGTACCCTTATGGGATGCCAAAACATAGGTGGTAGTGGCTTCATCTGATATGCCACAATGCTGGCCCCCACCCTCACCTCTTGACATTTCCTTCACTCTGTACGCCTCACACATGCTGAACTATTGCAATTTTCATCACTCATCTGTCTCTCCCTTACTTCTCAACCATTATGCAGGATACTTACAGTCCATGGATCTATTTTCAGTTAACTTCATGATCATAAAGTTAACCCTACACTAAGTAAAAGAGTTCAGGCCAGCACCGCGGCTCACTAGGCTAATCCTCCACCTGTGGCGCCGGCACCCTGGGTTCTAGTCCCGGTCAGGGCACCGGATTCTGTCCCGGTTACCCCTCTTCCAAGCCAGCTCTCTACTGTGGCCAGGGAATGCAGTGGAGGATGGCCCAAGTGCTTGGGCCCTGCACCTGCATGGGAGACCAGGAGAAGCACCTGGCTCCTGCCATCGGATCAGCACGGTGCGCCGGCCGTGGGGGCCATTGGAGGGTGAACCAACAGCAAAGGAAGACCTTTCTCTCTGTCTCTCTCTCTCACTGTCCACTCTGCCTGTCAAAAATAAAAAAAAAAGAAAAGAAAAGAAAAGAAAAGAAAAGAAAAGAAAAGAAAAGAAAAAGAGTTCAACAAATAGTATGAAGAAAAACCCACTGTTCCTTAACAGAAGAAACAAGGGCTATAAACACTCATCAAATCTCAAGATGTCCATTTCACTCTGATACATTACATTTTAGGTACTCTTAATTACCTCAAGTCAGAGAAAATATGATATCTTTCTGGGACTGGCTTATTTCACTAAGTATAGTGGTTTCCAGTTGGGTACATATTGTTGCAAAAGACAGGATTTCATCTTTTTTTTATAGCTGAGTAGTACTACATAGTGTATATGTACTATAATTTCTTTATCCAGTCAACAGTTGATGGACATCTGGGTTGATTCCATATCTTAGCCATTGTGAATTGTACTGCAATGAACATGGGGTACAGATAACTCTTTCAAATGCTGACTTCTTTTGGTTTCATTAAATTCCCAGGAGTGGGATGGCTGGGTCGTATGGTAGGTCTATATTCAAATTTCTGAGGTATCTCCATACTGTCTTCCACTCCACCAGTTCACATTCCCACCAACAGTGGATTAGGCTGCCTTTTTCTCCACATCCTCGCTAGCATTTGTTTGTTTATTTCTGTATGAGAGCCATTCTAACTGGAGTGAGGTAAAACCTCATTGTGATTTTGATTTGCATTTCCCTGATGGCTAGTGATCCTCAGTGTTTTTTCAAACTTTGTAAAAAGTAAGAGTGGGAATGGAAGAGGGAGGAGGAAGATGAGCTGGAGTGTGGGTAGGATGTTCCTAAATTTGTATATATGAAATACATGAAACTTGTATAACTTAAAATAATTTTTTAAATTAAAAATAAAGTCCATGGAAAATGGAAGTAAAAGCTAAGTTCATTTTGCTGCAAAAAAAATTTCATAATCAATACTTTTTCCTAATGAACATTTTTCATAAAACTGTTGAAAACTCCTAGTATGCATGGATTTCAACATTTTATATTTAAGTAGACTAACCTCTATTTTTCCAAAAATAATCTCAGGTGCCCTCTTATATACTATTACATATGCCTGGAATGTTCTCTACATATACCCTCCCTTTATCTGTATAATCCCTGCTCATATGCAAATCTCTTCCCACCCTCAAATGAAGCTACTGGCCTATGTGTAGCTATATATTGTGCTCAGTTCTATTACAGAGGAAGAGAGGTGGAGTCATAGATTTAAAATACTCAAGGCCACATGACAAGTTTCTTCCTAATGTGCCTCCTCTTGTTCTGCATGCGTACTCCTAAAAGTTATGTCATAACATAGTTTTGTCTATAAAGAGTAAATGCACTGGTTCTATTAATACAAATACTACTCACTTGAACATTTCATTGTCCTCTGTAAATTAATGACATTTCAGTCTCTGTAAGCTTGGATAAGTCTGCCTAGAGAAGAGCTGGATTTCAATGCCCTAACCAAAATTCAAGTTTTGAGCCTGCAAAGTAGATTCAGAAAGTGTTCTTAATTTATCACCATAAATGAGGTTCCTGAGGCTCTTGACAGCTGGCCAGATGGCCTCCCTAGGTGATATAATTAGAATGATGAATCGTACAGAATTCAGATGTTTAGCTCTACCATCTCCCCTTATGATTTGATAGAATTTCTATGGTAGAATATTCCAGAGGTCATTTAATTCAAAGAGTACATTGCTTAAGCCCATGGGTTACTCAGAATAGTGTGGAATTTTAAGGTACTGTATTGTAGTCAGGGCTCAAATAAGTGGCCCTTTATGAAACATTAATCTGAAAATATCTTGCTAGCATATGACACGCAGATGGTTGCATGAGTGAGGAATATGGATGATAAAGTACTTCAGTAAATATAATAATCATTAATAAAGTGTTATTTCACTAAAAAAAATTCTGGATGTTTATCTATCTATCTATTTATCTATCTATCTATCTTCACTCCCCCAGCCTCCCCTCCCCTCTTATAAAGCAATATGATGTATATGAATATGAATATGATGTATCTTGTGCTCTGACTTTGAAACCTGAAGGCCTCTGGAAAAACCAAGACACTTTTAAAGGCTTAAGATACTTGTAATTACTAAGCCTGCATAGTAGTTTCTGACCTTGATTAGGAGCTGGCTTGACTGGGGCTGGTCCTGTGGCATAGCAGGTTAAGCCACTGTCTGCTGTGCTAGTATCCATTTGAGTGCCAGTTCAAGTTCTGATTGCTCCACTTCCCATCCAGCTCCCTGCTAATGGCCTGGGAAAAGCAGAGATAACCCAAGTGCGTGGGCCCCTGCGCCTATGTGGGAGACCCAAATGAAACTTCTGGCTTCTGGCTTCAGCCTGGCTCAGCCCTGGCCATTGAGGCCATTTGGAGAGTAAGCCAGCAGATGGAAGACTTCTCTCTCTCTCTGACTCTGCCTCTCTGTAACTCCACCTTTCAAATAAATAAATAAATAAATCTTAAAAAAAAAAAAAGAAGTTGGCTTGACCGTTTAAAGGGAACTATATCTATTTTAGTTCTATATCATTTTACTTAATTTTTAAAGTTTTATCTCCTTTGTGCTGTTTGAAGACTTATTTTTAATATATTTTATTTATTTATTTATTTTGTTTTTTTTTTCTTTTTTTTAAATTTATTTGACAGGTAGAGTCATAAACAGTGAGAGCAAGAGAGAGAGAAAGGTCTTCCTTCCGTTGGTTCACTCCCCAAATGGCCACCACAGCTGGCATGAAGCCAGGAGCCAGGAGCTTCCTCCTGGTCTCCCATGTAGGTGCAAGGGCCCAAGGACTTGGGTCATCCTCCACTGTCCTCCCGGGCCACAGCAGAGAGCTGGACCGGAAGAGGAGCATCCAGGACTAGAACCCGGCACCCATATGGGATGCCGGTGCCTCAGGCAGAGGATTAACCAAATGAGCCACAACGCTGGCCCCCTATTTATTTATTTCAAAGTCAGAGTGAGTGAGCGAGCAAGCAAGAGAGTGAGCAAGAGAGATCTTCCATCTGATGATTCACTCCCTAGATGGCCACAACAGCCAGAGCTAAGCTAGGCTGAAGTCAGGAGCCAGGAGCTTTTTCCAGGTCTCCCATGTGGGAGCAAGGGCCCAAGTGCTTGTGCCATCTACTGTTGCTTTCCCAGGTGCATCAGCAGGGAGCTAAATTGTAAGTAGAGCAGCTAGAACACAAACTGGCCTCCATGCAGGATGTTGGCAGAGCAGATAGTGGCTTTACCCCACTGTGCCACAATGTTGGCCTCCTTAGAGTCTTATTAACTCCTGAAGTTTGGAATAAGAATAAATCCTCTAAACAAATGCTTGTCAGATCTTTTCTTTGTATTGCAACTTGCTTAGCAAAGTAACAGTGGTTTAGGAAGTTTCTTTCTCAGGCACAAAAAGTACTATTTGTTGAGACTCAGGTTCAACTAGAAAACAAAATTATCTGTGGTTGTAAAATGCCCTCCAACTCAATAAAAAATAAAGGTAAGATATAGTACTTTCTTGGTAGATAAAAAGTAATCCATTTGTTTCAAAATAATCTTTGGTAAGTGAAACCATTATGGAGAAACATTTTATTGAACATTGCAGACATTGTACATAATTTTAAAGTAATTTACACATAGGAAACTGCAACGGTTGTTCACTTGTGCTACATTACTTTATATAGTGTAACTTTTTATTGAAAAAGATAACTAAATGGAAACTGTGTAGCCAATATTTACTGAGCATTTGTCAGCACTATTCTGAGCTTCTTATAGGAGTAATATCTCAATTATTTCTTGTAACAATCCTGTGAGAAAGTACTGAGATTCAGAGATATTAAATAACTTGCCCAAACCAAGAAGTCACTGAGCCAAGATTAAACCAGACAGCCTGACTCCAGAGCCTGTACTGTTAACCATTTCAAGGATTTCAATTCCTAGTATATCAGTTATAGCAGTAAGGAGACAGGATTATTCTAGGAGTTGAGTGTTTTATTTGCTTACATTACTAAAAGATTCAAATAAGCTTTTGTCACATAATCATATGGTCTTCAGAAGTTCCATTTCTTTTTTTTTAAGATTTATTTATTTTTTATTTGAAAGACAGAGTTAGAGAGAGAGAGAGGTAGAGGCAGACACACAGAGAGATCTTCCATCCAGTGGTTCATTCCCAAATGGCTGCAACAGCTAGAGCTGGGCCAGACTGAAGCCAGGAGTTAGGTACTTTATCCAGGTATCCATGTGGGTTCAGGGGCCTAAGCACTTGAGCCATTCTCTGCTTTTCCCAGGCACATTAGCAGGGAGCTGGATCAGATGTGGAGCAGCCAGGAGTCAAACCAGTGCCCACATTGGATGCCAGCACTGTAGGCGGTGGCTTAACCTGCTAAGCCACAACACCAGCTCCATAAATTCCATTTCTTTTTTTTTTTTTTTTTTTTTTTTTGACAGGCAGAGTTAGACAGTGAGAGAGACAGACAGAGAGAAAGGTCTTCCTTTTCCCATTGGTTCACCCCCCCCCCCCAAATGGCCGCTACAGCCAGCGCTCTGCACCGATCTGAAGCCAGGATCCAGGTGATTCCTCCTGGTCTCCCATGCGGGTGCAGGGGCCCAAGCATTTGGGCCATCCTCCACTGCCTTCCGAGGCCACAGCAGCGAGCTGGACTGGAAGAGGAGCAACCGGGACAGAATCCGGCACCCCAATGGGGACTAGAACCCGGGGTGCCAGCACCGCAGGCGGAGGATTAGCCAAGTGAGCCACAGCACCGGCCAAATTCCATTTCTAATACTAAGTCTACCAATTTTAGAAAAATTTTTTAAAAATCAATCTACTTTGGCCGGCTCAATAGGCTCACTAGGCCATGGCTCAATAGGCTAATCCACCTGCGGTGCCAGCACACAGGGTTCTAGTCCTGGTAGGGGCGCTGGATTCTGTCCCAGTTGCCCCTCTTCCAGGCCAGCTCTCTGCTGTGGCCTGGGAGTGCAGTGGAGGATGGCCCAAGTGCTTGGGCCCTGCACCCACATGGGAGACCAGGAGAACACCTGGCTCCTGCCTTTGAGATCAGCACGTTGCGCCAGCCGCAGCATGCCAGCCGCGGCTGCCATTGGAGGGTGAACCAACGGCAAAAGGAAGACCTTTTTCTCTGTCTCTCTTTCTCACTGTCCACTCTGCCTGTCAAAAAAACTAAATAAATTTTTAAAAATCTACTTTTTGTAATTCCATGGTTTTAAAATTATTTTTTGTTTTTTGTTTTCTCATTAAAGAAATATAACAGATCTGAAATATATATATTGCATTCTATATTTAATGTTTAATTTTTTAAAAGATTTATTTTGTTTATTTGAAAGAGTGATAGAGAGAGAGGAGAAAGAGAAATAGAGAAAGAAAGAGATCTTACATCTGATGGTTCACTCCCCAAATGTCCCCAACAGGCAAGTCTAGGCCCAGCAGAAGCCAGGAGCCAGGAACTTGATCCAGTCTCACGTGTGAGGCAGGGGCTCATGCATTTGGGCCAACTTCTGCTTCTTTCCAAGGCACAATAGCAAGGAGCTAGATCAGAAGTGGAGCAGCCAGGACTCAAAACAGCTTGGAGCCCTATAGGGGACAGTGTACTTGCCAAATTAGAAGAGAAAAAAAAAGGGGGGGGGACACATTTCTCTCTCTCCAACAACCCTGCACTGGCATCCTGTAACAAGCCAAGACAGAGCAAATGCCATTTTGGACATATATAACAGCTGAGCCAGCTAGTGTGCACGCACCCAGTAACTAGCCAAGCGGAGACACCTGAGTCTGGCGGGGAGAACTGACATGGGGCTGGGTGATCAGAACTGTGGGAGGCTTGTGTGCCAGGACTGTGAAAACACTGTGGCTATGTGGAAGGGTACAGGGTGTGGCTGAGACTTTAGCCAGTCACTTTGGATGGCTCCACATGCTCAAAGCTCCCTGATTCTCTGGTGAGGGTCATTTCTGTGTGACCCATGCTCATGCCATGGACTGCACAGATCCTTTGTGTGTTTCTTGGGACAGCATGGATGAATGCTGAACCCACTGGCACTAGCACCCAGGCACTGGTCTCCTTTGAGGAGAGGAGGTGAGAATGAGACAAAACCAACAGAGTAGAACAAACTTCCCCTCTAATTAAAAAAAAAGAGAGAGAGAGATTTACCATGCCCAACTTGGGTGTTACCTTGGACACACTCCCATTACCCTAGAGCACTGAACACAGCTCCCTGGTCACAGCCTCTGGGTATGCACTGAAAAAGTAGACATACCACTAAGCCCAGAGGCATAGCCCAAAGATAAAAGTCATCACAGGAAGAAACAAAACAAAAAAGAAACCAACAAGTATCTCTACAAATGACAAACAATAAACACAGCAACTAAAGAAATAAGAATAAGGAAAACAACATGATACCTCCAAAAGAAAACATCACCTCAATACTAGAATGTGAAGATGATGATATTGAAGAAATGCCAGAAATGGAATTCAAAAGATTGATCATAGGATTACTTAGAAGTATTCAGAAGCAAATCCATGAACTAATGAAAACTCTACATGACATGAAAGAAAACTCCCATGAAATTGAGATCTTAAAAAGAAATCAAAATTGCAATCTTGGAAATGAAGAATTCAATAAAATTCAATAAAATAAATTTTAAAAATGATGGAAAGCCTAAACAACAGAATTGGTGAAGCAGAACAAAGAATATCCAACTTAGAAGACAAATCTCTGGAAATTTTATAATCAGACCAAAAACAAGAAGAAATTAGAAAACTAAAAAAACAATGTTGAAGATCTACAGAATACTATCAAACAACCCAACATACAGGTCTTAGGAGTTCCTGAAGGAGTGGAAAGACAGAATGGACTTAAAACCTTTTTAGTGAAATAATTACAGAAAGCTTCCCTAATTTGGAGAAAGAAAGGGACATCCAAGTACAGGAAGCACATATTACTCCTAATAGATATGACCAGAAAAGATCTTCACCATGACACATCATAATCAAACTCAAGACAGTAAAACATAAAGAAAAGATTCCAAAATGGACACAGAGAAACACTATATTACTTTCAGAGGATCTCCAATTAGACTCACAGCAGACTTTTCATCAGAAACCATACAGACTAAGAGATAATGCCAAGATATATTCCAAGACTTAAGAGAAAAACTGTCAACACAGAATATTGTACCCTGCGGGGCCAGCTCTGTGGCACAGTAGGTTAATCCTCTGCTTGTGGCACCAGCATCCCCTATAGGTGCCAGTTCTAGTCCCAGCTGCCTCTCTTCCAATCCAGCTCTCTGCTATGGCCTGGGATAGCAGTAGAAGACGGCCCAAGTCCTTGAACCCCTGCACTTGTATGGGAGATCCTGGCCCCTGGCTTCAGATTGGTGCAGTTTCGGCCATTGCGGCCCTCTAGGGAGTGAACCAACAGAAGAAAGACCTTTCTTTCTGTCTCGCCCTCTCACTGTCTGTAACTCTACTTCCAAAATAAATGAATAAAATCTTAAAAAAAATACTATACCCTGCAAAGCTCTCATTTATGAATGAATGTGAAATAAACCCTTCCATAATAGATATTGAAGACTTTGTCACCACCTGTCCAGCCCTACAAAAGATGCTTAAGGATGTGCTGCACACAGAAACACAGAAACATGGTCATCACTATGAAAGAAGGTAAAGGAAAAAAATCTTCCAGTAAAAGTTCAAAGATTTTAATGTAAATGGCCTCAACTCCCCAGTTAAAAGACACAGACTGGCTGGATGGATTAAAAAACAAAACCCTTTATTTGCTGCCTACAAGAAACACATCTCACCAACAAAGATACACACAGACTGAAAGTAAAAGGATGGAAAAAGATATTTCATGCCAACAGAAACCAAAAAAGAGCTGGTATAGCTATCTTAATATCAGACAAAATAGACTTTAACACAAAAACTGTTAAAACAGACAAAGAAGAGCACTATGTAATGATTAAGGGATCAATTCAACAGGAAGATGTAACTATTATAAAAGTATATGCACCTAATTACAGGGCACCTGGCTATTTAAAAGAAATGTTAATGGATATAAAGGGAGACATAGCCTCAAATACAATAATAATTGGGGACTATAATATCCCACTTTCAGCACTGGACAGATCAAACAGACAGAAAATCAACAAGGAAACAACAGAGTTAATTGACACTGTAGACCAATGAACCTAACAGATATCTACAGAACTTTCACCCTATAGTTATAGCATACACATTCTTCTCAATAGTACATGTAAACAAATGAAAAAGGCAATACAACATGTCAAAATTTATGGGATGGGGCCGGTGCTGTGGCACAGTAGGGTTAATCCTCTGCCTGCAGCACCAGCATCCCATATGGGCACTGGTTCTAGTCACAGCTGCTCCACTTGCAATCCAGCTCTCTGCTATGGTCTGGGAAAGCAGTAGAAGATGGCCCAGGAGCTTGGGTCCCTGCACCTGCATAGGAGACCAGAAAGAAGCACCTGGTCCCTGGCTTCAGATTGGCCCAGCTTCGGTCATTGCAGCCATTTGGGCAGTGAACCAATGGAAGGAAGACCTTTCTCTCTGTCTCTCCCTCTCACTGTCTATAATTCTACCTCTCAAATAAAATAAATGTAATATTTAAAAAGAAACTTATGGGATACAGCAAAAGCAGCGTTAAGTGGAAAGTTTATAGCACTTGGTGCCAATATCTGGAAACTGAAGATGGCCCAAGTCCTTAGGCCCCCTGAACCCACGTGGGAGACCCAGAAGAAGCTCCTGGCTCTTGGCTTCAGATCGGTGCAGCTCTGGCCATTGTGGTCAAGTGGAGAGTGAACCAGCGAATGAAAGACCTCTCTCTCTCTCTCTTTCTCTCTCTCTCTCTCTCTCTCTCTCTCTCTCTTTCTCTGCCTCTCCTCTCTCTGTGTAACTCTGAATTTCAAATGAATAAATAAATCTTAAAAAAAAATCTGGAAAGGCACCAAATAAATGAGCTATCAGTGCATCTCAAGGACCTACAAAAACAATAGCAAACCAAACCCAAAACTAGTAGGAAAAAAGAAAAAATTAAAAATAGAGAGGAAATAAACAAAATTGAAAACAAAAAAACTTTATACAAAAAAATCAGCAAAACAAAGAGCTGGCTTTTGGAAAAGAATATGTCGCTCCCCCTCTTCGTGGAGGAACGACACCAAACCCTGCCTAGGCTTCATATCCGAGTCACGGCACCATTATGTCGCTCCCCCTCTTCATGGAGGAACGACACAGGACCCTGCGCTGTTCTTTCGTCTGCTCGGCCCTCCCCGGGTTTGCTGCTGGTTCTTCCCGGGTTGGCTACTATCCCTTCCACCTCCGTGGAAGGGCAGTTCCCCCTGGCCACATTCCCCACTTCCGCAGGGGAGCGGCACACCGCCGGCCGGCTCTACTCGGGGGCTGCACAGGTGTTCCTTCAGCTAGATGTTCCCCATAGATGTTCCTGGTGCATGCCGTCTCTCTCCTCCTTTATAGTCCTCCTCCGCCAATCCCAACTCGGCTGCCCACACGCCAAGTACGCTGCTCTCCAATCAGGAGCAAGTCCTACAGTTTATTGGTTGAACTGGAGGCAGCTGTGCGGAAGCTGTTTACTTCTCTCCCAACGCCATATTGTGCGAGAGCAGATGCATAGAATAAGTCTTAATTCCAGTAACTCAGTCTAGTCCGGTTGCTCCCCACAGAATAAATAAAATTCACACACCACTGGCCCAACTCACCAAAAAAAATAGAGAAGACCCAAATCAATAAAATTAGAATTGAAAAAGGAAATGTAACAATAGACACCACAGATGTACACTGCTACATCCCCAGTGCCTAGAGTAGTGTGTGTCTTATAGTATACACTCAAATGTTCATATGGCTTTCACTTTAAGAATACCTTTCTTTGAGGTTAGCACTGTGGCACAGCAGGTTAAAGCTCCAGCCTGCAGCATCCACATCCCATTTGGGCACCAGTTCATGTCCCAGCTGCTCCACTTCTGATATAGCTCTCTGCTGTGGCCTGGAAAAGCAGTAGAAGATGGCCCAAGTTCTTAGGCTCCTGCACGCACATGGGAGACCTGGAAGAAGCTCCTGGCTCCTGGCTTCAGATCAGCTCAGGTCAGTTCCAGTCATTTGGGGAGTGAACCAGAGGATGGAAGACTCCTCTCTATCTCTGGCTCTACCTCTCTCTGTAACTCTATTTTTCAAATAAATAAAATAAATCTTTTTAAAAATACCTTTTTGTGAAGAGATGAATGGAAATTATATGGGATGAAGTAATAAAACCAGCAGCTACTGTAGAAAATCTAATAACCACTCAGTCTGATGGTCAAAATGGAAAGGATGCAACTTGAGTTTATAGAGGAGAAAAATATTTTTCCCTTTTTTTTCATTGTCTGAAGTCCTGCAATTAAGACTGAGAAACAGTGGATTAATAAGGGAAAAAGACATCCTTCCTAGAAAAGATGTGAAACCTAAAGCAAATAGGCCCACAAGTTCATGTAACACTTTAAACAAAGAGTGACTGGGGCTAGCGTTGTGGCTTAGCAGGTAATGCCATCTGCTGTGACACCAGCATCCCTTATGGGTAGCATATCCTGGTTGCTTTACTTCTGATCCAGCTCCTCATTGATGGCCTAGGAAATGCAATGAAAGATGGCCCAAATGTTTGGGCCCCTACCACCCAAGTGGGAGACTTGTCTGAAACTCCTGGTTTCAACCTGGTCCAGCCCAGACTATTGCGACCATCTGGGATGTGAACCAATAGATGGAAAACCTTTCTCTCTGTGTGTATCTACCTCTCTATATATAATTCTGTCTTTAAAATAAATAAATAAAACTTTTTAAAGAGTGGTTAACAGTGCAAATAGGACAAGACAAAGAAAAAGCATTTTGTGCTTCTAAAAGCAGCAAAGTATGGAAGGTGAATATATGAGGGAAACTTACAGAAGGTAATGGTGTTTGTGCAAATGTATCTCAGTGCTAACTCTGTCTTCTTCATGGCCATAAAGCTTACCAGCAGAGGAAATTGATGACAGTCCTCTTTTATAGGAGTTTCTGCTTTTATATGATAAAGAAGCTCTGGAATGTTTCTTTCTGCCCTCTTGAATCTTCAATGCATTTAGCACAAAATGATCCTTATGCCAAAGTGGCATATTTGAGGGTGGCATATTTAGATTCCTTTCAAATGGTTTGTAAAAGAGAGTAGGGAGGGATGAAGAACCAAATATAGACTCTGAAGTTGACCACAAAAAATCACCCCATCAGGAAGTTCCTTGTTATTCAGCCATTTGACTTTCATTGTGGGTACTTACATTGAAAACTTGTTCATATTTTTGACAAGATGTTAAGGCTTTTATCTAGATAGTCTTAAATCACCAGATCAATAATACAGTAATTCCCTTCTATTCAAACCATTTAGTCTTTGGACAAAATGAAGGAACTGATTAAGATAAATTTGACAGCCATACATACATAAGGATTTCGCTTTTTCAATGAAAGACATTTCATATCATAGTGAAGAAATTTGACTCTTTGCATCCTCAAAAAATGCCATATACTATGCATTTTCATTTTTCTATAGCATAGAAATGTGTTATTGTACTTTCAATTCTCTGGTGGCATTTGCAAAATAAGGTAGTAACTCCCATAAATTTTAAAACTTATAATATTTTTATGCTATGATTTTATTTACTTATATATTTATTTGAAAAGCAGAGAGAAAGAGAGAGGGGGACAGAGACGGACAGAGAGCTGAGCTTCTGTCTGCTAGTTAACTCCCCAAATGCCCATAACAGCCAGTTCTGAGCCAGGCCAAAACCAGGAGCACAAAACTCATTCTGGGTCCCCCACTTGAGTGGAAGGTGTCCAAGTACTTGAGCCATCACCTGATGTGCCCTAGGGTGTGCTTTAGCATGAAGCTGGATCAGAAATGAAGCTAGGACTCAAACGCAGGCAATCCAATATTGAGTTCAGTCATCCCAAGCAAGGACTTCACCACTACACCAAATCCCCAGCTCCTATTTTATTTCTACTTGTTGAATATAACAGACAAATAAGTATTGTGGTAGTGATTGGAAAATTTATTCTATAAAGGACCAGACAGGACATATTTTAGGCTTCAGGGTCATAGGGTCTCTGTTGCAGTCACTCAGCTCTGCTATTATAGTGTGAAACAGCTATGGATAATAACTAAACAAATGAGCTTGACTGTATTCTGATAAAACCTTATCAAAGGACACTAAAAATTAAATATCAGGGGCTGGCACTGTGGCATAATAGGCTAAGCTTCCACTTGTGGCACCAGAATCCCATATGGGCACCAGTTCAAGTCCTGCCTTCTCCTCTTCCAAACAAACTCTCTGCCTATGGCCTGGGAAGCAGTGGGGGATGGCCCAAGTGCTTGGGCACTGGCACCCATGTGGGAGACTCAGAAGAACTTCCTGGTTCCTGGCTTTGGATGGGCTCAGGTCTGGCCATTACAGCCATTTAGGGAGTGAATCAGTGGATGGAAGACGTTCATCTCTGTCTCTCCCTCTCTCTGTCTACAAATTTCTTCTCAAATAAATAAATAAAATCTTTCTAAAAATTAAATGTCATATACTTTTCATGTGTCATAAAATTATTCTGTTGATTTTTTCTATAATAATTTAAAAGGCAGAAAAA
This sequence comes from Oryctolagus cuniculus, assembly GCF_051225735.1. Classification (NCBI taxonomy): domain Eukaryota; kingdom Metazoa; phylum Chordata; class Mammalia; order Lagomorpha; family Leporidae; genus Oryctolagus; species Oryctolagus cuniculus. The sequence continues at coordinate 95,911,294 of NC_142877.1, forward strand.
ATTCTTAGCTTGTGGTTATACAAAAATAGGTAGGCAACAACATTGAGTCCATGGACTATAGTTTGCAAATAAATTTTGTTTACAAAATGTAGGTACAAAGTTTAAAGAAAAAGGAATGACACTCTGTGAAGTCTTTTGTATATCCATCCTTCAAACATATGTCTTTCCCATTCATTTTTACTTGGTCCCTTTCTTTTTGTTAGATGGGCTAATAGGCAGTTAAGTCACATCCCTGTTGGAATGAGAAAAGGGAGAAATCACTTTAAGAATGTACAAAATGCTTGCTTCTCCCCAAAAGCCATCTTTAGCAAGACAAAAGTACCACTCTCACTGCTCTGGGTTTCTAGTTTTAATGAAGTTACCAATCATGCCCTTCTGATGGCTTTGTTGTTTTATCATGAGCAAGCTAGACAGGATTACAATTGCATCCTTTGATTATTAGCTGCAGTTGTGTTTTTTTTTCCCAAAAAATTGTGCTTAAAAGACCCCACAGACACAGTTTCTCAGGTCTTCCTCTCTTGGAGCCCCACTCCTGGCTGCTGTGGCAGGATGTTTCTGACTTAAATAAATCTTACTTTGCTCACTGCTTTGTCCACATGGAAATTCTTCTACCTGAGACAGGAACCAAGGTCACTTTTCATCGTTGCTGTTTTCCCCATAACAATAAGATCATATATAAATGCACAAAACATATTTTTGGTTTATCTGGTTTTACCTTTTATAAACAAACCTCATGACCAGCTTTTTTTTTGCTCTAATTTAAGGATTTTTGATTCAAATATATTGATCTAAATAGCTGCATTTCATCCATTTTCTGTGCTGTACAAAGGGTCTTTATTGAAAGACTAAGAGAGGATAGAGGACTTCTATCTACTAGTTCACTCCCCAAATAGCTGCAATGGCCAGGGCTGGGCCAAACCAAAGCCAGGAGCCAGGAGCTTTTTCTGGGTCTCCCTCATATGTGCAGGGCTCAAGTACTTGGGCCATCTTTTGCTGCTTTCCCAGGCACATTAGCAGGGAGCTGGACCAGAAGTAGAGCAGCTGGGACTCAAACTGGTGTCCATATGGGATGCCGGTTCTGCAAGTGACAGCTTTACCCTCTATGCCACAACACCAGGCCCTGCTTGACTTCTGATCCAGCTTCCTACCCATGGACCTGGGAAAGTAGTGGAGGATGGCCCAGATACTTGGGCCCTTGCCTCCCTCTCCCATATGGGATACTCAGATGGAGCTCTAAGCTCTTGGCTTCAGCTTGGCCCAGGCTTGGCCATTGCTGCCATTTGAGGAGTGGACCAGTGAATAGATTTTTCTCTTTCTCTCTCCCTCTCTATTACTCTGCCTTTCAAATAAATAAAACTTTTTTAAAAAAAGAAATTATTCATGAATTTTGAAATATTTTTCACCAAAATAAACTTACCTTTTAATTCCATTTTTTTCACATACTTTGTGAAGTCTATTCATAAATATGAAATTTAGGTGAATGTCTTTTTTTTGTGTATTACTATGTTTTTCTATATTTGCCAGTTAACTATTATATTTTTATAAAAAGTCTTGTTATCTGCCAGGGCAAATCTCACCAATTTGGGGTGGTTTTTTTTTTTTTTTTTTGGCATAATTTTATTAGCATTAGCTCTTTCTTTGCTCATGATATAAATTTTATAAATATTTTTGGCAGATTCCATAAAAAATAATCTATTGAGACTTTAATGAAAATCAATTTGAATTATTTGAATTAATATAATCAAGTTAGGGAGAACTAAATCTTTAAATGTTTATCTATTTGAAAGGCACAGTGACAAAGAGAGACCGAAGAGACAGAGATCTTTCATCCATGTGTTCACTCCTCAAATGGGTGCTTTGGGGGTGGGGCTGGGCCAGATTGAAGTCAGGAGTCAGGAACTCCATGCTGGTCTCCCACATGGGTGGCAGGGGCCCAAGCACTTGAACCACCTTCTGCTGTTTCCCAGCTGCCAGGACTCTAACTAGCTCTCTGCTATGGGGTGCCAATATTTCAAGTGGCAGTTTAAGCTGCTGCACCACAATGCTGGCCCCAAAATCTTCAAATATTGAATCCTATAATTTATAAACATGTTTTGTCTCTCCATTTATTTGGATCATCTTTAATACCACCCAGTATAGTTTTACATTTATTAAAAATTATCTGATGCCAGTGTTGTGTTGTAGCAGGTTAAGCCACCACCTACAATGCCATAGTCCCATATGGGCGCCAGTTCATGTCCCAGCTGCTCCTCTTCTAATCCATTTCCCTGCTAATGCACCTGGGAAAGCAGTGGAAGATGGCCCAAGTGTTTGGGCCCTTGCCATCCACAGGAGAGACCTGGAAGAAACTCCTGGATCCTGGCATGGCCCTGGCCCAGCCCTCACAGTTATACCCATTTGGGGAATGAACCAGCAGATGGAAGACATTTCTCTCTATCTGTCTGTCCCTCTATGTAACTCTGCCATTCAAATAAATAAATAAATCTTCTTTAGAAATGATCTTACACTTCTTTGGTAAAAATATTGGATGAGCATTTAGCCTAGCAATTAAAAGGCCCACATCTCAGATAAGAGTACATGGGTTTGATACTTGACTCCAGCTTCCTGCCAATAGAAATCCTGGGAGGCAGCAGTGATGGCTAAAGCTGTGAGTTATTGAGCTACTTGAGTTATGGCCCAGGAAACAGGAACAGAATATGCAACATGTCCAGGTTTTACTTTTAAGCTCCCTGAGCTTCCTTAAGTTCTTCCCATGAAGGAGAGAAAGCTGGAACTGGAGAAGCCATCTGTCTTGGGCCAATGATAGAATCAGACCCGTCAAACTTAGCAAATAAAAATACAGAACATCTAGTTAATTCTGATTTTTTGATAAACAAGGAATATATGCAATATTTGAACACAGAGAGATCTAAGATACATTGTCTAGAGAGAATAGGGTAAGGAGAACAGTGTATATACACTGGCTAATGACTTGACACTAGCTTATATTTAGAAAACAATGTTTTAAATATGCTCGTTCCAGCTGTGGCATGAATAATGATTTAGAGAGGGAAGACAGACTTTGCTATTTTCATCTAGGCAAAAGACAATGATGGCTACTCTAGAACGGAGAATTCAAAATGGAGAAGTGTATACAAAGATAAATTGAATATCAATGCATTTATTCTACAGATATACTAAATTTTTATAACTGATTTCCATAGTTAGAAGAGTATAAAAATGTGTGGAAATTTTATTTTCTTAATAATAAATTCCTGCAATGTTTTCATGGGGAAGATGGATATGTTTGACTTTCAAGAAATAAGAAAAAATTTGTATGTTTAGGAAAAAAACCAAAAAGTTAAAAGGTAAATACAACTGTGAGAAACTTAGTTCCAATACATGTGCTGGACAAGAGTTAATATCCCCAACACAGGACATTTTTACTTTGTTATTAGAATTTTTAAACAGAAGAAATTAAACTATAACATCAAAGATAGTAGCTTAAAATGGAAACAAACTCAGAAACTACTGCATAGCAAATTAAACAATCAATAAAGAGACATCAGACAGAATGGGAGAAATAGTTGCAACCTACTTATTTGACAAAGTATTTTTTTTTCCCTAAGGGAGTCTTTATTTGCTCTTTCGTGAGAATGCTGCCTTTCCTTAGATAGCTAGCAGTACTCCATTTCTTTCTGATTTCCCAGGTATGTTCTCTTCCCCAATGTCCTTAGTTCTGCAGTTCTGTGTGTTTTTTTTTTTATTTAGTAAATATAAATTTCCAAAGTACAGTTTATGGATTACAATGGCTTCCCCTCCCCCATAATTTCCCTCCCATTCTCACCCCTCCCATCTCCCGCTCCCTCTCCCATTCCATTCACATCAAGATTCATTTTCAATTATCTTTATATACAGATCAATTTAGTATATATTAAGTAAAGATTTCATCAGTTTGCACCCACACAGAAACACAAAGTGTAAAATACTGTTTCAGTACTAGTTATAGCATTACTTCACATTGGACAACACATTAAGGACAGATCCCACATGAGAAGTAAGAACACCGTGACTCCTGTTGTTGACTTAACAATTTGACACTCTTGTTTATGGCATCAGTAATCTCCCTAGGCTCTAGCCATGAGTTGCCAAGGCTATGGAAGCCTGTTGAGTTCGCCGACTTCGATCTTATTCCAACAGGGTCATAGTCAAAGTGGAAGTTCTCTCCTCCCTTCAGAGAAAGGTACCTCCTTCTTTGATGGCCCCATTCTTTCCACTGGGATCTTACTCGCGGAGAGCTTTCATTTAGTTTTTTGGTTTTTTTTGTTTGTTTGTTTGTTTGTTTTTTGTTTTTGTTTTTTTTTTGCCAGAGTGTCTTGGCTTTCCATGCCTAAAATAATCTCATGGGCTCTTCAGCCAGATCCAAATGCCTTAAGGGCTGATTCTGAGGCCAGAGTGCTATTTAGGACATCTGCCATTCTATGAGTCTGCTGTGTATCCCGCTTCCCAGGATGGATCGTTCTCTCCCTTTTGGATTCTATCAGTTAGTATTAGCAGACACTAGTCTTGTTTGTGTGATCCCTTTGACTCTTAGACCTATCAGTGTGATCAATTGTGAACTGAAATTGATCACTTGGACTAGTGAGATGGTATTGGTACATGCCACCTTGATGGGATTGTATTGGAATCCCCTGGCATGAATCTAACTCCACCATTTGGGGCAGGTCTGATTGAGCATGTCCCAAATTGTACATCTTCTCCCTCTCTTATTCCCACTGTTATATTTAACAGGGATCACTTTTCAGTTAAAATTTAAACACCTAAGAATAAATGTGTGTTAATTACAGAGTTCAACCAATAGTACTAGAAAAAACAAACAAAGAGAAAATACTAAAATGGATAAAGTATTACACTGTACATCAACAGTCAGCACAAGAGCTGATCAAGTCACTGTTTCTCATAGTGTCCATTTCACTTCAACAGGTTTCCCCTTTGGTGCTCGGTTAGTTGTCGCCGATCAGGGAGAATATATGATATTTGTCCCTTTGGGACTGGCTTAATTCACTCAGCATAATGTTTTCCAGATTCCTCCATTTTGTTGCAAATGACTGGATTTCACTGGTTTTGACTGCTGTATAGTATTCTATAGAGTACATATCCCATAATTTCTTTATCCAGTCTACTGTTGATGGGCATTTGGGTTGGTTCCAAGTCTTAGTTCTTGTGAATCGAGCTGCAATAAACATTAAGGTGCAGACAGCTTTTTTGTTTGCTAATTTCATTTCCTTTGGGTAAATTCCAAGGAGTGGGATGGCTGGGTTGTATGGTAGGGTTATATTCAGGTTTCTGAGGAATCTCCAGACTGACTTCCATAGTGGCTTAACCAGTTTGCATTCCCACCAACAGTGGGTTAGTGTCCCTCCCCCACCCCCCATCCTCTCCAGCATCTATTGTTGGTAGATTTCTGAATGTGAGCCATTCTAACTGGGGTGAGGTGAAACCTCATTGTGGTTTTGATTTGCATTTCCCTGATTGATAGTGATCTTGAACATTTTTTCATGTGTCTGTTGGCCATTTGGATTTCCTCTTTTGAAAAATGTCTATTGAGGTCCTTGGCCCATCTCTTAAGTGGGTTGTTTGTTTTGATGTTCTGGAGTTTCTTGATTTCTTTGTAGATTCTGGTTATCAACCCTGTATCTGTTGCGTAGTTTGCAAATATTTTTTTCCATTCTGTCGGTTGCCTCTTCACTCTCCTGACTGTTTCTTTTGCAGTACAGAAACTTCTCAATTTGATGCAATCCCAAATGTTAATTTTGGCTTTGACTGCCTGCGCCTCCAGGGTCTTTTCTAGGAAGTGTTTGCCGGTACCTATATCTTGCAGGGTTTCTCCAATGCTCTCTAATAATTTGATGGCGTCAGGTTGTAGATTTAAGTCTTTAATCCATGTTGAGTGGATTTTTGTGTAAGGTGAAAGGTAAGGGTCTTGCTTCATGATTTTGCACGTGGAAATCCAGTTTTCCCAGCACCATTTATTGAATAGACTGTCCTTACTCCAGGGATTGGTTTTGGATCCTTGATCAAATATAAGTTGGCTGTAGATGTTTGGATTAATTTCTGGTGTTTCAATTCTGTTCCATTGGTCTATCCATCTGTTTCTGTACCAGTACCATGCTGTTTGGGGCAACTCAGAAAACTCAACAACAAGCACAACAAAAGCCAACCCAGTTAAGAAATGGGCAAAGGACCTGAACAGACAGTTCTCAAAAGAAGAAATAAAAATGGCTAAGAAATATGTGAAAAAATGTTCAGTATCATTGTCCATGTAAATCAAAATGACAATGAGATATCATATCACCCATGTCAGAATGGCTATTATCAAAAAGAACAGAGAGCAACAACTGCTGGTGAAGATGTGCAGAAAGGAGAATTCTTGTACAGGTTGGTGAAAATGTAAGTTACTGCAGCCACTGTGGAAAAGAGTAAGGAGATTTCTTAAGAAACTAGAAATAAACTTGCCATATGATCCTGCAATCCCACTGCTGGCTATATCCCTAAAAGCTATGAACTCATTGTATCAAAGAGATACCTGCTCCACCCTATTTATAGCAGCACCATTCACAATAGCCAAAATACGGAATCTTCCAAGGTGTCTATCATTAGATGAATGGATAAAGCAAATGTGGTACTTACACACAATGGAATATTATTAAGGTATAAAAATGAAAGATCTTGTCATTTACAGCAAAATGGATGGAGTTGGAGGGTATCATTTTGAGTGAAATAAATGAAACACAGAAAGACTAACACTGCATGTTCTCCATTTATGTGAGAGTTAAAATTAAAAAAAGTAATTCCTAGATTCTGCTTCCACAATAATTTTTATGACTTTTATATGCATTGCTAAATTACTCTTAAAAATAATAGTGTTATAGTGGCAACATAAGGTGCAAATAATTACACGATGTTGTCTACTGTATTTGGAACACTAGATTGGATATTGGATATATTAATAATAGTTCTGAAAAAGTGTGTGCAATTGAAAGATTGTGAAAAGTAGATTCACATAAAATCACAGTTGCTCCTAATTCATTCTTGCCAAAATATGCAATTTCAAGATTTAAATTTGTATTACCTGGCACACAATATATACTTCATATGTTTTGATGAACAAAAATTTATCTTTTATGAAAAATAAATTTTTGAAAAAATTAAAACAGAAACGCAAATTAAATCTGATTAGGCTAATACTTTCACATGTACCAGGTGCTTTGCTAATTGCTTTTACACATATTATCTCATTATGTTCTAATTGCAACAATAGAAATCATTATTATTTTTCTCATTTAGCAGGGGGGGAAAATGGGGCCTGAAAGAGTTAAGCAAGTTGCCTTAGGCCACACAACTAATAAAAGGTGTAGCCAGCATTTAAAATTATGATTAACCTCCCCATGCCATACTGCATTCAAACCTTCAAAAATAAATAAAGGAATCTGTTATTGAGGTGAGTGTCCGGTGTAGTAGTTAAGATGTCACTTGGGGCCGGTGTCATGGCTCACTAGGCTAATCCTCCGCCTGCGGCGCCGGCACCCCAGGTTCTAGTCCTGGTCAGGGCGCCGGATTCTGTCCCGGTTGCTCCTCTTCCAGTCCAGCTCTCTGCTGTGGCCAGGGAAGGCAGTAGAGGGTGGCCCAAGTGCTTGGGTCCTGCCCCGACATGGGAGACCAGGAGAAGTACCTGGCTCCTGGCTTCAGATCAGCGCGGTGTGCCAGCCGCAGCGTGCCGCTGGAGCAGCCATTGTGGGGTGAACCAATGGAAAAGAAAGACCTTTCTCTCTCTCTCTCTCTCTCTCTCTCTCTCACTGTCCACTCTGCCTGTCAAAAAAACAAAAAACAAAACAAAACAAAGATGTCATTTGGAATACTTGCATCCTGTATTGGAATGCCTGTATTCAAGTCTAGGCTCTGTTAATGATCCAGCTTCCTGCTAATGCACATCCTGGGAGGCAATAGTGATGGCTCAACTGTTTGAGTCTCTGCCACTCACACAGGAGATCCAGATTGGATTCCCAGTTTCTGGCTTCAACCCGACCCAACCCTGGCTGTTTGGGGAGTGAACCAATGGAAGGGAGATTTTTGTCGCTCTCCTTGTCTTTCTTTCAAATAAATAAATATTTTTTCAAAAAATATAGCTTGTCATTAAACAACTGTTCAATTTAAATTTTTTAATATTTTGTTATGAAAAATTTTACATGTAGAAATAATGAAATAAAGCCTTATTCACATAACAATCAGCTTTAGTAAGTATTTACCTCTTCTACTCTTTTTTTGTCAATCTCCCAAAATCCATACTTTTTTTTAAAAAAGATAATATTTTAAAACAAATATGATATCATGTCTCCTTACCTATGAATACTTCTAACATGTAAAAACTTAAAAAAAATCACACAAACATTGTCATACCCTAAATGACTAATAAGTTCTTAATGTTTTTAATACGCAGCCCTGTCGCTCCCCCCTTCACAGAGGGACGACACAGGACCCTGTGCTGTTCTTTTGTCTGCTCAGCCCTTCCCGGGTTTGCTGCTGGTTCTTCCAGGGTTGGCTGCCGATCCCTTCCACCTCCGTGGAAGGGCGGCTCCCCCTGCCACTTTCCCCACTTCCGCGAGGGAGCAGCACACTGCCGGCCGGCTCTCTCGGGGGCTGCTCAGATGTTATCTGGATGTTCCTCTTAGATGATCCTGGTGCATGTTGTCTCTCTCCTCCTTTATAGTCCTCTTCCACCAATCCCAACTCTGCTACCCACACGCCAAGTACGCTGCTCTCCTCCAATCAGGAGCAGGATCAGCTCCTGCAGGTTATTGGTCGAACTGGAGGCAGCTGTGTAGAAGTTGTTTACTCCTCTCCCAGCGCCATATTGTGGGAGAGCAGATGCATAGAATAAGTCTTAATTCCAGTAACTTAGTCTAGTCTGAGTTGCTCTCCACACAGCCCAAGTTCGATTTGTCTGGACTGTCTCAAATGTATCTTTTATATCTACTCAAATAAAAGTTCAAACACAGTGCATATATTATAGATGCTGGATAGTCTCCTAAGTCTCTTGATTTATAAGAGTTCCCTTTCCTTTGTTTTCCCGCCATTTCCTGATGTCTTCAGCTCAGGCACCATGAATTAACTTTGTGACTTAAAAAAAAAAAAGTAGGGCTGCTTTCATTTTGAGCAGGATCTTCTGGACTGGGCTGACAGTATCTTCCTGGTGCCAGTTACAAGTTAATCCCTCCCATGTTTCCTGTCATCTGTAGCTGATTCAAGAGGCTGGGTTAACTTCAGTTCAGGACTTTCTTTCTTCTTTCTCTTTCTCGCTTTCTTTCTTTTGACAGAGTTACAGAGAGAGAGAGACAGAGAGACAGAGAGAGATCTTCCATCTGCTAGTTCAATCCCCCAGATGGCCACAACGGCCAGTGCTGGGCCAGGTAGAAGCCAGGAGCCAGGAGCCGGGAGGCAGGAGCTCCCTGCTGGTCTGCCACATGGGTGGCAGGGATCCAAACACTTGGACCGTCTTCTGTTGCTTTTCCCAGGCCATCAGCAGGGAGCTAGATCAGAAGTGGAGCAGCTGGGACTTGAACCAGTGCCTGTATGAGATGCTGGCATTACAGTCAGCTGCTTTATCTGCTAGGGTATATATTGGCCCAGGTTCAGGTTTTCAAAAAACATTTTAGGTGACAAGTATAGGCCACAGGTGAAGTAATCATTTACCTTTAAAACAAACTGTGTAATTAATTCATTAAATGCAGTTTATCGGTGATTATAATCCTTAAACTGCTCTTTCTTCTCTAGTATTGCTTTTTTTTTTTTTTTTGGACAGGCAGAGTGGATAGTGAGAGAGAGAGATAGAGAGAAAGGTCTTCCTTTGCCGTTGGTTCACCCTCCAATGACCCTCCAATGGCCGCCACGGCTGGCGCGCTGCGGCCAGCGCAACACGCTGATCCGAAGGCAGGAGCCAGGTGCTTCTCCTGGTCTCCCATGGGGTGCAGGGCCCAAGCACTTGGGCCATCCTCCACTGCCTTCCCGGGCCACAGCAGAGAGCTGGCCTGGAAGAGGGGCAACCGGGACAGAATCCGGCGCCCCGACCGGGACTAGAACCCGGTGTGCCGGCGCCGCTAGGTGGAGGATTAGCCTAGTGAGCCGTGGCGCCGGCTCTAGTATTGCTTTCAAACAAGCGAAAGTCTTCTCAGTCCCTGGAGGACTCTCAGTGCAGATTCCTTACCTTAGGGTCACTCTTCCATGTGAGAAGAGGCTCGCATTTCAGCTATGAAAAATTCCAGTCCTGTCTAAATTAAACTCCAATTTCTCTTCCATTTCAAATCTTTCCATCTCTCTTCCAAGGACCAGCACTGAGTCAATGGCACAGTGCTTGTTCTTTTAGTCCATTTGGTGGACAGCCTCCACCGTGTCCCCTGGTACCCTCCTGTCCAGCCAGATGGTGGCAGTGTAACTTGCCCTGGGGTCCTCACCCTCCTCCTAGGGGTGGCTCCGAACTGCTTCTAGTCTCTGGAGTTGTCTACACCACTCAACCTTCAGGGAACCCTGCTCAGGATTTTCCCACACACTCACTTACATTCCACTCCTGCAGTAGCACAGGAGGGTGTGCACATTCCCCCGTGTCAGCAAGCTCGTTTTGAGAAATCCACAGCACAGGATCTTTTGTGGATCCTGTCCCCACAGGGTTCTCTTACTGCATCTGCTCATTTGGGTCTATCCCATATAGAAGAGGGATGATGCTACCATGCGCTCTCTTCTTGTTACGTGTGCCCCTAAGAATGCACCTGCCCTGACGAATATCTGGCCTTCCTCCTCCCTAGGCTGTTGGGAGTGCAGATTGCTGAACTAAGGTCCAGGCACATATGTTGAGAAGTCTTCTTGAAAATTTGGAGCTACTTCTTACCCATTATTGGCACTATTAAAGGTTTATCTTACATTTAGAGGCCACAGGAAAATCTTAAACTGCAACCATACAAGTCTATGACTATGTATATTTTTCACTTCAATTTACAAAGCAGTTTTTGCTAAACATACAGAATTTTGTAGTTTATTTTTAAATGAATGACTTACAGAAAAGCAAAAATTAGATAATATCCTGCAGGACGTGTGTCCTTACATCAGCGGAATGTTAGGAAACATCATGCATGTGATCTAATAAACTCTTATCTCTGCCCTTATGCCAGAAGAGTAGACTGGGTTGGCAAACCAAAAAAGTAAGAAAGAAACTTTGCAGCACACTCTGACGCTCAGGGGTCACCATGGAGTTAGAAGATTGCATCCAGCAGGACAGAGACTGCAGAGACCGTGGGAGCTTTGTGAGCCGCCCCAGTGACGCCCACTCTTTGCCTCTCCAGGGCCTGCTGTCGGGCTTGGCCTGTGAGGGATATGGGAACTGAAGCCTTCCCAAGCTGTCGCAGACCGGGTGGCAGCAGCTCCAATGGAGACCTCAGATGGTGGGATGAAGACGATGCCGAAGATGAAAAGAACACTCACTAACAGAATTAGTTCAGGTGGACCATCTGCAAAGCGGCCAACCATCATCATCATAACAGTAGCTTTTATGACATTTTCACAACTGCTATTCTATCTGCATTACTACTGACATTTAAGCAAGGTTTGTGCTCTCATTGGAAAATGCATTCATTTTGTTTCCCAGGACATTTTTGCCAGAGAAAACTGTTTCTACTGAAGAATGACAAAATAAGTGCTTAGAAATTAAATTTGTTTTCTCAAGTAAGAAATAAAACTCGGAAAATGGAAATAAAACAGAATACTAAATTCAGGCTATGGAACTACAATAGAATATTAATGATGTGCAAAATCCTCTAAGTTGGCAGCTGAGTTTTTATTTTCTTTTTTTTTAAAGATAAACTTTCTTTTTTTTTTTCTTTTTGACAGGCAGAGTTAAACAGTGAGAGAGACAGAGAGAAAGCTCCTCCTTTTTCCATTGGTTCACCCCCGAAATGGCCACTACGGATGGTGCGCTGGACCTGGGCCATCCTCCACTGCCTTCCCAGGCCACAGCAGAGAGCTGGCCTGGAAGAGGAGCAACCGGGACAGAATCCGGCGCCCCGATCGGGACTAGAACCCGGTGTGCCAGCGCCACAAGGCGGAGGATTAGCCTAGTGAGCCACGGCACTGGCCTCTTTTTTTTTTCTTTTTAAATATTTTATTTATTTATTTGAGAGGTAAAGTTACAAAGAGTGAGAGGGAAAGACAGAGAGAAAGGTCTTCCTTCCATTGGTTCATTCCCCAAATGGCCACAACGGCCGGAGCTGCACCAATCTGAAGGCAGGAGCCAGGTGTCTCTTCCCAGTCTCCCATGTGATTGCAGGGTCCCAGGCACTTAGGCCATCTTCTACTGCTTTCCCAGGCCAGAGCAGAGAGCTGTATTGGAAGAGAAGCAGCTGGGACTAGAACCAGTGCCCATATGGGATGCCGGCACCACAGGTGGAAGATTAACCCACTGTGCCACGGCGTCGGCCCCTATTTTCTTTTTAAAGAAACCATTAAATTGGGAAGTCTATGTCTTTTAGCTTCTGTTATAAAAAGTACAGGTAATGATCCATGGGCATTAACAATTCAAGGTACTGACATGAGCCAAGTGGTGAAAACTGGACGTTAGATGGCATGTCAATTCTTTATAAGTAGACAGAGAATAAGGGAATAGAAGTACTGAAGAGAAAGAAGAATGCTTGAGAGAGATCATGGAAATCTAATTCCCACCTATTCCATTTGTTAAGACATCAGAAATGACACCACTCAATGGACATGGACTACTGCTCTGACATGTCTTTCATCTTAAGAGGGCAGATGGCTCTAACAGTTTATATGTACAAGTTCATGTATAAGGCCTTAAGTAAACAATCTCTGTTGACAGTAACTTGGATATTTTCTCTACTCCTGTAACCATACTTTGTTTTTACTTAAGAGGGGATTATTAAATCCTTTTAAAAATATATATTCCCGATGCTGGCACTGTGACACAGTGGGTTAATGCCCTGGCCTGAAGCGCCGGTATCCCATATGGGCGCCGGTTCGAGACCCAACAGCTCCACTTCTGATCTAGCTCTCTGCTATGGCCTGGGAAGGCAGTAGAAGATGGTTCAAGTCCTTAGGCTCCTGCATCCACATGGGAGACCCAGAAGAAGCTCTTGGCTCTTGGTTTCAGATTGGCCCAGCTCTGGCCACTGCAGCCATTTGGGGAATGAACCAACGGATGGAAGACCTCTCTCTCTCTCTCTCTCTCTCTCTCTCTCTCTGTATAACTCTGACTTTCAAATAAATAAATAAATCTTAAATATATATATATATATTCCCAAGGTATATGTGAGTGTGTGTTCTTTTTTAATTGTCAGGCAGACTAGGGCATTTTTTATATATTATGCATCTTTCTTGATTTAGATTGCTAAAATACAAAGAAATCAAGTAGCATGTACCTAAGAAACACAATGCTTGTAATCATAGAATTTTAGAGTTGGAAGTAACTTTTATAAATTATGTGTTTTATTTCAGAGATAAATTGAAACTCAGAACAGGTATTTACCCCAGGTTACAGAGCTAAACACTGACAGAGCTGGGTCATACTCCTAGCCTTTAGATACTATTTTTAAAGCTGTTAATAGATCAGAGAAATCACTAACTTTTGTGAATCACCTTTATCACAAAATAATTTAAATGGTGTGGTAGTCCTTCCCCAGTTGCACATTCTGAAATGTGTAGCTTACAAAGTGTATGTTATTAGGAACACACACACACATACACACACACACATACACACAAGTTAAGAAAAGGAAAACACTTTTACAAACAGCAAAAGACAAAGAAGTAGGTCCAAAGTGACAAGCCAGCTAAATTACTTACAAATAAACAGATGGATTAAGAAGACAATCTTTTTTAAAATTGCAGCATCAGTATATACAATTTTTTTTGAAGTTCTGATTACTTTATTAAGGATTATGTCATCTTTTTAAAAGAATGTGGTCACTGACAATGTAGAACACATCTAAAATAGAATAATTCAACATCTAAAAAGATAAAAAGTATTCTAATTAATAACCTAGAGGTATACATTGCTACAAAAGATCAAGGATTTAAAAATTTCAGTTCAGCCAAAATGACTCTTTAGACTTGTCACACACTAGTATATCTAAGCATATAACTATTTATCCCAAGACATTTTCTCTCATTTATTTTATTTATCTGACCTATAATAAAATTGAGTATAAGCATAAAAGCAAATATGTGATTTGCATTTGTGTACAATGAAGTGTCAGTAATTTATTTTTTTTATTTTTTTTAACTTTTATTTAATGAATATAAATTTCCAAAGTACAGCTTATGGATTACAATGGCTTCCCCCCATAACGTCCCTCCCACCCGCAACCCTCCCCTCTCCCACTCCCTCTCCCCTTCCATTCACATCAAGATTCATTTTCGATTCTCTTTATCTACAGAAGATCAGTTTAGCATACATTAAGTAAAGATTTCAACAGTTTGCTCCCACACAGAAACATAAAGTGAAAAATAATAGATGATTTTTTAAATGATGATGAAATCAGATCAGACCTATTGTCATGTTTAATCCCAGTGAGAGTCAAGTTGGGAATTGATGATTTCTTCTTTTTTTTTTCTTTTTTTTACAGAAGATCAGTTTAGTATACATTAAGTAAAGCTTTCCACAGTTTGCACCCCCATAGAAACACAAAGTGGAATATACTGTTTGAGTTACTGTTTGAGTACTCGTTATAGTATTAAGTCTCAATGTACAGCACGCTAAGGACAGAGATCCTACATGAGGAGCGAGTGCACAGTGACTCCTGTTGTTGACTTTACAAATTGACACTCTTGTTTATGGCCTCAGTAATCTCCCCGTGCTCCAGTCATGTGTTTCCAAGGCTATGGAAGCCCCTTGAGTTCTCCGACTCTTATCTTGTTTAGACAAGGTCATAGCCAAAGTGGAGGTACTCTCCTCCCTTCAGAGAAAGGTACCTCCTTCTTTGAAGACCTGTTCTTTCCACTGGGATCTCACTCACAGAGATCTTTCATTTAGGTTTTGTTTTTCGTTTTTTGTTTTTTTTTTTTTTTGTTTTTTGTTTTTTGTTTTTGTTTTTGTTTTTGTTTTTTTTTGCCAGAGTGTCTTGGCTTTCCATGCCTGAAATACTCTCATGGGCTTTTCAGCCAGATCCGAATGCCTTTAGGGCTGATTCTGAGGCCAGAGCGCTGTTTAGGACATCCACCATTCTATGAGTCTGCTGAGTATCTCGCTTCCCATGTTGGATCACTCTCCCCTTTATTTATTCTATCAGTAAGTATTAGGAGGTACTAGACTTGTTTATGTGCTCCCTTTGACTCTTAGTCCTTTCATTATGATCAAATGTGAACTGAAAATTGATCACTTGGACTAGTGAGATGGCATTGGCACATGCCACTTTGATGGGATTGAATTGGAGTCCCCTGGTATATTTCTAACTCTACCATTTGGGGCAAGTCAGCCTGAGCATGTCCCAAACTGTACATCTCTTCCCTCTCTTATTCCCACTCTTATGTTTAACAGGGATCACATTTCAGTTAAATTTCAACACTTAAGAATAACTGTGTATTAATTACAGAATTAAACCAGTCATATTAAGTAGAGCAGACAAAAAAACTACTAAGAGGGATAATGTATTAAGTTGTTCATTAACAGTCAGGGCTATGCTGATCAAGTCACCATTTCTCATAGTGTCCATTTCACTTCAACAGGTTTCCTTTTTGGTGTTCACTCAGTTGTCACCGATCAGGGAGAACATATGGTATTTGTCCCTTTGGGACTGGCTTATTTCACTCAGCATGATGTGTTCCAGATTCCTCCATTTTGTTGCAAATGACTGGATTTCGTTGTTTCTTACTGCGGTATAGTATTCTAAAGAGTACATATCCCATAATTTCTTTATCCAGTCTACTGATGATGGGCATTTAGGTTGGTTCCAGGTCTTGGCTATTGTGAATTGTGCTGCAATAAACATTAGGGTGCAGACCGCTTTTTTGTTTGCCAATTTCATTTCCTTTGGGTAAATCCCAAGGAGTGGGATGGCTGGGTCGAACGGTAGGGTTATATTCAGGTTTCTGAGGAATCTCCAGACTTACTTCCATAGTGGCTTGACCAGTTTGCATTCCCACCAACAGTGGGTTAGTGTCCCTTTTTCCCCACATCCTCGCCAGCATCTGTTGTTGGTAGATTTCTGAATGTGAGCCATTCTAACTGGGGTGAGGTGAAACCTCATTGTGGTTTTGATTTGCATTTCCCTGATTGCTAGTGATCTTGAACATTTTTTCATGTGCCTGTTGGCCATTTGGATTTCCTCTTTTGAAAAATGTCTATTGAGGTCCTTGGCCCATCTCTTAAGTGGGTTGTGTTTTTGTGGAGTTTCTTGATCTCTTTGTAGATTCTGGTTATTAACCCTTTATCTGTTGCATAGTTTGCAAATATTTTTTCCCATTCTGTCGGTTGTCTCTTCACTCTCCTGACTGTTTCTTTTGCAGTACAGAAACTTCTCAATTTGATGCAATCCCAATAGTTGATTTTGGCTTTGACTGCCTGTGCCTCCCGGGTCTTTTCCAGAAATTCTTTGCCTGTGCCAATATCTTGAAGGGTTTCTCCAATGTTCTCTAATAACTTGATGGTGTTAGGTCGTAGATTTAGGTCTTTAATCCACGTTGAGTGGATTTTTGTGTAAGGTGTAAGGTAGGGGTCTTGCTTCATGATTCTGCACGTGGAAATCCAGTTTTCCCAGCACCATTTATTGAATAGACTGTCCTTGCTCCAGGAATTAGTTTTAGATCCTTGATCAAATATAAGTTGGCTGTAGATGTTTGGATTGATTTCTGGTGTTTCAATTCTGTTCCATTGGTCTATCCATCTGTTTCTGTACCAGTACCATGCTGTTTTGATTACAACTGCCCTGTAGTATGTCCTGAAATCTGGTATTGTGTTGCCTCCGGCTTTGTTTTTGTTGTACAAGATTGCTTTAGCTATTTGAGGTCTCTTGTGCCTCCATATGAAT
Organism: Oryctolagus cuniculus; assembly: GCF_051225735.1. Lineage (NCBI taxonomy): Eukaryota > Metazoa > Chordata > Mammalia > Lagomorpha > Leporidae > Oryctolagus > Oryctolagus cuniculus. Next base: position 95,928,354 of record NC_142877.1, read on the forward strand.
TTCAGTACCATTTTTTCTAGATCTGAGAAGAATGTCTTTGGTATCCTGATTGGAATTGCATTGAATCTATAAATTGCTTTTGGGAGAATGGACATTTTGATGATGTTGATTCTTCCAATCCATGAGCATGGAAGATTTTTCCATTTCTTGGTATCCTCTTCTATTTCTTTCTTTAAGGTTTTGTAATTTTCATCATAGAGATCTTTAACGTCCTTGGTTAAGTTTATTCCAAGGTATTTGATTGTTTTTGTAGCTATTGTGAATGGGATTGATCTTAGCAGTTCTTTCTCAGCCATGGCATTGCTTGTGTATACAAAGGCTGTTGATTTTTGTGCATTGATTTTATATCCTGCCACTTTGCCAAACTCCTCTATGAGTTCCAATAGTCTCTTAGTAGAGTTCTTTGGATCCCTTAAGTAAAGAATCATATCGTCTGCAAAGAGGCATAGTTTGACTTCTTCCTTCCCAATTTGTATTCCTTTAATTTTTCTTGTCTGATGGCTCTGGCTAAAACTTCGAGAACTATGTTAAATAGCAGTGGTGAGAGTGGGCATCCCTGTCTGGTACCAGATCACAGTGGAAATGCTTCCAACTTTTCCCCATTCAATAGGATGCTGGCTGTGGGCTTTTCATAAATTGCTTTGATTATATTGAGGAATGTTCCTTCTATACCCAATTTGCTTAGAGTTTTCATCATGAAAGGGTGTTGAATCTTATCGAATGCTTTCTCTGTACCTATTGAGATAATCATATGGTTTTTCTTCTGCAGACTGTTAAGTGGTGAATCACATTGATTGATTTGCGAATGTTGAACCATCCCTGCATACCAGGGATAAATCCCACTTGGTCTGGGTGGATGATTTTCCTGATGTGTTGTAGTATTCTATTGGCGAGAATTTTATTGAGGATTTTTGCATCTATGTTCATCAGGGATATTGGTCTATAATTTTCTTTCAGTGCTGCATCTTTCTCTGGCTTAGGGATTAAGGTGATACTGGCTTCATAGAAAGAATTTGGGAGGATTCCATCTTTTTCGATTGTTCTGAATAGTTTGAGAAGAAATGGAATCAGTTCTTCTTTAAATGTCTGGTAGAATTCAGCAGTGAATCCATCTGGTCCTGGGCTTTTCTTTGTTGGGAGGGCCTTTATTACTGTTTCAATTTCTGTTTCAGTTATGGGTCTATTTTGGTTTGCTATGTCTTCATGGTTCAATTTAGGTAGATTGCATGTGTCCAGGAATCTATCCATTTCTGATAGATTTTCTTGTTTGCTGGCATACAAGTCCTTGTAGTAATTTCTGATTATTCTTTTTATTTCTGTGGTGTCTGTTGTCATGTTTCCTTTTTCATCTCTGATTTTATTGAGTTGGGTCTTTTCTTTTTTTAGTTAGTTGGGCCAATGGGGTGTCAATTTTGTTTATTTTTTCAAAAAACCAGCTCTTCGCTTGGCTGATTTTTTAAATTTTTTTTTTTTTGGATTCAATCCTGTTAATTTCTTCTCTGATTTTAATTATTTCTCTTCTCCTACTAGATTTGGGTCTGGTTTGCTGCAAATTTTCTAGGTCCTTGAGATGCACTGAAAGCTCATCTTTCTAATTTCTTGATATAGGCGCCTATTGCTATAAACTTGCCTCTCAATACTGCTTTTGCCGTATCCCATAAGTTTTGATATGTTGTGTTGTTATCCTCATTTACTTCCAGAAAATTTTTGATTTCTCTTTTGATTTCTTGAATGACCCAGTGTTCATTCAGGAGCATGTTGTTCAGTCTCCATGTGTTTGCATATTTCCTGAGTTGCTAATTTCCAGCTTCATTCCACTGTGGTCTGAGAAGCTGCATGGTATGATTCTATATCTTTTAAATTTGCTGAGACTTGCTTTATGGCCTAGTATGTGATCAATCCTAGAGAAGGTTCCATGCGCTGCTGAGAAGAATGTGAAGTCTGTAGATGTAGGATTGAAAGTTCTGTGGATATCTGTTAGATCCATTTGGGCAATAGTGTCAATTAAATCTGCTGTTTCCTTGTTGATCTTCTGTCCGGATGATCTGTCTATTTCTGAGAGTGGAGTATTGAAGTCCCCCAGTACTATTGTATTGGAATCTAAATCTCCCTTTAAGTCCCTTAACATATCTTTTAAATAGACCGGTGCCCTGTAATTAGGTGCATATACATTTATAATAGTTACATCTTCCTGTTGAATTGAACCCTTAATCATTATATAGTGTCCTTCTTTGTCTCTCTTAACAGTTTTTGTATTAAAGTTTATTTTGTCTGATATTAATATGGCTACACCTGCTTTTTTTTGGTTTCTGTTGGCATGGAATATCTTTTTCCAACCTTTCACTTTCAGTCTGCATGCATCTTTGTTAGAGAGATGTGTTTCTTGTAGGCAACAAATAGTTGGGTTGTGTTCTTTGAGCCAATCAGCCAATCGGTGTCTTTTAACTGAAGAATTCAGACCATTAATGTTTAATGTGACTATTGATACGTAGTGACTTTGCCCTGCCATTTTCCCGGAGATATTTTCTAGTATATGCTTTGAGCTTCCCATGCTCTTTTACTGGTAGGTGTTCTTCCTTTCCCTTCTTTCATATTGATGGCCGTGTTTCTGTGTTTCTGAGTGTAGCACATCTTTAAGTATCTTTTGCAGGGCCGGATGAGTGGCCACAAAGTCTTTCAATTTCTGTTTGCTATGAAAGGTCTTTATTTCACCTTCATTCACAAATGAGAGCTTGGCAGGATATAATATTCTGGGCTGGCAATTTTTCTCTCTTAGCACCTGTGCTATGTCTCGTCATTCCCTCCTAGCCTGTAGTGTTTCTGATGAGAAGTCTGCTGTGAGTCTGATTGGAGATCCTCTGAGAATAATCTGACGTTTCTCTCTTGCACATTTTAGGATCTTTTCTTTATGTTTCATTGTGGTAAGTTTAATTACCACGTGTTGTGGTGAGGATCTCTTTTGGTCATGTTTATTGGGGGTTCTATGAGCTTCCTGTACTAGGATGTCTCTGTCCTTCTCCAAACCTGGAAAGTTCTCTGCTAGTATCTCACTAAAAAGGCCTTCTAATCCTTTCTCTCTCTCCATGCCTTCAGGAACTCCTAGAACCCGAATGTTGGTTTTTTTAATAGTATCCTGTAGATTCCCAACAATATTTTTTAGATTTCTAATTTCCTCTTCTTTTCTTTGGTTTGACTGTCTCCTTTCCTGTTCTCTGTCTTCTAAGTCCGATAGTCTCTCTTCTGCTTCACCCATTCTGTTTGTAAGGCTCTCTAATGTGTTTGTCATTTGATCTATTGAGCTCTTCATTTCATTTTGATTTCTCTTCACTATCACACTTTCCTGCTCTACTAGTTTCTGCGTTTCATTTTGATTCTTCCTTAAAATTTCATTTTCACGAGAGAGATTTTCAATCCTGTCCAATAAGGATTTCTGTAGTTCAAGGATTTGCTTTTGAAAACTTCTAAATGTTCTTATCATAAATTTTTTGAAATCCGTATCTTGCATTTCTTCTATCTCATCATCTTCATAATCTTGGCTTGGGGTGTTTTGTTTATTTGGAGGCATCATAATGTCATCGTTGATCTTGTTCCCTCGATTTCTGTGTTTATTGCTTGGCATGGTTAATTCTGTTTCCCTCACTGTGTTTTTTTTTTTTTTTTTTTTTTTTTTTACTATGTCCATGTTAAGTGGACTGCCTGCTGTTGGAGGAGCCTTGGAGGCTTGAGATGGGTGTGGCCTGAGAGCTCTGCTTGGTTCTTCAGGGTTACAGGTGTGCAAAGGTGACACCCTCAGGTTATTCGTGGTAAATCTCTCTTTATTCATTTATTTTATTTTATTTTATTTTATTTTATTTTATTTTATTTTATTTTATTTTTGTTCAGGAGGTAAGTAATACTGCAAGGCTGAGCAGAATGGATGGTATTTAGGTTCCGCTGGCTTCTACCCAAAGAGTCTGTGCAGGCTCAGTTTCTCCTGCGGACTCCCACTGGGTTGCCTAGGCTACTGAATTGTAGGCTTAACTCTCCCCTTTTATTATGTATATCCCAGCTCTTTGTCTCTTGCTCGCCTTTGCAAGGTTGTACCAGTATGCCCCCACCTTTTTATTTATTTATTTATTTATTTTTCCTTCTCTCCTGTAGTCTGTTGGACTTTCCCGCTTCAAAACCCGCGTCCCTCTAAAATTCTGTCTGCCGTTTCCCCGCCAATGTCTCCGGTTACTGAGCTCACCTCCACTTCCAGCGCCGATGTGTGGACTCGGAGCCCTTAGCGTCCCTCCTCTCCCCGCTGGTGTCTTTGTCACCAGTATATACAATTATGTACTCGATTCCCATGTTCTATTGGATACAATCTCTAACCTTTTTAATTGGTGTGTTAAGGTTAATGTGCATTTTTAATTAACAGTTTAATTATACTTGTTGGGTAGAGGACTGCTTATTCTAACTTTAAGCAGCACTGGAATTAGGAAATGCAAAGAAAGCCTTTAACCCACTAAAGAGTCAGCTGAGTACATTTTTATTTTGTTCTCAAAGTGACACTGAAGAGTAAACTAACGGAGAATGTCATGGTAGTGAATCAGTATATTTGGATGAACGTGGTGGGAGGTAAGAGTCAACTCTTGTTATATCAAATTAGGCTGAAATAAAGACTTGAAAAATGTGTGAAAAACTTCTGGATGTGTGCTGTGATGGGTCAATTAAATCACCCTGGGAGCGGCTGGTTAAATAGCTGGATCTAAGTATAAGATCTTCAAAATGCATGCACCTAACAAAACTGCAGACTTACACTAGAACAAGTGTTTGTGGAAGGGAGGAAGGGAGGAAGGGAGAGAGGGAGGAAAAGGGAGGGAAGGAGGGAGAGAATTGGATGGAATTGGCTCTTATGACTTTCTTTCAACTACTTAGTAAGCATAAATTGGCTAATGGCCTTTTCATGATGTGGCTAAAACATTAATTCTAAGCCTAATTGTGCAAATGAAATAAAAGTAATAGTTTAATGAAAATTGTGTTATAGTAATAATTGAAAGATGACAGCATGCTATGAGTTTGACATGGGAATATTTATCTTTGGTTTTCATGCTTTTGTTTTTAGCTTTAGCATCATGAATTAACTTTGTAACATATTTAACATTCCAGAACATCCAGTCATTGATTTGTTCTCTTAGAAACCCCATTTTCCAAGTCATTTGATTTTAATTATAAATGTATTTAAACACAAAGATAGACTAACTAATAGCAAATGTTCCATTCAGAAACACAATGTAGAATTTCAGGACAACACGTTAGTCATTCTTCCCAATTCTGTGTCATGTGCAGATTTCAAAAGTAATCTTCATCTAATATCTGAGTTTTGTATACAACAGCTACAGAGTCACAGCCATGGTTCTGTGGGGGCTCGCTGAGAGGCTGCATCCCTCAAATTTCTCCCTTCTCCCTCTATTACATAGGACCATTGTCGAATCTGTTGAGCATTTCCCAAGTGGGGTAGTCATCCTCCTCTCATTTCGCCCTCTTAGAAAAATCAGTGAGGATGTGAAAGGAGATGTGAAATTGACCCCATGGTCTTCCCTCCCCTCCCCTCCCCTCCCTTCCCTTCTCTTCCCAGTATTCATTTAGTGCTTCATACAACCCTCTAAGTACTGAACCTACAACACTGATCATTAGAATTCCTCATCCTTATTTACAGATTTCTATGTACATAGAGGTCATATTCATTTCAGAATCTTCACTGAAGTCTTTCTTGTGTGCCCACACAATCAAGGCCTGTGTAGTCATTACATTTAGAATTGAACAAAATAGATATGCTCTTTGAATTTAGGGGTTGGGGTATCATTTTGCAAAGAAATAATTATGTAAAGCAATAGGAAAAACAGAAGATTACAAATTATGTTACGAGGAAAGAAACCAAGGTTCCAGGAGCCAGGACAATAGCAGAGGCAGAATCAGACAGAGGGTTTAGTGAACCTTCTCTGAGAAACTGACCATTTAACTTGAGGCTTATGACTAGGAGTTATTCGGCTTATTTCGGCTTGATTCGATGAGGAATGTGCCGTTAAGATGGGACAGCGTGCGGCATGCCTACAGTCACTGGATGCATTGGACAAGCAAAGGACGATCGAGATAAGGTCTTAGAAGCTGCATTAGGGATTTTTTTATTTCATCTTAAGTACAAACCATTGAAGCTTTTAAATAGGAGAGTGATGTGATATTCCTATATTTACTAGCTGGTATTGAATATTTATAAATTATCAGACGAGTTAAATACAAATCATGGGAGCCAACATTGTGGCACAGCAGGTTTAGTCACTACTTGTAACACTGGCATCCCTTATTGGAGTGCCAGTTCAAATATTCCAACTGCTTGGCTTCTGATTCAACTTCCTGATAATGTACCTGGGAAGACAGAAGATGGCCCAAGGACTTGGGCTCCTGCCACCCATGTGGGAGAACAGCATGGACTTCTTGCCTCCTTGATTCACCCTGCCCCACGCCCCCTCTTTGAAATGGAAAATAAAAATAAATACATTTTTTAAAAGATTTTATTTGAAAGGCAGAGTTAGAGAGAGAGAGAGAGAGAGGGAGAGAGAAAGAGAAAGAGAGAGAGAGAGAGTCCTCTATCTGCTGGTTCACACCACAAATGGCCACAATGGCCAGGGCTGAGCCAATCTGAAGCCAGGACCTTGGAACTCCATGCAAGTCTCCTACGTGGGTGCTGGTGTCCAAGCACTTGGGCCATCCTCTGCTGCTTTCCAGGGTGCATAAGCAGGGAGGTGATGGGAAATGGAGCAGCCAGGACTTGAACCAGTGCTCCCTGGAAATGCCAGCATCACAGGCAGAGGTTTAACCTGCTGTGCCACAACATGGGTCCCAATCAATAAAAGTTTTTTTTTTTTTAAGATTTATTTCATTTTTTTTAAAGAGTTACAGAGAAAGGTAGACAGACAGAGAGAGAGAGAGAGAAAAACTTCTGTCTGCTGGTTCACTCCCCCAAATGGCTGCAATGGCCAGAGCTGAGCCAATCCAAAGCCAGGAGCCAGGAGCTTCTTCCGGTCTACAATGTAAGTCCAGGGGCCCAAGGACTTGGGCTATCCCCCAGTACTTTCCCAGGCACATTAGCAGGAAGCTGGATTGGAAGTGGAGCAGCTAGGACTTGAACTGGTGCCCATATGGGATGCCAGTGCTGCAGGTCGGGGCTTTAACCTGCTGCACCATAGCACAGCCCCCTAACAAATCATTTAAAAACAAAAATAACAAGTCATTGGTCATCTATGCGATTCCAAGTTTTACCAACCTCTGGTAATTACACTAATTTGATATGGCTGGTTCTTAAGAAAAATTTAGATGGAATTCATGAATTTTTAGTCATTTATCATTCATTTTCCCTTTCTACCAATTCTCCATTTTAGTTTGAATAATATGTTGTGATAGTTGGCTTTATGTGCCAACTGGAATGGGCTCAGATAACCAGACAGCTGGTTCAACAATATTTCTGGGTGTGTCTGTGAGGGTGTTTCTGGAAGAGATTAGCATTTGAATCAATGGAATGAGAAAAGTTATCCTCAGCAATTGTCTATATTCTGAGTAAATATCATTTTACTCTGTTAAGTACCAAATTGAACAGAGGCAGAGAAAAGATGAATTCATGCTCTCTCCTTGAGCTGGGACATTCATGTGCACGTGGCCTTGGACGGCCTTAGACACAGGAGCTTCCGGCTCTCAGGCCTTTGGATTTGGACTGAATGACACCAAGGATTTTCCTGATTTTGCAGCTTGCAGATAGCACATCATAGAGTATCTCAGTTTCCACAATCGTGTTAGCCCATGCCTAAAATCCATCTCCCATTGTGTGAGAAGACTTCAGAAGGTTTGTGAAAAAGTGAAAAGATAAGCTTATTTCAACAAAAACAATTTGGAAACCCATGCATTTTTTTAATGACATGCGTTTTCCATAAACTGTTGGAAGACGACTCAGATACCTACACGACCTGTTGGTTCTGTTTCCCCAATTAATACTTACATTTCACCATTGTGTGCCCTCTTGCAGTCTCACTCGCCCTTGGCCAGGAGGCAGACCGGAGAACCAAGCTGTTACCAGCTGGACTCTTTCTGGGGAGTTAGTGTTGTAATCAGTAGCAGGGGGAAATGCTTGAAAGAATTCAACTGTGCCAGGCTCTAGTGTTCACAGCTTCCTTGTTTCCTACCCTTGTTTCAAGCCCGAGTCTCTAGCCTCTCTCTTTTATCCCAATGAGTGTTTGTTTGTTTTTTAAGATTAATTTGTTTATTTGAAAGGCAGAGAGAGAAAGGTTTGCCATCTGTTGGTTCACTCCCCAAATGGCTGTAATGGCTTGGAGCTGGGCCAATCCAAAGCCAGAAGCCTAGAGCTTCTTTCAGTCTCCCACATGGGTGTAGGGGCCCAAGGACTTGGGCCATCTTCCAGTGCTTTCTTAGGTCATAGCAGAGAGCTGGATCAGAAGTGGAACAGCCGGGACTTGAACTGGTGCCCATATGGGATGTGAGCACTGCAGACAGCTCTACGTGTTACGCCACAGTGCCAGCCTCTATCCCAGTGAGTCTTGCCTGTAGATACATTTTTGACTTAAAGTGGCCAACATTGGCTTCTGTCACTTGCAATAGAAAAATCATAATGAAATGAAAATCTATTTGAGCTCTCTGTAGTAATCATATTTTGTTCTCAAGTTTTAAAAACCTTTGGATATATTACTTGTCCATTTTCAATCTAATAGAATCTCTAGCATTTTCTTTTACAGCTCAAAACTAATTTAGTTTTAGATTGAAATATCTGAAATCCTTGAAAAGAGTTAATGACTATATGTTTCTTGTTTCCTCAGTAGTCCTCAGAGAAGATAAAACTGATATTTCCTAATGCAATTTTCTCTTCACACTATTCGTTCTACATTTCTGTTTTTCTACCTATTATTCCATAAAAGGAGGCAATTCTCCTTGTTTATAAACAGTATTTTCCAAAGTGTGTCACACAGAACATGAGTCCCATGATGTGCTTCCTGATAAAAAGTATCAATTTTTTTAAAAGATTTATTTATTTGAAAGAGTTACACAGAGCGAGAAGGAGAGGCAGAGAGAGAGAGAGAGAGAGAGAGAGAGAGAGGTCTTCCATCCACTGTTTCACTCCCTAACTAGCCGCAATGGCCAGAACTATGCCGATCCGAAGCCAGGAGCCAGGAGCTTCTTCCGGGTCTCCCACGTGGGTGCAGGGGCCCAAGGACTTAGGCCATCTTCTACTGCTTTCCCAGGCCACAGCAGAGAGCTGGATAGGAAGTGGAGCAGCCAGGTCTCAAACTGGCGCCCAAATGAGATACTGGTGCTTCAGGCCAGGGCGTTAACCCGCTGCGCCACCACGCAGGCCCCAAAAGTCTCAATTATTACATACAGATGACAGTAGCAGTGAAGCCTTGTACAGTTCCAGAGAACACTGTAGCATCCTAAAGCATCTGAAAAATCCTATAGTGAAGAAACCTGAGTGTTCCCAGTGTTTCCTAAAGGTATCTAGTCATGGCAAACTTTCCTGCTGCAAAACCTGTGTAATCACTAGCATTTGGTGGAACCCACTTGCAGAAGCGCGGATTTCAAAGCCTGAAACAAAACAAAAGTGGGATTTTTTCCCATTTTGTCTGATTTATCTGGTAACATTGCATCATGCTCTTTTGGTAGTGGAGCAATCCCTTTTTTGTTTCTTCTGTTTCAAATGCACCTTGAACATCTTTAGTTAATGTCCCTCTTAGAATTTTTCAAGGGCTCAATTCCTCCTATTCATGCTACTCTTTGGATTTTATTTTAGGTACATCTATAAAATGCCTATTCTAGGCCCATGAATGTGCTCTAAGAGCAGCCACAGTGCTTATGCTTCAGTCACGTTTTGTGTGTTAGTCTTCTAGGTGTCCTTATATTTCAGGATGCTATGATAGCAGGGAAATTCTACCTTTAGCTAGGGCTGGTGTTGGCAGGCACTTGTAGAAGCAAACATGCATACACACAGGGGGAAAAAAACACGGTCTCTTCTCAAGGTTGCCTCAGAGGTATTTGATTGCCCTTGGAGGTCATGCAAAGCTGCCCAAGTGAAATGAAAAGTGTGATGGAGAGTGTGCCGTGGTGACAGATCATCACTCTTTCAATTTACCCTGATTGGCCCAGTAAGTCTGGGGAAGAGAAGGATCAGTTTGGACATGTGTAGGAATGGGAACCAAGGTTTATCTTTGATGTTGGTAAAAGTGAGAGCAGCTAAGCAACTGACAAATTGTGGTTTTACCTTTTATTCACTTTCTTATTAAATCATTCAACTGATATAATTGAGCACCTACTCTGTGAACGCACTCTGGTCCCTGCCTTCAAAGAACTCCCTGCCACACTGAGCCACTGGGCAATTAATAAAAAAAGTACAATATAACCTACCAAGTGGGAACAGAGAGCTTTTTCTGTATTAACTTTGATGTTTACATATCCTCTGTAATCTAAGCATGTGTTCCTCTAGAAAGCCTTAAGTGTTCTGTGAATGTGCTTTCAACTTTCTCTAGTAATTCATTCATTCATGTTCACCTCTTTATAGCATGTTAAATAGCATTCCATTGTAAAATATAACAGAAAAATCTAAGTTAGCAAAAATTGTTGTTGTTAAATACCCACTCTATTGACGAATGTTTACATAATTTAAAGATAACTTAAAGATAACAAAAAGATAACTTTTTGCAATGTTCCAGCAAACAGTTTTATGCACGCTGATGGATTTGAAATGGTACCAGTTGTGGCTTTAACTTTCATCACCCTGATGGAGTTGGACATTTTCTATTCATTTTTTGACCATCTATGATTCTGTAACTTCGTTTATATCTCATTTCCCTAAAACTTGGTACAGGGCTGTCACAAAGGCACACCCTCAATGAGTACGATAATTTCTTTTGCCACAGAAATGTTGCTTGGTCTCCTAATACTAATGTCAGTTCCTAACTTTTTTTTTTAAGGTTTATTTATTTATTTGAAAGGCAGAATTACAGAGAGGCAGAAGCAGAGAGAGATCTTCCACATGCTTCCCCCCAAATGTCCACAACATGCAGGGATGGCCAGGCGGAAGCCAGGAGCCAGGAGCTTCTTCTGGGTCTCCCACGTGGGTGCAGGGGCCCAAGGACTTGGGCCATCCTCTACTGGTTTCCCAGGTCATAGCAGAAAGCTAGATCAGAAGTGAAACAGCCGGGACTCAAATCAGTGCCCATGTGGAATGCTGGCGCTGCAGGCAGCGGCTTTACCCACTACACCACAGCAACAGGCCCCGCCCCCCATTCCTAACCTCTAAGATGGCATCACTGAGGCCCGCATTTGCAAGTGAATGGATTCTAGAAATTGTTTTTTCTGTAGATGTGTCCACAATGCCATAGTGAGTCCATTGTGTTATAACACTCTACTAAATGTCACTGTGGGTATCTAGTCTGTGTGACTGAATTTCTGCCTCAGTTTCCTCAAGAACTAGAGTGTAATACTATTTAGCAAGAGCCCTACAAAGTCTTTTTCTTCTTGGAGGGGAGGAACTGGAGACTCTCCAATGACCCCCTCTAGTGGCTGGCTAGGGTTGATAACAGTTCCTCGCTAACTTGACGTATCACTTCGAGTCTGGAAACTTTTGCTACCTTGTTCACCTATAAACTGTACCTCTTTAGATAACAGAGTTGGACGCAATTACAGGAGATCGCTCCTCTCCCTTCTGAACTCCAATGTGGACCACTGGCCAGCATACTTGGTGGGCCACTGCCACAGTCATATCATATGGATCCTGGCTCCAGGCTCCATTTCCTCTCCGTGAGCCAGACACCTACATCTTGCGTGTCCTGAGGCCGACCTTCCACGATATGACACCTGCCCTTTTCCCTCAGTGATTAATGTCCCAATTACATATAACTTTCATTAATGTGAACCTTTAAGCAAATCAATGTCTTCATTTTTGAAAGCGTCTTCTTAGAAGTCAGAAAATGGTGGTGTCACAAATCTTTATTACAAGAGGAAGTTGGACTTGATTCCCCCATCCCATCTCTCATCATGATTGCCCTTACTGTGTTTCTGTTTCAGATTTAAACATTTTAATTACAGTTTAATATTTATGTGAAATCCTTTGGGCAACAGCCGGCAAGCATCTCTCTTAAAATTTAAACAAGAAAAACAAGTCTGAGATCTCAATGGAATTTTGTATTTTAGGTCAGTATATTTTTTTCTGCTTTGGATATGTGGAGACACTGACATTTCATTTACAAAATAGGCCATTCAGTAAGACAGTAATGTGGACAGAAAGCCCTGTAGAATGTAACAGCATGGGGAAGCAAGTGATTTTCTGCCAGGCTCACTCCAGGCGCCCAAACATGGCCCAATTCTGCTAGGGAAAACAAAAGCATGACAAATCTCCAAACTTGTACCTTCTTCTTTAACTCTTATGTGCAAAACTATAGTCCCAGCTGCTGCTTTTTGATCTTCTGCTCTAACCCCTGAGCTCCCTAGATATGACTATTCCGTTTCCTCCCATTTGCCTAGAATTATATTGGGCAAATTCCAGCATTCTGAGAAAGGGAACCACTGTTCCTTTAAGAAATGTTCTCTCTGTTGTTCCTTGGAACAAATCATTTTTAAGTTCAAAGTGTTTTCATAGGGATGAGAGGGAAATCTGAGAAAAGTTAAAAAAAAAAAAAAAGAGAGATCAAGTTGCACACTGGGAAACTTTTTGGGCAGAATATATGACTACAAATCACTAGGTATGTTTTATTGCCTTGACAGAGCCAGTGGATAAGAAATATTTATTCCTGTAAAAGCACAGCTCTGATTTTAAGAATGCAACTTGACCTGGTTTCTCATGGAAGGATTCTAACCATGCTGACCTTTTCCATATTTTAGAGTTGAAGTCTCAATGGTAAAGTGGGAGCATTAGCCACAGTTTTGAAATCTAGAAGTTCGGGTAGTGCATTCGAAAGTATTATAAGGCAAATGGTCAGGTTTTTTTAAGAAGATTGAAAAAAGTCTGTTAACAGTTGTTTTCCTTTTCACTTAGTCACCCTCTGTTGCTATGAACTCTCCGAGTGCATAGTGCCTGACACATGTCCTAATTCACCATTCCCATAAGGAAGTGATACTTCCGAAGGACAGTGAGTATGATCCACCTGGCCCAACTCTCTACAGAGCTTTTTGGCCCATGTGCACACATGTGTACAAACACACACACACACGTGTATCCTCAGCTGAAAGGGGAAAATCAATTTTATATGTTGATTATAATTTTCAACATATCATAAAAATTCATGGGACACCACTGTGCTTTGTCCCATCATGTGTTACCCTGGTGTAGAAATACTTACTGCCTTAGGTCTGGCTTCAAAAAGAAAAAAACGGCTTCTCTGACTAAAAAGTAAGTTTTCTCTGGTTAATAAGAAGGCATATTTGTGGCCAAGGCTCTTGTCTGATTAGGTCAGTGTTTTCAAAGTACCCGCAAACAAAAGATGAGTTTCAACAATATACAGATACAGAACTAGCTAAAATAGAATTATATGATACCTTCTCCAGTGATTATAAATTTTCATTCCCATTGTATAAGAGTGCCTATCTCCACACACTTGCTAAAACAAGGTTTAACTCCCTTAATAGTTTGTCAATTTGGTAGCTGAAAAGTAAAAATTTACTTTGTTTTCATTATATGTTGTAGTCATTAGTGCTTCATAGCAAATGTCTCTGATTTTCTGCCTCCAAGCACATAGATTACATTTCATGGGCCCTTTTTAATTAGGTGGCACCATTGAGACCCGTTGTAGTCACTGAGTTGTGAATAGTAATGATAGTATCCTTTCTAAGCTAAGTACCCCACAGCCAGTGTAAGACCCTACTGGGCTCTCTCTAGCTTCTGTTGTTGATTACCAACAACATCGCAGACAGTTTTCTGGGTCCCATAATCAACATGTGGACAAACCGTGGAACAACATGGGCCAAAGCCTTTAGCTAAGCTACAAAGATATGAGTCAAAAGTGAAACTTTGTTGTTTTAAGCCACCAAAATTTGGGGTTGACTATTCCAGTAGCATTGCTTAGAGCATCCTCACTGATAAACATCTTTGATCACAGCTGAGACACGTTTTCCTATGTTTACTGATGATTTGAACTTCCCTTCTTGTGAATTTTCTGCTCACGTCCTTTCCTATCAAGTTGTTAACCTTACTTCACTCAGCTACACATTTGTCAAGGTTGCATCTGATTGTCACTGAGGTATATGAGAGAAAGATGGAGTTGGTGACCTACAAGGTAACATACAGGTCAACCACAATAGCCTCTAACGCCCCAGGGTGAGATTTCTCAAGTGGAGATATAGTCTTGCTCAGTCTCCATGATCTGCAAGTCATTTTCCACAGAGTTCTTTTTTCTTTTTTAAGTACTTACTTATTTGAAAGGTACAGAGACAGACAAAAACAGACAGAGAGAGCTCCCATCTGTGAGTTAACTCCCCAAATTCCTATAAGCGCTGGGGCTGGGCTGGGCCAGGCCAAAGCCACAAGCAAGGAACTCCACAATCCAGGTCCCTCCCACATGAGTAGCAGGAACACAATTTGTTGAGCCATCACCAGCTGTCTCCCAGGGTGTACATTAATAGGAAGCTGGAATCTGGAATAGAGCCAGCATCTGAACCCCAGGCACTCCTATATGAAATGTAGGTGTCTCAAACACTATATCAAATATTTTACATGAGTTCCTTTTTCAGAGTGAGGTGCTTTCACTTCAATGATAATGTAAAAAATATTAATATAGGCTGGCGCCGCGGCTCACTAGGCTAATCCTCCACCTTGTGGCGCCAGCACACCGGGTTCTAGTCCCAGTCGGGGCGCCGGATTCTGTCCCGGTTGCCCCTCTTCCAGGCCAGCTCTCTGCTATGGCCCGGGAGTGCAGTGGAGGATGGCCCAAGTCCTTGGGCCCTGCACCCACATGGGAGACCAGGAGAAGCACCTGGCTCCTGCCTTTGTTTTTTTTTTTTTTTTTTTTTTTTTTTTTTTTTTTTTTTATCTTTTATTAAATGAATATAAATTTCCAAAGTACGACTCATGGGTTACAATGGCTTTCCCCCCCATACCGTCCCTCCCACCCACAACCCTCCCCCTTCCCACTCCCTCTCCCCTTCCATTCACATCAAGATTCATTTTCGATTATCTTAATATACAGAAGATCAACTTAGTATACCTTAAGTAAGGATTTCAACAGTTTGTTCCCACACAGAAACATAAAGTGAAAAATAATAGATGATTTTTTTTTAAATGATGATGAAATCAGATCAGACTTATTGTCATGTTTAATCCCAGTAAAAAAAAAAAAAAAAAGAAATTATCAATTCCCAACTTGGCTCCTGCCTTTGGATCAGTGCGATGCGCCGACTGTAGCGCACCGGCCACAGCAGCCATTGGAGGGTAAACCAACGGCAAAAGGAAGCCCTTTCTCTCTGTCTCTCTCACTGTCCACTCTGCCTGTCAAAAAAAATTTTTTTTAATTTAATATAATTATATTCAGGATCATCTGAATGGCCTGAAGTATGCAATTGACATTTACGATCCAAATGGTCTCTTATGGATGCCTAATACCACTACTTTTATTCTCAGAGACTAATGATAAAAAAGAACAAATATGGACCTAATACATTAGTGCTTCTGCACCAAGTGAGGGAAGAATGACGTCTCAGCATATTGTCCACCGTATGATCAGAGGTTGCCCAGCAGAATGTGGAAAACTGTGGGAGCACTGCGTCATCTCACAGCCTATAGCAGCAAAAGCAGCCTCAACTCAGGAATCTGGCACAGCACGCAGCACCAGTTTTATGTTGTTGCTTGCCTCAGTTCTCATCCTTTGCTTGCAAAGATCAGAAACAGAGTCTGGCTAGCACAAGCAAAATAAAGAACGGATAAGAATGATAGGAGAAAACGCAGAAATTTTTAAAAATTCTGAATAAACAGGTCTTAGAAAGAACCAGACAAGGGGATCTCCAGGGGCCTTAGTACCAGGAATTCCTGGATTAGTACATTTTAGAAGCTGCCAACAAAATGACTCAGCCCCAGCCTTCTTCTGTCTGTGTCTGTGCTCTGGACTCAGATTCCTGGCTTGATTTAGGTCATATGTCCACCATTTGGCTGTGTGAAAAGGAGAATTTGGGACCTCAAAATGCACAAGCCATCCAGATGCCTGATAGAAAAACAAAGGTTAATATTCTCAATATATGCTGTCAATATTAAGGGGCACTCCTAGAAGGTGTGTGGAATTTAATTCTTCCTGGGCAGAGCAGCATACAGATCTCTTCCTTAGAAAAGAAACTACTGTAGACTAAAATGAATATCCCGAGAGGCATGCAGGAAGAACATAAATTATAAAAGAACAACTTGCAGCCCGAGAAAGACATGGTCTTCCATGAACAGAAGGCAGGAAGGGCAAGAGGAGGAATTAAGCTGGTTCTTGGCTGTATAGGGCTTAGAGTCACCTTCTAAGAAACTGCCTTGTAGGAAAACACACAAAGAGAATGTACATCTTTGCTTAGTCTCTTTGTAAAATACTGAACTTGGAGTATATTTTTAATATACAGCAAAACTCTGAAATACACATAAGGGTATAGACAGCTTTTTTTTTTTTTTTTTTTTTTTTTTTACTATCAACCTCTCTTGCGCCTTCTGCAATGACTTATCCCAAGACTACTTTCTCTGCTGTCACCCTTTATTTCAGAAAACTGAACTTAACAACTTCCTCATTTTTGCCTTTGTCCCTTTTCATGGATATCAACTGTGCCTCTCTGGAATTTTTACCCTTCTACATAACAAAGAATTACCCAGGAAATAATCTGGGAAAAAACACAGGGGGCCAAGATAATAGGTAGGATTCACAATTTAGTCATTTCACCAGTAGCTTTCATTTTCCTTTAATTATAAATGTTTCCCCTGACTTCATTTATGACTTTCTGTTTGACCTATTGGTTATTTAGAAATATATTGTGTAATTTCCAAATATTTGAAGATTTTACCAGTTATCTTTCTATTATTAATATCTGGGGTTTTTTTTAAATGTGGATCAAAAGTATAGCTTTATTCTCAGTTGTTTAATGATGGACTATTCTAAAACTGTCAGTTAGGTCAAGTTAGCTGGTCTTGAATTAATGACAATTAGCCTTAAAATACTATTATGCTTCATGCAAGTGTATTCCCAAGTCTGCACTCCCATCTTTGTGCTACATTTTACTTTACACATGCTACATACATATACTATAGTGATACTATTTCTCACTGTAGTAAATTATTTATCTTTTTAGAGAAATTGGAAATTAAAAAGAATTTCATATTTTTCTTTCATTTATGCCATTTCTAGAACTCTTTATACTTTTGTGCATAGCCAACTTTCTGCTGCATATAATATTGCTTCTGACTAAAGAGATTTCATGAGCCCTTTTTCTTTAATTTTTATTTGTTTATTATTGATTTATTTGAAGGAGAGAGAGAGAGAAACAGAGAGCCTCCATCCACTGGTTCACTCCCCAAAAGTCTGGGGCTGGACCAGGATGAAGCCAGGATCCTAGAACTCAATCCAAGTCTCCCATGTGGGTGGCAGAGACCCAAGTACTGAAGTCACCACTGCTGCTCCCAGAGTACACATTAGCAGGACTGAAATGGAGAGCAGAGCTGGGACTGAACCCCAGGGACTCCACTACGGGGTGTGGGCATACCCAGTGGCACTTTATCTCTTGCACCAAATGTCCACCCACTTTTAGGAGTGCAGGTCTTCATTTTCTCAGCTTTTGTTTAGAAAAAACCTTTATTTATCCTCAAATTTTTGAAAGATATTTTTGTCAGTTTTATTTTGTCAGTACACTGTCTTCTGACATGTACAGTTTCTGACAAGAATACTGCAGTAATCCTTAGCATCACACCTCTGTAATCTGTTATTTTTTTGACTGCCTTTAGAAGTTTGCTTTATGTTGGTTTTCAGTATCACGCGTATTGATGTTGGTTTTTGTTTTGTTTGTGGAACATCTATTTCTTACAGCAATGCTTTTCAAACTTTAGTGTGCATATGAATCTCTGAGGACTCTGTCAAAGTAGATTTTATTCAATAGATCTGTGGTTAGATCTGAGTTTCTGCATTTCGAACAAACTACCAGGAGAAAGCAATGTACGCATTGCCTTAGAAGATGCTGTCAAGAGTAAAAAAAGGCAAGTAATTTACCTGCCAGTAATTTCTTATTTCTTATCTTTCATGGATGAAGTTCATCTCATAGGATATTAATGACATCCCCCCACAACATATTTTTGGACCGTGTTACCAGTCCCTTTAGTCTAGCCTCCATCAGTATAAAAGATGTTCCAATGGCACAGAAGGCAAGATCCTTGGAGATTGGTGCAACCATTAGTTTCATAAAATGAGAAAATGGTAGTGGCAGCCACTGGAATAGCATAAGTCAGAAATAAAGAACAAAAATGAAAGCACTAGGTGGAGGGAAAGTTACGTGAATCTGTAGAGGTTCATAAATTGGGTCCAGTCCCAAGGGAATGCCTTTTAAGGGCATGATGTGGAAGTGGCACAGAATGTATCTATTCACATCTCATTGCCAAAAAGCTAGTTACACCAATGACATTTAGATGCAAGAAAGATGGGGAAATGTTGATGTTAGCTGGGAATCTGTGTGGTTACCAGAACTTTTTAGAAGAGAACAGTTATCAGGTAGTCAATACCAGTCTCCGCTACAACAGCACACATAACTGTTTCACATGGCTCAGATCAATCCTCACAAGTAGAGGAACATTTACCCCATCATTCAGCATTAGCTAAAGTTAGAGATGGACTAAATTAAGGAAGAAAATTCTGAGTGTGATTGGCATTTAGCACATCGCAGACAATTCTATTAACATACTGCTAAACTGTTTCCAGAAATATTTTAATATTATACCAATGTTGTCCTTATGACACCTACACTCATAGTCTGCATAAGACCTGCCCCTTGGGGTACAGCAGACACTCTCCCCATTCTCCCTCCCAACTGTGGTCCTAAATAAATGAACTTTTCAGAAACAAAGCTTAAAAAGATTTAACTATCCTGATACAGAAACAATACCTGTGATGGAACTGGATGCACTGGAACAAATTTTTGACATCTGGCCTGCCATGGAACTTTTGTAGTTATTCGTTGAAAGGAGGCATTAAAGATGAGGAACAAGTCTCTTATACCCTGGTATAATACTAAGTTGCAAAGCCCCAGCAATCTGCCTTGACAAGAGAGCTTTATATTCCAGTGCTTGCTTTTTCCTATGAGACAGGAAGAACAGCTTTGCAATGACAGTTATTCACCTGGATTAAATGTTATTTTATAAATGGAAAATCATACTCGTTCTTTTGCAAAATAGAACTCCAGGACCTTTATTATAAGTTCCTAGCAAAGAATCCTTGAACAAGTTGCCCTCAAACACTCCAGGGTATTAAAAATTCAGTAGTTGGGACTGGCGCTGTAGCTCAGCAGGTTAAGCTGCTGCCTACAGTGCTGGCATCCTACACGGGTGCCAGTTCAATTCCTGGTTGATCCACTTCCAATTCAGCTCTCTGCTAATGCACTTACAAAAGCAGTAGAAGATGGCCTAAGTGTTTAAGCCCCTGAACCCCCATGGGAGACCCCAAAGAAGCTTCAGACCCCTGGCTTCAGCCTGGCCCAACCCTATGTATTGCAGCCATTTGAGGAGTGAACCAGCGGATGGAAGATCTGTCCCTCTGTCTCTCCCCCTCTGTCTGTAACTCTTTAAAATAAGTAAAGAAGAAAAATAAATAAACCTTCTAATAAATTCAAATGTTGCTTAACATTTCACTAGCATTTGGTTATACTCAATACATCATAAGAACTTCAGTTAGTAAAAATTATCTTAATACAGAGATATATATAGAAATGTAAAAATTGCTAAAGAACAACAACAATGAGAAAAAATTCCTACATTATAAAAAGCTCTATGAATTATAAGGAAAGATAACTATCAGAAATGTAAAAAGTGGGCAAAGGACTTGAATAAGCAAAATAACAAATTGCTAATATTCGCATGGAAAAGAGTTCAACTTAATTAATTGTTAAGAATGGTGGCGTAACTGGTCCAAGCCCCAGCTGCTCCACTTCTGATCCCGCTCCCTGCTAAGGCACCTGGGAGGGCAACAGAGAATGGCTCAAGTGCTTAGGACCCTGTAATCCATGTAGGAGGCCCAGGTGGAGTTCCAGGCACCTGGTTTCAGCCTGACCCAGCCCAGGCCATTGCAGCCATTTGGGGTGTAGGCAAGTGGATGGAGAATTTCTCTCTCTCTCTCTTTTTCTCTATATATCCCTCTTTCTGTAATTCTGATCTTCTACTAAATGAATAAAAATTAAGAAAAAAAGAAATATATTGGGGGCCGGCACTGTGGTGTAGCGGGTAAAGCCACCGCCTGCTCCGCCGGCATCCCATATGGACGCTGGTTTGCGTGCCAGCTGCTCCACTTCCAATCCAACTCCCTGCTAAGGCTTGGGAGAGCAGTAGAAGATGGCCCAAGTCCTTGGGCTCCTGCACCCACGTGGGAGACCTGAAGGAGGCTCCTGGCTCTTGGCTTTGGATTGGTGCAACTCTGGCCATTGTGGCCAGTTGGGGAATGAAACAGCAGATGGAAGACCTCTCTCTCTCTCTTTCTCTCTCTACCTTTCCTTCTTTCTCTATGTAACTCTAACTTTGAAATAAATAAAATAAATCTTTAGAAAAATATATATTTAAATCCCTATAAGTTTATTGTTAATCTAACTAATTTGAGGTAATTTTATCATTTTTTAAGAGGCAAAGTGATGGGAAAGAGAGAGAGAGGAAATTAAAACTGTAATACTAATTGTTGCCAATAGGTTGGAAAATCAGCATTTTAATCCACTGCTGGGGACCAAATTCTGATACACTGATAGTGGACATATTTTCTGGAAGGCAATTTCGAACTATGTGATTAATTATAGAGGAGGCTGTGGTGTCTTAACAGAAGCAATTCCTTACATGTAGGTCTTCATCTTTTCTACTGTGTGACCATGCTTCCTTAGTCACAGCTAACTGGACATTTGATTCAAAGGCAGCCAATAGCCAAAGCTTACTACAAAGAAACAAAGCATTGAAATGCTTAACTCTAAGCAAACATTGGCTATTATGTGAAAGTTCTGTGTGAAATTCATGTGTGAAAGTTCACCCATAGGGATAAAATAAGTCATCTCTCTTAGAGATGCTGAATGCAAGGCATACAGAAGAGCCTATAGTCGGCAGTAAGCAGGAAGGGAGGGAATCCACGGAGGAAACAATAAACGGAAGCTAGGAAGCAGTAGAATTCATGAAGGAGGAGGAACTATGAACAAGCAGAAGTCGTGGGCTGGAGAGAGGATAGAAGGTGATCAGCCGGCTGAAGCAGAAGCAGAAGTTTTGTATGGGACACAGAAACGGAGCTCACTAAAGTAGAGCAGCCACCGACGCGGCTGCAGCTGCTCTGTGTCGTCAGTGACATCCCAGCTCCTCCTATTCTTCGAGATCTTTGCTTACCTTTCCCTGTACTCTTAAAATAAATCTACACTATTTGAAGAAAAATAATAGACTTCTTTTCTTTATAAAGGAATAATGTCCAACCAACACAAGTATTATGCCTTTTTGTTGTTGTTAAAGATTTATTTTATTTATTAGAAAGGTAGAGTTACAGAGGGAGAGGGAGAGACAGGGAGAGGGAGAGACAGACAGATCTTCCTTTCACTGCTTGACTCTCCAAGTAGCCACAACAGCTGGGGCTGGGCCAAGCCAGGAGCCAGGAGCCAGGAGCTTCATCTGGGTTTCCCACATGGGTGAAGAGGCCCAAGGACTTGGGGCCATTTCCCATTGCTTTCTCAGGTGCATTAGCAGGGAGTTGGATCAGAAGTGAAGCAGCTGGGACTCTAACCAGTGCTCATATGGGATACTGGCAAAGGCAGTGATTTCACCTACTACGCCACAGGCCAGCTTCAAGTATTATACTTATTAATAAAAAATTTGGCTGAGTGTTTGGTGTAGTTACTAAGATTCTGCTGTGTGTTTTTTTTTGGGGGAGGGGATGTGCTATATTGTGGCACAGCAGGTTAATCCACTGCTTCCCATGTCACAGTGCCACTTGGAGTCCCAGCTGCTCTGCTTCCAATCCAGTTTCTTCCTAATGTGTCTGGGAAGACAGTGGATCATGGCTTAAGTGTCTGGGTCCTGGATAGCTACCTGGGAGAGTCAGATAGGGTCCTGGCTTCAGCTTGGTCTAGCCCTGTCTGTTACAGCCATTTGGGGGGTTGAATCAGAGGATGAAAGATCTTTCTCTGTCTCTCCCTCTCTTCCTCCCTGATATTCTGTGTTTCAAATAAATAAATATTTATTCTTTTTTTGAAGATGCTTGCTCAGGACTTCCACCTCAGCTTCCTGCTAATGCACGCCCTGAGATGGCTCGAGTGGTTGTGTCCCTGCCACCCACATGGAAACATGAACTGAGTTCCTAAGTCTTGGTTTTGATCTGGCCCAGCTCTGGCTATTGTTGGCATTTGGGGACTGGATCAAAAGATAGGAAATTTCGGCCTGTCTGCCTCTCTGCTTTTAAAACAAATAAAATATATTTTTTAAAAAGCATACACATGTTGACCCACTAGTTATACTTCTAAGAATTTATCCCAGGAAAATAATCTTGATAGTCCTCAATGATATTCATTTTTATTGGTGTTTAAGACAGAAAAAGTAGAAGCAATTTCACGTTCAAAATGGAGTTATAAAATAATTTTTCTACATTTCTACAGTGGAATACTATGTGGTTATTAAAAATGATGTGGTAAGGAATTTTTTAATGATAAGAAAAAGTTACAATGTATCATTATGTAAAATATATGATTTATTCAATAAGTAGTCTTCATTTGAAAATTTCAGAGATCTGAAGGATGAGGGCTCTTTCTTAAAGATTAAAATATCTAATAAAAAAGCTAAGAAAAAATACCATTGTCCTTTTATATTAATTTCTGAGATATAATTCAGTTGAAAATAAAATTTGCCCTTTTGAAGTGTATAATTCAGTACATTTTAGGTATTCACAAATCTTTGCAAACAACATTCAGTTGACGATAAAATTTACCCTTTTGAAGTGTATAATTTTTACGTATTCACAAATGTTTACAACAGCACCACTGTCTAATTTCAGAAAATTTTTCACAACCCCCAAAAGAAATCCTGAACTCGGGCTGGTGCTATGGCCTAGGAGGTTAAGCCTCCACCTGCAGCATCGGCATCCCATATGGGCACTGGTTCAAGTCTCAGATGCTCCATTTCTAATCCAGCTCTCTGCCAATGGCCTGGGAAAGTAGCAGAAGGTGGCCTAAGTTGCTTGGATCCTTGTACCCATGTTGGAGATCTGGAAGAATCTCCTGGCTCCTAGCTTCTGATTGGTCCAGATCCAGCTGTTGCAGCCATATGGGGAGTAAATGAGGGGATGGGAGAGAACACTATCCTGGTCTCCCACATGGCTGGCAGGAATGCAACTACTGGAGCCACCACTGCGGCCTCCCAAGGTCTGCATTAGAAGGACACTGAAGTCAGGAGTTTGAGAAAGAGCTACAGGCAGGAATTGAACACAGGTACTCAAATATGGGATGCGAGCATCTGAACCATTACCCTAATTGCCAGGTTAATACCTGTCCATTTTTGCTCTTTGATATTAACTACTGTCACTGGATGATCAGATCTCCTCAAAGAACACTAAGCCATTCTAGCCAAGTGTTTTTCAGTTGTTCAATGCACATTGAAATTAGAAGATCGTGGAGGATCATTAGATGAGTTGTTTTAAGTTAAATATGCCATATTAGCAAATACAAACCTAGGATACTCAGTTAAATATCATATCAATAACAACTAATGTATAGTATAGATATATCTCAAATATTTTTGTTGTTGTCCATCTGAAATTCTAGTTTAACTGTGAGTCTTGTGTTTTATCAGGAAATCCAATTTTCTGGCCGGTGCCGCAGCTCAACAGGCTAATCCTCCGCCTGCGGCGCCAGCACACCGGGTTCTAGTCCTGGTCGGGGCGTCAGATTCTGTCCCGGTTGCCCCTCTTCCAGGCCAGCTCTCTGCTATGGCCCAGGAAGGCAGTGGAGGATGGCCCAAGTTCTTGGGCCCTGCACCTGCATGGGAGACCAGGATAAGTACCTGGCTCCTGCCATCGGATCAGCGTGGTGCGCCGGCCACAGTGTGCCGGCCGCAGCGGCCATTGGAGGGTGAACCAACGGCAAAAGGAAGACCTTTCTCTCTGTCTCTCTCTCTCACTATCCACTCTGCCTGTCAAAAAAAAAAAAAAATCCAATTTTCATGAGTTATAGACAAAAAAGACTCACAACTGTATTTCCAGATTGCTTGATAGGGATACTATCTTCTTTTTTAAACTACCACTGAAGCCCTTTTCTAGTCTAAAACTGATAACCAGTTTTGACAAATGTAGGTTTAATTCTCTTGTGAAGAATATGCCAATTTGGCATGATAACAATCCTATCCATATAGCTCATGCACAAACAATTATATCTAAAGGTCAACTTAGAAGCATTAATCAAGGCTCATAGTCTCAACAGCCAGATTTTAGGTTCAGCTCAGCTCCTGGCAAAACACAGATAGGGGCCAGATATGTTCAAGAAAGACTTTTAGAAAAACAGAACAACCAAATCAGGAAAACAAGCCAAATCCACAAAGTCAACAGCTTGTAGATGGATAGATAAATAGACAGACAGATAGGGCATATACTGGAGACACAATATTTAGGTTTGGTTCCAGACCTCTGTAATAAAGGATATGGCATGGATTCTTTGGCTTTCTGGTGCAAATGAAGGTTCTTTATACTATGCTCTAATCTATTAAGTATATAATAGCATTGCATTATATACTTTATTATAAATAAACATACCTTAATTTAAAATACTTTATTGCTAAAAATTGCTAATGATCCTCTGAGCCTTCAGCAAGTACTCATCTTATAGCTAGTTCACAGAGTCTTGCTTTGATGTTGATAGGTGCTGACAGATCAGGGTAGTGATTGTGGAAGATTGAAGTGTCTTTGACAATTTCTTTAAATAAGACAACAATGAAGTCTGCTGCATTGATTGAACATTCCTTTCATGAAATATTTCTCTGAAGCATGTGGTGCTTTTTGATAACATTTTATCCATAGGGGAGCTTCCTTCAAAATTAAAAGTCAATTCTCTCAAACCCTGCCACACAGTCTGTCAACTAAGTGTATTCTAATAAATATTCTAAATCTTTTGTTGTCATTTCAATAATGTTCGCAGCATCTTCACCATTAGTAGATACTATCTTAAGAGCCACCTTTGCTTTCTCATAAGGAGCAACTCCTCACCCACTGATATTTTAGCTTGAGATTGCAGCAACTCAGGCACAACTCAGACACCACTTCTAATCCTAGCTTTCTGTGATTCCTACCACATCTGCTGTTCCACTGACATACCGAACCTCTCCAAATCACCCAAGAGGGCTGAATTCAACTTCTTCCAAGCTCCTATTGGTGTTGATATTTTGACATATGCCCTGCCTCCACCCACGAATGCTCTTAATGGCATCTAGAATAGTGAATCTTTTCCAAAATATTTTCAATTTACTTCCCCCAGATCCTTAAGAGGAATCACTATCTATGGAAGTTATCACTTTACAAAGTGCATTCCTTAAATAATAAGACTTGAAAGTCAAAATTAAGGGCAGATGTTTGGCCCAGCCATTAAAACATTACTTGGGATACCCATATCCTATATCAGACTCCTTGGGTTTCAGTCTTGGCTCTGATCCTGATTTCAGTTTCCTGCTAATCTGCACCCTTGAAGGCAGCAGGTCATGGCACAAGTACTTGGGTCCCTACCTATCATAGAGAAGATCTGGACTGAGTTCCTGGCTCCCAGATTCAGGCCAGCACAGTCTATCTCTTACAGGCATTTGGGAAGTGAACCAACAGATGGGAGTGCACTTGCTCATATTCTCTCTCTCTCTCTCTCTGCCTCTTAAAGAAAAATAAGTAATTTTTTAAAAGATTTATTTTATTTATTTGAAAGACAGTTACAGAGAGGTAGAGACCAAGAAAGTGAACCATCCGCTGGTTCACTCCCCAGATGGCCACAATGGCCGGAGCTGCACCTATCCAAAGCCAGGAGCCAGGAACTTCTTCCTGGTCTCCCACGTGGGTGCAAGGGCCCAAGGACCTGGGCCATCTTCTACTGTTGTCCCAGGCTGTGGTGGAATGAGAAGGCCATGCCTAGATGGCCGCTGGCAACAGAAACTGCCTGGCAACAGGCTGTTATTGGATGGCTTCAGAAACCACATGACTGCTGGCGCCATGGCTCACTAGGCTAATCCTCTGCCTGTGGCACCAGCACTCCAGGTTCTAGTGCCGGTTGGGGCGCCAGTTCTGTCCCAGTTGCTCCTCTTCCAGTCCAGCTCTCTGCTGTGGCCTGGGAAGGCAGTGGAGGATGGCCCAAGTGCTTGGGCTCTAACACCCGCATGGGAGACCAGGAGGAAGCACCTGACTCCTGGCTTTGGATCAGTGCAGCACGCCGGCCATGGCAGCCATTTGGGGGGTGAACCAACGGAAGGAAGAGATTTCTCTCTGTCTCTGTCTCTCTCTCACTAACTCTGCCTGTAAAAAAAAAAAAAAAAAAAAAAAAAAAAAAAAAAGATGGAAACCACATGGCAATGGAGCCTGCCTAGCAACAGGCTGTGATTGGATGGCTTCGGAAACTGCCTGGCAACAGGCTGTTATTAGTTATGGCATAAACTGCCCCTTGACTGGATTGGCTGCCTTGGCTATATAAGCTGCTGTACCAACTGAAATAAATGAGTCTGCGGGCTGCTCGCCTCTGGCCTGCTTTCACATGACTCCCAGGGTCTGTGTTGTGACTCCGTGCCTCTTGCCCCCACCACCATGCTCCTCCTCTCAGAACGAATCCACCTCAACACCAGGCCATAACAGAGAACTGGATCGGAAGAGGAGTAGCCGGGACTAGAACTGGTGCCATGTAGGATGCCGGCGCTTCAGGCCAGGGTGTTAACCCGCTGCGCCACAGAGCTGGCTTTTAAAAATAAGTAAATTTTAAAAAAAGATTATTTATTTAAGAAGCAGCATTAGAGAGAGAGAGAGAGAGAAAGAGAGAGAGAGAGTCTTCTATTTGCTGGCTCAATCCCCATATGGCTGCAATGGCCAGAGTTGGGCTAATCCAAAGCCAGGAGCCAGGAGCTTTCTCCAGGTCTTGCACTTGGGTGCAGGGGTCCAAGCACTTGGACCATCTTCCACTACTTTTCCAAGTCATTAGTAATGAGCTGGATCAGAAGAGGAGCAGCCAGGAAGCAAACTAGCGCCCATATAGAATGCCGGCACCACAAACAGACAGTGCCAGCCCAAATAAATAAATTTTTTAAAGTCAAAATTACATATAGATCTATGGTCTTCAGAATACGTGCTGTGTTAGCAGGCGAAAACACTATGAATCCTGTTTCAGAACTCCATCACAACTCTTGGGCAACCAAGTACATTGTGAATTAGCAGTACTACTTTGAAAGGAATCTTTTTTCTGAACAGTGGGTTCTCCAAGTGAGCTTAAAATATTCAGTAAGCCACACTGTAACAGATGTGCTGTCATCCAGGTTTTGTTGTTCCATTTATAGAGCAGAGTAGATTTAATGAAACTTAAGCCCCACAATATTTTCAGATTGGTAATGAAGCAGCGGCTTCAATTTAAATTTGCCAGCTGCATTAGCCCCTAACAATAGTCAGTCTTTTCTTTGAAGCTTTGAAGCCAGGCATTGTTTTCTCTATCTGTGAAAGTTCCAGATTGAGTCTTCTTCCAATACAAAGCTGTTTCCTCTACATTATGAATCTGTTGTTGAGATTAGCCATCTTCATTAGTTATCTTCTTTATTTTTTAAGATTTATTGGCCGGCGCCGCGGCTCACTAGGCTAATCCTCCGCCTGTGACGCCAGCACACCGGGTTCTAGTACCGGTCGGGGCGCCGGATTCTGTCCTGGTTGCCCCTCTTCCAGGCCAGCTCTCTGCTGTGGCCTGGGAGTGCAGTGGAGGATGGCCCAAGTGCTTGGGCCCTGCACCCCATGGCAGACCAGGAGAAGCACCTGGCTCCTGCCATCGGATCAGCGCGGTGCGCCAGCCGCAGCGCGCCGGCTGTGGTGGCCATTGGAGGGTGAACCAACGGCAAAGGAAGACCTTCCTCTCTCTCTCTCTCGCTCTCTCTCACTGTCCACTCTACCTGTCAAAAAAAAAAAAAAAGATTTATTTATGCATTTATTTGAGAGGTAGAGTTACAGACAGAGAGAGGGAGAGACAGAAAGGTCTTCTACCCACTGGTTCACTCCCCAAATGGCTGCAATGGCCAGAGCTGGGATGATCTAAAACCAGGAGCTAGAAGTTTCTTCTAGGTCTCCCTCATGGATGCAGGGGCCCAAGCACTTGGGCATCTTCCACTGTTTTCCCAGCCCATAGCAGATAACTGAATCAGGAGAGAAACAGCAGGGACATAATCAGCACCCGCATGGGATGCCGACGCTGCAGGCAGAGGCTTAGCCTACTACACCATGGTGCCAGCCCCTTCATCAGTTATCTTAACTGTAGCTTCTGGATAACCTGCTGCTGCTTCTGTGTAGACCCTTGCACTTTTATGTTACAGAGATGGATTCTTGGCTTAAACCTCAAGAACCAATCTTTGCTTGCTTTAAACTTATCTTCTGCGGCTTCCTCACCTCTCTCAGCCTTCACAGAATTGAAGAGGGTTAGGGCCTTGCTCTGGGATAGGCATTGGCTTAAGGAGATGTTTTGCTGGTTTGATTTTCAAGCACTAAAACTTTCTCCATATCAGCAATCAGACAGGTTCACTTTCTGATCATCTGTGTGTTCTCGGGACTAGCATTTTTTAGTTCAGTCAAGAATTTTTCCTTTGCATTCACAATTTAACTGCTTGGCACAGAAGTCTTGCCTTTGGTCTATCTCTGCTTCTGATATGCCTTCCTCACCAAGCTTTTGATTTAAACTCAGAGCCATCTGACTCTTTCACTTGAACACCTGGAGGTCATTGTAGGGTTATTAATTGGCTCAATGTCAATACTGTTGTATGTAAGGAAATAGGGAGGCCAGAGGAGAGGGTAAGAGACGAGACGGGGGAACAGATGATTTGTACATTAATCACAACAAGGATAACATTTATTAAGTTCACCATCCTATACGGTCACAGTTCATGATACCCTAAAACAATTACAATAATAACATCAAATATCACTGATCAGGGACTAGGCCCTGTGACATAGCAGATAAAGCTGCCACCTGTGGCACCAGCATCTCATATAGGCACCAGTTCAGGTTTCAGCTTCTCCATTTCCAATCTATCTCCCTGCTAATGGTCTGGGGAAGCAGTGGAAGACAGATGGCCTAAGTTCTTGGGCCCCCGCACTCATGTGGGAAGACCTGGCTTTGGGTCAGCCCTGCTGTAGCCACTGTAGCCATTTGGGGAGTGAACCAGCAGATGGAAGATCTCTCTCTTTCTCTCTCTCTCTCTCTCTCCATCTCTCTATAGCTCTGATTTTTAAATAATAACTCTGATTTTTTAAAAAAAAGAGTTATTTATTTTATTTTACTTGGAAGTCGCAGTTACAGAAAGAGAGGAGAGGCAGAGAGAGAGAGAGAGATGTCTTCCATCCGCTGGTTCACTCCCCAAATGGCCACAATGGCCGGAGCTGCGCCGATCCAAAGCCAAGAGCCAGGAGCTTCTTCCAGTCTCCCATATGGGTGCAGGGGCCCGAGGACTTCGGCCATCTTCTACTGCTTTCCCAGGCCATAGCAGAGAGCTGGATTGGAAGTGGAGCAGCTGGGTCTCAAATCCCATATGGGATGCTGGCACTGCAGGCAGTGGCTTTTACCCGCTACACCACAGCACTGGCCCCAAATAAATAACTCTTAAAAAAAAAAGATCACGATCACAGATCACAATCACAGGTATAATAATAAATAAAAAGTTTAAAATGTTGCGAGAATCATCAAAAGGTAATACAGACATATGAAATGAGTATATGCTGTTGAAAACGATAGCATACACGAACTTGCTTGATGCAGTTGCCACAAGTGTTCAATTTGCAAATAACACAATATCTGCAAAGCGTAATAAAATGAATTCTAATAAAACAGGCTATGCCTGTATATGAATTTAGATCATTAAACATGACACAGTTCATTCCATAATACAGAATTTATTATCCATTAATATCAATCAATGAACAAATTGACTTGTACAAAAGGTTGGTAATTTGGAATGTAGTTGGAATCCTTCATTCTAACCAAAGACAGGAGCTCAAGAAAGCCTCAAATAATAATATTCTCAAATATGTGTTGTGAAGTATAAAAAAAAAATCAAAACACACTCCAGACAGAAAGTTTTGAGAATCTCTTTGGGCCTACAGGCAGTTTTTGGCCCTGGTCACACACAATTTCAACACACACAATCCTGTGCTTGATCATTCAAAAACTAATTTAAAAGTACTGTTAAGAAATTAAGAGTGGTTGCCATCAAAATAGGCAAGTTCATGAAACTGGGGAAAGTGGTGCTGGTCCTGGCCAGATGCTACTCAGAACACGAAGCTGTTGTCATGAAGAACACTGATGATGGCACCTTGAATAGCCATGCTCTGGTGGCTGGAATTGACTGCTAATCCCATAAATTGACAGCTGCCATGGGCAAGGAAAAAATCACCAAGAGGTCAAAGATCAAGTCTCTTGTGAAAGTTTATAACTACAGTCACCTCATACCCACCAAGTACTCTATGGATATTCCCTTTGACAAAACTGTGATCAACAAGGATATCTTCAGAGGCCCTGCTCTTAAACGGAAGGCCCAATGAGAGGCCAAGGTCAAGTTTAAAGAGAGGTACAAGACAAGCAAGAATAAGTGGTTCTTCCCGAAGCTGTAGTTTCAGTCATTTTTGTTCTAGTCATTAAAAATTTTAAGAAAAAAAAGAAATTAAGATCTATGCTCTTTGTAATCCTAATTGCTCTTCCTATTTCTTTATCAGGGATTCATTGATCACCTACTGTGTTGACTAGACATTCTGAGACCATCACTTTCAGGGTCTTTCAATAGGATTGAGGTGCGACAGGGGTAGCAGTTTGATTTTCTATTATGGGATCCATGTGGTATAGCTGAACCTACAGGTTTATTTCAAAAAGTTCATCGGAAGTAATATTAACAGATAAGTTCAATTTGTTGAAAAAAATTTGAAACCATACAATTTTTTCATAATATACCTTTTCCCTTTCCATGAACTTTTTGGAAACTCCTCATATGCATTAATTTCAAAATTTTTACACCAAAATCTTTTAAATTCATTACTATAATTTTAATTTTATTTTATAAAATTTCATTTTAATTTATAAAATTTTATTTTAATTTTATTTTTAATTTTTTTCATTTTAAAAAATTTATTTGTAATAGGAGAGGGAGGAGGAAGAAGGGTGGGAAGGTGGGTACAGTGGGAATAATCACTATGTTCCTAAAGTTGTATTTATGAATGCATGAAGTTTATATGCCTTAAATAAAAGGTTTCTGGGGGAAAAATATTTAAAAGGCAGAGAGACAGATATAGGAAGAGACAGAGACAGAGTGTTCTCAGAGAGAAAGAGAGAGAACAATGATTACTTTACTCCCCAAATGCCTACAACAACCTAGACTAGACCAGGCCAAAGCCAGGAACTTGGGAATTCAGTCTAGATTTTCCTTGTAGATGGCAGGGATCCAACTACTTGAACTATCACCTCCCAGCTTCCAGGGCCTGCATTTGTAGGAAACTTCATCAGGAGTAGAGCAAGGACTCAAACACAGGCACTCCAATAGGGAACGCAGCTACCCCAAGATGCATCTTGACTACTACATCAAAGTGACTGCCCCTCCATGAGCTTTTTGAAGAACCCTTCTATGACATGTTGTAGGTGGTAAGTACAGAGATTAAGAGTAGATTTGGAGGCCACACTGCCTAAGGTCATACCCCAACATGCAGCTTATAAATCTGTCTCCTCCTCACCCAATTCTCTGCTCAAAATCACCGCCTTCTGGAGGTCCACCCTAACTTTATTTTCTGGGAAAAAAATTTAAAATTTATTTGAAGGGCAGAGAGACAGAGAGACAGAGAGACAGGGACAGAGAGATAGAAACTTTTCATCTACTGGTTTACTCCCCCAAATGACCACAACAGTGGGGGCAGAGCCAGGCTGAAGCCAGGGGTCTGAAATTCAATTTGGGTCTCCCGCATGGTTGCAGAGAGAAGCACTTAAGCTTTCACCTGCTACCTCCTAGGGTGCACATTTGCAGGAGGCTAGAATCAGCAGAGCCAGGACACAGGCCCAGGCACTCTGATATGGGATTGGGTTATCCCAAGCAGCATTTTAACCAACTGTGCCAAACTCATGCCCAGTCCTCTATTTAAAACAAGTAGCCTTATCAGTCTCCAGGACATACTCTTGTTTTATTATCCTCACAATACTTATTACTCTCTGAAAAAGCATTTTTTAAAAAAATCTAGATGTTAATTTTACACCCTTATCAGAATATAAGCAGGGATCTCCCTGTCCAAACCAATAATATTGGTTAGTACCCACTGAACAGTCATTAAATGTTTCTGAATATATTGTAAATTAACTGAAGAATACAAACTTCTCAACAAAGTGGAAAGAATGAGAAGTGAAAAAGGAGAAATGAGCAAGACAGGATCTCTAGTTAATCTTCCTTTCCTTACTGAAGTCCCACTGCTCTGATAACAAAAGGCAACAAATGAATCAAAAGAGGAGCAAAATAAGCTAATTCTTGGCTTTTATGCTTCCTGATCACTTAAGGGATTTTGATGGATTATTTTGACTTTTTTTTTTTTTTTTTTTTTTGCCGTAGGCACTGGCATTAGAAACTTAACACCCTTCCATGTGGTTTCTCATACTCATAAAAAAGTTGGCCTACAGAGGGTGCTAGCTCACTTCCAAAAGAAAAAATAAGCGATGAGGCTTTCACTAGGTCTTGGGAAGAATTTTCAAAGGAAGGAACCAGCTTGATAACAATTAATGAAGAACATTTAAATGGTCACATTTTACTTCATAACCAAGGTTAAAGAAAAAAAAAAGCAATCTGCAAACAATACCAGAGCCATGTGAAGACCTTGCTGGAGGAAAAGTAGTGGCATAACTTTGCAAATTCAAGAAGCCAAGCTAGGAGAAGGATCTAGAAATAAGGACTGAATACGCATGCTGTGAAAGAGAAGCCTGGGGTTGGAGAAGCTGTGGGTCATGGATGCTGGGAAGTGGGGACTTGAGGGCCTGCGTGGGATCCCTGTAGACCCCACAGCTCCGTAACTGAGCCTATGGTTCCTGAAACTGAACCTTGGCGTCCACGTTTACCAACGTATAGTGTGTAGCCCACAGGTGGGTAAAGCGGAGAGCATGATGTGAGAGTACTGAAATAATACAGTTTGTTACAACTAGGGTAAGGGCAAGGGTGTCTGGTAGCAGGGAAAAGCCTCTTTGACATCTGGATCCATAAAGAAATCTTAGGAGAAGAAGTAGGAGGGAGGAAAGAGGGGAATATCATTATGTTCTTGGACTTGTATCTACAAATCATACGGAATCTGTGAAAATTTAATTAAAATTAAAGAGTGAAAAAAAAAAAGACACATGAGATCTCACTAGAGATCATGAGCTTCTAGAATGAGCAACAGTTGAGGCAGCTTTGACACCCTTAAGGCTGAGATTCATAATTCTAGTCCTCTAGCCAGCATCAGAAACAAAATTTTCAAGGAAAAGTTGGACTAGGAACTCTGAGAGCTGTAATACCTATTATCATTATGTTTGGTACTTTCACTTGACAACTGTTTTTGCCTTTGTCAGTTCAAGGTTGCCTTAGTCACTGTATTGTAATGTTCAATGGATAAACTTTAAACAAAGATCAACAAAGAACAAGGAATCATCTTGAGAAGAGCCACCTCCCTCAATTTAATTACAAAATCAATCAAATCAGCTTTTTGGCACAGTGTAGGGAAAACATTTATTTTACCAATGAACTGTCTTGGTGATTAAATGGTTCACTTGGAAGATAAAATGACAGTCTAAGATTTTAATCTTGAAAATAAAGTTTATCTTTCAAACACATTTTGAAGATTTTGAAGTCAGCTTCTTTTCCCCTAAGGATTTACTTCTTCTTTGATGCTCAGCTAATCTTCCTTTTGTTATTTTTAACCATTGGCCATGCATTCAAAGCAGAAAATCTGTTTAAATGATTGAAAGCCAATGTAAGCCCATAACCTAAATACCAGAAAGTTAGGAAAGAGAATAATTATTCAGGTCTTACTGGGAGTCACTTTATTCTTAATTTTATTACGACAATGTCGGAGCTAAGAAAACAAGGCCCCCAAGTATGGCACTTTTGCATAATGAATACTTTCAGACAAAGGACACTCCAAAGGGCTCAGAAGCAAAGTCTGTCTCTAACCTTCTCCGCCATTCTTTTCCTGCTCCCTTTTCTGCGCCAAGGGAAGCCTGAGGAACTCTAAGTCCCCTAACCCCTCTCCCCTAAAGCCAGCTATGAAACATAGGAATCTTACTTTAACTGGCCTACACATTTCTGTGTAAGAGCTGGCCATAAAGAAATTCCCTGAGAAACCTTGTTTGATTGTAAGTCTTAAGACCCCCACTCCAGAAGAGACCCTGTTCTCTATCCTGGACATAGGAATGCTACCCAGAGAAGCCAGGAAGAATCTGAAGAGACAGACCTTGCTGAATTCCACCCCACACCTCCAGTCTATCCCACTCTTCATCAAACCTAAGCCTGGAGGTCCACGGTTTCCCCCTGAGCTTTT
The DNA here is from genome assembly GCF_051225735.1 of Oryctolagus cuniculus. Taxonomy (NCBI): domain Eukaryota; kingdom Metazoa; phylum Chordata; class Mammalia; order Lagomorpha; family Leporidae; genus Oryctolagus; species Oryctolagus cuniculus. The sequence continues at coordinate 95,963,309 of NC_142877.1, forward strand.
GAGGCTTCATTTCTGAAGTCTTCTGTGTCACATACATCACTGGTGAAATAAATCTCTCAGGAACGACCTGGTTGTTGTTACCCTGCCGTTTATTATAGTTGTGTTGGCCTTGACTTCTTATGATGCCTTTTACATCCTGAGGCCCTACCATCCTGTGACTCTGTGAGGAAGCTCTGAGCCCCGGGCCAAACTGCTAATGGAATGAGCAAGGACAGTTGCCTGATGGGGAGAAGGAAACAATATTTTTGGTCTTACTTTTCAAGAGAAGCAGGAAGATTTGTGTGAAGTCCCTGATTTTTTTTTAAATGGTGGTAACTTATTAGAGCAAAAGTTTTCAATACCATGTGGACTGAATAAAGAAACTATAGGGCTGAATCTGGCTCAGGAACTGCCTTTTAGCAATGCCTGGTATTGGGCTGAGGAAGGTGACTTCACCAGGCTGCACAGCTGGTCCATGACAGACGGGCACAGGTTTTCCAGAGCCCAGGATTTCTTAAAAATACCATCCTTAGGTCCTGGCACACATGAGGAATCATGTTTATGAAATCCTTTTTGTTTAAAGGCTATTTTTTAAATTTAAGACAGGCAAAGTGAAAGAGAACAAGAGCGCCCATCTGCTAGTCCACTCCCCAGATGACTGCAACAGCCAGAGCTGGGCTAGAGTCAAAATGAAAAGCCAGGGACTCCATCCAGGTCTCCTACAACTCAACAATTCATCTGGGCAGCAAAGACCCAATTCCCATCATGGGTAGCAGGGACTCAACCTTTCAGGGTATGCATCAGCAGGAAACTGGAATCAGGAAAGGAACCAGGACTTGAACCCAGGCACTCGGATACAGGATGTCAGCATCTCAACTGGCAGCTTACGCCCACCTCATATGGAATCCTTTCATCTATACAAACACAGTAAAATCCTTTTAATTTTAATTTATTTATTTGAAAGAGTTACGGAGAGAGACAAAGAGACAGAAAAAAGAGAGAGAGAGAGAGAGAGAGAGATCTTCCATCCACTGGTACACTCTCCAGATGGCTACAATAGCCAGGGCTGGGTCAGGCCCAGGCCAGGAGCCAGGAGCTTCTTTTGGGTCTCCCACAGGGGTACAAGTGCTTGGGCCATCTGCTGCTGCTTTCCTATGAGCATTAGCGGAGAGCTGGATTGGAAGTGGAGCAGCTGGGACCTGAACTGGTGTCCATTCGGGATGCGGTGTCACAGGCAGCGGCTTTACCTGCTATGTCACAATGCTGGCCCCAGTAAAATCCTCTTTTACAAACTACAATGCATTGTTTCAACTTATTATAGGTGTCCATGCAAGTAAATATCAGGATCTGAAGTGAGGGAGACTTGGGGCTGGGGATTTTCTAAGTTGCCTATAAAACCTATCAAATAGAGGCCCTTGTTGTGGTATAGCGGGTTAAGCTGTCACTGGCAGCACCAACATCCCACGTGGCTGCTGATTTATGTCCTGGCTGTTCCACTTCCAATCTAGCGGCCCTGCCAATGTGCCTGGGAAAGCAACGGAGGATGACCCAAGTGCTTGGGCCCCTGCACCTACATGGGCGATCAGGAAGAAGCTCCTGGTTTCAGCCTGCCCATTTGGGGAATGAACCTGCGGATGAAGATTCTCTTTCTCTCTTTCTCTTTCTCTCCCTTCCTCCCTCCCTCTCTCTCTCTGTAACTCTGCCTTTCAAATAAAATTTTTAAAAAGCCTATCAAGTTATTATAATAATATTTATTTGGAGACATTATTGCAAAAGGGAGAAAGGTACTATTACAATAGGGAGAACCTGCTGACCATCTGCAAAAATTTCAGAGGTTGATCAAACAGGGTTTTTCTTTCACGGAGAAGAAAATACAAGAAGTGGATGTGGGTAAGTGGAATGGAGGCGTAATCTGGTGGGACCGGGAATTCAGCAGCAGGTCCTACAGGAGGGGCTGTGTGCTGGGCCAGGCTGAGGGTGGGTCAAAGCTCAGGGGTCTGGAGAAAGGACAGAAGCTCAATCCAAATTTGGTTAACAGGCCTGATTGATCCAATTGGTCAATGGGGACAAGCAGTTCAATTCATGATTTGCCCTGCTACAAATGGGACTTTGGCACATGTACATCTGAAATTGTCACCGGTAAACAGGTCTGATCTAGGGGGAAGGGTGGCTCCTTGCAACAAGTCCTTTATCAAGTACACAAGAGGGCAAGGAGCTTTCCCAACCATTTCCCATCATCAACACAAGCACGGAATGGACCGAGGCTGAGTCGGATCAGGCTTATTGCTATCCCCAGCTGCGGAAGTCCAAGGTGAACTTCCCTACAAGAAAGAGGGAAGAAAAGAAGCCTGGAAAGCCCGGGTTTCCTGTGGAGAGGACGAGCGGTTGTAGGTGCTCAGGACTGCTCTGAGAGCACACAGAGATGTCAGTGATACGCTGAATGCAGCAGCTGGGAGGAGTGACATCGACCACACTGAGGTCACAGGAGCTGGTGCAGAACTGGCAGGTCACAGGGTGGTGGTCTGGTCCCAAAAGGCCCTAATTTGGAACGATTTCAAGACTGGGGAATGGCCGGCACCGCGGCTCAACACGCTAATCCTCCGCCTTGCGGCACCGGCACACCGGGTTCTAGTCCTGGTCAGGGAGCCGGATTCTGTCCCGGTTGCCCCTCTTCCAGGCCAGCCCTCTGCTGTGGCCAGGGAGTGCAGTGGAGGATGGCCCAAGTGCTTGGGCCCTGCACCCCATGGGAGACCAGGAGAAGCACCTGGCTCCTGCCATCGGAGCAGCGCGGTGCGCCGGCCACAGCACACCGGCGGTGGCGGCCATTGGAGGGTGAACCAACGGCAAAAGGAAGACCTTTCTCTCTGTCTCTCTCTCTCACTGTCCACTCTGCCTGTCAAAAAAAAAAAAAAAAAAAAAGACTGGGGAATGAGGAGAAAATGTGAGGTGAAAAGGTTTCTCAGGTTTCCCTCCCGGGTTTCTTCAAGGTCAGCTAGAGCCATCAAGGACTCAGCGGGGCTCCAGGAACTGGTGGGTGGAGACTGGCACAAATTTTTTTTTTTCTTTTAGTTTTTAATTACTATACCCTCACTCAATGCTCAGGTTGATGTGACCTGGGAGACAATATTTGCTACATTCTGTTACGGTGACATTCCTTTGCATGGAAGCTAGACACAGGGATACTCTTAACTTTCCGTTTCATCAGACAGACATTCCACCTGTGTCAACTAATCTTATCCCTACCATTCAACTCAGGACTGACTGTTCTTGTTTCACACCCTAACAAATCGAAGGCTGTCTTTGAAGTGGACATGAAAAGTCTCACCCTTGACAGCCTACTGATATATCATTAAAAGTTTAAAACAGCAAACACAGCCACAAAAAACACACTCCACTTGTCTGAGGACCCAGGAAGCCTATTTCATTGTTTAGTTCACTTTTGAGTTTAAATTGCCATCATTCTAGTAAATTAGCCACCATCTGCTTTCTGCTTAGCAGCGAAGGCCCTCTCTATTAAAAACCAAATGCACTCTCAACTACAGTCATTTTACTTACTGTCCAGTGCAGCACTGGTTCATAGGAATATCGTAAGAGCCGTATGCTATTTTAAGCATTGTCACAGTCATGTTAAGAATAAGTAGCAGGAAACACTTCACTAAGCTCAGTATATCAAAAATATTATCATTTCAGCATGAAATCAATATAAAAGTGACTAATAATTCATATGATATTCTTCATAGTAAGTCTTCAAAGTCTTGTGTGTATTCATTCCAATGTGGATTTAAAAACTGAAAGAAATCAGAAATATGCCACTTCAAAACATGCCACTTTGGCGTAAGGATTATTCTGAGCCGATGGCAATTCAGAATCAACAAATGCAAGAAGAGCTCTCTGCCCTCTTTTTAATCTGCCTAAAAATAGAGCAAAAATTTCATTTTGTGAAGGTGTCTGCCCTGACCTCCTCCCAGTACAAGGAAGGGAAGAATAATTCTTCCCAGTGGAGATGGGGAGTTCAGGTTGACCCGACTTTAGGTAAACAACCTTACTAAAACAACCCTGATCTTCCATTAGTCCCTTCCCCCCATATTTTCTTGTTATTTCCACACGAATGATCATTGCTGGAAGCCCAGACTCTTTTCCTTGTTAAAATGGTAACTCAAAGAGTTACGTCTTTGAGTTCCACTTCTGGGAAATGGTGCCATCTTCCTAAGCCCAGCCTGGCCTACTAGAAGTCAGGTGACCAAATGGCCCAATCACAAGTGTCAGCTCCACCCCACCCAGCGGGATTTGCTGCTCCCACCTCCTTACCTCTGCAAAGCTGAGAAGACCTGTTCTCCCAGTACAGCCTTCGGTTCTTTCTGTGCATGGGGAGGCACCTGTCGGGTTTCCCCCACTCGACAGTAAACCCTTTCCCTTACTCCAGTGTTTGGTGTGTTTTGTGACAGCCTTACACTCCCAAGTATGTAAGTCTTTTTATTTTTAATTGTGTGCCTCTTCTTCCATTAATCTGTCTTTTGTCAGTTTAATTCACAGCCCCCCCCACCGCCCCCCCCCCCCCGGTATATAACACTGAGGTAAGAGGAAAAGGTTTTCTTTCTAACATTGCATTTTTAAGTGCTCAATGGCCACGTATGGTTAGTGATTACATATCAGACAGTGCATGTCTGAGAGAATGAACTGTAGTGTAAACCATTTTTAATCTATATTTTTTTCTTACATAAGCCCATTTTCTGTCAGTATTTCCCATGGTTGCATAAATGCAACATAAATAGTGTTTCATTTTAACAATTCATGGCAACTGGCAACTTAAAAGGGTCTAAAATCATTTTGACATTATTGAAAGTTCCAGAGCATGAGAAAAACTCCAGTCCTTTCCTAAATTCCTTCATACTGTAGTTCTGAAAAAGCCACAACTGATATCTTTCCATAGTATTTAAAAAAAAGTAAATCTGAATTTAAAAATGACAGTGTTTTAATTTGAAAGCATGTAAACAGTGTATTAAGTCAACAGTGCATCCTGTGACACCGGCATCCCATATGACTGCTTGTTCCAGGCCTGGCTGCTCCACTTCCAATTCAGCTCCTTGCTAGTGCACCTAGGAAAGTAGCAGAGGATAACCCAAGTAATTGGGTCCCTGCTAGCCATGTGGGAGATCTGGATGGAGTTCCAGGCTCCATCCAACTTCAGCCCGGCCCAGCCTCAACAGTTGCAGTCATCTGGAAAGTGAACCAGTGGATGGAAGACCTTTCTCTCTTCTGTCTCCACTCTCCCACTCTCCGTGTAACTCTGCCTTCCAAACAAACAAATCTTAAAAAAAAAAATTAAAGTAAACAAACAAAGCTAGTATAGATGAAAGGCTGGAGCAGATGTGCACCTTGCTGGGATTTTCTACTCAGTGATCAGCAGTGGTTCCTAGCAGTGCTTTTATTCTGGATCCTGGCCCAGAAAGCTCTTCAGAGCCCAACTAAAATAACCACACATTCTGCAGTTAATTAAAAGTATCCATCATTATATTAAAAGTAGTAAGATTCCCTTTCAATGGTTTTAATTATTTCACATCTTTGAAACAACACATGGGTTTGATTAAAGCCTAATTTGATTTATTAAAATCTAATTGAGAGCATGTGCCAGAGAATTTCTATTATGTCTCCCAAAATATAAAGATGTGCCCTTTATTCCTCTGCATATTTTTTGACTTTTCTTAAGATTTATACAAGTGTTCAACACCTAAAGTTTTAGATTAAGGATAGGTGAAAAATCACCACATCACTGTTATTTTATTCCTCCCACCACATGTCAGACATAAAAGATGAAGTGCAGACCTTTCTCCCTACTTTTCTTTCATGCTCTGCTCTTTAGTAATTTTCTACTTCCCAGAATGAAGGCTCAGACTATGACAGAAAAATGAAAATAATATTTCTTTTGCTTTAGTTTATCTTCACCCCTAGTGGATATTTGTTTCATTTGTACACTTCCTGGTAAAAGAGATGAGAATTCACCATTAATAGGTCCAACAGACTTTATGGTGATTATCAATTAAATGTTTGCTAAGCGAATGACTCTGAGTGAGTATACAAATGACTAAGGCCATTACCTAGGATGTAATAGATAATCAGGTAAGTGGCATGAGACCCAATGCCCAATTCTTGTTCAGTTTCCCAGGAATACTCTTGATGACTGATCTCTAGAAGCCGGTACAAAAATAGATCTGTGGAACACTGTAGCGGTTTTGGTATCTGTTAGTACAACTCCTTAAAATGACTGACAGTCTGCTAAGATCCTTGTAGTTCTGCACTCCTTACATTCTGCCCCTTCAACAACACCAAGTCCTTACCAAGCCACTGTTCAGTAGAGCTGGTGCCTCAACTATTCACCTAAAGAAGACCAGAATCATCAAGAAAACAAGTACCACCACACTGTGGTGCTTCCAGCCTTCTTTCCGTTCTGACTCTACTAGTATCTCGGGTTTCCACCTCTGCCCACAGACCTCTGCTCTGACCATGACTTTGGGAAGGACATGAACTTCTGGAAATAGCATCTCTCTTTTTATTCCCATTATTCTTGCAAAGAGTTTCAACAAATTCTTGCAAGATTAAGAATCCCTGCCCAAAGCAGACATGCACACTAGCAATCAAGAAGCAACACTGTCACAACCAATCAACAGAGACAAACCATGGACGCCTGACTGCCAAGGGCCCTGCTCAGCTGCTTTACATCAAGAGAACAGACAATCCTGGCCTGGCACATCTCACAGCAGCAGGGGGTGACTTTTGGAATGGTGGCTGCAGTCTTCTCCAGGCATAACTGTCAACCACACTTAGACTTTGCTAATCATAATGTTCAGCTGTGGGGAAAAGGTCATGGAGGAGTAGAATAACAAATGGTTGTGCCTGCATCTTCTCTGCCACACCTCTGCAGAGATGGAGATTGAAGTTCAAGGGATCGTCTTTTGATACAAACAACAAAGGCAGAGTTTGACCACGTCATACCATGGAAGTAGCTGCATGTGATGATGGCCAGGACGTTCATCTCTGTAACTCGGGTTCGAAATGTGCTTAGGTTATTGAACCCCAAAAAGAAGTGGCAATGGCATTTAATCTTCTATCCTTAATGTTTATCAAGCTCATTAATGAAAGCAAGTTACCTCGTTGAGAATTGTTATGTTTCTGCCTTTGCTTATGTTCTTCTGATTAAAGAAATAGAGCATGAGAACCAATTTCTTTTTCAGCAAAATTAAGTTCAGTTGTACTTTTACCCCATAGTTTAATTACTATGCAAAGTTAAGTGCCTTATTCTACATAATCTGATAAGGAGAGAGCATGGAAGAGAGAATTAGAACAGTGTGTGATTTATTCCAGGAGTTAAGAGTGGTTCAGAGTGAAAAATTACAGCAATGTAATTCACCACTTAAAGAAAAAAAGGACCAAAAGAATCACATAATTTTCCATTACATATGAAGAAAACAAGGCTTAAGTCATTTGTGATTTTTTTTGAAAGTGTGGTTAAAAACCAGGAATATAGAAAGAGTTCTTTAACCTGCTAAAAATCAGAAGCAAATTTAATACTTACTAGAGAAATATTAAAAGTATTTTTGTAAGGTTGCACATAAGATGAAGATGTCTTTTCAATCTCCCTTACTTTCTATATGATCTTGGAAGTTTTGTCCAATCAAATAAATCAAGAGAAAGTATAAATTTCAGAAGGGCATGAAGAGACACATCTGTCATTATTTACAGATGATATAAATATGTCCAGAAAACTCACAAGTGTTTCAAAAGAAAAAACTGTTAGAATTCTCAATAGAGTTTAGCAAAAGATCTGGATACCTTTCTGAACTCTATTAACCTTAGCAATTAACTAAAAGGCACAAAATCTGGTAGAGAAATCCTGAAAATTCTAATGAAGTTGTAACCTTCCAACTTTAATGGACAAACAAATCATGTGGAGATCATGTTTAAAAAATAAATTCTATTGGGCCGGCACCATGGCTCACTTGGTTAATCCTCTGCCTGCGGTGCCGGCATCCCATATGGGTGCCGGGTTCTAGTCCCGGCTGCTCCTGTTCCAGTCCAGCTCTCTGCTGTGGCCCGGGAAGGCAGTGGAGGATGGTTCAAGTGCTTGGGCCCTGCACCTGCATGGGAGACCAGGAGGAGGCACCTGGCTCCGGGCTTTGGATTGGCGCAGCACCGGCCGTGGCGGCCATTTGGGGAGTGAACCAACGGAAGCAAGACCTTCCTCTCTGTCACTCTCTCTCTCTCTCACTGTCTATGACTCTACCTGTCAAATAAAAAAAAAAATAAATAAATTCTATGATGAATGTTGGCTCAGTGGTTAAGATGCCACTTGGGATGCCCACATCCCACACTGAAGTGACTGGTTGGAATCCTGACTCTGCTCCTGATCCAGTGGCTTACTAATGCACACCCTTGGAGTCAGTAAGTGATGGCTCAAGTACTTGGATGCATGCTACCTACGTGGATGACCTGGATTGAGTGCCAGACTCCTGGCTTTGGCCTGGCCCAGGAGGGCCCTGCTAACCAACCTGTTGCTGCCATTTAGGGAGTGAATCAAGGCACGCACTCTCTCTCTCTCTCTCTTCATTTCAAATAAAGTGGAAATAAACAATTTTTTTTGAGAAAAGAAAATTCTCATTCAATAATTTTGGGGTGGAGAGGGGACCTGAACATGGACATTTCAGAACCTCCCAGGTGGTGCAGCTAGTCCATGGGCCACATTTTGAGTAGTGTGGTTCTGTAACACTTAAATAATAAGTGGAGATACAAGGTAGGCTCCTGTGGGGATACCTTACCATTGTAAACAGTCTAATTCTCTCCATTATCCTATGATTTTTAAAGCATTTATTTATTTATTTGAAACATAGAGTTAGAGAGAGGCAGAGATAAAGGGAGAGAGAGAGAGAGAGAGATCTTCCATTTGCTGGTTCACTCCCTAAATGGCCACAATGGTTGGAGCTGGGTCAATTCAAAGCCAGGAGCTAGGAGCCTCTTCCAGGTCTCCCATGTGGGTGCAGGGGCCCAAGGACTTGCGCCATCTTCCACTGCTTTCACAGGTACATTAGTGGGAGCTAGATCGGAAGTGGAACAGTTGAGACTCGAACCAGTGACCATATGGGATGCCAGCACCACAGGCAGCAACTTCACCATGCCACAGTGCTGGCCCCCCTACAATTTTGGTAAAATTCCTGCTAAAATCCCAGTAAAATCTCTGAGGGTATTGAATATTTCGTCAATTTAAATGAAAAAATGTTCAACTTTCAGGGGTCTGTGTTGTGGTATAGTGGGTAAAGCCACTGTTTGCAATGCTGACATCCCATATGGGTGCTGGTTTGTGTCCCAGCTGCTCTACTTCCAATCCAGCTACCAGCCAATGGCCTGGGAAAGTAGTGGAAAATGGCCCAAGTGCTTGAGACCCTACTACCTATGTGGAAGAATGAAATGAAGCTCCTGACTCCTGGCTTGCGCCTGACCCAGCCCTGCCCTCTGAGGCCATTTGAGGAGTAAACCATTGGATGGAAGATCTCTCTCTCTCTCTCTTTCTCTCTCTCTCTTTCTCTTTCTCTCTCTCTCCACCCTCCCTCTGTAATTCTTTCAAATAAATAAATCTTTTTTTAAAAAAACAATGAAACAAAGTGTCAGAAAAAAAGCAAAGCAGGAGGAGAGGGAATTCTGCTACCATCTATTAAAACATATTACATGCCAGCGCCATGTCTCACTAGGCTAATCCTCCGCCTTGCGGCGCCGGCACACCGGGTTCTAGTCCCGGTCGGGGCGCCGGATTCTGTCCCGGTTGCCCCTCTTCCAGGCCAGCTCTCTGCTGTGGCCAGGGAGTGCAGTGGAGGATGGCCCAAGTGCTTGGGCCCTGCACCCCATGGGAGACCAGGAGAAGCACCTGGCTCCTGCCATCGGATCAGCGCGGTGCACCGGCTGCAGCATGCCGGCCGCGGCGGCCATTGGAGGGTGAACCAACGGCAAAAGGAAGACCTTTCTCTCTCTCTCTCTCTCTCTCTCTCTCTCTCTCACTGTTCACTCTGCCTGTCAAAAAAAAATATTACATAAAATTTTAAAGGTCATTGGTTTGGACTGAGCATCTGCACTAGGCCCAACAGACCAAACCAGAGTGGACTTATTCCTGCTGAAGTTCCTCACTTTGAGGCCAAATCCAATTGTCTTTGTGACCCTGGAAGAAATCAGGAGAGAAAGAGAGAGAAATAATAACCTAACCCCCAAAACAGACCAGTTTTAGCTGGAACAGTTACAAAGCCCCTTCTGCTTTAACCTTTACAAGGAAAAGAACCTTTTGTTCTGTTTCTGCTTTCCTCAGCCCTGTCTGTCTATGAAGCTAACCTCCTCCAGCCGGCTCAAAACAACGCTCATTCAACTTTACAGAACAACCTGTTGACCAATGCTAAGATTAGAAACCAAAAGCCAATTAATATCCTTAAAGTGAATTTTAAATTTTGTCCTTTGACAGGCATATAACAAAACCAAGATAATTATAACAATACCAACAGCAACTTGGTAATGGCACAGAAAGGGACAATAAAATAATACAGGTAGCAAGTTCAGAGACAGGCCCCATAATTTTGATTTATGAAAGAGGTAGCATCAGAACTTAGGGTGTAAAAGATGAATTTTTTGGTAAACAGTATGAGCAAATTGGCATAGAATATGAGAAGGATAAAAACTAGATCTCTATAATATACACACATGCACGCACGCACACACACACACACACACACCCCAAAAGACCTCCAGAAGTCTTTGCACCTGGTTGAGTTGATCTTGGGCTTCTGATCCAGAGGCAGAAAGCAGGGGGAAAGACAAACCCTTTCAAGAAGAGTGGCTTCCACATACACACATGGGATCCACTGTTTACCTCCTTCAATTACTTTTTCTTGGCCTTTTCACTCATGGAAATTCTTTTAGTTTCTTACAGCAGGCTAGTCCTCTTATATGGTACTAGAATATGCTATCATGAGTTTTAAGACTTTTTTGGTTTTCATAAACATTTTATTATGAAATTGCAAAAAGTCATTAGGACCTGCTAACCATATGCAAGTTTAGCTACACTCAACTTTTTGATTATTAAATCTAAAATATTAGCAGTTTCTCCCAACTGTGTGTTCATAAATGTGGTTTTCATATCTTTGTTTTCATTCAAGTTCATAATGAAAATATTTGAATAAGTCACAGTCATAGACAAACTCTCAAACCAATAATAACGAAATTTTCCACTAAACTGACCCAATGATGAATCAACAGTGTTTGGGTAAGGAACTTTCTGATTATTTCCCTTTTTATTTTTACTCTTTATAGCTGAGGCTATTAACTTCCATTGGGTTTGGTCACCCTGTATGTCCAGGAACAACATGAAGAATCTGAAGGCCTTCATACCAAAACTCAGTTCAGCATTGGATCATGTTTCAGTGCTGGCCCTCATCCAACAGATCTTCTGCCATGAGGCCCATTCTTAAATCATTGTTTCAATGAACTGCTTTAAAAAAAAATCCTACTGGGGCTGGCACTGTGGCACAGCAGGCTAAGCCACTGTCTGCAATGCCAGCATCCCATATGAGTGCTGGTTTGAGTCTTGGCTGCTCCACTTCCAATCCAGCTCCTTACTAATGAGCCTGGGACAGCAGTGGAAGATGATCCATGTACTTGGGCCCCTATACCCATGTGGGAGACCCAAATGAAGCTCCTAGCTTCAGCCTGGCCCAGCTCTGGCCATTTGGGGAGTGAACCAGCAGATGGAAGATCTCTCTCTCTTTCTCTCTCTCTCTTTCTCTCACTCTTTGTAATTCTGATTTTCAAATAAATAAAAAAATCTTTATTAAAAACAACCCTTTGTGGAGCCGGTGCTGTGACAAAGCAGGTAAAGCCACTGCCTACAGTGCCTGCATCCCATATGGGCACCAGTTCGTGTCCCAGTTGCTCCACTTCTGATCCAGCTCTCTGCTGTGGCCTGGGACAGCAGTAGAAGATGGCCCAAGTCCTCGGGCCCCTGTGCCTGCGTGGGAGACCTGGAAGAAGCTCCTGGCTCCTGGCTTTGGATTGGTGCAGCACCAGCCGTTGCGGCCAACTGGGGAGTGAACCAGCAGATGGAAGACACCTCTCTCTCTCTTCCTCTCCTCTTTCTGTGTAACTCTGACTTTCAAATATATAAATAAATCTTTGTAAGTCAGAGAATGCCACAGGTCCAAAAGAAGAACTGCTTTTCCCCTACAGAACTTCTGTTAGGGTCAAAGAAACCTCCGCCAGAAGGTTTCCTCTAGCTGACCTCTCCTTACATTTTATTGCACAGAACTGAATCACCTGTTTCCTCCAAACCAATCACTTGCAAGCTGAGGACGGTCAGAATGCAAGCCTGAGACACACAGGGAAGGGGTGGGCAGCCCCTTCAATAGGCTCTTTACCAGATTAGAAGTGGACAAAGACTCAGCTGGGCAACCATGCTATTCACTCCAGAATTTGTGAGGATGGGAATATTTGAAGACAGTTACGAATAAAGATGCTTTAAAATAGCATGGATTTTTAACTATTCAAAATAGTTGAAAGCAGAATTGTATCCAAAATAAAGGGGTAGATTAGGTTATCTCTGAGCTTCTCTGCCAACTGTGTAATGCCGTGATTCTGTCCTCATTGTTTCCACTGGGGAAACTGCTTGCAATTTGGAATTGTGTACATCAGCAACGTTTGCTGCCAGCAAAAGTGCAGAATTGTTGATCCGTGAACGTTTCCCCGAATAGCACATTTGTGGAAAACTGAGTCCCAGGAATTGGAGGCACTGGGAATCCATAGCATGAGCAATTCTGTGGATGTCTTGCATCTTAGACGCTGGCAGCTTTCCTGTGAATAAACTATAATGAAACAATTGACTTATCACGTGGGGCTGGGTAAAGCCAAGCAGGTTCAGCTAACTGGTTTTTCTTTGCCAAGGTTCCTTTTTATTTATTTTGGGCTGAAAGCTGATGATTGTAAGTAAGGCAACAAATTAAACACGGTTGTTAGTGCGGCAATGTTTGAGAAACGTTGACCTGACTCATTGAATCGCGTGCGGAGACATTACTCTGCTACCTGGGGAGCTATCTGGATGAAATACAATCCGTGTAACTTGCAACCTGACAACCCAAGTCCTTTCAGAGTTGACTATAGGAGAAAAGGAAAAAGCTGAGTGGACAAAAATGTTATTTTTTAATCGGTCAAGGGATGATTACTTGTAGATTCATAAATTGTCAGTCAAGGTTCTCTCTTCTCCAGCAGTGAGGATAGGGTGGGTTCTGTGAATTCAAGTGCTACTGTAGGGAAGAGTCATAATCATCAGGACTCAGGGACTGCTTGGATTTAGGAAGCAAGAAAAAAGAGCTGAAGTCACGTTGAGCTTTCTCATTGGGGGACTTTACTAACACTATTGAGCAACTACCACATGATGGAAACTACACTGAATGCTTAATACACGTATGTATCTCTTAATTCTCCCAGTAGTTCTATTAAGTACTATTGTTATTTCCATTTTACAGCTAAGGAAATTGAAGCTTCACAGGATTAATTTAGTAAATGATAGAGGTGAGATTAAAATCTAGACCTCAATTCTTAAAAAAAATTTTTTTTATTTATTTGAGAAAGATAGAGAGAGGGAGAGAGGGAGAGAGGGAGAAAGAAAGGAAGCTGCTATCTGCTGGTTCACGCCCCAAATGCCCACAGTGGATGAGACCAGGCCTGGCTAAAACCAGGAACCAGGAACTCAGTGCAGGTCTCCCATGTAGATGGTAGGAATCCAATTACTTGAGCCATCACTGCTGCCTCCCAAGGTCTGTGTTAGCAAGAAACTGGAGTCAGTAGCCAGAGACAGGAATTCTGGGGCCAGTGCTGTGGCATAGCGGGTAAAGCCACCGCCTGCAGTGCAGGCATACCATATGGGTGTCAGTTTGAGTCCTGGCTGCCCCACTTCCAATCCAGCTCTCTGCTATGGCCTGGGAAAGCAGTAGAAAATGGCCCAATTCCTTGGGCCCCTGCACCCATGTGGGAGATCCAAAAGGAGCTCCTGGCTCCTGGCTCCAGATCGGCACAGCTCCCATCGTTGCGGCCAATTGGGGAGTGAACAATCAGATGGAAGATCTCTCTCTCTCTCTCTCTCTCTGCCTCTCCTTCTTTCTCTGTGTAACTCTGATTTTCAAATAAATAAATACATCTTTTTTAAAAAAAAGACACTCTAATATGAATGAATGCAATCTAATCAGCAGTATCTTAATTACTATGCTAAACCCCTGCCCCTAAATCTCCATTCTTAATTCATCACTGCACTCATACTTCTGATAGGGAGGAGAAAAAGGAGGCATTTCCATTTAGACATACTGGATTTTAGGCGTTGGCAGGACATCCAATTGAAGACGCCTAGCAAGCCGTGGGAAATGGGAAATTAAGTTCAGGACAATTTAGGATGGAGGACAGTTGTGGCAGTCACTGCAACAAGTGAGTACGAGTTGAAAATGTGAGCTTGCTCTAGAGAATCTAAGAATCTGGTTCCACTTTGTTGTGTGCATTTCATAATGCTTCACAAGCATCAAGAATTAAAAGAGTCGGCGCCGTGGCTCACTAGGCTAATCCTCCGCCTTGCAGCGCCGGCACACCGGGTTCTAGTCCGGGTCAGGGCGCCAGATTCTGTCCTGGTTGCCCCTCTTCCAGGCCAGCTCTCTGCTGTGGCCCGGGAGTGCAGTGGAGGATGGCCCAAGTGCTTGGGCCCTGCACCCCATGGGAGACCAGGATAAGTACATGGCTCCTGCCATCGGATCAGCGTGGTGCGCCGGCCACAGCGCGCTGGCCGCGGTGGCCATTGGAGGGTGAACCAACGGCAAAAGGAAGACCCATAGGCTGGGCTTATTGGTCTGACTGTCCCACTCACTGCCTTTGTGACTTTGGGAAAGTCACTTAAGCACTCTCAGTAAAATGAAGATGTCTCCGAGCTAAGAGGTCTGGACCCTGGAGGGCAACCTGGGGCAGCTGCAGTGAGAGAAAAGAAGGTGAATGCCAGCATTACTGCAGAAACAATTAATTGGACGCCATAACAGGAATGAGGAGAAATAGAAGATGGAAATAATTTTTCTAACCCAAAAGTTTAGGAGATTCATAACCCTATTAATCAGGATAGGAGGGGAGGTGGTGCTGTTGGGTAGCAATGTAGACATTAGCCCATGTGTGTGAAAGGGGCTAAAGAGCTAAAATCAGAATTTTGGGCATTTGATTGAGGGGGAAAGCATAGAAGCCTGCCTTGGAAGCAGACCAGCATCTGTCCATCAAAAATCTTACTCAAACCCCATAACCTTGCTAGGTAGATCCCAGCCCTTTTCTGGGGCCAGCTTAGGGGAATCTTCCCCGCCCTGTGCCAGGGGGACTATTAAGTCCAGTGACACTGCTGATAAAGTCCTAGGAGGAATTTTACAAATTCCATGCCTCAAAAGCCATCCACCCAGCAATATTCCCAGAAGAGGGATCGAGGAGGAGACAAGGTAGGCCCATATTCAGATCTATGAAAACTCTAGGCTGAATGCAGACTCGGGCTCTCAGTTCTTTCCTGAGACACCCGCCTAATCTGCAGGTGTATTCCTTTATTAAACTTCGGAAGCATGCCTACTGCTGCTGTGTCTCACATCTGAAATTTTTGGGGGAGGCCAAGCAAAGACCCTTGCCTTCTCCAGCAACAGGGCCAAAGAGATAATACACTTTGTTTAAATATGCAAGTTCTGGGTATTGTCCACAAGATATTTCTTTTTTTTTTCTTTTCTTTTTTTTAAGATTTATTTATTTATTTGAAAGTCAAAGTTACACAGAAAGAGAAGGAGAGGCAGAGAGAGAGAGAGAGATCTTCCATCCAATGGTTCACTCCCTAATTTGCCATAATGGCCAGAGCTGCACCGATCTGGAGCCAGGAGCTTCTTCTGGTCTCCCACACGGGTTCAGGGACCCAAGAACTTGGGCCATCTTCTAATGCTTTCCCAGGTCGTAGCAGAGAGCTGGATCTGAAGTGGAGCAGCCAGGTCTCAAACTGGCGCCCATATGGGATACCAGCACTGCAGGTGGTAGCTTTACCCACTACGCCACAGCGCTGGCCCCACAAGGTATTTGTGTGTTGGTTACCAAATTGCTAGAATAGAAATATGTTTATTTATTAATATTCTTGGTGCTCAGAAAATGATGCTCCAAAGTATGGTACTTTGACATGATGAGGACTCTGAACTTAAAAAAAGAAGAAGAATTTCAGAACCAAGGTTTCTCTGACCACTCCTCATTCCTCATTCTCACTCCTACCCCTTCTCTTGCACCTCTTTCTCCCTTGAAGTGCAGGGAGAGGCTTTCTCAGACATTCCCTTATCTGACTCAGGGAAGTTCCTCCTGAAGGAACGAAGCTTTCTTGGGCTTCCTCCCTATAATCTCATCAAACAGAGAAGATTAAGTCTAAGGAAAGAGGACAGAGTTGACACCATACCCACAGCCCAGATGAACTTTGTCCCGGGTTACTGTTTGTTCTTTGAGCCCATTCATTGCCTCTAAAAATCATTCACTCTACTTCTAAAATTTTGCCTATAGCAAACTTCCCTCTTCCCTACCAAGAAGGGTAGGTAAGCTACTATATCTAATTGGCTTATTAGGTCTTCTCTTTGCATTCTTGCAATGCCCTGTGTGCTTAGTAGAATTACATCTTTTCTCCTGTTAACCAGTCTATTGTCAACTTGCTTCTTACTCAAATATTGAAGCTAAACAGAGAAGGGAGAGAGGGTTCCTTTGCTGCCGCAACGTAGACACTGAACATAATTTGAAGGTAAAGAGGGTGGAGTAACCTTTGAGATCTCTATGCCTCTCGGGACAACAGTCTCATAGCAACATGACTCACTGACCAGGTTGGATCACCTCCATGGATCAGCCAGTTTTGTGCTACCTGACAGGGGGGAAGTTCTCTCCATGTTCTCTGTGAGAGTGGCAGTGTGCTGCAGGGTGTTTTAGTACTTTCCTATGCCCTCCTGGATGGCTTCTTCCCTCTCTCCATACCCCACTTTGTAATAGCTCCTCCTTGAACTTTTCCCATCTTGACCTTTCCTCACTGAATTGTTCTCTAACCAGGTGCTTGTGCCTTCAGAGGGTAACTGCTCATTTGCACTCACTTTCCCCTCCACTGCTTTCACAGTTTCTTGCATATCCTTTCCAGGGCTCCTAGGATTATTCACCACAAACTTTTTTTGTATCCTTCAATTTCTTGCGCTCTCCTCCTTCCCATCATTAACAGCTAATTTTCCTGAGGCCTGTAAGTATTCCATCTACATTAGCTCATTAACTTACTTTTTAAAAGATTTTGTTTATTTTGAAAGTTAGAGTTACAAAGATAGAGAGAGAGAGTGAGATCTTCCATCTGTTGGTTCATACCCCAGATGGCCACAATGGCCAGTGCTGGGCCAGGCCAAAGCCAGGAGCTTCTTCTGGGTCTCCCACATGGATGACAGGGCCCCAAACACTTGGGCCATCCTCCGCTGCATTTTTCAGGCCATTGGCATGGAGCTGAATGGGAAGTGGAGCAGCTGGTACTCAAACTGGTACCCACATGGGCTGCCAGCATCACAGATGGCAGCTTCACCCACTACACCACAATGCCAGCCCTATTAATTGTTACATTAATTCTGTGTAGTGGGTATTCTCAGTTCTGTTGTATGACAGAAGGACCTGAGATCTGAAATGATTGTATTACTTCCATGAATCCTTCAGTGAATGGGGAAGCAAGGAGCGAAACTCAGACTTCTTCTATTTTATTTTTCAGGGGAGACAGAGAAACAGGAGGAGAGAGAGGAGAGAGGGAGAGAGGGAGGGAGGGAGAGAGAGAGATAGAGAGAGAGAGAGAGAGAGAGAGAGAGAATGCTCTCATCTGATGGTTTACCCCTCAAATGCCCTCAATGGCTAGGGCTGGGCCAGGCCAAAGCCAGGAGACAGGAACTCAATCCAGGTTTTCCAGATGGCTATCAGAGAATCAATTACTGGACCATCACTCACTTTCTCTGAGGGTCTGTTTCTTTTCTTTTCCTCCTCAGTCCCCCTTTTTAGCAACTTAGATTATTTAATAGCAAAGTTCTGAGTACCATGCTTCACTATTTTCTTCAACCAAGTTAATGTTTTTGTCTTTCTTACCTCCAACAAATGTCACTTTTGTGAAATATTTTCATTAAGATAATGAATACAGCAATTATTTATGCAGTTAATACTAGAATATAATTCTACATAAAGATCTTTTGATGTTCTCACTTTATTGCTTCCCAAACCAACCACACACATCATATTTTTCCAGATAGATTTTATACAAGGTGTACACCTGCTTTTACATAATTTTCATCTCTGTTTACCTAAATGTACTAAGGTGAATAAGAAACATGATTAGATGGCTTTACAAATGAGAAAAAGGAAATACTACAAAACAATGAGATGGACAATTTTTAAAAAGTCCTATTAGGTATAAGAAGCATATGCCTCACAGTAGTTAAATAAAAGTTAACCACAGTGAACGGTTACTTCCTGCTGCAAACAACGAATGAGGTAGACCTTAAGGATAACTGGGATTTAGTGGGAAGCATTTAGAAGCTAGAGTAAAAATGGTAATCAGAATCTTCATCCCTCACAACTATTTTATTTTATTTTTTCCCATAACAACTATTGATTAAGTTGCTCCATGTGTTGTATGAACATTACAGTTATTGGGATAGAAAGATATAGAAGCAATTGCATTTCCCCAAAATACTTTATGAGGAAGGCCTAAATAGTGAAATACACAGCAATACAAAGAGGAACACAGTCCACAGAGCAAGAGTTTCAGGAATTCTGAAAATGCAGGGAATATACTCCAATAAGAATGAAACAGGGAAAGCAGTCTACACGGACCAAAGGGCTCAATCATTATAATGGCAGCCTTCTACAAACCCCACACTGATCACAATGAATACAAAGAGGCAAGAGTCAACCAGAGGAACCAGGAAAGCTAATGTGATGTCGGAGGCAGGCTACGAGAGGGTCACTTCCTTCAGAGGCAACACAGAAGGTTTCTTGGCATAGAAGACAAGTCATACACACCACAGTGGGCAGTGGATGCTTCTGAGTAAAGACACAGCTTAGAAGACGTACTTGGAGTTCCTACATCCCATCATGCTCCAAGGCATGGCCTTGGTCTCTTCTGGTCGAGGGTGGTCATGGCTGGTAGGGTTGGCAGCAGCAGAATGTTGGCCAACAGGGTATTTAACCTAACTGGCAAGCAAGTAATTTCCACTTGCCCAGTGTGGCCCATGTGAAGCACCTGTCTGCCAGCCAGAAGGCCTTGAAAGAGAACAGAAGGCCTCCTGTAGCAGCTTCACTAGGGATGAGAAAGTCCAGTTGTATAACTTGCAGTTCAGTGACAGCTTTGCTGAGATGAACAGGACACAAATGGTGGAAAGCAGTCATGGGCACGGCTCTGCTCTTCATCAGTTTCACTGATCTCGTTCTGATCTGGCAGAAGCACTGTGGGTACTGCCCTGTCCTGCACACCTTTAGCAAGGAGTGGGTGGCTGTGCAGACCAAGAGGATGCTCCACAGGAAGGTCAACCCCATCGAGGCCAGGAGAAGAACAAGTGGAAGAATTAAGAGCTCCCTGCTGTGGATCTGAACCTTCCTGTGTTCTGTTGTCTGTTGCAACACTGTGTATTTACTGGAAACCTTTGTCAAACAGTACCCATCCTAATAAATGACCGGTTTACGTGGGGAAAAATGTACTTGGTATGTAGGGAGAAATCATAGAGGCTTCAGGTCATTCAGGGTTGCTGGAAGAATGCAACCTGTAAGGTCGGGAGTAGTGACTTGATATGGAAGAGACATGGAAGGGACCCAGGGGCCACATTAGGGAGACAGGGCTGATGTGTAGCCAGGAAAATGTTCTAAGCATCTCTCAGGCTGGGTAACATAGGGTTTGATTCAAGTTAGATCCAGATTTCAGCTTCAAGTGCCCAACTGAGAAAGTCTTTCCTCAATGTGAGTTTGCTGTGATCACCGTTCTTGTAGTTCAGAGAATAACTGCTCTAGATACTCAGCCCAATTCTAAGAGCAGTTGCTGAAAATCTGTTAGCACTGAGGGACAAGGGATGCTGTG
Organism: Oryctolagus cuniculus; assembly: GCF_051225735.1. Classification (NCBI taxonomy): domain Eukaryota; kingdom Metazoa; phylum Chordata; class Mammalia; order Lagomorpha; family Leporidae; genus Oryctolagus; species Oryctolagus cuniculus. The sequence continues at coordinate 95,983,458 of NC_142877.1, forward strand.
AGTGGATGACTCAGCATTTCAAAAGGTTGTAGATAAAACATGAGCAGTCTCTGAAGTTCAGTTTCAAAACCCAGAGTTCTCTCTTTCTGTCTCCTACTTTTATCACGAGTTCTGAGTGGCTCTGTAAAATGCTCTCACTTCACCTCTCCTCTTCTCTACCTTTTCTTCTTTTTCACTAAACTTTCTATTTTCCTTGGGTCTTTATCCTTTTGTTTTCTTTTCCTACTTCTTTTCTATCACTTGGTCGTAATATGGAGAATATAGAACTGAATACCATCACCCTCCATTGAGGGCCTATTGTGCCCATCATTATTTTGATCACTTTAAAGCATTATCTAATTTAATCTTGATAGCATCAGAAGGCATCAGTAAAAGGTGAATGTAATTTTACAGATGAAGTTTTCAAGGCACAGACAGGATAAATTATTTGTCCAAATTCATGTTACTAGTCATGGACAGAGGTAGGAGTCACATAAAATTCCAAAACATGAATTTGAACATGATCTTGGTTTGAAATGATTTCCAAATGCTCTTGGAATGCAAACAAACAACTTTGCCATGACGTACAAGAACTTGTCTTATGATATATCTCTTCTCTTTCTCCCTGCAACCAAATGTAGATAGCTGACATCAGGGTCCAAGGTCCCAGCCTCTATCATATACTGTCACCAGGTTTCAAAATAGTTGATTTGGGTCCCTTTATAAATGAATCCCATTCTGTGAGTTTTTGATTTAAGTTAACAGTTCTTTCTCAACAAATAGATTAAGGGCTGTAGGGAGTAATAACAGCCTTCAATAGATTCTAATAGATTCTTAGTTTGATAGGACTCCCTTTACAAAGGACAGGTTAACGAGAAAAACAAGCAAATTTATCAACACATATGCTTCATATATACATGAGAGGCAAACAAAGAATGAGTTGTTGCCAAAAGTGGTGGGTTTCATCTTCAACCAAGAATAGGTTTTTAGAGAGGTGACAAGAGAAAGAAAGAACTGAGTCTCCACAGATGGGCTGGTGACTCGGAGAACGGCAAACAAAGGGCCAATAAAGGCCAGTTAGTAAAGGCGCCAATATAATTCCCTCTGCTGTTGTCTCCAGGCTGATGAGTGTGTGTCTAAGGCCATCTTTAATGGCGAACCTTCTGTCTCCTTGGTGGGGGTGGCAGTGGTAGCTGAGGGATGACATCTTTCTTTGTAAATCCTTGTCCTGCTTCTAGGCAAATAGAGGGAGGACGGAGAGCTCTCCTCTATCATTCTTCTTCACTGCCTTCAGCTCAACAATCCCTCATATTTGGGGTAGCATATTCCAGTGTCCCCCTGAGCCTTTTACAGTGTGGCCCAGCTGTGGTCTTGGTTCCTCATCTCTCTGTATGAGCCAATGACCCACCTCCCTCTGCGACTGCCATGTTGGTCTGTGACAGAAAGCTGCTGCCCCGAACAAGGCCCTAATGTTCTATTTGCAGAGAGTTCAGTCTTTCCTTATGCTTAACTTGGAATTGTTACCAAGTGGCTGTGATGTGAGAGCTTCACCTTGCCAACCTTCCTAGACAGTCTCAGTTTCCTCTGCTGTGCAAAATCCTGCGGTCAGGTTGTCACCTCCCACCTGAGGCCCAGCTTAAACATTTTAAAATTCTGCGAAGGGCTTTATCCAGTAGCACAAAAGATATCTAACAAGTTCATGAACTTGGATCCCATTGGCACTCTTGTCCAGAATCACTTTTAAAAAATTCCAACTTTATGGCATTTATCATTACTTCTTGTAAATGATAACAAGTGTGAAGTTCACAAGTGTTTTTTTTTTTTTAATGTTTTTAAATCTCATCCAAAGGTACTTTCCAGCTGAAAAAAAAAATCCATGATTCGAAGGGTATATCAATTTCATGTCAGGCAACATCAGAGGCTTGGTCAATATTATTTTTTCCACAGTGAAATTGTGGAAGGCAGGAGAACTTACTTAAGCTAACAAATGTGTATCCTTCCCAATGGAAGAATAAATACAAAGATAGTTTGTGAATTTGCTAATGGTTCCTTCCTGCTAAAACTATTAACCTCTTCTATTCTTCAGCAACAGCTCAGTACATTCACACAGCTTTGGATTAAATTGTTTGGGAATTTTGGTGCCTTGAACTAATCTTATGCAAATTAATCTCTGATCTCTACGCTCTATCTCCTTTTTCCAAGTGTTCCTGATACATTTTCAAGTACTCATCAAGTTCAGACATTTTACTCATTTTCTATTGTTCTATGACCTCATCCAAATTTCCATTTTTCCCAAGTCAATTTTTTTCTTTTTTTTTTTTTTTTTTTTTGCAAGTCACTTTTATCCACAAAGAAATCGTCATCATATATTTAAGAACTTGAAAGCAATGGCACCAGTAAAGAATCTGCTGTTTTCTTAGATATAAGGAGCTACACCAAATGAAGGCCTCCCATGTTTTCATTTATTTAGTTGTAAAAAAATTAAATTGAAATTAAGTTGTGATAAACACAACACATTATGTCTAAGTAGCCATTGTCAAATTGTTTCTAAAGTTCAACAATAAAAACTCTAGTGTGAGTGAATTTTGGATACACAAATGACTCAAAAGGAAAGGAATTTTTAAAATATACAGGTCAGAGCCGGCGCCGCGGCTCACTAGGCTAATCCTCCGCCTAGCGGCGCCGGCACACCGGGTTCTAGTCCCGGTCAGGGCGCCGGATTCTGTCCCGGTTGCCCCTCTTCCAGGCCAGCCCTCTGCTGTGGCCAGGGAGTGCAGTGGAGGATGGCCCAGGTGCTTGGGCCCTGCACCCCATGGAAGACCAGGAAAAGCACCTGGCTCCTGGCTCCTGCCATCGGATCAGCACGGTGCGCCGGCCGCAGCGCGCCGGCCGCGGCGGCCATTGGAGGGTGAACCAACGGCAAAGGAAGACCTTTCTCTCTGTCTCTCTCTCTCACTGTCCACTCTGCCTGTCAAAAAAAAAAAAAAATATACAGGTCAATGCTGCAAATTTCAATCAGTGATCTACGTAGAGGAACACTAAAAAGCTATCTCTTCCAATTTTGCTGTGTACAGATTGATGTTAAACTACCTGCTATGAGTGAAGTACTCAGAAGGTCTCATTGTGAAATTATAGGTGCCAGAGAAATTGTTTGCCTTCTCCAGCTCATTGGGATGGAGATGGCATGGAATGCAGTAAAGGGATCTGCTTTCCAATGAGGCAAAATTAGATTAATTTTAACTGGGGCATGGACTGAAATGAAGGGAAAATCCAACCGGTATTATTTTTACATCCTTAGAAAGCCTCTGTGCATCAAGACAGAGCAAAACTACGTATGTGTCCCAAATTTCCCAAGGAGAATATACAGAATTCATGTGGAAATGATTTTCACACTTTAATGGAATTATTCTATTTCTTATATTATAGTATGTGGGAAAAGTTACTAAACCTAGAAGAACATTTCCAACTTAGCCCCTTTGGCACAAACATCAGAATCCATCTTGGGGCGGGCATTTGGCACAGTGGATACTACACGGGACACCTGCATCCCATATTGGAGTGCCTGTGTTCAAGTCCTGGTTCCACTTCTGATTTCAGCTTCCTGTCAGTGTGCATCTGGAGAGAGCAGCTGATGGTTCAAATACTTGAATCCCTGTTGTTCATGTTGGAGACATGGATTGAGTTGTGAGCTCCTGGCTTCAGACTGCCCCAACCCTGGCTGTTACAGGGATTTGGGGAGTAAACCAGTGGATGAAACATCTTTATGTCTGTCTCCACTTCTCTCTCTCTCTCTCTCTCTCTCTCTTCCTTTCTCCCTCCTCTCTCTGTGCATCTGCCTTTCAAATACATGAAAATGTTAAAAATTTAAAAAGGAAATCACTTCAGTCATTATAGAGCATATTTTTCAACCTTTCCTAGTAAAACCAAGAACAAACACATAGACAACAAATGAGAACAACTATGACATAAACCTTTGTAGGATAATACTCAGAAATGCATATTCAAAAGATCGTGGCATGTGATATTATAGAACTATAGTCTGTTTTCTACAATCTCAGTTATGTTCAGACTTGGTGTTTATAAAATAATCTAGTAAAGAAGTGGTAGAAAAAAGTGAAATTTTACATAGTGACTTGTGTGAAATACAAACTAACAAAAGTAGCCAAAATTTCTGAGTTCTTAATTTACCTAGAATTTAATTTTGGGGGAGTCTGTTAATACTCTATTTTAGAATGGTTGCATTCTGAGGTTAGTGATTACCAGACTTCAATCTTTCAGGACAAAAAAGTGCTGAGCCAGCCAACATCGAGTTGCCAAACTGACAATTTTGCCAACAAAAACAATAACAAAAAGCTACCATTTCCATCATTTCAGAAAGGAAAAGATATTTCAACACCAAAATGTAGGAAGTTCATTATTTCACAACAAAAGACAGCTCTTCCCCAGAAATGCTACTTGTTAATCACAGATACTCAAAAAATTTTTATTTAAAGGAAAGAAATTTCATGTATTTCATATGCACAGTTTCAAAAACATAATGATACTTCCACACCACCCTCCCTCTTTTCCTTGTTCCTACCATCCCCTCTCCTTTCTGTCTTATTTGTCTTTTGATTTTTGCAATGACATACTTTCAGTTTACTTTATAGTCACAAACTTACTCTTCCACTAAATAGAGAATTCAACAAGTAGTACATAGAAAAACCAACTACTCCTGTTTCTTGGGGTTATAGACAAGGGCTGTAAACAATAATCAAATTTTAAAATGTCAATTTTACTCATGTACATTTTTTTTGTCCTGTATATATTAGTTACCACAAATCAGGGAAAACATGATATTTGTCTTTTGGGGACTGGCTTATTTCACTAAGAACCATAGATACTTTTAAATGATACAGTTTTATATAGGTGCAAAAATATTCAAAGCATCAAAATCTATTTTATATTTATAACTTTTCTTTTAATCTGAAACATTGGTATTTGATAGTACCCATGAAAAAAGGCCCTAATGTACAATTTGTTTTGATGTTTCATTTTTATCACTGTCGCAATCAAAAAAAATCTGTCTCGTATAGATACCAACAAAAATAGAAACATCTATCTTAATGTTGTTTCAGTCCATTTAAAGTAGTCTAGGCAAATCAAAAGGCTAAAGAATAGGCTGGTGCCGCGGCTCACTAGGCTAATCCTCTGCATGTGGTGCCGGCACACCGGGTTCTAGTCCTGGTTGCCCCTCTTCCAGGCCAGCTCTCTGCTGTGGCCAGGGAGTGCAGTGGAGGATGACCCAAGTGCTTGGGCCCTGCACCCCATGGGAGACCAGGAGAAGCACCTGGCTCCTGCCTTCGGATCAGCGCAGTGTGCTGGATACAGTGCGCCTGCTGTGGAGGCCATTGGAGGGTGAACCAACAGCAAAAGGAAGACCTTTCTCTCTGTCTCTCTCTCTCTCACTATCCACTCTGCCTGTCAAAACAACAACAACAACAACAAAAACAAAAAAAGGCTAAAGAAGTTCAAGGTGATTCTTCCACCTTGCTCACAGTGTGCAAGTAGGAAGGCCTGTGGAGCCAAGCCAGGCTTCCCACAGGGCTTTCTCCAGTTACTGCTCCTCACTTACAGGGCAGAGCCATCACAATGTGCTAGCCCTTATAGAGAGAAGCCTGAATTTGCTACAACAGGGGTTCTGAGGGAAAAAAAAAAAACAACTTTGTCCAGGCCAGCACCATGGTGCACTAGGCTAATCCTCCGCCTGCGGCACCGGCATCCCATATGGGTGCTGGGTTCTAGTTGCTCCTCTTCCAGTCCAGCTCTCTGCTGTGCTTGGGCCCCTGCACCCCCATGGGAGACCAGGAAGAGGCACCTGGCTCCTGGCTTCAGATGGGCGCAGCGCCGGTCGTGATGGCCATTTGAGGAGTGAACCAATGGAAGGAAGACCTTTCTCTCTCTCTCTCTCTCTCTCTCTCTCTCTAATTCTACCTGTCAAATAAATGAATAAAAATCGAAAAACAAACAAACTTTGTCTGTGCTCAGTGTTTGAGAACCATGGCAGTGGATTTCATCTTTGTGGTTTTTTTGTTTGCTTGCTTGGTTTGGTTTGGTTTGGTTTGTTTTTTGAAGGAGAGAAAGAGGCAGAGAGCTTTCATCCACTTGTTTACTCCCCAGATGGCCCCAACAGCCAGGGCTGGGCCTAGCCAAAGCCAGGAGCCAGGAGCTTCTTCCAGGTCTCCTATATATATGCAAGGGCTCAAGTACTTGGGACATCCTCAGCTGCTTTCCCAAGCACATTAGCAGGGAGCTGGATCAGAAGTGGAGCCCTGGCCAGTGCCGTGGCTCACTTGGCTAATCCTCCGCCTGCGGCAACAGCATCCCATGTGGGTGCCGGTTCTAGTCCCAGTTGGGGTGCCAGGTACTAGTTCCAGTTGCTCCTCTTCCAGTCCAGCTCTCTGCTGTGGCCCGGGAAGGCAGTGGAGGATGGTCCAAGTGCTTGGGTCCCTGCATCCGCATGGGAGACCAGGAGGAAGCACCTGGCTCCTGGCTTCGGATCAGTGCAGCGCCAGCCATAGCGGCCATTAGGGGAGTGAACCAATGGAAGGAAGACCTTTCTCTCTGTCTCTCTCTCATTGTCTATAACTCTCTCTGTGTCTCTCTCTCTAACTCTGCCTGTCAAAAAAAAAAAAAAAAAGTGGAGCCCTAGCCAAAGCCAGGAGCCAGGAGCTTCTTCCAGGTCTCCCATATGTATGCAAGGGCCCAAGTACTTGGGACATCCTCAGCTGCTTTCCCACACACATTAGCAGAGAGCTGGATAAGAAGTGGAGTGGCTAGAACTTGAACTGGCACCCATGTGGGATGCCAACACTGCAGGAGAAGGCTTAATCTTCTGCTCCACAGAAATGGCCCCAGATGATTTAATCTTTGAATTCTTGAATGTTCTGTGATCCCAAGAAGCCTGGGACTTTGTTTGGGTGTATGTTGAGTTCACATCCATCAAAAAACACATTGCCATTTTTATACAAATTCAATACACTAGTGCTAGAAGCACTAGCTTTAAAGACAGAAAAGTTGAGCTCAACTCTCTGTTCAACATTTACCTGACTTCCTGATATTTTCTCATCATTTTCCTCATGATTAGATAAAGGTTATAGGTTTCAGAAGGAAGAACATATGGGTAGAATGCTGTTTTCTTCATTTCATATCAAGGGTACATACAATCAATTGACTGCTTGGTTGAGGTGGCATTTGCTGGATTTCTCCATTGGAAAGTTATTTTCTTCTCCTGTTCAATACTGTACTCTTCAGAAGGCAGTCACCATGTGCAGGAGTGAGGAGTTGTGCTGTACCTCCTTGAGGGTAGAGTGACAATCTAAATGACTAAGAATTCTTCTGCATGGAAGATTTGACCATTTACCTCCATACATTTATTTATTCAACCACTTATTTATATTTGTATGTTATCAGTAGCTTTAATTTTAGCTGTTCTGTGTCATTTACAGTGATGGCCATAATCTGCATTTTCTTTAATAGTTAATGAATTTAACATGTTTTCAAAGTGTGTTTGCCATCTATATATCATCTCTGGAGAAAAATCTCTGATGTCTTTTTTTTTTTAGCAATTTTCAAGGTATATATATATTATATATATATGGTAATATTAATTCTGAGAATTCTTTATATATTTATTTTAGGTGCCAGTACTTTGTCAGATATGTAATTTGCAGATATTTTTCTCAGTATTTAACTTGTCTTTTTATCCTCAACAGGATCTTTCTTAGAGCAAAAATTTTAAATTTTGATGACATTCAATTTATTTATTTATTTATTTTAAGCTTTTAGTGTCATGTCTAAGAATTCTTCACCAAGTCATAGACTGCCTTTTTCTTTATCTTTTCAAAGTTTTGGAGTGTTACACTTTATGTTTAAATCTATGGCCATTTCAAACTGATTTTCACATAAAATATGAGGATTTGATGAAGGCTTTTGCATTTGAATAGTCAATGAACCCAGAATATGTTTAATGAAGTCATATCAATGGATGTGGACTGTAAGGTAAATGAGGAAGAAAAAGAAGATGGAAGTGGCTTACATATAATTTTTAAATGGTACTCATGAGAGAAAATAATTGTTGCTACAAAGCAAGTCAGCCAACGACCAGGAAGGAGGCAATGGGTGGCATTTTTGGAAAGGAGGCAAATAAGGTACAAGGAGTGGCCAAATGAGTGAATAGCTGAGATGGAGTGGAGGGGGGGTAAAAAGCTTAAGGATCTGGGAGGTCAGGGATGGCAGGATCCATTGCTTGTGAAGCTAAGGTCACAGAATAATGCAGAAGTAGGGTGGAGAGGAAGCACACCTGGCAGGGGCTCAAGTGTTAACTCAAATGAGCAGGCAACAGAAGTCAAGGAGCGAGCAAATTCAACATGGGCAGTGAGAGGCATTTGCAGGAGGAAGAAGAGGAATTCTTCTGCAATCAACAATGTGTCAAGAAGACATCTTTTCCACTTTTTAGTGGAAAGTGAAGTACAGGGACATGTGGAAGAAGAAAACCAAAACTAATCAATATCTATCCCACACTTGAAGAGGCATTTGGGGAAGAAATGTACTCAGGAGACATCTGGGTCCCCAGTAAGACAATCAAGTAAAAGGAATATTTGGAAAAAGCGTTGTATTAGTTGATCATAGGGAGAAGGGTAGGAGGTGGATATCCAGAAATGTCAGGAGTAGGGAGAAAGTTCTGAGTAAGATTGGAGAGCAGAATCCAGGCAACAGTAATGGACTTGGACATCATACAATTCTGGGGGACACACAATTGTTATACTGGGCCTGGAAGTCAAGAGTGGAAGGTCTAGAACAGGTGTTTGGCCTGGAGGTTAAGACATCCAACTCCCACATTGGAAAGAGTGGGTTCTGTTCCTGGCTCTGACTCTGGATTCCAACTTCCTGCCAATGGAGACTCAGGGAGGCAGAAGGGATGACTCAAGTATTTGGGTTCTTGCCACACTTGGGAGAAACCATGACTGATCTCATGGCTTCCAGTTTCAGCCTCCGTTTAGCCTCAGCTGTTGTAAGCTTTTGGAGAGTGAATGAGAGCGTGTATTCTCCACCACACCTTCCAAGAAATAAATAATTTTTTTTTTATTTTTTGACAGGCAGAGTGGACAGTGAGAGAGAGAGACAGAGAGAAAGGTCTTCCTTTGCCGTTGGTTCACCCTCCAATGGCTGCCGCGGCCGGCACGCTGTGGCCGGCGCACCGCGCTGATCTGAAGGCAAGAGCCAGGTGCTTCTCCTGGTCTCCCATGGGGTGCAGGGCCCAAGCACTTGGGCCATCCTCCACTGCACTCCCTGGCCACAGCAGAGAGATGGCCTGGAAGAGGGGCAACCGGGACAGAATCCGGCACCCGACCGGGACTAGAACCCGGTGTGCCGGCGCCGCAGGTGGAGGATTAGCCTAGTGAGCCATGGGGCCGGCTAGAAACAAATAATTTTAAGAAATGCAATATCGAAAGTAGAAATTCTAGGGGTCCTCAGAGAAGAGAATGAGTAAATGTTCAGACCACTAAATAGGATAATTATATAAAACTACTTTGCTTATTAAAAACTGAATCTTAAAAAGCTAAAAATCACCAGCTACAGTTGGGTGCTGAAAGACACTGCACAAAGCAAGTAATAATCTGACTTATTCTGCTTTCTGTTGCTGAAATGCCAGAGAGTAATGTGTGAAGAATAGAGGTTTATTTATCTGGTGATTCTAGAGGCTGAGAAATAAAAGAACAGGCACCAGTATCTGGTAAGCATCTCCTTGCTACACTATATCATAGTAGACAATAACATATGACAAGAAAGAATAAGGTGTACCATGGTATGGGTCTTCTTCAAGTGCCATCATTGGGTTCCCATTCTCATGTGCTTACCGAAACCTAATTATCTCTCAAAGACCCTGCCACCAACATATGGATTTGAGGATTAGGTTTCCAACACATACATTTTTAGGGCACAGATTCAAGCCACAGTTATATATGATCCTTGTTGTCTAGAAACTACTTTCTTGGCATTATATCTACTCACATGGAGGTATTTCGATTGGTGTAGACAGAAAGACTTCACGATTAATTACAGAAAATACACACACACACACACATATACACACAGGAAAAAACAGTAAGTTCAGTATATAGAAAATTAAATGCAATTGGACACTTTACAGAGTGTGTTTTAAGGCTCTGGCTCAGTTCAGTCCATCATTTCACTGGTTCCTACCACTTTCTCCTTTGTTCTCTTTTCATCTTTCATCATGTTTTGACAGGTGAGGTCTTTCATGCAAGGAGATCCAACAAAAATACAGGAATTCCACCTTTGCCTCTTCATCCAGGACAGAGTAATCTTCCCTTTCCTCCTTGCAACAAAGCAGGCAAAACACACACCCTCCTCCTGCCCCTGGACTGAGCCAAATGACAAATACTGGTGGTGCAGCTGTTTTGTTTGCAGGGAGGGACTCATACACGGTGGACAGGTCACCTGCCCTCTCTGCCAGGACCAGCTCTCCACCCAGACCCCTGTGAATTTTTGTCTTAGAATACTGCAGGCTTCAGCCAGCACAAACATGTCACAGCAAGACAGACAATGATTGCATTTGCACATGCAGTTGGTTTAAGCACAGACTTTATTTGATCCTTTAAAAATAAAAATAATTTTAAAAGCTCTATTATTACTTAACAGCCAAAGGAATTTAGCCTTTAACCTTCAGTTTCCCTACTGTCAGTAATATTAATCCTACTTTTCCCATAAAAGGGGAAGTCCAATGGAATTTCCTTCTTTCCCCTCATTCCTAAGGGTAAAATAATTTACAATTCCACTGGACTCCGTTTTATACCAAGTAACATGATAGCGAGGGTTTTGGGTAACATGGAGGAGAGAAGCAAGAACTTCTGGCATCATAAAGCATATTAAAAGCAACTGGTATCCATGAAAGAAAGATATGTTTCTCTTGCAGATGCTTCACCCTGAGGCCATATTTTCCTTTATGTCCCTTCCAATGGGCATAATGAAAGGAACTTGAGCTTTCTACAAAAGAAAAAAAAAAAAAGCTGAATGTGTGTGTTCCCCATAATGCATACATTGAAATTCCAGCCCTCAAGGGGACTGTATTTGGAGGTGGGACCTTTGGGTGTGATTAGGTCATGAGGGTGGCACCTCCCTGAGTGGGAATAGTGTCCTTAGAGAGATCACTGTTCCTATCACCACATGAGGGTACAATGAGAAGATAGCTATCAATGAGGATGAAAGCCAGTGCCAGATCCTGAATCTCCTGGCATCTTTATCTTGGACCCCAGTTCCCAAAATGATGAGGAAAAAATGTCTGTAGTTTATAAACCTATGGTGTTATAGGATCCAGAATGGAGTAAGACCATCCACCACTGCTCAGCTCCCTGGAAAGCTTGTGTGCTAGGATTTCAGCGGGACAGCTGAAAGAGAGAGGGCCTACTGGAGGAGAAAGGAGGGTAGCATAGAGAAGGCTTTCCTGTTGCCCACTGAGGAGGGGATTCCCATGGATTGATTTCTACCTACAAGAAAAGCCCAGGAGCAGTTTTTCACTGCTCTTTAGATCATATATGTCAGACTAATTATCAAATAGCACAGTCCCCCCCCCCCCAGTAATTGTATCTATGTTTATTTTCTAGGCTGTTTAAGCAATTATCCCAATTTAAAACAATACAAATTTACTATCTGCTTTCCAGGACAGCAGCCTGGACACAGCTTAGCAGGGCTCTCTCCTTAGGGTCTGTCAAGGCTGTAGGCAAAATGTTGGCTTAGACTGAGTTCAGAGGCCAGGCTGGGGAAGGATCTGCCTTCAAATGCCCTTGGGTTGGTGAGTTTGTTTCCTTGCTGCTGTAGAACGGCAACTCTACTTACTCAAGCTCCACAATGAAAAAGATGTAGTGTGGGTCTACTAGGAAGATAGATGCTTACGTGACCAAGCACACAGTAATAATGGGTGTTATGCTTCATTACCCTTGCATATTTCAGTAGTGTGAAGCAAGTCACAGGCCTTGTTTACACTCAAGGGGAAAGGATTATATAAGAATGAGAACCCTAGGAAGCAGAGATCCTGGTGCCTCCCTTAAAGTCTGTCTCCCTTAATGTGTATCTCTCCAGCCTAGAAGTTTAAGGATACAGCTAAGGACTTTGGAGAAGATTCATAAAAAGAGGAAAGATATTTTAGGTTTACATACATACTTACACATTGAGCAAAAATTTAAACAAAACTAGGAGCTTTACAAAGTGGAGATGGTATGAGATATGGGGGTCAAAAGCCATGGCTTTGAATGCCTAATGTATAATTTAGTATTAACCTTACTAAGCCTAACTTCCCGTCTTTAAAGTGGAAATAATTGTAGCTACCTTTGGAGTTATCATAAGAATTAAATTAGATAATAAAGCAGACAAGACACTTAGCAGAATGTTTGGCATAGAAATACTCAAGTAAGAGTCTGAGGTTTCTCAAACCAGGTAGATTTTTTCTACAATGTGTCTAAGTGTAGAGAACTTAACACCAATGGGAGGGGTGCCCTTCTGTGGCTTGAGAGTTTGGTATCAGCTTGACTCCATACTCCCGACAAAGCTGTGGATCTGTCTAGCCAGGGTCTCTAGCCCACCTTCTCATGCATCCTCATCAATGGAATCTGCTTTTGCAATTCTGGGTCCAAGGCCCCTGTAGACCTCCAATCTTCCTTGCCTTAGGAAGGCTCATCTCACACAGCTTCCACTCAACCTGCTCTAGGCAGGAACTATGGCATCCTAGCTGTCTTAACTCAAAATTCCCATCAACTGGTCCTGCTTAGACCTTGAAACTTGGTTCCTGAGATGACTTTGTCCAATTACTCCCTCACCAAACACTTATGTAGCACTTATCATATACAAATTTCTGGGCTAGTTTTGGACAGAAAATGGTAATTAATACAGAATTCTCCCCTTGAGCAGATCATTGGCCAAGGCAGTGGTAGACATACCAACAAAGTAAAGCTAACCCTCAACCACAGACAAGAATATGCACACCTTATATCAATCTCTCAGGCTGTGAAAATGCAATGTTCAGACAGGTCCTTCACTTTATCCCACATGTCAGTCCCATAGAATCATACTTCCTAAACAGAGTCTCACACCACCTGTGGGTTTCCTACATTCAGCATGGCTTTTTGTCTCACTTGACAAGCAATTTTCATGCCAGCTATTTAGTAAATGTTTAGTACATATAAAAACATTTCACAAACTATGGTTTCCTTTTTCCACAGATTGTATGTGGAGAACTCATTCCCTTTCTCAATGTTGGGTACTACCCAGATTAATGTTCTACTCTTCCATTGATCCCAAATTCCTGAGGGGTTCCTGGCTAAGTTCCATTGCTTCTCAGGGCTCATTGCCTTTCCTTCTCTTGGTTTACAAGAAGCAGCTGAAATGCTTTTAAAATATTTTATTTATTTTTACTTGTTTATTTAAAGGCAGAGAGGGAGAGAGAAAGAGATCTTTCATCTGCTGGTTCATTCCCAAATGCTCACAACAACCAAGCTGAAGCCAGTCCATCCAGGTCTCCCACATGATTGACAGGGCCCAAGAACTTGAGCCATCATCTGCTATCTTCCAAGGTGTGCATTGGCAGGAGGCTGGATTGGAAGTGGAGGAATCAGAGTTAGAATTCAGGTACTCCAGTGTTCCAAGCAGCATCTCAACTACTGTGCCACGGCATCCTACCCTAATAATGTATTATTTTCACAATGATAAAATGCTTGAACAATCAGAAAAGTTGCTCTTTAGGAAGGTTCTTCAAAAAGTTCATGGAAATGTGTATTATGAAAAAATGCATGAATTTCAATATATTTTGCACCAAAACAAACATCTTTTCATTCCATTTTCTATGACAACTTCCAGAAGTTCCTTCATTGTCAATGAGTACAGAGAACTGAGCCATACTGAGCTGTACGGTCTGCTGTCAGAGGCTCTCCCCCGGCCAGGTACCAGGTTCCTCACAGCCTGAAAGGTTCGCTTTCATGCCTTGCCAGTCATTTGATCTTAATAATACAAAAACTAACACTACTAATCACAAATATGAAAATATATTGTAGGGTTCCAACTGGCCAGTCATGGATATGTGTTATGTTATTTAACCCCAAAACCTCTCTTTGAGACAGGGACTAGGAATGGCATTTAAGAGCTCAGGAAGCTGAAGTGCAGTGTTGGTTTTTATAAATAGGTTGAATCCAAGTTGTTCATCTCGTAAAGAATTTAACAGGCACTTGAGACCGAGCAGCTTGGTGCCAGTGTAACAAGGTACGCTCACTCCTCGCACTGTGTTACTGTTCAAGACTGCACAGGCACTCTTCCCACCATACTGTGCCTGTACCTTTACCCCCAGCAAGGGGGTTCTGGTGATTCTCAGCACCCTGAGCTAATGAACACGAAATGAAGCTTTATGAAGAGAGAATTCAGTGCAAAATATTCTGTTCAGCAAGAAGTGGTGGCACTCAGGGAAGCCCTCACCTGCCCACCAGGTTGAGACTGGGAGTAGAAGAAGCTGCTTATGAATCAAAGAGCTCAGCATACAGCATGGTATGTGCTGCTTTCTCTTCCCGACTGGGGTCCTTTGTGTTTATTCCCATGGCACACCACTGTCCTGGCAGCTCCTCTAACCACTGGTCCATCTAGCAGGGCAGGGACATGGGGGCCAACCCCCCATGCCTAGGAGATGACAGTGTGGGGTGAAGCAGTTTTGATCTACTTGCCATCCTCAGAACCAGGATGCTGTGTCTCTCTATCTGATGCCTGGGTACCAGGGTCCTTTCATGAAGTGCAGAGACTTTAACACCCTGCTCAAGGTCACATATTAAGGATGGGTGGTGTGAGATTCAATCCCTGATAACAACATACAGTGCTGCTGTACAGGCATGAAGGAGGATGTGTGGACCTGAGAACAAAATTAACCAATTAGATACTTTGTCCAAGGTCAGACCTGGCTTCAAGTCAAGGGGAGACAAGGCAAGATGCATAGCCACAAAGTCTAATAGTTAGCTACTCATTCATACTTGAGGAGTATCCATCACAGCCCAGCTCTGGATATGAGCAAATAAAATTTAGCAACAGAGTACCTGGCTACCTCCACGCAAGAAGCTAATGCGGAATGATCAAGAATGTAAGTGGCAAAAGATATAGGGTGGCCTGACCATGAAGGTCTAAGGAGCAGACAGACCTTTCAGATAACTCTGAGATTTGAAGGGCAAAAGCCTTTCTTTTGAACAAATCTTGTAATTCTTACTGTGAGTCTAGGGTCCCTACAATGACCGAGACTGATGGCTGTGAAAAGCACTCATCAAAGACACAGTAGGCCTGTGTTTACACTGGGAAAGATTGCTGACCCCGCACGGGCTCTGAAGACACCTTTGCTCACTCAGAGAATAATGCACTATGAAGTAATGTCTTCAGATAAAAGGGTAGAAATTGAAATACATGCGTCTAGCCAGTTCTTTCACCCAGGCACTTCAAAGAAACATTTCCTTTGATCATTTTGACTTCTCATCAATGAGAAATGCGAATATATTACTCAAGGAAATTAGTCAGAAGGCTGTAGACTGTTGGAGGTTTCCATTTGGTCCATCACCAGAGCAAAAGGAGGTTAAATTAGGGAAATGCACACTGGCTCATAGAACTGCTATCAGGAAAAGACACACAGGCCCCCTACTCATAATTCTCTGGCCCAAACAAGTCACCTGGCCCACCCCCCTTCAAGAGGGCCAGGGAATACCATCCTGCCATATACTGGGAGGGGGACAGATGGGACACTGATAGCACCTGGTGACCACACCGATGACTAGCACAAAGGTGACAAGGAGGCATTTTTAAAAGGTCAAGTGAAGGAAGATATTCTTCAAGAGAAGATGGCACTTCTGAGCTCTGTAACATTTCATAATAGTTTTTCAAATGGAATAGCCCCATAACGGCCTCTGACATGAGCATCACATTTGTTAAAAGACACAGGGGTCCTGTTTTGAAAAAATCATCAAGGAAAATAATGAAAAAAAAAAAGATGGAATTTATGAAACTAGGACCAACGCAACTTTCTCATGGGTACCAGCAGGATGAAACGGTCCATCTGCCATTTTGGATCATTGGTGTGAATGCTAAGAAAACTCATTGTAAGACTCTGCAGAGACAAACAGCTCAAATTCAGCAGGCACCATTACGTTTTTCTCCTTTAATCTTGCCTATTGTTCTGCTGACTCTGCAAAAAAAATTCTAAACATTTTGCCATGTATCATATCTAGAGCTTTAAATAACCAAAGACTATGTATGTTTCACTAACTTATCACTTCATTCAACAAACATTGATTTTGAGGGCCTACCACATGCAGTGCACTTCCCTAGAACCTAGGAATAAAAAGATAAGACATGGTCCTAACTCTTAAGGCATACATTAAAAAATATGTTGGGGGAGAAAGAAGAGTCAGAAAATTACAGGCTAGTATGAAAGTGCAGTAATAAAAATGTGCACCAATTATTATGAGAAAGCTGTTTAATTGATATTTATAGGGACCATCACCTCTCTTGGAAGGGAAAATGTACCTATATCATTCACTCAATACATAAGCACACCTCTTAGAGTCGTACAAGATGTTCACTGCTCAACCTCAGGGTGCACTCATGTCCATGCAGGCTTCCTAGATTTGTGTGGGTGTCAATGTGGAGTCTCAAGCCAAAGGTGCTTCTATCTATTTCATCATTTGCACTAATGACAGGACTGCCAGAAGCAAACCAGCATTTAGCCCCCTAAAATATGTTTCATTACATTCTTACTCTTATTTTTGTTAATATTGATGCAATGGTAATGGTATTATCTAACTTAAACAGCTATTTTTTTTTCAATAACTATTGGTTATGTCTTAGTCTATTGTTCTAATCACATTAGAAGTCCTAGATAAATTAAAGCCACTCTACTCAACTTCACAAAGCTTTTTAAACTAGCTGAGAAATGAAGAAAAAAGCAAACAAGTCAATAAAAGCTAACCTGTGTAATAATGCATTTAAAAACAATCTGAGGCCGGCGCCGTGGCTCAATAGGCTAATCCTCCGCCTGTGGCACTGGCAACCCGGGTTCTAGTCCTGGTTGGGGTGCCGGTTCTGTCCCGGTTGCTCCTTTTCCAGTCCAGCTCTCTGCTGTGGCCCGGGAAGGCAGTGGAGGATGGCCCAAGTGCTTGGGCCCTGCACCCCATGGGAGACCAGGAGGAAGCGCCTGGCTCCTGGCTTCGGATCAGCACCGTGCGCCAGCCACAGCATGCCGGCTGCAGTGGCCATTGTGGGGGTGAACCAATGGAAGGAAGACCTTTCTCTCTGTCTCTCTCTCTCTCTCATTGTCCACTCTGCCTCTCCAAAAAAAAAAAAAAAAAAATCTGAGCTCTCTCTTTCTCCATCTCCTGATCTCTGTCTCTCTCTCTTACGCTCTGCTCTCCTTTTGCCTCTTTTCCTTCTTTGCCCTGTCCCTCCAGTCTGCCAGGTTTCCCCCCAGTAAACTCTTTCCCTTACTCCAGTGTTTGGTGTGTTTTGTGGCAGCCTTATATTGGTGCCATGACTCAGATCCAGGCTCCCCCAGTGACTTTGCTCTCCCTCTGGGAATCTTTGAGATGCTCTGGGGTCCTGGATTTCTGCCAGTCACAAAACACACCCCCGGAACTCCTTCCACGCCACTAAACACACTGAGATCTCCAACCACACACTGGCCTTCCAAATTCTGAGTGTTTACAGGAATTAATAGAACAAACCAAGGCCTTCAGCAACCAAGAAGTCAACCAAATGCTGCTGCAGGGATATACTCGGCTCCCCATGCAGGAGACAGTGGCTTTGAGACATCATCCCAGGCTAGCTGAGAGTACCTTGTTACCCCATGTCAGCAGGACATAGCTCTAAAGACAGATCATCATCCCTCTACCCCTCCTGGACTTTTGGGACTAATGTAATCCCATACAACTCCTGCTTTATAAAAAATAAAAGGGAGGAATGTTAGTAAAATGTGCAGTCTTATCTATGGCACGATCTACACCCTGACACCATCCTAGGCTTAGGCTCTAGCCCCCACTGCCATTGCTGGAAGGCAGGTGGCCACATGGCCCAACCACCAGTGTCAGCCCCACCCCCATCCTAATGGGATTCACTGCTCCTACTTCCCTGCCCCCGGTGAAGTTTTAAAAGGACCTGATCCTGAACAAGTGACTCTCCCTCTCTCTACATCTGATCTCTGTCTCTCTCTCTCTCTTACGCTCTCCTTCTCCCTCTTTTCCTTCTTCGCCCCTTCCCTCCAGTCTGTCAGGTTTCCCCCAATAAACTCTTTCCCTTAAAAAAAAAAAAATCTGAGTTGTAAGGACCAAAGATCAGATTTAGAAGGGATTTCATCTTGAACTGAAAGGATCTGTGTAATATCAGCTGAAAGAAACTGAAGGAATGATGCTTGAAACACTGGAAAGTTCACTCTGCTGATGGAGAGCAGCACTGCTCCTATAGCATAGCTGGTAGAGTAGTGAACTTGCTGCTCATGCCCCGACCTGGTCTGGCTCCTGTAAACACATCAGTTTACCCTGTGTTATACTCCAGGTCTCCTCTTGGTCAGAGTGAATCCTTCCAGTATTTCCTTATAGTAGTTTAAGAATATAGGTTCTGGTGGACCAGCATTATTGCATAGTGAGTAAAGCCACTGCCTGCAGTGCTGGCATCCAATATGGGCGCCAGTTGGAGTCCCGGCTGCTCCACTTCCAATCCAGCTCTCTGCTATGGCCTGGGAAAGCAGTAGAAGATGGCCCGAGTCCTTGGGTCCCTGTGCTCATGTTGGAGACCCAGGAAAATTCCCAGCTCCTGGCTTCAGATTGGTGTAGCTCCAGCCGTTGCAGCCAACTGGGCAGTGATTTAAGCTCTCTCTCTCTTTATCTGCCTCTCTTTCTCTCTCTATGTAACTATGACTTTCAAGTAAATAAATAAATCTTTAAAAAATATATAGGTTCGGGATTGGCATTGTGGCATAGCAGGTAAAGCTGCCACCTGCAATGCTGGCATCCTATATGGGTGCCGGTTTGTGTCCTGGTTGCTCCACTTCTGACCCAGCTCCCTATTGATGCACCTGGGAAACCAGTGGAGTATGGCCCAAGTCCGTGGGCCCCTGCTACCCACATGGGAGACCTGGAAGAGGCTCCTGGCTTCAGCCTGGTCCAGCCCTGGCTGTTATGGCCATCTGTAGAATGAACCAAAGGATAGACACTCTCTTTCTCTCTCTCCCTCTCTGTCTATAACTCTGACTTTCAAATAAATAAATAAATCCTTAAAATAAGAACATACGCTCATCTGCTAACTCTAAAAATGGGTTCTTAACCAGCAATATGAGCACTGTTAGAGCATTGTTAGAAAGCAATTCCTTGGACCCTGCCCTGTACCTAGACCTATACCTAGTACTCATCAACTCAGAGAGCAGGGCCCAGCAATCTAGGTTTCACAAGCCCTCCAGGGGTTTCTGATGCACACTATTTTAGAACCACGGGGTTCCTCAGACATCCTGACTTCACATTTTTTATTGATTCTCATGGATGACATGCCTTGGGCAGAGGGTTAATCTTGCTAAATCTCTGGCCGGCGCCGTGGCTTACTTGGCTAATCCTCCGCCTGCAGCAACGGCACCCAGGGTTCTAGTCCCGGTCAGGGCACCGGGTACTAGTCCCGGTTGCTCCTCTTCCAGTCCAGCTCTCTGTTGTGGCCCGGGAGGACAGGGGAGGATGGCCCAAGTGCTTGGGTCCCTGCACCTGCATGGGAGACTGGGAGGAAGCACCGGGCTCCTGGCTTTGGATCGGCACAGCACCAGCTATAGCAGCCATTAGGGGAGTGAACCAATGGAAGGAAGACCTTTCTCTCTCTCTCACTGTCTATAACTCTACCTATCAAATTAAAAAAAAAAAATCTTGCTAAATCTCAAAACTGGTCCATGGTAATAACCACCCCCATGGGATCATTGTGATGAATAATGAGTTGATGCATATAAAGCCCTTGACATATCCTTAGCAATTAGTAAGTATTCAAAAAACAATCACTTAACAGGATTCCTTTTCACTTCTAACCATTATCATGCCATAACATGATCAGGAAGTCTTGACCTAGAATTCCATTTCTTCACTCCTTCTCATCCCTTTCACCACTATCTCCTTTAGTAGTACCATCCTCAGTACTCTTTGGCCTACTAATATTTTTAAATAGCATAGAATCATAATTTTAATCACTTCTAGGTTCACAGTAACCATTAAGTATATTCACATTGTTGTGTTACTATTACCACCACTCATCTTCAGAACCTTTTCATCTTCCCAAACTAAAAGCCAATATACATTAAGCAGTAACTTCCCACTCCCACCACTGGCAACCACTTTCCCTGTTTGTGCTTATGACTAGTTTAGGTATCTCAGAACAGTGAAACCATACAGTATTTACCCTTTTGTGACTAACTTTTTTCACTTAGCATAACGTCCTCAGGGTTCATTCATGCAGTCACATCGTCCCGAATTTCCTTCCCTTTCAAGGCTGAATGATATTCCATTGCCTGTATGTGCCACATTTTGTTTCTCTATCCATCTGCTAATGGACACTTTTGGTTATTGTGAATAGTACTGCCAAGAACATGGGTGTACAAATATCTTTTGAAGTTCCTGCATACAATTCTTTTAGGTATACACCCAAAGGTGGATTGCTGCCAGTCTACTGATCTTGATGGCCCATCTTTAGTAAAGGTTTACTTTCTTGTCTCCCCATCGATCTAGCTTGACCTCGGCTGCTAGAGAGCAGCGCATCCCCACTCTATATCTCAGAGAATTTTACACGGTTGCTTGTTTCTTTGATTGTGTTCTTTGAAAACTTGAAAAAGTGCATAAACAACCAGTCCTCTTCTAAAACATATATTTGCTTTCCCTACCCTAGATTCCATCTCATCATGTTGAATGATTTTTCTATTCCAGCTACAAACATAAAGTAATCAAAGAGAAAACTTAATTTTCTTCCACCCCCCTGGGGCAGAGACCTGAGAATAAATAAGGATTATAGGGTACACTGTCTGCCATGATAACTTAGTTTTCTTCCAGTTGTTCTCAACAAAACACACAGTATCATTAACTTTGACTGTGGTCATCACTTTTGCTTCAAGCTTAATCTATTTTGACTAGGAATATTGTCCTCGGAAACACTACAATTTCCTGAAGAGACTGCAAATCAGCAGTCTTGCCTAAAATCATACATAGCCATTATCTTTCCTGTGCTTGAAAGATGTACAAAGACAGCATGTTATTGTGAGTCAGGAGGTTTTCTTTATTTGGGGTCTGCCTTCTGGTAAGTTAAGGCAATTAGATACCCAACATTTATTACAGACATGTTTGACTTTTCTGATATGTCCAGCAGAAGTTAAGCAAACAAAGATAATAGACTTTAACTAAACAAAGATAATAACTTTAACTTAAGAAAATTTAGACTTCCAAACTTTTAGACAGTATAAAATATGATGGTGAGACAATAAAGCAATATACTCATTTACTATGCAAAACCACTTTGAGCTAAAATATTTAGCATGGAACCACTCCTATCTGTGAGGTCCACAAAAAATGGGCATTAGACATCTTAGGCAAAACTTCTAGTTCAAGCTTTCTCAAGGATAAGCTAAACCAGTGTGACCCTCTAGGAGGCAGTGTTGTGTAGCGGAGATATGGTCTGGATTCAGGTCCCCTGGGTTACCATAAGCCTTCATTTCTCACTTGCTATGTGACCTTGAACAAATTTCCTAAAATTTTCCTGTCTGACTTCCTTCCCCTGAAAAGCGGAGATACTAATATCACCTTCAGGGTATTTCCTATCATTCAAGGGTAATTTGTATCTAGAAAAAACCATTTTAAATAGACCGAAATATTACTGAAAAAATAAATGTTATTGGGACATTATCCTTCTTTTTAAGGTTTATTTTTATGTATTTGACAGAGTTACAAAGAGAGGTAGAGAGAGAGAGGTAGAGTGAGAGAGAAAGAGAGTGAGAGAGAGAGAGAGAGGTCTTCCATCCACTGGTTCACTCCCCAAATGGCCACAACGGCCGGATCTGAGCCGATACAAGCCAGGAGTCAGGAGCTTCTTCCAGGTCTCCCACATGGATGCAGGGGCCCAAGCACTTGGGCTATCTTCAGCTGTTTTCCCAGGCACTTTAGCAGGGAGTTGGATTGGAAGTAGAGTAGCCAGGACTCAAACTGGCACCCACATGGGATGCCAGCACTGCAGGCCAGGGCTTTAATCCACTGCACCACAGCACCAGCCTCGAGACATTTTCTTGAGAAGTGAATTAAAACTTATCCAACTTATAAAATTATCCTACATTTCACCAAATATAGTTCCATGTATGGTCATGCTCAAGGGGGAAAAAAACAAATGTAAAGGAGATTTTTGTTAAATTCTTCAAAAATCTATAAGATAGTATTATTACATTTTCCATTTCATAGTTGTCTCTATAATTTAATAAGAGACAGACTTTGCAAAAAACTGTTCTGGAGCTTAATCAAGTTTCCAAGCCCCTCTCCTGTTCCTAGAGTAATGATTGTTTCCTTTTGAAGAATTCATCCTTGTTCCCATCATCCTTTTCTTTAATTGTTAACAAGTAGAATCATGTCAAGTTCTCATTTGCCAATGGCTTTCCAAGTAATTCTAGCTGCTCTCTTGTAGCACTTTCATCAGCTTCGTGAGATGATAAATTTTTGGCTTTCCTCCTAAATTGTGTTTTTTTTTTCTTTTCAAATCATTTGCTTGATATTTTCATTGTATAGCTCATGTTGTGAATATCTGACACTCAATGAAGCCACGACCAACAAAGCGAATAAAACATTAAGAGGTCTTTAAATGGGGACACTCTGATAAATAACCAGCTCATTATGACATTTTCTGCTTTCTTAACTACAGACACTTGGAAGATGACTACACAGATAGCAAAGACCATGTTTCTCATGAAAGGGTTAAATTCAATGTCATTGTGCTCAGCACAATGCCCAGTGAGTAGCCTGTGCTTCAGTTATTAATGAATATTCTCATGACTTATTTTAAAGGATCCACAAGTTCACAAAAGCATTGAAGACATTTAAACGCACATTAATAATAAACACTAAGAAGAATGTTTTCCTTCAACAGTTCCCCCTTTTTGTCGGTAAGTATCATGATCACAGAATAAAAGAATCCCTTACTCACCAATCTGTACCTCTAGTCCTTATTATTTTATTATTTCATCCTCTTATTTGTCTCTCTGTAACTCATATTTCCATCTGACATGCCATGCATATTACCCACATGTGTTTTGTCTGCCTTTTGCTCTAGAATTTGGACTCTGGAAGCCAAGAACTTTGCTTGTTTAAGAATATGTACCTCCACACTAAGAACCAGCTCTGGAATGTGGAATTAGGAATCCTAGTGCATGATATCTTGAAAGATGTAAATAAGAAATGCAATCTGTGGTTCTTGTGCAATTCCCGAGAAGAAAAGAGTATAGAGAAGCCAAGAGACACATGGTAGAATGAAGGGCTGGGGAGAGTCACAGCAAACACTGCAAATGAGGATGAAGCCTCGTTGGAATTGAATTCATAAGGAGCAGCAGCTGATTCTCCCGCAGCGCAAAGGAAGGAAACTAGAACTCCTCCTCCAAAGGAAAAGATTAGTGGCTGAGTCATGGTGCAGGAGAAATAACTGCCCTGCGAGGGTCAGGAAATCTGCATGCTGGTCTCCGCTCTGACACCAACTAGGTCTGAAACTCGGAAAAACTACTCCAAGCCTTCAGGGCTCTGTAACCTTATCTGTATGATCAGAGGTGGAAGTTAGATCAGCATTTCCTAAAGTATTGTCCCTTGGAACATACAGTGCTCTAGATCCACATTCACACAGCAGCCAGTAGCCACATGAAGCTGCAGAGCCCTCGAAAGTGGCGCAGGCTGCATTATAAAGTGGAAAAATGAAAGCAATATACAAAAAGCATATAAAAGGTGTCATAGTCGGATACTTTATGTTGATTAATGTTGAAACAATAGCTTTATATATTGCATTGGCTTCAATAAAATATAGTATTGGAATTAGGACAGTTGGAGGAGAGAGGCTGGGCAAGTGTGGAGGTAGGAGTCTATTGGGACACTCAGTATTTTCTGCTCAATTTTGCTATGAACCTAAAACTGCTCTAAAAAATAAAAGCCAAATAAATAAATTTTATGTTAAAAATGAGGTTCACTTGTCTATTTTCATTTTTTAAAATGTAGCTACTGGAACATTTCAAATCGTATATGTTAATTGCACATGTTTGTCACAATATTCCTAGTTGATCTATTCTTCTATTATTATTCTATAATCAGAAAGAAGAAAGTATTTCTGTGACTAAAACCTGCATATCATACTCCCACACCTCACAGATCTCCATCCCTTGTCAAGGTATGCAAACTGAGCCTTCTATATTCAAGTCTGTTTGAAGAGTGGCCATCTGGCCTTGCATGTAAGCCACCAGCTGGGCTGCTCGCATCCTATATTGCAGTACCTAAGAGCAACACCCAATTCCAGCTTCCTATTCATACGCATGCTAGGAAGCAGCAGAACGTGGCTCAAGTAATTGAGTACCTGTGGAAGACTTGGACTGAATTCCTGGCTCCCAGGTTCAATCTGGTCCAGGCCTAGTTGCTGTGGGCATTTGGGGAGTGAACTAGTGGATGAGAAATTAATCAATCTCTCTCTTTCTCTCTCTCTCTCCCTTCTTCCATCCCTCCCTTTCAAATAAATAAAATAAATGCTTTTAATAATGGAATCTGTTTTCTACTGAGCACCTATTTATACACTTCAGTCCCAAGGAAGACATGGAAAACACAGGTCTTGGTTTTCTGGAAAGTTTTTTTGGTTCTACTAACTTGTGATGGTAACATTCTAAGGATGTGGAAGGAGGTCATGGGTGAATTTCTAACATGCTTGTTCTGAGAGAGAGAGAGAGAGAGAGAAAGAGTGAGAGAGTATGTTTTAGGCAGAAGTCATGTTTTTCACACACATTATGGGAGAGGTAGCAGCTAACTGAATGTTGAAAGGATGACAAAGTTGAGAAACCAGAGGATGGAATTAAGGGTCTGGTGTGGATACCAGCTGGGACTCTTGGGGGGCTTCTGAGAGAGATGAACTTTGGTTCTCCTGCCTGGGATGCTGATGTCCTTAGGAAACCAGCACCACAGGGAGTATCACAGGCCTAGACAAAACACGCAGTAACAGAGCTCTCAGAGGAAACT
This sequence comes from Oryctolagus cuniculus, assembly GCF_051225735.1. NCBI lineage: Eukaryota > Metazoa > Chordata > Mammalia > Lagomorpha > Leporidae > Oryctolagus > Oryctolagus cuniculus. The sequence goes on from NC_142877.1 coordinate 96,008,750, forward strand.
GGAAAACAGCTTAAATGGCTAGAGGGCTGCTGATATTCCAAAATTAAGAGGACACAATGTGTGCCAGTGAGTCAAATCCAGCCGGGAAACCTGGGCTGCCCCACTCTCTCCAAGCTCTGTGAAAGCTCCAGGGAGCAGATGAGGAGAAATTCTCAAGGGTTTATCTAACCAGATACAGCAATGAAGCCACAGCCTGCGGCCTCTGACGGAGATTTCTGGGTGGGTGATAAGAAATCTACTTCTGGTGCCTGCCATTTCTGCTTGTGCACACAGAAAGGGTGTCCCTAGCTGAGTATAACACAGTCTAGGACTTCTGAGGCTCCATCACAAATGGAAGTTTCTCTGACAAACCTCGGAAATTCTATTCCTACTCACTTTGCCTTGGACTTCTGCCAAAACATTGCCTGGCAGAATTGCTTTCTACCAACTCTGAGCGTTTATTTGGGATTAACATTTTTATAGCTTTATTGATATATTGGTTACATTCGAGAAAATTCACCAATTTAAAGTGTGAATGACTTAGTAAATGTGGACTGCCATGTGTCTACCACCAGGATCATGTTTGGGATACTCCATCACTCTCAAATTTTCCTTGAGGCCCGTTTGTGGTTAATCCCCATCCTTTCCCCCAAGCCCCCAGAAATCACTCATTTGCTTGTTGTCCCTACAGTTTTGTATTTCTTAGACTTTTCATATGCAGTTTCTTATAAATGGAGTCAGACAGTATTGGATGTAAAATTTTGTTTTTGTCTTCTTTCATCTACACAGTGCTTTTGAGATCCATCTGTGTAAGTACTCCATTCCTTTTAGTGGTTAATCGTCCATTGTATGGCATGGTTTTCTTTTTATTTGTACATCAGTTGATGGGCATTTGGGTTATTTCCAGTTTGTCACTGTTATGAAATAATGATACTATGAACATTTGTATAAGCCTTTTTTTTATTTTCATTTTTGGAGGGTAATATCTAACAATAGAATTGCTGGGTTATGTGGTGAGTATATGTTTAATATTTTTATAAACTTCATTTTCAAAATGCCTGCATGTTTTACATTCCTGCGCACAATGTATGAGCTTTCCAGTTGCTCCACAGCCTCATGAACTCTTACTATTGTCAGTGTTAGGTATTCTAATGCGGGTTCACTAGTGTCACATTGAGGTTTCAAGTTATGCTACGCTGACCACTGATCACCAAAGGCGCTGAGTACCTTCCCTGTGCTTTTGATCATTCATCTATTCCCTTGTGCAGTGTCTATCCAATGATTTTTCTGGTTCATGTTTTCTATTGTCTACATAGAAAAAATTTTTACATAACCCAAGGTTCCAAAGATTTTCTCTCATATTTTATTCTAGAAAATTTTTGAGGTTAGCTCTTAGTTTAGGTCTATGGTGTGTTCTGAGTTAAATTTTGTGTATACTATGAGGAAAAAATCAAGGTACCTTTTAAAATACAGATATCCAGTTAATCCAGCATGATTTATTGAAGATTGTCCTTTTCTTTCCTTGGTACTCTATCAAAATCCAATTGACCGTGTAAGTGTGGGTGATTTCTGGACTTTTAACCATGCTGCATTAATCCATATATCTATCCTTATGTCACTATCCCACTCTCTTGATTACTGAAGCTTTTATAGTAAATCTAAAATCAGACAGGGTAAGTTCTCCAACAAGAAGACTTTTGTTCTTCTCTTTAAAAACTGATTTGGCTGCTCTGGATACTTTGCATATGTTTCATTTCAGTAATGCTTTCATGTCTAAGGGATGAAACATATAGAATCTTATATCAATTTTATAGACAAAGAAGCAGAGTTATAGACAGATGTGTTTGACTTCACATCACAAGGTTAGGTTCCTGTCTCTTTGTAGTCACATCTCATTTTCCTACCAGAATGTCACCTCCATGAGATCAGTGACTATGCACATTAATTTTCTTAATTTCTGAATCCCCAGTAAAATGGGACATAGGTAGGTCTGCAATAAATATTTGTGGAGCAAAATAAGCAATGAATTCCAAAAGAAATTGGTGAATTTTCTCTGGTTCCAAGGTCAATAAAAAACTGCACCCAGAACTTTAGTTTCCAAATTCCTTACTTAAATTTTCTTTCATCCTATGATGTGAATGGAGGGGGCACTGAGAAGAGAAGGAGAACCAAGAAAATGAAGGAGGTAGATAGGAGCATTGTTAGAAAGGTTGTTTTCTTTAAAAGTTTTTATCTTGATTCATCTCAGTCTGTAGCCTGCAGTTTCCAGCTAATAAACATTTGCATGTTTATTTATTTACATCTTTTGTTTGAAATGCTTTGTAACAAGCAAGGGATATCCAGATGATTCATATATCCAAAACCACAGCCCAAGAAGAAGCTAACACTTCCTTCCTGATCAAATGCCAGGAAAACAGAGGACAGAAGCTCAAAGTCAGAACAGATCCTTGGGATCAGCAGTAGACAGATCCCAGCCCAACGGTTCTGGACTGATAATGCTTCCAATGTGTAAATCTTTGATAGTTTCTGCTTACACTTTAATTCACAAGGGATTTATATCTTTAAAAATTCCTTGGGCTGTAATTCTTTTTAAATCTGGAAAACTAGGTGAAAATACTAATAACATGTGGGAAGGGGAGTAACTGGCAAACAGGATAGGAAGTACAGCCGGTGGTAAAGGTGGCTCTGACTGCACAACCTCTCATTTATATGGCATTTAATCTTCTCAAACAATGATTATAGATACTAAATATGCATTGAAGGGGCCCAGAATTGTCCTTAATAACTATGTGATATCCCATCGACCCGATTTTCCCTTCAAGTAGACACATGTTGCTTCCACTGAAACTCGAGAGTATCACTTATAGGTAACTGAGAGGAGAATTTGGTTTTGTAACCTCATGAGGTACTGTGGAAACTTTGATTTACAAACAATCACTGAGGAACATTTCTATCAGGAACAGTCACCAACAGGGAAGAGATGAAATATCTTTATTCCAACAGAGTCAAGGAACATTTGTTTTATGTAGATATTGCTCAGGGCAAAGATATCAGATGCTTCTGGAGACTCTAAGATAAGACACAGCCAGCCTGCCTCAGCTTGCTCCCACGTCTGCAGGTGAGAGGCCTAACATTTCTCATGTCTGGCTCATTCCCTTAGTTCTCCATCTAAATGTCACTTTCTTCGGATGAGATTAGGTTTGCCTGCTAAGATGCATCATGTTTGTAATCATACACTTGTTTGATGTCTGTTTTCCCCTCTAGCTACAAGAAGAGAGGGGCCATGTCTGACTTACCCTGGCAGGCTATGGATGTCTTAATAAGAACACAGGGTCTGGAGCCAGTTGCCTTTGCACAAATCTCAGTTCCACCACTCTCTCCATGTGATCATGGGTAAAATTATTCTCTCAAAGCTTTGGGATCCCTTGTCTAGGACAGATATAATAATTCTGTATACTTGCTGCATAGCATTATATTGAGCTATGATTAAATGCTATGACTAAGTGAGGTAAAGGCACTAAGTGACCTGGCATGTATTAAGCCCTCAATGAAAATGAAATGAAATATCAGAAGTTAGGGTTTCTCTCTTTAATGACAAAATAGATAACTGTTGCCATTTTCTGGCTATTAAGATGATGATAATAATAATTATTATCACTGAGGGCTTACTGTGAGCCAGATGCTGTGCTGCTACTTTATACATAATCAGCAGATGAACTGGTGAATATGATCAGTGAGATGCAGCCAGCAAGTCATCAGTAACAACCTGGCCTTTATTTTCTTCTCTTTAGGCATATCATTTATCTGGGGGGGTGGGATCATAGGGACAGTCTCGCAATGGAGGCAGATGAGCAACTATGATCAGCCAGAGTCATGGAAGGAGATGAAGAGCATGCTCAAAGGCTTAATTAAAGAAAGCATAATCAAAAAACTATGTCACAAACTTAGTTGTGGTTAAGGAAATCAAAAAGGGATCCAGGAGCACCAAGGGACTCATTACAAAGAGGAGGGGTTACCTCCCCTAGAGTCAAATGGTCAAGGGAGAAACAAGTGTCTCTAGGGTGCAGGGAGTGCTATGGTCAAAGGAGTAAAGCTGCTCTACAGAAGCCACTGTGGTAGGTAACAGGGACCTAGTCACTGTTAAAACCACAGCCGGAGAGCAGCAAGGGAAGGAATATCCATATCTCTCCTCCCACCTGCCCAGCTACTGCTACCTCTCAGTGATCAAACCATCCTTATCTCCTCCCAGAGCAGACAGCAGGACCGAGAAGGGGCTGAGAATGGCTCTATCCAGAAGAGCAAACAGAATAACCTACATAGAACCACTGACCACTGTGGCTATTCAAACTTAAATAAATTCCCAATGATTATATTAAGAGCATTAGAGGGAGAGGGAGACTGTAGACAGCTAAGCAATACCTGGCAGAGCTATTGCTATATTAAAAACAATGGCCCGGGAAGGCAGTGGAGGATGGCCCAAGTGCTTGGGCCCTGCACCCCATGGGAGACCAGGAGAAGCACCTGGCTCCTGCCTTTGGATCAGCACGGTGCACCGGCCACAGCGCGCCAGCCACGGCGGCCATTGGAGGGTGAACCAACGGCAAAGGGAAGACCTTTCTCTCTGTCTCTCTCTCTCACTATCCACTCTGTCTGTCAAAAAACAAAACAAAACAAAACAAAAAAACAATGGTAGGCGTTCTTGCTACAAGGAGGACAGTTTTTGTTTTTGTTTTTGTTTTTTTTTTAATGTAGGGCATATCAGATAGCAAGGAGTATCTGGCTTTAGTCTTTCTCAGCCTTCATCAAGAGATAAAAGCTCACAATAGGGGCCAGCATTGTGGTGTAGTAGGCTAAGCCTCTGCCTGTAATGCCAGCATCCCATATGGGTGCCAGTTCATGTTCTGGCTGCTCCTCTTCCAATCCAGCTCTCTGCTATGGCCTGGGAAAGTAGTAAAAATGGTTCAAGTACTTGGGCCCCTGCACCCATGTGGGAGACCTGGAAGAAACTTCTGGCTTCTGGCTTCAGATCAGCCCAGCTCCAGCCATTGAAGCCATTTGGAGAGTGAACCAGCAGATAGAAGACCTCTCTGTATGTCTGTCTCTCTCTGTAACTCTGTCTCTCAAATAAATATCAAATAAATATCAAATAAAATCTTTAAAAAAAAGCTCATGACATCAGGCTCCATGCTTGCAAATGATCCAATGATCATATTTGTTTAATTTAAGAACCTAGTTTTGCTTGGTATTGCATTGAATCTGTAAATTGCTTTTGGGAGAATGGACATTTTGATGATATTGATTCTTCCAATCCATGAGCATGGAAGATTTTTCCATTTTTTGGTATCCTCTTCTATTTCTTTCTTTAAGGTTTTGTAATTTTCATTGTAGAGATCTTTAACGTACTTGGTTTAGTTTATTCCAAGGTATTTGATTGTGTTTGTAGCTATTGTGAAAGGGATTGATCTTAGAAGTTCTTCCTCAGCCGTGGCATTGCCTGTGTATACAAAGCTGTTGATTTTTGTGCATTGATTTTATACCCTGCTACTTTGCCAAACTCTTCTATGAGTTCCAATAGTCTCTTAGTAGAGTTCTTTGGGTCCCCTAAATAAAGAATCATATCATCTGCAAAGAGGGATAGCTTGAGTTCTTCCTTCCCAATTTGTATCCCTTTAATTTCTTTTTCTTGCTGAATAGCTCTGGCTAAAACTTCGAGAACTATATTGAATAGCAGTGGTGAGAGTGAGCATCCCTGTCTGGTACCAGATCTCAGTGGAAATGCTTCCAACTTTTCCCCATTCAATAGGATGTTGGCCGTGTCAGCCCTTAAGGCATTCGGTTATGGCTGAAGAGCCCATGAGAGTATTTTAGGCATGGAAAGCCAAGACAAACTGGGAAAAAAAAAAAAAGAAGACCTAGATGAAAGATCTCTGCGAGTGAGATCCCAGTGGAAAGAATGGGGCCATCAAAGAAGGAGGTACCTTTCTCTGAAGGGAGGAAAGAACTTACACTTTCACTATTACCCTGTCAGAATAAGATCAAAGTCGGCGAACTCAAAAGGCTTCCATAGCCTTGGCAACTCATGACTAGAGCCTAGGGAGATTACTGACACCATAAACAAGAGTGTCAAATTGTTAAGTCAACAACAGGAGTCACTGTGTACTTACTCCTCATGTGGGATCTGTCCTTAATGTGTTGTCCAATGTGAAGTAATGCTATAACTAGTACTGAAACAGTATTTTACACTTTGTGTTTCTGTGTGGTTGCAAACTGATGAAATCTTTACTTAATATATACTAAATCTATCTTCTGTATATAAAGATAAAAAAAAAGAACCTAGTTTTGCAAATGGATCTGAACCATGATAGCTAATCATTTCTCCCTTTCCATTTTCCCATCTAACACCAACTGATTAAGATCGGGGGTGTCTTCTATTTGTTCACTGAAGCAGCATTCTTCCAGGAAATACCTTTTTGTTTTATTTTTTATGGTGGAATATATAACCTAACTCACTGTTTTAGCCACATTTGAGTTTACAATTTGGTGGTATTAACTACATGCATATTGTGGAACCAATGATGTGGTTCACTACTACCTATCTCTATAACTTTCCCCACATCTCAAAATTTATGCCCATTCAACACTAACCCTCCTTTTCCTCTTTCCAGACCCTGGTAACCATCATTCTACTTTTTGTCTGTATGAGTTTGACTACTCTTACGCACTCAGCGCACATGAATGGAATCACACACTAATTGTCCTTTCGTGACATTTTTCTCATAGCATAATGCCCTCATGATTCATAAATGTTGAATTTGTCCGAATTCACTTCTTGTTAAAAGCTCCACTTCTTGTTAAACCTCCATATAGTATGTGAATGCACATACTATATTTTGTTCATATATTCATGTGTCAATGGACACTTGGATTGCTTCCACTCCTAACTTATTGTGAATGATGTTGCCCTGAATACAAATTCTGTTTCGTCTCTTCTTTCCATTCTTTTGGCTGTATACCCACAAATAGGATTTCTGGAGCATCTGATAATTCTTTTCCAATTTTTGAGAAACTACCATACCATTTTGCATAGTCATTATACTATTTCACAATCTCATCAACAGTACGCAGAAGTTCTAATTTCTTCATTTCTTTACCATTACTTATTACTTGCTTTAAAAAGTTTTTTAAATAATAGTCATCCTAGTTAGCAACACTGAACATGTTTTATGTATTTATCAGCCATTTGTATACCTTCTTTGCACAAATATATAGTCAAGACTTTTGTCCATTTTTTTTTTAAAGAGAGAGTGGGAGAAAGAGACAGAAAGATCTTCCATCCATTGATTCACTCCCCAGATGACTGCAATGACCAGGGTTGGACTAGGCCAAAGCCAGGAGTTTCACGTGGGTCTCCCATTTGGGTTGCAGGGGCCCAAGCACTTGCGCCATTTTTTGTTGCTTTCCAGGCCATCAGCAGGAAGCTGGATCAGAAGTAGAGCAGCCAGGACATAAACCAGCACCCATATGTGATGTCAGTGTCACAGACAGCTTTACCTGCTACTCCACAATGTTGGCCCTCTTCTGTCTATTTTTAAATTCGGTTGATTGGTTGTTTTGTTGTTGAATTGTAGAAGCTATTTATATATTTTGACTATTGATCTTATATATTTGTCATATTTATGGTTTGCAGGAATTAAAACCAGACACTCTGGGGCCAGCGTTGCGGCGTAGCGGGTAAAGCTGCCACCTGCAGTACCGGCATCCCATATGGACACCAGTTCGAGACCTGGATGCTCCACTTCTAATCCAGCTCTCTGCTATGGCCTGGAAAAGCAGTAGAAGATGGCCCAAGTGCTTGGGCCCCTGCATCTGCTTGGGAGACCTGGAGGAAGCTCCTGGCTCCTGGCTTCAGATGGGTGCATCTCTGGCCATTGCAGTCATTCGGCGAGTGAACCAGCAGATGGAAGAACTCTTTCTCTCTCTACCTCTCTGCAACTCTTTCTTTCAAATAAATGAATAAATTTTAAAATAAATAACTCAATTAAAATAAATAATAATTCTTGGGGCCAATGCTGTGGCATAGTAGGTGTTCTGATTTTTTAGGCACAATCTCATTCTGGGTGCTTATTGTTTGGTAATCAAGACTGTTCAATTCTAGGGAATTATTATAGCTACAAACATGGGAGGAATTAAATTATACATTTAAAGATTCCAAAGTTCTTAGCATAGCGGGTACCAGGGTCTGGGAAGGGCATTAGATGGGGAGGGATGGAGAAAGGATGGTTGATTGCTGCAGGGATGCAGCTGGATAAGAAGACTGATTTGTAATGTTCTATAGCACAGTAGGATAACTATGATTGATAACAATTAATTGTATGTTTCAAAATAGCTAATTAAGAGGATTTTGAATGTTCCCAACACAAAGAAATAATAAAGTTTGAGGTGATGGACATGCTACTTACCCTGGTATCACATCACATATTGTATACATCACATATTGTATCCATATATTGAAATGTCACACTGTACCCCATGAATATATATGATAATTGCTGCAATTAAAAAGTTTTAAACACTTTTTAAGATCCCAAAGCTCTTATAAGGAAAAGTATCTCTATCTTGCAAGATAGCATAACAAATCAATTGTAAAATGCTTAACTTTTGACAAAAGAACCTTGATTTCTCCCATAGACTTCTACTCTACAGGTAATATCATAAGCTAGTTTGCTTTTCATTCTTTATCTCAGCATAAATCTAACTTCTCTCTTAAAAGCTTCCCTATTACCTGTTCAAATTAATGTTATATATCCCTCCTATGTACCCTATTGGGACCCAACATGTACCCTACCAAAGCGCAAACACCCTATAATTGTCTGTTTACTTACTTGTATAGCTGGCTCCATCCCATCCTATGTACTAATACCCTCATTCCCATTCCCAGTGTATCATAAGCTTTAGGAGAGACAAACCCATGTCTACCTTTTTGACCAATTTACATCAAGCACCTAGCATATTGCCCAGCACATAATTTTTGAATGTTTGTTAAATCATTTAATGATACAGGTTCTCTTGAATAACAAATTCATAAATCATTGTGTGTTAAAGAGTAAACAGGGTCCAGTGCTGTGGCATAGTGGGTAAAGCTGTCCGCCACCTACAGTGCTGGCATTCCATATGGGCACTGGTTTGAGCCCCAGCTGCTCCACTTCTGATCCAGCTCTCTGTTATGGCCTGGGAAAGCCCCTGCATCCACATGGGAGACCCAAAGGTAGCTCCTGGCTCCTGGCTTCAGGTCAGCATGGCTTCAGCCATTGCAGCCAATTGGGGGAGTGAACCAGAGGATGGAACACCTGTCGCTCGCTCGCTCTCTCTCTCTCTCTCTCTGCCTCTCCTTTTCTCTCTGTGTACCTCTGAATTTCAAATAAATAAATTAATCTTCAAAAATAAATAGTAAACAATGGTGTTCTGATTTTTTAGGCACAACCTCATTCTGGGTGCTTATTGTTTGGTAACCCAGACTGTTCAATTCTAGGGAATTATTATAGCTCCACTGCCTTTCTTTTTCTATTTGAAAATTTGCCCACTGATAAAATTTTTTAAAAATGGAAGGGTAGGCATATGGCCTGGTGGCTGACCTGCCAGGTAAGAAACATTAAGATGCTGCACCCCACATGAGAGTGCCTGGGTTCAATTACTGGCACCTGCCCTGAGTCCAGCTTCCTGCTACTGCAGACCCTGAGAGCAGTGGTGATAGCCCCAGCGATTGAGTCCTTCCTACCCACTTGGGAGACCTGAGAGAAAATGAAGTAAGAATGGTCCCAGCTGGGAACCATTGCAGACATTTGGGGAGTGAACCAGTGGATAGGAGTTCTTTCTCTGTATCTTTCTGTTTCTCAAATAATTAAAAAAAAAATAGGGGCTAGAATTTTGGCATAGCTGGTAAAGCCACCACCTACAAAATCCTAATACAGGGGCTGATTCACATCCCAGGTGCTCTACTTCCGATCCAGCTCCCTGCTTATGGTCTGGAAAATAAACAAGATGGCCGAAGTGCTTGGGCCCCTGCTATCCATGTGGGAGACCCAGATGAAACTTCTGGCTTTGGCCTGGCCCAGCCCGGGCCATTGTAGACATCTGAGGAATGAAGCAGAGGATGGAAGATAACTCTCTCTCTTTCTCATAACTCTTTCAAATAGAAAAATAATTCTTTTAAAAAGAAAAAGAAAATAAAAAATGGAATGTTTTTTAAACATGGTTTATTTATTTGAAAGGAAGAAATACAGGCCGGCACCGTGGTTCACTAGGCTAATCCTCTGCCTGTGGCGCCGGCACCCCAGAGTCTAGTCTCGGTTGGGGTGCTGGGTACCAATCCCAGTTGCTCCTCTTCCAGTCCAGCTGTTTTCTGTGGCCCGGGAGGGCAGCGGAGGATGGCTCAAGTGCTTGGGCCCCTGCACCCCATGGGAGACGGGGAGGAAGCACCTGGCTCCTGGCTTCAGATCGGCACAGCACTGGCCATAGCGGCCATTAGGGGAGTGAACCAATGGAAGGAAGACCTTTCTCTGTCTCTCTATCACTGTCTATAACACTCTCTCTGTCTCTCTCTCTCACTGTCTACCTCTGCCTGGCAAAAAAAAAAAAAAAAAGGAATGCAGAGAGAGAAGGAGAGAGAGAGAGATATCTTTGATTGACTGGTTCACTCCCAAAAGGCCACAGTGGCCAGGGCTAGGCCAAGCCAAAGCCAGGAGACAGGAATGTCTTCCTGGTCTCCCTTGTGGGTGCAGGGGTCCAAGTACTTGGGCCATCTTCTGCTCTTTTCCTAAGCACATTACCAGGGAGATGGATTGGAAGTGGAATTGAAGGGACCTGAACTGGCACCCATATGGGATGCCAATGCTACAGGTGGAGGCTTAACCTATGCCACAGCGCTGGCCCCAGTAGTGCTGTTTTGAACACACATACCACACAAGACTGATAAACATTCATGAATCCCTAAATAATTCACATCCCTTACTTAGGAAGAGAGATAAAATTAAGGAACTGAAGAAGCTTTAAAGCCACAGCTCACAAGCACTGCAATCACCACCATCATGAATTTCAGCAAGTCATCCCCCACTCCAGGGTAGGCTTCAGGTTAGATATCATTTCCGGATTTATAATTCTTTCCCCTTTCTCTCTCACTCAAAAAAGCATTGGCCGGCGCCGTGGCTCAGTAGGCTAATCCTCTGCCTTGCGGCGCCGGCACACCGGGTTCTAGTCCCGGTCAGGGCACCGGATTCTGTCCCAGTTGCCCCTCTTCCAGGCCAGCTCTCTGCTGTGGCCCGGGAAGGCAGTGGAGGATGGCCGAAGTGCTTGGAACCTGCACCCCATGGGACACCAGGATAAGTACCTGGCTCCTGCCATCGGATCAGCGTGATGCGCCGGCCGCAGCGCGCCGGTCGCGGTGGCCATTGGAAGGTGAACCAACGGCAAAGGAAGACCTTTCTCTCTGTCTCTCTCTCTCACTGTCCACTCTGCCTGTCAAAAAAAAAAAAAAAAAAAAAGGCATTGAAGACAAGTGAACAAGAAAAGCACTATGACAGGAGTAACCTTGAATTCTCATTAATTCATGCAGAAATAAAAATCATTCACAAATGGTATTTAAATTATTAGTAGCAACAAGCTGTTTACACTATACCTCACAGTGGATCACAACATCAATTAATACAGGAGAAACACAAGTCTAGAACTGTAGCCCTCCAACTTATTTTGACTGGTAACAGCTTAGAGAGAGCAAAAACCCTGTAGTTCATATTTTCTACTCAATTTCACATTCCAATTTAAAACAAACAATCCCCATCAATAGCAAAGACTACAAAAAGCAAAAAATTCAAAAATAAATCAAGTGAAGTAGCAACTGAAAGCCTGACCAACTCAAGATAAAATCTGTAATGCACTGATTACTTCCCAAATATAGTCAGTAGTCTAACAATCTGCCTGTGTGTACACACACCCACTTGGAGTTATAATGTTGCCAATGCATGCAAGCAAGCTTTCTTAGTGTAATATTCCACAAACTCAACAAAAATATTTATGCCCAGTTTTAGAACCTTTAGTAAACTCACGTGCTTACTAGTAAGTAGGCTATATTATGTAATAGAGAAAATTGAGGAACTCTAGACTAGAAGGGATTATATTTTTGCATGGATTCATTCAATATCCACCAGATGGATCTCTTCCTACCTCAAGGAGACCATGGGGTATATGTGGAGAAACACTGTAGTAAACAATTACCTAATCAAGTACTCCTTTTAGCTCCCAGCAGGTGTCTGATACAGTTGTGAGAGAGACATAAAAATATAAACAGGCCCTTGAGGAGCTTATGGTCTAGTAGGTACTCAATAAATAGAGAGATCAAAGCCATGCATATGACTAGCATTGTCAGAAAGTGTGAAATCACTATTCAGAGTATTGATAATGAATGCAATCCTTCTAACACTGTGGACTCAAGATTTATTTTTACTGTATCTGAAGCCAAATAATGTTTATCAGCAAAGTGTCCATTAACACATACAAGATAAACTGCAATGGAAATAGCATCTTGAGCCTGTGACAATAAAACTGGAGTAAAGTCTGGTTTCTAATTTGGCTACGAGTATGGATAATCTTGAACTATAATTCTGCAATATGCTTAAGCATCAGAAATATGTGCATTGATTAACAAGTCAAAGAAGCTGTAAAACACTGCTGTATTATGAGAGTTGATGCAGCCTTTTAAATCTTTTACACCTGCTACAAAAATAGCTACTGTAAAAGCAAATCAGATACAGTGAATAATTCACAACATGAGTGCTCTTATGTGGGCAGGAGTTGGGTGATATTTGCTTTTATAGGGTGAAATCTGCAGTTATAACAGACTTCCTTCTAGAATAGCAAACTTTGAATTGCAAACCAGTAACAGATGAAAGGGCTGATGTGAATCTGCTGGACATCTAGTGGTGCTACTAAAGGGTACAGTGGACTGCAGTAGGTTTTCTCCTACCTTTTTTTCTTTGTTGCTCTTTTTCTTATTTTTTTTTCTTATGCAGGCCACCAAAAGGCTATAAGTGTGTGACATGCAGAACCTGAGAAATAATACAAAGCTACTTTTAACATCATCTTCCATATATAATTTCTCTTGCTTTTCTACCAAAACTTGCTCTACCTGTGTGCTCAAGCTTGACACCAATAACTTCATCTATTTTCAGAGAACCTTGAGAGTTGGGGACCAGGAAATGAGAGTGGAACTAATAGATATATTGATCATTTTTAAAATTTTCTGTATCTTACGATGTTTCAACATTTTAGAGGCCTTTCAGATCCTAAGAGACCACCCCTCCCAGGGCTGGTTAATTCCTAAAGGTGATAACTTGCCTACACGCATGCCTTTCATAGGCAAACAATCCATCTCCAACCTACATCCCCCACCCACCCTCTATCTAACTCTCATATATCGAACCAAATGTCCCTTGCCCTAAACCATCCCAGGGGCCAATATCCGGCAACCAGTGGTCACCCCTATAATCCAAAGGCCTCTGGAATTATTCAAATTGTTCACTCTGCACTGCCTTTCCTTTCCTGCAGAAACACCAATTCAGGCTCTGGCATAAGCCTTCCCCTTCACTCCTTCCTTTCCTGTCTCCTGACCCAAGTTGACCCTTCTCATGTGCCTAGCATGGTTTGGTATTCCTCTGCTTCTTGAGAGATGTAAGTAATAATGTCTTTCGACAGTATCAGCTTCTCCATGTTGTCACTCAGTCACTTCCATAAATTAAAATCGCAGTTACAAATGAGGCAATGGGCTTTCACAGCTCTTTTCAGGAACATGCAGGTTTGGCTTTAAATCTGGCTGGGGACAATCTACTTTCATACAAGCATCACCAGTGAGTGTAACAGAGTTGAGGATGGGAGCCAGGCACCCTCTCTTTATGTGTTCCTATTTCCTATGTGACATAATAATGCAGGGGGAGGCACAGACTTTTGTAGAATTTCTACTGTGACACTGAAGTCTAAAAAGGTTGTGTGACCTACTGAAGAAAGAGGGAACGTGAATCAGTAGAGAAAGTGAGAAAGCAGAGCCCTGCTCTTCTGATTCCTCACACAAAGCCACCAGAATAACAACACTGACGATGAAATGCTTCCAACAGTGCTGCACTGCATGCCTGGCTCTGTACCCAGTATTTGACATTGCATCATCTCACTGAGCCCTCACAACAAGGCTATCCCATTTTAGAGACGAGCTTTTAGAGGTGAAAGACACCAGTCCAAGGTCATACAGAGAGTAACTAGTGTCCTGGAACTTGACAGATAAAATCTAAATCCATAGCACATGCTCTAAACCCCTACTGTATACCATCTGTCTCAGCTGAATAAGGCTACTTCTACCCGAGGGCACAGAATTCAATAGTACAGTTTCTTTGGTGAATGAAAGGTCAATCTAAAAACTTGAACCCCTAGTTGACATCTCCAACTGATTGGTGGATATGCCATTTTGTCTTCCAAATTAAACATATTTTGAGTAGTTATTCAGAAGCAAGGCCAGCTCCAGTCAACATTGTGAAACAGGCAACTCCCATGGTTTCTGGTGATTGCTTTTCCTAGAATTCAATGTTCTCATTGCTTCTCTAGATGACCCAGGTCAATCTACTCTCAACACTGTCCTCTCTAGTCTGTGCCTTGGGCTCCAAATCATTCCTCTGTGTTCCTAAACCCATCAGAATTCCCATTCATGACCATTTTAATATCATGTGTGTGTGTGTGTGTGTGAGAGAGAGAGAGAGAGAGAGAGAGAGAGAGAGAGAGAGACTCCATCAAGGTCTGGAATCAAAGAAGCTTGACTTTTCATTCCAGCTATACATCCTTGTGCCCCAATGTCCTCATCTGTAAAACTGCCATAGTAATACTGAATTCCTCAGTTTTTTGTTTTCATGTAATAATAATAATGATATATCTAGTGTACCATGCCAAGATCAATTTTTTTTTATTTGAAAGCCAGAGTTACATAGAAAGAGAGGGACACACAGAGAGAGACGGATCAATATTCCATCTGCTGGTTCAATCCCCCAAATGGCTGCAATAACTGTGGCTGGGCGAGGCCAAAGCAAGGAGCCAGGAACTTCATCTAGGTCCTAGTGCCAAAGGCCCAAGTACTTGGGCCATCTTCTGCTGCTTTTCCCAGGCCATTTGCAGGGACCTGGATCAGAACCAGAGCAGCTGGGACTTGAACTGGCATCCATATGGGATGCGGGTATCATGGGCAGCAGTTTAACCTGCTACAATACAATGCCAGCCCCAAGATGAATACAACAATTCAATAAGTGGTGCTCTTTAATGGCAGGTCAGTAATGAGGACATTATGCCACAATTTTCATTTGTGTTATTTAATTTTTTAAAAGATTTATTTATTTGAAAGACAGAGTGACAGAGAGAGGGTAGAAGAGACAGGAAGAAAGAGCTCTTGCATCTTCTGGTTCACTCCCCAAAGGACCATAACAGTCATTCCATCCAGGAACCTTGATCATTCAGGTCTCCATGGGTGGCAGGAACCCAAGTACATGGGACATCTTCTGTTGCTTTCCCAGGCACATTAGCAGGAAGCTGGATCAGAAGCAGAGCAACCCAGGACTCAAACCAGCACTGTAATAGGAATGTCAGTGTCACAAGCTGCGGCTTAACTCTGCACCACAATGCCAGCCTCCAGATGTGCTTTTTATTTCTATTTTTTTAAGATTTATTTTATTTGTTTGAAAGGCAGAATTACAGAGATAGAGATAGAGAGAGAGAGAGAGAGAGACATCTCTTTTATCCACTGGCTCACTCTCTAAATGGCTACAATGGCCAGGACTGGGCCAGGCTGAAGCCAGGAGCTTCTTCCAGGTCTCCCACATGAGTGCAGGGGCCCAAGCACTTGGCCATCTTCCACGGCTTTCCCAGGCACATCAGCAGGGAGTTGGGTTGGCAGTGGAGCAGCAGGGACTTGAACAGGCGCCCATATGGGATGCAGGTGTCAGCTTACCCCCCAATGCCACAATGCTGGCATTCCATATGTGCTTTTTAGATATAAAGTATTAACAGTGTTTCCAGAGCCACAAGCCTCAGCCTTTTTCCATATTGCACAAATATGGCTTGAGAAATCAGGCCTGAAAGTAAGCAGTGGCCTAACACATCTGCTGGGAATTCAAAAGAACCACAGGAAGTTCTCCTAAAACTGGAGTGTAGGATAAATGAAAGTTAAGCAATAGATCTAAAAAGAGAATGCAACCTACTTTACAATTTGGCCAAATGTTTGGGATTCTCTTCTCCTAAAATTCTAGAAGGAGTACCTTAAGATCAATTCAACACAAATGAAACACAGAAAATGTACGAGGTCAAGCATCCTAAGATGTGAGTACTCAATCTCTGCTCTGAATCTTATTGACCATATGACCTCGGATGCATGATCTGATCGCTATGGATATCAAGTTCCTCATCTATAAAATGAGAGTTCTGGACCAGACAATCTCTGAGATCTCTACCTCTTGCACCATTTTATGAGTCAGTGACTCCTCCATTGTCCCTCCCCTTAATCTCTGGAGACACTGTCACCACAATAGTTAGTGTTGCCCCCAAGTAACATCACGTAACAAAGTCCAGTCACGCACAGGAATTCAAAGCACTGTGACTGTGAATTCTAATCCCTCTTTGGTCACGCCACCATGGATGACCTTGGGCAGGACACCAAACTTCATCTAACTGTCTCACCAGACAAAAACTTCCAGGGATTTATGAGATAAATTCCAACTCCTAACACCGCACAAGCTGACCTCCAAATGCCCTTTGTACTTGAGTTGAGACCACACATGACAAGTTATGAAATTAGGCTCTTTCCTGGAATAATTTTCATCCATCAAATGTCCCTACCTTTAACATTGAAGCCCTTTATTCAAATCAGACTTCAGCCTCTATCTCATAACAAGGAAATTCTCATACCCACAAGTTCTACATTCATAAATTTAGCATAGATTCAATATCTCATGCAGAGGTCAAGAAAAATGTCAACTGTCCCTAAAATACCCTACTACATTTTGAAACCCAGAATCCTATAAAGGTTCATACACTGCAGTGGTGTCATGTCTGGTCATTTGTTACTTCTTTGTATACTTACTCTTCTGCAAAGAACTTTTCCTTTCCCCCTGTTGCCATCATTATTCTCTTAGAAGCTCAAAATGACTCAAATTTGTCCAATGGACACCCCTATAATGTGGTTTTTGTACGATTTTAACTTAACCCCATTTGTCTTTGAGCATTTTCTTACCTTCTAACACTCATGATTCTAGGCTCAGCTTGTACTCCCTGTCTCAGATCTACAATCAGCGATTTATCCAAGGAGTCTTGGTTCTTTTCAGTGAAGAATGATATAGAAAAACCAAGATCTGGCAGCTAGATGTGCTCATCCACACTACGATGTCACTGTTTCTAAACCCTGCCAATGCACACAGATAAGAAATTTATTTTTTCAAGAAATCATGAGGAGTCAGCACTTTGGCGTAGCAGGTAAAGCCACCGCCGGCAGTGGCAGCATCCCTTATGGGTGCTGGTTTGAGACCTGGCTACTCCACTTCTGATCCAGCTCTCTGCTATGGCCTGGGAAAGCAGTAGAAGATGGCTCAAGTCCTTGGGCCCCTGCACTCATATGGGAGACCCAGAAGAAGCTTCTGGCTCTTGGTTTCAGATTGGCCCAGCTCTGGCCACTGTGGCCATTTGAGAAGTGAATCAATGGATGGAAGACCTCTATCTCTGTCTCTCCCTTCTATGTATATAACTCTGCCTCTCAAATAAATAAAATCTTAAAAAGATATTTCTTCATTTGCTACATGCTTTAATACCCACAAATGTAATGTTAGTATTTTTTTTCACACTTTCATTTTCTTTATTTTTCATTGATACCACCACAAAGAAACTAAGTAAACTATTTATATAAAGTTCTTTCTGTTCATTAAATACAACTTTTGTAGGGGTTTAAAAATTTTACTTGAATTAATTACATTTTCTATGTCAGTACAATTTGATATGCAGTTAGGTTTATTTGCTAGGTTCATTTGTTTCTCTTTGTTTCATTTGTTTCTCAATGGCTGCCGTTTTCATTTTTCTGATTTATTTTCTGAATATGTATAATTTGTGCTTGTTTTAAAGATGTTCTCTGTGCTTTTGCTCCTAAACTTCTTAGATGACTATTTGTATGATTTTACAGATTATTGTTAACATGTTTTGTTTACAGATATTTTTCCTTTTTATTATTATTTTATTTTGTATTTAAGAAGGTTTTTTTTTATCATAATGGTCACCTTTCCACTAATACTTTCTCTCTAGTGAGCATCCCCTTTTTGCTTACACAGACTTCTACAATTGGTTTGTACCATTAAATGGTGACTTGTGACTCCCATTTATGACCTTCATGTCAGTGAATGGTCTTATTTTACTTTACACTTCCCCTTTCTCTTCCCCAATGTTTTCATCAGTGTTATTTCTGATGTCTCAGAATGTATCACATTTACATGCTAGTTTTTCACTTTTGTTCCCACCTGTATAATTAACTAAAACTTAATAGTTAATTAATCTACAATTAACTGTAATCAGCTCTCACCATCAGTGCCTTTTTCAAAAAGATAATTAATTTTTTTTTTTTTTTGACAGGCAGAGTGGACAGTGAGAGAGAGAGACAGAGAGAAAGGTCTTCCTTTGCCGTTGGTTCACCCTCCAATGGCCGCCGCGGATAGCGCGCTGCGGCCAGCGCACAGTGCTGATCCGATGGCAGGAGCCAGGTACTTATCCTGGTCTCTCATGGGGTGCAGGGCCCAAGGACTTGGGCCATCCTCCACTGCACTCCCTGGCCACAGCAGAGAGCTGGCCTGGAAGAGGGGCAACCGGGACAGAATCCGGCGCCCTGACTGGGACTAGAACCTGGTGTGCTGGTGCCGCTAGGCGGAGGATTAGCCTAGTGAGCCGCGGTGCCGGCCAAGTAATTAATTTGTTTTTTAACTGAGTGGCAGAGTGACAAAGACAGAGATCTCCCACCTGCTGGCTCACTCCCCAAATGGTTGTAATAGTCAGAGCTGGGCCTTTCTGAAAATGGGAGCCAGGAACTCCACCTGGGTCCCCCATGTGGTGGCAGGAACTGAACACTTGAGCCATCACCAACTTCTTCTGAGGTTAGCAGAGAGCTGAACTGGAAGCGAAATAGCCAGACTCAAACCAGCACCCTGATACGGGGTTTGGGAATCCCAAGCAGCAGCTCAACCTGCTGCACCAAAATGCCCAGTCAACCATCAGTGCTTTTCATGATGCTTTCAGCCTTCTCCTGGCGGGATGCATTCATTTACTAGTAGACTTCTTGGAATGGGATCATGGCTACATATATTCTGTCATCTTGCGTGTTTATAACTATTGACCTGTACCTTTGATACTTAAAGAATAGTTGGGCTAGAGAACACAGCCTTATTTTAAAAAATGGGAGTGGAAATAATCCAGGTTATGCACAATCAGGGATTGGTTAAATAAATAAATAAATGTTACAGTTAGTCAAATACTGGAACTCTGGTACATACAGCCATTATATATGTCACAACCACTGGGGGGGGATAAAAGGATACATAAATCAACAATAGTCAAATCTGTTTCTAAAAAGTGTAAGGATGCTTTAAGTGTATATGCTTGAATGTTTATTAAAAAGAAGTTTGTATACACATACAAAAGGAATTGTGATTTCCTCTCGGGTTCATAGAATTATTCCTCTCGTAATCTGTACCTTCTTTATGCTTTCTTGTATTTTTTGAATTGTAGCATTTGTGATTTTAGAAAGAAAGCAATATTTTTTAAAAATCAAGACAAAGATGCAAAGTTTTCAAGGTTTATTTTAAAAATGTTGGCTTTAATCAATACCACGAGACAGGATGCACCAAGGAAAGAGCTGATTGATCTAACTTCCAAGCTCATAGCAACTGAGGCTGGTCCTACCTACTCTATCAATGCTTGCTGGTGATGAAGAAAATGAAAATGAGACAATTCCAAGCAAAATCATTTTGAAAAGCACTGTAGCTTTTCTCAGTCAAGCTCCAGCTTCCAGGATTATTCTGAAGATGAAATGAATTAATGTGTAGTAAAACTGCCTGTCACTTCATCCAGGCAAAATAGATTATTAGCACCTTGTTCTCAATCCTGATAGGGATGTGTTCAGTTTTACTTTCTCTGAAAAACATAAAACTCTATGTACAGATGGATAATAAAAAGAGCTTGAGGCAGCCTATCAGAATGTCATAGAAAAACAGGAGAGGAAGAAGAGAAAGATAAAAGAGAGACAATATGAGGGAGAGGACTAGATAAATTTAGAAGCTATCACTAGAATCTTTTTTTTTTTGGACAGGCAGAGTTAGACAGTGAGAGAGAGAGAGACAGAGAGAAAGGTCTTCCTTCTGTTGGTTCACCCCCTCAAATGGCCGCTACAGCCAGCGCACTGCACCGATCCGAAGCCAGGAGCCAGGTGCTTCCTCCTGGTCTCCCATGGGGTGCAGGGCCCAAGCACCTGGGCCATCCTCCACTGCACTCCCTGGCCACAGCAGAGAGCTAGACTGGAAGAGGAGCAACTAGGACAGAATCCAGCGCCCCAACCAGGACTAGAACCTGGGGTACAGTGCCGCAGGGGGAGGATTAGCCAAGTGAGCCACGGCGCCGGCCAAATCTTTAATACTTACAGTTTCAGCTTACAGATAAGTAAATATATAGAAAGAGAAAATTTGTGCCTCAACATCTTAACTGTGTGATTGTCACAATAAAAAGAAGTAAATGTAATACACATTTTACATCTGTTTCTTTAAGTAATCATTACAGGGTGTAAACTAATCACTGGTCTTCCAATAGTTGCTCCCCCAGTGAGGCTGATCAGGCCTAGAATTTTTAAGTAACACCTCTTCAAGTGATTATTGATCTAGGCAAGGAAGTAGGTTGTTAGCAAGGAAGAACTGAGGGCACTAGCACCTCCCTGAAGCCTTGCTTGTGCTGTGGCCTTGCCTGCACCACTTAAACTTCACCTGCTTTCCACCCAGCAGAAAACCACAGCTACTGCTAAATGGCCACTAGGACCCAGTTGGCCAAAAGTAACCAACATGGTTGCCAGCTACATCCTTGTAATGTACTTTAGCAAATTACAAAGTCATTATGATAAAATTTCATGGCTGACACTCCTACTCTCATCATGCACCTGACTCCATGACCCTTTTGAGATTTCCCAAAAGGTCAGAGTAATGGGTTATATTCAAGCCCTGCCCAAAATTCTGCCCCTATGAATATTCAATTATACCCCACTCCAGACCCCACCTCCATGCCTCCAGACCATGTGAAGAGACGCCCCCAAACCTTACTGAGTGCAGCTCACACTTGAAATGTCCATACTCCCTCTTGAGTGGGGTCTTCCAGTTCAACTGCAAATAAATCCTGCTTTTCTGCTGACTTTGATCTACATTTAATCCTTGAGTTCTTTCTTGCTTCAGAGACAAGAATTTCTGTCCAGCCACTGACAATTATAATGACTAGCCAGGTTTAAGAACAGCTAATCAGGATAGATCTGAACTAATTAGTATTTTTGCCTTCTATGACAAAAATCTCTCAGTTGGGATGTAAACTATGTGCTCTCCTACACATAGCTCAGCTGCCCTGGCGGCATTCCGGGGAAAGAGGCTGTCACTGAGCTCACTACCGTAGGGATAGGCGGGCACTGCTACGGCAAGACAAAACTCAGGGGAAAACTACCCCTTGAACTTAAACTCGCAATAAAGTATCAACTAATACATTCTCCCTAAGAGTGGAACCTAATGAGAGATGACAAAGGAATAACTTTCAATAAGGGAAAGAGAATGGGAAATCATCCTGTTTCTGCTACATCACCATTTAGCCCAGCTCAATTAAGAGAGTCAAAAATGAATACAGATTTGACTTCATCTGCTGGTTATTCAAGAAATTCTTCTGATTTTTTTCCTTGCTTGTTTTTGATCCCCAGTTTCCAGAAGATTAAAAATAAGCAACCCATTTGACAATGATGTAATACTGCACTTCAACTGCTGAGAAACCAATCAATATCCCCCATGGAGTTAATCTCCCATCCAATATTAAGTGTTAACTTCATTCTAGTTTAATCCTGATCCGTTACCTGTGAAATAAGGATAGGCAAAGATAAGAACTTGAGCACTCTCAACATCATTCAAGTTATAAAAATCTAAGGGAAAATAGCCTGGGTCACAATCCTGAGCACACTCCAATACCGCCCGGTGACAGCTCTGCAGCCCCAGCATTCCTGTGGCACCAGACGCCTGCCTTCCTCACGCAATCTGCACATTTTCATCCTCCCTGACTCTGCATGCCCTAGTCCTGCTTCCTTTATGGGTTCCCTCCTCCATGAAAGGATTTTTAGTTACCAAAGTCACAGCTTTTCAAACTGGCTTTCTTACTTTCAGTCCAAACTATGATTCTGTTTACCAAACCAGCAAAATAAGAACAATTTTCTTTGTCAATTTTCCAGAAACTACAGTTACCAGGATAAATTGTTTAAAAATCAATCTCATTTACAACTTGAGTCAATTAAATAGTCTTAAGTTATATTTACAAAAGTAATATCTTTACACTGCTATATTCAAATGCTTGGCAGGGTGAATTTAAAGCTGAAACGAGTGAAAACTTTTCTAACATTCAAAGATTGTTTTTTTCCAAATCTAATCAAACAAATGTTAAAACAGAAAAATGAACTCTTTCAAATATTCCAACTGTTTGCAAACTTAACATATCTACTATCCTTCAACTTAGAATCCCAAGATTAAAATAAGTTGCACATTTCATCTTGATAGCACAAAGACAATCTTTTAGGGTCAGAACACATTAAATTCTCTTGAAATAGCAAGAATCCTGGCCCTGTTTAGAGTGGCTCAATTTGGGTAGATGGAATTCAGCAGCCCCTAGTGCAGGCTGGATTCAAATAACCTCTTTACTGCCTGATTGAATTCTGCATTCTTTTCATATTCTTTTTGTCTAGCTTCATCCACAAAAACCCTCATCTTTCTAAAAACCATGAGCCTTTCTTTTATCCAAAACTTAACCAAATCAAAGTTATTCCTTAAAGTTGATGTGCTAAAGCTTGCAAATCCCTTTGAAATGCACATTTATTAACTTGGATGAAAACCACATCACTGCTTTAATTGTTATAACACCTTCATCACCACATGTACCTCGGTTTCTCTTACTCAAGAACAGGCACAGTGAGGTAAGAGGCTATTATGAAATGAGTTCAATGTCTCTTAAAAACATTTTTGTTGATATTTGTTTAGAATGGTCGGTGGAGAGAACACAAGCCTTTTTGTAAGCTGTTTTTGAAAGGCTTGTCTCCAAGGCGGTTACAAACTTAAGACATTGCTAGGAGAAATTCTGTTGTGTGAAGACCATGGGAGCTGGGAAAGATTTGATGGTCATTTGATCCAACCAAATGCTATACAAAGAAGAAAAATGAGCTTCAAAGAGTGAGGGCAAAGAAATAGGGAACTCTTTTTTTTACTTCTTTATTTCCAGTTATTGTGCAAGTAAACTTCAACTTAAAGGCACAGAGTGTCCTCAGTGATGTCTTTCCACATTTTACTCCTCAGATACTTTGCAAACCTCATTGTGCTCCTTAAATTCACTCATGCCCCTTGTGCCTCATTCCTAGTTAGACAACTTGGCTTTCTCCAAACTGAGTCAGCGGACATAATCAGGCACTCACTGTCTCAAGATTTTTAAAGTCAGCCTCATGTGTATCTTAAATGCCTTGTAGATAGAAGCCAAATTTCAGTAGACCAAAGGATACAATGGAGATGAGTAAGTATGGAATCTCCAGAAATTCAAAGAAAAAAGAGCAAGATTGGACAGAAGCTGAGATAAGGTGAGAGAAGGGAAGGATGGAGACTGGAGAAAGTTGAGCCATGTATGTAGGGTGAGAGGAGGTGGGTGAAGACACAGGGCAGAGAAGGAATGGTTGACAGGGAAGGACCATGAATAGGAGGAGCATGGTTGGAGCATGCAGTTTTTAGTGTCGATTTTGAAGGAAGGACAGATGCTTCATTCTCTAGAACAGAAGGGTTGAAAACGCTCAAAAGATGTGAATGAGAAAATGGTTCAGATGATGGTGAGGATGGAAGATGAGCCAGGAGGAAATGGATATAGAATGGGTGACCTTGGAAGAATCAAGGGTCTGACAGTTCCATGAGTTAACGAATAGGGGTGGGGGTAATGGAGGCAAAGAGTGAATGAGCTGGAAGGACACTGGAGTTTGAGGTTTCATGATGGAGTAATCCTGAGTGATGACACAGCAGGGGATGGTGGTTGAAATACCACTGTGTCAAATTAGTGGTCAAGTTCAAAACATGGAGGCTGAAATGAAACTAGGAGCCAGCGGGTCAAGAGGATCATCCTGGACACTGGGGACACCTCACTGACAGCTGACAAACTCAGGAAGAGAAAGGTCACAAGCCTGCAGCCAACATCTTACATCAATGTCAGGAACTGTCAGGCAGCCCAACACTTGATAGGGATCACACAGGATGAGGTGTGAACCTCACATGAGATGGGAGGAATAGTGGCCTGGCAACCACTTTGGAGAGCAAGAGAGATATAAATTCCCAACTCCCAACCCTGAAGGGCAGAGGGTGAGGAGGAATGAGCCCTCTCCACTTGGGAAGCATAAAGGAAACCAGGATCCTCAGAGGCGCCTAAGGCGCCAGCAGACAGCAGAAAAAGAGGAACATTCCGTAGAAATGTGAATAATACAAGCAATGGGTTTCAGAGGGCAGAGTTGAAAGATGTGGAGGGAAGGGAAGCAAGGAAGAGACACAAAAGGCACTGTGGGATACTATTACATAGTAGGAGAAAGACTGCAGAGGGCTTTATCCAAGACAAGAGCAAAGACTGAGAGGGAAGGGGCAGAGAGACATCTGACCTCCACTGATCAGCTATATGACCTGAGGCAAGTCACCTGCCCTCTCGGCTTCAATTTCAAAGTTCAAAAATGAGGATAATTTTATACTTATTGCCTAAAATTGTTACTGCTATGAGGATGAAATGGATTAATACATGTAGAATACTTAGAAAAATAATCAGGGGCCGTGGCTCACTTGGTTAATCCTCCGCCTGAAGTGCCAGCATCCCATATGGGTGCCGGTTCTAGTCCTGGTTGCTCCTCTTCCGGTCCAGCTCTCTGCTGTGGCCTGGGAGGGCAGTGGAGGATGGTCCAGGTGTTTGGGTCCCTATGCCTGCATGGGAGACCAGGAGGCAGCACCTGGCTGCAGACTGGCACAGCTCCGGGCGTTATGGTCATTTGGGGAGAGAACCAAAGGGAGGAAGACCTTTCTCTCTGTCTCTCTCTCACTGTCTAACTCTGCCTGTCAAAAAAAAAAAAAATCATTGTCGCGCAGCAGGTTAAGCATCACCTGCTACCCCAGCATCCCTTAGAGTGCTGGTGCCAGTCCCAGTCCTGGTCACCCCACTTCCAGTGCAGCTCCCTGCTGATGTGCCTGGGAAACCAGCGAAAGATGGTTCAAGTTGCACTTCCATGGGAGACCAGATAAAGCTCCTAGCACCTGGATTCAGCTTGGTCTGACCCTGGTCATTGTGGCTATCTTGGGAGTGAACCAGAAGATGGAAGAGCTCTCCCTCTCTGTAACACTGCATTTCAAATAAATAATTAAATAAACAACTAAATCTTTTTTTAAAAAGGAAAAATCAATACATAGTTCTGAAGACATACTAGCTTTAGAAGGCAAAGTATTCCTACTGTGTATTTTCCCTTAAGTGACAGATATCTAATTATATCAAGCTATGAAGAACACTTCCTGCCACACAACACGAAACTGCAGCCCCCCCCCCCAAATCTATTAGAGTCATAAATAGAGTAAATTTCTTGCGAACAGATATGATGGCAATGAACTATTCATTGTCTGTTCCTGGAAAGGAAAGACAGAAATGTGCAAAAGGTTGTTTGAAGACAGTAGAAATGTAGAGCTAGAAACGATCCACATGGGCACTCAATGGATTCACACAAAATGCAAATCAACAGATAAAAATCAAAAACCCAATTAAAAAGTAGGCAAAACAGACATTTTTCCAAAAATGACATAGAAATGGCCAAACAAGCACATGATCAATGCTCAACATCATTTATCATTAGGGAAATGCAAATCAAAATCTCAATGTTTCTGACCTCATCTCCGTTAGAATGACTACTATAACAAAACTGAACATCACCAATGCTGTTGTGGTGTGAAGAAATCAAAATCCCTATGCACTGCTAGTGGAGATATAAAATGGTATAGCCATGGTAAAAACAGTATGGCAGTTCCTAAATAATTAAATATATAATTACCATATGATCCAGCAATTCTATTTCCAGATATATATTCAAAAATATGAAAAGCATGGAACTGGATATATCTGTACAGTCAAATTCGCAACAGCATTATTCACAATAGCCAAGAAGTAGTAACAACCCAAATGTCCATCTAAAGGTGAACTGATAAACAAAATCATGGAACATGGGGGCCAGTGTTGTGACATAGCGGGTTAAGTCATTGCTTGCAAGGCCAGTCTCCCATATTGGAGTGTGGATTAGGATCCTGGCTGTCCCATTTCAGATTCAGCTTCCTGCTAATGCTCCCAGGAAGGTAGAAGATAATGGACCCAGTGCTTGGACCCCTGCCATCATGTGGGACCCTGATGGAGTTTCTGGCTTCTGGCTTCTTGCTTCATCCTGATCCACTCCTGGCTATCTGGCCTTTTGGGGAGTGAACCAGCAACCAGAAGCTCTCTAGTCCTTGCTCTTACTCTTCCTTTCAAATATTAAATAATCGGCTGGCGCCGTGGCTCAACAGGCTAATCCTCCGCCTTGTGGCGCCGGCACACCGGGTTCTAGTCCCGGTTGGGGCGCCGGATTCTGTCCCGGTTGCCCCTCTTCCAGGCCAGCTCTCTGCTATGGCCAGGGAGTGCAGTGGAGGATGGCCCAGGTGCTTGGGCCCTGCACCCCATGGGAGACCAGGAGAAGCACCTGGCTCCTGCCATCGGATTGGCACGGTGCGCGGGCTGCAGCGCACCAGCTGAGGCGGCCATTGGAGGGTGAACCAATGGCAAAGTAAGACCTTTCTCTCTGTCTCTCTCTCGCTCACTGTCTACTCTGCCTGTAAAAAAAAAAAAAATATATATATATATATATATATATAGAATAAGTAAACCCTTTTTTTAAATCATTGAATAATGTTTAGTCTTTCAAAGGAAGAATTGCTGTCTCATACTATAACAAGGATGAAATTTGAGGTCATTACACTAAAAAAAAGTCACAAACACTATGATTTCCTTTCTATGGGATTTAAGTTTTTATTTCCTGTATTTTAGAGTATTTCACTAAGATTCCCAGACACGAGTCAGTTGTCATTTTTTAAATAAAGATTTGTTCCTGTATTTGAAAGGCAGAGTTACAGAGAGAAATAGGAAGAGATCTTCCATTTGCTGCTTTACTTCCCAAATGGCCACAATGGCCAGGCTGGGCCAGACTGCAGTTGAGAGCCAGGCACTTCACCTGGGTCCCCCACAAGGGTGGCAGGGGCCCAAGTACTTGGGTCCTCTTCCAGCGCTTTCCTAGGTGCATTAGCAGGGAGTTGGATTGGAAGTGGGACAGCCAGGACTTGAACCCGTGCTCATACTGGGTCTACTGTTACAGGTGGCCACTTAATCCTCAGTACTACAATGCCAGCCATCTTTCTATGAGTTTTCTAAAGTAGGCAGATTTACAGAAACAAAAAGTAGAATATTTGTTATCAGGGGCTTCAGAGAAGAGTTTAGGTGAGTTGCTGTTTTATAGGAACAGTTTCAGATTTTCAAGATAAAAAGGCCAATCGACCTTCCTCACAACAAAGTGTACATACTTTTTTTTTTTTTTTTTTGACAGGTAGAGTTGTAGACAGTGAGAGAGAGAGAGAGAGAGAGAAAGGTCTTCCTTCCATTGGTTCACTCCCCAAATGGCCGCTATGGCTGGCACTGCGCCGATCTGAAGCCAGGAGCCAGGTGCTTCCTCCTGGCCTCCCATGTGGGTGCAGGGCCCAAGCACTTGGGCCATCCTCCACTGCACTGCCGGGCCACAGCAGAGAGCTGCACTGGAAGAGAAGCAACCGGGACTAGAACCCGGCGCCCACATGGGATGCCGGTGCCGCAGGTGGAGGATTAGCCAAGTGAGCCACGACGCCGGCCCAAAGTGCACATACTTAACACCACTGAACTGCACACTTAAAAATGTTAAGATGGTAAATTTATGTCACATAGTTTTTACCACAGTAATGAAAAATCAAAAAATGTGTAGTTATCAAGTATCTCTCCTTCTCTTCCTTTATACATGACTTATGTAAAGCCCAGAAAAGGTAAATACCTTATCGGAGGCCACACAGCTCATAGAGAAAGCATCAGGACTAGAACCTGGGACTCTGACCCCAGCTGCAGAGTTGCTTCCACTCCATCATGCTCTCTAAGAGAGGTGCTGAGGTAATGGAAAAGATGACCCAGTTGATTTATCCACAGTGACAGTGACATTGCAATGAACCTGAAAGGGATAAAGATTGTACTGTGCTTATAAACGTTCATGTGCCTGTGCCCTTTCTCCAAATCTCATCAGG
The DNA here is from genome assembly GCF_051225735.1 of Oryctolagus cuniculus. Taxonomy (NCBI): domain Eukaryota; kingdom Metazoa; phylum Chordata; class Mammalia; order Lagomorpha; family Leporidae; genus Oryctolagus; species Oryctolagus cuniculus. The sequence continues at coordinate 96,037,441 of NC_142877.1, forward strand.
ATTATTCAGACCGGCAGGCTTGGACAGGCCACACTGGAAACCCCAGGATTTCCCCAGCTTCTCTACTCTGAGGCAGACCCGCAGGCAAGCGAGAGCAGCCTCTTTCTTCCTGGGCTGTTACCCCTGTAATTTAGCAGTCCAGACAGTTACACCGGAAAGCGAGAAGAAAAACTCAGGGGTTTGCTTCAAAAACAAGCTCAGCGTGAGGTCTCCAGGATCCCTCAGGGAAGCTGCGAGTCAAAACTTGCTCCTTTGAATCCTGCGAACTCACGGTTCCTCTGCACTCGGGGAAGGAAATCTTTTTGCCCATTTAGGAGTTTGCCTTCGGCGCCTTTCCAAATTCCATAAAAGAGACAACAGGAAAGGCTGGTCCCAGCTCTAGAAGCAGAGATGGAAACCAGAAGTCCACTTCTTGGGAGGATGATGTCCATAGGTTGCCTTCTATTTTCTATCTCAAAGTCCTCCTGTTGCCATGGAATCAAGGAGCGTGGTAGAGGATCCCTGTGTGACCTCAGCACTGTAGATGCTTGGCTAAATGGTGCTCATGGCTTGCTGATTCTAGAAACTGCCACAGGTTTAGAAGGGTTAGAGCTGCAGCCAACCTCCCACCCCCAACCAAGCTCCTCCCGTTTCCATCAAACAGAGGCTCCGGCACACAGCACCCCCTGGGGCTCTGAAGGCGCAGGGAAAATCTTCCCTGCAGAAGTATGTCCCGGGATGAAGAACCAAGTAAACATTTTGGCAAGGACATTTCTAAAGGTCTTCCCATTCCAGAAATAATATTTGTTTGTGTTCAGCAACCCTACCGAGGCTGAACCAGAATGCCTCTGAAACGGCCTCTGTGCTCTCCTAAGTACTCTTAATGAGTCCTCAGGAAGGATGGAATAAGATGAGGTTCAGAGACCCAGAGCCCATGCCAGATGCTAAGGATGCCAGCTTGGCTCAGTGCACGGGTGGAAGCGCTCAGGGCCCCTGCCTCCTGCTGCTCCCATTGGCATGGCCTCTGCCCACACTCCTTAAGCGAATTGGCTAAGCTCCTGGCTTGTCTCGCCTGTGTGACTGCTAGTTATCGAACAAAGGATGGGATTACATCTCTGCCCAATTTCCCAGATGCTCACTGATATGGAGCCAAGAACCAACTGAAACAGAAGGGAAGAGGTTGCAGGGAAGCCCTCCTGATAAGACTCAGCCACACCTGAGTCATTGATGCTGTATATTCAAGACCTGTGAACCCCACATCCCTACTAGCAGCTGCCTACCCAACACTGCCACTTGGAAGTCTAAAGACATCTCAAACTCATCCCAAACTGAGTGTCTGTTTTTCTTCCTCACATCCTCGTCCAGTCATTCCACTCTTCTAGTTGCTCAAACCAAAAGTCTGGCAGTCATGTTTCACTCTTCCATTGCTCTCATACCCTCTACCCTATTTATCAAGAATTTCTGTTAGATTCTATCTTCAAAATGTAATCCAGAATATTTCTACTTCTCCCCACCCTACTACGCCACTCCACTCCAGTCCACCCTCATGTCTCACTCAAATCATTTGGATGTTCTCTGCTTCTACTTTTGCCCACTTGAAATTTATTCTCACCATAGTGGCCAGAGGGATGCATATTTTTTAAAGATTTATTTATTTGAAAGGCAGAGTTTCAGAGCCAGGACAAAGCCAGGACTGAGCCCATAGCTTCTGGGTCTCCCAAGTGGGTGCAGAGGCCCAAGCACTTGGACCACCTTCCGCTACTTTTCCAGGTTCATTAGCCAGGAAGCTGGATTGGAAGTGGAGTGGCCAGGCCTTCAACCGGTGCCCATATGGGATGTGGGTGCTGCAGGTAGTGGCTTAACCAATACACTACAATGCTGGAGCCTACATATTTTTTGTTACACTAAACTCAGCCCTGCATTATAGGTATAAACAGACTGTCAGGGGAGAGTAGAACAGGTAACCTACACAGGAATGGGAGTGGGAATGGAAAGGTTGATTAGAAATTGGCTGGGTGAGATCAGCATGAACAAAGGTGGAAGCAGAGAAATTAAGTTCATGGGTATGTGAGGGGTCTTCAAAATGCCCACAGAAATGCATTGAATGGAAAATCACACAAGGGTTTCAAAATAAACTTCTTTTTAAAATGCATTTCCCATGAACTTTTGGAAGTACAATTCTATATGTGTGGTGGCAGGAAAACGGGGTAATGAGCTAGCGAACTCGGAAGTTTTGATTAGGATATGCTGTTACTGTGGTTCTCCTGGAGGGGAAGTTTATTTTACGCAGCAGGGATGATTACAGCAAAGCCTAGAATGTAATTAAAGTTCTACTTAAAAGGAAGAGTCATCCTTTGGGACTAGAATGCCTCTGACTCTCCAGGGAAAAAATTATTATTGAGACTAAGCTTTGAGAGTTTATTTTCACATAATCCTTAAACTGGGATAAATGATTGATTCAAATGGAGTATGATGACTCTGCTTAAAAGAAAACCAAAATGCTATACTTAAAAAAGAAAAGATTTATTTATTTATTTGAAAGGCAGCATTACAGAGAGGCAGAGGCTGAGAGAGAAAGAGAGAGAAAGTCTTCCATCCGTTGGTTCACTCCCCAAATGGCCCCAACAGCTAGGACCAGGCCAGAATAAGCCAGTAGGCAGCAGCTTCTTAGGACGTGGGCCATCCTCTACTACTTTCACAGGCTATAGCAGAGAGCTGGATCTGAAGTAGAGCAGCCTTGTGAGTGAGACCCCACTGGAAAGAAGGGGCCATCAAAGAAGGATGTACTTTCCCCTGAATGGAGGAGAGAACTTCCACTTTGCATATGGCCCTGTCTAAAAATTAATGGAGTTTGTGAACTCACAAGACTTCCATAGCCTTGGCAGCTCATGTCAAGAGCCTCCGGTGATCACTGACACCATAAATAAGAGTGTCAATTGTTAAATCAACAACAGGAGTCACTGTGCACTTGCTTCCCATGCTAGACCTCTGTCCTTAATGAATTGTACTATGAGAATTAATGGTAAAACTTGTTTTCAAACTGTACTTTATACTTTGTGTGTCTGTGTGGGTGCAAATAGTTGAAATCTCTCTTAGTAAAGAGTTGGTCTTCTGTATACAAAGTCAATTAAAAACTAATCTTAATGGAAAATGGAACGGGAGAGAGAGTGGGAGGTGGGATGGGAGTGCAGGTGGGAGGCCATGTATGGGGGGAAGAAACACTATATCCCTAAAAGCTGTACATAAGAAATTTGTAATCATTAAATAAAAACCTTCAAAAAAAAAAAAAAGAAGAAGAAGTGGAGCAACCAGGACTCGAACCAACGTCCATATGGGATGCCTGCACTGCAAGTGGCAGTTTTACCCACAACACTACAGTGCTGGCCCCTATATCTTTTTTTCTTCTTATTAAGATTTATTTGTTTGAAAGGAAGTTACAGAAAGAAAAGAATAGAGAGAGAGAGAGAGATAATCTTCCATTTGCTGGTTCACTCCCCAAATGTCTGCCACAGCCGGGGCTGGGCCAAGCTGAAGCCAGGAGCCAGGAGTTTCTTTTGCATCTCCCATATGGGTGACAGGGGCCCAAGCACTTGGGCCGTCCTCTGCTGCTTTCCCAGGCACATTAGCAGGGAGCTGGACCAGAGCAGCTGGGATTTGAACCAGCACCCATATGGGGTGCTGGCATCACAGGTGGTGGCTTAGCCTGCTGTACTACATTTCTGGCCTCCTGAAGTGCTGTTTCAGAGACAATTACATGTGTTTCACTTCATGCATGCTTAGCAAATCTAGTTTCTATGAGTTATTATCTATGCTTTTCAGGTTTTAAAAAATATTTATTTATTTATTTGAAAGAGTTACAGAGAGAGAGAGAGAGAGAATCTTCTATTGGTTGGTTCACTCCCCAAATGGTCGCAAAGCTAGAGCTGGGTCAATCCGAAGCCAGTAGCTTCTTCCGGGTGTCCCACACTAGTGCAGGGACCCAAGCACTAGCGCCATCTTCCACCACTTTCCCAGGCCATACCAGGAAGCTGGATTAGATTTGGAGCCGCTGAGGAACCAGCACCCATATGGTTTGTCAGCCCTGCAGGCGGCTACTTTACCTACTACGTCATTGAGCGGCCCCATCAGATAGTTCTAACAGCCAGGGGACAAAAGGCCTAGCCTTGCCATAGCCCCATCATAGGAGCAGTATATTTCTCTGCTCATTGTTTTTGTATTTTGTTCTGGAACTTTCTTTGGGCAATGGAATATTACCACATGTGATATAAGCAGAAACTAGAAGTGTGCACCACAGCTGGGTGTTTCATGTGTTTCTGGATCGCAAGAAGTAACCAGGGAGGCTTCAAAAAGTTCATGAAAAATTCACATGATTTTCTTTTAAGATTCATTTATTTATTTGAAAGGCAGAGTTACAGAGATGCAGAGGCAGACAGAAAGAGAGCGATCCTTCATCCACTGGTTCACGCCCCAGATGGCCTCAATAGCCAGAGATGGGCTGCTCTGAAGCCAGGATCCAGGAGCTTCTTTCGGGTCTTGAGAGGCCCAAGCACTTGGGCCGTCCTCCACTGCCTTCCCAGGCCACAGCAGAGAGCTGGGCCAGAAGTGGAACAGCTGAGAATCAGACTGGCACCCAAACAGAGCACTTGCACTGCAGGTGGTGGCTCTACCCACTGCGCCACAGTGCCAGCCCCCACAGGATCTTTTACTTCTGTTGTACAAACTTTTTGAAGCCCCCTTATACGTTCCGCAGTAGCCTCTGTATTTTCATGCTTGGTCCAGAACAATGGAAGTTTTGCTTCTAAAAAGGGACCCAGGACAGGAATACTCTCTTTCTCTCTCTCGAGTTTGTCAGGTGCATGTTGGTGGGATGTGTGGCAGCCATCATTATCCCTACCTTGCAGATATAGCTACTTGTCAGCCTTGGTTAGAAGGTAATGCTGGGGGGCTGGCGCCATGGTGCAGTAGGTTAATCCTCCGCCTGCGGTGCCAGCATCCCATATGCGTGCCGGTTCTAGTCCCGGCTGCTCCTCTTCCAATCCAGCTCTCTGTTATGGCCTGGGAAAGCAGTGGAGGATGGCCCAAGTGCTTGGGCCCCTGCAACCACGTGGGAGACCTGCAAGAAGCTCTTGGCTCCTGGTTTCAGATCAGCACAGCTCTGGCCATTGTGGCCATTTGAGCAGTGAACCAACGGAAGGAAGACCTTTCTCTCTGTCTCTCCCTCTGTCTAACTCTACCTCTCAAATAAATAAATAAAATATTAAAAAACAGCAACAACAACAAGGTAATGCTGGAAAAGGCCTTTTGAGGGTTGGATCAAGTGTGACTTCTTTTGGCCTGAACCAGTCATTTTGGCTCATCATCAAACTGCATTATTTGTATTCTTTGAGGTGCAATGTCCTTGAAGGAAATAAACAGGTCTAAAGCTGTAGAAGTTGCTTAGGGGCTGATAAGGGAGCTAATTTTTAAATCATGTCCATTAACAGCTCTCATGCTATGTTACCCTTGCAGGAAATGAGAAACACTGCAGACTTGAAGGAGCAGAATCTTTGAAGTGCAAGTTGTAGAAAGCTGGGTGACCTTTTGTGAGTCACTTAATGTTCTAAAACCTCAGTCTCCTTATTTATGAAACAGATAATTTTTATCCAAGTGCCTGGTTTGAGTTATGGCTCCTCCACTTCCACTCTAGCTCTCTCTCTTTTTTTTTTTAAGATTTCTTTATTTATTTGAAAGTCAGAGTTACACAGAAAGAGGAGAGGCAGAGAGAGACAAAGGATTCCGATCCATTGGTTCACTTCCCAGTTGGCTGCAACGGCAGATGTGCCAATCTGATGCCAGGAGCCTCTTCCAGGTCTCCCACGCAGGTGCAGGGGCCCAAGGGCTTAGGCCATCTTCTACTGTTTTCCCAGGCCATAGCAGAGAGCTGGATCAGAAGTGGAGCAGCTGGACTTGAACTGGTGCCCAAATGAGATGCCAGCACTGCTAATGACGGCTTTTACCTGCTATGCCACAGCGCTGGCCCCTCCAGCTCCCTTCTAATGCACACACTGGGAAGCAGTAGATAATGGCCCAAGTACTTGGGTTCCTGCCACTCATATGGGAGACCTGGATTGATTTCCTGGCTTCTGGCTTCAGGCTGGCCCAGCCCTGGCTGCTTTGGGCATTTAGGGAGCTAACCAGCATATGGAAAAATCTCTCAGTGTCTGTCTACCGTTCAAATAAATGAAAATAAATAAATTAATGAGTTAAAAAGTTTCTGCTATGTAATATGTGCTCTGTAGATGATCACTGTTTTCACCTCTCCAGCTCCCAGGGAAAAAGGCATCTTTGGTTATAAACAGGCTAGACTGAAAAGCCCTTGCCTTGTTGCTAAAGTTGTAGCAATCATTTTTATAAACCAGGAAAAAGACAGGGCTGTCCTCCTGAAAGGTACTACATGTTCTGGGGAAGAAAGATAGGCTATTAATAGAAGGAAGTATTATAGATATTCTCACCTCTGTCCCCTAATCTATGCATTTATTTTAGTATAAAATGTATGACAAGCAGGGCATTGTTGCATATGGCCTGTTATTTTTAGATTCTTCTGCCATTCAAGTCAAGAGCTATGCTTCCTTCTGTCCTATTTTAAATGCTAGTTTCTCCAGGATGTATCTCCTAGTTAGGATAGGACTATTTTTAGTTGCCTGGAATTTGGTAACATCAATTCTTAAAGGCAGGTATGTAGATATGTACCTGTTCACACTTATGCTTGCATGTATCAATACATACATACACACATACCTTTTACTAATGGCAAGAGCTCAAGACTATCTGAAAGAATCCTATCTAAGTGAACCAAACTGAAATTTTCTATCCTTTGTGGAATTCTTGACACAGCCTCCAACTGGTTTTTTGTATCTGTCTTCCATTTCCTAACAGTTCTTGGTAATCGGGGATTGCCTCTGGACTGCATGAACCACTGCTCTGGCCAATAGGGCAGGCAGCTCAGTCAATTTATCACTCAACAGCTGGAATAGGGCTTCTGGATGAACAACAGACCAGAGTTAGAATCATCAACTAAATCTTTACTTTCTTAGAGTCCTCAATGCCTTTCTTCATAATAGCCAAGCACTGTAAACAACCCACATATTGACCAAGAACTGAAACATGAATTGTTATACATTCACATGAGAATTATTATACAACAATGAAAATGATCAAACCTCTATCACAAGCACCAAGGTGGAACTCATATTCAAACTGTCACATCAAAGAAGCTAGTAGGAAACAAAGGCAAAATAAAAACTTCTCCAGAAAACATCAACTCCGTTTTTTTTACAGAGGACAAAGCTGAGCATAGATCACACACTACACATTCATTGTGAGTCAACCACCATGAGAGGCAATGGGGTTACAGCAGCAAGCAACACCCTAACTGATTCAAGGAACATACATTCTAGAGAAGAGAGACGTTGCATAAAGAAAACAAGCAGCAGATTCTATAGAAAGGCTTAGGAAATCAAGGACACCAGGAAAGAGGACGAGGGAGTGTGACTGGGGAGAGTTTTTTCTTTTTATATAGAATGTGGAAAAGCTTCACCAATGAAATGTTGGAGAAAAAACTTGAAGGGGCAGGGTCTAAGGACAAGGGTTCTGGGCAGAGGGAACCGGTGTGAGTTCCCTGAAACCAGGGATTGTGCCTCACTTATTTTTGCATCCTTAATATCCAGCATAGCATTTTGCAAAGAGGGGCTGAGAAATACTTAATAAATGAAGAAACGTATATTAGAGTTGGCCGAATGCAAATTTAGTAGCAAACAAGCCCAAGTCTATCTCTTGCTCATGCAAATGATGAAACAAATGTGCCTGATTTGGCAACTCACCTTCAAGTGGTCACTCAGGACCCAAACTTCTTCTGCCTTGTGACACTGCCATCTCAGGACATGCAAGCAGAAAGTAGGTCATGGAAAAGGCGCTATAGGCATGGCCTTAGCCCAAAAGTGACACAAATGACTCCTACTCCCATCCCATTGGCCAAAACTAGTCACAGTGGGCCCTGAATTCTGCTCAAATTCCCTGCCACTGAGACTTTTAAAATCAAATTCAGAACAATAAGCTCAGACTGGACACATTAAAAATTAAAAAAATAGTAATAGTAAGGAGGAGCCCATTGTAATTTCATGCCTTTAAACAAAGTTTTTAAGTAAGAGTCAAGGGTATGTGTGTGTGTGTGTGTGTGTGTGTGTTGTCTTAACCTGAGAAAGGGAAGAGAAGGTTAGAAATCTGCAAGGTCGGAAAGCTACAAGGAGAGGGTTACGGGGCTCCTGGAAGAAGTCTCATTAATGGACACAGCTTCCTTTGACTTCATGGAGTGTTCGGAATGAAAAGCAAACCAAAGAATGGAGGGGATCTGATTGGCAATGAGAGACTCATACTCATCAGGATTTGAGAGTGGATGAGGGTGAGGAGGTTGCTGCTCAGCAGGTTGGGTGTATGCAATGAATAGGACTGGTGTTGGAAATCAGTGTGGAAGAGGAGGGGTGAGAGCATTTGTGGTAGGCACTGATAGCTGTCCACCAAAACCCATCTTGACTTCTTCCTGGCCACACAGCCTACCTTGCAGTTCAGCATCATCAAGCTCTGATTTGTAATTCAACTTCTCTTTGGCCCAGTACTGCTTCCTCTTTCTCTTTTCTACAGGGTTTAAGCATAAAAACCATCCCTAATGAACCTCCTGCACACTAAACTCTAAGTCTGCTTCCTAGACAAATGCCTGTGGCAGCAAATGATAACTCAAGAACTCAGTCTTTGCAACCTACATGGGAAACTGGAATAGAATTCCAGGCTCCTGATCCAGTCCCAGCTGTTGTGGCCATTTTGGGAGTGAACCAATATTTGGAAGATCTAATTCATTCACATTTTTATTCTCCTCCCCACCTTTTCTCTCTCATTCTCTGCCTTTCTAATAAATAAAAATGAATGAGCAAACTTAAAAAAAAAATGGACTAGAAGGCAGAGAAGTTGTCCCCAAACTCACAAATAAAATAACTGACTAGGACCAGGTTGGGAGATGCTCAGCCCTGAAGTTATTTGGATAACAGAGGCACAGGGAGCTGCAGGAGAACCCTCAGAGAGCTCAGTTATAGTGAACATGTAAACACCAGACTGCTCGGAGCACTGATGTGGGACCCCCAGGAGGCAGAGCAGTCCAGTCTGGATGGTACCCAGGAGGTTCACCCAAGAGCAGTTTTGCTAAAGCCAGGACATGGATGCAGAACTAGCCCAAACAGTAAGCCAAGGTTAACCTACTTGTTTCATAAGGAGTTCCTCCCAGGTATTTTAAATTAGCAAAAGTAACCTGATTTTCTTTGAGGGAAATGGCCCCTTCTTGGCTAGTAATCATGATGGAGCTGTTTATCAAAGTGACAAGCCCTCTCCTGGTCAAGTAGTGATGAGAGGCCTTGGGCCTGAACAGTCAACATATACCAGCAAGCTAGCCACTACCTGGGCTGGTGTTTGTTTTTCCACCTTATGGTCATAGCCTGATAAAAAAAAATTTTTTTTTAAAAGACTCAATAAAAGAGGGAGAGAAGCAACATTCTAATAAAGCATTGAGGCCCGTGACACTGCAAATCCTGAAGCTGCCTTCAGCACTATGTGAATCAATGAATTCCCTCTTTTGAGTTAGGTAGTTGAATTGAATTTCCATTACTTGTAACTCAGTGGGTTCTGACAAGTACAAATGGCATTTAAATGGATGAGATCGCACAAGAAACAAAAATCTAGCTGGGGCTGAGCCACAAAACAGTTGTAATAATTAAATAGAGGAGGAGGTTATATTGTTTCTTATATTTGATGACAAATGGGACCAGAAAAAATACTATAATTCATCATATTGCAGAAAAAAAAATCTACTGGCAGAGTACCGGCCAATTGCAAATGGGAATTTTTTTTTTTTAAAAGTCTCCTTGCTTGGTGCTGGCATGTCACTCTTGTGTTCAAAGACAGCACCTCATTGCTGGAGAGCACCACAGCTATTGAGTCGTGCCATCCAAGACCACTATGGCTACCTGCCTGTTCCTGGCTGTCGCTCCCCTCTTCGTGGAGGAGCAACACAGGACCCTGCGCTGTTCTTTCGTCTGCTCGGCCCTCCCCGGGTTTGCTGCTGGTTCTTCCCGGGTTGGCTACTATCCCCTCCACCTCCGTGGAAGGGCGGTTCCCCCTGGCCACTTTCCCCACTTCCGCAGGGGAGCGGCACACCGCCGGCCGGCTCTCTCGGGGGCTGCACAGGTGTTCCTTCAGGTAGATGTTCCCCTTAGATGTTCCTGGTGCATGCCGTCTCTCTCCTCCTTTATAGTCCTCCTCCGCCAATCCCAGCTCAGCTGCCCACACGCCGAGTACGCTGCTCTCCTCCAATCAGGAGCGAGTCCTACAGTTTATTGGTTGAACTGGAGGCACCTGTGTAGAAGCTGTTTTCTTCTCTCCCAGCGCCATATTGTGGGAGAGCAGATGCATAGAATAAGTCTTAATTCCAGTAACTCAGTCTAGTCCGGATTGTTCCCCACAGATCCCCCTTTCTTTTTATTTTTTGGCGTTGATACGCGCCTGTCTTCGGTGTCCTGCAGCACACACTCTGCTCTACTTGCTAGAGTTGCCACAGGTTCTTACACGTCCTATCAGGCAAACCGAATCCAGGTCCTCTCTTCGCCATGTTGTAAGGAGGTTTTTAGGCGCTGATGCATGCCTGTGTTCGGTGCCCTGCAGCGCATGCTCTGCTCTGCCTGCAGGGGCTTACAAGCCCTAACAATCAGGCAAACCGAATCCAAGCCTTCTCATTGCCGAATTGTGGGGGAGACTTATTAGTGTTGGTTCGTGCCTATCTTCGGTGACCTGCAGCTCATACTCTGGTCGAGCTGCCTGTTGGTGCTTATCGCCCTAATCAGGCAGACCGAATCCAAGCTCTCTCATTGCCATGTTGTGGGGAGGCCTATTGATGTTAATAACGTGCCTGTCTTCGGTGACCTGCGGCGCATAAGCTGCTAGCCGCCCACAGGTGCTCACCACTTTCCTAATCAGGCAGACCGAATCCAAGCTCTCTCATTGCCATGTTGTGGGGAGGCCTTTCTATTTCTCTATTTCTCTATCTCCGGGCATTCCTATTTCTCCCATTTTACTTCTATCTTCCAGCATTCCTATTTCTCTCATTTTACTTCTAAACTTCTGTTTCTCTTATCCCTGCGGCTTCCCGGCGGCGCTCGCCCCGAGGCTGCTTCTCGGCACCTCGCCCCGCGGCAGCTTCACGGCTCTGCGCGGCTTCCCGGCGCCTCGCCCCGCCGGCGGGTTCCCGGCTCTGCGTGCACGCTCCGCGGTCTCCACGCACTTCGCGCCCGCACCACGGCCTCGCGCCAGCCCCGCGTTCCCTATCTATTCACGCCCCGTGCTCTCTCTGCACGCGGCGGCTTCCGCGAATGTTTCCACCACCACCGGCATTCAGTCCAAGTTCCCCGGACTAACCTGGCGAATTCCAACCTGGTGGCCCACGTCTCTGCTTCTGGTTCCAGATCTTCGCCTCTTGCTCCCCGGGGTGACTTGAAGAATTCCAAGGTGGCTTATGTCTTCGCCTCGGCCTGCACTCGCGGCTTCATCCTCCCTAACATTTTTCTCTACCCGGTATGTTTCCCTAAGTTTTCTTCCAACAATATTCCTCTCATTTCTCCTGGCTTCTCCCCACAGTCCGTATCCGAGTCCAAGCCTCCTCCAGGTTTCACTTTCGCTTTCAGTCTCCTAGCTTCCCCGCCATAGTCCGCATCCGAGTCTATGAAAGCTTTCACTTTCGCTTTCAATCCTAACTTCTTTCCCACAGTCCATATCCGAGTCTATGCCTAGGCTTTCAATAGCTTCTTCCGGCACCTATTCCGTCCGGCTTTTCCCTAGGCTCTTTGCTAGTCTCTCTCTCCGGTATTTTCCCATTTCTTTCCTCCTAAGTTTCCTATCCGAGTCACGGCACCATTATGTCGCTCCCCCTCTTCGTGGAGGAGCAACACAGGACCCTGCGCTGTTCTTTCGTCTGCTCGGCCCTCCCCGGGTTTGCTGCTGGTTCTTCCCGGGTTGGCTACTATCCCCTCCACCTCCGTGGAAGGGCGGTTCCCCCTGGCCACTTTCCCCACTTCTGCAGGGGAGCGGCACACCGCCGGCCGGCTCTCTCGGGGGCTGCACAGGTGTTCCTTCAGGTAGATGTTCCCCTTAGATGTTCCTGGTGCATGCCGTCTCTCTCCTCCTTTATAGTCCTCCTCCGCCAATCCCAGCTCGGCTGCCCACACGCCGAGTACGCTGCTCTCCTCCAATCAGGAGCGAGTCCTACAGTTTATTGGTTGAACTGGAGGCACCTGTGTAGAAGCTGTTTTCTTCTCTCCCAGCGCCATATTGTGGGAGAGCAGATGCATAGAATAAGTCTTAATTCCAGTAACTCAGTCTAGTCCGGATTGTTCCCCACACCTGGCACCCAGTGTTCTGTAATACTGGTATTCAGAGGTTTTGGTGGCCACAAGTCAGACATGTGTAAACTGCTGGTAAATATGACAAGCCCTTTGTGGCTCAACTGTTCAAAGTCAGGGTGGAGCTTAGCCTCTGTCTCTCTCAGCTCCTGAATCTTCTTTGAATGAGATGTTTCCGTGTCTGTCAATCAGGTTCCCCCTTTCCTAAAACTAGCCAGACTGATATCTTTGGCTCTCAAAAGGTATTGTTCCAGTTCCCATGTCAACCATAGGCTCTGCACCAAACTGATAACTTGGGCAAACTGTACGGAGTTACAAATGGTAGGATGATGAATTTTATCTGATAGAGAGTGTGGAAACAGACAAATGATGGCTCTGGGGTGAGAGTCAGGAAGCTGGTCTCAGGGAAGAAGCTGGGTAATCATAGAAGTGGACAAACAGCAGGAACTGCAGAAATGGTCAACTAAGAGTCTGCAAGTAGAAGAGAAAGCCTGCCTGTCCAAGCCAAGGGTAACACTACCTTTTGTAGCACATGGAAGAAAATGTGGATTTCAAGTTGACTTACTTAGTAGACTTTAGGATATGGTTGGAGCCATGCAAACCAACCCATGCTCTGTGTAACTATTAAAGACCTTGTGAACCAGACCTGTCAGTACAATGCCTAACAAAGCTTCTTAATGCTTAAGTTCTGAAGCCAGACTGCTGGAGTTCAGATCTTGGACTCACCATTTGCTTCCTTAATGTATCCGTACCTCAGTTTCCTCACCTATAAAATAAATATGGCAATGGACTTTGGAAGCTTTATGCTAAGTGAAATGGACCAATCATAAAAGGATCAATATTGTATAAAGTGTAATCCACCTATCAGGGAGAACATATGGTATTTGTCCCTTTAGGACTGGCTTATTTCGTTCAGCACAATGTTTTCCAAATTCCTAACAGGGATCACTTTTCAGTTAAAATTTAAACACCTAAGAATAATTGTGTGTTAATTACAGAGTTCAACCAATGGTACTAGAACAAAAAAAAATACTAAAATGGATAAAGTATTACATTGTACATCAACCGTCAGGACAAGAGCTGATCAAGTCACTGTTACTGAGCACCAAAAAGGAAACCTGTTAAAGTGAAATGAACACTATGAGAAACGGTGACTTGATCAGCCCTCACCCTGACTGTTGATGAGCAACTTAATATGTTATCCCTCTTAGTATTTTTTTTGTTTGTTCTACTTAATACTTTTGGTTGAATTCTGTAATCAATACACAATTCTTCTTAAGTGCTGAAACTTAACTGAAAAGTGATCACTGTTAAATATAAGCATGGGAATAAGAGAGGGAAGAGATGGGCAATTCAGGACATGCTCAAGCTGACTTACCTCAAACGGTAGAGTTAGAAACATACCAGGGGATTCCAATTCAATCCCATCAAGGTGGCATGTACCAATGCCATCTCACTAGTCCCAGTGATCAATTTCAATTCACAATTGATCATAATGATAAGACTAAGAACCAAAGGGATCACATAAACAAGAATAGTCTGCAAATACTAGCTGACAGAATAAAAAAGGGAGAGAACGATCCAACATGGGAAGTGAGATACACAGCAGACCCATAGAATGGCAGATGTCCTAAACAGCACTCTTTTTGCCTCAGAATCAGCCCTTAAGGCATGCGGATCCAGCTGAAAAGCGCATGAGAGTATTTCAGGCATGGAAAGCCAAGACACTCTGGCAAAAAAACCAAACCAAAACAAAACAACAACACCTAAATGAAAGATCTCCGTGAGTGAGATCCCAGTGGAAAGAACGGGTCATCAAAGGAGGAGGTACCTTTCTCTGAAGGGAGGAGAGAACTTCCACTTTGACCATGGCCTTGTCTAAATATGATCAGAGTCGGTGAACTCAGGGGGCTTCCATAGCCTTGGAAACTCATGACAAGAGCCTAGGGTGATTACTGATGCCATAAACAAGAATGTCAATTTGTTAAGTCAACAACAGGAGTCACTGTGCACTTACTCCTCATGTAGGATCTTTGTCCTTAGTGTGCTGTACATTGAAATTTAATGCTATAACTAGTACTCAAACAGTATTTTTCACTTTGTGTTTCTGTGTGGGAGCAAACTGTTGAAATCTTTACTTAATGTATGCTAAACTGATCTTCTGTATATAAAGAGAATCGAAAATGAATCTTGATGTGAATGGAAGGGGAGAGGGAGTGGGAAAGGGAAGGGTTGAGGGTGGGAGGGACGTTATGGGGGGGAAGCCATTGTAATCCATAAGCTGTACTTTGGAAAATTATATTCATTAAATAAAAGTTAAAAAAAAAAAGTGTAATCCACAGTTTCAGGCATCCACTGAGTGTCTTGCAATGTACCCATGGAAGATAAGGGGGGGGGGGGATACTGTTCTGAAATTCTCCAGGATTCTCACTGCTCATTTGCTAAAAAAGGATTACTGAACTCCCCCAAATACCAGGCCATTCAATAAGAAAGACACCACCTTGACAGAATCTTAATAGAATCCAAGAAGAGGGGAGTCAGGGGAAGATACTATAAAGTTTAAGACCTGGGTTCAAATGACTTCAAGAAGTCATTTAGCTGGAATTGAGCTAAGACTGTGACCCAGGCTTAACTCAGGTTTGCCTAAGAAAAGTGAGGATCACAAAGAAAATCTCAACAGGTAAACTACACTTTGATGAGAGTGAGCAACTTACCAGGGTGAGCAGACTGTTATCTCTGAAAAGTTAGCCAGAAGGAACTTCCTGAAACAGAGAAGTTACTTACTGGTTATACTCTTACCATTCTCAGGCAAAGCTTTCATGGAAAAGTAACTCACATTGACATAGGCAGTCTCAGTTCTAAGTCCAATCACTGTACCATGTTGATGGCAATTGTCCTAGTTCTTTTTTTTTTTTTTAAGATTTATTTATTTATTTGAAAGTCAGAGTTACAGCAAGGGAAAGGCAGAGGTGGAGAGAGAGAAGTCTTCCATCTACTGGTTCAGTCCTCAAATGGCCCCAAAGCCAAGAGCTTCATCTGTGTCTCCCATGCAGGTGCAGGGGCCCAAGAACTTGGGCCATCTTCCATTGTTTCCCAGATACATTAGCAGGGAACTGGATGGGAAGTGGAGCAGCCGGGTCTCGAACCAGCGCCCATATGAGATGCTGGCGCTTCAGGCCAGGGCGTTAACCCACTACACCACAGCGCCGGCCCCTGTTATAGTTCTTAAGAACAACGGGTGGTGCTGTAGCATAGTAGGCTAAGTCTCCACCTGAGGTGCTGGCATCCCATGTGGGCACCGGTTCGTGCATTTTGCATTTATGAAAAAAAGGTGATGACAATGAAAAAAAGTGGAATGCTCCCTTTCTTTGCCAGGATTCCAGCTGGCCTCACTTTTGCATTCCCCCAGGGACTATTGAGTAATTAGCTCACATAAGCTGCACACCTTAAGGAAAGAGATGACACTTGCAAGTGCAGATGGGTTTGCAAGATGGGGTAGCATAAGGAACTGCAATGCTTGATGGAGACTCTGAAGTTTCTGTCTATTCACTGTGCATATTCTTAGTTGAATTAGTAAAACTTTCTCACAGGAGGAAGCTACTGGGGCTGGCGCTGTGGCATAGCAGGTAAAGCCACCGCCTGCAGTGCCGGTATCCCATATGGGATCTGTTCAAGTCTTGGCTGCTCCACTTCTGATCCAGCTCCCTGCTAATGTGCCTGGAAAAACCATGGAAGATGATCCAAGTGCTTGGGCCTCTGCACCCATGTGGGAGACCCAAAAGACGCTCCTGGTTCCTGGCTTCAAATCAGCCCATCTCTGGCTGCTGCAGCCATTCGGGGAATGAACCAGTGGATGAAAGATATCCCTCCATAAGGCTGCCTTTCAAATAAATTAATGAATTTTAAAAAAAAGAAAAAAGAAGCTATATCTATTCAGTCTCTGAACATATGAAGAGATTTCAAAAAAATCTGTGGAAAAGTGGAATTTAAAACATAAGTTTAGGGGCCAGTGTTGTGGCATAGTGGGTAAAGCCACTGCCTGCAGTGCTGGCATCCCATATGGGCGCTGGTTCAAGTGCTGGCTGCTCCTCTTCCGATTCAACTCTCTGCTCCTGGGAAAGCAGCAGAGGATGGCCAAAGTCCTTGGGCCTCTGCACCCATGTGGGGGACTCAGAAGAAGCTCCTGGCTCCTGGCTTCCAGTTGGCCCAGCTCCAGCCGTTGTGGCCATTTGAGGAGTGAACCAGCAAGATGGAAGACCTTTCTCTCTCTTTCTCTCTCTCTCTCTCCATCAAGCTAATTAAATATCCAACACATCATCTACTTACTTTTGTGTGCGAGTAGGGAGAACATTTACAATCTACTCTTTCAGCAGTGTTGAACTATACAGTATCATTAACTAACAATGGCTACCATGCTGTGCAATAATCACCAAAATGTTTTCTTCTTGCCTAACTGAAACTTTCCACCTTTTGACCAACATCTCCTTTTCCTCATCCTTACCACACAGTCTTCGGTACCCACCATTCTGCTCTCTTCAAGACTTTTACAAGATCCCACCTAAAAATGAGAGCATGTGGTATTTGTCTTTCTGTGCCTGGTTTATTATACTTAGGTTCCTGGCTTTGACCTGGCCCAGCTCAGGCTGTTGTGGCCATTGGGGAGTGAACCAGCAGATGGAAGACCTTTCTCTGTCTATAGTTCTACCTCTAAAATTATACTTTCTTTTTTTAAAAAAGATTTATTTATTTACTTGTAAGTCAGAGTTACACAGAGAGAGGAGAGGCAGAGAGAGAGAGAGAGAGAGGTCTTCTATCCGATGGTTCATTTGCCAGTTGGCTGCAATGGCCGGAGCTGTGCCGATCCAAAGCCAGGAGCCAGGAGCTTCTTTCAGGTTTCCCATGTGGGTGCAGGGGCCCAAGGATTTGGGCCATCTTCTACTGCTTTCCCAGGCCATAGCAGAGAGCTGGATTGGAAGTAGAGCAGCCAGGTCTCGAACCGGCGCCCATATTGGTGCTTCAGGCCAGGACGTTAACCTGCTGCACCACAGTGCTGGTCCCTCTACCTCTCAAATAAATAAATAAAATCTTTTAAAAAAAAAGATCTATTACTGTCTATCTCTCTGTCTTTCAAACAAAATGAAAATAAATATTTTTAATTAAGGTAATATTATACATGAAATTTAACTTTTTGGCTAAATCTTTTAATTTTTCTTACAATCTTTTACATAACTATTATTGTATTATATGTATTGGAACCAGATGATTAAAATGTGTTTTTTGGCTCTCAGACTACATACTTACAAACAATGTCTTCCGTTAAATTAACAGCAATAAATTTTCAGTTTTCCTGAGTCACTATTTCAGTTTTTCTGAATCAAAATTATCTGTAAGGTGTCTCCAAAAAGTTTATGGAAATTGTACATTATAGGGGCTGGCATTGTGGCAGAGCTGGTAAAGTTGCCACTTGCAATGCCAGCATCCCATATCAGAGTGCTGGTTTGAGTCCCAGCTTCTCTGCTTCTGTTCAGCTCCCTACTGAGGCACTGAGAATATAGTAGAAGACGCCCCACGCTACCCATGTGGGAGACCCAAATGGAGTTCCAGTCTCCTGGCTTAGGCCTGTCCCAGCCCTGGCTGTTACACTCATTTGAGGAGTGAACCAGCTATAGAAAATCCATCTCTACTTCTCTCTCTCTCTCTGTTCTTCTCTCTATGTGTGCATGTATATCTGCTACTACACTTTTCAATCAAATAACTAAATATTTTTAAATGCATACTATGGAAAAACTATGCATGAATTTCAAATATTTTTGCACGAAAATAAACATATTTTTTAAAGAGTTATTTATTTATTTGAGAGGTAGAGCTACAAATAGTGAGAGGGAGAGACAGAGTAATGCCTTCCTTCCGCTGGTTCACTCTCCAAATGGCTGCAAATGCCAGAGCTGCTGCGCCGATCCACAGCCAGGAGCCAGGAGCTTCTTCTGGGTCTCCCACGTGGGTGCAGGGGCCCAAGGACTTGGGCCATCTTCCACTGCTTCCCCAGGCCATAGCAGAGAGCTGGATTGGAAGAGGAGTGAGCAGCTGGGACTAGAACCGGCACCCATATGGGATGGTGGCACCGCAGGTGGAGGATTAACCTACTGTGCCAGGGTGCCGGCCCCAGTAAACATATCTAAATCCCACTTTCCAGGGACTTTTTGAAGTAACCTCATATTTGTCCCCTCGCCCCTTCTTTGTAGATACAATCTTTGAAATAACGTTCTCCTGTCTTGGGGTTTCTTAATATTTCAAGGGGATTTTTGTAGAGAAAGGGGGTAATGAAAGTTTCTCCTCATCAAGAAAGGGCATGCACACACACACACACACACACAGACATGAACTTCAACACAATCCTGTTCCCCATCCAGGAGACACTGTCTTCTACTGGGACTTATTCATACTGATACCCACACCTGAATTCCCTTCCTTTCAATTTCTACTCAGCCAGTCATAGCTAGAATTCAGAGTCCTGCTGGAATCTCAGATTTCCAAGGAAATGTAGAGTGGCTTTCTTCCCTACCAATAATTTTTAAGGTACATATTCCTTTTTTATAGATGATGAATCTGACAGATAAAGAATTAAATTACTTTCTCAAGTTTGCATTTGAGGACTTTATAGAAAAGTTGAACTCATACATTTTCCCCCTTGACCCTCAGGCACAGCTTTTCAACTTGTCTTAATCTTCACCAGTTTACACTCCTTTTATCTGTCCAGTCCTCCTGTAACAGATATCATACCCCCATGTTGCCTCACACTGTACAGTTCCCTCCCCAGAGAGTAGGACCCATAGGATAGTGAGCATCTGGGGCCAGCATTGTGGCACAGCAGGTAAAGCTGCAGCCCATGATGCTAGTATCCCAGATGAACACTGGTTCAAGTTCCAGCTGCCCCACTTATCTGACCTGGGAAAAGCAGTGGAAGATGATCCAAGCATTTGGGCCCCTGCCACCCATATCGGAGATCTGGATAAGTTCCTGGCTCCTGGCTCTGGCCTTACCCAGCCCTTGCCATTGTAGTGAAACAATATCCATTGAAATTAATTAATTTATTCATTCATTCTCTCTCTCTCTCCCCACCCCTGTAACTGACTTTCAAATAAATAAATAAAAATAATTTTTATTTTTTAAAGATTTTATTTATTTATTTCAAAGTCAGAATTATACACAGAAAGAAGGCAAGCCAGAGAGAGACAGCGAGAGAGGTCTTCCATCCACTGGTTCACTCCCCAACTGACCACAATGGCTGGAGTTGAGCCGACCCGTAGCCAGGAGCCAGGAGTTTCTTCCGGGTCTCCCACGTGGGTGCAGGGGCCCAAGGACTTGGGCCATCTTCTACTGCTTTCCCAGGCCATAGCAGAGAGCTGGATCAGAAGTGGAGCAGCTGGGACTCAAAGCAGTGCCCAAATGGGATGCCGACATGCAGGCGGCGGCTTTACTCACTATGCCACAACACCGGTTCTCTAATTATTTTTTAAAAAAAGAGCAGTGAGCAGCCAGTTCTCCAAATTTCTCATAGTTTTTAGGAATACCTGTGTGTTCCTAGGTATCACAAAATGTTCATTTATTAAATGGAAGTGGGACATTCAAAGGAATTTTCTACGGCTCTTCTGTGAATGAACTCATTTTCGTATGAGTCTACCTTGATTCTCACCTGAAGATCTTCTGGAAACACACAAAACTCTACACTGTAGGTGCCAGAGATGCAGAAGACCCAGTGCTAGCCCTGCAATTCTCAAAGGCAGAGCTCTCATTGGAACAAACAGGGGACGGTAGACAATCTTTTCCAGACAGCTTCTGAGAGTGACATATCCTTGACACATCCTGAGTGAGCTGTGGTCTGAAGGCCCAAGGCCATTTGCGGCATGATTTTAATGACTATCATTACTACCATCCAATAAAAACCCTCGCAAGCTTGATGCGATTATCCCTCAGTTGTGCAGTGCCTCAGGCCTCCAGTGCCTGACAGAGCATCTGGTCTTTTCCAGGGCATTATTCATCAAAGGAGGATAAAAATCACAGTAGCACTCAGCTTGTCACAGGAGGTAGATGGCTTTGGGCAAGACAACTTCAGCTCAGCTTGGGTCTTTCAATGATGGGGGGCCCATTCTCCATGTCACACTTCATAAAAGCGAAAATGGAACATATGTTAAATGGGTGTTTTAGAATAATGAAAACCCTATAATTAGGAAGCAATAGTTAAAATTATATTACTGCTTAACAGGAAAGCATGGTAACAAGTTAATGCAATTACTAATTCAGCTTTTTTGGAGATAGAAGCAAACAATGCAATTAAATCATTAGTCTATATTTTTTTCAGAGCCCCAGTAAAGGTGAAATAAATGAACTGTATCTCCTTTGCAACCATGCCCTGCTTCCCTCTCTCCATTCCCAACTGAACAATATAAGAGGCCACCAGCTGTGAAACGGATTATGCCCTACAACTGTGCACCTGGAATAGAAGCTATCATTTTTAAAGAAGGTTGCCAAGAACTTTGCATTATTACCTGGTAACTTCCCATTCCCTCCCTAGCAGATTATTTCACTTAACAAAAGATTTGCCACATGCTGATTTGTGTGTGCATGGACTGTGATGTGTCTCCATGGGTACACAGAACCAGTCTAGCACTATCTTACCTGCAGTCCTTCTCCCATACAAATTCGATCCACTCCAGACAGATGATCTATCCATGATATTCCCAACACATTTTTTTACTCTATGGTCACTACACCTTTACACACGCCATTTAACCTGCTTGCACAGGCACGTTGGGATGGATACCAAATGAAGGCGATCTTTTCCAGATGCTCACAAAGGAGGACACTGGTCTGATGTACAGCCAGGCAGTTCTCTACTGCAAAGAGCACAGATGAGAGGGTGGCTGAGCTCTTGAATGCAAGGGAACTCACCTGTCTACATGTAATGAGAACTGTGAGCATTCATCAGTACCTACCAGAGCTGGCCTGTCTGGACATGCATTATTATAAATGAGCAACCAAGTGCAGTAACTGTTGGATGGTTCTGGACACAGGAGAGTGGTCTCTAAAGGATGATTTTGATCACCCTAACCCATAAATTTTTGACTCAAGAGAGAGATGAGACAACCTCAGATTGCATTTAAATTTGTTTCATTTGTTTGTTTAACAGATCCCAAGGAATGGCACCCCCTTCAAAGCAATCACTTTGGGAGGTTGATCTACTGAATTAGAATGATGTTGCTATTGCTCAAATAACTTTTTTTTTAAGATTTTATTTATTTGAGAGGCAGAGTTACGGACAGAGAGAGGGAGAGACAGACAGAAGGTCTTCCATCTGCTGGTCCACTCCTCAAATAGCAGCAATGGCCGGAGCGGGGCCAATCCAAAGCCATGACTCGGATAAGTACCTGGCTCCTGGCTTCAGATCAGTGCGGTGCGCCGGCCGCAGCGCACCGGCCGCAGCGGCCATTGGAGGATGAACCAATGGCAAAAAGGAAGACCTTTCTCTCTGTCTCTCTCTCTCACTGTCCACTCTGCCTGTCAAAATAAATAAATAAATAGATAAAAATAAAACACCAGTTAGGACTTCTGCATCCCATGTAGGAGTGCCAAGGTTTGAGCCCCAGCTCTGTTCCTCATTCCAGTTTCCTTGGAATTCAGACCCCAGGAAGCAGCAATGATGGCTAAAGCAATTGGGTGCCTGCTATTCACATGGGAGACCTTGATCAAGTTCCTGGCTCTCAGCTTCCACCTTGCCCAGCCCTAGCCATTACAGGCATCTGGGGAGCGAACGACCAGATGTGAGCTCTGTCTCCTTTTTCTCCTTCCTTCTAGGCCTCTCTGTCTCTCGATTAGTCAATCCAAAAAAAAAAAAAAAGTAAGTAAAGTTAGTCAAGAGGATCTTGAATATTACAACACAAAGAAATTATATATGTCTGAGATTCTACCCATGCCAATTATCCTGATCTACTCATTACATATTGTATACATGTGATAAATAACTTTTAAAGACAAAATTAGAAAAAGCCATTTATCATTTAATCATTTTTATTACCACAAAATCATTTTACGTTTTCTGCCATTATTGCTATGCACTTTATTTCTGCGTATGTTACAAACATCCCCGTCATTGTGACTATTTTTCCCCTAGGAGGCTTTTCCAGGCCTGCAATCTGAAGAGGATTTCAGGGAGTGCGCTCCAAGACTGCCCCTCCTCCACTTCCGAGAAGCCACCTAAACACCCTTTCTCCTTTAGTCTGCCTTTTCCCCCCCAGTGTTTTAAATTCTGTTTCAGCTCTATGGCAAGATCAAAGGGAGCTTCTACTTGGGAGAGGCACTCAGAAAAGCCTTTAATGTTTTCCTGGACTTCACTTGGTGACCCAATCACTTCAACACAGCAAGAGTGCACTGAATCCCTTGTATACACACACACACACACACACATACATACACACACACACACACACACACACGCACTCAGGTTTATGCTGCTTTTTTATTTACTTTGTTTCCCCTTTAATAGGCTTTTCATATGCACGTTAACCTGATTTTACCTGTATAAAAACGTTTGGGGACATGTGGGCATTCTGTGATTCGTCCTGGTTCTCAATATCCCTGAGGGTGGTCCTGTCCCACTTAATGTTGCATCTGCTTCAGAGCCAGCTTTAAAACCTCCCTCCTTGACCCCAACCTGCGGCGCTCTCACTCTGCTCTGGCCATTGACAGTTCTCAGTCTGTCCTTCCTGTTGGACATTTACACACCGTGGGTGCTGCTTGTGTGTGTTTCCCAACTGGCTCTGGGCATGTGGAGGCCAGTCTTGGTTTGCAGATTTTGTCACCTTCTGTGGGGTAAATACATGGCCAATGTCAAGGCACCAACATGGTGGCAATGCCCACAGTTGGAAAGAACGGCAGAGAGACATACCGTTACACGGTATTTCCACCACAGAGATTCAATAGTCATAAATAACCCCGAGATCACAGAAAAGTAAAATCTAATAACATAACTAGAATGTGATGAGTTTGGACTATTTATTTCCTTAATAATTAGTATAATTTGTTTGTATAACTTCATAATTAGTATAATTGTAAATATGGATCATTTAATTTTAATAATGGCTCTATTCAATAACCAACTTGTGAAACTAAAAAATTTAGTATTGGCTCTTGCAAGCCAGTTCAATTGGCTCAGCAGCTCCAGCTCACCAATGTAATAAATACACACTACATTGTATTTTTTTTTTAATCTTTTATTTAATGAATATAAATTTCCAAAGTACGTCTCATGGGTTACAATGGCTTTCCCCCCCATACCATCCCTCCCACCCACCACCCTCCCCTTTCCCACTCCCTCTCCCCTTCCATTCACATCAAGATTCATTTTCGATTATCTTAGTATACAGAAGATCAGCTTAGTATACTTTAAGTAAGGATTTCAACAGTTTGTTCCCACACAGAAACATAAAGTGAAAAATAATAGATGATTTTTTTTTAAATGATGATGAAATCAGATCAGACCTATTGTCATGTTTAATCCCAGTGAGAGTCAAGTTGGAAATTGATAGTTTCTTTTCTTTTTTTTTTTTTTAACAGAAGATCAGTTTAGTGTACATTAAGTAAAGATTTCAACAGTTTGCACCCCCATAGAAACACAAAGTGAAATATACTGTTTGAGTACTCGTTATAGCATTAAGCCTCAGTGTACAGCACATTAAGGACAGAGATCCTACATGAGGAGTAAGTGCACAGTGACTCCTGTTGTTGACTTTACAAATTGACACTCCTGTTTATGGCATCAGTAATCTCCCTATGCACCAGTCATGAGTTTCCAAGGCTATGGAAGCCCCTTGAGTTCTCCGACTCTTATCTTGTTTAGACAAGGTCATAGTCAAAGTGGAGGTTCTCTCCTCCCTTCAGAGAAAGGCACCTCCCTCTTTGAAGACCTGTTCTTTCCACTGGGATCTCACTCACAGAGATCTTTTTGCCAGAGTGTCTTGGCTTTCCATGCCTGAAATACTCTCATGGGCTTTTCAGCCAGATCCGAGTGCCTTTAGGGCTGATTCTGAGGCCAGAGTGCTATTTAGGACATCTGCCATACTATGAGTCTGCTGAGTATCTCACTTCCCATGTTGGATCACTCTCCCCTTTATTTATTCTATCGGTTAGTGTTAGCAGATACTAGACTTGCTTATGTGCTCCCTTTGACTCTTAGTCCTTTCATTATGATCAATTGTGAACTGAAATTGATCACTTGGAATAGTGAGATGGCATTGGCACATGCCACCTTGATGGGATTGAATTGGAATCCCCTAGTATGTTTCCAACTCTACCAATTGGGGCAAGTCAGCCCGAGCATGCCCCAAATTATACATCTCTTCCCTCTCTTATTCCCACTTTTATGTTTAACAGGGATCACATTTCAGTTAATTTTCAACACTTAAGAATAACTGTGTGATAATTACAGAATTAAACCAGTCATATTAAGTAGAACAGACAAAAAAAAAAATACTATGAGGGATAATGTATTAAGTTGTCCATTAGCAGTCAGGGCTATGCTGATCAAGTCACCATTTCTCATAGTGTCCATTTCACTTCAGGAGGTTTCCTTTTTGGTGTTCAGTCAGTTGTCACCGATCAGGGAGAACATATGGTATTTGTCCCTTTGGGACTGGCTTACTTCACTCAGCATGATGTGTTCCAGATTCCTCCATTTTGTTGCAAATGACTGGATTTCGTTGTTTCTTACTGCGGTATAGTATTCTAAAGAATACATATCCCATAATTTCTTTATCCAGTCTACCATTGATGGGCATTTAGGTTGGTTCCAGGTCTTGGCTATTGTGAATTGTGCTGCAATAAACATTAGGGTGCAGACCGCTTTTTTGTTTATCAATTTAAACTCCTTTGGGTAAATTCCAAGGAGTGGGATGGCTGGGTCGAACGGTAGGGTTATATTCAGGTTTCTGAGGAATCTCCAGACTGATTTCCATAGTGGCTTAACCAGTTTGCATTCCCACCAACAGTGGGTTAGTGTCCCTTTTTCCCCACATCCTCGCCAGCATCTGTTGTTGGTAGATTTCTGTATGTGATCCATTCTAACCGGGGTGAGGTGAAACCTCATTGTGCTTTTGATTTGCATTTCCCTGATTGCTAGTGACCTTGAACATTTTTTCATGTGCCTGTTGGCCATTTGGATTTCCTCTTTTGAAAAATGTCTATTGAAGTCCTTGGCCCATCTCTTAAGTGGGTTGTTGGTTTTGTTTTTGTGGAGTTTCTTGATCTCTTTGTAGATTCTGGTTATTAACCCTTTATCTGTTGCATAGTTTGCAAATATTTTTTCCCATTCTGTCGGTTGTCTCTTCACTCTCCTGACTGTTTCTTTTGCAGTAAAGAAACTTCTCAATTTGATGCAATCCCAATAGTTGATTTTGGCTTTGACTGTCTGTGCCTCCCGGGTCTTTTCCAGAAATTCTTTGCCTGTGCCAATATCTTGAAGGGTTTCTCCAATGTTCTCTAATAACTTAATGGTGTCAGGACGTAGATTTAGGTCTTTAATCCACGTTGAGTGGATTTTTGTGTAAGGTGTAAGGTAGGGGTCTTGCTTCATGCTTCTGCACGTGGAAATCCAGTTTTCCCAGCACCATTTATTGAATAGACTGTCCTTGCTCCAGGAATTAGTTTTAGATCCTTGATCAAATATAAGTTGGCTGTAGATGTTTGGGTTGATTTCTGGTATTTTCTATGTCCCAAATGAAATTATACACTACAGATACAAAGTTATTTTTCCTATGCTTCTTTTTATTTACTATGCTGCTATGCACAGGCTGATAATTCACTTCTAACATTAATAATTATGTTTACTCAATAGCAATACTTTGGAGAGGCTTCTAAAATTCACTAATAACAAAATTTAGATTGTGTCCCAAATCTGACTCTTCCTAAAATCACCATCTTTAACCAAAAATGCTTATAAACTTATATGATTGGTGTGGGTATTTGGCAAAACAGTTAAGACACTACTTGGGATGCCTACATGCCATATCAGAGTACCTAGGTTTGAGCCCTGGCTCCACTTTCAATTCCAGCTTTCTGCTAATACACATTGGGAGGCAGCAGGTGAACCCAAGTACTTGAATCCCTGATAAATAAGACTCCTGGATGGAGTTCTGGGCTCATGGGATTCAGTCTGGCTCAACTCTGGCTGTTACAGGAATTTGGAAAGTGAATGAGGGGCTGGCGCTGTGGTGTAGTGGGTAAAGCTGCCACCTGCAGTGCCAGCATTCCATATGGGTGCCGGTTTGAGTTCTGGCTGCTCTACTTCTGATCCATCTCTCTGCTATGGCCTGGGAAAGCAGTGGAAGATGGCCCAAGTACTTGGCCCCTGCACCCACATGGGAAATCCAGAAGAAGCTCTTGGCTCCTGATTTCGAATCAGCCCAGCTCTGGCCATTGTGGCCTTTTGGGGAGTGAATAAGCTGATGGAAGACTTCTCTCCCTCTCCCTCTGCCTCTCTGTAACTTTGCCTTTCAAATAAATAAATAAATCTTAAAAAAAAAAAAAAAGATGGTGTGCCTGTTTAAAAAAAAAAAAAAAGTGAATGAGCTATGGGAGGTACATGTCTCTGTCTCTCTCTGATAAAATGAAAGTAAATGAAATTTTAAAAATTTAAATACATTATCAAAACAAAATATCACTGTCAATGTAACTGAATCATTTTTACCACCAACTATAATATCATCTACCATTAACAGCAGTAAGCAGCTTTGTCATCAACACTACTGGGGACACTGATCAACCTTCAACACCCACAAACAAGCAGGATGGTTTCTATTATGGTTGAAGTTAGAGCTCTAAGGGAAAGAATATTCTTGAAGATGAGAGTCTCATGGTATTATAAGCAAACTGAGAAGCTTAATTAATCAAACTCCCAAGAAAGATCAGCCCTTTTACAATTTACAATGACAAGGAACTGATATTTAACCCCAAATGGCAACTGATTATCAAAGAGATGCTACTATTATCCCCACTGCAGAAAATCTTCCCAGTAACAATGATATTGGTATTTATTGACCAGCAACTTTTTTCTTCTCAGAGGCAAGGAATCAGATTAGCAATCAGAAGAGTACTTGGTGAGTGGCAAGTCAGAACACAGGAACGTAAAGATATTGAAAGAGGCATCCTTTAGGATATGAACAATCCAAATGAACTCTCTCTGTTCCACCATGGAGTATATCTAATCCCCAGACTATTAATATCTACCGAAGTGTATCTGTCATCTTTGAAAAGTTCTGGCAAAGTTGGTAAGAATTTTCATTGTGTGTCACTAAAAACACTATTATCTCATGCTTGAGAAGCTATGATTAAATAAGATTTCACTTTGTACACTACAGTAATATTGCAGAGAGCTTCCTCAGAAAATGCCCCTAGACCATGGTTGGCAAATATGTAGCACTGGGCTGCCTCTCACCCCTTTCCACAGCTTTCACAGACATCACTAATTGATCACTATACTCTTATCCCATTGAGTCTAACAGTCCTTCCCAATACAACCCCATAGATAGCCTATCCTGGCCCTGAGTTCTAGATGATGGATTAAGAAGCAATGAATGGGTGATTAAGGGCTACATGTAATTAATTAAGTGCATTATTTCAAGTTCATTTTTTTATTTTGATAGTGTTTAACCTCAGAGAGTTAAGCTTTCGAAAATCTTTTTTCTAGGTTCTCCTTCCTATAAACCCCTCACCACTGACTCCAAAGGGTATATCAAGAGCTTTATGCTTGCTTGAATGTTTCTCCCTTCTATTGTTGCAAGGTGAAGCTGCCTGTGTCTTACTTAACAGAACCAGTTGTTTGCTACCATTTTTGTCACTGGATGCACATGTTAGAAGTCAGTTGTTTAAGCTTTCCTTGGCTCCTTGCCAAGGAAAAGTGGGAGCCCCTGAATGAGAAAGAAAGTCAAAGTAAGCGGTGTCATTTTCCTCCATCATGGCCCCTTGCTGACTCTGCTTGGTCTCCCCATCCCTATGCGAAAATCCTAGTCAGACCTGCACCAATTCCAGTGTATCAAATAGGTAGCTACTTTCCACTCAAACAAAAATCTCCCTGTACTTGCCCCTTTCTAATCTCAAGCACTTTACATTCATCTCAGTCACTTTTCCACTGCCTGTCTTCCTCCTTCCACTACACAGTGAGCTCCACAATGGCTAGACCAGTTTTGTGTTTCCAGGCCATCATGGTGCCCAGCACAGAGTACAACCTCCATAACATCTGTGTGTTCCATTCTAGACCTTGCATGCTGAAAATCTTAGGTATTTTATTCATGGTGACAGAAATGGTAACCATCCATATTATTAAGTTGTAGCAAATTTCCCACAAGTCCATAGGCAAATGCTTGTACCCTGCTCCCTGATTCTTTATATCACGAATAATTCCCATATGGGCACAAGTCTTCTGCTCTTTCATACAGAATTAAGTTCAACTCTGCAACCAAAAGGTTTGATACAGAAAGAAATTTCTAGATGTCATTGGGCCTGATGCTGTAACAGTTTTCACTGAGTATCTTAAAGGAAATCTTGAGGGACAATCCTCTAATCAAAATAATTTCTACTCCTTCCTTGCTCTCACCCTGAAATTCTTAAGAGACTTTTTTCCCTTGTTGACTTTAATTACATTTTCCCAATAGCCCTCTGAAACCGAACAAGCTCCTGGGAGCATTTTGAAAAGCCCTATGAGCTCCCTGTAAGCATTTTCAATCTTTAATTATAGCTGTTCCTGATGGCTCTCACTTAATACTGCAAAGGTGGGGCTGAGAACAACTGATAGTTTTGAAACTGAATCTTCAGTGGCTCCTGTCGATCTGTTAAGGCTTACTTCCTCTTATGATCTCAAAGAAGCTGCTGAAAATAAAGAGGCAATGTCACCTCCACCCTAGGAAAATGGAGAATTTTATTAAAGTATAGTGAAATATGTATAAGAACAGTAGAGCTTATGGCACTCAAGGACCAGATTCACTTCAAACCTTCATTTGCATACTCACTTCTAGGGAAATCTATTATGAGATGGCCTGGATATGTCACTTTGGAAAGCCTGCTTTTAATGAACAAATGAGAAAAGGTGAGTCGTTTTTGGCAGAAAGAACTTTTTTCTCACCCACTTCCTTCCCAGAAAGATAAAAATGTGCTCAAAATATAGTATAGAAATAGAGGGACTATTTTGAAACAGAGACAAAAACATTTTGACTCACAAAAGGAACATCAGTGTTGCTACAGCATTTCTCTAACATAGAGACTAGGTTCTACTTTTTTGGAAGGAAACTCTTTCTCTCAGTCTTTAGTTGTGACTTTCTGTTGTACCCAATTCTTATTCTAATTGTTAACTTTGCTGTTGCACTCTTGCCTTTTTTTTTTTTTTAAGATTTATTTATTTATTTGAAAGACAGAGTTACACACACAGAGAGGAGAGGCAGAGAGAGAGAGAGAGAGAGAGAGAGAGAGAGAGAAGTCTTCCATCCAATGGATCCCTTCCTAATTGGCCGCAACGGCCGGAGCTGCGCCGATCTGAAGCTAGGAGCCAGGAGCTTCTTCCAGGTCTCCCATGTGGGTACAGGAGCCCATGGACTTGGGCCATCTTCTACTGCTTTCCCAGGCCATAGCAGAGAGCTGGATTGGAAGCGGAGCAGCCGGGTCTTGAACCAGCACCCATATAGGATGCTGGCGCTTCAGGCCACGGTGATAACCTGCTGTGCCATAGCACCAGCCCCGCACCATTGCCTTTCTTTAACCATCCTATGTGACTTTCTTGGTATTTACTGTTTTTTGTTTGTTTGTTTGTTTTTTGTTTTTTGTTTTGATAGGCAGAGTTAGTGTGAGAGAGAGACAGAGAGAAAGGTCTTCCTTTTCCGTTGGTTCATCCCCCAAATGGCAGCTACAGCCAGTGCACTGTGCCGATCCGAAGCCAGGAGCCAGGTGCTTCCTCCTGGTCTCCCATGGGGGTGCAGGGCCCAAGGACTTGGGGCATCCTCCACTGCCTTCCCGGGCCACAGCAGAGAGCTGGACAGGAAGAGGAGCAACTGGGATGGAATCCGGCGCCCTAACCAGGACTAGAACCCAGGGTGCCGGCGCCACAGGTAGAGGATTGGCCAAGTGAGCTGCAGCGCTGGCCTGCATTTTTTTTTTTTTTTGAAAGGCATTTCACTCCCTTCCACAATACTTCATCTGTCAAACACACACTTTATAGCCTGACATATACCAACATGAGCCTGTGAGAGATGCTTCATTCATTCATTTGCCCATTGACTTAACACAGACTGTCAGTCTATTAATGACTAGATCTGGTGGATATAAATACAGAAAGCAGCCTTTACTCTCAAGGAATTTTCAGTTTGGTGAGAACCAACTGTTAGCACACTATCTGGCAGCATGACAAACTATATCAGAATTTCAAACTATATCAAAGTTCTCAAGGGCTGTCGTCATTGCTCCATGCATGAAGATGATGATTCGCAGCTGCATCTGTAACACAGATCTAGGAGACAAGATGTGACGATGATTCCTTGACCTCAACTTCAAGGCCCCTAGTAGGCCAACAGTACTGAGAGAAAAAGCTTAGGAAAGACCAGCAGAAGTCTGGAACATCAGCAAAGAACAGGCATACAGTCATAGAAAGAGTACTCTGCTGTCCTCTAGTTCAGCAGTTCTGAAGCAAGACACCACGTTACTGCTTTTCCTGCAGCAGGGCTCTATCAGCCCATTACAGGTTTACGCCTCTTAACATCCTACCCAGCCGAACTAACCAGGCCTAGGATAAACCACACAGCCCACAGCATGATCACGACAACCGTCTAATTGCAGTGGCACACCAGCCCAATAAAAAAGCAGATGCTGGGGCTGGCACTGTGGTTCAGGGGTTAAGCCATCACTTGTGATGCCAGCATCCCATGTCGGATCATCAGTTTGAGTCCTGGCTGCTTCACTTCCAGTCCAGCTTCCTGCTAATGTGCAACTGAAAAAGCAACTGAAAACGGCCCAAGGTTTTTGACCCTGTCACCCATGTGGGAGATCTTGTTGGAGTCCCCAGACTCCAGGTTTTGGCCTGGTTCAAATCTGGCTGTTTTGGCCATTTGGGGAGTGAACCAGTAGAAAGAAGAGTTCTCTCTTCTCTCCCTTTCTTTCTCCATTTCTTCCC
This sequence comes from Oryctolagus cuniculus, assembly GCF_051225735.1. Taxonomy (NCBI): domain Eukaryota; kingdom Metazoa; phylum Chordata; class Mammalia; order Lagomorpha; family Leporidae; genus Oryctolagus; species Oryctolagus cuniculus. The sequence continues at coordinate 96,069,091 of NC_142877.1, forward strand.
CATCCCCACCCCCAGTACCTCTGCCTTTCAAATAAACAAAATAAATCTTAAGAAAAAAAAAGAACAAAGCAAACAATAACAACAACAAAAAACCTAAAGCCAGTGTTCTTAGGAAGTCCATGATCCTTAATACCAAAAGCACTCTCACTCTGGGCTAGTTCAAGAGATGTCAATTCAGACAGAAGCCAAAGTACAGAGCATAGAAGACTCTGGATTTCACCCCTCTTTCAAGTCCACACTGAAAGCCAGTGTCTATGTAATGCTGATGATTATTAAACCAGAAGGCATTCATTTAAGGGAGCTTTTTCAGGATCCTGCCGTAAATTGTCTCCTGTCATACAGCTTTGCGTATGAAGTGATTAAACAGTAGTATCTGGAGCCTCTGTTGCTGGCCTGTTTCATGGTGTTGTCCATTAAAAGCCCCAAGGTAGCTGAAAATCTGCTTTCAGCTTGCAGTCCTTTTGGCCTAGAGGGGTTTAAATTCTTCTCCTCCTATTACTGTGGCAGGCAGAACCACACTGATCCTGTGTACAATCAGTAGCCTGAGACAAACCCAACTCTATCTCAGGATACAGAGACCTTTATTAGGCAGCCATTCCCAGGCTTGAAAAACAAAGAGAACTATTATCTGGAGTGATTAATAATGCAAAAAGCAAAAAAAAAAAAAAAAAAAAAAAGATGACCCAGCAGAGAGCCCTTGAGACAAAGACAACTGGGAGCACATTGAAGGAGCTACAGGCTGGAACCACTAGAATAATATGCCCTGTGCTAGTAGTAACAGCTTCTAAGGCTTTGTCACATCTTATGTGCCAGGCATGCTGCTAAGCCCTTTAACATACATTATCTTGATTAATCTTCACAAGTCTGTATCCCGGAAGACTATTACTGCCCCAATTTACTGATGACAAAACAGAAACTTAGAGGAATTAAGTAAATTGACCAAAGGTCATAGATAGCTAGCACAAGATAGAACTATAATTTAGACCTAAGTTTGTTTGACTAGAGAGTCAAAGTTCTTTAACCACACTGCTCATTGAGTATTATTGCCAGCCTTAAGGGATACTGCTTGTGAATACCAGTAAGGATATTTTCTAGTTCCTTGTTCCCAAATATGATTAATAAACTCTGTATCATCCTCATTACAAGGGGCAGGGTTGGTCATTTTCAACAGATCCTTTTGTTGACTTCATAAAATCCAAAGTTAAAGGACCTTATCAATTGAAGTTAGATTCAGACATTTGACCAAGCAAACTATACCTAACTATGATCAATAAGATTCTGGAATCGAGAAAGGACAAAAATAGGTAACTATCAGTTGTTCAGATTTTTTTCCTCAATGTGGCTTATAATATCTTGTGTGCTATTCATAGTGTTAAAAGTATTTTTAGAAATATTAGGAAAATATTAGTAATATTAGTATATTAGGAAAATGACACAGTTCCTGTCCATAAGGATCTTGAACTCCTGCTGGGGAGACTGAAGACAGTTCGGTAATGCAAATACAAAAAATTTAACACCTCAGTATCTCAGTACTATAGACATGCAGAAAATCAATAAACCTCAGAGAAAGCCTTTGTTGTTCTGCTATGTGAAAGTCCAACTCATAGACTTCAGTATGCCAGACCTAAATTAGAAAATAAACTGACGAATGAATCTTTTAAAATCATATTTTTTCTGGAACTTTGGATACCCATGGTCAAAAAGCCCAATAAAGAATTTAACAGGACCATGGGCATTGTACCAGTCTATCCCTTGGGAAATTTCTAGCCAAATTCTCAGAAAATTTCTTCTTGCAAAAGATAGAGGCACTATCTCACCCCCAGCAAACCACCACTCTCTCCTGGTGGGTCCTGCTTCATTAACTTTTAACCAGTGCTATTAATATTCAGTCTGTACTTTTAAACCTTTAAAGTCTTTATCAGATGTTCTTTGAAACCAAATGCATACCATTAAAATACACACGTTTCCAACATGATCAGATTTCTTTTAAACCTATTCCCATAGACCTTGAGAGGCCAAAGAATGTATTTAATGATAGGAACCAGAATGGCGCCAATAATGAATTCTGTTCTGCCAATAATAACCAAACTAAAGCAATGATTTTTACAAGTCTTGTTTTGCTTATGAAATTTACAGTAAAGCATTTCCCGTGATTGTCTTCTGTGGTCCTTCTGACAACCACAAGCCAAGCAGAGTGGGTTTTATTAACTCCATTTTAAAATAAGAAGGCCATGGTTGAAAGCATTTATATCACGGATTCACGCTTGCACAACCAGTGAATGACAGAGTCAGAGCCAGAATATTGTCATTTCAACCCAGCTATTTATCTCAAACAATACAACTTCTATTCTTAAGCAATCTCCACAAGGAAAGGTTGCAGGTTCTAATTTCCTTTAGAGTCCTCACATCTGACTTGGGACAAGTGTGAGTTTATGGTGGACCAGAAATAAAGATACTTTGTTTCCATATCTGTGCATTCCAGAGTCAACTGTTATCAGTTAGTTTGATTGAGTTAATACAGGTAAGGCCTAAGTTTCAGGTTTAAGATATTCATGGGATAGTGAACTTTATTGTATTCCATGGCCACCCAATGAGTTCCTAAACACAACTAGTCTTCTTAATAACCCTTCCCACCAGGGATCTGGCAAGTTAGTAGATAGATGGGTATTCCAAAGTATTCCCCTAAATCTACCTTCCATACTGTAGGGCAGAGGCTATCATACTGATGGGTCTGCTTTCCATTGTTAAAAAATAAAGGCTAGGTACTTTATAAAGAAGAGAAGTTTATTTAGCTCATAATTTGGAGTCTAAAAGACCAAGATTGGGAAGTTTTCCATTTGGTCTCTGGCGAGGGCCTCATAAAAAGATGACATGTGAGAAGGAGAGAGCACATGATGGGACAGGAAGCTAGGATCTGCAGAAGGCCCGCTCTTCCACTGTTAAAACAACCTACTCTCCCAGGTATCAACTCCACGATACCAGCATTAATCTCTTCCCAGGATAATGCCATCAGTGACCGAATCTCTTGCTACTAGCCTCTACCTCTTTAAGGTTCCATAATACCTCCCCAGATTGCCAAGCTGGAGACCAAACTTCCAAGACATGAACCTTTTGTGGGAGAAACCACACCCAAACCATAGCAGATGTCAACTACTCACTTCTCAGGAAGGATCCTCACCTACAGTCTCTCCCAGGAGGATTCCTAGACAAGGGCTTGAACATTGTCCATGATACATGCCCAGTGATTCCCTCTTGTTCCCCCAACAGATTTCTAATTGGGATGACACATGAGAGATGAGTTGGTTCTTGACTCAAAGGCAGCTAATGGACACCCAAAAACTTTTGAGGTGCCTGGCAGAAAGGTACACTGCATCAGAAATGATGGTGATTTACTGGCCCGATTGAATGTCTCTATTAGGAATTCAAAGGGAGAATATAAGAAAAGAGTAATTAGAAGTGAGAAGAAAAAGAATCTGAATCAGAAACACGTTGATGGTATACCATCAGAGCAGGGAACGCAGAAAAAACTTCTTCTTGAGTTCCAGTCCGGGTTACAGAGCTAATAGCTTCTGCTGCAACCAGAGCAGTTCTTCCCTCTCAGGTCAGTAGCTCTTTCATCTTTTTTAGATCTCAATTCCTTTAACCAGTTGATGAAAGGTATGGATCCTTGACCCAGAAAAATGTATATACACACATTCAGATCAATGATGGCATTTACTTTCAAGGGATTTCTAGATCCCCTAAGCACAGTTTGAGACCCACTAGCGGTCACAGGGCCAGGAATCTTGTTTAAACTATTACTTCCTTTCAGATGACTATGTTATCATAGTCATCCCTGCAGCTGAGCATCTGGTGTAGGGGGTGGAACATGGTGGGTAGTACATACATCTTGGAATGAAGGAGTGAATGAATGAATGAATGGATAAAAAAAAAAAACTTGAAGCCCATGTTCTATTGATGGCACATTGGGAATGTCTCCTCCTTCTACCTTACAAAATACTGTGTTAATATTAGATGGGTAATATGTCTGCAATGAATGCCTGCTGTCCCAATGCTGCTAATATATCTATCAACACAGAAGGGTGCACTATCACCTTCATATTCACAGCTACAAGCACATTGTGCCTATCAGTATGGACACAAGAACTTGGATGTTATAACATAAAAGGGCAGTTTTACTTGTCTGGGAGATATAAAAATGAAAGGCTACCATATTTTCTACCTGAAATATATTTGTAACAATTATTTAGAATTTCAAGCTACTTTCTCCTAATATACATCTTAGTGATGACGATGACACTTTTATGTCTTTTCTGACTTTTGAGGGGAAAAGCTTTGTTATTTTCAATCATCTAGGATTCTATTTTGGGAGTGAACATTAGCTGGCTTTAAATTCACTTCGTATGTCTTATCATACAGAGAGGGAGAGACAGAGAGGGAGCAAACAGCCTACTTTCCTTGATTGCTCTGGCCAGCCTAATTTGGCTTATTGCTCAGCTATGGATTTACCAGAACGTATGCTCTTTGAGAACAAGGTTGTACAACATAGCTCTGTATCTGTCCCTTTTGCCCAATGCTAATCTGTGTTACATCCAGAGGGATTTTTAAAAATTTATTTATTTCCATTTTATTTGAATGGAAGGCACAGAAGGACAAACAGAGACAGTCATCTTTCATCCACTGTTTCACTCCCCAAATGTCCACATAACAGCCAGGAAAGGGCCAAGCAGAAGCCAGGAGCTGGAAATTCAATCCAAAGCTCCTACACGGGTGACAGGAACCCAAGTACTTGAGCCAGCACTGCTGCCTCCTAGGATTGTACATTAGCAGGAAGCTGTATCATAAGCAGAGTAGCCAGAATCTGAGCTAGGTACTCCAATATGAGATGTAGGTATCCCAAGCAGTGACTAAAGCCATTATGCCAAATACTCGCCCCTCTGTAAGTTTGTATTGAGAACAATAAAGGAGGTAGGACAGACTTGCCTTTTATTGAGGGAGAAAAAGAGAGCGATTTATAGCAGAATTTAATTATTTCAAATTTGAAGTACTGAAGTCATTATTTCAAACTGATTGCATTTAAAGATAAGAATTTATCCTGTGGGCAATATTTTTAAATATCTTAATTCCAACCAAAAGATCCCTATGTAAAATATTGTGCTTCCATTTAAAACTTCATTTATTAGAATTGGAAGGAATGGCATACAATGGCAAGTTTTCATATAAAGAGTTTCACGCCTTTTTTGGATATATACGCTGAGCCTATAAGAAGAAAGGGGAACTAATTCTCTTGCAACATACAACTTACAGAATCCCATTTGTCACAGTGTTTCCTATGGCTACAGTAGCATAAAATATTGTACTGTGTGATGCCTCCATACCAAGAAAACAATGATTTTCTCAATATACTTAAAGTCCATTAACAGAAAATCCATACTTGGCATATAGCATAGTGAACCCTAAAGACCCAATTTTTGCTAGCTGTTGATTCAGTTAGCTTACCTAAGCATAACATTTATTTTTTTAATGTGATGTTCAGAATGTGAGTGCTAAATTCAGCATGGTTTGAAGTGAGAAACAATGGAAAAACAAAAACATATCCCCAGTACCCTTTAGGCAGTAAGGATACCCCACAGATTATCTCATCCTAAGGAATTCTTTCTAACCATCTTACAAACTTTGGAATTGAGCCATAGAGAGGTTCAGGAACTTGCCCAAGGTCACACAGTCAGGAAACAGCAGACTGGGGATTTGAACTCAGAAAATCTTAACCTCAAAGTCTGAGTGCCCAGCTACCTATGGCATGACATAATGTCTGAATCACCTTCATTACTGCAAATCACATATTAAAGATCCATTCTGCCTTGTAGAGCAATCACTTGAGTTGAATATGATCCAAATGTTGCCATTAGGCCTTCCCCCGCCCATGAGAGGTCAGGGCTAGGAAGTAAGATTAACTGCCTCCAGTCTAAGAAAAACACAGTAAGTCAGAACAAAGAGCTGCTCTGACACACCAGTGGGAGGGCCAGGTTACAGAACACAAAGACATTACCTGAACCCAGAACTTAGCTCTCGGGTTTAAGAAGCAGCAAAGGCTGGATGAGGAGTTGAGACTCATATTTCTGCCTTAAACTAGACCTTGTAGGGTGACCTTGGGCCAGACTCACAACTTTAGTTCTTTTCACCTTGGGAATGGTCATGATAACTGCCTGGTGAACCCCCATTGTAAGTCGGTTTGTAGAGTAGAACTACACAGACTTCTGAGCAGGCTCTAGCATAGGGGTTAGCTCCCCCCGTACACACAGCAGAACACACTACAGGTGATGAGACCATCAGGATCCCTCCAGCCCAGGACCTTTATCTGACCATGAAAAGTCCATCTGCACTTCCACACTCCAACCTTTCCATCTTGCTGCCTCCAAGTATACAAGGCAAGTTCTAAGAGGTCATGTCCCTGAAATCCTACTTTCTCCCATCCATGTTCCTTGCTGGTTCCAGATATTCGAGCACTGCTGCTGTCCAGGATTAGAACTTAATAACCTGAAAGGCTCCGGTGGTGTCCTGGCTCCACGTCAAGTAAACAGCACATGGCGCTGGCTTCTGACAGGTGACAACAGACATCCAGTTGAGGAGCCGTGTTTATATGACACTTAATACCCTGGGAGGCAGCAGATATATGGGGATGTACATGCCCAGGTAACCCAACCCATAGCCTTGGACCAACGCGAAGCACAAGAGGATCTCCACTATCCGCGTCACTATCACCACCTCCCTAGCCTTTGAGAGACAGCTGATTGTCCCAGAAGATGACCCCAGCCTCCTAAATAGAAGAGGGTGGTGTGTTCTGTGTTATCCAGCTGGTAGAAGAGAAAGAAGGCCTTTAGGGAAATGTGTTTAATGTTGGAAGGAGACATAAGGCAGCATTTGAAGAGCTATTTTTATAGCCTTCAAATGAGAAATAAATGACCAGAGCAGTGGGCTACAGAAAACAGCCAAGGCAGCTTTCTAAGCTCTGAATTTCCCTTCTTCTAACACATGTTGGGGAGCATTTCATGGGCCCACACTCTATGAGTCACTTACTATACACTGTCTGATTAATCCTCGTGATAACCAATAGTGCTCTGGCATGAGCCAGCTAGGTGACCTTGAGTCAATCATTAACATCCCAGGGCCCATGTTCTTCCAATGCCAGGATAAGTAGTATCAGCATGCATATTGAAATCCACCAAGGAATGGAATAGAGGGGAGGCAGTGAGCCATGTTGGGGTAGATAAATTTGAAACAGAAGGATTAGGCAGAGAGCAACATAAATAAACAGGAGAATATCAAGGGAGAAAACGAAGGGCAATTTCAATAAGCAGTTTCAAAATGAGTGTCTCTTTTCCTTGCAATATTACTGTTTTGTGCACATTGAAGAAGCTAGACTATCTCCTGTCTGCCTTAGAAAACAGACAGGGTAACAGGAAACAGTTTCAGATTCCACAGTGATTATAGCTACTTAAGTTTGACTTACCAAATACTGTCTCAAACAGATGGTATGCAACATTTGATTAAGGGCTTATCCTGCAAGCCCAACAGGGAACATTTCTTTCCTTCTTAATATAGAAAAAACACCAAGAAGAAGGGAAGTAAGCTGACACCCTTGCCCATATTCCATGTGGATCTGCTTTGCCCTATGTTTATGCCTTTCCTGAAATGAATCTCTGCTTATTCAGCAACTCAAGCCCAAATGACATGTTGACCCCACAGAATTTGTGTGAAGAAGGTACTGAAGATAACCCTGTTGAAACCACTTATTTTTTATTGACAAGGACACTGAGACACAGAAAGGTAAGCTGATTTGCCCATGGTCACATTATGGTAAACCTGGGAGCTCCTAACTCCAGGCCTCAGATCTCCCCTTCAGGCTAGCCTTTATATGTGCATAGTACTGCATAAAGAGGAAACATACAAACCTATTCAGCACCATTATTGCTAAATTAGCACCAATCTGTGCTGAGCAATTATCAGAACTTGAAGCTGATGAGTAATGCCATTTGAGTCCAGTTTATGAGCCAAAAGCTTGGTTCTTCAGAACACTTAACATTAATCAGCATTTGGCTTCCGTTTGTGACAAGTGTTTTCAAAACATCACAGACAATTACAATACTCTTAGCTTTGCCTAGTGTAAATACACGATGAAAGAAAGTCAGAATTTCATAAATGACAGTCTCCAGAATGGAAATAATGAGTCCCACAGAGCGGGTACAATGTGTTCATCTTTCCAGCAGTCCAATGTAATTTAGGAACTAACGAGGTCACTGGGAGATTACAAAGTGGGAGCCTTCTGCTCAGGCAGGATGAAAAGGCCTCTTCACCATAGCGAAGCAGAGCCAGCAAGCAGGATCCACACCATAGTGCAGCAATGAGAAATTGAATTAACAGATGCTACACCTATCCCTCACCCCTCCCCAAACACATATGCTCCATATTATGGGCAGGGACACAGAGAGAGTTCCCAGTGTGGGGTGCCAAGGTGCCCACCTAGCAGGGAGAAGCAGCACACTGAGAGGAATTGCGACTCATCACATGTAGCCTGGTGCTGGAAAGCAGCAGAGGAAAGAAAACCAGAAACAAATACTAAATGGTCCAAGGACAATGACCTTGGTTCCACGCTCTAGGTTTCCAAAGGCAGTTCTTGTGGAATTTTGTCCTCCAAGTTTTCTGGAGTAGTTTATCTATGATTGATGGATTATTAAAAGCTTAAAAGCCCACTGTGGTTGATGTTAGGTTTTCTGAAACACAGAGGAGGACTTCTGTCTTTAACCAGGCTTAGGAGAGCATTACTCATTAGTTAGTTGTATATGTATGAAAAAGATATTAATCAATTAACCAGTTAGTATCAATCACCCCATTAATAGCTAATATGTATTGAGAAATCACTGTCCCAGAAGCAACACTACATGATTTCTCCATATGCATTCCTCACCGTATTTCAGATGATAAAATTGATCACAATTACACTTGGGAATCTATTCAACATATACATTGAGCATTTGCTTGTGTACTACACAAGGCATTGGAGAAATAGCAGTGAATGAAACAAGCAAAATTCTTCCAGTCTCTTAGGTAGCTTATGGTTGTATCATAACCTCTCTAAAACTTACTGGCTTAAAACAATCACCAACTACTATTTCTCATAAGTATATGGGTCTCTCAAGTGGTCTTCTGATTTTGGCTGGACACACTCATGTAGCTTTAGCCAACTGGCAGTTAGGCTAGCTAAGTGGAGCCTCTACTGGAAGATTGATCTTTACTCCAGTTTCTCATCCTCCAGCAGCTTTCCTGGACTTGTTCTTACGGCAAAGGCAGGGATCCAAAGAGAAAGAGAATGGAAGAGTATAGACGTCTTGAAGCCTAGTTGTTGAAAACTAACACAGTATTATTTTGTATTTCATTCTGTTGGCCCAAGAATGTTACAAGATTTGCTCAGGTAGCAAATGGAGTCCAACTCATGATAGAAAGACTTGCAAAATCACATTGAAAAGTGCATGATACAAGACGTCACTAATGTAGTTCATCGATCTATCATCTATCTATAGATAGATGATGAGAAAAATGATACTAAAGAAATCATGAAAATAATTCATTTGAGTCTCACTATAATCCTGTGAGACTAATTCTATTCCTAATATCTGTTCCCTAGATTTAGGAAATTGAGGCTTAGTGGAGCTTAAAAACTAGCTTAAGCCCTGTAGATATTTGGTGAGGGTGCCAGGATTCATATTCAAAGACTCCAACCCCCTGTGTGATTCTCTCCAGCCTGGGAAATGGAGAGTGGGAAAAGAAGAGGGAGTGGGAGGGAGAGAAAGAGGAAGAGGGAGAAAGAAAAGAAAGGAGAGGAGAGGAAAAGAAAAAGAAAGAAAAGTAAAAAAAAACTTGACTACCTCCTGCAAAGTACTTACAGCCCTAATGGGAATACATAGCATAAAGCCATGAAGAATCAATAACAATGCATATCACTAATCCATACTTGACCATTACCCAACAATAAATGAGTATAAACAGACAAGAGACAGCAGCTTCCACAAAGAAGGTGAGACTGAAGTTGGCTCTGAAAGGTACAGATAGTGAATAGCAAAAGGTTTTGTGGTTTTTTTATTATTATTATTATGGAATTCACTCACCTGCATGTAGCAAAAGACCTTATAAAGTTCACTTTCTTTAGAATGACATTCAGTATTTCTAACACAAAGCTTTAGAGATTAGCATGTTTTTCAGCTACAAGCAGCAGAGAACCTAATAGTGATTTCACTCAAATGGAGATTCTTGTTTGTCCTACACAACAAGGGGTGTACGGGAAAGCAGTCCAGAGCTTCAGAGTAGCCAGATGATGTCAAAGAGGAATCATGTTCTTTCTGTGTCTCTCCACTGCCATCCTGCTAGAATGACTCATTCTTAGGATATCACACAGCCAGGACAGCTGCTAGACCTACAAGCATTCTTGTGTATTCCCCTAAGTATAAGGAGCAGGGGGATGAGAGCCCAAAGCAAGCAGGTCAGCATATCCTACAGCATATACCGTGCAATACCCTCTTCCAAGTACACTTAGATCAGTAGGTCTCTTGGCTCCCCTTTCTCATCATGCCCTTCTCCCTTCATGGATTGTTAACATTCCTCCATAAATCTTTTCTGACCCCCAACAGCCAGCGTGAATCTTGTCTTCTGTTAGGCCTGCTCAGTCCTTTCTCAGTTGCCCCTGTTGTGGCACTCAGCACATCCTTCTGTGGATTGCTACTCCACGAGAAGCAAACTCTCCAGGTCTGGAGTCATTATCTCCTTAGTGTTTGTACCACTTATGGCAGCTCATGCAGCTCTGGCACACGCATGCATCATGAAGGAAAGAGGTTGAGCTCCATGGCTTAATGCCTGTGGAAGATGAGAGAAAGAAAGGCAGCTCAAACCATTCAGGGGCAGGGGCATTGTGTTATGCTTTGTAGCTGGGTTGTCCTTGGGTCATGGAGGTTCCACCCTTAGAAGAGATGAGTTTGGGTCTCCTGGAGTGGATTAGTTTCCAGGAGAATGGGAGCCTGGCCCCTTTGCTTGAATCCATATTCCATATGCACCCCTCTGCCTCTCACACATGCTCCTACTGTAGTGGTACCATCCACCATGAAGCCCTCACCAGAATGGAGCAAATGTCAGCACCATGCTCTTGAGTATCCAGAACTGTAAGCTAAACAAACCTCTTTTCTTTATAAAGTACTCAGTCTCCAGAATTTCATTATTGCAACATAAAAGGAGCAAATGTGGATTAAAGGGGGCTATTGGGTAAGGAAGAAAAAGTATCCTTTGCCCTCTTAGAATTTCCAGCTAAGTTTAAGAATTAAATGGACATAAGACAGATTAACAAGAGAAAGAGCTTTATGAGAATAACAAGCTTTATGAGAATCTTTACATGTATATGGGGACTCTTATAAGAGAATGAAGATCTAAAGAGAAAGCCAGTGCAGATGCTTTTTACCTTTTGCTTAAAGAAACAATCAATTTGTGAAGAAATGACAAGGCAAAGAAGTTTGAGCAGCGCCAATAAGTTGTGGAGAAATCACTAGCAGATATATAGAATAGGAGAGAAAAGTAGTGGAAAGTCAAGGTTGTTCCGGTAAGGTTATTTCTACAGGTCCATTCCAGCATCAGCTCCCAGCTTCGGATGGTAAGGATGTTATTCCCTTACTGGTACAGAGAAAGCATCACGCTCATGGGAAACTCTATGGCCTATTTTAGGTTTATAAAAATGGGAGATCAGAAAGCCCTTCCTTCAATGGCTGTTTTCTCAAGTGTATCCAGCTCAAAGTAATCAACATGCCAAAGTGGTATATTTTAGGGTGACCTGTCCTGAACTCCTTTACAGCAGGTGACGGCACCATGGCACTGCCATCACCAGTACCAGGGGACTGCTGAGTGCTCTTCCAGACTTGCTGAGTGTGAGCTGATCACTGAACACACAGATAGAGAAAAAACAGCTATCCGGTTTCAGAAGAAAGGTCCGGATTTGAGTTGTAGATTTGTACAAAGACAAAAGAGCTGAAGGTTTCATCCACCGTCTGAAAAGACCTTGCGAAAGAGGCTGGAGCAAGCTCCGTAGAACAAGCATTTGTCAAGAGTGGTTCTGAGCAGTAACCCAAATCTGGCAACACCGAGGCTTCTGCCAGGCGGGAGCACTGGCCATCTGCTCACCCAGGTGGTCAGTGTGTCCTCGTGAGCAATGGCGATCAGCAAAGGGGGAACATTTTCAGTGCGAACTCTACATTTCAAACTAACTGTAGAAGCAAGCAGCAGCTATGCACTGCTACGAAGAAGTAAATAAACATTATAAATTAGAGAAAATGGACTCAAGTTTGCTGGATACTGGCTTAAATAAAGCAGAATTTGTTGAGCTACAAAAGAGCACAGATAGCTTTGGCTTTAGGCATGGCTGAATTCAGGGTCTATGTAATGTCCTTGGGACTCTGTCTCTCTATGTCCGTCTTTCGTCTCTATTCATTTTTTATTTTCTCTTAATATTGAGTTCACTCTCTCTTACTATGGATGACTTTCCTTGTACATCCAGGAAAGCCACGGAAGCAACTGAAATCTACATCATCTTTTTTTTTATAAATAGCTTGTGATACAAGACTAAGACAGAGCCCTTCTGTCTCAGTACCTAAATACCAGATCTCTAAGAAGAATCCAGTTGGCCTTTCTAGAGTTTCCTGCCTAACCCAAGCCAAGAAATAGATTACTCTGATTGTCTGGACTTGGGTCACATGCTAACATCTGGGAATTTTGGGGATCCCACATTAAAAAGTACTTCTATTAGCAGAGAAGGAGAAGTGGGGCAATAGATGAAAATGAGAAATGATCCTTTATAAGACCCTCTGCAAAGGCTTTAACCATTTGGGCTCTGCTTCCTTGTTAATAGATTCAGACAAACAGAGTTTATTGATTATTCCCCTGTGAAGACACATGTGATTCCCTACCCCTGCTGCCTGTGTGGTGTTTAGCTACTAAACAGTCTCTTTGCCTTCCAAACATATCCCAGGCAGAGGTACTGAATGGAGCCTTAGACAAGTCAGTCTCAAGCTCAGTTATTTTCAGTAACTGAATTCTACTCTAGTTGCCTTGTAATTACATCTGTTTTAGATATTTGCTCCTCCACAAGCCCTGCTGAGCTTCATCTTGGATTCCTGCTCTGTGTGTCATTTCTTATGGGCTGTGAATATTACTTTATTCTCTCCTGATATAACCCACTTACCAAATTCTCCACTCTCGCTCAACGGTTACCAGTACTAGGGCTGGCTGCAGCTGTATCTTGAACTTTGCCCACTTGCCAAGCCTTCTTCCTGTTGCCTATTTGTTGGACCACCCCTACACCACCTTTGAAGGCTGGTTCAATCTCTGAGTCTTACTGGCCAATTTTCAATTATGATAGCTACTAGCATTCCCCCAAAACATTTTTAGTTTCTAAGTGTCCAGGGTGATCAGACCCTATGGAACAGCACTCTGATAAACATTCATACTGTGTTTATTGCATTATAAACATTCGATCTTCTCTGTAGGATCATGCAGAAATAGGAAGAATTCTCAACTCCCCTGCTTCGTTGTCACAGAGCTTATACTACAGGGTATCAAAGTATTGAATCCCTCACAAACAGATCCTGCCCTTTCTGTCTGGGCTTCTTCGTCCATAGACTTCAGACTTTATCTTGGAGTAGCTACCATCTGGTCTTTCCATTGCTTCCATGGCTCTGTCTAGGTTCTTACACCTAAAAATTGCTTTCCCTTACCTTGAGGAAAAAAGAACTCAGCAAAAGATGCATACAAATAGACTCTCCCAAGTCTTTCCCATCAATATGTCAAATACACCTGGACATGAATTTGAACATAAGAACAGACATAGGATCAGGCTGTTACTTTTGGTACAAAAAAATAGTAAGTTACTAAAAAATATTTCCTAGTCTGGGTCTACATTACCAAAACATTCTTTGCCTATGTACTGGATTACCTCTCATATATACATCCTCTCTGCCGCAAGCACCACAGCAGGCACTGCTGAGGTACTGATTTCCATGTAGTCTTTGTCTAGCTTCACATGGGTGCTGACTGTGTCTCACCTGGACTCCCACCATTTACTTCTGACTTCCTGTCCAGGTCTTCTCTTATGCCAAGCCATAGTATACCTAGGGGTACCTGCTTGACACTAACATTATGACCCAGAGGTAAGAAGGTACTTTATGGCTTGGATATTGAATGTCTCCCCCAAAGCCCATGTATTGAAGTCTTGGTCTCCAGAATGCTACAGGAAGGAAGTAGAACTTTTATGAGGTGTGGCCTGGTGGGAGGTTGTCAGATCACTGGGGTATGACCTTGGAAAGTAGTTCTCACAAGGGGTTGTTAGAAAAGCCTGAGATTGACCCCATCCACTTTCTCTGTTCCTGACTCAAGATGGGACCACTCATTCTAATAAGTACTCCACTTGGCCTTCCACTGCCCTCAAGTCAATGTTAGACCTGAAACTCCTGAACTGTGAACAAAATAAACCTCTCCTCTCTATAAGAAATCCACCTCAGCAATCCCATTATGGTAACAAAATAAATTGACCAACACAATAGTTAGTGCCATGAGAATGCCCCTGACCAATAAATGACCAAAGCTAATATTGGAGAGTTCCCTTCTGGTGTCTTCTGGGCAGGCTTTTTTTTTTTTTTTTCGGGGGGTTGCGGGGGGAAGACATTTTAAAAGATTCCAATGAGATGGAAAAAAAGCAGTGGCCAAATCAATATCTCATCTATATATGGGCATTTCCTTATTCCCTACCTCATTCTTCCTTTCCAGAACCATTTTTCAAATAAAACGTCTCAGGCTCTACTTTCAGAGAAGTCTAAGACTTGGTTCCTTGGAAATTGTCTAAAAGAATAAAGGCGTGGAAGATAGTCTAAGTGCTTGGGCATCGTTTACCAATGTAGGAGATCAGGATGGAGTTAATGGTTTCTGGCTTCAGCCTGAGCCAGCCTTGGTTGTTGTAGCCATTTGGGGAGTGAACAGTAGATGGAAGATCAATCTCTCTCTCTCCCTCTGTCTCTCTCTCTCTCTCTACCTCTCTTTCTCAATCTGCCTTTCAAATAAATAAAATATTTTTAAATAATTATATGGATATATTCCTAAAATAAATACATCATTATTCTAGAACATGCATTTAACATTATCTCTACAAGGGGATGAATAAATGGGTTCTTATTTCTATCAAAGCAGAAACTTTCATTTAACAAGCTTTAAATAAAAATTGACTGTGAATGTATGTGTGTGTGTTTTAAAAAAAGTATACTATCCTTGATTTTTTTAATTCAAAATAATGAAAATATAAGTAAGTCCCTGGGATTAATTTGGAACAACAATGTAGCCATTCATATCATTAATTAACTGTAATTGTGTCTCAGATACTAGTTGACACTCCATGGGAGACTCTAAGCACACAGAATGCAGCCATACAGGATCAGAACAGATCTGTACCTTTAAACTTAGCCATCAACAATGTTAATGTTAATAATGATTAATCAACCAAAAAATAAATATTATTAATTTTTGAATGATAGATTTTGTAAGACTTATAAAAAAGGAAACTTGAATTTGTATAGTTTGTGTATACTCTTAAAAATATACCAATGGCAAAAAAAATCCTAGATTTTGCATGGAAAAAAATATTTTAATAGTGATTGATTCTTGGAAATAAGGATGTGAATGGTGGGATTTTTTATATTTAAAAAATTTGAAAGTAGAATAATTTGCTGAAAACCCTAACTCAAAAAGTGGAAGGGCTCTAAAGCTTTGCTAATAATTTTATAGGGATCATAAACACTCTGGACCCTTTCTGGAATCTATGAATCTCAGATCAGGAACTGAAAGGATAAAGGTCAGAAACTGAAATTATAAGGAGCAGTTATGAGTCTAGGTACCTGTCAATCAGCATTCCTAAGATGGTGGGAATACCTGGAAGTATTGGTACAAACCCTGCCCTGAAAATTGGGTGATGATGATAGCTGGGAAGATGAGATAGTCAGTGGCTATCAGAGAAGGGGAAGGCTTGAAGACAAATGACCCAACCCAAGTGCTTTTTACCCTTGAGGAGAGCCTTTCTTAAAAACATCCAATACACCAAAAGAGAAATTACAATATTACAAAGGGATGCTTTTCTCTAACAAGGAATTAACTTGAAATTATACTCTATTTAATGTCCCTAAATAATTGAACATGCAGATTTTCATGAGTGTGGCTCTGAGAATAAAAGGGGGAGCCTCCCTTGGAAACTACAATAAGTATTGATTCCTTAGCCATATTCTAAGTCCATTCAAATCCAACAGGATCCATGCAGCCTTTTCTTTCTATCCTATTTGTCATTATCTCTCTTCCTCTCCCAACCCCTTTTAGTCTCTGCCAAGAATATGGATTCACTCAGACCAGGAGAGGGGCAAGTCTAGCCTTCCTGGTGTATGAGGCCACAAAATAATTTGTTCTGGCCCTGACAAAGCAACTGCAGACTGGACTTGAAATTTAATGAATCTATAGCAGGCTAGTTTTTAAGCTGATAATTTTATATGCCTCACAAATAATGTTATAACTATCAAATGGCCCTCTGCAGAAAAAAGCTTCCCCACTCCTGATTTAGACTACCATTTTTTATGTTTAGTTTCTTTTATATCTACATGCAGCATTCACTAATTTAACAAACATTATTTACAAAACCTCTCCTAACTCTGAGGCATTGTGCTACATCTGGGTGTGAAAGATGGAAAACATAGGCTCCCTTCCCTCCAAAGACTTACATTCTAGTAGTTTATTATCTTGCTATATAATCATGTCCAAGTTCTTATCAGGTTTACACTTTGGTTGGATTTGATAATAACCTTAGAAGAATTGAAAAGGTAAGTAAGGGCCAGTGCTGTGCCTGCAGTGCCGACATCCCATCTGGGAGCTGGTTCATGTCCTAGCTGCTCCACTTCCCATCCAGCTCTCTGCTTTGGCCTGGGAAAGCTGTACAAGATGGCCCAAGTCCTTGGGCCCCTGCACCTGCTTGGGAGACCCAGAGGAGGCAGCCAATTGAGGAGTGACCAGCAGATGGAAGACCTCTCTCTCTCTCTTTTAGCCTCTCCTCCTCTCTGTGAAACTCTTTCAAATAAATAAATAAATATTTAAAAAGGCAAGTAAAACACTTATCTGAAACATGTTTAACATACCATTAGCTCATGGTAAGTGCTCAATCTCATTGAGCAATGAAGATCAAA
Organism: Oryctolagus cuniculus; assembly: GCF_051225735.1. Lineage (NCBI taxonomy): Eukaryota > Metazoa > Chordata > Mammalia > Lagomorpha > Leporidae > Oryctolagus > Oryctolagus cuniculus. Next base: position 96,086,385 of record NC_142877.1, read on the forward strand.
TTCTCAGTAGAGCTGGGCTTCTCACTATGTGTGGACAATGGGCCAGAGCCCTTTTAGAATCCATTCCTCATCTGTATAATGGGGCAGTAACATTGGCAAACTCACTTGGCTGATACCTCACCCTCGACTGGGTGAAGATTTAATGAGATAAAGCATGTAGAATCTTACCGCAGCACTCGTGCAGAGTGTGGCAGTTTGAGACTGTCCCTCAAGCTTAAAATAGTTAGAAATTCAATCCCCAATGCAATAATGTTCAGAGAGCTGGAATCGTTAAGAGGCGATTAGGTCATGAGGGCTGATGGGAGGAGACTTGCTATGAAAGGGAATTTTGTTGGTCTGTCAGTCTGTCTATCCATCTATTTATCTACCTATCTCTTAGCTTCCCTTCTTCTTTTTTACTTTCATTTAATGAATATAAATTTCCAAAGTACAGTTTATGGATTACAATGGCTTTTCCCCCCCATAACTTCCCTCCCACCCACAACCCTCCCCTCTCCCACTCCCTCTCCCCTTCCATTCACATCAAGATTCATTTTCAATTATCTTTATATACAGAAGATCAGTTTAGCATACATTAAGTAAAGATTTCAACAGTTTGCACCCACATAGAAACACAAAGTGAAAAATATTGTTTGAGTACTAGTTATAGCATTAAATCTCAATGTACAGCACATTAAGGACAGAGATCCTACATGAGGAGTAAGTGCACAGTGACTCCTGTTGTTGACTTAACAAATTGACACTCTTGTTTATGGTGTCAGTAGTCACTCTAGGCTCTTGTCATGAGTTGCCAAGGCTATGGAAGCCTTTTGAGTTTGCCAACTCTGATCATATTTAGACAAGGTCATAGTCAAAGTGGAAGTTCTCTCCTCCCTTCAGAGAAAGGTATCTCGTTCTTTGATGACCTATTCTTTCCACTGGGATCTCACTCGCAGAGATCTTTCATTTAGGTCATTTCATTTTTTTTTTCTTTTGCCACAGTGTCTTGGCTTTCCATGCCTGAAATACTCTCATGGGCTTTTCAGCCAGATCCGCATGCCTTAAGGGCTGATTCTGAGGCCAGAGTTCTTAACTTCTCTTTTTTTTTTTTTTTTTTTTGACAGGCAGAGTGGACAGTGAGAGAGAGAGACAGAGAGAAAGGTCTTCCTTTGCCGTTGGTTCACCCTCCAATGGCCGCCGCGGCCAGCGCGCTGTGGCCGGCGCACCGCGCTGATCCGATGGCAGGAGCCAGGAGCCAGGTGCTTTTTCCTGGTCTCCCATGGGGTGCAGGGCCCAAGCACTTGGGCCATCCTCCACTGCACTCCCTGGCCACAGCAGAGAGCTGGCCCGGAAGAGGGGCAACCGGGACAGAATCCGGCGCCCCGACCGGGACTAGAACCCGGTGTGCCGGCGCCGCTAGGCGGAGGATTAGCCTAGTGAGCCGCAGCGCCGGCCTTAACTTCTCTTCTAATCATCTTTCCATCCTAACAATCATATGGAGAGAAGAGGAGATTGCACAAGGCAGGACCCTCTGGCACAGAGCAGAAAGTGTCACCAGGTCATCGCAGTGCTTTCTGCCTCTCTCCCCTATTAGAATAGCAATTGCTTAAGAGCTACTGCTTGCTCTCGCTCTCTCACTCGCTCGCTCTCGCTCTCCCTCTCCTCTCTCTGTGTAACTCTGACTTTCAAATAAATAAATAAATCTTAAAAAAAAAAAAAAAATGGGGCTGGTGCTGTGGCGCAGCGGGTTAACGCCCTGGCCTGAAGTGCCAGAATCCCATATGGGTGCCGGTTCGAGACCTGGCTACTCCACTTCCAATCCAGCTCTCTGTTATGGCCTGGGTAAGCAGTAGAAGATGACCCAAGTCCTTGGGCCCCTCCACCCATGTGGGAGACCTGGAAGAAGCTCCTGGCTTTTGGCTTTGGATCAGTGCAGCTCCAGCCATTGAGGCCAATTGGGGAGTGAACCCTCGGACAGAAGACATCTCTCTCTCTCTCTCTCCCCTCCCTCCTTTCCTCTTTCAATGTAACTCTGACTTTCAAATAAATAAATAAGTCTTAAAAAAAAAAAAAGAGCCACCGCTGATACTTTGCAAGTAGTAGGGAGGCACTCATAGTTTTTGCTGGATGTGTAGAATGGATCATACGGTCAAGTGTGAGCCTGTGTTGAAACCAAGCAGCATGAGGCCCACATTTTGTCTGGAGGCATAAGTCCTGATGCAGTTGAAAAGGCAGAATATACCCTCAAGTAGTGGTCCATGGGGATATAAAAGCTGCAGGCCAAGTGAGAGAACCAGAAAAGTAGATCAACAATGATCAATGGTAGAGTGTTCCAGAAACAGGGAAAGAAAGAAATATCACAGGGATTAATTGCTTAAGTTACCTAATGGCAATAGGATTATTTTTGAAATGCATCTCACAGTCCCCATAAAACTACACATTGTATGGAGACAAATGGTTACCTGCTGAAGAGATAGAGCCTGGTTGACAGGCTGTGAGCGTACCTGAGGGAGGTGGAGGAAATCTATCCAGAGACAGATCTTCCAGGTCACTGAACTGCACAATCAGGAGACCCCATGGAGTCCCCCATAGACCTACAATGTGCCACCAGCCTACAAGCAACTGTCACACAGGAACACCAACACCCCAGCAATGTTGGCCCTGACACAACTAGAGTAAGGGCTAAAGCTATGTGGAAGCTGGGAGGAGCTGGTAAGAGATGCTGGTCCCTCCTCTCTGCCACACTGGACCCAGCGGAGGGCAGAGAGGAGGAGAGATACTATAAACCAGAATGAGATTCCAATGATACAGAATCAGTGTTTAAAATCGTAAATTCCAGGCCAGCTCTCTGCTGTGGCCAGGGAGTGCAGTGGAGGATGGCCCAGGTGCTTGGGCCCTGCACCCCATGGGAGACCAGGAAAAGCACCTGGCTCCTGGCTCCTGCCATCGGATCAGCGAGGTGCGCCGGCCGCAGTGCGCCAGCCGCGGTGGCCATTGGAGGGTGAACCAACGGCAAAGGAAGACCTTTCTCTCTGTCTGTCTCTCTCACTGTCCACTCTGCCTGTCAAAAATAAAAAAAAAATAAAATAAAATAAAATCGTAAATTCCTGGAATCTGCTCTAAATGTTGTTGTTGTCGCTCCCCCTCTTCGTGGAGGAACGACACTAAACCCTGCGCTGTTCTTTCATCTGCTCGGCCCTTCCCGGGTTTGCTGCTGGTTCTTCCCGGGTTGGCTACTGTCCCTTCCACCTCCGTGGAAGGGCGGTTCCCCCTGGCCACATTCCCCACTTCCGCGGGGGAGCGGCACACCGCCGGCCGGCTCTCTCGGGGGCTGCACAGGTGTTCCTTCGGATGTTCCCCTTAGATGTTCCTCGTGCATGCCGTCTCTCTCCTCCTTTATAGTCCTCTTCCACCAATCCCAACTCTGCTACCCACACGCCGAGTACGCTGCTCTCCTCCAATCAGGAGCAGGTCCCACAGTTTATTGGTTGAACTGGAGGCAGCTGTGTAGAAGCTGTTTTCTCCTCTCCCAGCGCCATATTGTGGGAGAGCAGATGCATAGAATAAGTCTTAATTCCAGTAACTTAGTCTAGTCCGAATTGCTCCCCACAGTTGTAAAAAGAAAAAGATACCAGACAAAAAGAAAAAGACATCAGGTCCTTGTTTATGCACCAAATACTTTTAGATCAACCATTTACTGAGAAATCAATAATAATAGAAATGAATATATGTACATATACACATATGAGGGCATTTCAAGTTCGTGGACAATGGAATTAATGATGAGTTTATTTTGGTAAAAAAAAATTGAAATGCATTTTGTTCATAATGTATGCTTTCCATGAACTTTTTGAAAACCCTTCATTTGCCTGTATGCAGATATACAAATGAACAATCAAGGATTTAAATACTTTTTTACCTTGAAAAAAAAAATAGCTACATACAATGGGAGTTTCTATTGTGCCCTGCATTGAACCAGCTGTATTAGTCATTAATCAATTTTATCCTCGCAGCAAATACCACATCATCTCTATTTCCAAAATAAGGAAATTAAGAATTTAAGAGACTTTGTGCTCGCATTGGCAGCACATACACAAAAATTGGAATGGTACAGAGATTAGCATGACCCATGCACAAGGATGACATGCAAATTCATGAAGCATCTCATATTGGGGGGGGGGGCATGGCATAGTAGCACAGTGGATTAAACCACTGCCTGCAAAACCAGGATCCCATATGAGTGCCAGTTTGACTCCTGGCATTTCCATTTGCAAACCAGCTCCCTGTTAATATACCTTGTAAATCAGTAGATGGCCCAAGTACTTGGACCCCTGCACCCACATGGGAGACGCAGATGGAGATCCAGGATTCTAGCTTCGAACTGGCCCAGACCTGGCTATTGGGTCGGTTTGGGGATCAAAGATTCTCTCTCTCTCTCTCTCTCTCTCTCTCTCTCTCTCCCCCCCATCCTTCCCTCCCTCCATCCCTCCCTTCCTGTTTCTCCCTCTCTCTGTAACTCTGCATTTCAAATTAACAAATCTTTCAAGAAATCAGAGACTTTAGGAGGTTTAACAAGTAGTTTGAGGTCATACAGTTTGTATCTAACATGTGACTCTTCCTGTTAACATCCTATCACTTATCTTAAACCAGGATTCATTAAATCATTTTAGTTCAACTTTCTGTCACTTGATTTTATAAATGTTCGAATTTAATCCCAAAGAAATGAAATACTTAAAGTCATTCTTATTTAGTAGCTGAGAACAGGTTTCTAACATAAAACATTCTACCAATGTTTACTATAATACTTATAACAAAGTAAACAAAGATTTAAAAAAAAATTGTTGCCAACTTGCCTATCAAGATGTTTTCTGCACTTTGGTTAGGGAGATCACAGGACAAGGGAGGTGGCCAGCCCCGGCAGTGCTCTTTGTTCAGAGTACAGAATACAGGGACCTTGTGAAATTCTAGCCTTCTTGTGGAGTTCAAAGGCATTGTCATCCTTTTTGGCATCAACATTGTAAAAGTGGATGCATTCCCAGCAACTGGCATACTAGACCCTGGACACAGCAAGTAAGTTCTTTTATGCCTTCACCCTGTGAAGATAATGCTAATGGACAGAAAGCCTTTGCTTTTCCTTCCAACTCACACTCATCCAACTTTTATTTGCATCTGTAATATAGATGCAGACAAATGGACTCATCTAGCATCTCTTCTGAGCTAACTGTCATGATATCATGACCTAGCATCAGATACCAAGGCCCAGTCATCTAGGTTAATCGCTCTGCATCTGCATGTTGTCTGACGCTTTGTGTTTTTTTTTGTTTTTTTGTTTTTTTTTTTTTTACAGGCAGAGTGGACAGTGAGAGAGAGAGACAGAGAGAGAAAGGTCTTCCCTTGCTGTTGGTTCACCCTCCAATGGCCGCCGCTGCAGCCGGCGCACCGCGCTGATCCGATGGCAGGAGCCAGGAGCCAGGTGCTTTTCCTGGTCTCCCATGGGGTGCAGGGCCCAAGCACCTGGGCCATCCTCCACTGCACTCCCTGGCCATAGCAGAGAGCTGGCCTGGAAGAGGGGCAACCGGGACAGAATCCGGCGCCCTGACCGGGACTAGAACCCGGTGTGCCGGCGCCGCAAGGTGGAGGATTAACCTATTGAGCCACGGCGCCGGCCTGACGCTTTGTGTTATTAACTCCTACTCATAGTTCAGGACTTGGCCCCTCGCCTCCCGGATCAGGGTTAGGGGACAAGACTCTGCTCACCCCTTTCTTGCTGACGGATGTTGCTGAGGGGCCTGTACAGAAATGCACCCAACACCATGGTATTTTCTGGCCCTCTATTCTATTAAATTCTAACTGGCTGCCCCCTCAGCAACACCACAGGGTCTAGCTCTCTCCCCCAGGAAGTCTCTGCCAGCCAGACCAGGCCCCATCTTATTCTCTGAACTTGTGAGGCAAGGAATCCTAAAAGGAAATACTGTGTTCATTCCCAAGTTGCTTTGTCTTCACAAGGGAAAAACAGTTTTCAGAGAAAGGTGAACCCAGCCAATCTGAGAAATCTTAGTTGATTATTTATGGTTACTTAACCTTCGAAATATTCCACTAAGAAGGGGAGGGGAAGTATTTAACAGTTCATAGCCCAGGTAACTTCTCTCCCCTGCATAACCAGTCATGCTAAGGCAGTCAGCTGGGGCTCACATGCCAACAGGCTACTTCAATGAACCCCTCCATTTAGAACAATGCCTCACAGTGAACATTCAAAGCAGCCAACTTGTTAACAAGGCTAAGGGAGTTAGACTTTCTGTCACTCCTGAATTAGTGATGGTCTTTATAAATTTCACTTTTCTTGTACACGTAACCATCCCTAGATAAACTTTACACTGTATAAAGGAAGCTATCAATCCTGTTTTGCAATACGGTTCTGGGATTTCAAGATATAATTTCTTCGGACATTTTGCAGAGCTAAGAACTGTTCAGTTATAGAAGTGTTATTATTACTAGTACACAAAATATCTAAATGTAGTTTGTAAAAGAATCGGGTAATAGCACCATGTAGAAGCTCATTTCAAAAGACTTAAGCAAAACTATCCATCCCTCTTGGGGTTCTTAAAAAATATAGCAAGTAGAAGTAGAATGGTTTGTGAAGCATAAGAGGCAAAGCCAACATGACATATGGTAAACAGACTGAACCAAACACCAAAAATAACAATACACTCTTTGTTATGGCTAAGAATACCAAGAGGATGCAAATCAAAGAAGCCAAAGATAAATAATGGTTTATTCATATAAATAAGAATGTCTGAAGAACGAGTACAGCTGGATAGGAGGAATAATTTCTAATATTGTATATCACAGTACCTATTGTTGACAACAATTACTGCAAAATAACTGCTAAGCTGGCATTGTGGTATAGAGGGTTAAGCCACTGCCAGGAACACCAGCATCCTGTATGGGTACCAGCTGCTCTGCTTCTGATCTAGCTCCCTGCTAATGCCCTGGAAAGCAGCAGAACATGGCCCAAGCCCTTGGGTCCCTGCACCCATGTGGGAGATTTGGATGAATCTCCTGGCTTCAGCCTGGCCCAAGCCTAGCCATAGAGGCCATTTAGGGAGTGAATCAGCCAATGGAAGTTCTCTCTCTCTCTCTCTCTCTGAAACTCTGCCTTTCAAATAAAGAAAATAAATTTTTTAAAAATAATAACTGCTAAAGAGGATTTGGAGTTTCCTTAACACCAAGGAATGATAAGTTTTTGAGGTAATAAATGCTGATTACACTGATTACACATTGTCCACATGTATTAAAATGTCACACTGGATCCTACAAATATTTACAATTGTGTCAATTAAAAATTCAAAGATATATGTAAAAACATAACTAACAAATCAAAAAAAGAAAGAGCCAGCATTGTGGCGGAGTGGGTGAAGCCATCATCTGTGATGCCGGTATCCCATATGGGCACTGGTTCGAGTCCCAGCTGCTCCACTTCCGATCCAGCTCCTTGCTAATGAACCTGGAAAATAGCAGAGAATGGCCAACAACACCAGCATCCTGTATGGGCACCGGTTTAAGTCCTAGCTCTTCCACTTCCAATCCAGCTACCTGCTACTGCCCTGGGAAAGCAGCAGAACATGGCTCAAGTCCTTAGGTCCCTGCATCCACGTGGGATACTTGGAAGAAGCTCCTGGTTTCTGACTGGCCCAGCTCCACTCATTGTGGCCACCTGATGATGGAAAAGCTCTCTGTGTCTCTCTGTAACCTAGCCTTTCAAATAAATAAATATTTTTTGAAAAGAGAGAGAAAAGGCAAGGCAAGGCAAGGCAAGGCAAGGCAAGGCAAGTCTGAAAGTATGCAGTCATGAGGGACCCAAGTCCTCTTTCTCTTCTGCTATCTTTAACCTCATGATCTGAGAAAGTTGCTGAAACTCCAATTATCTCATCCTTATCTCAGGAAAGAAGAGAAAGGAAAAAGCTTCCCAAAGACACATAGAGCTGCAAGATTCGGCAAGTGAAAATACAAGTTGTTACATGGGATCTGGGTAGATAATAAGGATAGATAAATAGACAGACAGACAGACTTGTAACTAAAAGTTATTCATTGTTTACCAAATTCAGGTGGACATTATGTATTTTATGTGACAATGCTGATCACCCAGCATCTCTTTAGATCTCAATAGTATCTCTACTGCAGAGAAGCTGGGAAATGTAGTCTTTTAGCCACGACAAAACAAAAGGAGAGTGAATGTCCGGTAATGAACCAATGTCTTTGCAGAAGTGGGTGTGAGTCTAGGAAAAGGAGCCAGGGCCTCGTCTGTGCTCCATGGCCCCATGAAGAACTTCCTGATCACATAAGCCTCTTCTCATCATGCTGGCCTCTGGGAGCCTGTGGCCCTCTGGATACAAAGCAAAGATACGAATATTTAACAAACTTACAAGAATGTATATATGGGGGGGGGCAGCTATTGCCTTGTCTTTTTCAAGGGGCCAGACACTAATAATATTGCCACCCTACAAAATATGTTTGTAATTTGGATCTAGAAGAAGCAGAAGTCCTCCCTTATAAAGTATACAGAAAGCTACAGGCTGCAGGCAGGGTCACGGATGCCTTGGAAGCATGTTGTGTCTGCGTGGAAATGTTCAACAAATTCTATTCTACATCAAATCGATGCCACTCTTCCACAGGGCCTTATTGTCGGGACAAGACTACCATCCGAGATGTCGATTGCCCTGGCCAGGAGAACCAGTTGGTTTAGGCAACTGGCCTCAGAAAGCTCAGTGGCCTCTCGCAACTCAGTCTTCTGTCACCTGATCCATCTCTGAGTATAGTTTACTCTGTGCTGTATCCTCAACCAGAAGCAGGGAACAATGGGGAGAACAGACCTGAATTAAAATTCTCTTAACATTTCCCTGGAAAAGTTCCAATTTTACCTGACAGTGACTGTTTCAGGGGTGGGGAACATCTGGCCCAGGGGGCAGTATAAGGCCCATGGAAGGGGCTGGTGCTGTGGTGCAGCCGGTTAAGCCCCCATCTGCAGTGCCAGCATCCCATATGAGCGCCACTTTGAATGCTGGCTGTTCTACTTCTGATCTAGCTCCCTGTTAATGTGCCTGGGAAAGCAGCAGAAGATGGCCCAAGTACTTGGGCCCCTGCATCCACATGGGAGACCCCAAAGAAACTCCTGGCCCAGCCCTGGCCATTGGGGCCATTTGGAGATTGAACCAGAGGATCGAGGACCTTTCTCTCTCTCTCCCTTTCTTTCTCTTTCTCTGTCTCTTCTTTCCTCTCTGCAATTCTGATTGTCAAATAAATCAATAAATAAATCTTTAAAAAATTTTTCAAAAGCTGGTGAAATCATTTGGTTTGGCCCTTCCAAAGCAACCACAGGCAGGACTTGAAATTCAATGAATCTGTAGCAGGCTAATTTTTAAGCTGATAATTTTGTCTGGCCTGCAAATGATGTTATAAATAGCCAAATGACCTTGGGCAGAAAAAAAAAAGTTTCCCCATCCCTGGAACTCTTGCCCAATATATATCACTCTTCCATGCTTTTCCTCTGGCTCTTACCTGGCTGACCTTGGGGTGTTTTTTGAGGGTCAGATACTCCTTCCAAAGGACACGTGATCACACCCTCACCTGTCCTCAGCTCCCTTCCCTGGGTTAGCCACGTGATCAGCTGACTTTCCGATGTGAGAATCAGACTCTTTTTCTAAGAGGAAGCTTTAATAACTGCATTTAAATGGCTCAATGCTTTCCTGGATGGTGGCTGGCAAACTTCTCTGTGCAGGTGCTGATAACAATAAACACATAACATGTCTGCAGCCTGGGGTTTCACCACATTCATTTCTGGGCTTGTCATATGCTCTCTTGCTATTTATACTGCTTTGGGTCAGCTACTTGATACTTAATAAAATTTGCGTCCAAGCTGTCCTGCAGGGAAAATGACCTATCTTGGGGGAATGCTGTTCCAACGTTGTAACCTCTGCAGATTGCCCAACGTTCTTGGTAAAGGTTGCAGGACTGGAGTGAGGGGGAGGTCTGGGCCACCTCTTGGCATTTAGCAGCCATCAAGTGCTTTAAGCATCAATATCATTCTACCACCTGCACATGGGAGTGACTGTAGATGGCGTGAGCAATGTGGCAGTTCAGCCCCTGATCAAGGTCACAGCAGGGAGGGTTCCCCAGAGATGATTTTACCAACCTCTCCTTTATTTTGGAAAACAAGATGAGAACAAAATAGAGACAAGAATGGACTGATGAGATGGAAATAATGAGCCATTTATAAACCCAAAAAATGAGACTGCCAGGAAAAACAAACAGCAAAAAAGTACATTTTATCAGAGGCCTTTGCTGCCCAAGGCTAGTGGGGGTCAAGGTACTGACTGTTCAGCTTCCTGGGCCAAGAGCTACAGTAAGTCATGCCCCCCCGCCGCTGATCACATCGCTCCTCTCAGCTTCATCAAGCAACCTTCCGCACCTGGTGGAGAAGAGCGGTCGTGTTTTCTGTGTGTGCTGGATGGACGTTTCACATTTTTGATAAAGATGTGAAGTCACGTTGCAACACTTAACAAGTGTTTCTGCGTAAATGTTGTGCAATCCTGAGAGGCACCGGGGTCTGTGCATCAGCGGCACACCCACTAACCTGCGGCTTATGTAATGTGTGATCGGGCCTCCAGGTTCTCCCTGAAAGAATGTTTGGGCTCTGAACTTGGCCCTGGTTTCCGGCAGTTCTTTGCCCTAAAGGTGTGTGGAATGGCTCAGCTGTCAGCACCTGCTGGCAAGATAAAGAAAAGTGCCTGAGGCTGATCCTCCTCTGGCACCAGTACCAGGGAGGCTGGCAACAGTCCCTGATGGCCTTGGCCCACCCTGCAGCACCCTCAAGGGAGAGGGAATGAGGCCAGAAGATGCAGCAGGGACTGCTACGAAGGGTGACAGCATGGAAAGGATTTCCCCAAAGCAAGGCATTCTAGCTACTGCAGAAGCACCCTTCCAAGGGTTGCATACAGCTATTGGAGGATTGAAAACTTGGTGCTCTGCTCTCTTCTTGGGGCTTACCTTATAAAGAAGACCAAGGCTTTGGAGCCCTCTGCACCCCAGTCACTATAGTAGGCCTGTGTCCTTGCCTGGCTTCTGTTTCCATCCAGGCTTCCATTCACTTGATAACACTCTTGAGCACCTGCTCTATGCTATGTGCTGCGCCAAGCCCTGGGCACCAGGCAGGGCTCTCTCAACACCTAGTGGCCCCTTTCAGAGTTCCTGGCCAGTGCTTAGTGGGCTCCCTCTCTTGTGTCACTCTCAGCACCCCTTGTGCCCAGAGCATTCTTCCTTCCATTCACCTGTTAGGACTGTTTCTCCATAATCCTGGGGGTGGAACTATTGCTGTATGGTCCTCATCATAGTAATCTCACAAATTATTCTTAGAAAAGGGTTGATTTTAGAAATCATGATTTCCTCCCAGGAGTTTCTGTATATTAAATAGTGATGGTGTCAAGGTGGAGTTTTGCACAGTGGTTAAGTCGCCACTTGGAACACCCACACCCCTTATTTGAGTGCCTGATTGGAGTCCCCACTTACATTCTTCTGACCCATCTTTCTGCTAATGCACACCCTGGGAGGCAGCAGGAGATGGCTCAAGTACTTGGGACCCTGCTACACATATGGGAGACTCAGATTGAGTTCCCTGCACCTTACTTCAGCCTGGATCAGCTTAGTTATTGTGGGCATTTGAGGAATGAATAGCGTGAGGAAACAATGTATTCCATGGAATGAACAATGCAGAAATTGGAGGATTTGAAGTCAGAGGTGGAGGGTGGAGGAGGTGGGGATGTAATACCTTGTCTGAGCAGAATCTTCCCAATTTCACTAGGGTGACAAGTAGATTCTTTTACCTCTTTATATATTATTAGTGAGCTATGCTTTTAATCATTAAGTGGGCAAATTTTATAGTTGGACTACCTGGTTCAAATTGCAACTCTGCAAGTAATTACCTAAGAGAGTTATTTGATCTTTACTCCTTAATTTCTTCATATGAAAAGAAAAATGGTAGAAATTAAGTAATTTTACAGGGTGGTTTGAGATCAACATAAATTAATATGTATGAAATCTTTATAATACCACATGTATTGTAAGCACTTAAAATCCTAAATTTGATTTTTTCATAAAGCTAACTCCATGCTTTCTATTTTGTAGTCAGAGTCTCATGGAAAGTCCTTCACAAAGACAGGAATTGGGTAGTCATTCAGTATAGCAATTAAAATGCCAGTTAAGATGCCTGCATTCTTAATGGGTTTGAAATTCATTTCCAACTCCTAAATCCCAGCTTCCTGCTAATGCAGAGCCTAGGAGGCAGCAGTGATGGCTCAAGTAATTGGTTCCTATCACCCACATGGGAAAGCTGAATTGAGTTCTCAGCTCCTGGCTTTGGCTTCAGCCATTGTGGGTATTTGTGGAGCAAACCGGTAGACAGGAGCTCACTCCTCCTGTGTGTGTGTGTGTGTGTGTGTGTGTGTATGAGAGAGAGAGAGAGAGTGTGTGTGTGTGTGTGTTTCTCTCTGTCTCTCTGCATCTCAAATAAATATTTTCTCTTTAAAAAAAGCAAGATTTTTAAAATAATCATTTTATTTATTTGAAATGCAGAGTTATGGAGAGAGAGATAGAGAGAGACAGACAGAGAGAGAGTCAGTCCTCCTTTTCCGTGTTCACTCTCCAAATGGTCACAACAGCCAGGGCCAGGCCAGGCTGAAGCCAGGAGCTTCATCCAGGTTTCCCACATGGGTGCAGGGGTCCAAGGATCTGGGCCATCCTCCACTGCTTTCCCAGGTACATTAGCAGGGAGCTGGATCCAAAGTAGAGCAGCCAGGACTCAAACCTATGCCTGTATAAGATGCTGGTGCTGCAGGTGGCATCTTAACCTGCTATGCCACAACACTAGCACCAGGATTTCTTTTCTTCTTCTTCTTTTTTTTTTTTTTTAGGCCACAGTTTTATCTACAAAACAGGAAGTGGCAATTGAATAAGAACATAGGAGCAGGGGACCCATCAAGTAACTACAGCCTGGTTTCTGACCTCTACTTGCACTGTGACCTCAGCCAGCTCACTTAACCTCCCTGCATCCCAGAAATTGGACTTGACCCCAAATTCAGGCCATTCAAATAAACTTGCAGAATTTTTGCCATTTCCTTGTTCTACCTTCTTATACACAGATCCTTATTTAATGGTTTCCTTAAGATAATCTTTAAAAAACTCACTTTCATAAGCAGCCTCAGAAAGAGTAGTAATATCCATGCTCTAAAGGGTTTGATATGCTAGGTATAGATCTTTCTAATGCATGTTAAAATAAATAATGAGATCTTTTTAATGTTTGTATAAAACTTAAATCATCTTGCACGCCATCAACAATGTGTACATGGCATTTTAAGTAACTCTAGATTAAATGTTCTTTATGGAGTCAGCCAGATATAAAAATCTCAATTACTCTTATATAATTTTCGAATAATTTTTAACTTTAGATGTTTTCCTTCGTATTGCTTCCCTCTTTGAGAGCACAGGCTACGGATTATTCTTGTATAGATTGAGGGCACAGACTACAGGTTATTTTTGTACCTCTTTAGGCACCCGGGACAGAGAAGAGTAATTGATAAAACTTCACTTAACTTTAAATTATAAATACAGCATACATACAACTATATCCATCATCTATTCATCCCTGGCTCATTCCCAAATGCTCACTTCTCCACATCAGTGCTGCTGTGTTGCTTGGGTGAGTGACTGTTCACTAACTGTTGTGAAGTGTGGGGTCCCAGGCCTTGAGTGAGCCCACAGGAAATGGCACCTTCCCAGACTTCCTTCCCTTTCCTGTGCCCCTTTGTTAGGAGTAACTGTTTGTCCGTGTGAAAAGTGAGCCCACTTCCTAAGGAGCTGCATAGCGCAGCTCTGGTCAGGCCTGTAATACTTGCTGTCCTCAGGGTCAGCCTAGAAGAAACAGAAACATCTAATCTAAGAAAGAGAGAAATTATATTTCTAAATGGTATTATTAGAGATCTGAAAAACTGCCCAGAAGTTTACTAAAAGTACACCAGCAAAAGTGTAATACACACCCACAGTAACATGGTATCATTCAGGCTTCAGAGATTAATCTCTCAATGAACTAACATTTATTAAGCAACACCTTGAGCCCTTCTCTATTGATAACTCTGGGAGAGACAATTCTGAGTAAGACTACCAGGCTGTAAAAGAAACCAGACTGCAAGCATCTGTAAGGAAAGGATACAAGGGGACTTCAAAAAGTTCATGGAGGGGCAGGCGCTGTGGTGCAGTGGGTTAAAGCCTTGGTCTGCAGCGCTGCATCCCACATGGGCGCCGGTTCAAGTCCTGGCTGCTCCTCTTCTGATCCAGCTCTCTGCTGTGGCCAAGGAAAGCAGTGGAAGATGGCCCAAGTCCTTGGGCCACTGCACCCACATGGGAGACCTGGAAGAAGCTCCTGGCTCCTGGCTTCGGATCAGCTCAGCTCTGGCCATTGCAGTCATTTGGGGAGTGAACCAACGGAATAGAAGACCTCTCTCTCTGGTTGTACCTCTCTCTGTGTAACTCTGTCTTTCATATAAATAAAATAAATCTTTTTAAAAAAAGTTCATGGAAAAACAGAACTAAAAGTATGTGCTTATTTGAGTACAAAATTTTTTTTTCATAATACATAAGTAATATGTATTATGAAAAAATGATGCATAGATTTAAAAACTGTTTTTGTAACAAATAAACTCATAAAGTGCAAGTGCTCCCATCCTCAAATGCCAGTAAAGTTCAGGGCTGGACAGAGGTCAAAAGCAAGAGCTGGCCGGCGCCACGGCTCACTAGGCTAATCCTCCGCCTGCGGCGCCGGCACCCCAGGTTCTAGTCCTGGTTGGGCCACCGGATTCTGTCCTGGTTGCCCCTCTTGACCAGTCCAGCTCTCTGCTGTGGCCCGGGAGGGCAGTGGAGGATGGCCCAGGTGCTTGGGCCCTGCACCCCCATGGGAGACCAGGAGGAAGCACCTGGCTCCTGGCTTCGGATCAGCACAGCGCACTGGCTGTAGCTGCCATTTGGTGGGTGAACCAATGGAAGGAAGACCTTTCTCTCTGTCTCTCTCTCTCACTGTCTAACTCTGCCTGTCAAAAAAAAAAAAAAAAAAAAAGCTGACACAACAATCCAGGTCTCCACGTGGGTAGCAGGAACACAGTCACAGAGCAGGGAATCAAACACAGGTACTCTGATGTGGGATGAGGGTGCTATGGGACCCAATCAGGGAGATAAGATTAGGCTCATGAGCTGCAGACCATGATCCCCTTTGTCTCAGCTGTATCCACCCACCTGCCAATCAGACTACGTAACCACTCCTCTTTTGGAAGTGAATAAGAGGTCTGGAGCATGATGAGCCAGCCCATTTCAACCGCCACTCCTGGCACTTCTGCTCATGCAGTTCCCACACGTCTCTGGCCTGCAGACTCCCACATAGGGTCCCTGGGCTACCCCCTGAGATTTTGGTATGGAGCTTCCTGTTTAATCTTTCTGACCCATTCTCCCTTAATAAAGCTTTCACATTCCTGTGTATTTCTTGCACTAAATGAACCTCAAACCTTACCATATTGTCTACTTCATTTGAGCCAGTATTTAGAATTCTTATCTAAATAAATGGCAGGAACCCCAAAATATTAATTTTGGCTTAGGATCCCCATAACAAATGTATCTTAACCACAGGCCTACTGCTGGTCCCTCAATTCATACTTTCATACCTTTTTCCATGAAATTCTGAAGTACCCTTGTTACTTGAGTGAAATGTCATATATGTAGCAGTTATGTATTTAATATTTGGTCCATAAATGAATAAATAACCTCATTCTAATACTTAAGAATCTTACAGGAGGAAAAGATTCAAAGCATAGACAAATGAAGGATTAATTAACAATACATCTAACATTACAAGAGATAACACAGGCTAATATAAGGTTGAATGAAGGGCATACTGTAATACACCCTCCCCCAAAGTATTGGTTCAGCACCAGCTCTCACTAAAGAATGTGTGTTGGCCACACATCTGTATTCATTTTTCCACCCATGAGCGCAACTTCAGAGAGAAGAGGCTAGGTTGTTGTCATGTGACTGGTTTATAAAGGCCACTGACGTGTTGGCTCCTGACAGTGAGCAGCGTATTATTTAAAGTAAATAAGTCAGTGTGTGTTTAACCTTCTGAGCATTCTCCAGTCATCAAAAGGCAAAGAGAGAAATGGCAACGGCATCACCTTCAGAGCTATGGAATTGGAATAAAAGACAGAAACTAGAAGGCTTTAATTAATGATTTTTGTAGACTTTCTTCAAGGTAACTCTCCAACACAAAAAGGCCTTTGCCTTGACTTCCTGGGGGGAGGCACTGGACTTTTCTTTACAGCTCTCTAGGATTCCAAACCATCAGCATAAAAATAGCAGCTCAAATCAATGTTGTCCATTATTCATTAGTTACCAAAATACCCTTCCCAAATCAACATTTAGCTGAAAGACACCTTCTTCCATAGGGTTTTGAACCATTCTTAGCCATGCATCAGACCATATTTTCCAGTCTATTTTATTGGCACTGAAACCACCATCAGAAAAATCCTAATGAAGTAGGAAGAACTATATTTCCATTAAAATTATTTTTCAAAGAAGTTGACTTGGGACCAACGCTGTTGCGTAGCTGGTAAAACCACCACCTGCAGTGCCAGCATCCCATATGGGCACCAGTTCAGGTCCCAGCTGCACCACGTCTGATCCAGCTCTCTGCTATGGCCTGGGAAAGCAGTAGAAGATGACCCAAGTCCTTGGGCCCTGCACCTGCATGGGAGACCTGGAGGAAGCGCCAGGCTCCTGGCTTCAGATTGGTCCAGCTCCGGTCACTGCGGCCATTTGAGGAATAAACCAGAAGATGGAAGACCTCTCTCTCTTTCTGCCTCTGCCTTTCAAATAAATAAACAAATTTTAAAAAAAAAAAAAGCTGACTTATTCACCTGAGCAATACAAATTCCAGTGTGAAAAACAGGACAGAACAGAACATAATAGAAAGCAAATTTCTACTGACCTGAGGACCCAGGCTTCCAATCCCTTCTGTAATAGACAAATCCTTAAATTTCCCGAGTATTTGTTTAAAAATACCCTGTGTATATACAGGCAGATATGCTGACCTAAGCCCCTTCTCTTTCATTTACCAACTCATATTCCTCAATGAAACTTAACACATTGGAGGGTTTGTTGGAAATCTATATGCAGATACACTGTAACCCAAAATATGAATGTTCCATAATGTACTCTTGCCATAATGTACTCAGTCTCTTCCGACAGACATATGATGGTTTCCAACTTTTACCCCCACAAACATATTTTTGCACATAGGTATAAACAAGACTATGGAATTAATCTCATAATGTGGAATTGCAGAGTCAAAGGATATGTGAATTTTAATTCTGATAGACACTATCAACAGGGCATGCTTAACTTATAATGAGAATTGCCAAAAGTGAAGTATTTATTCATGCCAGAAACAAGGAGTAAAGACAGTATTTCACTTTAAACTTTAATACATCAGGTAAACAGGCAGCACACTTGTTTTAAGAAACTCATTTGCCAATGTCTTTCCCAACTAAACACACACACACACACACACACACACACTGTTATAAATCATTAAAGACATACTATGAACCAACAGGTACACAAAAAAATGCCCAAAATCACTATCAGGGAAATGCAGATAAAAACTACAATGAGATACCACCTCCCGCCAGTTAGATTGGCTATTATCAAAAAGACAAAAAAAAAACAAGTATGAGTAAGGATGTGGAAAAAAAGGTAACTAGCATATAAAGTAATGTACATATCGCAGAAAACAGTACAGAGGCCCCTCAAAAAACTAAAAATATAACTACTGTATATAGAACATATATATGTGTATATAATATATATTTATTTATATATACAAAAAAAACCAGCAAACCACTATTGAGTATATATCCAAGGGAAATGATATCCATATGTCAAAGAGATATCTGCAATCCCATGTTTATTGCAGCACTATCTACAATAGCCAAGAAATGGAAATAACCTAAGTATCTTTCTACTGATGAATGGATAAAGAAAATGTGGTACATATATACATACAATAGAATATTAATCAGTCATAAAAATGAACAAAATTTTGTCTTTCACAACAACATGGGTGGAACTAGAGGTCATTATGCTAAGTGAAATAAGCCACACACAGAAAGACAAGTATCACATGATCTCACTAACACGTGAAGTCAAAAAAGAAAATATGTAATCTCTTTTTTTTTGTCTTTAACAGGTGGAGTTAGACAGTGAGAGAGAGAGAGAGAGGGAAAGGTCTTCCTTCCGTTGGTTCACCCCCCAAATGGCAGCTACAGCTGGCGCGTTGCGCCAATCTGAAGCCAGGAGCCAGGTGCTTCCTCCTGGTCTCCCATGGGGGTGCAGGGCCGCAGGGCCCAAGCACTTGGGCCATCCTCCACTGCCTTCCCAGGCCACAGCAGAGAGCTGGACTGGAAGAGGAGCAACCAGGACAGAACCGGCGCCCCATCCAGGACTAGAACCTGGGGTGCCGGCGCCGCAGGCGGAGGATTAGCCTAGTGAGCCACGGAAATGGCCTGTAATCTCTTAGAAGTTAAAAGTACAATAGAGGTTACCTGGGCCTGCAGAGGAAAGAGAGGAGGAGAGGATGGGGAAAGTCTGATCAATGGGTACTAGATTAGAGCTAGGCAGGAGCAAGTAGTTCTTGGGTTCTATTATACAGTAGATTGACGATAGAGAATGTCAATGTACTGTATATTTCTCTATAAAACAAACTAGACAGTAACATTTTAGATGTTTTAACTATAAGGAAATGTTAAATGTTTAAAGAGATAAATACGTAAGTACATTTACTCTGATTGGACATTACAGAATACACACATGTACTGAAACATCACACAGGATCCCATAAATACATAACATTTTTAGATCTATAAAAATTTTTTTCTAATTAGATAAATTTAGTTTTGTGGGAAACCAACTAAATCAAATGTATATGGTGTGTGTGCATGCATACATGCTGTGGCAACCACTTAGCAAATGAGGAACTCACCAGAGTCCCTTCCCACCAAATTGCATGAGTGCTTGTTGCAATGGGCTTACCTCACTGGTGCTACACACTCTACGGCCTCATCCTCAGTGTGTTTACCACCCTTTGTGGCCCTGGTCAGTTAGCAACACTGCCTTACTTTGCTTTTGCAACCCAAGCCAAGGTCAGCTTCTGCCCCTGCCCCCGTCTGCTCCTGCCGCTGCCCCCGTCTGCTCCTCCTTCCTTAAACAGGGCCATCATTTCTCCTCACCATGATTCCCCCACAGAAGCAGCCAACCTTAAAGTGTCAGGGCAGGCAGATAATTGATGCCTCTGGTAAGAGGCTGCAGGTACACTGGGACTTTGATTTAGTAATCTGAGTAATATGCACTCTTAGTAACATGAGTAATCAAGCTGCTAGCCGTGGGGGTGAGTGACTAACTAGACATCCTGGTCATCTGTTCAGCCGCTACTTCCTCCAACAACTTCTTCTTTTTTATTTTTTAAATTTATTTTTAAGGAATATAAATTTCATAAGTACAACTTTAGGAATATATTTATTCTTCCCATCATACCTGCCCTCCCACCTGCACTCCCACCCCTCCTCCTCTTCCCTCTCCCCTTGCCAGTCCCATTCTCGATTAAGATTCATTTTCAATTAACTTTGTACACAGAAGAGCGACTCTATGCTAAGTAAAGATTTCAACATTTTTCACACACACACACACACACACACACTGTTTGAGAACTAGTTTTATAGCTAACTTTCATAATACAACTCATTGAGGACAGAGGTCCTTCATGGGGAGTTAGTGCACAGTGACTCCTGTTGTTAATTTAACAATTAACACTCTTATGTATGACGAAACAACTTATTCTAATTAGAACAGAGCCTCAGAGCAGTCTGCAGTTTCTCTAGTGTTTACCCAACACACTCCATCCCCAGCTGGGACTTCTTTTCTATTTGCTCTGGTAAGGTGAGAAGCAGTGTGGGAGCTTTGTGTTTGTTTTGTAACCAGCTGTAACCATTTTCTCTTCCCCGCCTCTGACCACAAACACATTAGCTTCCTGGTAACCATTCAAGATCCAACCCTAGCCAGGCTGAAGCAAAATGAAGTCATTTTGATTTAATGGGTGACAACCAATTAAGGAAATATTCTTCTTACAATTAGAAGAGGCTGGGCATGTAAAATGGCACAAGGCTACTTATTTATTTACTTATTTGAAAGGCAGTGTGACAGTGAGAGGGAAAGACAGAAAGAAGTCTTTTATCTACTGGTTCACTCACCAAATATGTCTAACAGCTAGGTCTCCACCAGGCTGAAGTCAGGAACCAGAACCTCCATTCTGGTCTCCCATATGGGTGGCAGGGGTGCAAGTACTCAGCCACCTTCCACTGCCTTCCTGGCTGCATTGGCAGGAAGCTGGATTGGAAGCAGAGCAGCCAGGATTCAAACTAACACTATGTGATATGGGATGCAAGGATTGCAAGTGGCAGCTTTACCTGTTGCACCACAGTGTCAGCTCTCTACTTAAAATATTTTTTGGCCCCATGATCCATGAAATAAC
Organism: Oryctolagus cuniculus; assembly: GCF_051225735.1. Taxonomy (NCBI): domain Eukaryota; kingdom Metazoa; phylum Chordata; class Mammalia; order Lagomorpha; family Leporidae; genus Oryctolagus; species Oryctolagus cuniculus. The sequence goes on from NC_142877.1 coordinate 96,107,035, forward strand.
TTCTGTCATATGAGCAATCAAGAAGCTTCATTTTTACATTTACCTCAAGGAAGCTGAGACCGGATGAAAGAAAAGTTAGATTTAGACTATGCAAAGGAGTTAGTTCAATATTCACATGCTGTGAGCTTTTAAGGCTCCTTAACCCAGACGGCCTTTTCCGTTAGTGATCAAGGGGGAAAACAGATCTTGTGCTTAAGAATTAAAGTAAAAATGAGAAACGCAAAGCACTATGTAGATAGTTTGTTGGTATACCTCAGGCTCACCAGAGTCAGTCGTTTGCCCAGGTGAGAGCTTAGAAATTGTCACTGCAACTCTTGACTCTGTCATAAGCAGTTACCAGGAAGCAACAGGACCCCAAGGCCTAGCAACAGGGATAAAGAATGGATGATAGGTAGAGTCACAAAGTCATTCCAGATCAGCTACCGACACCTTGAAAAAAAGCTGTAAACACAAGCCACTGACTAAATCTCCACTCAATAGCAGAGTTCAAAATCAGTAAAGATAGGAGCATGCATTTAGCCTGGCACTTAAGATGCCCGCGTCCCGTGTCAGAGTATCTCAGAGTCCCAGCTTTGCACCTGATTCCAGCTCCCTACTAATGCAGACTCTGAGAGGCAGTGGTGTTGGTGTAACCAGTTGGCTTCCTGCCACCACCTGGGAGGCCTGGATTCAGTTCCAGAACCCAGCTTTGACAAGTCCTTAAAGAAAAAAAAAAAAAAGAAAGAAAGAAAGAAAAGAAAACTCCTCATTTAGGGCACATACAACAAAGATGCAAACAGATTTTTAGCAACAGATGTTGGTGTTTTTTGTTTGTTGTTTTATTTGACAGGTAGAGTTTTAGACAGTGAGAGAGAGAGACAGAGAGAAAGATCTTCCTTCCGTTGGTTCACTCCCCAAATGGCCACTCTGGCCGGCATGCTGCGCTGATCCGAAGCCAGGAGCCAGGTGCTTCTTCCTGGTCTCCCATGCGGGTGCAGGGACCCAAACACTTGGGCCATCCTCCACTGCCCTCCCAGGCCACAGCAGAGAGCTGGACTGGAAGAGGAGCAACCGGGACTAGAACCCGGCGCCCATATGGGATGCCGGTGCTGCAGGTGGAGGATTAACCAAATGAGCCACAGCACTGGCCCCTGGTGTTTTTTTTTTTTAAATAACTTTAACAGACATATAGAACTTGTGCACATTTATGGGGTATTATATGATGCCGTGAAACATGTATACATTGTGTAATAAACAGTCAGGGTAAATATATTTATCCTTTCAAGCATTTATTTATAGTGAAAGCACCCAAAATTCTATCTTCTAGGCTTTTAAGTAGAAAATATACAGTATATTATCATTATCTATAATCAATCTACTGTGTCATAGAACTCTAGAAGTTCTTATTTCTATCTAACTATAACTTAGTACCTGTCAATCAATATTTCCTCATTCCTGCCTCCCACTTCCTTTCCCAGCCTCTGGGAACCACCAATATATTTTTAACTTGTATGAGATCACCTATTTTTAGACTCCACAAATGAGTAAGATTAAGTGATATCTGTATTTCTGTGCTTGGCTTATTTCACTTACATAATGACTGCCAGTTCCAACCTTTTTATGACAAAGTAGTATTCCAGTGTGTATATGTACAACATATTCTTTTAAGATTTATTTATTTATTTATTTATTTTTTATTTGACAGATAGAGTTAGACAGTGAGAGAGAGAGACTGGTTCACTCCCCAGATGGCTGCAACAGCCGGAGACAAGCTGATCCGAAGCCAGGATCTAGGTGCTTCTTCCTGGTCTCCCACGTAGGTGGAGGGGCCCAAGGACTTGGACCATCTTCTACTGCTTCCCCAGGCCATAGCTGAGAGCTGGATTGGAAGAGGAACAGCCAGGTCTTGAACTGATGCCCATACTGGATGCCGGCTCTGCAGGAGGAGGATTAACCTACTGCATCACAGCGCCAGAGGTTCCATCACATTTTAATTTCATTTTGTGAACTACTTAGTTGAAATATTTCTGCTTGATTTTGCCAAATTTATTTCACCTCTTCAAAAAACATCTGTGTTAGATTATTTAATAATTTCTCTGTGTTCTCTTAGATTTTGTTGTCTCTTTAAAACAGCTACTTTGGGGCCAGCACCGTGGCTCACTTGGTTAATCCTCCACCTGCAGCACCGGCATCCCATATGGGCACCGGGTTCTAGTCCCGGCTGCTCCTCTTCCAGTCCAGCTCTCTGCTGTGGCCCAAGAGGGCAGTGGAGGATGGCCCAAGTGTTTGGGTTCCTGCACCCGCATGGGAGACCAGGAAGAGGCACCTGGCTCCTGGCTTCGGATCAGCACAGCATGCCGGCCAGAGTGGCCATTTGGGGAGTGAACCAACAGAGAGAAGATCTTTCCCTCTGTCTCTCTCTCTCTCACTGTCTATAACTCTACCTGTCAAATAAAATAAAATAAAAACAGCTACTTCAAAATCATCTTGTGGCCATCACTGTGGCATAGTAGGCTGAGCCTCCACCTGCATCCAATATGGGGTGCAAGTTCATGTCCTGCCTGCTATTCTGATCCAGCTCTCCACCTGTGGCCTGGGAAAACAGTGGAAGATGGCCCAAGTACTTGGGCTCCTGCACCCACATGGGAGACCCAGAAGGGATTCCTGGCTCCAGGCTTTGGATTGGCCCAGCACCTGTTATTGCAGCCATTTAGGGAATGAACCAGCAGATGGTTCTCTGTCTGTAACTGTACCTCTCAAATAAATAAATAAAATCTTTTTTTTTTTAAGAAATCTTTACCTGAGCATTTGTGAATTTCAGTTCCTTGATGGTTGGTTTCTGGCACCTTATTTTTCTCTTTAGGTGAGGTCATAGTTCCCAGGAAATTCTTGAAGCTTGTTGGAGAACAACATTCTCTGTGCACTAAAAGGATTAGCTATAGTAATCTGGCTTTATCTGTGGCTAAGCAGTCTGTTTTCTCTTAGTCTATGGATACTTTTGCACTAGACATCACCCTAAGTAATGGTTTGTCCCAGATCCATTGCTTATAAGTTCTTACTGACTCAGTCTTAGAAGACTCCCCAAACTCAACTTTGTCTCAAATCTGCAGCATATGTGTTGCTCTATATGAACTGGGGAAGCACTAAAAAGGGGTAGTCTGACTTTACAATCCTGTCCCTGTGGTAGGCTCCAACTCCTTGTCCTGTGTCCATGAATGCCATCTGCTAGATCACATCCAGAGCCCTCATCCCAGCAAGACTAGTGCAACTCAGATTGGACCAAAGCTAAGCCTGCTACAGTCTGTCTGCCAATAAGGTGGTCTCACTGCCCAGTGCTGCACCTTTGAGTTACTACTGATGCTGGTTAAGATACAAAACTGCTCAACTGGAACCATGGAACTCTGCCGGTAGTGCAGCCCTGGTCTGGGGACAGAGACCATTAGGATCTGCTCTGTGCTGGGTTTTCAATCTGGCACTGAGTCCCAAAACCAGTCCTGTGATTCCCTGCTGTCTACCCACAGTTGAAGAAGAGGTGACAGAGGCAGCCCCTCAGCTACTAGAGCAGGTTTTAGCAGGTCACACCTGGGGCTCACAGTCCCCAGGCCTTATGCAATCTTGGAAAAGCAAACCAGGCCTGCCAGGTACTAGTGGTGATATAAACCAAAGTGAGTCTGCCTCTCCAGGGCACAGGTCTCCAACTGACACTGGGGCAATTCCAGAGACTCCAAGCACAGATATTTAGCTCAGGACAGAAACCATTGGGACCTGCCCAGCATTAGGTTTTACCAACCCAGCTCTCAGTCCCAAGACACAGCCCTGTGACCCTTTGCTATCTGGCCAAGGTTGCAAGAGAGCAATAAAGGCACCCCGATCTCAGGGTGGTCACATGTGGTTCCTACAGTCACAGCTCCCTACAAAGTCCCAGTGGTGTCTGCCAAGCCTAGCGGAGGACTTATATTGGGGATTTTTCCTGTACCAGACTTTGAGCCAGGTATTTCACAGACTAAAAAGTCAGTAATTCTGCCCTGTAGTGGGCACTCATTAATTATTGTTAACTGAATAAATCAGTGCACCCACGAATGAATGAACAAAGGTTGCAGTCAGGTTAGGAAAGAAAACACAGACTTAATTTTCTATTTCCTGTGGGGGTGGTATGCACAGAATACAATGGTGTGGTGACCAGTTCTACCCAGGGGAGTAGGGAGAGGACTCAGACTGTAGGTGATAATTGAATGGGTAATGTTCAGATGAATGGAGAGGAAAAAGTGTTTAACATAGATAAGGGAAAGACCATAGCATGAGCAAAAGTCTGAAACAGATCAGCAAACTGCAGGCCATGGACTAAATCCAGTCCACACCCTGTTGTTATAAATACAGTCCTAGGGCCAGAGTTGTGGTATAGCGGGTTAAGCCACTACCTGGGACACTGGCATCCCATAATGGGTCACCAGTTTGTGTCCTGGCTGCTCCACTTCCAACCCAGTTCCCTGGTAATGTGCCTGGAAAAGCAGCAGAAGATGGCCCAAATCCTTGGGCCCCTGACACCTATATAGGAGACCCAAAGTGACTTCCAGGCTCCTGGTTTTGGCCTGGCCAGTCCCAGCAGTTGCTACTATTTGGTAAGTGAACCAGCAGATAGATAGATAGATAGATCTCTCTCCCTCTCGATTAACTTTGACTCTCAAATCATCTTTTTAAATCATCTTTTTATTTAAACATAACTACGCTCATTCATTTACATTTTGTCTATGACTGTTTTGTACTATAGCAGCACTACTGAGTAGTTACCACAGAGACCCTGTGACCCTGAAAACCAGAAATATTTGTTATCTGGCCCTTGACAAAAAGTATCTGCCACTCTTAGCCAAGAGGGACAAAAGAACTGACTATTCAGGGGCTTGTAGGAGAATCCCAACAGCAGGAACTTGGGGTCAAAGGGGGCTCCATGATAGATGAGACAGGAAGGTGAACAGGATCCAACCTACAAAGATTCTTCTATGCCATATTAAAGAAGCTGGTCACCAAGCCAGTGTTGTGGTGCACTGGGTTAAGTTACCCCTTTTGATACCACCATCATGAGTCCCAATCCTGCTCTGTGCTAATGCACCTGGGAAACAGTAGAAGGTGACTGACATACTTGGGTCACTACAACCCATGTGGGAAATCCAGATGGAGTTCTGTGCTCCTGGCTTCAGGCTTACTCAGCCCTAGCTATTGTGGCCATTTGGGGAGTGAGCCAGGATGGACAATCTCTTTTTCTGTCTCTTCCTCTCTGTGTGTCATTCCACCTTTCAAATAAATAAAATAAATCATTAAAGAATAAATAAATCAGAATCTGATCTTGTTTCCTTAGGAAATACATAACAATTGGTTTTACAGTTAGAAATGCCTCTCAGTATGGATAGCAGAGGCACACAATCATAGCAGACCACCTCTCCAAACCTCAGATCTCACAAACTCCTTGATTCAACAACTGCGGAAGGACTTAGTGCTGTCATTGTGCATCTTGCTCTGCATATGGGAAACAGAGTGTGGCATAAAGAGATAATCAATATTTATCAAATAAAGGGAGGAATAAAGAAAATATTTTTTGTATCATTATTTAAAGGTTTCCTGAACAGGTTGCCCGTGGCATGAAATGAAGCTAAGATTCCTAGTGGCTTCCAGTTTCCCCGATTGTAGGCGTTGAAATCCAGGCATGAGCAGGTTAACAGTAAATGCAAGCCAGACAGAAATGCCTTCCCTTCATCTCCAGTGCCAAGACCATCAAATACCAGTCACTGGCCAAACCTATGTTTATTCCATGCCCTGTGGCCTAATGAGAGGGGATGGAACCAGAAGCAGCTTTGCTAATAACTGTCATAAAAATAATAATATCACTTGGCTCCATGTGGCATCCTTCATTGGAAGATCATGAATCATTTTTTTCTCTTGCATAACTATCATTTCCATTTTATTTCCACTAGAGAAAGGTTGTGACTTGCCTAAGGCCACTGAGAAAACCAGAAAAGCGGTTTTCAAAAGTAGAGAAGGATGTGTGAAATCCAGTTTTTTTTTCCAAGCCTAGAATGGGCAGGGTTCATGACTCAGTAAGCAACCCAGCATGATCTGAGCCTAATGTTTCTTAAAAATGAATCATGCTAGGGGCCAGTGCCCTGGCTCACTTGGTTAATCCTCCACCTGTGGCGCCAACATCCCATATGGGCACCAGGTTCTAGTCCCGGTTGCTCCTCTTCCAGTCCAGCCCTCTGCTATGGCTTGGGATAGCAGTGGAGGATGGCCCAAGTGCTTGGGCCCTGCACCCGCACGGGAGACCAGGAGAAGCACCTGGCTCCTGGCTTCGGATCAGCTCTCTCTCTTTCACTGTCTCTGTCTCTCTCTCTCTGTCTAAAACTCTACCTGTCAAATAAAAAAAAAAAAAAAAAAAAAAAAAGAATCATGCTAGAGGAGACTCAGGACATAAGGATCTATGTCAGGTACATGTTCTCACATTGTCACACATTGTCCCTGCCCAGCAGATTTCAACATCTGTCATCTAAATCCATCACAGACTAGGCTCGTCAAGGTCCAGCCCACTGAAGTAGAGGGCGCCTGGCTCGAGTGTCCTCTCTTTCCTTTCTAAACATTTACCCAGCTGTCAGTACCTAGGGAGCTCAAGCCTCCCCACCCCTTTCTTCATCAGGAGCCTGTGTCTAAGACAGCCAGAGCTTCCAGTTGGTCTGTGATGACCATGGCATGGCCCTTTTATCCCAGCATAGTTATTAATCAATCCCCCTTTTATGCATAAAAAGATACCCCAGTTTGGGCCACAAATTATACAGTCACCTTAGCTCTAAAAAATCAGAAAGCAACCACAGTGAATCCAAAAGTCCTCTTTTAAAAAAATGTATGTATTTTTTTGGCAGTTAGAGAGACAGAGAGATCTTTTATCTGCTAGTTAACTCCCCCAAATGGCTACAATGGCCAGGTCTGGGCCAAGCCAAGGCCAGGAGCCCAAAGCTCCATCTAGATCTCCCTTGTGGGTGCAGGGGCCCAAGCACTTGGGCCGTTTGCTGTTTTCCCAGGCATATTAGCATGGAGCTGATTGGAAGCATAGCAGCCTGGACTTGAACTGGTGCTCCAATATAGGATACCAGCAATGCAGGTGGCTTAACCCACTGTACCACAATGCCAACCCCCCAAAGCCCTCTTTTCATCATGATTGTTCAATCTCAGTCTCTTTTGTTTCTTACAACTAGATCCGTGAACTCACGGTGGACCCCAACCCAAGTCAGTTCAAGGATCTCCTTTGAGAGGTAATTTAGCCTCTATACAAACTCTCCTGGAAAGAGTTTGCTACACAGCCCATTTAACAGTTCATTACTATTTAAAAGACTTTCTTTCCTTGTACCAAAAATCTGCCTTTTATAACTTTTTTATTATTTAAGACGGCGAGAGACAGAGAAAGGTCTTCCTTCCACTGGTTCAACGCCAAAATGGACGCCATGGTTGGTGTGGTCGGCGCGCTGCGCCGATCTGGAGCCAGGAGCCAGGTGCTTCCTCCTGGTCTCCCATGAGGGTGCAGAGCCCAAGCACCTGGGCCATCCTCCACTGCCCTCCCGGGCCAAAGCAGAGGGCTGGACTGGAAGAGGAGCAGCCAGGACAGAATCCGGCGCCCTATCCAGGACTGGAACCCAGGTGCCGGCACCACAGGCAGAGGATTAGCCAAGTTAGCCACGGCGCCGGCCAACCTTTTATAACTTTCATACATTGATACCATTCTCAAAAAGCTGAAAAACCATCCTCTTTCTTGGACTATAAGAATATCCCCTGAAGTCCTCTGCTCTCCAGCCCCAATACCACAAGGCATCAGGAACAAATTCTAGCACAGCATTAGAAAGGTGGCTTCAATGTCAGACATACTTAGATTCTGGTGTGGGCTGTTAAACACCATGGCTAAGTGACTTTGGACAAATACTTAACTTTTCTAACTTCACTTTCCTTGTCTGTAGCTTTGAACAAACATTAACTACTTGAGCTAGGCACTGGTAGTTGCATAGCCAATAGCCAGTCCGCCTTTCCTTTTTCACTAGTCAAGGGGCTCACTTCAATACTCTTGCATAAGCTGAATCCCTCACTGCTAGATGTAGTCATACAACACAGTTCTGGGCAAGGAAGTACAAGTGAGGTACCAGCTGGAGTTTGTGAGAGACCCTGTTGCAGGGTGCATGTTCAGCCCAAATCCAGGCTTTTTAGTTTTTGCCACTTAGTCTTGCCCTTCTTCCTTCTTTCTGTCCCCAAATCAGTTGAAATTAACAAAATAGAACAGTCACACAATAAACATGAATAGGAAAGCCCAAAGTGAAGGGGCCTAGATTTCTGATGTCATGTAGGGTACCCATACTTGCCCGGAAATGCTGGACCTTTTATCACATGAAAAAAAATTTAATTTCTCATTTGATTATACCATTGATGCTGAATTTCTACAACTTGCAGCCAAACCAATCTGAAATAACACACAGTTAGAGGGTTCTTGTGAACATTAAGTGAGATTCCTACAGTGCTTATCACAGTGCAAATACAGAGTGGATGGGTAGCTATTATAACTATCATGATTGCTATTATGAGTCATTGCCATGAACATTAGACATGGGCAAGAACACATGCGTACAGAAATTCTTACTTCCAAATAGCAGTAGTTCAAAAATACCTGTGATCTCTCAAGTACACACAAAAAAAGCCACTGGCAGGTATCTGGACAAGAGCGTCTCTGTTGATGGTTAATAAAGCTAGTTCTTCAAAGTCCCAGATCCCAGAAGCACAGAGAAATGAAATCCCACCTGGCTAGCAGGTCAGAGAGCAAGCATTTGCCTGCCATTAAGCCCTGCCTGGCTCCTTCCCAGGCAGAGAATCCATCCATGTCATACAGTGTCTCCTGGAGGTGCCGTCCTCTGGATAACAAGCAAAGCTCAACACTTTCAGGACATCATTATTTCATAGGAACAAAATCTACTGAGAAATCGAAGCTACACCTAATGCCAGTTGACCACAGGAGTACCTGTTCAAACATGGCACCGGGAAGGGAATTTGCTATCTAAAGTCTGACTGAGCCAGTGGCCAAGATCAAACAAGGATGAGATGGGCCATACATTCTTCCCTGGAGTCCATCAAGTTGCAGAGGCAGGATCACAGGGATCCATCATCACATTCACCCACTGGCAATCCAACTTTGCAGATATAGAAAGTGGTGCAGTGAGGGCCAGCACTGTGGCATAGCAGGTTAAGCCTCTGCGTGCAACACTAGTATCCGATACGGGCATGGGTTCGAAATCCAATGCTCAACTTTAGATCCAGCTCCCTGCTAATGTGCCTGGGAAAGCAGAAGATCGCCCAGGTGCTTAGGCCTCTGCTCCTGCATGGGAGACCCCAAAAAAAGCACCACTCCTTTGGCTTCAGCCCTGCCCAGCCCTGGCCATTGCAGCCATGTAAGGAGTGGACTAGTGGATGGAAGCTGTCTGTCTGTCTCTCCTCTTCTCTCTGTAACTTTGCCTTTCAAATAAGTAAAAAAATAAATTAAAAAAAAAGTGGAGCAGTGAAGAAATAAATAAATACTTATAGGTTTCAAGTCAAACTGGTCTAGGATTCAAATCTCAGAAGGTCATTTATAATCTGGGTAAATTTGGGCAGATCATTTTCCCTCTGAGTTAGTTTTTACATCTGTTACATGGAGACAGGCATGTTCAATTCCCAAACTTTCCAGGGAGATCATGCGTGTGATAGCATCCTGCATGGAGTTATCATTAGTCTCCCTTCCTTCTCTATCAGCAGGTCATACCTGGCTGGCTTGTGTTATCATGTTTCAGGTTCAGGGAGTAGACCCAGCTTGGGTCACTGCCACCAGGTACAACTTGCTGTCTTCTTCCTTGTGTGTCACCATCTAAATTTTCAGATCATATTTGGGGAGGCAAAGCCTTCCCCAAAGTTGAGGTCATAAAGCAGAAAAAGACACAGCTCTGCTTCTAGAAAGCACATTTGGTCGACTGTGAGCAAAGTCATCTTTCTGTAGCCACACTGCCTGGGGTGTGGGAATCACCAGGAAACCCAGCAGGAAAGAAAGGGCTGACCCCAACTGTCAGAGGTTACACCTAGACAAAGAGCTAAGAAGTAGGAGGTGCCCTACTCAGGCTCTCTGCTGTCTGGATATAGCACCCTTGTGCCCCAGCCCCAGACAGGATGAAATATAACAGTCACAAGATTCACACCTCAAGCCATGAAACATGATCTTCTTGCTACATCACCTGGCAGGTGTCCTTGACAGTTGGTTCCAGAGCTACAGTGGCTCATGCTGCGTATCCCTCACCTCTGTGTTACAGGAACTGCCTCCATTATTGGCTCTACTTTACTTTTCACCCTTGGCATATCTGGAGACATCTACCAAACACAGTTTGTGGATATTGAGACTTGCTGGTTATTGGTATATACATTTATTTCTCTGCAACTGTATTAACTAGTAACATAAAAACATGTAAGCATTAGCAATTCAGGGCCCACATAACATAGCTCAACACAAATGCATTTTGTCATAAAGAACAAACTAGTAGCAGCACACAGTACACACTAACTGTATGGTGGACTCCTCACTTCTACCATTATGGCCCTCATTTTACTAAAAAAAAAAAAAAAATGAGGCTTTTTCATATGTTTTCTTCATTCTGTCTCTTTTTCAGGAGGAGAAATTTGCTTAGGATATCTGAGCTTTAACAAAAATTCCTGGTTTTTTAAAAGATTCACTTATTTATTTTTTGAAAGGCAGAGTTACAGAGACAGAAGGAGAGATCTTCCATCTGTTGGTTCACTCCCCAAATGGCTACAATGGCTGGGGCTGTGCCAGGAGGAAGCCAGGAGCCTGGAACTCTGTACAGGTCTCACACATGCATGGCAGAGACCCATGTTCTTGGGCCGTGTTCTGCTGCCTTCCCAGGCACATCAGCAGGGAGCAGAGCAGCCAGAACTTGAACTGATGCTCATAAACTCTTAATTTTTAAGCTATCATTAAATGTATTAAAGTTCTAAGTCATTATGTGTTGAGAAGCTTTATACCAGTGGTTTACTCTACTAGCTTTCTAATTTCACCTTCACACTGGATTTCTCTTTAGTATATGCTGAGAGTGGGGAATCAATCTACTTTGCTTCACACAAGCATACTTCATAAAGTTTGCAGAAAAATTAAAAGATAAGGTTATTTTGGTATAAAAAATGAAAATCCATGCTAGGTTTTTTTTTTAATAATATATAGTTCCCTTGAACTTTTTGAAGGCCCTCAGAATCATGGATTTCAAAACTTTTTGGCAACAAAATAAACTTATCTTTTAATTCTACTTTCCACATTTTGAAACACCCTTGTATAATGAGCTGTTTCCCCACTACCAATTTGTGGGTTTTAGAAAATCCTAAAACCTTTTCCCATTACTTACTGTGTCGTTCATGTTTAACCCATGAGAGACCCTGTGGAGATCTGTTTCTGACTCCCTGTTCTTTTCCATGGGTGCATTTGTGCCCCAGGTCCATGGTTTTATCTGGGAGGGGAGTCTGTCCTCTTTTCTATTTATTTTCAAAACAAGTCTAGGCATCACAAAATTTTACTCATTCACATAAATTTTAGAGTAAGTATGTTGTAGTGTTCAAAATAAAAAAAAATAAAGTCATAATTTTGTCTGAAATTTCATTGAATGTATAGGTTAGATTTGAAAGAAGTTAACATATTTACATGTCAAACACGTGATACAACTTTTATTCAAAATTTTCAAACATATAACAGTTTTAGATTTTCCTTAGAAAATTATTTGTTAGTTTCTTTCCTACATGCTTTACAGTTTAAGAATAGTATCTTACTTTCTAGCTAGTTTTTCAAAGAAGACTAATAATCTTTTAAAAGCTATCAGGGAGAGTAGGTGCTTAAACTAGCAGTTAAGGCAACTGTATTCCACATTAGAGTACCTAGGTTTCATACGCAGCTCTGGCTCCTTTTCCAGCTTCCTGCTTACACAGACCCTGGCAGGAGTGATGGCTCAAGTAACTGCATTGCTGCCACCCATGTGGGAGACCTGGATTGCATTTCCAGCTCCTAGCTTTGGCCTTGTCCCAGCCCTCACTATTGTAGGAATATGGGAAGTGAACCAGTAGATGAGATCTTTTTCTATCATATCTATTAGAATCACTGATTTTCTTTGAAATGGCAATGTTTTGAAATGAAATTTATGGGACTGGCATTGGGAAACAGAGGGTTAAGCCATTGCCCGGAATGCCAGCATTCCATATGGGCACAATTTGAGTCCTGGCTCTTCCACTTCCCATCCAGCTCCCTGCCAATGCGTCTGGGAAAGCAGACAAAGATGGCCCAAGTGTTTGTGCTCTCACATCTTTTACTTTTGCCTGGCCCAGCCCCGGCCATTGTGGCCATTTAGGGAGTGAACCAGCACTTGGAAGATCTCTCTCTCTCTCTAACTCTGCCTTTCAAATAAATAAATATTTTTAAATGAAATTTTTAATGAGGTAGCTAAAAAAATCTTGTTTTTAAGGGAAATTATTATTAGAAAGACAAATTTGATTATAAAACTGAGTTCTTAACAAATAAAGAGGAAATTTTAGCTCTGGAACACAAATGTCTTGGAGGTAAAGGTTTCTATTTAATCTCTTACTAACAAAGGGGGAAAACTTTACATGAGGGTGAGCATTTAGCCTAGTGGATAAGATGTTTGCGTCCCACGTGGAAGTTCCCTGGGGTCGAGACTGACTTTTGGTTCCTAACTACAGCTTTCTGCTAATGCAGACCCTGGGAGACAATAGTGATGGTTCAAGTAGTTGGGTTCCTGCCACTCACATGGGAGACTGGGTAGTGTCCCTGGCTCCCAGGCTTGGCCCAGCCCCTGCTGTTGTGAGCACATGGAGAGTGAACTAGCAGATGGGAGTTCTCATTCACTTTCTCTCTCTCTCTCTCTCTCTCTCTCTCTCTCTCTCTCATAAATAAATAAATAAATAAATAAATAAATATATTTTTTTGACAGGCAGAGTGGACAGTGAGAGAGACAAAGAGAAAGGTCTTCCTTTGCCATTGGTTCATCCTCTAATGGCCGCTGCGGCCGGTGCACTATGGCTGGCGCACCACGCTGATCCGATGGCAGGAGCCAGGTGCTTTTCCTGGTCTCCCATGGGGTGCAGGGCCCAAGCACTTGGGCCATCCTCCACTGCACTCCCTGGCCACAGCAGAGAGCTGGCCTGGGAGAGAGGCAACCAGGACAGAATCCGGCGCCCCGACTGAGACTAGAACCCAGTGTGCTGGTGCTGCAAGGCGGAGGATTAGCCTAGTGAGCCGCGGCGCCGGCCATAAATAAATATTTTTAAAATCACCTCGACTGAAAGGAACACAGCTTTCTTTGGCTAAATATACTATGACAGCTAATAATGCAGTATTTGTCTGCTAAACTAATTTTCTTTGGTGAAGGAAGAAAGAAGGAAGGAAGGGAGGGAGGGAGGAAGGAGGGAAAGAGGGAAGGAGGGAAGGAAGAGGGAGGGAAATGCCCATGCCTGTTACATTCATGAACTGTATGAGTTTATATCTGACCAACTCTCATCTCCCCACCTGTTCATTCAGGCATTAGACCTAAGCACTTGTAAAGCAAACGAATGTATGTGTACCGCAATGGGAAAAAATAAACTGAGCTATTCTTGTAACAACATTAAAATGATCTGACCAAATAGCAGATCATATTTCATGGGACAAGGCTGTCAAATTAGATGTTTCCTCACGTTTGATGACTGGTTAGTCTTATTCACTTCGTATAAAATAGCTGACCTCCATTCCAGGAGAATGAGTAGCAAGCAAAATTTAATGCTATGTGCTCACAGGTTCAAACCCTTGTTTCATTGCTTCTCAGGCTAAGCTGACTGTGTTTCTATTAGGAAGAGACCCAGTGCTTGCTGCATCACTGGGAAGGAACATTTCATTCAATGGGCAGCATCTCAGCTTTCTGAGTTAATCATGGTATCTCAATGTTTTTCAACTTTTGGAATAAAGTTTAGGTAAAAATTGGAAAAGTAATTGTCTTTTGGAGTAAGCTTAAATATATATATAAATGAGCCAGCGCTGCAGCTCACTAGGCTAATCCTCCTCCTTGCGGCGCCGGCACAGCGGGTTCTAGTCCTGGTCGGGGCGCCGGATTCTGTCCCGGTTGCCTCTCTTCCAGGCCAGCTCTCTGCTGTGGCCAGGGAGTGCAGTGGAGGATGGCCCAAGTGCTTGGGCCCTGCACCCCATGGGAGACCAGGAGAAGTACCTGGCTCCTGCCATCGGATCAGTGCGCCGCCCGCAGTGTGCCGGCAGCAGCAGCCATTGGAGGGCGAACCAACGGCAAAGGAAGACCTTTCTCTCTGTCTCTCTCTCTCACTGTCCACTCTGTCAAAAACAAAAAAAATATATATATATAAATGAGCATAGTTCAAAAATTCATAAGAAATGAAATTAAAAACTATTTTGGTATAAAAATTGTTGAAATTCATGCAGAGTTTTTCATAATATAAAGTGTCACATAAACTTTTCAAAGGCTCCTCATTTTATATATGATTTCAAAAATTTTTTAGACCAAAAGGAACTTATCTTTTAATTCCATTTTCCACAAACGTTTTGAAGTATCCTCATATGTAATCCCAACAATAAGAAGTTCCCAAGGAAATCAGTCAGTGAGAGCCTCCCTGCTTACTATTCTTCAGCCTCAACAGCAAAGGGTTCCTTGAAAACTCCAGGTGTTGGGCCGGCGCCGCGGCTCACTAGGCTAATCCTCCGCCTAGCGGCGCCGGCACACCGGGTTCTAGTCCCGGTCGGGGCGCCGGATTCTGTCCTGGTTGCCCCTCTTCCAGGCCAGCTCTCTGCTGTGGCCAGGGAGTGCAGTGGAGGATGGCCCAGGTGCTTGGGCCCTGCACCCCATGGGAGACCAGGAAAAGCACCTGGCTCCTGGCTCCTGCCATCGGATCAGCGCGGTGTGCCGGCCGCAGCGCGCCGGCCGCGGCGGCCATTGGAGAGTGAACCAACGGCAAAGGAAGACCTTTCTCTCTCTCTCTCTCTCTCACTGTCCACTCTGCCTGTCAAAAAAAAAAAAAAAGAAAAAGAAAACTCCAGGTGTGACTGAGTCAGGTTCACAGTTGCTCATGCCTTTCCTATATAAAATTATTCACCTGCATCCTGTGTGATGGGACCCCACTGTGGGTAAAATTTTTCCCCAGCCCACTGATTTTGGGTGTGGCCTCTGGTCTACTATAACTAATGACATGTTCCTGAACATGACATAAGGCCTTCAATGCACTTGTGTGATTTCCTTTGGGCTCTGTGCATCTGTCATGTACTGTGAAAGGAGCCTGTTTCACAAAGCCACTGGTCAAAAGAGGATGAGAAATATACATACAAGGAACACCTGAACCCTGGAGTTCAGCCAAGACTGGCCAGGTACAGCTGAACTGCAGAACTCTGTGGGAGAAATAAACCAGGGTTTTCTTTGGTCAAGCCATAGTTTTGGATAGTTGGTTGTGCCACATTATTAAAACAAAACAGCATCTCAGTGCTCAGCATATATCGTTCCCTCTATCATGCCTACTCTTTGTCTTGTTAACTCCTACCCATGCTTCAGATCTCAGTGTTAAGGGTCTTGTACACAGGATGGATGCCGTAGACCAGATTAACCCTCCTTCACATTGGGTATTGGCTCCTTTATAAGATTAATCACATTTATAATTACTTGCTTCTTGTCATCCAAGTAGAATTTAAGCTTCTTTGAGACCATGTTGTCTTGCTCATCGGTCTATTCCTGGTCAAGCAGAATGAATTCAATAAATATTCAAGTGATTTTTTTAAAGACAGTGAGGTTCTATTGTTTAATGATTGGGTAGGAAATTTAATTTCTTTGAGTTTTAGTTTTTGACAACATAAGATGAAAATAATAATGCCTGTCTTCCAAGGCAGTGAGGATTAAATAAATAATTAAATTTAATATTATAAATACCTGACATATAAGTAAATAGAAGACAATTGATAACCAGAGATTTTTATTATACTTAGAATGATCAGTGCAACTGACCTGTGTCTTAGAAGATGATGTGGGGGAGTGGGGGAGAGGTGATTTGTTTTGAAGTGATATTTTGGTAAGTTAAAAAATTTATATTATGTTGCTGCTTATGATTGTTTAATTTAGATTTTTCAAAGTATACTTATTTACCATACTCTGAGTACCTTTTAGAACAAATTTAAGGAAGATTCAAGCAAAGAAATGTTTGCGATTGATATTTGGTTGATTTCAAACATTCATGTTTAAGAGAGAAAAAAGAATGAAATTTATCCTTCCTATCTAAGAAAAAATTCTTTTCTTAATTCCTGTTTTAGAGTTGGTATTTATTTTTTCTAAATGTTGAGTTTGGTTCCTACCAGTGGCTTTGCCATAGCATGTTATTTAATTTAAATCAGTTTCTCCTTTGCCAAAAGCAACATATACCCACTTTCCACTGGAAAATTCAGATATGTATAAAGAAGGAAGATTAAAGTTTCTATAATTCTACTACCCAGAGATAGCCACTGTATATCCTTCTAAATATTCTTTACTTAAATGCGTATATATTTTACAGTGATGGGGTTGTTGTACATTACTCTTGTGGGGTTGCTTTTTTAACTTATTTTAACTGCTTTTCTATAGCAAGAAACATTCATATATGGCACTTTATAAAATGAATGGCATTCAGTCATATCATCATTTACTTGAGTAATCCCCTATTGTTGGAAATTTAGTATATTTCACCTTTTTTTTTCTTTTGCATTATCAGAAAATCTGGGAATAAGTCAAGTGATAACAATGAATACTCAGAGCTTTAGAGAATGGCAGTCACCTTCTGGTCTTTTGGTTCAGAACACAACAGATCATCAGCTTGCCCCTAATCTGTCCTTTTCCTTCCATTTCTTACCGAGTCTAGGACTATCTTGGAAGATGGTAAAGGTGGTGGTAGGTAGCCTGTACTGGATTAGAGCATTTGAGGAAGGACTTTCACTTCTGGCTGTAATAAACAAACGTGCAAACCAGAACCCAGAACTCAACACATGATCAAAGATACCATAACAAAAAGTGGGAATCCCAAAATGAGAATAAGGGAAAATAAATGAAATCTATGGGTCACTGGTGCTGGCACTATCTGCAGCTACAGTATTATCCACCTATGTCTTGACAAGCACTCACACCACAAATGCCACCCACTGCCCTACCATCTGTTTTGCTAGTACAAGTACTGTCATTGCCATTTTACAGATAAGGGAGCTGAGACACAAAAGGGCCAGCCAGAAAGAGCTCCAAACCACACAAGTTATTAGTACCTCCAGGGTCTGAGCTTCCGTGTCCTGGCTCACAGACAAGTGCTCTTTTCATGCCTCGTAGTTTTCAGAAATACTAGGAACTGACACAAATAGGGAACAGGACACAGTGTGGCAGTGAGATTAGTAGAAACATAATTCTCCTGAGAGGCGACAGACACCAGCTAAGTGTTCAGCAACAATCCACCATCCTCTGTAAGAGGATAATAAACACCTCTATGCACCTCTTTTGTGTAATTTGAGCTTTCTTGCTTATTTAGAAATTTGTCCCTGTGAAGAGTTTTGATGCTCTCAATGGAAAGCTTCTGCTGAAAAGTGAAAATGCTTTCCGTGCTTCCACTGTGCCAATGAGGGAAAGGAGACCTGGCTACGTAGAAGTGATCTGAAGACACCGCCATTCTCGGCTGGCACCGTGGCTCACTAGGCTAATCCTCCGCCTTGCGGCGCTGGCATACCGGGTTCTAGTCCCATTTGGGGCGCCGGATTCTGTCCTGGTTGCCCTTCTTCCAGGCCAGCTCTCTGCTGTGGCCAGGGAGTGCAGTAGAGGATGGCCCAAGTGATTGGACCCTGCACCCCATGGGAGACCAGGAGAAGCACCTGGCTCCTGCCTTCGGATCAATGCCGTGCACCGGCCACGGTGGCCATTGGAGGGTGAACCAACGGCAAAAGGAAGACCTTTCTCTCTCTGTCTCTCTCTCACTGTCCACTCTGCCTGTCAAAAAAACAAAACAAACAAAAAAGAGACACATCCATTCTCTATCTAATGACATCAGGACTATAATCCTGAGTTCCTTGGATAGAAGTCTCCCAAATTCTATCACACACAGAACATGACGTAGAAGACAGTGAAAATCTCCTTAGCACAATCAGAACTACTAGCCAATGGGTTAATCAGAAATGTCAGTTAAGGAATAAAAAGAATACAGTCATGTTGGAAACATTATATTTTAACTTAAATAAACATCAATACTTTTTTCCAAATTGGTGGAATGCCATAGTTCTTAGATTTGAAACCATTTTTTTAACCTAAGCCACACCCATATCTCATGTGCCTTTTTTTCTTTCAGCAGTGAATAAGAATTTGAAGACATTCATGAGAAAAAATATTGTAGATCTTTATGTTTCCTGATTCATTTACTTCAGCAGCAGAGGGACAGAGGGCTCTTATCTGCTGACTCATTTCCCAAGTGCCCACAAAGGCTCCCTCGGGCAAAAGCTGGGATCCATGGATTCAATCCAGGTCTCCCACTTTAGCGACACAAACCCAATGACTAAGACATCACCACTGCCTCCCAGGGTCAACACGGGCAGGAAGCCAGAGTCAGAATAGAGCTGAGAATTGAACCCAAATACTCTGATGTGGGATATGGGCATCTTAACTGCTAGACTAAATGTCTGCCCCATGGAACAAACAATTCTGGCTCTCAGACAGAATAAAATTCAACTTCTGGGAGCACACAGGGGCCAGCATGTTCAGAGTGGCCATGCTCTGAGAGCCAGTACATACCATTATAGAAGAAACAGAATACTGGTGCCTCCTCATTTCAGTTGGAGTTGGTTAAAACACCACCACCAGAGTTTTTATTAGTTACTTGTTAATATTGTAAGGACTTTCTTTGTGGACAATAGTTGGTGATAGTCCCAGGTAGGAGTTTAAATCTTACTTATCACATTTATATTTAACACTTTTAAAATCTCATCCTGGGGCTGGCGCTGTGGCACAGTGGGTTGATGTCCTGGCCTGACATGCCAGTATCCCATATGGGCACTGGTTCTAGTCCCAGCTGCTCCTCTTCCCATCCAGCTCTCTATTATGGCCTGGGATAACAGTAGAAGATGGCCCCAGTCTTTGGGCCCCTGCACCTGCATGGGAGACCTGGAGGAAGCTCCTGGCTCCTGGCTCCTGACTTCGGATTGGCACAGCCCCAGCCATTGCAGCCATCTGGGGAGCGAACCAGCAGATGGAAGACCACTCTCTGTCTCTACTTCTCTCTGTAATTTTCAAATAAATAAAATAAAATAAATGTTAAAAAAAAAAAGTCTCATCCTCCCTACTCAAAGTATTTGCCTTTTTAAGTACGAATTCTAGGTTCATATTATCCTGCCCCAATCTGCTTAGAAGACCAAATTGCTCACCAAGGAAGCGTCTTACAGTGAGAGAAAAAGACTAGATAAGCAAATTGAATCCCAACTTTTATTTTCTTCCTAGTACTTGCACACATTGTAAGCTCTCTTTTGATTTCTTGCTTCTTATTCTACCATCAGAAGGTACATTCTGAGAGGGAAAAAAATTTTTTTTTTGACAGGCAGAGTGGACAGTGAGAGACAGAGACAAAGAGAAAGGTCTTCCTTTACTGTTGGTTCACCCTCCAACGGCCGCCGCGGCTGGCGTGCTGCGGCCTGCGCTGATCCGAAGGCAGGAGCCAGGTGCTTCTCCAGGTCTCCCATGGGGTGCAGGGCCCAAGCACCTGGGCCATCCTCCACTGCACTCCCTGGCCACAGCAGAGAGCTAGCCTGGAAGAGGGGCAACCGGGACAGAATCCGGCACCCCCGACTGGGACTAGAACCCGGTGTGCCGGCGCCGCAAGGCGGAGGATTAGCCTATTGAGCCGCGGCACCAGCGAGAGGGGAAAATTTTACCTGCTCTTCTACCTCTGTCTTCTTGGCACACCTAGGATAGATAGTTCCTGGCACAAAGAGCTACCAATCAATTTTGGCTAAATGAATGGTTAATTTGCACTGAGAATATACTACATAAATGTCTTCTAAACTGATGTGAACCTACATCATTACTCATCTTTTGGTTTTACTTTCTTTAAATTTTATACTGTTACATCTTTAAATTACTTGGCAAAAAAATGCAGCCTGCACAAGTTTAGATTACAATCTTGTATAAATCAAGACAGAAAATTCACTTTGGGTGAAGAACACATCCAATGATGAACACTATATAACACTATGCTCGCTGGGGCACAAAGGAACTTAAAGTGGACATTCACTAGCAGCCTTAGACAATCTTGTTCATCCACGTAACAGAGCAACCAGCCACTCACAACATACACTGTCCCCAAGTTCAGAGTACCTCATGTCACCTCTTACTGTAACTATGATTCAAGAACTTCCAGTAGGGGCCATGACAGAACTGCTGATACACGAAGAGGGAATAAACTGGACTCTGTGTCTGTGCTTTAAAACATTCATTTAAATGTATGTTTTGTGCTGGTACACTTAGATTTGCAACTCAAGGGACGGGGCGGGACAAAGTGCATCCAAAAGAAGATTTTTGCTAAAACAGATTGATGAAGAAACCCATGATACATAGAAAGAGTAACTCATTTTAGGAGACCAGAAGGAGCATTATGACGTTTCCTCAGAATGGAAAAAGTGTAAAGAGAGAAGAAACAAGTTTGAGAATTATTTATTTGAGGGTTTCATGCCACATTCTGCCATAGAGAGAATGTGACCACAATCTCTCTTCAAGTATCACTTTTAACAGTCTCCCAAGATAAAGCTGCGGGCTTTGCCTTACATCTTCCCTTACCTTCCACGACCAGCCATTGAAACCACTGAGGACGTCTCTACAGTGTCTTATAAGTCCATCTACGCTGAAGGCTTCACCTGTCAGTGGCCTGTCCCCATGCAAATCCTTCTCCATGCTGCTGCCAGATTCCCTCATACCCAAAGTCCCTGGAATACCCTTTAGGCCTTCACTAGGTCTCAGCACAATTCTGAAACCCAGCCCTTGTCAATGCTGTCACATTTATACTTCAGGCACAATTAGCAGGTAGTGGACCATGTGAGTCTGAAGCCAAATGGAGCCGTCTAGAACAACTGAAAATTTGCAAGCATAGAACTCTTTATTCCCATTGTTTCTGCAGTCGATTCTGTGGTGTGCCATCCAGATCAGTGAAGATCAGAATGTTCATTTTACCAACTGCAAGGAGTGCTGGTGCACAGCAGAATCGCTCTCCAAAGATGCTGCCTCACTCAGGCTTGTGTGCCCTCCTGGCTGGCACTCCATGTCCAGTGACCAGTAAAGGCAGAACACGGGAGTCCAGGCCCCTTGCTTTAATGGGAGATGACTCCAACAGGTGATCCCTAACCCCAAAGTGATCGTGGGGTAGGCAGATTCCTACACTGTGACGACACCAAGTTCACCTTCTTCCTCTACCTAATTCTTCTCTCCCTTCCAGGAGACACTTCCCTTTCAAATCTGTGCAGATCTCAGTCTCAGTATTTGATTCTAGGGAACCCAACTTAAGGTTATGTTATGTCCTTAAATTTTACTTAAAATATTATTTTATAAATAATGACTCAAATTTTAATTAATGTTCATGCTCAGCCACTTAAACCTTTTTAAGGTTCTATTTTTTAGTCAGAATGCTTAATTGCAAAGAAAGGACATCTATATTTTTTTTAAAAAAATCCATTCACTCCTATTCATCTCCACCACCAGATATTGCTTAAAATATAAGAGCCAGAACTGTCTGAAGTCTGTTTCCATCATTTCCCAACTACATCTCTTTTTACATAGCCCTCTGTGTTTCAGTTTCCTCACCTGGAAACTGGCGATGATAATAATGTGTTCCTAAATAGATTATGTTAAATGTGTTATCATGTAGCATCAAATCATAAAGCACTAGGAATGATGTTTGGCTGGAATTCTTTAGGGAAATATCAGGTGCAAATAGACAAATAGACCTAAAATTATCTAGTGGCTCAAACATAATTTATATTTCTTCCTCATTTATACAATATTTACCATATTGCTAGCCAACGGGGACAATTTCTCTTTATATGGCTTTATAAAATCTAGGATAATGGATGCCAAATTTTCTTTAGTGCAATGACTTCTCCATCCCAACCAGCCAGAAAAGAGAAAAGAGCATAGAAGAGTATGTAAAGAAGATTTCTCTGGTCAGGCCTAAAAGTAGAGCTCGTTATTTCTGCTCACATTCCACTGAGTGGAACATAATCACATGGCCACACCTGACTTCAAGGAGGCTGAAAAATGTAGTATAGAAAATAGATTTTAGGGGCTGGCGCTGTATCATTGTGGATAAAGCTGCCACCTTCAGTGCCAGAATCCCATATGGGTGCCAGTTTGAGTCCCGGCTGCTCCACTTCTGATCCAGCTCTTTGCTATGGCCTGGGAAAGCAGTAGAAGATGGCCCAAGTCCTTGGGCCCCTGCACCTGCGTGGGAGACCTGGAGGCTCCTGGCTCCTGGCTTCAGATCGGCACAGCTCTGGCCATTGTGGCCAATTGGGGAGTAAACCAGAGGATGGAAGACCTCTTTCTCTCTTCCTCTCTTTCTCTCTGTGTGTAACTCTAAGTTTCAAATAAAAATAATAAAGAAATCTTTAAAAAAAAACAGATTTTAATGGCTAGCTCACTGCAGTAAATTTTGCTACACTAACAATAATTACTACTGCTCTCATTATCACCAACTTTCCAGACTGAGCTCTTATCTCTATTCACCCAGAATTTCACAATAGTCTCCTTATGATCTCCCTGACTCCAGACTGTTTCACTGTCCCAAACTCTTCCTCCACACAACACCCAGGTTAATTCAACTAAAATACAAACATGGTCCTATCCTTCCTTTCCTCCAATTTTTAGCTTAATATGCTTCTGCAATTCCCCACTGCATCAGGATCTAGTCAAAGCCCTTTTAATTCTTACAGCACTCAATCCCCCCACATCTCTTTAATCCTATGTTGAAAACCACCACCCACCTCGCAGGAGGCATTTGTAAATGAACACATACTCTGTACCTGCCACTGTGCTGAACACTGAGGATACTGCAGACAATAAAGCAGATTTAACATCTTAGGGAGCCAAAAGCAAGCAAACAAGTAAATACACAATGCAAGTCATAAGGAACACGGTGAAGAAAATAAGAGGCAAGGACAGCGGAAGTGGTGAGCTACATACACAGATAAACGACAGCTAGTAGCTTACTGGCAAGGGACAGCCATTCCACAGAGAGATATACCATGGACTTCATCTTCCTATAACTGCACACACCCCTGTGACTGCATATTACAAAAGCGGTCTTATCAGTGACCTATATTGCAGTTCTCTGAACTTCTTTTACAACTGCTATTCAGAAAAATAATATAGAGCACTAGATTGCTGTGCTGTTTGAGTGGGATGTTGAAAGAATAATATAATTTGTTATTGCCCACAGGGGAGAAAGAACACAAAGGACTCAATTTCCTTTCCCACAACCTTCTTTGCAAAAAACAAAAATGTTTAATAAAATCAAGTTTCATGCAATTATATAAACCGCTATTTTTTTAAATTTCCCAGACAATGTTATTGTCCACTTGATAGTTTAAAAAGTGTTACTTATAGGGCCAGAATTGTGGCACAGCAAGTTAAGCTGCTATTTGTGATGTCAGCATCCCATATGAGCACTGGTCCAAGTCCTGGCTGCTCCACTTCCAATCCAACTCCCTGCTAATGTGCCTGGAAAAACAGCAGAAGTTGGCCCAGGTCCTTGGGCCCCTGACACTCACGAGGGTGTCACGAGGGATACCTGGATGGAGTTCTAGGCTTCTGGGTTCGGCCTGATTCAGCCCCAGCTGTTGTGGCCATTTAGTGAGTGAACCAACAGATGGGGGATCTCTCTGAAACCCTGATCTTCAAATAAATCAATACACATTTTTTAAAAAAGTGTTCTATTGGGGCCAGCACTGTGGCGCAGTAAGTTAATCCTCCACCTGCGGTGCTGGCATCCCATACAGGTGCTGGTTCTAATCCTGGTTGCCCCTCTTCCAGTCCAGCTCTCTGCTGTGGCCTAAGATAGCAGTAGAATATGGCCCAAGTGCTTAAGCCCCTGCACCCGCATGGGAGACCAGGAAGAAGCACCTGGTTCCCGGCTTCCGATCGGCGCAGTTCCGGCCGTTGTGGCCATTTAGGTAGTGAACCAACAGAAGGAAGACCTTTCTCTCTGTTTCTCTCTCTCTCACTGTCTGTAACTCTACCTGTCAAATAAATAAATAAAATCTTTTAAAAAAAAATGTTCTATGTGTGATGTTCAAATACAGGACATGTGAAGTTGAACTTTTCTCATAGATACTATTCTTTAAGCAGGATAAATTGTTCCCATCTGACTTAGATCTTTAATGGTCAAATATTAGCAAGTGATATGAGAGCCACAGGAAGCCAAGAATTTCCTTTTAGAATCATTCTATGAAACTATGAAATATTTTATTCATGTAAAAGAAATAGGTTAAGAGCTGGCACTGTGGCATAGCAGGTAAAGCCCCCGCCTGAAGTGCCAACATTCCATGTGGACACCGTTTCAAGTCCTAGCTGTTCCGCTTCCGAACCAGTTCTCTACTGTGGCCTGGGAAAGCAGTGGAGGATGGCCCAAGTCTTTGGGCCCCTGCACCCATGTGGAAGACTCAGAGGAAGCTTCTTGCTCCTGTCTTTGGATTGTCACAGCTCCAGTCACTGCAGCTATTTGGGGAGTGAACCAGCAGATGGAAGACCTTTCTCTCTCTCTCTCTCTTTCTCTCCCTCTCTCTCTTTCTCTCTGTTTCACTAGAAGTCTTGTGTTGCAAAAATGAAACCACAGTCCCAATTTGTAATATGGCTTAGCCTTTAAAAGAATAAATGAAGCATAAATTGTACACCTATGTTTTCTCCAGTATCATTTCTTTCTCCTCTCCTGCTGCTCCCCTCCTTTTCTGTTTCCATTCATTTTTTTAAAATTTATTTATTTGAAAGTTGGAATTACACAGAAAGAGAAAAGTAGGCAGAGAGTGAGAGGGAGGTCTTCCATCCACTGGTTCACTCCCCAGTTGGCCACAACAGCTGGAGCTACGCCTATCTGAAGCCAGGAGCCAGAAACTTCCTCTGGGTCTCCAACATGGGTGCAGGGGACCAAGCACTTGGGTCATCTACTGCTTTCTCAGGCCATAGCAGAGAGCTGGATTGGAAGTGGATGAACTGGAGCCCATATGGGATGCTGGCACTGCAGACGGCAGCTTTACCTGCTATGACACAGTGCCGGCCCCTCCATTCTTTTTCTTCTACTCAGGATGGACCTTATTCCCATGATGAGACTCAAGGCAGCAGCATCTCTGGGTCATTCAGTCCAACTTGAAGACCCTCATCTGATCATTCACTCATTTGTCATGTCTGGGTATTGACTGAGCTCCTCCTGTATGCCAGGCTAGTGAACCAGACAGACAAGGCTTGTCCTCATCCTTGTAGATTTTACAGATAATAAACAAGTACATAAACAGATCTCTCCAGATTACAACTCATGTGATGATGGAAAGGAGCAAAGATAAAGTAACCAGGGAGACCACCCCAGACTAGATGGGTAGGGCAGGGCTCTCTAAGGAATTGATATCAGCAACCCCAGAGATAAATAAGGCAAACACCAACATGACAAAGGGCCCAGCCAGGACTCTGAAGACTTCTCCATATCACGGAAGTAAGACCAGCATACCTGATGCAAACTGAGCAGGAGACAGAGGGGAAGGTCAGAGCTAGATCCAACAGGATCTCTTGGATACATCTTGGATCTCCTAAGAAAGTTCCCATCACACCTATTTTCCTAAGAGTTATTAACAACCATCTCAGTTTGGTTGATAAATGGCATAATCACCCCATTTCTACATGAGCTAAAGAAGTCAAAATTTTGTCTTAAAGGAAACTGAAAGGTACTGAACAATTTTAAGCCACATAATGACATGATCTTACATTTATTTAATATCATTAGAAACTAGGGAATAAGCTAGTAAATGCAGTAAGTTAAATACAATAGAACTTTGAAAAAGCTAATGGAAAATTCACATTGTCTTTTAATTCAATTTTCTTTAATTCCATTTCTGAAGCACTCATATGTGTCCACATCTGGGACATTGGATTTTTTTTTTTTTTAATATAAGAAATCAGCATGAAGATAAAATAAAAATAGGTAAAATTGTGCTTAACACAAGGTATGGATATTCCCTCCTCCTATTCCACCACCATTACCACCACCGCCTCCTCCTCCTCCTCTTCTTCCTCCTCTTCTTCCTTCTCTAACGCATAAACTTTAATGCCATGGCTGTTTTCGTACTTTTTGTAAGCCGAGAAATACTTTTTGAGACTGAACATAGCTCCAGCTATGGGTCTCCTGGCAACTTGGCAGTACAATGCTTCCAGGCTAAATTCTCAGTGTCTGTGGATTCACGCTGCTCCAGTCTCAAATATCCACCTTACCTGGCTCCTTGGGCTAATTAGACGGGGAAGTTCTATTCCTCTTGGCTCTTCCCTAAATTGCTTTCAGAGACAGAAGCATCTGCAGGACAAGAATGACAGTCTCACAATTCATCTCTATGGTTACATTGTGACTCCCTTACAAAGGTCATTTCCAAATTAGAAAGACAGTCTGCAGCCAGACCCTGTCCTTGCCACTCTCCCACTGACTTGAGGTTGTACCTCCTGATTATTATTTCCCCTAGAAGCTCAAGTTATCTTTAGCAGCATATCTGACCTACAGCTGCCTTTGGAAAGGAGACTCTCAGAATCAAATACTAAGAATTTATTATATCAGATAGAACACAGCACTGAGAATATTTATTTTATTATTTAAAAAAAAGCTTGTGGGTTTTTTTGCTTTCATTTTTGTTTAGAATTTAAGATGAAGAAAATGTTAAAAGGCATAATATTCTGATATTTCCTATGTATCTACAAGCATATGGAGAAAAATAAATAGGCATTTAAACAGATCATCCTAAAAGTTTTAAAGCGGTTTCATAACAACAAACAAGTCCAGATTTAATAAACTATGAAATGGAGGCAAAGCACAGTGCCTGTCAGGAAACTGTAACTTAACACAAAGGCTTGGTCCTTCCTACAAAGCAAAATAGCTGGGTTAACCCTGCTTACAACTGACCCTGGGGTCAAGAAATCAAAGGTAAGTCTCCAGGCCTAGGAGGACATCAGAACACCAGGCGAGGTGACAACTCTGACAGCAGACACTCAGAGCCTGGGGAGAGCAGAGAAAGAGCCAGAGATGCTGGATGTGGAGTCTGAACACAGGAGGCTCAGGGTTCTGGATCTGATGAGGAGAAAGGAAGCCCCCCAGGTTTCCTGTCTTCACTGGGGTGCTGGGTTGAGGACAGAACTGGAGAAGTTGCAGTGCCACAGTGAAGTTTCCTTAAAGACTGAGATGGTTTGGGTATGTGTATTTCTTCAAAGTTTCATGTGCTGGAATCTTGGTCTCTTGTGTAGTGATAGGAAAGTGGGACCTTAAGAGGAGAGACCTAGTGGGAGATCATTAGATTATTGGTTGGGGACATGTCCTCAGAAGGGATTAACATAGTTCTCATAGGACTTCAATTTCACTTTGGTTCCCTGTCTCAAAATGTGACCTCTCCCTGTCACATGCACTCTGTGGTGATGCCAGCCACCAGGATGGGATGCCCCAAAGGGGCCCTCCACAGAGCTGGCATCATGCTGTTGAAACTTCTGCCTCCAGAACTTCGAGCCAAACAAATCTCTTATCTGTATAAAACATCCCACCTTGGGTATTTTGTTATAGTAACAGAAAACAGACTATTACAGAGAGGAACCGAAGGTACCACTGGACAACACAACATATCCACCAGGCAAGAGGAGACAGCAGAATCTGTGGGAGCTGAGTCAGGATGGAGTCCACCTGGGAGTTCCAAGGGTGTGACAGGTAAGAAGTATCAGGTGGTGGGGGACCGGCAAGGGAGAGAGACATAATCTCCTTCTGTCCCCTCTTTGAGAGGCTTCTGATAATACTGTAAGTTGCCTTTTAGAGTTTGGGGTTTTGTGTAGTTCTTTGTGACAACATAACATTCATCATTTTTGTCATTTTTCAGTATACAGTTCAATGGCATTACCTGCATTCATAATGTTGTGCTGCCACCACCACTATTCATGTCTGGAATCGTCTTATCTTCCCCAAAGGAAACTGTGTACCCATTGAAAAACAACTCCCACTCCCCTGTGCTGGTCCTGGGCAACTATTCTATTTTCTGTTTCTATGAGTTTGAGTCCTCTCAGTACCTCATATGAGTGAATCACACAGGAGTTGTCTTTTTGTGACTGGCTTATTTCACAGCATAATGTCATCAAGGTTCATCCTGTTATAATATCTGTCAGAACTTCATTTTTTATGGCAAAATAATATTCCATCATATAGGTATACCACATTTTGTCCTATCCATTCATCCACAGACAGACACGTGGGTTGCTTCCACATTTTAGCTACCATGAACAGTGCTGCTGTTAACATGGCTGCACTTTCAGGTGTTTTTCTAAATGAAATACTTCAAGCCGTGACAGATGAAGAGCCTTTCTTAGGCAGCAAGAGACATTCTTTCCTAAGGGCAAGTGTGGGGTGGGGAAGCACGGCTTGCTCAGTGAAGTGTAGAAGGCTCAAGGGAGTAGCGATGTGGAAGAGGGTCACAGCGTAAGGTGAGTAAGAAACACAGGGCAGTCTCATCACTGAAGTCCAAAAGTACAGAAGAACAGACCATGTTCACCACTCAAGTCTTTGGTAACCTGTTGATCTCTCATATTCATTCAAATTGTTTGCTCATATTTTCTCTAAGATTCTATGAAGGCAATCTTACTTCTGTGAATAGTAGTAATTTTGTTTGTTTTTACAATACTTATGCCTCTCCTTTTTTTGTCTTAACTACTCTAATGGTATCTCTAAATAATGACTGGGTATAAACAGTAATAGTAGTCATCGGCCGGCGCCGTGGCTCAACAGGCTAACCCTCCGCCTAGCGGCGCCGGCACACCGGGTTCTAGTCCTGGTCAGGGCGCCGGATTCTGTCCCGGTTGCCCCTCTTCCAGGCCAGCTCTCTGCCTTGCCGGGAAGGCAGTGGAGGATGGCCCAAGTACTTGGGCCCTGCACCCCATGGGAGACCAGGAGAAGCACCTGGCTCCTGCCTTCGGATCAGCGCGGTGCGCTGGCCGCAGCGCGCCGGCTGCGGCGGCCATTGGAGGGTGAACCAACGGCAAAAGGAAGACCTTTCTCTCTGTCTCTCTCTCTCACTGTCCACTCTGCCTGTCAAAAAAATTTAAAAAAAAGTAATAGTAGTCATCTTGTTCCTTATGTTAAAGGGAATAACTCTAAATAATTCTAAAGTTTCACTAATAAATATGTTTGCTACAAGTCTGATATTTTATTCTATTAAGAAAATTTCTTTCTATTTGTATTTCTTGATTTTTTAATATGAAAGAGTATTAAAACTTAACAAATGATTTTCTGCCTCTATTGAGATAATTATGTGATTTTTCTGCTGCAATTTGTTAATAAGTTACATAAATTGATTTTTCTAACATTAAGCCATACTTGCTTTCCTGGGATAAACACAACTTAGTCATTGCAGAGTTTTTTGATTTTTGTTTGTTTGTTTTGCATTTTAAGTTACCAATTGCTAAATTTTATTATAAGTTATAACTTTATATTTATAAATGAGGTTAGCTCAGGGCCAGCATTGTGGAATAATCAATTAAGCCACCACTGTGATACCTGCATACCATGTGGGCACCAGTTCTAGACATGGCTACTCTACTTCCAGTCCAGCTCCCTCTAATGTGCCTGGGAAAGCAGCAGAGGATGGCCCAAGTACTTGGGGCCCTGCACCCCTGTGGGAGACATGGAAGAAGCTCTGGGTTCCTGACTTTAGACTGGCCCAGCCCTGGCCATTGTGGCCATCTGGGGAGTGAACTAGTAGACAGATCTCCCTCTCCCTCTCCCTCTCCCTCACCCTCTCCCTCACCCTCTCTCTCTCCCTCTCCCTCTCCCTCTCCCTCTCCCTCTCCCTCTCCCTCTTCCTCTCCCTCTTCCCCTCCTTCTCCCTCTCCCTCTCTCTGTAGCTCTGCCTTTCAAATAAATAAAAAATAAATCTTGGGGGGGAAAAATAAGAGATGAGGTTAGGAAGCTTTCCTGCTATCTATGTATGATAGATTCAAGAATTTGTGGATGTTCCTTCTTTTCATAGTGTTGCTCTCTGAAACTTATGTAAAACTGAGATTTTTCTTGAACATTCTCTGCATTGTATTTCATTATTTGGGTAGATGTAATCCCTGATTTAATATATTTTAAGATCATAGGATATAGGTAATTTATTTCTTCTTGAGTCACTTTTAATTGTAGTTTTCTAGAAAATTGACCATTGAACAGTCTTCCTTTTTTTTTTTTAAAGATGTATTTATTTATTTGAAAGGCAGAGTTACAGAGAGGCAAAGGCAGAGAGATAGAGATCTTCCATCTCCTAGTTTACTCCCCAGATGGTCACAATGGTTGAAAGCTGTGCCAATCCGAAGCCAGGAGCCAGGAGCTTCTTCCAGGTCTCCCATGTTGATGCAGGGGCCCAAGGACTTGGGCTATAATTCCATTGCTTCCCCAGGCCGTAGCAGAGAGCTGGATCAGAAGTGGAGGAGCCAGGGCTCGAACTGGAGCCCATATGGGATGCCAGCACTGCAGGCGGCAGCTTCACCCACCAAGCATACAGTGCCAGCCCCATAGTCTTTCAAATTAATTAACAAAGTTGCACCTGATTATCCCTTGTTACCTTTTAATTTCTGGTGCATTTGTGATACCGTCCATTTCTTTTTTGTCTCTCTCTTTTTTTTTAAGATTTATTTATTTATTTGACTGACAGAGTTACAAAGAAGCAAAGGCACAGAGAGGTAGAGGACTTCCAACTGCTGGTTCACTCCCAAGATAGCTGCAACAACTGGAGCTGTGCCAATCTGAAGCCAGGAGTCAGGAGCTTCCTCCAGGTCTCCCATGCGGTACAGGGGGCCAAGGACTTGGACCATCTTCTACTGCTTTCCCAGGCCACAGCAGAGAGCTGGATTGAAAGTGGAGCTGCGGCCGGTGCCGCGGCTCACTAGGCTAATCCTCCGCCTAGCGGCGCCGGCACACCGGGTTCTAGTCCCGGTCAGGGCGCCGGATTCTGTCCCGGTTGCCCCTCTTCCAGGCCAGCCCTCTGCTGTGGCCCAGGAGCACAGTGGAGGATGGCCCAAGTCCTTGGGCCCTGCACCCCATGGGAGACCAGGAAAAGCACCTGGCTCCTGGCTCCTGCCATCGGATCAGCGCGGTACGCCAGCCGCAGCGCGCCGGCTGCGGCGGCCATTGGAGGGTGAACCAACGGTAAAGGAAGACCTTTCTCTCTGTCTCTCTCTCTCTCTCACTGTCCACTCTGCCTGTCAAAAAAAAAAAGTGGAGCTGCCTAGACTTGAATAGGCGCCCACATGGGATGCCAGCACTGCAGGCGGCGACTTTACCTGCTATGCCACAGCACTGGCCCCAATACTGTCCATTTCTAATTCACAATTTCAACATTATTTTGAATACTTTTTGTGTGTAAAGCCATGCTGAGGCAGGCCACAAGAAAGCCCAGTTTTAATAGCTAATGCTTAAACAGGCCTGATGTATGAAACAGAAACAGAAACAGAACTATCACTAGAACTACTTCCCTGTAACTTCTAAATACTGCCCTTAATTCTTCCCTGTGGAGTCAAATACATTCTTACATACATACATACTCCTTAAAACTTATACTCTTACGTAAATGCAAAGTGGTGATCTTCTGTATTCTCTAATGGTTTATTCCATTCAGAAAACAGATGACATTATGTCTCTCTCTTGAATTGGTCATCTACAGTTTAAGAATCTTCCACTTTTCTGGCTGGTGCCGCGGCTCAATAGGCTAATCCTCCACCTGCGGTGCTGGCACCCCAGGTTCTAGTCCCGGTCGGGGCGCCGGATTCTGTTCCGGTTGCTCCTTTTCCAGTCCAGCTCTCTGCTGTGGCCGGGGAGTGCAGTGGAGGATGGCTCAAGTGCTTGGGCCCTGCACCCCATGGGAGACTGGGAGGAAGCACCTGCCTCTGGCTTCAGCTCAGCGCGGTACGCTGGCCACAGTGCGCCGGCCACAGTGCACCAGCTGCAGTGGCCATTAGGGGGTGAACCAACAGAAAAGGAATACCTTTCTCTCTGTCTCTCTCTCTCTCTCACTGTCCACTCTGCCTGTCAAAAAAAATAATAAAAAATAAATAAAATTAAAGAAAAATAATCTTCCACTTTTCTATCAGTTAGGCAGACACCCTGGGTCCCAAGCTCTTTGCTAGTGCTCCCCTACTGGTGATCTGGACTGTGTCTTTTCTTCTGGTTGTGGCCTGATGAACACAGGCAGGATGAGTCCAGGACTATTCTTCAAGTGGACACTTCCATGAGTGCTTCCTACAAGTTTCTACCTATTCCATCACACTGTCGACTCACGTTAATTTTGCAGCCAACCAAACATTTGGGTCTTTTTTACACATGCTGTTGAGTAATGTGCATCCCCAAGTAATATAGGAGGAGGACTCTAGTCTACAATTCCCTTCAGATTTCAAAGAGAGTATAAAGCTTGCCCGAGCCATAAGCAAAGCTTAGGGTACAAGTACAAAAAGGGAAGGCCGACGCAGCTACTGGACAGTACTGTCCTCAGAGATCTGGAGGAAGAAGTCTTTCTTTAAAGAGGAAGACATATAGCTGGGCCATACCACAGTTCAATTTGCAAGAACAGGGACAGAGAAATAATCACCATTTATCAAGAACTGATTGGGTGCCAAATCTATGTTGGTTGCTAATCTATATTATGTGAGATAACATGTGTTATCTCAGCTTTAGTCTTCACAACAAGCCTATGTCTAAGTGCGGCCTGAATAAATAAAGATGTAAATAAACAAATGCTAAATAAATTATCTTCATTTATATGAGAAACCTAAGATTCACAGCTTGAGTTATGCAAAACTTTACAGCTAAAAAGTATTGGGGCCTTATTTGACCCTAAAATCTGTGCAGTTTCTTCAATACTACCAGCCAGGAGGGAATGAGCGCAGGTGGAAGGGGAGGTGACAGGCAGCAAGGGCAACTGTGCTGCACTTTACAGCTTAATGAAGGACTTTCACCTGCACATTTGATCTGATGCTCACATCCTCACGTGGTAGGTGGAGCAAGTGATAAGAACTTTATTTTACAGGTAAGATATCAGGACCAGAGAATTAAGTGACCTACCCAGGGTCACTCACCCAGTGTCAGGGACAGACTTTGACCCCAGACAGACAGAAAGCATCTCCCTGGGCAGCAGCAGAGTAGATAAGGCAAGCAGGACAGAAGAGAGCTGGGGCAGGTGCCGACAGACCAATGTGGACACAGGTAAAGGACACTCAAAACTCTAACCTGACAGAGAAAATGTAATGCTACTATTTCTGAAATATCCTAAAACCTGAAAGGTGCACACAAGAAAGCAAGCCCAGGCCAAGCAGCTTCCAACAGCCAGCATCGCTGCTGCTTCCGCAAGCACGTGCAGGAAATGCCTCCACAAGGGCAAGCCTACCTTTTCTGAGCAATGACATTTGCGCAATAAATCCTCATGGGTATGAAGGCTATAAAGCACAGCCCCAAGAATCTCTCTGCCTTTGATGTCCTCCGCAAAGCCACTCTTCAACAACAACAACAACAAAAGTACTCAAAATGAATCAAATGTGCTCATTTCACAATTTGTTGAAAACATGTAGACTGACCATCAGTCAAGTATCCATAGAACATTGCTTTTCCCAGTTACTTAAACTCCACTTGAGTCAATCATTAACTCACTCAAACCCATGAAATGGAGGCTTTGCCTTTTCATGAACAATTTGCCAGTTACCGACTGCTTCTCACGTGGTCTCAGGCAGAACCTTCACATCCTCCAGGTGGGAGTTCCTCTTTCTTTTGGTCTATTGCCACCTCCCAAGCCTAGCTAAGAAATTGTTCTCCCCAGAGTCTCCTGAATTGCCCTAGGGATTCTGTATGTCCTCAGCATTCAGGCCAGCATTTTTTACCTGTCAACGGATGGCTGACATATACTTTTACAGTTGTACTCACATTCCTCAGAGTTTCGCTTCCTCCACTAAGATGTTAAGAAATCCAACAGCAAACACAGAGCTACTCCAATATGTGGGGAGCAATCCGGACTGGACTGAGTTACTGGAATTAAGACTTATTCTATGCATCTGCTCTCCCACAATATGGTGCTGGGAGAGGAGTAAACAGCTTCCGCACAGCTGCCTCCAGTTCAACTAATAAACTGTAGGACTTGCTCCTGATTGGAGGAGAGCAGCGTACTCGGCGTGTGGGCAGCCGAGTTAGGATTGGCGGAGGAGGACTATAAAGGAGGAGAGAGACGGCATGCACCAGGAACATCTATGGGGAACATCTGAAGGAACACCTGTGCAGCCCCCCAGAGAGCCGGCCGGCGGTGTGCCGCTCCCCTGCGGAAGTGGGGAATGTGGCCAGGGGGAACTGCCCTTCCACAGAGGTGGAAGGGATAGTAGCCAACCCGGGAGGAACCAGCAGCAAACCCGGGGAGGGCCGAGCAGACGAAAGAACAGCGCAGGGTCCTGTGTCGTTCCCCCATGAAGACGGGGAGCGACATAATGGTGCCGTGACTCGGATATGAAGCCTAGGCAGGGTCCTGTGTCGTTCCTCCACGAAGAGGGGGAGCGACACCAATATGTTCCAAGCCTGGCTGTGGATTAAATTCACCCAAGCACCTTAGAGAAGACGGAGATGCCTGGACTCCTCCAGGGAATTCTACTGAGGAGGATAATGTTGAACTACATTATGAGGGTGCCATCTGCAAAGTCCAAATTCTGAAAAAAAAGAGATGAAGAGAAAACTTGTAGATTAAAAGAGACTTAAAGGACACGACCAAAGTGATACTTGAACTGAATAGATTCCCATTTCAAATAAGCATGATGAAAACAAAGAAGCAGAAAAGAAAACCTAAGAAACAATAGACATTTTGAACACTGTTTGGATATATGATGATATTAAGGAATTCTTGTTATTTCTGTTTAGATATAATAATGGCAATGACAGGGCAGAGATGTGGCATGGTGGTTAGGACACCCATTAGGATGCCTATTTCCAATTCAGCCACTCTACTTTTGATCCAGCTTCCTGCTAACATGTGCCCTGTGTGGCAATAGATGAAGGCTAAAGTACTTAGGTGCCTACCACACATGTAGAAGACTAGGATTAGTTCTGGGCTCTTATATTCCACCTGCCCCAGCCCTGGTTATTGCAGGCATTTGGAGATTGAGCCAGCAGATGAAAGATCTCTGTCTCTGTGCCTTTCAAATAAAGTGAAGACAAATAATTTTTTTAAAGGGCAATATGGCTTTTTAAATATTGTTCATATATTTTTAAGTATCCTCATATTTATTGATAACCTTTTCTTTTTTTTTAAGATTTATTTAGTTGAAAGTTAGAGTTACATAGAGAGAGAAAGAGAGGCAGAGAGAGAGAGAGAGAGGTCTTCCATCAGCTGGTTCACTCTCTAATTGGCCACAATTAGATTGTGCCAATCTGAGGCCAGGAGCCAGGAGCTTCATCTGGGTCTCCCACGCAGGTGCAGGGCCCAAGGACTTTTACTGCTTTCCCAGGCCATAACAGAGAGCTGGATCAGAAGTGGAGCAGCTGGGTCTTGAACCAGCGCCCATATGGGATGCTGGCACTGCAGGCGGCAGCTTAACTCACTATGCCACAGCACCGGCCCCCATAACCTTTCCTTTAAGGAGTGTTCATATAGTTTACTCTTTGTTCTGATCCTCCTAGTCACCTTTGTTTAATATAAAGATTTATTTATTCATTCATTCGTTCATTCACTCATTTATTTAAAAGGCAGAATTACAGAGAGAGAGATAGAGACAGAGTGAAACATCTTCCTTCAGCTCATTTACTCCTCAAAAGGCCATAACAGGGGTTGGGCCAGGCCAAAGCCAGGAGTGAAGAACTCCATTCAGTCTCTCACGTGGGTAGCAGAGGCCTAAGTAATTGAGTCATCTTCCACTGATTTCCCAGGAGCATTAGTAGGGAGTTGGACTCAAAGTGGAACAGCCGGGACTTGAACCAGTGCTCATATGGGATGCTGTCTTGCAAGCAGCACCTTAAATGGCCACAATGCCACAATGCCAGCCCCATAGTTCATATCTTGTAGATTAATGTACTTAATTATTTTGGGATAAAATTATATGATCTCTAAGATTTGAAAATATGAAGGGGGTGGGCAGACATCTGGCTTCAAGTCTCAACTCTGCTCCCAATTCCAACTTCCTGCTTATGCACACTTGGGAGGAATCAGTTCACTAACTGGGGTTCCTGAAAACAACATAGGAGACCCAGATTGAGTTCCCAGCACCTGGCTCCAGCCAGGCTCCTCCCTAGTTGTTGCATTTTGTGGAGTGAACCAGCAAATAGGAGATGTTCCACCATCTGTCTTCTGTCTCTTTCTTTGTCTCTCTCTGTCTTTCAAGTAAATAAACAAAATTTTGAAAAACTATATAAAGGGGAGTAAACAGAAATATGGATGAGGCCGGCGCCGCGGCTCGATAGGCTAATCCTCCACCTAGCGGCACCGGCACATCGGGTTCTAGTCCCGGTCGAGGCACCAGATTCTGTCCCGGTTGCCCCTCTTCCAGGCCAGCTCTCTGCTGTGGCCAGGGAGTGCAGTGGAGGATGGCCCAAGTGCTTGGGCCCTGCACCCCAAGGGAGACCAGAATAAGTACCTGGCTCCTGCTATTAGATCAGCATGGTGCGCCGGCCACAGCGCGCTGGCCACAGCAGCCATTGGAGGGTGAACCAACGGCAAAGGAAGACCTTTCTCTCTGTCTCTCTCTCACTATCCACTCTGCCTGTCAAAAAAAAAAAAAAAAAAGAAAGAAAGAAAGAAAAAAGAAATATGGATGAAACAATATGAAGATTAGCTATTAGTCAAGAAATTTTTGGAGATAGATGATAGGTTCACGGAGACACGTGGGGTTCATTGTGTTTTTTGGTCTGCTTCAGTATTGGAAAATTTTCATAATTTTAATTTTCATAATTTAATTTTAATAATCCCAAATTTATGAATAATTTTTCTCCCACACCTTAACACATTCTTACATACATATACATACTGTGCACAATGTGTATTCAATGTTTGCTAGCCAGGGGAGGAAAAAAAGGGAAGTGAGAGTAGGGCATTTTTGTGATATACACAAATATAAGTATCAGACTACCTTGTTGGGCCTCTACTAGTTCCAGATGAAGGCACACAGAAGAGCAGTTACTATGGTCAGATCAGGCTGGTTACCTCTAAAAATCTAAAATGTGCTATTGGATTTGATTTGCTACTATTTCTTGAGGATTTTTTCCATCTAGATTCATCAAGGATGTTGGCCTGTGGCTTTCTTTATCTGTTGTGTCCTTGTCTGGTTTCAGTGTCAAGGTAATAGTGACTTCAGAGAATGAACAGAGAAGAATTTTGTCCTCCTCTATTTTTGAAATAATTTAAGAAGTAGTGATGTAATTCTTCTTTAAAAGTTTAGTAGAACTCAGCACTAAAGTCATCTGGTTCTGGGCTTTCTTTGGAGGGGAGATTTTGCAGCACTGATTCCATCTTGCTACCTGTTAATGACCTGTATAGCTATTTTATTTCCTCATGTCCCAGTCTTGGTAAAGTATATGTGTCAAAGTATTTGCCCAAATCTTCTATGTTATCAAATTTGTTGCCATATAATTGTTCATGGCAGTCTTTTAAAATCCTTTGTACTTCTACAGTGTCAGTCAAAATATTTCCATTTCCATCTCTGATTTTATGTATTTAAATCCTTTTTCTTTTTTTCCTTGTTTAGTACAGCTAAGACCTTATGAATTTCATTTATATTTTCAAAGAAATATCTATGATTTTTTGCATATTTTTTAGTATCTGTATCATATATTTGTACTCTGAGTTTTATTATATTTTTCCTTCTATCAATTTTGGATTTCATTTATTCTTGTTTTTCTAGTTCCTGAAGGTATAGTGATAAGTCATTTGTTTGAGGGCAAATCAAATCCAACAGCACATTAAAAAGATCATTCACCAGGATCAAGGATTTGTCCTAGGCATGTAAGGGTGGTTCAACATGTGTATATCAATCAATTTACGTCAACAAAATGACAGACAAGAATTGTATGAACAGGA
This sequence comes from Oryctolagus cuniculus, assembly GCF_051225735.1. Taxonomy (NCBI): domain Eukaryota; kingdom Metazoa; phylum Chordata; class Mammalia; order Lagomorpha; family Leporidae; genus Oryctolagus; species Oryctolagus cuniculus. The sequence goes on from NC_142877.1 coordinate 96,145,424, forward strand.
CTGGCACTGTGGCACAGTAGGTTAAGCCACCACATGCAGCACCAGCATCCCATATGGGCACTGGTTTGGGTCTCAGGAGTTCTACTTCCAACCCAGCTCTCTGCTAATGGCCTGGGAAAAGCAGCAGAGGATGGCCCAAATGTTTGGAATCCTGTCACCCACATGGGGAACCTGGATGAAGCTCCTGGCTCCTGACTTTGATCTGGCCCAGCCCTGGCTTTTGCAGCCATTTGAGGAGTGACCAAGTGGATGAAAGATATTCTCTCTCTCCTCCTCCTTCACCTTCTCCATCTCCTCCTCCTCTCCCTCTTCCTATATAACTGCCTTTTTTTATTATTATTATTTGACAGAGTTACAGACAGTGAGAGAGACAGAGAGAAAGGTCTTCCTTCCACTGGTTCACTCCCCAAATGGCCGCTACAGCTGGTGCTGTGCCGATCTGAAGCCAGAAGCCAGGTGCTTCCTCCTGGTCTCCCATGCGGGTGCTTGGGCCATCCTCCACTGCCCTCCCGGACCACAGCAGAGAGCTGGACTGCAGGAGGAGCAGCCAGGACTAGAACCCGGCGCCCATATGGGATGCTGGCACCACAGGCGGAGGATTAACCAAGTGAGCCATGGTGCCGGCCCCTGTAACTGCCTTTCAAATAAGTAAAAATAATCTTTTAGAAAACATTTATTAATAAGAAATTCTATGATCATCTAGATGCAGAGAAAGAATTTGATCAACTTCAACATCATTTCATGAATTAAAAAAAAAAAAAAAACCTCAATACACAAAAAAAGACCACATGTAATAAGCCAACAGCAACATCATTTCAAATGGGAAAAGCTGAAGGCTTTCTCTCTAAGATCTGGAACAAGACAACATACCCACTTTCACCATTTTTGTTCAACATTTCATTGGAAGTTCTCACCAAGACAAATAGGCAATAAAGCAAAACAAGGGACATGCAAACTGGAAAGAAGGAAGTCAAACAGTCACTGTTTGCAGATGATATGATCTTATATACAGAAAATCCCAACGATCCCACCAAAAAGCTTTCAGAACTCATAAACAAATTCAGTAAAGTTGCAGGATCCAAAGTCAACATACAAAAATCAGCAGCCTTGTTATACATCAATAGTGAATCATCTGAAAAGGACACCATGAAAGTAATCCCATTTCCCATATATGCAAAAAAAAATAAAATACTTGGGCACAGATGTAACCAAAGAAGTGAAAAAATTCTATGATGTAAACTATACATTACTGATGAAATAAATTTAAGAGGATACAAAGAAATGGAAAGAAATCCTGTGTTCATAAATCGAAAGAATCAATATCAGGCCGGCACCGCGGCTCAACAGGCTAATCCTCCGCCTTGCGGCGCCGGCACACCGGGTTCTAGTCCCGGTCAGGGCGCCGGATTCTGTCCCGGTTGCCCCTCTTCCAGGCCAGCTCTCTGCTGTGGCCAGGGAGTGCAGTGGAGGATGAGCCCAAGTCCTTGGGCCCTGCACCCCATGGGAGACCAGAAGAAGCACCTGGCTCCTGGCTCCTGCCATCGGATCAGCGCGGTACACCGGCCGCGGCGGCCATTGGAGGGTGAACCAACAGCAAAAAGTAAGACCTTTCTCTCTGTCTCTCTCTCTCACTGTCCACTCAGCCTGTCAAAAAAAAAAAAAAAAAAAAGAAAAAGAAAAAAGAAAAAAAGAATCAATATCATTAAAATGTCTTTACTACCCAAAGAAATTTACAGATTTAATGAATCACTATCAAAATCCGCATTTTTTTTTTCAGAGAACTAGGAAAAACATGACTAAAAATTGTATGGAACCACGAAAGTTCCCAAACAGCCAAGGAGATCTTGAGTCAAAAGAACAAAGCAGGAGGCTTTACACCACCTGACTTTAAATATATTACAAGGCTATAGTAATTAAAGTAGCATGTTATTGGCACAGAAACAGAATCATAAACACTGGAATAGAATATAGACCCTAGAAGTAAATCCATATACTACAGCCAACTGATCTTTGACAAAGGAGCTAAGAATATGCATTAGAAAAAGGACAATCTTTTTAGCAAGTGGTGCTGGGAAAATTGGATACATGTAGAATAATTAAACTAGACCCTTATCTCTCACTATGTACAAAAATAAGCTCAAAATGGATAAAAGAACTAAATGTGAGAAATGAAACTTAGAAATTACTAGAAGAGGCCGGCGCCACGGCTCACTAGGCTAATCCTCCACCTAGCGGCACCGGCACACCGGGTTCTAGTCCCGGTCGGGGCACCGGATTCTGTCCCAGTTGCCCCTCTTCCAGGTCAGCTCTCTGCTGTGGCCAGGGAGTGCAGTGGAGGATGGCCCAAGTGCTTGGGCCCTGCACCCCTTGGGAGACCAGGATAAGTACCTGGCTCCTGCCATCAGATCAGCACGGTATGCCGGCCGCAGCATGCTGGCTGCGGTGGCCATTGGAGGGTGAACCAACGGCAAAAGGAAGACCTTTCTCTCTGTCTCTCTCTCACTGTCCACTCTGCCTGTCCAAAAAAAAAAAAAAAAAAAAAGATTGAGGCTGGCGCTGTGGCGCAGTGGTTTAACACCCTGGCCTGAAGCACTGGCATCCCATACGGGTGCCGGTTCTGGTCCCAGTTGCTCCTCTTTCGATCCAGCTCTCTGCTATGGCCTGAAAAAGCAATAGAAGATGGCCCAAGTCCTTGGGCTCCTGCACCCATGTGGGAGACCTGGAAGAAGCTCCTGGCTCCTGGCCTCAGATCTGCACAGCTCCAGCCATTGGGGCCAACTGGGGAGTGAACCAGAGGATGGAAGACCTCTCTCTCTCTCTCTCTTTCTGCCTCTCCTCTCTCTGTGTAACTCTGACTTTCAAATAAATAAATTAATTTAAAAAAAAAGATAAGAAGTGCTGGCAAGGATGTGGAGCAAAAGGAACCCTGACATACTGTTGGAGGGAAAGAAAATTAGTACAGCCATTGTGGAAAACAGTATGGAGGCTCCCCAGAGATCTAAAAATGGATCTACCACATAATCCAGCAGTCCCATTAGTGGGGATATATCCAAGGGAAATGAAATCTGTTACAGAGACATCTGCACTTCTGTGTTTACTGCAGCACCATTCCTAATAATCAAGAGATAGAAACAACCTAAGTATCTATCTACCAATGACTGGATAAACAAAATGTGGTACATGTATGCATGGGAATATTACCTAGCCATCAAGAAGGATGCAATCTTGTCATTTGCAATAACATGAATAGAGCTGGAGGTTATTATGTTAAGTTAAATAAATTAAGCACAGAAAGACAAATATTACATGATTTCACTCATAATTGGGGTTTTAAAAATAAGTAATAGGGCTCACTTTAAGCCACCACCTGCAGTGCCAACATCCCATATGGGTACCAGTTTGAGTCCCAGCAGCTCCACTTCCAATCCAGCTCCCTGCTAATACACCTGGGAAAGCAGAGGAAAATGGCCCAAGTGTTTGGACCCCTGTGCCCATGTAGGAGACCCAGATGAAGCTCCTAGCTCCTGGTTTCAGCCTGACCCAGCCCTGGCCATTGTATCCATTCCGGGGGTCAACTAGTGGATGGAAGATCGATCTCTCTCTCTCTCTCTCTCTCTGTAACTCTGCCTTTCAAATAAGTTTAAAAAAAATCTTTATAAAAATTAAGTATCTCATACAATAAAATAAAAGTATAATATTGCTTACCAGAGCCTGGGGAGGGCAATGAGGAGGAGCCGATAGGATAAGGTTGCTGGGTGGGCACTAGGTTTTAGCTAGATGGGAGCCAGAAGTTCTTGCGTTCTATTGCACAGTATAATGACCATAGGCAATGTTGATGTACTGTATATTTCTCTTTAAAAAACTGGAAAATAAAAACTGATAAAAATATCTAAAACATTAAAAACTGAATGTAGATACACACATACACACAAAGAAAAAGACGAAAGACTAGGTCTCTCTCTTTTTAAACTAAGCAGTCTTTTTGCTTCATAAACTTCCATGCTTATAGGAATACATGTGTGTGTGTCTGTGTGTGTGTGTACCTGGGACCACCATGGGCCTTTGTGTGAGCTGTGCACTGCACACGAATATCATATGTAATGGTGCATTAACACTGTAGATTTGTGTGCTCATATTTATTCTGACATCTGGCATCAAAATGTCATGTTCTAACCAAAACCAGTATGGCTGATAACTTTCCAACACATGGAAGCAAAAATGTCTTAAAGTAAGGGCTGCTTTTCTAATTTATGCACTTTCTGTCTGAGGTAGCAGAGCACCTAAGCTGCATAACTGCCCGAGTTTTGATCCCTTCCCAACACTCACTCCCTGAGTATCCAATCTCCATAGATGACTCAGTAAACCTGAGCCCAAAGTTTCTTCCTCTATAAAATGGGACACTATCATTCCCTCCCCTCAGAACATATTCTGAGCAGTAACCACATGAAGGACAGAGGCTGGCACCTCATAAGCCATCCATCATTGGCTTATTATCATACCCATTCCCACACATCTGATTCTATTGGCATATGTGCATGCGTGCTGTGTTGCTCATAACATGCAATGAATAAATTATCATGACAGACTTCATGAAACCTATATCCATTATGTTACACACCCCAAATATTTTAAAAAGAGGACTTTTTCCAAAACAACAAGGTTTGGAAAACTGGAGTTTCAGGTAAACAGCCAAGGTTTTTACTCTGTGTGTGCATATGCTAATCAGGGGCTCTCTGAACAGAAATTCTGGGGTTTTTCCATGGGTCTAAGTACTTGGAGGAAGCCAGTAAGGGGCAACGAGCCAGTAGGAGTTGCCAGCTGCAAGCAGGGTATTACCCCCACAGGCAGAATAGACTCAAAACCCTTCGAGAGGTTAAAAGCCTGTTTTTGAAAGGAAAGAACACAGAGTATGCCTTTAACTTGTGGTGTTAAAAATAAACTCAGCGGCCTTCTCTACAATTCCACCCCCTCCCACTGCCCTTCCATACCCTGACTGCCCCAAAGCACAGAAAGAGGCTTGTGTGTCACTTAGTTCCTTTGCAAGAGCTCTTCTTTCTCTCTTTTTTTAATGTTTAATCAAACATGAGCTACTTGGTTTTCAGTTCACCAAACAAGTTGCATTTTCTCTCAAACATCCCTTGTGTACCCCCAGGTTGTAGGCTAGGTTATGATTCAGAATTAGCACATGTCCCGGGCAGAGTGAAAACCCACACTGAGATAAGCAAAACAGACCCCTGCCAGCTGGCCCTCTGGCCTGGGAAGCATCTGAAAGGGGTGATGCTCAGGCCACGGGGCCTCTGATGGAACAATATTTAGGAGGCATGGTCATGTGAAGCAGTTGATTTCAATGAATTCCCTGAAATAATCAGCAGTGTCCTATAGATTTGCTTTCAGTCTGTGTTAGCAAAAAACTGCACAGTCAAAAAGCTTCTCCCTAGAGAGGGTAATCTTGATTTCAGGAGGAAGGGAGGGAAGGAAGGAGTGAGCCATTAGGTAGCATAAGGTGAAGGAAAAAGCAGCAGAATTCATTTTAAAAATAAAGTTATAGTTTCAGGTCAGATGCTTGGGCCATTCTCCAATGCTTTCCCAGGTGCATTAGCAGGGAGCTGGATTGAAAGTAGAACAGCCAGGACTCGAATCGGCACCTATATGGGATGTTGGCATTGCAGGTCGCAGCTTTACTTGCTATGTCACAACACCAACCCCCATTTTCCATGAAAAGAAACACTTGGTACAAAAGCATATCTGGAGACATTGCACCAAACTAAACATGCCTTGGAAAGGGAGAATTTCAAAGTTCCAGTCTGCAATGCTCAGCCTTTAGGGGCCTTGCAAGTTCTTGCAAAGGTCTTCTACTCCCCACACTAACTGACATCTGAGACCCAATGAAGACAGTTTCCACCACGTGACCACACAACTATTTTCCAAATGCCACATTGGTTGTGATTAATAAGATGAATAAATTAGTGCTTAACTATATGTTATTTAAGTTTATTATTTGGCTATGTTTTAATATAATACAAAATCATTTAGAAACATAACCAAAATCAAGTCAATTGTCAGTACCTATTTCTTGATTAACCAATGCTAAAATTTCAACTTCTCTCTGCTAGGAAATCTGGAACCTAATATATAGCTTCTGGCTATCAATAGTCTCTGCAGGATTAGTTCATTCTAGAAAGTAATGGATGATTGACTAGTGTCAGTAGCTTACAGGGCTTCACTAAAAGCTAGTAATCAAGTTTTTGTGTTGTTCCAGGGAGAGTTGAAGGTGGCTTAACAAGACATGTACCGTTCAGCAAAGCATCATCAGCTAAATATAAGTGAGGAAAGAAACGATGAAGAAAGGAAGGCAGAAACCAGCGCTGTGGCTCACTTGGTTAATCCTTCGCCTGCGGCGCTGGCATCCCATATGGGCGCTGGTTCTAGTCCTGGTTGCTTCTCTTCCAGTCCAGCTCTCTGCTGTGGTCCAAGAGGGCAGTGGAGGATGGTCCAGGTGCTTGGGCCCCTGCACCCGCATGGGAGACCAGGAAGAAGCACCTGGCTCCTGGCTTCGGATCCGCGCAGTGCCCGCCATAGCGGCCATTTGGGGAGTGAACCAACAGAAGGAAGACCTTTCTCTCTGTCTCTCTCTCTCTCTCTCTCTCACTGTCTATGACTCTACCTGTCAAATAAAAAAAAGAAAGAAAGAAAGAAACGTGGTCACAGTGGTGAGACTAGGACATAAAAGGCATTTCCTGAAATCCTCCATGCTTCTAAGCACTTCCCAGTTCAGCTCTGTCTTTTGTAGGCAACCAAAGAGCAAATCATTTCTAGGCACATAATTCTTATTATCTATTAAATACACATTGTCTTCTTACAAGAAGCTCACTTGTTTTTGCCAGCAAGAGGAGAGAAATTTCAAGAAAGAGCAGCATCCCCAGCAGTATACTGTGGCAACAGATCAAAAAATTAATTTTAGCCCATGTCCTCATACCAACATCCAATTCAGTAACTATTTTGATATTACATTTCTCTAACAATTAGGATGAGCCTTTCCAACAATCAGCGAAACTGAGCTTTGCTTTGTTCCTTATGTGGGGAAACAGAGGCAGAGAAACGGGATCTGCTGTCACTTCGTAACCCAAGTTGATTTCCATGATGCAAACAGAATCATTTGATTCAGCAACATATAATTCTCAGTCTCATGATATCTCCGTATACTCATTTTCAAATTATGACCTTTTAGTGCCCTTGAGAACCTCCCAATGGTGACCTTCCACCCCATTTCATTTCCCCTTCCATCTTCCTACTGCAGTGTTCCCACTCTGACTGCTATCCTGCTTGCCGTGTTCAGAACTGATCACTCCAAGAAAGCAGGAAATAGACTGCCTCTACGAAGAGGAGGCCTTGGAGAGACACGGCACAGCTGATGACACGGCAGAGCTGGAACATCCAGGCATGCATTGTAGAGATGGCCTTGAATCAGCTCCTGAGGAGAGACTGGGCCTACAGCTCCTGGCTCAAAATTTCACTGTCTACCAAGCAGGCCAGAAAAAATTGGGGGAACATCTGCTCTCCACAGGCAGCTACAAATCACCTGGCCATTGAAAAATTCATGTAGCAAATATGCTGTGAGTACCTTCCAGGTACCAGGTACTGAGCAAGCACTAAGGAACCAATGCCAAAAAAATGAGAAAAAAAAATACAGGTTGTATCCCCCTGAGAATCTAGTTTAGCAGAAAGACAATCTGTCACACAAGAATTTCAACATGGCTGCCAGCACACTGGCACTGGAGCCCAATTCTGAGTCCCACTTCCCCTTCCGCTGTGACACCATGGGAAAGCCAAACTCTTGCGGCTTCAGTTTTATTATCTGGAAAACATAAACAACTACCTTCCAGAGAAAAAGCTTAGAACAGCACTGAGCATGGCACCCACCCCCAATCCGCTGCCTTCTGCTAGGATCCTTATCTCTGTAATAGTCACCAAGATTCACTGTGCTTGTGATAGTCCAGGCACCAAAAAAAAGTATATGATGTATTCTAACTCACTTTGCCTTTTACATGGCCCGTTCACGTCTCTGGAGGTACAAGGATTCAGTGCCTTGCCCCAGGTTCTCTGAGAAGAAGCATGTAACAGTGGCTAAAGACACACTTACTGGGGCCAAGCTACTGGGGTCCTGCCATTTAGAAGCTGTATGACCTTGGGCAAATTAGATACCTTCTGAGTCTCTCTCCTGCCTCTTTGCTCTTAATCCATTCTGCATTCTTTCTAGAACCTCTGCAAATGACTTTTCCCAGGTTCTCTGTCAAAGGCATCTGGTTAGTTCAGCCAATGGGCAACAGTGGTGGATCTCAGTGGGTAGGAGGAGAGAAATGGCAAGGGTGCTTCACTCCCTCTCTGTAGTAGCTACTCTGGTAGGGGTCACAGCTCCTGTACACAGACCCAGCACCTCCGTTCTGGTGACACCACCTTCTCCCTGTAACCTGCAGCAGCTGCTTCCTGTGGATACTAATCTCTAGATTGCCTTGCACCCACCATTTGCCTTTTCTGTTCTTGCAATACCCTGTAGTCAGAGCCCTGTGACAAATTTCCACTGGTGAACTATGATGGAAACACTTTGTTCTTTAACTGCCTCATCTGCTAAATGGAAATAATAATTATGCCTAGCTTGTAGAGGTTTGCAAAATTAAATGCATTCTCACATTTAAAATGCTCAGAGCATTTCAGGCATGGAAAGCCATGACACTGTGGCAAAATATGCCCTACATGAAGCACTTTGGTTGGTGAGATCCCAGTGGAAAGAATTGGTCATCAAAGAAAGAGGTACTTTTCTCTGAAGGGAGGAGAAATTTCTACTTTGCTGATGGTTTTGTCTAAATACTGACAGAGTTTGTGGATTCAAAAGACTTCCATAGCCTAGGCAGTTCATGTCAGGAGCCTTGGGTGATCACTGAAGTCAAATATAAAAGTGTTAATTGTTAACAACAGGAGTCACTGTGCACTAACTTCCCATGCAGGACCTCTGTCCTCAAAGAGTTGTTTTATGAGAGTTAACAGTAAAACTTGTTCTCAAAGATTTATTTTATTTTAGTGTATTAAGTAGAGGATATTCTTATGTCTCATATGTTTTAGTTATGCTTAAGTGTCCAACTCCATTGCTTGTTTTCTTAGTTGCTTCCTTAATTAATAATAAAATTTATTCTCAAGGACTTATTTTCTTTTAATGTATTAAATGGAGGTCTTATGTCTCATACCTATGTCTCATTGCTCTCAAAAGATGTATCATTCTTGGGTGCTTCTTTAAAATTAATTAATTGGGACTGGTCTGTGGCGCAGTGGGTTAAAGCCCCAGCCTATAGTGTTGGCATCCCATCCGGGCGCTGGTTTGAGTCCCAGCTGCTCCTCTTCTGATCTAGCTCTCTGCTATGGCCTGGGAGAGCAGTGGAAGATGGCCCAGGAGACCTGGAAGAAGCTCCTGGCTCTTGGCTTCAGATCAGCTCAGCTCTGGCCATAGCAGTCATCTGAGGAGTGAACCAGTAGAATGGAAGACTTCTCTCTCTCTCTCTCTCTCTCTAGCTCCGCCTTTCAAATAAATAAAATGAATCTTAAAAAATAAATTAATTACTTAAATAATTTTCTCAAAAAAAAGTGAAATTAACTTCAAGATGCAATAACTTTGAACAGCCCTTGTCTCTACTATTGAGAAAGTTTGGTTTTCTATTTTTTCATGCAAATTGTTGAACTCTACTTAGTAAAGAGTTGGTCTTCTGTGTATAAAGTTAATTGAAAATGAATCATAATGGAGAATGGGACTGGGAATGGAATAGGGAAGAGGGGGAGGGGTGAGAGTGTGGGTGGGAGGGCGAGTATTGTGGGAAAAATCATTATATTCCTGAAATTATACTTATGAAATGCATGAAGTCTGTATTCCTTAAATAAAAGTTCTCTTTGGGAAAAAAAATTTTTTTTTTGACAGGCAGAGTGGACAGTGAGAGAAAGACAGAGAGGAAGGTCTTTCTTCTTCCATTGGTTCACCCCTCAGTGGCCGCTGCGGCTGGCATGCTGCAGCGGGCACCGCGCTGATCCGAAGCCAGGAGCCAGGTGCTTCTCCTGGTCTTCCATGCAAGTGCAGGGCCCAAGGACTTGGGCCATCCTCCATTGCACTCCCGGGCCACAGCAGAGAGCTAGACAGGAAGAGGAGCAATCGGGACAGAATCCGGCGCCCCGACTGGGACTAGAACCCGGTGTGCCGGAGCCGCAGGTGGAGGATTAGCCTATTGAGCCGCGGTGCCAGCTATCTTTGGGAAAAATTTTAAAAATAACAAATAAGGCCAGCACCGCAGCTCACTTGGCTAATTCTCCGCCTGCGGCACCGGCACCCCAGGTTCTAGTCCCAGTTGAGGCACCGGATTCTGTCCCAGTTGCTCCTCTTCCAGTCCAGCTCTCTGCTGTGGCCTGGGAGGTCAGTGGAGGATGGTCCAAGTCCTTGGGCCCTGCACCTGCATGGGAGACCAGAAGGAAGCATCTGGCTCCTGGCTTTGGATCGGTGCATCGCGCCAGCCATAGCGGCCATTTTGGGGGTGAACCAACAGAAAGAAGACCTTTCTCTCTGTCTCTCTCTTTCTCACTAACTCTGCCTGTCAAAAAAAATTAAAAATTAAAAAAAATTTTAAAAATCTTAAAAATAAAAATAACAAGTAATAAAATGCTCAGGGGCCGGCGCTGTGGCTCATTTGGTTAATCCTCCACCCGCGGCACCGGCATCCCATATGGACGCCGGGTTCTAGTCCTGGTTGCTCCTCTTCCGGTCCAGTTCTCTTCTGTAGCCTGGGAGGGCAGTAGAGGATGGCCCAAGTGCTTGGGCCACTGCACCCGCATGGGAGACCAGGAAGAAGCACCTGGCTCCTGGCTTCGGATCAGCACAGCACTGGCCATGGCAGCCATTTGAATAAATAAATAAATAAATAACTCAGAACAGAGCCTAGCCACCGTAAGTGGCAGCCACACTGAACACAGATATCAAGGCAAGGAGACCCCTGAAGCCTTCACAGATGAACAGAAATAAATCAGGGAAAGAGAAGGAGGAAGAGTGTTCAGACAAAGAATCAGCCACTCAACAGCAAGAGGTGAGAGAGAGAGTGATGCTCTTCCAGGAGTTGGGAAGGGGAAGAAGTTCAGGAAGACTGGAGTACATGGACAGTACAAGGAGAGAGATGGGGTCTAGCAGTCAGAAGGTGGGAGAGAACACAGCCAAGAGCATCATGCCCTTTAAGGCACGTTGCAGAGTTCAGACTGGAGTGGGCATTTGTAGCAATGCTTACGACACTGCTTGAGACACCCACATTCCATATCAAGTGCTTGGGTTTGAGTCCTGGATCTGCTCCCAGTTCCTGCTTATACAGACCCTGGGAGGAAGCAGGTGATGGCTCATGTGGTTGAATCCCTGCCATCCATGTAGGAGACCTGGATTGAGTTCCTGCTCCCTGGCTTCGGCCCAGCCCAGCGCCAGCTACTGCAAGTGTTTGGGTATTTGGGTAGTGAGCCAGTGGATGTGAGACATCTCTTCTCTGTCTCTGTCTCTTTCCCTCCTTCCATTATAAATAAATGTATTTTTTTTATTTTAAAGATTTGTTTTTATGTATTTGAAAGACAGAGTTACAGAGAGAGTTAGAGACACAGAGAGAGGTCTTCCATCCTCTGGTTCACTCCCTAAATGGCCAAAATGGCTGGAGCTGAGCCAATCTGAAGTCAGGAGCCAGGAGCTTCCTCCAGGTCTCCCACATGGATGGAGGGGCCAAAGGACTTGGGCCATCTTCTACTGCTTTCCCAGGCCATAGCAGAGAGCTGGATGGGAAGAGGAGCAGCCAGGACTAGAACTGGCACACATATGGGATGCCAGTGCTTTAAGCCAGGGTTTTAATCCACTGTGCCACAGTGCTGGGCCCTAAATGAATATTTTTGAAGAAAAAGAGTTCAGTCTTTGCCCTGAGGACACTGGGAAACCATTGGTGCATTTGAGTTAGTGGAGTGATAAAACTGATTTTTTTTTTTTTTTTTTTTTTTGACAGGCAGAGTGGACAGTGAGAGAGACAGAGAGAGAAAGGTCTTCCCTTGCCGTTGGTTCACCCTCCAATGGCCGCCGCTGCAGCCGGCGCACCGCGCTGATCCGATGGCAGGAGCCAGGATCCAGGTGCTTCTGCTGGTCTCCCATGGGGTGCAGGGCCCAAGCACCTGGGCCATCCTCCACTGCACTCCCTGGCCATAGCAGAGAGCTGGCCTGGAAGAGGGGCAACCGGGACAGAATCCGGCGCCCCGACCGGGACTAGAACCCGGTGTGCCGGCGCCGCAAGGTGGAGGACTAGCCTATTGAGCCACGGCGCCGGCCGATAAAACTGATTTTATGTTTTAGACACAGTCCTTCAGCTATAATAGGGAAAATCTGTGGAGTGGAAAGGAGAAAAAAGGAATATCAGAAGAGCTGTTAGGAAATCATTGCAGTGCCCAGGCTTGCTAACAGTGATAGTGAAGGCAGAGGAAAACAGAAAGGCTCAATTTATTCAGGAGCAAAAGGGCCTGGATTGGCAGAAGATTACAAATGGGAGATGGGAAAAGGTGTCAGAAAAGATGTCCTTGTTTCTGACTTGGGTAAGAGCACAACAGCAAATGGCACAGCAGAGCGGCTGAAAGCATGGGCTGCAGTTTAGACAGCCTGTGCTCAAACCCCAGCTCTTCCCCGACCGGCTGTCAGACCTGGGGCAAGGCACCATTTCACTCTGTGCCTCTGATAGGCAGCAAAAAGGGGATAGTCATTGCATCTCCCATCTCAGGCTCTGGGAAGGGTCAAATGAGGTGCAGCACACCAAAAGCTTGGCACTGGGCCTGGAATATCATAAGCATAATAAATCACGGCCAATGTTACAGAGACAAAGATCTCAGGACAAGGCATGATCTGGGGGATGGAAACATCATGGGTTCCGCTCAAACATGTTCGATGTGGGTGCCTGTGGAACCAGAGAACAAGGTCTGGCCTGGAGATGCCGCTTTCAGTTGAGAGTCATCAGCTGTCCTGGTAGAGGCAGTCACCAAAGCCAGGGAGTGCATGTGATCGTCCAGGGAGTAAAGGCAAAGAGAGAAGAGGGAAGTGCCAAGAGCACAATCTAGGGGAATGTCAACATTTAAGTAACAATTTTGGGAAGAGAGGCCAAAGAGGAAAACAGAAAAGCAGGGGGTAAAACAGCAGCTGACAGAGGCCATGGTCCATGTGAGGGGAAGACAAAGCACAAAATTAGCAAGAACTGTTCTTGATATAGCGTGGGATCTCCCTTCATCATCCTCTCCAGCCAGGGGTCATGTGACGTGATAGCAAGAAGTCTCAGCTAATGTGTGCAACAGCTGATTCAAAAATCACAGGTAGCCCACCTCGGTGAGTGACAAGGACACCATCCAGTTCTGCTGATCATGCACTGGACTCCTGATCTTCTTCTTCAGATGGCAAGGAACAGTGCAAATCATCCTGCTGAGTCCAAACAGCTGCTGTGACAGATAACAACCTGGTGTCTCCTCTCTCCTGCACATAAGGCTTTTTGCAGGTTCCTCATCTCCTTTCCCATGTCCACAAACCCTTCTGGGTACTTGTAACTTCAAATCATGTCTCTTTTGTTAAAGACTCTGATTCTAGAAGGTAGCTCCCTGTAGAAGGTTTGTTAGGATCCTGAGACCCAGCTCAAGGCCTCACTCCCAGTATCCTGATGTCAATACCAGCATCCGGTGTGCTCAGGGAAGGCCTTGCTGACACCTTGTTGATTACTCTCATTCAATGCCAAGATGAGAAACTGCTTTGTACTCTGTCTAGCACAAGCAAGAGGGAGTTGTTATTTTTACAATCATCATTAAGAGCCTTCTACTACATAATTTGGGGAAATAGTGATTAAGAAAAAAAAAAGAGTATTTCTTTCTTGAATTCTACTACTACCAAAATTACCATTAGCATTTTGACACAGTGGGACTGGTTCACTTGAAATGCACAGTAATTTCTTTCTCCATGAGGATAAATTCGTCTGGCAAAATGAACCTCTTAACCTAAGATGAACTTGTTCTGTTTCTCATCCCTCCATTCTCAAGGTTAATTGGGTTGCTTGAATGCCCACCAACTGAAAAGAAGGTACTAAATGATGCCCGCACCAGTTCAGAAGGGACATTAAAAAAAAAAAAAAAAAGACAGAACCAAGACTGATCAGTCTGGTAAATGTTATCAAGTTAACTTCCCATTTATCAATATATGACTAGTAATAAGGGCATGTGCATGAGTTTTTAACTCTCCATAAAAATACATATGATCACAAGGATTTGGTTATGAAGTAACAACATAAATGGCCATGCACAATCATAGAATCTTTGTGTTAAAATTAGGATATGGTAGTGCATTCAAACACAAGAGCTAATGGAAGTCCTAAATATAGATCGTATTCCATCTGGCTGCCAAGAGCCTGCCTCAGCACATTAACCAGAGGACCAGACCAGAGAAGGGAAGTTGCTTTTAAAAATGTAAAAGAGAAAAGAGATTCACTTAGAATTTTTCTGGTAAAACAAGATCAAGTCATAGGATAAGGAGTCATCTGTTTCATAGATTATTTATGACTCAGATGTTCATTTTGATGCTATCTTTAAATACATGGAGAGAAAAGATTTTCTTGCTTCCAATTTGAAACAGTTTTGTTGAAGCAGGTACCTCATAGCTGGTAAATGGCATTCAGTTGTTTAAAATAGTGTTTACTATTTGGCTTTGACATTTGCTACATTGGTAGGATAAACAGAGCTACAGTTTCCATTCTTCCAAAATCATTTTAAACTTTAACACCACAAGGACCATGTGGCTTTAGCATTTTGCAAGAGCTGTGCTTTACAGAAACTGAACAGCTAGCTTGTATTTACAAAACAGAATTAGTTGTTCCAGTTTCAGCTCTGCTTATTAAATGGATATTTCTCAAGCCATATTTCAAGACCCCACTGCCTCCTTTGTTTATGGTTGGAGACCTCGACCCAGATGAAAACACACAACCCACTGATGGGTTCAGAAAATGACCACCACACAGAAATCTCTCTTTGTAACCATCTTGCAGCACAAGGAGCCATCACAATTGCCAATGTACTCATAGAAAGTCGACCACGGCTATTTGCAGTTAATCCAGTTCCTCTATTTAGGAGATTTCTGTGGCATAAATAGATTAGAGGGTTTGCAAAAACATGTATTTATGCTTGGCCCTTTGTGCTTCTCAGAGTTTGTTTCGAGTATCAAGGCAGGCTGCCCTGGATGTGTGGGTTGCTCTCTGGGCATACTCAACTGAAAAGCAAGGACAGTCAACAGCGTGAGGAAAGTTTAGTCTAGACCCTGATTAAAAGAGGCTACCTATGAATCCAGAGTCAGGGGTGCTCTTGTCCTCCCAGGAATCTCCAAGGAAATTCCAACTCCAAAATATTAATTGGATTTGTAGACCCCATTTAACACCTTCTACTGTTAATTACTCTTAAATTCCTTACCTTAGCCAACAAAATCCTATACAATCTGACCCCTGCTCAGATCTTAACAGCCACATTATGAACTGAACTGTGCTCCCCACAAATTCACATGTTGACACCCTCAACCTTAGTGCCTCCAAATGTAATAGTATTTGGAGATGGAGCCTTTAAAATGGTAATTAAAATGAGATTCTATGGGAGGCCCTATTTCATAAAGATTGCTGTTTTTCTTATAAGATATTAGGACACAGTCACATACAGAGGGAAGACCATGTAAAGCAGAGGAAGACAGCCTTCTGCCAGCTAAGGTGACCTTGAAACAAACACTATAAGCATCTTGATCTTAGACTTATGGCCTCCACAATTATGACAAAATAAGTTTCTGTGCCTTAAACTGCCTTGTCACGGCAGCCCTAGTAAAGTAAAACAGGCCACTCACTCTCCATTTCCCATCTGTGCTCCTGCCATCCTTGCCTTCTGCCTGTGTCCTTAAACATGCACAGTGGCTCTCACTTCAGTGCCTTACACCAACTCAGCCTTTCACCTGCACCACCCTTCCCTAGATATTTGCACAGCTCCTGGTTCTTGTTTTTCAAATCTCAAATATCACATCCTCCAAGACTGGATAATTTAGAGCCACTCTTCTCATCCTTGTTTTATATCTGTTCACTGCTTTTAAAATTACCATCATAAAATTATTAAAAATCATTAAAAATCACCATGACCTACTTTTCTTGTTATGTTCTTTCTCCTCCTCTGTAGCCCCCAATAAGTTCCCTAGATAGATGTGTTGTCTTGTTCACCACCTTAACCTCAAGTCTTTGAACAGAGCCAGACACTTGGCAGGTGACTGCAGAAACATTTATTGAATGAATGAATGAATGAATGAACAAAGAGCAACTAAAAACAAACTGCTTAAGTCACTACAATCAATTAATTGCATAAAAAGCCTGCCACAAACTGAAAATGGAGTTACTTGAAGTAATCTGAACTAAACTGAGCAAATGAGCAACACTTGATTTCCATAATTCAATCTTTAATATTTCTTTCCAACTCTCAGCGATCCAGTCCTACTAATGAGAGGTGTAATTGTCAAAAAATAAGGCCAAAGAGAATAATACATACTATTAAAAGAGAAGACAATGTGGAAATACTTCAACTTGGAGAGGAGAATTAAGAGAGAAGGTATTAGGGAAATTACTAGTCACTATGTACCATTTTGCACTGCTCAAAACTTTTGCCAGTCTCTCTCTCTATATATATATATATATATCCTTCAAAAAGAGTTTTTATGAAAGATAAAAAAAAAAGAGTGGAGCAATTTCTTGCCTTACAATGTTCACATGGTGGTTATTTGGTACAGTCATTGAGACACCACTTAGGACTCCTGCATGCCCATACCAGAATGCCTGGATTAAGTCCCAGCTATGCTTCTGATTCTGGTTTCCTGCTAATGCACACCCTGGGAAGCAGCAGGTGATGGCTCAAGTTCTTGGAGCCCTGCCACTCACACAGGAGATCTGGATTAAGTTCTGAGCTCCTGGTTTTGGCCTAGCCCAACCCCAGCTGTTGCAGGCATTTGGAAACTGAATCAGAGAATGTAAGATCTCCCTCTACCTCCCTCCCTTCTGTCACCCACCTCTCTCTCTTTCTCTGCCTTTCAAATAATTAAAAAAAAAAAAAAGATGTAGGTGCAGTGACTTGAGCCTCCACATGCAACACCATCATCTTATATTGGAGTGCCAATTTGAAGCTTGGCTGCCTAACTTCTGACCCAGTTTCCTACTAATGCATGGAAAGCAGCAGAAGATGGCTCAAGTACTTAGGCCCCTGCCACCCACCTGGGAGCAGAGGCTACAGTTCCTGACTTCTGGCTTTGGCCTAGCCCAGCCCCAACTGTTGTGGCCATTTAGGGAGTGAATCAACAGATGGAAGATCTCTCTGTTTCTCCATTTTGTTGCTCTGCCTTTCAGATAAAATAGGTAAATCTTTCTTGAAAAAAAAAAAAAAAGGTGTCAACAGAAGTCTAGTCACTTCCTCATCTGTCCCCAAATACACAAACATTCCTACTTCTGCATCTTTGCTTCTGTTTCTGGTGCTGTGAGGACATTATTTCTCTCCTAACAAATTCTTTCACGTCCAAAACCCCTTATAAGTTCCCATGTGAGTCGGATCACTATGAGTTATAATGGTTTGCTGAACATCCTTGCTTGCCTGGAGCTTTATGAAAGCAACACTTGTTCCTTCTTGTGTTGGTCATCACAGCAGCTACAATTTAGCCTATGAAAGGTGCTGCATAAACACTTGGTGACTGAGTAAATGCACAGAGTATGGCACTTCCCTAAAGACCTGGCTGTCTCCTCCCAGCCCTCCTTGCTCTCTTGCAATCCTCTAGATCCTTGTTATCTGCCTTCCAAGGCCAGCTCTGATATCCTACAGCATGTCTAGCCCATCAAGAAGGTCCAAAGGGAGCAGCTGGCTCAACTCTAAACTTTTCACCTGAGGCCCAAGAAAATTCTACTTACTTCAAAAGGGAAAAAGCAATAGGAGGCATGGTAGAGCCTGATGAAGATTTTTTCTAAATTAAAATACAATTTGCATACCATGAAGTTTACCATTTTAAAATGCACAACTCGATAGTTTTTAGTATGTTTGCAAGGTTACACAATCATCACAACTAGCTGACTCTAGAACACCCCTTAGCAGTTACTCCCCTTTTCCCCTGCCCTACCAGCCCTGGCAACCACTAATCTGCTTTCTGTTGCCATGGATTTGCCTCGTCTGTGCATTTCATGTGAACAACATCCTGCAGCTCTTTGATTCTGGCTTCTGTCACTTCAGCAGTGTTTTCAAGTTCATCCATGTTGTAGCATGTGTCTGTACTTTAATGTTTATATGACTGAATAACATTCTATTGCATGGCTATACCACACTTGGCTTATACATTCTTCAGCTGATAGACATTGAGTTGCTTCCACTTTCTGTCTACTATGAATAATGCTGGTAATAGTCATGAGCAAGTTTTTTATGAATGAGTGTTTTCCGTTATCTAGGGTTCACACCTAGGAGAGGAGTATTCTGAGTTATAAACAAACATGACTTTGTGTCTACCTTCCTGAGGAATGAACAGAAATGTCTGAAGGCAAAGCATTTTTTAGAGATGAAGTCATCACCAATGAAGGACATTGGCTTTTATAGACTTCCAAGGTCAAAAGAGAAAAGAAAGAGACATATTTCTAGAGAGGAGGAGATGTCGCACTAGAGGAATGAATGGCTCCAGAAGGCTGACTCATTTTCAGCCAACTTCACCATGGCAATGCTTAATTCCCATTCTGATTGCAAGTTCAATCTTAACATGAGCAGCCTGGGTCTCTAGGGCACCTTTTTCCAAGCAGCATAAACACCTTAAAGCTGTCATTTACTTGTGCAGCATTATTTCCTGCTCACTGGGGAGGAATAGGTCTTGTTTTCCCCCTACTTAGTTTTATTTCTGGAAATAAGTTTTTCAAAAAAAGCAAAGTTCATTAATCTTTCAAATCACCAAGCTGCCTGAATGGATTTTATCATTAATTCAGTCTTTATTTTAAGCTTTTGACAAAAGCAGATTTTATACATCCAAAAGACTCTTGAGAGTTAAGAAGGCATGCATGGTACTCCGTGTGTGTGTCATGCATGTGCACACTGTAGAATGAGGGGTACAGGCTGCCAGCCAGTAATATCCAGCAAAGAGAAGGCTGCTACCCACACCATCCATGGCAGCAAGAATCTAGTACCACACTAGCAAACCTGCATTTCTGGGACCCCTTTTTAGAAAGAAGTCTAGATCCTGATAGGTAGACAGGCCAGATTCTGAATCTATGAGTGTATATATGCCTCAAGATGGAGACACACACACACAAAAAGAAGAAAAATATTTACAATTGAATCTATATTTATTTCACTAAAACTAAATTCTTTTATCCTCTATGATTTCTCTATTCACACTACCCAGCTATACAAAACACAACCAAGACAAGGCTACAAACTCAACAGAATCCCTTCTCCTGCTTATAAAATTTCTGTCCTGACTCCAAGTCCACACCCTAAATACACGGACAAGCCTTTGCCTTATGCCAGAAAGGGCAATCTTCCCAGGCCTTGTCCCTCCAGAGAGCTCGTTTCCAAGGAAAGGCCCATGCAGGCAATCAACGCCTCTCAGGCTGCACAATTCCCCTCCAAAGGCAGCCGTCCTCAGTGCTTAGCTGATGGCAGCAGCTGCACTTGCAGTTGCAACCATGCGAAAAGGAGAGAGACAAAGAGGGCAGAGAGTCCCCTCAGCCAGGACAAGCAGGTGAGGTTGTCAATCAGCTGTCACTCAGCAGCTGGATCAGGGAAGCTGTCCTTCCTGAGGCCCTGGGAAGCATTCTGAATGCCATCTAAGGACAGCCCCCAACACACCCCAGAGTGCCAGTGGAGGCCAGGGCATCCGGAGGCAAACCCTGAAATGCAGAGGGAAAAGAACATCCACAGGAATTCAGAGCGGGATCCAGTTCCAGACCTTCCTCAAAGCATTGGGAGCCTCCATTTCTCCTTCTCTAAGGTGGACGGGGTCATCATGCCACTTACCTGAGAATGCACATGAGAATGTTGCTATTGGATGAATGGAAAACTCTCTGTAAACTCAAAAGGTCCCAAAGTTGAGCATATGTCAGGTTTGTTGGCCTCACATCCGATGTTCTACTCATTAGGTCTGGGGTGGGGCCCTAGATCTGCATTTCTAACAGCTTCCTAGGGGATGCTGATTCTGCCAGTCAAGGAGCACACTTAGAGAGGTATTACTGAAGCCCGAGGTGAATGTCAGCTGCTCTTACACAATGAGCTGCCATGAGGCATGCCCCCGCTGTGCAGTACAGAAGAAACAAGCTTATGGTATACAATAAGCAACAAAATAATAAAACACAATGATTGAGTTACCAGTAGCGATATGTTGTGATTAGCTCCTTAAAATAAGAGCAGGGATTAAGCAAGTAAACTTTCCCAAACAAGTCAACAGAAAGGAAGACACCCAATCTGCCATCACCTCAGTAGCTCCTAGACCTTGTCATTTGTCTTTTCCTCCTTCACAGAGGACGAATCACACCCTCTAACACACACACACCAGAGAATCTGAGCTGAGGGAAGTGATCACCAGACCCTGTCCAGTCACTGCCTCTAGTAATAATAGCCCTTCATATGGCTCTCAAGTTTTATGGTTTTAGAAAGCTTTCTAGCAAGCAACACAGTGTGGAATTGGTGAAACCATGAATCAATAAATCAATGGAGCAGCGTAAAGAACCCAGAAGTAGACCTACACAAATACAAGTCAATTGATTTCTGACAAAGGAGCAAATGGAAAGCAAAGGAGACAGAAACTCACAGAATCATCTTTTCAAGCCATGGTGCTGGAGCAAGCAGACATCCACATATCTGAAGGAAAGGAAGGGCAGGAAGTGGAAGAGGAAGAAGAAAGGAGACAAGAAGAGAGGAAAAGGGAAAAGAAGGGGTGAAGGAGAGGGAAGGGGGGAGGAGGAAGAAGAGGAGGAGGAGAAAGAGAAGGCGGTGGTGGGAGAAGCATTTAAACAAAGATCTTGGAGACCAGAATGCAGCAGGTTAAGTCACCATTTGCAATGCCACATCCCATATTAGTGCCAATTGAAGTCCTGACTGCTCTGCTTCCAGTTCAGGTTCCTGCTAATGCAGCAGATGAAGGCTCAAGTACCTGGGCCACTACCATCCATGTGAGAGACCCAGATGGAGTTCCTGGCTCCTGGCTTTGACCTGGCCTAACCCCAGCTGTTTCAGCCACTTGGAGAGTCAACCACCAAATGGAAGATTCATATTCTCTCTCTCTCTCTCTCTGACATTTTACCTTCCAGATAAATACATCAATAAATAACGAAGACCTTACATCCTTGACAAAAATTAACTCAAAATAGATTATAGACCTAAATGTAAAACCAAAACTATACCTGATGATAACCAAAAACAAACAATAATTGGGTGAGTATTATACAAACAATAATTTTTTGCCAGTACTGAAGCATTACTTTTTCTATGTCACCTCTGTATAATCTGGAGCTGGAGCCTCACTCTTTTACCCAAAGTAGAGGAGCCTGAAGAAAACTCTCTGTTCTCGCCTCTCTCTGGGGGCAGTGACCTTGAATTAACTTACCTCCACCTCCTCAAGACAACAGGAGGAGAAATCTCACAAGGCAAATCATGCCTGTATGAGCTAATATCTTTTCTTTCATGTTCCTTACCCCTTCATGGGAAGCTTCAGAATTGGGATGAACATAAGGTGAATTTCCCTGCCAAGTTTACACAAACCCTGATAGCAATTTCCAAAAAACATGTTCAGATTTTTTCAATGGACATGCTGCCTATCACTAATGCATACATCACCTCCTGTATTGGAAGTGATGCTTCCAATAGGCAGTAACCCTTCTTTTGGCCTCATAACTCTGCACAGTTAAAATCAGGTGATATTTGTATGTGAAACACGCGACACATTGCATAGGGCACGTTATGCCCTTGTGCTCAGTGACCCATATGGGGACCAAAGGGTGTCCAGACTGGAAATCAAAATCAAGTTGTTCAAAGACATTCTACTTTCTAAAATGCTGACTGCAGGAGCAGGTGTTTGGCACAGTGATTCAGACACCCTTTAGGAGGTTCCCATCCTGTATCGGACTGCATCTGGCCCAGTTTGGTTTCCAATTCCAAAGTTCCACTGATACGCAGCCAGGAAAGTAATAGGTGGTGGCTCAAGTGGTTGGGTCTTCCCAGTCACACACATGGAGCCCTGATTGAATGCCTGACTCCCAGCTTCAGCCCAGCCCAGCCACAGCTATCACAGATGTTTGGAGAGTGAACCAGAAATTGGGGTATTCTTTTTCCCCTCTCTCTCCCTCTTCCTCTACAGTAAATAAAATTTTTAAAAATTTAATTAAAAAAAAAAGGTGATTTGCAAAATGCTCAAGCAGAAGGTATTTCCCAAGGTTATCTCCTGTGACATAGGAGAGAGCATCTGAACTCTGGTTTGCAAAGGCACCTGGGGGAATTACATGCAGAAGATGAGACTTCCTCTCAGCAATGGTGCTCATCTGTTGTAGTCCCCTGCCCTCTCTGCCACCATCCCATTTGACCCCGTTCTCATGGGAGAGGGTAAAAATAAAAAATTCAACCAACAAAAATCCCACAGAAGCTTGTGGGAAGAAATCCATAATCCATAATTAAACTGAGCAATTACCTCCTGAGCGTGAACTGGGACCAACTCTGGGAACTATAATAAAGTTGTAAAATCTCCAGCATCGCAGTAGCTTGTCCTTTCAGTCAATTCCCACCCAAATTTTAATATTTCTTTCCCTCTTCCTCTCTCTCTGTCTCTCTCCCCCCACCTTTCTTCCCTTTCCCTGTTCCTCTCCCCCATATTTCTTATTGAGTAAAATTGTAAAAAGCAAAGAAACCTAGTCATTCACACTTTAGTGTGAATTAACATCTGACTGTTAACTCTTGCAAGAACAAGTATTTCAAGTCATAACTCTAATTATGGAAAGGCTGTCTTTAAATTCTTTCAAGGATGTTTCATGGAGCAGCCAAATATAAGGAAGAAGAAAGGAATTTCCCAAGTCTATCAATGCATAAAGGCGACCTTGAATCTAGCTTTGAGAAATGAGAGCTTGCAGTTGCCACTCCCACTTTCAGATGAATTCGGATTAATTCCCAGATACTGAGTGAGAGTTAAACTTTACTCTTGGAGAGATTTGCTGCTTTCCAGAGTCTCCTCTTTTCCTCTAGGCCCCTGAGAAAGAGCAGCCTCTGACAGCCAGCCTCAGCCCTGTAAGATCCATTCTCACTTGCTACCCGATCTCTGCTCTCCAGATGACCTTTCCCCACACCAGATTCGGTTTGAAAAGTCACAGCATGAGCTGTTGGGGCCAAGTGTGCTGTGAGTCCTTCAACACATGTTCAGTAAGCACGACCCTCGGTGCAGTAAGTTGATAGTGCCCTGACACACAGCGATACCCCGGAGGCCCACACTCCTCTCTCTCGGCCGGAAGAACTTGAAGACTCTGAGCCAGTGGAAAATTCAGTCTGTTCCAAGCAAGAGACACAAGTGTGCTCCTAAATTGAATGCTGGCATTTGGAAAGGCCCCAGGGTATTATAAATATAATCTCTCTGGGACAAGAGTGTGTGTCAGGGAGAGAAAGTGATGGAGAAAGAGAGAGAGTGTGTATGTGCGTGTGTGTGTGTGTGTGTGTGTTGACAGAAAGCAGAAAGGCAGAGAGAGCAGGCCTGGGCTCAACAAGTATCAGTGTCAAGAATGCCGGGACAGGCATGGAAAAGAATGTCCCCCACGTGCCTAGTGACTAAAGTCAACCTCCTCTACTGCTTCCTCCTCAAAGCACAGCAGAAGGAATTAGATGGGAAAGCAAAGGATGAGAGAGAGCAAGCAAAGGGACAAAGGCAGAGAGAAAGATGAGCAGGCATGGGGACAGGAAAGTAGGACCAAGGGGGACTTACTGGACATAAACCAAGAGTCCCAGACTGAGCGAGAGACAGACAGATGGACAGTTAGAGGAGAAGCTATGAAGAAATCACAGGTTCCTCACCAGTTACAAGTCCCATACCCAAACAGTATGAAGGCTCATCCACTCTCCATGGGGAACTCCCTTTCTTACTAAACAGATAGTTTTATTGGGTTGGTCTCAGGACACGCTGACCAGGCCCTGTGGATGAGGGATGGAAGGAAGGGAAGAGAACTGGCCCTGCAAGGGAGACCCTGTGGCCTTCACTGCACTTTAACCAACATGGCTCTGAGGCAGGGGCCTCAGGTTCCTGTGTTCCAGGGCCCCTTTGGCAGGATGACAAAGACCCCTTCCCAGAATAACTTTTTTTTAAGCATAAAATACATAAAACTATGAAGGAAAGCAATCATATTGTCACAGTTACCAAGTAGTTTCATAATGTGATGTCTTAACATTTGTGTTCCTTTATCAGTGTTCCAAGTGAGAATACCTGGTAAAGGGTCAAACAGATGCCATCCTTTCAAAGAGCATTAGGAAAAACAGGGTTTCCTGGGTGATACAAAAAGGTTTCTGATTTTTATGGGGATAAAGTCACAGTGGCACTGATACCACTAGGGTTTGCTGCTTCCACTTTTTAAAAAAAGATTTACTTATTTATTTGAAAGGCAGAGCTAGAGAGAGAGAAAAAAAAAAAAGATTGACTGATTTTCCATCTGTTGGTTCACTTCCCAAATGGCTGCAACGGCTAGGGCTGGGCCAGGCTGAAGCCAGGAACCTAGAATTCCATCTGGGTCTCCTACGTGGGTGGCAGGGGCCCAAGTACTTTGACCACCTTCTGCTTCCTTTCCAGGCAAATTAGCAGGGAGCTGGATGGAAAGCGGAGCATCTGGGACTCGAATCAATATTCACACGGAATGCTGGTATCACAAGTGGTGACTTTACCTGCTGTACTACAACCACAATGGAAGCTAACCCCTGCTTCCTTTCTTAATAGCAGCAAAAACAATATTTTAGTGAGGACTTAAATAAAATATTGAGTATTTTTTCTGATCCAAATTCATGAAGTAGAATAACAAATATAAAGGGACAGAGTCACTGGCCACAGTGATAACAGTGACCATAGGAACTGTAATAACAAAGTGACATCTTCTACAGGAACAGCTGCAGAAGTGGCTGCCAGCTTTCTCTGTGCAGCCGTGGGCTGAGTGCTTCCCATGCATCATGTCCCTTCATCCTTACCCTGAAGAGGACATTATTTTATCCACTTTAGAGATGAGGAAATTGAAGCCTAGGGCTACTAGAGAACTCGTTCAAGATTGTAGCTGATGAGCAACTGAGCCAAGATGGAAAGTCAGGACTGCCTAACACCAAAGCCCACATTCATGGTATCTCCCTAAGAAACAGAAATAGGGTGAAAGAGAGAGTGTGTGTATGTGTGCATGTGTAAGAGAGAGAGAAAAGAGTGCCCAGAAGTGCTGTTTCCTTCTCACCAAAGCTAGAAGAACTAGTTTAAAAACCCATACTTGCATCCATCTTGAATATTCATTCTCTATTAATGTTTGCTTAACCCTTTTCATTCAAGGATCATTGTGTTTTATTTACCCGACATGTGTTGGGGATTGACTATATGTACTAACACTGACAACTCAAAGATAAACATGTTCCCTGACTTTAGGAAGCTGGTAGCTTATTAGAGAAAACAGATGTGTAAACATGTAAATTATAATATGAAACAACTGGGACTCAAAATACCACATACATTAAGTAGAATTTATGAACTGTGCAACCAGAAACTCCAGCAATAGAGCAGACTTCACACATGGTTCCATAAATGTAAGGCTAGAAAGCATGAAACAACCAGATCTGCAGAGAAAAGAAAGCTTTCATTTGTAGTATTTGCCAGTTTCCATGGTGGCAATATCCTCGCCGTGACCATTTCAAGCTGTAGATATGACATCACCCAAGAGAGAACTTGAAAGAGATGGAGCAAGCATTAGTCTAGCAATTAAGAAGCTCACGTGTTACACCTCAGAACATGGATTCAATTGCTGGCTCCAGACTCTGATTCCAGCTTTCTGCCAATGGGAGGCAGTGGTGGTGCTTCAGGTAATTGCATTCCTGTCACCCACATGGGAGACCTGGACTGCGTTCTGAGCTCCCAGCTTCAGCGCCCCTGCTACTGTATGCATTTGTGGAGTGAATTAGTGCATGAAATCTCCTTGGGCACCATGTTTAAATAATAGCCACTGCTTCCCAAGGTTCTTCATCTCACCTACTGATAGCTCCTTGATGAACAGTGGTATGAAATGAATGTTATCATCACCCCAAAATTCATGTTCGAATGTGGTAGTATGCCCAATGTGCTAGTATTAAGAGTAGGGGCTTTAGGGAAGTTGTTAAAAGGGCTCTGCCAGGCTGGCGCCGCGGCTCACTAGGCTAATCCTCCGCCTGCAGCACCAGCACCCCGGTTCTAGTCCCTGTCGGGGCACCGGATTCTGTCCCGGTTGCCCCTCTTCCAGTCCAGCTCTCTGCTGTGGCCCGTTAAGGCAGTGGAGGATGGTCCAAGTCCTTGGGCCCTGCACCTGCATGGGAGACCAGGAGAAGCACCTGGCTCCTGGCTCCAGATCAGCGCTGTGCACCAGAGCAGCCATTGGGGGAGGGGGGATGAACCAACAGAAAAAAGGAAGACCTCTCTCTCTGTCTCTCTCTCACTGTCCACTCTGCCTGTCCAAAAAAAAAGGGGGGGGGGGGCTCTGTCCTGAATGGATTTAGTGCCTTACAAAAAGGCTAAAGGGAGCAACAGTACCCCTTCTGCTGTGTGAATACACAGCAAGAAGCCACCATATATTAGAAGCAGGTTCCAGGGGGCCAGTGCATTGGCTCACTTGGTTAATCCTCCACCTGCGGTGCCGGCATCCCATATGGCACTGGGTTCTAGTCCTGGCTGCTCCTCTTCCAGTCCAGCTCTCTGCTGTGGCCCGGGAGGGCAGTGGAGGATGGCCCAGGTGCTTGGGCCCCTGCACCCACATGG
This sequence comes from Oryctolagus cuniculus, assembly GCF_051225735.1. Taxonomy (NCBI): domain Eukaryota; kingdom Metazoa; phylum Chordata; class Mammalia; order Lagomorpha; family Leporidae; genus Oryctolagus; species Oryctolagus cuniculus. The sequence continues at coordinate 96,172,503 of NC_142877.1, forward strand.
GAGACCAGGAAGAAGCACTTGGCTCCTGGCTTCGGATAGGGGCAGAGCCGACCATGGCGGCCATTTGAAGAGTGAACCAACAGAAGGAAGACCTTTCTCTCTGTCTCTCTCTCTCTCAGTCTATTACCACCTGTCAAATAAATTAAAAAAAAAAAAAAAAAAAGCAGATTCCAGTAGTCACCAAATCTTCTAGCATTTTGATCTTGGACTTCCTGCCCTCCAGAACTGTGAGCAATACATTTCTATGGTTTACAAGTTACTCAATCTAATATATTTTGTTAGAGCAGCCAGAAGAGATTAAGACAAACAGCTTTAGCACTGACACTCTATCCTCTAGAAGGTGCAAAGAAGCTTATTCACATTTGTCCATTGTAGTGCCTGTATCAATCAGCTCTTTTCTTCAGAACGAAGATCTTCATTCTCCCACGCAGGAAGTATTAGTTGCTAATGATTAAGTTTCTCTCCAAGCATTGCCCAGAAGGAGGCACCAGCCCAATGGATCCTGTCCCTTTTGAAAGGAAACTGCCTCTAATGGCTGGTGAGTGAGGAATTTTAAAAGCCTGGCCCCATCGCAATTCAGATATCACTGAAGGGTCATCTCAGCTCCAGAGTTCCCATGGTGGAACTGAGTGAGGCCTCAGCTGCAATCACATGACAGGTCAGTTTCTCCACCCCATCAGTCTTTCCTCTCTCCCTGACAAGTTCCTGGGAGCTCTAGCCACTAAACTTCCTGCATACAAACCTCTGGGTCTGTTTCCATGGAATCCAGTTTGCAATGTGCATCTCTGAATGGGTCACTGGATGTTTTATGCAAATCAGGGTCCATCAGTGAGCTTAGGTGGGGACAGTACCGCCCACATCCCCTGGCTGCCCACAGTGGGAACAGTTGCAATGGATCTTGAGATGTAGCTGCACTGCCTCCTATATAACACAAGTTGCCCAGTGATTTAAAGGCATGAACAATATCACAGTCCCCTGACTAGTGCACTGTAGGTACACAAGAAGATAAAACCAACACCTGCCATGCAAAATACTCACAGCTAGACTTCACTATTATCACAAGCTGATCTGGACAGCCACAGCCAGGCCACTTTGTTCCCCTGAGGGACATGAACAATCTCATAGACCACCAATTTCAGGCAAGCTTACTCTGAACCAGGAAACCATGAAATAAAATCACTGCATAATTTTTAATTTTTTCTATGCACAGACAAAAGCATTGTCATTGCACCATTCATAAAATAATCATAAAACTGCCTGGCTTTCTGATGGTATCTAGAACAACATTTTGATCTCTTAGATCATTCCCAAAACACCCAACCAAAGTCAAAACGCATAATGGGTTCTTTTTAACACAGTGACCCTTTAGGTTCTCTCTTGATCCATGAGTACTAAATGCAACTTGTTTGATCATTAGCATATTCTGAGTGGTCTCTGGCTGAAGGGCATTGATAGCACCTGAAAAATATTTGTGGGGTGAATAACTGAGAACATAGATGACTGATGCTTCTCTCTCAGAGGACCCTTAAGAGAGGACCTTCAGGCCGGCATCGCGGCTCACTAGGCTAATCCTCCATCTGCGGCGCCGGCACCCAGGGTTCTAGTCCCAGTTGGGGTGCTGGATTCTGTCCCGGCTGCTCCTCTTCCAGTCCAGCTTTCTGCTGTGGCCCGGGAAGGCAGTGGAGGATGGCCCAAATGCTTGGGCTCTGCACCTACATGGGAGACCAGGAGGAAGCACCTGGCTCCTGGCTTCGGATCGGCACAGCGCGCCAGCCGCAGTGACCATTTGGGGGGTGAACCAACAGAAGGAAGACCTTTCTCTCTGTCTCTCTCTCTCACTGTCTAACTCTGCCTGTCAAAAAAAAAAAAAAAGGAGAGGACTTTTGAGTTGGTCTTTGGAAGACAATTGAGATTTTCCAGGCAAAGCAGGGTCAGCAAAAAGTCACTCCAGGCAAAGGAAGCAGTATGTGTGAATGCTGACATCACAAAAATGAAGGATGAGGAGCCCATGTAGATGGGGGGATGGGTGGGCGGAAAGGAAGCAGGGACCAAATGTGGAGATCCTTGTGTGCCACGCCTAATCCTGTAGGCAGAGAAGCAGAGATAGAGCCTAAATTTGAAACATGGTTGCAAGGAGAATTTCTAGAGTAGAGATAAATTTTTTTTCCTAATCCTATTTTTTTTAGGAGATCAGGGTAAGAAATTAGCTCTTGTTAAATTAAAATTGCATATTTTGAGTTTCCCAACCTAAAGTAGAAGGCACATGCCCTCTCCTTCCTGGATAGCGTAAGCTCAAAGAAGACATGCCTTCTTGCACAGGTTTGCTGACTTGAATTTCACTATATAATTCCTGCTTGCTTGTCAGAATGAAGCATAGGTTAACCACTTCCACTATAACTTAGCACTAAATAGATTATCAGATGTTCTTCATTAATCCAATGAAACTTCCAGATATCCCCACAGAAAATGTCCCTGTCTTCCCAGTTCCTCCCAAGAATGGATTAATTGAAATCTTGGAGCCCCATGAGGCTTGGGGCAGCATCTCTGTTGTGGTCCTCAGCCTGGTGGTGTGTGTCCAGCTCTGAGTCTACCTTCATGGCCCTCAGAGCATACATTCTTCCTTAGGAGGTTATATTTCTAGGAGTTTCCAGGTGGCACAGCTCCTGAGCTCCCTCCCTCTGTGTTTAAGTCTAGCTTGTCCTCCACAAAACCTTCTGCCTCAGAAGTCCACATCCTGCTGTAAGGTTTGCCCAGCTCTGCCACTGAGCGCTCCTGCACTTCATGCTACCTTGCCTTGTCAATTGGTTTCTTGAGTACTGTATGAGGGGTGTTCAAAAGGCTCATGGAAAACACAGCTGATAAAGAAATTGCATGGATTTCAAACATTTTTTGTACCAAAATAAACTTTCAATTCCATTTCCATGAACTTCTGGAAGTGCTCACATATAAAACTTAGTTCATTAAAGGTGTTTTTCAAATAACATATGTTAGGAAAAGAGTTGTAGATTGGTGCCTCCTCACACGGGGCATCAAAATGTTTGGAAAAGAGGCACAGAATAGACAGGAGGCAGTGTATGAATTTACAGCCAGACCGAGTTTATTCAGAGAAAATAAATTCATGGGATGGGTGACCAACTGCCTGCATGTGCATGATGGAACATGTGGCAGAAGGCCCTGACCCCCAGGGACTGGGCCTTTTAATATTTTAGGAGGGCTAGGGATGGGGGTGGGAGTAGGCAGCAGCAGGGAGAGATGAATTCCTGGAACTCAAGCCAACTAGTCTTTCAGGTAGCCATGGGGGATGGGGTATGAAGGCAATAGGGTGTGGGACCCAATTGAGATTAAAGGGCAAGGAATACATTCCAATGTTTATCTTTTTTGGGCAATGAGCAAGAATGGCTGAGGCTTATGTCCTTGTTCCATCAACATATATGAGGGTATTTCCAAAAGTTTGTGGAAAGGAAAGATTAAGAGATAATTTTGGAGCAAAACAATTTTAAATCCATGCATAGGTTTTTCATAATATGCATTTTCCATGAGCTTTTTGCAGACACGTAGTATTTAATAAAACTCAAATAGACTTAAAACCCCTTACTATTATAAATCCTCCCCAGTACCACCCAAACTACCATTACAAAGAATTTGGCATACATTTACAAAATCTATTTTTACCACCTTCATGTATTCATAAACCATGTAAGTATTATATTGTGTTTTGTTTTGTTTTGGTTTTTTGACAGGCAGAGTGGACAGTGAGAGAGAGACAGACAGAGAGAAAGGTCTTCCTTTGCCGTTGGGTCACCCTCCAATGGCCGCTGCAGCAGGCGCACCGCGCTGATCCGATGGCAGGAGCCAGGTGCTTCTCCTGGTCTCTCATACGGGTGCAGGGCCCAAGCACTTGGGCCATCCTCCACTGCACTCCCGGGCCACAGCAGAGAGCTGGCCTGGAAGAGGGGCAACCGGGACAGAATCCGGCACCCCGACCTGGACTAGAACCCAGGGTGCCGGCACCGCAAGGTGGAGCATTAGCCTAGTGAGCTGTGGCGCTGGCCCATATTGTGCTTTTAAACACAAGTACTACCCAAATGTTGCATCATTGCACTTTTTTTTTCTCACTCAATATTATGTTTTGGGAAACAACTTTGTCATGAGTTTTTGCAATGCTCTTAGGAGAATGCCACTAAGCACTGTTATTATTTTCATTATTATTAATGTATTAATTTAGATCACTCCTTCTAATGGCCTTGTAGTAATCTATCACTGATCAAACTAGATGGTGTATATCCATTCCCCTATTGGTGAACATCTAGGTTATTTCCATTTTTTTTTTTGTCATTAAAAACAATAGCCCAAAGATCTATCTTTCTTTCTTTCTTTCTTTCTTTCTTTCTTTCTTTCTTTCTTTCTTTCTTTCTTTCTTTCTTTCTTTCTTTCTTTCTTTCTTTCTCTTTCTTTCTTTCTTTCTTTCTTCTCCTTCCTTCCTTCCTTCCTTCCTTCCTTCCTTCCTTCCTTCCTTCCTTCCTTCCATCCTTCCTTCCTTCTTTTAAGATCTACTCTATTTATTTGAAAGACAGAGTTACAGAGAGAGGCAGACAGAGGTCTTCCATCTGCTGGTTCACTCCCTAGATGGCCGCAAGAGTCAGAGCTATGTTGATCTGAAGCCAGGAGCCAGGAGCTTCTTCTGGGTCTCCCACAAGGGGGCAGGGGCCCAAGGACTTGGGCCATCTTCCACTGCTCTCCCAGGCCACAGCAGAGAGCTGGATTGGAAGAGGAGCAGCTGGGACCAGAACCGGTGCCCATATGGGATTGCTGGTGCTTCAGGCCAGGGCTTTAACCCGCTGCACCACAGCACTGGTCCCCCCAAAGATTATTCTTAAACATGTCATGTTCTTATGTTCAAGAGTTGTTGGTATTTATTTAAAAGTGTACTTGATGGACTGTAAACAGAATGTATTTTAAGTTTCACTATCATCAAATTGTTCCCCCAAAATGTCTGTACTATTAACAATGTGTGGATTCCTATTTCTCTACATCTTTGTCAACCAATGATTTTTTTAAAAAATTTGTGGATTCAATGTGATAATCTTGTTTTAATTTTCACTCTCATGTATACTAATGAGATTAGATTTTTTTTCTCTTTATTAAACATTATGCATTGGGGTTTAACCTTTGCTAGAGCCACAAAATCCTTTGAGAATCTCCCTCAGAAAAATGCAAGTAGGGGCAGGAGTTATGTTTCAGCAAGTTAAGCCATCACTTGGGACGCCAGCATCCCACACTGGAGTGCTGGTTGGAGTTCCAGCTCCTCTACTCCTGATCTAGCTCCCTGCCAATGCTACTGGAAAGGTGGTGGATAATGGTCTAAGTATTTGCATTCCTGTCACTCACAAGGATGACCCAGATGAAGTTCTGGGCTTCTGGCTTCAGCCTGGCCCAGCCTCAGCTGTTGGGGGTATTTAGGGAATAAACCAGCAGATGGAAGATCTCTTCTTCTCTGTTTCTACCACTCCTTCAAATAAATAAATAATTTTTTTTTAAAAAATGCACAAACCCACATGACACTTTATATATACATTGAGGGGCTTCACAAGGCACCTGAAGACCACCCATAGAACCCTCAAAGCAGACTCTCAAATTCCAGTGAATGTAGGAACCTCTGGAAGCTTAATACAATGCAGATTCCAGGATGTATCTTCCAGGACCCTGACTCAGGGGGTCCTGGGAGGGACTAAAGAGTTCACACAGATAAACATTTTAAACAAAGGCAACCATGAGGATTCCTAGATTCCTAGTAAGAATTCTATTTTGCAGCCGGCGCCGCGGCTCAATAGGCTAATCCTCCACCTAGCGGCACTGGCACACCGGGTTCTAGTCCCGGTCGGGGCGCCGGATTCTGTCCTGGTTGCCCCTCTTCCAGGTCAGCTCTCTGCTGTGGCCCGGGAGTGCAGTGGAGGATGGCCCAACTGCTTGGGCCCTGCATCCCATGGGAGACCAGGAGAAGTACCTGGCTCCTGCCTTCAGATCAGTGCGGTACGCCAGCCGCAGTGCGCCGGCCATGGCGGCCATTGGAGGGTGAACCAACGGCAAAAGGAAGACCTTTCTCTCTGTCTCTCTCACTGTCCACTCTGCCTGTCAAAAAAAGAAAAGAAAAAGAAAGAAAGAAAGAAATAATTCTATTTTGCTTTCTAAAATGTTACCTTCTCCTATAGCCATGAAGTTGAATGTAGAAGACTGCAACTTGCCTTCAACTGTGATAGCTGCTTAGAACCCTGCGGTTACCATTACAGACACACCTGTGCCTCTCACTTCCTGAGCTTGAATAGTCAGGAAGGGGATGAATAAGCAGGATGACAGGTAATTCAAGAAAAACACCATGTAAGAGAAAAAATTAGGAAATTCTAAACTATGCAGAAAAATGCTACATAAAAAGCATCTTCCTAGTAAATACAAACAGCTTGTATTTGGAATGGCTTGCATTTCTAATTTTATTACAGAAGCAAGGTTTTTTTTTTTTTAACTCTGCCAGATAATTTAAAGATTCTCTTGTGAAAAGGAAATAAATTTAGTTTCCTCTCAGATCTAAATCCACAGAAATAACCCTGCTGCAAGATGAAGCAATTGCAATTAAGATTTTTTTTTTTAATTTAAAAATGAAGTACAAAGGAAGCCATAAAACAAAGAAGTTGCAGGGCATTTAGAGAAAGAGTAAGGATGTTGGTATGATGGTGATAATACGGTACACAAATACATTTCTCTCCCCTTCTTTTTCAAGCATGCAGGTGTCAAGAGAGTTAATCCTTGTTTTTGCCTCAGTCACATGCAAATACATTCCTCTCTGAGCCATTCAATGTCCAGCATCCTCTTGAACCCTTGGTGGAATTCAGCTCCATGAATGGCGCCAGGAACAAGCATTAGGATCCGGTTCTCAGGCTTGAGAATGACTCACTGGATAACTTTGGTCCAACAACAATAGAAAAATGACTCAGTTGCTCTGTCTGTAAATCTGGGGCAGTGATACTGGCTGCCTTCCTCTCACAAGACAAGGGAGGGCCAGGCATGCCAGCTCATGGAGGCTTCCAGAATGTGGGCATCACAGGGACAGGAGTGTAAGAAGTCCTGAGTTAATAGGCACTCTGGAAACTGAAGGTGGAAAATATCCCTCCCAAAAAGTTATCCTTAGCAAGATCAGAAGTGCCTGCCTGCCCACTCCTTGGGAGCTTCCAATCTTATCATGAGAATAGCAAGGGAGTGGTGACTCCACCCTTCTGAGCTCCCAGTGTATTGTGAAAACAAATCAGGTATCCCACCCTTGTGATTGTTGAGGAGCTAGCCAGACAGGATAAAGAATTGTAAATCAGGTCTTTTGTTGGTGTTTTCCCCACCTTATTGACAGTCTTGTCCCAAAAATTGTACTTAAAAACCCTAGTGCCATGGGTTCTTTGGGTTCTGCTTCTCTTGCAGCCCTCTTCCATGCCACTGTGGCTGGAGGTCTTTGGCTCTAATAAATCTTGCTTTAAACCTTTAAATCTAGCTTTTATCTTTGTCTGTTTGCTTGGAAATTCTTCCATGTGAGACCAAGAGTCGAGGTAATAATAATTTCTCCGCTGCCATTTTCCCATAGCAGGAGGAGGATCAGACACAGGGCTGGAAGACAATGGAGGGGAAAACCTGGCGAGAACTGAAGGCCCTTGAACCCCACCACAGCAGCGCAGTGCTGGGTGTGCTGCAAACAGCAAAGAAAATCAAATGTAGCCAACTCCTATTCCTGTCATCCTGGAGACGATCTTTTTGTTTTCATGGGTTACTCACAGATTCAGGATAAACATGGTGGCCAGTATGCTTTCTGATGCCCATTATCTTGTTCATTTGGCTGTACAATGCTTCTCATATTCTAGATTTTCAGATTGTAGGTAGAACATGCATTAAAGTCAGAAGTTTGATATACAATATTACAAGTATGTTGATAACATGAATGACACTCTCAATGTTAAACCAGCATTTTTCCAGGACTCAAGCCACATAGAGGAGGATTTGAGGTGTCTGCATGGCCCATGCAGCTCACTACAGCACCTACATCCCAACTGAGAAAATGGGGAAAGGAAGGAGAGAACACATTCCCTTTCAAGGTCACCTCTCTCCCCTTCACAGCCCTTTAGCCTGCATATATTATATGTATTTTTACATCAACTTAGTCACATGGTTTCTACAAGGAAACCTGAGGAATGCATCTTTTCTCTGAGTGGCCAAATGTCCAATCAAAAAATCAGGATTCTCTAAGAAGAGGGAAGCAATGAATATTAGGACAACTACTGTCACTGGAACACTTGTCAGCAAAAATGAAAACAGAAAAAGCAAACAAAAAAGATGCAGATTTCCCAGAATCATTAGAAAAATTCCCAGTAGGGCCTGGCATTGTGGCACAGCAAGTTAAGCCTCTGCCTGCAATGTTAGAATCCCATGTGAGCATCAGTTTCAGTCCTGATTGTTCCACTTCTAATTCAGTTTCCTACAAATGTGTCTGGGAAAGCAGCAGAAGATGGAATAAATACTGGGCCACTATATCCATGTGGGAGACCTGGATGGAATTCCAGCCATCTGTGGAGTGAACCAGTGGATAGAAGATATCTTTGTTTTCCTCTCCACCCCTCCCCCACCTCTGTAATTCTGCCTTTCAAATAAATAAATAAATCTCCAAAAAAATAAAAAGAGGGGCCAGTGCTATGGCGTAGCAGGTAAAGCCACCAACTGCAGTGCCAATATCCCATTTGGGTGCCGGTTAAAGTCCCAGCTGCTCCACTTCCAATACAGCTCCCTGCTAATGTACCTGGGAAGGAGCGGAAGATGGGCCCCTGAATCCACATAGGAGACCCAGAAGAAGCTCCTGGCTCCCAGCTTCAGATGGGCACAGCTCCAGTCGTTGCAGCTATCTAGGGAGTGAATCAGTGGATGGAAGACCTCTCTCTCGCTTTCTCTCTGCCTCTCTGTAACTTTGCCTTTCAAATAAATAAATAAATAAATCTTTAAAAGTAAATAAATAAAAGGAAAAAAATCCCAGTAGACCCAGAAGTAGCTGTCACTCAGCTGGCCTTACAAGCATACAAATCTACCATGCGGATGTTCTTTCAGGGAAAAGACAGTTAACTTCATATATTTGCCTTTTAAACAATTTGTATTTTCATGTATTAATCTCTGATACACTTAAGCCTCCCGTTTTTATATTAAATTTGAGTTTTCTACTGCAGGTAGAATTTTATGTGTTTTGAGCCCTATAACAATAAAATTCCTCTTTAATTAATGTACATATGAGGCAAGAATATGAACGCATTAGGCGTGATCTCAGGGATCTTCCTGCTTACAACTTTGGAAATAAGAATCAAAAGCCAGGCTGCCTGCCCAGGTGAGGAGAGGGAACAAATGAGCAGACAACCTAGATAACAGAGTAAAGATAAAACCATTAAAATCTAAGGAGGACTCACTTTGGACCAAGTACTTCAAGTATTTCATTTAGAATTCTTTTTTTTTTTTTTTTTTTTTTTTGGTAAATGGAGGAGGGATATACGGTTAGTATCCCATATTCAGCTAAGGAAATCAGATTATGAAAATTTATGAAAAAGTTACCCAAGTTACTACTTAGCTACCCAGTGGCAGAGCCTGGACTTTAACTCAAGATTATACCTCCAGTGTTGGTGCCTGAAAACAATGGAGGACTGAACAATAAATAATGCCCAGGCATCCTTCTGGCCACCCTCACATCCATAGATACCAGTACTGTTGCTCAGTCTATCAGGGAATATTGGGGAAAGGAAGCTAAACAAGAGTAGAAAAGTGCCATATTAAAGACATGATCTTAAAAACGTGTGTAAGGCTTCCACCTAGCCCCTATACAATAAAAAAATTCAGAACAAAATTATTCAAAAACTTGTAAATTTGATAACATTCTATGATGATTAATGTTCACAAAACCTAAGGTTTTCCATACGTCAGGCCTACAAACTACTCTCATAGCGTTCAATGCTATTGTATCTCACTACAAAACAATTCATTTAATTCTATTTCTCCAGTAGAGAGTGGACACTGGGAAGGCATGTCTGACTTTATTTCCAAATTGGAAACAGAACAGGTACCCGAAAATTACTGAGTGAATCAATATTTCCCTTCAACATATCCCTTTAGAACTATTTGCAACCTATTAGAAATGGTTAATATAAATAATTATATTATTAGATGTTGCTGTGCTTCAAAATTTGATACTACGGACTTGCACTATAAAAAGTTTTGCTTAATCCATGTTAACTTATCACAGGAATTTAATATCCCACTGACTTGTGTGTGTCTGTGTTCCCTGTGGGATTTCATTTCTATTAATAAGTTTGTTTACTGGACTACTTTTTGCCCCCAACATTTAGTGTGGTAGGTTTTAAATTTGACACCAGGGGATATGAAGGAGACAAGTCATTAAGATCTCAACCTGCTTCAGAACGTGGTGATTAAGATCCAAGTAGAATGACCCTAGGACCCATCTGTCCTTAATAAATCCATTCCTGAAATCCCTTCTCCTCAAGACACATAATTAATATAACATGGAGCCTAAAATACATGGTATTTTCTGCCCAGAAATTCCAGGTGAAAATTCCAGGGCTTTTTTGATCCTAGAATTCTGACTCCTCATCCCATAGGAAAACAAGACTCCTATAAGTTTTCACAGATGCTTCACAGGCCAACTGCTTCTTGAAAACAAAAGGGAATTTTTACTTCCTTATGGTTGTTTTTTAATGGTTACCATCTCAAGTGTATGCTTGTTTTATTGTTTCCTGTCTCAGGCAAGCCTCTCTCCACACCTCCCTCGCATTCCAGCCTTTCAGCTGCAGGACTGTACAGAACTGAGTATTTGCCAGTCTAAGAACAGGCCAAAGGTTTAAACTCCTCCCTACCCTTTCTATCTGATGGGAGTGCCCCATCCTGAAAGGGCAATAGCACCCCAGTGTCTTTGTGCAGCGGTGTTAAGGGTTCTCACTGGACAGAAAGCTGGCTGGAAGAAGCCGTGCACATGATAGCTGCTTCTCTTCCCTGGCTCTCCAACTTTTCATTGTGAAAATGCTCAGACCTACAGAAAAGCTGAAAGAACAGCTGAGTGGACACTCATAAACCTTTCACCCAGACTGGTTACCATTTTCCACATTCCAAAGAAAATTTGCTTTCTCCTTACCATTTCTGCCTATATATTTATATATACATATATATACATATATATATTCATAGATGTATACATTTATATACCTTTTATTGAACTCTTCAAAAGTTGAAGAAATCATAATATTGTGTTCCTAAATACTACATTTATATCTACTTTTAAAAAAAATGTTTTCCTATAAAGGCCACAATACCATTGTCATATCCAAGAAATTTATCATTGATTCAATATTATCCAATATACAGGGGCCGGTATTGGGGTACAGTGGGTTAAGCCACCACCTGCGATGCCAACATCTCATATGAACACCCCCAGCTTCTCCACTTCTGATCCTGCTCCCTGCTAATACAAATAGAAAAGCAGCAGAAGATGGCCTAAGTGCTTGGGCCCCTGCCACTCACTTGGGATACTCGGATACAGTTCATGGTTCCTGACTTTAGCCTAGCCCAGTCCTGGCCATTGTGGCCATTTAGGGAGTGAATCAGTGAATAGGAGATCTCTTTGTCTCTGTCTTTCCTTCTTTCTCTCTGTAACTCTGCCTTTCAAATAAATTTTTAAAAGCAAGCAAAAATAATAATATCTAATATACAACACATGATCAAATTTCTAATGTATAATTGTGAGTTTTGAGGAAGGGGAGTTATGCACACTCATTCAAGTTTCATGCATTGCATTTAGTTATCATGCATACTTAGTCTCCTTTAGTCAGTTCTATCGACCTCATCCTTGTCGGTTTTGTTTTGTTTTGTTTCTCAAGTTTATTCATGAGTCCAGGTCAGCTATTTTGTAAAATATGCCTTACTCTGGGTTTATCAGTTTCCTTATGATTCCGTTCTGCTTACACAATTTTGGCAAGAACGATGCATTGAAATGCTATTCCCACGAGGTTTGAACAAATTCCAGAACAGAGATTTAACCAAGCCTGAGTGATCAGATTCAAAAGAGTAATAAAATAAAATAAAAGTTATTTCTAAATGGGAATTTATTAGACACTGCTTTTAACAGAAGAATGTGATGTCCAAAGTAAAATGAAAAATGGAATGTCCAGAATTATTCCTAATCTGTGTATGTTTGAAAGGAGCCCTTGTTACATCCGATCTAACAACCTTTGTTGAATCATCAGAACTGAGACTTGGGCAGGGTCAGTCTCTGCCCTTGCTAAGTGGATAATGACAAACTTCATGCAATCTCAGGAATGTAGAAGGCCACTCTCCCCACTTGGCTACACTGCCTCTATTATGTGAGCAGAAGTTCCCAACTATAGCTATTAATCATCAGAGCCATTCTCTCATGAATACCTAGGTTATGTATGGCCTTGTGCTTACTGATTTATTGATCTGTTTCTTATAACCACCTTGTGAAATAAACATTATTATTCCCATTTTATAGATGGGAAACTGAGGTTTCTCAAAGGACCCTAGCAGCTAACTTGGGATTTGAAGCCAGTAACTAAAGTTATGTAATTCCATGCTCCTTCCTGGACTCCTTCCCCCACCCCCCATCTCACACAGCCCTCAAAGGGCTTTCTCTCCTTCTCTCTCTAGACCATACATCATACTTGACATCTGAGAACAGCTTTCTATCCAAGAGATCCTTGCAGGACTCAGAACTACCATTAATTGTGCCATGTTTGCCTTGTACCATGCACCTTGTTAAAGGTTGTATGCCAAATTTAATTTACTCTTCCCAAGAACCATATAAGGTGGGTGTGTATTAATAACGTCCTGTGGTCACTCAACCAGTTCATGTCAGAGTAAAGATCTAAACCAGATCTGACTTCAAGTCTAAGCTCCTACCCAAGGCACTTTTCAGCCTGGCTGTAGAAATAGCATGGCAACTTCAAACAAGACAGTGGCCAGATACATGCCGGTAGTGACAAAAGCCAAACCGTGGGCTCATTAAGCTCTGAACTCCTCAGCCCCCATGCTGCCAGGAGCACAACCCCAAGAGAGGCTGCCCAGAACATTCCCCTAAAGGGCCATTGCTTCATCCACTCCTGTGAGCAAGGCACTGCAGAAAACAACTTCTGAACAGAAGACATGCTGTCCTCTTGCCTTCAGAAAGAAACAGGAGCCAAGATCCATTCACAGGAAGGAAGCGCATGCACCGCCTCTAGCTGTTCCTCCTACACAAACTCTTTAAAATGCCTGAGTTTAATAACAGTAGATATTTCCCTGCAGCTACAGAGAAGAAACGTTCCAAACTATGTATCAGAACTTAATGATGACTGTCTGGCTATGATCACTATGCCAACAGCAGTGACACCCCCAAAAAATCAAAGTAGATATTGGAAGTCAGAAAGAGAGCCTTCCTGAGGGTCGTCATTGTAGGCATACTGACATCAGCTCAGACAAATACATTCAACCTGTTCTTCCAGCTCTTCTACCAAGCAGGAAGTCCAGAAGGTGAGGAAGATTGTGGCAACTCTAGGAAACACTTCTTGGGGTACCTGCCTTCCCCATGTCCCATTTTTGACAGTTGTGGCTTGCCTGCAATTCCACCTCCCTTCCAAATCTGATGGCACCATGAGTATGCCAGTTAGGACATCACTCCCAGATTCTTTTGTAGAGATCAGATTTGGGGGGTCCCTCTCCTCCTTGTTCTTGCATCCAGGCCAATTTTTTTCAGGTTTTTAAAAATATTTCTTGGCCGGCACCATGGCTCACTAGGCTAATCCTCCACCTGTGGCGCCGGCACCCCGGGTTCTAGTCCTGGTTGGGACACCAGATTCTGTCCCAGTTGCTCCTCTTTCAGTCCAGCTCTCTGCTGTGGCCCGGGAAGGCAGTGGAGGATGGCCCAAGTGCTTGGGCCCTGCACCCACATGGGAGACCAGGAGGAAGCACCTGGCTCCCGGCTTCAGATCAACGCAGCACACCAGCCATGGTGGCCATTTGGGGGGTGAACCAATGGATGGAAGACCCTTCTCTCTCTCTCTCTCTCTCACTGTCTAACTCTGCCTGTCAAAAATTTTTTTCTTTATTAAAAATGTCAAGCCTATGCAAAACTAGGAAGAATAATTCATCAAACCCCCAGAGCAGGACCCATTACCCACCTTTAATAAGGATCCAATCCAGGCCAATCCTGTTTCATCTCTAATGTTGATTTAGATAACATGACATTTGATCTATGAATGATACGATTTTGCATACTTATGCTTCCCTTAAAGATATGAAACTTTTCAACAGAATCATATCAAAGGAAAGATCAATAAAGATCATGAACAATTACTTTTTAAAAGCCATAACCACATAACTTTACAGTGTGGAGTTTTCAAAACATGAAGCAAGTCATGTCACTTCTTTGCTGAAACCCTTCTGGTGGTTGTCCATCATGCTTTGAATAAAGCCAAACTCCAGATCAAAACTGGACCTCACATGGCCCTCGCTTAGGTCTCTGATACCATCCCCAACCAGGCTCTTCCTGTCCACTGCACATCAGTTACTGGCCTTCATTTGTACTGCAAATGCTCCAAGCCTATGGGTCCCTGGGAGCACTCTGTTCAGTTGTTCTCCCTGCCTAGGAGGCACCTTCCTGTCATTCAGGTCTCAGCTTACATGAGGCCCTCTTCACCGACAGTCTCAAGTTGCCACCCAGCCCTGACCACATTACCCTATTCTAATTCTCTCCATAATCCTTTGCCTGTGACAATTCCGGTGTGCGCTGAACAGATTTGCATGTATTGACAAGTGTGACTTAACAGCAGCTCACTCTCAAAAGTGGGCAGCAATTTTATAGGCAGTCTGTTTATAAGAATCTGATTCTGGCTAGTTTGACTTGTTCAGGGCTTATCTCCTTCTATGAGAATATAAACTTTTGGACAGAAGGGCTCTCATTTGACACTTTCTCTGCTGTAGCCACAGTGGCTGGCTCCTAGGAGGTTCTTGATCTTGAGACCTGCAGAAGGAAGGGAGGAAGGGAGGAGAGACAAAGAGAAAAGAAAGAAAAGGGAGGAGAGATGGCAGGAAGGCAATCGCAGGCTCCAATGTTCCAATTCCTGGTTCCAATGATCTTCTTTATCCTCTGTACTAGGCTAGTATAATCTTCCATAAAAGTTCCTTTTTTTACTTAACATGGATGGAATGATTTTCTATGACTTAAAAACAAGCAATTCCTGACAGCTACTGATTTCTTTCAAGACAGTTTTCATTTTCCCCTTCATATTATACTTTGCTTGCTATTTTCCTTAACCATAAGCTATTGAGAAATCTGGAATTGCAAACCAGCAATCCAAAATCTGCTCCAAAATCTATAATAAATATTAGTAACATTGGTGATAAAACTTCAGAGTCTGATTACACATGGACTCATATTTACAAAATGCTTCAGCAGAAGATCTAAATACATTGTTAACACAGCTATGATCCCTGAAAAAAGACGAAGTTTTATTTTTATTCAAGCATGTGGAGCACATGTCTTGCCATGACCTTCGATCATTTCAGAAAATTCATGCTGTGAGTAGTCATTGTCAAATAAGAGCCATTCTGTAAGGAAAAGAATATTTGGAGTATTCATTCAACAAAACAACCTATGAATCAAATGATGTTTTGTTTTGTTTTTAATGGGGAATTTTGGGGGCTAAGGACTATCCCTGAACTTCGGATAATAAATAATGATAGGAAGATTGATTCATAATGCACAATATTGAGAAAAACTGAATAAGTTCACTCCCCAACTAACAGTGACAGTCTTTGAACAAAGAACGAGGTAGCCAGTTGTGGAAGGAAATGAAGTTTTACTAAAGAAGTGTACTTCGTGCTACTACTTCTGAAACCTCACATCTACTCTCTTTCCCAGCCCAAAAGGAAAGGTGAATTTTAACAATCAAATGAAAACTAGAATGCCTCCTTCAGGTACCCAGATCCCAATTGTTAAGCAAAGCACTATAAATTCAACCACTCCATGAAAACATATTTCCCTAAACCCTTCTAGGATTTTGGTACAGTGGTGGTAAAGACAAAAATATCTGTCTTCCTAAGGTCTACAACCTTGTGGATCCCCAGAAAGAATACAACGTAAGTATCCCTTATCTAAAAAGCTCAAACAAAAATTGTTTCAGATTTTATATTTTTTTAGATTTTGGAATATCTTGGGATAGGACCCAAGTCTAAACATAAAATTAACTTGTGTTTCATGTATAGCTCATGCACATTGTCCGAAGGTAATTTTATATAATGTTTTAAATAACTTTGTACATGAAAGAAAATTCCATGGTATAGAATTCTCTACTTATGGAGTCTTATAGATGCTCAAAACTTCTGATGTGAGGGCATTTTGGCTTCAGGTCTTTGCAGTAAGGATGCCAATCTGAAGTGCCCAAATACCAAGCTATGTCATTTTCCTATCAAGGAGGTAGCCTTGGATGGGCCCTGGTAGTCAGTCAAGGGGTATGGATTCAAATCCTGTCTTTCCAACTTAGTAGCTGTGTGATCTCAAGCCAGTCACTTAATCTCTCTGGGCTGCAGTTTCCTCTTCTACAAAACTGAGATATTAATAGTGTTTACCTCATAGTGCTGTTGGCAGGATTCAACAAGGTAAACAGCATAAAGCAGTCAGATTAGCACATGACATAGAGTAAGTGATTCATGAGAGTTCATCATGCTTATTATTACCACAGAAAAGCATGGGATTGACTGAAAGAGCTGTATTTGGAACACTTAATGCATTCTGTTCCCAAACATCCCTGAGCAGCTTCCTGGTAGCCAAGTCCTCCCCCACCCCCACCCACCCAGACAAGAATTATGAGGTTTCCTAGCTAGAGACACTGAATGAGTCCAGAGAAAAACCCTACATAGAATGGCAGTTGCCCAGTATTCAAGCCAACTCCCTGCTAATCACACTCAAATGACCAAGCCCCACCCAGGTATGAAGCACTCCTCCATCTCCAGCAGCCCGTGCTGAATGACGAGGGAACAGCTAAGGGTTTAGCACTTCATTTCAAAGTCACCTTGCACATATTGCTCAAAAAAAAAGTTAAGATATGAGATAATCCTTCCCAGGACTCTTCTTGAGCTCTCTACCACCATTCACATACCAAACGTTTGACAACAGACAACCTTCAAGAAAAGGTCATGGCATCTCACAGGAAACAATGGAACTATAGGAAGCTGGAGAAACCTGAAGCCCCTGAAAGATTAGCAAAGATACTGTATCTATCAAACAAGATCAGACTTCTGGGACGACGCTGTGGTGTGGTGTGGCAGGTAAAGCCACCACCTACAGTGCTGGCATCCCATATGGGTGCTGGTTTGGGTCCTGGCTGCTCCACTTCCAATCCAGCTCTCTGCTATGGGCTGGGAAAGCAGTAGAAGATGGCCCAAGTCCTTGAGCCCCTGCACCCACGTGGGAGACCTGGAAGAAGCTCCAAGCTCCTGGCTTCAGATCAGCACAGCTGCAGCTGTTGCAGCAATTTGGGGAGTGAATCAGCGGATGGAAGACCTCTTTCTCTCTCTCTCTGCCTCTCTGTAACTCTTTCAAACAAATAAATACATCTTAAAAAAGAACAAGAACAAGAACGAAAGAAAGAAAGAACGGAAGAATGAAAAAAACAAAAGAAAGAAAGAATGAACAGAGAACAAGTTCTTGGGGCATTAAATAAAATTTCCCAAGCTGAAAATTCAGTACAACCACTGATGAAGATAAAACAAATATACGCTGATCAATCGTGTTTCCCTCCTACAGCAATGGTTTAATACCACTCTTAATTGGCCTATTTTTCCTAACACATTTTCCTTCTATGTCCTTGGCTACAGTGAAGGGCTCCTGATACTACAGACATCTGTCAAAGGTGCTGGCACCTGAGACTGGAAGACGTTTCAGTGAGTGAAGGGAAGACCGAGTGATGGGAGATGTGGAGCCCCAGTGTCATGCCTTTGCCAGTCTTCCTGGCTCAGTTTCTTCTGCTCCTCCCCCAAACAGATTCTATCCTCCCCTCCTCCACCCCCACCCCACCTCTGACATGGAGGAGACACTTATACTAGACTGAATCACACAGGTCGGATATGTGCATGGGCTCTGATATGAAGTTTCCCAAGAGGGACAGTCATGTCCGTTAGAACACCTATTAGCTTGCAATCTTTTAAACATCAACATCAGCGAAAAGGAAAGGACCCATTTTCTTCTTTTATTAAGATTTATTTATTTATTTAAAAGGAAGAGTTACAGAGAGGCAGAGGCAGATAGAGAGAAGTCTTCCATTAGCTACTCCCCAAATGGCTGCAACAGGAGGAGCTGCACCCATCCAAAAGACCCATTTCTTTGAATGGTCTTGGTCAATGTTGTTCTGAGAACATGCAATATGAAATAACAATGATTAGTATTAAATTGATGTGATAAATATACATAAAGTATACCAAGAATTAATTCTAGAATTCCTAAGAAAGAAGAATAAAATAAATAAATAACTGAAGACATTTTCTCAGAGTTTGAGGATTGTTAATTTTTAGATTTAGAGAATTTATCACAGAATAAAAATATCTTATATCAAACATACAGTGTTGGGGCCAGCGCTGTGGTGCAGCAGGTTAAAGCCCTGACTCGCAGTGTCAGCATCCCATACGGGAGTTCGAGTCCCTGCTGCCCCACTTTTAATACAGCTCTCTGCTATGGCTTGGGAAAGCAGTGGAGGATGGTCCAAGTCCTTGGGCCCCTGTACCACACTGAACACCTGGAAGAAGCTCCTGGCTCCTGGCTTCAGATCGGCTCAGCTCCTGCCACTGTGGCCAATTGGTGAGTGAACCAGCAGATAGAAGACCTCTCTCTGTTCCTACCTCTCTCTGTAACTCTTCTCTTTCAAATAAATAAAATAAATCTTTTAAAAAAATACAGCATCATGAAATTCCAGAACACTAGACATAAAGAGAAGAGATACAATCCTTACTTCATACCATATATCAGAATTGATACTGTGCAGATTTAAAACTTAAATGTCAAAGTCAAAACTTTAAAAGCTTTTAAAAAAGCATATAGCATAGTTTCTTTATGCATTTACAGTAACATAAATTTTAAATAAGTCACAATTTATAAAGAAAAACTATGACACCTTTGATGACAGTAAGCTTAAAACTTCTGTTTCATCAAGGATACTAGATCAAAGACTGCTGAATCATTGACTCATCCTCCTGTCCTCAGAGACTGCATTTCTCAGTCTCACCTGCTATAATAAATGACCCTCTAGTTGCTTACTGGCCAAATGAAGTGCATTAATTTGGGACAAGTTACACTCTCTCACTTTAAAGACACATGAGTAACTGTTTTGGTATTTCTCAGAGTTCAAGACATTTGTAAGGAGCACTGGCTTTGGGCCCAGGAGGGAGTAGTACTCCCTTGTGGTTAAGGACAGCACTCTGGAACCTCTCAGCTCTGCCAGCTACTGGCTGTGTGAACTTAGATAAATAACCTCACCTCTCTGTGCCTCATCTTTCTCATCTATAAAATGTGGGACATAACAGGGCCTACTGCATGCAGGTATTGTAGAGTTTCTATGCTACACAGTAAGTGCTCAAATATCTGCACTTTTATTACATTATTGAAAAGGATTTAATCCACAGCTAGAATGACAAACTGGGAGGTATTCATAGTAGCAATGCACAAAGATAAATTTTTCACTGTCTAGGAGATCCCTGATGCATAGCAGATACTCAGTAACATTTTTGAATTAGCAAATAAATATGAAAATAAGTAACAAGAAGGTCTATATGGAGGCTGGCATGATCAAAAGGGACTTAAGTCCCTCAGTTCTATTCAGCAATTATTCTCAGTGTTTCACCACCCCAGTTCACATTAGAATCATCTGGGGAACTTTTTAAAAACACTAGTGATAGGACAGGCACTTGACACAGCAGTTAAGATACTGTTTGGGATACCTGTGGGGAGCAACTCGGACTAGACTGTTACTCGAATTAAGACTTACTCTATGCATCTGCTCTCCCACAATATGGCGCTGGGAGAGGAGGAAACAGCTTCTACACAGCTGCCTCCAGTTCAACCAATAAATAGCAGGACCTGCTCCTGATTGGAGGAGAGCAGCGTACTCGGCGTGTGGGTAGCAGAGTTGGGATTGGTGGAAGAGGACTATAAAGGAGGAGAGAGACAACATGCACCAGGAACATCTACCTGAAGGAACACCTGTGCAGCCCCCAAGAGAGCCGGCCGGCCGGCCGGCGGTGTGCCGCTCCCCCGCGGAAGTGGGGAATGTGGCAGGGGGAACCGCCCTTCCACGGAGGTGGAAGGGTCGGTAGCCAACCCGGGAAGAACCAGCAGCAAACCCGGGGAGGGCCGAGCAGACAAAAGAACAGCGCAGGGTCCTGTGTCGTTCCTCCACGAAGAGGGGGAGCGATAGATACCCACATCCCATATTGGAGTGCCTGTTCAAATTCTGACTCCTCAGCTTCTGACCCAGCTTCCTGTCAGTGTGCACCCAGGAAAGCAGTAGGCAATGGCTCAAATACTTGGGTTCTTGCCACCCACGAGAGAGACCAATGGAGTTCTGGGCTCCTGGCATCAGCCTGGTTCAGTCCTGGCTGTCGCAGGCATTTGGGGAATGAATCAGCAGATGAAAGATCTTGCTCGTGGCCAGCACTGTGGCGCAGTGGATTAAAGCTCCAGCCTGCAGCACCCGCATCCCATATGGCCGTAGGTTCGAGTCCCGGCTGCTCCACTTCCAATCCAGCTCTCTGCTTTGGCCTGGGAAAGCAGTGGAAGATGGCCCAAATCCTTGGGCCCCTGCACCGGTGTGGGAGACTTGGAAGAAGCTCCTGGCTCCTGGCTTTGGATCAGCTCAACTCTGCCCATTGGGGTTATTTGGGGAGTGAACCAGTGGAATGGAAGATCTCTCTCTGTGTTTCTACCTCTCTCTGTAACTCTGTCTTTCAAATAAATAAAATAATTCTTAAAAAAAAAAGATCTTGCTCTTGCTGTCTCTCTGCCTTTTAAATAAAGTGAAATCGGCCAGCGCCGCGGCTCACTAGGCTAATCCTCTGCCTTGCAGCGCCGGCACACCGGGTTCTAGTCCCGGTCGGGGCGCCGGATTCTGTCCCAGTTGCCCCTCTTCCAGGCCGGCTCTCTGCTGTGGTCAGGGAGTGCAGTGGAGGATGGCCCAAGTACTTGGGCCCTGCACCCCATGGGAGACCAGGATAAGTACCTGGCTCCTGCCATCGGTTCAGCACGATGCGCCGGCCACAGTGCGCCAGCCGTGGCGGCCATTGGAGGGTGAACCACCGGCAAGGGAAGACCTTTCTCTCTGTCTCTCTCTCTCACTGTCCACTCTGCCTGTCAAAAAATAAAAATAAATAAATAAATAAATAAATAAAGTGAAAATCAATTTAAAAAATAAAAACACCAGCGGCTTTTGTTCCTTACTGTCTACATCTATAAAATGGAGATAATAACAATTCATTCTTCAGAGGCTTGTTGTGATGATCAAGTGGGTTAGTAAAAATAAGGAGTTTAAACAGTATCTGGCATATAGAAAGCATTATAGATACTTTTTAAATATACTTGGGGCCTGTGTTGTGGCACAGCGGAGTAAGCCTCCACCTGCAATGCCAGCACTGGTTAGAGTCTCAGCCGCCCGGCTTCTGATCCAGCTCCTTGCTAGTGTGCCTGGAAAAACGGCAGATAATGGCCCGAGTACTTGGTTCCCTGCACCCAATGGGAGATAGAGATGGATTTCCAGGCTCCTGGTTTAGTCTGCCCTACCCTGGCAGTTGTAGCCATCTGGGGAATGAACCAGTGGATGGAAGATTGCTCTGTCTCTGTAACTCTGTTATTCAAATAAATAAATATTATCCTTAAAAATGTTAGTGTTTGCGGTCCTCGTTCAAGAAAAGAGAATAAGAATGACTTGGGGGAATTTTATAGAAATATATTAGGCAACAGGCACTTTTCACAAGCCATCTGATTTGAATCTTCCCTATAACACTATAAAGTAAGTAATGTACCCATTTCACAGCTGAGAATATGTAGGTCCTGAACTGCATGACTATTACATGTACTCAGGGACATTTTCATTCTCCAAGGCACTGCAAGTGTTTCCTTCAGAGAAGACCTTATCTTCTGAAGTTATTCTTTCCAAGGACACAGCCCTATTATGCTGTGCTAAAGATCTTCAAAGCTGCTTACCTGCTAGCTGCACCATAATCACAGAAACTCAGAAACTGCTGTTAAGTCACCTTCGTGCCCCACATCTCCAGGGAAACTGATTTCAGACCTGTTCATCTTTCCCCATGGGTGCTTTTTCCCTCTATGGCCCCAAACCTCAGCCAGGTCTAGGAGAGGCTGTCTTGGAAGGGTCCATCATCCCATGTGCCCACCCTCTCACCCTGATTCCTTTTGGCAACTCTGCCTAATCTCACCAGAAACCTATCTAATTTTGTTAGTTTCCCCAAATAAGCAACCTGCCATTATCAATGGCTTCAACTGTAGCTTTGCTCTCTATTTCCTTGATACTTTTTAGAATAGTTGAGATATAATTTAGTATAGTGAATTTCACCCTTCCAGTGCACAATTTTGATTTCTGATGGACAGGCACAATCATGTAGCTCTCAGCATGACGATACAGAGGAGCTGAATGACTCTCAAAAGCTCTCTTATGACCCTCTGTGGTCACTTCCTCTCTGTGGCCTCCAGCCCCAAGCAACAGTTATCTGTTTCCTTTTCTCCAGTGGTACGTTTTCTGGAATGTCACATAAATGCAATCATATAGGAGGTAGATTTTTGAGTCTGGATTCTTGCACTTAGCATAACGCATCTGAGATTCAGCTACACTGTTGGCTTGTGTCACAACTCAGTTCCTTCTTACTGCTCAGTGGAGCTCCATTGTTTAGACGGACTACAGCTAGTTTCCCCGTTCACTAACGAAGGCCTCTGAGATTGTTTCAAGCTTCGGATGCTTATGAGTAAAGCTTTTAACATTTGCATATAGCTTTTGACGTGAGCAAAATTTTTAATATGTTTGGGTTAACATCTTAAAATGGAATTACTAGGTCACATGGCAAGTATACTTTACCTTTATAAGAAACTCCTGAACTGTCTTCCCAACTGGCTATACAATTCTGTGTTCCCACCAGCAAAGGATGAAGAGTTCCGGTTGCTCCACATCCTCACCAACATGGGGTACTGTCAGTTTTGAGGGTTTGGTTTTGTTTTGGCCACCTAATTATGTACATAGTGGCATCTCACTGTGTGTTTAATTTGCATTTCCCTAATGATGTTTATCATCTTTTCATGTGTTTATTGAGAGTTTCTATATTTTTAAAGTGTCTCTTTTTTGTGTTTTAAAACTTTATTTATTTGGGAGTCAGAATTATAGAGAGGCAGAAGCAGAGGGAGAGGCAGAGAGAGAGAGAGAGAGACATGGAGGGAGGGAGAAAGGGTTCTTCCATATACTGGTTCACTCCCCAAATGATCACAAATAGCTGGAGCTGGGTGGCTCCAAAGCCTGGAGCTTCCTCTGGGTTTCCCACATGGGTATAGGGGCCAAAGAACTAGGAAAATTCTCTATGCTTTCCCAAGCACATTAGCAGAGAGCTGGATCAGAAGTGGAACAACTGGGATTCGAACAGGTGCTCATATGAGATGCTGGCATTGTAGGTGGCTGCTTTACCACTATGCCACAGTGCCAGCCCCTGAAGTTTCTTTATGATGTGCTTGCCAATTTTAATTATTTTTTCCCTTGAATTCCAAGAGTTCTTCATATATTCTGGATGCAAGTCCTAAATCACACATGAATTTCCTTTGCTTGCTTTTTTATTCTCCCAGAAACTCCCTCTGACATTTCTTTGATGACACTAGAAACAGTCCTTCGTCCAGAACCGCTAGTCACAAAGAAGGCCAGATCATAAAGGAATAAGACAGGAAAGGTATCCATGATTATAATTACCAAAAATCTCTCCCTATCTTCATCCTATTCTACACAAGTTATAACTATACAGCAGGTCTATGATAAGAGGGAAAATAAGAAACAAAATAATATAGAAGTCTTATAAGAGTGGGCCAAATTAGTTTGGGGAGAGAGGTAGGTCAGTAGCCATTTCAACCTGAGACAGAAGCTACCATTTTCATGGAATTTCCTTGCCTCCAGTGCTATCAGGAATAATCTGATTGTCTGAGCAGTACAGCCAGAATAGAGAGGAAGAAGTCAGAGCTCTAAGAGGAGGGGACCATAAGAAAAGAGAGGAAGAACGGTACCCTGTGTCCGTCAGTGGGATTCAATATGTACTGAGTGACAACTTCTTAGTTACATCTTCTGGAATCCTAGTTTGATTCTTAGAAAGACTCAGGCAGGAAAGGCTTGGAGGCAGGTAATCTATTTAGGAGTAGAAGGAGCACCAGGAGGGGCTTGCAGCTGTGTTTGCAAATCAGTGCACAAAAGATTACAAATCTCAGTACTCCATAGCAAAGAAGGGGGCAAAGGTGAAGCTGTATGCTAGTAGATTGTCACCCACCTTCTATTACTAAGGACAAAGCAAGAAAGAGAATGAGCTCAGCTGCCTCTCTCTTTCCACTACACTTCTGCTTTCAGGAAGCAGATACACAGACACATGCACACACATACACACACACACACACACAAAGACTTCAAAAAACAAATGGAAACTTCACATTATCTTTTAATTCTACTTTTGACTAACTTTTTGAAATCTCATATATTTTTTCATAGTATATAAATTATATTATACAAACTCTAAGTATATCATTCAATATATGATATGCAACTATATAGTATATGCTATAACTATATAATTTGCATATTTTATATTTTAATAAGTAGATAATCCATTACTGGCTTTTAACTCTAACCAAGTAACTAAAAGCAACTTATAATTTGTAACTCTGTATGACTTACTTGACCTGAGAATATACTATGGTTTTCAAGCACTCACAGCTTATAAGGTGTGCAAAATGATAATTTCAAATTTCCCACATTTCTATAGCAAACATAAATAGGCAATCCATTTTATTTCCTTTTTCTTGATAGACAACTAAAGCAGCAATACACAAATACACATTCCTATTGGCACAGATGACACCAAATGACTTATACCCAAGTAAATCCCGAAATGTATCCTCTCCTACAGCTTTCATGCTGACCCCTAAACTTGGAGTTATTTGCTTAATTATCAGTGTTCACAAAGGGTTGCTCCACATTGTGGTACTTTGTGCAAGATGACTGCATCAGAAAACATCAACATGGATCCTCAGCTATAATGAGCAGTAGATTAACCCAGGGACATGCCATCAAACCATCTGCCAAAGGTACAGTTGACAAAGCCTTCATCAGTCAGTACTGATATAAATATCGTGCTCCTCGCTGGATCATTTGCAATGTGCCTCTCAGAGCTAAATCAGTACTCTAATTGCAACATCAGTTACGGGCCCTGCTTGGTGATGAGAGAGGCAAAGATATGAGGATGTTCTCAACAGAAGCTATTTATACATGCCACGTAGTCCCTCATTATTTGTAGGGAGGGGATGGGAAGAGATTGAAAGTTGACATGGCTAAAAATTGAAGCCACGCACTGTCCTCTGTACCATTCTGGCTAGAAAGAAAACACTAGCTATTCCCTTTCCAAGAGGAAAAGCTAAGAAACCGCAACTCATGTGAGAAGATAGTCTACCCAGGAGCCAACTGACATTTCACCGCCAATACGCCTTTGTAATGTTCTTACAACCATCCAAGACTTCAGGAAACTAAGGAAAACAAAATGCAAATTTTAGAAGCTCCAAATTAAACAAGCACTCTCAGTAGAATCTCCTTTTATAGGGTCCTTGCTGTGGTGTAGTGGGTTAAGCTGCTGCCAGCAGCAACAGCATCTCATACCAGCACAAGTTTGTGTCCTGGCTGTTCCACTTCCTATGCACCTCCCTGCTAATGTGCCTGGGAAAGCAGCAGAAGATGGCCCAAGTGCTTAAGTCCCTGCCACCCAAGTGGAAGACCAGGATGAAGCTCCTGGCTCCTGGCTTCCATCTGGCCCAGGCCTGGCTGTTGCAGCCATTTGGTGAGTGAACCAACAGATGGAAGACCTTTCTCTGTCTCTCCCTCTCTCTGTAACCCTGTAACTCTCTGTAATCTAGATTGTGTTTATTTATTTGAGAGGCAGATTACAAAGAGGCAGAGGCTGAGGCAGACAGAGAAAAATCTTTCATCTGCTGGTTCATTCTGCAAATAGCCACAATGGCCAGGGCTGGGCCAGGCCGAAGCTAGGAGCTTCATCCAGACTCCCATGTGGGTACAGGAGACCCAGCACTTGGGTCATCTTCCACTGCTTTCCCAGACCATAAGCAGAGAGCTGGATCAGAAGAGGAGCAACTGGAATTTGAACCAGCACTTATATGGGATGCCAGTGCCACAGGCGGAAGCTTAGCCTACTATGCCACAGCACCAGCTCCAATAAATAAATCTCTCTTTTTTTTTTTTTTTTTTTGACAGGCAGAGTGGACAATGAGAGAGAGAGACAGAGAGAAAGGTCTTCCTTTTGCCGTTGGTTCACCCTCCAATGGCCGCCACGGCTGGCGCGCTGCAGCCGGCACACGGCGCTGATCTGAAGGCAGGAGCCAGGTGCTTATCCTGGTCTCCCATGGGGTGCAGGGCCCAAGGACTTGGACCATCCTCCACTGCACTCCCTGTCCACAGCAGAGAGCTGGCCTGGAAGAGGGGCAACCGGGACAGAATCTGGCGCCCCAACCGGGACTAGAACCCGGTGTGCCAGCGCCGCAAGGCGGAGGATTAGCCTATTGAGCTGTGGCACTGGCCAATAAATAAATCTTAAAAGAAAAAAAGACTCCCTTTTACCCATAAAGGTAGAGAGCTATAGATTAGAAAATTGATTTAGTTATTTCAAATGTTTAATTAATAAAAAACCTAGATTTTAATATGAAAAAACTTCCTGGAACACAGCATTCAATTATTAATTACATATTCATAAATTAATGTATGCCAGGAGATGCAAAATATAGCACAAGAAGGACATCAAATGCAAGGTACAAAATACAATTGGGAAGAAAGCTCTAATAACTGCATTTATTAGTTTAATAAATTCCTCCAACAATTCAATTATAGATATATTATTAGACATGTGTTAATAATAAAAAAACTACAGTTCAGAAGATTAATCCACCCAAGTCACATATCATTTAAGTAGGATTTTCAATACTCAAATGCTCATCTCTTCTTAATCATTTACACTAAAATATTGTTTTTTATTCTACATATTTGTACCAACCTCACATTTTGTCAGCATAACTTTGGCTTCTCATCTCATTAAGTGACCTATTCCTGACCTCTTGGGGACCTTTCTCTCTCTTGACCTTTCTCCATGCATCTTTAGGCTGTGAACCCAACGTGAACGGCTTGACTTTGCTAATTTCCCAGCTCAAATCTAACAATCAGATCACGATTAATTCAGCTCTTCCCCATCTGAAATGAAGTTTTTCCCTAAGCCTCCTTGCTACCCAAAATTGCCCACATGTCAAACACCTGGTCTTGCACAAATCAGCTGGTGGTGGGTGGGGAAGCCCCTGTAGGCATGGGCTGTCATCAGCATTGTCCTCCAGCAGATTGAAGAACTGGGGTTGACTTGGATAATACAAGAATGGAACAATCTGAAACCATCAAAAATGACACTGTACAAGAATATTAACAACATGAAAAAGATTCACTCTCAGTTAAAAAAAAACACTACTGCCAAACTCAAGTAAAATTAGGTCTCTTATTTTTTGTGTGAGCAACCCTATTCTGAAAATCTGAACTCCAAAGTGCCCTGACACCCAAAATCAACATAATGCTCAAAATGTTTTAAATTTGGGGGATTAGGGCTGCTCAATGAGTAAAATCCAAAAATAAAGATGCAAATATTCCAAAATATTCTAAAATAAAGCGAAAAAACCTCAGAACAAAAACTGAACCACTTCTGTTACCAGGCATTCTGGATAACAGATACTACTTGTGTACACGTACACTTATATAATTGTCTACATATGCTAAAGGTTACCTTCAGGACTAAAGGTAATGTTATCTTTCTTATCCATTTCTGTATTATTTGAACTAATAATAAATTTATATGCCTTTTATACTGAACAAATATGCAAATATTTTCTCTTTTGGAAGAAATTAGAATCTATGCCAACCATTAGACAAATATTTTTTTGAATTTATCTTTTAAAGGGATGAACTTAAAAATTTACCTATCAGTACCGGTGCTGTGGTATAGTAGGTAAAGCTGCCACCTGCAATGCTGGCATCCCTTATGAGTGCTGGTTAGAGTTCTGGCTGCTCTACTTCCAATCCAGCTCTCTCTATGCACTGGGAAAGCAGTAGAAGATGGCCCCAGTCCTTGGGCCCCTGCACCCACGTGGGAGACCTGGAGGAAGCTCCTGACTCCTGGCTCTGGATAGTCGCAGCTCCAGCTGTTGCAGCCATTTAAGGAATGAACCAGCACTTTCTTTCTCTCTCTCTCTGCCTCTGCCTCTCTGTAAATCTGCCTTTCAAATAAATAAATCTTTTTTAAAAATTTACCAATGAACTTTCATTGCCATATTGGCAAGATAAAATTTCAGATTAAAAAAGTTCAATAATATAACACTGAATAATTGGGCTATATTTCATCCATAAAATGATTACTTTGGAATTTCAATTATTATTTTATTTTACAAAGATATTATATGGGTATAACATGCAATATATTAATTGGAGAAAAAGTAACAAAATAAATTATTGGATGGTTCTATTTTACAGTTAAAATTGGATTAAATATATAAGTACTAATGCCTAGAAAATAATCTGGATAATTTAACAAAAAATGGGAGGAATTAAAAATTATTTTAATTTTCTCATTTTATTATCTCTATTTTTTATTATTCTACAATGAACCTGCATCACATTATGTAATTTTAGAATTAAAAATTGAGGGGTCAGTGCTGTGGTGTAGCAGGTAAAGCTTCTGCCTGCAGCACCAGCATCCCTTATGGATGTCAGTTCAAGTCTTGGCTGCTCTACTTCCAATCCAGCTCCCTGCTAACATGCTTGGGAAAGCAGCGGAAGATGGCCCAAGAGCTTGGGCCCCTGTACCCACATGGGAGACCCAGAAGAAGCTCTTGGCTCCTGGATTCTGCCTGCCCCAGCCCAAGTCCTTGTGCCCATTTGGGGAGTGAATCAGCAGATGAAAGACCTCTCTGTAACTCTGCCTTTCAAATAAAGAAAATGAATCTTTAAAAAAATACAAATTGAGTTTTTGCTCAATTTTAGGTTTATATTTTGTTTAATGTAAATATCAATCACTCTGACTGGGATTGAAGACTTTTCATTCTTAGACATCTCACTTGACACTACTTAGAACATACAGAGAAACAGATCAGCTATTACAGTTATGTAGTAAGTCACAAAACCTAGATCAGCAAGAGTACTTTTTCATACAGAAGACAGAGACAATCTCTCTATCGCTGATTTAGATTTTCTTAGTAAATTTTCATTTACTCACCGTTGAGTGGCAGATGGCCCCTAGTGGTTGGCTCTACTCTAATGACGCCTCTGCAGAATCCTGTGCTCCTCGTATCCATGGTAACAAAATTTCTGTGAGAATTCTTATTTGCAAACTTGGCAAGCTGCTGGAAAGTAATAGTGAGGAAACACAGATGAACATTCGAATGCAATATAGTATTCACTGTAGCGGCAATCTGAAAATTGTACCTTTATAAAAAACTATTGTCTTCCTCAAACTAAAAGTCAAAAATAGGGTTAGTATATTCCAGTGACTCCACCCGGGATACAAACCTAAAAGAATCGAAAGCAAGGACTTGAATAGATATTAATATACCCATGTTCAGAGCAGTATTATTCACAGTAGCCAGAAGGAAGACACAACCCAGATGTCCATCAAAGGATGAATGGATAAACAAAACAAAACATTCATTCTTAAAATATCCAGTCTTCAGCAAGAAGGAAATTCTGACACATGCCACAACATGATTGACATTATGCTAAGTCAAATAAGCCAGTCCCAAAAGGACAAATACTGTATGATGCCGCTTAAGCGGTACCTAGAATAACCAAGTTCATAGAGACAGATGGTAGAATGCTGGTTTCTAGAGCTAGGAGAGAGGGAATGACGAATGAGTGTTTAACAGGTATAGAATTTCAGTTTTGAAGACAGATCAAGCAATGGCTGCACAACCATGTGAATACATTGAATACAATTAAACTGCATACTTAAAAAATAGTCAAGGGCATATTTTATATTTTTAGAAAAAAGAATTATATAAATAGAAAAATCATTGTCCTAAAATAATTCCATAGATTATTTATCTCTGAAATATACTTGTATTTCAGAATTGTCCTTTTTCAATTTTCATGGTTACTGGCCTTCCTTGTATGTGACCTGAATTAACACAATAGGCTCTAGAACTTGGGCATTCCTTTCCCACTCTAACTCAATTTTCCCATATCTCCAACACTATTTACTACTTTTAATAACAAATTTTCTCAAAGATACAGAAAAAAATGCAACAAGCACCCATTTACTCAACACCCAGATTTTTAAATGTTATTGTTTTTCACATCTTTTTTGTATCCCGTGCTAATCCCATTCATCTCCTTCCCAGAGGTAAAAGAATCAGTGTATATATTCAGTGCATATTCTCATACTTACACAACACATACATATATATTGTGTATACATGTAAATGCACATACTGTGTATAACATTGTTACATAAATATTATCATATAATACATATCTTTCTTCAACTCATTCCTTTCACATGGAGTTTTAGGATTTAATATTTGCCCTGCAGGTTTCCTGCCTTGTTTTGAATCCTTTCTCTATCCCTCTCTCCTCTATTGGTAATGGATATGTATACCCCTTGCCTATCCCACCATTTTATCTTGGAAGTAATTATCTTGTTTTTGAATTCACAGTTCACAGCTAAGAGATCTTGTCTTGAGTCTCAGAGGAGACTTTGGACTATGGATTTTTTAATTAATGTTGGGCTGAGTTCAAACTTGGGGGCTTTGGGGGATTTTATATTGCATGTGAGGATGTGAATTTTGGGGAGCCAGAAATAGAATATTATGAAATTGAACAGGACAAGGCTCCCTAAACTCGTGCAGCTGTTTCACTCTGAAGTCTTACATAAAATGTGGATGGACTAGGGGAGAGATCTGATCTAGTTATATATTCATGAGGTTGGTCTGTCAGGAGATCTCCAGGTCATTGGGGGTTTGCCTTCAGACAGCACCTCTCATAGGAGGGTGCTTATTGCAGTTCAGTGGCCGAGCTTCACTCTCTGCCTCCTGGCTCACCATGAACCCCATCTCTGCACCCACTCCATTGGTCCCAGCCTCCATCAGCTATCAGACTAACAGAACCACATGATCCTGCAGTTTGAACTAGAAGCCCAAAAAGATCTTTCCTTCCCAGAGGAAAAGCACATTCTAGGTGCTAGCACTTTGTCAGGTCTATGTGTCGCAAATACCTCTCCGTGTCAACCAGTTTCTCTTCGATTTGTATGTGGTATCTTTGTCTTGGTGATTTGTATTTATTATGTTCTTGTCTTAAGAAATCTTTCTCTACTCTAAAGTAATGAAGATGTTGCCTACATTTTCTTCCTTTAGTTTTAAAGTTTCTATTCTGGGGCCAGCATGATAGCATAGTAAGCTAAGCCCCCGTCTGCAGTGCCAGCACCCGATATGGGCGCTGGTTCAAGTCCCAGCTGTTCCTCTTCCAATCCAACTCTCAGCTTATGTCCAAGGAAAGCAGTTGAAGATGGCCCAATTCCTTGGGCCCCTGCAGCCACGTGGAAGACCTGGAAGAAGCTCCTGACTCCTGGCTTTGGATCAGTCAGCTCCAGCCATTGTGGCCATATGAGGAGTGAACCAGTGGATGGAAGACTTTTCTTTCTGTCTCTCCCTCTAACTCCATTTCTCAAATAAATAAATAAATAAAGTCTTTAAGAAAAATAATAAATAGAGTGTATATCTCACATTTAGGTCTTAAATACATCTAAATATGTTTATTCACACAAATGGATATCTATTCTTCCATGTGAATTATTCAAGTATTTCTTATTGAATAACCAAATGTTGATTATAACATCTTTATGTTATGTATTATCATATACACTTGGATCTGAGTTTATATGTCAGCTATCAATTTTTTTTTGACAGACATAGTTAGACAGTGAGAGAGAGACAGAGAGAAAGGTCTTCCTTTTTCCATTGGTTCACCCCCCAAATGGCCGCTACGGCCAGTGCGCTGCGCCGATCCAAAACCAGGAGCCAGGTGCTTCCTCCTAGTCTCCTATGCAGGTGCAGGGCCCAAGCACTTGGGCCATCCTCCACTGTCTTCCCAGGCCACAGCAGAGAGCTGGACTTGAAGAAGAGCAACTGGGACAAAATCTGGCATCCCAACTGGGACTAGAACCTGGGATGCCGGCGCCACAGGCAGAGGATTAGCCAAGTGAGCCACAGCGCCAGCAGCTATCAATTTTTTAAAAGATTTATTTGAAAGGCAGAGTTACAGAGAAAGAGGGAAAGACAAAAAAGAGAGGTCTTCCATCCACTGGTTCACTCCCCCAAATGGCCACAATAGCAGGGGCTGGGCCAGCCCAAAGCCAGGAGCTTCTTCCAGGTTGGGTCATCTTTCGCTGCTTTCCTAGGCACATTAGAAGGGAGTTGGAGTGGAAGTGGGGCAGTTGGGACTCGAACCAGTGCCCATACAAGATGCCAGTGCAGCAGGCAGCTTAACCTACCAGGGCACAACACCAGCCCCAGCTATCAACTTTTACTAGTTTTCCTATTAAAGCCTTCTAAATCTTTACTAATTTTTGGCCTATTTATCAGTTTCTGAGAGAGATATATTAAAAATCTCTTCCATTTTAATAATAAGTTTGTTGATTTCTCCTGATCATATTTTTCTGTTACATATTTGAGGGTTAAGTTATATGTATATGAATATGTATATAATACATAATATGTATATAATACATAATATGTATATAATACATAATAAGTTATATATGTATATGTATAAGAATCCAAGATAGTAATCTTTTCCTGGAAACTTGCACCTTTAAGTAATGACTTTTGCATCCCCAAGAATAACTATTGTATAAAATTTCTTAACTGATGTTAACATTGTTAAGCCAGGTATTTTTTGCTTAGTAGTCTATATTTTTCTCCCATTCTTCAATTTTCAAGTTTCCTATCTCATGTTTTAGGAAGGTACATTATGTTTCCCCTCTGGATGAAAACTTTACATTCTATTTTATTATTTTGATGGTCAGCTTCAAAAATTTTTTTTTTTTTGACAGGTAGAGATATAGACAGTGAGAGAGTCAGAGAGAAAGGTCTTCCTTCCATTGGTTCACTCCCCAAATGGCCGCCACGGCCGGCACTACACCGATCCAAAGCCAGGAGCCAGGTGCTTCTTTCTGGTATCCCATGTGGGTGCAGGGGCCCAAGCACTTGAGCCATCCTCCATTGCCTTCCTGGGCCACAGCAGAGAGCAGGACTGGATGAGGAGCAACCAGGACTAGAACCTGGAGTCCATATGGGATGCCAGCGCCACAGGCAGAGGATTAACTAAGTGAGCCATGGCGCCGGCCAACTTCAATTTTTAACAATACTTAACTAACATTTCAAAGTTAACCAATTCCACTATCTGTATCAGGAAAAAAAATCAGCTCCTTAAAAACACTTTAATTTTAAGGGCTGGCATTGTAGCACAGGTTAAATCACCACCTGTGATGCTGGTATTCCATATCAACACCAAATTGAGTCCCAGCTGTTCCACTTCCAATCTGGCTCCCTCCTAATGCACTTGGGAAAGCAGTGGAAGATGATCCAAGTATTTGAGACCCTGCCACCCACATGAGAGATACAGATGGAGTTCCAGGCTCCTGTCTTTAGCTTGACCCAGCCCTGGCCATTATGGCCTTTTGCGGCATGAACTATAGGATGCAAGATCTCTCATTTTCTGTTTCTCCCTCTCTCTGTAACTCTGCTTTGCAAATTAAAAAACAAAAACAAGCAAACAAAAAACATTTTAATTCTATCTCTTTGTGATGGTTTGTACACGGTTTGAGTATGGCCTCCAAATGTTAATGTGTTGGAAGCCTGGTTCCCAGTGTGGTGCATGGGAGTTGGTAGATCAGTGAGGGCACTGCCCTTGAAGAGATTAAGGTGTTTCTCGTGGGACTCTGAGTGAGTTCTCATGAGAATGAGTTATTATAGAAGAGTGAACCTGGCCCTAGAGTCATGCTCTGAGTGTTATCTCACCATATGATTTCTCCCTTTCACACATGCTCCCCCCATGATGCCATTTGCCATGTGATGAAGCCAAGGGCACCAGGGGAAGTAGGAAATTGCAAGAGCCAGTACAATGCTGTTTGGCTTTTCAGTTTCACTGAGCTAACTAAACCTCTTTTTTTAAATAAAAGTTACCCAGCCTCAAGGATTTCATTAGAATAACTGAAAATTGAATAATGCAGAAAATTGGCACCAAGAATGAGGTCACTGCTATAACTATATGTGAAAATATGGAAGTGGCTTTGGAATGGATAACAGGAAGAGTTTAGAAGAATTTGTTGGAATTTGGCTACAAAGCCAAGAATTCTATAAGCAGGGCACTCAGAGCAATTCTGGTGAGCTCTCAGAAGATGAGCAGACTAGAGAGCTGTTTCAGATGGAAAGGAAGATCCTACTGGAAGCTGGAGGAAGGTCACCATCGTTACGTTACACTGTAGCAAAGAACTTGGTTGCATTGTATTCATGCCTGGAACTATAAGGAACACTGGATTTAAGAATGATTGACTATAGGGCAGGTGTTCCACACAGCAGTTAGGGCACCAACTGGGACACTTGTATCTTATATCAAAGTGCCTGGGTCCAAGTCCCAGCTCTTCTTACTACCTAGCTTCTTGCTAATGCACACTCTGGGAGGCAGCAGGTGATGGCTCAAATACTTAGGTTCCTGCCACCTACATGGGAGACCCAGATTGAATTCCAGACTCCTGGCTTCAGCCTGCTCCAGTCCCAGTTTTTGTAGGCATTTAAGGAGTAGACCAGCAAGTGGAAAATATCTCTCTCTCTCTCTCTCTCTGCCTTTCAAATAGATTTTTTTTTTTTTTACAGTTCAATAGACTGATTTATCTAGTGGAAATCTCAGACTTCAGCATGGATATTATTGATAACTTTGAGTCAAATTTACACTGAAACTGAGGAGCAAAATAGAGTAGAAATATTTGGAAAATTCACAGCCTAGCCAGAGAGTCAAAAAGTCAATTCAGGGCAACAAGATGACAGTGTAACTGTTTGCTGAGAAGATCATCATGGACCCTATTTGACCATCTCAGAAATCTCTGAGGATTCCCCTCCCATCACAGGCCCAGAGGCCTAGAAGGGCAAATTTGTTCCAAAGGACAGAGCCCAGGGTACTCTCCAAGGCTCACTGCCAAGGGTCACTTGGCTGCCATCCTAGCCATGGTTCAAGTAGGTTGAGGCACTGCTCATGTGGGTGGCAAGCCTTGGAGGCATCCACAGGGAGCTGATTTTGCAGGTGCACAGAGTGGAAGAGTTATGGGGTCCTGCCAGCCTCTATTGAGATTTCAAAGGAAAGCTGGGGAGGCCAGGCCTAAGACTGCTCCAGTGCCAGAGGCCCTACAGAGAGCCCTGGGAAGGGGTGGTGTCTAGCGGAGTTGGGGGAATGGAAGTACAGAAAAGTAGCGCCACGGTCATGTGCAGCACCACCAGAGACAGCATACACTACTGTGTCTTCAATATTCTTCTTGTGGAAAAATATGTTTGCATCTACTTATTTTAAAATTCATAGAAAATTGCTAGACCAAAACCCTAATAAATATACTTTCCTTTCCCTTTCTCACATTTGTACCTTAAAGAAGGCATCTTCCCTTCCCCTAGTCTTATGAATGAAGTTTGCTCGAGAATTTCAGGAGCCTACTGAAAGGAGCTGATTTGGAATGGCAGATTTTATACCCAGCTACCAAAAGACTCCATCCAACTGAGGCTGAGCTCCACATCCAAGAATCCACTACCTGATTGATGCCCATTTCCCAGATGGACCATCACTAGAACTAACCCTGAGGAGCTTATGCTGAGGTGCAGTTGGTCAAGTCACCGCCTACAGCCCCAGCATCCCACATAGGCACCAGTTTGAATCCCAGTTGCTCCTCTTCCAATCCAGCTCTCTGCTAATGCATCTGGAAAAGCAGCAGCAGATGAACCAAGTCCTTGGGCTTCTGCACCCACATGGAAGACCTGGATAAGCTCCTGGCTCTTGGCTTCAGCCTACTCTAGTAATGATCATTGCGGCCATTTGGAAAGTGAATCAGCAGATAAATGCTCTCTTCCTATTTTTCTCTGTCTACCTCTCCCTCTCTCTCTGTAACTCTGCCTTTCAAAAAATAGATCTTTAAAAAAAAAAAAACACAACTAAGCCTGAAAATCTGCATAATTATCAACTGACTTGACTCATTTTTTTTTCTAACCTCACCCTGCAACTACCCCCTCGCCTTTAAAGCCCTTTCTGCTGGCTAATTGGGCAGAAAGAGCACATTGTAGATCAAGAAATCTCTCTTTCCCAAGATTGGCAGCTTCTTAACACAATTCTTTCCTCTGATCAACATTCCTCTCAGTGAACTGCCTAAGCAGCGAGCAGCATGCGCCCAATGATTTGTCCCGTACAAGAAGACTGAAAACGCCGGCGCCGCAGCTCACTAGGCTAATCCTCCACCTTGCGGCGCCGGCACACCGGGTTCTAGTCCCGATAGGGGCACCGGATTCTGTCCCAGTTGCCCCTCTTCCAGGCCAGCTCTCTGCTGTGGCCAGCGAGTGCAGTGTTGGATGGCCCAACTGCTTGGGCCCTGCACCCCATAGGAGACCAGGATAAGTACCTGGCTCCTGCCATCAGATCAGCGCGGTGCGCCGGCCACAGCACGCCAGCCATGGCGGCCACTGGAGGGTGAACCAACGGCAAAAGGAAGACCTTTCTCTCTGTCTCTCCCTCTCACTGTCCACTCTGCCTGTCAAAAAAAAAAAAAAAAAAAAAAAAAAAAAAAAAAAAGACTGGAAAGGCGGTTGCCTGTTGTCTTAGTCTGTTTTCTGTTGCTATAACAATAGACCTGAGACAAGGTGATTTACAAAGAAGTTCAATTGGATCATGGTCCTGGGGGCTGGGCAGATCCAGAGCAAGATGAGGGCCTTCCTGCTACATTGCAACTAGACAAAGGGTGTCACGTGGTGAGACAGAGCAAGTGAGCTAGCTCACGGCTCTCTTCTTAGAACGCTGCAAATGCCGATTGCCATCACAGGGACCCCACCTCGTGTTGTCATCCAATCCCAAAGGCCGCACCTTCAAATACCATTCACATACGAATCTGGGGATTTAAGTTTCTAGCCAATGAACTTTTGGGGAACACATGTGAACACAGGAAAGAAGGCTACCCAGTCCATGACTATAAGCAGGCTTCTCTAGGAAGACAAAGCTTAGAAAAACTCTCAACAAATGGAAATAGCGAGTTAACAGATGTGAAACAGAAGCTTACTCTGGCCTGTCCCCAGCCTGCAGCTGCACCCCAGCTGTGAACAGTGTGACTCCAGGTGCTGTGCTACCAGCCAGGCAGGAACAGGGCCAGGGTGACAGCTACCCTAGGAAAGGTAGAGACTGCTCAAACTTAGAGAAAGTTCTTTATCTTGGGCATAGCAAATCTTACCAGTCATCATGGAAAGGTAAATACTGGCTTACTTTTCTAATACAGTTCTTCCTTAAAGACTAACCCCCTGGAGCTGGCGCTGTGGCACAGTAAGTTAATCCTCCGCCTGCGCTGCCAGTATCCCATATGGGTGCTGGTTCTAGTCCCAGCTGCTCCTCTTCCAATCCAGCTCTCTGCTGAGGCCTGGAAAGGCAGTAGAAGATGGCCCAAGTCCTTGGGCCCCTGTACCCATGTGGGAGATCAGGAAGAAGCACCTGGCTCCTGGCTTTGGATTGGCGCAGCTCCGGCTGTTGTGGCCATCAGGGGGTGAACCAACAGAAGGAAGAGCTTTCTCTCTGTCTCTCCCTCTCACTGTCTGTAACTCTGCCTCTCAAATAAATAAATAAAATCTTTTTTAAAAAAAAAAAAGATTAACCCCTGCTGAATAGTTACTGTTTTCCATTGTTAGAAAAAAAAAACAAGCATTTTTCCTCTTAATCCTCAGATACTCTCACCACTCCCAATATTCCCCTTCTGAAACCAAAGCTACAAGAACAAAGCAAACATTTGTCTCTCAAGACTCACTCAACTTGGAACACTTCTGTGTCCATCTGTGTGGGAAGTCCACACAAGCCATTCTCAGTTCTCTGCAGACATTCACTGGGTGTGCTACATTTTAACTCCAACCTGACACTGCCTCTCTAGAGATAGGTGCAGAAACCAAATATTGCTTATAAGGTCATACCCATGCACATCCAAAAAGGCCTTAACCAGCATCCTTTTCATATGGGGTGTTGGCAGACAACGACACCATCATTCTAAACCCAGTCCTCCCACTGGTATTTTAAGTCCTCAATCATCTATTTTCTAAAAACTGTGCACAAGGAAGGGAAATAAAATACCACAGAGACCATCACACAAGCAGATAACCTTTTCTGCCATGTTTGGGTTGTTTGGCTTCTGAAAAGCTGTTCTCACAACCCAGAGAGAGCAGTGATTTGTGAATGCTGTGCCACATCCACAGTAATCCAAGAAGGCTTTGGGCAGATGACCTCACTGGAAATGAGCCAAGGTTTTTATTTTCTAAAGATAGAAATAGTTGGGTCAAGGGCAGCAGCGGCAGGACAAGGGGGCCTGCAAGGACATTTTGACCATTGCTAAAAAGATAAAAGGACAGGGCCCTCAACTGCAAGTTCAGCCAGATTAAGCCAGATGAGAAGAATATTTGGGATGCCCAGAGGTGTTAGGCCCAAGAAGAGACAGTCCTTAGTTGTTTGGGGTGTGTGATCAGCCTATTCGCCAGCCTTTCATGTCCCATGGAAAATACGGAAAATGTTCTAAGCCACAGAGCAGACCCAGCCTCTTCAAGGGAATAATCAGATACAGCAATTCTCCTTTATCCAGTTTTGCTTTCTCAAGTATCATGTACCCATAGTCTTAGTCCAAAGACATTACATGGAAAATGCCAGAAATAAAGAATTACATGTTTCAAATAACTTTCATTTTAGCACACTGATAGTTGTTCTACTTTATTATTAGCTAATACTTTTAACCTCTTCCAATATCTTTGTATACATTAGACTTTATCACAGGTACGCCAAAAACAAGTAGAATACACACATACACAAACACACACAGGCTTCAAGCACCCTCTGGGGGTATTGGAGTAGGGAAGGACAACTATAGTTGCCCAATTGTTTAGAGGCTTAAAAAAATTATCTTTTTGGGTTCTGTGGGTTTTTTTTTTTCTTTTTGTCCAGGAGTGACCCAGCCATGGACTGACAGCTTGTAACAGCTCAGCTGACTGACATTGTGTGTGAGTCAAGCTGACTGTTTTCTGGAGGACTGCCTGGGAACTGAGATTCCCCCGCTTCCTTACGGGGTCAGTCCAATATGGCACCTATGCCTTGCAGTCCCCCAGCAGCAAAAAATTCATAACGAACAAACTGGATTTCTGAACCTAAGTGTTCCAGCAATTAGGAGAGAGGCTGGTGATGGCTTCTTTTAGCAAGATAATCCTGTGAGAGAGATATTCCATTTACTTACAGATAAGAACACCAAGGTATAGGGTACTTATATGATGTGCTCCAACCTCCAATGTACACAAAAAGCCTATGTATGCTAGAATCCAGATGTTTAAACTATGCTGTATTTTCCTTTAATGAGCTAATGGAAGTGCTTTGGCAGGGCCTGTGGTATATAGAGCAATCAATACATACTGGCTACGATTATCATTCTTTTATATGCAGACATTCATATCCCAGTTCAAATGATCAGTTAATTTAAAATTACTTAAAACTGTAACAGAATAATTTATCAGAACATATGTACTAGGAACTTCTGCTAGGGTTTAGGTAGTAACTGTAGTAGCCAGGCTTCAAGATGGCTGCCAACAATCCCTGCCTCCTGGTATTCACACCCCTGTACAGTCTTCTTCCACATTGTGTCAGGGTCATCTATGTGATCAATGGAATGTCATTCTTGGGGCTAGGTTACATATAATACTCGTGGCTTCTTCCTTTCTCTTCCTGAGATCCCTCACCCTGGGGAAGTTAGTTGTGGTGTTAGGAGTAGCCCTTTGGAAAGGCACTCACAGCAAAGAACTGAGACCTTTGTGAATGAGCTCTCTTGAATATGGAACTCTCCCCAGTCATGCCTGAAATTATGGCAGCCCAAGTCAACAGCAGATTGAAATCTCATGACAGACCCTAGCCACAGCCACCCAGCAAAGCCACTCCAGGCTTTCTGGCCCCTAGAAGCTAAGGTCGCTTGTTCAAAGCCACTATGTTTGGGGTAATCCTTATGCAGCAAAGCATAACTAACACCTCTTTTCTAGTAACCTTCAATAACCCCCAGCATTCCCATCCTCATCTATCATAGCATCTACTATACAATGAATTACACATTTTCATCTTCTATCAACTCAAGTACAAGGGCCAGCTCATAATGATTTTTGGATTCCAAGGATCTGGCTCAATGATACAACTGATAGGGACTTCATTAAACAAAAGGTGCTGAACTGAATTAGCTTCACTTATTACATGTCCTCTTTTCCTTAAAATACATTCTGGGTTTCACATTGTTCATCAACTCAGGTAGTTCTTACTACCTAGACAGTTGTATGTACTTTCATTCAACTAGTATTTGGTTTTCAAAGTTAACATTAAAATTGTAATATCTAAGATCATAGATACCTCTTTTTTATTTTTGCAATAGAATAATGTCAACTTTTAATGGAACTAGTTAAATAGTGTGTAAGGCAACAACATTCCTGTGCTTTCAAAGACAGTGATTCATCAGCCTAGATTTTTTCTTTTTCCCAAATAGGATCAAATAACCTGGAGGTAAAAGTAGATGATCAATGAGAAAGGTAAGATAATTTAACAGAAAAATATTGCCTGAACTGGTTATATTAGAGAATAGGATTAAATTGGATATTTTATCTTTAACTCACATCTCATTCATTGAACGTAACTTCATTGCTATCAAAGTCATCCATTCAGTCTTATGGTTGAACCTATGATTTCATTCTGCACTCTGATTCCATGGGGACCTAATTCATTATTTTTTCCTAAAATCTATTATAAAACTTAGCTGATTGTTAACAATTTTTATTTTGTATTTATCAAATACATGTGAATTTCTTAAGTAAATGGAAAACAGTACACATCAATACATTCTCCATCATGGACACCATCAAATGACTCACTATCTCTAGAAGGCTATATCCTTACCAAAATAACAAACAGCCTATCTCATCATTTCAAAGCTGTCATCTATACTTGTTCCAAGTATGCTAAAATCCAACAGCAGAATGGATGCAATCCCTGCCAATATGCCCCAGGTAAGAGCATTCCTAAGTTCCATAGCCCTGGAAAAGGTGAGATACATCTATGTGCACTGACACAATAAACATTCAAGGGTAGTGGTGGTATTCACAATGACACACAATGGAAAATCAACAATGATGAAGCTGTACAATCAAGAAGCATATAATAGCCTCAGGTTACATCTGGCTGCAGTCTAGCCTGGGCAGAAACAACTCGTACGGGTGATCATTCAACACCCATGTAATAAGTTCAAAAATGAAGGGTGGGAAGAGAAACCGTCTATGCTATATACATACAGAGCTTGAAAACTGAGGACTGTAATTATCTAACCCCCAACACACACACTCACAAACACACACCTTACATTCTTCAATACATTAATGGAATGCTAATACTCCATTGTCTTCACTAGACTAACTGCTACTCTAGGAAACTTTTTCTCAGGCAAATAATTAATTATTCATTACATAAACATCCGCAAAAGACCCTTCAACTCTTCAACTGGAAGCATCAGACAGATAATACACATCCTAAGGATCTTCAAATCCCTCACCTCAAAATCCTTTCCTTGATGTTTCCAATCCCATTCTGTTATATTATTATTCTCATCCACTTTTCTCTTTTCTTAAGATTTATTCATTTATTTATTTGAAAGACAGAGTGTGAAAGAAAGAAAGAAAAGAACGAACGAACAAACTTCCATTCAATGATTCACTACCCAAATAGCTGTAACAGCTGGAGCTTGGCCAGGTCAAAGCCAGGAGCCAGGAACTTCATCCTGGTCTTACACATAGACGACAGGGATTCAAGTACTTGAGCCATTATTTGCTCTTCCCAGACACATTAGCAGGAAACTGATCAGAAGCAGAGTAGCTGGGACTTGAACATGCACTCTGATATGGGATGCAGTTGTGCCAAGCAGAAGTTTAACCCACTACACCACAACACCTACCCCTACCACATTTTCATTAAGCCCCCTCACTGAAAGACCACCTTAAACCAAATTTGCAATATTCCTTTTTTTTTTAAATTTTCCCTCCATGACTTTTTTTTTTTAAAGATTACTTATTTATTTATTTATTTGAGAGGTAGAGTTACAGACAGAGAGAGGCAGAGAGAAAGGTCTTCCATATGCTGGTTCACTCCCCAAATGGCCACAACTGCCGGAGCTGCGCCGATCCAAAGCCAGGAGCTTCTTCAAGGTCCCCATATGG
The DNA here is from genome assembly GCF_051225735.1 of Oryctolagus cuniculus. Classification (NCBI taxonomy): domain Eukaryota; kingdom Metazoa; phylum Chordata; class Mammalia; order Lagomorpha; family Leporidae; genus Oryctolagus; species Oryctolagus cuniculus. The sequence continues at coordinate 96,215,437 of NC_142877.1, forward strand.
ATGCAGGGGCCCAAGCACTTGGGCCATTTTCTGCTGCTTTACCAGGCCATAGCAGAGAGCTGGATCAGAAGAGAGGCCTCTGAGACTAGAACCAGCACCTATATGGAATGCTGGCACCACAGGTGGAGGCTTAGCCCACTATACCACAGCACCAGCCCCAATCAATCAATCTTTAAATTATAAAATCCAACCTTGCCTTTTACCCTCCAAACCATCATTAAAGCTGTAGCTTTGTGTTTATAAATATAGCATTGCATTATCAACATGCTGCATTGGAGAGATTTAGAGAGCCAATGTTTGACAGGTGCTTATTTGGAAACTAGTATTTGGCCTTTAACCTATTTTTCCCTGTGGTCAAAGGTCTTTGATATTGAAGCAGTTCTGCACAGGGGCAGTTAAAGCTCTCTTGGTACAGCATCTGCCAATGTGTGTTTTGTCAGCTGCTAAAAGGTGCTACTTTCGTTGGGGCTCAGAAAAAGATACCACAAAGTATGGCACTGTACATGCTGAGGACTTTGAATTGAAGGACATTGGAAACAGCCTCGAATCAAGTTCTCTCTGACCTCTCCTCCCCTCCCATTTCTTACCCCTCATTCTGTCCCAAAGTGAGTCACAGAAACCAGAATTCTTCTTTCCCAAAGTAGATCATAGAAATAAGAACTCTTTTTTTCCCCAAAGCCAGCTATAGAACTGAGAAATATTACTCTGACCCTCCCTATCTTTCTGTATAGGAATCGTCCATTAAGAAATTCTCTAACCTACACTTGAACAATGAGTCATAAAATCCTCATTCTATACGGGTACTGACCCAAATTGAGAGGAAGAACTGCTACATCTAAGAGGTCAAGAATCTGGACAGAAGGCCTTGTGAGGTCCCCTACTGAGTCTGTTAGGTTATCCTCTTTCCGCCCAAACACATCTCTACACAGCTGCCCCCGCTTCATCAAATCTCAGGATAAAGCAGACATTCTGTGTCTTTAGGTTTCACTCTGAAGGCCCCTATAGCACACAAATAAATAAATTAGTTTGCTATGCTTTTCTCTTGTTAATCTGCCTTTTGGTATAGAGATGTCAGCCATGACTCTACCCTCATAATGGGGAAGAAAGGGATCATCCCCTTTGCACCCCTACTTTTGTTTAAAAAAGAAAAATAAAAAGATCCCATGGCCAAACAATTTGAGAACTACTAAGGATAATACTCATGGGGCAGGTGTTGTAGTGTAGTGGGTTAACCTGCCACTTGGAACACCTTCATCCCATATTGGGGTGCCAATTCAAGTCTCAACTTCTCCACTTCCAGGCCAATTTCCTGCTAATGTAGTTGGGAAGGCAGCAGATGATTGTCCAAGCACTTGGGCTCCTGCCACCCCTGGGAGAGACCCAGATGGAGTTCCAGGCTCCTGGCTTCAGCCTGGTCCAGCCCCAGGTGTTGTGAGCATATGGGGAGTAAACCAGTGGATGGAAAACTGCTTGCTCTCTCTCTCTCTCTCCCTCCCTCCCTCCCTCTGTCATTCCTCCTTTCAAATAAATAAATATGTCTTTTAAAAAAAAAGAATGAAACCCATTACTTCTTTACTTCAGAACTTCTCAAGTCCTTTAGTACATACTACTTGGTACCAATAATATCCAAGAGGGAATAACTGATAAACAGCCTTGGCAAAACATACATGAACTTTTGTTCTAAAGGAGCTCACTAGATTTTCACTGGATACAACAGGGACCATGCACAGTTTTATCTCATCTTCCTTTATTTACACATTACCATGAGAGATTGTGGCCAGAGAGTAAGACAAATGATCACAACAGTCCTCGCACATAGCAGTCAGCTCTGCAGGGCTTCCCTGAGCCGTGGCAAAGGAGAATGATAGAAATGGATGAGCCTAATTCCTGCCACCATTTGGATGAGGTCTATGTGTCCTGAGCTATGCTCGGGTGCTTCCAATCCTTCTCCAGAAAAGGAATGTGAGTCTTTGCACATGCTGCAGGAAGTTCCTGAAGTCTGTATGCACTGGCATAAATTGGCTAAATATCCTAAGTTGCTTACCTTTGCTCTGCAGGGACCTAATGTAAAGGTCATGGTCACATGCCTAGAACAAAGGACAGGCTAACAAAAACAAACCTATGTTTACTTAATCAAAGTTTTAGGGGCCTCAGTAGTCTTTTGAAATGAAGACTCAAAGATCCCAGGGAAAGCTGTCTACCTTTATGCTTAGCTTTAATGAAGCAGAGATTATCATGTAGAAACATGATTGGGCAGAGTATGATCTAATAGGGATAGAGTGAGGAGGGAAATCCAAGACGGCCTGTCTATCAAGAATCTTCTGGGCCTCTCTTCCTCGTAGGTATGAGGCAGGACCCTTTTGGAAATGAGGTCTTGTGACCCCACCCCATCAGACCAGGTGGGTGAAGGAATTTCTCTGTGGCCAGCTCCTACACAGAGAGGTTTAGATCATTATTTCTAGGTTTTATGGTTTGCTTTGGGAAAGAAGAGTTCTAGTTTCTAGGACCCACCTTGAGGAGAGGAATTAGGATTTTTGTGGATCACCTTGGGAGAGAAAGGGGAGCAGGAGAAAAGAAGGTGGGCAAAAGTCAGAGGTTTTTGCTTCTGAAGCCATCCAACATTCTGTGCCATGCCAAAGCACCATACTTTGGGACATCATTCTCTGTATCCCAGTATCACAAAGAAGGCCTTGCTGGCATAGTCCCAGCGCAATAGCATCTGGCACACGCTGCTTCACTAATAACTAAAATCTTTATGCCAAACCCTTCTACCAAGATCTCCACATCAAGAACATTCTTTCAGTCAGCACTGACAATTCTTTTTTTTTTTTTTTTTTTTTTTTTTTTTGACAGGTAGAGGGGACAATGAGAGAGAGAGACAGAGAGAAAGGTCTTCCTTTTACCGTTGGTTCACCCTCCAATGGCCGCTGCGACTGGTGCACCGCGCTGATCCAAAGCCAGGAGCCAGGTGCTTCTCCCATGGGGTGCAGGGCCCAAGCACTTGGGTCATCCTCCACTGCATTCCCGGGCCACAGCAGAGAGCTGGCCTGGAAGAGGGACAACCGGGACAGAATCCGGTGCCCCGACCGCAGGCAGAGGATTAGCCTATTGAGCCGTGGCACCGGCAGCACTGACAATTCTAACTTCTCCATTTGGGACTAAGGAGAGAAAACTGACATTTGCCGTGCAACATCTATGAGTCTGACACAATACAAGGCACTTTACGTACTTCATCTTATGTGATGTCCACAACTACCAAAAATCCTAATTGTTTACCACAACCAGACACTGTTGTTAATGTTCTATCATTATCTGCTCTGTTAGATGAGAAAACCAAAGCGCAAAGAAGCTAAGTGGCTCACTCAAGGCATACAGGAAGAGGAAGAACTGGGATCCAGGATCCATGTTTGTCTACTCTAAGTCCTTATTTTCTCCTCTAGACCAACAATTTCTAAGCATGGTGCCCAGATAAGCAACATCAGTATCAACTGGGAACTTGTTAGACATGTGAATTCTTGGAGCCTAGCAATCTGTGTGTGTGTGTCTGTTTAAGGTTTATTTATTTGAGAGGCAGAGTTACAGAGAAAGACACAAGAGAGAGAGGTCTTCCATCTGCTGGTTCACTCCCCAAACGGCTGTAACAGCCAGAGTGGGGCTGATCCGAAGCCAGGAGCCAGGAGCTTCTTCTAGGTCCTCCCATGCATGTGGGTACAGGGGCCCAAACAGCTGGGCCATGTTCCAACGTTTCCCAGGTGCATTAGTAGGGATCTGGATTGGAAGTGGAGCAGCCGGGGCGCAAACTGGCTTAACCTACTATGGCACAGCACAGGCCCTACAAATATCTGTTTAGTAAGCCCTGCAGGAGCTTCTAATCAAAATCAAAGTCTGGGAAGCCCTGCTCTGTACTCTGTTGAGTCCTGGAAGCAGTGAAATTTGATGTTACCTGGGAGGGCTAGACACATGGTGTCGTCTAGTCGTTGGAGGCTTTGGGAAGTTAAAAAGAACAATTCCCGCCCCCGGCTTCCTGCTAAGAGACACGCTCGTCATGACCCAGCATATTTAATTGGTCTGTCAGTAGACAAACCACTGGTGGTTTTCTCCCTTAGTTCACAGAGCAGCAGAACAGCTTCAATGTCATTTGTGGTTAAGAGAAAAATAGGGTTCTGTCCTTGGCCATCCCTGAAGCTGCCACTGGCTTCCCTGATGCCGAGATTCTCAGTGCATTTTGGTGTACTGTTTTGCTGCTTCACCCACCCACTCCCAGCTCTGTTCCTACCTGTAATGTTTCTTGTCTTTTAGTTCCTCCTGTGGCAATGTGCTCAGTGGATGGACTGCCCTCTTGGCATGTACACTGTGCAATGGAAACTGCCTCTCACCATCCTGGAACCAAACCTCCCCGCAAGCCCTTTTTTTCTGTAAGGACCAGTTCATTGGCTACACTAATGCTTTTCTCACTCATTGTTTTGCTGAAATCTTTAAAGATCCACTCCCCCTTCCCCTGAATCAAGCTATTTATTCGGTGTACATATATAAGAACAAGAAACTGATTTTTTTTTTATTTGACAGGCAGAGTGTGTGAGAGAGAGACAGAAAGAAAGGTCTTCCTTCCGTTGGTTCACCCCCCAAACGGCCGCCACGGCCGGCACGCTGCTCTGATCCGAAGCCAGGAGCCAGGTGTTTCCTCTTGGTCTCCCATGCAGGTGCAGGGGCCCAAGAACCTGGGCCATCCTCCACTGCTCTCCCGGGCCACAGCAGAGAGCTGGACTGGAAGAGGAGCAGCCGGGACAAGAACCCGGCACCCATATGGGATGCTGGCACCGCAGGCAGAGGATTAACCAAGTGAGCCACGGCACCAGCCCCTAAGAAACTGATTTTTTTTTTTAAAGATGCATTTATTTATTTATCTTATTTGAAAGGCAGAGTTACAGAGAGGCAGAGGTAGCGAGAGAGAGAGAGAGAGAGAGAGAGAGGTGTCTTTCATCTACTGGTTCACTCCCCAAATAGCCGCAATGGTTGGAGTTGGGCCTATCTGAAGCCTGGAGCCACGAACTTCTTCTGGGTCTCCCATGCAGGTGCAGGGGCCCAAGCACTTGAGCCATCTTCAACTTCTTTCCCAGGCCACAGTAGAGAACTGGATCAGAAGTGGAGCAGCCAGGACTCAAAGAGGCGCCCATAGGAGATGCTGGCACTGCAGGCAGCAGCTTTACCCAGTACACTATAGGGTCAGACTCAACAAACTGATTTTTGTAGAGACTAAAATGAAATTAAGGAATCTTTGATCGTTCCAGATGGCCCTTGGACTCAGGACAAAGGACTGCTTGGTTTTGAACTTGTATCCAACATCTGTATAATTAGGACAAAGAGAGGGAGCCACAGATAAGAGGGAAGAAATAAAGCACCAAGGTCTTTATTTTGCAACCAGGAATCAAAAGTGTACTACATCTTGAAACCATTTCCTGGGGCCGCATTGTGGGTTAAGCCTCTGCTTGAGATGCTGGCATCCCATTTGGGTGCCAGTTTGTGTCCTGGTTGCTCTGCTTCTGATCCAGCTCCCCGCCCAGGAAAAGCAGCAGAGGATGGCCCATACACTTGTGCCCCTACCAACTGTGTGGAAGACCTTGAGGAAGTTCCTGGACCAGTCCTGGCTGCTGTAGACATCCGGGGAGTGAACCAGTGGATGGAAGATACCTCTCTCTCTCTCTCTCTCTCTCTCTCACTCTTTCAAATAAATCAGTAAATCTTTAAAAACAAAACAAAAAAAAAACCCACTATTTTCTTTCTTTAACAACAATTCATTCAAACTGACAGAATTTGGGGTATCAGTTGCATGGAGTATTTTATTGATTCCACTTTCAAGGCTGAGGATGGGGACATTCTGGTGGCAGAACCTGCTGTCTATTCAGATCTGTTGTTGCCCCTTGAGAGATTTTTGGGGCTCTGGTGTTGGTGGGTTTGTTTTGTGCTTGACTTAAAATCTTGGTTTTTATGGTGGACATTAAACCAGTTAGTCTCAGAAAGGGTAGCAATGAAGATAAGCAAGGCTGACCCTACTTATTCAATAGAGGCATGTGTTCAGTAAGCTGATGCTAGGACCAGGCAGAACCCCATCCCCTCTCCAGGCTGCAGCCTCTCTAAACCCTGGTGGGTTGTCTTCAGGACTAAATGAGGAAATGCATGTAATTCCAAGCTGCACAGAGTACTCGTTCAATCCCACTGCTGCTATCACTGAATCCACACTTGCAGGAGTCTAGTGGGTGCCTGCTGCTATGCTGGGAGGCCCTACACTGACACAGATGCCTTCTCTGTGGGGGCCACGTAAGGCTGCAGCTGCACCATCACCAACTAACCTGCTCCTGCCCTAGCCAGGCCCTGTGACTTTGGACAAGTTCCATTAAGTTCCCAAATCTCCTTGTATTCTCATCTACAGAAGCATGTATCCTCAGAGGGGCTATAGAGGACACATCAACAAAATGAGCTGAAAAATTTAAACTGCTCAGCCGGGCTAATAAGAGAGCAGCATGCTTTGTTAGAAAAGTACAATGCATATTTTTAAATTCTTAGTTCTGACTTGGGTTAAAGTTTTACTGCTATAGAATAATAGGAAAAGCCTGTGAATTTGGAATTAGAAAACCCGAATTTATCCAGGTTCTACAATTCTGCTATTTATTTATTTGACAGGTAGAGTTATAGACAGTGAGAGAGAGAGAGACAGAGAGAAAGGTCGTCCTTCTGCTGGTTCACTCCCCAAATGGCCGCCACAGCTGGCGCTGCGCCCATCCGAACCAGGAGCCAGGTGCTTCTTCCTGGTCTCCCATGCGGGTACAGGGGCTTAAGCACTTGGGCCATATTCTACTGCTATCTCAGGCCACAGCAGAGAGCTGGACTGGAAGAGGAGCAGCCAGGACAAGAACCCGGCTCCCATTGGGGATGCTGGTGCTGCGGACAGAGGATTAACCAAGTGAGCCACGGCGCCAGCCACAATTCTGCTATTGATTAGCAGTGAAACTTTGTGCTGGTCCTTTCACCATCCTGGGCCTCAGTTTCTTTACCTAAGAACTGGGCTAATAGTATCTACTCCATAGGTTTTTAAATCAAAAACATAAGCTATGGGGAGGAGGGAGACGAAGCATGTTGTAAACTATAAACATTAACCAAATGGGATTACTATTGATAGAGTAAAATTAATAACCCTTCTAGAATGGGCTCCCTCTGCTTCCTCATTGCACATCCCACGCCACCACTACAAACTATAATCCAGCTTCCTCTGGCTGTAGTAAGGAGCTGCTTAGAGATGCCAGTTTGGACTGGGGCATATTGTACAAATCAAAATTATAGGGGCCAGCATTGTGGGTTAAGCCACCACCTGCGATGCTGGTCTCCCACAGGGTACCACTTCGTGTCCCAACTGCTCCACTTTTGATCCATCTCCTTACTAATGGCCTGGGAAAAGTAGCAAAAGATGGCCCAAGTGCTCAAGCCCCTGCACTCACATGGGAGACCCAGATGAAGCTCCTGGCTTCAGCCTGCCCTAGCCCCAACCATGGTGGTTATTTGGGGGATGAACTAAGTGGATGGATGATCTCTCTGTTTCTCCTTCTCTCTGTAACTCTACTTTTTAGACAAAAAAAAATCTTTAAAATAAGATCATAATTACAATTAAAGCCACCAGTCATGGGGCACACTGTGTGCCTACAACTGTGCTAAGCACTTTCATCCATTCTCTCAAACAGCCCTTACAACTCCACAAGGCAGGAATTGCACTCCCCAGTCTGCAGGCAGGCTCACAGAGATAACAATCCAGGTGTCACACAGCAAATAATCTGAAATTTCGGACCGACACTTGAGCCTGCACATTTAATTACTATTTTTATCACCATTATTTTGCTGTGCAAGCTCCTCAGAAGAATAAAGTCTATTTGGGCTGATGATCCCAATTCCTAGGTCTTAAATTTTCATATTATACTACACAGAAAATGCCTAGCACACAATTTAAATTATGATCTATTTTCCTGACCTCACTCCTCCAAAATAATTGCTTTTCTAAAATACTTGATGTAATTTATTTCTGTTCTTTAACCTTAAGAGTTACAAAAAGTCTTAATTATAAATTGTCAATGCTGTTTCCAAAATTAAATCTATCTTTGTTAGTCTCAGGATTTTTAAAAAACATTTGACATAAAATATGCCACATATACACAGATAGTCTTTAAATTTTTTTTCTCCCCACAAAAGCAACAGAGAAGAATTTTCCCAGGACCGGAGCTCAAGATATTCCTGATACCAGACGCCTCCACAAGCAGGGCTGCTGTCAGTGGAACAGAAGAGCTGCCAAGAAGCCAGGCCATTTCCACTCCACATTTGGTCTGAGGCCAGAGTGTTGCCTTCCAGCTTGTCCAAAGACCTCCCAGGGTGAGATGGCTACAGCAGTGACCATACATGACTGTTGCGGCCTCCAGCGAGAAGGCTTTTGTAAATGGCAAAGATCTTACCTACAAAAGCTGGACAACTCTTTTTCCAATATAAAAGCAGAAATACTCAAGATTATAGTTTACTTGGGAAAGTAGGGAGACCTAGTTCATGCCAATCAACTTTTGAGGAAGATGATATCCTGGGCTTTGGGCCTTAAACAAGCTTGGTTCCACAGGTTTGGCCACAGTGTGATTCGATGTGAGTCCCAAGGAATGTTTCAATAAGTAAAGATTTCACCCCAGGGAGATGCATGCATGTGCATGCCTCACTGGCATAGAATCCATACAGAACATTGAAAAGGAAATGTGTTGAAGGAATTGGAAAGAATGCTTACCATCTTTGTTTGCTCTGCCAGATTTCACATTTATAGGCTTCTGTAGTAAGATAATGATGTTTGTCCTTGGTCTCCAGTAAGCAGTGGAGAAGAAGGAGTGGAAAGGGAGGTACTGAAAGTCACTGAAGATTCCTGGTCCATCAGGTCAACAACCATTTATTGAAGGTACAGCATGAACCAGGAAAGGTACCACATGCTACAGATACAAAGAACCATGGCCCTCATGGAACTTGGTGTCTAGTAGGAATGTCAGTCAGCAATCAAATAACCACATAAGACTATGAAAAATGAAAGCTGTGACAAGTGCTAAGAAGGACGGGTCATGGTGCTTGGAGCGCCTAAGTTAGGGGAATCTGACTAACCACAGGAGTGTGCAAGGGCTTCCATGGGAAAGCAACACTTGAGTTGAGACCCAAAGAATAAGTAGGTGTCAGCTAGATAAAAGAATGGGGATGGGAGGCAGTTCTGGCCAAAGGAAAAATAGATGCAAAGGCCCTCTGTTGGAGAGCCAGCTCAGCAAGAACATAGATCTGATCTATGGGTCACCAGGAAGGCCCACCAACCACTCAATACCTCTGATCCTGGTGTCAAAAATCTTCACCCTTATTAAGTTATGCTTTGGGTTAAGAAGGTTCTTCCCCTGATATATTCTTTTCTGCTCAGAAGACTAACCCAACATATCAAGTAAATGGTTTTACCTAATTTTCTCCCTAGTAACAAAGTTCATGGCCACAAGTCTCTAAGATTAGTAGAGGAATTTGAATGGGTGAGTTTATTTTAAAAACAAAAAGAATAACAAAATAGGAAATGGAGAATCTCAAAGATCAAATTTCATATTGATCTAAATTTAACCCAAGACCATTGCTGCCAAGACTCATTAAACATCTGACTCCAGAAAATCATATCAACTCTTGCCTTTACAGAGACAAATAAGTTCCTAGGGTACTCTCGGCCTTTGAGAAAAGTCTATAGAAAGTAGAAATCCAATAAAAATGGGGAAGGGAGGCCAGAGCTGTGGCTTGGTGGGTAAAGCCACGGCCTGCAGTGCCGGCATCCTATATAAGCTCCAGTTCTAGTCCTGTTGGCTCCTCTTCTGATCCAGCTCTCTGCTATGGCCTGGGAAAGTAGTAGAACATGGCCCAACTCCGTGGATCCCTGCACCCATGTTGGAGACCCAGAAGAGGCTCCTGGCTCTGGATCGGCACAGCTCCAGCCATGGGGGCTATCTGGGGAATAAATCAGCAGATGAAGATCTCTCTCTCTCTCTCTCTCTCTCTCTCTCTCTCTCTCTCCACGTCCCCCTCTCTGCCTCTGCCTCTCAAATGGATAAATCTTAAAAAAACAAACAAAAATAGGGAAGACATCATTGTTGAGTTTCAGAAAAGTGCTGAGTGCTTTGACTAAAGGATACTAAAAACCTCTGAAACAAAGTCTTTCTCTGACATTCTCCTGTCCCTTGGATTCTGAGACAAGACAAGCTTTAGAAACCAGAATTCCTATTCCCTAAAGTGGGGTCAAAGAAATTAGAACTCCCCTTCCCCCAGGTCAGCCGTAAAACCCAGAAATACTCATCTAACCTCCTCCTGCCCTTCTGTGTAAGAATTGGATATAGGAACTAATACTGTAACATCCCATATGAGGGCTTGTTAGAGTCCCAGCTGTTCTTCTGCCAGTCCCGCCATGCTAACACGCCTGGGAACACAGCAGGGGATGCCCAAGTACTTGGGCCCCTGCTACACTTTGGGAGATCAGGATGGAGTTCCTGTCTCCTGGCCTTGGCCTGGCCCAGTCCCAGCCATTTGGGGAGTGAACCAGCAGATGGAAGAGCTCTTTCTCTGTCTGTCCTTCTTTCTCTGCACTCTGCCTTTCAAATAAATAAAATAAATATTTAAAAAGAGAGAGTCAGACATAAAGAAACTGTGTATGTTGGACATAAAGAAATTGATACTAGGTCATAAGAGCCCTATTCTCGAAAGATTTCCATGCTATGCCCAAGAGGAGGAAGGAAAGCTGCACAGAGAGAACAAGAAGACTCAACAGACAGGCCCTGCCACAATTCCCCCCTCAGTTTATCCCCACACCTCACACCCTTTTATCCAATCTTACTTCTACATGGCTGCCCATGTTTCTTCAAACCTAAGCATAAAAACAGTTCTTCATTTCTTAAGGCTCCTGTGTCACATAAAACTATGACCAAGTAACTTTGTGAACACTGTTCTCTTATTAACCTTTTACTATAGGGTGTTGGCTGTGCCCCCTGCAATGGATGAGGAAAAACATCAACACCTTCCACCTCTACAGTGCACTGTGGGAAGGCTAATAAATTACTCACCTTAAGTTGCTTAACCTGAGTTCCCAAACATTTTTCCCAGTTCAAGCATCCTTGGTGTTTCCTGGTTGACAAAATATGGTGATTTCAGTTTTCTTTTCCTGGAGTCTCAGAATAGATTCCCCCAACCCAGCACCACCACAGCATAAAGTAGCAAATTGTACTAACCTGGGTTAGTTAGGCCTGGGTTCAAATTCTGGCTGTACAGTTTAGCCACATGATCATGGGCAGCATTTAACTGAACCATCTAAGCATTTTTTCTCTATTGGAAACTAAGAATCATTCTAATCCCAGTTACTTGGAAGATGAGATGTAATAATGTATTAATAAGCTCAGCAAAGTGCCTCTTATATAGTGAGAACTTAATAAAAGAGAAAAATTTAAAAGGAAAGGCTAGGTGAGGGGAATTGTCTATGACTTAGAAAGCATACATAAGGGCCAGCACCGTGGCATAGTGGGTTAAAGCCCAAGCCTGAAGCACCGGCATCCCATATGGCCGCCAGTTCAAGTCCTGGCTATTCCTCTTCCAATCCAGCTCTCTGCTATGGCCTGGGAAAGCCCAAGGACTTGGGCCCCTGCACCCGTGTGGGAGACCCAGAAGAAGCCCCTGGCTCCTGGCTTCGGATCAGCACAGCAGTCATTTGGGGAGTGAGCCAGAGGAATGGAAGACCTCTCTCTCTCTCTCTGGATCTACCTCTCTCTGTAACTCTGTCTTTCAAATAAAATAAATGAAAGAAATAAAGAGAGAGAGAGAGAGAGAAAGCAAGCAAGCACACATAGCTCCTAAAAGATAGATGTGTATGGATCCCAGGTGAAAAATCACTTGGGCTAACACATACATACACCAGGACTCAAAAGAAATTTAGAAACCAGGCCTGGCCGGCGCCTGCAGCTCAGTAGGCTAATCCTCCGCCTTGCGGAGCCGGTACACGGGGTTCTTGTCCCGGTCGGGGCACCGGATTCTGTCCCGGTTGCCCCTCTTCCAGGCCAGCTCTCTGCTGTGGCCAGGGAGTGCAGTGGAAGATGGCCCAAGTGTGTGGGCCCTGCTCCCGCATGGGAGACCAGGAGAAGCACCTGGTTCCTGCCTTAGGATCAGCGCGGTGCGCCGGCCGCAGCGCGCCAGCCGCAGCAGCCATTGGAGGGTGAACCAACGGCAAAGGAAAACCTTTCTCTCTGTCTCTCTCTCTCACTGTCCACTCTGCCTGTCAAAAAAAAAAAAAAAAAAAAGGAAAGAAAGAAACCAGGCCTGAGATGCACAAAAAGAACACTGAAGGGTCCTGTCTCCTGTGTTTTCTCTTCACTTACATAACATGAATTTACTCACAGATAAGAAAGAAAAATGGCAAGGATCACCAAGGCTTTATAGAGTGTGCTCCACCTAAAGAAGCCTCTGACGTTGAAATAGAATTTAAGACTGAGGTGTGATAACCACTTGGGGAACTTCCGGGCAGAGCAGTACACAGGAAACTGGTAAGAACTTGAATGAGTAGGAATAAATTGGAGAGCCGGACAAAAGACATGCAAAGACTCTCCCCAAAGACTGCAGCCTCTGGGACAGGCCTCTATCCTTACAGATAGAATCATTTCCTACTGGAAAGCTCATTGTCCTTGCTGAGCTGGGCCTGAGATACAAACATTCTCAAGCTTGGCATGACTTTCTATAATAAAATTTTTCTCTTACTGGAAAAAATCAATACAGCAAAAAGAGGAAAAGCATATTGAGAGAATGCCAAAGAACATCAGGAATATGAATCGGGGGAGAAGATTCCAGAACCTAACTTTTCCCAAAGTTATTTTTATCAAGGAGAATGAGATTTCCTTATTAAGCCCCAGCATCTACAATTCCTTAAAACACTTTCTTATTAAGCTCATGCTTGTGTTTCATTTTTAACATGCAGATACTTTGATGCCTGTTTCTGCCTCTGTCAGCTCTTTTCTCCTACAGGCATGCAGCTGTGAGAGAATTTCAACAGACCCAGAAAAAAGAACTAGTAATATCAGTAAGACATACCCTATGCGTAGTGGAGGCTGAAGCATGAGAGCTGGAGATTGTACACAGAAGGCAGAACATGGCGCGAGGTGCCCTAGATGCTGCAGCTCCAGTGGACATGGTCATTCCTCAGGTGGGATTCTCCTTCATTTCTCTGAACCTATTTCTTACCTCCCTGAAGAGATCAGTCTGGGAGGGCCCAGAGGAAAACATGCCCAAATCTCCCAACAGATGTCACAGGATGTAGGGTTAAAAAATGGAGGAAGATATAAGTTATCCGAGAAAGCGAATCATGCACGTGCAATTTCAGGACCAATAATGTATATGTAGGGCCACTTAATACATAGAATAAAATCAATGGATTGATGATATTACAGAAGGAAATGGGTTTCAAATGCAAATATCCATAACTGATGGTATACCATTCTGGGTTATGAGAGTCTACCCCTATTTGTCATCTTTGATCTATTTTACAAAGCTTTGTGAAGTAGATAACTGGTAAAATACGTAATTTCTGTTCTGTCTAGTAGTGGTTTAATAGATTCTTCCTACCCACATCCTTCACCTGATGGAAAAACCAGTTTTCTTTATATATGCCTTTGATCTCAACATTCTTTGAAAAAAAAAAAATCTATGCTTTTTCCTTTGACCCAATTGTTTTAAGAATTGTACCCCTCTCAAAAAAAGCTAAGCTGAAAATATCTTAATCCTAAGTACTTATGAATGTGAGCTTATTGAGAAATAGGAGGGGTGGCACTGTAGCATAACAGTCAAAGCCACAGTCTGCAGCGCTACATCCCATATGGGCACTGGCTCGAGTCATGGCTGCTCCACTTCCAATCCAAGCCCCAGCTGATGGCCTGGGAAAGCAGCAGAGGATGGCCTAAGTCCTTGGGCCCCTATACCCACGTGGGAAACCTTGAAGAAGCTCCAAGCTCCTGGCTTCAGATTGGCCCAGTTCCAGCTGTTGCAGCTATTTGAGGAATCAATCTTCCCCCACCTCTACCCCCGCCTCTGCCTCTCTGTAACTCTGCCTTTTATTTTTTTTTAAAGATTTATTTTATTTATTTGAAAGACAGAATTACAGAGAGAGGCAGAGACAGAGAGAGAGATTTTCCATCTGCTAGTTAACTCCCCAGATGGCCGCAATGGTCATAGCTGTGCCCATCTGAAGCCAGGAGCCTTTACCCCGTCTCCCACATGGGTGCAGGGACCCAAGGACTTGGGCCATCTTCCACTGCTTTCCCAGGCCACAGCAGGGAGCTGGATTGGAAGAGCAGCAGCCAGGACTAGAACCGGTGCCCATATGGGATGCCGGCACCTCAAGCCAGGGCTTTAACTCGCTGTACCACAGCACCGGCCCCTGTAACTCTGCCTTTTAAATAAATAAATAAATCTTTTTACAAAAAGATATAGGATTTTTGTAGATGGATGATACATGTAGCATAGGTCCTGATCCATGACTTTATTCTTTTTAAAGATTTATTTACTTGAAAGTCAGTTTTACAGACAGAAAGGGGAAGAAAGATCTTCCATCCACTGGTTCACTCCCCAGAATGGCCCCAACAGCCAGGGCTGGGCCAGGCCAAAGCCAGGAGCTTCATCCAGATCTCCTGTGTACTCGGGTGGCAGAAGCCATGGTACTCAGGCCATTAGCAGGGAGCTGGATTGGAAGTAGAGCAACCGAGACACAAACCAGTGCCCATACAGGATGGTAGTATTGCAGGCAGCAGCTTTACTTGCTATGTCATAATGCTGGCCCTGAAACTGAACCACTGTATAAAAGCAGGGCCCAGCCTATTGTCTGCGTCCCTTAGCCCAAGGTGTCCTTGCCTGACTTTATCAAAAGGAACTCACTGACTCAAGAGGCCCTACAAGGTTCTAATCACCGGATCCAAAGGAGTCATTTGCTCTCCCATAGATGTGAACCTTAATGGCCAGTATTATCTTGGGGTGGTTTGTGCAGGGGAATTTCAGGTCCCAGCAGAATCTGTCACCTTCAAGTAACCCCCAGACCAACTGGATCCCACCTGGCCACTCACATTCATAAGTACTTAGAGTTAAGATACTTTCAGCATAGCTTTTTTGAAAGGGGTACAATTCTTACAACAATTGGGTCAAAGGAAAAATCATAGATTTTTTTGAGTCAAAGAATGTCGATTCTTGAAGGAAATAGCACTATGAGGAGTTAGATGGGCTAACAGGCAGTTAGGTCAGGTTGGAATGAGAAAAGGGGAGATCCCCTTTAAGAGTGGACAAAACGCTCCCTACTCCCCAGAAGCTAGCTTTAGCAAACAAAGATCTCACTCTCTGAGTTTCTAGTTTTATTATGAGAAAACAAAGACAAAATTACCAATCCCACCCTTCTGATGTTTTCTGTTGTTGTTGTTTTATCATGAGCAAGCTAGACAGAATTAAGATTCTGGCCCTCTGATGGGTTTTGTCCTTGCCCTCTGATTGATTGTTAGCTGTTTTTCTGCTTCTCTCCTGAACTGCACATAAAAGACCTCACACTGGCAAGTTTCTCCAGGTCTTCCTCCCTTGGAGCCCCCACTTCTGGCTGCTGTGCCAGAAGGTTTCTGACTTAAATAAATCTTTTGCTCACTGCCCTGTCCAAGTGGAAATTCTACATGAGATTGCCTTCATTGTTACTGTAACAACATCACTGACCAAACAAAAGAAGGTCAGGAGCACCACTGACCAATCAGGAACTTGGACATGAAGTGATCACACACCTCTCAGCCCCGATTTCAATTTCTAAGAACCTTCAGCCATAACTCCTTGTGGACCTGGGAATTAAGCAATAGCTGTCTGGTTCCTTGCTCTGAGCTTTGCAATAAATCCCTACTTTCTGCCACTAACCCAACATCAGTGATTGGTTTTCTGCACACCAAGCGTGGTGACCCAGTTTAGGGGTTCTACAGCAATGCATCCAACTAGTTTGGAATGTCACTCGGCAACAGCCCCATGACTGCGTTTTTACAAAATGGGAAAATTTGGACATAGGGACAGACATGCACACAAAAGGAATACCATATGGAGAGAAAGTCAGAAGTAGGAACCGAGTCTGTAAGCTATGGAACGCCAAATGTGGCCAGCAGACCAGAAACTGGGAGAGATGTATGGGACAGATTCTCCTACACAACTCCCAAGAAACCAACTCTGCAACAACACCTTGCTTTCCAACCTCTAGACCACAAGAGAACACATTTTTGGGTTTGAAGCTATTCCATTTGTGATACTTTTCTACAGCAGCCCTAGCAAACAACACCAGCTAAAATATCTACTGAGGGGAAGGCACTGTGGCATAGCAGGTTAAGCTGTGAAGAGTCAGATGGGTTAACAGGCAGTTAGGGTGGTCCAGGTGGAAATTTAGAGTACAAAATGCTTGCTTTCCCCAAAAGTTATCCTTGGCAAGGTCAAAAGTACTGCCTGCCCACTTCTTGGAAGCTTCCAATTTTACCATAAGAATAGCAAGGGAGTGGCAATTCCAACCTCCTGAGTTTATTGTGAGAACAAGTTACCTATCCCACCTTTCTGCATGGCTTTTTGGTTTTATGAACAAGATTGACAGGGCAAATAAGATTGCAAATCAAGTCTTTTGATGGGTTTTGTCCCACCTTGTACTGATAAGTTTTTCTTCCCCAAAATTGTGCTTAAAAACCCTATTACTGCCAGCGCTGAAGTTCACTTGGCTAATCTTCTACCTGTGGCGCTGGCACCCGGGGTTCTAGTCCCAGTTGGGGCACCGGGTTCTGTCCCAGTTGCTCCTCTTCCAGTCCAGATCTCTGCTGTGGCCTGGGAAAGCAGTGGAGGATAGCCCAAGTGCTTGGGCCCTGCACCCGCATGGGAGACCAGGAGGAAGCACCTGGCTCCTGGATTCAGATCGGCACAGCACGCCGGCCACAGGGCACCGGCCGTAGTAGCCATTTGGCGGGTGAACCAATGCAACAAAGGAAGACCTTTCTCTCTCTCTCTCTCTTTCTCACTGTCAAAAAACAAAACAAAACAAAACAACAACAACCTAGTACCACCAGTCTGCCTTTCTTGCAGCACCCATCCATGCCACTCTAGCTGGAGGTCTCTGAATCCAATAAATCTTGGTTTTTTTATTATTATTATTGTTATTTATTTTATTTATTTGAAAGAGTAACACAGAGAGGTAGAGACAGAGAGAGGTCTTCTATCTGCTGGTTTACTCCAGATGGCCGCAACGGCTGGAACGATGCTGATCTGAAGCCAGGAACCAGGAGTTTCTTCTGAGTCTCCCACGCGGGTGCAGGGACCCAAAGACATAGGCCATCTTCTACTGCTTTCCCTGGCCATAGCAGAGAACTGAACCAGAAGAGGAGCAGCTGGGACTAGAACCCATGCCCATATGGGATACTGGCATTTCAGGCCAGAGCTTTAACCTGTTGCACCACAGCGCCAGCCCCTTGCTTTTAAATCTCTTTGCTTGTCCGCTTGGAAATTCTTATTCCATGTGAGACAAAGAGCCAGAGTAATATTTTCTCTGCCACCATGCCACCACTTGGGATACCTGCATCCCATACCAGAGTGCCTGCTGTGAGTCCTACATGCTCTTGTCTTCTGATCCAACTTCCTGCTAATGCTCCTGGAAGGAATTCCTGGCTCCTGTTGTCAGCCTGGCCTAGTTCCAGTTGTTGGGGGCATTTGGGAATAAACCAGAGGATAGAAGATCTCGATCTCCCTCTCTTTTCTATTTCTCCCTCTGTCTCTGTCACTATAATTCAAATGAGTAAATAAATCTTAGGAAAAAAAAAAAAACCTCTTAATCCCCTGATATTGAAGTGGGAGTGGCTCACTGTTCCTAGCCCTGCAAGTTCATTGTCTCATTGATACAGAGAAATGACTTGTCTCATATAGAATTTCCACATGGCAAGAGAGTCAGTAAAGCAAGATTTATTTAAGTCAGAAACAAAGATCAGGAGAGGGGCTCTAAGAGAGAGAGACCAAGAAATTGTCAAGCACAATTTGTGGAAAGAACAGAAGAGAGCTAACAATCAACTGAACTGTCTATTAGTTCATCTACCTCCTCACATCATGACAACAAAGTAAGAAGACCCAGAGAGAGATGGGTGCTTGATTGGTGAAGAAAAGTGTAATGAAGAGAAGCACACCTGATAGTCCAGGTGGGTGTCTCAGGAAAGAACAGAGAGCCCAACCTGTGTTCAGACTGGAATGTTTATGAATAGGTATGGATCCTTCATTTCTCCTCCCCCCACACCCTATCTGGGATGTCACGAGGTGGAGGGCTTCCTGGAATTCCTAAAAATTCTCCCAGAACTTCATAATGGACCTAATACCCTCCTTGCTGTAGGGTGGGGAAGGTTTCCCTTAAGCTGCCCCCTGGGAAGACAATGGCAAGATTTTGGATATGCAAATACTGTTTTGCTACTACATTTCTCCCCTCAATCAACCACTCAAAACACCCACCCAGCACGGTTATCAATGATAAGACTTCTTTTTCGTGTGTAAATACTGGTCTACTCCTAAGGCTTACTTCTACATTTCTTCTCTCATTTACAAACACAAAAATTTCTTCCGAAATATTCCCATTTTCTTGGCCCCTCATAAACATGTATGATAAGGTCTACCTAGCTACCGTAACAATACCATATGACTAAGATAGTCTTTAACACACATTCATTTTTATATATGTAGGAGAGCCATGATTTTACTTCATTCTGAAAATTATCTTTTAAGTCTTGTAGGTCCCACAAAAGACTTGGTGGATTTGCTGATTACAGCTAAGTAAACTTTATCCCCAGGGAAGTATACAACACAGGCAGTATAAGGTACTGCACAAGTATTTCTTTTCTTGAGTCCTAGAGGAAAATGATCCAAGGTGAAAATAGAATGTTGCTGACTCTGTTTTTCTAATTTTATCTTTTTGCCCTTATTAATTTTATTTTTGGCTTATATACAGTCAATACATTAGTTCCCATTGAGGATTTAGTTTTATTGTCTGATCATCTGATGATCTTTGTAAGCAGAAAAATGGTACATACAGATCTAATTCTCTGTTAGGTAAAAAGATATGGACAATTTCATTTTCTGGCCTTTTTATTTGGGAATTTGTTTTACAGACAGAGCACTTGAGGGCCTCAAATGCACAGCAGGTTAATCTGTCCCCTGCCATGCTGACAAGTCATATGAGCAATGGTTGAAGTCCTTGTGTGAGAAGTTAGGATAACAGGCAGTAAGGTCAGACCCCTGTCTAAAGGGGGCAGATTCCTTTTGAGAGTGGACAAAGTGCTTGCTTCTTCCCAGAGGCTGCCTTTAGCAACTCTTACTTTTGTCATGAGAACAGGTTAGATAGGATTACCAATTCCAGCCCTTGGATGGGTTTCTCTGCCTCCTGATTGGTTGTTACTCTAGTCCTCTGAATGATTGTTAGCTGTTACTCTGCTCCTTCCCTGATTGATTAAATCTAGGGCCAATCAAAGAGAGAGCCATTTTGTGTATAAAAGAGCCAGTACCTGCAGGCTTCCCAAGCAACTGCTCCCTTGGAGCCCTGCCTCCCGTCTGCTGTGGTCAGAGGTTCTCACTTCAATATCTCTCATTTTGCTCACTGTCCCTATTTGTGTGGAAATTCTTCGTTGACATTGTGAGGAGTATAAGGCCATCACGGGCAGTTATCCTTGTGGTAACTTTTCTGACACCTCCTGCTTAAAACCCAAAAGATTAGTGGGTAAGCAATCCAACACTTGGTGAATTCTGATTCACAATGATATGAAGAGCTGACATGGAAGGATCAAAAGGCAACATCACTATGAACATTTGGCCGGTGTGTGGATGGAGATCAAGAAGCATTTGGTGGTGTGGAAGGAGTTCCGGGGGTGTGTTTTGTGACTGGCAGAAATCTAGGACTCCAGAGCACCTCAGAGATCCCTGAAGGGAGAGCAAAGTCACTGGGAGAGTCTGGATCCAAGCCACGGCACCAATGTAAG
The DNA here is from genome assembly GCF_051225735.1 of Oryctolagus cuniculus. Taxonomy (NCBI): domain Eukaryota; kingdom Metazoa; phylum Chordata; class Mammalia; order Lagomorpha; family Leporidae; genus Oryctolagus; species Oryctolagus cuniculus. Next base: position 96,235,533 of record NC_142877.1, read on the forward strand.
GCCACCACAAAACACACCGAACACCGGAGTAACGGACAGGGCTTAAGGGAAAACCTGACAGACAGGAGGGAAGGGGTGAAGAAGGAAAAGAGGGAGATAGAGAGTATAAGAGAGAGACAGAGAGAGGGAGAGACATCAGGAGACAGAGAGAAAGAAAGCCACATGTTCAGGAACAGGTCCTTTTAAAACTTTGCCATGAGGTGGGCAGGGAAGTAGGAGCAGTGAAACCCATTAGGATGGGGGTGGAGCTGACACCAGTGGTTGGGCCATGTGGCCACTTGGCTTCCCACAGTGGCTGTGGAGGCTAGAGCCTAGGATGGTGTCGGGGTGTAGATTGCACCATAGACAAGACTGTGCCCTTTTACTAACAAGGAGTCAGACAGATCAATAAGCAGTTAGGTTGGTCCTGGTAGAAAAAGGAAAAGAAAAGTCCCTCTAAGAGAGTACAATATGCTTGCTTCCCCCTAAAATTATGTTTAGCAATATCAAAGCGCCAAATCCCACTGCATGTTTCTCCCTAAAAGTTACCTTCAGCAAGACAAAAGAACCCAAAATACCCTTCTTTCTAGTTTTATCATAAAAATAGAAAGAAGTTATTTATCCCACTCTTCCTTTGTTTTATCATGAGCAAGCCAGACAGAGCAAATATTACAAATCAGGTCTTTTCGGGGCAGGTGCTGTGGTGTAGTGGATAAAGCCACCGCCTGCAGTGCTGGCATCCCATATGGGCGCCGGTTCAAGCCCCGGCTGCTCCACTTCCGATCCAGCTCTATGCTATGGCCTGGGAAAGCAGTGGAAGATGGCCCAAGTCCTTGGGCCCCTGCACCCACGTGGGAGACCTGGAAGAAGCTCCTGGCTCCTGGCTTCAGATCAGCACAGCTCCAGCTATTGCAGCCAATTGGGGAGTGAACCAGTGGATGGAAGACCTCTCTCTCTCCCTGCCTCTCCTCTCTCTGTAACTCTGACTTTCAAATAAATAAATAAATCTTCTAAAAAAAAAAAAAAAACAAATCAGGTCTTTTGATGGGTTATGTACCCACCTTATAACGGATTGTTAGTTGACTGACAGTTTTGTTTTTTTTTTTTTTCCAAAGTTGTGCTTAAAAATCTACTACCACAAGCCCTTAGGGTTTTGCCTCTCTTGGAGTTCCCCTCCTGGCCACTTAGGCAGGAGGTCTCTGACTTAAATAAATCTTGCTTTTCTCTCTGCCATGTCAACATGGAAATTCTTCCATATGAGACAAAGAACCAAAGTAATCTTTCCTCTGCCACCATTTCACCTATAACAACATGAGGCAAGAACTGAGATCACCTTCAATGTCCTATAACACGGCTGTTCCAATTCTGATCCAGCTTCCTGGTAATGTACCTGGAAAAGCATCAGAAGATGATCCAAGTTTCGGAGTCATTGACACCCATGTGAGAGATCCAGATGGAGTTCCAGGCTACTGGCATGCCTCTAACCCAGCTCCAGTTGTTGTAGTCATCTAGGGAGTAATCAGTGCATAGAAGATCTCTATGTCGGCCGGCGCCGCAGCTCAATAGGCTAATCCTCCGCCTTGCGGCGCCGGCACACCAGGTTCTAGTCCCAGTCAGGGTGCCAGATTCTGTCCCGGTTGCCCCTCTTCCAGACCAGCTCTCTGCTATAGCCTGGGAAGGCAGTGGAGGATGGCCCAAGTCCTTGGGCCCTGCACCCGCATGAGAGACCAGGAGAAGCACCTGGCTCTTGGCTTCAGATCACCGCGGTGTGCTGGCCGCAGCGTGCTGGCTGCGACAGCCATTGGAAAGTGAATCAACGGCAAAGGAAGACCTTTCTCTCTGTCTCTCTCTCTCACTGTCCACTTTGCCTGTAAAAAAAAAAATCTCTTTGTCCCTCTCTTTCTGTAACTTTGCCTTTCAAGTTAATAAATAAATCTTTTTAAAGAAGGGTTTATAGACCCTGTTTCTATTGCATTTAAAGTGAGAATCCAATTTGTGAGCCTTTTCTGTTTGACCACTTTTCTATTTTCAATGCAAATCAATTAAGAATTTAACTGTGAAAAAAAACATTTCATTTTCCCTCTTCTTTCCTAAGTTCAGTGGCAAGGACCCTACATATTAAACAATCCGACAAAAGATAGATTTAAAAATTGGGGAGAAGGGGCTGGCGCTGTGGCGCAGTGGGTTAAACGCCCTGGCCAGAAGCACCGGCATCCCATATGGGCACCGGTTCGAGACATGGATGCTCCACTTCTAATCCAGTTCTCTGCTATGGCCTGGGAAAGCAGTAAAAGATGGCCCAAGTCCTTGGGCCCCTGCACCAGCATGGAAGACCTGGAGGAAGCTCCTGGCTCTTGTCTTCAGATTGGCCCAGCTCCAGCCGTTGCGGCCATTTGGGGAGTGAACCATCAGATGGAAGACCTCTCTCTCTTTCTTGCTCTCCTCTTTCTGTGTAACTCCGACTTTCAAATAATAAAAATAAATCTTTTTTAAAAATGGGGGAAAAACAGAATTAAGTACATATGAACACCCAGGAGTTCACAAAGAAACGTGACTTGAGAAGATGATTAGAATTTGAGGCTTATATACCATCTGAACAAAAGTGATAAAGTGTGGAGAAGAGGTTAGACACAGGAGAGAGTTAAGGGCTCTTAGGAGGGGTAGAGTTTCCTAGGGGACTAGGAAACACATGGTAAGTCAGCATTGCTCAATGAGGTTTGTTATGTAGATAAAAGTCATCTCAAGTCAAAAAAAAGTCTCCAGAATAGATTTCCTCCTGATATGACAGAGGGAGACACTTTCACAAGTGGAAATTTATATTACCTTTACAATGGAAAACATACGCCCTATTTTTAGCAGAAAGGAAATTTTCATGCATCTACTATTTCTCAATTGTCTTCAACTCAAACCCACACTTAGGCCAATGTGGCACATTTCATAGTAGCATATTCTAGTTACCTTCCAGTTCTAGGAAAAGAACATCTCTTGGATGCAGACTGATGAGTTTTGTAAATTTATGTTTTCTTTGATTTATGGCTGAAAATCTAGAATTGAAATTATAAACTCCTTCTATCCATTTCCATTTTTATGTATTTATAATTCAGAAAGGCCTTTTAAGTCTTCATTGTGTGAGAATGTATTGTTTTCTTACCACTGGTTGGTATTAATAATTTGAATTATGAAATCTCTCTTAAAGGAGCTCCATTTTGCTTGGCTTATAGAAATAAATAAGTGCTTACATTAACTGCATATTCCCAGAGTTGCCAGAAAGTAAGAAAATTATACTTCTAATATCTTCATTGTAATTCTTATAGAAAGTGACTCAGAAATGTTTTAAGATTTCAAGTTCATATTATTAGGTAAGTCTGGGCAACCAAGACTTCTCAAGTAATTTTAAGTTAATAAAAACCATTACAATTTCTCTCACTTAACAGCATTAAGAGTAAATGAAACCTATATGTTATTTCTACTTGGGCATGTTCTTCTTAAACATATACATTTATGATTTTAATAAGCTACTATTATTTCTTCTTAGTGCTTAAGATTATGAAAAATGTAAATTCTCATTTATTGAATGGTTGTTTTGATCACTTTATCTGCCTTAGAATATAGCTTTTGCAAATAATGAGTCTGAAAAGCTTCAAAACACGTCAATATTTTCTCAATTTTAATGGTCTCATTCTCATGGTTACTCTCACCCATAACCCTGAAGAATGTTTTTTTTTCCTTCTATTTTTCCCTATGTAATCTGTCTAGGTACCAAAGATACCATGTTTTACCAGAATAACGTTCAGTGGTTTATATTGATTTTATGATGTGTAGGATTTGTAAAGAAAAGAAAGACTTCTCACTTAGGGAAAGGCTGAAATTCTTTATAATCGTGTTACCTTCTATGTTGGTTTCTTTTTATTTGAGCAGAGAGAGAGACAGAGAGTTCCTATCTTCTGGTTCACTGCCCAAATACCCACAACAGCTGGGGTTTGGCTGAGCTAAAGGCCAGAGCTGAGAATTCAATTCAGGTTTCATGTAGGTGGCAAGAACACAAAATTATCTGAGTCATCACCTCTGCTTCCCAGGGTTTACATTGATTGGAAGAAGCTGGAGTCAGAAGCCAGAGCAGGATATTGAACCACTCTGATATGAGACATGGACATTTTAGCTAAGCCAGATATCTGCCTCCACATTTACTATTTATATATTTATTGTCACTTTGGAATCAGGAGCTATATATTATTCCTCAGGCACAAAGATCTAATTCCTATTTCAAGTGCTCAAATCTCCTGACAGCTTTAGTTTTTGCCTTTCTAAAATAAAATCCTAAACATAAAATAAAACTTTCAGGGTATATCTTTTGTACCCTAAACTATTTTGAGATTTCCTAGGAATCTCTGGAAAATCACAGATTCTTTTCTCTTATAAATATAGGGGAGTGAGAAATAATTAAGTTTATCTATTCACACTATTGATGCCTAAACAAAGACTTGTCAAATCAAAAGATAAGCTCAGCCTTCTCTAGGCTAAATCAGTAGAAGTTAATATCATTAGTATAAATATTCTAGACACTGGATGCTGCACGGGAACTTCCTAGAGATTCTTCAGTGTCCTTGCTGTTCGTGACATGTTTCCCGTCACTAGAGTCCTCATGCTTTCCCTGTAGGAGAGTCATTATTTAGTTATTTTTCAAATGGAAACTTGATCACAGCTTTACTCCTTTCATTTGAATTTAATATCTTCTAAGACAGTGGTTTTCTATTGGGTAATTCAATCACTCATCTACAGATTCTTACTAATATGAAGATGTTTAAGAACTACTCAGGATGCGCAGATTCTCTTTACTTGATATTCTTGATATATCTTTTCCATAGTCTTCTCTTTAAGATTTATTTATTTGAAATACAGTGACACAGAAAGGGAAAAAGATGAAGGGAGGGAAGTGGGGGAGGGGGAGAGAGACAGAGAGAGAGAGAGAGACCTACCTTCTATCTGATGGTTTACTTCTCAACAGCCAGGCTGGGCCAGGCTGACACCCTGAGCCTGGAACTCCATCCAGGTATCTCCTTGGGCAGCAGCCCAAGGACTTTCTCTGCCATCTTCCCAGACACATTGTAAGCAGAGTAGCCAGGACTCAAACTGGCAGCAGCCATATCCACTGCATGCAGCACCAGGCCCAATTCTTGATGTAGTCTTGGATATAATATTTACCATATTTGAAAAAAGGGGAAAATAGGGTTAATCATTTGGTTTATAATTACTTTATCTAAAATTTCTTTGGAATGACTTTATTTTCTTTTATGGCATGCCAAAGAAACAATCAAATTTCCTCATCAATTACAATCTTATTGGAATGAATTCTTATCTGTACATTTGCTTTTGAATATTATCAGTTATAAATTAACCACAGTATTTTATTGCGTTATTTATCTACAGGTAGTTTTTTGTTTTGCTCTAATGCTTCCCTGAAAATGTTTCCTTTTTGACAAAGAAGGAATGTCTGAGTCCTGTGGAAAGGCTACTTTGGGTACAGAATTGTGACCGCATGACAAACAATTTGGAAGAAATTTTTTTGAAGAACTTAAAAAGGAGCTAAGGTTGACTTTATGAAGTCAAGGCTTACAAAAATTCTCCCAGAAAAACCAACCTGGGACCTGGTCTGCAAGATTCCCAGCCTTACAGGTAGATAATCTGTATAAAATGGACAAATTCCTAGAAGCACAAAACCTACCAAGACTAAAGTATGAAGAAACAGAAAATCTGTACAGACCCATAACAAGTAAAGAGATTGAATAAGTGAATAAAAATCTCTCAACAAAGGAAAACTCTGGGCCTGATGGCTTCTAATGAATTCTACCAAATATTTAAACAATATAAATGTTCTCTAAAGAACAAAGCTGGAAAACTCACACTTGATTTCAAAAATTACTACAAAGCTATAATAATCAAAACAATATGGGCCGGTGCCACGGCTCACTAGGCTAATCCTCCGCCTGTGGCGCCGGTACCCTGGGTTCTAGTCCCGGTCCGGGCGCCGGATTCTGTCCTGGTTGCCCCTCTTCCAGTCCAGCTCTCTGCTGTGGCCTGGGAAGGCAGTGGAGGATGGCCCAAATTCTTGGGCCCTGCACCCACATGGGAGACCAGGAGGAAACACCTGGCTCCTGGCTTCAGATCGGCGCAGCGCACCAGCCGCAGTGACCATTTGGGGGGTGAACCAACAGAAGGAAGACCTTTCTCTCTGTCTCTCTCTCTCACTAACTCTGCCTGTCCAAAAAAAAAAAAAAAAAAAAATGTGGAACTCATGTGAAGGCAGAGAGTCTTACGGAACAGAATGCAGAGTACAGAAAGAAACACTCAAACAATAGGTCAAATGATTTTTTTTAAGATTGATTTTTTTTTTTAAAACAGAGTGACAGAAAGAGAGGGAGATACAGAGAGAAATCTTCCATCCACTGGTTCACTCCCTAAATTGTTCTAACAGTCAGAGCTGAGAGAAGCCAAAGCCACAAGCCAGGAACTCCATCTGGGTCTTCTATGTGGGTGGCAAGGACTCAAGTATTTTGGCCATTATCCCAGGTATATTAGCAGGAAGCTGGACTGGAAGTGGAGTAGTCAGGACTCAAACTAGCACTCTAATGATCAAGTGATTTCTGACATGGTGCCAAAGCCATTTAATAAGGAAAGCACAATCCTCTCAATTAATGATGCTTTAAAAACTGGATATCAAGATGCAAAAGAATGAAGTTGAACTCTTACATAGTATTACATTCAAAAATTAACTCAAAACTTACCAAAGACATCACATATGACCTAAAAGCTACATGACAGTGGATTTGGCAATATTTATTGGCTATGACACCAAAATTAAAGTCATAAAAGAAAAAGTAGACAAACTGGGCTTCATGAAAATTTCAACTGTTTGTGCATCAAAAGATATCATCAGAGCAAAAGGCAACATACAGAATATTTGTAACTCATGTACCTGACAGTACCTGATAAGAACTTAATACCTAGAACACATAGAGAACTCTTACAACTCAACATAAACAACAGTAACAAAAAACACTTGATTTAATGGGATAGTTTTTCCGTATAGCAGTTACTATGTCTGCAACTCACAGCAAAGTCCTGCTTCCTCTTCCAACCCCAGCTACCTTCTAACACACACCCTAGAAGGCAGCTGGTGATGGTTCAGGTAATTGAGTTCCTGCCACTCACATGGGAGGCCTGGGTTGAGTTCCCAGATCCCTGGCCATTGCGGGCATTTGGGAAGTGAACCAGCAAATGGAAGCAAGTATACTTACATGCTCACTTTCTCTCTCAAATAAATAAATAGCTAAATATTTAATATAAAGCAATAGAAATTTTTTTTAAAAACCCTCAATTGAAAATGGGCAAATGGGGCCGGCGCTGTGGCACAGCAGGTTAACGCCCTGGCCTGAAGTTCCAGCATCCCATATGGGTGCTGGTTCAAGACCCAGATGCTCCACTTCCGATCCAGCTCTCTGCTATGGCCTGGGAAAGCAGTAGAAAATGGCCCAAGGCCTTGGGCCCCTGCACCCACGTGGGAGACCCGGAAGAAGCTCCTGTCTCCTGGCTTCGGATCAGTGCAGCTCCAGCTGTTGCGACCAACTGGGTAGTGAACCAACAGATGGAAGACCTCTCTCTCTCTCGCTCTCGCTCTCTCTCTCTGCCTCTCCTCTCTCTGTGTAACTCTGACTTTAAATAAAATAAATAAATCTTTAAAAATTTTTTTTTAAAAATGGACAAATGACTTGAAAAGACATTTCTCCAAAGAACATATACAAATGGGGCCGGCGCTGTGGCGCAGTGGGTTAACGCCCTGGCCTGAAGCGCTGGCATCCCATATGGGTGCTGGTTCGAGACCCGGCTGCTCCACTTCCTGTCCAGCTCTCTGCTATGGCCAGGGAGAGCAGTGGAGGATGGCCCAAGTCCTTGGGCCCCTGCACCCATGTGGGAGACTGGGAAGAAGCTCCTGGCTCCTGGCTTCGGATCAGCACAGCTCCTGCCGTTGCAGCCGTCTGGGGAGTGAACCATCGGATGGAAGACCTCTCTCTCTCTCTTTGCCTCTCTTCTCTCTGTGTAACTCTGACTTTCAAATAAATCAATAAATCTTTTTTTAAAAAAAAAAGAACATATACAAATGGACAATAAGCGCATGAAAAGAGTCTCAACACCACTAATCATTGAGGAAACAAAAAATCAAAATTAAAACTATAATAGTGATAATCCCACACTCATTAGGTTGGCTACCATTTAAAAATGGAAAATAACAAGTATTGGAGCAGATGCAAAAGTGTAAGACTTGCAAACTGCTGGTGAAAATGTAAAAGAATATAGACACTACAGAAAACAACATGGTAGGTCCTCACAAAAACTAGAAATAGACTAAGCATCTGTTCCAGCCATTCCATTTCTGGCTATATACTCAAAAGAATTGAAAGCATGGTCTTGAAGAAGTATTTGTATATCGATGTTCATAGTGGCATTATTCTCAATATCTAAAACATGGAAATAACCTAAATGTCCATCATCAGATGAATAGAAAAATGTGATATGTCCTCATCGTGGAATATTTTTCATCTTTTCAAAGGAAGGAAATTCTGATATGTGCTATGCTTTGGATGAACCTCGAAGACATTATGCTAACTGAAATTCACCAGTCATAAAAAGACAAAATCTACATGATTCCAATTAACGTGAGGTCAAACTCATAGAGACAGGAAGTAGAATGGGGGGTAGCAGGGGCTAGGGAGAGGGGAGAATGGGGAACTATTACCTACTGAGTAAAGAGCTTAAGTTTTACAAGGTAAAAATCAGGGAAAAGGATATACATTATGAGTGTACCAATGAACTGAACATTTTAGTATTGATTGATAGTAAATTTTAAGCTATATATGCTGTAATTTTTTCAAAAACAAAATGAAATAAAATGGGAAAAAAGGCCTTTAGATACCGTGGTTCTAGTGATTATCCTGCTTCTGTGTAACCTAAGCTAGTCAACCTCTTTGGGCCTCAGTTTCCCTGAATGTAGAACGGGGAAGGCGATCGCTCTAGAAAGGCTGTAATGAGGACTCAGTGAGATGAGACAGTGAAGTACATGTCACAGGTCCCGCCACATTATGTGTGTCCAGCTGCAAAAGGGAACTGCCGTGCTAGAGGCATTGCTGCCTTACCTCTTCAACAGGAAGCCAGCAGTCGGAATGGGAAGAGAGCTTCTTGTTCCCCACACCACAAAATGGTCTCATCAGTTTGACTTTGCATCCCTGAAAGACTTTCAGTCTCCCTTCCCCATTAAAACTTCCTGCTCCCCCTCTTCCTGCCCAGCCACCATCCAAAGCTACCAAGTCCCTGGGAGCACCCAGCATTACCTGATGGAGCCCAGCCTCTTTTTGTCCCTACTCACCATAGCCCCTCATGGAGCTCCCACCTGCCCACTACGGCCCCCCCGCCCCCGTTCCAGGGCCCTTCATGTGTGGCTGCCTGGCAGGGACAGAAGATAAAGCCCCACTGTTCCCTCTCTCTGCAATAAGATCTTTCACAATTTAGAGGAACACAGAGATAAAAGAGTGGCTCTCTCTTTTTTTTTTTTTTTTTTTTTTCTTTTCATTTTCTTCTCAACAAGTGCTGGTTTGTCTTTACCAGCCACTATTTAAGAGCCACACCATTAAAGAGCATGAAACAAACAGGGAGCCAAGGCAGGGAGCTCTATACCACCCCATGAGGAATTTGGCTGTTTACAGGACAAACAGAAAGTAGAGAGGGAAGCTGTGTACAAATGGTATGCCACTGGTGGATCTAAGCTCACACACACCACTTTCTGAACATTTCCCTGTGCCACTTTCTACTTGGCAAGCAGACAAGACAGGGACAAAGGACATAAGAAAGGAAAGCTTCACACGTCTCATGGGTAATCCTGAGCTGCCTTGACATCTAGCCTAGAGGGCATACGATTGGTAACAGTGGGTAGGTCTGTGGATGTCAAGTATTCCCTTAGGACTCCCAAGTCCTCTGTTGGACTCTGCCCTAAATCTATGTGACTGCATACAAATAGCAGAGGAAAGAGAGAATAATCTATGAGCGTAATAATAAGCCCTAGTATATGTCCCAGGATCTCAGTCCAGTGCTGAGTACCTAACATGTAGCAGTCACAGGGGAGATGGGACTATTTCACCCATTTTATAAATTGGGAAATCAAAGTTGAGAAGGCAAGGTCAGTTGTCCAAAAGCAGAGGCAGGACTTAAATTCAGGTTTGCACTAAAGCATGTATTCTCAACTAGAATGACAAAGATAATTCCAGTGTTGAAAGCAACACTTACAATGCCAGCATCCCATATCAGAGTACCAGTTAGAGTCCCATCTGCCCTGCTTCTAAACCCTCTTACTGCTAATGCACCTGGGAAGGCAGCAGATGATGGCCCAAGTTTTTGGGCCTCTGACACCCCAGTAGGAGACCCAGATGAAATCGCTGGCTTCTGGCTTTGGCCTGGCCCAGCCCTGGCTGTTGTAGGCATTTGGGAAGTAAATCAGCAGATGGAAGATTCTTAATTCTCTATCTTTATCTCTATCTCTGGTGCTCTGCCTTTCAAATGTATACATCTCGTTTTTGAAGAAATGCTTTCCATGGAGGTTGTGTCACTTTGAAAAATGCCAAGCAAGATGCAACTGTAGGTCATCCCTTACCTGTTGGAGGTGGTTCCAAAACAGTTATGCTAAAGTCCTAATCCTTGTACCCGTGAACAAGACCTTATTTGGACATATGATATTTACAAATGTAATCAATTTAAGTGAGGGTTTATTGGCTTAGAGTGAGCCCTAATAAAGTGACTAGTGTCCTTACAAGGAGAAGGAAAGCTGGGGAAAACGGCCATGCGAAGATGGAGAAAGAAATGGGAGTTGTGCAGCTGTAAATGAAGGAACACTCAAGATGGACAGCAGCCACCAGAGCGGAGGAGGGGTTCTTGCCTCGAGCTTTCAAGAAAGTGCATCTCTTCCAGGACCATGGCTTCAGACATCTGGCCTGAAGAACTGGGAGAAAGTAGACTGCTGTGTTTTTAAGCCACCATATTGTGGTACTTCATTACAATAGTCCTAAGAAACTAGTATAACATCTGTTTGAGTTGGGAAGTGAGGGGAGGGAGGAGGAGGGCGAGAAATTGGGAGAGTAGAGAAGAAGGCAAGACAATTTTCAGACAAATAGTATAAAGATTTATCTCTAGCCTATCAGCCTGGGAATGCGGCAAACACGCCAGCCTCTAGAGAGGGGCAGGGAGCGGAAATGAGTGTGGAAGGGAGCAAAGCAAGTGGTTTAAGTACAGGAAAGGAACAAGAAGGAAAAAGGGCTGGAACCCAGATTGATGGGTCAGCTCCTTAAAAGCGAGGAGTCAAATAAGGATCCAGCAGTCGCTGCCAGCAGCCGCAGAGATTGAGAAAGAGCAAGATGCTACCATGGTCAGCCCCAGGAGGACGGCCTTGCCATGGCACCGCCCCTGCCTCCTCACACCCCAGCAGAGTTCTTACACATCGTCATCACACTTCTTCAGTTACTGCACTCGTGGGGGAACATGTATTTAGTACTCACCAAGTGACCCAGGGCTGGACGGGTTAGGGAGGAGTGATCTAACAGCCCCAGAATATCGTCAGCCTGGGTTATTCTGCACTGAAAGTTTCTTCTGGGATTGCCACCCGCATCCCAAGTTGGAGTGGGTATTGGGCACCTCACTGGGCCCGTGCCACCCTCCACACATTTAATGTTTGACTATTATACTGCATCTCTTTCTATGTATATTTACATACAGATGCACAGGGGGGCTCTAATAAGTTCATGGAAAATGCAAATAAAAAGTAAGTTTATATTTGGTGCAAAAATATTTGGAAATCCATGTATATGAGGATTTTTTTTAAAAGTTCATGGGAATGAGCCGGCGCCGTGGCTCAATAGGCTAATCCTCCACCTTGCGGCGCCGGCACACCGGGTTCTAGTCCCGGTTGGGGCGCCGGATTCTGTCCCGGTTGCCCCTCTTCCAGGCCAGCTCTCTGCTATGGCCAGGGAGTGCAGTGGAGGATGGCCCAGGTGCTTGGGCCCTGCACCCCATGGGAGACCAGGAAAAGCACCTGGCTCCTGGCTCCTGCCAGGATCAGCGCGGTGCGCCGGCTGCAGCGGCGGCCATTGGAGGGTGAACCAACGGCAAAGGAAGACCTTTCTCTCTCTGTCTCTCTCTCTCACTGTCCACTCTGCCTGTCAAAAAAAAAAAAAAAAAAAAAAGTTCATGGGAATGTACATCCTAGAAAACTACGCATGGAAGTATGTATTTTTCTTCCTTTTATATTTACCTCTGAAGGCAAGGCTGGCATCCTATTCATTCCATCTAGTCTGTTTTTGTGGAGCCTGGTGCAAAACAGTTGATTAGTAGATAGTTGATAAATGAATTCTTTGAGCATTCCAGAACTCAAACAACAAAAGTTTAAGACAATAGAAAAATAGGCAAAGATCATAAATACACAATTCACAAAAGAAATATTAATGTTTCTATCACATCAACTCTGGCCATAAAGCAAGGAAGGCAAGTTAGAGCCATGCTAAGAAAACATGTTTCACCTCAAATACTTGCCAAAGTGACAATACCTTGGGTTGGGGAGCTGTGGTGACAAAGCAAGTTACAGGAGTGAAAACTGACATATCCCTAAGGAGACCCATTTGTCAATGTCTATTCAAAGCATAAATACAGGGGCCAGTATTGTGGAACAGCAGGTTAAGTTGCCACCTTGTGATACGAGCATCCCATATGGGGTTCTGTTCAAGTCCCAGATGCTCCATTTCCAATCCAGCTCCCTGCTAAAGTCCTGGGAAAGCAACAGAAGATGGCCCACATGTTGAATACCCAGAAAAAGCTCCTGACTCCTGACTCCTGGCTTTGACCTGACCAGCCTCAGCCTTTGTAGTAATTTGGAGAGTGAATTGGCAAGATAAAAGACATATCTGTCTGTCTGTCTATCTGTCTCTCTCTGACTTTGCCTCTCAAATAAATAAAATGAATCTTTAAAAAAAGGAGAGGGGCAGCACTGTGGCATAGCAGGTAAAGCTGCCACCTGCAGTGCTGGCGTCCCATATGGGTACCAGTTCAAGTCCCCACTACTCCACTTCTGATCCAGCTCCCTGCTACTGTGCCTGGGAAGGCAGTGGAAGATGGCCCAAGTCCTTGGGCTCCTGCACCCACATGAGAGACCCAGAAGAAGCTCCAGGCTCCTGGCTTCCCTTCGGTTCAGCTCCTATCATTGTGGCCATTTGGGGAGTGAATCAGTGAATCAGTGAATGGAAGACCTCTCTCTCTCTCTCTCTCTCTCTCTGCCTTTCAAATAAATAAATAAATCTTTTAAAAAGAAAAAAGGGCCGGCGCCACGGCTCACTAGGCTAATCCTTCGCCTTGCGGCGCCAGCGCACCGGGTTCTAGTCCCGGTCAGGGCGCCGGATTCTGTCCCGGTTGCCCCTCTTCCAGGCCAGCTCTCTGCTGTGGCCAGGGAGTGCAGTGGAGGATGGCCCAAGTGCTTGGGCCCTGCACCCCATGGGAGACCAGGAAAAGCACCTGGCTCCTGCCATCAGATCAGCGTGGTGTGCCGGCCGCAGCACACCGGCCGCAGCAGCCATTGGAGGGTGAACCAACGGCAAAGGAAGACCTTTCTCTCTGTCTCTCTCTCTCACTGTCCACTCTGCCTGTCAAAAAAAAAAAAAAAAAAAAGAAAGAAAAAAAAGAAAACTATGGAGGCTGGTGTCATGGCACAGCAGGTTAGGCCACTGTTGTTATGCCAATCCCACACCAGTGTTCCAGTTTGAGCCCTGGCTGCTCTGCTTCCAATGCAGCTCCCTGCTAATGCACCTGGGAAGGCAGCAGGAGACGGCCCAAGTACTTCGGCCCCTGCCACCCATGTGGGAAACCCAGGTGGACTTTCAGGCTCCCGGCTTCAACCTGGCTTAGCCCCAGCCATTGTGGCCATTTGGGGAGTGAACCAGTGGATAGACTATATCTCTCCTTGGCTCTCCCTCTCTCTCTATTGCTCCGCCTTTAAAATAAATAATTATTTTTTCTTTAATTGCAAACATATTTCTTCTTGGTCCAACAATGCCAAGGGATGTCTGCAAGATATCTTATAGAAATACCTGCAAACATGAAACTGGATATGCATGGGGCTATATTGCTACACTGTGTGTAATAGGAAGAGATCTGAAAAAACCCAGGGCCCTTCTCTAGAGAACTGGGAAACCACCTAGGGGGAGGAGGGACCAGGCTAGGCAGCTGGGGAGACAGCATGTTTTCTCAAAGCAGAGTTTTCATACCATGTAGCTTCTTGAGTCATGTGAGGGTGTTGCCTAATCAAAAAAATAAATTTGAGGCCAGCGCCACGGCTCACTAGGCTAATCTTCCACCTGTGGCACCAGCACTCCGGGTTCTAGTCCCAGTCGGGGCATCGGTTCTGTCCTGGTTGCTCCTCTTCCAGTCTAGCTCTCTGCTGTGGCCGGGGAAGGCAGTGGAGGATGGGCCAAGCGCTTGGGCCCCTGCACCCACATGGGAGACCAGAAGGAAGCGCCTGGCTCCTGGCTTTGGATTGGTGCAGCGCCGGCTGTGGTGGCCATTTGGGGGGAGGTGAACCAACAGAAGGAAGACCTTTCTCTCTGTCTCTCTCACTGTCTAAATCTGCCTGTCAAAAAAAAAAATTGGAAACTGAAAGGTGTATGATATTAAATAATATGAGTACATGCAAAGAGAAAATTAGGAAAATCCTACACCTCTGCTGTCCATGGCAAACAGGTTCATAGGAAGAAATAAAAAGGAGATAGAGCAGACAAAAAACCCTGAATTCAAGAAGCCTGCATGGGGCCAGCATTCTGGAGTAGTGGGTTAAGCCACCACCTGCAGTGCTGGCCTTCCATATGGGTGCTGGTTCAAGTCCCAGCTGCTCCACTCTGATCCAACTTCCTGCTAATGTGCCTGGGAAAGCAGGGGAAAGTGGCCCAAGTACTTGGGCCCCTGCATCCACATAGGAGACCAGGAAGAAGCTCTTGACTTCTAGCTTCAGATTGGCCCAGCTCTGGCAGTTTTGACCATCTGGGAAGTGAACCAGCAATGGAAGATTTCTCTCTGATTCTCCAGCTCGCTCGCTCTCTCTCTCTCTCTCTAACTCTGCCTATCAAATAAATAAATAAATATTTTTTAAAAAGCAGCATCAGCTTGCAGCTCAGAGAAAACAACCATATAAAACATTCAACTTTATATACAGGAAGTCCTACAGTGTGAGCCTAGAAGGGACCCCCTAACCCACTTTTATACCTCTTTTATTCCTCTTCTGTTCTGGCGTCTTCATCTGGGGCTCTGTATCCACCACTACCAAAATCAACCTTGAAAACTGCATGAGGTTTCTTCTAAGTCAAGTCAGTTACCCAGATGTAACATATTAACAACTATTAGTTTTGGTCATGGGGATCCAATGCCCTGTAGCCTATGGTTTATGAATGTTATTTTCCATTGAAATAAGAACAAGAGCACTGTCTATTTTTGCTTCTCTCCACAAGAATCCAGGTTGAAAACAAAATAGAAAAGAAACCTAATCTGATGATACTTCTCTAAGAATTCAGAGGACAGAGCGCTAAGAAGTAGGCAAAGATTCCACCTGTTGCCCTTAAATGCCCCTTTCCTTATCACAGTCCAAAGGACTCATTTTCCTAACATCATTGTTCTGACTAAGCTGCAAAGACGACCCACTTACTAGATATACAATCTGCCCTGTGACCCACACAGTCTTCCCCGGGCAATTGTGAGTGCTCATGTTCTGTCCCACAAACCACTCCTTGAAACTAGTCACTCAAACCTGGATTCAAAACCAAGATCTACCACTTAGTGAGCGGCCATGAATATCAAATTCTTCACCTGAAGTACAGGAATAACAAGGAAGATTCAATAAAACAAAACAAAGTCTGTACCTTCAGGCGTGACCCAAATTCAAAGATTTTTGGGGACACTCTCCTAAATACAGTCACTGTAGACTTCTCCAGTTCAGCTCCTTAGCTAATACTAATATACCCAGATCCCTGGCCCTATCTTCTGGAAAGACTTGTACTTATTTCTACAGCCATAATCTAGTGATGCAGAGGAATGCACACCACAGATCCTACGCCCTAGGCAGAGAGGGGCTCAACAGTAACAAGGAGTATCCCAGCTGCAGGCACATAGGCTGGGTCTGGGGTTACTCTCCAGACTTGGCATGCAAAGGAAGCACAGTGAACCTGGGCAAAGGGAAAGGCTGCAGTTGGGAGGCAACCCAGTATCCAAGCTTTCCCAGAAACAGACTTAGTCCATTGTCAGACACCAGCAAGGCAGTACCAAAAAATCATTTTGGAAAGACTTTGGGGGAAAAAATCAGAACTATTTTTGAACTGCCCTAATGCTTTTAGATACATAGAGGCAAAGCAAGAGTAGGATGTAGAAGGCAGGCATCATAGTCTTCCCCATGCTGGAACCTCCAAGTTCCTCATCTAGCCTGGCCTATGCAAAACGAGCAAGATTTGAACTTACGTCTTTCTAGGTTGAGGGTCAGAAACCCAATGCCTAGAGAGGTTGAAAGAAGCAGCTGTGAGCCACCATAAAAGTAGCCTTAATAAAAAAAAAAATGGGGCTCCTGAGACAAACAGTTCCAGAGACGGCCTTGGGAAATGGGGAGTAAACCGGTTCACAGAGAAAGCAGTTAGCTACTAACCAGAGATACGGGCAACAGAACATCCTGCTATGTAGATAAGCCCCCTCCCCTGTGCTTGTTCGAGCTTAACAAAAACAACCGCGAGGCATGTAGGGCACGTAGCCACCCCTTTCTGCTCTTCAATGACCCCCTCCCCTTATCCAAGCTTCCGTTTCTCCTCCTCCTCGACGACCTCCTCCCCTTATAGTTGCCCAATAAACTTACGCCACCCTATGGTATGTTAATTTTGTGGTTTTGCCCCTTAAAAGCTGTGTGAGATAGCTGCTCGGGGCTCCTCTCTCTTGCTCGCTGCTTGCAGCAGTAGAGGGCCCATTTGCGCAAATGAAATAAAATTGCCTCCTGCCTTTTGCATCGTCTGGTCTGGAGTCTGTGTTTCTGGGGTCGTCACAAAAGGACACCGCTTTTGGGGTCCTACAAGGTCAGGCAGATTCACTTCCCAAATGGCTACAATAGCCAGGGCTGGGCTAGGTGGAAACCAGGAATCTAAAACTTCATCCAGGTTTCCTATGTGGATGGCTGAAGCCTAAGCACTTCAGCCATCATCAGCTGCTTTTCCAGGCACATTACCAGGGATGCAGATCAGAAGTGGAGCAGCAGAGACTCAAACCAATGCTGGTATGGGATGCTGGCATGGCAAATGGCAGCTTTACACACTGTTACGATGCCAGCCCTGCTATCTAAATCTTGACAGAAAAAGTTTGTTGACTTCTTGCCATTCTGTATTCTTTATTATACTTAGCTCAGATCAAAAGTCTCACTGAAACTTCAGTTAAAATGATGTCCTAGGGGCCGGCGCTGTGGCGCAGCAGGTTATCACCCTGGCCTGAAGTGCCAGCATCCCATATGAGTACCAGTTCTAGTCCTGGCTGCTCCATTTCCTGTCCAGCTCTCTGCTGTGCCCTGGGAAAGCAGTGGAGGATGGCCCAAGTCCTTGGGCTCCTGCACCCATATGGGAGACCCAGAGGAAGCTCGGATCGTTGCAGCCAACTGGGGAGTGAACCATTGGATGGAAGATCTCTCTCTCTCTCTCTCTCTCTCTCTGCCTCTCCTCTCTCTGTGTAACTCTTTAAAGTAAAATAAATAATTTTTTTTTAAAAAATTAGGTCCTAAAGTTGAATTCATAGAAGAAAATTCTTAACTCAAAATCTCCTTAGAAGCCGGCGCCGCGGCTCACTAGGCTAATCCTCTGCTTGCAGCGCCAGCACACTGGGTTCTAGTGCGGTAGGTGCGCTGGATTCTGTCCCGGTTGCCCCTCTTCCAGGCCAGCTCTCTGCTGTGGCCAGGGAATGCAGTGGAGGATGGCCCAAGTATTTGGGCCCTGCACCCCATGGGAGACCAGGATAAGTACCTGGCTC
The DNA here is from genome assembly GCF_051225735.1 of Oryctolagus cuniculus. Taxonomy (NCBI): domain Eukaryota; kingdom Metazoa; phylum Chordata; class Mammalia; order Lagomorpha; family Leporidae; genus Oryctolagus; species Oryctolagus cuniculus. The sequence goes on from NC_142877.1 coordinate 96,253,626, forward strand.
CTGTCATCGGATCAGCGCGGTGTGCTGGCCACGGTGTGCTGGCTGCAGCGTGCCGGCCGCGGCAGCCATTAGAGGGTGAACCAACAGCAAAAGGAAGACCTTTCTCTCTGTCTCTCTCTCTCACTGTCCACTCTGCCTGTCAAAAAAAAAAAAAAAATCTCCTTAGAAACATAAAGACACATAAACGTCTGTGGAAATTTTCCCTGTTCTTTCTCTAAGAGTAGAGAAAATAGTTCACTTGCCCATAACTCCATTTCTTCTTCTTCTTTTTTTTTTTTTTAAGATTCATTTATATATTTGAGCCAGGAGCTTCTTTTGGGTCTCCCACGTGGGTGCAGGGACCCAAGGACTTGGGCCATCTTCTACTGCTTTCCCAGGCCATAGCAGAGAGCTGGATGGGAAGTAGAGCATCTGGGTCTTGAACTGGCGCACATATGGGATGCCAACGCTTCAGGCCAGGGCGTTATCCCGCTGTGCCACAGCACCAGCCCCAACTCCATTTCTCCAATTATCAAAGCTCTGTCAATCATCTCTCCTCCAAAAATTTAATTCTTAGGGGTAGAAAGTTTCTTTCTTAAGACCACTGTTCGACCTCTCTCTCTTTCCAACTCTCTCTGCCTCTCCTCTATGTAACTGTGACTTTCAAATAAATAAATAAATCTTTAAAAAAAAACACAGTTCTTGTTTCTACATTATTTGACATGTTTTGGAACACCTAAAATATATCAGGATTATGCTGAAGAACAAGGAGAACACATCTTTTGTTAACTAATAGTCTCTCTTATACTGGAAATCAATGTAGAATTTAAAGATCAGAAGAAAATAAAAATTTAATAAGCAGCTATAATTTGGTGAGATTCACATAGTAAACTGGAATGTCAAAGTTCTTGTGGAATCATCTCAAATAGGGAATCAACTCAAATACATATTTCTAAGGATTATCTCATTAGCAATTGGCGGACTCCTTTAAAACCAAAATAACACAACTTTCCCAGGTCTCAATCCCTAAGATAAAATAGACAGAAAAGTCATTTTAAAACTTTTAAGTGTCAAAACAACAGGATCATTTTAAAAGCTAATTATTTAAATATACTGATGACAAGTACCTAAAGAAATTAAACTGGCCTTAAAGCAGTTAAATTAAGTTTCATTGTTGGATTTTGTCCCAAATTTTGCACTACCAGAGAACCTTTCATCTTTGCAAACCTCAAACAGGGCGTTTTTCCCACGGATGGCTGTTGATATTCCTTGCGATTTAAGGGGACATTTCTTATTTTAAAAAAAGTTTTTGAGTGTGAGAAAAGTACTTCTCCCCTCTACAACACCCAAGCCACAGATATTAGGATGCTTGATAGCAAATTGAAATTCTTTTTCAGAGATTGAGGGCAATTCTGAAGTATAATACATGGTATTTTGGGTTAAGGTAATCTTAATGTCTTAAAATAAATCCAAGAATCTATCTATAAGCTTCAGTGGAAATTCAACTATTTTACTAGAATCTAGAATACCAAACTGGATCTTTGTTATGGTCTGAATGTTTATGTCCCCCCAGAACGCATATCCTGAAATCCTAATCCCCAAGGTAATGGCATTAGGACACTGATGGGGGAGGTATAGGGGGTGTTGGGAAGATTATTAAATCATGAGGGCCCTCATAGAAGAGACCCAGTGAAGCTCATTCTCCCTTTCTCCCACAGTGAGGGGACACAGTAAGAAGGAGGCACCAATCAATAGACCCTCACCAGGCACCAAACCTGCTGTCACATTGAGCTTGGACTTTCCAACCTCCAAAACTGAGAAATAAACTACTATGGTTTACGAGTCACCCAGCTGATGGCATTTTGTCATACAAGTTCAAAGAGACGACTATGGCAAATCCTCAGTGGGAGCTCTGGAAAATTCCTGACTCATTCTCCAAGATCAGTTCACTTTTACTTTGCATAAACCTTAATACAAATATCAAGGCCAAAGGAGCACTTGAGCACTTCTAGGGACAAAAACTATTTTTCTCAAACCTGGGAAGAAGATTCCAGCACAAGTGTTAGAACAGACTTAAGGAAAACTATAAACTGATCACCTATGTATTAAAATCAAACGTATCACATAACAAGTGACCCCTTGTTGACAATGATTATGTAAACAAAGTGCTAATGTCATTTATTCATTTTCAGACATATACAATAAGGTGCATATGTCCATCACTGCTCAACCACATAGTTACACAGTTGTTGTGTCTTTCTTCTCTAATGGATGATAGAACGTTTTTCAAATAATTGACCAGAAGCTGGTGCCGTGGCTCACTTGGTTAATCAAATAATTGAACAGAGACTATTGACACCAAATTTTCCTGGTATGCTGGTTAGAAATGTGGATTTCTGGACACTGACCCCTGATCAACCAAATCAGGAAACATGCACTTTTTTTTTTTTTTTTTTTTTTTTTTTTTTTTTTTTTGACAGGCAGAGTGGACAGTGAGAGAGAGAGAGACAGAGAGAAAGGTCTTCCCTTTGCCGTTGGTTCACCCTCCAATGGCCGCCGCGGCCGGCGCGCTGCGGCCGGCGCACCGCGCTGATCCGATGGCAGGAGCCAGGAGCCAGGTGCTTTTCCTGGTCTCCCATGGGGTGCAGGGCCCAAGCACCTGGGCCATCCTCCACTGCACTCCCTGGCCACAGCAGAGGGCTGGCCTGGAAGAGGGGCAACCGGGACAGAATCCGGCGCCCCGACCGGGACTAGAACTCTGTGTGCCGGCGCCCCAAGGCGGAGGATTAGCCTAGTGAGCCGCGGCGCCGGCCAGGAAACATGCACTTTTAACAAATTTCATAAGTTTTTCTTGCGTATGCTAACATTTGACAATGAGACAGAACCTGTTTTTCTCATTTTTGTTCTTTAGTAATTAACAAAGTTCCTGACACTTAGTAAGAGTTTAACCAGTGTTATTGATCGAATTAACAAATAGAGTCAGCTGGTTAGCCTGAGATTCTTCTGTGACATCTGTGATCATATTAAACTTGCAATCTTGGGGCAGATGTTTGGCACAATGGTTAAGACACTGTCTGGGGTGTTGCCTCACATATTGGAGTGCCTCAGTTCAAGTTTCAGCTCCACCTCAGATATCAGCTTCCTGCTAATGTGCACCCTGGAAGGCAGCAAGTGTGGGCTCAAATACTTGGGACACCGCCACCCATCCGAGAGATCTGGATTGAGTTTCTGTCTCCTAGCTTCAGATTGGCCAAGCCCCAGGTGTGGAGGGCATTTTCGGGAGTGAACCAGAGGATGAGAGATTTCTGGAAGGTCTCAATCTCTGCTTTTCAAATAAAATTAAAGTTGACAGTCCTACATTTAAAAATTGTTAAAAATCAATAAATAAACTTGCGATCTTGATCTCTACTTCAGGGCTGACCAACTGTTATATGACTGTATATATAGGTGTCAGCCCACTTGATCCTGTATTCTCAGAATCTAGTGTAGTCATTAGCTTATGTTCTGTGCTTAGTATGTATGTATGTATTTTTAAAGATTTATTTATTTATTTGAAAGGCAGAGTTCGAGGCAGAGGCAGAGAGAGAGAGAGAGAGAGGTCTTCCATCCACTGGTTCACTCTCCAAATGATCACAACAGCTGGAACTGGGCCAATCTGAAGCCAGGAGCCAGTAGCTTCTTCTGAGTCTCTCACATAGGTGCAGGGGCCCAAGGGCTTGGGCCATCTACTGCTTTCTCAAGCCATAGCAGAGAGCTGGATCAGAAGTGGAGCAGTCAGGACTTGAACCAGTGCCCATATGGGATTCCAGCAATGCAGGCTGTGGCTTTACCCACTACCCCACAGTGCCAGCCCAATCAGTATTTATTAAGTAAATAGATGAACAAATGAATGGACAGATGGATGAAAGCTACCCAATGTCTTATTAAGTTGTGTGTATTATTTACTGGCTAACCCCAGAAAGTTTCTTGGCTTATCTTAATGTGAAATAGATTATACATCAGACATGGTACAATTGTTATCTCATTTAGATAAATGACATTTCTCACTCAGAAAAAGAATCATCCAAATTGAATGATTTTTAAATTTTCCATCTCACCTATTCCTTCCCTCACCTTTCTGCAAGAGCTACATCCCCTAATAAATCCCATTGATCTTCTTGCCTAGGGCTCCTCCCCACCAATCCACATTCTTACATTCAAAAGGCGGGAAGCAAGAAACAAATTTATCAACAAACAAGAAGAGGGGTAGTACATTTTCTTAAGTTTCACTTCAGAAAGAAGAGGCACCCAGAGAGATCACATGGGAAGAATAAATGGCCAATGGAGGTACACATTTGGTCTAGCAGTTAAGCCACAGGATGGCACACCCACATCCCATATCAAAGTGCTTGAGTTCGAGTTCTGGACCCACTCCCAATTCCAGCTTCTTGGATATGTGCATCCTGGGAAGTTTCAGTGATGGGTCAAGCTGTTGGGTCCTTGCCACTTCAGGGAGACACTGATTGGGTTCTTCTTATAGGCATATGGGGAGTAAACCAGTAGATAGGAGCACTTGCTCACTTGCCCATCACTTCTCTGAATCTCCAATGAATTAAAAAAAAAAAAAAAAAAAGAATAAATGACCAAGGAAGAAGGCCAGGTTTACACTTTCAGGTGCTGCTTCACCAAAAGTAATATCTGCTTCTAGTTCAGTTGCTGTGTTCTTTAAGTTCCCCTGCTTCTCTGTGATTGAAAGCATGTTCTATGAGTCTATCCCAAACAAACTGATGATTTTCCAACTTTAGTGAACATACATATTATTAAACATACAGATTCCAAGGTCTCAGTCCCAGTGGGTTCTAATTTAGTAGGTACGTTTAACAAGATTACAAGATACAAGGTCAGGGGCCAGCACTGTGGCATAGCAGGTAAAGCCGCCACCTGCAGTGCTGGCATCCCATATGGGCGCCAGTTCAAGTCCCGGCTGCTCCACTTCTCATCCAGCTCTCTTCTATGGCCTGGGAAAGCAGTAGAAGATGGCCTAAGTCCTTGGGCCCCTGCACCCACATGGGAAACCCAGAAGAAGCTCCTGGCTCCTTGCTTCAGATCAGTGCAGCTCTAGCTGTTGCGGCCATCTGGAGAGTGAGCTAGCAGATGGAAGACTTCTCTCTCTCTCTCTGCCTCTCTTTCTCTCTGTGTGTAACTCTGACTTTCGAGTAAATAAATAAACCTTTTTTTAAAAAAACCAAGATACAAGGTCAACACATGAAAATGAATTGCATTTCTATATACTAAAAATGGTTGGTTGGAAAATGAAATGGAAATAAAGGCATTTATAATAATACTAAATAAACATTAAATGTCTACATTTAAATATAACAAAACATACTGATGAGACAGAGCAAAAATGGTCTAAATAAATAGAGACATACACAATGTTCATGGATTGGAAGTCTCAATATGTTAAGATATCAGTTCTACTCAAATTAATCTATTGAGACAATTCAATTCCAATCAAAATCTTACCAGTAGGCCGGCGCTGCAGCTCACTAGGCTAATCCTCCGCCTTGAGGCGCCAGCACACCGGGTTCTAGTCCCGGTCAGGGCGCCGGATTCTGTCCTGGTTGCCCCTCTTCCAGGCCAGCTCTCTGCTATGGCCCGGGAGTGCAGTGGAGGATGGCCCAAGTGCTTGGGCCCTGCACCCCATGGGAGACCAGGAGAAGCACCTGGCTCCTGCTATCGGATCAGAGCGGTGCGCTGGCCACAGCGCTCCAGCCGCGGCGGCCATTGGAGGGTGAACCAACGGCAAAAGAGGACCTTTCTCTCTGTCTCTCTCTCTCTCTCACTGTCCACTCTGCCTGTCAAAAAAAAAAAAAATCTTACCAGACATCTTCACAGAAATTGACAAGCTGATTCTAAAATATACAAGAAACAGCAAAGGAAGAAGGAAAGCCAAAACAACTTTGTAAAAAGGAGAAGTTCAGAGGCCTCACCCTACCTGATTTTAAGTCTCAGTATACAGTTAGAAATATCAAGATCGTGAAGATTAATTGCTGTAAATCAATCAACCTAAATCAGGTGATAAAGATTTGTTTAAAGGGGCCGGCACTGTGGCGCAGCGGGTTAACGCCCTGGCCTGAAGCTCCAGCATCCCATATGGGTGCCAGGAGTCCCAGCTGCTTCTCTTCCAGTACAGCTCTCTGCTGTGGCCTGGGATAGCAGTAGAAGATGGCCCAAGTCTTTGGGCCCCTGCACCCACATGGGAGACCTGGAGGAAGCTCCTGGCTCCTGGCTCCTGGCTTCACATCCGCACAGCTCCGGCCCTTGTGGCCAATTGGGGAGTGAACCAGCAAATGGAAGACCTCTCTCTCTGCCTCTCCTCTCTCTGTGTGTAATTCTGACTTTCAAATAAATAAATAAATCTTTTAAAAAATATTTGTTTTCAGAGTGATTAAAACTAAAAAAACTGACAATATAGAGTGTTAAGGAAGATGTGGAACACACAGAGAAAGCTGGTATATACCTGGAGAAATGAAAACACATCAACAAAGACTTGAACAAAAATATTTACAGCAGTTTTACATCTTTTCATTTGATTACTGTGTATAGTCTATGCCTCTTTTGCTGCTGGGCTATCGTCTTTCCACGTTTTATTTGATAAGCTTTTTATGTAATGGCACCAATAAGCCTTTGACTATAACATAAATTAACATGTTATCTAAAAAAATAAACTATTAAAATAAATGATCATTAAAAAAGAATGTTTATAGCAGATCTGTTCATTATAGAACCAAACTTGAAACAACAGATACAAATGTCCACCACTAGGAAAACAGATGAGAGGCTGGTTTTGTGGCACAACAGGTAAAGCCACCACCTTTGGCACAGGCATGCCATATGGACACCAATTCGAGCCCCCACTGATCCATTTCCAATCCAGCTCCCTGCTAACGTACCTTGGAAAACAGCAGCAGGTGGCCCAATTACTGGGGCCCCTGGACCTACATGGGAGATGTGGAAGAAGCTCCTGGCTTCAGATGGGCCCCGCTCCAGCCGTTGTGGCCATTTGAGGAGTGAAACAGCTAATGGAAGACCTCTCTCTTTGTAACTCTTTCAAATAAATAAATAAATCTTTTAAGAAAATGGATGAGAATGCCTGATACCTTCACACAATATAATTATACTCAGCAATCAAAAGACACAAATGACTGATATAGATAACATCATGAATACAACTCATTTTAAATGAAAGATCCAAGAAATAAGAGTAAATTCTCCATTATTCTATGTATCTGAAGTTCAGGAAAAGGCAGAATTAACCTTCTGATATAAATCAAACAATGCGTGCATCTACAAAGCACAAGTACCAACCAGAACGGGACACAAAGGAACTTTCTAGGAGAGAGAACTATTATGGATATACCTGCTGTTGGGTAGTGGGTACATGAATGTGGTCATCTGTCCTAACTCATTGAATTGTTCACCTAAGAACTGTGCATCTTCTTGTATATAAAATATATCTCAATTTTTAAAACTTATGTTTCTACATCAGCTAGAAATATCAAAGCATTATCTATGATTTATGCATTGCACTTTCAGTTTTAGGACAATTTATCAGAAATTAAAGGCTTTTAATTGTCTGTGACTCTAATCAGAGGTGCCTCTAACATCTTAACACAAGGACCTCCCTCTAGTCATCCTAAAAAGTGATGACAAAACAGGCACTCTTTTTTTTAAGATTCATTTTTATTTATTTGAAAGAGTTACAGAGAGAAAGAGAGACAGAGAGCAAGGTCTTCATCTTCTGGTTCACTCCCCAAATGGCTGCAACAGCTGGAGCTGAGCCAATCCAAAGTCAGGAGCCAGAAGCTTCCTCCAGGTCTCCCACATGGGTGCAGGGGGCCCGAGGACTTGAGTCATCTTCTACTGCTTTCCCAGGCAATAGCAGAGAATGGAATTGGAAGTGGAGCAGTCAGGACTTGAACCAGTGCCCACATGGGATGCCGGCACTTTAGGCCAGGTCTTTAACCCACTGTGCCACAGTGCCAGCCCCACACTGTTTCAATATATAATTTATACAAATGTCTGTCACTGTTTGGCCTTTTTTATTCATCTTTCATTAAGATTTTATTTATTTATTTTAAAGTCAAAATTACATAGAGAGAGAAAGAGATCTTCCATCTTCTGGTTCTCTCCCCAAATGACTGCAACAGCCAGGGCTGGGCAGAGCCAAAGCCAGGAGCCAAGAGATTCATCTAGATTTCCCACATGGTTGCAGGGGCCCAAGCACTTGGGACACCCTCCACTGCTTTCCAAAGTGTATTAGCATGGGGCCGGCGCCATGGCTTACTTGATTAATCCTCCGCCTGCGGCGCCAGCATCCCATATGGGTGCCGGATTCTAATCCCGGTTACTCCTCTTCCAGTCCAGCTCCCTGCTGTGGCCTGGGAGGGCAGTGGAGGAGGGCCCAAGTGCTTGGGCCTCTGTACCCACATGGGAGACCAGGAGGAAGCACCTGGCTCCTGGCTTCAAATCAGCATAGCTCTGGCGGTGGCGGCAATTTAGGGAGTGAACCAATGGTAAAAGACCTTTCTCTCTGTCTGTCTCTCTCTCTCTCTCTCTCTCTCACTGTCTATGACTCTACCTGTCAAATTTAAAAAAAAAAAAAAGTGCATTAGTAGAGAGCTGGATCAGAAGTGTAGAGTGGGGCCAGCACCGTGGCGCAGTGGGTTAACGCCCTGGCCTGAAACGCCAGCATCCCATATGGGCATCAGTTCCAGACCTGATTGCTCCACTTCCGATCCAGCTCCCTGCTATGGTCTGGGAAAGCAGTAGAAGATGGCCCAAGTCCATGGGCTTCTGCACCCACGTGGGAGACCCAGAAGAAGCTCCTGGCTCCTGGCTCCTGGCTTCGGATTGGCGCAGCTCCAGCCGTTGTGGCCAACTGGGGAGTGAACCATCGGATGGAAGACCTCTCTCTCTCTCTGCCTCTCCTCCTCTCTCTGTGTAACTGTGTAACTCTGACTTTCAAATAAATAAATATTCTTTAAAAAAATAGATTCATAACAAAAAAAAGTGCTGAGTATAATCGAACCAGAACCCACATGGGATACCAGCACTATGGACAGCAATTTAACTCACTGCACCATAGCACTGGCCCCCTTTAATCATCTATTGATTTAAATCTTTTTTTAAAATATGTAGTAGAAATATTTAAGATGAGAATCAATGATAAAGCAGGCCAGGTGACTTGCCCAAGGCCACACAGCTAATGAATGGTATCTCCAGGACTCAAACAGAGATCCTAAGCCTACATTCTTTTCTCCACCAGTAACTACAAACTGGATAAAGAGATTGACATAGAGATATATGAAATCCCCAAATCACAATGCATGCATTTCCCATTCTCTTATCATGAATCTACAATCACAGTTCTTTCTGTGAGATTTGAAAATAAACAAAGCCTTTACAAAAGTCCCTAAAGCACATGGAAAGTTTTAAACCATTGCCTGATTCACCACACCTGGCTCACTCTCAAACCCACATTTGCCCTGGAATCTAGGGCCTGGAGGAATCCGCTGAGAATAAACCAAAGAAGCCACAGAGAGTTTGCAGTGCTTGCCAAAGGGCAACAGGGAGTTTCTTTCACTTTGTTTAGGTGTTAAAGCATAATTACCATTACCCTGCACACTGAAGAATTGTCAGCTTCTTTAGAAGGGAAGTAGACACATTGATTTCAATTTCAAGTTTAAAAATTGCAAGCAATTAGCAGAGAGAAGAGAAAAATGAACTTTCATCATCTATACGGGCTGATCTTCCAGGTGGTCTTTATTTAATTTGTTGTCTCCATTAGCTGTTTCTAATGGTGAATTTCAAACACACAATTTATACCAAAGCCAAGATTTCATTAGAGGCCCCTAAAAACCTACCCAGAAAAATTCAAATGATTTTCATGTAGATAATGGGATTAATATTCTACAGAAATGTCTCATTAGAATGTCACATTAATTCACTTTAAATGTTCTCCTGGCAAAGCATAAAACGTCTATGAAAAAGAATTCTTTCTTGTAGGTATCAAGACAGAAATAAGTTTAATAGTTGATGTTTCCAAATGAGTAACTGATGAATGAAGAAAATCGCATCATCACTACTGAAAAGGCAGGTTTCTGGTTCAATGCTCTGAAAGTCATTTTGCATCATCTCACATACCCAGTCCATAACATTGAAGTGAGTTTCCCATCTGTTTTCAGGTCTTAATCCTACTTTCACTGAAAAATAGCTTGCACTTTAAGAAGCTCAGGATGATCATTTTCTTGGAGAAAATTAACTTCTGTGGCCAGCTTGTTATTATAGATAAAACCATCTTAGGTGTCAACTCTAAGCCGAAGCATCTTATCCCCCTTCTTGGCTTAGGGAGCAAAGAAATCATAAAAGCGTCTCTCCAGATATCAAAACCTTCTGAGTTCCAACTAGCAGTGAGGAAGATTCTCAGGGCTGTAAATGAGTCTTGTAAATCTTGCTCGTCAGATGCAACTTTCCAGTTTTCTTAGCTATTAGCAATATAAGTGCTATGTGTAAATGTCCTTCAGATGGAGCAAAGTTATCATAGGATTCAACATACCCAGTCCCTGTGGTTTTTCCTACGGTTAAAAATGAAAAAAGCAATTCCAGGAATGTGTCAGCAATAAAAAGGAAGAACTCTGAATTAATATAGGTAACGCAGGATCATCGGATAAAAATGTTAAGTTTTAAAACACATGATTCTTGTTATGTAGGCAGTTTCAGATGGAATCATTCAAGCCAAGGTTTTTTTTCTTTTTAAATCTATGTGAAAGGCAGAGAGAGAGAAAAAAACACAGATGGAGATCTCCCATCAGCTGGTTCTCTCCTCAAATGGCCAATGGCCAGGGCTGGGCCAGGCCAAAGCTGGGAGCTAAGAATCCAACCCAAGTCCCTCATGTGGGTGGCAGGGACCCAACTATTTTAGCCATCTACAGTCTGCATTAGCAGAAAGATGGAACTGGAAGTGAAGCTGGGACTCTAACTCAGGCCAGGCACAAGAAGTCCCAACTGCTCCGCAAAATGTCAACTCCCAGTATGTTTCGTGACTTTGGTTCTCCAAAGGAAAAATGCACAGGAACAAAAGACCATGGGAAGGGCCACATGCTCAGACACAGAAAGTAAGGGTTTTTACTCCCAGTTGCACCAGCCAAAAACCCTAGGGAATAACAACAGGTTGAGAGTAACAATTGCTAACTGTTATTGAAGCTTAAGGGGTGGCAAGCACTTCTAAGTGTTTTACATGTAGTAAATATTCAATTCTATAAGGCAGTGAAGTAGTTAGAACCATAGGTGCTGCAGCTGTACTGCTTTAAGAACTCTCTCTCCTACTTACTAGCTAGGTCATCCTCAGCAGATTTTTCTGCTGTGTAATGACCTGCACTGGTATCTACATTCTAGATTGCCTATGAGAATTAATGAGCCAAGGCTAAGGTTAAGCACTTTGAATAGTGTTTGCCACAAAGCAGGTACTCAATTGTTTTGCACTTTCATTCTCATCTTACTATTAGAAATCTGAGGCACAGATAGTCTGGTAAAGATGCAGTAACTCTAGGGCAGGTGTCTGGCAGTGGTTAAGTTGCTGCTTGGATGGCTACATCCCATAACAGAGTGCCGGTTGGAGTTTTGGCTCTCCCACTTCCAATCCAGTTTCCTGCTAGTGTGCACCCTGGGAAGCAGCAGATGATCACTCAAGTGCTTCGATTCTTGCCACCCATGTGGAAGACTTGGACTGGTGTCCTGGCTTCAGGCTGCAGCCTGGCCGCCTGGCCCAGCCCTGGCTGTTGCAGGCATTCGGAGAGTGAACCAGCACATGGAAAATCTCTTTCTCTCTCTTTCTGCCTTTGAAATACAATTAAAAGGCCGGCGCCACGGCTCACTAGGCTAATCCTCCGCCTTGCGGCGCCAGCACACCGGGTTCTAGTCCCAGTCAGGGCGTCAGATTCTGTCCCAGTTGCCCTTCTTCCAGGCCAGCTCTCTGCTGTGGCCAGGGAGGGCAGTGGAGGATGGCCCAAGTGCTTGGGCCCTGCACCCCATGGGAGACCAGGATAAGCACCTGGCTTCGGATCAGCGCCAGTCGCCGGCCGCAGTGGCCATTGGAGGGTGAACCAACGGCAAGGGAAGACCTTTCTCTCTCTCTCTCACTGTCCACTCTGCCTGTCAAAAAAAAAAAAAAAAAAAAACCGGAGACCATGTAAAGCAACTCTCCTTTTGTAATACTAAAGTGTTTGTTACCTAAACTGATCATAAAGAATTCCAAGTACAGATTTCTTTTTTTTAAGATGTATTTATTTATTTGAAAAAGAGAATGACAGAGAGAGCAGGGAGGGAGGGAGAGGGAGGGGGAGAGGGAGCAAGAGAGAGAGAGAGAGAGAGAGAATCTTCCATCTATTGATTCACTCCTGAAATGGTTGCAATGGCTGGGGCTTGGTGAGCCTAGAACTTTATCGTGGTCTTCAACTTGGGTGGCAGGGGCCCAAGTACTTGGGCCATCTGCTGCTGCTTTCCCAGCTGCATTAGCAGGGAGCTGGATAGGAAATGGAGTAGCAAGGGCTCAAGTTGGCACTTACATGGGATGGCGGCATTGTAGGCAGCACCTTAACCCACTGTACCACAATACCAGCCCCCATGTACAGAATTCTAACATAAAATATTTTAATAGTTGTCAATTATTGCCCACCTCTTCAATTCCTGGTTATAAATTCAGAATGAATTTACAGATTAAATGACGATCTAAATTACGTAATAACTATTATAATAAGGCCTTTGTCCAATAACCAGTTTACTGACCTGTTAAATGGGAAATCCAAACTAGTTCCTAAAGAGGGCATTTCAGGATGAATTCTTCTCTCTGGGTTCTGGCTTACTAGCTAGTCAAGCTTCAGAAGGTTGATTTTCAACAAAAAACACAGCCATTTCTTAGGGATAGATTCCCCTTAACCAGGATCATCATCAAGAACCATGTAATGGGGTGGGCATTATGGAGTAGCAGGTTAGACTACCAACTAGAACACCTACATCCTATACTGGAGTACAGGTTGGAGTCCAGCTCCTCTGCTTCCGATCTAGGTTCCTGCTGATAAACCTTGGAAGGCAGCCAATAATGGCCCAATTACTTGGGTTCCTGCCACACATGTGGGAGACTTGGATGGAGGTCCTAGCTCCTGGCTCAACTCCAGTGCAGCACTGTTTGTTGCAGGAATTTGGGAAATTAACCAATAGATAAAAGATCTTCTCTGTCACTCTGCCCTTAATAACTAAACATATGTTATCTATTTCTGTTAGGCCATCACAAAACACACCGAACACCGGAGTAAGGGAAAGGGTTTATTGGGGAAAACCCAGCAGACTGGAGGAGAGGGACGAAGAAGGATAAGACAGAGAAAGAGTATAAGAGAGGGAGAGAGAGACAGAGGAGAGGAGCTAGTGAGGAGAGCAGATGAGAGGAGCCAAGAGAGCAGCAGAGAAGAGCCAAGAGAGCCATGTGTTCAGGAACAGTCCCATTTAAAACTGGGCAGGGAAGCAGGAGTGGTGAATCCCATTAGGATTCGGGTGGAGCTTGACAACAGTGGTTGGGCCATGTGGCTACCTGGCTTCCAGCATTGGGGGGGGGGGGGGGGGGCTAGAGCCTAGGATATAAATCAGGGTGTAGATCGCGCCTTAGATAAAACTGTGCCATTTTCCTAATAATATATCTTTTTTTTTTTAAGACCCATGTAGTAAATCAGAATGTGGCATGATTAATTTGCCAGGAAACAGCACACTGTTGGAGCTCAGAAAGCAACACCCTAAAATGAAGACATCAGAAACAAAATCCATGACCTTCCCTTCCCTCCATTTTCTCACTCCTCCTTCTCCCCTAAGGCAAGTCATAAAAACTAGAATTCCTCTCCCCCAAGGCAGATCACAGAAACTACACCTCCTTTCTCCCAATGTCAACCATGAGGGTCTGAAAAGATTACTATAACCTTCCCCTGCCTTTCTGAGTAACTGCTAGCCATAAAGGTATGAAGAGTCCGATTCCAGAGCGATCCTGCCCCATACCTGGGAGGAAGAAATGTTACAGCTGGGGAGCCAAGGAGCATTTGAATAGGCAGGACTTTCTGTGTGGCCCCACTCAGTCTATTCCCATTAGTTCATACTTTCTGTGTCCAATCATGTTTCTACACCCCTGCTCCTCCTTCACTGAACCCAACAATAAAATCAGATGGTTCCCTCTCTGTCTTGGGGCCTTTAATCTCAAGGCTCCCATGTAAGGTGAAAACTTTGATTAAGCAAATGCGGTAAGCAATTCTCTTGGTTAACCTGAATTTTGTTCTAGGAGTGTCAGCTGGGCCCCTTAGGATGGGAGAAGAAGGACATCACACCTTATCTCACCTATAATACCAAGCACACCTGAGACTCCATGAGTTGGTGGCGTGTGGGCCAACCTGCCAGGGGCAGCCAGGTTATAATTAGAAGATGACCTGGTGAATGTAGAACCTGAAGGAAGGCAGAGGCAACCAGCTCCTGAGTTAATTTCAATTGAAGAGCTTATATTAAGGCTCGACTGGGGCTGGTCTTATGCTCTGCAGAGAGAACCCCTGAGACATAAGTTCGTTTACCCTTCATCCAAGGACACTTTTTCTTTGTCTCTACGAATAATTTCAAGCCTGTTAGAGTCATCGTTGGTGCCTAGAAGCCATTTCATCCTTTTATGCAATATATAATCTGATTCCTTTTATGTTTCCCTCATGATTTAGCTCTCTAAGAAGGGAATCTTTGTTCCAAAACTCATAAACAGGTGCATTCCTTTTTCTTCCAGACACCAACCTTCAGACACTTGCCTAAATAAATCTTCAAAAAAAGAAGATACTTGCCTGGTCCAACATAAAACAAACCCTCCAAAAACACAATTCCCTTCTTTAATGTCGCTCTTACAGAAGTCAATGATGGTTTTACCTGCCTGCAGCACTTAGGAGTGCTTGTAGGGTACATGGTCAGATCTAAGGGTGAGTTCATTCAACATCTATCGATTGGATATCTATTATGTGTCAAAAGCTGGGCCATGCACTGTGAGTTGACAGGATGGGGAAAAGACATGGCCATGTCTGCCTGCACCTCCAAGTTCTGTGAGATGGATACCAATGATTTCTAGAGAAATCCCAAGAAAATGACCTAGAAAAGTCCTGTGCAGAGAAGAGAAATGCAATTCTTTGAGAATACAAACGAGCTGACCCAACGAGGAGGGCTAAAAAGGCTTCCCTGAAGAAGTGAGATGTGTGCTAAGGCTCAGGGGAGAGTTCCAGGTGGTTGCTGCTGGGGCAGGCAGCACTGGAAGGGCTTGGATGAGGAAAGCATTCTTTTGAAGGACACTGCTCTTGCAAAAGTCTTAAGGCTTATGACAGTGTGTACACATGCATAAGAGGAACCTAAAGACAACCATAGAGGCTGCAGGCCAAGAGCCACTGGGGCAAAGCAGTCATCAGGTCTCACAAGGAGAAAGGAGCTAGGCCAGACAGACCTTGCTGGCCAAATACAAATTTTGATCTTCGTCCCAAAGAAAGAGTTCTAAAGTGGACTGATGATGCCTCATCAGATTTGAATAATGATGCCTCTACAGATCACTCCACCTGCTTAGTGGAGAATAAGTAGGAGGAGGCTCACAAGAAGGCTCGGGGACCAATGTAATGGCCAATCCCACATCTCCAGGTGAGTGATACCATCCCTCAAGGTAGATCAACATTAGTGAAGATGAAGACAAATGGATAAGAAAGAGATACCACAAAAACAAGCATTCATTAATAGGCAAACAGTAAGAAAAAAATGATGTAGGCAATGAGATATTATTCAGTAATTTTAAAAAAGAACAGACTGTACACAATGACAGAACAAAAACATAGGGGCAGAGCTAGGAAAACTGACCAGGAACAGGCATTACAAAACTTCTGGAGGTGAAATAAAATTTGTGCTTCTGGTTACCTGGACATACAAATCTATTAGAATTCATCAAAATATATCTCTAAATGGTTAATATTTATTGTAATAAAGTATACTGCAACAGGGTTAATATTTTTAGAAATAAGTATGGCTTAATTATCAAGCACATGAATTCGGGAATTACACCAACATGTGTTTGAATCCAAGCTATTCCATTAATAATTGTGCACTCTAAGAAAGCTGATTTTCCAAATAAGCTTAAATCTTCTCATTGGTAAAACAAGGAGGAATGTAGACTGTTTTGAAGACCCAATTGCCCAGTTTAGCAGACTGCCAAATATGAAGGCAAGAATGCCTACGGCAGAAATTTCATTCCTTGCCCCAGTTGGAGCAAGTGAGGAATTAACATTTCTTGAGTGCATCTCAGTATTCGGTATATGCTAGGCCCTCTACAGATACAGTCTCCATTGATCCTAATGAAAACTGTAAGAAATGGCCATTGTTCCTGTAGCTTAGAAACACAGCAGTCTCCCAGGAAGCAGCAACCAGACCAACATCATTCACAGAACAGTCATGAAGCCAAGATCCTTGCAGGAATGAGAGAACTCTGCCTTAGATCCACCTTCGATGACCTGGGAGAATACCTGAGGGTCCTCACTGGGGATTTTTTCAAAAGACAGTATTAAAACCCAGTTGGCCTAAGAGATGAGTTTCAGTGGCACACAATTAGATATTATTTTGCTTTCATTGTGTTATATGAAACTGAATTTGGCCAAAGGAAGTCTCCATTCTTGAGTACTTATATAAAGAATTGCAACCAAATTTAGTACCTAAAACAACTGAGGACCTAGCATAGGATTAGATTTTATACCAAATGGCTGAATCAGTCAACCTCAGCAGCTAATTTCAGTCAATTACATGTGGCCAACAGACCAGATCATGTGCTGTGAAAATAAAGGGAAAATTACAATGAAAGCAACACTGAAAGAGATTTTCAGAATGGAGTCAGGAGGCCATTAAGAGGTAGGATTTATACATGATTCAAGCTGCTGCCCAGGAATGTGAACTTTGGTCACTGCCTACATTGACTATAGGTATCTGGAATGGAACCATCAGACAATTATGTTGTGTTTAAGATCCATAACAGGGGCCGGCGCTGTGGCTCACTTGGTTAATCCTCCACCTGCAGTGCCGGCATCCCATATGAGCGCTGGGTTCTAGTCCCGGTTGCTCCTCTTCCAGTCCAGCTCTCTGCTGTGGCCCAGGAAGGCAGTGGAGGATGGCCCAAGTGCTTGGATCCCTGCACCCACATGGGAGACCAGGAAGAAGCACCTGGATCCTAGCTTCGGATTGGTGCAGTGCCAGCCGTGGCGGCCATTTGGGGAGTGAACCAACAGAAGGAAGACCTTTCTCTCTCTCTCTCTGTCTATAACTCTACCTGTTTAAAAAAAATTCATAACAAAAGATATTGGACTCTTGTTAAATGGACACACCCATTCTGTGTATACATTCTTTTCTTTATCTTCTATCAGTTGCATGAACCCTGTGTCTTCTCGGCATTCATTTGCCACTGAAGCTCCCACTTTTCCTGCCTTCCCAGAACACTGATTCAGAGCTGTCTGAAACTGTGTCTCCCAAATTGCAATTCCTACAACCCCCCAAAAAAATCCTTTTTACTTTTGCTGTTTGAGTTTAGAATGATCAACAGTTCAATTGAGGAAACCAGTGAGCTGTAACTAACCAAGCTTTTTCCGTACCTCATTTCTTTTTTCTGTCCACAAATGCTGCCTGCTTGTATTGCAGAGCTGAGCTCTCTGATCCACTTCTAGTTCTGAGGACTGCCCAATTTGCAAATCATTCACTGCTCAATTAAGCTCTGCTACATTTGAGCTGCCTAAAGTTTTGTCTTAGCAACTGTAGTCACTGTTAAGGTTGACTTCCATTCAGTAGTGGTTTTCCATTTAAGGTGATTAATTAAAATAAGTTTAATTTTTTAAAGTAACTCAAATTGAAGAAAATTATGAAGAAATTGATAACATAGGCACTATTTAGATATCTCAAAACTGTGGAGAGGATTTGGAAATGACTGGATCTCAAGAAAGGCAGGGCCAGCCGAAGCAAAGAAGTGTTAAGGCTCCAAGATGCCAGAAGGGCAACCCAGGAAGGCTGGGAGGATCAGGCTGAGATTTACCTCCTATTAAAGTTGCTTAAAGACATCTGCAGACAAAGCGTGGGCCCTTGAGAAAGACTGAAGATGGAATAGGGAGAGGGACATGGGAGGAGGGACAGGAAGAAAGCAGGAGCAAGTGATGCAGATAGAGAAGTTCTCAGTGCCACTGTGGGAACCAGTGCTGTCATCTGTCCACCCTAGCGAGGACAGTTTTGGGGGGAAAGCCAAAACAGCTCAAGGTTTTCTTAGCCTCTCATTTTTCTCTATGAAGTAGGGAGAATCCAGCTGTACAATGATCATTCTCAGAAACAAAAGAACTAAAATAATGAAGCTTCTTGTACTTTCGACTTTGCCCCGTCACTGTCACAGGTGGCTTCTGGAGATGAGGCAAGAGACAATAGAGTAATTGTTCCTAGAAAAAGACAGTGACGTTGTGCAAATTGAAATCCACTGCCTCTTACATCAGGCATTGTGTTTCCTAAACAACATTTTTGTAGGGCAGCTGGATGGCACACGCAATATATTCTTAAAAGCCAGGGCTGTGTTTTTTCCTAGTCTTGTGTCCAAACTAATCTTTAGGGGATTTTGAAAATGCTTATGGAATTTATTCTATGCCACGTTTTCTCTTCTGTTTCTCTCAGTGATCCTAGCATGTTCAAGTTTAGGATTTGGTCAAATTAGCTTCTAAGTCAAGTCCCTAAATGCTATTTCTGTTTCCTGTGCCCCCATCACCCACAAATACATACACTGTCTGTATCCAGGCTGTCAAGGTAGAAAGTTCCTCTACTCCCCGCTAATAGAACAGGAGCAAAAGAAGTCATGGAGCCTCTTTAAATCTGCAAACCAATTTTCACAAAGGACAGGATGGTAGGGATCAAAACAGTAGCAGATGCCCAGACTTCAATCTTCGACAAAGTTTGGGACCTGCAAGAAAGAACCTCAGACCCACACTTTGTGGAGATGGGGAAAAGGATTATAAACCAGGGATCTGCAGGGTCACAGAAGTGGTTCTGAAGAAAATCTGGGTCAAGAGGGACACTGAATGAAAGTTTGCTGATTGAATCAATAAATTCAAGAATGGCTGTGTAAGCAGGTGGGACCATGGCAGGCCCAGAAGAGAGAAGATAGGGAGCTGACAGCAGAAGTTTATTGTTATGCTTCTCCAGCCTCAGTTGAATTTGAGTCAAAGGATGAGGACACATTCAGGCATCTTAGGGCTCCTTTATCTCAACCTACATATTATGAGACACAGCATCTCTCTTCCTACATTTCACAATAAAGATTGTATAAACTCCTAGATAATAATCTTTCCAAGATTAAAGAACTGAAACTCACTAGAGGGGAGGACATGATACACAACAATTTCCTTAAGAACTCATAAAAATCCCCTGAAGTTAATTTGGCTGTTACAGACAGTACCCTGGTTTCAGGGAGCATTTATTGAGAGGCTGCTACATCCCTCATGGTTGGTGCAAGCCAGGGGCTTCACCCTGAACTGGGAGGTGGTGGGCAGAGAAACTGGGTGAAGAGCCAGGAAATATGATCCTGAGTCCTGGCTCAGATACTACATGGCTTGGGGAAAAGACATTCCAAGCAGAAAATAACTTATGAGCCATCACAGAGACACAAGAAACAGGATACGTGTTCAAGAAACTGTAAGCAGCATAGCATTTGATAAAAATGTCAGGCAGGAGGGATGAGACTTTGGCCAATATATAGTAAGTGCTCAATAAATAGCTGTTGAATGAATGAATCAGAGGAGGCAGAAAACAGTGCTCAGAGGACCTATGGTTACTCTGTGCTAAGGAACTTGGATTTGTCTTTTTGGCAATGAAGAACCACTGGCAAAAGATGACTTTACTCAGTCTTTCTTTGTAGCTAGGTGCTGTATTGTATGAAAATTTAACTTAGGGGGATAACAAATGACACAAAAAGGCCAAGAAAGAGGCAATGATCATGGAGAAAAAGCATACATGGCTTGGAGAAAGGAGAGCTGAAACAGGTGATTGGATGAGGGAAAATAAGTGGAAGAAACACTGAACCTGTGGGCTCTCAGGTCCTAAGGTGCTTGCTAGTCATACTGGTTCACATGGAAAGTGCATGAAGAGCAAGCACTGATCACTTTAGCTTTACACACGCTGAATGGAACGTCCAGGTAGAAATAAGCCCCAGCCAATATTTACTGAGCCAGCCTTTCTTACTAATGCCATTTTTAAGACAAGTAAACATGGTACAGAGCCTAGCGTCAAATGACTGATTAAGTGGCAGAGTCAGATTCAAATCCAGCTTGGCTCTCAATCCTGTTCACTTAACCTCTGTGCAAATGGTTACATATTTGCCATGTATCCTAAGCACTCATTCCTCATTCTCTCTTCCTAGAAAAACAAAACACAAAATAACCAAATTAAAGTGATGACTTAAGCTTGCTAAGCACACAGCATGTAAGAATGCCAACTATCAGATCGTGAATTCCATTATCATTGCCACTCTAACACATAGCTACATCTCAATCTATATTTTACCATACATACATCTGGTCTCCAAATTAAGTAAGAGATGCTATTTTCAAATTCATCTGTTAAGTCATGCTTTTTTCTGTAATTTATTTACAGAAAATTAAAGAGCATATGTCATTTTTTAAGTAGGAAAAGTCAAAATTGTTCCTTATCTGAATTATAAATATCACAGAACATTCAATAAAATCCTTGATAATATTCTTCTCTTAAATTAATTTTTAAACCTAAAATCACTTCTTTACTTTCTAATTACTTTGAAAAACTAACAAAAGTTTTTTTTTTTTTTTTTTAATTCCTAAGAGAGTTCATGATGTTAATTGTGAAATGGGTATGAGGTTTGAAAGGTCAGGAATGACTTCCTGGCACTAGGGTACAACTTCTACCACTTTGGGACAGATCCCATAACCCAGCGACCTCCGTGAGCAACTGCAACAAGAATAAATCTGAGTTCTCTTTTATTGCACAATTTGCAGTGGAGGGTTCAGTTTTGACTTGGCCCCCTTATTGGGTGGATGACTCACCATTTCAGGGACATAGTTCAGGGCCTCATGGGCACGCTCATCTGATGAACTAGTCTGTTTAGAGTTCAATGCTGTTTTCATCTGGCCTTAGTCCTTCAGAGATGGAGAACGAGTCCTCACTGAAAAGCCAGGTTGATCAGGAAACACGCATGACCTATTCTGAGAAATGGAAGCAAAGACTTTAGCTTCCATCCTTGGTTACATCAAGCTCTAGAACTTACCATAAACTTAACAGCAACCAAAAGGAAAGTCTTTCCTCTTGACCCTTGGCTGGCCCTTATTTCACTTCCATGAATTTTTCTCTTCTTTCTGGCTGTTTAAGTTTTGTCCTCCCTTGAGATTTAGCCATCAACAAAAAGCTGAATTCAGGCAGAGTAACAGAGGGCTCCAGTGAGCCCACTTGTAACTAAACAACATTTGAAATGTAGCTACATGTAATGGCTCAAAAATATATTTTTTATTGTATCTGATTTTAATTCATTTAGATTTTAATTTTAAAATGTATCAGATTTGTTTAATGGAGAACTTCTGAATGTTTGAAACATTTTCAGTATATGAATTGACTATTTCAACTATAAATTTTAAAACATAAATACAGACCAAATATTTCCAATGAAAATTTAGTCTCCAAACTGAGATGTGTAATGTGCTAAATATATACCAAATTTCAAAGACTTAGTACAAAAAAGAATGTAATTATCCAGTGATTTAATATTTTTGCAATACTTGGTTAAATAAATCATTAAAATTAATATCATGCTTCTTTTTACTTTATTCACTTGTTATTTGAGAGACAGAAAAACAAAGAGTCAGAGAGAAAGCTCTCCTACCCACTGATTTACTCACCAAATGCCTAAAACAGTCAACTGTGGGCCACAACTGAAGCTAAGAGCTGGGAATTCAATACAAGTCTCTCATATGGGTGGCTGTTTCTTCAGCCATCACCCCTGCATTGCAGGGTCCACGTTGGCAAGAAGCTGCAATCAGAAGCCAGAGCCAGGAATGGAACCGAGGCACTTCTTTTTTTTTTTTTTTTTAATTTTATGTTTTGACAGGCAGAGTGGACAGTGAGAGAGAGAGACAGAGAGAAAAGTCTTCCTTTGCCGTTGGTTCACCCTCCAATGGCCACCCCAGCCGGGGCACTGCGGCCGGCGCACCCCGCTGATCCGATGGCAGGAGCCAGGAGCCAGGTGCTTCTCCTGGTCTCCCATGGGGTGCAGGGCCCAAGGACTTGGGCCATCCTCCACTGCACTCCCGGGCCACAGCAGAGAGCTGGCCTGGAAGAGGGGCAACTGGGACAGAATCCGGCGCCCCAACTGGGTCTAGAACCCGGTGTGCCGGCGCTGCTAGGCGGAGGATTAGCCTAGTGAGCCGCGGCGCCAGCTCCGAGGCACTTCTAAATAGGATATGGACATCCTAACTGTTGAGTTGCATGCCCATCTTTCTTTTTTACTTTTCTAATGTGGCTACTGTTGCTCATATAATTTCTATAAGATGGTGCTGGTATACATAGCAGGTGATAACGTCAGAGACTCAGTTTCTCCCAATTGCTGGCTACATGTCTTTAAGCAAAACTTTTTAACTCTTGGCCAGCGCCGCGGCTCACTAGGCTAATCCTCCGCCTTGCAGCGCCAGCACACCGGATTCTGTCCCGGTTGCCCCTCTTCCAGGCCAGCTCTCTGCTGTGTCCAGGGAGTGTAGTGGAGGATGGCCCAAGTGCTTGGGCCCTGCACCCCATGGGAGCCCAGGATAAGTACCTGGCTCCTGCCTTCGGATCAGCGTGGTGCACCAGCCGCAGCACACCGGCTGCGGTGGCCATTGGAGGGTGAATCAACGGTAAAAAGGAAGACCTTTCTCTCTGTCTCTCTCACTGTCCACTCTGCCTGTCAAAAAAAAAAAAAAAAAAAACTTTTTAACTCTTTAAAACTGTTTATTCATCTGCAAACAGAAGAAAATGTTACCATCTGTTGAATAAGCCTATAGTAAATTTTACATGAGATGGTAAACAAAAAATTTATCACAGTGCCTGGCTAACAATAAAATATTCTGTAAATACTCACTTTCATTTTTGTTGTTAACATCATACTCCAACAATCATGCAGACATTAGCAGAAGAATGTTATCAAAACTAATGTGAGTTTCCTACAGGTTACCTCTGGTATCTCATGACCAGATAAAGTAACTTGAGGTCAACAACAAAATTTTTCTAATATTTTTAGGTGTATTTTTATTTTAAAAATCACATTTTTTAGTTGATGAAATGCTTTTATTTAAAACAATGAAATTACTTAAAATAGACTTCTCTGGAAAAATTCAGGGCATGAGAAAATAGTGGTGCTCAATTTTTTTTTTTTTTTTTTGACAGGCAGAGTGGACAGTGAGAGAGAGAGACAGAGAGAAAGGTCTTCCTTTTGCTATTGGTTCACCCTCCAATGGCCGCCGTGGCTGGCGCACTGTGGCTGGCGCACCGCGCTGATCGGATGGCAGGAGCCAGGTACTTATCCCGGTCTCCCATGGGGTGCAGGGCCCAAGTACTTGGGCCATCCTCCACTGCACTCCCTGGCCACAGCAGAGAGCTGGCCTGGAAGAGGGGCAACTGGGACAGAATCCAGCGCCCCGACCAGGACTAGAACCCGGTGTGCTGGCACCGCAAGGTTGAGGATTAGCCTTGTGAGCCGCGGCGCCGGCCGATGGTGCTCAATATTTCAAAGAACCCAAACTCAGCAATCCTCACTTTAGATTCATTTTTGAAGATTAAAGCTTCACTTAATCCACACTTTTTCTCTTTTTCTGGTCTGGATTATAAAGAGACTTCTAAATAAATAGAACAGATAGACAGTAGGAACTTTTGCTTCCAGAAAGATGGAGATGTGCCTTTCCCTTCCCCCTTCCTCCTGCCAAGTACAACCAAAAGCCCTGGATCCTACGAAGGTGGAAAAAAGAATTCACACCATTAGAAACCTCAGGACCCAAGGAGTAACACAGTAGTGAATCACTGCCCTTCCATGTTGACTCATTTATCCCAAACTTAGAACAAGAGACCATGGATACACAGAATGGCGGTGGGCACAGACATAGAAAAACCCCAAATGCTTGCTCTTTCTGGCTAAATGACCAGGAAAAGTGAGTTTAGCAAGATAGTTTCTGAATAATAACCACTCTACTCCAGCCAAACACCACAGTCAGACTGAATCCACTTCCACCTGTGCCAACAAAGATCAGGTAGGGAGTCTCCACTTTGGCCCTTGGTAACAGGTATCCCTTTCTCTCCCCATTGCCCTGGTATCAGAGGTGGCTCAGCAAAGACACAAGACCTTCACCACTGCCCAAGAGTCACTAGGCCCTTCCAGCACCTATGGCATCTACGGAGGAAACACAGGACGTCAGAATCCCCAACCATGGCCATAAGTAATGCAGTACCCTTCCTGTCCCCAGGTGTCAACAAAGGATGGATAGGGGACTGGATTTCTACACAACCTGGCATCAGTGAAAAGGTAACTACAGGGCTGGTGCTGTGGCCTAGTGGGGAAAGCTGCTATCTGAGACATCAGCATCCCGTAGGGGCTCTGGTTCATGTTCCAGCTGCTCCACTTCTGAACCAGCTCCCTGCCAATGTGCCTGGGAAAGCAATAGAAGATGGCTCAAGTACTTAGGCTCCTGTACCCACATGGGAGACCCAGAAGAAGCTCCTGGATCCTGGCTTCAATTGGTCCAGCTCCAGACATTGTGGCTATTTGGGGAGTGAACCAGCAAATGGAAGATCTCTCTCTGCAATTCTGCCTTTCAAATAAATAAAATAAACCTCTATAAAAAAAGGGGTGGGGTGGGGTACCTCATAGCCAGAGTGAAATTAGAAAAGCTAGCTGAAAACAGAAGGTTTAGGTAAGATCCAGAGAGTCATAACCCAATTCCCAAATGCCCAGATTTCATTCAAAAATCACTTGTCATAGTGAGAACCAGAAAATCTCATCTTTAATTTAGAAATACAATGGGTAGGTGCCAATACTGACATGATATTGCAGTTACCTGGCAAATCTTTGTAAAATAAATATAAAAATGATTCAATGAGCAATTATTTTTTAAATATTTGTTTATTTATTTGAAAGTCAGAGTTACACAGAGAGAGGAGAGGCAGAGAGAGAGAGAGAGAGAGAGAGAGGTCTTCCATCTGATGGTTTACTCCCCAGATGGCCGCAATGGCGAGAGCTGTGCCGATCCAAAGCCAGGAACCAGGAACTTCTTGCTGGTCTCCCATGTGGGTGCAGGGGCACAAGGACTTGGACCACTTTCTACTGCTTTCCCGGGCCATAACAGAGAGCTGGATCAGAAGTGGAGCAACTGGGTCTCGAATCCGCGCCCATATGGGATGCCAGCACTTCAGGCCAGGACGTTAACCCGTTGCGCCACAGCATTGGCCCCCAATGAGCAATTATGAACATACTTGAAACAAATGAATAAAAATAAAAGGCTTTGGCAAAGAAATCAGTTTAAAGAACCAAATTAGGGGCCGGTGCTATGGCGTAGTGGGTAAAGCTTCCGCCTGCAGTGCCGGCATTCCATATGGGTGCTGGTTTGAGTCCCGGCTGCTCCATTTTTGATGCAGCTCTCTGCTGTGGCCTAGGAAAGCCTTAGAAGATGGCCCAAGTGCTTTGGCCCCTACACCCATGTGGGAGACTTGAAAGAAGCTCCTGGCTCCTGGCTTCTAATCTACTCAGCTCTGGCCAGAGTGGCCATTTGGGAAGTGAACCAGTGGATAGGCAATCTTTCTTTCTGTCTCTCCCTCTCTCTGTCTGTAACTCTATTTCTCAAATAAATAAATAAAATCTTTAAAATATATATATAATTGAAATATAAAATTTCAGTGAAAGAGTTCAACAGTATAATGGAGGGAAAAGGAGAGAAAGAGTAAAGACAGAAAAAAAGAAAATACTCAATCTGAACAAAAATAAAAAAGGCACTAAAAAATTATCATAGCAACTGGGACATGTAATATAACAAAAATCTCAATTAATACCATTGGAATTCCAAAGAGAGAGATTGTAGCTTTAAAATTATTTGAAGAAATAATGGCTGAATATCTCAGATTTGACAAAAGTCATAAACCTACAGATTCAAAAAGCTTAGGATACCCAAACAGAAAACCCAAAGAAATCCCTGCCAAGACATGTTAGAGTCAAACTTCAGGAAACAAAAGACAAAGAAAAAAATATTGAAAGTAGTAAGAGAGAAACAACACCTTATGTATATAGGAGAAAAAACAACTTAGTGATCACAGATTTCTCATCATTAATCATGGAAGCCAGAAGGGAGTGGTACAGCATTTTTCAAGTGCTGATATGAAAAAACTGTCAATCCAGAACTCTGTATCCAGAGAACATAACCTGTAGGAACAGGAAAAATTTTAGACATTCTTAGATAAAGGAAGACTAAGAGAAACTATTGCCACCACACATAACTTCAAAGAATGGCTAAAGGAATTTCTCAAAACAGAAGGCAAATAATAAAAGCAGTAATCTTGGAACACCAGGAAGGAGGACAAAAAACAGAAAGGTAAAAACATGAGTGAATACAATGTATTTTCCTTCCATTCTTGATTTTTCTAAATTGTTTGACAACTGAAAAGATGATAACATTGATATGGTTCTACATGTACATAAAAGGAATATTTAGGACTTAAGTTCTCTATGCGTCACTTGAAAAGGTAAAATGTCACTATCAATCAACTGGAAATAGTTATTTATAGACAACTAAAATGTAAAACCTAGAGTACCACTAAAAACAAAAACTATACAGAGATACATTCAAATGTAGTTTAAGCAAATCAAAAAAAACTTTTTAAAGTCCCCATAACCTATAGAAGGATAGGAAAAAGGAAACAGAAATATAAAAGAGGCAGAAAAATAGAAGAACAGAAACAAACCCTACCATGTCAATAATTACATGAAATATAAATGGTCTAAGATACCAATTATAAGACAGAGACTTGGAGAGTTGAATAAAAAACATCATCCAACAATATACTGTTGTCAAGAAACTCATTTCAGAAATAATTATACTGGTAGAATGAAAGAAAATGAATGGAAAAATAAATGTGACACAAATATTAATCAGAAGTAAACAGTAGTACTATATTAATATAATGTAAAGCAGACTTCAAAGAAAATTACCAGAGAAGGAGAAAAATATCACATAATAATAAAAAGGTCAATCCATCAAGACAACAGTTATTCTAAATGCGTATGTAAGCCGGCGCCGTGGCTCAATAGGCTAATCCTCCACCTTGCGGCGCCGGCACACCGGGTTCTAGTCCCGGTTGGGGCGCCGGATTCTGTCCCGGTTGCCCCTCTTCCAGGCCAGCTCTCTGCTATGGCCAGGAGTGCAGTGGAGGATGGCCCAGGTGCTTGGGCCCTGCACCCCATGGGAGACCAGGAAAAGCACCTGGCTCCTGGCTCCTGCCAGGATCAGCGCGGTGCGCCGGCTGCAGCGGCGGCCATTGGAGGGTGAACCAACGGCAAAGGAAGACCTTTCTCTCTGTCTCTCTCTCTCACTGTCCACTCTGCCTGTCAAAAAAAAAAAAAAATAAAAAAATAAAAAATAAAAAATAAATGCGTATGTAACAAACAACAGAGCTGCAAAATACATGAAGAAAAAATTGTTAGAATTAAACAGAAAATTCTGAAACTACAGCTATAGACTACAATATCTTCTCTTTCAACAACTGATAGAACTAGACAGAAAATCAACAAAGATATCGAAGAACTCAGTAACACTATGAACTAACAGAATCCAATGAACATTTAGAGACTACTCCACAGAAGCAACACATATGTTCAAATGTACCACATCCTGGGCCATAAAACCAATCTCAATAAATTTAAACTATAAAGAATATGTTATTTAGTCAGAGTGCAGTAACATTAGAAACTAATAGCTTGGGGCTGGCACCGTGGTACACTAGGTTAATCCTCCACCTGGGAGGCGCCGGGTTCTAGTCCCGGTCACTCCTTTTCCAGTCCAGCTCTCTGCTGTGGCCCCGGGAGGGCAGTGGAGGATGGCCCAGGTGCTTGGGCCCTTGCACCCACCTGGGAGACCAGGAGGAAGCACCTGGCTGCTGGCTTCGGATCGGCGCAGCGCTGGTCGTAGTGACCATTTGGGGAGTGAACCAACGGAAGGAAGACCTTTCTCTCTCTTTCTCTCTCTCTCTCTCTCTCTCTCTGTCTATAACTCTACCTGTCAAATAAATTAAAAAAAAAAGAATTTTTTTTTTTTAAAAAACTAACAGCTGACAATTAACAGGAAAAACTCCAAACAACCTACTTCCAAATACCCCACGGTTTATAGAGGAGGTCTTGAAGGATGGTTTAAAAAATGAGCTGAGGTCTCTGCTTGGGAAAGCAGTGGAAGATGGCCCAAGTTTTTGGGAACCTGCACCCACGCAGGAGACCTGGAAAAAGCCCTTGGCTCCTGGCCTTGGATCAGCTCACCAGCTGTCGTGGTCATTTGAGGAGTGAGCCAGCAGATGGAAGAGCTTTCTCTCTGTCTCCCTCTCTCTGTTTGTAATTCTGTCAAATAATAAATAAATAAATCTAAAAAAAAAATAAATAAGCTGAGGGGCTGGTGCTGTCGTGCAGTAGGATAAGATTCCACCTGTGGTGCTGAGATCCCATATGGGCACTGGTTCGTGTTCTGGCTACTCTTCCTCCAATCCAGCTCTCTGCTTTGGCCTGGGAAAACAGCGGAGTATGGCCCAAGTGCTTGGGCCCCTGCACCCATGTGGAAGACCTGGAAGAAGCTCTTGGATTTTGATCAGCCCAGCCCTGGCCATTGCAGCCATTGGTGGGGGGGTTTGAACCAGCAAATGGAAGACCCCTCTGTTTTTCCCTCTCCCTCTGTCTGTAACTCTGCCTCTCAAATAAATAAATAAATCTTTTTAAAAAATGAGCTGAAATAAATGAAAATATATCATATCAAAATGTGTGGCATATCATTAACAGTACTGAGGGAAAATTTATAACGTTAATGCTGCCTTTAGAGGAAATGTCTCAAAATAATAACCTAAACTCCTACCTTGAGAAATACATGGGGCCAGCACTGTGGCATAGGTTAAGCTGCCTTCTGTAGTTCTGGCATCCCATATGGGCGCTCGTTCAAGGTTCAAGTTCCTGTTGCTCCACTTCCAACCCAGCTCCCTGCTAAAGCACCTGGGAAAGCAACAGAAGACGGCCCAAGTCTTTGGGCCCCTGCATCCATGTGGGAGACCCGGAAGAGTCTTCTGGCTCCTGGCTTCAGTGTGGTCCAGCCCTGGTTATGGTGGCCACTTGAGGAGGGAATCAGCAGATGGAGGCTCTCTCTCTCTCTAACTCTGTCTTTCAAATAAATAAATCTTAAAAAAAAATTTTCAAAAATAAAACCAAAATAAACCAAAAGATTTTTAAAATTTTGTTGTTTATTTATTTGAAAGGCAGAGTTACAGGGGTGGAGGTGGGGGGACAGAAAGAGGTCTTCTATCCACTGGTTCACTCCCCAAATGGCCACAACAGCTGGGGCCAGGCCAGGCTGAAGCCAATAGCTTCTTTTTGGTTTCCTGCAAGGGTGCAGGAGCCCAAGTACTTGGGCCTTTGTCTGCTGCTTTCCCAGGTGCATTAGCAGGGAGCTGGATCAGAAGGGGAACAGCAGGGAATCAAACCAGCACCCATATGGGATGCTGGTGCTACAAGTGGCAGATTAACCCACTACACCACAGCACTTGCCCCACATCTCTCACTTTTTCTCTGCCTCTCTTTCTCTCTTTCTGTAGCTCTTTCAAATAAATAAATAAATCTTAAAAAACAATTAAGAATGAATGGGATATTAGCAAAAACATCACAAACATCAAACGCTTAATAAGAGACTATTGAAAATAACTCCATACAAATTCACAACATAGAAGAAATGGACCAATTCTTCAAAAAGCATACCCTATCACAACTCATCCAATGCAAAATCAATAATTTGAATAGCTCTATAACTAATTCAACTCATATTTTTAAAACACCTCAAAAGGAATCTCCAGGCTCAGATAGTTTCTCTAAAGAATTCTACATTTAAAGAATTAAATTTAAACAATTTACATTTAAAGAATTAAAACATTTAAAGAATTTTTTTAAAAATGGGGGCCTACACTGTGGCATAGTAGTAAGCCTCCACTTGCAATGCCAGCTTTCCACACAAGAGTACCAATTCAAGTCCCAGCTGCTCCACTTCCAATTCAGCTTCTTGCTAATGTGGCTGGGAAAGCAGCAAAAGATGGCCCAGGCAGCTGGGTCCCTGCTACCCATGTGGGAGACCCAGATGAAGTTCCTGGCTTTGTCCAGATCCAACTGATGTGGCCATTTGGAGAATGAATCAGTGGATGGGAGATCTGTCATTTTGCTTTTCAAGTAAATAAATAAATCTTTAAAAAAAATTTTTTTTGTATAATCTCTTCCAGAAGACAAGAGGGAATAAATAGCCTGCTTGTTAGTTTAACTTGGCTCCTTCGTTCATGGAAGTTGTATCCTTTCAGTTCCAAACATGCATGGCAGCAGCCCTGGGCTGAGAATTCTAAACCCCTGCTGCTGCCCTTGCCTAGGTTACTTCCCAGTTACACCCCCTTGCATCAGACTTGTTCCCCTCACCCCTCAGACCCCACCTTATACGGCTTTCACATTACTTCCTCCCTGAAACTCGAAGCAGGTGAAGACCCATGTCTTGTGCAGGTCCAGCTCCTTGTATGCTTTTGCTGTGGCACTTTGCTCAATTTTAATTACTTGTTTGCAATGATATACCTCAAGCCTGCCTCATCCTCTAGTCGAAGCTGTAAACTGTAATACAGTAGGAAAGTGGATTGTCTTGTTTATTCTCTATCACTGGCTTGGATCCCAGCAGCATGGATTGAAACATCATTGGCTCAATAATTATTGAGTGTACAAGTCAGGGTTCTTTACAAAAATAGAACCAATAGAACATATGTGTGTATAGATGTGTGTGTGTACATATATATATATACACACCATATATGTAATCTCAAATCAATATTCATAATCTCATGTCAATAACTTTTATGGGTGTGTCATACATCATATAAAGTTTCAGTCAATAACAGGTCACATATACAAAGGATCTTCAAAAAGTTTATGGAAGAACATATTACAAAAAAACTATGCATGGATCTCAACAAACAACCTGATACCTGATTTTTTTCATTCTCATTTTCCATAAACTTTCTTTTTTTTTTTTATTTATTTATTTTTTTTGACAGGCAGAGTGGACAGTGAGAGAGAGAGACAGAGAGAAAGGTCTTCCTTTTTGCCGTTGGTTCACCCTCCAATGGCCGCCGCGGCCTGCGCGCTGCGGCCGGCGCACCGCGCTGATCCGATGGCAGGAGCCAGGAGCCAGGTGCTTTTCCTGGTGTCCCATGGGGTGCAGGGCCCAAGCACTTGGGCCATCCTCCACTGCACTCCCTGGCCACAGCAGAGAGCTGGCCTGGAAGAGGGGCAACCGGGACAGAATCCGGCGCCCCGACCGGGACTAGAACCCGGTGTGCCGGCGCCGCTAGGCGGAGGATTAGCCTAGTGAGCCGCGGCGCCGGCCCAACTTTCTAAAATACCTTTGTATAATAATTGTTCCATAAATTATATTACCTCATGATGTCATAGCTGCTCTAGTTTGTGTACATACACTCTGATGTTCACACAATGAAAAAAAAATCACCTAACAATTAATTTCTCAGAACATCTCCCCATTGCTAACCAACACATAAATTGGAATATATATGGCAGTGGTGATGACTCTAACAATTGGGTTTCTGTCACCTCTATGGTGACAAACCTGGTTTGAGTTTTCAACTCCTGGTTTCAGCTTGGCCCAGCCTGAACCTAACCCTGACTGTTATGAGTATCTGGACAGTAAATCAGCAGATAAAATCTTTCTCCCACCCTACCCCATACTGTGTATCTATCTGCCTTTCAAATTAAAAAAAGATTGATTTTCCCCATTCTGTAAACTTATTCCTACTAATGGTTACAGCTATTCTCCACTAAGTGTTCATTATTTTTCTGAAACTGTCATGTTTTCCTGCACTGTGTAATTTAAATCACATAGTCCTATGCAGCAGATTTTACAGAGCAGGTGACTGAGGCTCAGGTGGGTTAAGAGATCTAGCCAAGGTCAAACCAACCTGGGAAATGAAGCAAGATGAGTCTGATTCTGCAGCCCACATTCTGAGCTACCACCCTGGGAGAAAGGGAATCGCAAGGTCACCTAACTCATTGCCCTGTGGTTCTGGACAACCTGGGTCAAAGAACTGAGTCCTGTGATGAGAACAGAGGTGAGCAGACAGAGTGAGCAGCTAACTACTGGTCAAAGTTGTCCCATAGAGAAAAACAACTGGACCTCCCAGGTAAGTAATAAATATGAGCCAGGGAAGTGCCAAGGATCTAGAAACTGATTTATCAAGCCAAAGTTAACCAGTTAGATGAGTTTCATTCCAAATTTTGGTAAATCAATTTGTCCTTGCTTCCAGATGTATGTTTGGTACATACCACCCACCCCTTCCTTACATTTGGATATCTAGTTGCCTTTTTCTATAAGATTTTCTCCTTTAAAAACTACTGCTAGACCCCTTGGAGTTTCGGAGGGACAGAGGTTTTCAGGATTTCAAGGGATACACATATATTGTATCTGTAGAGCTTTCTGTGTGTCTCTCCTTCCCTCCCCACAAAACACACTCAAGAGCTCATGGATAGGACACTAGGTAACCTCAGACCTTGTGGGTGGCCTCCCAGGTAAACACTTTATTTAGTTCCCATGACATCGTCATTTGAAGTCATCCACCAACTTTAGAGTCTATGAACCCGTGATTCATCCGCACATAGCATTCTCATCAGGGCCTTCTTGGTGGCCCACATCCCAGTAAAGCTTCACTTGGCACAGGGAAAGGGTTAATTTAAGACGGGGGAAGCATTTCCTAGCACCTCTCTGAGCCAAGAGGCGTGCTAGTGATTTATGTGCTGTTCCACTGCCTCTCCCAACACTTCCATGTGATTAGCATTATCCCACTGGCAGAGGAGCAAGAGGGGGTAACTGACCTGCCCAGGTCATCCTGCCTCTCCATGGCAGCACCAAGACGTGAACCTGGGACTCCCTGCATCAGACACGGCTGCTCTTTCCTGTACTTAGTCTAAGGAGAAGTTGTTGCCATGAGACACAGAAAAAGTTCTTCCTGGTATCCTGAAATAACAATTTAAATCAAGGACCTAAATGGTGGAATAGCAAATTTAGGAAATGACATGCTTCTTTTGGCTTTTTGTCTTGCTCCTTATTGGACTTTGGCATAAAGAAACTTAACTATCTCTAAGTAAGGCCATACTCCTTTTCACTGACCAGTCTGTGGAATAGGGTCTGTGGAATAGGGATAGGCCACTAAGGGATGGATCAAGCCAGATCTCTGGCCTCGGCCAGCTCCCAACCTGGCAGCTGGAAACACAGAGTACTACTATACACTGAGTCATTTGCTCCTACACAGCCTGGGAACAGATGCATCCCCACAGAAGAAAGACCAAACTTGAAGATCAGGTGAAGCCATACTGAGACCTTCAGGACACTCCATATATCCACTTCGCTTATATAATACGTACTTAGCACCAAGCACCTGTTGAAGTACTTTACACATATGAACGCACATTAGCCTACAGGAAGCCTATGAAAAGATGATAATGTTCATCAATAAGGACAATGGAAAGTGTAATAGTGAGCAAAACTACAAAATGTGGTAAAAATATAAAAGGACTTCAAAAAAAATCATAGAAAATAGATTTAAAAGATAAGTTTAGGGGTAGGCATTGTGGTGCAATGGGTTAAACCACTGCTTAGGATACCTGCATCCCACATTGGAGTGCATACGACCAAGTCTCACTTCTGCTTCTGATCCAGCTTCCTGCTAATGCACCTACGAGGCAGCAGATGGTGGTGGTTGAAGTACCTGGGTTCCTGCCACCCATGTGTGAGACCTGGCTGGAGTTGCGCAGTCCTAGGTATTGTGAGCATTTGAGGAACAAAGCAGCAGATGGAAGGTATCTCTCTCTATCTATCTGTGTGTGTCTGTCCTTCCTACACTCTCCCAGTCACTCTTTCAAATAAGTAAAACTTAAAAGAAAAGATGACTTTATCTTGGTGCAAAAATTGAAATCTGGGGGGCTAGTGCTGTGGCATAGTAAGTTAAGCCTCCACCTGTGGCGTTGGCATCCCATATGGGCACTGGTTCGTGTCCTGGCTGCTCCTCTTCCAATCTGTCTCTCTGCTAATAGCCTGGGAAGGCAATGGAGGATTGCTCAAAGACTTGGGCCCCTGCACCCAAATGGGAGACCTGGAAGAAGCTTGTGGCTCCTGGATTCAGATCAGCCCCGCTCCAGCCATTGCAGCTATCTGGGGAGTGAATCAGCAGATGAAAGACCTCTTTCTCCCTCTCTGTAACTATTTCTCATATAAGTATTTTTTTTTTTACTTGAAATCTGTTCATATAAGATATCTTCCAAAAGTTCATGGAAAATGTGAATTATAAAAAAACTATTCATGGATTTCAAAAATTTTTTACAATCAAATAAACCAAGCTTTTAATTTCATTTTCCCATAAACTTTGACGTTCTCTCATTTTAAGGCTTAATAAGCTGGAATTAGAAGACAAAGGAACTGATTTCAGACATGCAAATTAAAAAACATGAAAAAATCATTAAAAATTCTTCATATCGCTTCTTTTTTTGTATTGTTGCAGTGTTTTTAATATATTTTTTATTTTATTTA
The DNA here is from genome assembly GCF_051225735.1 of Oryctolagus cuniculus. NCBI lineage: Eukaryota > Metazoa > Chordata > Mammalia > Lagomorpha > Leporidae > Oryctolagus > Oryctolagus cuniculus. Next base: position 96,288,587 of record NC_142877.1, read on the forward strand.
CATTTTTAGGAGGCAGAGAAACAGAGAAAGAGAGCTCCCATCTTCTGATTCAGTCCCCAAATGCCCAGATGCTGGAAATTTAATCCAGGTCTCCATCTGGGTGGCAGGAACCCAACCACCTGAACCATCACCTGCCACCTCCCAAGATGGGCATTATCAGAAAGTTGGGCCGGCGCAGCGGCTCACTAGGCTAATCCTCCACCTAGCGGCGCCGGCACACCGGGTTCTAGTCCCGGTTGGGGCGCCGGATTCTGTCCCGGTTGCCCCTCTTCCAGGCCAGCTCTCTGCTGTGGCCAGGGAAGGCAGTGGAGGATAGCCCAGGTGCTTGGGCCCTGCACCCCATGGGAGACCAGGAAAAGCACCTGGCTCCTGGCTCCTGCCATCGGATCAGCGCAGTGCGCAGTGCGCCGGCCGCAGCGCGCCAGCCGCGGCGGCCATTGGAGGGTGAACCAACGGCAAAGGAAGACCTTTCTCTCTGTCTCTCTCTCACTGTCCACTCTGCCTGTCAAAAAAAAAAAAAAAAAGAAAGTTGGAATTGGGAGAACTGAGACTCCAATATGTGAAATGGGTGTCCTCAGCAGCATCCTTTTTTTTTTTTTTAAGATTTATTTATTTATTTGAAAGTCAGAGTTACACAGAGAGAGGAGAGGCAGAGAGAGAGAGAGAGAGAGAAAGGTCTTCCATCACTGGTTCACTCCCCAATTGGCTGCAATGGCCGGAGCTGCCCCAATCCGAAGCCAGGAGCCAGGAGCTTCTTCCATGACTCCCATGCAGGTGCAGGGCCCAAGGACTTGGGCCATCTTCTGCTTTCCCAGGCCATAGCAGAGAGCTAGATTGGAAGTGGAGCAGCTGGGTCTCGAACCGGAGCCCATGTGGAATGCCAGCGCTTCAGGCCAGGGTGTTAACCCACTGTACCACAGCAGCGGCCCTGTCAACAGCATCTTAACCACTGCATCAAATGCCCACCCCTATATTTTCAATTTTTGACACATAATAATTCTATTTATGGGGTATAGTATGACATATATATATATATAGTGTAATAATCAGGTCAGGGTAATTGGCATATTTATTGCAAGGTGTCTGGCGCATAACAAATCTTCCCAGGCAGATTAATCAATTAATTCACAGGAAGAAAAGAAAGCTAGCCATCAGAAATGTAAAGATAGGTGGCAGGCCTGTTAAGTGTAGCTCTGTACAGTGATTTGCCATCAAGGAGACCCAACAGGCCAGTCCACTACAGTGGCTTTCAATGTGGTTAGCTTGGGGTTCAGCAGAAGTCAACTTATGAAGAGCCCTGGCAGCTCTGCCAGCTAAGAGTTGGATCACTGGAAATGGACCTGCCATGGAGTCGAAGGATTTCAGGTCAGAGCCACAGATCTTACTGGCTCTAAGCTGAAGACCCCTTCACTCAGCCCAGCTTCCAAAGCGACCACCGCAGCTGAGGGGATGGCCAAGTAGGGTCAGCAACATTGCAGGCAGAACTATAAATTTCCTGTTAGAGTTGCCACCTGCCTTTACCTGGCCAGCTCTCCTCCCAGGCCAGGTAGGTAATGGAAGTCAACAGGGTGCCTTCCCCAAGGAGGTTCACACCTCCCTTAGGATGTACACTATGTGAAGAGATAGATAGGTCTGGGCCTCTTAACTTACAAGGCCTAAAGCCCACCAGATTATTATCAAGCCCCTTCTGTCAGGTTCTATTGGCCTCTCAATCAGAACACCTTGTTGTGGCTTAGACAGTACCTTTCTTGGGTCCTCTAATAATGACTGTCCTTTGTTCTAGACCCTGTCTAGCCCACTTGGGTCTCATTCCTTTGTAATCATAGCATCTATTCTAACACCAATGGCTCTACTCCCAACCTGTGTGTACTGATGGTCCTCTCCACTTAATGTTGTATGATTATTCATTATTTCTCTACAGACAAACCCCTCTATCTGCAAAAGTTGAGAGGCCTTTCTCCCGGTCTTGGCTGGGATCAGATTTTTTTTTTTTTTTTTTTTTTGACAGGCAGAGTGGACAGTGAGAGAGAGAGACAGAGAGAAAGGTCTTCCTTTTGCCGTTGGTTCACCCTCCAATGGCCACCACGGCTGGCGCGCGGTGGCCAGCGCATCGCGCTGATCTGATGGCAGGAGCCAGGTACTTATCCTGGTCTCCCATGGGGTGCAGGGCCCAAGGACTTGGGCCATCCTCCACTGCACTGCACTCCCGGGCCACAGCAGAGAGCTGGCCTGGAAGAGGGGAAACCGGGACAGAATCCGGCGCCCCGACCGGGACTAGAACCTGGTGTGCCAGCGCTGCAAGGCGGAGGATTAGCCTAGTGAGTCGCAACGCCAGCCTGGGATCAGATTTAAACCACGTCCATCAAACAATCCTCACAAGGGTCCAGAGACCCCCCTCTCATTTCCTCTCCTCTATGAAATCCTTTCATTACCTGGTTAATGCCACTCTTAGGATCATTGGTTGCTATTCTCACCCTGACTTACATACTACAGTGTCTGTTTAAGTGTTTATAGCAGGTGATAATGGAATGAACCAAGGCCTTCAGCAACCAGGCAGTCAACGAGGTGCTTCTCCATCCATACATGCCTGTCCCTGCAGAGCCCCAAGATAGCCCCAGCGGGCCCCTGTAGATGACGTCCCCAGTCAGCAGGAAGTAGCCAGAGACTCATTGTCGCCCCCTTTCCTATTATCAAAAGGTCAGGATGGTAGCTTTGGGATCCACATGGAAGGAAAGCCTATACTTCCGGGTATGGAGAATCCCTACTTGTACTTTCAGGGAAGAAGAGTCCTTGTCAAGGTCCCCGCGGGTGCCTAAAGGTCAACCAATGAGGATCAGACCTGCCTCAACCTTTAACCCCCATGACCTGAATCTATAAAAGGAGCACTCCCGATCTCTGACGCGCGACTTCCCTGCCCCCCCCCCCCCCCCCCCCCGTTGGGACCGGGGAACCTCGCCCGGGAGCGGAATCCCAATAAAAGCCTGTGAATTAATTGATTCTTCTGCCTGGGAAGATTTGTTATGTGCTGGACACCTTGCATCTGTCTCCCTCAAAAATTTATTATTTCTTTTTGTTGGGAATATTCAAAATCCTTTCTCCCAAAAGCACAACAAATAAAAACAAAAATGACAAGTGAGGTTTCATCAAACTGAAGAGCTTTTGCACAGCCAAGGAAACAATCACCAGAATGAAGAGACAGTCTACAGAATGGGAGAAAATATTTGCAAGCTACACATCTGAAAAGGGGTTAAGTTTAGGATACACAAAGAACTCAAACCACTTAATAACAAAATGAAATCCAATTAAAAATGGGGAGATCTAAACAGACATAACTGAAAAGAGACAAATGGCCAACAGGTACATGAAAAAAAAACTGCTCAATATCAGGTAAATGCAAATCAAAACCATGATAGGATACCAACTCACTCCAGTAAGACCGGTTCATGTAAAAAGGACATAGGATAACAGTTGTTGGTGATGATGTGGAGAAAAGGGAACCTCTGCACACTGCTGGTGGGAACGTAGGTGACTGCAGGCGTTGTGGGAAATAGTATGGAGCTTCCTCCAAAAACTAAAAACAGACTACCATATGATTCAGTGATCCCATTACTAGGTATATTGCCAAGGGAAATGAAGTCCATCTGTTAAAGAGACATCTGCACTCCCATGTTTATTGCACCACTATTCACCATAGCCAAGAAATGAAAATAACTTGAGTTCATCCACTGATAAATGGATAAAGAAAATATGGTCTATATACTAATGGATTATTACTCAGTCATAAAAAGTATGATATCTCATCATTTGCCAACAGCATGCATGAAACTGGAGGTCATTCTGTGCCACATGATCTCACTCACATGCTGAGTCAAAAAAACAGACAATCTCATAGGAGATAAAAATATAATGGTGGTAACCAGAGGCTGGGGAGGAAAGAGGGGAGGGAGAGATGTGGAAAAGTTAATTGACAGGTACTAGTTATAGGTACATAGGAGTAAGAAGTTGTGGGATTCTATTATACAGTACAGTGACTATAGGCATTATTAATATACTGTATAGTTTTCTTTTTCTTTAAAGATTTATTTATTTATTTGAAAGAGTTACACAGAAAGAGAAGGAGAAACAGAGAGAGAGAAAGAGAGGTCTTCCATCTGATAGTTCACTCCCCAGATGGCCGCAACAGTCGGAGCTGTGTCCATCCAAAGCCAGGAGCCAGGAGCCTCTTCCGGGTCTCCCACGCGGGTACAGGGGCCCAAGGACTTTGGGCCATCTTGTACTGCCTTCCCAGGCCTTAGCAGAGAGCGGGATTGAAGAGGAGCAGCTGGGACTAGAACCAATGCCCATATGGGATGCCGGCGCTTCAGGCCAGCGCCAGCCCCATATTTTTCTTTTTAAAAAGAAACTTATGGCTGACGCCGCGGCTCACTAGGCTAATCCTCCACCTCGTGGCGCTGGCACACTGGGTTCTAGTCCTGGTCGGGGGGCCGGATTCTTTCCCGGTTGCCCCTCTTCCAGGCCAGCTCTCTGCTGTGGCCAGGGAGTGCAGTGGAGGATGGCCCAGGTACTTGGGCCCTGCACCCCATGGGAGACCAGGATAAGTACCTGGCTCCTGCCATCGGATCAGCGCGGTGCGCCGGCCGCGGTGGCCATTGGAGGGTGAACCAACGGCAAAGGAAGACCTTTCTCTCTGTCTCTCCCTCTCACTGTCCACTCTGCCTGTCAAAAAAAAAAAAAAAAAAAAAGGAAAGAAAGAAAAGAAAGAAACTTGTAAGGTAGGATTTTGGATGCATTCACTATAAACAAATGTTAAATGCTTGAAAGGATAAATATATTAATCCTGATTGGATATTATACAATATACACATATAATGAAATACCACATAGTACTCTATAGATACACACAACTTCCAAGAGTATTAAAATTTTTAAATCCTCTCTACTACCTATTTAGAAATAAGCAATGAGTTAGTCAACCATTGTTACCATACTGTGCTACAAAAAACACTAGAAATTATTTTTCTTATCAACTTTACCCCTGTGCCCCTTAACTATTCTTTCTCCCCTCTCCCCCTTCCTCCACTCCACCTCAAAAGTGCCTCACGGAAGCCATGAAAACCAAGACCATCAAAAAGAATGGCAATGGTAATAATAACAGATGGAATTTATTAAATATTGACAATGTCCAAAATTGCATGTGTGTAATATTATTTGTACATAGCCTAGAACTCAGGAGTAGGGTTGAGGATGAGTTGTTTTGATCTCTCAGGTCTGCATTTATCAATGATGGGATGTTGGGACATTCTCATCTCTCTGTGCCTCAGTTCCCTCCGATGTAAAATGGGGATGACAGAGATATCTGTCTCCCTGGGCTGTGGTAAAGAAAAAATGTCCTGTACTTATGAAGGGCAATAGAAGCGTTTGTGGTTATTGAGAAAATTTCCCAACCTCCTTGGTACATGTTTTTATACTTAAGGAAACAAACTGAGAATTTAAATTGCCCCAAGTGATCCACCCAAAACATGGCTGGGATTAGGGTTCAGAGTCGGGTGTGGCAGATTCCAGACACCGACTTCCCAAGGAGCCTGCGCTAACCTTTACCCAGGCTGTGGGTCTAGGAAGGGCACTGTGCGCACAGGCTAAGTAGCAGTCCTCCCTCCCTGACCTTTGCTCGCTTGAAGAGCCAATCCCAAAGAAGCGTGGGGTGAAGGGGTGGAACACCAACGGAAATGGGTCAAAAAAACCTGCACCTAGGGGCTGGGGCGGGGTTTATTTATCTCCAGGGAATCAGTGCTGAAGGAAACTGTGCTGAAGAACCAGAGCCTGGCTTTTCTAAACAAACAGCCCTGATCACTGCGGGATTCAAAGTGCAGTGAAGTCAGAACCTGCTGCTCACAGCCCTGTGGCAACAAACTTCCAACCTTAGGAATTTACCCTCCAGGCTGAAACAAAGAAGGCCAAGAAGAAAGTCCTAAGAGGGAGTCGGATTCATCCCTTTCATGACTCCTCTGATACGTGTGCCCCATCTCCCCTCCAGAGAGTTAGTTCTGTTCTGTAAACTCCAAGCGCCATTTTCAGAACACCCTTGAAGGTGCTGGGTTGTAATGCAGGGGTTAAGTCTCCTCTTGGGATGTCCCCAGAGCATAACAGAGAGCTGTTTGGAGTGCCTTGCAACTCAGCTTCCTGCTAATGCGCTCCTGGGAAGGCAGCAGATGATAGCCCAAGTGATTAGGTCCATGCCACCCAAATGGGAGATCCCAGTGGAATTCCAGATTCCCTGTTTCCACCAGGCCCAGCACTGACTGTTGCCGCTATTCAAGGAATGAACCAACAGATCGAGGATATCTCATCTGTCTCCCTCTCTCCCTATCAAATAAATCTTTGAAACACACACTCCACACACACACACCCTTTAAGTCTAAATCACCAGAATGAGAGCAATTCAAACATACTTTCTTATACACCTGTGTAAGAAATCTCCTTTGGTAAATTTCCTAGGCCCACAATTACTCATTACAGGGTGTATTGTTGAAAATAGAACAAAAGTCAAGTTACGACAGAGACACATAACATATCTGATCTTATTAAATATTATATCTGGCATTTTTTAAATTTATTTTTTTTTATTTGACAGATAGAGTTAGTGTGAGAGAGAGAGAGAGAGACAGAGAGAAAGGTCTTCCTTCCATTGGTTCACCCCCAAAATGGCCACTACAGCCAGAGTTATGCCGATCCGAAGCCAGAAGCCAGGTGCTTCCTCCGGGTCTCCCAGGCAGGTGCAGGGGCCCAAGCACTTGGGCAATCCTCCACCACCTTCCCGGGCCACAGCAGAGAGCTGGACTGGAAGAGGAGCAAACAGGACTAGAACCCAGCGCCCATATAGGATGCCGGTGCCACAGGTGGAGGATTAGCCAAGTGAGCCTCGGCACCAGCCCTGGCATCTTTTTTTTTTTTTTTTTAAAGTTTATTTATTTCAGAGGTAGAGGTAGAGTTATAGACAGAGGGAGAGAGAGACAGAATGGTCTTCCATCTGCTAGTTCACTCTGCAAACGGCTGCTATGGCTAGAGCTGAGCAGATCGGAAGCCAGGAGCCAGGAGCTTCTTCTGGGTCTCCATGTGGGTGCAGGGGCCCAAGCAAAGAGCTGGATCAGAAGAGGAACAGCCAGGACTAGAATCGGTGCCCATATAGGATGCCAGCACTGCAAGTGGAGGCTTAGCCTACTACAACACAGCGCCAGTCCATGGCATCTTTCTTGAAAAAAATGCATAAATTATTTTACAGCTTTGTGTGCATTTGTAAGCACTTTACCGTAACTTTAATGATAAATTTTTGGTTAAAAAAAGAACAATTTCTTGAAAAACTCCAATAAGAGGAACAAAAGACCTTGCAAATAGAAATTCTTATGAACCTTTCATTAATCCCTGGGCAGACACAGCAGACATACTGTGGGCTTAAGCAATTCAGAAGGACCTGGATTCAAATCCTAGCTTGTGTCCATTGTATATGCCCTTGGGCAGGTTTCATGAGCTGCCCCACCCAGCCTTGTCTGCAAAACAAAGATAACAATGTCCAGTTCCAGTGCTGGTCTGGCAAGATAAAATAGTGCATGGCTGCTACCTAATCTTACCTTTGGCCCAGTCTTGGCTCAAAAATGTTAAGTTTCTTTCTCCCATGCCCCTTCTTAAACATCCTCTTCCTGGGAAGCATTCCTTGCTTCTCTCCCTCCTCCTACTCTCCCCCACCCCAAACCCATACCAATTTGTTCGTAGAGGAACAATTTCTATCCCTAGAACTTGAGGCAGTGGCCAGCCTACCCACCGCAGGCACTAAGTAAACATCTGTTCACCTAGACTTGTGCTAAGAGCTCCCAGCAACAGGAACCATGCCAGCCTGTGTCTAGCACAGCATTAAGGTTCAGTAGTCTGGTTTTGTTACTATGTATATTCCTCCCATTTTGTACAGTACACATATCTGTCTTCAGCAGTCAGGCAAGTGACACAAGTCAGCTGAAACAAGATAACAAGAGTGGTAAAGTCCATGACAAATTGGAGAGTGTCTACTTATAAGGACATTCAGCTAAATAAAATGCACTTTTCTAGCCAAACAAAACAATCTACCTACAGGCATTGCATCTCTAGCCATAATTGCACCCCTAAAAATAAAGCTTTATGACTCACAAGTAATTTCTTACACATCATCTCATTTGAGCTATCTTCTGCAGAAAGCATTATTGAGTTTGTTTTATACCTATCTTATGGAAAGCAAAACTGAACCTCAAATATAATGATTTGTCCAAATCAAATCAGGAATTTGAAGCCCCATCTGCTAACACAAATCAGGACTCCTGTTTCTCTTTGTATGACACACTGTTATTTATATGTTTTTGTTTCTCACCCCCATTGTTTTTCTGGGACAAAAATCAAACTCCATGAAAAGGTTAAATTTGTCAAGTTTACACCCCAATGACCAATGTGGGTCACAGTACCTTGAGAGCACTGAGACAGGTGCCCTTGCAAACAGTGCCTCTTTGCAACTGGAAAAACACATTTTACCAAGCCATTAGCATAGGGGGTTATGGCAGAGAGATGTAGGGCTGCATGGCGAGTAGGCTGATAGGTGGAACTCTATACCCTTGCAGCAATGAGGAAGCAAGGTCTTCATAGCAATGTAAAGAATCTTTAAAGGAAACTGAGTTTGTAAGGAGAACAAGAAAAACAAGATGGAATCTTAGCAACCAGAGTAAACAAGCATCTAATTTCTACAGACCAGTACTGTTCAGTAGAAAGAAATACAAGAACCGGCAGTGGGGCTCAGCAGGTTAAAGCCCCAGCCTGAAGCACCGGCATCCCTTATGAGCACCAGTTCAAGTCCCAGCTGCTCCACTTAAAATCCAGCTCTCTACGGATGCCCTGGGAAAGCAGAAGATAGCCCAAGTGCTTGGGCTCCTGCACCTGCAAGAGAAACCCAGAAGAAGCTACTGGCTCCTGGCTTTGGATCAGCTGTTTCAGCTGATGTGACCATTTGGCAAGTGAAGCATTGGATGGAAGACATCTCTCTCTCTCTCTCTCTCTCTCTCTCTCTCTCTCTCTTTCTCTCTCTCTCTCCCCCTGTAACTCTTTCAAATAAATAAATCTTAAAAAAAAAAAAAAAAGGAGCCAGTGCTGTGGTGCAGTGGTTAAAGCCCCAGCCTGCGGCACCCTCATCCCATATGAGCACTGGAGTGAAGTCCCAGCTGCTCCAGTTCCAACCCAGCTCTCCACTGAGGCCTGGGAAAGCAGTAATAGATGGCCCAAATTCTTGGGCCCCCGCACCCGTGTGGGAGACCTGGAAGAAGTTCCTGGCTCCTAGCTTCAGATAGGCTCAGCTCTGGCCATTGCAGTCGTCTGGAGATGAACCAGCAGATGAAAGACCTCTCTCTCTCTCTCTCTCTCTCTGGCTCTACCTCCCTCTGTAACTCTTTCAAATAAATAAAATAAATCTTAAAAAAAAAGAAAGAAAATATGAGACACATATGTAACTTCAAATTCTCTAGTCACATTAAAAAAACAGAAAAGCAGACTGGGCACTGGACCAGCAATTAAAACACCCCATATGGGATGTGGGCATCCCATATCAGAGTACTTGGGTTCAAGTCTCATTTCATCACCAATTCAGCTTCCAGTTAATGTACACCCTGGGAAGCAGCAGGTAATGACCCAAGTGCTTAGATCCCTGCCACCCATGCAGGAGTCCTGTTTGGAGTTCTGGCCTCCTGGCTTAGGCCTAGCCCAACCCTTTAGCAAGCCTTCAGGAAGTCAATCAGTAGATGGAAGGTCTGTCTCTCTGGCTTTCAAATAAGTAAGAAATTTTAAAAAAAAAAAAAAAGGTAAAAAGAAACAGGAGAAATTAATTTGAACAATACATTTTTAAACTTAGTTTACCCAAGATATTTTTCAACATGCAATCAATTTTTAAAAATGAGTTATTTTACATTTTTTAAACAAACCTTTGAAATCTAGTAGGTGTTTTACACTTCCAACTCATCATAGTTGCACTAGCCACTATTTCAAGTGCTCAACTGCCCCATGTGGCTAGTGCAGCCATCTTGGAAAGCACAGATTTACACCAAAGAAGCTCCTAAAAGTGTGTATTTCTGCCATGGTAGAAGTGAGTGATGTAGCACCCTTAAAGGCTGCAAACAGCCCTCCCTCATTGCAATCCCATTAGTCCAATTTCAAGAGTGCTCTTCAGGGCCAGCTTCAAACTTTGCTACCATATGCAGGGGGCAGCTCTGTCAGTTTCCAGCCAGTGGCTCTGCAAAATTGAACAGAGGGCATTGTGTTTGACTCCCTGTTTTTGCCATGCAAGAGTGCAGTCCTCAGCATGTCTCCTTTCAAATACCTATTATTCTAGTTCTGTCTTCAGCAGTGCCGTAACTACAGTGATTATCGTGATGTTTTTTATGTGCAAATTGTGTAGTGTGAGTGGAATGGTGATTAGATGGCTGTGTGGTAAAGAGGAGAATTGCTACATTTGCATGTCTCTGAATAATGAGATTCTTATCCCCATTATATTACAATGAAGTAGAAATTGATAGCATTATTAACTATTTACATAGTAAGCACAACTCTCTGTGTGTGTTTCTGTTTCTCCTCCTGCTGGTTCAAAGAAATGAAAACCTATCTACTGAGCCCCCAGCAACACTCCCAAATAGAAGCTCTCTATAGCAAGAAATGTCCACAACCTCTTCAATAAATTTTCTGACTGCCAGCCAGTAGAAAGCCCACAGATAATCCAATAAGACCTCTAGGTTTCATGGAGAAGAATCTGAGTATGCAGAGGTGAGATCTGTCCAGGTTCACACAGAGAGACAAAGGGCTGGAAGACAGAGAGCCTAGGCAACACCCCCTCCTCCTTTGATTCTCCCCCTCTGGAGCTGCCTGCAGATTTGGAATAATAGAGCCCCATCTTCTATTGTAATTACATATTATGTATTCTGGGCATGCACCCATTTTTCTGGTGAAGAGATGAAGAAACCAACTACAATTATAATTTGATTCCCCAAACACAAAGACCTTTTCAGCTGACTGTAGAAATCAGCTATAACTAGACCCTGAATTAAGAAACATCCATTTTTGTAGCAATGAAATAAATGAATGGAGAGCTAGTTATTGTTACAGTGGGTTACAAAACAGAGGAAGGGAAAGCTGTAATTAAATGTTTATGTGGTTCTGCTCTCAGCAATGAAGCATTTATCCGTCAACCATATGAAAATGATATGTTTGATAACAAGGACAAGATCAACTCATATCCAAAGAGATATTTTTATAAAATAGATCAGTATAGCAACTCCAAAATGAATACCAGGGTGTGCTTCACTAGTAATATTATAGTAGGTAGGCAAAAACGCTCTTCAATTAAATTCTAACACATCAGTGCTTTAGTGGTAGAATAAATAACCACGACAGCATGAAGGTTAACTGCCTCTGCATAAAAGAAGAGACCGAGTAAGGGATTTGTCAAGCATATGGTGACATCAGCACAATGTTTGTGGGAGTTAAATGAATGCATGAACAGCTGTAATGCTGACTTCCATTAATAAATATGGCAGTCAGATGGTCTGGAGTGGAGTCTCATTATTTATTATGAACTGAAATGGACTGCTTGTTTATGGTATATCTTAAAAGTACTGAGTGCCTTAAAATTGCTAAAAAGGTCCATTACCTCCTTTCTGCATCAATAATCAAAGGTCTTGCCTTGAAGTAAAAGCTGAAGGAGCTTCTGGGAAGCATGAAGCCAAAGAAAAGTGAGAACTATTCAGCAAGGGGAGAGTTGTCCAATACGTTGAGTCTTCATCTCAAGTTTATTTGGTTCAAATAAGTTTCTCCTGAATCTACTGTCTACATTAATTCCCCTTTGTTTGTTACCAAGCCTCCACATGCACTGTTTCATTTGCTGTGATCATTACCTATATAGTATGTACATGTACTTTCTGTCTTCTGCACAAAGATTATAAGCTCTAGCAGGGCAGGTGCCTTATTTGCCAAACATAGTCCATTCACTGATTCCCAATCTACCTACAGAACACACACCAGGAGTTAGACACCACGCTCGGTGCATGGGTTACAACAGAGGGCAAAACAATGAGGCCCTCATGCAGTTTACCTCCACATAGGGAAAAATATACCATAACCAACTAAACAAATAAGCTGATTTTAGTTCATATGTTCTACAAGAGGTAAAGGATAATGAGGTAGCAAATGGATTGAAGATTGCTTAGAAAAGGTCTCCCCCAAGGAGATGAGATTAAGGAAACCCAAACCATAAGAAGTTTGGGAGGAAGGGCACTCTAGGTAACCAGAGGAGCAGGTGGAAATGTCCTCAAGGTGGGAATAAGTCTGTGTAGCTGAAACCCAGTGAAGGAGAGCAAGATGAAATCAAGGAGGTAAATTTGAGCTGGATCATATGCTCAGCACACAGTAAATACTCAGTAAACATTAGCTGAATGGATAAATGGGCACATAATCAGCATAACACAGGTGGCACATAATTCTTACAGGTGACCCAGACACAAAAGTAGAAACTTCAATAGGACCACATCAGATAAAAAAGATGAGGCCTGGGGACTTCAGAAACTGAAAGTGAGATATTCAAGGCCCAGTAAGCCCCAAAGTGCTGCAAAGGAATGTTGGAGCAGAGGAAGTAGGTGCAAGGTGACATCATATGGGGCAGCTTCCTGAAAACAGGACATGTACACCTTGAGTACACATAGGGATTTATGAAGTGAGATGCACAAGGAAAGGGGGGCACTCCAAGAACACCAGTCTTCTCATGTTATCCCAAAGAAACTACCATGTTTACTTCCAGGACATTATGTAAGGCCATTCTCTGCTCATTATACAGCCAAGAAGGACAGTCAATCACATAAACAAAAACAGTGAGTCGAAATTTCCTTACTTTAGGTTCAAGTTGCACCCTTCATATTCTCAGTCTCCACCTTGAGTAGGGAATGACCTACCTTCAGCTTATAGTTGATATTGATGACAGCTGTAAATCTCTAAGGGATGTCTTAATTGTCTCAGTTTCTGGAAGTTCACTAGCTGCTATTCTTGCTATAGTGGTTGCATTCCTTTATAGCACTGTGGTAAACTGTGGAAGTTGTCTTATAAGGCCTGTAAGATATGAGTCATAACATCTCCATCCCAACAATAGGCCTCACCAGAAGCTGAGTGTCAACATTTACTCATTACTCCTTCCTCTTACTACCCCCAACCTTGTTCTGGTCAATGAAGACCAAATCTCTTTTCTTCTCATTCCCCACCACTGTTTATCCAGTGCTCTGTCATTTCTTGCCTAACTTCCACTCTAGTTCTTTTTCAACATGTCTTTCTACTTCCTATAACCTTTCTGTGATTGAACATTCCCCATTCTACACAGGTACACCTTCACAATTTGCCTATTTTCGCATGCTCATCTCCCACTGTGACTCCCAGTGAGTTCAAGAAAGTTGGGCCACATATGGTTCACCCAAAACCCCATGTCAATTTACAGTAGTCAGGGGTCCAGCCCTGTGGCACAGTGGGTTAAGCCTCCATCTGCAATGCTGGCATGCCATATGGGCACCAGTTCCTTTCCTGGCTGCTCCACTTCTAGTCCAGCTCCTTGTTAATGTGCCTAGAAAAGCAGGAGAAGATGGCCCGCCCAAGTTCTTGGACCCCTGCACCCACATGGGAGACCAGGAGGAAGCTGCTCACCCCTGGCTTCACATCAGCCCAGTTCCAGCCATTGTAGCTGTTTGGGGAGTGAACCAGCAGATGGAAGACCTTTCTGTCTCTCCTCTTTCTCTCTAACTCTGCCTTTCAAATAAATGAAGAAATCTTTTTTTAGAAAATGTTACAGTCCCCTCTTATCTGCATTTTCCTTTCCACATTTTCAGTTTTCTGTGGTCAATCATGATCCAAAAATAACAGATGTAAAATTACAGAAATAACCCATACATTTTAAATAACTTTTATTATAAGCTATAACTGTTCTATTTTATTAGTTGTTATTAGTCTCTTATTGTGTCTAATTTATAAATTAAACTATCATAAGTATGTAAAGGAAAAATAGTATAGTATATTCTATATAGGAAAAATAGTGTGTACTGTGTAGGGTTTGATATTATCTGTGGTTTCAGGTATTCATGGAACATCTTGGAACATATTCCCCTGGATAAGCGGGGAGAGTATACTGTAAATGACTAAGTAAATCCAAGAACTTTTCATATTGTAGGATAGTATTACGCATGTCTAGTCTTTATAACAACTATCAGACCAGGGACTTACTGCTAGCTTCCTAGGGAAGGAAATAAAAATAGGATACAAAGAGTCATTAACCAACTTCCCACTGAAGACTGCAAATCCTGAGGTTCATTTGGAAACTCTGTCCCTTGCTTATAAGACACAAAAGAGTGGCCTGGCTTCCTTGACCTTTGTTTGGCAGTGGATGGATGGCCAATAGGATGATTCTACCTGCCCATGACTATCCCAGCTCCTGCAGCCACCACCCAACAAATAGGAAGTTTCTCCTCTGCAGTCTGGACTTGAACACCACTCCATGACTCACCTGCTCATAAATGTCCCAGGCACTTGGTTCAAAGCATTTGAGCATAACAGCAGTCAAGACACCATCATTCCAAGCATGTGTCATGAAGCAGTTAGACAAGTTCCTACCACTATTTTGAAACCCAGGACTCAAGATGTGAAGGGCAAGAAATCTTCACCACTTTATTAATGTAATTTCCATTCTAGAACAAAGGGGATAGCTCTATTTTGATGAGGTGGACTTTAGAAGCATGAGTTATTTTGTCAAAAGTGACAATTTTATAAATTTTTTGAATACTGTGTCACAGGCATTATTCTAAAACAGTGTATGTATATTATCTTATTCAATTCTCATAATATGCTTTATGAGATAAGTACTATTTTAGCCATATTTTAGATGAGGTGACAAGTTCAGGAAGAAAATGAGGCCTAAAGCTCATGGTGTTAGCTAGGACACATTACAACCCCCTCAAGACACCCCAGAAACATGGGAGCAGAGCAGGGGCAAATGAGGGAGCTCTCACTTCTCTTTCCTGTCTCACAGGCCTCTTTAAGACCTGCCTTTCATTCATCAGTGAGCCCTTGTCCTATCTATTCTCCCAGCCTTATCTCTCTGCACTTTGCCACTTGCTTTCTTCTCTCCTGCCAAACTCAATTGGTTCCATAAACATTTCTTACCTGTAGGCTTTATTATGGTTCTTCCTCCATCAGGACACTTTTTCTATTTCTCTCTTTACCCATTCACTCTTTCAAGTCTCAGCTTTGTCCTCATAATCTCTGGGAAAAGTTCTTCTGGCTACCTTGCCTGGTTCCAGTGCCCTTCTCCCAGCATGCTCTTGCAGTATGCTCATTTTCCCTGCCAGAAGTCTATCTCACTATAGGGCAATCACTTGTCTTAACAGCTAGTCTCTCACCATGTGAACATCATTAAATACCCATCACCTAGCACAATGTCTGACATACAGTAGACAATAAATATTTGATGGAAGGAGGAATTTAAAAATGGATGAATTAAATAAATGATGTTTGTCACCTGCTCCTGGATAGGACACTTTGAAGAAAGTCTCAAAAGAATCACTTCAGATTTCATCAAAAATTGATGCCTTTGTGACATCTTCTCCCCTCACACATTAAACAGCCCCTAGAATTCTCTGGCTAAGAGGCTCCAAGAGCTAAGCACAAACCACCTCATAAGCATTCCTTTCTCATATCTCTAGTTCTGTATCCAAATTTCCATTATCAAACGGTACCTGAAGATGCTTAAAGCTTCTAAGACTCTTGATAGTGCTGTACTGTGAATTTAATCCTGATGCACGCTGTCTGGGTGTGGCCTGGTTTGGGTTTCTAAACTTGCTATTTTTCACTTTATCTTTTTTTTTTAATTTTTCAGATAGAGTTAGTGAGAGAGAGAGAGACAGAAAGACCTTTCTTTTTCATTGGTTCACCCCAAAAATGGCCGCTATGGCTGGAGCTATGCAGATCCGAAGCCAGGAGCCAGGTGCTTCCTCCTGGTCTCCCATGAGGGTGCATGGGCCCAAGCACTTGGGCCATCCTCCACTGCCCTCCTGGGCCACAGCAGAGAGCTGGACTGGAAGAGGAGCAACCAGGACTAGAACCTGGCACCCATATGGGATGCTGGCACCGCAGGCAGAGGATTAACCAAGTGAGCCACAGCACCAGCCCCTATTTTTCACTTTATCTTTTAAGTATTCCTCCATCATTGCTAAACTATGCAAATGAGGTTTCATGATTCCTAATGAGCACTGGCTTAGTCACAGCACATGATGTCCCCCATGATAACAAAATATGGAAAGAAATTGTTTTAATTTTGAATATAGACCTTTCTTGTGTCCTAAGATGTGAAATTGAAAGCTGGAAAAATGTGCTTTGTGTAATGTTCCATTTATTCCTCTTTCTGAAAGAGAGATGGTAGGAACTACGCTATCCCCTTGAGGCTTCCATTTCTTAGTAATCTGTGAGCCTGTGGGGTCATTTCCAAAAAAACAGTATATTAATACACAAATAATAAACAAACGTGATGAGTTGAATTGTGTCTCCACTGAAGTTAGATACTGAAGTCCCAATCCCCAGAACCTCAGAGTGTGACGGATTTTCTAGAGGTGAATTGGCCTTAATCCCATGTTATTGGTGTCTTTAGGAGAAGAGATCAGGACACAAACATGCACAGAGGGAGGACCATGTGAAGACATAGGGAGAATGTCATCCATAAGCCCAAACCACGAATCTCAGAGAAACAAATAAAGAGGAAAACTAACACTTCACCAGTGGATTTCAGTCTCCCAAACTCAGAGAAAATAAAACTTTGTTGTTTAAGTCACTCAATCAGTGGTATTTTGCTATGGCAGTCCCAGCAAAGTAAAACAGCAAATAATGAACAAATGTTCAAACAGTATTACAGTCCCTGTGCAAAAATGGCATTTTATTTGCCATTTTCTCCGTTTATGTTTTGAAGCATATTTAATATACACGTTTTAACTTAAGTAGTACCAATATTTATTAATTTGGGTTAAGAATTTTTGGTGTGATTGCTATTAAGCCAATTTAGCTTTAACCCATTTTCTATAGAGAAAAACTTAACCGTTTCCAGATTTTTTTATGTTTTTTAAGTTGGAGCTGGCATGTGGTATAGTGTGTAAAGTCACCACCTGTGACACTAGCACCAGTTCATGTCCTAGCTTGTTCCACTTCTGATCCAGCTCCCTGCTAATTCTCCTGGAAAAGCAGTGGAAGACGGCCTAGGTGGTTTGGGGCTCTGCACTCATGTGGGAGACCCAAAAGAAGCTTCTGGCTTCAACCTGGCCCAGCCCTCACTGTTACCGCCATTTGGGAAGTAAACCACCGGATGGAAGACCTCTCTCTCTCTATTTCTCCCTCTCTCTCTCTAACTCTGCCTTTAAAACAAATAAAAATCAATCTTTTTAAAAATTTGCTCGAAGCAAAATATTTTAATTTAATCAATGTTTATGAACACATATTTCATAAAAAAGATATAATTCACCAATGCAAGTTTTATACAATAAAAACTTTATTAATTATAACCTTTTACAAACTTTTTGCTGTGATTAGTTTTTATCAATGTCTCAAATTTCTGAGGTCAAATTCCATAGGTCAAATATTGACAGGGCTAGAGTTGTGGCCTAGTGGTTAGGATGCCACCTGAAATGCCAGCATCCCATATCGACACCCATTTGAATACCAGCTGTTCCACTTCCAATCCAGCACCCTACTAATGCTCTGGGTAAAGCAGTAGCAGATGTCCCAAATGGTTGAGCCCTGCCACCCAGGTGGCAGACCTGTAAGAAGCTTCTAGCTTCAGCCTAGCCAAGCCCTTTCCGTTGTGGCTATCTGGGGAGTGAATCAGTAGATGGACAATTTCTGTCTCTCTCTCCTTCCTCTCTCTATAACTCTGCCTTTCAAATAAATAAATCTTTAAAAAAAAACTAAATAACTGTTAGCTATTATTGCACATATATGTAAAGTGTATATACATGAAGTGGTGACAAAATGTTCTTTTATTAGCTACCCAAAATGATATGTGGCATGATTCATCTTTTTAAAGTAAATGCATATTATACTCTTGCCAAATATAAGAAACCTAGCCTTTTAAAACAGTCTCTCCAAGTTAAGATCAGTTAAGTTAAGCTAAGATCAGTCAAGTTAAGTCAAGCCAGGAATTCAATTTGGGTTTGCCACACTGGTAGCAGGGATACAAGTACTTAGTCATCACCTGCTGTCTCCCAGGGTGTGCATTCACAGGAAGCTGGAATCAAAAGCAGAGCTGGGCCAGCGCCGCGGCTCACTAGGCTAATCCTCCGCCTAGCGGCGCTGGCACACCGGGTTCTGGTCCCGGTCGGGGCGCCAGATTTTGTCCCGGTTGCCCCTCTTCCAGGACAGCTCTCTGCTATGGCCCGGGAGTGCAGTGGAGGATGGCCCAGGTGCTTGGGCCCTGCACCCCATGGGAGACCAGGAGAAGCACCTGGCTCCTGCCACCGGATCAGCGCGGTCACTGGCCGCGGCAGCCATTGGAGGGTGAACCAATGGCAAAAGGAAGACCTTTCTCTCTGTCTCTCTCTCTCTCTCTCTCACTGTCCACCTGTCAAAAAAAAAAAAATCTAAAAACAAAACAAAACAAAACAGCAGAGCTGGGACTCAAGACTGAATGTATGTACCACTATAATCCTGACCACTGCAACAATCGCCTGCCCTGACCAGGGCTACTTCTGTGGCAACTTCCACATAGAACTAATAAAAACTACAAAACCTTAAATTATCATTTTTGTTCAATGTCTATCTTATCTACCCAAGTAAGCTGACCCCAGAGCAACTACCAAAATGCCGGATACATGTTGAAGGGAAAACAATAATTTTCACTCAGAAACTATCAATCATATGCCTACAAATTACTTTTATTTGTCTTCCTTTCCCCCCACCCTAATTTCCATAAGGGCAGGAATGGTAACTATGTTGCTTATTACAAGTGACTGACACTAGGAGATTAAATAAATAAGCAGATGAAATAATGAATGACCAAGAAAGGGACAACCATTGTCAAACTGAGTCATTGGTTATATTTTAGCTGATCTCTCAAAAGACAAGTGTTTCAAAATTACCTTATCCCAAACAAAAAAGCTGTCTGCACATTAATGTTTATAGCAGCTCAATTCACAATAGCTAAGACGTGGAATCAACCTAAATGCCCATCAACAGTAGACTGGATAAAGAAATTATGGGATACGTACTCTATAGAATACTATACAGAAGTAAAAAAAAAAAAAATGAAATCCAGTCATTTGCAACAAAATGGAGGAATCTGGAACACATCATGCTGAGTGAAATAAGCCAGTCCCAAAGGGACAAATATCATATGTTCTCCCTGATTGGTGACAACTGACTGAGCACCAAAAAGGAAACCTGTTGAAGTGAAATGGACACTATGAGAAACAGTGGCTTGATCAGCCATTGCCCTGACTGTTGATGAACAACTTAATACGTTATCCCTCCTAGTATTTTTTTTTGTCTGTTCTACTTAATACTATTTGTTTAGTTATGCAATTAATACACAGTTATTCTTAAGTGTTGAAACTTAACTGAAAAGTGATCCCTGTTAAATATAAGAGTGGGAATAAGAGAGGGAAGAGATGTACAATTTGGGACATGCTCAAGCTGACTTGCCCCAAATGGTAGAGTTAGAAACATACCAGGGGATTCCAATTCAATTCCATCAAGGTGGCATGTACCAATGCCATCTCACTAGTCCAAGTGATCAATTTCTGTTCACAATTGATCATAATGATAGGACTAAGAATCAGAGAGATCACATAATCAAGACTAGTGTCTGAAAATACTAACCGATAGAACAAAAAAGGGAGAGAAGGATCCAACATGGGAAGTGGGATGCACAGTAGACTCATAGAATGGCGGATGTCCTAAACAGCACTCTGGCCTCAGAATCAGCCCTTAAGGCCTTTGGATCCGGCTGAAAAGCCCATGAGAGTATTTCAGGCATGGAAAGCCAAGATACTCTGGCAAAAAAAAAAAAAAAAAACCTAAATGAAAGATCTCTGCAAGTGAGATCCCAGTTGAAAGAACAGGTCATCAAAGAAGGAGGTACCTTTCTCTGAAGGGAGGAGAGAGCTTCCACTTTGACTATGACCTTGTCTAAATAAAATAAGAGTCAGTGAACTCAAAAGGCTTCCATAGCCTTGGAAACTTGTCGCTCCCTGTCTTCGTGGAGGAACGACACAGGACCCTGCGCTGTTCTTTCGTCTGCTCGGCCCTCCCTGGGTTTGCTGCTGGTTCTTCCCGGGTTGGCTACTATCCCTTCCACCTCCGTGGAAGGGCGGTTCCCCCTGGCCACATTCCCCACTTCCGCAGGGGAGCGGCACACTGCCGGCCGGCTCTCTCGGGGGCTGCACAGGTGTTCCTCTTAGATGTTCCCCTTAGATGTTCCTGGTGCATGCCGTCTCTCTCCTCCTTTATAGTCCTCCTCTGCCAATCCCAACTCGGCTGCCCACACGCCGAGTATGCTGCTCTCCTCCAATCAGGAGCAGGTCCTGCTGTTTATTGGTTGAACTGGAGGCAGCTGGGTAGAAGCTGTTTTCTTCTCTCCCAGCGCCATATTGTGGGAGAGCAGATGCATAGAATAAGTCTTAATTCGAGTAACAGTCTAGTCCGGGTTGCTCCCCACAGATCCCCCTTTCTTTTTATTTTTTGGCGTTGATACGCGCCTGTCTTCGGTGTCCCGCGGCACACACTCTGCTCTACTTGCTAGAGTTGCCACAGGTTCTTACAAGTCCTATCAATCAGGCAAACCGAATCCGGGTCCTCTCTTCGCCATGTTGTGAGGAGGTTTTTAGGCACTGATGCGTGCCTGTGTTCGGTGACCTGCGGCTCATACTCTGGTCGAGCCGCCTGCTGGTGCTTACCGCCTTAATCAGGCAGACCAAATCCAAGCTCTCTCATTGCCATGTTGTGGGGTGACTTATTGGTGTTGATTCGTGCCTATCTTCGGTGACCTGCAGCTCATACTCTGGTCAAGCTGCCTGCTGGTGCTTACCGCCTTACTAATCAGGCAGACCGAATCCAAGCCTTCTAATTGCGGTATTGTGGGGAGGCCTTACTGATGTTAATTCGTGCCTGTCTTCGGTGACCTGCGGCGCATAAGCTGCTAGCCGCCCGCAGGTGCTCATCGCCTCACTAATCAGGCAGACCGAATCCAAGCCTTCTCATTGCAGTGTTGTGGGGAGGCCTTTCTATTTCTCTATTTCTCTATCTCCGGGCATTCCTATTTCTCCCATTTTACTTCTATCTTCCAGCATTCCTATTTCTCTCATTTTACTTCTATCTTCCAGCATTCCTATTTCTCTCATTTTACCTCTAAACTTCTGTTTCTCTTATCCCTGCGGCGTCCCGGCGCCCGCCCCGAGGCTGCTTCTCGGCGGCTTTCCGGCTCTGAGCCGCTTCAGCCCGCGCCTCTCTCATCTGCGCGGCTCGGCTTTGCGCGCACACTCCGCGGTCTCGCACTTAGCCCAGCGTTCCCTATCTACTTGTGCCCCGCACGCTCTCTCTGCGCGCGGCAGCCTCCGCGAGTCACACAGCGTAGCTTACGTCTCCGCCACTAGTATTCAATCTAAGTTCCCCGGGCTAGCCTGGCAAATTCAACCCAGCTCACGTCTCCGCCCCACGATTTGGCTTCCCGTCCTTTGCTCCCCGGGCTAATCAGACGGATCCCAATCTGGCTTACGTTTCCGCTTCTGGTTTCAACTTTTCGCCCCCTATTCCCGGGCTAACTTGAGAATCCCAAAGTGGCTTTCGTATCCGCCTCGGCCTGCCCCCCGCGGCTTCAATTTCCCTAACATTTTTCTCTACCCGGTATGTTTCCCCAAGCTTTCCTCCAACAATACTCCTCCCTCATTTCTCCTGGCCTCTCCCCACAGTCCGCATCCGAGTCTGTTTGTTCTAGCTTTCACTTTCGCTTTCGACCTTAGAGATTTCACCCAGCTTCCCCCCGTAGTCCGTATCTGAGTCTATGCCTAGGCTTTCAATAGCTTCTTCCGGCACCTTTTTCGTCCGGCCTTTCCCTAGGCTGTTTGCTAGTCTCTCTCTCCGGTATTTTCCCAGTTCTTCCCGTTTCTTCCCTCCTAAGTTTCCTATCCGAGCTAGGTTTCCTATCCGAGTCACGGCACCATTATGTCGCTCCCCCTCTTCATGGAGGAACGACACTAAACCCTGCCTAGGCTTCCTATCCGAGTCACGGCACCATTATGTCGCTCCCTGTCTTCGTGGAGGAACGACACAGGACCCTGCGCTGTTCTTTCGTCTGCTCGGCCCTCCCCGGGTTTGCTGCTGGTTCTTCCCGGGTTGGCTACTATCCCTTCCACCTCCGTGGAAGGGCGGTTCCCCCTGGCCACATTCCCCACTTCCGCAGGGGAGCGGCACACCACCGGCTGGCTCTCTCAGGGGCTGCACAGGTGTTCCTCTTAGATGTTCCCCTTAGATGTTCCTGGTGCATGCCGTCTCTCTCCTCCTTTATAGTCCTCCTCTGCCAATCCCAACTCGGCTGCCCACACGCCGAGTATGCTGCTCTCCTCCAATCAGGAGCAGGTCCTGCTGTTTATTGGTTGAACTGGAGGCAGCTGGGTAGAAGCTGTTTTCTCCTCTCCCAGCGCCATATTGTGGGAGAGCAGATGCATAGAATAAGTCTTAATTCGAGTAACAGTCTAGTCCGGGTTGCTCCCCACAGAAACTCATGACTAGAGCATAGGGAGATTACTGAGGCCATAAACAAGACTGTCAATTTGTAAAGTCAACAATAGGAGTCACTGTGCACTTACTCCACATGTAGGATCTCTGTCCTTAAGGTGCTGTACATTTTGATTTAAGGCTATAACTAGTACTCAAACAGTATTTTTCATTTTGTGTTTCTGTGTGGGTGCAAACTGTTGAAATCTTTACTTAATGTATACTAAACGGATCTTCTGTATATAAAGAGAATTGAAAATGAATCTTGATGTGAATGGAAGGGGAGAGGGAGTGGGAAAGGGGAAGGTTGCGGGTGGGAGGGAAGTTAAGGGGGGGGAAAGCCACTGTAATACATAAGCTGTACTTTGGAAATTCATATTCATTAAATAAAAGTTAAAAAAAAATTACCTTATCCCAGATCTTAGTAATCAACTTGCTCTTCCCAAAAGATGATTTTTAATTGACAAATTAAAATTATGTATTTTTTTAAAAGATTCATTTGAAAGGCAGAGAGAGAGAGAGAGAGAGAGAGAGATCCTCCATCTACTGCGCCAGGCCGAAGCAAGGAACTTCCACCAGGTCTTCCATGTGGGTTCAGGGGACCAAGCACTTGGGTCACCATCCACTGCTTTCCCAGGCCATTAGCCAGAAGCTGGATTAGAAGTGAAGCAGCTGGGACTTGAACCAGTGCCCATAGAGGATGCCATCATTGCAGGTGGTGGCTTTACCTACTATGCCACAGCTCCTGCCTCAAAATTATGTATATTTTTCATGTGCATGTTGTTTTGAAATATGTACATATTTTAGGATGGCTAAATAAAGATAATTAACATATGCATTACCTTACCTATTTATCTTTTGTGTTCATGTATGTGATAGCACTTCAAATGTGCTCTGTCAGCAATTCTTAAGAACACTGATATAGCATTAATTGTGGGCATATACTTTTATTAACTGCAGTGATCACATTGCACAGTAAAGCTCTTTTTTTTTTTTTTTTTGACAGCCAGAGTGGACAGTGAGAGAGAGAAGGACAGAGAGAAAGGTCTTCCTTTGCCATTGGTTCACCCTCCAATGGCCGCCGCGGCCAGCGCGCTGCGGCCGGCGCACCGCGCTGATCGGATGGCAGGAGCCAGGATCCAGGTGCTTTTCCTGGTCTCCCATGGGGTTCAGGGCCCAAGCACTTGGGCCATCCTCCACTGCACTCCCTGGCCACAGCAGACAGCTGGCCTGGAAGAGGGGCAACCGGGACAGAATCCGCTGCCCCGACCGGGACTAGAACCCGGTGTGCCGGCACCACTAGGCGGAGGATTAGCCTAGTGAGCCGCGGCGCCGGCCGCACAGTAAAGCTCTTAAACTTACTCTTCCTACCTAGCTGAAACTTTCTATCTTTTGACTAGCATCTCCCAAGCCCCTGGTAACACCATCCTATTCTCTGCTTCTGAGCTCAGTTTTCTCTAATTCCACATGAGTGAGATCATGTAGTATTTGTCTTTCTGTGGCTAGCTTATTGTAATTAACATAGTGTCCTCCCAGATCATCCATGTTGCGAATGGCAGGATTTCCTTCTTTCTAAAAGATGAATAGTATTCCATCATGTATATAAACCATGTTTCCTTTGTCCATTCATTCATTGATAGACAAGTTGTTTGCAGATCATGGGTTCTGTGAATAATGCAATGAGCATGAGGATACAGATATTTCTTCAACAAACTGATTTCTTTTCCTTTAGATATACACCCAGCAGTGATATTAGAGGATAATATAGTTCTATTTTTAGTTTTTCAAGGCACCTCCGTCATTTTTCCTTCCTTCCTTCCTTCCTTCCTTCCTTCCTTCCTTCCTTCCTTCCTTCCTTCCTTCCTTTGACAGGCAGAGTTAGACAGTGAGAGACGGAAAGAGACAGAGAGAAAGGTCTTCCTTCCATTGGTTCATCCCCCAAATGGCCGCCACGGCCGCAGTGCCAGCTGGTGCATCGCGCTGAGCTGAAGCCAGGAGCCAGGTGCTTCTCCTGGTCTCCCATGGGGTGCAGGGCCCAAGCACTTGGGCCATCCTCCACTGCACTCCCTGGCCACAGCAGGGAGCTGGCCTGGAAGAGGGGCAACTGGGACAGAATCCGGAACCCCAACCAGGACCAGAACCTTGGGTGCCAGTGCCGCAGGCAGAGGATTAGCCAAGTGAACCACAGTGCCGGCCTCGTCATTTTGCCATGATGGCTGTACTAATTGACATTCCCACCAACACAGTACTAAGGTTTCCTTTCTCCATATCCTTACCAATACTTGTTACCTTTCATCTTTTTTTTTTTAATTGTGATTTTAATCTATATTTCTCCCATCCATTTAAAGGTTAAATAATAAGCTAATATGTGTATACACCATATTTTCTTCTCCATTGACCTGTTGATGGACACTGGATTGCTTATACCTTCCAGTTATTTCGAGTAGCAATGCTATAAGTGTACATGAATGTACAAATAATATCTCTTTGAGTCTGTACTTTTAATTCTTTCAGATATTTATCTTGGATGGACTTGCTGTAGATGACAATTTCATTTCTAAATGTTCTTAGCACCATACTGAGAGCAAATATACCATTTTACATTACCACCACCAATATGTAAGGATACCAACCCTCACCAACTCATTTTTTTGTTTGTTTGTTTGTTTGTTTGTTTGTTTTGACAGGCAGAGTGGACAGTGAGAGAGACAGAGAGAAAGGTCTTCCTTTGCCGTTGGTTCACCCTCCAATGGCCGCCGCGGCAGGCACATCGCGCTGATCTGAAGGCGGGAACCAGGTGCTTCTCCTGGTCTCCCATGGGGTGCAGGGCCCAAGGGCTTGGGCCATCCTCCACTGCACTCCCTGGCCACAGCAGAGAGCTGGACTGGAAGAGGGGCAACCAGGACAGAATCCGGTGTGGCGGCTCCGCTAGGCGGGGGATTAGCCTATTGAGCCACAGCGCCGACCTGTTGTTCTTTTGATAGTAGTTGCCCCGATAGGTATGAAGAAGTATATCACTGTTTGGATTTGCATTTCTTTTAAGATTAGTGCTGTTGAGCATCCTTTCATATGCTAGTTGACCAATTTTATGTCTTTTTTGGAGATATATCTATTCAAGTCTTTTGCCAAATTTTTTTTTTTTTTTTTTTTTTTTTGACAGGCAGAGTGGACAGTGAGAGAGAGAGACAGAGAGAAAGGTCTTCCTTTGCCATTGGTTCACCCTCCAATGGCCGCTGCGGCCGGCGCACTGCAGCCGGTGCACCACGCTGATCCGATGGCAGGAGCCAGGTGCTTCTCCTGGTCTCCCATGGAGTGCAGGGCCCAAGCACTTGGGCCATCCTCCACTGCATTCCCTGGCCACAGCAGAGAGCTGGCCTGGAAGAGGGGCAACCGGGAAAGAATCCGGCGCCCCGACCAGGACTAGAACCCGGTGTGCTGGCGCCACAAGGCAGAGGATTAGCCTATTGAGCTGTGGCGCCAGCCACCAATTTTTTAAATTGGATTTTTTTTGCTTTTGCTGAGCCCATTTTTAAATTATAGATATTAATTAAAATTTTGGAAAAAAGTACTATACAGACAAAATACATGCTTTCATGTATTTTGGAGTACTCCATTTAGTGACCTGGTCTGGGTCCAATACCCTCACTTTGCAGACCAGGAAATCAAAGCTTAGATCAGGAAGTCAGCATGCCTACGGCTACACATGGCTGTCTGGTGTCTGAGATAGAACCAGACCTGATGTCCTCTAACTCACAAGTATTGGGACATTTCTTAGAACACCCACCAGAGCTAAGACTTCTGATTTATAAGAGGTTCGAACTTGCCAAAACTTCATGACTGGACTTAGTGACAAGTGGGGCAAGTGCAAAGGCAACAGCACAAGAGAGAGCCAGGAATTTCTGAGAGGAAAGTTCTCTGTCTACTTCCTCCATCTTCTTTCTCTAGAGGTAGAAATAGGAGGCTGGAGAGCTATTCATTATCAGTTAACAATGGACAAAGAGAAGCCTGTCTGCTACATTAGTCATTGCTTGGAGGGCTGTGACTTCTACTTACACTACTGCTCTCTGCTCTCAAAGTGACTTCTCTTTGATGCTATTTATGAAATGGAATGTGACCCTCCAGCTGGGCAGGGTTGAGGGCATGTGGGGGACATAAGTGGGATAGAAGTGAATTCCTGCTTGGGTCTGGCATATAGGTTCCCAAGAGTACACATGGCAATGAGAACTTGGAAAAGGTTGTTGTTTGGGGTTCAGCTCTCAGGGAAGGAAAAACAAAGAGCTGGGAAGAAATGGTAAACATGAAGATGTCCCATTTAGAAATGCAGATGGACTTTCTCTTTGCAAACAAAACTCACAATATAACTTGTTGAGCACTCAACAAATTTTTCTACCCATAATCTGTTGCTTGCCCTAATATGAAATCATGAATCTACTTCTGCCTCAGTTTGCCTTTAATACTGGGGAAAAGGTATGTAAATGTAGGGTTTCCTGTCCGGCTGACTGTAGCATTTATTCACACTAACTTGATACGTACCGCATGGCCATGTCATCCTGTTTTGCCTTGCATCATTCGCTTTAGTGACCTACTATAGCTACCATGGTGGTTCAGGAATGTCAAGTTTGAGCAGAGGCAACTATAATGAACTGAGGGAACCTCATTCAAACTCATTTGTTCTGAGATTAGCTTGAAACCTCTGGTCACTTGGAGCAAATCACGAGCCAGCAAGAGCTAGCCCTGATAATACTTGATGTTGACTTGCCACTTTCCTCTGGGTGCTATGTGCTGATGAGAGTTTGAGGGGATGGTGAATATTTGAAAAGGCACATGGAGAATCCTCAGAGAAATGGATAACTACATCCAGTGGCCTGCACCCTGCTGGGCATTGCACATTCTAGGAGTTGAGCACGAATGGCTTTATGACACAACATGACTAATGACTGAATGATGCCATTTTATACCAACACTGGAGCTTGTAATGTTGCAAGGAATAACAAGGAGAGTAGATTTGATAAATATTTGAGGTAGTCAGTAATTATAAAGGCATGCTCACGTTTGCCAGTGTTTCACTTTACACTGCGGATACACAATGAGGATTTAGGCAGAAGTAGGATATTATAATCTCCTAGTTCAGGGCAAAGGCCATATCTCACTCATCTTTGTATTCCCAGCACAGGGCCAGGCCAGGAATAGGGCCCCCAGCCTCTAAGTAACTCCTCTTCAGGATGCAGTTCATTGATTCATTTGAATGTTGATTATGCACGCAAGGTCTACAAAGAATTGTCCCAGGAACTGGGGAATTAGCACCAGAGCAATCAGCTCTCTACTCTGAGGGCACTTACAGACTAGAGGAACTTCACCTCCTACAAGCAGTTGCCTTATCCCCAGTACCGCTCCTGGATGCTTCCTGAGACCTGGCACCTATCTCAAAGATCACTCCTACCACAGTGTCCTGTCATTTATATGGAACTCGGAAGGTGCTCTTCAGATGCCAGTTACTGAATGCACACCTCCTCTCTGGATTTCACTACGGCAGGAACAGAGCTCCCAGTGGAATGTGTACTGTTGCTTTCTTGGGTCATCTCTCTGGCTAACAGCTGGTTGGTAACTGCCAATTGACTGACCTGGCTGCCCCACTAGACTATAAACGCCTGAGGGCAAGGACCTCATTGACCACCGTAGTCCAACAAACAGCAAGAGCAGGTGTTTTGTAAATGTTTGATAGAGTGTTGAACAAACAGGTAGATTCACAATAAAATCAAAGATACTTACATACCAGTGTGATACCCCATTATACCTATATGCATAAAGTCCTAAAGAATGAAATAAGATTATCCTAGCATTTCTGAGTTGTTGTTGGAAAGATGGTGATGGTAATTTTGAGGGCAAAATCTTACCAAAGGATGTACAGAAATCTGTCAGAAGTTGAATCTGTGGTTTCCCATGTCAAGTCACACAGTGAAAACATTTAGCCTATCTTCAGTTAACCAACTCTCTGGGTAAGTGTAGGACTCTGGTTCCTCTCTAAAACCAGAGACTTGTCACCAGACACCCACTGAGCGGAGGCAGCTGGAAAGGTCTACGTTTATGTGTCTGAGGGTGTCAGTTCCCACTAACTGAACTGTATGCTCTCCAAGACTCAATTGAAATTATCCATGCTCCCGAGAATACCCATGTTGCAATTTCATTAGGTATTATATATGCAGATGAAATATGAACGTAAAACATTCTTTTTACTTTTAACAAAATTGAGTTTTGAGGGAAAATAGATAAAAACACTAATAACATTGCCATATTAGGTAAAAGGTCTATAACTCTAAAAGTTTGGAGAGAAAAGAATCTAAGGTTCTGCACAACAAACAGGAAAATGTTGATAATAGTTTACGGTAATAGTGAGTCAAAAAAAAGAGTAGAACTTTCATCAGCAGGCCCACATTCACAGAAAAAGCATTGAGGGCCTTAACTCGAAATACACAAATTCATCAACAGCTATTGCTTGAACCTCTGTGTTTGCTGGAGATTGGATGTGGGACTCCTCCCAGTTACTGAAGGGTAGCTCAAGTCCTTTAGACATAAAATGGCATATTATCTGCATATAACCTAAGCACACCCTCCCACATACTTCAAGTCCTCTCTCGAGCTCTTAGAACACCTAATACAATGTAAACACTATGCTAATAGTTGTTATAGGGTATTGATCAGGAATAACAACAAGAGGGAAAAGTCTATACACAGACACAATTTATTTTAATATTTTTAATCTCCCATTGATTAAACCTGCAGATGCAAAACTCACGGATAAGAAGGGCCAACTGTGTATTATATATTAGGAATCATATAGGAATACTTCATGTTTCGTAGACATCATATCATCCTTTATTACATGGTACTCTTCTGCAGAGTCCTTTCAGCTTCCTGATTATTGGTCTACAGATCTGGCACGTTTTCTACAGTACCTTGGGTTATTCCAAGGCTCCATCCAAAGACAGTAACTGAGCTGGAAGGTCTGTCATGGGATCCTTCTGATCTCTTCACCTAAAGAATTCTACCCACATTTCTTTCTTTCTTATTTATTTATTTATTTGACAGGTAGAGTTATAGACAGTGAGAGAGAGACAGAGAGAAATGTCTTCCTTCTGTTGTTTCACTCCCCAAATGGCCGCTACGGCCAGCGCTGAGCCAGTCCGAAGCCAGGAGCCAGGTGCTTCCTCCTGGTCTCCCATGCGGGTGCAGGGGCCCAAACACTTGGGCCATCTTCCACTGCCCTCCTGGGCCACAGTTGAGAGCTGGTCTGGAAGAGGAGCAACCAGGACTAGAACCCGGCGCCCATAAGGGATGCTGGCGCTGCAAACAGAGGATTAACCAAGCAAGCCATGGCGCCGGCCCCAATTCTACCCACATTTCCATCTTAGCCTTTCTCCCGATGTCTTGAATAAAGTAGGAGAATCTAACCAAAGCATTTAGATGACTCCCACCCTATCCTCCTAAAAGATCTCTAACACTACCATGAAAACTAGAAACTACTTTATTAAACTGGAGCCCTCTCTTGAGAGCTTGCTTTCAGAGGAGGAAAATTGGGGACTGACTTACACTAAGCACCTTTGGAGAGCAGATACTTTTCCCATTTAATTGCCTATGAATTCCACAAATATCTCACTGGCCCCATTTGAAAGGTAAGGAGACTGACCCCTAAAGAGGCAAGGTCCCACAGCCAGTACTGGACAAGTGGCATGAGACCCATTGTGACCCAATATACTTCCCAAGTCACCAGATTACCTCTGATGGTCGGATCCAGAAAGGACATTCTATTTCTTTCAGAAATAAAGCACTGTGGTTATGTGCTTCTTTCTAAGAAGTCCCAGCCACTTCGAGGAGATCCTTTTCTTGGTTCAATTACTGGCACATGCCCAAGCTGAGCAGCTCCATGCTCCTCCTCCTACACTGGCTGAGGTTGCTGAGGCCCTGTGCTAGGCTACACTGTGTTCTGGCTTTCACAGGAATTCTCCAGGTTACCCCCAACCCTCCATGCTTCTCTCTCCTACCCCTCTTTGTTCTGAGATGCATTATGTACTCAATATATCTATTTATAGATAGATTTAAATCCTGCTGGTAAAACCTTGATTGGAAACAGGGGTCCTGCAAATGATCAAGTAAAAATGAGGTCACTGGGGAGGGCTCTAAGCCAATATGCCTGCAAAAGGGAGAATTTGGATACAGAGAGACACAGGGAAAACCACATGAAGATGCAGGGCGAATGCCAACTGCAAGCCAAGAATATCAGATGCTAGGAGAGAGGCACAGAACAGACTCTCCCACTCCAGTTCCTGGAAGGTACCAACTCCTGCAGACATTCTGATTCAGATTTCTAGCCTGCAGAACCATAAGACAATCAATTTCTGCTGCTTAGGTCACTTAGTTCATGGTACTTTTGTTGAAGCAGCCCAGGCAATAATATTTTCTCCTTCTCCCTCTCTTGTCTGGTTTCCATGGTTTCCAGCTTTGCCTCCATCTTCCAGTTCTCTTGGTCAGGTTTAGGATTCCCTTGGGGATGCCTAAGTCTCCGCATATTAAAGATCAATTCCCTGGGAAACGCTGCTTCTCTGCCACCAACAAGCCAAATTCCCAACACACCAAGGCCAACCCTGACCCAGTCATTCAAGCCTCCAATGACAAAGTGGGATTGAAAGAAGGAGAGTATTTGAGCAACTGTCTCCTGTTGTTTTCATGCTGATTTTTTTTTTTTTTCGCCTAAATAGAACTGCAAGGGCAGACACTGCTGTCTGGAATACCCCTTTAAAACCAGGTTAAGATTGATACTGTGGCTGTGCCTTGCTGACCTAATAACTCTGTGTTATGTCCTCTGTTATTATCACACATTAGGATCCAACAAAGTTTTTCACTGATAATGCCAGGAGAATCTCAAAAGTAATCTAAACCTGAGAAGTACATCAAGTTTCTATCACAAAATTCTTTGTTGTCATCTTGACTCAATCTTAGACATTCTAGCTGGGAGTGGGGAATAAATTATTGTCACCATGCAGCATCATAGAGTTTTCCCAGGTGTATAAGTAGGAAGCTGGATCAGAAATGGAGCAGCCAGGACTTGCACCAGCATACATATGGGATGTTGGCATTGCAGGCGGCTGCTTAACCCACTGTGCCACAACACCAGCCACAGACTGAGTTTTTTTTTTTTTTTTTTTTTTTTGACAGGCAGAGTGGACAGTGAGAGAGAGAGAGAGACAGAGAGAAAGGTTTTCCTTTGCCGTTGGGTCACCCTCCAATGGCCGCCGCAGCAGGTGTGCTGCAGCCGGCGCACCACGCTGATCCGATGGCAGGAGCCAGGTGCTTCTCCTGGTCTCCCATGGGGTGCAGGGCCCAAGCACTTGGGCCATCCTCCACTGTACTCCCTGGCCACAGCAGAGAGCTGGCCTGGAAGAGGGGCAACCGGGACAGAATGTGGTGCCCTGACAGGGACTAGAACCCGGTGTGCCAGCACCATAAGGCAGAGGATTAGCCTAGTGAGCCGCGGCGCCGACCAGACTGAGTTTTAATATTTAATCATTTAGTTTTTTTTTTCAAGATGGTAGAAGAGGGAAGAAGCCTAATGCTCTAGTCTAGAGGAGGATAGTTGACAAAAACAACAAAAAAAATTAGAATGCAATCTCCGGAAAGGGCTAAGGAGAAAACAGCAGAGGAAACTCCATGCAAATTTGGGGGACACTATGGACCTATGTGGAGGGTATGGACATGCACATCTCAGGACCAAAGAGGCTGAGAGGCACAGCACCAGCTTTGGAGTGAGGCAAAGCCAGATGGCAGCAGCCCAAGACACTGACGATAAAGCTGAGGGAAGAGCCTGTTCACGAGAGAAACACCAGATTACTTTCAGAAGATCTCCAATTAGACTCACAGTGGACTTCTCATCAGAAACCCTACAGGCTAGGAAAGAATGGCAAGATATATTCCAAATCTTAAGAGGAAAAAAACTATCCCCCCAGAATACTGTACCCTGCAAAGCTCTCATTTAGGAATGAAGGTGAAATAAAGACTTTCCATAACAAACAGAAATTGAAAGAAGTTGTCACCACTCATTCAGCCTTACAAAAGATGCTTAAGTATGTGCTACACATAGAAACACAGAAACATGGTCACCCCTATGAAAGAAGGTGAATACAAAAAAAATCTCCCAGCAAAAGTACAAAGGAAACCCAAAGTAAACAACAGGAATATTTATGGGAAAATGGCAGTGCCAAGTCGTTACTTATCAATAGTTGCCTTGAATTTTTTTTTAAAGATTTATGGCCACAATGGCCAGAGCTGCGCTGATCCAAAGCCAGGAGCCAGGAGCTTCTTCTGGGTCTCCCACACAGGTGCAGAGGCCCAAGGACTTGGGCCATCTTCTACTGTTTTCCCAGGTCTCAGCAGAGAGCTGGATCAGAAGTAGAGCAGCTGGGTCTTTAACTGGCACCCACATGGGATGCCAGCACTGCAGGCAGTGGCTTTTTCCAATACAACACAGAGCTGGCCCCATCATGAATGTTAATGGTCTCAATTCTCCAGTTAGAGGATACAGACTGGCAGAATGGATTAAAAAACAAAACCCATCTATCTTCTGCCTTCAAGAAACACATCTCATCAACAAAGATACATGCAGATTGAAAGTGAAAGGATGGAGGCCAGCGCCGCAGCTCAATAGGCTAATCCTCTGCCTGCGGCACGGGCACACCAGATTCTGTCCCAGTTGCTCCTCTTCCAGTCCAGCTCTCTGCTGTGGCCTGGGAGTGCAGTGGAGGATGACCCAAGTCCTTGGGCCCTGCACCCGCATGGGAGACCAGGAGGAGTCACCTGGCTCCTGGCTTCGGATCTGCGTGGTGCACCAGCCACAGCGGCCACTGGGGGGTGAACCAACAGAAAAAGGAAGACCTTTCTCTCTGTCTCTCTCTCTCTCTCTCTCTCTCTCCACTCTGCCTGTCAAATAAATAAATGAAAAAGAAAGTGAAAGGATAGAAAAAGATATTCCATGCTAACAGAAACCAAAAAAGAGATGGTGTAGCCATCCTAATTCCAGACAAAATAGATTTTAATACAAAAACTTAAAAGAGACAAAGAAGGGTACTATATAATGAGTAAGGGATCAATTATACAGGAATATATGACTGTAATAAATGTATATGTACCTAATTACAAGGCACCTGGCTATTTAAAATAAATGTTAATGGATCTAAAGGGCAAAACAACTCCAATACACTAGTAATGGAGGACTTTAATACTCAACTTTTAGCAATGGAGAGATCAACCAGACAGAAAATCAGCAAGGAAACAACAGAGTTAATCAACCAAGTGGACCTAACATATATCTACAGAACTTTTCATCCTACAGATACAGAACACACATTCTCCTCACCAGTGCATGGAACTTTCTCTAGGATTAACCACATACTAGGCCATAAAGCAAGTCTCAGCAAATTCAAAATAATGAAATCATACCATGCATCTTCCCAGACCACAATGGAATGAAGCTGGAAATCAGCAACTCAAGAATCTCTAGACCATATGTAAACACATGGAGAATGAACAACATGCTCCTGAATGAACAGTGGATCATAGAAGAAATGAGAAGAGAAATCAGAAATTTTCTGGAAATGAATGAAGACAACAACACGTCAAAATGTATCAGATACAACGAAAGCAGAGTTAAGAGGAAAGTTTATAGCGACTGGTGCCTACATCAACAAATTGGAAAGGCACCAAATAAACAATCTATCAATGCATCCCAAGGACCTAGAAAAACAGCAAAGCAAACCCAAAACTAATAGAAGGAAATAAATAATTAAAACTAAACAATAAACAAAATTGAAACAAAAAATACAAAAATCAGCAAAAACAAAAGGCTGGCTTTTGAAAAAATAAATAAAATTGACATACCATTGGCCCAACTAACAAAAAAAAAAAAAAAAAAAAAAAGAGGGAGAAGACCCAAATCAATAAAATTAGAGATGAAAAAGGAAATGTAACAAGACATCACAGAAATAAAAAGAATCATCAGAAATTACTACAAAGAGCTGTATGACAACAAACCAGGAAACCTGGAAGAAACAGATAGATTTCTGGACACATAAAACCTGCCTAAACAGAGCCATGAAGACATAGAAAACCTAAACAGACCCATAACCAAGATAGAAATTGAATCAGTAATAAAGACCCTCCCAACAAAGAAAAGCCCAGGACCGGATGGATACACTGCTAAATTCTACCAGACATTTAAAGAACTAACTCTAATTCTTCTCAAGTTATTCAAAACAACTGAAAGGGAGAGAATCCTCCCAAACTTCTTCTATGAAGCCAGTATCACCTTAATTCATAAACCTTAAAAAGATGCAACAGATAAAGATAACTACAGACCAATTTCCCTGAACAACAGATGCAAAAATCCTCAACAAAATACTGGTCAAGTGAATCCAACAACATATCAGAAAGATCATTCACCCAGACCAAGTGGGATTTATCCCAGGTATGCAGGGATGGTTCAACATTTGCAAAATCAATCAATGTGATACATCAATTAGCAAACTGAAGAACAAAAAACATATAATTATCTCAGTAGATGAAGAGAAAGCATTTGATGAAATACAACATTCTTTCATGAAAACTTTAAGCAAATTGGATATAGAAGGAACATTCCTCAACACAATCAAGGCAATTTATGACAAACCAATGGCCAGCATTCTATTGAATGTGGAGATGTTGGAAGTATTCCCACTAAGATCCAGAACCAGACAAGGATACCCACTCTCACCACTGCTATTCAATATAGTCCTAGAAGTTTTAGCCAGAACCATTAGGCAAGAACAAGAAATCAAAGGGATATATATTGGGAAGGAGGAAATCAGACTATCCCTATTTGCAGATGACATGATTCTATATATAGGGGATAAAAAAGACTCCATTAAGAGACTATTGGAACTCATAGAACAGTTTGATAAAGTGGCAGGATATAAAATCAATACACAAAAATCAATAGCCTTTGTATACACAGCCACGGCTGAGATAGAACTTCTAAGATCAATCCCATTCACAATAGCTACAATAAAAAATCAAATAACTTGGAATAAATTTAACCAAGAATGTCAAAGATTTCTATGATGAGAATTATAAAATATTAAAAAAAAGAAAAAGACACAAAAAATGGAAAAATCTTCCATGTTCATGGATTGGAAGAATCAACATCACCAAAATGTCCATACTACTGAAAGCAATTTATAGATTCAATGCAATACCTATCAAAATAACAAGGACATTCTTCTCAGATATAGAAAAAATGATGCTGAAATTCATAGGGAAACATAGGTAACCCCAAATAGCTAAAGCTAAAGGCATCACAATACCAGATTTCAAGACATACTACAGGGCAGTCGTAATCAAAACAGCCTGGTACTGGTACAAAAACAGATGGATAGATTAATGGAATGAATAGAAACTCCAGAAATCAATCCACACATTTACAACCAACTTATCTTTGATAAAGGAGCAAAAAATCAATCCCTGGAGCAAGGACAGTAATAAGTAATAAAGTACCTAAAAGATAATCTACAGAAGTGAAATTAACACTTTGAACAGCCCTTATCTCAAATGTTGAGGAACAGTTTTCTCATACAATTTGTTGAATTCTCTACTTAGTATAGAGTTAATTGTATGTGTATAAAATTAATTGAAAATATATCTTAGTAAAAAAATAAGAGTAGGAATAGGATATGGAGGAGCAAGGGGAGTAGGAGTATGGGTGGGAGGTCGGGTATGGTGGGAAGAATCAACATGTTACTAAAGTTGTACTTAATAAATGCATTGTTTGTATTCCTCAAATAAAAGGCTTCTGGGGTGGAGAAATGTAATAAACATATTTAATCATTTATCATTTGAAGTATGCCTAAATGGAGGTTGCTTTATTGTATCTTTTTAAAAACACCACATATATGCATCCTTAGTCCCTTTAAATGTGACCCAAGACAGTTAAAGTTTATTTAGTCAACACATATTAATTAAACATCTGCAATGTAGCAGGTACTATTCCAGACACAGAAGTGGGCTAGAGAAAGTCCTTGCTCTCTTAGAGCACATTATAGTCTAATATCAGACAATAAACAGAAGTAGAAAGAGTTGAATTTGAGGTCATGATAAGTACAATGGGGAAAAATAAATCTGTAACTGTTTAATACTTGCTCTTCCTTTTGGTTATAACCTCCATAGTCGAGATAACAGTGACCACATCTGCCTCAATGCTAGCTCATGGTTTGCAGTTGATAGGGGTTACTGGATGGAAGGATAGGTGCACAGACTGACTCAATATTCATTAGATTCCTAAGAAGTCATGTCCATCCTGCACTGAAAAATCACTCATTCAAATATACATTTAGTGAGTCCCCACTGTATGCCAGACAAAATGCTAGGTGGGTGGAATACATATGGAAAACGTAACATCCTTCTCTCAGGGAGCTCACTGCAGACTTCCAGAGAAAGTATGATCCTCTCCTGGAGGGGAGCACGTAGTCCTCAGAGCTCAACTGGTGGCGGCAAGGGTAAAGCTTCAGGGAATAGGGGTTTAAGAAAATGGTCGCATGGGGAGTCAATCAGTGGATGGAAGTTCTGGCTTCATCTCTCCTCTCTTGGTCTGTTCAGTTTGCTGTCAAATAAATAAATAAAAAGAAACAAAAGAAAAGGGCCCCAAAGGAAGTGAAACTTGAGCTGAATCTTAAGACTGCCAGGTCCAGCCACGATGTTCCAAGTGGAGGGCATGACATGGGAAAGTCTAGGGGACATCAAGATGTTTTGGTGGGACTGGGACAGAGAGAGGAGTGGTGGAAATGAGGCTGGAGAGGGAGGCAGGAGCTGAATGTCTGTCCACATCAACTGCATATGTCACCTCTTTGCCTATGGAAATCTGATGAGCTTATCAAGTGTTTCAAAAGGTCAGCAAAGCTGAATGATGAGAGACATTGAAGTACTTAAGTAAGCTGTTGCCTAGAAACCTTGTTTGGCACAAAAGTGTCCTTTTTACCACCCTTACTTTGTTGCTACCCTGAGGTGTCAAATTTCAAGCAGAGTCCTGTCCTTGAATGTCGCTCCCCGTCTTCGTGGAGGAACGACACAGGACCCTGCGCTGTTCTTTCGTCTGCTCGGCCCTCCCCGGGTTTGCTGCTGGTTCTTCCCGGGTTGGCTGCCGTCCCTCCCACCTCCGTGGAAGGGCGGTTCCCCCTGCCACATTCCCCACTTCCACAGGGGAGTGGCACACCGCCGGCCGGCTCTCTCAGGGGCTGCACAGGTGTTCCTTCAGATGTTCCCCTTAGATGTTCCTGGTGCATGCCGTCTCTCTCCTCCTTTATAGTCCTCTTTCATCAATCCCAACTCTGCTACCCACACGCCAAGTACGCTGCTCTCCTCCAATCAGGAGCAGGTCCCACAGTTTATTGATTGAACTGGAGGCAGCTGTGTAGAAGCTGTTTCCCTTCTCAGCGCCATATTGTGGGAAAGCAGATGCATAGACTAAGTCTTAATTCCAGTAACTTAGTCTAGTCCGAGTTGCTCCCAGTTGCTCCCCACACTTGAATGACTGAGAACCATGGAGTTCTCCTGAGCAGGCACAGGTGAGCCCAAAGGATCTGTCTGTACACCTATGTGAGTATTAACCACAGACTCAAACTGCTCCACACCGCCACACACTTGTTCTCCTGGCTTATTCTTGACCTCCCAGAAAGGAAGAACAGTGAGACATTACTGCTGAAGGGGAGAGGATGCTCTGCTTGTCTTTTTTCTAAGTTTATTTGAAAGGCAGAGAGAGAAAGAGAGAAAGAGAGAAAGAGAGAGAGAGAGAGAGAGAGAGAGAGAGAATCTTTCATCTGCAGGTTCACTCCCCAAATTCCTGAAATAATCAGAGCTGAACCAAGCTGAAGCCAGGGGTCCCAAACTCAATTCAGGTCTCCCACTGAGGTGACAGGGACCCAGGCATCACTGCTGCCTCCCAGTGTGCACATTAGCAAGAAGCTGGACTGGAAGTAGAGGAGTCAGGACCTAAACCAAGTCTGGCATGACATGTGGGTGTCTCCAGCAGTGTCATCTTCTCTGTGCCAAAGCCCACCTCCTCTACTTCAGTGTGCTGTCATCACTGAAGTATGGACATTCATCCTTCACTGCTCAAAAGGAAAGATCATAATGAATTTTATTTACTTGGGAATCCACAGATTAATTATGCCCCAGCATTTATAAAGTTTTTTTTTCCCAATGTTAAAAAAAAAAAAAAGGATTGAAATTAGAGGAAAGACAATGAA
The DNA here is from genome assembly GCF_051225735.1 of Oryctolagus cuniculus. Classification (NCBI taxonomy): domain Eukaryota; kingdom Metazoa; phylum Chordata; class Mammalia; order Lagomorpha; family Leporidae; genus Oryctolagus; species Oryctolagus cuniculus. Next base: position 96,327,730 of record NC_142877.1, read on the forward strand.
TAAACTATAAATGAAATTAAGTCTATCATGTAGTGACAAATATTATATTTTGGTAATTTCTTTCTAGCCTTTTTTTCTGTGAACACACATGTACACACGAATTCATAGAGTCAGCACCCACCACAGTGTCTGAAATGCCCTTGTGCTGAATCTTCCACACAGGCTCAAAGAAGAGCTCTAATCTTTGGTGTTGCATTCCATCCGATTTCCCCTCAAGCAAGGTCTTCAATGTCTTTCTGCTTTGTCTAACTGTATCAGTTCTAAACAATTTCTGGGTCACAATATCATGTCTTTTTGTTTGTTAGTTGGATGCACTTTGAGATGGGTTTAATTGGATGGCTTTGTCCTTACTCTAAACATAATTTGTGCTAAAAAATATAATTGGGGGGCCGGCGCTGTGGCGCAGAGGGTTAATGGCCTGGCCTGAAGTGTCGGCATCCCATATGGGCACCGGTTCTAGTCCCGGCTGCTCCTCTTCCAATTCAGCTCTCTGCTGTGGCCTGGGATAGCAGTAGCAGATGGCACAAGTGCTTGGGCCCCTGCACTCACGTGGGAGACCTGGAAGAAGCTCCTGTCTCCTGGCTTCAAATCAGCGCAGCTCTGGCCATTGCGGCCAATTGGGGAGTGAACCATCAGTTGCAAGACCTCTCTCTCTCTCTGCCTCTCCTCTCTCTGTGTAACTCTGACTTTCAAATAAATAAATAAATCTTTTTTTAAAAAATATATAATTGGAATTACATTGTACGTCTTTGGTCACATCATGATCTGTGCCCCTGCAGCGCACTCACCCACTAGGTGCATGTAGCTGTGCTACGCCTTGGCAAGCCTTGTTTGTCTTTTAGTGATGGAAACCCTGCCATACAGAATGCAGATTCACCATGATTATGTCTTTCCTCAAATGCTCCTTTCTGGGAAGTCTTTCCTGATCATCCTACATACATTTGCCATACGAGGAAGCTTCAAAACATGCGTGGAAAATGAAATTTAAAAGATCACTTTTGGTGGCCAGCACTGTGGCATAGTGGGTAAAGTTGCCACTTGCAGTGCCAGCATCCTATATGGGTGCCAGTTCAAATCCCAGCTGCTCCACTTCCCATCCAGCTCTCTGCTGTGGCCTGGGAAAGCAGCAGAAGATGGTTCAAGTCTTTGGGACTCTGTACCCATGTGGGAGACCCGGAGGAAGCTCCTGGCTCCTTGGCTTCAGCCTGGCCTAGCTCTGGCCATTGCAGCCATTTGGGAAGTGAACCAGCGGCTGGAAGACATCTCTTTCTCTGCCTCTGTGTAACTCTGCCTTTCAAATAAATAAATGATTTTTAAAAAATCACTCTTTTTGGTGACTTTTTTGTTTGGAAATCACATGTGATTTCTTCATAATACACATTTCTGTGGGCATTTTGAAGACCCTTGTCTGTTTAATTCTTTTGGTAGTAGTCATTACCACCTCACCTACTATATCTTACTGATTTTTCTTGTTTATCTACTCTCACTAGATCATGGATAACCATGAGAGAGCCACTCATGCATTGCTTAATGAACATCTTTAGGGGCTCGGAATTGTGCTTTGTGTGGAATAGAGAGCTAAAAAAAAATATCTAATTCCTTCTAGAAATTTATGATTTAATTAGAAATACCAAACAGGTAAGCAAGGATATACAGTAGTAATTTTTTTTTTTTGACAGGCAGAGTGGACAGTGTGAGAGAGAGACAGAGAGAAAGGTCTTCCTTTGCCGTTGGTTCACCCTCTAACGGCCGCCGTGCTGCAGCCGGCGCACCACGCTGATCCGATGGCAGGAGCCAGGTGCTTCTCCTGGTCTCCCATGGAGTGCAGGACCTAAGCACTTGGGCCATCCTCCACTGCACTCCCTGGCCACAGCAGAGAGCTGGCCTGGAAGAGGGGCAACCGGGAAAGAATCTGCTGCCCCAACCGGGACTAGAACCCGGTGTGCCGGCACCATAAGGCAGAGGATTAGCCTACTGAGCCGCGGCGCCAGCCTAAGTAATTTCTAAATAAGTGGGCAGAACAAAGTAGGAGTGTTCTTGGGACAGGAACTGAGCAGACAGTCTCACGTAAGGATAAAACAGCGTGCAGAAGCCAATGCTCGGAGGCAGATTGGATCATGGAAGAATCTGAAGGTGAAACATTTGTCTCATCCTGTAAGCAGTGAGAATTTTTGAGCAATAGAATGACATGAGAAAAACAACTTATGAAGATTAGTCCGGTAAGCCAAGAGTGAACATGGAAACAATGACAACAAATAGGACAAATGAACCTCTGATCTGAGACATCAATGATCCCAACATAGGGAGGGGAAAAGGCAGGGAGAAGGGACAAAAAGGGAAGGACAGCACTGGGAGGCATCGCTGAAGAGTATCGAGTCGGAACACATCAGCCTCTAGTACGCAGTCAGGCAATTCTTGAGACAGGTTTAGGATCACCTAGGGCCGGCATTATGGCACAGTGGGTTAAGCTGCCACCTGAAACAAAGGAAATACATATGAGAACTGGTTCAAGTCCTAAGGCAGTGGAGGATGGCTCAAGTGCTTGGATCCCTGCATCCATGTGAGAGTCCCAGATGGAATTCCAGACTCCTGGCTTTAACCTCACCCAGCTCAAACCACTGCATTCATCTAGGGAATGAACCTATAGATGGAAGATATGTGTATGTGTGCATGTACAAGTGTCTCCCTCTTTGTAACTCCACCTTTCTAATAAAAATAAATCTTTTGAAAGTATAAATGAGATCATTCCCCATTAGAAAAGTTTCTACCAATGGCTTATAGGAGACAGAGGTTGGCTGCCTGGCTAGGGAAGGGAGCAGCAGGAGGGCCAGAAAACATGGGGTATTGTCAGCTGGGTTATTCTATGTAAAGTTAAGCCAATTTAAAGAGCCCAGATAAAGAGGAATAAAAATGAGAAGAGGAAAAAGAGAGAAAGAATCGCTATTTTAGATAAATCCCATATGGGTTATGCTCTTAATTTACTTAAACCAGATGGCTAAGCCCAGGACTGACTAATTTATCACCATCCTGCCATTCAGAGCCAAGCCTGCCTTAGGTTCCTAAGCAACTGTGAAGGGAAATGTCAGATTGCATGAAATTTCCTGAGGAGATCATGTGATACCCCAAAGCACATCCCACTGAAAAATGCCTCAAGCCCTGGAAATCACATTTGCGAAGCCAAAGCTGCTAGCTCTGCTCTCTGCTTGCTGTGGCAGATGCACAACCCTTCCTCTATTTGCAGGCAGTGTGCTAGGGGCTCTAGGAATGTGAAAGAGCAAACTAAGAGCTAGGATGGCTTAGAAGAAAGCATTCAAATTTGGTATTTCCTATTCTCTTACACTATGCTATGTACTTCCAGAATTTCCTATCAAGGAAAGGAAAGTAACAATGCGTTTTTAAAAGAAGCATTTAAAATCTGGAAATAAAGCAGCAGCCTGTTAGCAAACTACATCTATAAATTGGTCAGTATTGGGCACAACACAAGAGGATTGAAGAACTGTGGACAGAATCAGGAACGGGGCTAATTTATGATCTGAAAAGAAAAATGTCACATGGGCAAAAGTCATCATTAATATTTTTTTGAGGAGTCACCATGTGCTAGGCCAGGATGAAATGATTCTAATCTCCCATTTCACAGATGAGTAAATAGAGGCATCTGAAAGGATTTAAGTCGGGTGACATAGCTGGTATATAAGACTGTTAGGGACCAGTATAATGGACCTGAAAAAAGTGACTGGTCAAAAAAAAAAAGGGAAGGGCACTGAGCAGCCAACACCATAACTGGCACACATCAAGTAGTCTCTGTCTCACAAGCAGAGGGCAGGTCTAAAGCTAACAGCAAAAGGGATTGTCAGGTGCAGAATGAAGCCTTTGCCAAACTCACTGTGGTATCCTGGAACAGAAACAGGGCGTTGGTGAAACCTGAACAGGGTCTGTATTTAGCAAACTGGAATGCACCCATGCTGGTATCTTAGTTGTGACAGATGTACCGCAGTAACGTGAGACATGGGTAAGTGATATGGGGAGACTCCTGTGTTACCCTGCAACTTCCCTATAAACGTAAAGTCATTCGACACTTGAAAGTTTACTAAAAAGTTGTTTAAGAAAAGAATATTGGTGAGGGTAGCACTGCATTTTAGTGGCCACTCAGTCCCTTGGCAGAGATTAATATTAATGACAGTCAAATGACTAATGTGATTTAACACTTCTAATATTCCAGCTTCTGTTCTAAGAATGTTACATGCATGCCCCTCTCCCTGTCATCTTCAAGACAAGGCTTTTAAAGGCCAATGTTGTGTCTTAGAGCATCAAGTCACGACTTGTGACAACAGCATCCCATATCGGAGCCCCAGTTCAAGTCCAGCTGCTCCAAATCCCTGATACATCTGGGAAACCAGAGGAAGATGATCCAAGTGCTTGGACACCTGCCACCTACATGAGAGTCCTTGAGGGAGTTCCAGGCTCCTGGCTTTGGCCTGGCCAAAGCATTCATGAAAGAAATAGAGGACAACACACACATACACACACACACACATGGAAAAATCTTCCCCGTTCATGAATTGGAAGAATTAATATCACCAAAATTCCATACTACCCAAAACAATTATAGGTTCAATGCAATCCTAATCAAAATTACAAAGACATTCTCCATAGATCTAGAAAAAAAATCCCTAAAATTCATATGAAAACACAAAATACCTCAAATAGCCAAAGTCAGCTTAAATAATAAAAGAAAAGCTGGTGGCATCATGATACCAGATTTTCAAGATGTACTAAAGGGTGTTATAATCAAAACAACCTGGTACTGGCACAGAAATAGACATATAGACCATTGGAACAAAATAGAAATCTCAGAAATTAATTCAGACATCTACAACCAAGTAATCTCTGACAAATGAGCTAAAATCAATCTCTGGAGAAAGGACAGTTTCTTCAATAAACGGTGCTGGGAAAATTGGATCTACACATGCAGAAGTCTGAAATAAATCCCTACCTTACACGTTACACAAAAATCAACTCAAAATGGATCAAGGATCTAATCTATGATCTGACATCATCAAATTACTAGACATTGGGGAAACCCTGCAAAACATTGACATAGGCAAAGACTTCTTGGAAAAGATCCCAGATGCACAGGCAATAACAGCAAACATACACAATTGGGATTACACCAAGCTAAGAAGCTCTGCACTGCAAAGGAAACACTCAACACTAAAGAGGCAACCAACAGAATGGGAGAAGATATTTGCAAACGATGCAACTGATCAAGGATTAATATCTAGAAACCTATAAAGAGCTCAAGAAACTGAACAACAACAAAATAAACAATCCAGTTAAGAAATGGGCAAAGGATATAAACAGGCATTTTTCAAAGGGTAAAATTCAAATGACCAACAGACATTCGAAAAAATGCTCAGGATCACTAGCCATCAGGGAAATGCAAATAAAAACCACAATGAGGTTTCACCTCACCCCAGTTAGAATGGTTCTCATCCAAAAATCAAAAGTAACAAATTCTGGCAAAGGGTCGGTGCCGCGGCTCAATAGGCTAATCCTCCACCTTGCGGCACCGGCACACCAGGTTCTAGTCCCGGTCGGGGCACTGGATTCCGTCCCGGTTGCCCCTCTTCCAGTCCAGCTCTCTGCTGTGGCCCGGCAGTGCAGTGGAGGATGGCTCAAGTGCTTGGGCCCTGCACCCCATGGGAGACCAGGAGAAGCACCTGGCTCCCGGCTTCAGATAAGTGCGGTGCACCGGCCGCGGAGGCCATTGGAGGGTGAACCAACGCCAAAGGAAGACCTTTCTCTCTGTCTATATCTCTCACTGTCCACTCTGCCTGTCAAAAAATTAAAACAAAAAATTCTGGCAAAGATGTGGAGTAAAAGGTACCCTGTTTGGGGGTGGGGTGGGGGCAATACTAACTGGTACAATCACTACAGAAGACAGTATGAAGATTCCTCAGAAAACTAAAAATAGATCTTCTATATGACCCAGCTATCCCTAACCTGGGACATCCAAAGGAAACGAAGTCAGGCTATGAAAGAGATAACTGCACTCCTATGTTTATAGCAGCTCAATTCACAATAGCTAAGATATAGAATCAGCCTAGATGCCCATCAACTGATGACTGAACAAAATGTGGTGTGTACATATATATACAACAGAATATTACTCAGCCATTAAGAAGAATGAAATCCTGACATTTGCAACAAAATGGGTGCAACTGGAGAACATTATAAGCCTGATCCAGAAAGACAAATATCACATTTTCTCTTAATTGTGGTAGTTAATATACAGATATTTAAAAGGTGGTGGATGTCAGATCATTTTGTAGATAGTTACAAACATGCTTCACTGAATCTTACCATATAAATGAAAATATACTCTCATTTCACATATTCAAAAAAAAGATAGAGGGGAATAGTGAGGGTTCTTGGGATACTAGCAATGCTTTGCTCTTCATATGAGTGTGATCAGATGACCAAAACACTCATTCATCTATACATCTATGTGCATTTCTTGGTATATATACTGTATTTAAATAAAATACTAAACAAAATTTGAATACATAAGTTAAAATTTTCTTTTAATGTGAAAAGATAAAACAATGCTCAAATTCAGTGAGTTTATACCTAGCCATATAGCTCAACAGAAAATAGAGCAAATATGGAGCCCAGTCCTTACTCTGGGTGTTCCCCAATTTACAGGAACTTTTTGGACTTCAGTAAGAATAATAACGATCAGTATTTCCTGGAAAGATTGTTTTAAGGATTGAAAATGACGTAAGGGTCTCTAAAGATGTCAAAATTAAATAAAGAGGAATCCATCATAAACTATTATCTCTTTATTCTTTGTTTTTTTTTTTTTTTTGTCCTCAGCAAATAAAAATTCCTGACCCACACTTCCAATCATCCAACTCTCAATTTCAAACTAGACCTCAGTGTCAACTATTACAGCAAAAGGAAGACCATAGCAGAAAATCTAAGAAAAGTATTTTGGCTTCTGTGACTGCGGGGACCCAGATCCAAGCAATATAAGGACATATAGGGGTACAGGGTGTTGCTCACAAACTGATTTTAGAATCTTACCACATTATTATCTTACCTACCCCAACCTAGCCAGGAAGATAAGGGTATGGAAATCCAATTCACATATTGCTACCAGACAGCTGTTTAGACTTTAGAAAAAAAAATTAAGCCCTTTGCTAATCCATCTGCCCAGACCTGGAGCCCCTTCTAATTTGCACAAACACAAAAAATACACCTTCAGCAGTCTTGCCCTTCCCCACATCCACACCTGCTTAAAATGTGACATCTCACATTGCTTGATCCAAAACAGTTTAAGAAAATAGTAACAAAACCTCAAGCTTAGAGTCACAAAATGCATTCATTTTTTCAACCAATATTTACTCAGCCCCTACTATGTGCTCTAGAACAGCCTCTTCTGTGTGATCCCAGGGCTGCCTTTGGTCTCCATCTTTTGCCCATGCTGACTGCAGGTCTTTCATTAACAATCCACTTACTGTTCCTCAGCCAGAGCCTTGCCTTCTGCGGTGCAGTCTGCTACCCTCTTTTCCAGAATGGAATATTGTTCTACACTCCTCTTTCTCTCAGGCTTTACCTTTCTCTCTTTCTTTGAGAGGCACAAAGACAGAGATAAGTAGAAAAATAGACCTCCCATTGCTAGTTCACTGCCCAAATACCTGCAACATGCAAGGCTGAGTCAGGCCAAGACCAAGAGCCATTAACTCAAACCAGGTCCCCTAAGTGGGTGGCAAAGGCCTTTTTTCAATTGATTTATTTTCATTTATTTGAAAGTCAGAGATGAATAAATCTTCTACCCACTGGTTCACTCGTCAAATGCCTCCATCAACTGGAGCTAGAACAGACCAAAGCACGGGGCTAGAACTCAATCTGGGTCTCCCATGTGAGTAGCAAGGACCCAAGTACTAGAACCATCATCTGATGCCTCCTGGGGTGTACATTAATAGGAAGCTAGAATGGAAAGTGAAGACAGAACTCTAACTTGTCACTCCAATATGGGATGCAGGCATCCCAAGAGGCACTTTAACTGCTATGCCAGACACCTGCCCCTAGGGACCCAACTATTTGAGCCTCATCTATTACGTTTTGGAGAAGTTGAAGTCAGGAGCTGGAGTCAGGAATTGAACCCAGGCCACCTGGTAAAGGACACAGCATCATAGCCACTAGGATAAAGGCCCACCACACAGCTTAATTTCAATGTCCTAATAGTTCCATGCAACAGCTCTTCTTGCTGCACTCTGTGGTATCCTGTCATTAACATCCGATTCCAATTAACCCACACAACAGCCCCTGAACACAGCAAGTGAAGCTGAAAGAACATAACTCATATGAAGTGATTCAACTACTGAGTGGTCCAGTTCAACAAATTCTACAAAATAATAATAGTAAAAATAATAGCTAGTACTTGAAACTGAGATTTTAGATAGGCTGCATTTCTCAGTAATGACCAAGTCTCAGGAATGATCATGGGATTGAGCAGCATGAGGTAGAATAGAAGGCAAGCTCATTGAGGGAGGGAATGTGGGGAGCAGCTCGGACTGGACTGAGTTACTGGAATTAAGACTTATTCTATGCATCTGCTCTCCCACAATATGGCGCTGGGAGAGAAGTAAACAGCTTCCGCACAGCTGCCTCCAGTTCAACCAATAAACTGTAGGACCTGCTCCTGATTGGAGGAGAGCAGCGTACTCGGCGTGTGGGCAGCCGAGTTGGGATTGGCAGAGGAGGACTATAAAGGAGGAGAGAGACGGCATGCACCGGGGAACATCTAAGGGGAATATCTAGCTGAAGGAACACCTGTGCAGCCCCCGAGAAGAACCGGCCGGCGGTGTGCCGCTCCCCTGCGGAAGTGGGGAATGCGGCCAGGGGGAACTGCCCTTCCACGGAGGTGGAAGGGATAGTAGCCAACCCGGGAAGAACCAGCAGCAAACCCGGGGAGGGCCGAGCAGACGAAAGAACAGCGCAGGGTCCTGTGTTGCTCCTCCACGAAGAGGGGGAGCGACAGGGAACCCAAAGAACACCAAGAACAGATGTCTGGAACCAGCGCTATGGCTTAACTTGTCTAAGCCTTCACCTGTGGTGCCAGCATCCCATATGAGCACAGGTTCATTTGCTGGCTGCTTCACTCCCAAACCAGTTCTCTCTGCTTATGGCCTGGAAAAGCAGTAGAAGATGGTCCAAGTACTTGGACCCTTGTACTCACATGGGAGACCGAGAACAAGCTCATGGCTTTGGATTGGCCTAGCTCTGGCCGCTGCAACCATTTAGGGAGTGAACCAGTGGATGGAAGACTTTTGTCTCTGTCTCTCCCTCTCTCTGTCTGTAACTCTCTCTCAAATAAATAAATAAAATCTCTAAAAATACATAAATAAATAGAACAGCAGTTGTCTTAGCCTGTGTTCTATTGCTATAACAAAATACCTGAGAGTGGGTAAATGATAAACAGAAGCTTATTTGGCTTGTGGTTCAGGAGGCTGAGAAATCCAAGAGCCTGGTGCTGGCATCCATTCAGCATCCAATTAGGGCCTTCCTAATGCATCCCAACATGGCAGAGGGCACCTCATGGGGAGAGAGAACAAGCATGTACCAGTTCAGATCTCCATTCCCCTTCCCAGAAAATCACCAGTTCCACCATGAGAGCCCTGCCCTGACAATCTCTTCTGATCCCAATTGCTTCCTAAGGTCTCTATCTCCAAATATGTTAACATATGAGTCTGGGGTATGTTTCACCATGAGTTTGTAGGGGACATTCGAACCATGGCACTAGATACTAAAAATTATCTATAAGGATAAAACAATCATCATGATGTATGATAGAAATCACGCAGGTAAGAGGAGCCTAGAGCTAAAAATCCCTAAGGAATAAGGAGGCAGTACAGGATGATGGTAGACACAATGGAGTATGGTCTGATGACACAGCAGTTGTTATTGGTGGCAGGAGCTGAGCAGCAGTCCTGGCTGTCCCTCTTCCAATTTAGCTCTCTGCTTTGGCCTGGGAAAGCAGTAGAAGATGGCCCAAGTCCTTGGGCCCCTGCACCCGTGTGGGAAACCCGGAAGAAGCTCCTGGCTCCTGGCTTCGGATCAGCACAGCTCCAGCCATTGCAGCCATCTGGGGAGTGAACCAATGGAAGACTTTTCCTTCTGTCTCTCCCTCTCACTGTCTGTGACTCTATCTCTCAAATAAATAAAATCTAAAAAAAAAAAAAAAAATTATCCAGGATGTTGTCAGGACATTATCATTAATATATGTTGTAATATTCTGAGTAGATACCAAGTTAGGGATTTTCTGAATCAAAGAGTCTAACACTTTCCTATTTGTCTATGACCTGAAATATCTGAAATTACCTCCGATATTTTGGGTGATGGCTAAAGAGAATTAACTTGGTGGGGCCTTCCCTGACTCCCCTGTCTAAATTAGCCACACTCCCTTTATGTCAACATTTATTGAGTGCCTAAATGTATGTCATATAATCCTCATAACAGCCTGCAAGGTAATAATTTCCATTTTACACACAGGAAATCTAATGCTCAGAAAGAGAAAATGAGTTGCCAAGATCTCACAGCTATCAAGGTACTGAAGCACAATTCATAATGGTCTTTTAAAGTAATTGACCTTTTCTGAATCCTGGGTTTGAGCTGCACTACCTGGGGCAAGTTGTTCAACCTTTGTGTTCCTCTGTTTCCTTATCTATGTACTACCTGTACCATCAGTTCTCATCTCCAATGGTTACTGTAAGAGTTAAATAGATTAATATTTGTAAAGCTCTTAGAAGAGGGCATGGCTCAGTAAACCTTCCATAAATGTTCGTTATTGTAGCTATCCCTAAATCTCAGATTTCAGACTTCAAAACCCAGGGTTTTTTTTTTTTTTTTTCCAAAAAAGAATTAAGGGGTAGTGTTTGCCACAGCAGTTAAGACTCTTTTTGGGATGCCTGCAGCTCATATCAATGTACTTGTGTTCACGTGCTCACCTCACTCTCAATTCCAGCCTCCTGCTAATGCTCACCCTGGGAGGCAGCAGGTGATGGCTCAGCTGCTTGGGTCCCTGCCAGTCACAGGGGAGGCCCAGATTGAGTTCCTGGCTCCTAGTCTTGGCCTGGCTCAGCACTGGTTGTTGTGGGCATTTGAGTAGTAAACCACTGGATGGGAGACCAATCCCTCTCTCTCTTGCTCACTCAAATCAATTAAAATTTGTAAATAATTATTTAAAATAATTAGAAATCAATACATTTTTTGCTTTTTATCAAAAAACATTCAAAAATTCAGTAATTGGTATTATAACCAATATTTGATAAGAAAACATGATCTTTTTATAAAACCAAAGATTCCTATAACGAGTACTCAAATAATATATTTCACTTTGTGTTTCTATGGGGGTGCAAACTGTTGAAATCTTTACTTAATGCATACTAAACTGATCCTCTGTAAAAAAAAAAAAAAAAAAGAAAAGAATAGAAACTATCAACTCCCAACTTGACTCTCACTGGGATTAAACATGACAATAGGTCTGATCTGATTTCATCATCATTAAAAAAAATCATCTATTATTTTTCACTTTATGTTTCTGTGTGGGAGCAAACTGTTGAAATCCTTACTTAATGTATACTAAGCTGATCTTCTGTATATTAAGATAATCGAAAATGAATCTTGATGTGAATGGAAGGGGAGAGGGAGTGGGAAAGGGGAGGGTTGTGGGTGGGAGGGACGGTATGGGGGGGAAGCCATAGTAATCCATTATTCGTACTTTGGAAACGTATATTCATTAAATAAAAGTTAAAAAAAAAAAAAAAAAAAAACCAAAGATTTAAGGAGAACATGTCAGAATAATAACTTTTATTATACTTTGCTTTAAGAGAAACATTATACTCATTTTTTTAACTTTCCTAGGAATAGTAAACATGTGATTTGTCTATTGTATTGAGAATCACTTAGCCATATTTTCCAAAATCTTCTTTTAAGATTTATTTTATTTATTTGAAAGGCAGAGTGACAGAGAGAGGGAGAGACAGAGAGAAAGAGATCTTCCATCTGCTGGTTCACTCCCTGAATGGCCACAACAACCAGAGCTGGTTCAGATCAAAACCAGGATCCAGGAACTCCATCTAGGTCTTCCACATGGATGGCAGGGCCCCAGGTGGGCCATCTTCTGTTGCTTTCCCAGGCACAATAGCAGGGAGCTGGATCAGAAGCAGAGCAACATGGACTTGGGTCACCACTCTGATATGGGATGCCAGTGTAACAGATGGTGGTGGCTTAACCAGCTGCGCCACAATGCCAGCCCTTACACTGCTATTTTTTTTGCTAATCACCATAGGTATTTAATTTTTAAAAATTCAAGGAATTTGATTGGTAGCTTTTGAGAACTATGTGACTAAATTAACAGGGATAATAAGCTCATTTACTGACTTTGTTTAATGCAAACAGTAAAGGAACAAGGAACATTCTTGGATATGGCTCTGGACAAAGTAAAAGTGATGCCTTTGGCCCAAGTACTTGGGTTCCTGCTGCCTATGTGAGAGACCCAGATAGAGTTCCTGGGTCCTGGCTTTGGCTTGGCCTAGCCCTGGTTGTTAGAAACATTTGGGAAGTGACCAGTGGATAGAAGATCTTTCCATCATTCTGCGTCTCAAGTGAATAAAATATGTAAAATATTTTTTAAAGCAAAACCAAAACCTGTTCTTTAACTAGGAATTTGGCTTTCCTATTTTATTGTGATGGGGGGGATGGGGGGGTCCCTGAAAGCTGAATTGAAGATAAGGAGAAAAATCATTTATGGAAGAGCCATGAATATCCTTAACTTAAAGCAAGACCTGAAAAGGAACCACAGAAATGCTCAGGGGACCCATGTGAGCCACACTGTTGATTCAATTGGTCAATCTACAATTGTCTCTGTTTGAGTGATGAATAATGCTAATCCACATTATTTATTGCACATTGCTATTATATTACTCACTGATCAGCTTTCTGATTCACTAGTTGTCAGGCATGTATTCAACAAGAATCAAGTAATAACAACTAGCATAGCTTATGTGCCTTGCACTGTGAGTGACCCTGTTTTATCACTCTTAGCGAGAAGGGCATAGTGCCATAATTCCCATTTTAAAGGTAAGGAAACTAAGACCTAGAGAAGTTAAAATAATTTTCTCAAAGGTTATACAGGTAGATCCAGAACACAAACCCACTCTGGCTGATTCCAGATGTTTTATTCTTAACCACTCTGCCACCCTACCACCCCAAGTCCTATTCTGTCATCTTTTGAAGTTATAGAAAACATAATGCTCCCATCTAACAAGCAAAGAAAATATGACACTAAGTCATCCTTAACAAGCATCCTGGAAGAGACTTGAACTAAAAGAAATGTTCTAGCACAGGCCAGGTTGCCAACTTACTTCACAGCCCAAAGCAGATCCCAGACTTGGCTTTTTCATCTCTCTTTTATTATGATGATTTTTGTAATGACTGATATCTTCTGGTCCATCAGGGAATTTATAAGGATGAATGATCCAATTAATGTCTTCTTTCATTACCCAAGAAGTTGGCTTCTAGTTAACAATTTAAATGGGAGTGGGGGAAAGACGACACTGAAAATCTGAAGTATTATTTTAGAAGATTAACAGGCACTTTCACTTCTTGTATTAGTTATACATATAGTATAAGTATATACATATGACCATGTGAACTATTTCATGGAGAAATCATTTGCCTATGAATCTGTTACTGACTATTCAGCACTGTGAAATATCTGAGATTTTACCCTACTTGTGAATTAGCATGTCCTTCTGCCATTATTTCATGAATTCTAATAAAATATATGATACTCCTGCATCAGAAATAAAGCACTCGGGGCTGGCGCTGTGGTGTAGTGGGTAAAGCAGCTGCCTTCAGTGCCAGCATCCTATATGGATGCTGGTCCGGGTCCCGGCTGCCCCACTTCTGATCCAGCTCTCTGCTGTGGCCTGGGAAAGCAGAAGATGGCCCAAGTCCTTGGGCCCCTGCACCCGCATGGGAGACCTGAAAGAAGCTCCTGGCTCCTGGCTTTGGATCGGCACAGCTCTGACCCTTGCGGCCAATTAGGGAGTGAACCAGCAGATGGAAGACACCTCTCTCTCTCTCTCTCTCTCTCTCTCTCTCTCTCTAACTCTAACTCTAACTTTCAAATAAATAAATAAATTAAAAAAAAAAAAGAAGGAAAAAAAGAAAGCACTTTATTCCTGACAGCAGTACCAATAGCCAGAGCACCAGTGCTTTCTTCCAGTGGTTCCAGGAGTCCTCATCCCTACAGAGTGACATGAAAGGGGTCAAATGACATCTGCATATGCAGTACTTCACATTGCAGAAGAGGAACGTTGTATGTGTTTAAATGGGCAGCAAACAAGCCTGTCCTTTGCTCCAGAAGGAGATGTTACCTCTGTCTTCCACAGGCTGAAAGTGCTATGAAGGGGTTGGCTCTGTGGCCCAGTGGGTTAAGATGCTGTCTGTAATGCCAACCTCCCATATGGGTGCTGGTTTGCGTCCCGGCTTCTCCACTTCCAACCCAGCTCCCTGCTAATGCATTTCAGAAGCCTCAAGTCCTTGGGCCCCTGCAGCCACAAAGGAGCCCGCATGAAGTTCCAGGCTCCAGGCTTCAGCCTGACCCAGCCCCAGCTGTTGGGGCCATTTCGGGAGTGAACCAGTGGATGGAGGCGCTCTCTCTCACTCTCTCTCTGTGTCTCTTCCTCTCTCTATAACTCTGCCTTTCAAATAAATAAAAAATTTTTAAAGAAGAAAATGCAGCCTGGAGTGAATACTGTCAGTGACTCTGCTCACTAGACATGACAGAAATGTCAGAGATCCCAACAGCGATCATCCTGTTTATTGGAACAGTATTAGTTTTGAATATTAGTCTTGCATAGATCCATAATTTTTTAAAAGATTTATTTATTTATTTATTTATTTATTGCAAAGGTAGAGTTAGAGAGGCAGAGGCAAAGAGAGAGAGAAGTCTTCTATCTTCTGGTTCACTCCCCAAGTGGCCGCAATAGCCGGAGCTGTGCCAATCTGAAGCCAGGAACATCTTCTGGGGCTCCTATGTGGGTGCAGGGGCCCAGGGACTAGGGCTGTCTTCCACTGCTTTCCCACTTCCACTGCTTTCCCAGGCCATAGCAGAGAGCTGGATTAGAAGTGGAGCAGCCAGGACTCGAACTGGCACCATTATGGGATGCCGGCAAAGCAGTCAGTGGCCTCACCCGCTATGCCATAGTGCCAGCCCCATTCCTAGACTGTTATGAATATAATACTGCCAATAAATTATACGCCAGGATCTCAGAATTTTCCTTTTAACAACAACAACAAAGTTGTGGCACAGCCACTTGGCCTAGATCTGAAGATGTCTGCATCCCAGCTCACAGTGCCTGGGCTCACTTTCCAGCTCTGCCCCCTGACTCCTACTTCCTGCTAATACAAATCCTAGGAGGCACTGGTGATGGCTCAAGTACTTGAGCTCCTGCTACCCACATGGAATACCTGGACTGAGTTCTGGGCTCCCTACTTTGGTCCCAACCCATCATCATGCCATTAGCCATTTGGGGAAAGAACTAACAGATGTAAGCTCTCTCTCTTGTCTCTCAAAATAAATTTTAAGTCTACTATGTCCCTGCACCTGTCATATTGTCCACAAATCCTAACAAGCCAACCCAGATTAAAAAAATAAAAATCAATCATTGGAAACTGATTTCAAGTGTCCCAGTGTTAAGGTGCTCTAAATGTGTAATGTAGGATTTATACTAAGAACAAAGATGAATACAGTATACCAGGGCAAAATGCTCTCATCAGCCCCAAGCCTAGTTTTGTTTTTTTTTTTTTTTTTAAGATTTATTTACTTGAATGAGTTACACAGAGAGAGAGGAGGCAGAGAGAGAGAGAGTCTTCCATCTGCTGGTTCACTCCCCAATTGGCTGCAACGGTCAGAGCTGTGCTGATCCGAAGTCAGGAGCCAGGAGCCAGGAGCTTCTTTTGGGTGTCCCACGTGGGTGCAGGGGCCCAAGGATTTGGGCCATCTTCTACTGCTTTCCCAGACCATAGCAGAGAGCTGGATTCGAAGTAGAGCAGCTGGGACTTGAACCGGCACCCATATGGGATGCTGGTGCTTCAGGCCAGGGCATTAACCCACTGTGCCACAGCGCGGGCCCCCTCCAAAGCTATTTTTAATGTCTGAATCTTAAACTCTACATTGATGGTATTGAAACCCACTTGCTCATCCATTAACTCTTGTGAGAGAAATGGAAAGGAAAAGGAATTTCTCTCTTAGGACTAGTCTTCTTATAAGCATCCCCAATATTTTACTTATAAGATACATTTCTGGCTGGCACCGCGGTTCACTAGGCTAATCCTCCGCCTACGGCACCGGCACCCCGGGTTCTAGTCCCGGTTGCTCCTCTTCCAGTCCAGCTCTCTGCTGTGGCCCAGGAGGGCGGTGGAGGATGGCCCAAGTGCTTGGGTCCCTGCACCCGCATGGGAGACCGGGAGGAAGTACCCAGCTCCTGGCTTCGGATCAGCGCAGCGCCGGCCGTAGCGGCCATTTGGGGAGTGAACCAACAGAAGGAAGACCTTTCTCTCTCTCTCTCTCTCTGTCTCTCTCTCTCACTGTCTAACTCTGCCTTGGAAAAAAAAAAGATACATTTCTGCACCTTTTAAGTGGGAAATTAGATTTGCATTTTATAAAGATTACGCATCCTATATTCAAATGAACATTTTTCTATTATTTAAATTATGACATTGTCCAATTAAATAAAGATGATTCCTAATTGCATTCAAATCAAACTACATTTTGCTCATAGTGCAATCATACTACAGTGGAATGCGGTCTGTAAAAGAGGCAGTAGTATGCTGAGGTCTGTTAGTTCCACTGTTGCAGGTTTACCCCAATGCAACAACGAGCAAAGTGCCTGGCACACAGTAGATGTCAAGTAGTTGTTGGGTGCATGAATGAACAAACAAATGAAAGTATGCATTTCTCTGTTACGTCATTTTCAGTTAATTTCCCCCAAGAAATGGTTCCTTTCCCTATAATTTATCAATACTATCCTTAATCATGTAACTACATTAGCCTCTTCTCAATGGCTTATGTGATTTGGCATCTGTACAGAACCTTCTATTGATAATTAAAAGCTGATATAACAAGATTCAGAGATCTATGCTCAAAAAATGCCTTTTGGGGCTGGCATTTGATGCAGCAAACTTGGGATTCACATATCCCATATCAGAGTGCCTGATTCAAGTTCAAGCTCCTTGGCTTCCAATCCAACTTCCTACTACTGAGCACCCTGGGAGGTAGAAGGTGACAGTTAAGGTGTCCAGTCCCTGCCACCCACATGGGAAACCTGGATTGAGTTCTGGATTCCTGGCTTTAGCCTGGCTCAGCTCTGGATATTATGGGCATTTGGAGAGTGAACCAGAAGATGGAAGACCTCTCTCTATCTGCCTTTCAAATAAAGTCAAAATAAACCAAAAATTTAATGCTTTTAAGTATTTCTTTTGACTCCTGTGATTTTATTTTATTTTTTTCTTTTTTTTATTTATTTATTTTTCTACTCCTGTGATTTTAGATAGTAACATCCAAGCTATAAAATCAAAATTCATATAAGCTTAAAGGAAAACTGTTCTACTCCTCACATCCAGGAGATCATAGTTGAACTCCACGCAAAACATTTTCCTTATCTTTCCCTGAGATCCTTGGAATGTTGCCTTATCAAAGTTCTCCATTTACTCATACACCCTAATTCCATTCACAAATAGCAAAGGTTTGCTGCTTCAAAATGAGGGGTGTATTGACTTTTCCCCAGATTTATTCCCCCAGGTATAAGCACCCAAACACTAACCAAAGCACACAGGAAAATGCAGATTGAGAACTGCTGCTCCTGCATCATTCTTATGATGTTTGTGTGGCAGAGTGCTGTATGTCCATGTGTCTGTGATTCTGGAAACACAGCCCCAGGAAATTTAAAATACAATCACATCAACTAATTTCAATAGTCTTCTTTTACGAAGTAAAAAAGAAACTCAAAATGTGATTGAAAGCCAATTTCTGCTATTTAGAAAAATGTAATAATCAAATCAGAGGTTGGTTTCAAAAGAAATGTCATTCCCTTCTTTGAATCTCATGAAAAAACCACTAACACACACCCAGAGGAGAACACTTAACAAGAGCTACGCTATAAAGAAATTAAAGAATCTGGAGAAAACACAATGGTGCACCTGAAAATAGTTTTCATTCCCTCCTTTGTGTGAAATTCAATTACACAGAAAGCAAACAAATGGAGCAAACAATGAAAATGGCACATGGGATTTTTTTTTCAATGACTATAAACTGCACTCTCTAAAACAAAAAGGCCATTTATACAGCAATTGCCTCTAACGATGGCCATTGTTCTTTCTTTGGGCGATTTCTGATCTTAAAAATGCTTGCCCTCAGAGACTCACACTGCACCCAGTCATGAACTCCTTTATAAAAAGAAATTCTCTCCCCAGTCAGGCAAACTAATTCTGCTCTCATCCTGAACTTTCTGTCTCAAGATTTAAAAACTTTAACAGTACTAAAACAACATGGTATTTATATCTTTTAGAAATATTTCATTGGGGCCGGCGCCGCGGCTCAATAGGCTAATCCTCCGCCTGCAACGCCGGCACCCTGGATTCTAGTCCCGGTTGCTCCTCTTCCAGTCCAACTCTCTGCTGTCGCCTGGGAAGGCAGTGGAGGATGGCCCAAGTGCTTGGGCCCTGCACCCACATGGGAGACCAGATGGAAGCACCTGGCTCCTGGCTTCGGATCAGCGCAGCGCGCCGGCCGCAGCAGCCATTTGGGGGGTGAACCAACAGAAAAAGAAGACCTTTCTCTCTGTCTCTCTCTCTCACTGTCTAACTCTGCCTGTCAAAAAAAGAGAAATATTTCATTGAGCCTGCTGTGGCCATCCTACAGTAGCAAACATGAAAAGGATGACATCTCTTGACTTTAACTACCACTGTAAATTATTTTAGAAAACTACTATAACACACATGTGCAAGCCTCCCAAAAAGAGCAAAACATACATCAAACAGATGAACTTCTTAAAAATTAAAATACTAGCACTATAAACAATTAACATTTGGCTCCATAAGACATAAAACAAAACCTAATTCAACACATCCCTGTAGATAATACAAGCCCAAGAGAATAATACCAAAAGAGGTTGTTTTAATTTAGAAGACAAATTTATGCCTGTTTGAATGATTTCTTATCAAATGACAGCAAGGATATTAGAACCTAGTCCCTGGCCGGCGCCGCGGTTCACTAGGCTAATCCTCCGCCTTGGGGCGCCGGCACACAGAGTTCTAGTCCCGGTCGGGGCGCCGGATTCTGTCCCGCTTGCCCCTCTTCCAGGCCAGCCCTCTGCTGTGGCCAGGGAGTGCAGTGGAGGATGGCCCAGGTGCTTGGGCCCTGCACCCCATGGGAGACCAGGAAAAGCACCTGGCTCCTGGCTCCTGCCATCGGATCAGCGCAGTGCGCCGGCCGCAGCGTGCGGAGCGCGGTGGCCATTGGAGGGTGAACCAATGGCAAAGGAAGACCTTTCTCTCTGTCTCTAAACATGACAATAGGTCTGATCTGATTTCATCATCATTAAAAAAAAATCATCTATTATTTTTCACTTTATGTTTCTGTGTAGGAGCAAACTGTTGAAATCCTTTCTTAATGTATACTAAGCTGATCTTCTGTATATTAAGATAATCGAAAATGAATCTTGATGTGAATGGAAGGGGAGAGGGAGTGGGAAAGGGGAGGGTTGTGGGTGGGAGGGACGGTATGGGGGGGAAGCCATAGTAATCCATTATTCGTACTTTGGAAACTTATATTCATTAAATAAATAAATAAAAAAAATAAATAAAAAAAAAAAAGAACCGAGTCCCATGACTTAAAAAAAAATACAATTGATATTTAAAGTAACATCTCATGTATGTAGCATCCAGGAAATCTGTTGAGTCTGGCTTTTTTTTTTTTTTTTTTTTTTTTTTGTTATTCTGAATAGAGTTGGAAACTGCTACTCACAGAGTAGGAGGTACAAAGTCAAAATTACAAAAATACATATTTCTGGGGCCAGAGCTGTGGCTTAGCAGCTAAAGCCACCACCTGCAGTGCCGGCATCCCATAGGGACGCTGGTTCGAGTCCCGGCTGCTCCACTTCCCATCCAGCTCTCTGCTATGGCCTGGGAAAGCAGTGGAAGATGGCCCAAGTCCCTTGGGCCCCTGTACCTGCATGGGAGACCTGGAAGAAGTTCCTGGCTCCTGGCTTCAGATCGGCACAGCTCTGGCCCTTGTGGCCAATTGGGGAGTGAACCAGTGGATGGAAGACTTCTCTTTCTCTCTCTCTCTCTGCCTCTGCCTCTCTTTCTTTCTGTGTGCAACTGACTTTCAAATAAATAAACACATATTATTATTCAGATAAATGCTTAGAACCTACTTGAACTCCTAAGCAGAAAAGTCCTAGGTGAAACCTCAAGTAATAAAATCATAACCAAGACAAGTGCCCTAGGTCTTGATGCTGAAGAAGCATTTTCAAGTTACCTGGGGGCTGCTTCCCTTCCTCTTGTCCTTCTGAAGGCTCTCCCTTGTCTAGGCCCAGCATCTATTCCAAACTCACTGAATTGACTCAAACTATGCCTTTCTTTTTTCATTCTGAGACCTTGGACAAGTCTCCTTATCTCTAAAGTCTACCTATCTTCCTCTCTACCAGACCTTCTCCTCCCAACTCTCAGGGAATTCTGTCTGCTTTGCCTCAAGCTCATTATCCAAACTTATATGGGCTTTTACTGACAAGCTTGAGATGTAAATGATTTGCTACAGGTGTTATCAACCCAGTCTTCCATCTTTATTCCAGGTTCTTGCCCCCACAATAAGAATTCAAGGCAGAGGCAAAATACAGTGCACAAGTGAGGGCAGGATTTATTTAAAAGAGAGAGCAGCGTGGACATACATTTACATGTGAATGTTGGCCACCCTATAGAGAGAGATCTGTTGTCATGAGTAGAGTAAGGAAAAGTATGCCAGAGAGTTGGCTATGAAGAGAGTGAGAGAAGAGGAGGAGGCCTGAGAAAGATCCCCAAGCATGTTCAAGAGCAAAATGGATCTCTCCTAACATTATCAGTCTCTTCCATGAAGTAGGGGGTGGTACCTTAATTGAATATACAGTTAGGATGGCTTTAGCATGCATAAGGCTTTTTGGAATGTTCATGGCATCTCCGTGTGCAGTTTACCTTCCGTGTGGCCATCATAGCATCTCCTTCCTGGTCCTTCATTGAAAGGAGCGATTACCAAACTGACAGGTGAGGGAATAAAGTTGCAATGCAGCGTTGGCATAAATTCCTGGTCATCTACCCCCGTGTAACTCCCTGCTAACCAGCTCTGCTCTCCCCTGGTGGACTTCATTGTTTTAATACAGAACCAGAAGAAACTAAAATCTCAACAATATGCTGTTGTGAGTATTTGAAGCTCACTGGCCATATTCAAAACTGACTCCACCACTTCTCCCATGCTTCGAACCTATTTGTGAAAATTTTGGGGTTCCATCTTGTGCACCTGAGGTAACAGTACAGTTCTATTCTTGGGGATAGTGTAGAACAGTGGAAAGAGCACTGGGCTTTGGGGTCAGACAAATCTGGAATCCAATCCATTTGAGTCTTTGAAGGATAGCTTCATATCTCTTGAGCTGCTTCAGTTGTAAAGCAGGGAAGATAAAACCAGCCTCCAGGGTTGTAGAAAAGATTAGATAACAAAAGAACTCCAAGCAGAGAAAAGTAGCAAAGAGGGCACCCTCCTGGTGGGTCAGAAGGACAGGTGCTGAAGTTTGCAGAAGAAAGGATTTGGGAGATGGCTGAAAACTTAGTCCTAATTCAGTCCTAGAACACCATTATTAAGGATAGGAATCCTTTGGTTGAAACCATTTTTTCTCCAATGAATACATCTTTATTGAGCTTCTCCTCTGAGCCAGCAAGAGAAACTACCACTACAAAATTAACTCTACTGCTGTCACTCTCAGGGTGAAGGGAAGCCTGGAAATGAGAGCCAGCAAGGTCTCAGACGGGAAGGGATGTTTTACTTTCAGGCTGAGTCCCACAGGGTCAGAGACATTCAGAGGAGTCTCAGTCACACAGGAGGAATTCATGCGGTCTCTGTAGGAGGGTGGAGTGAGGAGCAGTTATTCACTCCCTGTACAGGCTCCATGGAATGATTTTCAAGGGCGTAGTGGGAGGGCCCGAGAGGGGAGTGGTATGGGAAAGGAGTGCTCTCGGGCCACAAGGGGTTTTAGACCTTCTTGCAGACTGGATCATCTCAGTACAAATGGCTTAGAAGGTTGCCCATTGAGCGAATTTAGTTAATGGGAAGAATATGCCAGGGGAGTACAGGAAGTTCTCTGTTCATGTGTCCTTCCAGGTGAGATGAGGAAATCAGACTCAGTATATATAACAGTACAAATAACCCTTCCATCTTTCAAATATAACTTAGGTTCACGAGTAACAGTGATGTCTTCTTCTGTTTGATTTTATACATTCCTGATAGTCTTGTTGATGAAAATGAGTGGCTACCACATCCTTTACTGCAAAAAAAAAAAAAAAATTATGTATTTGTTTTCATCTTTCTTGAAAGGCAGAGAGAGAAAGAGAGACATCTTCCATCACTGGTTGTTTCCCAAAATGCCTGCAATGACCAGGGCTGGGCCAGGGCTGGGCCAGGCCAAAGCCAGTGGAACTCAACCTGCATCTCCTGGACCGGGGCAAGGGTCCAAGTACTTGAGGCTTCATCATCATCTCCTGAGGTGCAAATCAGCAGGAAGCGGAGCAAAAGCAGAGGACTGAGATATGGGATGTGGTATTTTAGATGCTGTGCCAGACTCCTGCCCCAGGTGCTTTACATGTTTTACCCTAACTCTATAAGACAGTGTTAGTAGCCCCACCTGACAAATGAGAAGACAGAAACAGAATGAGCCAAAGACCACATGGCAAATACTGTAAATGAAGGAGCTGGCTTTCAGCTGCAGATTGCCTGTACCCCCAGATCCTGAACTGTATCCTACCGCCTACATGCTCATGGACTCTCCCAAAACAGGAACTTACCAAGGTGCTATATATATATTTTTTTTTTACTAATACCTAATATAATAAAAATCATACTAGTATTTACTGTAACAATGTTAATTTTTTTATATCTTAAGTGTTTTAGGTCTTTTTTTTAAGATTTATTTATTTGAAAGGCAGAGTTACAGAGAGGGAAAGGCAGAGGCCAAGAGAGAAACCTTCCATTTGCTGGTTCACTCCCCAGATGGCTGCAAGAGCTGGAGCTGGGCCGATCCAAAATCAGGAGCCCTTTCCTGGTCTCCCACGTGGGTGCAGAGACCCAAGCACTGGGGCCAGCCTCACTGCTTTCACAGGTGCATTATCAGGGAGCTGGGTCAGCAGTAGAGCAGCCAGGACTCCAGCTGGCGCCCATATGGGATAGCAGTGCCTCAAGCAGCAGCTTTACCCACTACACCATAGCTCTGGCGATTCTACAAATAGGAACTGAGCTTTCCTAAGTTCAAATGAGCTATGACTGAAAATGCCAGTTAGACTATGTATATATATAGATAGATACATATATATAATGTATATCTTTAGATATATGTGTGTGTGTTGATGTTGAAGAGAATTACAGTTTGAAATAAAAGGGCAGTGTACTAATAAGATGGTATCTACCCAGAGATTTGACACAAAGGATTCAAATACTTCCAAATCTCACTAATTAATTTTATTGCTGAACATCAAGGCCAAAAGCAAGTGCCTACCAGGACACCGGCTATTTGGCTCTTCCTTAATCATTCTTAATATATCAACGGTAGATTTGAATTTAAAGATTTCCTTAGTTGATAAATTTTTATTTAAGAATCTGGCCATACAAGATTGAACTTATTTTTTCCTTCAAACAGGAGCAAAACCCTTCTAAAACTAATTGAAAATAAAAGCATTGCCTAAAAAGCAAGAACTATTCAAAAATCAAGATTATAGAATAAGGCCCTTAGCTAAAAATAACAAGAGACAGAAAGTTCAGTTTGTGGCTATTTTTCATTGTTTTATTTTTATCCCCCTATCCTCAACTGGATCACTTTTTTTCCATGACTAGTTTATTGATCATTTGGAAAGTTTGCTTTCTTAAGAAAAGACCATTTGTTTCCACTGTAAAATGACAAAATGAAATTTTCTGCAGAAGAAAAAGTATTCAACCACATTAGTAATAAAAGAAATACAGGGGCCGACACTGTGGTGCAGCAGGTTAAAGCCCTGGCCTGAAATGCCAGCATCCCATATGGACGCCAGTTCTAATCCTGTCTGCTCCTCTTCTGATCCATCTCTCTGCTATGGCCTGGGAAAGCAGTAGAGGATGGCCCAAGTCCTTGGGCCCCCACACTCACTTGGGAGACCCGGCAGAAGCTCCTGGCTCCTGACTTCAAATCAGCTCAGCTCTGGCCTCTGAGGCCATTTGGGGAGTGAACCAGCAGCTGGAAGACCTCTGTGTGTGTCTTTAACTCTCTCTGTAACTCTGTCTTTCAAATAAATAAATACAGATTGAAGTGAGATACCACATTTTAACTATAAAGTAGACTAAAATCAGACACTCTGTCAATTTTCAATGTTGGATATTGTATGAGAAAACTGGCTTACAAGGTGCTTTTACATGCTTGGTTTCCGTAGTGTGGTGGTTATCACGTTCACCTCACACAAGGTGCTTTTACAATAGTAAGAAATAAACTGGGGTGGGCATTTGGTGCAGCAGTTGAGATGCCAACTGGGACCCCTGCATCTCATATCTGAGTGCCTGGTACAAGTCTCGGCTCATCTGATTCTGATCCAGTTTTCTGATAATTAGCACCCTGGGAGGCAGCAGGTGATAGTTCAAAATCTTGTATCCCTGCCATTCTGGAAGGCAGTGAGTGGTGGTTCAAATTCTTGTATCTCTGCCACACATGTGGGAGACCCAAATTGGTTGCTGGGCTCCCGGCTTCAGCCTGCCTCAGCTGTGGCTATTGAGGTCATTTGGCAAGTGATTCAGCAGATGGAAGATCTCTGTCTCTCTGCCTTTCAGATAAAAATAAAAATAAATGAAAAATAGTTTAAAAACCCACAAACATAGAAAGGCATTCAGACATGCTCCAATGAGCCTCTCTTCCCCTTAATCCGGGGGTTTCTTGGTCCCAACTCCAAGGATAGTATGCAGATTTCCCAAGTGTCTCGGAGTTGCCCCGGGGTTCAGAAAGGGATGTCAATGGGGTCCCAGCCCTTGCAGAGGTCCCTCACAGCATGCACTTGCTGGTCACTTGTTTGACTCTTTCAGACTGCACCAAATGCCAAAGTCCAACCATGAATTTGATCATTTTGAGGCATGCTTTACAGCAGATTTTATTTCTAGAGCCCAGATCCAGACCCAGAGGAAACAGTTTCAAATTCCTGAAGGCAATATAAATGCTTTATGGCCTGGAAAGTTGCTGTTCCCTTGCTCACGTCCTGCCAAACTTCTAAGAATGGTTCTGCCATTACTCCCAACCTCACAAGCCGCCCGGCCTGGGCCCCACTTGATCTTGCAGGCCTATTACAGATGAGTCAGCTGGTCTTCCTGTGACAGGGAAGCCCTCTGTGCCACAGGTGTGCTCGCAGCCAAGACTGGGTATCTGCCACCTCTTGCTTGTAGCAGCTCAGGTTCACTTCACACACAGCCCACAAATAGCACAGGCTGTTGGGTGGTTAACCATGCAGCACAATGGCCTACTGACAATAACAGTGCAAACAACCATGGGGCAGTGAGTTGAAGGGTGGGAGAGAGGAAATACAAGGAGGTAACATTCCACCTGAAACCCTCTGCAGGGCAGATACAAATGGAGAACTAAAGTGACTACAAGAAGAGTACGGAGATCCACCTTTGCCTTGGGAGACAGCTAAAGAAGCTGGTAAAGCAACCATAATATGAGATGCCCATGCCCCCACAGCTAGGCTTGGGTGTGGGCCAGGGATGAAGCCCAAAGCTCCTAGTATCATATCTCAGCTCAACAAAAATATCCTACAGGCCATGAGACTTTCTGGTCTCAAGCTGAACTCAACATTCCTTCACTCCACGTTGAAAATTCTTTTGCAAAATCCCCATCTCAGTGAGTGACAACCATTCCACCCCTTCACCAGAACAAGAACTTGGAAGCTCTGTGAGACCTCTTGCTTCTTTGCCTTCACATACCATCCATGGCAAGTTTTGTAGATTCTGTCTTCTGAGTATCTCTCTAACCAACCCTTCCTTCCTGTTCTTGCTGCCAACTATCACAAAACCCATTTTCCACCTTGCTGCCTGAAAGGTCTTTCTAAACTGCAAATCTGATCATACCACCAACCTAGGGTCATCTTTCTGTGGCTCTCCATTATCTACCCAGACATGTCAAGACAATTGCAAATGCCTGCACTATCAGGCATTGTGTGAAGTCATGGGGTTTAAAACAGAAGAAAAAAAAAAAAAGAAAGAAAAGAAAACCTGTGTGCATGTGGAGAAAATTTGCCCCATGCAAAGGCATCCAGATCCACAACTATTAAAAAACAATTATGGGGGACTGGTGCTGTGCCTTAGCAGATAAAGTCGCCACCTACAGTGCTGGTATCCCATATGGGAGCAAGTTCAAAAAGTCTGGCTGCTCCACTTCTGATCCATCTCTCTGCTATGGCCTGGGAAAGCAGTAGAAGATGGCCCAAGTCCTTGGGCCCCTGCACCCTCGTGGGAGACTAGAAAGAAGCTCCGGGCTCCTGGCTTCAGATCGGCACAGCTCTGACTGTTGTGACCATCTGGGGACTGAACCAGTAGATGAAAGACCTCTCTCTGTCTCTGCCTCTGCCTCTCTGTAACTCTGCCTTTTAAATAAATAAATAATTTTTAAAAAAATTATGGGGGCTGGCGCTGTGGCGCAGCAGGTTAAAGCTCTGGCCTGAAGCGCCAGCATCCCATATGGTCGCCAGTTCTAGTCCCGGCTGCTCCTTTTCTGATCCAGCTCTTTGCTATGGCCTGGGAAAGCAGTAGAACATGGTCCAAGTTCTTGGGCCCCTGCATCCATGTGGGAGACCTGGAAGAAGCTCCTGGCTCCTGGTTTCGGATTAACCCAGCTCCGGCCGTTGTGGCCATCTGGGGAGTAAACCAACGGATGGAAGACCTCTCTCTCTCTCTCTCTCTCTCTCTCTCTCTGCCTCTCCTCTGTGTAACTGACTTTTGAGTAAATACATAAATCTTAAAAATAAATAATCCGAAAAGAAAAAAAGTTATGGCACAGGAATTTTGGCACCATGGTTAAGTTGTCTCTTGGGATGCCTGCATCCCATTTTGGAGTTCCTGGTTTGAATCCCAGCTCGTCTGCGTCTGATTCAGCTTCCTGCTAACACACATACCCTGGGAAGCAGCAGTGACGGTTCAAGTACTTGAGTCCCTGTCACCCATGGGGAGAACCAGATGGAGTTCTGGGCTCCTGGCTGTTATGGGCATTTGTGGAGTAAACCAGTAAGTAGAAGATCTCTCTCTCTCTCTCTCTTTCTCTATCTCTTCCTCTTTCTCTTTGTGTGTGTGTGCGTGTGCGCATGTGCCTTTTAAATGAAATAAATAAATAGATAAATGCAACTGTGTTGACCCAGAAACCCTCTTTCTGAGGTCACTTTGATATTCTTGGTTTGCACAAGGGTGCAATCTCCTTAGCCTACATCTCGGTCTGTGACATAGCTGATACTGGCTCTCTGGCCTTGTCTTCAGCCATTTTCCATAGCAACTTTCATTTTCCTGAAGCTTCTCTTTCACACAGTGGTGTCTTGGAACATGATCTTCCCAGTCTGAACCCCTCTCTTCCTTTCTTTACCACTCCTGGGAACTCTGATTTCAAGACCTTCTCTGCCAGGCTTTGTGGAGCCCCCAGAGAGTCACTGTAGACACACAGCTCTCATTGTTCTTCTTTCCCAGCTTGCAAATATTTATTTTTCTTCCCTGCAAGTAGTACTTATGAGGCTTATCTTATAATTGCACAAATTGCATGTTGCAAAATAAACAGCAAAGGCAAAATTTCCTAGAGACAGTTTTCCTACCCAACATTTTAAGTAAGATTGAAAAAACATTGTTTGCATCACAGAGTATAATTTTTACTTTTTGAACATTTGTGTGTCCTTGGGGAGCTAATCAAAATTTTAGGAGGGCCTCCAAATAGGCACTGCTCTACCTCCTTACCCAGTTTGCATACTAAACCTTTAGTGTATATGCTATTGCAACAATCTTATACCATAAAGCTGCTTTAGGAAATAGGCATATAATTTAATGGTTAGGATCTCCATACTCCAAACTGGTATACCTGGGTTCATTTCCCAGTTCTAGCTGCTGAATCCAGCTACCAACTAATGCAGACCCTGGGAAGCAGCTGTGGTGGCTCAAGTAACTGAGTGCCTATCACTCACGTGACAGACCTGGCTTGCCATCCTGATTTCTGGCTTCAGCCTGGCCCAGCTCAAGCTGTTGCAGCCATTGGGGAAATAAACCAGCAAATGGAAGATGGATCTGTCTGTCTATCTGTCTCTTTTTCTGCCTCTCAAATTAAAAAAAAAATTTTTTTTACAATAATTCAAAAGGCTGCTTTATACCTTGATCAATTTCACAAAATGTTTATGAGATGAAGTTAGTCATTGTCATGAAAGTACTTTCTAAAAAAGGAAGAAAGAAACTCTTGTGTGCTCCCATGGTTTTTAAAAAGTTACTGTATCACTGTAAGAAATAAGAAGCAACTCAATTGCACTCCCATAACTGGGTCACAAGCTTCTCTGGCTACAGCAGTTGGGTTTTCAGCCACATATTTTATTTCTCCGAATTCATCCAAAGAACCTCTCCTAGCCATCCAAAGATGGGAGCAAAGAAAAAGAAAATCTTCTTTTCCTTATACCTTTATGTTCAACCTGCCTCATTTTCGCTGTCCTTCCTGTTCATTGCTTTAGGCCATCGGGAAGGTATAGAAATAAAATAGGAACCTGGAAAGGGAACAGCTGGTGATGGATGAAAGGGAGGACACTAATGTGGGCTTCCTTGGGATTTACACCCGTAGTGGCTAAAGCTAAATGAAGTTAACCACAAAGCTACAGTAGCTTTATCACTTCCTACTTTGTACATTAAGAGGCTGTGCTCTTGGTTAACTTGGGAGTGGTCTGGAATGAACTCATTTATTGTACAACAGCTCCTCCCAGAAAACTGTATGTTTTATCATTATTTTTGGGATTTTAAGTGGTTCATTGTATTAACCAATGTGAAATTAATACTTAATATTTGGGGAAAAAACACAAAGACTATATTCTAATAAACAATCAGGATAGAAAATTTGAAAAATACAAGGAAGTATAAAGGAAAAAAATTCATCTATATGCCACCCAAATATAAATATTATTAACTCTATTTTCAGTTCTTTTACTAGGATCTTTGAATGGTTGTGACTGCTGTATTTATATTTCACACCTAATAAACCAATTTTATAACCATGTTATTAGGCATTTAGGGTTTTAAGATTTATTTATTTATTTATTTGAAAGGTGGAGTCACAGAAGGGAGAGAAAGAGGCAGAGAGAGAGAGAGGAAAGTCTTCCATCCACTGGTTCACTCCCCAAATAGCCAAAATGGCCGGGGCTGGTCCAGACTTAAGCCTAGAGCCAGGAGCTTCATCCGGGTCTCTCATGTAGACGCAGGGGCCCAAGTACTTGGGTCATCTTCCACTGCTTTCCTAAGAGCATTAGTAAGGAGCTGGATTAGAAGTGGTACACCCCAGACTTGAAGTGGTACCCCCCGGACTTGAACTGGTACCCATATGGGATGCCAGTGCTGCAGGCAGTGGTGTAACCCACTGTGCCACAGCACCAGCCCCAGGCATTAAGTTTTTAACCAAACATATTTTGGAGAATAATATGGGTTTTAGCCTTTTAAAAAGGTCTCAGTACCAGCAAAGAGTAGATAAGAACTCTTCAAATAAGGGTAGGCAGCAGTTGTGAGAAAGTATTTCAGTGGTTGGTTTCCTTTAGCCAAGAAAAATAGGTGTAATATCACTGGATTATGAACAAAAGCAGGAAATACCCTTAAATTCCCTCAAGAATAATGTATGAAGGGTCTTGAAAAAGTTCACAGAAATTGTGTATTATGAAAATACTGTGCACGGATTCCCAACAAACTCTTAAACCAAAATAAACTTATCTTTGAATTCCATTTCCCACAAACTTTTAAAAGTACCCTCACATTTAAGACTATGTTGACTGGAAGATTAGAATCATTTCAGGATGGCTTTGGGAAAGACAGGAGTCTTCACTGAGGATAGGAGACTTCAAAACAAGAAGGGACTTCAAAAAGTTTGTGGAAAATGGAATTCAAAGATAAATTTATTTTTGGTACAAAGTTTTTTTTTCTTAATCTACAAATATAACACACAATTTCCATGAAACTTTGAAAACTATTTATTTATTTGAAAGGCAGAGTAATGGGGTTGGGGGGAGACAGAGAGAGAGATCTTCTTGGTTTACTCTCCAAATGGCTACAATATCCAGGGCTAGGCCAGGCCAAAGCCAGGAGCCAGAAGCTTCAGCCAAGTCTCCCACTTGAGTGGCAGGGGCCCAAGTCCTTGGGCCATCATCTGTTGCCTTCCTGGGCATATTAGCAGGGAGCTGGATCAGAAACAGAGTAGCTGGGACTCTCAACACGCTGGTATCATGGCAGGTGGCAGCTTAATCCGTTACATCACAAAACCAGCCCCGTCTATGATCTTTTTGAAGATCTATTTTGTATAAGAAGTGGTCCCAGGACACAACACTGGATAAAAGAGAAAAACCACATGCTCTGGTGTGGTGCCTGGCAGAGATTTTTCCCATGGCTGCCTTTGATGGTGATAGACACTTGTAATTTTGCCACAAATCCTTAACTTTCAGATGGGACATTTTCTTAAAGGAAAAACTTAAACAATGATTTGTTATCAGCAATCCATGGCCTACCCTATAAGGTTGCACCAAATCATTCATCTTTTTCTAGGCTATGTAGATCTACTAGCAACCTAGTGGGCAGCTGTATGTCCTTTCATAGAATTCACAGGACTGGAATCATAGCTGTGGGAAATCCTTTGAAAATGATGAAGACATTAGAGGCTCCCTCAAAATCCCTTTCTCTGCACTTCTGTGGCAACCTGGGAAACAAAACGCTACATCACTATACCTGGATTTGATTTTTTTACTTCAATTCATTTGTTTTCTTTCTTGGAAAATTATCCTACAAGTTTGAATTCATTTTGTGTGTTTTGGCCTAAGTATTTCTTTTTTTCTTTTTTTTTTTTCTTTTTTTTTTTTTTTTTGACAGGCAGAGTTAGACAGTGAGAGAGAGAGAGACAGAGAGAAAGGTCTTCCATCCTTTGGTTCACCCCCCAAATGGCTGCTACAGCCAGAGCCCTGCACCAATCCGAAGCCAGGAACCAGGTGCTTCCTCCTGGTCTCCCATGCGGGTGCAGGGCCCAAGGACTTGGGCCATCCTCCACTGCCTTCCCAGGGCACAGCAGAGAGTTGGACTGGAAGAGGAGCAACCGGGACAGAATCCGGCGCCCCAACTGGGACTAGAACCCGGGGTGCCGGTGCCGCAGGAGGAAGATTAATTTAGTGAGCCGCGGCACCAGCCGGCCTGAAGTATTTCTAACTATTCATTACTATGATTTGTCTTCACAAAACCCTGAGAGATGGGAAGGGTAGATATTATCACCTCCATTTCAGACAGAAGGAAACAGATGCAGAGAATCAGAGGCACTGGTTCCAGATGCCAGGCATCCTGGCTTTTGCCCAGTGAATCTTCCCCTACCAGAGTAGCCTGTGGCAGTGGCTTTGACAGATGGCACTGTTAAAGAGTCCATGAACATATGGCTTGTGCCCCTGTGATCAGACAGCTCAAAATAGTTTTGTGTTTCACTTGCAAACCTGGCATATAAACCCTGAGCATTTTCCTCAAGAATCTACCCCTGTAGTCCATCTTACAGCATCCCCAAGTTTCTCCAGATGAGGATTTAAAAATTTTAGCATCTAACTAACCCAAATAGAAGTAAAAATCAAAGACAACTTAAGGGGCTGGGGCTGTGGCATGGCAGGTTAACGCCCTGGCCTGAAGCATCGGCATCCCATATGGGCACCGGCTGCTCCACTTTCGATCCATCTCTCTGCTATGGCATGGGAAAGCAGTAGAAGATGGCCCAAGTCCTTGGGCCCCTGCACCCGCGGAAAAGCTCCTGGCTCCTGGCTTCAGATCGGCGTAGCTCCAGCCGTCGCAGCTAATTGGGGACCGAACCATTGGATGGAAGACCTCTCTCTCTCTCTCTCTCTCTGCCTCTCCTCTCTCTGTGTAACTCTGACTTTCAAATAAATAAATATATCTTTTTTTAAAAAAATGACAACTTAAGCATTTATTCTTTTCCAAATATTTTAAATTGATAAAGATAAAGTGATAAAGAATCTTTACCTAAAGTAACATGTTTTAAGAACAACGGTTTAGATTTCCATGGCAAAGAAACCTAGGATATGCAATGGTCTCTTAAAGCAAAAATATCTACACTGTGTACAATTGACATCTGTGGATATTTATGTTAGCATTACTAAACTGTCAAAGGAGAACAGTGTTTTGTTTTGTTTTTTTTTTTTTTTTTGACAGGCAGAGTGGACAGTGAGAGAGAGAGACAGGTCTTCCTTTTGCCGTTGGTTCACCCTCCAATGGCTGCCGCGGCGGGCGCGCTGCGCTGATCCAAAGGCAGGAGTCAGGTGCTTCTCCTGGTCTCCCATGGGGTGCAGGGCCCAAGGACTTTTGGGCCATCCTCCACTGCACTCCCTGGCCATAGCAGAGAGCTGGCCTGGAAGGGGGGCAACACGGGACAGAATCCAGTGCCCCGACTGGGACTAGAACCCGGTGTGCCGGCGCCACTAGGTGGAGGATTAGCCTGTTGAGCCACGGCGCCGGCTGAGAACAGTGGTTTTTTTAATGACTACCTGTACAAAGGTTCCGCCTGAAAATTTCATCCCTATATAATGCACCTGTGAGTGAACGTGACTTTCCTATTAATTAGTAAAATAAAGGACTCTTGGAGATCATACAACTGAAACAGGACATGTCTGCTCTCTCACATACTTATTTATTTTCTTTACAAACAGAAAGGAAAAGTGATATGGAAAGCTACTTTCATGGTGGGGGGTGGAGTTATGGTTAAAGAGCAGTTTCCGGAAGCCCTGTATTACCTTGTTTTGTTTCACGTTTCCCAAAGACTGCAAATATCAGCACTGTCTTCTGTTTCTCTTGCATCCTTTACAGTGCCTACCACAATGTTTGAATGGAATTCAAAAATAAATCCATCAAATATTCCATATGAAACAGTCCCATTAACCATTCACTTTTTGAAGTTTTCTCATAGATACTGTTCTTTAAACAGGATAAATTATTCCAATCTGACTTAGATCTTTAGTGGTCAAATATTAGCAAGTGATATGAGAGCCACAGGAAGCCAAGAATTTCCTCTTAGAATCATTCTATGAAACTCTGAAATATTTTATCCATATAAAATGAGACATAGCAGGTAAAGCCCCGGCCTGCGGTGCTGGCATCCCACACGGGCACCAGTTCAAGTCCCGGTTGCTCCACTTCTGATCCAGCTCTCTGCTATGGCCTGGGAAAGCAGTGGAAGATGGCTCAGGTCCTTGGGCTCCTGCACCCACATGGGAGACCTGGAGGAAGCTCCTGGCTCCTTGCTTCGGATTGGCTCAGCTCCAGCATTGTGGCCACCTGGGGAATGACCATCAGATGCAAGACCTCTCCCTCTCTCTCTCACTTCTGCCTCTCTGTAACTCTGCCTTTCAAATAAATAAATAAATCTTAAAAAAAAAAAAAAAAAAGCAGCCAAGACTCAAACCGGCACCCATCTGGGTTGCTGGTGCCACAGGTGGAGGCTGAACTTACTATGCACAGCACCAGCCCCAGATATAATTTTATAGATGCTGTGAATAGGGGTGTGTGAGTAATAGAAAGCTGAAGTCCATCAATTATAAGTACATCGTCTTGCAGATTGTTTACAAAGGTGTGAGCAACTTGGAAAGGAAAGTGGAGCCATCACAGCCATTTGGGAGCTCAGACACATTAACTCATACTGGAAGACACCACTGTTAATGGAAAACTTTGTGTCTTACCCAAGTCTAAAATCAATTCCTTTTCAAGCAATGGGGGCTTACAAAGACTACCTCTGTTGTGTCTTTCTGTTCCTCTTTCTTAGTTCCAGATATTGTTCCTGCTCCTAGAAACGGATTCTGGTTTACAAGCTTGCCAGCGCATAGCCACAGTACCCTACTCCGGAACCCTGCACCTAGATCATCTGACGCTTCACCTAATTCCAGCTTTGATGTTAACTTTCTATTGACAGATTCAGACTCACATTCCCCTTGTCTGGGATTTATAGATCAGTTTGCTCAAGGCAGTGATTCTTAATTCTTTGGCACATTATTACGAAAGCTATGAACTCATCTCTACAAAAAAAAAGTTTACATGTTCACAAGCATAAAATTTACATATAATTTCAAAAAAAAATTCACCATCTTCCAGGTGCCCATTTTCAGGGACTTCTGCAGATTCCCAGCTGCTCCACTTCCAATGCGGCTCCCTGCTAATGTGCCTGAGAAAGCAGTGGAGGATGCCCAAGTGTTTCCGCCCCAGAACTCACATTGGAGACCTGGATGAAACTCCTTGGCTCCTAGCTTCAGCCCGGCCCCGCCCTGGCCATTGCAGCCATTTTGGGGGTGAAAATCTCTCCTCTATCTCTCTCTCTGTCTCTCCCTCTCTTGCTGTAACTCTGACTTTCAAATAAATAATATCTTAAAAAAAGAAACCCTACAGGATGGGCATTGAGTACAATGGTTAAGATGTCACTTGGAATGCTCCCACACCATACCCAAGTGCCTAGATTTGAATGCTGGCTCCACTTGCAATTTTAGTTCCTGCTATTGTTGTATACCCTGGGAGGTAGCAGGGTAGCAGTTCATGTACTTGGGTTCCTGCCACCCATATGGGAGACCCAGATTAAATTCCAGGCTCCTGGATTTCATCTGGCCCAGTCTTGCCTATTGTTGGCATTTGTGGAATGAACTAGTCAATGGGAAATCACTTTTTCCCTCTTCTTGTCTTTCAAATAAGTTTTTAAAATAGAAATTTTTTTTACAAAAAATGCATTTATATAACCTCAGATCAATTTTTGCACCTGACAATGAAGACCCTTCTTTCACTTTATAGACAGAAGAGAGAAAGGGGTAAACTCAAATATTCAGAACCAAAGTAATGGACTTCTGTGGTTCTTTTTTATTTCTGATCAAGTAAGTTTCTAAGCAGTCATTTTAGACTCTAGTAGTATATCACAGGTGTGCACACATTATATTCTAATTGTGCGAAGATTCACTTTCATGTCTTCCAAAAATATGGAATATCCTCCATTCCTTTCTTTCACCTTGGTCCTCTCTCCAATTTTGCTAATGGCTTGAACTTAATTTCGTAGAATATTTTTATTATAGAAAGTTTCAAAGAAATGCAAAAAAATAATGATAATAATAAGGCTGCATTCCTATGCATCCATCTTAACAATAATCAAATAATGAGCAATCCAGCATAAACCCACCCATTTTCCCTGTCCCCAGCAATCTCAAATGTTTTGCAATAAATCTCAGACCAGAATTCCATATGGGCACCAGTTGGAGTCCCAGCTGCTCCTCTGCCCATCCAGCTCTTTGTTATGGCCTATGAAAGCAGTGGAAGATGGCCTAAATAATTGGGCCCCTGCATCCATGTGGGAGACCCGGAAGAAGCTCCTAGTTCCTGGCTCCTGGCTTCGGATCATCCCAGGTCTGGCCAATGTAGCCATCTGGGCAGTGAACTAGCAGGTGGAAGATCTTTGTCTCTGTCTCTCTGTCTGTAACTCTACCTCTCAAATAAATAAATAAAATCTTTAACTAAAATCCCAGATATCATATTACTTCAGCTGCAAACATTTGAGTACATATCTCTAAAAGATAAGGACTTTTCAAACATCATCACAATAGTTGCTGAATATCATCAAATATTTAGTGTTCATATTCCCTGTTGGTCCCACAAATATTCTTTAAGTTCGTTTATTTGAATCTAGATCAAAATAAGGTCTTTTACCTGCAATTGATTAACGTGTCTCTTACAGGCAAGCATTCTTTTTTTAGCATTTATCCTCAAATAAAAAATGAAGACCTGCTATGGAGCAAAAACAACCATCCCCAAGAAAAATGGGAGTTCAAGAGTGCTGGCCTGAAGAAGCCTGTGAAACTGTCAAGTCATGTCTTTGCAAGGAGATAACCCCTTGGCATACACCTTTCCTTGCGTGATAAAGAAGGGAAGAGAAGTCTGCTTCCCAGTAAACATTTCCATTAGCTACAGAGAACTGCACATAAACCCAGTGCTTCTGAAACAAGGACTCTTCAGTAAATAGGAATTGAGAAAACAGGAAATACATCGTGAATCTGAAAATCAGTTCTTGATTTCAGCGAAAGAGAAGTTCATAAATAGTCAACTCTCCCCCCAAAAAAGTCTGTACAGTTTTGCAAATGCTCAGTGGATTGACCAGTCCTTTTAGGATTTTTTTATATCTTAATGCCTTCATTATTTAAGGCTTCTTAACTTTTCGACTCTCCTTACTTATCTGTACCTTTTGTAAAAGAAAAAAATTTTCACTTTAGATGAAATGAAATTGTAATTGAGACTTCCATTTCCCACCTGGAGAGCTGCTCTTCTGTACCCTACCTTAAACACCCACAACAATTTTTCATTTTAAAATTAAATGAAAGCCTTGTAAAAATGCAACACGTTCAAAATAATAATGAACATGTAATAGAAGCAGCAAGACAAACTCACCGTAATACGATGCAGGAGTTGAGAACTTGAGCTGAACTCTGTCCCTTGTTTCTTAGTCTGTAAAATGGGGACAATTGATTGCAGCTGCCTCATAGAGCTGTTGCCAGGATCATCCAAATGAGATCATGTGCAGTACCCAGCACTGGCTAGCCCTCAATAAAGAATAGCAATGATTATCATTAGAAAGGCATAGGAAGGGATTATTTGTCATTATCACCAAGAGAGGGAAGTTACTTTATGGTAACATTGTGAGTCAGTCACAGAAGACCACGCCACCAGTTCAGAGAGGCAGCTACCTGCTCAAATTCTCTGCTCCATTGTTAAAAGGACCCGAGGGAAACCAAGTCTACAGGCAATGTTACCCTGTTTCCTTCTCTGAAAGTTGGAAATATCCAAAAGTAGTTTAAGAAATGACTCTGTGGATAGGAAATCCAGGTATGACAATGCTGTGGCAAGTGAAACAAACAGAGATTAAATCTGAACTTGGACTCTGATCACCATGTGAAGTGACTGGTGTAGCCCAGTCCTTACTGGCCTTAGAGAGGAAAAACAAGTCTGTGGCTATCAGACTGTGATCTGGCTGTGATAGGATCGAAGCTTTGAGCAGTGCCTAAGTGCATTTCAGACGCTTTATACGAGTTAAACTGTACTAAGCAGGAACTTTGGGCTGGGGCATGCACCCTCATACTGAGGAACTGACATAGGAAATGGAAGCACAAGCATTTCTTTATTCAGTCACTTCAGTCAGACAAGTTTCCTTTTCTCTTAGGTCTCTCTTAAATAGTTCCAGAAACCATAGAAATAAGTGAATGAAGTGCAGGGGATGATCATTTATATTAATCATTTTTACTAAGTCATTGCAGCATTTTTTTTACATTGAGACGCCCTCTTTCCTCAATGTTAAAATCCACAGCCCACCACAAGCACTCAGCCTGCTCCATTACTTTCCTACTCTGTGGAAAAGGAAGAGAGAGCTCCAATAAAAATTTCCTTGAGAATCGCATTTCTTTAAATGATTTATGGACACTCAGACTCACTATGGTATCTCAGTCAAGCCTTGCATAAGATGCTCTAAGTCATACTACCCGCATTTGAGAGGTGAGAAAAACTGAGGCTCAGAGACAACGCAAATACATAGAGTAACTGGTACATTTTCCCGCCATGTCCACTGGCCCGGATGCTGAGGCAAGTGGCCAGGCGCTCACTTTCACTGTTTTCACACGGTTCCTTTTCCTCCCCTCAGCAACTTGTTTCCAGACATCGTCTCCTTTCCTCTTCGGTGATTTCTGACTCAGGTCTCTCCTCATGTAATGAACAAATGAGCAAGACTTGTGTGGACCAACACTGAGTCAACTCGTATTTATTGTGCTGACCCAAAGCCAGACATTCAAAGGGTTTAGGCAGAGGGAAACAATCTTCTTTGTCATTCAAAAAAGACCATGGTGAGACTCTCAATGCGAGCCAATTATCTAAAAATAACAGATTAGCCATCCTGGAGCTCCCAGCTACACGTGTTCTGCCCATGTTTAAAAATCCTGGAGATAGTTCAGCTTCCAGTGGCTTCAGTAAGAAAGCGAAGGCTTAGAAAATGCCTGCACACGGACTTGATTTTGCACCGTGGTGAAGCCTGACTCCTTCAATCACGGATTCAACATTCACCTGCACCTGCTGGGTTCTGGTGGTCACAGGATGAGTTAGACGCAGCAGTCCCCCATCTAAAGGAGGTCATAGCCTAGACTGGGAAGACCAGCGCCCTGCTCCGAGCTCCCCCAGGGTCGCCAGACTCTGAGCGACCAGACCTCACCGGCCTCTCAGCTTCAGGGGGAAGCAGCTTCCCTCCCTCAGGCCTCCCTCTGCTCCCACGTGGGGCTTTTTCTTTCCGTTCTTAGCATTCTTCTCACTCCCTCCTCCACTGGGCTCTGCATAAATCCCAGTTCCTTCGCCTTGAAAGTTCTTGAGCTCCTTCTGCAACCGCAGCTCTTCTGACATGAAAATCTGATCAAATCTCCCCCTAAACCCTCTACCCCCTTAGACCGCATACCATCCAGTTTTGTTTGTATTCCACCACTGATTCATGTGTGACCATCTGTTCTCAGGTCCCTACCTTCCTGGAGGGCCAGGGACTCAACTACTTTTGTTAGAGGACAGGGCCCGGGACACAGTAGGTCCCCGGGAAGCAACAACTAAGGAACAAGCGGAGGTGCCCACCTAAGCACTAAGCCTCTGAGGGCAGGCCACACTCCTGGCTCCTGCAAGCCTTCCACGCTCTGAAACGTGGAGGTCGCTTCTCCTAAGCAGCCAAGAGGCTGTAAGCTCCCAGATGGCCGAAGTTCCACTTATTGAGTGTTGTGGCCTCAGCATCTAGCTGTGCCTGTTACTTAGCCTGAGATACACTCAAAAACCAGTAAATACCAGCCACGACCATTATTATCAACACATTCTGGAGGGTGAAACAAAGGTGCCGAGCGTTGCAGACAGACAGCCTCAAAACAAGGCTGAGGCTAGAGCTGACTTCTGGAAAGAATACAAGCCACCCCCAAAGATTATTTTTTAAAAAGAAATTTGCCTTCTCCGCTTCCGGGGAAAGAACGAACGAAAGAAAAATCCTTCAATCAATGCCTAAGAACCTCTCAAGGCCGGCAAGGTCCTCCCTCTCGCCCGCGCCACACGGGCGGATTCTGGACGAGAACCTGGCAATCGTTGCGACGCCCCCCGGCAATTCCCTGACAGGGCGCACCCTCGCTGGGCAGCCCGCAGCTTCAGCCCGCCTCGTGCAGATGGTGTTTAGCTCCTGGCGGGGGAGTGCTGAGGGACTGATAAACCGGGAGGAAGGAGGTCTCAGCTTTCTCGTGCTCGCCGGCTTCTTACCGGGTCAGTCACTCCTCACCCGGCTTCAGCCGCCAGCCCTGAGGCCCCGCCAATCCCGAGCCCGGAAGAGCGTGGTCCCGCCCTCCCTCCCCCCACCCGAGGAGGGGGGAGGCGGCGGCAACGGTCTCGGCACGCAGGCGCAGAGGCGCGCGCAGAATGGCGCGCGGAGGGGGCGGCGCTAGTGTGGGCCCCGCTTAAATACGGGCGGAGGGGGTGGCGCGCAGCCGCCGCGGTGCTGCTGTTCAGTCGGCGTCGGTCTTCGCAACTGCCTCCGCGTGGCGCGAGCCTCGAGCCTGGCTCTTCCCCTGGTGGCGACGGCGGAAAGAGGGAGTGGAGGCGAGCGGACGGCGGGCTCCATGGAGAGCGGCAGACGCCCAGGCAGAGGCGGCGCTTCCCTCCCGGCCCCCGGGCTGCAGTGACCGGCGCTCACCTCCCGCACCGCGTCGGAACGACCTCCGGCCCCGGGACTGAAGCGGCCTTGCCTCAGCTCCCCGCGCCGCCCGTCTCGCCTGTCAGCGCGCCCGGAGCCCCGACACCCGGATTCGTCCTCGCCCCTACTCCCCGGCGGGGTGGCGGCGGCCAGGCCCCCGCAGCGGCGGTGGCCGGAGCAGCAGCGGCAGCAAGAACCCGCCTCTATGATGAAGTTCAAGCCCAACCAGACGCGGACCTATGACCGCGAGGGCTTCAAGAAGCGGGCGGCGTGCCTGTGCTTCCGGAGCGAGCAGGAGGACGAGGTGAGGGCGGCCGGCGCGCACGCTGCCCGCGGCGGAGCGCGGGACGGGCGGACGGGCGGACGGGCGGGTGGTCCTCCTCTCTCTCCCCGCCCGGTCTCGATCGGGCGGCGGGGCCGGGAGGGAGTCGCTCCCCTCCCTGCCGCACTCCCTCCCTCCCTCCTTCCTTCCTCTCGGCGTTGGTGGAGGAGACAAAGAGGCTGGCCCAGAGGCCTGGGCCCTCGTGAGGACGGGAGGTGGAGACGCCCCCTGGCCCTGGGAACGTCCCGGGCTCTGTGTGTGTCTCCCCCCCGGGAGTCACCATCTTGACGTGTGAATTAAGCTGGACGCCGAGCGAAGCTCGAGGGCTGACAGAAAGGGTAGCCATGGCG
Source organism: Oryctolagus cuniculus (assembly GCF_051225735.1). Taxonomy (NCBI): domain Eukaryota; kingdom Metazoa; phylum Chordata; class Mammalia; order Lagomorpha; family Leporidae; genus Oryctolagus; species Oryctolagus cuniculus. The sequence continues at coordinate 96,368,727 of NC_142877.1, forward strand.
TGAGCGTTGCAAGCAGCCTCTTTTTTCCATTTTCTTTCCGTGTTACGGCAGTTTGCGGTTTCGGATCAGATCCAGGCGCGTTGGTGGAGCAGCCAACAGCCCTCGCGCTTCGAAATAAAAAGCCCTTCGGTCTGGCTTTGTCCGTTGCACTTTTTGAATGGATCCATTAACTCACAAGCAGTTGGCGTAATTATACTTTATCTTAAAAAAAAAAAAAAAAAAAAAAGGCCTCCTCTCAGAGTTTTCTGACTGCGGAGAGATGGTTAGTGAAAAAATGTGGAGTAAGGCCACAGGGGAGCAGAGAGGATGGTCTGGAGTTGCCATTTTCAGGCAGTGATCTGGAACTTTCAGCAGATTTATCAGAGCTTCTCAACATTGCTGTCTGGCTTGACATTGGAGAGGAGCAGGCCCCTCTTTGAAGAGCAAGCGGTCCTTATTCTGTAATTTGCCCATCTGTATTGGATTGATAGTGGCGCCCTTAGGGTTTCCCTGGGCACTTATTTCAGTTGATTTTTTTAAATGGCTCATGGTTTGAAATTTGCTTCGGGCAATAATAGTCAGTAGGAACTGATAAATCTTTCAGCATTGCCACTCCTAAAATGGTTAGATGGGGGGAGGGGAGAGCTGACATTCTGAGTTCTGCTTCTATAAGGATCCAATAAAATACCAGGCTAGAGCTGGAGATGCCAGTCTTAATGGCTTCCTTACTGCCAATCTGTAGTTATAAGTATGATATAGTATATACACTCAATGGCGCAGCTGGTCTAACAGAAATCACGTGCTTGAAAAGTGTGCTCTTCATACTTGAGTTGCTTAGGGAAAGAAAGCAAGCCCTTTAGGCTGGAAGATCCTGAACCAGTTTCCAGAAAGCCAGTCTTTGCCTTAGAGATGGTTGTACTTCAGAGAGCTAGCAACTTAGGAGGGGAAAGTTCACATTTACAATGTCAATAAGCATTAAGTGCATTCTACAAAAAAATGCTAGGTCTTGAGAGAAAGGCCATTTAGGGCAAAGCAAACTTTGAATACAGAAGATTGCCAAAAGTGATCCAGCTAGATCAGGCATCTTCTCTGACTTGCTCACCATTGCACTCTTGAAGTCATTCAGCTGAGTGCTACATTATGTTCAGCCCTGCCAAACAAAAAAGTTCATTACATCTGATCCTTTGAGCACTTGGAGTAGTGCTGGTTATTCTTGTTTTGTAGATGAGGGGACAGTTTCACAGTGTAACTAATGGCCTTAATTGACAATTAGAAAGCAGTAGAATCAGAAATAAAGGGTCTACACCCTATTCCTGCTACTAGGCACTTGGCACAGGGCACCACCCATGGCAGTCGAATGCTATTCGTTGAATAAGATTTTGTGAGTGTGAATTGGAAGCTTTTCTGAAAGAGGTTAGCTTTGAAGCCTTGCCATGATAGAAATTCAAGCTTTGTCAAAAAAGGAGTTTTGGGGAGTGAGGAGATTGAAACCGTGTTGAGCGTATGGTAAAGCAAAGTGACCAGAGCTTTGGGAATTATGGTTGGTAGAGAAAAGGATATTTTCATGCTTGGAAATTGCCTCTACTGTAATAAATACAGACTTCATAGCCTATAGTCGAGTCATGAGATAAAATGGAATAAGAAGCAGGATTTGGAGACTATATTAGAGAAATCCATTATGTAAAACTTTGAAAATCTGATAACCTGTGGATTAAGAAGCCAAGTGAATCAGCTTTTTGGGGATATGCAGTGAGGGAATTCCGACTGTGGAATTCTGAGTAAAATGCACGACCAACTTTAACATCTGGTTTAGCACTTCAGAATCTTCATTTCTGTGGTTGTGTATAATTGAGGCTCTTTCTATTACATAGTAATTACAGAATGAAGTCTTTCCTGGATATCTTAACTCTTTTGCCGTGAATTTGCTTCATTCTATTGAAATGACACTGCCAGCTTTCCAGGTGAGAGGTAAGAAATGTTTCCCTCTGCTGGATTAAGCACACCTAGAGGACGGTTAGAAGAGGTAAATGTGTGTTTGACTTGAGGATGAGATGTTTTCATAGATTGTAAATTGAAAGAGTAATTGCTGTGTGACTCCAAAAAGCTGTGCAGAGCTGGCTCTCCCTGTGTGGAAGGAGTGCTCAGTGAGGCCTTGCCTTAGAACATGTGGTTCTAGGAAAGAAAGGTGCTGTAACAGCAGAGGCTACATTCTCTTGGAGGTGGCCTTTGCATTTCTACCCATTTTATCTTTTTCTGCCCTGTGAAGTAAACATGTATTGGCTTTTGTTTAGGAAGAAATTAAGTAGAAGTGGTTTGTCCTCAGGTCACAGAAGCAAACAGGTTTTTTTGAGTACAGATCCTTAGTTTGTAAATGTTATGCTTATTTAATTCTCCACCTGGTTATTTTTGTGGGCAACCACTCTGTTTCGGCTGTTGAGCTTCCAGGCTAGGCTCCCTTACCGTAGCCAGGGTGGTGCTCTTGTCTGTTGAAAGATGGCAGTACTTTTATTTTTTTTAGATTTGTTTATTTATCTGAAAGGCAGAGTTAACAAGAGGCAGAGGCAAAGAGAGGGAGAGAGATCTTCCTTACACTGGTCTATGCCCTGAATGGTCACAATGACCAGAGCTGTGCTGATCCAAAGCCAGGACTTCCCCTGGGTCTCCCACGCAGGTGCAGGTGCCCAAGGACTTGGGACTTGGGCCATCTGCTTTCCCAGAGATGGGAATACCTTTAAAGAGAGGTTCTGTTGAGCATTCTTGCATAGATGATGATTTGAAGAGGGGATAGCAATGATGAAAACTGAGTTCCTCAGGTGCTTATTCTGTAGTTGGAAGTTAGACAAATGTGTGGTTGAGAAGGGAATACAGTAGGGTAAAAGTGTTGTCAGGTTCTCTGGGGTTGAGTTCCACTGTGAGTCACTTGGAATTGGATTTCAGTGAGTCGGGAAGGAGGAACTGAGCATCCCAAATAGATCAACACTTGCAGAGGTGGCCTAGTGGGCTGCAACTTAGGGTAGCATAGAACAGGTATTTGGAAAACACAGAGTACCTTAAATGTAAGGAAGGCTGAGAAGTTGCTAGTCAAGAAAGGAATTCTTAGTTTTGAATAAAGAACACTCCATTTTATATGTATTCAAGCCTGAGAATGATCTGGCAACAAAAATGGACTGCTAAGTGGAGAAACAGAAATGACTCTGGGTGGAATCCAGGCCCAGCTGCAAGAGAGGCATTAACAAATCAGGAAGAACTGACCTCTTAGATTGGACTTATTGCTCTAATAATGAACTTTTTTTTAAATGCATTGATCTTAGAATTAAAAAAGATTTATTTGAAGGGCAGAGATAACAGAAGGAGAGACAGAGTTCTTCTACCCACTGGTTCACTCCCCAAATGGCAATGGCCAGAACTGGGCTGATTGAAAGCCAGGAGCCTCTTCCAGATCTCCCACATGGGTGTAGGAACCCAAGTGCTTGGGCCACCTTCCGCTGCTTTCCCACGTGCATTAGCAGGGAGTTGGATCAGAAGTGGAGCAATCAGCACATGAACCTGCACCCATATGGGATGAAGGCTGTGGCTTTACCTCCCATACCACAGGGACTGGTGTTTTGTTTGTTTTTACTTTTTTGACAGGCAGAGTGGACAGTGAGAGAGAGAAAGGTCTTCCTTTTGCCGTTGGTTCACCCTCCAATGGCCGGCGCGCTGCGGCCGGCACACCACGCTGATCCGATGGCAGGAGCCAGGTACTTATCCTGGTCTCCCATGGAGTGCAGGGCCCAAGGACTTGGGCCATCCTCCACTGCACTCCCTGGCCACGGCAGAGAGCTGGCCTGGAAGAGGGGCACCCGGGACAGAATCTGGCTCCCTGACAGGGACTAGAACCCAGTGGGCCGGCGCCGCAAGGCAGAGGATTAGCCTAGTGAGCCGCGGTGCCGGCCAGGACTGGTGCTTCTACACATGGTCTTCAATAATGCTGAATGTATATCCTTGAAAAATCTGAATCTGCAAGGTCATTTACTAAAACCAGGATCCAGTAGGAAAGATAGTCTCAGATCTTTAAACAGTAACAATCCTAATAAGAAATCGATACAGTTGAATCTCCACTAGCATCCTGACAGTTCACCCTTTTCAGATTTTACTCTGAGGCACTCATAATTTCTTGGAGATTTCAGTCCTTGAAGATAATTTGCTTACAATGGAGAACACTTTTCATTAAAGTAAATACTATTCAAAGGTAGGATTTTTTAAATACAAGGAAATATACCAAACTTTTGTATCTGTCACTACAGATCCCCCAGACCTAAAGAAGAGTTTCTTGGTCCACTAGACCAGCTGCTTCAGTAGAATTTTGCGTCTGGGTTCGTTCTTTCAGTTCTTGTGGGAAAAGTTACCCATCATTTCAAAACATTGCTAGGAGAAAACATGGTCAACCTGACGTACTACTATTGGTAATCCACCTAGCTACCAATCCCATGTAACCTAATTTTAGTAAAATCATGATTTAGCAGAAAGAATTGTTTTTTTATCGTTTGTGCCTCTGTAGCCCAAAAAGTAGTACTAATTTGCTTCACAATAGCAGTGTCATAACCATTGTAGTAACCTGTGACCTTTCAAAGTGGCTATAGTTGGGTATTTCTCATAAGCTGCTGGCTCAATTTTGGTTAAATTCCTATGAAACAGTAGTAGATTTAAATTTTAACAATTTGTGATATCCTGATTCATGAAACAATCCCAAAATTGTTTCTAAATAGCTACAGTTCACAACTTAAACACTCTTCATTCATAGATTTAGTGATCATTTCGAGGGTTCTCCTGGTAGCTGTGCCCCCTTCCCATCCTTGGCACAGAAGTGGACGCTGAAGTGGCTAGTTGTTTCCTAAAGGCAGGCCATGACCTCCAGCTGTCATCAACATAAAAGCTGAAACACAGATGGCAACTTGGAGCCAACTGGTAGAGTGAGTTAATTCCGTGTACCTCCACATCCTCTGAAGGCTTAACTGCATTACATAGACCTGAAGCAGCATTTTTTTTAGTTTGCATGCTCCTAAGCATCCCCAGTGAGGAGGACCTGTTGGGTAATAGAGGAATGGAAGGTCTGGAGACAACAATAGATCATTCCAGTTCACTGACCAATCTTCATCCAGTAGGACTCAAGGCTGTTTCCAAGTTGACTGCTGTCGGTGTAAACACTTAAAGTGATAAATAATTCTATTTTAAATGCTTAAAACATTAGGTATCTAGGAAGAAAAACAACTAAGAAATGATACTTCAACAGTATTTTATTCTGTTAACTACCTAATACATGAGAAAAGGGGTCAAGGTGGGAGAATGCTTGTGTGAAGGTAGTATTGTCATGTAAGAAGCAGCATTCTCATTTCGCACCACTCCAACGCTTTCTTTGGCTTTGAATTTGAGTCAAGTCTACTTCTGCAGCCTGGTGGAATGGGCAACCTCCTTCTTGTTTTATCATTTTTTGACCATTAATCAGCATGTTAACTGTTTCGCCAATCTAGAAGATTGGGGACAGTAACAGAAATGTTTGGATGGCTGTTAGTATGCCTTTGGGAGAGATGTTAATAATGATGCTTTGTGATATGATTCTGTAGATTTAGATTCTCCCAGTATTTTCAGAAGGGACTTAGGAGCAAGCTGCCCATTATTTGAAATCTAGATTATTGCAAGAAAAAGAAGTATTATGTTTGCTGTTGTTGTTATTCAGTAAGTGGCTTCATGAAACCAAAAAAGTCGTTAAAATAAATGGTGCTGAGACTTGACTTCAGGTCTCTACATATGTAGAGAATATTAATGGTTCACTGTGCTGACTCCTAGCAGAAAGTCATATTGAAGCTGAAGGTGGGACTATAAACCAGTAAGAACATTCACTATGCTCAGTACTAATTTCCCAGAAGTTCATGTAACAAAGAGTTTCAATTGTTGACTATACATAAGATTTCTCATCTATCTCAAAAAAAAAATTGTGGAAAACTAAGCTTGTTATAACAGAAAGGTATGTCTCTGAATGTTTAATATCAAGAAACTATAGTTAATTGCATCAAATCATTTTCTGGCCTAGAAAACTCAGCTGAAAGAAGATAGCTAGCTAAATATTAGATAATGAAATTATATTAATGTTGGCCTCTACTAGACTAAACTTTTATATAATTTTTTTTAGATTTATTATTTGAAAAGCAGAGTTAGAGAAGGAGAGATACATCTTCCATATGCTGGTGCACTCCCCAAAGGCCACAACTGCTGGGGCTGGGCCAGGCCAAAAGCCAGGAGCTTCTTCCAGGTCTACCACGTGTGTAGCAGGAACCCAAGGATTTGGGCCATCTGCTGCTGCCTTTCCCAGGTGCATTAGCAAGGAGCTGGATTGGAAGTGGAGCAGCCAGGGCTCAAACTGGCACCCATATAGGATGCCAGTGTTACAGATGGTGGCTTAACCTGCTGGCCCCTAAACTTTTATATAATTGTTCTTAAAGCTGAATAGCTTTAATGATTACTTTTAAAATAATTCCAGAAAAATCTGGATTGATAGTTCTCACCTTCAACAAATTCCAGTGACTTTAGTAGAAAAGCCTATATTCTTTCTGATTTCTTCATAAGGTCTGAATTATGATTTGCTACTATAGTGTCCCTCATCCCCACCATCCCAATTGCTCTTTTAGAATCCTGAGCTTTTTCACTTGGTGAAGCCATTTTTTGGAAAGAGAAATGATCATACAGCCACATTACTGAAAGTTACCAAATACTGTGTAAGCATCAGATCCCCTTGTAGTATAATATCCCTCTGAAATACAGTGGGTGTGGTAGGCACTTAGAAAATACTGCGAGCCGTGTGTTGACCTTTATCTCAAACCCCTGCTCAAAACAGCCTTTTTGTTTTGCCAAATTAAAATACAACCACCCTTCAAAGTGATAGTAACTTTTTGTCATCTGTATGAGTTTAGTGCTAGGCCTGGTTTGTGTGCGTCCGTAGCCTTTTCTCATGCCACAACGGACCCCTGTTAATTATAGGTTTGCCTTGCTGCCCATTAGCTTCATTTTTTTCCCCCCACACTGGCAGACCTGTACTATAGTCCTATCTATTCTTGGGTCTGTGGAGTGTTGCCCTTTAGTTGTTGCTTTCTTAATCAGCGCCTACCCCTCCCACTCCCAAATGTGGCCTTGACCTTGTCTGAACTCATGAATGAAGTACTCAAGAGGATTAGGCAAATACTTAATAAAACCAGTGTTTTGGTTTTTGTTTTGTTTTTTGATTTATTTTTATTTGAAAGAGTTACTGAGAGAGGTAGAGACAGAGAGAGAGGTCTTCCATCTGTTGTTGGGTCATTCCCCAGATGGCCGCAACAGCCAGAGCTGCGCTGATCCGAAGCCAGGAGCTTCTTCCAGGTCTCTTAAGCGGGTGCAGGGGCCCGAGGACTTGGGTCATCTTCTACTGCTTTCCCAGGCCATAGCAGAGAGCTGGATCGGAAGAGGAGCAACTGGGACCAGAACCAGCACCCATATGGGATGCCGGTGCTTCGGGCCAGGGCTTTAACCTGCTGCGCCACAGTGCCAGCCCCAAAACCAATGTTTTCAAATCTGTACTATTACTTACCTTTTATTGGGCCAGGAGTTTAGATTCCATTCATTTATAGCACAGGCATATTAAGTATTATATTCATTTAATTGATCCTTTTCTTGGTAAGATTTTATTTATTTATTTGAAAAGGAGAAAGATCAATCTTGCCTCTTCTGGTTTACTTCTCCAAAAGACCACAACAGCCTGGACTTGGCCAGGCCAAAGCCAGGAGCTTCATCTGGATCTCCCACATAGATGCAGAAGCCCAATTACTTGGGCCATCTTCTGCTTTCCCAGGCACACAGCAGGAGCTGGATTGGAAGTGGAATAGCCAGAACTGAACTGCACCCATATGGGGTATACCAGTGCCAGCATTGCAGGTGGTGGCTTTTACCCACTATGCACAGCATCAGTCCATTAAAGTGATTGTTTTTTGAAAAATATATTCAAAGTTAGTGGTTTGGTCATATTTAATCTTTTTTGGGATGTCAGGGAATTCTTGCATGTTAGTGAAATTAGGCTAAATCACTTGTCTGAAATTTACATAGAACCATTTGTCAACATAGATTAATACAGATCTATATATTATTGCTTGCTACAGCAACAAAACATTGAGCCTATTATGTGACTATTCTTCCACCCCATTTCCAAGAATGTGATATCTTTGAAGTGGTAATCTTTTACATGAAATTATAAGTGGATAATAAGTCAATTTCAAACAGCCATATGATGTCAGTGGCAAATGTGTTAGTGCAGGGTCAGGGCCTCAAGGCATGAAAAGTCTATACATGGAAGTCAGTGCTCAGAACAGCTAGAATTATTGGCAAATGGAGGGCACATAGGAACTTAGTTCCGTCTGCAGGTTTGTCAGTCGAGATGAGTAGACAAGTGCTTAATGAGATAACACTGGGTTTCAAATCTGCCATCACCGAAAGATGGATTTTAACAAATCTTTCCCTTTTTTTTTTTTTTTAAGATTTATTTATTTGTTTGAAAATCAGAGTTACACAGAGGGAGAAGGAGGAGCACAGAGAGAGAGAGAGAGAGAGAGAGAGAGAGAGAGAGGTCTTCCATCCACTGGTTCATTTCTCAGTTGGCTGCAACCACTGGAGCTTTGCTGATCCAAAGCCAGGAGCCTCCTGGTCTTCCCACGTTAGAGTAGGGGCCCAAGCACTTGGGCCATCTTCCACTGCTCTCCCAGGCCATAACAGCTGGATTGGAAGTGGAGCAGCCAGGACTCGAACCAACACCCCATATGGGATGCTGGCACTGCAGGCAGTGGCCTAACCTGCTAGGCCACAGCGCCGGCCCCAAACAAATCGTTCTTAAACTAGTAATTTAAATGTCAAACATTTCTACATCCCAGGTAATAATCATTTAAATTGATAAATTTTTTGGAAAGATTAAATAAGTTAATGATTTGATCCAGTTTAATCTTTTTGGAATGTTCACAGGCTATTGCATAAATCCTTGGACTAGGCTAGATCATTTGTCCCGAATTTATATAGATTTGTTTTCATGAGTCTCAAAAGTAGTTTATAAACTTCCTACTTCCTAAAAGAGGATGTACTCTCTTGGTGGTTAGCCACCTGCACCAGCTTGGCACATTATGAATATATATAATCAAGGGTATTGCTTAGTGAGAAAATTGTGTGGTATGAATTTCATCCAGTCATTAAAAACCACGTTGTCCCTAATCAGAATCAGAAGTTACCTTTTATTTTCCTGGTGACTTGAGAATCTCAAGACATTGTTATTTTAACTTAGACTTATATTCATTTGCCTGTCTTGATGAAGTGCCAAGACTTATTTGAATTTAGAGACCCTTCTAGGCTCTTTTTTAGAGTTAATTCCTTTTTCATTCTATTAGAGTTGTCTTGTTCATACTTAATTTGATAGCAGTTATTAATTAGCTTGCCTTTAATAAATCTCTAGTCTTTGATACATTCCTTGCTGTCTTCATTTCATCATTCATTCTCAGTAATTATATAGCAAGTAACAGCTAGCATAATTTGGGAACAAGTTTAATTGTTGATGAGTTGGTTCAACTCAGTTGGAAAGAGCAGAAAGCTTATGGCAGCCAACAGTGCCTGGACCAGGATCTGAGATAATTGTGCGATCCTACAAGGAGAGTTATTTCTTTTTATAGACAAGGAAATTGATGCATTGAAAGGCAGCCTGTTAGACATCACTCTATGTATCAAAGAATGAAATCTATTTGGTTATGATCTCCGAACAAACACCTTCAAATTTAAACCCATGTGTTAGGAAACTGGCAGTTTGATCTATGGCGCCATCTGCACCCTGATTTACGGTCCTATGTCCCGGTTCCCGCCACCATTGCTGAAGCCAGGTGGCCACATGGCCCAAGTACCTGTTGTCAAGCTCCACCCCCATCCTAACGGGATTCGCTGCTCCTGTTTCCCTGCCCGCCCTTGCTCAGAGTTTTAAAAGGGACTGTTCCTGAACACATGGCTCTCTTGGATCTTCTGCTCTCTTGGCTCCTCTTGTCTGCTCTCCTCTCCCCCTTTCCTCTCTCTTCTCTCCTCACTAGCTCCTCTCCTGTTTCTCTCACATACTCTCCTTCTCTCTTTTTCTTCTTCACCCCTTCCCTCCAGCCTGCTGGGTTTTCCCCAAAAAACCCTTTCCCTTACTCCGGTGTCTGGTGTGTTTTGTGACAGCCTAACAAATACATAACACCATGTCTTCTGATACTTGCTAGATTTGCTTACCCTGGCTCTTTAATTTTGATACATTAGCCCTGTTTTGCAGTACTTTAAGTCTAAATTGACAACAATCTTTATTAACTGTTAGCTCCCAGGAGTTTTCTGGATTTGGCAGTGATTCTAATGGAGGCCTTAGATTTCAGTACACATCAAGAATGAGAGAAACAGTGCTGATCCCATTAGCATTAACTGATCATTGATCTAGATAGGCTATGTCCATAGGCAATGGTGTGCTATTTTCTAATGAAGGAGTTACTTGCATAGGTGTTCCCTTATCTTCCAACTTGCCTTGTGGGGAAAGGTGGGAGTTTCTGGACTTTAGTTAGCCTGAAACTTTCTAGTTGGGAAGGCTGAGTGTCTGGCAGTTTTGTCAAGCGAGAATGAACTCTTAGGGCCAACAGCTCCTCTGGCAGTAGCATACATGTGTTGTGTTTTTTTTTGTTTGTTTGTTTTTTGTTTTTTTAAGGTGTGGGGGAGAGTAGACATACCAGGGATTAAACTTTGCTCTAAACTTGATATGTTTTCCTTGGGGAAACTATTTAAAGTTACGTGAAGGCAGTATACTAAGATAGTTATACAAACTTTTCTTTAAGATGTCTGTTAACTTTATAAACATCGATTGTTTAATCTTTTTTTATTATGACTGCATTTAAATATAATGTAGCTCAAATTTTTAATACCTATTTTGTGTACTGCAAATAGTTAATCTGTAGAATACTTATTTATTATAATATAGCTTGTTATTTTCTTAGCATGTGAAAGAATTAGTACTCTTTATGCTTAATGCTGGTCTTGATCAGGGGTCTGCAGAGGTTTCCTGTAAGTGGCCAGATACATATTTTACACTTTGTGAGTGCTGTGTCTGTCAAAACTATCCTCCTCTGCTCTTGCAACACAGCTGCCACCAGGGATATAGGTAAACGTGCATCAATGTTAATGTTATACCCATGGACACTGAAATTTGAATTTTACCTAATTTAAAAATTTAAAAGCCATATTTAGCTTATAGACTGCAAAAATAGGTAGTGGGCTGTAGTTTGCCAATCCTATTCTGATTCATAAATTATAACTGCCTGTTGGTAAAATGGAACAACTTATGCTCATTTGTATAGGTTTGGAATATGAAAGGGGCTTCTCCACCTGATTTTTATTTATTTTTGACAGGCAGAGTTAGACAGTGAGAGACAGACAGGTCTTCCTTCCATTGGTTCACCCCCCAAATGGCCACTACGGCTGGCGCGCTGCGCCAATCCGAAGCCAGAAGCCAGGTGCTTCCTCCTGGTCTCCCATGTGGGTGCAGAGCCCAAGTGCTTGGGCCATCCTCCACTGCCCTCCCAGGCCACAGCAGAGAGCTGTACTGGAAGAGGAGCAACCTGGACAGAATCCGGCGTCCCAGCCGGGACTAGAACCTGGGGTCTCGGCACCGTAGGTGGAGGATTAGCCAAGTGAGCCACGGTGCCAGCCTCCACCTAATTTAAAGCATAAAAATAACAAGCATCAGCTTTCCATTTACTTCCCTATTTCTTTCTCACATCTGTTACCCTACAAAATGTTAAGTATTATTAGATTTTACACGTAAGCAAACAAGGTGACCTGCCTAGAGTCATAATGCTTATTTGGGAAATAGCTAATGTATCACAATCATCAGTACATGCAATAAACAAAGTCTGCCTTTATCCTTTGATAATTTCCCAAGAATTGGGAATTTTGCTAATTGAATCTGATAAATGATTAGGTACAGAGTGATTCAGTAAAGTGAGCATGTTGGTGTTGAATTTTTAAAGATTTAATTATATGAAAGGCAGAGTTAGCGCTCTCATCCACTGATTTCACTCCAAATGGCCACATCAGATGGCTCTGGAACAAGCCCAAGTCAAGAGCTAGGAACACCATTTGGGTCTCCCACATGGGTGGCAAGGATCCAAATACTTGGGCCATTATCCACTGCTTTCCCAGGTCATTAGCAGGGAACTGGATCAGAGTGGAGCAGTTAGTACTGGAACTGGCTGGCACTGCAAATGGCAGTTTAACCCTCTGCGCCACGAGGCCAACCCCAGTGTTGGATTCTGATTTTCAAAAGGCTGATTAACAAAGGCTATCATTGCTTTTTGTGGAATCACATATAGTAGTTTCCATGAAATTTCTAAAGTGGACTGATCTAAACTAGAGTAAACACTTGCACAGGTTGGAGAATGCTGTGCTTCACAGGCTGGAGGTACAGTTATGGATTCATCTTGCAGGTGCTCTTGGTGAGCAGCAGTCGCTACCCAGACCAATGGATTGTCCCAGGTGGAGGAATGGAGCCGGAGGAGGAGCCTGGTGGTGCTGCCGTGAGGGAGGTTTATGAGGAGGTGAGATCAAGAGTGGTTTCTTCTTTTACAGACACTGTGCCTTAGGTTTCACAGGGGAGTCAACTGTGTGAGGTTTACTAACAAGACATTTTGTTACATTACACTGAAGAAAAGGTAAGAAAACTGGCACATCACAGGAGGTTTTTGTTACCTGATGCAGCATTTTTTTTTTTTTTTTTTTTTTTTTTTTTTTGACAGGCAGAGTGGACAGTGAGAGAGAGAGACAGAGAGAGAAAGGTCTTCCTTTGCCGCTGGTTCACCCTCCAATGGCCGCCGCTGCAGCCGGCGCACCGCGCTGATCCTGGCAGGAGCCAGGAGCCAGGTGCTTTTCCTGGTCTCCCATGGGGTGCAGGGCCCAAGCACCTGGGCCATCCTCCACTGCACTCCCTGGCCATAGCAGAGAGCTGGCCTGGAAGAGGGGCAACCGGGACAGAATCCGGCGCCCCAACCGGGACTAGAACCCGGTGTGCCGGCGCCGCAAGGTGGAGGATTAGCCTATTGAGCCACGGCGCCGGCTTTGATGCAGCATTTTTAAGCTTGTGACTATAGTTAGTACTTCGCTAAACAGGTTTTTTTTTTTTTTTCCTGGTAAAATAGAGCTAAGTCCACATGGAAGTTCCCCAGAATTGTGTAATATTCATAGAGATGGATCTTGAAAGCTTCCTGAGGGAAGAATACTTTCTAAGTAGAGGAAACAGCATGCCCCAGTCTGATACAGATTTGAAGGGAGAAGACACTGAAGTTGCAGTTCTGCTAACTAACTAATGAATATTCTGCAACAGAAGGGGTAACAAAATAAAAAATGATGTGTTCTGAGGAAAAATGGGGTTCTAAGGGGGAAGAAGCATAGGTATTTGGCCTATAAAGATGCCATTCACTGGTTCATTCCCTTGATGGCAGCAACAGCCAGAGCCAGAGCTGGGACAGACTCCCAGGAGCTTCATCCTGGTCTCCCACGGGGGTGCAGGGGCCCAAGCACTTGGGCAGTCCTCCTGCTGCTTTCCCAGGCCATTAGCAGGGATCGGGATCAGAAGTGAAGCTGCCAGGACATGAGCTGGCACCCACATGGGATACTGCCATCACAGGTAGCAGCTTAATCCACGATGCCACAAGGCCTTTGATGGCTTCCCCCTCCTTTTTTTTTTTTTTTTTTTTTTTTTTTTATTTATTTGAGAGGTAGAGTTATAGACAATGAGAGGGAGAGACAGAAAGGCGCCGACCATTTTTACTCTTAAAGGTTATTTTTTTTTTAATTTATTTTATTTATTTGAAAGACAACACAGAGAGGTAGAGACAGAGAGGGAGGTCTTCCTTCCTCTGGTTCACTCCCCAAATGGCCACAATGGCTGGAGCTATGCCAATCCAAAGCCAGGAGCCAGGCACTTCTTCCAGGATTCCCACGCGGGTGCGCAGGGTTCCAAGAACTTACAGGCCATAGCAGAAAGCTGGATTGGAAGTGGAGCACCAGTACTAGAACCGGCACCCATATGGGATGCTGGCGCCACAGACAGAGGATTAACCAACTGTGCCACAGCACCAGCCCCAGCCCTCCCCCTCCTAACAGCAGCTTCCTACGAATTTAGATCCCAAGAGGCAGCAGTGATAGCTCAAGTAATTGGGCTCCTGCTACCCACTTGGTTAAGTTCCTGACTTCATTCCAGCCTGTCATCCTGGCTATTAGGAGTATTTGGGGAGGGGCGTCAATTAGTAGATGGGAGCAAGCTCTCTTATCAGTGCCTCTATCTAAAAATTTAAGTTAAAAAAAGTAAAGAATCCATTTACTTTATTGATATAGGAATCTGTTTTCATATATGAAGTTTGTCTCAAATTGGTAGACAAGGGGCCAGCGCTGTGGCATAGCAGATAAAGCCACCACCTGCAGTGCTGGCATCCCTATGGGCGCCGGTTCGAGTCCTGGCTGCTCCACTTCCGATCCAGCTCCTTGCTATGGCCTGGGAAAGCAGTAGAAGATGACCCAAGTCCGTGGGCCCCTTCACCTGCATGGGAGACCTGGAACAAGCTCCTGGCTCCTGGCTGTAGATCGGCGCAGCTCCGGCCATTGCAGCCAATTGGGGAAGTGAACCAGCAGATGGAAGACCTCTCTCTCTCTCTCTCTGCCTCTCCTTCTGTCTCTGTATAACTGTTTCAAATAAATAAATCTTTAAAAAAAATTGGTACACAGTTTTAATTTTTAAAAAAATAATTGAAAGGCAGAGTGACAGATTGTCATCCACTGGTTCACTCTCTGGGGCTGGACCAGGTTGAAGCCAAGAGCACAGAACTCAATCTGGGTCTTCCATGTGGGTGGTAGGGTCCCAAGTACTGAAGCCATCACCTACCGCCTCCTAGGGTACACATTAGCAAGGTGCTGGAATTGGACTCACTATGTAATGCAGGCATCTCAAGCACTCTGCACTTAATCAGAAAAGAATATTTTCTATCAGTCCTTGCTACTTATGAATTAAAATGATAATAAATCTGGTCAATAGGAACTTGCATATAAAATGAACTAAGCCATGTTTTATCAGTCCTTGCTACTTATGAATTAAAATGATAATAAATCTGGTCAATAGGAACTTGCATATAAAATGAACTAAGCCATGTTTTATAGCAACCCGCAGAGGATAAATCTTGACACAGTGGAAACAGAACTTGGTATGAGAGGACTTATTGTGCTTAAGTTCTGAAATTGAAATAGCCCACATGTAACTTTTATGTAAATATTATGAAAAGGTAAATGTTTTACATTTCATCTTTTTTTGATAGGCTGGAGTCAAAGGAAAATTAGGCAGACTCCTGGGCATATTTGAGGTGAGTTACAAAACTAATTCTAATTTTGCTGGTAAAAAAAATTATTTCTTTCTTCCTACCTATTCAGATGAAATGGCAACAGCCTATACCAGACAGTCTTGTAAAATGATCAGTGGGCAAGTCATAGGATTAGGAGGGAAGTAAGTGAAAGTCACTTGGCTTTTTCATAGATCACCAGTGATATGGATTATGGTACTAATTAGTTTGACAGTATAATGAGGCTGATGCAAAAACGGTTATCTCTTAGTATACTGTATTTAGGTGTAGATTTTTAGGAGGTAAAGTATCTTCACTGTTGGCTTAGGTCTGTTGTGGATTCTGCCCATTGCCTTCTGCTCATGACTTTAGATAGTATCTGTACTTGATGACTTTTCTTGAAAGGTTCAGGTACATGGTAAAGAAATTCTCTCCCATGTAATCCATTACTATTGAGGGCAGAATGGCATTTTTAAAAAATATTATTTATTTAGAATGCAAAGTTAGGAGGAGAGACAGATCTTCCATCCACTGGTTCACTCCCCAAATCACAATGACTTGGTCTGGGCCAGGACAAAGCCAGGAGCCTGGATCTTCTTCCAGGTCTCCCACATGGGTGCAGGGGCCCAAGTACCTGGACCATTTTCCACAATACCAGCCCCCAGAATGGCATTTTTAGGGAGGAAATCCCAAAATGATAGGTACTCAGTTTTAGGGAGAATCTATTCTCATATCCAAGATTCAGTACCAGATACATAGCATACAAGAAAAACGGTGACTTTTGTCAGGAGAACTGGTTAAGGGTTAGCTCCGCCTCTCTGGTAGAACCATATTTTTATCTTATCTTTGAATCTTAAAATATCAATTCTCCAGGACTACTCAGAATTCTCACCAGAATAATGATTAAGAGTAAAGTCCTTAAGATGGTATGCAAACTGGTCTAGAACTCCTTGCTTGCTTTGCCTAGTAACACAGCACCATCTCCTGGTTATACTGGAAAATGTATTGGTTTTTCTGTGGTTCAAATTTTGCAATACAAGTAACACATCTATCAACATGGGTACTTCAGGAAATCCACCAGAAATAAGTATTAAGGAAAACCTGTATAAGGATTTAACAATTACTGCATCAAAAATTTTTTTAATTCCAGTTTTTATGAATATTTGAAGTAGCCTCAGATGCTGACAAAGGTTTTGAAGTATACCTCTCAAAGAGAACTTAATAGATTATATCTGAAGTTAACAGTGTTAAGCTTTACAAGGACTATTTACATGGAGGGGTCAGTGCTGTGATGTGTAGCAGGTAAAGCTTCTGCCAGCAGTGCCCGCATCCTATGTGGGCACTGGTCTGTCAAGTCTTTTTTTAAACATTTGCATGAAAAATATAAGGGAAAATTAGGATTGTCCTGCCCTTTCACCATGGTGATCTCAATGAATTTGTGATTGAAGCAAAATAAGCAAACACAGAAATAAAACAGCTAATTCTTAAAAAATGAAAGGTAATGTTTTCTGTGACATGGCTCTGACTTACGATATACCTGTTCCTTCCCAAAGACAACACTATTTGAATTGGTCACTAGGATTACTGTGGTAGGAAAAAACAGGACTTATCCAAACACGACAGCACCTAAGACTAAATGTAATGAGGATCGAAGTGGAACCCTTCATCTTAAGGACAAATGGTGTTTTATTTTTAACCTAGACAAGGCTAGGTACCACTTTCAATATGGATAATATATATAAGGACTAGAATATTCTAGAACAACCCTAACCTGGATAGTCTTCACCTTTGGCTCTGCAGAGCTCACCTTGGAGCTGTTAAAACATCAGCACTTTAGACCTCAACCAGAGCTAAGCAAATTGATACCTCCTAAAAAGTCACTCACCCTAAGAGAAATAATTAATAACAAATAAATAATAAGTTCCTTTCTAGGTTAGTAGGGTCGTGCTTTATATGCATCTTGATAAACCTTAACAGGGCTGCTCTCCTGGACACTTAGGACACTCAGACTAGAGCTGAAGTGTTAACAGTTTAAGAATTAGCATGGGGGTTGGTGGTGTGGCATAGCGGATAAAGCCACCGCCTGCAGTGCTGGCATCCCATATAGACTTTGGTTCAAGTCCTGGCTGTTCCACTTCTGATCCAGCTCTCTGCTATGGCCTGGGAAAGCAGTAGAAGGCGGCCCAAGTCCTCGGGCTCCTGCACCCACGTGGGAGACCCAGAGGAAGCTCCTGGCTTCAGATCAGCGCAGCTCTAGCTGTTGCAGCCAATTGGGGAGTGAACCAACCTCTCTGCCTCTCCTTCTCTCTGTAGCTCTTTCAAATAAATAAATCTTCTTAAAAAATTATTTTGAAAAAATAAGAATTAGAATGAATTTCACCAGTGGTAGTGTCAAAGCTCCAGTTCCAGACTTTTTAATTTACTTAAAAGTTCTGTGTTAGGTGTACTTATCTATGTTGGGAAATAGGCTATGCTAATCAGCAGTGTGCCAGAACTTTTTTTTCCCCTTAAAAATAATACCATGGGCACCCCGGGTTCTAGTCCCGATTGGGGCGCCAGGTACTAGTCCCGGCTGCTCCTCTTCCAGTCCAGCTCTCTGCTGTGGCCCGGGAGGGCAGAAGAGGATGGCCCAAGTGCTTGGGTCCCTGCACCCGCATGGGAGACAGGGAGGAAGTACCTGGCTCCTGGCTTCAGATCAGCGTAGCGCCGGCCGTGGCAGCCATTAGGGGAGTGAACCAAAGGAAGAAAGACCTTTCTGTCTCTCTCTCACTATCTATAACTCTGTCTCTCTTCTGTCTAACTCTGCCTGGTAAAATAATAATACCATGGCTAGCTCCTGTAGATTAAAATGCTTTTCTTTTTATATTCAAGCAGAACCAAGACCGAAAGCACAGAACATATGTTTATGTTCTTACAGTCACTGAAATACTAGAAGACTGGGAAGATTCTGTTAATATAGGTAAGTTCCCATTCCTTTTGCTCTCTGAATCCTCTTAATTCACATACTACACCTTAAAATATTTTGGTTACTTTTCGTTTAGAGAAAGAAAGATAAGCATGTTTCTCCACAAACCTGTCTAAGCCATTTCTTTAAAGTCATCATTTGCAGGGAATTGAGGGGACATTATTATATGGCTTACTTTTAAAAATTAGGGGCAGAAATTGTGGCACAGTAGGTTAAGCAACAGCTTAGGACAGCTGCATCCCACAGTGGAGTGCCAGCCCGAGTCTCAGCATCTCCACTTGCTATCCAGCTTCCTACTGCTACTGCCTGGGAAGCTGCTCAAGTGTTTGGGTCTTTGTCACCACATCAGAGACCCCAATGGACTTCTGGGCTTCTGGATTTAGCCTGGCCACCTCTGGCTGTTGGGGCCATTTGGGGAGTGGATAGAAGATGCCTCTCTCTCTCTGCTTTACTTTCTAAGTAAATAAATTGTATAATAACCAATGTCATATTGTTCTCTAGGAAGGAAGAGAGAGTGGTTCAAAGTAGAAGATGCAATCAAAGTTCTCCAGTGTCATAAACCTGTTCATGCAGAGTATCTGGAAAAGCTCAAGCTGGGTTGTTCCCCATCCAATGGAAATTCTGCGGTCCCTTCCCTTCCAGATAATAACACCTTGTTTGTAAATGCTGCACAGACCTCTGGGGTGCCATCTGGTATAAGATAAAGAGGACTGGGCAGACCTCTCCCATCATGGGCAGTCTCACAGGGAGAAGCTTCATTTTCCTTGGCAAACATCTGAATGACGCTTGCAAACTGTCTGAATTTGCCATACAGGGTTTTCAAACAATTTGCATGTTTTTCAGATGCTTTCAAAACTTCTTTAAAAAAAAATAGTGTAAAATATTTTAATAAGCCAAAGCCATGTGGAAATTTTTTTTAGATGCCTTAACTGTGCCCTAACCCCCATGTTATTTTGGTTCTCATTTTTTCACAGCATTTTTAAAGCTTTTTTTTTTGTCCATTTGACATGAGCCTGGTTTATTTTATCAGATCAAAATTACTGTGGGTATATTTCCCCCCTAAACTTTTCTCTTACTCATGGAATTAAACATATTCAATAAATCCTTCTGTGGTAGGAATTAATAAAAAACATTTTTGATATTGAAGAAATCCATCCTTCCCAAAACGTGCTTCATAAATCAAAACTTAGGATTCATAAATTTGGGATATTTTTGTTTGGTCGATAACTGTTTTGACAGAATTGGCTTCTTTGGGGGAATTTGTCAACTCATCTGTCTTAATGTTTTCAGCTGGCATTATGTCACTAGATAACTGAAATTGCTGCCTCCCATGTAACTCAATAGCAATTTTCACATGAAGAACACTCTTCAGAGTTGGTGATTTTTAGGGAAATCTTGTTAGCAAAATGCATGTGTAATTACATCATCATGAAAATTGTATTCATGGGATTTATTTAGCATGCTCAATTGCCATTTCCCTTTATAATCTCTTTATATATAATAACTTAAAACCATTATTTCCCTCAATGTAAATTGCTCTTAAAACATTTTCAGTTTTTAAGTTTAGCAGTACCTTTTCAGTTAATTTTCTATGGTTACTAGTAACCACAGGGGCGTAGTCTCAGCTTGTACCCAGGCAGTGATGACTGTACCACAGTGGAAGAAAATGGCCTTCCTGCTGTTCAGCTGTTACAGACTAGGACTGCAAAGGCAACTCAAGAGATCTCATCTTTTCTAGGTTGTCAAAAGGTACTATTTGTCATGTAACTAACTTGTGGGGCACTGGAACATACCTGAGCTGAGTCATCCTCACTTGTCTTTACACTCACCTAAAGCATATATAGACCACCTGGGTACCTTGTCACAGACTCTGCACCTCCCCACCAAATCAGAAATAAAAGGGGAGGAAAAGCCTCAGTAAGATGTGGGGTGGGGGAGGGTGAAAGATCATTTGTGTTAAGACTTCAGCCTTTTGTAAATATACTAACTGGTGACTATAAAGCATAAAAAGGATAGTTAAAACATTGGCTCTACAAATTAACCTTTAAATTGTAATTGCTGCTGAAAATAGAATCCTCCTATACTTAAAGAAAACTGGTGCCATTACAAAATGAGATCTTGTGCCATAAATGCAGGTAAATATTAGTTCCCAAATTATTGCTAAGTAGGAAAACTTGTAGTAACCAGTGTCATTTCATTCTAAATTATGTAGTGTGATCAAACATGATCATCCAGAATTTTTATATTTTTCTTTGTACAAAGGTTATGTATTCTGGGTGTTTTTTAAAAAGGAAATATTTTAAATCCCACAAATTGACACTTTCTATATCAATCTTCAATGGACTAAGCTTTTTTTTCTCAGTGATCTCTGAAATTTCTTTAAATTATAGAC
The DNA here is from genome assembly GCF_051225735.1 of Oryctolagus cuniculus. Classification (NCBI taxonomy): domain Eukaryota; kingdom Metazoa; phylum Chordata; class Mammalia; order Lagomorpha; family Leporidae; genus Oryctolagus; species Oryctolagus cuniculus. The sequence continues at coordinate 96,389,488 of NC_142877.1, forward strand.
TTAACAGAGAAACTGGATTGCTTTTGTATATAAGACTGCTTCCATCTGAAATGCTGTCACAAATATTGGGGGGGTTTATCTTGTATATGATATTCTTAGAAGTAATAATGCATGAGCTTATTTTATAAACTCTTGGACTATGTATTTGACATGTAAAATATGTACAGTATTAATGTCAACCATCTCTTAAAGTTAGCCTATAAATATTGTTGTATAATTTTCTTTGGTCAGAAATATTTGGACTAAGTAGTACCACTTGGTTCAAGATTTTCTTCAGTGCCATTTAGCAAACCAACTGTCTTTAGTCTATGCAATTAGCAAGGAATTAATACAACAGAATACTTTATGGCTTCCACACTTGAAATTTCACAGGAGGGGTTCCTTCCCAACTTCTCTGGAACCCGGTCCAGCAAAATTAGAGGAAAGGCCCTAAGATTTATTTCTGTTAGGAAAAGCCAATGTTTCCAGGCTAAAGAGTTGAATCTACTAAAATTAACGAATAGTGTCTACTATCTCAGACCTGCAGAGTTTGCAGTGCTGAGACTGTCATCTGTGCTTATTTGTGGGGTAGTTGAATAAAATCGGGCAGCTAAAATTTTTAGTTCTGTGTGCTTCCTAAATAAAACACAGAAGTAGTTACTGTGAATTGAGTTGCACACAAAGTAGAAACTGTCCTGCACATATTTTTTGTAAACATGACATTTTCCAACGAGGTACATGCCATCCAATTTTCTGTGGGTCATACCATTGTATAAAGCAACAGAACTGAAGGGGAGAAACAATCTTTGTACACACTGAATTGCTTTGCATGGTCTCTTGAGATAATTGGTGTAAGAATCTTGACTTTTTTTTTTATATTTGGAAACATCAAATAAAAACAGAAATGATCTTTGTTTTTGTTTTTTAACAAAGCACACGAACAGATCTGTAAATAATCAGCTGTCTGAAATCAAGGTTAAGATCCGTGTGTAAATTGAGTATCCAGGAGAAACGTAGGCTTTTTTTTTTTTTCATTGCTTCCTTAACCACAGGTATATACTGCATTCACCCTGCAAGTGAAAGCTTGTCTGGTTTTCTCCAGCAGGTACTGTTCAGGCATGATAGTCATACACATTCCTCACTTTTATGTTCCATACATGAGCTTTACTAGTGAAAAACTGGGTTCACTGAACTGTTTGCCACTAGGGTGTTGTCACAACTCCTGCTAATGCCTGTCTTAGAACCAGTCTAATGGTGACACTGTTAATGGCTGTCTTAATTTGCTATTCCTGGGTTATTTTCATGATCAAGAGCTCTTTGAGTTACTCCAGAATCCCTAACTTTATAAACATCTTCAAGGACAGGCATTTAGCACACCTGGTTAAGACACTGCTTGTGATTTCTGTGCCACATCCAAGCACGTGGGTTTGAGCGCCAACTTCTGAACCAGTTTCCTGCTAATGCACACTGAAAGCCAGCAGTTACTTGGGTCCCTGCCACCCACAGGGGAGACCTGGGTGGAACTCCAATCTAAGCTCCTGGCTTCACCCTGGCCCAGCAAAAACATCTGGGGTGACAGCCACTTCCCATGTGGAAGACCTTTATCTCTGAATCTACTTTTCAAATGAACTTTTATTTCTAAACCGACATCATTTAAATATGTCATCTCCCACTAAAGACTTAAGAGCAACCCTGTTGAGAGTTGTACACAGAAGCTTGACTGATACTAGCTCTGGCTGGTGCCACTGGCTGAATTCTAGCATTCAGATAAGCAAGCTCCTAAGGCTTATCTGAAAACTACAGCAAAGACCCAACTACTCAAAGGTTCTGTACCTTCTTGCCAGGAAATAGCCTTAAATTCATCTACTCCTGTGTGACTTCCAACAAATCTCAATTCCAGAAATTGAATTCTGCAACCTGGAAACACTGGCAAGACTGACTACTTTGTTTTTGGTCAAACTCAGTGAAATTATTTTAGCCACACTTAAATATGCCTTCTGATGAAGTAATTATACTAAGAACACAATATCTACAAGAATGCAGCCAAAAATTTATGGTTAAGCCATGGAAATAAGGTACCAATGCAGCAGAGGGGCCGTAGCTAGGTTCTATCTATATAATGGAACACTGAAGTGACATTAAGAATTATTCAGGGGGCCATCATTTTGGCAGAGGTTAAGTCTCTGCCTGCTGCACCAGTATCCCATAGGGGTGCTAGTTTGAATCCTGGCCGCTCCACTTCTGATTCAGCTGCCTGCTAATGCGCCTGGGAAGCAGTGGAAGATGGTCCAAATCCTTCAGCCCCTGCACCCATGCGGAAGACCCGGAAGATGCTTTGGATCAGCCCAGTTCCTACTGTTGCAGCCATTTGGGGATTGAACCAGCTGGGAAGACTGCTCTCTGCCTCTCCCTTTATGCTGTAACTTTTAATTTTAGAGAGTCATAAATTTTTGTTTTGCAGTTAGCTTTGTATTTTTTAAAAATATTTGAAAGGTAAAGTTACAGAGAGAGAAGGAGAGATCTTACATCTGCTTGTCCACTCCCCAAATGGCTAAGCCAAAACCAGCAGCCAGGAGCTCCTTCCAACCAGTGAATGGAAGATCTCTGCCTTTCAAATACACAATCAAAAGGTCATTCTGGTAAAATCTGGGAAAGCAGAAGAGGGCTCAAGTCCTTAGGCCCCTGCCACCCATTTGGGAGACAAGGATGGGGCTCCTGGCTTCATCCTGGGCCAGCACCAGCAAAGATCTTTAACACTAGCTTTTGCATTTTTAAAAAATGTATGTATAGCCCTTTCAACCCAACAACTCCACTTCTAGAAATCTAGTCAACAAAAGTATCTGGCAAGTAGCACAACCGAAATGTGAAATATGTGCTGCACAATTCATGAAACCATTGTCAATATACAGATAAAATTATGACATATAGATCTATGCAATTACCAAAGAGGGTTGCCACAGCAATACTAATTTTGCAAAAGCACTACACAGTGTTATATACGTATTTGCATACAATGAAAAGGCTTAAAGGTTGCTTTTCAAAAAGGAACATATGGATCCAGTATCAAAGCATTTATAGTTTTTAAAATATTGGTCATTTGATGCAGTCATTAAGACACCGTTTAGGGAACCTGCATCCCATTTTGGAATGCCTGTGGCTCGAGTCTTAGTTCTGATTTCAGTTCGTTTCCTGTTAATGTGTACCCTGAGAGGCAGCAGTGATGGTTCAAGTACATGGGTCCCTGCTACCCACACGGGAGATGTGGATAGTGAACCAGTGGATCAGAGATCAATCTCCCTTCTCTATGCTTCTTGAAATAAATTCTAGAAAATAAAAATGGTTTGAGAAATTGTCAAAGTAAAAACATTCCTTAATTTCTTACATGAAAAATACTGGGCTTTGATAAATGTTCAGTCTACATAACAATGATGGAAGAAGGGAATTACATCATAAACCTGTTCTTAGCCTAACATGGGTGACAGTAAGGTGCGTCTTGGAAAAGGCCCTTGGAGGGGTAGGTAGAACACATTTCTTTCTAGCCAAGAGCAGTGAAGAATCACTGCCAAGGAGTGGGGTTGAGTAAGGATATTTTACAGGCCTAAAAATTTAGCATCCTTTTTTACATTTTAGGTGATGGAGAAAGAAATACTCAAGTGAAAATTCAAGTTTTATTGGAACACAGCATGACCACTTGTTTACAAACTGTGCAAGGGTGCTTCCTCACACATGGCATAACTGAGTTGCTGAAACAGACCTATGGCCTGGAAACCCCAAATACTTACTGTTTAATTGGGGGGAGGGGTTGAAATCCAAGAATTTGGCCCCACACACCCTCGGTTACTCAGTCCTCATGCTTCCTGCCAAAACGTAAGGAAAACACCAAGTTCAAATCTGATGTGGGCAACCTACCATGTCTAAGCTTTCACTCTTGAACTGAAGTCAGAAGACTTTGTAAATTTACAAGATTATCATGAAACTTAAGAACTATTCAGAGTTACTAATGTAGATCATGGAACTTTTTCAAAGCAGTCCCTTTGTAAGAATGGATAAAGACTAGAGAAGAAATATGATAGGCACACAAGGTTACTAATCTTTCCTAATTTCTAACAGTTTTTGTCCTAAATATAAATGGCACAGAAATATTAGAGCTCCTTAATGAAAACCCAGGAGATACTCTAAAACAGTGATATTTCCATTTATGTGGTGATACAAGGTCTAAGTAACTATATCCTCCTACAATCTAACAGAAACTGAAAAACTTCATTCAACAGAAGCTTGGTTTCCATCATATCTACATTCACACACTAAATGCTATTCCAACAGATGCAGGATATCAGCAAAAGGGATGCAAGACGAAATTAGGAAGACCCAAACTCTATGCTGAGTTCCACACTTAACTCTTTTAGTCTTTTAAGGAACCACAAAGCTATAAAGCAAAGCCAACTCTTAGAACAAATTCAATTCCCAGCCTCAACGATAAAAGGGAAACTAATGCAAGAATGACTATGGTAAGGAAATACACAAAGGATAACCAGCCCAGTTGGTGGATTATATATTTTTATTAATTGTATTTTTCAGAATTATTACATTCAACATATTTTGCTTTTTGTGTTGTCATTTAAAATATAAACCCTGATATAATTCCTTAAGATAGGCAGCATGCTAAATAGTTAAATGAAATGTCCCTAGCCCCAAAGTACATTATTCCAATAAAATATTACAATTTTCTTAAATAGATTGATGAATTAGGTGCCTTATTTATTATGGAATTTCCTTTTTTGGCCAGCTTTTTAGATATGGTTGAGTTTTTAAAACCTTCACTACAGCAACTAATAAAAACTCAAGGGGCTAAATTAGCCAGAAAACATTTCTGAACCATGGGGAAAAAAACAATTCCTATTGTCCCCAAGACACCATTTAGTTTCCTGTAAGCTATTTATGTTTTCAACATCTGTAGGACACAGATTTCCTTCCCTACTCTTCTTAAAACAGTGCTAAACCATAGCAACCTGTGGCTTTCATGTATTGAAATAGGTAATATTAATAGGTAGGTAATATTATTTTTAAATGCTGCTTCTGAAATTGTTTTACAAGTACATTCTTGGTCTAGAGCAAGGTCTAAGTTCTAAATTGTTCTGGTCCAAGATCTTATTATGCAGATTCTAAGAGGATCAAGATGAGTAGTGGGGAAGCCAATCATAGCAAAGTAGACAGAACAACAACAAAATTCAACAAAAACCCTAAAGCCTAAAGGATTTCAGAAAAGCTGCTGTTTGGATGAAGTTGATCTTAAAATGCCTTTTATCAATATATTCAGATTCTCTTTTCTCTCCCAAGGCTTTGCATGTGCTGTGCCCTCTACAGGGAGACGTTCATCTAGCCCAAATCCAAAAGAGCAGCCCCTCCACGTACTTCCCCTCTCCAAGGTGCAGGTGCAAGTTTTGTTTGCTCCCCACTTGTACTGTAAGAGCCCCAAGGGGAAGCCCCAGGTCACTCATTCAGGTAATCATCCCCAACAAGTAGTAGGCATATATTAAGTACTTTTATTTGTCAAAGAAATAAACAGTTTCCTTTAGCTCAGGGGCTACAAAGTGAAAGGCTTACAAGGGATAAGAACTATTTAAAAGAGCAGGCAGGCTAGCAGGGGACCCTAGTCAACTGGAGACTAACTGGGTAAGAGGACAATGACATGCTCTTCAGGTGGTTGCTAGTCAGCTCCTTCCAGTAGGTGCCATGCACAGAGGTGGGGCAGGTCCACAACTGCCAGCTCTTTCTTCAGATCATTCAGATATTTGCATTCTGGATTTTCCTGTGAACCTCCAGATTTTAAAGTGCTGGCAGCAAATTCAAAATGTTTCTAACCAACCACACTGTGTGAGGCCAAGCTAAATAGGCCTGCAGGCCAGAAGTACTGCCAGTTTTCAACCACTGCTTTGGTCTCTCCCAGATCTCCTAAGAAAGTGCAATCAACACATTGGCTCTTGCTTCATCCCACTGGTTGAGAAAGCAAGTCTTTTCGAAACAATAGGGACCTCTCATCAAAATTCCAAAGGGGGAAAAAATGCAATGCCCTGAAATTAGGAGTACATATATTTGAGGTCAAAGCCTTAATTCATTTCTGTATTTCCACAACTCTAAACTTAGTAGACATCATAGTCCTCTTTAGATAGATTTCTATAGTGCAATAGATTTAAATCTGAGATTTTCTAACTTGTAAATCACTATGTGATACTAGCTAAAACCATGAACAATGCTACCCACAGTAAATAATGCTGATCTCTAACAGCTTGAAGTCAATTTTAGAATGATATTCCGTTTCCTAAGTTGTAGTCAATGATGCCCTCTGAATAACGCAAGAATTGTCTATAAACAACCACTATTAACAGTTTTAAAATTCACAATGGTAACTACTTTATTCTGAATTTTAACATTTGCTACCGATATCAGTTACCACTCATCAAATGCTTTTTTATGTTGAAAATGTAATTTTAATAGATAATTCTTCATATTACATAAGATCACAATAAAATACACTACATTCTGAAGAAATTCCAAAAGTTATGAGAATAAGAATGAAGAAAATCCAAATGGGCTACAATATCCATTACCTTAAACTGCAAGAGAAAAAGGTTCCAAGTTTACAGATTTATGGCTGGCTACGTTTATGACTTCAAAATACCAAGAATGAGGAATTAGACAGGAAGAGAGGTGGGAAAGAACACTTTTGTGAGGGGAAGAACTCAGTCGGTCAATGAAGAAAAAGAATCAATGAATTCCAAATCAAAGAATAAAAGCTCCCACAGCAACAACCAGAAAGATGAAAGAATCATTAACTGAGTATCTGATGCTCTCACAGGAAGAAGCCTTCTGATGACACTCAGGCAGGTGGTGTGCTTGAGATCTGTGCACCAGGCCTGTCAGGGAGACTCACAAATGCCTCCGCAAACCCCAGATGATGATCAGATTGGTGTTTCCCAATAACACACACGGGCAGGAAGTTTTCAGACAAGGATCAAGAAAAAGGTCATAACCCAAATCCAAGGCAAAAATGTGCTGTAACACATGAAAACTTTCTTTGCTGTGACTGTCCTATATGGTAATTTTCAAACATCGTGGCAAGACACCAATGACCTAACTAATCAGACAACACAACATTTATTTCAAATTTCTAGGAGGTAAAAAAAGGTCAGATACTGTTGCTTTATGCATGCTTAGGGCTAGTTTATAAATACTCCATTCAATAATGCTGTAACACAGAGTTGCATCAGTGAAAAAAAACTGGCAAAATCTACCTTTTGCCATTCAATTTATCAGATGGTGAAAACCAAAACAGAATGTTCCATCAGAGCTTTAATTTTTAAATACGATTGTCACATTGGGAAAATGAAATAAACACAGTAAAATAAACTGTACAAAGGCAAAGTAGAATAACAAAAAATATTTTACTAAAACATAAGATTTACAGAAGTTTCCAGACAAGCCATACAAAATGGTCACAAGCTGTTTTGAAGGGGGGAATCTACACTTGACAGCAAAGTCACAATGTTATTAGTGAGGGCTGTGATGTTTGTTTAATGTTCCCATTTTGGTTCAAACAATCAAGCTTGTCCATCTACAGAGTCTAAATTGTTAGACTTGGCTAGAGAGCATATTCTAAAGAATTGGTTAGCTGCTTTTAACCAATGCAATTAGATCACCATAAAGGGGGGGGGAGCCCATAAAATTAAAATAAAACATACCTCCCCCCTAAAAAAAAATAAAATAAAATAAAGAAAAACACCCACACCCCTGCAGCTAACCCTGACAACTACCTTCATTCACAGTGCTTTATACTTAAACCATGATAGGGGAAATGAATAAAAGCAGAGGGGCCACTGCTTTTAAACGTTTCCACAACAATCCAGATGATACTTCTAGCCTCTGTTCATGCTTTACAACAGCGAATCAGGACAAGACATAGATTTGCTAATGTGCATTTAATCACCAAAGGACTGAAGATGTCTGGGCTTTTATTCTGTAATATTTCTAAGACTGTGTCCATTAAATGCAAACAAAAAGGAAGAAGTCTTGGCAGAACAGGAGAAGTGATGCATACTTGATGATCAGATCGATTTAAATATTATTCATGGCATATAGCCTAGTCCATGCTCTAGCTGCAGACAAAAACAAACATGCAATTATTATTTTACTTAGTTCAATCTGTTATCTGCTCAACTCCACAGTAAGTAAACAAATAGTATTGTTACTTATGAAAATGCCATGCCATAATCATTTAAATTCATGTCATTTTATAAACTAGATCAAGGCTGGAAGATTTTCTGTATGCCTAATTACCAAAAACACCACAATAAAATTCAAAAGTTCTACAAAACTTAACAGGCTGAATTTTTGGATCTCCATCAATTTTGTTAAAATCAGAAGAACCTTCTTAAATCCGAACTCTGCAGCCGTAAACTGCTACATATTTTAATCATATGGATTACAAAAACAGCTCAAGAGTTCAAAGTTTTCTAGATCTTTACATATTGCTAAATGAATAAGAGATACTCAGTATTTGTTAAACCCAGTAGAATTATAAGGGTCCAAGATGTTCCAATTACACATTGTCCTTAAATCTGAGGATCCCATAGCAGACTGTAAGACATTATTACATATTATATTTTAAGATATTATTTGTATACTATAACAAGCAGGATCTTATTGATCTTATTTATTTTAGATTTTTTTTCCTTTTTCTTGCCAAGGGCCTTAAAGAACGGTAGTACAAACTAGTTTCTAAAAGTAGAAGTGGTGTGAAAGAGAATGAATATTAAATACCTGTTTCTATGGCTTGGGCTTCATTGGTCTTCCACTGCTCCGCTACGTCATTTGCTAATGGATCATCTGGATTGGGAGCACTTAACAAAGCCTGGATCGATAGCAGAACTGTGCGGATCTGCAGTGCTGGGGACCACTTATCTATGAAGGCAACAGGCCCAGTAGGATATGATAAAGCATGAAAAAACAAGCCCAGAACTGCTGCATCTCCCTCCCACAGACCTCTGTGGTCTTTGTACACACCAAGAATATGTTTACATTCTAGATATGAAATGCTTAAGATAATAAAAAGGAAAAATTTTAATAGCATATGATGATAAAGGTAACACTTACCTTTCAAAATATCTAAACATATTCTTCCCAACTTGTCTACATTAGGATGATAAATTTTGGTCATGAAACGTACTTTAGGGGCTGCCATTGGGTATTCTTCTGGAAGGAATAGTTCAAGTTTAAAAGTCCCTCCCTCAAAGGGGGAATCCTGGGGGCCAGCAATGACCACATGAAAATAGCGGGCGTTGCTCTCATCTGGTTCTGCTTTAATGCCAGGAACTGGTTCTGCCAGCAAACGCTGGGTTTCCTACAACAGAAAAGCAAATACATTTGTGAAACAAATGCCATTTCAACTAAACCAAAATTAAAATTACAAAGTTCACCTCTTGAAATTAGACATAAAAGAACCTCTCCAATCTCCCAAAGGGCTTTTATTGGCTTACACAATAGAAATTTCAAAGAAAGGACCATATAAATGATTACAACCAGCTGAATATAACTGCAAAATCTCGATCACCTACCACATATTCCAGTTACAAATGTCTAAAATATATTGATAACAAAAGTAATGCAACTGGCCGGTGCCGCGGCTCACTAATCCTCCGCCTGCGGCGCCAGCAGCCCAGGGTTCTAGTCCCAGTTGGGATGCCGGATTCTGTCCCGGTTGCTCCTCTTCCAGTCTAGCTCTCTGTTGTGGCCCGGGAAGACAGTGGAGGATGGCCCAAGTGCTTGGACCCTGCACCTGCATAGGAGACCAGGAGGAGGCACCTGGCTCCTGGCTTCGGATCGGCGCAGTGCGCTGGCCGTATCAGCCATTTGGGGGGTGAACCAACGGAAGGAAGACCTTTCTGTGTGTGTGTCTCTCTCTCTCACTGTCTAACTCTGTCAAAAAATAAAAAATAAATAAAAAAGTAATGAAACTAATTGTGAAAAAAAAAAAAAAAAACCACCCACCCATGCGTGCGCGCATGCACACACACAGTAGGATTACCACAAAAGTAAAGCAACTTGTTCTTGTAAACTACACCAAAACTAGGCTATTTCATAGGCAAAATTAGTTTTTAAAGCCACTGAAAATCTCTCATGGAAAATATAAAGAAATAACGGAAGGAGATAAGAACAAGCATAGGCATCTGAGTAAGGACAGATGGTGCCTGGTTTCTAAAATTGACGGTTAACCTCAAAGGGATCTTCAATGCTCCCAGCAATCTTACTATTGGTTCTCCTTTCCACTGTTTCCCCTCTCTCCCATAAAACATACTCTTCCCTCTTTCAAACTTTCAGCACCTCTATCCCCATCCTCACTTTGTCTGATGCCTTGGTTCCTATTTCATGAGGAAAAATAAGCTTCCTAAATTCCCAAGAAAGCATGCGCACACTCACCTGTACCTGTCCCACACGCTCTGTCTTTGCTCCTGTTACTGCCAATGAAGTGCCTTATTCTTGGCTAAGAGCCAACCTCTTCATATTACCTCTGCAACTATTCAAGGAAACTGCTAACAGTGTCTGCTCCCTTCCTGCACCTTCACTTGTCCCCTCGTTATTTGATCTTCCCCCAAATCATGCAAACTGTTGTCATTTTTTCCCAGTAAGTGCAGAAATGACCTGGGCCAGCGCTGCGGCTCACTAGGCTAATCCTCTGCCTTGTGGCGCCGGCATACGGAGTTCTAGTCCCGGTCGGGGCGCCGGATTCTGTCCCGGTTGCCCCTCTTCCAGGCCAGCTCTCTGCTGTGGCCAGGGAGTGCAGTGGAGGATGGCCCAAGTGCTTGGGCCCTGCACCCCATGGGAGACCAGGGGAAGCACCTGGCTCCTGCCACTGGATCAGCGCGGTGCGCGCGCGCCGGCCGCGGCGGCCATTGGAGGGTGAACCAACGGCAAAGGAAGACTTTTCTCTCTGTCTCTCTCTCACTGTCCACTCTGCCTGTCAAATAAATAAATAAAAGTAAAAAAAAAAAAAAAAAAAAAAGAAAGAAAAAGAAAAAAGAAAATGATGTGGACCCACTCCCCATGCCATCAACTACTGCCTCAATGCTTTATAATTGCCTGTCTCCAATGTATTCCTCCCTTCCTTTCTTGAACATACTCTACTATCAGGTTGTAGCCAATAGCCAGTTTATAATAAGGGCACCAATGATACACACATAGTTAAATCATACGGCCAATGCTTAGTCCTTATCTTACTTGCTCTAAATAAAACATCTTATTTAGCTGTTCTGCCTTCATCTTTAAAAGACTTCACCTGTGCTATCACCACTCTCCTACCTCTCTTCCTACTTGTACAGCATCAGCTTCTTTTAGTCTCCTTGCCAGTTCCTATCTCCCCAATACCCCAACACTGAAGTGCAACAGGGATCTGCCCAGAGCCTCTTCTCTATCTACACATTCAGTGATACAATGAATTTAAATTCTAAAGACATTCTAAACATGAAGAAACCTCCTGTAATTCATACCCGGGACAGACCTCTCCCCTCATCCTATTTCTTCCATCCATAACTGCCAGCTTAACAGATCTTCTATTAAATAAAAAGCATCCCAAACTTAACATGACCAAAACTGAGCTTCTCACCTTCCTGACACTCAACCTGCTTTTCTCCCAAAGTTCCTGTTCTATCTAATTGATCCACCTATTCCTTCATATGCCACACATCTAATCTGATTGAATTCCATTTTGAAACACACCAAAATCTGCAACTGGATGGCTTCTTGCCACTCCACTGCTACACTACTCTAAGTCACACAAGTTCTCACTTAGTATGCTGCAACACCCTCCAAACTTGTTCTCCCTGCTTCTAACCTTGTTACCCACTACTTCCCAAGCTGATATTTCACAGTCATTTTAAAAACCAAAGTCCTTACCATGGACTCCCCAATAAGGGTTCTATATACCTCACTCTGCCTACCTCTCTCTGACTCATCTTCAGATATTCTTTATTTGTTAATATTTATTTATTTACAGAGACAGAAAGGAAGAAGAGCCTGAGAGAGAGAAATCTTCCATCTGCTGGTTCATTTCCCAAACAGCAGCAACAGCCAGGGCTGGGCCAGACCAAAGCCAGAAGCCAAGAGCTTCCTCCAGCTCTTCCACATAGGTGCAGGGGCCCAGCAACTGGGCCATCCTCTGCTGCTTCCCAAGGCACATTAGTAGGGAAGTGAATAGGAAGTAGAGAGGCCAGGACATAAACTGGTGCCCATATGGGACACCTGTGTCCCAGGCGGTGGCTCTCCTGCCAAGCCACAAAGCCAGCCCCTCATCTTCAGATATTCTAACCCCAACACCCTCTCTTTGTTCTAGCCAAATCAAGTACACAAGTTCTTCAACCTGCCGAACATACTCCCACACCTCTAAGGCTTTGTACTTGCTCTTCTTTCCCTCAAATTGCTCTTTGGCTTACTCCTTCAACTCCTGAAGCTTCATTCAAAGACATTTTCTCACTGCAGTCTTCATAACTGAAAATGCAATCTCATTTCACCCTACCCTACACACTTCCCTACTTTATCTCCACAGCACCACTGATTACACATCTTGCTTATTTTGTTGAGGGTAAAAGCTCCATAAAAGAAATTTCAGTATGTTTATTCCTGACATATCTTTATAACTTGGAGCAGAAGCTGACACCATAGTAGATGTTCAATGAATACTTAAAGAGTTATGAGTCTACTTGATGCCATAAAGAATGAGGAATGAACTAACAGATTTTCATCTTTAATATCATTAAAGTAGGGTCCTTTTCAAAGCAGGATGTATACATCATGAGAGAAACACAAAAGGATCCATTCAAGTGCTGGAGAAATAGTCTGACTTCTACTAATACTGAACCAAAACACCATTAATATCTAATAAACTGGAAACAGTATGTACAGCATATATTAGTAATACATTTTCAATATTTTGAATAGGCATGCATAGTAATTCTAAGTTTTAAGGAATGAAAAACAATGAAAATACTTAAGAAATTATATACATTACATTATTTCATTCTACAACCACAGTATACACACTTAAAACACTCATGTACGGAAATAGTCGTAAGATGTAGATACAAATCAAATCCTCACCCCAAATTTGTTAAACCCAAGGCCATCTAAAAAAAGTAATGTATCTGGCACTCAATACTTTATTTTAATTATAGTAATGCAAGGGCAAATTAGAAGCTGAAACATTGTGAATCCCTTTCAATAAAATGTTCTCTAGGTTCAAAATAAAACATTTTAAGAACATTAAAAAGTCCAAGAGGCAATGATGATGTCTCCCTCTTTTGGAAACCATATATAGAACATAAAATGAGAAAAAAGATGTCTTCATTTCTAGGAAAAAGCAAAGATATTAAGAATGAACAGCAAGAATGGAAGAATCAGAAAAGAACAAAACAGTAAAATGCTTGACGTTTGGCCTTTCCTCACCTTGATCCTTTTGTTTTCCTATTTTTAGAAAGCCATGAAGATGGAGATTGGAAAAAAGAGTGCCAGAGTCCACACTCCAGTTAAACAAGGTAGCAGCAGCTATTTAAAGCTATAATAAGCTACCAGAAGGGCCTCTAAGAGCATATCCTAAAATAGTTTCCAAAATCATCCTCAGTACACATTAGTAGAGACAGATATGGCATTCATTTTCTCATCTTCAGCTCATCCTCAAAATCAGACATTAAGCAGATCATGTGATCTGATCAATCACAAGATTTAATTGAAACATATTTTAGGATAAGCTAATTTAGGTATGGAAAACACTTGAAATAGTTTTCCCTTGCTCTCAAGTTCTAATGGATTTGACACAATGAACAGATGTATAATTATATGACTACAGTTCTGATTTCCCAAACAAACCCAGAGCATATATTACGGGAGGGAAAAGGAATAAAATCCAAACCACATGAACAAGTCTCAGATGCTAGCATATGAAAGTCTTACCCACAGAAGTTGGTGGCAACTTTTTCCCAAATAAGGCAAAAACTGGATAGGAGAGAAAATTCTTGCTACAATTCAACACATAGTTAACTGTGAAATACCTTCTAGTTTTACACTATTTGGTCAAAAGATAGCAAAGCACAGTATGCTTTTTTAAGTCAACAAGAAAAAGATTTAAATTCCTACTGATTCATGTACTAACAAGTAGTTTGCATTGCTCTGAGGCACAGCGTCCTTACTTCCTCTCACGCAGAGCACAGTCCCCATTATCTACAGTTTCACTTTTCCACTGTTTCAGCCAATCCAGTCAACAAGTCTGATTACATTACAGGAAAAGTTCTAGAGATGAGCAAATTTTAAATTGTTCACTGTTTTGAGTAGCATGATGAAATTTCTCACACGCTGCTCCATCCCACTCAGGACTTCAATCATCCTTTTGTTCAGGATATCTACAATTCTAACAGTACTCAGCCATCAAAACCTCAGTAACCATCTTGGTTATCAGACCAACTGCTGTAACATCACAATGCTTGTATTCAAGTAACCCTTACTATAGTTAATAATGGCCCCAAAGCACAAGAGTAATAATGCTGGCAATTAAGATGACAAAGTAAAGCCACAAAGTGCTACCTTTAAGAAAAAAAGTCAATGTGTTTTGGCTTAAGAAAAAAAAAAAAAACCTACACTGTGGTTGCCAAGACTAACAATTAAGAATGAATCTCTTGAAAAGTTGTAAAGAAATGAAAAGGATATTCAAGCTGGTTTGCTGAATGTCCTGCAAAACGCAGAAGTTATAGCCACAATGTGTGATAAATGCTTAGTTAAGAAGGCAAAGGCCAGCACATGGCGCAGTAGGTTAATCCCCTGCCTGTAGCACAGGCATCCCATATGGGCGCTGGTTCAAGTCCCAGCTGCTCCTCTTCTGATCCAGCTCTGCTACCGCCTGGGAAAGCAGTAGAAGATGGGCCAAGCACTTGGGCACTGCATTCCCATGGGAGACCCAGAAAAAGTTCCTGGCTCCTGGCTTCGTATTGGCCCAGCTCCAGCTGTTGTGGCAATTTGGGGAGTGAACCGGTGGATAAAGACCTCTCTCTCTCCCTCTCTCTGCCTCTGCTTCTCTTTCAAATAAATAAATGAAATATTAAAACTTTCAGTCCAGCTCTCTGCTGTGGCCCAGGAAGGCAGTGGAGGATGGCCCAAGTGCTTGGGCCCTGCACCCACCTGGGAGACCAGGAGGAAGCACCTGGCTCCTGGCTTCAGATCAGCGCAGTGCGCCAGCTGTAGCGGCCATCTGGGGGGGGGGGGGTGAACCAACAGAAAAAGGAAGACCTTTCTCTCTGTTTCTCTCTCACTCTCTAACTCTGCCTGTCAAAAAAAAAAAAAAAAAGAAAAAAAAAGTTGTATATGTAAAATCCAAAACAGTACAAATAGGGCTCAGTAACTATCCAAGGTGTTAGGCATCTTATAGGAGTCTTGGAGCATACCCATCGTGGATAAGGGAAACAAATATAACAAATATAGAATATCAAATGAGTTAACATCGTATAATGTCCTGACAAATGAGATCACACACAAACGCCACGATCACAAAGACTCAACTCAGAAAGAATTTAGGTTAAGATCAAACCACAACAAATCTCAAGATTTATTAAATCAACAAAAGTTTATTTTAAGGAAAACAGAATAATCACTACTTGCATTTTGAGATTCCACTATGTTTTTTTTTTTTAATTTATTTATTTTATTTAAAAGTCAGTTATACAGAGAGAAGGAGAGGCAGAGAGAGAGAGAGAAGTCTCCCATCTGATGGTTCACTTCCCAGTTGGCTGCAATGGCCAGAGCTGTGCCAATCCGAAGCCAGGAGCCTCTTCCATGATTCTCATGCTGGTGCACGGGCCCAAGGGCCATCTTCTACTGCTTTCCCAGGCCATAGCAGAGAACTGGATCGGAAGTGGAGCAGAGGGTCTTGAATCAGCGCCCATATGGGATACTGGCACTTCAGGCCAGGGCATTAATCCACTGCGCCACAGCATCGGCCCCTTCACTTAGTTTAAAAGCAAACCAAGGATGGAAGCACAAGGAGAACTAGGCTTGGGGCCAGGTGTACAGACAGTACTGTAGACTATGTTCAGGAAATCAGTTACTAAAAAATTGAAAAGGAAGAGCAGCAAAGAACAGGGTACAGGTACCAAAAGCATCAAGATTAACCCCCAAAAAGTTATCTCACAAAATAAAACAACAGTACATGCCACAAATACTTATCCCCCATACTTAATTTGACAGACAATGAAGCTCTATGCATTCTTTTAAAAAAATTTATTTATTCATTTGAAAGGCAGAGTTACAGAGAGGCAGAGGCAGAGAGAAGAGTGGTCTTCCAACCACTGATTCACTCCCCAAATGGCCGCAACGGCCGGAGCTGAGCCAATCCGAAGCCAGGAGCTTCTTTTGGAAGCTCCCACATGGGTGCAGGGCCCCAAGGACTTGGGGCATCTTCCACTGCTTTCCCAGGCCATAGCAGAGAGCCAGATCAGAAGTGGAGCAGCCGGGACCAGTGCCCATATGGGATGCGGCACTGCAGGTGGTGGCTTTAACCACTATGCCACAGCACCGGCCTGGGGCCCCACACATTCTCAGTGTGACGATTTAATCATATATAAGTAAACATTTTGGGTATTAAACTATTTTCAGAAAAAGGGTGATGATTCATAAGAAAAGCCAGTACATTAGTCCAATGTACCATGTCTAGATTTTCACCAGTTAGAATATTTTCTGAAGTACAATGTATGACTAATAATGCCAACTGTAGATCTTTTAGCTCACCAGGACCAAGAGCTATATGACAACTCTAACTTCATTATCATTAAAGTCATATAAAATTGAGGGATGTTTCAATGATACTTACTCGATTCTAATCTCTATCACTCAACCTTTTATTCCTTTAAATTTATTTTCATTTTTAATTTGAAAGGCAGAGAGAGAGAGAGAGAGAGAGAGAAACTGAGAGAGAGATCTTAATTTGCTGGTTCACTCCTCAAATGCCCACAACAAACAGGGCTGGGCTGGGCCAAGCCAAAGCCAAAAGCCAAGAACTCCATCTGGGTCCCCACATGAGTGGCAGGAACCCAAGTGTCTGGGCCATCTATAGTGTCTTCCCAGCATATCAATAGGAAGCTAGATTAGATATGCAGATAGCCAGGACTTGAATCAAGCACAACATGGGATGTGGCCATCCCAGGCAGCAGCTCAACCCACTGTGCCATAACACCAACCCCGGTAAGTAAGCATTTTTAAAAAGTTACCACCAGGCCGGCGCCGCGGCTCACTAGGCTAATCCTCCGCCTTGCGGCACCGGCACACAGGGTTCTACTCCCGGTCGGGGTGCCGGATTCTGTCCCGGTTGCCCCTCTTCCAGGACAGCTCTCTGCTGTGGCCAGGGAGTGCAGTGGAGGATGGCCCAAGTGCTTGGGCCCTGCACCCCATGGGAGACCAGGATAAGTACCTGGCTCCTGCCATCGGATCAGCGTGGTATGCCGGCCGCAGCGCGCCTGCCGCGGCGGCCACTGGAGGGTGAACCAACGGCAAAGGAAGACCTTTCTCTCTGTCTCTCTCTCTCTCTCACTGTCCACTCTGCCTGTCAAAAAAATTTTTAAAAAAGTTACCACCAATGGGTATATGAGTATCATACCCCTAAGTTCATTTTACCATAAGCTGTATGAGTTTTACTGCACAAATTCGACAAACACCATGATTTTTATAAACACATATTCCTCCCTACAATAAAACTGACTATATTCTAGCTGGGATTAGACCAAGAACCAAAGTTGTGCTCAATTTCTTCACTATACTATCTCCTTACAAGTACTAAGGCTAGTTAGCAATATGCCAAGATAAAAGTGGCTGATCCATATTTTTATCTACAATTATGCTTTTCAACAGAAATACAATGCAAGCCACACATGTACTTCAAATTCTAGTGGCCATAATAAAAAGCAAAAAGAAACAAGTAAAATTAATTTAATTAATATATTCTATTTAAAAAGCATTGTTTCAACATGTAATCAATATAAAAATTAGGTATACATTTTGCATCCTTTTTCCAAAACTAAGTTTTCAAAGATCAGTATGTAATTTATACCCACAATAAATAAATTCAAGCTATCCACACTTCAACCATCAACAGTCACATGGGACTAGCAGCTACCACACAGGACAAGGAAGCACAAAGACAATCATGTTACAGTTATGTGACTGACAAGAATTTAACTTAGTTCATAAAGTCAGTAAATTTTTGTAAAGAAATTTTAACTACTGCTATATTCCCCTAGAAAAAAAATTCTATAAAATGGTCAGGGGCCACCATTGTGGCATAGTGGGTAAAGCTGCTGCCTGCAACACCAGCATCCCATATGGGGTTCGATTTCAGTCCCAGATGCTCTGCTTCTGATCCAGCTCCCTGTTAATGGCCTGGGAAAAGCAAACACTTGCTACCTACATGGGAGACTCAGATGAAGCTCCTGACACCCGGCTTTGTCCAGGACCAGCACAAAACAGCCCCAGCCATTGCAGCCATCTGGGGAGTGAACCAGCTGACAGAAGATCAATCTCTCTCTCACTTACTTGCTCTCTCAAATAAATAAATCTTTTTAAAAAATAAAGTTAGAACTTCTGGAATCACAACAGGGGCCGGCGCTGTGGCGTAGTGGGTAAAGCCACCACCTGCAATGCCAGCATCCCATATGAGCTCCAGTTCGAGCCCTGGCTGCTCTAATTCCCATCCAGCCCTCTGCTATGGCCTGGGAAAGCAGTAGGATATGGCCCAAGTCCTTGGGGCCCTACACCCACGTGGGAGACCTAGAAGAAGCTTCTGGCTCCTGGCTTCGGATCGGCGCAGCTTCAGCCGTTGCAGCCATTTGCAGAGTGAACCAGCAGATGGAAGACTTTCTCTCTCTGCCTCTCCTTCTCTGTGTAACTCTAACTTTCAAATAAATAAAATATTTTTTTAAAAAAAGGGGGGCAACGGTTACTGTTTGCAACAGTCACAAGACTATATTTGGAAATGATGTCTGTAACAATTTTAACAAAATGAACTCAAAGGAGGTAACTACATAATGAAATAAGGGCTAATCAGAGGATAATTTTAATTTTCATAGTCCACACTACCCCCTAGTGGACATAAAACATCTCAACTTATTTCAACCTTTTTCCCTTTGCCAATACAAAACAAATGATGCTTATGATGTTCACATTGCTAACTGGTTTTTAAAAATTACATCATATGAACACCACTGAGAAACCAAAAGCAAATGTTAGCACTCCCTCTGAACATGAGTTTAGATAAGGCTTATCCTGACCTGGATTCAGGAAGTAAATATAAGCAGTCTTTTATAAGTAACATCAGCAAAATCAAGCTGTCTCCTTTTGTCTTCTAAATCAGTCTCACTACTAACTGCTTACAATCCTTTTGATGGGCTTTGGGAACCATGAAAATTTCTTTAAAGTACTTATCCTAAAAGTCAGAGAATAATGGTTCTCAACACACACTCATTCTCCCATACATTTAAACTTCATGATTTCTTAGGTGACAAATTCAGATAAGGACAATGGAAAGAGCTATTTGTTGTTGTTGGTTTTTTTTTTTTTTTTTTTTTTTAAGATTTGCTTATTGGGGCTGGCACTGTGGCTTAGCAGATAAAGCTGCCACCTGCAATGCTGGCATGCCATATGGGTGCCTGTTCAAGTCCTGGCTGCTTCACTTCCAATTCAGCTCTCTGCTATGGCCTGGGAAAGCAGTAAGATGGCCCAAGTCCTTGGACTCCTGAACCCACATGGGAGACCCGGAAGAAGCTCCTGGCTCCTGATCAGCACAGCTCCGACCGTTGTGGCCATTTGGGGAATAAGCCAGCGGATGGAAGATCTCTCTCTCTGCCTCTGCTTCTCTGTAACTTTGCCTTTCAAATAAATAAATAAATCATTAAAAAAAAGATTCATTTATTTAATTCAGATGCTGAGTTATAGACAGAGGGAAAGACAGAGAGAGAGGTCTTCCATCTGCTGGTTCACTCCCCAAATGGCCAAAATGGCCAGAGCTGGGCTATTCCGAAGCCAGGAGCCAGGAGCTTCTTCCAGGTCTCCCATGTGGGTGCAGGGGCCCAAGCACTTGGGCCATCTTCCACTGCTTTCTCAGGTCAATTAGCAGGGAGCTGGATGGGAAGTGGAACAGCCAGGACTCAAACTGTGCCTATTTGGGATACCGGCACTGCAGAAGGTAGCTTAACCCGTTGCACCACAGCATCAGCTCTGAAAGGAGCTATTTCAAAGGTTCCAGGTATCAAGTATTAATTCTGCTAGGTTAACAGGTATGGAAAGTACTCTTTATTACACTTAGAGTAGTAACCTAGAAATGGGGCTGGATCACTTGCACTAAAAATCTACATCTTTTTTCTTTTTAAAATGTATTTATTTAATACATGGCCACAACAGCAGGGGCTGGGCCAGGCCAAAGCCAGGAGCCAGTAGTTTCATCTGGATCTCCTATGTGGTGGCAGGGCCCCAAACACTTGGGCATCTTCCTCTGCTTTCCCAAGTGTATTAGCAGGTTGCTGGACTGGAAGTGGAGCAACCAGGACTCAATGGCTCCCATAAGGGATGCTGGTGTTACAGGTGGTGGCTTAACCCACTACACCACACCACCAGTCCTAACTAGAAATCTACATCTAACCCACATCAGTAAGACCACATCAATACTTCTGTGAAGTTCAGGGAAAAGAAACAGAGTCTTGGAAATAAGAGGATCTTCTGAAAGGTTAAGTACATATGACCACATTGTTTCTTGGGCCTCAAATTAATCTGGAAGCTTCTCCCCAGTACTTCAGTTTCCTGTTCATTACCTCTACAACATGATTATCACAATAACTGTTGTATTTAAAGACAGGAACCATACCTAGCAAATGATAGTTAAATGCTGAACAAGTACCATTCACTGAATAAATGCCACGCATGCATCAATACCACACAGAGTTGACAGGAAAGATTACTATACCTGCTGTGTTTGTTGGTAACTTTCACCTCTGAAATAGCATTTAAGATTATTCTAATTAATGACAGTGGACAAAAATCAGAAAATCCTAACAAACTCCCTGCAAGAAGGAAATCTGCCTACCATTCCCCAATTCTTCCACCAATTAAACACAAGAGAGATTGCGTTGTAATGTGTGTTTTTCTCTCCGCCAGCCTACAAATTCTGTAAGGGCAGGGCAGGGACTACATGCAATTATCAAGCACTCCTCCCTAGACACACAGAGAATCAATAAAAGTTCACTAATGAAAGTTCAATAAAAATGGCGCCAAACACCAATTTAGATGCTGCATATATACTAACTCAATTAATCATCATACTCATTTTATAAGTGAGGAACTAAGAATAACTAGCTAAGGGCTCATATTGTGATGCAGTAGGTAAAGCTGCTGCCTACAACGCTGGCATTCCTTATGGGTGCTAGTTTTGATCCTGGCTACTCCACTTCCCATCCAACTCCCTGTTAATGTACGTGGGAAAGCAGGGGAAGACGCCTCAAGTAGTTGGGCCCTGGCACCCATGTGGGAGACCGGATGAAAATCCTGGCTTCCTACCTTCAGCCTGGCCCAGCCCTGGCCATTGTGGTTATTTGGAGGAGTGAATCAGTAATCGAAGATCTCTCGGTCTCTCCCTCTCTAACTCTGCCTTTCAAATAATTATATAAATCTTAAACAAATAAATAACTAACTAGTTACAATATAACCAAATAAGCAAATGACAGAGTCAAGATTCAAATCCCAGTTGCTGGTTTCTATTCAGTCTAGCACTAACATTAAGATGTTTGTTTCTTAATCTCAATGGAACAAATAATGACAATTAACTATATGAACTGTAAAGTGTCTGACAAGGACAGCAAACAATAGCAGTGGAAAGTAAGGAACAGCTATTTTCAGCCCTTTCATAATCATAAAGAATGCTTCATGAGACAACTTTAAGCCACTATACTTTTACCTGGAATTATAATCTGAAAATGGTAAATCGTTTTGCCTATCTTTGATACCACATGAAGCCACTATGTTCTGCAATTTTTTTTTAAGATTTATTTGTTTATTTGAAAATCAGAGTTAAACCGAGAAGCAGAGGCAGAGTGAGAGAGAAGTATTCCATCTGCTGGTTCACTCCCCAAATGGCCACAACAGTCGGTGTTGCTCCTATCCAGAGCCAGGAGCCAGGAGCCTCTTCCAGGTCTCCCACACGGGTGCAGGGGCCCAAGGACTTGGGCCATCTTCCACTGTTTTCCCAGGCCATAGCAGAGCTGGATCAGAAGTGGAGCAGCCGGGACTCGAACTGGTGCCCATAAGGGATGCTGGCACTTCAGGTAGCGACTTTACCTACTATGCCACAGTGCCAGCCCCTCTGCAATGTTCTTGTAGCTTAAAAATATGAATTTACAAGGCTGGCACTGTGGTGTTACGGATAAAGCTGCTACCTCCAGTGCCACCATCCCATATGGGTGCCGGTTCGAGTCCCGGCTGCTCCACTTCCTACCCAGCTCTCTGCTATGGCCTGGGAAAGCAGTAGAAGATGGTCCAAGTCCTTGGGCCCCTCCACCCACGTGGGAGACCTGGAGGAAGCTCCTGGCTCCTGACTTCGGATGGAAGTCTCTCTCTGCCTCTCTTCCTCTCTCTGTGTAACTCTGACTTTCAAATAAACAAATTTTGTTTTAAAAAATATTATGTGGGCCGGCGCCACAGCTCACTAGGCTAATCCTCCGCCTAGCGGCGCCAGCACACCGGGCTCTAGTCCCGGTTGGGGCGCCGGATTCTGTCCCGGTTGCTCCTCTTCCAGGCCAGCTCTCTGCTGTGGCCAGGGAGTGCAGTGGAGGATGGCCCAAGTGCTTGGGCCCTGCACCCCATGGGAGACCAGGAAAAGCACCTGGCTCCTGGCTCCTGCCATCGGATCAGCGTGGTGCGCCGGCCGCAGCGCGCCGGCCATGGCGGCCATTGGAGGGTGAACCAACGGCAAAGGAAGACCTTTCTCTCTGTCTCTCTCTCTCTCTCACTGTCCACTCTGCCTGTCAAAAAATAAAAATAAATAAAAAAATAAATATTATGTGAAAGGCAGAGTTATAGAGAGACAGAAGGGGACCAGGAGGGAGAGATCTTCCTTCTGCTGGTTCACTCCCCAAAATGGCTGCAACAGCCAGGGCTGGGCCAAGTTGAAGGCAGGAGCCAGGAGCTTCTTCCCAGTCTCCCACATGGGTGGCAGGGACCCAGGGACCTGGGCCCTCCTCTGCTGCCCTCTTAGGTGCATTAGCAGGGAGCTGGATAGGAAGTGGCACCAGTACCCATTGGGAATGCCATCACTGCAGGCTGTGGCTTAACGTGCAGAGCCACAGCGCTGGCCCCCTTAAAATTTTTCTTTAAAAAACATTTATTTATTTGAAAGGCAAAACAATGGAGGAAGAGACAGAGATCTTCAACATGGTCTCCTATGTGGATGCAGGGGCCCAATGACTTAGGCCATTTTCTGCTGCTTTCCCAGGTTCATCAGCAGGGAGCTGAACTGGAAGCACAGCAGCCAGAACTCGAACAGGTGTTTGGATGTGGGACACAGGCTCGCATCATAGGTAGCAGCTTAATCCTCTGTGCTTCAAGGCTGGCCCCATTTTATTGTTGTTATTTTTTTCTTTCTTAAAACTACAACCAGTTATTTGAAGACAGTAATTTATTTTAACATCCTTACATGTAACTTTAGTTGTTTGTCTACTATTAAACAGTGGTAAAAAGTCTCCCAATTGTATATTCCTTTTCCCTTCCCTTCCTTTGTATAACTGGAGTAGATGGATTTGGGAGCTTAAGATATGAAGAAAGTATAACAGAAAATAGAAAAACTTATCCATAGTCACAAAAAAGGACTGCCTGGCAGGTACTCAAGGTCAAAATGAGGTTTGGAGTAGATATTTTGTCATTGTTTCTGATCACTTCACAATTAAAAAAAAAATCTAGTTTGGGAATTAGCAACCTCAACACATGTTTTATGGATCCCCATTCTCCTTCAATAGCAGCCAAAGTCTTATTTATTAACTCCTTTACAACTATATAATCTAGGCTTAGTCAAACCCTGTGCATCAGAAGTTAAGCTCTTCTGGAGAGAAAAGCATTATAGAAATCATTTTAAGTGTTCTAGTGGTAGCATACTGTACTTGGCATCAGCAATGACACTGCACACACTGCATATTGTACTGCCCACCCAGTGATAAGAGCAAGATAGCAGTCATGGTACAATTCTGAACCCTATTCCTGGTTGCCTTCTTTGGCCCTCCCTCAAGGTTGTGAGGTACATAGTAACTTACTAAATACTGTTTCTGCTTAAGCTACCCAAAGTTGGCCTCTTTTGCTTGCTAAAGATATAAAATTCAGTATAGATAGGGAAGGAAGTGAAGAAGAGAGTCAACTGAGAGTGAGGGATATGAAGAAGCTAAATGCACCTCTTTAGCATCAACTGGGTCAAAGACAGGAAACACTTAAGTTAGCTAATCTCTTTATCAAAGAATTTCTGCCTAATTTAAGAGCCCATAAAGAAGGTGTTAGGGGCTGGCAGCATTGTGGCACAGCTTGTTAAGCTGCCCCAGATGGTTAAACCTCTGAGAACTAAGATGCCAGCATCCCATACTGGAACGCCAATTGGAGTCCCAGCTGCTCTACTTCTGATCCAGCTCCCTGCTAATGCTCTTGGGAAGGCAGTGGAAGACGGCTCAAGTACTTGGTCCCCTGCCACCAATGCAGAAGACTAGAATGAAATTCCTGGCTCCTGGACGTGGCTTGGTTCAGCTCTGGCTATAGCAGTTATTTGAATTAGTTTAAATACAATTAACCACGCTCCTAATAACTGAAATCCAGTTAATATACAGACATTTTTTGTTGTTGCTGTTCTCATAAAAATAAAAGCCCTGAAAAGCAATTTAGTTGTTTTATATATAAACTGACATTCTTTGCAAACCATATGACACAAACAGGCACTTCTAGCCTACAAGCTAGTGGCTATCCTGTATAGACAGCCACTATTACTTATTCTTTCCTTTTCCTTCCAGAGCTACTTCTGGTTTCAAATGGGGAAATAACAACAAAATTGTATGCCCAAAGTCCCCATTAACAGGAAAAGCCTATACTTATATTAACAGACAAACAGATGGAAGCAGAGCAGTTGATTTCTTCAGTAAGGCAAACAAAAACAAGTCACATTTGGTCCAGATCTGCAATTTCAATCCAACTGTGCCAACGATACAATTTTGTCCAAACTCCAAACCACCAGAAGAGAAAAAAACAGTCTTTCAGACTCTGCATATTAACTCTGGGATCAATTAGGAAGCATCCATATATTAAGGGGTTATCATTCTCCAAATAAGCATCCTTCAGCTGGGTTGCCACATTATATAACTTCAGAGGAAGACCATTCACATCATACTCTTTGTGAATGGAATCCCTGAAGTTGTGCAGTGCAAGAGCCAAAATACTTTATAGAATAAAGGGTAAAATTTCAGTTTAGCAGCTATAAAAATTAACCTTATTATTGTTAAACTTGTGGAAAACTGATTATATGTAATTCTAATAAAATCAGAATATATAACTTACCAAAATCATCCCATTTTTCAATCCACTGTTGATAAATGGGCATTCACTGTGCTTTCAAAATCAATGCCTCGCTTCTGAGCTATATTTAGTATCATTCATTTTATGGGACTAATATATAAACGACACACAATTTTCTTACACAGTAGGAAGGCATTCATTCTTTTAACATTTACAGGAAGTCAGCATATTTGAAAAACCAGGAAACAGTAATAACCAACACTAGATAGGGCTGAGTAATACATTAGGCTCTGTTCTTTGCATTCTAATCCTTCCAACCACCCTAGAGCTAGCTTAGCATATTAGGCAGATACAGAAATAGAGAGGTCAAGTGAGGTGGCCCAAGCTAGTATTTATTTCTACACATCTCCACAATCCATAAATCAGCATTTTGCTCTAGGAGAATCAGCTTACAAAACTAATTAGTAAGCCATTAGAGTAATAAAAATAATGTTTGAGGGGCTGGCTTTGTGACATAGCAAGTAAAGCTGATGCCTGCATGCCGGCATCCCTTATGGGTGCTAGTTCAAGTCCTAGCTGCTCCACTTCCAGTACAACTCTCTGTTTATGTTTTTTCTTTTTTTTTTTTTTAATATTTATTTATTGGGACCGGCACTGTGGCGCAGCAGGTTAACGCCCTGGCCTGAAGCACTGACATCTCATAGGGGAGCTGGTTCTAGTCCCGGCTGCTCCTCTTCTGATCCAGCTCTCTGCTACAGCCTGGGAAAGCAATAGAAGATGGCTCAAGTACTTGGCACCCCCTGTACCCATGTGGGAGACCTGGAAGAAGCTCCTGGCTTTGGATTGGCACAGCTCCGACTGTTGCAGCCATCTGGGAGTGAACCAGAAAATGGGAAGACCTCTCTCTCTCTCTGCCTCTGCCTCTCTGTAACTCTGCCTTTCAAATAAATAAATATTTAAAACACACACACACACACATTATTTTAGCCACAGAAAGCAGTGCTTCTCCATCCCAAAAGTTGACTATCAATTAAGAAGCAACTGATTAGGGGCTGGAGCTGTGGCTCAGTAGGTTAAGCCTCTGCCTGCAGATGCCTATCATCCCATATGGGTGTCTGTTCAAGCCCAGGCTACTCCACTTCCAATCTGGCTCCCTGCTGATGGCCTGGGAAAGCAGCGGAAGATGGCCCAAGTGCTTGGGCCCCTACACCCATGTGGGGGACCTGGTGGAAGCTCCTGGCTCCTGATCGGCCCAGCTCCAGCCCCTGTGGCCATTTGAGAAGTGAACCAGCAAATGGAAGTTCACTCTGTCTCTCCCTCTCTCTCTAACTCTGCCTCTCAAATAAATAAACCTTTAAAAAAAAAAAGCAACTGACTAAATGCTACTGAATATTATCAGAAAGCAGGGGTGTACCATCTATAGAAAGCCATTTCTTACATACTTTGCCGTCTTACTGTCTCCCCAACTAGCCTGGCTCCAATGACCACAGCCCCAATGCTGAGCATCAACATCATCAGTTGAAAGAACAGATGAACCATCAACTACTAAGACTAATCCCATACAGCAAAGAAAATTACTGACTAGCCAAAGAGGAAATAAATTCAAAGACTTCCAAAAATGGTAGGCCTAAGTTTTGATGAAGCCAGACTGTGGTTATAAATGGCAGGAATATGTAATCAAAAGGGCTTTTAAAAATCTTGACCAACTATTTCACACTCTTTTCCCCAAAACCTTAGCCTTTTCTATTGTCCCTACAGGTCATATCCTTCAAAGGACCAAATGTTAAGCACCAGACAATCCAGGCTTACATTTCTTTCATCCCTGGCTTCGATAATCTAGCCATTATTTTCCTCAATTTTAACAATAACAACTGCCTCAGTACTGTATTTTATTAGTTGATACATTAAAGACTCTCCTCTTCCTCAAGGTTTTTAGAAGAATTTGAAATGGAATTGCTCAAGAAAGTAGATTTTAAAAAGGTTGGGGAGGGGGGTAGCTGTGGCATAGCGGGTAAAGCCGCTGCCTGCAGTGCGGGCATCCCATATGGGCGCTGGTTTCAGTCCCAACTGCTCCACTTCCGATCCAGCTCTCTGCGATGGCCTGGGAAAGCAGTAGAAGATGGCCCAAGCCCTTCGGCCCCTGCACTCTCATGGGAGACCTGGAAGAAGCCTCTGGCTCCTGGCTTTGGAATGGCGCAGCTCCAGCCATTGTGGCCATCTGGGGAGTGAACCAACAAATGGAAGACCCCTCTATCTCTCTCTTTCAAATAAAGTAAATCTTTTTTTTTTAAAGTTAGAGACTTTAATATTGAACAGATTATCAATATGCAACAACGGATTTTGTAATCTGTGGTTCCAGATTATTTTGCCCTCTGCTATTAAGCCAGAGGAAATTATCTAGCCACCTCAGATTTTATTGTAACCAAGCAGATTCATATTAGTGCAGATGTTATTATGATAGACACCTAAGTACAATAAAATGGGTCAAATTTAGCCAGTTCATGTAGACAGCCTGAGCTTCTAAAACAATGAAACAATAAATATATTTAAAGAATAGGAATACTGGACTCAGTTATTGCTAGCAATATGAACCAGCAATACGAGATTATGTGAACCTACTTGCGGGTCAGGGAAAACACACTACTACAAAGTTATAAAACTGTTATCCTTAAAATAACTCATTTATAGGGCTGATGCTGTGAAGATCTGTTTTTCCTTCTCTCTCTGTAACTCTGCCTTTCAAATAAATAAATAAATAAATAAATCTCAAAAAAAAAAAAAAAAACAACCTAATGCTGGCTCCATGGCCACAGGTTAATCCTCCGCCTGTGGTGCCAGCATCCCATATAGGCGCCAGTTCTAGTCCTAGCTACCCCTCTTCCAATCCAGCTCTCTGCTATGGCCTGGGAAAGCAGTAGAAGATGGCCCAAGTGCTTGGGTCTCTGCACCCACATGGAGACCAGGAGGAGGCACAGCTCCGGCCATTGCGGCCATCTGGGGAGTGAACCAATGGAAGGAAGACCTTTCTGTCTCTGCTTCTCACTGTCTGTAACTTTACCTCTCAAATAAATAAATCTTAAAAAAAAAAAAAAAATGTATCATCTAAGTAAACAGTTTCCTTAAAGTGATCAGGTGGCTGTGACACACAGGAGGGAGACATTTTTCTTTTTCTTTTTTTTTTTCCTTTGACAGATAAAGTTAGAGAGACACGGACAGAGAGAAAGATCTTTCTTCTGTTGGTTCACCCCCAAAATGGCCGCTAGGGCAGGAGCTATGCCGATTCGAAGCCAGGAACCAGGTGCTTCTTCCTGGTCTCCCACACAGGTGCAGGGG
Source organism: Oryctolagus cuniculus (assembly GCF_051225735.1). Taxonomy (NCBI): domain Eukaryota; kingdom Metazoa; phylum Chordata; class Mammalia; order Lagomorpha; family Leporidae; genus Oryctolagus; species Oryctolagus cuniculus. The sequence continues at coordinate 96,418,402 of NC_142877.1, forward strand.
CTCAAGCACTTGGGCCATCCTCCACTGCCCTCCTGGGTCACAGCAGAGAGCTGGACTGGAAGAGGAGCCACGGCGCCGGCCCCGAGACATTTTTCAATGAATTTTTCAGCATATACACATACTATTTATCCAAAAAAGCAAAAGTCCCCTAAAAAAGCTAAGTAAGTATTTTTGAGGAACCATATTTTGAAGGTAACAATGTCTCATTATCAAGATACTCTTTAATACTGAGAATCAACAAGGATAAAAAAAACAACGCTAATAATGTTGAGGAGAAAGTTGGCATTCAAATGCATGGTGGCAGAAACTTTTTTTTTTTTTTTTTAATATTTATTTACTTATTTAAAAGGCAGAGTTACAAAGGCAGAGGCAGAGAGAGAAGTTTTTCCCTCTGGTGTGTTGATCTGAAGCCAGGAACCAGGAGCTTCTTCTGGGTCTCCCACAGTTACACTGTTTCATTGAATCCTCAGAACCTCCAAAAACGCTTTATAGGAAGGCACACTGAACATGGATGAGGAAACGGATTCACTTTATCTCACACCTCAGAACACTAGATCCTGGAATCTTCAGCACCCTTAAGTGTTTTATACCTATGCATCCATGATTGGTGAGTGACAAAAAGTTCTAAAACAGAACAGAAAAACAGAAAATGTTTATTAATTTGTTCTGATGGTACACAAAGTATCCTTGGACCTGTCAGAGTCACCAAGGATAGGGAAAGAAGTGAACTCCACAGTACCTTTGCCTGTCTGCCTTGGCATTCTCTCTCTAATCCTCCCTCCCTCCCTCCCTCCCTCCCTCCCTCTCTCTCTCTTCTTTTTTGACAGGCAGAGTTAGACAGTGAGAGAGACACAGAGAAAGGTCTTCCTCCCTTTGGTTCACCCCCAAATGGCCGCTACAGCCTGCACACTGCGCTGATCCGAAGCCAGGAGAAAGGTGCTTCTCCTGGTCTCCCATGCGGGTGGGGCCATCCTCCACTGCACTCCTGGGCCATAGCAGAGCTGGCCTGGAAGAGGGGCAACCGGGACAGAATCCGGCACCCCGACCAGAACTAGAACCCAGGGTGCCAGCGCCGCAGGCAGAGGCACTGGATTAGCCTAGTGAGCTGTGATGCCAGCTAATCCTTTCTTCTATAACACCCTAGTTGAGGCAGGCAGGAAGTTCTGTGTTTCCTGAAATGTGTGGCTTGCTCCATTGAAGTGGAGAAATTTTTCAACTGATTTGAAACAAAGATGCTTCTCTGTAGTATACAAAGTTCACTTAAAAAAAAAAAAAATACAAAGACAAAGACTGTGGCATGGAAGCTAAAGTCCACATGGGCACCAACTGCTCCAATTTCAATCCAGCTCCCTGCTAATGTAATTTCTCTCTCTCTCCCTCACCCCCCCTCCAAACTCAGCCTTTCAAATAAATAAACAAAAATAAACAAAGCTTAAAGATAAGAGAGAAGCCCTTCCCTTAAACATAATCACAAAAGGAGCCCCTATATAAAAATCCCTAATTCAGCCGGCGCCGTGGCTCAATAGGCTAATCCTCCGCCTTGCGGCGCCGGCACACCAGGTTCTAGTCCCGGTCAGGGCGCCGGATTCTGTCCAGGTTGCCCCTCTTCCAGGCCAGCTCTCTGCTATGGCCAGGGAGTGCAGTGGAGGATGGCCCAGGTGCTTGGGCCCTGCACCCCATGGGAGACCAGGAAAAGCACCTGGCTCCTGGCTCCTGCCATCGGATCAGCGCGGTGCGCCGGCTGCAGCGCGCCGGCCGTGGCGGCCATTGGAGGGTGAACCAATGGCAAAGGAAGACCTTTCTCTCTCTGTTTCTCTCTCTCACTGTCCACTCTGCCTGTAAAAAATTTAAAAAAAAAAAAATCCCTAATTCTGGGGCCAGCGCTGAGGCATATAGTAGGTTAAGCCTGTAGTGCCAGCATCCCACATGGGCACCTGCCTGTTAAGAGTCCCAGCTGCTCTACTTCTGATCTAGCTCCTTGCTAATGATTTGGGAAAGCAGCAGTAGATGGCCTAAGTGCTTGGGCCCCTGAACCCACATTAGGAGACCTGGAAGAAGCCCCTGGCTCTTGGCTTCGGATAGGCCCAGCTCTGACCACTAAGGCCATTTGGGGAGTGAACCAGCAGATGGAAGACCCCTCTCTCTCTGTCTCGCCCTCTCTCTGTAACTCTGCCTCTCAAATAAATAATGTTGTTGTTTTTTTTTTAAATCCCTAATTCTGCAGGACTTCAATCAAGCTTAGTACTACCACATCTCAAGGCTTCTTCCTCTTCCCCCCACCTAAAATGGGCTGGGACATGCCATGTAGTTTTCTTCTACCTTCAAACCTCTACTTCAGGAAATCAGTATGTCAGATACAAATTCAACGTCTCTCACATCCTTCTATGCCTTGTGATTCTGGTGTTAAATTCTGCAGAGAAGCAGGTGCTATAGGGAAACTTCAAGAGAGGACTTCTCTCTTCCAGGCTTCCTGTCTGCTTGTAGGGCCTGTATCACCCAACATTCTTACAGTACATTAATCCAATTTGCAGTTTATACAACACAGAGAACCAGCTTACTGGTCACTCATTCCCCCAGAGGCCCAGACATGGCATAATTTAGAAGTGCAGAAATTCATCATTTTGACTTGAAACATTATCACAGGTTGTAAAGAGAGAGCACAAAGAAGGGCGTTATCAATGGTATAATCAGGATGAAAGGACCAGGCTGGCCAGCGCTGCGGCTCACTAGGCTAATCCTCCGCCTGCGGTGCCGGCACACCAGGTTCTAGTCCCGGTTGGGGCGCCGGATTCTGTCCCGGTTGCCCCTCTTCCAGGCCAGCTCTCTGCTGTGGCCAGGGAGTGCAGTGGAGGATGGCCCAAGTCCTTGGACCCTGCACCCACATGGGAGACCAGGAGAAGCACCTGGCTCCTGGCTTCGGATCAGCACGGTGCACTGGCCGCAGCAGCCATTGGAGGGTGAATCAACAGAAAAGGAAGACCTTTTTCTCTGTCTCTCTCTCTCACTGTCCACTCTGTCAAAAAAAAAAGGGGGGGGGGGGGACCAGGCTGTAAAAACCAATCCTACACACAAGGGAGAGCTGTATGTGTGTGTGTCTGTGAGGGAAAGGTGGAGAAGTGGAGAAATGAAGAAGACGGAAGGATGAATTCTAAGACTGCTACCAAAAAAATCCAGAAAAGGCTTTAAAGCCCACATACAAAGACAGTTTGGTGGAAGGATGCCACCTGCAATGCTGACATCCCATCTGGGCACCAGTTCGTGTCCTGGCTGCTCCACTTCTGATCCAGCGCTCTGCTATGGCCTGGGAAAGCAGGAGAGGATGGCCCAATTCCTTGGGCTCCTGCACCGTGCAGGAGACCCAGAAGAGTTTCCTGGTTCCTGACTTCGGATCAGCAGAGTTATGGCCACTGTAGCCAATTGGGGAGTGAACCAGTGAATGGAAGACTCTCTCTCTCTCTATGCCTCTCCTTCTCTCTCACTGTTATCTCTTTCAGACAAATAAATAGATCTTTAAAAATAAATAAATCAATCTTAAGGAAAAAAAAAAAAAAGAACTGGCCTAGAGAAAGTCAGTGGGTTGGCCAAAGTCACAGCCTCTCAATCCCGAGATTAAGAATGTATAATCCAGGGCCAGCACCATGGCACAGTAGGTTAATCCTCCACCTGTGGCACCAGCATCCCATGTGGGTGCCAGTTCGAGTCCCGGCTGCTCCACTTCCAATCCAGCTCTCTGCTGTGGCCTGGGAAAGCAGTAGATGGCGGCCCAGGTGCTTGGGCCTCTGTACTCGCAGGGAATACCAGGAGGAGGCACCTGGCTCCTGGCTTCGGATCGGCGTAGATCCAGCCATGTGGCCATTTGGGGAGTGAACTCGCGGATGGAACACCTTTCTCTGTCTCTCCCTCTCACCGTCTGTAACTCTACCTCTCAAATAAATAAAGTCTTTAAGAAAAAAAGTCTTAAAAAAAAGAATATATAATCCAAATCTGATTCCTATCAGTATTCAACAGAACTGTTCAAATTTCTTAAGAGAATTCATCAATCAAATCTACTCTTTGGTCCAGCCCTGGCTATTGCAAATACTTGGGAAGTGAACCAGCAGATGGAAGCTCTCTTTCCCCCACCTCTTTGTTAACTCTGCATCTCAAATAAATAAATCTTAAAAAAAAAAAAAAAAGACTTAGTACCACTAAAATCGTTTTATAATAATGGCTCACAAGGCCTAAAGAATATTTTTAAATGTTCTAAACCAATGCAGGCTCCAAATGTGACTGGTTTTACGGGAGCCAGTATAGATTACCTATCTCCTAAAAATTCTGCCTTGCTTCCTTCAGCATTGCCATTTCTTAAAGTATGGATTTATAAAAAGCTTCAGCTAAAATAATCCAGAAGAGAATGAAAAACAGATACATGCTATGCTATAAATGACCTTGAAAACACTGTGTTAAGTGAAAGAAGTCAGACCGAAACAGCTACATATTGTATGATTCCATTTACATAAAATGTGCAGAACAGGCAGACACACAGAGACAGAAAGTAGATCAGTGGTTGGCAGGGGTTGGGGTACAGGAACTGGGAGTGACTGTTAATGCGCACAGGATTTCTTTTGGGGATGATGAAAATCCTGGAATTAGAGTGGTGAGGGTTGCAAAAATTTGTGAATATATTAAAACCACAAAATTATAAGCCCTAAAAAGGCAAAGGCAAATTTTATGTTGTGTAAATTGTACCTCAAAAAAAAGAAATGAAGCATTTAGGATTTCCGTTTTTTTTTTTTTTTTTTTTTTCCTTTTGGACAGGCAGAGTTAGACAGAGAGAGAAAGGTCTTCCTTTCCGTTGGTTCACCCCCCAAGTGGCCGCTACGGCCGGCATGTTGCGCCAATCTGAAGGTAGGAGCAAGGTGCTTCCACCTGGGCTCCCATGGGGTGCAGGGCCCAAGCACTTGGGCCATCCTCCAACTGCACTTCTGGGCCACAGCAGAGAGCTGGACTGGAAGAGGAGCAACAGGGACAGAATCCGGCGCCCCAGCTGGGACTAGAACCCGGGATGCTGATGCCGCAGGCAGAGGATTAGCCTAGTGAGCTACGGCTCCTGCCAGGATTTTGTTCACTATTCAGTCAGAGTCTTGTATGTCATCTGTGAACAAGAGATTAGAACATCAAAAGAAAGCAAAGGGGAAATAATTTTTATCTATTATCTATTTTCAGCATATAACATGTTTGCTATACAAGTATTAACTGAATTTTCAATAAAGATCACATATTCATCAATTACACTTCAGGGGGGAATAAGCAACTTCTTAACCTGAAAGCTTTCTGCAGTCCAAGCACAGAAGTGCTGACTCATGTTACAGTTTTAGCACTACTCAAATATCTCCCTAGAATTTGGTATGTCTAACTTAAAGGACACACTATTCCCTCACCCTACTTTTATACCTATCCATCAAAAACTTCAGTTCAAATATCACTCTCTAAAAATCTTTTCTTAAAGCCAATCTTCAGGGTTTTCCCTGCCCAGCTTACCAATTTTCTGCTGTTCCATTAATACCTTCATATTTTCTTTTTTTTTTTTTTTTAAGATTTATTTATTTGAAAGACAGAGTTAGAGAGGTAGAGACAGAGAGAGAGGTCTCCCATCAGCTGGTTCACTTCCCAGATGGCTGCAACGGCCGGAGTTGTGCCAATCTGAAGCCAGGAGCTTCCTCCAGGTCTCCTATGTGGGTGCAGGGGCCCAAGGACTTGGGCCATCTTCTACTGCTTTCCCAGGCCATAGCATAGAGCTGGATTGGAAGAGGGGCAGCTGGGACTAGAACCGGTGCCCCATGGGATGCTGGCACTACAGGGGACAGCTTTACCTGCTATGCCACAGGGCCAGCCCCATATTTTCAATATATAAGGCACTAATTGTATGACTGCAATTGTGTCCCCATATTCTACCCATTTTTGCATTCAAGTCAAGCATACCACAATCATCTGGAGCTCTGAAAGCAAGAGGCCAGCAACTGTCAAATTTACAAAATACCCTCAGACAATTCTGATACTTAATCATGGGGGCCAGCACTGTGGCACAGTGGTAAAGCTGCCACCTGCAGTGCCAGCATCCCACACGGGCACCGGTTCAAGTCCCGGCTGCTCCAATTCCAATCCAGTTCTCTGCTATGGCCTGAGAAAGCAGAAGATGGCCCAAGTGCTTGGGACCCTGCACCCACATGGGAGACCTGGAGGAAGCTCCTGGCTCCTGGCCTCAGATCGTCCAGTTCTAAGTCAATGCAGCCATTTGGGGAGTGAACCAGCGGGTGAAGACCTGTCCCTCTCCCTCTGCCTCTCTGTAACTGCCATTCAAATAAATAAATAAATAAATAATCTTAAAAAAAAAAAAAAAACTTAACCATGAAATAAGCATCCAGATTATAAACAAGTGTTCAGAGAAAATACCTGATAGTTCCTACAACTCTTGTCATTACATCAGCTGCCCTGTCAACTGAACTAAGATTCTGGTAAGAAACAGCAAATACTTGGCCAAACATTGCTTTCCAAATCAATCAGAGGCAGGCACTTGAACTGAGCTTGCAGCACTTTAAGTTTAACCCTTATCTGAACCACAATAAGACAGGCTGGATACCCTGCCTTATTTGAAACAGTTACTTACTGGGAATAGCTCTTTTACAGCTAAAGCTAAGAAAAGGCAAGCTTTATACTTCTAAAGAATTGCACCTCCAACTGTGAAAAGAAATGACTTTTCCAAAAAAGCATCACATCAAGAATTACATTTGCAGGAACAGGGAGAATTATATCAGAAAAGTATTTTTACTTATTCTCTCCAACTGGGAGTAACAAAATTATTAGGTTCCCTAACCCCAGGAGCTGAAAACACAAAACCCAATATATAAATAAGTGTAAGATTACTCCAAGGTACTTTTAGTTTTACTGTTTTGTTTAATTTAAAAGCAAGATTAATTTAAGTCAGAGACCTCCTGGCAGAGCGCCCAGGAGAGGGGCTCCAAGAGAGGCAAAATTGAAGGGGCTGGTGGTACTGGGATTTTCAAGCACAATTAGGGGGAAGAAAAAAACTTACCAGCTTGGTATTCAATTATAAGGCAAGGTTTTACTGAGGTTTAAAAAAAAAATTTTTGTTCAAAATTAAGAATTGTTACAGTCTCATTCAGTGATATCTCAAATATATTCTGCTGTTAAGAAATAACAGAACAAGGAATAATTGCTCTCTGAAGAAACCACAAACTTCTCCAGGTCCAGGGATCCAGGAGAAGAATACGCCACTCAGAACACAGGCATTCCTTTAAGGAATTTAAGAACTATATCTCTAAACAGAATCCCACACTTATGCAAAAGCCTCTACCAACTGAAAAACAAAAAAAAGCTAAATACTGCACTTGAACATGTTTCCATTTCATTTGTTCAAATAATAAATTTTTTAAAATACATACACTACCAGTTATTATCTAAGAGCAGATATGTTCTGGCACATTCCACCTGCAGCACCTGAATATAATACAATCAGACTACCTAGGTTCCAATCACAGCTCTACAAACTACTTACTCATATGTGCAGGTTCCTCTAGCTATACAACAGGGATACAACTGCTGTTGGAATTAATATACTTAGGTCAGTACACAGTGTCAATAAATGATATCTAGTATCTAAAAATAGACATAATAAAAACTGACCAATCTCATTTTAGTAACAGTTGCTAGAATGCACTTTGGTGAATATGATTTACTGGCTGAATCTGAATTTAGCAGCGAAAAACTCAAAAATGGTTTGCCCAAGAGTTCTGGATGCCAAATCATAGAAATTAAACAGCTCCTGATGGGACTCTAATAAGTATTTAAGGCATCATCTATCACACATACTGAATTCTGAAATATGCCATTCTCTCTCCTTCGTTTTCTTATTTGCTTTCCCATTTACTCACTCACACTCCCCTCCTCTCTGCCTGGTCACTTTCAAGTTTTAAAAACACTTTCTAACAGATACCTTTCCTTTATCCTTAGACTATGGTAAATCCTCTGGATTTCTTCTTTGGTAACACACCTCACAGTAATTTATTGTTTCACGACTATTTTCCATTAGCCAGTAAACTTCTATTTTACCTAGCTTAGAGCTGAACACGTATTATGCATTCAATAAATGTCAACAAATAAATAACTTATTCAATTAATTTAATTTAATTAAAGCACATCTTATGAATAGACAACTGACAGAGAAATCAAGTTTGTTTTTTTTTTTTTTTTTTAAGATTTATTTATTTATTTGAAAGGCAGAGTTACAGAGAGGCAGAGGCAGAGATAGAGACATCTTCCATCCTGAGCTGGGCCAATCTGAAGCCAGGAGCCACGAGCTTCTTCTGGGTCTCCCATGCGGGTGCAGGGGCCCAAGGACTTGGGCCATCTTCTACTGCTTTCCCAGGCAATAGCAGAGAGCTGTATCAGAAGTACAGCAGCTGGGACTTGAACCAGCACCCGTATGGATGCCAGCACTGCAGGCAGCAGTTTTACCCATTGGACCACAGCGCCAGCCCCCCACCCTTTTTTTAAGATTTACTTATTTATTTGAAAGTCAGAGTTACACAGAGAGATATCTTCCATCTGCTGGTTCACTCCCCAAATAGCCACAACAGCTGGTGCTGGGCCAGGCCAAAGGAAGGAGTCAGGAGCTTCCTTCCAATCTCCCACGTGGGTGCAGGGGCCCAAGCACCTGGGTCATCTTCCACTACTTTCCTAAGCACATCAGCATGGAACTGGATGGGAAGTGGAGCAGCCTAACCAGAAACCAGCATCCATATGGGATGCCAATGTCACAGGTGGTGGCTTTACCTGCTATGCCACAATGCTGGCCCCAAGCCTTGTGTTCTTACTAGCTAACTAAAGCTACTGTGTCCCTACCTTACAGGAAGACAGTAATCAAAGTGTCCTCAAGAGTCACAAAAAGTGGCCAGTGTGGTGGTGCAGCAGGTTAAGCCACTGGCTGCAATGCAAGCATCCCATCTGAGTCCACATTGTTCCACTTCTGATCTAGCTCCCTGATAATGCACCTAAAGAAGCAGCAGCTCTCTGCTAATGGCCTGGGAAAGCAGTGGAACACGGCCCAAGTGCTTGGACCCCTGCACCCTCGTGGGAGACGTGGAAGAAGCTCCTGGCTTCGGATGGGCTCAGCTCTGGCCACTGGAGCCATCTGGGGAGTGAACCAGCAGAAGGAAAACCTTTCTCTCTGTCTCTCCTTCTGTCTGTAACTCTCTCAAACAGAAATCTTTCAAAAAAATAATAATAATAAGTAAACTGTCTTAGAAGGTATGGGGGTAGAGGGAAATACTGAATTACAAGTCAGAAATCCTAGTCATCCAACTGCTTTGGCCTACAAATCCCTGAGGAGAGAGAAAAAGATGTTCTCTGTGTGGTTACAACATATGTGGAGAAAAAACTAAATTTCAGCAAGGCAAATGTATAACATTTCTGATGTCACTGTCGCTTAATAAGGTGGATACTCAGGAAGTGCTTGATAATTGGACAAAACTCAGTTTCTAATGTGTGGGAGTGGATCAGTCTGGATTAAAGGAAGTGCTTGACACAGAGGAATTTAAAAAATATCACTCAACAGACGTTAGTTTTTAATTTACTTTCACTTATGCTTACATCCCACAATTAAAACATTACTTTATCAGTGTCCTTATAGCCTCAAAGTTCAATCACTACCAAAAGCAGTCCAAGGATTCTTAACCTGGAGTCCATGGAGACCTAGGGAATCCACAAATACACTTCACAATAATCCAAATCCCCAGAAACTTAAAAATCAATAAATTTAAAAAAGAAACAAAAGAGAAAGACAGAAAGGAGGGTGGCAGGAAAGGAGCAAAGGAATCTCATTATGTCCGTAGAATTTTATCTACAAACTATATAGATCTGTGAACAACTAATTAATTAAAAAAAAAAACATAATTACTAGAAGTCATATAAAAAATAAAATTCACTTTCCTAGGAAACTCAGAAAATTCTTGAAAATGACAACAACGAAAAAAATCCTGATACTTGTTTCCAGTCAATTTTTCTTATACAAGTTTCCAAAGGTGATTTTAATTACAATTTGACAGGTCCATCATCATCATGGTAAGTTTTTCCCATGCTTTCTTTTTAATGTGTGTGTGTGGGGGGGGGGGAATTAAAGATTCTCAGAGGGCCAGTATTGTGGCATAATGGGTAAAGTAACTGCTGTATTGCTAGCATCCCATATCGGCGCCAGTTCAAGTACCAGTGGCTCCACTTCCAATCCAGCTCCCTGTTAATGGCCTGGGAAAAGCAGCAAAGATGGCCCAAGGGTCTACCTGGGAAACCCAAATGAAGCTCCTGGATCCTGGTTTTGGCCTGGCCCCAACGGATTCAAGATCTCCCTCTTAACTCTTTCAAATAAAACAAATCTTGGGGCTGGCACCAGGGCACAGTAGGTTAATCCTCCACCTGCAGAGCCAGCATACCATATGGATGCTGGTTCTAGTACCGGCTGCTCCACTTCCAATCCGGCTCTCTGCTATGGCCTGGGAAAGCAGTGGAAGATGGCAAGTGCTTGGACCCCTGCACCCATGTGGGAGACCTCCTGGAAGAAGCTCCTGGCTTCAGATCGGTGCAGCTCTGGCCCTTGCAGCCATTTGGGGAGTGAACCAGTGGAAGGAAGACCTTTCTGTCTCTCCCTCTCACAGTCCGTAATGCTCTCAAATAAATAAAAATCTTTAAAATAAAATACTAATACTAACTGATAGAATTAAAAAGGAGAGAACAATTCAACATGAAGTGGGATACACAGCAGACTCATAGAATGGCAGATGTCCTAAACGCACTCTGGCCTCAGAATCAGCCCTTAAGGCATTCGGATCTGGTTAAAAAGCCCATGAGAGCTTCTCATACATGGAAAGCCACAACACTGTGGCCAAAAAAAAAAAAAAAAACACCTAAATGAAAGCTCTCTGTGAGTGAGATCCCAGTGGAAAGAATGGGCCATCAAAGGAGGTACCTTTCTCTGAAGGGAGGAGAGAACTTCCACTTTTTTTTTTTATTTTTTTTTTGACAGGCACAGTTAGTGTGAGAGAGAGATAGAAACGTCTTCCTTCTGTCAGGAGAACTTCCACTTTGATTATGGCCTTGTCTAAATAGGATCAGAGCTGGTGAACTCAAGAGGCTTCCATAGCCTTGGCAGCTCATGACAAGAGCCCCAGGTGGTTACTGACATCATAAACAAGAGTGTCAATTGTTAAATCAACAGGAGTCACTGTGCACTTACTCCCCATGTAGGATCTCTGTCCTTAATGTGTTGTACTATGTGAATTAACGGTAAAACTACTACTAAAACAGTTCTCTATACTTTGTGTGTCTGTGTGGGTGCAAACTGTTGAAATCTTTACTTAGTAAATACTAAGTAGATCTTCTGTATATAAAGATAATTGAAAATGAATCTTGATGGGGAATGGGATGGGAGAGGGAGTGGGAGATGGGATGGTTGCAGGTGGAGGGAGGTTATGGGGGGAAAAAGCCGCTATAATCCAAAAGTTGTACTTTGGAAATTTATATTTATTAAATAAAAGCTAAAAAAAAAAATAAATCTTTAAAGAAAAAAAAGCTACTTTTCTAAACTACTTTTCTAATTAAAAACAGTATCCTATGCATTATACTACCTATCTAAAGTATGGCTTTTAAAAAGTGAGGAAAAATAGTACCTATATTTTCAAAAACTATTATTAAAAAATAAACCTAAAAATTCTTGAGGCAAAACCAGATCATAGCGGATTTTTAACAATTTGAAACTAAATCTTACCAAATAATAAAATAGATTTTGGGAAAGATTGGTGAAATTTTCATCTCAGCAGGCTGGTCTGCTAGGTTTTAATGAAGTAAGTCAATTCTTTGGGCACTGCTTCCTAAGACTACTGTTTCATGATTAATGTTGAAAAGACAAAAGCATGTCACTGTATCAATGTAACAAATAAAGCTGAAATCAATTTGTTTCAGACCAAGGATCTCACTTATTCCCAAAGTAACTCTGCTCCTTCTTTTTAAGAGGTTTAAGGAGGATCTCTCATTTTAGAGTGATACCGTAGGTACTTTTTAACCTTGGTGACTTTAACTCTCAGCCATTTCCAGAAATTAAAAGGGTTCTGGCCCAGGAGAGAAGACACATAAAATAAAATTTAAAAATATAGCTAAAAACAGAACTACCAAGATTAGTATCACTCACACTTGAGCAAAATTCCTTATATACAAAAGTACTCATTACAGCACTGTTTGTAGAACACAGTTTTGGGAATACAATCATCAGTAAGTAAACATTTGGTTCCACAAAGCAGTCTTTTAAAAAAGGAGTTACCTGGGGCCAACGCTGTGGCATAGCCAGTAAAGCCACCGTCTGCAGTGCTGGCATCCCATATGGGCGCTGGTTTGTGTCCCAGCTGCTCCACTTCCAATCCAGCTCTCTGCTACGGCTTGGGAAAGCAGTAGAAGATGGCCCAAGTCACTGGGCCCCTGCACCTGCGTGGGAGACCCAGAAGAAGCTCCTGGCTCCTGGCTTCAGATCGGCGCAGCTCCAGCCATTGCGGCCAACTGGGAAGTGAACCAGTGGATGCAAGACCTGTGTGTGTGTGTGTGTGTGTGTGTGTAACTCTTTCAAATAAATAAATATGTTTTTTTTAAAAAATAAGTTGCCTGAAAGATACATTGGTGGTTGCAGTGGAAGGGACAAAAGCATTTGTGGGAGCCGGCGCTGTCGCACAGCGGGTTAACGCCCTGGCCTGAAGCGCCGGCATCCCATACGGGCACCAGTTCGAGACCTGGCTGCTCCACTTCCAATCCAGCTCTATGCTACGTCCTAGAAATGCAGCAGAAGATGGCCCAAGTCCTTGGGCCCCTGCACCCATGTGGGAGACCCGGAAGAAGCTCCTGGCTCTGGATCGGCGCAGCTCTGGCCGTTGCAGCCAATTGGGGAGTGAACCATCAGATGGAAGACACCTCTCTCACTCTCTCTGCCTCTCCCTTCTCTGTGTAACTCTGACTTTCAAGTAAATAAATAAATCTAAAAAAAAAAAAAAAGTATTTGCATGAAGGGAGAGTACTGTGGTGCAGTAGATTACGCCTCCACCTGCGGTGCCAGCATCCCATATGGGCACCGGTTTGAGTACCTGCTGCTCTGCTTCCAATCTGGCTTCCTGCTAATGGCTTGGGAAAGCAGTGCCTGGGCCCCTGCACACATGTGTGAGACCTGGAGGAAACTCCTGGTTTCTTATCAGCCTAGCTCCAGCCTTTGCAGCCACCTGGGGAGTGAACCAGCAGATGGAAGATCCGTCTCTCTGTAACTCTGCATGAGATAAACGGAAGAAGCCAAACTTACAGAAGCAACAAGTTGTTCTGGTCATTCTGGAAGGATACACAATAGTGGTTGTGCAAGGATAAGAACTGAGCTGAAGAACTGATGTGGAATCAGTTTCAACTGTGCTGTTTGTTCTAGTCAACACAAAAGATTGCAGTGCTTTGACTTTAAATTTATAAATAGAGACCAACTTTTAGCTCAGATACTGGTTCAGATAGAATCTACTAAACAGTAACAATGTCAAATTAGGACATAAAATAACTCTCTTAAAATGTTTTTCTAAAGAGATTAAGGCTCCTTCATAGACAATAGGTCAGTGCTTACTATGTACCAGGGATTATTCCAGCATTAAAGAGCCATGCCTAGGTAGCCCAAGGGTTCCTGTCTTCATGGAGCTTTACGGCACAATAACTGAGCAGTTCTGCATGCTGTAAGACAGAAGATATTGGGAGAAAAGAAACTGGGGGAAGAGAATGGAAACTGATTTATACAGGACAGTTAAGGCAGAACTCTCTGAGGATATGACACATGAACTAAGAACTGAAGAATGCAACAAAGGAAGCAATGCAACAAGAGGAAAGCCCTAGAACTGGAGTAAGCTTGGCCACTTATTGTTCAGAGTACAAATCAACAGTGTAGTTACAGTCCAGGGACCCAGGGAGAAAAGTGCAAATGACAGAGGTAGGCAAATTCCAGATGTATGTAGGGCCTGGTAGCTAGGAGGCAAAAAGTAAAGTCTGTATTGTTAAATATGAGGAGAAACTCTGTAGTTTTTAGCAAGGGAGTAAAATGATCTAGATTTTTAAAAGGTTACACTAACTTCTGTTTAGAAATAAGCTAGTACAGCAGGCCAGGCAACAAATGATGGAACTGAACAGAGGTTTGTGAGAAATGAGGAAACAGGTCTCATTTAGGATGTCTTTTGGAAAGTAGAGCCCATGGAATTTGCTACTGAATTGAGTATCAGATTTGAGTAAGACAGCAACTGGATGAATAATAATTTTAAAAATTCATCTTTTATTTGTATAGTCATTTATAGTTGTGAAGGTTACTTGTACATGGGGAAGGTCACACTAGTCAAGATCCCAGTTCCATCTCTCATTTAGGAAAGTCATTTAAATTGGTGTCCAGGCTGTACAACATACTGATTCGTTCGCAAATATCAAATGGTTGAACAGGCAAATGTAAATAATGGCCCTTATGAGGAAATAACATCATATTTGTTCAACTCAAATATTTTTATATTTTCATTAGAACAGTAACACTGATATGATAATCAGCACTACTTTTTAGGCTTTGAAAGTCAAAGGTCACCAAGAGATAAATTAACAATTAAGCAACAAAAAGTATGTCACTAACACAACAGAACAGTACAGCTATCCCCATCTACCACTATATGGCATATGGAACCTTGCTTGTATGGTAGGTGACAGCCAAAAGCTAATGTTAAAAAATAAGTTCTGATATTTTAAAAATAATCATGTTCAGGAGACTGGCGATGCCGGCACCCCATATGAGCTCCGGTTTGTGGCCTGCCTGCTCCACTTCCGATCCAGTCCCCTGTTAACGTCCTGGGAAAAACAGTGGAAGAAGCCCCAAGTGTATAGGCCCCTGCCACCCAAGTGGGAGACCTGGATGAAACTGGTGGCTCCTGGCTTTGGTCTGAGTGAACCTGTGGATGGAAGATCTCTTCATCTGTTTCTCCCTCCAACTCTTTCAAATAAATAAATAAATAAATCTTTTATAAAAATAATAATAATTTTCACAGATTATAAAAAGCAACCTACATAATAAAAGCACACACAATGCATAAAACCCACATAATACATGATTAAAAAATAATCTTCTAATCCTTTGTAGGAATTAGAGAAAACAGTCCTTCAAAGCTAGAAATAACATTAAACTAAAACCACCTAATTTTAACTAGACAAAAATCCAAATCAAGGTCCCATTCACTAAATAGATGTTATCAACAAGATATTGTAAAACAATTATATATTACAGCAGGAATTATTACTGTCTTAAACAGTAATAATTGTGTGCCAAATGAGTTATTCATGGAGACTTCAATTTACTGTCTTCAACCTTGTAAATTTATAAACAAGGTGCCACAATTTGTTTCTCCACCCAAGACTTTGATATGACTGAAGAACACTTTCAGAAGCAAGCAAAAGGGGGGAAAATACACAAGCTAACTGTTTAGCATACTATTTTAGAGAATTATCTTTAGTGTCAATTTGTTATGTACTGAGTCCATAAAGTGAGTTACAGCAAATAAAATATATCTGGTGTACAACTCTCACTTTTCAGGTGAGGTCTAGATAAACATGAGGACTGTGTGACTGCATTATAACTAACCATACTGCAAGGATCTTCCAAAGCACATGACAACTAAAGCCGGTAAGACGGTTCGAGACAAATCGATCATAAAACAAATTCCCACTACGAAGGTTCATGTTACTAGACTGCAGCGCTGACAATTTCTTCTACTTCCCGCATTTCTAGTAATTTCTACCTTATGAAACCTCTTATTTCTCTAACTCAAGCACCGTCAGGTCGGTGATAACCCCATCGCGGATATATTTTATTGTAACTGCACGAAGCACTTCACAATACATCATCCTTCAAATCCTAATAGGTCTTCCACTTAGTCGCATCTCCCTTAGAACTTAGAAGAACCAACGAGATTAAATACTCGTTCACTAGGTTCATCAACCAAAATGATGCTGCATTCAGTACCCTTAGCTGGCATATTGAGCTATGCAGATGTTCAACTAACTTCCTTCTTTCTCTCTCTCTCTCTCTCTCTCACACACACACACACACACACACACACTGACTGAAAAGATTAAGATTTAGTTTTCATGAATTACAAGAAACCTCTCATGTCAGAGGATTGGACGATATTATGAAAAGACCTTACAAAGATGTCGAATTCGCCATGATTCCATCTCTACTTGTCAAAGTACAACACTCACAAAGAGCCCAAGAATGGTTTAATAACTAGAGCGCACAAAATCGAGAGGCTCTGAAAAGATTTCACCGGATTCCTCCTAACTGCGGGCCTCCCCCTAGCCTTCGGTGCAACTACTTCCTCGCAACAGAAACAGCCTCTGGAAGAGTTTGCCAACCAGAGTAAAATCACTTCGCGGAGATAACGAGCGGAAACGTGTGCAGAGCTGAGCCGCTCGCGGAAGCCAGGGCGGCGGGGCGCGGAGCCCCCACGCCCGCGGACCGCAGCGGCCAACGGGGAGCATGTGCCGACCGCTGCAGGACTCGCGGCCCTCGAGGAGCCGCCTCCCGGGGCGCAGCGCCCCGCCCGGTCTCACCCTCCCCGGTTCATTCATTCTGCACCCGGGGCTGCCGCACCCCCGGCGCTCCTGCCCGGGCGGAAAGCGGGTTCCGGGACCGAGGGGCAGTGTTGGGTCACAGCCCCCGCCCAGGGTCCGGGCCACGCCGCGCCCGCGGCCTTCGCCCGAGGGTGGTCGATCTATGAGCCTGCGAGGCCCGCGCCCAAGACCAGAAGCCCCGCAGCCCCGCAGCCTCGCCGGCCCTCCCTGCGCCGGGGCGCGGGTGAGGCCTCCTCCGCCCGCTGGGCGTCAGCTAGGAAGCCTCAAGTCCCAGCCGCCCGGGCTGCCCCGCCGCGGCCGGAAGTCGCCCCAGCGCCCCCTCCCCAGAGCCCGACTTCCCTCGCCGCGGCGGCCAGACCCTCTCCGCACTGCCCCGGGCCTCCTTCTCAGCGCGGGCGGCGGGCCGCAAGAAGCAAAGGATGACGCTGCCCACCCCGCCGGGCGGACCAGAGCAAGGTGAGGAACCGGAGGCTCGCCTGGGCGGTTACCTTGATGATCCTGCGGGGCAGCCCGGCCATCTTGTCAGATCCCGAGTTCGGCCTCTAGTCTCGTCTCCGGCTCCGCTCGCCTCACGCACGAGTGGAAGTCCCGGGCTCCACTTCCGGGGGACGTTGCCGCGCCCGCCGCCGCTGCTGCCGCTGCCGCCGCCGCCGCCGCCGAGGCCCCTCGGGAAATGTAGTCCCTGCTCGGGCGCGGGCGGGCTTCCCTCAGCACTGGCCCCCTCCCCCGCGCTCCCCGCCCCAACCCCGGCCGGGGGTGGCGGAAGTGACGCTCCGCGGCGGGGCAGGGACTTGGGGGAGGCGGCGCGGGCGGCGCGGAGCTGCAGCGCTCGTGGCCGAGCCTGCCGCGTGATAGTGGGACCCGGTGGCCCGGGCCGGCAGCCCCTTATCCACGGCCACGCCCGCGCGGGTGGGCGACGTAACAGAAGCCCGGCCTCTGACGTAGCCCATTCATTGCTTGGTTGCTCCATTCAGTGTGCCGGCGTCGGGCGCTGGCGGGAACTAGTGTTAGACGGCCCGATGCGCCTGCTGCTCCCTCGGGAGATCGCAGGACCGCGAGTCGTTTGCAGAGCTTCTGACTTTGGGTGTCACTAGTTATCCAGACCCTGGCAAAGGAACTTTGACGTTTAAATTTCGCCTAAGCTGGGCCTCTTTGACCCACCCGTTAAGCCCCTTGGGTAGTCTAAATTTAGGAAAGACTTGGAGCGAGTTCCGGGCCTCGAAGAATGATTTCCGAACGCCTGGCCCTGGCGCCTGAGAGGCAGAGTTGCCAGCTTGGACCAATGACCAAGGAGAGGATTGGAGAACCCAGGAGAAAGTGGAGTGGTTTGTCCCTAGGCAGGTCTACCAAGCCGTGTGCCCTTAGCTACTTAACCGCAGGGTTTCCCAGCACCCTAACACAGTAGTAGTGTGTGAATGAATCACGTGCCAAGTGCTGTGTTAGGAAATGTGAATCCCAAGATGAACAAGCTGACCACGGGTTCCAGTGGAGGCGACACGTAAACAATTAGAATCCAGTGTGTTAAGGGTTTTAATGGCGACCCCGCCAATGTGCAATCTGAGTACAAAGAGGCATTAACTGAGAACTCAGGGAAGGCTTCTTTAAAAAAGAGAGAGAGAGGTTTATTTGAAAGGCAGAGGGGCAGATCTTCCATCCATTGGTTCACTCCTCAAATGGCTACAACAGCCCGGTATGACCTAGGTGGAAGTCAGGAGCCAGGAGCTTCATCCTTGGCTCCCACATGAGTGGCGTGACCTAAGCACTTGGGCCGTCATGCACTGCCTTCCCATGTGCGTTAGCAGGAAGCTGGATCAGAAACAACAGCTTGTACTCTATCCACACTCAGCTTCCCCACAGCGCAGGCCACAAGGAAGGCTTCGTAAGGAAGTGGAGTCCTAAATCAAGGATAAGAGCCAAACAGACGTGCAGACCATGATGGAAGAGCTTGGCAAACATAGGAAATAGGCAGTGAAGTGGTACTGAGCTATGAGAGGAACAAGACATGTGTTAAAGAAACTGGGAATATGAATGCAGGGAACCAGTGAGGAACATTTAGGGCTGGGCACAATGCTAAATGAGTACATAGATTAGTTCATTTCATTATAAACCAAAGGAGGTACACTTGGTTATTCCCAGTAACTTTTAGATGAAAACCACAATAATGAGAATTTCAAATACTCAGAAGTTTGAAATGCTGGTTCTGTGACCAGAAGAGTCTGGGAAGGCAAAGATACTTTCAGAATAGTTCAGAGAGGCCCCAGGAGAATTCACCCTGGTATAAAGAAAGGCAGAGTGACCATGGTATTGGAAATGTGCAGATTGGGCAGGGTTTAGCAGATTGTGCAATTTGGGCAGGGCTTAGCAAGAAAGGCACGTCTCTGCTCTGAGCTGCAATGGCCCAGGAAGCTTTACTGGGGCCAGAAGATGCACTTCCAAGGTAGCTAATGAGGATGGCAAGTTGGTGCTGGCTGTTGGTTCCTCTCAAAGTGAACCTCTCCCTGAGGCACCTTGGGTTCCCCACTGCTTGGTGGCTGGATTCCAAGAGGGAGTGTGCTAGTAAGCAGAGGGGAAGCTGAACTGCCTTTTTTGACCTACCTGTAGAAGTCACACAGCAGTACAGTCACCACGATGTATGGGTCAACCAACCACAAAAGCCAGCCCAATTTCAAGGGGAGGGAACATAGAATCTGTTCCTTGAAAGGAGAGTGGCAGGATTCAGGAGACTAGCAAACTATGCATGTTGGAAAGTATGCTGTGGCCAACTTTGGAAAACAAACTGCCATGGGTATGCAATTCGTCAGACATGATCACCAACCACCTGCCTTAGAATCATCTGTGGTGCTGGTTAAAAATAAGCACTCCTGAAGATTGAATTCTCTAGAAAAGTACAGAGAACTGGGACTCTATTTAAGTATGGGTAATTTTGATGGATCTTAACTTTTTTTAAAAAGTTTTTGGGGCCAGCGCTGTGGCAGAGCAGGTAAAACTGCTGACTGCAGTGCCAGTATCCACCTGGGTACTGGTTTGAAACCCGGCTACTCTACTTCTGATCCAGCTCTCTGCTATGGCCTGGGAAAGCAGAAGAAGATGGCCCAAGTCCTTGGGCACCTGTACCCACATGGGAGACCACATGGGAAGAAGCTCTGGCTCCTGGCTTCAGATTGGTGCAGATCTGGCCAATGCAGCCAACTGGGGAGTGAACCAGCGAACAGAAGACCTCTCTCTTTCTCTGCCTCTCCTTCTCTTTGTGTGTAATTCTAACTTTCAAATAAATCTTAAAAAAAAGTTTTAAAGATTTACTGATTTATTTGAGAGTTACAGACACACAGGGAGACACAGAGAGAGATCTGGTTCACTACCCAGATGGCCAAAACAGCCAGAGCTGAGCCAGGCTGGATACAGGAGCTTCATCCAGGTCTCCTATGTAGGTGGCAGGGCCCCAGGTACTCGGGCCATCTTCTGCTGCTCTTCCAGGACATTAGCAGGGAGCTAGATCAGAAGTGGAACCCTGGGACATGAACTGGCACCCATATGGGATGGTAGTGTTGCGGGTGGCAGCTTTACCTGCAATACCAGAATTCCGGTCCTGGATGTTAACATTTGGGGCCAGCACTGTAGTGAAGTAGGTTAGCCTTTCTCCTGTAGCACTAGCATCCCATATGGTGCTGGTTTGTGCCCATATGGGCACCAATTCATGTCCCAGCTGCTCTACTTCCTATCTAGCTTTCTGCTAATGGTCTGGGAAAGCAATAAAGGGCTTCCCAGGTGCTTGGGCCCCAGCACCCATGTGGGAGACCTGAAAGAAGCTCCTGGCTCCTGTCTTTGAATCGGCCTAGCTCCAACCGTTGACAGCCATTTGGGGAGTGAACCAGTAGATGGAACCAGTGAACCAGTAGATCTCTCTCTCTCTCTCTCCCTCCCTCTCCCTCTCCCTCTCCCTCTCCCTCTCCCTCTCCCTATCTGTAACTGCAAAAAGATTTTATAAAAAAAAAAAGAAAAACTAATCAAATTGATCCCTTCAAAGGAGGGCTTTTGGGCTGCTGGATAAATGAGGTAAAACAGAAGCTTCATACTCTTAACTTTTGGACGTTGAACCATGTGAAGGTGTTACTCTTTCAAGATGTAAAATATGGGGCCGGCATTGTGGTACAGTTAAGTCATTGACGGCAATGCCAGCATCCCATGTAGGCCTTGGTTCAAATCCTAGCTGTTCCACTTCCAATCTGGCTCTCTGCACCTGGGATAGCAATAGATGGTAGCTTGGGTCTGTACCACCCACATGGGAAACCTGGATGGAGTCCCAGTCTCCTGGCTTCAGCCTGGCACGGTTGTGGCCTTTGAAGCCATCTGGGAAGTGAACCAGTTAATGGAAGATTGTGTGTGTGTGTGTGTGTGTGTGTATGTGTGTGTTTTTTTCCTTCTCAAACTCTGCTTTTCAAATAAATGAAAAGTTTTTTTTTTAAATAAAAGTAAAGGAGACAGCGCTGTGGCACAGCGAGTTAACGCCCTGGCCTGAAGCACCGGCATTCCATATGGGCACAGGTTCGAGACCTGGCTTCTCCTCTTCCAATCCAGCTCTCTGCTATGGCCTGGGAAAGCAGGAGAAGATGGCCCAAGTCCTTGGGCCCCTGCACCCACGTGGGAGACCTGGAAGAAGCTCCTGGCTCCTGGCTTCAGATAGGCATAGCTCTGGCCATTGCAGACAATTGGGGAGTGAACCAGTGGATGGAAGATCTCTCTCTCTCTCTTTCTGCCTGTCCTCTCTCTGTGTAACTCTGACTTTCAAATAAATAAATAAATAAATCTTTAAATAAATAAATAAATAAAAGTAAAATATGTGCTGGAGTCCAGCTCCAGCCAGTCCAGGGGTCCCAAAGTGTGAAAGGTGTCAGCACAGGAAAAAATGAAAGACACACTAACAACAAAGCTGATGACATGGCTCTGGCTCTCGAGCGTCAAACTTTATATCATGCTACATAATGATTCTTTCTTACAATAATAAGTTTGTAGTCCATTGTCTTAGAACCATTGACCTTGTATTTTATGTTGCCTCTAGACTCTATGTCTACATCTAGTTACAATTTCTTTGACTTTCAAGGGCATATTCAGAGCATGGGTTAGAATCATAGACAGGCACGAGATAACAGGCTGCCCACACAAGCCAAGGCCTGGAGTGCTGTCGAGCTATGCAGAAATTGGTTACAGAAGCTAGAATATTACCTTCCTAATTTAATCTTTACTAGAAGCCCTAATGTTCAAAGCAGGCCCTTTTTTAAATGTATCCGCTCTTTTGCAGTTCTTTCTGTAATTCTTTAATTTCTTTATTGTGTTTATCCAAAGGTTCACTTAGATCTATTCCACAGTTGTTGTGTTTTTTTTTTTAAGATTTATTTATTTATTTGAAAGTCAGAGTTACACAGAGAGAGGACAGGCAGAAAGAGAGAGAGAGAGATCTTCCATCCACTGGTTCACTCCCCAATTGTCTGCAATGGCCAGAGCTATGCCTATCTGAAGCCAGGAGCCAGGAGCTTCTTCCAGGTCTCCCACGTGGGTGCAGGGGCCCAAGAACTTGGGCCATCTTCTACTTCTTTCCCAGGCCATAGCAGAGAGCTGGATTGGAAGAGGAGCAGCTGGGACTAGAACTGGCGCACATATGGCCAGGGCATTAACTGCTATGCCACAGCACTGGCCCCTATTCCACAGTTTTGACATCCTTACCATTGATGTATTTGTAGCACATATTGAATTAAATCTTTAATAACATTTATCTTTATTCTAGTGGGAAGTATATCCCTGTTGCCTTTTAATTCTTTTCCACAAACAGCTCGACCTTGTGTAAGGCATTAACCCCTTTTCCTACACTAACATTCTGCTTGATTAAAATCCTACAAAGCAATGGACATTTTTGGGATTATGAGACTAAGCGTTCTTCCCTAAAATTGGGAATACAGCAATCATTAGTGGGACCACCAGGAAGTTCCGGCAAAGTGTAGTTCCCAACAAACCTAAAACCATCAAGAGGACCTCAGCTGTCATTCTCATGCCTTGCTGAGACAGACCTTCTGCTGTGATCTTGTCAGCCAGCCAAAGTGGCTTTGGCCTCGCCAGATATGCATTTAATGCACTAATTTTTACTGTA